>NC_060066.1:11642500-14142500 GCF_922984935.1 Meles meles | reverse complement strand
CTCACTGCCTTGTAAAAGCCTCTCACTGCAATATTGTCTTTAGATATTTTAAGAGAACTACCCTGTTTCTTTGTTCATTCACTTAATGGAAATTAACTGTGTACTTGCTATTTTCTGGGCATTGTACGAGGTGATGGCGATACAGAGATGAGTAAGCACTAGGACCTATCTCAAAGAGATCTCAGGCATTACCGTGGGGCAAAAGACTGGGCGATGACTCAGAGAGGGAGGCAGTCAGAGGTGGAATGCAGTGGCATGTCAGCTGGTACTAATGATCCTTGAAGCTCTTGTAGGCACAGTCAACCCAGCAAACAGGTAGGACCAGGATGACAAGGCTGGATATCATTTGTTCTCCTACCTTCTACCCATTCCTGTTCATACACAGATTATTTACCCACTTCAAGGCTTTCTTTGATATTCAATAATCCAATTTTACCTATAGAGAACTGTCTTCAGGGAGGACCAAACAATGTGTTTTCTGAGTTATGTACCCTCCAGGGATCACTTTGCCCACAGGAAAGTCAACACTGTAACAAACCATTTTTAAACCATATATTAAATACTTATATATTCCAGGTTATTGTGCAAAAGCATTTTCTCCATTCTCTCCTCAGGCATCTCTTTGAGGTAATTATTTATATATTACCCCTTGTCTCCCCCATCATCTCTCTTACCGCTACAACTGCCTCTGTGTCTAACCTACTTGGTACTTCCAGTGATAGGCTCCCTGTCATCTATGTCTAGTCTGGCTCCAGTTAATATAGACATCTGCTACCTCAGAATATGTTTCCAACATTTTACTCAAACCCAGTATATTATTTTCCTACTGCTGCTGTAAAAATATTACCACAGCTCAGTGACTTAAATGAACATAAATTTATTATCTTAGAGTCCTTGAGGTTAGAAGTCCCAAATGAGTCTTTCTGGGCTAAAATCAAAATGAAATTCCTTCTGGAGATTCACAGGAAGAATCCATTCCCTTGCCTCTTAGAGAGCCTGACAACTGTCTGCATTCCTTAGCTCATGGGTTCTTCTTCCAGCTTCAAAGCCACTCTGACATCCTGCTTCCTTCTTATAAGGATTGTTGAAGATTTCATTGAGCCTACATGAATAATCCAGGATAATCTTCCCATCTCAACATCCTTAATTTAACCTACTGTGCAAAGGCCCTTTTTCTATGTACGTTAAAATATTTACAGCTTTGGTGGGAGTTAGGATGTGAACATTTTTGAGGTGGGGGAAATTATTCTGCCTCTCTTACCCACATCTCCTGAGGAGTGGATTGCACCACTGTTTCTATGTTATCTTCCTGTGCACCTTTCACTGGACATATCTCATCCAAGGATTGGAGGAAAAGAAGCTGAAGTCAATGTCAGAACTGCTAGGTCTCCTTTCCAGAGTTGAACTGAATCTAAGAGTATTGAATACTCATCCAACCATTATAGAGTCTCATTATCTTTATCATCATCTGATCCCACAAAGACTACTCTCCCCTAAATTGAAGTTTTCCTTGGTCACTGACAATGTAAGGACCTCCCTCAGATAATATTTCCTCCTCACTCTAACTTTGTGAATTTCCTCTCCTGTCACCTACCCCTTATACCTATTGCATCTGGAAGAATGTACCTTTTTAGACCATATGGACCATCCACATTCTGCCTCTCCAGTTCATCTTTAGACATACCATATTCACCATAATCCTCTAATTGAAAGATGTTTATTGACCCACATCCCACCTCCTTAATATTTTCTTTGTATTAGACTCTATACTTTATCTTTTCAACAACACTTCTGCCTTTCCTTTGCTTTGAACTTCAGTGTCATTCACCCTATCTATGGATGAATCTCTACTGTATTTTTCAGCCTTGTCTCTACATTCTGGGAGTAATGAGAATAAATTACATAGCTGAGCAGATGGGCATTATTATAAACTTAAGGTCACCAACAGCAATTGATACCTCAGCTCTACTCCCCGACCTAACAATTTTTCACCCATTGCCTCCTCTCCTTTACGAATTCAGGATCTTTCTCTTTTTATCACATTTCAAGGCTCTGCCTATTGTCTTCTCACTTCTCACAATGTTTCCTTCCTGCCAGTTCTCAGAGCATTTGTCTGTACTTTTCTTGGGGCATCTGAATTTTTCTCCCTGGGAACATATCATACAGAGTTCTTACCTTCTTTACAACTTTGTGAGTCTTAAAAGTAGGTTTCACTACTTTTGGTCTTTACTTTTTTTATCCCCTTAGACAGAGAACCCCAAATGCAAATTTGCTAAATGCATGAATGAATGCATAAACATAAAACATCAATGCTTTCTTCAGTGACACCACCATGACAAGTTGAAAATTCACTCAGCTGAGCCAATGAAAGATAGTACTGCCCTTCAATATACTTTTTTCCAACAGGGAACTCGGAAAAATCTCCAGTCACTTATAGTGACAAGGTTTCTTTCTCAAGCTTGCAAATTCCTGTTCTAAAAACAAGCAAACAGAAACAGCAACTAAAATAATAACAATAATGAGATGTGTGTATATGTTGATAGACATAGAAATCTTTCAAAAACAAGCTCTTGACAAAACATTGAAATTTCATGTTTTTGCTGAAACAGTGTAATGATAGAGTCCCTAAATTATTTTCAGTCTCCACATTCCTGGTATTTTAACCTATCCTGGCAGAGCCAAAAGAGGAGTGGTGATAAAGTAGGTGGAGGGAACAGAGGAAAGATTTAAGGAGATGCTTCCAAGATAAATCACAGAAAATGGAACACCCCTTCCAGAAATGAGGCTCCATGCAGCTTTTGACAACGGTTCAAAGCTGTCACGCTTCTTTAATTCATAGATGCGTCAGTTGAGAAAGGTTTCAGTATTCCCACCGAAACCAGAACTACTTCAGATTTATGTGATCCACACCCTTGGAATCAAGGCACTAACATGTTCTGCTCCAGGCACTGAAAAGCTTAGCAGCTCCCTTTCAAAAAGGAAGGTTTCCTGTAAAACAAATGGAGCCAGTCACAGGTGGAGCAGATCCAGGCTGTTATGGGAGCTCATGTGGCTCAGGTGAGATTGGCCTAAAAAAGGTTTATATCTGTGTTTTACCTCACTCCTTTTTTCCACTGAGCTACTCCACATGGGCTTTGTGAGCTTCAGTAGCTGGGCAGACCATGCTGTGTGTTGGTGAGGCTTTTGCAAAACACTCTGCCCTTGCGGTGCCTGGGTGGCTCAGTTGGTTAAGTGACTGCCTTCAGCTCAGGTCATGATCCCAGAGTCCTGGAATTGAGTCCCACTTCAGGATCCCAGAACCATGGGCAGTCTGCTTCTCCCTCTGACCTCCCCTCCCATGCTCTCTCACTCTGTCTCTCTTTCTCTCTCTCTCTTAAACAAATAAATAAAATCTTAAAAAAAAAAAAGAAAGAAAGAAAAAACCACTTTGCCCTTGCCTAATTTCCCCTGCTCAGGGTCAGGTATATGACTCAACTTCCCTGGGAATCCAGTGATGATGGGTAATTGTCCTTAAATGCCAAACTGATGAGTTCTTGAAGCACTTAACTATGGTTAACTAATTAAGCTACATATAAACAATCATCGGCCATGGCTAAAGACCAAATGGAGGCTAAGGTCATCAGCAGAAAGGCAGAATCATTGGCTAAGATTCAGCTTCTCCATTTATTGTCGAAGTTCATTGAGATTTTTTTTTTTTAGCATAAGAAGTTTTTATTTAATTAAAGTCACGAAGAGCAAATGAGAAATTAAGTGAATTTCTCTGTAAGAACAATTACTAAGCAGGGCATATGCCCCTTTGGGAGACTTTTATAGATCTGTTTTTGGGGACAGGGCACAGGGTTCAAACTAGTCTGAGAAGTGCTCCTAAAATGGCTTGCTTCCCAATCTCCATTTGAAACAGTGAGCTCACCATCACTATTGGGATTCCATAATGATACTGTCAAGTTTTAAGGGGAAGAAAAGAAGTGGCTAACCACTGAAGTTGAAATGCTTGAATTTTAAATTTTGCATCTTACTATGGGAAGATAGGCCTCTTTATTTAAATTTGATGTCAACGAGGTGCTCAACTATAACTGCGCATGTGAATCATTGTTGGTGACTTAAAAAGTTCTGGAGCCAAAAAGTGTCATCCTGAATATTATGTGTCATTAAGTCTTGAGGGAGTTTGTGTGTGTATGTGTGTGTGAGTGTGTGTGAACATGTGTACATCTATGTGTGCATTGTGTACACATATATATGTATACAAACATATATCCCTATGTATGTATATGTATATTTAAAGTTAATATGGAATGGTCTTCCATCTTTTTGTGTCTTTTTCAGTTTCTTTCATGAGTGTTCTGTAGTTCCTTGAGTACAGATCCTTTACCTCTTTGGTTAGGTTTATTCCCAGGTATCTCATGACTCTTGGTGCTATAGTAAATGGAATTGATTCTCTAATTTCCCTTTCTGTATTTTCACTGTTAGTGTATAAGAAAGCAACTGATTTCCGTACATTGATTTTATAGCCTGCCACATTACTGAATTGCTGAATGAGTTCTAGTAGTTTCGGGGTGGAGTCTTTTGGGTTTTCCATGTAAAGTATCATGTCATCCTGGAGGAGAGATAGTTTGACTTCTTGATTGCCCATTTGTTTTTTTTTTAATATTTTATTTATTTATTTGACAGAGAGAGAGGTCACAAGTAGGCAGAAAGGCAGGCAGAGAGAGAGAGGGAGAAACAGGCTCCCCACTGAGCAGAGAGCCTGATGCGGGGCTTGATCCCAGGACCCTGAGATCATGACCTGAGCCGAAGGCAGAGGCTTAAACCACTGAGCCACCCAGACCACATTGATTGCCCATTTGAATACCTTTTATTTCTCTTTGTTGTCTGAATGCTGTTGCTAGAACTTCTAATACTATGTTGAACAAGAGTGGTGAGAGTGAGCATCCTTGTTGTGTTCCTGATCGCAAAGGGAATGCTGTCAGCTTTTTCCCATTGAGGATGATGTTTGCTATGGGTTTTTCATAGACAGATTTTATGAGTTTCAGGATTGTTCCCTCTATCCCTATACCTTGAAGTGTTTTAATCAGGAACAGATGCTGGATTTGTCAAATGCTTTTTCTGCATTAATTTAGAAGACTATGTGGTTCTTCTCTTTCTTTTATTGATTTGTTCTATCACATTGATTGATTTGCGAATGTGGAACCACCCTTGTAAGCCAGGGATAAATCCCACCTTGTCAGGGTGGATAATATTTTTAATGTACTGTTGGATCCTATTAGCTAGGATCTTGTTGAGAATCTTAGCATCCATATTCATCAGGGATATTGATCTGAAATTCTCCTTTTTGGTGGGAAGACCATTCCATGCTCATGGATCAGAAGAATAAACATTGTTAAAATGTCTCTGTTGCCTAGAGCAATCTATACTTTTAATGCCATTCTGATCAAAATTCCACTGCCACTTTTCAAAGAGCTTGAGCAAACAATCCTAATATTATATGGAATCAGAAGAGCCCCCAAATTGCTATGGAAATGTTGGAAAAGAAAAACAAAACTGGGGGCATCATGTTGCTTGATTTCAAGCTTTACTACAAAGCTGTGATCACCAAGACAACATGGTACTGGCATAAAAACAGACACACAGACCAATGGAACAGAGTAGAGAGCCTAGATATGGATCCTCAACTCTATGGTCAAATAATCTTCAACAAAGCATGGAAAAAAATATACAGTGGAAAAAAAGACAGTCTCTTCAATAAATGGTGCTGGGAAAATTGGACAGCTAATTGTAGAAGAATGAAACTCAACCATTCTCTTACACCATACACAAAGATAAACTCAAAATGGATAAAAGACCTCAACATGAGGCAGGAATCCATCAGAATCCTAGAAGAGAACATAGGCAGTAACCTCTTTGACATCAGCCACAGCAACTTCTTTTAAGATATGTCTCCAAAGGCAAAGGAAACAAAAATGAAAATGAATTTTGGGGACTTCACCAAGATCAAAAGCTTCGGCACAGCAAAGGAAATATTCAACAAAATAAAGAGGCAACCCATGGAATGGGAGAAGATATTTGCAAATGACAATACAGACAAAGGGCTGATGTCCAGGATCTAGAAAGAACTCCACAAACTCAACATACACAAAGCAGATAATCATGTCCAAAAATGGGCCGAAGACATAACAGACACTTCTCCAATGAAGACATACAAATGACTAACAGACACATGAAAAAATGTTCATCAGCATTAGCCATCGGGGAGATTCAAATCAAAACCACATTGAGATACCACCTTACAGCAGTTAGAATGGCCAAAACTAATAAGACAGTAAACAATGTGTATTGGAGAGGATGTTGAGAAAGAGGAACCCACTTACACTGTTGGTGGGAATGCAAGTTGGTGCAGCCACTTTGGAAAACACTGTGGAGATTCCTTAAGAAATTAAAAATAGAGCTACTCTATAACCCCAAAATTACACTACTGGATATTTACCCCAAAGATACAGATGTAGTGAAAAGAAGGGCCATCTGTACCCCAATGTTCATAGCAGCAATGGCCACAGTTGTCAAACTGTGGAAAGAACTAAGATATCCTTCAATGGATGAATGGATGAGGAATGGATAAGGAAGATGTGGTCCATCTATGCTATGGAGTATTATGCCTCCATCAGAAAGGATGAATACCCAACTTTTGTTATCAACATGGATGGGACTGGAAGAGATTATGCTGAGTGAAATAAGTGATGGAGAGAGAGAGTCAATTACCATATGGTTTCGTTTATTTGTGGATGACATGGAGGACATGGAGAGATGGAGAGGAGAAGGGAGTTGTGGGAAATTGGAGGGGGAGACATACCATGAGAGACTGTGGACTCTGAAAAACAATCTGAGGGTTTTGGAGGAGCAGGGTGTGGGAGGTTGGGTGAACCTGGTGGTGGGTATTATGGTGGTGGGTATTATGGCATGTATTGCATGGAGCACTGGGTGTGATGCATTAATCATGAATACTGGAACACTGAAAAAAGATTTTAAAAATAAAAAATAAAATTAAATAAATAAAAAATAAAGTTAATATGGATGAATTGATGCATCAATATTTACTTGATCAATAATGAAAATAAAATTAGTGAGCTGAGATTGATTTTTCATTCAACAGATATTGAGTGCCCACTCAATACAAAGAACAGTGATGAATAAAACAGGATCCTGCCCCAGAAGAATTTATGGTAACTTTCAACCACTGGGCAAGAAACATATTCATCTTAGCAGCATTTCTTACATCTGGTACAGACATTGTCTCATGGTAGAATTGCAATACCCATTCTTACATCAACAAGTGATCTTATGTCTTTCCATATATATATATATATATATATATATATATATATATATATATATATCTTTTCTCTTGAGGCAGCTTTTTTTTTTAGGGTTTGTCAATGTTCTTTTATGTTCTTTCAGTTACTTAACTTGCCCTGATCTCTCCCTCCACAGGGATGTGATGCTCCCTATCTCCCCTCTCCCCACCCTTCTTAGCCTAGTTGATTTCTATGCATCCTCCAAATATCACTGCAAAGACCACTTACCCATGGCAGCCTCCCTTGACATCTGCTACAGACCCTGTCTTCTGTATGAACAACTTAAATCCACCTCTTTGTTCATACTCTCTCATGAGACCATATTTCTTTCACTCAGGATTCTTATATGAGCTTGAAATTCTATAGTCAGAAATGCACTTATTTCTTTTTAAAAATTTTTTAACTTATTATTTTTTATTATGTTAGTTGTTTCTTTAGTATGTCTCTTTAATACCTCACCAGATAGAAAGTACGAGGACAGGCACACACTGCCTCCAGTGTACCTCCAGAAATCCATGCTTCCTGCATACAGTAAGTTGTCATGAAGTATTTGCATCTAAGAACTGTAGGAATGAATAAGTAAATGGTAGAGAGAGATCCTCTTATCAATACAAGAGTTGAGAGGTAACAAGTAGTCACAGGAATTTAATAGCAGAAGTGTGTACTTCTTGCAAAAACCAACAAACAACAACAAAAACAACAACAACAAAACACCCAGCACTAAAGAAGTGAGAATAGTAGTAAGAGAACAACCATTCTCCTTGCTCCTTGCCCCAGAAAAATAAAGAGAGTGCCATTTGCGTAGTAAAAATGATGTTCCTTGAGCACTGTTTTACTAGCCATGCTGGTGCTGGTGAAAAGGTCAGGCTTGGCAATCAAGCTCTGGGATTATTCTTCTCATTTTATCCCTTTGCTTTTACCATCTGACAAATGGAAGCATCTTAATCAATAAGCTGGAAAAGCAACCTCACACCATGCTTAGAAGAGCAGACTGAGGAAACAGATCACCTCAGTTGAACTCCTAGTTGTACCTCAAGTGAGTGGGAAAATAGGAAAGGGCTTCTATTCTGTACCTTGTTTTCCTCATTTATGAAATGGGGAAACAGAGAAACAGCATACTGGGATCGTGCAGAGAATTAAGTAATCTAAAGCAAATAAAGGGCCTCACTCTTATCGCAGCATACCTTAAATTCTCACAATTTTATTCATGCTCAATTATTCTTAGCTGGATTGAGAATGAAAAGGGAAATACAGGAACTAGCCTTTGTAGAAAACCTACTATGTGTCAGGAATGCCCAAAGTACTTTGGGTCAGGTTAAACCTCACTACAGTTCCAAGAGGTGGTTAAAACTTAACCAGAAAGAGGTTATACACCTCACCAATCTCTACAAAGAGGCCTTCTGGTATCTAGTTCTCCTGCTGTGGGAATGTTGACTCTTCAAGGAACGGAAATAGAGTATATCTTGCTGGGACTATTTCTCAAAGAACTTACAGTTAAAGGAAATTCCTTACAATCCATTAAGACAATTTTCGTACACATGGCAAGTCTCTCTACTTTGAAAGCAATAGTCATTCAGAGTTCTCCGTGCACAACCTCAAAGACTGTTGAACCTAAACCATTCATATAGAAAAGAGAATAAGACTTGGCATCACAAAGTCCTGGTGGCTTTGGGGCCTTAAATTAGATCCCTAACTTCTCTGAATTTTAATTTCTTCTTCTTCTTCTCCTCATCCTGCTCTTCCTCCTCCTCCTTCATCTCCTTCTCTGCCCTCCTCTTCCTTCTCTTCTTCCTCTTCCTTCTCTTCTTCCTCTTCTTCTTCCTCCTTCTTTCTTCCTTCTTTTTTTTAATATGGGAATGTTAAATGGGGTTTGTAACACCAGACTTACCTACCTCCCAGTGTTGTACTAAGAATTAAATCAGTACCACTCAAAGCATGGTCTGTCCATGAGCTACCTTCTTTCCTACAGGTGGCAGTCTCAGCCCAGACCTACTGAATTAGAATTTCTGGGGGTAGGGGTCCAGGGCTATCTTTTAACAATATTCTTCAAGATGACTCCTCTGCATATTAAAGCATTTTGTAAAGTGTAAATCATTATGGACACATGAAAGTCCTGCCCAACTCTCCTCGACCCATATTCTGTCTCCTCTTCTCCTTACTCCTCCTTTCCTCAATCTCTCTTCTCTATTTTTCACTGTCTTCCATCTACTTCACTTCTTCCTCCTGTCACTAAACTGAAAATATTTTGTCTGTAGAGAGCCTGTACCCTTCTGATCTTCTGGGTTCTGGAAACACTAAGGTTGAAATCATGCTTGATAAATGGATGCATGGATAAATGAACAAATTGTGTAGGGTATCCAGCAATATTAGTACTTTTTTTCTTTATACACACTAAATCTTACTCGTATACACAATGGTTTTCCTTCAACAAATCTCAAGTGCTTTCACGTGCACAACCTCATGCATCTTCACCTGCACATGGTCTTACTGAAGCTGGCAGAGGCAGATGCCACCTCCCCACCCCTCTTCACCCTATCCCACCCTGCCCCTTTCCCAAGCTGGCCAGATGCTGATACAGAAACTGAGAGTGTTTGGGTTCTTACTTCATAACATAGAGAAAGGAGGAAGAATCAGAATTAGAGACTAGTAGTTAGATGCCCCAACCCCTGACCCATTGCCCTCCATTCCCAGGGTCCTTGGACGTAGAGAGAACATAAGATGAATTCCAGCTCTGAATTCCAGCAGTAGTGTCCGGGAAAGATATGTGACCTCTTTCTACCTGTATGCTTTGAAGCTTAAATTAGAGAGCATTTGTAAAATGCCTGGAGCATAGTAAGTGCTTGGTAAATATTACATCTCTTTTCCTGTGTTCTTTTGGACTGGCTTCTGCAAATGTTATCAGCAAAATGTACTTGGCTTCATTTAAAGTATTTAGATTGAGGGCAACAGAGTATAGTCCTGCCCTTCGATCTGCATTTCTTCAACAGCTGAGGTGAAGAACTTGTGAAGGCTGAAAATGAAAAATACAACCAGTGCAGGTTTCCTAATATGCATTCCTTGGACTACCTGAATCAGAATTCCTGAGTGTTTGCTAAAATGCAGATTCCTCTGTCCTACCGAGAACTACCCAGCATCCTAGAAATCTATATTTTTTTTGTAAGCATGCCAGGCAAACCTTATATCTACTCAAGTTTGAAAACCATTGCTTTAGTTAATCAAGTATCAGCCTTGACTGTACATAAGGAAGAATTGGTGAACTTTTAAAAATTAGTGAAGTCCAGAATCCTACCCAGAAAAATTAAATAAGAGTATCAGGATGGGAGGGGGCATTGGGTGAGGGGTAGGGTGGGTAGTGGACATGAAGGGGAGAACAGCACCGGACCAGACTCCTTTTGCCCTCTAATTAATCTACTAGTATTTAAATGTGTCTGCTGTTGGGGGAGAAAGAAGATGAAGGCAAGAAATTATATAAATACACTTTTGGATTTTTTTTCCCTAAATCGAGAGCATAACCTGAGCTGTCAAAGGCATTTTGAAAAGAAGCCCTTTCCTCTCTTTCTATGTAGGATTTTCTGAATGCATAGGCCAAAAGGAACTGAAGGTAAGGTTAAATTTCTTCCCTAAGCTGCCTTCTAACAAAGAGGCTGTCCTCATTTGACCAATGTGCACTGCTGCACAAGGAACACCTCCCTAACATTTAAGCAGTCTGCACTTTTAATTATTATACTAACGTTTTGTCAACTGTCAGATGCTCAGAAATAATTTTATATCCTCCCATTTCTATGCAACGCATTTATTGATATTCATGAAGTGAATTCTTCCAGCAGTGTCTAGACTGAATGTCAATAGGGTCTGCTGAGGGAGATACTTTTCACAGAAGGAGGATATTAATAATGGAATCCAGAAATTATTTTTAATTTTGGTTTAATAAGGGATTAGATGGTACAAGACCACTGTGCCCCCTTAATAGTCTGAGGCATAAATAAATGTAACCTGGCCAAGTCATTTTGAATATCAAAGATGAGAAATGATCAACTCTGCCTAATTCGCTTTTAGCTGATACCAGCTTCATATTTTTACAGGCCAGATTCTAGTCTTCTATGTTATATCAGAAAGTTTTTTGCTTGAATTCTTTGCAAAAAGAAGGGTGAATTTGGGAAGGTATACTCCTGCTTTTGTAGATATTCTTGACAATAACCTGCTTCTCCAAAAAAAAAAAAAAAAAAGTACTTGGGATTGTCCCTCAGAAAACCATCCAAGCTTCATAGTGGAAAAACAGGAGGGAATGTTACTACACATTTAGGGATCTTAACAAAACCATTATCCTCATGGGACAAGTGGCAGATAATCTACTAAACCCTTCCTAAACTTTTCCATACTTAATCCCTCACCATCTCCAGGAGATACACGCCCAATTATTACCCCTAATTTTACTGTTGGTTTGTGAAGACCTGTGTTTTAGAGCCTGAATTAATTGCACCATTTAGTATGCAGATGGCACTGTTTTTATTACTTATCTATACACGAATCCTTTTCATTTTGGAATAATTGATTTATCCCTTTTTATTCCCAAATCCCATTCCCATTCCTCCACATCCCATAGGAAACCATTCTATTGTAATTATATGTGTGTTTTGTGTGAATGTGTTCTTACATAATGTGTAATATATGAATGGTGATGTTATAGATTTTTCTTACTTTTTCAACTAGAGCTGTTTTTAAGCCCCTTTGATGTTTCTCTGTGTACTTCTCACCCAAAGTATATATATCAGCCCAATTTTCCAAGATGAGGGAACTGAGGCTTAGGAAGTAAACTACATCACCTGGCACAACATCACATGGATATTCAATTGTGGAGCTGGTCTCCAGTCCATTTTACTCCCAAGACTGTATTCTTGGCCACTCTACTTTTCTTTGCTTCCCTTCAAAAATGTATGTTTGTTTTCCACAGTGACCCTGTAAGGTTCAGAGAGGGTAAGTAGCTTGTCCAACGTCACTCAGCTAGTTAATAGAAAACTTTAGATGACAACTCCTCAGGTGTGTCTGACTCCTGAACCTGTGTACTTTTCTTTCTTTCTTTCTTTCTTTTTTTTTTTTTTTTGTCTAATGACTATTAATGCTAGAGTCTTCTGAGTTAGCTCACTCTTTAAGTTCCTTGCTCTGTGCTTGACTTTTGATTAGTGGGCTGGAGGAGGGGTATACATTTCTTTATCAATACAATGGAGAGAATGAGGCATCTTGTGAAGAGAGGCCTACTGTATTGTCAGGTACAATGTTACCATGGCTAGTACCAGTGATTAGTCCCATCTGAACCAATGGGGCCAAGCAAGGCTATGTGGGCAATCTCTCCTCTCTGGGTGGATTCCTGCCAAGGTTTCATGCTGGAACGATGAGAGAACTATTGAGCTCTTTCTCTAAGGCTGACATGATGCAATAGGTCTGGCGGACAGGAGGTTTTCCTTTTTCTAGTTGCCCTTGGACTCTTTATGGCTTTGCCTATTGGGATTATGTAAAGTTCCTTGTATACATTGGCCAGTGGCCCTCAGCTGTATTGTCCTTGCTGGTAAGCACTCAAGCACAGTGAAGGGAATATTTCTCCTGAATATTTCTGAAGATCACAGGTCTAGATCATGAGTCCTGGAGTCTGGCTTTGTGGACCAAGGTTCTTACACCTTACTTAAACTACAGGTATAAAACATATATCTGTATGATTTTCCAACATTTTTCTTCAGCCATTTAATAGCAAGCCAACCATTTGGATGGGGTACTTTTCTTGCCATCAAACAAAGGGGAGAGAAGAACATTGGCATTTTTGAAGTATTGAGCAGAGTTTTCTTATTCTGATACAAATATGAGGGGTTATCTTGTGTGGGGAAAAAAATGTGATCAATTTTATAGTAAAAAAAAAAAGTCTCAGACTCACTTCTTTCCAGTGTGACCTTGGGCAATTTACTTAACCTCTGGTTTATGTCTTCAAACATGAACTGGAAGCAATGACATCCGTCTCACAATGCTATTATAAAATAGTAGGAGAAAACATACATAAAATATCTGGCACATTATCAGGCATGCACTGAATGTTAGGTCGCCACCAGAAAGAAGATATTGCAAATATTTTAGTACCTCAGCTCATTTTAAAGATTTTTCTAGCTGAAGTTAAATTATAGATTTTTTTTTTCCTTTGCCCTTTCAGTTCATTTTGGTAGAGGACAGCTTAGCTGGGCCTTGCAGCATTTGGAAGGTCATTCTGTGCATGAATTTGTTTTGGCATTTATTTCTGCCTTCTTTATTTTATTTTATCCACTGCCAAGGGGGCATTTTGATTGGCACAGGGAGCCAAGTGAAACAAAACACTCCCTCGGAGGGACATACATGCAGGAGCTCTGTGAGAATCGCCTCCTTTCTGTCTGATGAAGGCTGACTTTCTTCCCCTTCACTGTGTTTCTGAGGGACTTTTGATGTTTTCCTGGCCCTGTCAGTTTCATTCCTTGCCTGCCTCATTCACCAACACCACAAGGCACTATCAGCTCAGACCCAGAAACATGATGCCAACGTTGTAGAATCCATTTAGACATGGTAACGTCTAGTCTGAGGCTTGCAGGGGACTACAACTGAATTTATTTTAAAGCCTAAGGGAAGAGAAAAGTTTCTTTGCCTGCCTGGTACTTGGTTTCATTACTCAGCCTCTTTCCTAGTGATAGGGATTTTATTCACTGTCCCTTGAAAGTTATCAATCACCTGAGCTCACCTGTTTCCATTAGCTGTACTTTTTGATCAGTGACTCTAAAATGAATCATCTGAAATTTTCTACTGCCTTACGCAGAGACCCTTCCAGGTAGTCCAGGGATGAAATGTGTTATTCATTAAGCTCTGTCCTCTCCCAATCCTAAAGAAATTCAGGAGAGGCAGTAACTCTGCTTTAGAAGAGACTCTCAGAGGATCATATGTTCATAAGAAGCATGTGTTGTACTTTGCACTGAAGAATCCTCAGGAAGGAAACACATGTAATAAGCAGCAAGATAATTTAGAATTAGTTCGTGGGGGTTTGAAACCTTAGACTTAGAGAAATTTTCCTTCAATGTATGGCTCCCACTAACAACCCAAATATAGGCTCCTTCCCCTCCCCCTGCAAGAAGATTCTAATTTTGTATGTGGAGTCCTAGAATTTAGAATTGATCCTGATGGATGCTGATACTTGAGGATCACTGAAGCAGAGATCCATATTCTTTCCTCAAGGACTACATATTAGGTTTCTTTGTAAAATGTAATTTAATCACAAATAAAGAAAAAAAAATAAAATGGTTGCTGTGCTAGAAAGAAGGATACACTTAGAAATTAGTCAGATGTGGCTTTAATTTTTAGTTTCATACCTGGAATGGTCATTAGTATGTTTCCCAAATGATTCTTGCTTTCCTCCTTCTGGGAAAAATGTTAGCATCATACTTCTTTGGTCTCTTGGAGTTAGGTGTGGCCAGGTGGGGCTTTGGCTAATGAAATGTGAACAGTGGCATCTTTTTTTCTCTTTCTTTAAGATTTTATTTATTTATTTGTGAGAGAGAGAGAGAGAGAGTGAGCAGAAGTGAGGGGAATGAATGGCTGCTCAGCAAGGAGCCGGATGCAGGGCTTGATCCCACAACCCTGGGATCATGACCTGAGCCGAAGACAGCTGCTTAACCAACTGAGCCACAGAGGTGCCCCTGAACAGTGGTATCTGGCAACATTTGAGATGGGCCTGGTCTGTCAGCCTAGATCCCAGGGTGATAGTGGCAAGCGGAGAACTACTAATCAGCATGGGTTGTAAAGAATAAGTTAAGAAGAAATGCTCATTGTTTTAAGACTGCAATATTTAGGGTTCGCTTTTTATTGCAGCAGAACCTAGACTAACCTAACTTATAAATAGTAACTCACTCTATGACCTGAGCCGAGACAGTTAAGAGCCCTGAGCCTCATTAATACCACAATTAAACAAAAAATGTAATATCTACAATTAAGAGTTGTTGAGAGGATTAAATAAAATTGTGTAGAAGAGCCTTGCCTCGTTGCTACCACATAGGCACTGAATATGTATTGGTTTCTTTCTTTGTCCTCACAATCTTTCTCACCAATGTGTGCATACTTTTGTTTATAAAGAATAAAGCTTCATAATATTTTTCAGTGTGGTCCTAGTAACACCATAAATAGCATAACTACTTTCTGAAAATATAAGGTTTAGTTATAGTTAGGTTTTTGGAAGAACACTTAAGAAGATGTAAACATTTATTCTGTGCTATCAAGCAACTCCATGAATCAGAGTTACAGAATCTTGAACTTAAGCCATACATTGAAGATGGAAGATAATTATGCCATACATCCAGATTGGCACACAAAATGATGAATAAGACAGATAAGACAATCTCTCTGTCTTCAAGGAGCTAATGGTCTAGTTGAGGTAGCAGAAAACCATCAGAACTGAGTAAACTTGTACAATAATGCAAGTGGTATAATACAAACATGCATAAAACAATGGGAACCAGGAAGGTGAATGATGAATGTATATAGGTAGCCAGTGATAATATTTATTCAGAGCCTTAAATGACAAGAAGATGTTATGCAAATGCAGGAGGGAGGAAAAGGCACGCCAAGAAGAGGCATGAGTTATGAGGGTCTATAAAGGTATGAGAGTCCGTGCTTTGAAGAATGGCAGGTCATGGGGTCTAAGAGTTAGAGAAATAAATAGCTATTAATTCATAGGAGATGGGTTATGCATGTAACTCGGGTCAGACTGTGAAGTTTGGAAAGCTGGCTAAGATTTGGACTAGAAAAACAATAATCAAATCTGTGTTTGGAGGCAAGACCTCAAGAGATCATTTGATGGTTTTCTAAACTTGAGTATGACAGTTGTCCTGGGAATAGAGACAGAAGTTAGATTTGATGATTAAGTCTGTGTAAAATCAAAATTGATGACGGAACACGATACCATGCTTATAACTAAGTGTGACAAACAAAAACAAATTTTAAAATATGGTTAAATTTTCTAACTGGAGCAAATAGATGAATGGTGTTGACATAAGCCAAGAGAGAAGAAGAAAGAAAGAGAGAAAAAGAAAGAAAGAAAGAAAGAAGAAAGAAGGAAAAGGGAGGAAGGAAGAAGGGAGAAAAAAAAACCTCTTAGTTTGGGGATAATGTAAGTCTGGTTTTGGCTTTTTTATAAGATTGTTATGTAAAAAATAAAAAGAATATTTAAAATATATAAGCAAGTTGTGAACCATAAGAAAATGAGTATTTGTGAGCTTTCTACATAGAGAATGTTACTTCTAATATTGATGTCACCTGCATGCTTCTTTCCAAACCCATCCCACTCTCCAGAATAATTCTCCTTCTTTCTCTTCACAGTTTTACCACTTGTGGATATATTCTCACACACTAAAATGCTTAGTTTTTATATAGCATATAGCATTCTGTGATAATTCTTTCACTCTATCTTATTGTTATTATTGAGATTCATCCAAATTTATTTGTGTAATTATTGTTTATTCCTTTTCCCTGATGTATAACAGTATATTGACTGGCCATACTACAATTTATCCTCACTTCTATTCATGCCTTTAGATTATTTCCATTTTTTAATTGTAAACAATGCTGCTATATGTCCTTGCTTTGATCATTTTGATTTTGAGGAGCATATTCAGGCACTCTAAAGCTAAAGAAAACATCTGAGCTAGATATATGAACTGGAAATCTTTGAGGAATAGGAGGTATTAAAGGCCACTGGCTTGATTACTATGATTCAGTGTAATCACAGAGAAGCGGGACACGCTTGGGAATCGAAATCCTCACAACCACTAACAGCTAAGATCTGAAGATATGTGCATTAAATGTGTTACCTGAGAGTAAGAGAAAAATCAGGAATCATATTAGGGAAATCATTGGAGGAGATATTGAGGGAATGTATGGTCTATACTCACAAAAGCAGAGAACACTGGGGTGGATTTTTTTATTATAACATCAGTACATAGTTACAGACCGTTCATTCAAGAGTTGAAAGGAAAGATGTAGAATGCAAGATGAGAAAGCAGTACCAGGAGAGTACATTAGTGCTAAAATGAGCTCGTTGGTTAAAAGGGGCCAGAGTTGGACCAGGGGCTGAGGATGGAAATGTTTTTGGAAACATGAACATATTTATGGATGCAGGGGAGAAGTTGGCTATTTAAGATTCATGGGAGAAATAGAAAACTTGGTATAACTACATCCTAAAACAACATTAGAGAAGATTTATGGCTTGCCCTCCACAGACACTCTTCTAATTTCTTTATATTTAGTCTCTACAACAATCTTAAAAGAAGATATTTTATTATTTCCCTTTTTTTTATTAATACTCAAGCTGCTTTGTTAAGAATAGATGGTAAGGGATCCAGAGAAGAAGAAAGAGACTTAGATAGCTTTGTGTAAGTACAGTCTCAAGATGATGGTGAATTGAATGAGGGGCATGTGGTGAGAAGAGATTGAGTTTGGCATTACTTTTGAAGTAGAGCCCATCAGATCATTAATAGCTCAAACTGGGCTGTAAAGGAGAGAAGTAAAAGACAGCTCCAAGCTTTTTGGACTGACTAAATGGATGGACGGAATTGCTACTGAGATGGAGACTATGGTAAAGCAGTGTGGGGAGGAGGAAGAGAAGTGAGATTTTAATATGCTAAGGTTGAAATGCCTATTAAATATCCAAATGGAAACAGTAAGTGAGCAGCTGGATGGATGCACAAATCCAAAGTTCCCATGAGCAGTCTAGGCTGGAGTTGTAAATGTGGAAGTCATCAGCGGTTAGATAATATTTATAGTCATGAGATCAGACAAGACCACCAATGGACTAAGTCTTAGAGAAGAGGTGATGTCTAAAAATTAAGCCCTGGGTTAGAAAAGATGAAAAGGAACCAGGAAAAAAATAGATTGAATTGGAGGAAGTATCCAGGTAGGAAGTGAACAAAAGGAGTGGTTCCTGGGAACAAAGTGAAGAAAACAAGGAGGAGGAGGAAATTGACTATTTCAAAAGCTTAAGTTCAAATATGGAAAGGACTAAGAAGTGAACACTGGATTTAGCAGCGGCAAATACAAAGTTGAATGAGAGTCTCAGTTTCTCCATTCTGATGACTGGTTATACTTCCAAAATAGCAGAAAAACAGACTACATTCAGCTCCATGGAAGCACTTTTTTTCTCACGTGAGTCAGAACTTGCGTTAGTCCATTAATCAGAAGAGTTGTTGTTTGCTAATCTTTTGATGTACATCCAGTGTTTTCTTTGTATAGAAATAACTTGCCTAAAAGCAAATATTTAAGTTTCTGTTTCCTTAAATTATGGGATAATTTGAAGACACCTAAAGCAATCTGAGCACAGAATATATCTACATCTCCACAACCCTATCCACATCTTCTATGGTTGTATACCCCACGGCTATTTCAACAGGGGGAAAAAAAATGGCAAATCACCCTTATCCAGTCATTCCAAAGGCTCTACTTAGTTTTCATCAAAATAATTCTTTTTATTCTATTCATACTTTATCAATTTATAAAACAATAAATACAACAT
The DNA here is from genome assembly GCF_922984935.1 of Meles meles. Lineage (NCBI taxonomy): Eukaryota > Metazoa > Chordata > Mammalia > Carnivora > Mustelidae > Meles > Meles meles. The sequence continues at coordinate 14,123,594 of NC_060066.1, read as the reverse complement.
GAATATACAGATTTGGGAACCAACGCAGTTCTGTCTTGAAGAGACTGGAAGGGGTAAAGGAAAAGTTGAAACTAGCTATTTGCAGCAAGAGTGTTGAGTATGCCTTGGCTTTCTGCCAGCATGTTCAATACCCAGAAAGCAGAACATTGTTAATTTAAAGAGAAGGAAAGTGAAATTTATTTTATAAGATACTCTAAATTGTATTCGCTTATAATTTATGCGCTAACATTCTGGTTTATAAAAGTAAGAAAGAAAAATCAACAACAAAAATCTTATCGTCATTGCCCTCACATTATCTCATGGAACTAAATCCGATCTTTTTACAGACCCCAACACTTCACATCTCTTCCCTCCCATAGGAAGCCTCTTACATGTCAGACATAAACCCTCAGGAACTTTGGCTAACGTGTTTTTCAGTCATCATTTGCAGATCATTAGATAGTTTCCAGTCTCCCTATCTCTTATTGTATACTTGAGATGGAAGCTTTCGGAATGCAAGATCTATGCCAGTCTTTTATCATAGTGGTCATAAAAACATGGTCTAACTGGTCTAACTTATGAATATATATTTTATTATCTATGTTTATTATAAAAAAAATCTAACAAATGTCCACAGCATTTTGTGCTTCATAATATACAAAAATGCTCCCACTCCCCTTATTCATTCATCTAACAAATAATAAGTGAGCAATTTCTGTGTGTCTAGCATGATTCTTTATAGAGTTAGAGAAGTCAGAGAAGGCCTCTCTGAGATGGGGACATCTTTAAAAATATTACATTTGTATTTATTTAACAGAAAGAGGGCACAAGCAGGGGGAGGAGCAGAGGGAAAATGAGAAGCAGACTTCCCACTGAGTAGGGAGCCCAACCTGAAATGAGCCAGGGACCCTGGGATCATGACCTGAACTGAAGGCAGGTGCTTGACTGACCGAGCCCCCGAGGTGCCCTGAGATGGGGACGTTTAAGCTGAGGTCTGAATGTAAGAAACAAGCATACTTGTGATAGAAAGGAAAAACATTTTTCATGTTCCATAGTGGGAATGAATGGAGCATGTTGGAGACAGAGAAACAAAGTATATTGAGTGACAGGAGAGGGACAAGAATGAGGATGGGTGGGGGAAGGGGATGCAGGTCCATGTAAGGTCTGGTAAAATTTTGTATTTTGTTCTAAGGGAAGAGGGGAGTCCTTGGAGAATTTTAAAGAGGGAAATGATGTATTCTGATTTACATTTAAATGTTCATCCTGGCTGCCAATAGGAGAATGACGGAAGTTGGAAGATTAGTTGCCTGGCTAATGTGTGTTAATCTCAGAGACATTATGTTTAAAAAAAAAGCCACACATGAAAGTTTGCATGCTGTTCTGTACACTGTAGTTATACAATGCTGTACACATTTATTTGTGTGAAGTTTGGGCAGGAGGGGATGATCACTGGGACTGGAGTGGTAATAGTGGTGAGGGAAAGACCTTTAATGTGTAATCCTGGATCTCAACTGATTAACAGAGAGGGAGGGGAGAGATGATTCTCCATGTTACACAGGTAAGGAAAACGAGTCAGTAGAGTCAAATATCTGCCCAAAATCACAGAGTTAGTTGCAGTGGATCTAGGTCTCAAATTCAGATTACTCCTTTTATTAATTAAGAATGGTTCAGATATATACATTTATACAAGGACTTTGGCTCAGCAATGAAGTGGGGGGGATGACTGGTCATACAATAACATGGATCAATCTCACAGGCATTGCATTTAGGGGGGAAGGCCAGACACAAAGAGTGCATATTATACGTAGTTCTACACTAATCAAACCAACCCTGTGGTCTATGGTGACAGAGGTAAGAAAAAGGATGATCTTTGTGGATCCAGGGGGATTGACAGAACAGAGCCAGGAGAGGACCATCTGGGAGGATGGAAATGTTCTACACCTTGACCTGTGTATGGGTTACATGGGTACCTATATTTGCCAAAACTCCTTGAATTAAATTGTTAAGGGGAAAAAAGTTCAGAGTACATAAATAATCTCTTAAGTATATAAAACCAAAATAATGACAATGCTGGGATGCAAAACCAAGTTTCCTGAAGTTAGGTCATACACTGTTGCCTTAAAACCATAGACCGTGGGTCTGAAGCTACTTGAGAATCTGAGACTGACTCCCTTTTGTTTGGAGCTGTAGTTAATAAGCCTTAAATTCATAGGTATGTCCCACATGGGCAATATGAATGATCTTCTAGAACAAGAGAACCTATGCGGAATATTGGAGAATTTTATAGGACAACCGAATGATTTTTAGGTCCTGAACCATGTGAAAAAAACTATTCTTCTAAGAAAAGCTCTCAAGATCCAGAATGAAACAAAAAGCCAAGATAGCTTAAAATAATCCCTATAACAGAATTGGGTTAGCTCATCAGAACTTAGAGTCCCTCTAATGACACCTTTGACAATGGTGTCCACATGATTGATGCCACTGAGCTGATAGTGGGACACAATGCCCTTACCAGAATGGCATTTTGGCAAAATGCAATATCTTCTGACTAACAGTTCATTTTTTATAAGATTCTATTCATGGACTGCATAGTTATACAATCTCATTAGTCTGCCATTAATCATTTGCAAGTCTGTCTATACTCTGGAATTTTTAAGGCCTGGATTCGCATACATGAAAATACTGTGCTAACATTTGTATAGCATTTTAGTTTATAAAGCATTTGGGGCTTGAATCATGGGATAACTAGGAGAGTATAAGAGGCAGTTTCTCCTTTATCTTATGTATACCTCCCTTCGGTGAGCTGGAGTCATGGTGGAGAGACATGTCCTGAGAGGTCTTGGCTCCAGGGATACCGGATCAATTTGAGAGGGTGATGTTTGGAAGGTAGCATGATTTTGGTATTCCTTGTGGCCTCGTTTGTGTGTGATAATGTCACATCTCACTTTAGGATACATTAGAGTACCTCAACACAGGTAGAAGCATCCTGGAGGCAGAAAGCGTACTCTTACCTTGCCCTGAGCAACATTCCAGACCAGGAAGTTCCTGCTATCTTCAAAAATGGTTAGGAAAGTGATGGCAGAACAGGATTAATGAATTGTTAGATAGAAAGCATCTAAAAAAGCACACAGGACAGAACCAGAAAAGTAGGTTTTATCCTGATTTTTATTGTATTCAGCATGACAACTAATTTTATTACTTTGTATTAGTTTACTAAGATTGTCATAGCAAAAATACCACAAAGTGGGTGGCTTAAACAACAGAAATGTATTGTCTCATATCCTGGAGGCCAGAAGATCAAAGTCAAGGTGTCGGCAGATTTGGTTTTTCTTTTTTCCAAAACTGTAATTTTTTTCCAGCTTGAGGCATGATTGACAAATAACAATTGTGTATATTTAAGCTGTACAATGCAATGTTTTAAGCATCACCCTTGAAGCCAGCCTTTTTTACAAACATCTCTACATTTCTCCATCCCCCAGCCCCTAGAAACCACCATTCTACTCTCTGCTTCTATGAGTTAGACCTGTTTAGATTCCACAGATAAGTGAGATCATGCAGCATTTATTTTTCCTGGATCTGTATCTGGGTTATTTCACTTCACACAGTGACCTCTAGGTTCATCCAGGTTGTTGCAAGTGATAGAATTCCCTTGTTTTTTAAGGCTCTAATTTTCCATAGTATGCATATACCACATTTTCTTTATCCATTCATCTCTCAATGGATATCTAGGTTGTTTCTGTATCTTGGCAACTGTGAATAATGCTGCAATAAACATGGAGTGCAAATATCTCTTTGAGATACTAATTTGATTTCTTTTGAAAAATACCTAGAAATGGGATGACTGGATCACATTGTAGTTGTATTTTAAAATTTTTAGGAACTCCCAAACTGTTTTACATAATGACTATACTAATTTACATTCCCACCAACGGTGTACAGATGTTTGTGATCTCGTTTTCTTACTAATAGCTGTCCTAACAGGTGTGAGGCAATATCTCATTGTGAAATGAAATGAACTAGTTCCCATTTTCATTTCCCCGATGATTAGTGATGTTGAGCACTTTTTCATAGACCTTTAGCCATTTGGATGTCTTCTTCTGTGAAATTTGGATTTAGATTCTTTGCTCATTTTTTAAATCTGTTTATTTTCCTGTTACTAAGTCAAGTTCCTTACGTATTTTGGATATTAATTTTTATCATAATTCATTGTTTACATATAACACCCAGTGCTATACAGTGACTAAAATAAAATAAAATAAATTTAAATAAATCTAAATTTTAACCTAAAAAATTTGTGATGGGGAGTAAAAAAAAAATTCTTATCATATATACGGCATTCAAATATTTTCCACCATTCTTAGGTCGTCTCTTCAGTCTTTTAATTGTTTCCTTCACGGTGTCAAAGCTTTTTAGTTTTATGCAATCCTGCTCACCTATTTTTTGCTCTTGGAACCTATGCTTTTGGTGTCATCTTCAAAGAATTCTTGCCCAGACCAATGTCAAGAAGATTTTCCCCTATATTTTCTTCTAGTAGTTTTATAATTTCAACTCTTAGGTTTAATTCTTAGTTATTGATTTTATTTTATTTTTTTATTGATTTTATTTCTGTATATGGTGTGAGGTAAGGATCCAATTTTATTCTTCTGTATTTATATATCCAGTTATCTCAACACTATTCATTGAAGAAACCGTCCTTTCCCTGTTGTGTGTTTGTGGCACCCTTGTTAGGGTTAAGTTGACTGTAAATGCATAGATTTATTTCAGGTCTCTATTCTGTTCTGTTGGTCTATTTATCTGTTTTTATTCCAGTAATATACTATTTTGATTACTGTAGCATTGAACTATTTTTTGAAATCAGGAAGTGTGATGCCTACAGCTTTTATTGTCTTGATGAGGATCACTTTTTCTGTTCAATATCTTTTGTATTCACATGAATTTTAGAATAGCTTTTTTTTTCTTTCTATTTCTGTGAATGTGCATTAGAATTTTGATATGAGTTGCATGAGTCTGTAGGTAATTTTGGACATTTTAACATTAATTCTTCCAATTCATGAACATGGAATATATTTCAATTTATTCATATCTTTTTCAATTTTTCATCAATGTTTCATAGTTTTCAGTGTGCAATTCCTTTACTTCCTTGTTCCAACTGTAAATGGGATTATTTTCTTAATTTCTTTTTCAGATAGTTTGTTGTTAGTGTATAGAAACACAACTGATTTTTGTATGCTAATTTTGTATTCTCCAACTTTACTGAATTCATTTATTAGTATTAACATTTTTTAACAGAGTAGTTAGAGTTTTCTATTATATAGGATCATATCATCTGCACATAAAGTGTTTTACTTCTTGCCTTCTAATTTGGATACATCTTATTTATTTGTCTTGCCTAATTGCTCTGGCTGTGACTTCTAGTACTCTATTGAACAATGGCAGGAGTGGGTATCCTTATCTTGTTCCTGACCACAGAGGAAAATCTTTCAGTATTTTACCATTGAGTATAATGTTAGTTGTGGGTTTGTCATATATGGACTCTCATACTGAGGTAAATTTCTTCCTTCTATACTTAATTTGTTGAGAGTTTTATCATGAAGAGGTGTTGAATTTTGTCATTTTTTCTTTATCTGTTGAGATGATTTTACATAATTTTTACCTTTCATTCTGTTAATGTGGTATATCACATTTTTGATTTGCATATGTCAAACCATTCTCATATCCCAGGGATAAGTGCCACTTGATGATGGTGTATTATCTACTATCTACATTATTTAATGTATTGTTGAATTTTAGTTGCTAGTATTTTATTATTTATTTTATTTTATTTATTTACATGTATATTCATTAGGGATATTGGCCCACAGTTTTCTTTATTTGTGGTGTCCTTATCTGGCTTTGGGATCCAGGAAATGCTGGCCTCATTAAATGAGTTTGGAAGTGTTTCCTCTTTGACATTTTGGAAGGAATTGAGAAAGACTGACAATTTTTCTTTAAATTCTTGGTATAATTCAGAGTTCCTGTGTGGCTCAGTTGGTCAAACATCCAACTCTTGATTTTGGCTTAGGTCATGATCTCAGGGCCATGAGATTAGACCTCATGTTGGGCTCCACACTCAGTGGGAAGTCTGCTTGGGATTCTCTCCCTCTCCATGCTCTTCTCCCTCTGCTGCTTCCCCCCACTCACATATTCTCTCTCTCTAAAATAAATAAATTTTAAAAATAAATAAATGTTTGATATGATTTATCAGTGAAACCATCTAGTCTTGGTCATTGCTTTATTAGGAGGTTTTTAATTAGTGATTCAATCTCCTTACTCATTATTGGTCTTTCAAGATTTTCTACTTCTTCATGATTCAATCTTGACAGGTTATATGCTACTAGAAATTAATCCATTTCTTCTAGGTTATCCACCTAGATCCCAAAGCTCCTGCTAAGGCACTTTTGTTTATGTTACTCTCAAATATCTGTTTCTGTGGGGGAATATGGGCTGAGAACATCCTAATTGGCCATCTTTCTGATGTTACCAGTGTTAATTCCTTCTGTGAGTTCTTCAGGAAGGACTTGTTTCAGGCCTTTCTCTTTGACTTATAAATGGCCATCTTGTGTTTCCTCTCATTGTCTTTTTTCTATGCACATATACTTTAAATTTTCCCTTTTTATAAGGATAATAGTGATATGGATTAGATCTCACCTTAATGACTTCATTTTAACTTGATTACCTCTATAAGGACTCTGTATCCAAATAAAGTTCCATTCATAGGTAGGGGTCTTAGGACTCTAACATATCAATTTTGGGGGACAAAATTCAACTCATAGTATATTTTGATAAATTGTTCTGACAAACATGTATATTTACCTTACATTTTTACTTAAAAGTTGAAAAGTCAACATATGTAAAAACACTTAGTAAGCTATTTCTATATGAAAATAAGGCAGTGAAATTAATGAGAGATGATGACATAGATATACCTAATAATAAAAGCTCTTTACTGACAATGGCCACATGCCTCACACAATCCTAAATGCTTTAAGTCATTAATCTTTAAAATCTTCTGTTGGTATAGATGGTAGCATTATCCTTACTTTCAAGATGAGGAAAATGAAGTACAGCAAGTTTGGAAAGCTTTCTAAGAACACACAGCTTATAGGTAGAATGGCCAGAGGTCAGAGTCTACAGGCTTAATCCCACCTACTCAAAATAGTTGCTAGTCATGGAATCAGCATAATGTTTCCTGAATAGAGGTTGTTACAAAAATAAAAATATGTATTAAAAAAGAAAAAAAATAGAAATGATTTCTATAAACAGGTAAATGGAAAATTATTTGAATATGTGGACATATGGTAGGTAGATAGCAAAATTATAGGAGTGAAGTAGATGAAAACTCATGGGTGGAAGAAACTATTAAGTTTTCTTGTAGTGGAATTCTAATTAAAGCAATGAGATGTTTAAGAGCAAAGTTTCCTTCCTGAGTTCAAGTTCTGCCTACACCACGTACTAACTTCGTGACTTTGGTCACACTCCTTTTGTACTACAGCTTCCTCATTAAAATGAATAAATAAATAAAAATGAGTCTAGTAAAAGTATTACTTTCTAAAGATTCTATAGGAATCAAATATCCTAATAGTTTTTAAAAACTTGAGGAAACAACAACAACAACAACAACTGTACAAAGTGAGCCAAAGACCCACAGACAGTAATTCAGAGCAGAAATGAAAAATTTGCACTTCGGGGTACCTAGGTGGCTCAGTCAGTTAAGTGTCTGCCTTCAGCTCGGGACATGATCTTAGGTTCCTGGAATCAAGCTCTACATTGGGCTCCCTGCTCAGAAGAAAGTTTGCTTTTTCCTCTCAATCTCCCTCTCCAGTTCCCTCTCTGGGCTCTGTCTCTCTCCTACCTTCACTCTCTCTCAGATAAATAAATTTCTTTAAAAAAGAAAGATAGATAGATAGATTTAAACAACAAAGGAATTCTTCCCTATGCCTAAGATCCCTTCTAAGCTTTATTAAAGGATAACTGAGAAATGATAGTTACATGGTAGACTCATGGTAGCAGCAACTTCAACCCACATTTAAGTTGGGACCTTCCAGAGAGAAGAGAAACTAAAATTATTTCAGGGCCTACTATGTGCAGGGATTTTTGTATGGTAGATACATATGTATATGTTATGTCATTTCTCAGTGGTCCAGGGGCATAAACTATTAGCGAATTTTTTAGGGAAATTAAATTGAGATTTGCCTAGGTTTTCACAGGCTTTTGCTTGGAAGTTACCTCCAGGTTTATTTTACCCCAAAACCTATGTTACTTTCCACTAAAGCAAGTAAACTGTACTATAAGTCACATTTCCCTTTCTTTGTGTCTCTTCTTCAAATATCTAATAGTGACTACTATCTCCCCCAAATTACTTGAATTGATCATTTCCAAGAAATTAGATTATAAGATAATGAGTTGAAAAAAAAATAAGTTCTTTCTCCAGAGAGCTGACATCTTACAGTTTCTCTGACAGATTTTTTTATTCCTCTCCTAATGAACTATCAATGTGTACTGCCCAGAGAAGCCTCTAACTGCAGGTTTCTGATTAATCTATTTTCTTTAGATACAGTTTGATCATGACAGAATGGTCTATGGGGACAGTTTTGCGATGAATGTTTTTGACAATGATAGGAACACAGAGCGAAACAGAGTATTAAGAGGCATTTAATGCAGTAGAGACATCTGGTCTGTTTTTGCAGCAGAATTAGCATAAAATTATCATCTCATTATTATTATTACCATCTCGGAAATCATTAGAATCCATAAAGATATCTCTGATTACAGAGGTGGGGAGGGGACCCTGGTAGAGGGAAAGAAGATTTCAGCCTCATAGTTGAAATTTGGGGAAAAACTGTTTGTGCTGATCTACTGTTGATGAACTCCATCTATTTGAAGACACAGGCATAGTGTGGGAAAGGTGGAGGGAGGCAGGAAGGACTTGAAGCACCTTGGACTGAATCAGAGAAGCCAGAGGTAAAAGTTCCAGAATGATAGCTCAAAGGAAGACATGGTTTCATGCAAGGGGCCATTCTATAAGGGTGCCACATAGCCCCATGAATTAGAAAAGGGAATCCCAAACAAACAAAAATGAACCTAATGGAGGAAAAGCCCTCCCAGAAGTCTGGAAAAATACCAGGTGATACTGGATTTTAATTCTAACTTTATCCCTGCCAAATCCAGGACAAGGCCCATCTCCTCTCTGTTGGAGCTTCTGGGTCTCATTTGCAAACATGGGGCTTTGGTCAAGAGAGGCTCCCAGGTCTCAGCCACTTCTAACATTCCTGCTATTGTGGTTTGGCAAGGAGAACTTCTAGGATCTGAATGAGCTTTTTGGTTTGGCTCTTTTAACTGACTTTCCTCAAAAACAGGCAATCCTTATTTTTCTTGGGTCTTTCAACATTTAAATGTAGTTCCATATTTGCGGATGCATCCTAGCATTTATTTGATTGAACAAAAATAAAAAGTAAAAACAGGATATAGCATCAAAAATTCTAACTTATCAGCCCAGATGTAAGTACTATGAGTACATTACTCAATCTTTCCCAGGCTCAGTTTACTCATCTGTAAAAGGGAACAATGTCATCTGTCTGCCTATAAAATCGTAGGGAAAGGGAAGATCATTAATATTCCTTTCAGCGGGCACTGTTATGTGCCAAGGGTTTAATACTCATTGTCTCATTTGATTTTTACAATAATCCACACAGGTAAACATTACCTCTCCAAATGTCCAAGTAGAGAAATCAAGAACTAGGAATAGCTTGGTAACACACAGTGAATGTGGAGCTAGGACTCCCGGCCATGGGTGGATGATATAACAGTGATATAACAGTGGGTGATATAACAATCCTTCATCAGGGATGGTTAGCAGAGTGAAATAAGCCAATAGGGTTGGGAGCATTTTGCACTTCTTGATTGTGCTCCTGATATACCATCTAGTGAGCATAAGAGCCTGATCTCTGGGGTCATATGGGCCTGTGTGCCTCTGCCATTTACAAAAACCATCCCTGGACAAGGACTTAAATTCTCAATTAGCCTGTTTTTTAGTGTTCAAAATGGAGCACTTAATATTTTTTACCTCTTGGTTTTATTTGAAGAATTATGTAAGAGGAATTTCTATTCTTGTAGCCTCCTCATTTCAATAGAGAGGGAGCTCTGTTAAAGTTTTACTCCTGTCTTCCATCTAACCCTCCATAAGGTGTGACTTCTCTGATTGAATAAATATGGATGAAAAAATTAGACAGCTTTTCCCTCAACCCTGTCTTTCTCCAAGGAGACCATTCTTCTGTTAAGCCACATAGTATATGGGATGCCCAGGTGTAACCCCTGTGGGAAGGGCTCAATAGACCAGCTGAGCCAGTGCTGGCAGGAACAAGTCTAGTGAGTCTAGGGGTGAAGTAGTGAGGGATCCCATCATGGCTGGAGGGCTAAAGCCATTTCCTCAAATCATCCTTATTGGTAATAAAACTGACATTAAAACAAACAAACAGAAAAAAATATAAGGCTCCTTCTGTTTTTTTCTTGAGTTTTATTTCTCATTTGGTTCTGAACTGGGAGACAAGGGTGTATTTATTGCACCCTTCCTGAAACCTCAACAGATTAAATGAGTTAATATATGAAAAGCATCAATCATAGTGTCTGGAGCATTATCAGTATCAATAAATGTTAACTATTACTAGCAGGCTTGCCCGAGTAGCTCTTTGGATTACAAGTACCAGAGGAATTCCTGAAAGGGCAGGAAGAGCGTCCCAGGGATGGGTGGGTTGGAGGATGGGCCATTCTGTGGAAACATGCTTTGCAAACTCTTGACGCTATGTTATTTTTCTCAGAATAATGCTGGTGATTTGGTTACACATCAGAATCCAAAACCATTCTGTCCACCAGATTGTATACTGAAATTTAACTGTACTTTGGATCTATATGAGGCACAGTAACAGGTCTCTTCTTAATCTGACTGGTTTATCCATGGCTGAAATTATTTTAAGACTAGCACAGTTACCTAAGTAGATAGACCCTAGGCTGGACTCAATTTTGGAGCTACATGAAATCGAACTGAGTACTTTCTGGGGTAGGATATTTCTTTGATGCTTCTAAATGTGATGAAATGGAAGATTGAGGACCCCCGTGTGTTTTGTTCTGTTTCTTTATTCCGTGTTGTAAAGATGGTACTGCACATATAAAGATAGCTGCCCTATTTTCAGTGCTGACACAGGCTTATTTTGGTTGTCTGAGAAGTCCTGGACCACAAGCTGGCAGATCTCACTAGGATGAAGAGACAAGCAAAGGGAAATTTCACATAACCTCTAGTCAGGGGGTGGACCCAGATTTTAGGGGGGTATGAGGCTTATACATTTGCAGGACCCTTTCAAGAAAAAGAATGCAAAATTGTGAATACAATATGAGAGCCCTGAAACATATACCTCATTAGCCCCACAAGGAACCTACCACTGCCCATAGCGAAGGACGCTGTGCAGGACCTGGTGACTGCATCTAATCATCCCTTTTATTACCTCCCCTGGGGCAGAAATGCTGGCCATGAAGCAACTTCCAATCAGAAGTATCTTCTTTCATTTGACACACAAAGGGGAAGCTCCTTCTCCAATCTTTTAAAAAAGCATTAAACAGCAGGTAAGCACAATTTCTATCTAAGGAGAGGTTTCATAGAACCTTTGCCAATGCTGCTTGTACCCTTTCTTTGTTGCAAGATACATAGTGTATCTTTTTGGAATATAAAGTCAGTGTCTTGGAATATGTGATTCAGTATCAGCATTCTCAATTACCAATTGCCAAATTAAAAATAAAACAAACCCAGTATATTACTAAGTGAAAGAAACCCATCTGAAATGGCTGCATACTGTATGATTCCAATAATATGATGTTCTGGAAGAAAAAGCAAAACTATGGAGACAGTAAAGGAATCAGTGGTTTCCAGGAGTTAGGGAGGAGCGGGGAATGAATAGGTAGAGCCCAGAGGACTTTTAGGATAGTGAAACTACTCTGGATGATACTACAGTAATGGATATATGTCATTACATTTGACAAAACCCATAAAATGTACGACACCAAGGGTGAGCCCTGATGTAAACTGTGGAGTTTAGATAATAATGATGTGTCTGTGTAGATTCTCTGATGATAACAAATGTGCCACTCAGGTGGGGGATGTTGATAATCGGGAGGCTGTGCATGTACGGGGACAGGGACACATGGGAACTCCATACTTTATGCTAAATTTTGCTGTGATCCTAAACCTTCTCTAAAAAACAAATCTATTTAAACAAAAATGAATCCAGACTTAGGTATGTAGAGACATTTATTTGAAAGGATTATCACAAGAGGGAGAAAAGGACTATTACAAAATGTAACAGTAGATCTTCAGGCACTTCACACCCTTGGGGAAAAAAAAGGACTTTTTCTTCCATATGGAGTAGGGAACAAGACCAGAAAGAACCCCGTGTGGAAGTAAGATGGACATGTGGAGTTTGTCTGACTGGAGAGTAGATCAGGGAACATTTTGCTCTGAGGTAAGACTGTTCCTAGAAGAAGCCATGGAGGAGGGGCTGTCTGCTGACGCAGATGGAGAATGTATCAAATTTCAGGAGACTAAGGGGACCAAAACTTGATTATTTTCAGGTTAAAGGGCATTTCGTCCCAACTGTTGTGTGGGCACAAATATTTTAATCATTTGTGAAGCACTGAATGGGAATGGAAGTTTTGTATCTGGTCTTGTCATAGGCAAACAATGAGGACATTTGTGAACCTCAAGTAACTCATCTGTGGAGGGGTGATTCTTTGCAGTAAGGCATTTCCCAGAATCCCAAAACATGGGAAGTGAGATGGTTCTTAATCATTTTGGTCTTTTCTTTTTTTTTAAATTTTTAATTTATTTTTTATTTTTTTATAAACATATAATGTATTTTTATCCCCAGAGGTACAGGTCTGTGAATCGTCAGGTTTACACACTTCACAGCACTCACCATAGCACATACTCTCCCCCATGTCCATAACCCCACTCCCTCTCTCCCAACCCCCCTCCCCCCAGCAACCCTCAGTTTGTTTTGTGAGATTAAGAGTCACTTATGGTTTGTCTCCCTCCCAATCCCAACTTGTTTCATTTATTCTTCTCCTACCCCCCTAACCCCCCATGTTGCATCTCCACGTCCTCATATCAGGGAGATCATATAATAGTTGCCTTTCTCCGATTGACATATTTCACTAAGCATGATACCCTCTAGTTCCATCCACATTGTCGCAAATGGCAAGATTTCATTTCTTTTGATGGCTGCACAGTATTCCATTGTGTATATATACCACCTCTTCTTTATCCATTCATCTGTTGATAGACATCTAGATTCTTTCCATAGTTTGGCTATTGTAGACATTGCTGCTATAAACATTCGGTTGCACATGCCCCTTCAGATCACTACATTTGTATCTTTAGGGTAAATACCCAGTGGTGCAATTGCTGGGTCATAGGGTAGTTCTATTTTCAACATTTTGAGGAACCTCTATGCTCTTTTCCAGAGTGGTTGCACCAGCTTGCATTCCCACCAACAGTGGAGGAGGGTTCCCCTTTCTCCGCATCCTTGCCAGCACCTGTCATTTCCTGACTTGTTAATTTTAGCCATTCTGATTGGTGTCGGGTGGTATCTCATTGTAGTTTTGATTTGTATTTCCCTGATGCCGAGTGACGTGGAGCACTTTTTCATGTGTCTGTTGGCCATCTGGGTGTCTTCTTTGCAGAAATGTCTGTTCATGTCTTCTGCCCATTTTTGATTGGATTATTTGTCCTTTGGGTGTGAGTTTGCTAAGTTCCTTATAGATTTTGGACACTAGCCCTTTATCTGATATGTCGTTTGCAAATATCTTCTCCCATTCTGTCAGTTGTCTTTTGGTTTTGTTAACTCTTTCCATTGCTGTGCAAAAGCTTTTGATCTTGATGAAATCCCAATAGTTCATTTTTGCCCTTGCTTCCCTTGCCTTTGGTAATGTTCCTAAGAAGATGTTGCTGCGGCTGAGGTCGGAGAGGTTGCTGCCTGCATTCTCCTCAAGGATTTTGAGGGATTCCTTTCTCACATTGAGGTCCTTCATCCATTTTGAGTCTATTTTCGTGTGTGCTGTAAGGAGATGGTACAATTTCATTTTTCTGCATGTGGCCGTCCAATTTTCCCAGCACCATTTATTGAAGAGGCTGTCTTTTCTCCATTGGACATTCTTTCCTGCTTTGTCGAAGATTAGTTGACCATAGAGTTAAGGGTCTATTTCTGTCCATTGATCTATGTGTCTGTTTTTGTGCCAGTACCATGCTGTCTTGATGATGACAGCTTTGTAATAGAGCTTGAAGTCCGGAATTGTGATGCCACCCACTTGGCTTTCTTTTTCAATATTCCTTTGGCTATTTGAGGTCTTTTCTGGTTCCGTATAAATTTTAGGATTATTTGTTCTATTTCTTTGAAAAAAATGGATGGTATTTTGATAGGGATTGCATTAAATGTGTAGATTGCTTTAGGTAGCATAGACATTTTCACAATATTTATTCTTCCAATCCAGGAGCATGGAACATTTTTCCATTTCTTTGTGTCTTCCTCAATTTCTTTCATGAGTACTTTATAGTTTTCTGCATATAGATTCTTAGCCTCTTTGGTTAGGTTTATTCCTAGGTATCTTATAGTTTTGTGTGCAATTGTAAATGGGATTGACTCCTTAATTTCTCTTTCTTCTATCTTGTTGTTGGTGTGTAGAAATGCAACTGATTTCTGTGCATTGATTTTATATCCTGACACCTTACTGAATTCCTGTACAAGTTCTAGCAGTTTTGGAGTGGAGTCTTTTGGGTTTTTCACATATAGTATCATATCGTTTGCGAAGAGTGATAGTTTGACTTCTTCTTTGCCAATTTGGATGATTTAATTTCCTTTTGTTGTCTGATTGCTGAGGCTAGGACTTCTAGTACTATGTTGAATAGCAGTGGTGATAATGGACATCCCTGCCATGTTCCTGACCTTAACGGAAAAGCTTTCAGTTTTTCTCCATTGAGAATGATATTTGCGGTGGGTTTTTCATAGATGGCTTTGATAATATTGAGGTATGTGCCCTCTATCCCTACACTTTGAAGAGTTTTGATCAGGAAGGGATGCTGTACTTTGTCAAATGCTTTTTCAGCATCTATTGAGAGTATCATATGGTTCTTGTTCTTTCTTTTATTAATGTGTTGTATCACATTGATTGATTTGTGGATGTTGAACCAACCCTACAGCCCTGGAATAAATCCCACTTGGTTGTGGTGAATAATCCTTTTAATGTACTGTTGAATCCTATTGGCTAGTATTTTGTTGAGAATTTTTTCATCTATGTTCATCAAGGATATTGTTCTGTAATTCTCTTTTATGATGGGATCCCTGTCTGGTTTTGGGATCAAGGTGATGCTTGCCTCATATAATGAGTTTGGAAGTTTTCCTTCCATTTCTATTTTTTGGAACAGTTTCAGGAGAATAGGAATTAGTTCTTCTTTAAAAGTTTGGTAGAATTCCCCTGGGAAGCCATCTGGCCCTGGACTTTTGTTTGTTTGGAGATTTTTTGATGACTGTTTCAATCTCCTTACTGGTTATGGGTCTGTTCAGGTTTTCTATTTCTTCCTGGTTCAGTTGTGGTAGTTTATATGTCTCTAGGAATGCATCCATTTCTTCCAGATTGTTAAATTTGTTGGCATAGAGTTGCTCATAGTATGTTCTTATAATTGTCTATATTTCTTTGGTGTTAGTTGTGATCTCTCCTCTTTCATTCATGATTTTATTTATTTGGGTCCTTTCTCTTTTCTTTTTGATAAGTCTGGCCAGGGGTTTATCAATCTTATTAATTCTTTCAAAGAACCAGCTCCTAGTTTCCTTGATTTGTTCTATTGGTTTTTTTGTTTCTATTTCATTGATTTCTGCTCTGATCTTTATGATTTCTCTTCTCCTACTGGGTTTAGGGTTTCTTTCTTGTCCTTTCTCCAGCTCCTTTAGGTGTAGGGTTAGGTTGTGTACTTGAGACCTTTCTTGTTTCTTGAGAAAGGCTTGTACCGCTATATATTTTCCTCTCAGGACTGCCTTTGCTGTGTCCCACAGATTTTAAACCGTTGTGTTTTCATTATCATTTGTTTCCATGAATTTTTTCAATTCTTCTTTAATTTCCTGGTTGACCCATTCATTCTTTAGAAGGATGCTGTTTAGTCTCCATGTATTTGGGTTCTTTCCAAATTTCCTCTTGTGATTGAGTTCTAGCTTCAGAGCATTGTGGTCTGAAAATATGCAGGGAATGATCCTAATCTTTTGATACCAGTTGAGACCTGATTTATGACCCAGGATGTGATCTATTCTGGAGAATGTTCTATGTGCACTAGAGAAGAATGTGTATTCTGTTGCTTTGGGATGGAATGTTCTGAATATATCTGTGATGTCCATCTGGTCCAGTGTGTCATTTAAGGCCTTTATTTCCTTGTTGATCTTTTGCTTGGATGATCTGTCCATTTCAGTGAAGGGAGTGTTAAAGTCCCCTACTATTATTGTATTATTATTGATGTGTTTCTTTGATTTTGCTATTAATTGGTTCATATAGCTGACTGCTCCCACGTTAGGGGCATAGATATTTAAAATTGTTAGATCTTCTTGTTGGACAGACCCTTTGAGTATGATATCGTGTCCTTCCTCATCTCTTATTAGAGTCTTTGGCTTAAAATCTAATTGATCTGATATAAGGATTGCCACCCCAGCTTTCTTCTGTTGCCCATTAGCATGATAAATTGTTTTCCACACCCTCTCTTTAAATCTGGAGGTTTCTTCAGGTCTAAAATGAGTTTCTTGTAGGCCACATATAGATGGGTTTTGTTTTTTTATCCATTCTGATACCCTGTGTCTTTTATTGGGGCATTTAGCCCATTAACATTCAGGGTAACTATTGAGAGATATGAGTATAGTGTCATTGTATTGCCTGTAAGGTGACTGTTACTGTATATTGTCTCTGTTCCTTTCTGATCTACTACTTTTAGGCTCTCTCTTTGCTTAGAGGACTGCTTTCAATATTTCCTGTGGAGCTGGTTTGGTGTTTGCAAATTCTTTCAGTTTTTGTTTTTCCTGGAAGATTTTTATCTCTCCTTCAATTTTCAATGATAGCCTAGCCAGATATAGTATTCTTGGCTGCATGTTTTTCTCTTTTAGTGCTCTGAATATATCATGCCAGCTCTTTCTGGCCTGCCAGGTCTCTGTGGATAAGTCTGCTGCTAATCTAATATTTTTACCATTGTATGTTACAGACTTCTTTTCCCCGGCTGCTTTCAGGATTTTCTCTTTGTCACTAAGACTTGTAAATTTTACTATTAGGTGATAGGGTGTGGGCCTATTCTTGTTGATTTTGAGGGGGGTTCTCTGCACCTCCTGGATTTTGATGCTTGTTCCCTTTGCCATATTAGGAAAATTTTCTCCAATAAACCTTCTGCTCCCCTCTCTCTTTCTTCTTCTTCTGGAATCCCAATTATTCTAATGTTGTTTCATCTTATGGTGTCACTTATCTCTCGAATTCTCCCCTTGTGGTCCAGTAGCTGTTTGTCCCTCTTTTGCTTAGCTTCTTTATTCTCTGTCATTTGGTCTTCTATATCACTAATTCTTTCTTCTGTCTCATTTATCCTAGCAGTGAGAGCCTCCATTTTTTATTGCACCTCATTAATAGCTTTTTTGATTTCAACTTGGTTAGATTTTAGTTCTTTTATTTCTCCATAAAGGGCTTTTATATCTCCAGAGAGGATTTCTCTAATATCTTCCATGTCTTTTTTGAGCCCGGCTAGAACCTTGAGAATCATCATTCTGAACTCTAGATTCTTTACAGAATAGGTCTTTTGTCCAACTCATTATTTTAGTGGTGTCCAGAAAGTTATTTCTTTTGTTTCACTTCTGAAACAGAATCTAGGAAAAAAAAAATCATTAGCTGAGACATTCAGAGACATCTGTACTTTCACACAATGCAGACATCACAACCCCCTACATAGTTATTTATAGGAATTCTCTAAAAGTATTTGCTGAATAATAAATGCATTTTAGCTTATCATCATATTGTTTTTCATCTTTATTTTGCCTCCTTTTATTGTGACAAGGAGAAAAAAAATGTTTCACACCTGTCATGTGTTATTGAGAAACTTAAAAAATACTGCTAAATATCACAAAGTGAAGTAAAATTTGTAAAGTATTTGATCAAATATTAGAATGACTTAACAATTAGCCCTAAATTATAGAACTTTTCATGTTGTGAATACTGAAGTTTAAATGTTTATAGTAATGGCTTGTTTATAGTAATAATGGCTTCATGCTATCCTTGCTGAAGACACAAAAAACATGTAGGTCAAATTTCAACATTAATGATAGTAGATACAATTTCACATATCAAATAGTCTTCCTGATAATTTAGAGCTCTTTTTTACTGACTTCACATCATACATGATTACACCATTATTTATATATATATATATATATATATATATATACCTTAAAATACGGCTGATGAAGCACTTGCGCCCTTCCAAGTTCTTATTTTCCTGTTCTTTGCATCATTAGTATAATCTTCACTCTCTGCAGGAATGTTTGAAAGATATTTGTCTGTTTTGATATTTAATTAAGGTATTGCTAGATAATATGTCATCTTAATCAGCCTAACCAGGCATGTGTAAACTATATAATATTTCAGCATCCTGAGAATGACTGATTGAATCAGGATGCCTCTGGAAACCTCTTCAAACTGCAGGCATTTTCTTCTTCCTCAGAGAATCTTCTCTATTTTTTATGGCTAATGACTATCTCCCAGATGAACTGAGAACATCAGTGCCTATGTGTCATTAGATGTAAACAAAGCTCAATTCATTTCTTTCTTTTCCTTTTAGGTAGCAATAACTAGAAATAGAATTTCTAAAATTTTCTTTAATACAAAGGATCATCTTTTATTGTTCACTTTAGGGCTCACTGATTTAGATTGAAGGTTGGTAATTTTTTTTTTCTGTAAAGGGTAGATAGTGAATATTTTAGGATTCTTGGGTCATACAGACTCTTCTGTAACTCAACTCTGTGTTATAACATGAGGGCCATCTTAGATGTAAAAAGATGAGCTTATCTGTGTGCCAATAAAACTTTATTTACAAGAAGAGGTACAGGCCACATTTGTTCCATGGGCTATGTTTAACTATGATTGATTTAGAAAACTAATCATGGATCCAAATTTATACTGAAAGTTTAGAGTCAGATCTGAGATTTGAAGAACTCTGATTTATAAGGAGGACTTACAGACTCTGTAATTTCTAAGAGGACAGAAGACAAGGGTTGAATGAGTTAGGATTTCAGAGACCTGTAATTTTTGGAAGTAGAAGCAAGTAATTAT
This sequence comes from Meles meles, assembly GCF_922984935.1. NCBI lineage: Eukaryota > Metazoa > Chordata > Mammalia > Carnivora > Mustelidae > Meles > Meles meles. The sequence continues at coordinate 14,104,199 of NC_060066.1, read as the reverse complement.
GATGCTACTATTTAAGAATTCTAACAAAATTCTGGATGATAAAAAGGACAAGGGTTAAGCCATGATAACAGTGGCTGAAGTGCAGTGTAGGTAAGATGTGATGAAGCTGAGAAGGTCTGGGAGTGGATGACATAATATTTGAAAACTTGGGGGAGAGATGTCGGACGTGCCAGAGAGATTATTTAATCTTTTCTCTCTGACTTAACAGATACTTTAAAATTTAAACTTTTGGGACACCTGGGTGGCTCAATGGCTTAAACCTCGGCCTTCGGCTCAGGTCATGATCTGAGGGTCCTGGGATCGAGCCCCGCATCAGGCTCTCTGCTCAACAGGGAGCCAGCTTTCCCCTCTCTCTCTGCCTGCCTCTCTGGCTACTTGTGATCTCTGTCAAATAAATAAATAAAATCTTAATTTTTTTTAATTTTAAAAAATTAGACTTTATAAAATTTGTGCTATTTGAGAGTTTGGGAGATAACTTGCTAATTGGATCTTTTAGTGGACACCCTTAGGCAAGGAAAGTAGACCTAAATAAAATAGACCTGGAATAAAATAGACCTGGAAAATCTTCCTTTTAAGAATTCTTGGTCCCTGCTTTGGGGAGTTTATAATATAGAGGAGCAAACAGTGTACAGAAAAATTGTGTATTAGTTATCTCAGGCTGTCATAACAAAATACTGGGAGTGGATGGCTCAACCAATAGAACTTTAATTCTCCTGGTTTTGGAGGCAGTCAAGTCCAAGATCAAGGTGGTGGCAGTTCAGTTCCTGGAAAATGTCCTTTCCCTGCCTTTCAGTCAGCTGCCTTTTCTCTATGTTCACATGGTAGAGAAAGACAAAAAGAGTCAGCTCTAGTCTCTTCTCCTCTTGGTAGGACACTTATCCTATCATAGGGTTCTCACCCTCATGAACTTATTGAAGCCTAACTACCTCCACAAAGCCCCACATCTAAATTTCATTACATCGGAGGTTAGGGTTTAACTATAGGAATCAGGAGGGATAGGCACAAACATATAGCCCATAACAAACTGTTACATTAAAAAGTAAATATAGAGGACAAAATATGCTAGCAAAAGAATAAAAATGGTGACATGGCAGGGAGTCAAGCATGAGAAGGCACTCTCACCAGGAAAGAAGGGAAGTCCTATCTGAGAAGGTGACATTACATTCAACATTCGAAGATGAGAAGGAGTCACATATTTCTCAGGAACAATATTCCAAGCAGAGAGAATAAGAACTATGGCAGTGAAGCAAGAAAGAGACTGGCATATTCCAGAATCTGCCAGAAGGCTGTGGAGGTAGCATCATGAGGTGTGAGAGACAAAGTGGCCTAAGGAAAGCCTGGTTTCCTTGTTTGTTGAGAATGACTCTCCTCTGCAGTCCCAATCCAGTTTGCTCATTGTGTCTAAGGTGACAACTTTTTCTGTGAGATTTCATTGTTCCCCCTCAGGAAGCTACACTCTTAAGCAAGACTGCCTGGATCTGAATAATAGCTTCTTGCCATATACCAGCTGCATGCCCTGGGCTTCAGCTTCTTCGTCTGTAGAATCGGGATGATGGTATTTACCTCACAGGTGGCTGGTGTGTGGAAAGCACGTACATCTGGACCTGTCACTCATGCTGGTACAGCATTAGCTTCTTTCAGATCTCACTTTGAAAGAGCCACTGCTTTAATAATTTGTTAAGTTTCATTCCTATCAGACTCACCATGAAGACTTCCCTTCATTCTTCTACTACCTCTCATCAAACAGTGGCATCAAGAAGCAGCTTTGATCTGCAGACATTCACCCTTCTGCCAGGTTGTGGCCTCTATCTTGGCCTTTGTCCAAAAAGACTTCTTTTCACAAGTAGCACCAGAAGTCTCGTCTTCAGTCACATGGCCCCAGAGTAGGGGTATGGGGCTGAAGCCATAAAGCTCATGGTGGCCGCAGGGGAACCATTCTGAATGAGAACTTTTCCCTGAGGTTTTCACACACTGAACCCTTCAGACCCAGACGCTGAAAAAGCAAGTCAGCTCTTTATGTCTTAGGGCTCCTGTCTTTGACTCGCATCAGCTTTTCTGAGAATTGAGAATTTAAATGATGTTGCAGCCACTAATTTCTGGCCTTGACCTTTGCATTCTAGTAAGACTAAACTGTTTTTACAAGCTTTCATCTCCATCTGAAATGCTCTCCCCTTTTCACCTCCTTCCTCCCTGTACCCTCACTGGCTCTACTGGCATGTCCTGCTCAGCTGCCACATTATTACATTTGCAGGATTAGTTCAGTGGGGCCCTCTGGTAGGATGACACCTGCTATCTTCCTGCTTCCTTTATCCCACCAGGTGTGTTAGGATTGCATCTCTTTGCACAAACCTATGTCAAGGCAGTTCTGCACACTCCTGGCTAAGTGTCTTTCTTTTCCACTAGAGTGTGTGCTTTGGGATCAGGACCCTGGAGATTAAAACTTACCAAACTTTAGATTTCCAGTGTCTGCCGTAGCACCTGGAACATGGTGCTCAGTAAATGTTTACTGAGTGAATGAATGAATAAATGAATGGTAGATAAATAAGCTATCTCCTCTTGTTTCCTCTATAGAGCATATACCACCCACCCTCAATTCCCATACAATAATCTCCATACAACATCCTATCCACTCAGCATCCCTTCTTCTTTAAGTTTATCTACCTGTGAGGTGATTTCCTCCATATTTAGGCTTGTTTTTAGCACAATTCTTTGAGTTGGGGCACCTGGTGGCTCAGTTAGTTAAGTGTCTGTCACTTGATTTTAACTCAGGTCATGATTTGAGGGTCCTGAGATCAAGCCCCATGTCAGGCTCCATGCTGAGCTCCCACTCGAGTTTGCTTAAGATTCTCTCTCTTCCTCTCCCTCTGCCCCTCACCCTGTAGTCTCTCTCTCTAGGAAGGAAAGAAGGAAGGAAGGAGGGAAGGAAGGAAGGAAGGAAGGAAGGAAGGAAGGAAAGAAAGAAAGAAAGAGAGGTAGGGATGGAAGAAAGGAAGGAGGAAAGAAAAGAAAGAAAGAAAAAAAGAAAGAAAGAGAGGGAGGGAGAGAGGAAGGGAAGAAGAAAGGAAGAAAGGAAGAAAGAAAAAGTCTTTGAGTTTAAACTCCAAGCATATTTTAACTTTGGACATTATCTGTGCCATCTGGAGCAAAAACCTACAGACTCTTTTATAAGATAATTTTTCCCAGACTTAAGGTAATTATTTGTTCTTTTTCACTATTTACCTTAAGAAAACTATCCAGTTCCCTGTATATTTATTCATTCATTTAATTCATTAAGTCACTCAGTAATTCATTCACTCATCTGATTATTTTGTCTCTTACTCAACTCATCATTCTGCAAATATTCTGAGTTCCTGTGATATTATAAGTACTTTGGCAGAATGGAAAGTATGTTGAATAAAATAGCTACAAATCTCAACCTGTTGCTCCATGCTTACGGTTGAATGAGAGAGGCACATATCAAATGGGGCAATAAATACTTTGGTTAAAGAAATACAAAGTGATACAAAAACACAGAATGGCACCTAACCCAGACTGGAGGAGGGAGAGAATGCTTCCTGGTGAGAATGGTGTATCTCAGGTGAAGGTAAGTAGGGCTCAGTAAGGTCAATAAAGAGGCAGGAATCGTGTATCGAACAGGGGACTCAATGTGTGTTGGGTGTAGGTTGTGTGATGGGGACAATGGTAAGTGAAAAGAATAATGGAGAGTTCCAATAGGTGACAACATTAGCATGCACAGAGGGCTTCCATAAATGGTGTCAAAGACGTTAGATTTTGTCCTAACTGAAATGATTATCCACTAAATGTTTGAACTGGTCAAATTTTCATTACACAAAAATAACTTGTTCCCTCTAATGAGATGTTTTTCTTTTGATTTTTTGACCACTCCCTTTGGGGTCTTTCCAAATATTGTCACAATTTCTGATGATGAATCTAAACTAAAAATGGATTTGGGAACTGAACCCAAATGTCCCTGTTAAGCAATTCAAGCATGATTTCTAATGACGTGCTTTCTGACAGTACAGAAAGTATCTTAGGCTCTCACTTGGGTCCTGGAAAAAGAAGGCACCTGTTTCATGGAATGTCCAGCCTCTTTTTACTTGGCAGCTGCCCTTCCAAGCTACATGACATTAGCGATGTGGCAGATTGAAGAGGCTGGTGATGCCATTTGGTTAAATCATATGACTATTTCCATCAGCTTTATTTCTGCAATATCCTGTGCCCACAAAGGGACATGAGATGACTTTATAATTCTTTGGCTATATTAGGATACAGATACACCCAGGACCTTAAAAGCAAGAATATGATTGAAATGTCAAACAGGGACTTGATGACCTAAACTGTGCCCCTCAAAAGCTAATCTCTTGCTACCACCTGTGTCCTCTGAGTGAGGTTTCTAAACAGAGATAACTGAAACTCCAGACTTTCAAAAAAGGAAAGTCACAACCCTCTGGTGACCAGGACCAGTACGGAATAGTATTACTGGGGGAGTAGAGAGGTGATCTGGCTTTTCTCTGAGTCAAAGCTATCAAAGGCATGAATCTGCCCCATCCTAGTTGGTCCAGGACCATACACTGCATTTTCCTTGCATGATTAACCTGTCATCTTACCCATGCATTTCCGCTTCCCTTTTCTTTTCTGTACCACCTCCTTGCTGCACCACTGACCTCCCACCCCTGAGTTCTAACCCCATGAAATTGTTTGCCTTTCCTTCATAGTCTGATTTCTCTGCCCTCTGTATTTCCATTCAAGTTGTCCTTTCTACTTAGACTCCTCTCCAACATGAGTAGAAAATGCTGTACTTCAGTGGAAAACTGCACATTGTTTAAAATCACACCCCTCTAGATTATATGCTTCTGGTCTTTCATTGTCTTTGAGCCATTTACAGCTCTGTAAACTAATAATAATGCATGTAATTCTTATCTATAGACATGTAAATTCTGTCCTGTGGAGGTTTAATCAACTTCCCCTCTCCTCTGTGGAAAAGGCCAGTTTACCTCCGTTTGCCCATTTCTATATTCTTGATCAATAAATGTGTCTTTTGGGGGAATTCTCCCTTGAACTCATAACCCTTCACCGGTTTCCTCATTAATGAATTAAATCAAAACCTTTAATACATATCCATATTTATTACAGTAGGAGTGTCCTGATTTTATCTTGCTTGAGAATTAACTTTTAATTGGTGATAAAAAAAGATAAAACAGTGGCACCTGGGTGGCTCAGTGGGTTAAGCCTCTGCCTTCAGCTCAGGGCATGGTCTCAGGGTCCTGGGATCGAGCCCTGCATCTGGCTCTCTGCTCAGTGGGGAGTCTGCTTCCCCCCCCCCCCCCGCCTGCCTCTCTGCCTACTTGTGATCTCTGTCTGTCAAATAAAAAATAAAATCTTAAAAAAAAAAGATAAAACAGTGAACAGTAAGTACTGACTTCCTGCTATAGCCCAGAGGGGCTAGATGCCAGGCCATAAGATGGTGTTTATCCTGATACCACCTTATTATAATCACTTGTATTGTAACAAAATGCAGGTTCCTGGGGACTCTAAGACAAGGGTTGGGAATTCATAGCATAACAAGTCAGTGCTCTGGAGTGTTTAAGAACCAGGGTGATAAATGATAAAAAGTAGAAGGGAAGATTTTCCAATATCTTTAAAACAACTTAGAGAGATAGACTAAGATAGAAATTAAAGATAAAGCTATCAGAAGGGCACCTGGGTTGCTATTGGTTAAGCCTCTGCTTCTGGCTCAGGGTCCTAAGGAAACTTCTTCTCCCTCTTCCTCTGCCCCTCCCACCTGCCCTACCCCTGGGCACTTCTGATCTCTTTTTTGTGGGTCCCTGTTTCTCTCACAAGCTCTCTCTCTCTCTCTCTCTCTCAAATAAATAAATAAAATCTCTAAAACAAAACAAAACAAAACAAAACCTACTGATAAGAACTAAGACTAACATAAAAGTTGCACATGCAATTGGAACTCTGTGTGTAAAAAATCCCAAGTGAAGCAAAGCAAAATTTCTTATAAGAAATAACGGTAAGCAAAAGGGTTGGGAGAATATCACTCATACACCTCATCCCTTGGCCCAGGTAAGACATCTGGTATCTCCTGAGCCTAGCCTGGTATGAAAATTTACATTAGCAAGTAAAGTTAATATTTGTCTATGTTTACTTCTAGGAGAAAATAAGTAAGCCCCTAACTTTCTATTAGTTGACTAATAACAACAAAAACTGTTTGAATGTCTACACTGAGGATATGGCATTAAGGCAACATCTCTTCTACTTTAGTGCTGCTTCCTTAAATAGGAACAATTAGACCCAAGCTACAAACTAAAACACACCACCTATGAGACTGAATTGTTGGGAATGCCTTTGAGGCTTTACTTAATGTTATCATTTGACAGCTTTACCCCCAAAATACTGTGGTGTTAAACAATGTGATCGGGTCACAGCTTGCAATTTCTTCCCAGATGCAACATCGGAAATCCGCAATTCAAGATATTTCTATGTGGAAATTATGAGTAGTGAAAACTGCATATAGCAAGAAGTGCTAAGGAAGTGCCTGGAAGATATCAGTAAATGGTATGTGATAGTATAAAACCAAGCTTGGAAGTGGGTGCTAGGGAAAGGTCAGAAAAGAGAAAAATTTGTAGGGAAAGGCTGGAGTAGGGTAGCTTCCTGGAACTGAGGAAATACTAAGTCATAAGGACAGTTTGCATGGATGTAACATCAGGTTGGAAGGATTTCCCTACAGAGAGGTCTTGTGTGTGTAAACCCAGACTTGAGACTCAGTTGTTTGCTGCAGAAAACTGTCAGCCAGTTATCAAGAGCCTCTCCCATAAAGACAAAAGTCAAACCTTCTTTTACTGCTCATCACCTACCTGCAAGCCAGATGCCAGCTGTTGGATCTCCTGTGGTAGACAGATAGCCCACTGTTAGATCTTTCTCAGATAGCTGGATAGTGGGGGAAAGCTTCCCCCAAATACCAGATACTTCCAAACATCTGGATGTATGGTGTCATGTACTCTCAACAGCTGGTTTCATAAAGCTGCTTTTACTTTCCACCTGGATGTAAGTTGTCAAGCCCTTCATCCACATCTGGGAGTTCCCAAATCATCAAGGAAAGAAATGAGCAAACATTCCTGTCTGCAGTCAGAAGTCAGTATTGAGCCCCACATGGCAACATGCCTGCATTTAATAGGAAATGGCTTAGCTGAGCTTACTGTGAATTGAGTCTACAGAGCTGGAAGGTTTCATCCTGACTGTTTTACTCGCTCCCCTTAGGGGGTTTATTGTATTTCTCCATTAGCCATATAAGGACTTTTAAGTTGATATATCCTGCTTGGTTGCTAAGAGGAGACTAGTAGCATGATTGTGGCATGCATTGCTGTAGACCAGGCTTTGTAAATGCTGATAATTGAAATTTTTTTTAACACTAATTACACTGAAGAACAGGTTTTTCACTCATTCAGATGTCTGCTAGTGGATACATTTTACTCTCTTTGAAAGAACTGATTACATTCAAAGTTGTCTTCCTTTTCCCTTTATGATGTCAAATTTTTTCATCTTTCATTCTCCGCATAACTAGGGTTTCCTCTTCCCAGATGTAGGCACATCCCTGATACCAGACCCAGAGCCATCCTGTATCAGAGGTGAATTCATTACACTTTCCCTCTATCTCGTCACACTTTCCTTTCAGGAGCAAACTAGTAAATCCTTTCCTCTCATTTTTGCAGAGTGACTTGCTACCTCTCTGAGCCTTTTCGCTTGCTGACTTCAAGAACCTCAGACTATGTATCTTCTACTCAAGCACTTTCAACATTTTTTTTTCATACAAAGGGAGTTATTTCTCAAGGAAAATTCATTACACCTTTTTCCTCTGTTTACCTTTATCTTCTTTTGTATACATTCCCTCTTCTCATCTAGATTGAACAATCTCAAGACCACAGATCTTAATTCATATTTCTTTCCTCCCCTTTCCTCCCAGTGTCCATTTAATAGACTCAATGAATTTTAATGGGTTAATATATTGGAAGAGGTGGACAAATGACCAGCAAGATATTTGAGCTGCAGAGGCTGTGACTGTCTTATTCTACTTTATATCCTCAGAGATTGGAACATAGTCTTGCAAATAGCAGGTGTGAATGAAGAAAAAATATACTGAATGGATAAATAAATGCTAACTAGAAATTTCTTCAAAACTACCTTCAGACAAATCTGGGTTTCTGTGGTGGGTAAAATCATGGCCCCCAAAGACACCTATACCTTAATCTCCAGTGATAGGAGTGGTTTTGCTGATGCGGAAGGATCACAAGCTCAGGCCTGCGAACAGCCTCAGAAGCAGCAAAAGGCAGGGTGACAGACCATCCACTATTGCCTCCATAAAGAAGGCAGCCAACTCCTTGATGTTTGCCCAGTGAGACCCCATTTTGGACTTCCGACATCCAGAACTATGAGATAAAACGTTGTGTTGCTTTAAACCACTAAATTTGTGGCAGCTTGTTATAGTGGCAGTAGGAAACAAATACAGATTATATTCTAGTTCAATTAGTATCTCTCCAGACTCTCTGGACCTCCGATTTCTTTTCTGTATCAGGTTGAGAGATAATCCTTGAACAGTACAACATGCATGTGCAGAGCACCTGTTTACTGCAGTGTTCCGCATTTGTCTAGGCTAAAATGGATACGAGGATTAAATAAAAAAGCACAGAGAGAGAGCTTAGTGATATTTCTGACAAAAACTATGTCTTTCAAAACGTAGGGGTTAGATCCTGAAAACCCATGAAGTAGGTGAATTGGCAAGGAGTGTGGTAATTGAATTGCAGGAAGGTAAGGAAGGCAGAATGAAGAACTGAGGTTGCTGAGAAATCCATAAAACTCCTTGTAAGTAAATATTTAGTTTACTAATATGCGATAAGATATAAATAAGACAATGCTAACATCTTACAGATATTAAATGGGCACCGGTAAAGCCTTCACTATCCATAGGCATTTAAAATTCCTTGTTACTAGAAACTCTTCAGGAAATAACTTCTTTTCTGTTTCAAACATGTCCTCAGCTTGACTGAGGTAATGTCTCTACTAGTCGCGTGCTGGCTTGTTATTCCCTGGGGCTAGTCCTCCAATCTCTGCGCATTGGATCTAATAACTCCAAGATTGCTAACTATCCCTAATAGTCCCGACACATACACACACTTCCTGGACCCCTGGGACTTGCCCCTAACAGCCCCTCTTACACCGAGTCCAATTCTAAAATTACTGCAATTCTAAAATTAGGTTCCATTTTTCCTCATCCTCATTGTCTTTCTTGAAAGCTTCCCCCCCCCAAAAAAAGGCTCTTTACTGTATTTCCATTGCTTTATCTCTATTTGCTGTACTTACCCCCTCTTTTTGTATCTATAATACGCATTGCAAAATTTGTGTTTACTGGAACCAACATTTTTGCTGTTGCCAAAAAATATACAGATGTAAATTCTTGTATAATTAAATTTTGCATGAGGGACATTCCCAGTTGGGAGGGGAATACTATGCTCAGTAAATGACAGTCCTTTTCCTCTCATCCCCATGTCCCCAGGCCAGCCTTCCAGCTGCCTTGCTGCCAGCTCACTGCAGCTCCCCAGGCTGTGCTCTGGGGATTGAGAGATGATATTATCGCTTTTTAATTAAACTACCCCCTCACAAGGTGGATGAGTAACTTAAAAATCTTCCCACAAAGAAACTGAAAAATGGAGCGCCTGGGTGGTTCAGTGGGTTGAGCGGCTGCCTTCAGCTCATGATCCCAGAATCCTGGGATCAAGCCCCAAATCGGGTTCCCTGCTGAGTGGAAAGCCTGCTTCTCCCTCTCCCTCTGCCTGCCGCTCTGCCTACATGTGTTCTCTCTCTATCTCTCTGTCAAATAAATAAATAAAATCTTAAAAAAAAAAGAAAGAAACTGAAAAACACCTGTAATGCAAGTACTGAACAACAAGAAAATAGCAGAGCTGGCATCTCCCATAATCTGGCTACAAGACTTGTATTATCGACATTGTGAAGGAAAATAAATAAATAAATAAAAGCAAGGATGATCTAATCAGACCTGACAGGAAGCTATCCCCAAATACTGACATTACCAAGAAGTCTATTTGAAATATGAATCACACCTACTAACATTAACTAGGAACTTCACCTCAAGTCTATCTGTGCCTTGAGAGATTAGTGCAAAACAATACAAAGCTATCACAGTGAGCAAAGCTTTCACTTAGCAAGCACGAAGAATATGAGGACAAATGTTTACAGTTTTTCCCCCTCAGGAATGTTAAAAATGACGTATTACTCATACTAGTATTTCATGAAATTTCAGCAAATTTGATGATAATTTAGAAGCTTATGTTTAATTTTCTTTTTTTTTTTAATTTTTATTTATTTATTTATTTTTTAAAGAAAGAGAGAGAGAGCAAAGGTGGGAGAGGGGCAAATGGAGAGGAAGAATCCTCAAGCAAACTCCTGGCTGAGCACAGAGCCCAATGCTGGGCTTGATCCCACCCCCCTGAGATCATGACCTAAGCTGAAACCCAAAGTTGGACACTGAACTGAGGCGCCACCCAGGCGCCCCTCTTAATTGATTTCTAAAGGTAAAAAGTCATATATCACTGTGGCTATATCCTGGTACAGTGAAAGGCTGACAATTGGAAAACAATATGGTAACAAGCCAAATGAATTCCTCTGTCAACAAATACTATGATGCTATAAATAGAGAACATTGCTAAATATTTAAAGCAATTGACATTCACCAATTACACAACAGAATGTATGCTCTGTGGTGGAATGGAAAGTACAAATGTTTCTAATATGTTTCTGTTTATAAGAATTTTCTAGATTCTCATTAAATATTAAAGCATATGAAAAAATCTTGTATGTGATTCTGGAAAGCAAAGAGGCCCTCACACATGGTAGCCCACTTAATAAACACAATGCTTTACTGAAGGAATGTATAAATATAACCATTCTTGGAGATGCTGAATTCTAGGAAACAAACTGAGGGTTGCTGGAGGGGAGGTAGGGTGGGGGATAGGATAACTGGGTTGATGGGCATTAAAGAGGGCACTTGATGTAATTAGCACTGGGTTTTGTATGCAACTGATGAATCACTAAATTCTACTTCTGAAACTAATTTAAAAAAGAAAGAGAGACATATGTATAAGAAAAAGAAGAGGAAGGAGAAGGAGGAAAAGGGGAAGGAAAAGAAAAAGATGAAGAAGGGGGAGGAGGAGGAGAGGAAGAAAATGAAGGGGAGGAGGAAGAGGAGAAAAAAAAGAAGAAGAGAAGAAGAAGGAGAAGTAGTAGTAGTAGTCATAGTGGTTCAAGTAAAGAGGAAAATACTGTTAAATTTGCAGACAGCACAACATTTAAAAGTTATTTTCTGCCTAAGTCATAGACAACCTATTGTATCAAAGTTGAAATAGAAAGCATAAAAAAATGCTATATATAATTCAATTAATATAGACAATATCTCTAAACTTTCCTAAGCAAATTTTTTGCAGTGTTTTCCATGAGAAAATACTTTTTTTTTCACCACAGATTTTATTGTGGAAATGATCTAATGGCAAACTTTTTAAAGGGGCTGAACAACAATAACGAAACACATGCATTTCTTTTTACAAAAAAGGCCAACATTCAAAATTTGCTGACCTTCTCTGTAATGAGAAGTGACTGTCAGTAGCCAGCAGATGTATTTGTAAAAATAAACCCACTCAATCTGTCCCTGTAAGATAAAAGTGACATTTCACAATAAGAGAACTGCTCTCGAGAGAAAATCATGCTATCAGGAGCATTTTGAAAATATGCATTTGGAAATATTTACCTCATTATGTGAGTTATTTATTTATTGGGTCAAAAAAAGCCTAGCTGAGTTAACTCTAATTTATCTCTTACGACACAGATCAGGCATTATTCTACAGTTAGACAATTCTGATCACCCTGCCAGTTAGGTTACCCTCTCTTTGGACCCTCTCTTTAAACTTTTGTACATATACTATTATTACACATAAAACACAGTACTAGATTATGTTATTTTTATGTCTATTTCCCTCATTAGATTGTGACCTTGTTGAGATTAGGAACAAAGCGATGTCTTACCAAGATGAGAAGCATCTCAAGGACTAAAACACAAACATACAGTGGACCCACAGACTGAAATCATTGGCCGACATAATAATAATACTAACAATAACAGTAATAGTAAGCACAGCAATGGCTAATGCTTCACCTATTTCATGTTTACTATATACCAGGCACTGATCAAAACACTTTGTACATATTTTCTTATTTAATGTTCCCTTGGCCCTTATGGGAATGAACTGTTATTATCCTCAATGTATAAGTGTGGGTGAAAGAAGTTGTCCCAAAACATCTAGTCAGTTTTCTGAGATACAATCCAAGTGGTCTGTTCTCAGAGTTTAGGTTCTATGAAATGGGGAAAAACAAACTTTGGCATCCAATTTCAAAAGGAGAATCACAAACTTACAGGATATAGAGAACCAATAATTACAATAACAGAATGACCACTGCACATCAAGGACACTTGATATAATACAAATTATTCTCCCTTGACCATACTGGAATTTATGTCCCATGACATTACAGATTCTGTCTTCTCAGTCTGTATTCTCAGTGCCACATGGTATTGGCTCATTCGACTAGTTGTACTCTTTATTCTATTATTGTAGAATATATAAATGCACGTATGAGTGAATATCAATGGGCCAGGGGCTTCATGTAGTTGGTTATCTCACATCACATCCAAACAAACCAAAGGGAAAGAAAGAGGGAAAGGAAAGGAAAGAAAAGAAAGAAAGGTCCCACCTTCTCCCAGTGTCAGACAACTAGCAAGCAACATGGCCCTCTTCCTCCTCTCAGTCTGCTCTGCCCATCCAGGTTGTTACTCTGGCCCTGCTCATCCCGGACAAGGAGGGGGCCTAGCTACCCAGACCGCCTCTAGAGCAGTGTGTCTGGAATGCTGAGAAGCCCAATAACCATGTCGCATGTGAAACAGCTAAGGGGCCTGGGAGTATTTGGTCTGGATCCAAGGAGACTTAGGGAGGTGGGATCACAATCTTGAAGTATTTTAAGTGTCATCAAGTGGAAAAGCAATTCGCCTGAGGTAACACCATCTCCAGAAGGAGAATTCAGGAGCGTTGGGAGGAAGTGCATGGAAGGCAGCTTTCAGTTAGCTAGAAGAAAGAACTTTCTAGTATTTACAGATGTATAATAGTGGGAAAGAGCATCTCCTAAAATTTACACAAAGTTGCAGGGGTGATTCCTACATGAGGGACTAGTTAGAATTTGCCCACTTTCTGTTTAGGTCATGCTGGCGCTGCGGGAGGGTACTTTACTATTTATGAGATGGCACTATGAAAATTACTCATAGGGACGCCTGGGTGGCTCAGTGGGTTAAAATTCTGCCTTCGACTAAAGTCTTGATCCCAGGGTCCTGGGATTGAGCCTCTCTGCTCAGCGGCGAGCCTGCTTCCCCAGCCCCCTTGCCTGCCTCTCTGCCTACTTGTGATCTGTCTGTCAAATAAATGAATACAATCTTTAATAAAAAAAGATTTACTCATAGACATAATTAATAATAGCAGATCACTATTTTTAAAGATTTTATTTATTTATTTGAGAGACAGAAAGAGCACACAAGTGGGAGGGGGGGCAGAGGGAAGGGGAGGTAGAATCTGCAGCAGGCTCCACGCTCAGGCCTGAGCCCAACCTGAGGCTCCATGTCATGACCCTGAAATCATGACCTGAGCCAAACTCAAGAGTCACACACTTAACCAACTGAGCCACCCAGTCACCCACAGATTCCTATTTTTAATTTTTCATTTCAAATCATCAGCATCTATGTTGTTTCCTCAACCATGAAATTATGGTAATACAAGTCCCATCCTCATGGTGTTATAAGGGATTAAATAGTATCTATAATGTCCTCAGAATGATGCTTGACACACATAGTAAGCATATCATTTTAAATATCATTTTATTTAGTGCATCATAATAATACATACATGTGTACATACCATTACTTGCACCCCTCCTGTGTGCTGCACACAGTGTTTCACGGAGGCCTCACTATATCCCAGATGTAGGCATTAAGGTCTTTATTTAACAGGTGAAAAAACCGAGGTTGTACCCAGTACCCTTTGCTGCTATTGTTTATCTGTTTGTTATCTCAAAACGAATCTGCTCAAGAATTGATGACAAAAGAGATTGGTAAACCTTCTAGGTGAGAAGCCTGATGTTGAGCAAACCAAGCACCCACTCAGTCCTGGAGGCAGCTGCCACCTTCCCAGCTTCCCCCACCCTCTTGAGAACAAAGGGATGTGACTGTCCTGTGCTAGTGGGGACTTGGTGAGACACAGCATGGGGTGGTTCCTCCTTGCTGCTGTTGTACATATATGTGCATTAGGAGGAGGGGGCAGAGCCTGAAGGTTCTAGTGCAGCCCTCCAAGTAGCCAGGGGCCTTTGCTCAGGGAAGGAAAGCAATTGCCAGCCTGAGTTCGACAGGATGGATGGAAAAGCAGGCCAGGGAATTCCCCAGACCTGCTTCCAGATCGCAGCTCTGACATGCAGGCAAGTCAGTTAACTCCTTTAAGCTATGCCTTTCATTCGTAGAATGAGGGTGATAATGCTTGCCTGTCGAGGATGCAAAGGCACTGAAAGAAATAACGTGTAATTAAGCACCTGTTGTGATGCCTATCAGGGAGCGAGACCAAGTCAACCCTCTTCCTGTTGTCCTCTGTTCTTTCATTTTCCAACATCATGCAGTCCATCAACATTCACCCTGCTGCTGCCCCACCTCCAGTACCAAAGAGTAGAGAAACTCCCTAGCTCAAGTTGTAATTTGAAACTTCAACCCAAAGCAAGCACTATGAGAATCTTCAGAAACTTCCCCTAAAACAGAGGCTCTAGATGGACCTATAAGATTTTTCCATTGACAGCCAGAGCTAGGTGATATAACAGAGTCATCGTGGAAGACCAAGAAAGGATAAAACAAAATTGCTGGAAATTCCGGTGTGTTGGCTCCCCTCCTATAGCTTGGAAACCAGGATGCCGCCTTTCCCAGAGGGTAAGGCATGGTCAAGGGACATGGTCCTCCCGTTAGGACTTGAGAATTTGAGCAGCTCAAGTCACAGGACTGAAATACTCAAAACCTCAGGGATACCACAGACAAGTTAACCACCTCACCACTCTGCCCAGCTCAGGTCTGAGGTAGAGGTTTTGAAAGTTCAGAGCCACCAGAAATTAATGAACTCCTTCCACATGGGGTGGGGCCTTGGAAAACAGATGTCACAGACACTCATTAAACTGTCAGACATTTTTCTAGCATTTCCCCTCCCATCACAGCTGATTTTCAAGTATATACACACATACACACCAAATATCTTGATAGGTTACTGGGAAAAGCAGAAAAATATCTGACAGTTTAATGAGATTTGGGTGAGAGAAAACTCGGTATTTTAATGTTTTCTTGACAGTAGAAACAATTCATCAAAGTTCCTGAGACTCATTCAGTTTGGCTACGTTTCTTAAAATACTTTCATAAAATTTGAAGAATAAATACCATTATAGGTAAAAACATTCTTGTCTAATATACCAGCCATTTTACCTCTGTTCACGCAACTCACCATTCATTCAGCTGGGTCTTCCTGGGATTGCCTACACACTGCAAGCCATGCCCTGTGGCTGGCAGGCCACCATGGAGATGCTGTTTTCTTCACATATAGGCCTGTCTTTTTGGTATGCTCATATGACCAGCAGGCAGTCTACTAGGCTGTAGTTGTAGTATGTTCATTGTTGTAGCATATTCAAAAGTACCTGAAGAAGTGTGGATCAACTCACTGATGTGATATGGTGTAGGGGCGAACTCTTGACAATGACAGGGCTAAAGTAGAATGAGTTCCTAGTCAGGGACTGGACAAATCAATTCGCAGGTGATTTTTAGACAAAAAAAAAAAAAAAAAAGCATTTGATAAGTAAGTTGTTAATACATAATTTCTGAGATCATTTCAAATATTGAAACTTTAGCATTCTGAGGGGAAAAAAGAAAATGTTCTGTAATGCAACGTGTTTTGATCCCTGAGTCCAATGAGCCTGAGAGATGCAAAGAGCAACTTGCAATGTGTGTATGGTGCATGTGTTTGAGAAACATCTTTTCACATAGATTTGGGGTGTGATACAATTAAAATATGAAATAGGCATTAAAATAATCTCTGCATTTCAAAAGAGATTGAAGATCAAAGCCTGAAGAATTATTCCAAACCAGTTGGCTCATAAATTTCAGAGCTAGAAAAGCTCATTGGACTCTGGATCCTGTGATCTTCCTGTTGACTTCTCCTGGAGCAATTACGAAGGCAAAACACCAAAAGACATAATGACAAACTGGACAAGGGTGAACAGTGAGAGGGATCAAAGACACTCCAAATTTCTGAACAGGTTTAAAAGGGAGAATGACCAGAGCATAGATAGAAATAGGAAAGGCAGTAGAGGAACTTGCTTCATTTGGAAATCGTTAATGTTTTGGGTTAATTATATTTGAAGATGGCTGGTCATTGAGAGAACAAAATCCAAAATACAATTATGAACTAGTAACAATCAGCATTTAATACTTGACAGACAACAATTACGCTTTTAAAGAGCAGCTATTTGCTTATTGTGTGTTAACTCATTCAATGAACATAACAGCTTTAAGAACAGAATTAAGAATTAAGAACTAAGGGGGAAACTGAGACAAAGAAGTTAATCTGTGGCCTGAAGCCATGCAGCTAATTAATGGAAAAGCCAGGAATTGAACTCAGGAGTCTGACTTTAGAGTCTGCACTTTTAGTCATTACTCTCTGGTGACAGGAGATTTGGAAGAAATCTATAGGAACACAGATTAGGGGTGCCTACCCCATTCCTGGGTAAGTAAGAGAAGGTTTTTCAGAAGTGGTGAAGCTTGAGTGGGAAAGTTAAACTATTTTTCACATACTGATATATAATCTTGTTTGACCATTGAATTTTTTTTTTCTCACAGAAAAATAAGATGAAAGGAAGATGAAAATTATCTCTGTAAAAGTGTATGCCAGAGTTCAAGTCCCAAGAGATTCTCTTGGTAGCTGTGTTAATTTTTATCTGTTCATAGGACTGGCTTGGTTATTTTGGGCTTACAGACCAATCGATACAACCAAGTAATACAACAACCCTGTGTGTTTGTTCTTTTCATCTTTCCAATTAGTTTTCTAACTGCACAAAAATTGCATTTAACAGAGTAAAGCCATAGCTAAGCCACAAGCAAAGCTCTGGTTGTGTTTACAGATGCGATCTGGTCTAAAGTACAAGGAGAATATCCCAGTGTCACTTAATGTAATCCATACTCAGCCCAGAACTATGTACAGTAAGATTCTTAATGATGTTTGCTGAGGATGATGTATTGGGGCATTGCTCTAGAAATGTGAAACAGTGAGGTTTGGATTGAGGCAGAACTATATAGATGGAAGGTTCCAGAAGGCATGGTGGGAAACATCTTTTGAGTATGATACTTGGACAAGGGGTTGATTTATTAGTATTGGAAGGGTACATGGGAGAAAGGAAGTAAGAGGTTATGAGAGAATGACCCTCCTGCAATGGTGGGTGGGAGAATTCTTGCAATGTGTATGTTAGCACTGCTGTGTAGTGAAGGTCGTGGATTTCCTGGGTCTGCACTGTCCAAAATGATAGTCATTACTCATATGTGGCTATTGAGAACATGAAATGTGGCTAGTCTGAATTGAAATATGCTGTAACTGTAAAATACAAACTGGATTTCAGCTTCAGTCTGGAAAAAGTAATGCAAAATATTTCATTAATACTTTATATTTGGTTGCATATTGAAATGGTAACATTTTGATATGCTGATTTAAATAAAACACTTTAATAAAAATTTTTAAAATATTAGAATTAATTTTTACTTGTAACTTTTTACCTTTTTAATGTGGCAACCAGAAGATTTAAAATTCATGTGTGGCTCACATTCTATTTCTCTTGGGCAGCACCATTTGAGCCTTTCATTGATTTAGATACAACCCTCTTGTAATGGAGAAGTCTAGCATAACAGTTGGTTTGAGAATGTATGGGACTGACAGCCTAGGTGGGGAGGTCACTGGGACTCAAAAGATGTCTGGCAACACTGCTCTCTGACCGTAGAAAATCCATCTGGGGGAAAACAAGTTAGGAAAAGGTTTTGCATTCAGGGCAGGAAAAGCATTTTGCGTCTAAGTTACAGCAGGGCAAAAGAGTCAATTGTTGGCCTCATGCAGGTCAGAGGTCTGAGAGGGAGCCAAGTATCAGTAATCTCTAAGAAATAGGTTGGTATTTTGGAGACCAAGACCTGGATGGTTTCCTTAATACGACACCTGCTCCTTAAAAAGATATCTAGCTGGACACTGCTTGTACTTTCTGCCTTTAATTCTTTTATGTTCTTTCTTAGCAAATGTTTTTCTTAACTTCGTTGCACCTCATGTTTACCCTGGGAACACAGAGAAATTTTTCACAAACTTAGCCAGACTTTTAAAGAGAACATGGCATGACTCCAAGAAACAGACGTGCTGACATGTACTAGGGAATTTTGTAAATGTTTGGCAGGATAAGACTTCCATGATACCCAGGACCATGTCTTTGTTGTTTCCTGAACCCCTGGCCCTAAGCACAGTGCCTGGAACATAGTAGGTATCCGACAGTTGTTCAATGAATGAATGAATGACTCAAGAGTAAAGTGATACTCAAAAGAATGAAGTGACATCAGCTGCCTCTCCCTGTATGAAGGTACTTGGCATAATTCTTGGAGGATTTTGCCTCGGTATAATTCTGAGAGAAATCAAAGCACATGCTCAAGTGAGAACTGGACCTTCCACAAATAATGCTAGAAGTGAGTCTAATAAAACAGCAATTATACTGCCATCAATGGAGGAGTTCTCATGAGCCAGGACTAACAGCTTTACATGTATTATCCCATTATATCTACATCAAAGAATTAACTATGGTCTATGTAACATTAAATCTCATTTTATAGGTGAGGCATCTGAGGTGTAAGGAAGTCAAAGCATTGGCTGAAATTTACAGAGTTAGTAAGGGTGGAGCTGGAATTTGAATTCAGACAGTCTGACTCCAGAGTCCATTCTCCTAATCAGTATGCTATAATTGTATTTCAATTAAGTGTCATCCATAAATGGAAGTATGAAACTCAATGTCTCTTTTTGTGAAGGCTTTGCTATTTGTGTGGGTGAGCGTGTGTATAAGCAACTATGAACATGAGTGCTATTACCAGGAGAAAGGATGTGTTTTTGTCTCTTTTGATGCATTATAGTAAAGCTATGAGTATTTGATTGACTTCAGCAGCTGGACTGTCTTCTTCATAAACATACCTGTTTGTTTAAATTACATTAAAGATTAGCTACTTTTGGCATATTTGCATACATAATCGTTAAGTTGATCTTTCAAATTATCAAATTCTGTAACCAGAACTAATATTGGTGACTCCAAATTATTGTTGTATTAATGTTATCACTACTACTACACACATGTGCGCACCCACACGACTACACGCATATAGGAATGCACGCATCCTTAATCTCACAGAGCTTCCTCAGAACTAGATACCTTACATCTACAACCAGTCACCTAGAAACCTGTCAATCCTACTCAAATATCAACAAAATAGAGACATCAGATTCTGCCTTTATCTTTCACTTTTGTTGTTGTCATCTTTATTACAGTGCTATATGTTTATTGAAGAAAGATGAGAAAACAACTGAGAGGTCAAACGGAAAGAATAGTTAAGTAAATTATGATTCCGTAAGAGAGCACTGCACACTATTAAAATTGTAACCACAAAGAGGTTATTGATAAGTAAAAAGAAGCCATGATTAAAGGTTAAGTGAAAAAAAGATATAATTATACTTGAATTAGGATATCCGTTCTAGATAGCAGTTTGTGTAGAAGAAAAGATATATACCAAAGTAGTAACAGCATATTTATCTGGATGCATAATTAAAGGTCTCTTCTCTCTGCATGTATTTGTACTTTATAAGTTGTCTACCCTACACACACACACACGTCTATTTATATACATATGTGTGTATATCCATACACATACTCACACACGTGTTTATATACATATGCATCTATATGTGTACACACACACTCACGAATATAATTTTTATGATTACAAAACAGTATGGACAGCGATGTCTGTCTGCTTTAGATGGTGTGATCTGAAAAGGCCATTCTGAAAACTGACATTTGAATTGAAATTATATGGAGGAAAATGTCCCAGTCATCAAAAGAACATTCCAGATAGAAAAAGAACAAACCCAAATTCCTTGCTCAGCAAAGCCTGATATGGTGATGAGGTGGCTGGACCACAGGGGCTGAGTAGGAAGGTGGCATGAGAGGAGGATGCTGAGGCTGGAGGGTCAGACCATGCGTAGGTCAGCAGAGCCGCATGGATGAAGGGACATCTGAGAACAGACATGTTACTGATATTGGTGTTTTATGGACTTCTCCAAACATGAAGTGAATGGGAATTAGCATTAATTCCACCTTTTCCAAGAGAAGTGTAATGATCATGCTTATGGTGGGTATGCTTTCCAATGTGGACCCAGAGATAAATTCTAGCACATTGTAGCAATAATCCTATGGTAAGTGGTCATCTGAGAAGCAAAAGAAAAGTGTATGAAGGACATGTACAGTTAAGTTAAAGGATAGTTACACACACACACACACACACACACACATACACATACACACACACACACTCAAGGAGTTGATAAAATTGCAAGAACTTAACCATGACATCTGCTTAGGTTCACAGGTTGCCTGTTGTGCATTTGGGTTACACTATAAAGGCAAAGCTAACAATCCAAGTTTGTTCTGGGTTCAGAAGCAAAGTACTGAGATCCAAATCCCCCAAAGAAGGAAACACATCTTTGGATTTGACCCATCCTACAAAACTTTAAAGGGTAAATGTTGTAAGTATAAACAATATGGTAATTAGAAAAATATATAGCTCAGGACAGAGCCCTGGGGGACAGAATGGAACATGGGACTTGACTGTGTTGACTCTGGGCAACATATAAAGGAGAACTGTGTCTAAGTCCTGAGAGATGAAGATGAGAAATTGAAGACTACAAAGTCCAAGGGAGTGAGTAGAGAAGACAGGAAGAAGGGCGTCCAAAGGCAGGACCAAGGTCAGAGAGTGGGGAAGATGGATCTAGGTAGTCTGGGGAGTAGAGTGAGGAGAAGTCCCCGGAATAGGATTCGGGTGGTGGGAATTCATATATCACACAAATGGACAGAAAGTGGTCTGTGGTAGAGGCCCATGATGGAGCTTATTTAGAGATGAGGATTAATAATACAGTAGAACTAAGTTCATAGTTTATATATGAGCAAAAGAGGGGCTAAAGAGCTGACTCAGGTTGCCCTAGGTCCATATGCCCTCAAGACCTTCATTCACTGTTTTGTGGATAAACAGTTCTCAATAAATATTCTTTGATTTGAACTGATGGAAAGGTGATAGAAAGACAGTCCAAACTTCTCCAAGACTTCAAACTAGATTCCAAGAAGCCCAAAGGTACCTCAGAAGTACCCCCAGGGAGTGAAGGGGATATAACAAGGCAGAGCGCTGAACCTCTTCCTGACCTAAACCAGACAGCTCTGCTCTTCTCTGAGTCACATGAAGAGGTATCAGAAAAGATTTGGAAATGAGATTCAAATTGGAAACAGCATTTGAAAGCACTGAACTAAGGAAGGTAAGAATACATTCTTTTCCTCTTCTTAGCCATCTGAAGCCAAGATACTTGGGAGCTAGCAAAATGCAAGACATGATTCCTGGGGAGAGGCTCCAGATGTAGCCTAAAAACAGAAAACCAATGTCTTGGGGGTGGACAATTACAATTACTACCTCCCAGCAGTAATTACCTTGACCACCAGCCAGTCGGTGTGGATATCCTGGGAGCCAGGGCCACTGTGGGAAGTGATTCTGCTATTTTGTAGCCAAAGAAATCCTCATCATTTTCTCCAATCTCTTCTGTTCCAATATGGGCTATCATAGACATATCCGATATTTGTGAAGTGGAATTCCTATCTGGCAGCTGCTCACATCAAACAAAGATTAACTAGTAGCTTCAGTGTCTCAAGAAGTTCTCTGGGAAAGACCTGCATTTGGTTGAGTTTCTTTGCTTCTGCTCTGTAAAGTTTCCCATAAGGATTTAGGAAGAAATGAAGAGGAACCATCTTACTTGATTGTTTTTAGGTGACTAAGGATGGGGAATGAGGGTGTCAGGCTTTTCTTATAGTAGATAACATTCCCTAACTCTGGAATTACTTTTTTTTTAATTACTTTAATTAAAAAATCACAATCAGTGGTTCCCTCTCAATGCATAATAGTCACATGAATGGTAAGAGAATGAAACAAATCCGCAGTTAATATTTTGGCAAACTTCCATTACTTGTGTGTATTTTTTTTTTAAACCCAATATAATAACAGTTCTGGACTTTTAATTTTTATTTTATATTTAAATGACAAAGAATTTGTCAAATGGTGCATCATAGTTCTTTCCCATCTTCTTAGAAATATAAATGCTGGGGGGGGAGTGCTATAATTTTAGACCAGAAAACACATGCCAGATGTCTTATATGAAGCTGACCCGCCCTAGGGTATATGCCTTAGTCATTAGGAGGTGTCCTAAATATTACCACAAAGCCCTGGAATGATGGGTCTGAACCCTCACTTATACTTAACTGCTGGCATGTTGCTTTGTCTCCGTGTCTTGTGCTCCTACTTCCATTGATGTAAAGGAAGCACCAATTAGATAACACTCCATTATTAGGGAACCAAGCACAAGCCAGCTGAGGCAGGGGACCCGCCTTCTCACAGAGAAAAGATGTGAAGCCTGCTTGGCTGAGGGTCCCTGGCCTCACTCACACTTTGCTTTTGATATTCTCCAGCACACACTATAAACATGTCTAAGGCTGTCCTGTTCAGTTTGTTTATTCCAAGTATATTGTCCAGCATAGACAAAAGGGAAATCTAGCAGGACTCTGCAGATGACAGCAGGGAGAGAGAGAGACAGAGAGAGAGAGAGAGAGAAGCAAAAAAGGAAAAGGAAAAAAAAAAAAAGGCAAAGTGGGGAAAACAGGAAACAGACCAGTGAGAAGAGTCAAAATGCTAAGAGTCAGGAAGCAGGGTCTCTAAATGCTCTAATCTCCACTGGGCAGCTGGTGTGCAGAGTGGCTTGTACAATTCCAGGATTCTCTGTGCACCCTAGTACCGCCTGTTAAATAAGGACTCATCTTCATTTACAAGAGAAATGGGTACTCTTTACTTAATCTCCCACATGACCAACTCCTTTTCCTCCTTAGAAGTCTTCATGCCACCTCTTAATCCCGACCTCCCTAGCTAAATTAACACATGCCCAGCTCCATCACTCATCACCCACATTGCACCCTGCATAGGTCTGATCTGTTTTGTAACAGTTTGTTGTTTTATTGTCATTGTTGCTTATGGCCTCTCTCCCCAGAGGCTGCAAAGCCCAGGGAAGTGAGAATATTCTCCTCTTTTCACTACCCTATCACTTGGTATTTAGACATGTCTCACCTGTGAATAGGTATCCAAAAAATATTTATTAATTGAGTAAATAATAAATCAATGAATAAGTCTACCCGATGGTATAGAATGCATGTGAAAGGAATGGGAATATAGTAAAGTGTCCTTTGTCACTGAAGAAATATCTGTATTTTAGAACTTTTACAAATATGTTACTAAGCATGAAGCTAAAGTCATGGTAACTGATAACCGCCTAAATACACCTAAATAAAATAAAACATGCAGAAAATCAGAAATCTCATGGATTATATTTCAAAGAACTTCCACTATATTGATTCACTGGAAAGGTTTTTAATATTAGATTATTTTGAATTTTAAGGAATTGGGATCTTCTCACCACTTGTAACATCATTCCTAACGTACCCACTGCCATTTTCTACTGATAAATCAAGTGCCTTGTTGCATTTCCTGGCTGGGCTAAAAAGAAGCTTCTCTCTATCTCTTTACAGATATACTATTAACAAAGAGCTAATTATTCTCATGGAGTAACATATTTCTTCCAATTTGCCAATTAGGAGATAGCCATTTGTAATAGTTGGAAAACAGGAAATGGTACATGGGCTAAGAGGAAATCTGGAAAGGGAATGTGATTGGAGAAATGATTTTGAAAGGTGAAATGAAGGAGGAAAGAAACAAAGGAAAAGAAAAATTAGAAGTTGGAGGTGAAGTCATTCTAGCCCCTCTTCAATAACTTCTGCTTCCTTGAAGCTGTGGACATAGGACTTAACAAAGGATCCCATGCCACATGCTTAACAGATCCTTCTGGTCATTCGGAGTCATGGGACTCAGGCTTCACCCAGAGGCAGTTATATCCGGGGCCCTTTGATCCCCTCTGTCCTCATCTGAAAATGTGGAATAACAAAGTCTTAAGAGGGCAATTGTGAGATGAAGTAAGATCACACAAAGGAAGGTACTATGTCTAGCTCAGTTCATATCAGTTTCCTCCAGTTTCTCCCCAGCTTACCCAGTCTCACAGCCATAGAATAAAGTCAGGCAGCAATTCCTCTTCTGCACAAAAACAAGCTCTGTTGACTCCAATATTTGGGCTTGGACTAGAAATCCAAAATCTCTTTTTATTCCATTCCCTGCAATCACAATCCTTTTCTTTATATGACTGATTATACTTTTCCAACGTTATTAGACTCACCGTGAATATAAATTCCTCTTGATTATTAGGACCCTTTAAAATTGTCAGGTTGTGAGGTGCCTGGTTGGCTCAGTCGGCTTAGCATCTGACTCTTGATTTCTCAGGTCATGATCTCAAGTATGTGAATTGAGCCCCACATCAGGCTCCATGCTGATGCGATTTGCATTTTTGAAAGGGGAAAGGATTTTTTAGCAACTAGACCTGTCTGAAAATTAAGTGATAATGAGTTTTCTGCCCCTTAAAGTATGCATGGTGGAGTGGGGTTCAAGGAATGTATGTCTGGGATATCGTATTTTTTCACTGATGTTGTCTGAAGCACAAAAGGAGAGGGAGGCTTTCCCCTTCTTGCCTCAACCTTGAGCAGAAGCCCCAGAGACAGAGTAGAAAGGGCAGAATCTTAGAGTCCCTAAGATCTGTGGTTGAAACTCAGTGTCACCTCTGTAATTCTGGAGCCACTGCAATCATTCTATTCCTCGAACATGCCGTTCTCACTCTGGCCACAGGGCCTTTGCACTGGTTTGGCATTGGTTAGTCTCTCTGCCTGGTATGTTTTTCTTTCATTAAATTATTTAGGTCCCAGTTCAACGTCATCTCTTTACAGAGGTTTACAACTCAAGCTAAAGTCCTCATTTACCCATTTCCTCATACTCTATCTCAAGATTTTATTTAGTATTTATCACTCTCTTTAATTTTCTTCATTTGTTCACACATTTTTATCCTCTCTACTTAATGTAAGCTCCACCATAATAGAACTTTGTCTTAGTCACCATCATTTTCAGTACTTAGAACTATGTTGGTTCAAATAAGTTCCCCTGAATATAACTTTTAAGCAAAATAATGATCCTGGCACTCAGTACAAATGATGTTTAATCAGATAATTCACTCCCAAGTTAAATATAAAATATTCTACTTCTAATGCATTTGATCTAAGTAATTCCAACCCTTTCTCTCCTACTCAAGAAACCATCATGATAAAATGCATGACTCTATCAATGCATCTGAGCCTACCTCCTTCTGTGATCACAGCTGATTAGGTTGTGAGTGTTTATCTGACCCAAGACTGGCTAGTTAGATAACTTCCCAGGAATTGTTGCAACTGGAATGCATAAAAAATATGTAGGCTGCCTATGATGGTAGGGGAAATGGCATATGAAGCTCAGAAGTTTTTGGTGTCCCATTCCCTACCCTGTTGGAAGCCAACCTGGTAAATAAGGGCATGAATCTGGCCCTCAGAGAGAAACAGAGACACAAGATGAACAATTCAAATCACAAGTCCATTAGACCCTGAGGCCATGTCACCCTGCCTAGCCTGTGGTTATGTGAGATTCCTCAGGATTCTTCCCACAAATGTCCTCTTTTGCCTGCATTGGCTCAAATAGTTGGTAACATTAATCATAAAGATAGTGCTGGTCAAAATGGAAATCAACTGAGTGAGTGATATGGAAATAACCTGATGTGTGGACACACATAGGTACTCAGAAACATTCATTGACTTCTTTAATAAGTGAAAAAAAATAGTGCTTCTGATATGTAAATAAGACATAACAATGCAGTCAAAAGCTGCATCTGCCACATGCAATTTTGTCTCATAAATTATATTCTCTCTAAATGGCAAATAAACCATATGGCCCCTGAAATAGAGATGGGGGCCTAGCTTGAAACAAGACCCAATATTACATGGGCATTGGGCAAAACTGAAGGCTCACAGAATGTATTTGGAGGAGATACGTGGCAGCCAAAGAGGCAAATTGGCATTTTCCAAAATGCAAACAGTGTAGAGGCCTGAGGCTAAAGTTTCAGAGTTTCCTTGGGGTCTCAGCAGTTCTGGATCTGAGAGTGTGTTGTATATCCAAGTAGTTCTTGAGGAAACCACAGGCAGACCCTGACATGGGGGAGCATATCCTGAAGAAGCATGAGCCAGAGCATTTGAAATGGAATGTACAGCAACATCCCACCCAATCACAAGGGATGCCACCCCGCACGCAGAGGTTAAGAAAGCTGCCGAGATTGAGACACTGCATCCAACCGGGCCCCTCCTGGTAGAAGTCAGTGGAGACAGAACTGCATTTTGGGGAGCAACCTCATGCAATCACTTGGTAAGAGAACAAACTGAGCTGAGACGCCAGATTTCCCCTCCTGGGTGACATCATTAGGAGGCACATAACTCAACCTTGCAACACTTATTCAAGGGAGAACAGCTACATATGGTGGAGACCTTCATAGGAAAGTGAAAGGGCCCAAGGGTTTAGTAAAGCCAGCTGTTTCCACTTCTGAAAATAAAATAACAAAATTTAAAATGATACAAAGTTCAAAGTTTACCAAATTCATCTGAAGCCATTTGCAGACTCTGGATGTTGTAGGGTCTTTGTGGTGGAGATGGTGTTCTTGGTGTAGTGTTGCTAATATCTAGGCCAATGGTATTTTGAGATAGCACGATATGGTTGGAAGTGAACTGGACTTGGATGTTGGAATCTGTATTTAAGTGCTGGTTCTGCCCCTCCTCGCTTGGATGAACCTGTTGAAGCTCCGACATCTCTCTGAACATCATGGGAAAAATAGGGTAATTTCTAATTGCTAATAGAAGAAAGTGATTCTAGGAACTGCAACATTCTGGAATCTGACTGTCAGCATGAATCCTGAGCTCACAGATGGCAAGATGAACCTTAGAGCAGAGGAAGAACAGCAGTAGAAAGTAGAAGGTTCTTGAAGAGTCAGGAAAACAGGAAGTGGTAGAAGTACACTAACAACAAAGGTGTAGTCATTTGTTTTGCAATGGATGGGAAGGAAGTGTTAACAGTTTGAGCTAAAAAAAAAAAGAAAAGAAAACAACAACAACAACAACAAAAACCTCTTGGATATTTTCTAGGAGGTGGAAGGCAAAGTTAGTAGCTAACGGAGATAGGGCAGGATAAGGACTTGATCATAGGAGAAAGGAAGGGAGAGGAAGAGGAAAAAAGAGAAGGATTGTTAACTACCTACACCATGTTAGGTACTCTGTATCCCAAGTTCCAGGCTTTCCCTTGACTCAAATGCTCTTCCATAACTTTCTCTGGCTCAGTCCTATTCATTCTGAAAGAACTAATTTAAGTGTCTGTCTCTATGTCCTGCGAAGCCATTGCTGTTCCTCTGGACTTTCTTATGGCATAGTGTTAATTATGTTGAAATGGAACTAACTCTCCCTCTGCCTTTCTCAACGGATGCTAAAAGGGAAGCAGGTAAAGATAGAGAAGGCTGTGTGATCATGAGGCACCTTACCATACTTTTAAAGTCATGTCCCTTTCTCCTGGTCCTGCTCCCCCGGCTTCCCCACCAAATCAAGTCCTGGTTTACCTTTCTATTGGCCTTGAACCCTTTTTCATGTCCCTTGATTGTCCTTAATCCTTAAGTCCAACATTGCAATACCTGACTAGTATATCACACAGGCAGGCCAACTAGCATCCCCGTGGGAGCCCATCTTGCTTAGATTGTCACTGGCAGATTTACTTCCAGCGTGATTGTTGCAAGAATTTGTTTAACGGAATGAATGATCAACCCTGAGTAAAAGGATTATGAAAAACTTAATAGCATTGTAGCAATGTGGTTGTTAATGAAATACAGTTGGCTGCTCCCGCCATTTGGCACCAGCCGACCCAACACTGTCAACATCACAATAAGATATTTGTTCCCAATTATTTTACAGCAACAACTGAAATACAATATGGTATTAATCATATTTATTATAAGTATCAATTTGAGAAATTTCTGACATGCCAGAAGATGAATAGGTTTATTATGAAAAGCAATTCTGCTTGGTGCATGCTGACTGCTGCAGTGTAATAAACAGCCTCTGTAGGACATTTTTTCTTTTAAAAAGAAATAAAGCAAGAAAAATGTACTGGAAACAAAAGTGAAGCATCAAGACCCTTCAAATGCCTGGTGTTTCTAGGGGCCAAGCACAACCTTGTGCCTTTAGGGTTTCAGCAAGTCAAAAATAAGCCAGGGGAATATTCCAGACCCTCAGAAAAGAAAGCAAGGATGGATTCATGACTGAGACCCAAAGGGAAAGGATCCTGAAGGAAGGCAAATGACATCTGAAAATGCATTACCCTCTAACCTTGCTGCTCCTCTTACAATGCTACCCTAAGTAAGTGTACTCCTTTGGGGAATACAATATGCTATCAGCACTGTCCAGAAAACAATATTACAGTGTTCATTTCTTCACTTCTTTCAGAAACTTCTTTTCAAATATCTCCTTCTCAGGAAGGTCTTCCTGACAGCCCCACTTAAAAAAAACACCCCCCCCCCAAATTATCTAGTTTTTTTTTTTTTTATGTAATCACTTTGTGACTAGATCTGTATTTACTTCTTATAATCTTCTGCACTTCCACTGGATTGTAAACCACACGAAAACTGAACATTCATTTTGTTCACTGCCTTGCTTAGGCATGCCTGGCATATAGCCAAAATATTTGTGGAATAAATGAATGAACAAACAAATGGATGGATGGATGGATGGATGGATGGATGGATGGATGGATGGATTCAGTCCCCAATGTCTTTATGAACTAAACTTGGACAATTTCATCTCTTTAAAATATTTTTTCCTTTCCTGTTTGTCCCTGGCTTCTTATATTCGGGCTCCTATTTAGTTCCTCCACATTAGACCTTTTTCAACAACTCCCAAACACATTGTTCTGAGTCCCTTACTTCTGTTCTCACTATTGCCACCAAGGTATCTTCAAGAAAAAAAATTGTGTTCTCCTCTTGTTTCACTGATGTAGTTAAATCTTCCATGAATTTCCTATTCTGTTAAGGATGGAGCTCAAATCCTTAGCATGACATACAAAACACTTCATGATCTGGCTCTTACATGTGTTTCCAGCTTCAGCTCCTGCACATCTCCTCCTCCCCAGGTACATTTTCCATCCAGCAGGTATGCCTCCTGTGTAGGTGTTCTCCCAGATGTACCCCTTTTTACTTCCATTAAATAAGAGAAATTCCTCCTCTGGTCCCCCTTTTGTGTTTCTTCCTTTCACACCTTTTCACATCCACATCCTTAGTTTCATCATGTGACTGAAGCAGAAAGAGAGAAAAAGCATGGAGCTCACAAAAATATGTTGAAGAATCCAGGGTTGTATAGAATTTATTGCACAAAGGATAGAATCTGTCAAGTCAGGGAAGCAAGAAGGAGATCTACTTTCAAAGAAAACCCAGTGGAACTCACTGGAAAAGTAGTAAAGAGATATATATCTTGGGGGGCTTTTAAATAAATCATGATTAAAATTCATCTGTAATCTCTAGGATATTGTCATAAGTAGATATAAATATTTCTTTTTTTTTAAAGATTTTATTTATTTACTTGACAGACAGAGATCACAGGTAGGCAGAGAGGCAGCCAGAGAGAGAGGAAGGGAAGCAGGCTCCCTGCTGAGCAGAGAGCCTGATGCGGGGCTCGATCCCAGGACCCTGGGATTACCATTGGAGCTGAAGGCAGAGGCTTTAACCCACTAAGCCACCCAGGCACCCCGATATAAATATTTCTTGGCAGGAAAGGGGATCTGTCAGTCTAGCCTTGGAATACTAGTGAGCTGTCACTGAGTAAGAACTTTGGGGTAGAAGAAGATACATGTGAATGCCTTTCAAGTCTGAGGCAGGATGTGGAGGTGAGAATTTATATTCTGGAAAGAAGGAGAGCTATCAGAAATAGTGGTGCTGACCTCACAGAAGGAGTAATAACACCCCCATTTACTTACATGATTCAAATCACGTTCACTTACGGGAAGATTGTCATCCATGATGGTGCTCTCAAATTCTTCCCAAATGACTCTATCATTTTACTGAAGTATTTGTCACAATATACAACATTTCTTTGTTCATTTGTGTGTTTCTCCAGCTATAGCAAAGGGTTCCATGCTTCACCCATCCTATATTACTAGTGCCTACATGTCATCTATCCTAGAGTGGGTATTGCACAGATTTAGACTGAGGATTGAAGAATAAGTGAAAATACGTTTACCAAGCATAACACTGAGAGCAACTGTTGTGGACATAAGGTATTTGTATACTTTATTGTCCACAGAATGGTTATAACCATAGAAATGAAAAATGTAGGGAGAAGTGAGGAGACCTTTGGAATGTTGGAAAGATAACTTCATGTGAGTAACAACAACAAAATCTAATGCTAGTGGCACTGATATTGACCCATAAAAA
The DNA here is from genome assembly GCF_922984935.1 of Meles meles. Classification (NCBI taxonomy): domain Eukaryota; kingdom Metazoa; phylum Chordata; class Mammalia; order Carnivora; family Mustelidae; genus Meles; species Meles meles. The sequence continues at coordinate 14,073,234 of NC_060066.1, read as the reverse complement.
AGAAACTATAGTGCTTCACACAATGCCTAGCACACAGTAGGCAATCAACCAATCAATCAATCCGTCAAAAGTTGGGATAGAAATTGGCACAAACATTGAAATCAATGTGTCTTAAGATTTCTAAGGCAATTCTGTTAACCATTCAATTTTTCTTTTTTTTTTTCCATTTTATTTATTTTTCCAGCGTAACAGTATTCATTCTTTTTGCACAACACAAATGAAACAAGATGGGATTGGGAGGGAGACAAACCATAAATGACTCTTAATCTCACAAAACAAACTGGGGGTTGCTGGGGGGAGGTGGGATTGGGAGAGGGGGAGGGGGCTATGGACATTGGGGAGGGTAAGTGCTATCGTTGAGTGCTGTGAAGTGTGTAAACCTGGCGATTCACAGACCTGTACCCCTGGGGATAAAAATACATTATATATTTATCAATTTTTCTTTTTTAAGGTAAGTTCTTATGAAGACCATTGATAGAAATACACAACCATAATATATTTTTATTTTGCCTTGGTTATCTTACTCACGGCCCCAGCTGATTCTCTCATAGGTGGGTGTGGCGAGGGAAGGACACTTCCTAGTAGCACAATTCATCTCTGATGCCTCTGCAATGATTATTCTAATTCCCTCTTCAATTTCTAAAAGGTTTGTAGAAAATCACAGGTCGACATTATTTCTTCCCTTAAACTATTTTGTTGGGAGAATTTATTTTGCATAGAATTGTTTAAGATGACTTTTTGACTATAGCTTTTGTCTTATGGGATTTTTTACCACCTGATTTTTTTGCTGATACAAAAGGCTTTTGATCTTTAAAAGGGCAGGGTTATATTTCCCTTCAAACGCTCTTAAATCACAAGAGAGAATTAGTTTTTAGTAACAGTGAGAAAAGGACATTTCACTCCTAGAACTTAAGAAATAGGAGGCCTGATAACCAGATACTGGAAACCTATTGAAGTTTTTTATTCCAGTATCCAGACAACTGGCACAAAATAAAATAGCCTGACGGGGGGCGAGGGGAGGATGCTGAAAATAAAATAATGAAAGTGGCAACTAAGCATAATATTTTTTTAAAGATTTTATTTATTTATTTGACAGAGAGAGATCACAAGTAGGCAGAGAGGCAAGCAGAGAGAGTGAGAGGGAAGCAGGTTCCCTGCCGAGCAGAGAGCCCGATGCGGGACTCGATCCCAGGACCCTGAGATCATGACCTGAGCCGAAGGCAGTGGCCTAAACCACTGAGCCACCCAGGCGCCCTAAGCATAATATTTTGTCCAAAATATTCCAAAAATGTCCCCATTGTCATCTTTTTCAATTTTATTCTTGAAGTGAATAGGAAATAAACCACTGAAGGATTTGAGATGTAGCTTAAGACATGGGTGTGGTCATTATAATTAAGGCAAAGGAACACAAAGTGACATTGGAATCATTGTTGAGGAGTTAATAGCATAGGATAGAGAAAGTTGTAATAAGCTGGAAGGACTATTATCTTTCAATCTTCATTAATAAGCAGAAAGTGGCAATGTCACAGCAAATTCCAGAACTCCTTACTCTGATCAAAAGTCAATTCAATATGGGGGATTCCTATAGGAAAGAGTAAAATAAGGAATAAATGTAAGCTTTGTTCCTTTGTTACACTGTTGTTGCAAGAAAGAGGAAAAGAGGCCAATAAAACACTACAAGAAAACAAAAATGTACCCAAAATTTTGGAGTAAGCTTGGAGGATGCACAGGAAATTGGAGTTTGGAACTTCCTGTCCCATCAAGATAAGCAATCTACTCTCTTTTATCTTACTTCTCAAAAAATAAATAAATAGATAGATAGATAGATAAATAAATAAATAAAATGAATGGAATTTTAGACCCCAGCAAGGGAAATATTAGCTGGAATTGATGATACTATCTGAGTATAAGTTACCCTCAAAGGAAAGTAAGTAGGAAGCTTTCTAAGAGGACAGGTTATTTCCAAAAGAGCTGGAAATTGGATTGTATTTGTAGATCTGTTTGGTGCTAACACTGATACTGTCTTCATTGCTGGCCACAGAAACTTTATTCTCAGTTCCTTTAGTGTCTTTGTTCTTACCTGCTGTGGTTGTAGAAGGCATGCATGTACCTTTAAAATAGATTAGGGTGAGAAGTGCCTTCTATAGCCCCACAACCAGAAAGAAAAGACAGAGCAGCAATAGCAAACTGGTAGTGGACTCATACCCAAATCAAAATCTAACCAGCCTGCACACAACTCACTCCTGGTTCTACATTTGAAGGGAGGGCCGAATATCAACATGAAAACCCAATAGAGGGCAGCCTGGTAGAGTCAAAAGGGTATTCATCGGAGGGTCAATGGACCTTGGTTTCCTTCTCAGCTGTGCCACAAGTTGAAGTCAATATTTTTTCCAGGTTTCAATGTCATAATCTAAAATGAAAAGAAAAAAACAAAACAAAACAAAACAAAACAAAAACAAACGAACAAAAACAAAACAAACAAAAACAAACAAACAAACAAATAAAAAACAGAGGAGTTAGACTAGTCAGGATATGGCAAACTGTGGCTTGCCAGCCAAATCTGGCCCACCAGCTGTTTTTATAAATAAAGTTTTATTGAAACACAGCCATCCCTATTTACATCTCATCTATAGCTACTTCTGTGCTGCAGTGGCAGAACTCAGTAGTTGCAACAGAGGCCAAATGTTCCAAAAGCCAACATATTTGCTTCTGGTCCTTTACAGACAGTTTGCTGAGTTAGTGCCAGAGAAATCTAGGGTCTAAATTGATCCTCTAGAACACTGGGCATCATAGTTTTCACCTGTAATCACATATTGTAAAATGTATTCTCTTAATCTAGAGCACAACACATAGATTTATAGGCAAATCTATCTGTGTCAATTATCAAATGCCAAATCCATTCACCTAAAAATACAGCAATTATTCGTGCTTTTTATCATGTCTGGTTTTGTTATAAAGGGGTGGGTGTGGGGGCAGAAAATTCCCTGAGTCTATTTTAAGTCTATTTCACTTTTATAATGAGACCACTGAGGCTTTTCTTGAGCAAGAGAGAGTGTGAAATAGAATAAGGCATCCAAATCAATAGATTAAATTTATTGAAAGGATGAGTAATTGAAGTAATGTTACAGAATATCAAGCAGATTATTTAGATAGCACATGAGTTTCCAGTTTGAGCAGGTCAATTTGCAGGCCATCAGAATGTACACAGAGAAATAGGGGGTTTGATCCAAAAGCCTTCTGCATTAGAATGTAGTAATTTGCTCTCTTTAGCTATTTAATCTCTTCCTCATGTTCAGAGAAAGAAAGGAAGCAGTGATGAGAGAGGGGAGTAATGAGATCATGCTGTAGTTGCTTATACAGATAACAATAACAGAGACCTTTTCACACCTGCTTATATCCCAGATTATATTTACAGCCTTTTCCCCCATACAGATTTCAGATCCTGAATAGAGGGGTAAATCAGGAAAGTCCCAGAGTGGATCTAGGGAAGTGGTTGCCAAGTTAATCTATAGATCTCCAATGGAGCCTCGGCCCTAGACTTACTGAATCAAGGTCTCTGGGGATGGGGCCCATGCCCATCTATCTTCAGTGGGGTGCATCCCGTATTTGCTGTGCAGGCAGGGTTGGTGTATACCTGTGGAGTCCCAGCAACCCACTTTTGGGTACTGAGAATGAAGTGACTTCCTGAAAATCACAGAGCCCACAAAACCACCCCTGACTCCTGGTCCATCTCTCTCAGGAAAACACCAGTCCTGCACTGCAGGACTCCGCTGTGATGTGACTTACTCTGACCAGCCACAGGAGCTTCCATGCTCTTCTTCAGACATGCCACGCACACTCCTGCCTCAGACATGTGGAACTTTTTGTCTCTGCTTTCTGGGTTGTTGCTCCCCAGTATCTACACAAATCACTTCCCTACTTTAGCGACTTTACCAGAGAAGCCTTCTTTAGCTTTACTTTTATGTATTTCATGGCAATTACATTTACCTGGCACTTCATATACTTACATGGTTGTTTATTGTCTGTTTCCCACTTGATTCAATCAAAAGTTCTGTGTCAAAAGAGAACAGTTGCATATTTCTACTGCTCACCTCACCTATATCTGGCACATTACAGACCCTCAATAAACGTTTGTAAATGAAGGAATGAGTAAACGGTTCTTCTAAATATTGTCACCTGGACTGCAGTCAGATGTAAGAATGGGAAATAGAGGAAAGGGGCTTTGAAATCAAACAGATTTGGTTTGAATCCTTCATGCATGACCTTGAGTAACTGAGTCTTTCTGAGTCCCAGTTTCCTGTGTCTAAAGTTCGGGGCCGACATGGGACGACTACTGTGAGAATTCATGAAGCAAGCCTAATAACAGCTCCCTAGGGAGTAAGGCTGTAGAAGGCCCAGGTTAGAATATCCCACTGGGAATTCCAAGGGGCTTGAGTGGTTGATTGGCTTCCCCAACCTGTCTGCAGAGGAGCTAGAGGATTCTTTCCTTTCTTAATCCTGAATGAGTCGGGGCTGGGGGGGGGAGGGGGTAGAGTGTTGTGTAACTCTCAGTTGGTGCCCTTTTGAACCACATTTCATCCAGATGTTGTGAAACAGGGAGCAAAAGGGAGCCTCCTCTGGCCAGCACACATCAGGCTGTGGGCTAAGCAGGATGTACTGAGAGGAGAAAGCGAGATTCGGCAGCTTTGTGCAGTCTCCTCCAAGCTTTTGCTCTCCTGGGACGTCTGGGAATGGGCGAGTCAGCCCCACGGAACTCCTAGTCCAAATCACCAAGCAGTTCTCACTAACTAATCTAGAACAGCAAAGTCTCTCCAGGTGAGATTTTAGGTGTGTGGTGTCCAGGAGAGAGGAGGGAAGAAAGAGAAGAGTACCATGCTGAAAACCTATGTTCTAGATAACTGACTAGTCACATTCATAGTCTAGCACAATTTTATATAATTCTGTTAATCTATAAGTAGGATCATTGGCTTCACTTTCCAGATGAGGAAATAAAGCTCAGCAAAGTATACTTATTTACAGTATTTCAGTGTTGTTCAGTACATGAGCCTTTCCCTAAGACTTGATTCTTTTCTTTACTACTTCCATAACCGTAGGAGCCATTCTTGGATTTGTGTTTTAGTTTGTAAAAAAAATAAAAATGATAATAATAATAAAATAATAACAATAATAATATCTATTTATAGAACTGTTATTAAGATAAAATACACTGTTAAGGGTAAAACACTTCTCCCTATACATTGCCCATAATATGTGCTCAATATATACTTGCCAATATTAATAATATTAGCCTAAGTAACCCCATTAGGGACAGAGCTAAGAGTCTGACACCAGTTGATCTGACCCTGAGCTGCTTCTCTTCTCGGTCCCAGTGATTTGGGACATAGCATGAACCTTATAGTCCAAGAAACTCATATTCTTGAAGAGCCTGGGCTGCGTGGCTTCTCTAACCCCTTTCCAAACATCAGATTTAGTAATACCAGTGGAAGAGTTGAGTGTCCCATCCTGAGAGTTCTCAAGAAAAGGAAGACTGGAATCTTCCTTGGAATCATATCCCTTTATGGCATCTCCTTTCTCTTCAGGATGCTGAGGACCTTTGGCCTCCATGGACTTCATCCTCCTGTACAACCGGTTCTCCTCACAATTAGTTCCTGGCACAGTTATCAAAGAGAACTCTCTCCAAGGACGTGGAACAGGATGAAAAACAAATCATATATTGTAAACTCAAAGTGCAATCATGACAGGCTCAGCAAAGGAGGAAGCTTATGTTGTGGGAATTTGGGGCTGACAGTGAAGGACAACACACCTCCTGCCTCCCCAGGTGATTTGTAGGATGGATCATGTGCCTGCTTATGCCCCAAACAGGCCTATGGCTTAATAATTCTTAAGGAATGGAATCTCTGAAGATTTCACCTAAACTCAAGATCATTTTTTCTGTCTTGTTTCAAATCATAGCACGGAAGCAGACTATTTCCTCACATCCAGAAAGTATCAGGCTTATCCCTTCAAATCCTTAGGGCACGTGTGGTTTGCCCTCATCTTCTGACAGCATGGATGTGGAGAAGGAGCCAAAAGACACAGCATCTCTCTTCCAATGAAAACTCAGCTTCAAAGAAGAAAGTGACCACTGTTGAGAAGGTGAAGTCACAGCCTTGGCAAACCTTTGAAGCTGGAGGAAAAGATGTAAATTAAGCACAGACAAGCGGGGTATAAAAATAAAATCCTTGAAGGAAAACCAAAACTCATCTGCAATGGGTGTGAATGTAAAGGAAGTTGGCCAAGGCAAGGAGGAGATAAACAGGATTGCATGATGTAATCACACTATGAAAAGGCGAATTAGATGAGAAATATAAGGAAAATATATAGAAGCTGCAAATTGTCTATTTTATCTGAGAACTTGTAAGAATCAAAGTGGAAGCAATGCCAATTTCCTCAATATTCAATTCATTATAAATGTGCCTGGGGGACAGGAAACATAGTTTTATTTGCTATTTCTGCAGTAGTGTTACTCTGGTGTATGACAGGGTCATGGGGCTCTGTAATCCTGTATAAGGCTCAATGCCAACTGTCATTATGAGTTCCTGGTAGTTTTTTTTTTCTTTTTCCTTGTGTCTCCTATTAGTTATTGTGTCTCCTATTAAATACCTCATTTATATATTCATTCATTCAATAAACTGATTCTGTGTCTGAAATATACAAGCACTGTACTACATAAGGAGTAAATGAACATGAACATGACATTGTCCATACTCTTAAAGGCTCACAGACCCAAAGAAAGACAAATTTAAGTCAGCAGTTAGAGGTCAGTGTAGTTGGCTTCTGATAGAAAGAAGCAAATGGTTTCAAGGACAGACAGAGTGTAGTGGCTCTACCAAATTCATGGCTCTCCAAATTCATAGCTACCTAGAACATCATTGTGTGACCTTATTTGGAAATAAGTTCCTTGCAGATGTAATTAGTTTAGGTGAGGTCATTTGGGGTTAGAGTGGGCACTAAACTCAATAACTAGTGCCCTTATAAGAAGAGAAGAGCCCATGAAGACACCCAGAGAAGAAGGCTATGTGACTATGGAGTCAGAGGCTGGAGTGATGCACTGATAATCCAAGAAATGCCAAGAATTGCTTAAGCCACCAGAAACTAGGAAGAGGCACAGAGTACTTTTCTTCAGTGCCTTTAGAGGGAGCATGACCCTAAGGACACCTTAACTTCAGACATCTAGCTTCCAAAATTTTGAGAGAAAAAAAATATATGCTGTTTCAAATAACCCACTTTGGCTTTTTGTCATGGCAGCCCTAGGAAACTAATATATAGGGGGAGGGCATTAAAGCCATAGTAGTGATAAATACAATCTTTTTTGGTGGTGATATCATGTAGTTTGTAAGGTAGCTTTGTTCTGGGAAAATACCTCATTTGTTCTTAGATATATGAACCCATATCTGAACTGGACCTTTCAGATACTCCCTTCTTGCAGTTTGAATCTTTATGCTCATGGAAGCTTCCAGAAGAAACTGTCAGTGTTTGCTTCCTTTATTCCAGAACCTGCCTGGGTTCTTGCATTTCCTGAAGCCTAATTCTTTGGCATGTCATTCCTCATTTGCTTTAGTTAACCAAAAGTGGTCATTGCTGGTTGCCACCAAGAAGTTTAATACCAGGCCCATGATTTTCTGTTTATTCTTTTACAGAGAACATGATCATCTTCTCTGTTTAATTTCACTGGTGTTTGTTTTTGATTTTGTTTTTGTTTTCCTAATTTTTTTTTTGTTCTTCTGCTACAAAGTTTGTGCAGTATTTTTGGCTATCTCAGATCATGATGGAAGATTCTGTGGTACACATTTTATAAACATGCTCTGTCCCTGGCTAGAATAACATTTTAATTTATGTCAGTCTCGCCATTTGGAATCTCCTCTCCTTTAAACAACTTCACATATCAAAAAATTGCCTTTTTTGTTTGTTTGTTTTTTGTTGTTGTTTTTTTTCAGACCTAAGATATGCCTTGAAGAATGTGTAGAAGAAATTAAGTCACTGGAGTTTATGGCTTTCAATGAGGCACCATCAATGTATGTGGCCTACATTTGGACCAGTCACTGAAGCTTCCTAAACCATAGGTTCCCATAGTCAAATCTATCCTTGGATCATTGTTGGAGTCAAGGAAGTGCATATGTAAAGTTCTCAGCCCAGTGCCTTGCCTATAAGGGTGCTAAAAATGTCTTTCTTCTTTGCTTCTTTTTTCTAATCCTGACCCTTCAAAAGCCCTTTTCAGAGCCTATCCTTCTTTCTTTTCACCTGGAACTGTAGCTACAGGAAATTGAGAATAATACATAGATAAATGACAGTAGATGTCTCTTCAGCCCCCCTCCTTTTTAGCTTGCTGGGGTCTCCTGGCCAGATGACAGTAAGATCAAAGAAGCCCTCCTCCAACCTCACACATACAAGAAAAGGAATCATTTTTACTCAGAAGGTTTTTGTCAGTTCAGCAAACTCTCAAAGCATGTTTTGCATTTTGAGTTTAAGTGTTCCTTTTTCCTTATTTATTTATTTTGGTTTTAGTTTTATTTATTTATTTGGGAGAGAGACAGAGAGAGTGAGAGAGAGAGAGAGCATGAGCAGGGTGAGGGGCAGAGGGAGAAGTAGATCCCCTGCTGAGCAGGGAGGCCCCCTACAGAACTCAGTCCCAGCACTCCAGGACCATGGCCTGAGCCTAAGGCAGACATTTAACTGACTAAGCCATCCAACCACCCCTAAGTGCTCTTGTTTCTTTCTCTAAAGTATATAAATTTGTTTAATGGGGAAAAAATAATACCTTGATGACTAAATGTACATCTATAGCTTTCCCGACATGCATAAGCATTTTACTTGGACCCGCAAGAAATTCTTAGTTTCATTTGGTTGACTTCAGGATTCATTTTGATAGACTTTCAAACCTGCTTAATCTTGTGAAGTGATTGATCTTGGTACCCCTTCAAAAGCACACACTATTGATTGTACATATCTTTATTGCACATGAGAAAAACTGACTTTCATGCACATAACCTGGTGTTTCATTGACATCTTTCTTTCTAAATGACTATAACAGAGTTATCAACACTTGCTTGGGCCAGGCTATTAAAACAGCTACCTGGATACTTTTTTCCAGTATTTCTTTTTTTTTTTTTTTAAAGGATTTTATTTATTTATTTGACAGAGAGAGATCACACGTAGGCAGAGAGGCAGGCAGAGAGAGAGGAGGAAGCAGGCTCCCAGCCAAGCAGAGACCCTGATGCGGGACTCGATCCCAAGACCCTGAGATCATGACCTGAGCTGAAGGCAGCGGCTTAACCCACTGAGCCACCCAGGCGCCCCTTTTCCAGTATTTCTTATCTGATAGGAAGGTTACTTCATCACTATCTTTTGCAAATATCTAGGAATAAATCATCTGTACTGTCAATGTACTGGTCCACTGACTAGGTTAGAAGCTTGTTCTTGGCATTCTTCCATCAGGGCTCCCCTCACACATCACACTACCTCTAGGGGACCTATTATCACATTGTCTTATGACAAGGATGACCATATAAAATTTCATCATTCAAACCAGGACACTCCTGAGAGTGCAAGGGGGCACCATTGATAATTGAGCCAAGATAATGGAAATAAACAAGACTGTTCTAAAAAGAACTAAGTCACTCTGATTTTAACCATCAGTTCACTTGCCTGTTTCCTCCCCTAGACATCCAACTCCCGCCATATTTTGTTTATTCTCTGCTCTAATCTCAGCACCTACCATGGTACCTGCCACAGAAAAGGTTCTTTACTTCAATCATGGTCTTGTGTCATAGCAAGAGCATAAATAACATGATCTCCTTCAATCCTATAATCCTTTCGTCATAACTAATTTAAAATATAGGTTAGTATTACCCAGTTCCGCAATTGTTCCTTTTTTTTTTTTCCTTTGGCCTGGTTACTCTTGTTTATCAAGACATCTGAACCCAATTGCATTAGGCGGCCTTTGTGTTCCTATACCATCCTGTATTGATATTTTTGCATTGGCCATGCTGTATTATAATTGCTCATTTGTAGTAGATGTGGACCCTTGAGGCTATGGGTTTTCTGGGTTCTACTTCATCTCCATGCTAGCATTTAGTGCAGAGCTTGTCACAGAGTAGGGCAATAACACATGCTAGTTGAATGAATTGATGGATGGATTAATGAGTGGAAAAATGAAATATCCAGATTGAAAATGAGAAAATCCCATATGCCAACTTGCTGTTTTGTTTGCTTGATATTAATTATTTAGATACTTGGTAAAATACAGATAGCTAGCATCAGGGACCTGCAGATTAATATCAACTTAGAGGCAATTCTAGATATTAGTAAGATAGAAAAGTATTCTAATATATTGTAAAAGACAAAATCTGACACCAGCATCACCAATGGTATGATGTATTTAAAGGTGAGCATAAGGCTAATGTTCATGGAAAAATCATTCTATGATATTTGTTGCCAGATAACATTTTTATTCAATCTCATGGGAGAATAAAGAGAGTGATTAAGAACTGTAAAAATACAATTCATGAGAAAAGGTTAGAGGAATTGGAATTATTTAGCCCAGAGAAAAAAGTACATGTAGTCATTCAGTGAAACCTCATTATCCAATATCAATTTACTCAAACGAGGGCATAATTTAAACTGACAGCTATGTTTCCAATGAACAAATGACCTTACTATTCTTTAAGAAAGAAAAAAAATGATAATCAGAAACCATTTAACTCAAATATCATTTTTTTTTCCTTTCTGACCTCTTCTGTTTCAGGTTATCAAGGATTTATTTCATATGAAAACTTTGGAGTCCATTGGATGGCACGGGAGATAGCTGTTTAGCAGATATGACCAGAGAGGGTTCTGCTCCCCCTATTTCTGGCCCTTAATTTCCGATTCTCTAGAATGAGGGTGTCTGTTTATTCATTTCATAAATGTTTAGAAGAGACTTATTTCATACCAGGCTCTGTGTTAAGTACTAGGAATACAGAAATTATAGCAGGCAGACTGTATTGTTTCAAGAGATTTCCATTGAATTTCTTGTCCTACCAAGCTTAAAGATGCCTAGAAACGCGTTAGAAAGCCATACCCCTAGGTTAAGACATCTCCAAAGTGTACATATGCAGGTGTTGGGAAAAGAAAAACAGCAAATCAAGCTATTATCTGATTCTTTTCATCTAGTTGCTTTTCAGGTGGACACCTGTCCAAAAAGAATAAAATACTGAATAATTGAGTGTTTTTAAAATTTATTTATTTATTTATTTATTTGAGGGGGTGAGGAGGGGGCAGAGGGAGAAGGAGAGATAGTCACAAGGAGACTGTGCTAAGCATGGAGCCAACGTGGGGTTTGACCTCATGACCTTGATATCATGACATGAGCTGAAACCAAGAGTCAGTTGTTTAACAACTGAGCCACCCAGGTGCCGTAATAATTGAGTTTTGAAATACTAAAAAGGAAGAATATTTTAAAAATTGAGGACCAAAAAAAAAAAACATTAGAACTAGGAAGTACCTAATGGTTAGCTGAGAAATAGGAAGTTCATAGAGATCAATTGTCATGCTCAAGTTAACACGGTAAATTAGTAGTAAAGTGCGGACTACAATTATAGTCTCCTAGTTGTCTTGGAGCTCTGCTATCAAGTCTCTCCCTCACCCATACTAGTTATTAATTGCATTCATTTACTATTAGCAACTATGGTTACTAATAACAGAGCCCAATATAATGGCATAAACACATAAAGATTTATCCACTCACATAACATCCAGAGATGGGCAGCCCATAGCTGCTATCAGGGACCTAGACTCCTTCCGTCACTCTACTTTACCCTTTCTGATATGTAGCTACAATCTTCATGGTCACAAGAAGGCATCTAGGACTCCAGCTATCACATAGTCTTTAACACTGCTGCCTGACATTTATTCAATTTTCTATCACTTAGAGAAAGAAAATGAATATTGGGTAGGAAATATGTAATGTGTACTACACCATTGTTAGGAGACAAATTTCCATAGACCTCTTGCCCTTTTACACATGTTGTAAGCAAAGGCACTCCCTCCTTTGTTCTGGACTGTTTTTTTTTTTTTTTTTCAAAGATAGCTGTATAGCAAACAGCTTTGGAAACAAGAGTGTCTTCCTTCAGAGCAGAAGGTAGGTTTGTTTACTATACAGTATAATAGAGTTAAAGTCTCTCTCTGGGCAAGCGCTAGGCATTCTTGCTGCTGATTATAAAAGATCCAAGTTCCCTAAACTCAGTATTCCTCCCTTGTTAATACTGCTTACGATATGTGCAGGCATCACATGGCTTTGTTGGTGGCACACTCTGGGAATTAAGGCTCGGGGAATTGGGTTAAAAAATGATATTACTCTAATTACTCTGGTCACTATAATTGCTATAAGTAATCAACTGTCCTCTGTCTCTGCCCGGGAGTCTTCTGTCTTCTGCCAGTATCCATGGAACTGTCAGGCTAACTTGTAGGCTAGCAAGTAGAGTAAAATCTCAGACCCTTCGCTCTTCTTGATAATCACCCATAACTTGCTTTGTATGATGTAATATCTAAAGGTGCTAACTCCCAGGTGTCTAGAAGAGAGTAGGTGACCAATACATACTTAAATAAATAAAAGAATGAATTAGTGAGAGACAGCCCCCGAAGGACATTTTAATACATCCGGTCATTTGACATGAAGTCCTGCTATTACCACTTCTGAGCCTTAGGATCTTCAGCAAGTCACTTCCTCCCTCTCCTCATCTTCGTAAACCCGTGGTCTGCATTTACTCCCAATACTTGCTCAACCTTCATTTACCCCCTAACCTACTACCGTTTGGCTCTGGGCCTTACCAATTCACAGAACTTCTCTTCCAGGGGCTCTATGATCTACTAACTGCTCTAGCCAACTGACACTTTTCACTCCTTATCTTATTCTTTGCTGCTCTGATGACATTTAACTCCTTAAAAATGCTTTGTTCCCTTGTCCTCTGTGAAAGTTTCCTCTTCTGGTTTCTCTTAAACTCCCAGGAATATTTCTCTATCTCCTTGTGCTTTCTTCACTCTTAAATGTTGGCATGGAGAATGAAGACTCTCTCTCATTATTACTTTTTTTTATAAAAGCCATCTCTAATGACCACTTGTGTGCTGATAACTTCCCATTCTCTATCTCTAGATTACTTTCCTAAGCACCAGTTTGCCTAAGCACTGTATTTTTAACTCCACATTCATTATCTCTACTTAGATGTTCCATTAGAACTTGGGGAGCCTGCTTCTCCCTCTGCCACTCCCCCTGCTTGTGCTCTCTCTCTCTCTCTCTCTTTCTCTGACAAATAAATAAATAAAATATTTTTTAAAATATTAAAAAAAGAAAAGAACTTCAAATGAGAATACATTCAAAACAAACTTATTTATTTTCACCCTTTGTCAAACCTGGTGGGCCTGGAATCCCTCTCTTGGTGAGTAGTATCACCATCCACGAGATTTTTTCACATCAAAACCGTTAGCAACCCTACGGTCAACGTTTCCATCTTGGTTCTCATATGTCTCTTATAAATCGCTCTCAGAACACTTGTCTTCCTTTTCCACAGCATCTGCATTAATTGAGGCCCTCATTATCCCCACCTTTGGCTCCACCTTCAAGCTGTGTCTCATAATCTTCCCCATGAGATCTTAATTCCCAACTAGCCCTCAGAATGAAGTCACAGAACGAAAATCTCATAATGTTGTTGCCCTGATTAAAATCCTTTGTTGGCTTTTCTCCCTCTGAACAAGAGAAAGCACAAAAGGTTTAGTATGACACATGAGTCCTCTGTAATCTGTCTGTGGCCTGCCTCTCCAACTTCACCTCCTATTCGCTACATCCCATGGACTTTGCCCCAGACAAAGCAGACCACTCACATTTTCCAGCATGTGCCCTGGTAATTCAGACCTCTGCACCTCCAGAGAGACTGAGTCTTTTGCCTGTTATTCAACCTGACCTCCAAACCCAGCCCAGGGAATCTTATGTTTTCCAAAAACTAGCTCAACTTGCTCTAGCCCTGGGAAGCTTACCTGAAACCATGAGACACTTACTCCTAGAAGTAGTTGATCCTCCATGCTTTGTGCTTCTCTCTACCTTAAGAAATCTTTTAATATCAATTATCATGTCACTATTACCATGACACAATTATATGTCACAATTATCATGTTTCTATCTTTTTATGGTCCTGAGCCTACCAATAAAAAGGATCTTATTTATCTTTATATATACAATATAGAGCATAGGTCCATGCACACAAAAGACGTTCAGTGGATGTATTTTAAATGTTAATAAAACTGGGAAGTTTGAGTTAATACCAGCAAAGAGTCTATCACTGAAGGAGATAAAGGAAGAAAGGACAAATTTACCTTCTTCCAGAGTTTGCCTCAAATAAACCCTAGAATGTTCTTGGGCAATCTTCACCCTCCTGGGCCCCACAATAAGAAATCAAGTTCACCAAGAAGGAATGAGCTGGGAATTGCACATACAAGCACAGTGTCCCTCCTGATCAGTCCCAAGATAAGCCACTGGGGAAAGGGGCAGCCACAAGGCAATGGTTTGTCTTGAACAGCACGCATAAAGAACAATTTGTGCATGTTGGGAAACTTCCCAGTTCAGAAGCATGATCTGGCTTAGACGAGGCCGCATGTGAAGAGTAGGAGAAAGAGCAGTGGGCAGGATCAGGGGCCAGAGGGCTCGGGTGGAAGAGTCATTCCAAAACCTGCTCCTGGGCCCTCAGGTGGCTCCTTCACCTCTCTGAGCCTTGGCTCCCCCATAAGTAAAATGGGAATAATAATTATACCTAGTGCATAGGTTTGTTAAGAGGATTAAAAAAGAAAGGTAATTTGCAGTTTTATAACTTGCAAAGTTCATTTGCAATGAAACCAAAGAATTTTTGACAAAACACTTCAAAATTTTTTTCCATTTAAAAGTACATTTTACTGAATTAATGTGCTATCCTTTGTCTCATTTTGACACTGTCAAATTTGCATGCACTTGTCCTTTGCCCTGTAAACAGTTGTTATTGCAAATAAATATGCACTTGAACTTGAAGATGATTTTTCAATCATAGATCTAAATGACCAAAATTTTAAAAAATACCAAAATATAACCACCAGACTGATGACTCATTTCTAGGAAGTGTCACCATTTTATTTTATTTATTTTTAAGGGTTTTTAAAATCTGTTTATGTTCTTTACTAGTTATAAAGCTGCAATTTCTAAAGGAATTGTTTAAGCCCTTTTATCATGATGAAAACCTGTAAGGAAAGTGAGTTAATGGGCTATTCATGAGATTTTACTACTGTTAACTACCGTTAACTAAAAAGGCTGTGAAAATCTCAGAAAAATGACATCTCCTGGATATGTTATACTTTTGAGTATTTACATTTTGCAATAATTGATCATTTATGTTATAATAGTTTCTTTTCTTTTAATAAATCAATGTAGAATTTGGAGGGGGGGTGGAGAAAGTAAGACATGGAATGCTTTTAAAGTGCCCAGAACAGAATGAGTGCTCAATAAATCTGCTTTGTTAACTACTATTATAGCTAAGGCAATATTAATAACCAACCATCTCTAAGCATAATGTCCCTTACTTCTAAAATGAAGTTTATTTCTCTCACTGAGTTGTGTGAGGAGTAAATTAGCAACACATGTCAAAACACTTCCTAAATTTAAAACATTATTCAATCGAGGAACTATTATTAATACTATTATTATGACAAATTAAGGGTCAAAAGCTAGCCAGGGGAGGCCAAAATATTTGTGTGGGCTTAGCTCAGGACAAAAGAGCAGTACCTTTATGTATGAGTAGCCTGAGAAAAATACACACTGGAAAAATGTTATTTATTTAGCATATTCTATGGGGCCTTTGTACTTTGTATTAATGTGTTCACTAATTTACTGATTTCTCCCAACAATGTATTTTTCAATTGGTATCACTGTCCTTGTTTTAGACTAACAGATACTCAGAATATTAATGTGACATACAAAATGATCTAATAGACTCAACCTTGTTCCGGTGATTCTGTAAGTGCTAAAACTGATGACAATTGCTACTTGGTTCGAGCACCTCTCTCCTCTTGCAAAATATGGTAAGATTCCTTTAATCTACATTCTATCGCAAATATTAATTTTAAATGACCAAACATACCATGTGTAATGAAAAGCATAAGTAGTTACAGTAATATTAAATAATTATGGTAGCATTTATTGCCCCCCAAAATTAATGGAGAACAACCCACATCCATGATGTACTATAACTGCTGATAATTTCAGGCCTTCTCTCATTAGGACTGATGGCACACTTAGGTGGATACCACTAAAGGATATGTCCCTGTTTTCACTTCAGTGTCTCTCTTCCTTCTTTATGCACATCCTATAATGTTCCCTCATATCTTTCATGCTGCACAAAATTTATACCTTAGATTGTCGACACTCACCGATTCCATCCTGTATTTAGCAGTTTGACACGAACTGCAATGCACTCAGTCTTTTTGCAACCAGGTTTCTCAGAGTTTATAATCTAGGTGAAGTCTTCACCAATTTTATTGCAAATATCCACCTGCCTGGTTGATATTCCCACTTGCATGTTTCACAGACAACTTAGATTTCACAAGTCTGAATGTCAACTCATTTTCTTCCCAAGTCAGATTCTCCTACTAAGTCTTATAATAGTAGATAAAAATCACATATCCAGGGTTGTCTGGGGGGCTCAGTTGGTTAAGCTTCTGCCTTCAGCTCAGGTCATGGTCTTGGGGTTCTAGGATTGAGTCCAGGTAGGGCTCTCTGCTCAGCGGGGAGTCTGCTTTTCCCTCTCCCTCTGTGTGCTCTCTTTTTTTCTCTCCCTCTCACTCTTGCTCTCACTCTCTCTCTCAAATAAATAAATAAAATCTTTTAAAAAAAAATCTCATACCCAGGGCAGCATAGACTCCAAAGCCAGACTGTTCAACTCCTGACTCCAGTAGTAACTTGCTGTGTGACTTGTGGTATACGGTTAATCCCTCTGTGCCTCATTTTTCTTACCTGATATTATTTATGAGTTAACTCATAGAACTTTTATAAGGATTAAATAAATTACCGTGTGTAAAACACTTGTAACATTTCCTGGTAGGGCATCTGGGTGGCTCAGTTTGTTAAGCATCCAACTCTTAGTTTCAGCTCAGGTCATGATCTCGTGGGTCAGGAGATCGACCCCCACCCCCACCCCTCTTGAAGCTCCATGCTCAGCAGGGAGACAGTTTGAAGGTTCTCTTCCTCTATCCCTCCCCCCCCCACTCACAAGAATTCTGTCTCTCTAAAATCAATCAATCAATCAATCCCTGGTATATCGCAATTATATATATAAGTAGCAATTTACCAAGTGAAACTAACCTGTAAGTCCCCCCTGTACTCCCACACCCAATCAATCACTCACTAACACAATCTCTCAACTGTATCCACATCAGCTACCTTTTATTACCTTTGCTTACATCCCATCATCTTTCATCTGAGCTAATATAACGAGTCTTAAATAGTCTACCCATGTGTTCATCCATAAGGCAGTGAATATATATCCACTCCTTGTTTTAGAGCTGGCATTGCGCTAGAGAATGGGAAGTGATGGTAGATCAGATAGACATTCTCTCCTCCTTCTGGTTTTGCCTTCTCTAATCCAGAGCAATCTGACAATATTGTCATGCTTTAGTCCCCATTGTCTTCCTGTCCAAGTCCAATCTTCCAGGATGCCATCAACCGGCCCTATTTACCACTCCATTCTGTCAACTCCCCAATCCTGTCTTGAACCTCAGCTGCAAGGAGGTACCATGTTCCTTGCACCTGCCATTCCCTTGAGTCCCTAGTCATACCCTTTCCCATAGCTAATTTCTATGAGCTGTTTTGTTTTCAGGAGGAAGTTTTTCCTGATCCCAGATCTGTGTTTCCTTAGCACATGGAAATGACTCCTACATGACACAAAATTAAATACCTTGTAAATTCTTGTTTATTCATCTCTCATGAACACTTTAGATGTATTTGTTAAGGAACCCTTAGCTTATTTAACAAATAGAAACTTCAGTGGCTTATAGTCTTACTTATAATGAAAGCATATTTTCTGCTCATGTTAGCAGGTGGATGCCGGTGCTAACTGTCAGCAGTTAGCTTTCCACATGTGATTCAGGGAATCATGGTCCCCAAGTCCTCCAGGGGAGTGTGTTCAGCCAGCAAATGAGGAGAGAAAGAGAGTGGTGAAGGCCCTTTGCTCCAGAGGCAGTTTGCCCTAGAAGTGATACCCACCCCTCCCATTCATTTCATTGGCAAGAATTCACTCTAAGGCTGAGAAGAGTAGGCTCTTTGAGGACAGCCCCTTTCCAGGAACAACCCTCATCTCCAGAGGGGAAGCATACATTTCTGGTGGATAGCCAGTCATCTCCACTATAGTTGGTAAGTTCCATGAAGTCAGTACGGTGTCTTGTTTGTGTTAGTGTTTATTTTCTCTGCCTAAAATAATGTATAACACAGAGGGGGTTCTCAATAAATGTGTGTGAAATGAGGTGATGTTTTACTTCTCTGGATCTAGCTTGCCCTATTCCTAACTACATAGGTGTCTGGAGATTGCCTAGACCTTAAATAAATTTTATAATGAGCTGTTAACTTTTTAAACCTAAAAACAGCATCTTTCAAGTCCTGTGGCATGGCAGTGTCCCTCTCCCTCCCTGCTATAATCACCTGCAGATCACTCCAGGCTATAACAGAAGAGGAGCCATCATGTTCCCTTCTGGTTGGTGGTTAGGAGGGTGCTTCTCCATTGGGAAAAATACTGGATTCACTATTTCTTGGGAGTCACCACCAAAGATCTTTCCCACAGACTGCAGGTATCTGAAGTGGAAGGAAGGGGTAACTCACTGATAGTTCTTTCATTGCAATTATGGGAGGATTTCATTAGAACCTGAAGGGACTGCAAAAGGATCTGCTCGGTGGATGGCAAATCCTGGTCATTTATGATACTGACCCCTTAATAGACTTACAACAAGTATTACTGATTGTCTAGTCCTCCCCTATCAAGCCTGTCTGTGGCTTCAGAATGATTTGTTCTACTCCACATTCTTATTTTTTTTTAAGATTTTATTTATTTGACAGAGAGGGATCACAAGTAGGCAGAGAGGCAGGCAGAGAGAGAGAAGGAAGCAGGCTCCCTGCGGAGCAGAGAACCCAATGCAGGGCTCGATCCCAGGACCCTGAGATGATGACCTGAGCCGAAGGCAGAGGGTCAACCCACTGAGCCACCCAGGTGCCCCTCCACATTCTTATTTTGAAAGCATAAAGAAATTAAAGGAAAGAGAGATGAAGTAATTTAATAAAGATCATACAGGAAGTTGGTAGCAGAGCTAAAACCAGAATTTAAGGATCCTGATCCATAGTCAGAGAATTTTTTTTAATCCCTACCACTTAGAAAGAGAATATTTATTTTATTTTAAATATTTATTTATTTATAATAAATATTTATATTTATAGAATATTATAATATATAAATAGTTATAATATAATAATTTAATAATAAATAAAGAGGGGCAGAGGGAGAGGGAGAAACACTCTCCCTGCTGATCAGGGAGCCCGATGTGGGGGCTCAATCCCAGGACCCTGTGATCATGACCCTAGCCGAACGAAGGTAGATGCTCAACTGACTAAACCACCCAGGTGCCCAGAAACAGAACATTTAAAGCAAAAAGAGCCCCTCCAGAAGACTTGAAGCGGGTTGGGTGAGTGAATGTAGCCATCTGCATAAGGACAAATTTCATGTCTCATAATTTGGTTGAGGGCATGTTCTGGCATTTAGGAAGGTTAAATTTTGGGTTAACAGGATGCTCATTCATTTCTCAGTGCCACCAGATTGCCATGGAATGTGGTTAAGATCCTGGGCCCCCAAAACAGACAGGTAGGTATTTCAGAGTCTGTTGAGACATTGAGTAGCTGAGTGGTACGCTGCCCCAAGCTTCAGTTATCTCCTCTGCAAAATAGAGAATAGGGATTTTGAGGTAAGATTAGACAACTCACTTAAAGTGTCAAACAAAGCATGTGATAAGAGTTATTGCCTTTATGCCCAACTCTGGGTTCCTACACATGATTAGAAAAAAAGATGTTTTAGCAGGTTGGACTGGTGAAGATCTTTAAGATCTCCAGCAACTTAATTCTAATCCTGGATTTTTTTTTTTTTTTGCTGTCAACTGTTTTGATCTTGTGTGAGTCACTTTGCTCTCCGGCCCTCACCTTTCTCACCTATAAAGTGGAAAGATTGTAAAAAGCTCTCAATAGCCCCTTTCATCTTTGAACCCTTATGATTTTATGTCCTCTCACTATCTAAGTTCCTCAGAATTATATTTCCTAAGCTGTTTTTCTCTGTTGAGAAAACATTATGAGGGCTACTGCCCAGGTTTATTTTGGGTGCAATGGCCAATCACCCTTGCACTTGGCATTTGAGATGAATCTCCATGAGCAAAGCATGCTCCAAGAATGACTTCAGCTGCTGGCCCAGCAAAGTCATTGGATGCTGCCAACAGGACTGGATAACTGTTCCAGCTATGAGGCAACTGTTTTGTTACAATTCAAGGACATGGGGATAAGGGGCAGCTCCCTGGAACATATACTTGTGCCCATCCCAAAGAGGTCATTCTAGGTAAAATAACTCTGAAGAGAAAAATTGTTTGAAATATGTGGCAGAACTGTAGCCTCCAACTCTAGGCAAACCACAACCACCAGCAGGGTGAAGAAGTAGCAAAATGTTGTTGGGTATGTCATGGAGAGTAAATACTGGTCCCATTCCTTCCTAGATCACAAGTCATTTTGTGCCAAGTATGGTTGCTGAGTGCTAGATGTACAGGGATGACAAAGATGCGAAAATATAGTCTGTTTTTAAAGAAACCAAAGTTTACAAGGGCAGGTATAAGAGTAACTAAAGCAATTTTATTACTAAAATACACAGTCACCTACAGATTGAAATTATGATTTTAGCAAAAGGACCTGGAGTCTACTTCAGATGTAGGTGCGAACATTAAATTGGCCAGAACCCCTTAAAAGAACAAAATTCAAGTCACATTCACCTCACCAGTGATGTTTTCCCCTTGAAGGCAGAAACAGGAGGTGAAGGTTTGAATATATTGACAAAAAAGAGGGACAAGACCTAGGAGAGAGAGCATCACAAAGGAGATAAGGAATTGGATTGTGTCTGAGTCGGTAGTGCGGAAGATGCTAGAAAAAGTCCTCACTCAGGTGCTCTGAGACTAGTCTCTGATCCTAGACTGAAGACCTAATTGCTAGGGCTGTATTACTTTTGGCTCTAACCTAGTAGATGTTTCCCGCCTAAACTGTAGCTCCTTGAAGCATTCTGTATCTACCTTTTTATTTTATTTTTTTTTCTGGACCTACCTATGGCATAGCTTTAAAAACAAGGGATGTCAGCGCATGTAAAAGCTATGCTTACACTATACTGTAGTCTATTATGCATGCAATTGCATTATGTATTTAAAAATGTATATAAATAAAAAGCTTTATTGCTAGAAATTTAAAAAAAAAAAAAAACAAGGGATGCTTCTTTTCTCATCTTAAGTCAGCCAAGCTATGCTGGGGTAGCAATAAACACTAATATCTCAGGGACTTAATACAAGTTTCCCACATACATCACAACCCAATGGGAGTTGGATTCCTCCCCTCCACCATCCTGAAACTCTGCACCTAGAACTTATATCCTTCTACATTGCTTTGGAAAGGAAGAGAGAGTTGGAAGGTCAGGTTTAAGAGGACATCACTGGAGTGGCTTACATCACTTCCATGTACATTCAGGGAAATTCATTCCCTAAAACTCAATCATATGACTCCAACCTATTTGCAACAGAGATTGGAAAGTGTCTTCGTACATTCCCAAGGAGAGAGAATAGTGTGGGGAGCACATGACACTTGGTCCTTCATACTCCCCTGTAATATATGCTTCTCTCAAACATTTCTTTAATCATTTATTACAAAGTCCCCAAACTTTCATGTTTTCTGCAGATGAAATGTGAATATATGTGTTTCTGTTCTGAGTTGAAACAATTAAACAGTACCACAGTGTCCCTGGGTATTGTTCTGCCACCACCCCAATCTCCACTGCCTTATTCATTAGAACGACAGGAAAGACCTTGTCCAATTCAGTCAAAGTTCCTCTGAAGGACACCACATTATCATAACATCTGTAGCAACCATTGGAGCTGTGGACTTCCCTGCAACTGGGTTTTGGGCATAACCTGGCAAGGCCAGTTTCTGTTTATCCACCAGAATCCCTATGCCATAGAGAGTATATAGAGACCAAGCCAGCAAGACCACATTCCACCTAAAAATAACTTAAAGTCTCCTGGAGACCCCAAAATTCATAACAAGGAAAACAAGGGAACTTTGGACAAGTCTGAACTATTGATTCTCCAAATTTTATATAGGTGAGAGACAAATGGAGCCCCCAATTTTATTCATTCTTGATGTAGAATGAGGTGCATTCATTGCACCACAAACCTAATAGGAAAAAAAAAACCTCCAGTTATAGTAATATGCCCCAATAAAAGGTAATATAACACAGGAAGAAGTTTTCATGGAAACAACAATTTGTAAAATTGAAACTTTAAAAAAGAGTAAGATTTTTCCAAGTTGTTTTAGGAAAGGGGGAAGGGAGAAAGAACAATTCAGGCAAAGGTACAGTTTTTACCATGGAATTATGAAAACATGTATTTCTTACTCTCAGGAATAATATGGAGGTCAAAAGCTAAACTACCCCAACAGAATCTGATAACCTTTACATTGGCTTATTGGAGCTTCAGACACACTCTCCAATTCATAATGCACCCTTACAAAGTGGCCATCAATGATCTGAAGGAAAAGGCAGAGCAGAGCAGCTGGGAACACTGACCATAGGCTGATTTGACCTCAAGGTGTGAAGGTGGTCTTGTGTTGAATCACTAGGACAACCTCATGCCAGAGCAGCCACAAAGAGCCAGAAGGAAAGGAGCACCTCTTTTGGTATGACACGGTGGACAGAGTGTCTTCTCCAATTACCGAAGAAAGAAAAGAAATTTTGGGTGGTGATTCAGAACAAACATGAAGAAGAACAAGAAAATGATACCTGCCCTTCAAATGTCTTTCAGAACCAAATTTTGTTTATGCTTTTTTCAAGTAACATGAGGTAAGGGCACCATCTTTCAATGAACACTCACAACTTCATGGTTTAATCCTCAACAACAACTCTTGAAGTGGGCACCGACCTCAGATAAGGAAACTGGTGACATAAAGCACATTTGTGCATCATCTCATTTGTCTGAGGCAAAACCAGGATCACACCCAAGATGACCTGAGTCCAAAGCCAAAGCTGTGTTCACCAAGTGGCTAAAATGAACTATGTTATACTCAGAGAGCCTGACAAAGTCTGGGAATGAAAATGGATCTCACTGGCAGGTTTTCTTTTGCTTTAAAAGGAAGATATGGGAGAAGAACAAGTAAGGTGTCAGGGGATAAATCTAAATTCAGGAGTTCCTTCCCCAATAGGAAGGGACCATGGAGTGTCCTTCAGCTTTTCCTCTAGAACATATTCTAATAAACTTTCTTGCTACTTGGCTCCTAATCTAATTTTAATTTCTGGGTGCAGCGGCTTTTCATTCTGAGTGCTCTACAACATTCCAGTGCTCATGACACCCATTTGCCCCAGTAGAGTGTCTTGAGGGCTTAAACTTTCAATGCAGTAGAGGAAAGGTTAGCACTAATCTCCTTTGATACCAGAAGAATTTGTTTACCATATATTGAACAGGAAATTTCATTGCACTCATACGGCAGCTTACTTGTTCCTCTGCAGAATGGAACAGGACATAGTATTTCATTACCAGCTAATTTGTTCTGTAAATGAATGAACACCTTCTGAATGTACTTTAAACTAACATTTATTGTGAATCACTTTGCAACAGACACTGTGTAATATGAGGAAATATAAAAATGAATAAAACGTAGTCATTGCCCTCAAAGCTTCACAGTTCAGTTGGGTAAAGTCAGTAAGTAAGTGAATAGCAATGGAAGTTCAAAGGGTCATTGAGTTCACTTTACTGGTCATTGAGGACTGTGAGTAAGTCCTTAATTGCCTGATTGCCAAAGTAATAGGGTCTTTCTTAGGTATGGCTGTTTCTCACCCATTGAGTGTGACGATCTGGTGGCTATAGAGAAATGCCTTGTGTTAGATCTGCTACTGGCCACTGCTCTTTTTTGATAATGGAATGCCATAGAACCATTGACGATAATACCAGAAATTTTTGGATGCTTGCTCAAAGCCAGTTGTTAGAACTGTGTCTAATAGTGAGTGAGCACTCAATGAATGTCATTATTATTATAGAACTTTAGTTATTACCCCAATTTGCAGGTAAAGAAACTGAGCCCAGAAAGTTAATTTACTTCCCCAGAATTACATGAGGAAATCTGTGGTTCCATTTGGCTTCTCCTACACTTGTTTTTAAGCTTTTCTAGGGCTGATCCTGGGATAGTTTAACACCCCCTTAAGTATGATCTTCCTGACATCTATAGCAAAATCCCTGTGTTTCCAACAAGGTCTCTAAACTCTGGCAGGCATGAACTCAACCAATTCCCCACCTCTACATGAGCACTGGCAGTTTTTCAACTGAGGGGTGCCTGACAACTCTTCTTTCCAATAAGTTAGTTTGCTCAGTCTCATGGAGTTTCATCCAACACACATAGAAATTCCTACTTATGGTGTTTAAGACTCTGTGCAGGTTTCTGGAGCACTTCATATTTTCCAGTACATTGCCCCAGCAAATCCCACCTACATCTACTTCTCCCCCAAATGATCTCTTCCTTCTTAACTCAGGAGACCATCATGCTGTTTCAGAGCCTGCCCATTGCCCACAGTTCATACATCATCTTTAGAGGAAAATGCAGGACGACTGCATTTCTGTCCCCTATTTTGGGGATCACAGTTCTGCACTACCTGTTATCCAGCATTTGAAAATTGTTGTTTTAAATATTGCCTACCATTTTGGGGGACACCTGGGTGGTAGAGTTAGCTAAGCATCTAACTCTTGGTTTTGGCTCAGGTAATAATCTCTAGGTCATCAGATCTAGCCCCATGCCAGGCTCCATGCCCAACATGGAGTCTTCTTAAGACCATATCTGTCTCTCCCTCTGACCCTCACCCTGTATCTTATCTCTCTCTTTCTTGTTCTCTAAAACAAAAAAGCAAACAAACAAAAATTTAAAGTCATTTTTGAGCGGTTTGTGATAGGAAAGTAAATCTGAAGCAGATTACTTCCTCATGGCTGGCAGCCATGATCTCCTATCACACAAATATTCTCATGGTGCTTGGAATGAAAAAAAAAAAAAAAAAGCACATTTTAATGAAACATGCACAATCTAGTCCCATTATGGAAAAATATAAATATATGTTCGGAAAAGATATGAAAATATATACATGAAATGTTAATAACAGTTTCTAGGTGAGTAAGAATATGGACATTTTACTTTTTCTTCCTTCGGTCTCTGATTGTAAACATATATCACTGAAGTAACATAAAAAGCAGAGCTTTAGGGAAAAATTAAATGATAAAATATACAGTTCTCCAAAGAAAAATTATAACTAATATATGCTATCTATATTCATCATTAGAGTTGAGTGGTGCCAATCAGAAGCAAGGATATCCTACTAGAAAACTTAATGGCACAATTTATGCATCCAAGAATTAGCTACTACTCTAATTATTTCAAATTTTTCTTTTTCGCAGACTTAAAAAATTTGACACAAAGTATTCCTTGATTGTTCACAATAGCCTCCTAAAATTTCTGTAATTGCTTCTCCTTACCCAGTTTCTGTGGAAAATTGCTCTTGATACATTTGTCCCTCCAAGCTTAAAAAAAAAATAGAAAGAAAGAAAGAAAAGGAAAAAAAAATGTGTTATTCGTTTGTTTAAAATTTAGTCTTATTTTTTCTCTCCCGCTCTTCCTGTTCTACCCTGAGAAGAAAAGAAGTTGAAATTTGACAGTATATATCAGGCTCTTTTGTATACTATCTTATTTGATCCTCAGAATACCCTGCAAAGCATTTTTAATTTCTGTGTGATAGGTATAGAAACGAAAATTCTCAAGAGGCAAAAGGACTTCTCCCAAATTGTAAAACTAGTAAGCAGTGGATCTAGGACTGAGCTATGGACTCCAGATGTATTTTCAATTTACTGAGAGACTATTATATAGGAATTAGGTAGAATTTTACCTTTCCCAGCCCCTACACCAGTCTCTGTCAGAGTTTTATAGCTAGCTAGTTCCTTCACACACACACACACACACACACACACACACACACACACACACACACACACACACGGCTCTGTCCTCTTCAAATCCTGGGTCTGGGTACAACACTACATGGCATACATACCGTAATAGAGAGATTATCTTGGTCCCTGAACAAATCCTATATTCAGATTTATGAGCCCATTTTTATTTTGGTCATTATCTCCCCTTTGCTTCCATAGAATTTGGTTCATTAATGTATATCATCTTTTATTTAAAAACATTTACTTAGTAAGTGATATGCTTGAGATCCTGGTTATATAGTGATAAGTAATACTCAATTTCTACCCTCAGGGTACTTGGAATCTGATGTGAAGATACTTACACATAGCATGGAATAAATGATGTTAGAAGTAGGCATGGAATCTATGGGTGCACAGAGAAAGGACACCGTATTTCATCTGGAGAGGTGATCTGATCAGAAATGCTTCTTGGAGAAGATGTTCTTGTGACTGAGTAAATTCTTAAAGGATAAAAAGGTTAGGCTGGTGGATAAGATAAGGAAGAGGATTTAGGTATTGAGATCATAATGTGAAAGTGCTTTTAAGCAGGAAAAACACAATGTATGTGAAAACTCATAGGCATTTTAATCTGGCTGAAGAAAAGTAAGATGGTAGAAGGTGAGAAGGAGCATGGAAAATTTGGTATAATTTAGATTTTTTTTTAAGATTTTATTTATTTATTTGACAGACAGAGATCACAAGCAGGCAGAGAGGCAGACAGAGAGAGAGAGGGGGAAGCAGGCTCCCCGCCAAGCAGAGAGCCCGATGCGGGGCTCGAACCCAGGATCCTGGGATCATGACCCGAGCCGAAGGCAGAGGCTTTAACCCACTGAGCCACCCAGGCGCCCCTGGTATAATTTAGATTTTAAACAGGATGGTGTGCAATAGTGAAAAGTTTAGACCTTAAAGACTGGGTTCTTGAAGACTTTCAGGAAACAAATGATGTGATCAGATTTCCTCTTGGCAAAATTGTGTAGGATCATGAATGGACGAACTATTCACAGGTACCAGGGATTCAGACTTCAACATATCTTTTGAGGGGGGCATGATTCAAACTACGATAGAAGAAACAACTTGTAAAGTTGTTGTAAAATCTAAAGTATAAGATTCCATGGAAAGGGCTAGGAGATAAACACTGAGAAATGTCTTCTGAAAAATTGGTTTCAATGGCTTGTGTTACCAGTGTGGCACCAAAAACACTATGGCACCATGCCTCTTTGATGAAGCTTAGTCTAATGAGGAGGTCAACAAACACTGAGAGGAAGGCAACTTTCTGAAAGAGGTGATAACTGAACTAGGTTTGAAAAGATGAGCACGAAAAGCTATTCAAAGTGGAGAGGAAAAAAAATTCATTCTAGAGGAACAGGGTGGGCCAAGACACAAAGAACAGAGAAAATGTAGCTTATGAAGAGTTGTAAAGTACAGTGGATCCTTAACATGGGTTTGAATTGTGTAGGTCCACTTATAATGGGATTTTTTTCAGTACACATAGAACAGTAATGTAAATATATTTTCTCTTCCTTAGGATCTTAAGTTTTTTCTCTAGTTTACCTTATTGTAAGAATACAGTATATAATGCGTTTAACATATGTGGGTATATACGTACATACATATGTAATATATGTATTAGTTGACTATCTTATCCTTAAGACGTCTGGTCAAGAGTAGGCTATTTGTAGGTAAGTTTTGGAGGAGTCAAAAGTTATACGCAGTTTTATGTACAGGATATGGATCTCCTAACTCCTCTCTCATTCAGAGACAACTCTAATTCAGTAAAAATGAAAAATAGAGAGTAAAGTGGGTAAAGAGCAGAAGATAGAATAGGGAACAATTTATCTGGAGAAAGCGTGAGCTACCGGGATTCAAATGCAGGACTTTTGAAGTCTCTTTTCCCAACATGCCTCTTTCCCACATTTCTTTTTTCTCCTTCCCCACTTTAAGAACTTGCTTTGTGGGAGTTTCATTGGGTTCAGCTTTCACTTGCTGTAAATGCATGGGCTGGCATGTGCCCCAGAACAGGCCAGGAGATATGCAAGGTCAGAAAATGACTTTCTGTCAACATCCATCCCCATTCCGTGTCCCCTACCCCCTCAGCATTAACTAGAAAATAAGGATGCCCGCCCGGCTGTCCCGCTTGATGTCAGATAAATTATCTTTTATTAAGGATCTGTAATTGTTCTTCACTGAGCTGTGACCTAAATTTAGTGGTGCTGAGGAGTGAGTCCCAGCCAACAGGATTTCCCCGAGAATGTGATGAAGTTCCTGTATCAATTCAATTCATTAACTAGAAAGAGAGAATAAGCAGCCAGGTCCCCACCCCCCCCAACATTCTTCAGTGAATCATTTGTTTAGTTTGACCAGGCCTTTTCTAGGATCTAGTTTGAGACTCTGTCAGGAAAAAGAGATGACAAATCTTATTCAAATTCTTCCTGAGGCATTAACTCTGAA
Source organism: Meles meles (assembly GCF_922984935.1). Taxonomy (NCBI): domain Eukaryota; kingdom Metazoa; phylum Chordata; class Mammalia; order Carnivora; family Mustelidae; genus Meles; species Meles meles. The sequence continues at coordinate 14,044,434 of NC_060066.1, read as the reverse complement.
GCAGAAACTAGATTACATTAAATGGATCTGACTTTCCTGCTATTAAGGCCTGTGCATTTACTCATTGGGTATTTTCACCCTGAGAGGAATAAATGCCCTCAAGCTGGGCATGGTAAGCTGGGATAAAATGAAGGAATCAACCTAATTCACCAGAAGCGGGGGGGGGGGGGGGGGAGAGGAGAAAGGAGAAAAAAAGCAAATAAAAAAATAATAAAATACATACCTGGAAAAGACACCCCCACCCCCACCAGCGAAAATGTGTATGCTGTAATAAAGCTCATGAGAAGGAAAGGAATTAATGCTTAATACTTTAAAAATATCTCTTAATCATGACAACTTAGCTGAAGACCAGAAAGGTAAACTAATTTACCTAAGGACACACAGTTTCCAAAGAACTGAGCTGACATTTAACGTCATCTTTTGACTCCAAGTCTAGTGTTAATTTCCCAAAACTAAGTCTTGGCTTCTGCCAGGGTGGACTGCTGTCCAGTGATGGTCAAGAAGGCCTTGGTACTTCACAGACCTATGCTTACACAGATGGAAAACAAAAGCCCTCACTTTGAACATCTTCCCTCATTTTTGACAATAATCCCCCAGAAGAATCTTTGATGGCTGCTGCTTCTATTGCTCTGGCTGGAGCCACTAGATGACTGATATTGTCCTATCTAATCATTCTATGCACTCTTACATGAGAAATACAAGAACATGTAAAAAGAGAGGACAGTCTACAACACACCCTCAAAAAAGTTTAATCTTCAGCCAGGAGGCTAAGAGATACGTACATTTTGGTACCAATTTACAGTGACATTATTGTTACTGATACTACCTCCATTGGCTTTCATAGCAAATTTGTGAGGCAGGTTGATTAGATAACATTACCTAAATTTACAGATGAGTAAACTCAGTTTTCAAGAGTTAAGACATAGGCCTGTGGTCACTAAGATGGTAAGTGGGAAGATCTACTGTAAAGTCCAGTGAACTTGGCATCTAGTCTAGTGTTTTTCCAAGTCCACTGCAATGACTGTCAATGTTATTTTAAGATTATGAAAATCCTGTGTCAAATTATAACTCATGTTGGGACTTTACAGTCTAAAAATGGGACTATTTGGGAAGAGACATCACAGGATCTTTGAAGAAGAGCCTAACTCTATGAGTTAGATCTGGGGTCTCATCCCTCATTTTGGGCTACTATAAAAAAATACCATAGACTCCATGGCTTAAAAAACAGAAATGTACTTATCATAGTTCTGGAGGCTGGCAAGCCCAAGGTCAGAGTGCTGGCTGATTTGGTTCCTGGTGAGGAATCTTCTTGGTTTGCAGATGGCCACCTTCCTGTTATGTGCTCATATGGCAAAGAGACCATCTCTCTCTTGTCTCTTCTTATAAGGGCACTAATCCCATTCATGTGAGCTCCACCCTCATGACCTAATCACCTCTCAAAGAGTCCACCTCCAAACATCATCATATTGGGGATAAGGCTTCAACATACGAATTTGGGTGGGGAGGAAACATTCAGTCCATAACTCATTCCACCTTTGTACTTACATTGCTGGACAATATTAGACAAATCCTTTAATTCACTTTGACCTCAATTTTCAAATCTATAGAATGGAAGTTTCAACTGGAGAGAGTATAAGGTCTATATTGCCTACTCTACTTTCAGAACTTCCCATTTTCCTCAACTTGAAAATACAGGCAATTAACTCAAATGTAACACATTTTTGGTTCAGCACTATATAATCCAAAAAATGGTCCACCTACTCCAGAGAGTTTGCTGCTTGCTCTCACACACTGTTTCAATTTTAATTATGACCACTTGAGTATTCATTAAAAAACAATGTAGTACAGTTATTATGAGCATAGACTCCAGAACCAAACAGTCGGGATTCAAATCTGATGTTAACTAAGTGAATGACCTTATGCAAGTCCCTTTCTTATCTCTATACCTCTGTTTCCCTATCTCTCAAATAGTACTTACCCCTTTTAGTGGTTGTGAATATCAAATGATTTGACATGTATAAAACACTTAAAACAATTTCTGACATATAGGAAGAGCTATGTAAATATTGGTGCTTATTAGAGTGCTCATCCCAGGGTGAACATCTCCTACAAAATATCTTTCCCCAGAGAGCAGCTTAATCACACTTACACTATAGTTAATTTTTGCATCCCATTATTGCAAGTTCCTTCTGGTTAGCGTAGCCTGAGGTTATTCTGCTTATCCTGACCTTGGAAAAGACAAAGCAGCTTAAAACGTGTCCCCAGGGAGCTAACAGTTTAGCGGGGAATGATCACCCTGTTTCCCCCAAATTCCAGCCAGTCTTCTCTATTTACAGCTGCACTGAAGAGCTTCCTTCCTGGCTTGTGTCTCCTAAAAGGAGAAAACTATTGCAAGGTCTCTAAGAGGAAGGAAAGGGGACCTTTTTAATTAGCTTTCTCTTTTGAATGACGCCATCACAGACCTGATTCATTTCCATGAATTGAAGGGGGGAAAAAAGTGGAGTGAGTTGTGAGCTCTCTGTGAAAGAATGAGTGAAAACTGTCAAGACAGGACAGATTAGAGGAAAGCTGGAGTTGGAGAAAACAGCTATGTGAACTTGGCGGTCCACCACAACCCACATTCAGGCCAGGAGATGATGTCAAAATCTAAATTTAAAATGGAGGCGGCAAAATGTCTGTTTCCATGATTGGAAACTAGAGACCAAAAGAGTGTTGGAAATGCTGGTCTGATCCTTGGTATTCTAGAATGTACCAACTGGATATCTGGAATTTTTCATGTAAGGGCTTCCTGTTTGCAGTCCTATTTCTGTTTCTGATATTCCACAGGAAGATTTTCCACTTTCAGACCATTTCATGTAGTGTGTATGTGTGTGTGTGTGTGTGTGTGTGTGTGCGTGTGTGTGCGTGTGCACGCACATGTGTACAGATACACTCACATGAAATTACACAAACCTGAGACATTCTACTGAATGCACACCATGGCATCCAGAATACCTTTGCACTGACCAGGACAAGCCAGTCTATCTCTGGGAAAACTAAAGATGAGCAAGGACCCAGATCTATAGTCAGGAGGGATCCTCATTTCCCTTGTAATTTCCATGTGCCAGGCCCACTATTGATGCACTTAATATTTTACCTGTCTATCCTCATACTAGTCCTGTGAAGTGGATGTCATTAAGTAGAAGTAGAGACAGTCCCAGGTAAGTCTACGCATTTACCATGACCACATAGCTACTGGCTAGGATATAAGTTAGGCCTTACCTCTTTAAAAGCTATGCTCTTTTCTCTCCCATGTTACAACAATAAAATATGATCAAGATGTTTTTTCCTATACACTACAGGAAAGTACTTCAACTTTCCATCCAGTGTCTTACCTACAGTCAAGGTAGGTCTCTCTCTCTCTCTCTCTCTCTCTCTCTCTTTCTTTTCCTAACCATGCTCCACAAGTAGCCAGAATATTCTCTCCCTAAGGTATATTTGCCTCTAAATCTTTGCTTAAAGGCCTTTCAAAAGTTCCCTGTAGCCCATAAAATAAATAGAAAATTCCTTAAATTGACTCTTCTCAACCTGTTGCCAATCTGCCTCTCTAAGCTCATCTTCTCCCTAAAATGTGGTGAGTATAATAGACTCACAAGATATTGATTATTCCCCTAAAACACTCATGGCTTTGAGTTTGTTTATGTCTATGAAGTTTCTGCTGACTTCTCAAAATCTAATGCAAAAAGTCTGTCTTCAGTGAAGGTTTTACTGACCTACCATTTCCACTTCTGTGAAGCTACAGCAGTTGGTGGGAATGTAAAGTGGTGCAGCCACTGTGGAAATCAGTATAGAATTTTCTCAAAAAATTAAAAGTAGAAATACCAAACAATCCAGTAATTTCACTATTGGATATTTACACAAAGAAAATGAAGACACTAATTCAAAAAAATATATGTGCCTTTTTGTTTATTGCAGCACTATTTATAATAGCCAAGATATGGAAATCTTGTGTCCAAGTGCCCATTTATAGATGAATGGATATAGAAGATGTGGTGTGTGTGTGTGTGTGTGTGTGTGTGTGTAATGGAATAATGCTATATAGGGAGAAATTATATTTTATACATATACTACATATAATGGAATATTAGCCATATAAAGAATGAAATCTTGCCATTTGAATCACATGGGTAGACCTAAAATATATAATGCTAAGTAATATGAGTTAGAGAAAAACAAATGCCATATGATTTCATTCATATGTGGAATTTAGGAATCAAAACAAATGAACAAGCAAAGGAAAAAACAAACAAACAAAAACCAAACTCTTACCTATAGAGAACAAACTGGTGGTTCTAGAGGGGAGATGGATGGGAGAATGGGGAAGATAAATAAAGGGGATTAAGTGTACACTTAGTGATGAGCACTGAAAAATGTATAGAATTACTGAATCATTCTATTGTACACTTGAAATGAAAATAGCACTGTATGTTAAATATACTTAAAAAAAAGTCTCTATTTTAGTTGATGAACTCCATTATGTGTAGAACACTCTGTCCTCATCACCAATGCCTAGTCCAGGGTCTGACTCATGGTGTCAATAAACCTATTTGATATGTATTTGTAAAAAGGATGAAGGAAGGAAGGGAGAGAGGAAGAAAGGGACAGACAGAGGAAGGGGGAAAGATATGATTCTGTTTTCATAAGTAGACAAAATTTAAATAGGAATCACTGCTCTGCAGTGAAAAGTCTTCTGTTTCTTTATTCAAATTGACTCCTGGTTTCATCTCCACCATTAGAAATGTAAATGTATGATATATATCATGCAGTGTATGTATGTATGTATGGGCTTCAAAATACAAATTCCTTGGCTCTTCCCTGAGAAATTCTGATTCAGGGGCTCTGAGGTGTGGCCTCAGAATCTGTATGTTTTACAAGCTCCCAGCTGATCCAATGTTGCAGGTTTGAAAACTAAATTTGAGATGTATCTCTGCGTAACAGTTTCAAAATGTTTTTGTAGAATGCTAAACCCTTACGGTTGACTGAAGGGTGCCCCACCCCCAAAATCCCTATGTTGAACCCTAACCCCCAATATGATTGTATTTGGAGACAGAGCTTTTAGCAGGTAATTAAGGTTAAATGAAGTCATAGGGTAGGGTCCTTATTCCGATAAGATTAGTGGCCTTATAAGAAGAGAAAGGGGTGTCCCCCACCCTCCCTCCATGCTCATGCTCTGTGAGCACACAGTGAAAAGATACCCATCTGCGAGCTAGGAAAGAAGACCTCACCAGAACCAGACATTGCTGACACTCTAATTTCAGACTTCCAGCCTCAAGCAAACTGTGAGAAAATAAATGCCTGTTGTATAAGCCACCCAGTCTATGGTATTTTGTTATCAGCCCAAGGAAACTAAGATGACTCTGAGCCCTCTGACTTCTTATAGTATTCACAAATGCATATAAAGAGTCTCACGTACATAGTTGCATCCCTTTAAATAATATACCAGAAAGGATATCTGATCTAAGCTGGGAAGAAAGAATGAAGAGAAGGGGTATTTTTAGAAGACTACAATTCAAACTCTATGTCTAAAGTTACTAAGATATGTGACTTTAAGCATGGATAGGAGGGCATTTCAAGTTGAGGGGAAACTGTGCACAAAACTGAATGAGAAATGTCAGAAGATATGCAGGGGATGAGCTATTTTGCTTGGCTGGAGATGAGGAGGGAAGTTGTATGTAAGGAAGAACATTCTTAGTTGAAAACAATAGAACATTCGGAACAAAGTAGTTGAAGTAGTAAAAGGAATGCATTGGTTCATATCACCAAAATGTCTAGAGACACGGCAGATTTCCAGTTAGAGTCGGTCCAGTTGTTCTAGCCCTTCTGGAATGGAAACCCCAGGCAGCCAGAAGTTTTCTATTTTAACGGCTGTCCTCCTGATACCTGGTGTACTGCCTGCATGAGGTTAGGCACTGAACAAATTCAAGGGGAGAAAAATAAGTAAATATCCTCAAAGACCTGGTTTCTTTCAGTGTCACTCTTTGCTCGTAGTTTCTACTTTTTTAGTCTGACTCGCTTCACAGGCACAAAAATCGCTGCTATTAACATCCATAACCTAACTACATCCTTTTTCACACCTGGGAGAGACAATCTGGTTCTTCTCTAAAGCAGTTTCTTCTTCTTTCCAGGCACACAGGTAGTCTGCATTTCCCAGACTCTCTAAAACTAGGCATGGCCATGCAGCAGAGTTCTGGGCAGTGAATGGGATGTGAGCAGCAGTGATACTCACCACTTGCCTTCATGGGCTCCCAGACACACCCTCTGCACTCTTTCCCAGACCTCCTCTTGGTGCCAGTGAAAACTATCTAATTTACGTAGAACAGCTTTCACTTCTCCCAATACATAGCATTCTCTGTCTCTGTCTCTGTCTCTCTCTCTCTTTTATATTTAATTTAATTTTTTTCAGTGTTCCAAGATTCATTGATTACACACTATGCCCAATGCTCCATGGAATATGTGTCCTTCTTAATACACACCTTCAGGCTCACCCATCCTCCCATCTCCCACCCCTCCAAAACCCTCAGTTTGTTTCTCAGAGTCCACAGTCTCTCATGGTTCGTCTTCCCCCTCCAATTTCCCCCCCCAATTCACTTTTTCTTTCCTTCTCCTAATGTCCTCTATATTTTCTTTATACTCCACAGTAAGAAAAAAACCTATGATAATTGACTTCCTCTACTTGACTTATTTCACTCAGCATTATCTCCTCCAGTCCCACCATGTTGAATCAAAATCTGGGTATTCATCCTTTCTGATGGCTGAGTAATAAAAAAATTGTACATATGAACCACATCTTCTTTATCCATTCATCTGTTGACTGGCATCTTGGCTCTTTCTTTCTACAGTTTGGCTATTGTGGACAAAGAGGCAGCCCATGGAATGGGAGAAGATATTTGCAAATGACATACAGATAAAGGGCTGATACCTAAGATCTATAAGGAACTTCTCAAACTCAACACCCAAAAAACAAATAATCAAGTCAAAAAATGGGCAGAAGACATGAACAACAGACACTTCTCCAAAGAAGACATAACAATAGCTAACAGACACTTGAAAAAATGTTATCATCATTAGCCATCAGGAAAATTTAAATCAAAACCACATGGAGATACCACCTTACACCAGTGAGAACGGTAAAAACTGACAAGGCAAGAAACAAGAAATGTTGGAGAGGTTGTGGAGAAAAGGAAACTCTCTTACACTGTTGGTAGGGATGCAAGTTGGTATAGCCACTTTGGAAGACAGTGTGGAGGTTCCTCAAAAAATTAAAAATGGAGATACCCTATGGCCCAGCAATTGCACTACTGGGTATTAACCCCAAAGTTACCCATGTAGTGAAAAGAAGGGCCGTATGCACCCCAGTGTTCATTGTTTGTCTTTAAATGTTGGTTAAATATTCTATAGAGGCTTTCAGTCTTCAATTCTGTTAACAGGTGGTTTTATCCTGGCTAATGTTAACTCAGTTCTGGCATCAGGGGAACCAACTCAAATGGGAGCAGGTGGCTTCCCTATATGTTATTTGCTTTGCTGTCCATTTGAGTCATTGCTTATTCTTGTTTATTCCCCCCAAACCCTGCCCCAACTCTGCTTAGAATACCTCTGTTTCCATCTGGGTCAACAGGTGTCACTGTTGAGTAGGACAAATATGCCCCCCACACCCCATCATTTGAGTGCTAAATGTCCTCGTTGCTTACAGGGCTCACTCTCTGTTCAGTCTTGATATAACCAAATAATATTAACTCCATGGTCACTGTGCAAGTTGCCTGAACAGATCTCTGAGAGCACTGGTATTTTTTATTCCTTAAAGGCCTAGATACTAAATGTAATGATAGATCCAATTAAACCAATTAAAGGTGGCCAATAGGAGGAAGAAACTACAAACATTTCTGTTTGTAGGAGAGAGCATTGTTCAATGGGAGACATCTCATCAGTAAAGGAGGAAGTCTGAGATTTAATTGCTTGCACTGTCCCTAACTAGTTACCACTAGTGTAACTGGCTCAAGCCAGAGGTACGATGATGGCATATTGGAATAGGAGAGGGGAAATACTGCAAATTATCTAAAATATCAGATTACTAGTTTAGAGCACAGATTGTTGAGAAACCTCCAGAATTATTCAGGATGAATTTGAGAGGGGAATGTGCCCACAGAAAACAGGTGAAAGTAGAGCAAAAGAAACAAGGAAATTGTTATCATTTTCCTATCCTCAGACTGACATGGCCTGGGAGACATGTGGAATTGGATAAAATGAAATGGAATGGAGTACGAAGGAAATGGGATAGAACAGGATGAGGGATTATTTGCAGTAGAAAATCATGGAATTTGACGGTAAATGCAGTAAAGAGTAAGTTAAAAAGAGATGAGGTGCTTTTCCAATCAAGGCCCAGCAGGACGGCTCCTGCAAAGGAGGGTGGCAAAAAGGAGGGCCATCCTGCCATCCACGAGGTGGCAACCAGAGAATGCACCGTCAACATTCACCAGCACAACCGTGGAGTGGGTTTCAAGAAGTGTGCCACTCAGGGGGCGCCTGGGTGGCTCAGTGGGTTAATCTTCTGCCTTCGGTTTGGGTCATGATCTCAGGGTCCTGGGATTGAGCCCCGCATCGGGCTCTGCTCAGCGGGGAGCCTGCTTCCCCCTCTCTCTGCCTGCCTCTCTGCCTACTTGTGATCTCTCTGTCAAATAAATAAAATAAAATAAAGAAGTGTGCCAGTCAGGCACTCAAACAGACCTTGAGGTTTGTCATGAAGGAGATGGAAACTGCAGATGTGAGCACTGACACAAGTTTAACAAAGCTGTCTGGGCCAGAGGATGAAAATGTTCCTTATCGTGTCTTTATGCTATTGTCCAGAAAACATAATGAGGATGAAAATCCACTAAGCAAGCTCTATACATTGGCTACCTACATACCTGTCACCACTTTCAAAAATTGACTGAGCATTAAGTGGATGAGAATGAAGCATTGATTGTTAAGTAAAGGCATACAACTGCCACATAAATACATGGAGAGATGATGATAGATATATAGATAGATAGATGATAGATAGATAGATAGATAGATAGTAGATAGATAAAATGAGATAAGGCAAAATGGATTATGGAATGGAATGGAATCCAAAGGAATATGGGGAATAAATAAATGAAATATAAAATGGTGTGGAATGACTAGGTGTGAAATATACTATAGAATGAAGTGAAATGGGTTAGAACGACTGGGATATAAAGCATACTGTTATAAAAATTTGGAAATGGGATACAGAATACAATACAATGGCGTGGACTTTTCATCAAATGGTTCTGACATATAGATAAGCAATTTGTTTAAATGGCATGAAAATAATTAACAGACTCAAGAAACAGCCATCATAATTCTAGTCCAGATGATTAGAAACTTAGGGACCTAAAAGCATTGTGTCTTTTCTTGAATTATTCTGCAAATGGTCACCTACCTTATTGATGACCATCGGCACACAACTGGCACTCTGTATTAACAACAACCAACAGTACGGGCACTTCTGCTGAACCCTTTGTATGTGTTATTTATTTTAATCTTCACATCAGTCAAACACAATAAGTCCTATTCTGATCTCCATTTACAGATAGGGAAATGGAGGCACCAGAAGGTTAACCTACTTTCCTAAGGTTACACAGCTAGAAAGTAGTGGAATCAGAATTCAAATGCCAGGGTCGTTAGGTTGGAGCTCCTGTGTGCTGACCTAGTACACAAACCACTTCTCACCATGTCAGGGACTCAAAACCTATGACGCTGCATGTAGAAATATTAGGATTTGTATAAACCGTGTTCTAGCCACTAAATGCCACCTGCAAAAAGACTGGAAAACTTGGCAGAGGCATTGCTCTGACATAAACACGATGAAATAGGGCATAGTCACAAAGGCACTTAGATCTGCTGCCATATTCAACATATCCAGAACCACATTGTCCCTTAACCCCTTTAAACAGGTCTCACTAGGGGTTTCCTCACCTATTAACCATTCCTGATTCTAGTACTCATTTGCTCAACATTCCCTATGGGCCACTATAGACAACTTGATCATTCATTTTTTCATTTAACATTTGAGCAACTATTCTATTGTTTCAAAACCTACATGTCTTTTTAAAAAGTGGATTCACTTCTAGAAATATTCTCAACAAAGAAAGGTAGCCATGCAACTAGAAATTCAGATAACTAGCCCTGCCCCCCCATACACACCCACTGAGATGCTAGAATGCTCATTCTGAAGAACATCTAGTGAGAATGCTTTTGCTTGGTATTTACCGCTTGTGAGAGGCTATATCACCTACTGATTGAGAGGGGATGCCAGAGCTCAAATCCTGGCTCTTACTGCTACATGTTTTTTGCCCTTGTGTGAGCTATTAACCCTCTCTGTGCTTCCATTTCCTCCTTTGTGAATTGGAGATCAGAGGATAGTTTGAAAGATAAAGTAAGTTAATATACTTGGAGCACTCAGAACACTGATTATCACAAATGAAGAACTTCATAATATCTGCTATTATTATTACTGGATAGGCTTTGCATCATGTATTTCCTAGGCATTATCTTTTTAAATCCTTATAACCATCCTGTGAAATGGGTGTTATAATTTTTGCCGTTTTACAGGTGTGAAAACTGAGGTTCCAGGAAATTAGGTAATTTACCCAAAGCCACATAATAGTAAGTACTATAAATGAGTTTCAAATCCAAGTTAGTCCAACTCAGAAGCCAGTGTTCTTAACCATTATGCAATGTAATACTGCCTCCTTTTCAAGCTATTAGGAGGTCACCAGAGTGTAGACAAAAACACCAGCACTAGGACAGGAATGAAGAGTTTTAAGCAGTCCTGGAAGGGGGAGGGTGTGGAGAGGAGTGCATGTGTAGAAAGTGGTGAACTTCATGCAGAAAAATTTAAAAACCACTGGGGCATCAAAGAAATGTGTCATCTCTTCCTGGAAATAGTTCATGGCTTCCTGAGGGCTCCACCCAAAGACCACATTTAACCTCCTCTTGTATTTAATCTATACCAGCCGGTTGCCCCCTACCTTTCTCCTACCACACTCTAATTTAGTCCTTTCTGACCTACCAAATATAGCCATGCCAACATAGAAGCTGGGTTACTTAGGAAGGCCCTAGACTTTGGTACCTCCAGTATGACCCCACTTCAGGGTTTATCTGATCCAAGCCATCATCTTCTCACCTATCTCCAGTCCAAGCCATCATCTTCTCACCTATCTCTGTGATCATTTCCTAACTAGTCCCCCTCTGCAATCCATTCTCAACCTGCAGTCAAAATGAGATTTCCAAAACTCTAATATGATCATCTCTCTACATTGTATAACACCTGCTTTCAATACTCTTAGATATTATCTAAAGTCCTTAACAAGAAGCATTTTGTGCAAAGTCCCTGTGATAAGAGAGGATGTAGTTAGTAGAATAGCAGAGGATGAAAAGAGGAATGATAGAAGTGAAATGGATAAGTTATGGTGTTCAGAATCTTTCAACTACAACATTAAGCTCAGCTTATAATGTTACCCTTCATTGTGAGATTATTTGATTCATGACGTCTACATTCATCCTGTTGTTCAGACTAAAAGCCATGGAGTCATCTTTGAGTTTTCTCTTCTTCTAGTACTCCAGGTCTGATCATTCAGTGAATTTTGATAGCTCTACCTTCAAAATACTTTCACCAACACCCCTACCAACATTCTGGTCTAAACAACCTTCTTCTCACTTAGGAGTCATCACAAGGGTTAGACCAGATGACTCCTCCTCTCGAAAACTTCTGGTCCATTCTCATCTCACTCAGTAAAACCCAAGTTCTCACCAGGGCATGACAGGGCTCTATACAAAACTGCTCACCACTCCCTGCTTCTACATTCTGCCTGACCTCACTCCACCACTTGCCCTTTCTCTTCCTAACCACGGCCCTCCTTCCTGACCCTAAGCACTACAAACACACCCCTGCCTTTGGGTCTTCATTCTTGCTGTCCTTTCTCAGAGCATGCTTCCTCCAAATATTTGTATGACTTGCTTCCTAGCTTCAGTCAGGTCTTAGCTCCAGTGTTACTTTCTCAGAAAGCATACCTGATCATCCTATGTAAAAAAGAACTATTCATTGCTTGTTTCTCCTGTCTCCTACTTTAATTTTCCCTTTATCACTTGCTTCCAACTGACGTGTTATTATTTTGTGTCTGTTCCTCTCCTCCCCACCTTACCCCAGTACAAAGTAAGCTATAGGAGAGCAAAGATTACACCTGCTCATTCTCTACTGTATCCCTCATTCGAAGAACTATCCCTGCCATGTAGCTGGTACTTAACAAATAGCTCATGTTGATAAACGAATGTCTGTCTTTGCCAAGAAGCTCTGACTCCACAAGACTAGGGTTCACCATTGTGTTCCCAATGCATAGCAGAGTCTGTCTCATAAACAATACTCAGTAAACATTGTTGAAAAAAAGTGAATGGAATAAGGAATGAATGAATGATTACAGTAGTTCACTGACCATGAGATGGGAATCACAGAAAGTATGGGGAAAGTGTTTGGAAATATAAAGCAGGATATCTGCCTGCTTAATTGTCACCTAAGAAGGCCATCTAAGAAGAGCAAGCCAATATCCCAATTTCAAAGTCCCCAAATTAGATTCTAGACAGGAGAATGGAACAGGGCTGAAGGATCAATCTGGACTTCAGAAGTGAAGTATGCAAATGGGGCACTTGCTGATCTCAGAATGTTGGAGTCAGTGGACATTCTCCAGCCACTATTGAAGGTTAACTTTAGAAACAGGCAGGAGGGAGTGGCCAGTGCAGTATCAAGTGGCCCCATGAGCTGGAGAAGCTAAGCAGTACAGTGTGTGAGATAGGCAAGACTTTGGGGGGTGTTTTTTTAGGTGGGGGGACAGTTCCAAGTTGGCTTTTGCTTTGCTCAGAAAGGTATCACTTGGATGTTCTGGGGGATTTTTAGTCCATGTGGAGCCTCATAGTCTGGTCTGAATGTGAGCCCAAGTCTGCTATAGAGGGACTTAGAATTCCAAGAAATTTTATTACCATTCAGGCACAACTGCGGTGCCACATTTTGCTGACCCACCTGAAATGCAAATAAGAGCCTGTTTTGCTTCAGCTGTTGCCTTACCTCCAGCCTTGCAAGAAGCTGATCAATAATAATTTTAGTTAAGACATTAGGTTCCAAGGGGTGAATCTAAAAAGATGTCTTGATATAAAGAGGAAAAGTAAATGGAGGGTGGAGGGCTTGTCATTCAAATTTCAGAGAACATAAACAGTGAGATGTCTATGTTATGTGTCTAAAAGGCAGTGTGATGGGGAGGCAGGGAATGGAGTGGGGCACTCTGCTCCAAGCCTCAGCCCCAGTACCTACAAACTATGGACCTTGAGATGATCTGAACCTGTTTTATTAAAAAAATACTGTTTCCTGCATTCCTTTTAAACTTAATTACAGGTTCTAAACAAGAATATTTGCATAGTGGTTTATGAAATACTTGTCACATGCATTTGTTGATTTAATCTTTTTGTTAATCCTGTACAGTGAGAATTGTTATTATGGTTCTCGTTTTACAGATGGGAAATGTGAACAATTGAAAGTGCAGGAGCCTGCCCCAGCTCCCACACCTCTTGGAGGTGTTTGTGGTATTGTGGTGAACCAATCACTCAAACTTCCTCCCTTCAGGGTTCTCTACTGTGGGAACCATGATCCTGGGATCATTGTCTAAACAAAAAGTAAATCAACACTTTATAAATAACAGATACATTCCCAGAATCTCAATGTGGAACTCTCTGTTAGGGAGTTAGGAAACCAGGAAAGCCTGAATCCTACCCCATTTTCCAAGCAACCCTCTAGGTGGCTATCCAGGAAGATAGATACACAAGGACCCAGGAAAAAACTAAAAAGGACCTAGGTCATCCTGAGTTAGTGTAATGTTCTGAACTCTTAGTGAAGTAAGTGGAGTTATAGAACCCAACTAATAGACTGGAGGGTCTCTGCAACCCTTTTCATTCCATTCAATTTTATTCCCAAATTTTACCATCAAATCACAGAAGATAGAAGGGCAGAGAGGGAGCACAAAAAAGTACCTCTAGAGGGGCTTTTCCTGAGGAACAGAAAGGAGGGAGAAGAGATGCTCACACCCAGGTGGATAACCTTCCATCAATGGCTGCTCCCATTCAGTGATCAGCCTGGGCACTCCCTGGGGCCAGGCGAAGGTGAGACAAACATGGTTCCATGAGTACAGAATGGAAGGATGCACAAACTCTCAAATGCCTGCAAGTGTAGGGTGGGCATCTGAGACTCTGTGCTTCCAGAAATGTTGCACTGTCCAAGTATCTTGGACTTGTGGTGAGACTAGGGTAAGATTTGTCTCACCCTAGTCCTGCCACTCAGAATCCTGAAGCCAAACCAGGTAGACCAGTAAGTTCTCCTGTTATGGAACATCTACATGAGAAGAGGGGTGGGAACCTATATCTCCCCACAGTGCTAAAAATGGACCTTCTCATTGCCTTTCATTTACCATTCCTCTAGACTTTCAGCCCTTTACCAAGTTTAACATGAATATGCATTACCTGGGGATCTTGTTAAACCATATTCGGATTCAGCTATTTGGGGACAGGGTCTAAGATTCTGAATTTCCAACAAGTTCCCCCAATAAAATGTATCATATATAGCAGATAGCTGAACATATGAATACATAATTAATATCTAGTTAGTACATAGTGTATATAGATAAACACATTATTTAACATAAAAACACATTATTGAAAAAAAAAAAAAAAGAACAAAACAGAGAAATGGAACTACCAAGCCACAAAGTGATGGTTTGACTTTGAAGCAGTGTTTTTTTAGCCAGGATTAGAGGGAGGAATGATGAGGTAAAATCCCTACCAGTGAGGTTTGGGAAGAACAGATCATGAAAAAATTTTCAGCTCAAGGGCTTGGATGTTTAAGATAAAACTCTATTCCTGGTCAAGTAAAATTCAGAGCAGGAAGTAGGAAGAAGCCCAGTTATTCTGGCTGGGGTGAAAGGAGCCTATAGTGCAGACAGCATTCCACTATTTAGGGTTCACACCAGGCACACCGGGAGCTGACCACAGGCAGGAACTGTAGCCAGGCTGAAGTTCCATAGGGACAGCATGACCTGGTCAAGATAGCCTCAGGAGCTGCTTATTTTCTTCCTTGTCACTACCTAGCTTCATGTATATTTCACTTGCTCCATCCACAAGAACATGAACTCCATGAAGGCAAGGACTTGTGTCTGTTTCATCTACTCTTGGATACTGAACAATAAGAGCAGTGCCTGTAGCAGAAGATGCACTCGATAAATATTTGTTGCACAAATTAATACTAGTGAGAGAGTTAGCATAAAAACAAACGAATATAAAAGTGAGTTAGATGGATTAGGGCTTCTAATTCTGAATCAGGAATTGACTGATATGAGTGCCCTGTTATGGTCCTGGCCTCAGAAGAGATCATCTACTAATTGAGGAAACATGGCAGAAATAAAAGAAGGAATAAATAATGATACAAAGATTAAATAGCAGATTAACAGTTTCAGAAAATTGTAAGCGTTTTCAGCATCTCAAATCTGGTCCTTTAATTAGGGAATGAACCTAGAAAATGAAGGGGCTCCTATTGCATGGGGCACTGGGTGTGGTTGCATAAACAATGAATTCTGGAACACTGAAAAGAAAGAAAAGAGAAGAAAGAAAAGAAAAGAAAAGAAAAGAAAGGAAAAGAGAAGAGAAGAAAAGAAAATGAAGGGACAGAGTTCTGTGGAGTAGCCCACAACAGAATTTTGAGAGGCCAGATTTGATGTGGCTCTTAAAACTTTCATGGGTCTTTGGGATCGTTTCCAAAGAGTCGAAGTCATGAAGATCAAAACCACAAATGTTCATTGTCTGATAAAGCTGTCTGTCTCAGCTTACAGCTTGTATGTAAATGCTATGAAAAAGGCTGTCTTACAAGGGATATGACTGGACCAGGTTAGCTGGACAGATTCCTGGGGTTCACAGATCACTTAAACAGAAAGCTGTTTGAAGGAGCAAGGGAACTCAAAATAAAAAGAAAAACATCATCAGTAGCAGCATCTCCCTGAACCTAATTCTCCTTCCTTTGTGTTGTATAGGCTTCCAAAACTACCTGGAGAGTTGCTCAGCTTTGCTCCATGTGGATAACTTGGGATAAGTGGGTGGGTCTCAATGTCTTTGTGCCAAATTTGTAAAGGACAGCATATGATCGGTTCTCACAGGCAGCAGTCAGCATGATGTGGTTTGGTTGTTCAAAATTCTAGTCAGTCACCTCAGAAATAGTGCAAAAAGCCCATGCTCAGCACAGAGACAGGACTTTCTGGCCCATCCAGGTATACTGTTGCAATTCGCTGTTGCCCCTTTTGATGTCTCTTGGCCTGGGTGCTTTCAAGTAGGGAGAGGGAGTTTCATTAAGATTCCTTTCCTCAGAAGATTTCAGCACAGAGGGAGATACAAGGCATTGTCAGTTCCTCTTTATGAACAACAAGATGCTCTTAAAATAATTTCCAATTTGCTTCTTAGTAAAGTCATTATGTCAAAGATGATCTGTCAAAAGCTTGAAATGATATTAAAGTAAATCTTATCAATAGAAGAGAATCACTGTGCATAGCTTTCAAGTCATGCATAATTAATGGCTACATCATCATGATATCGAAGAGAGTTTCTTTTTTGTAATTAAGAGAAATTGGTCATGAAGGCTCACTATGCCCAGAACTAACATAGAGCTTTGGCACTGTCCTCTGTACTTTTCCTATGTGGAAGAAGTGAAAGATAACTTATCAGTAGGTAAAACTGATAGAAGTAATTTCATTGGCGACCTGTGGGAAAGCAGCTATATTAATAACTCCTTAATAGGAATGTATTGTATGGAGCACTGGGTGTGGCACATAAATAATGAATCTTGGAACACTGAAAAAAAAAAGGAAATTAAGAAAAAAAGGAAATACTCATTGCTAGAAAGTTTGAGAATCCATGTGAGTGAATTTTATTTTTTTTTAAGATTTTATTTTTTTTTATTTGACAAAGAGAGAGAGATCACAAGTAAGCAGAGAGGCAGGTGGGGTGGAGGTGGAAAGTAGGCTCCCTGCTGAGCAGAGAGCCCTGTGCGGGGCTCAATCTCAGGACTCTGAGATCACGACCCAAGCCGAAGGCAGAAGCTTAATCCTCTGAGCTACCCCATGTACCCCCATGTGAGTGAATTTTAATATTAAGTTCATCTGAAATTCCATCAGAGTACTCTGAGTCTCAGAGGTACTAACAGCAAAACTTGGCTGTAGAACACACAAATGAACAATGCACGGTTATGCTGTGATGAGCCATTAATAAGGGATAGTGAGGAAGGTATGGACTTTTCCCTTCAATTTTAATTTCTCTAAAAGCACTCATACGTGTAGACATGGAGAATTTCACACACATATGCAGCAAGTCATGCACACTCCTCTATACAATCTTTATAATTATTGGAAGGAAAACTATACCACTTCAGTCATGCTATTAAAATTTACATTTTTAATTCTAAATGGTAGTAAGTGAAAGGTATATTAACTTTTCCACATAACCGTGAATGAATAAATGTGTGAATGAACAATTATTATTCAAAGATAGTGATCACGAGTGAGGCCCTTATTGCCACCTGGTGGCAGCATACCCTAATTGAAGAATTAGTTGTTGGCGTGAAATCGCGAAGTCTAAATACACAAAGAGAGAGAAATCACATCACGTGAGCTGATACCACACAGATGAAGTATGAGATGGTCACAAACCCCTGTAATTTAAATACAATGTTTGTATTTTTATTTTCTATCTCAAGTGAAGAAGAGAAAAACAACTCCCTGCTCTTTGGTACAAGGCTGGTTTCAAACCCCTAGGCTCTAAGAGTGTTCATTCGTTTAAGGAGCTACAAAGCCATTTTACCCAGCAGGTGGTCCAGGCCTATTTAGTCACCATATTGACCAAAAAGTTTTAGTTATATCATTTCTATGGTGTAGTAGAAATAACATTGGCTATAGATCTAATCTAACAGTGAGTTCTAAGAAAAAGTAGCACTGTACGTAACCCTCTAAGAATCTCTACAGATTCATGCATATACTTACTCACAAAAGATTATTTTATTAAACTAATCCCAATGGCTCGGCCACAATTCAGACAAATTGCATCCTGATCGCTGGAGATGGGAACAGACATTGATATTTTTGTTAAAACTTCCCAGGGGTTTCAATGTGCAGCCCGTGTTGAGAACCACTGAACTGGAGTAAAGACAAGGTTGGAACATACCAACAAAAGATGATGTTCCTGTTTAAAATTAGAGAAATCTGCAACACACCTGAATATAAAATTCAAGTGTATATGAAAAATATACAGACAAAACAAATGCCATTGGCACCCACCATCCAAAGTTCTTCAGAAACTCTGAAGAATAATGGAAAGTAAACATGTTTTAATTGACAACTTTCTGCAGAGATGATTTCTGTATACATTTCATTTAATCTTCACCCACATGGTAGGTAGACTTTATTATCCTTATGTCCCTTACAGTTTTATAAACTGAAGCAAACATAAATTTACTAGCATAAGGTCATGCAATTTGTAAACAGCATAGCATGGATTTAAAGTAAAAACGGTTTAACCCCAAATCCCATGGATATTTCCATGAGACTTTGTTGAGTTCACATTGTTTAAGAAGCAGACCAGCCATCAGACTTCCAAGGTTCTCCTTTGGTACACTGACAACTTCTTCTTGACCCTTACAAACCAATGAGGCTGAAACTTTAACAGGTTTGGAGACAGAAACTCAGCTCAGTAAGTCATCTGACATTCTCTATTTCTCCTCTCCCTATTTACCAGCCAACCTAGTCAAAGGAACTCCAGTTCAAATGCGAAAGCAAGCAGTGACTGCCGGCTGATCAGTAGATGAATGAAAGACAGATTTTTAATGGGAATTTAGTAGAAAGAATGACTTTTTCAGCCATAATTAGAACACTCCAGTAGTTTTAAACTATGAGAAGGTCCGATGTCTCACCTCCCATCTCCTCTGTTTTTGGATGGTACACAATCCTCTGAACTTGCCCAGACTTCTGGGTTATTTCACTTTATCCTACTGGGTATCCTGATGATCTAGTAAGTCAAACAGTAAAACAAGACTTTCTGAGTTTCCACTATGGCTGTCCCCTCTACGGCCCCTGCCACGATGGGTTTACAGTCTGGTAAAAGAAAAAAGCAATGCACACGTATAAATCTAACCACGTCATTTCCCTGTTTAAAATCCATCTAATGACTGGGGTGCTTAAGTGGCTCAGTGGGTTAAGCCTCTGCTTTCGGCTCAGGTCATGATCTCAGGGTCCTGGGATCAAGCCCCACATCGAGCTCCACATCAAGCCCCACACGGGGTCTCTGCTCAACAGGGAGCCTGCTTCCCTCCCTCTCTCTCTGCCTGCCTCTCTGCCTACTTGTGATCTCTCTCTCTCTCTGTCAAATAAATAAATAAAATCTTTAAAAAAATCCATCTAATGACCTTCCTTTGCATTTAAGATAAAAACAGAGGTCTTTGACAGGTTCTGACAGAGTTTGGTTGATTAGAACCTTGTCTATTTCTTCAAAATCTTCTGTCTTCCTCCCTCTTTCCATTCCCTAAAAGTATGTTGTTCCTTCAGCAGACTTTTCTACACCTCTTTCTCTGTCCAGAATTCAGTCCCAGTCCCCAAATAGAATGTGGGTTATTAATAACTTATTGCCATATAACAAACTCAGCGTCTTAACATGACGGCCATTTCACCAGCTCTTGATTCAGCAATATCCGCTAGAGTTGTTTTTGCAAGCTGTAGATATTTGGCCTCTGGACCCAGCTGAATGATCTAAAACAGAGTTGCTCACAGTTGGAGCAAGGCGCTAGCTGGTTAGGCTCAGAGAACTCAGGAAGGGCTGCTCTTCCCCAGGGACCTCTCATCATCAGGTAAGCTAAACTAGATTTCTTCAGCTGGCACTTTCAAACCTGTGTTCCAAGGGAGCAAAAGCAGAAGTGTTTACTTGGACATCCTACTGGATACTCAAGTCAAAGACTAGCCCAGTTTCTGTGGATAAGGAAACCAATCCTACCTCTTGATGGGGCAGCCGACCATGTGTGATCTGCCATACCTCGTTAACTACTGCTGGCACTTCCTTTAGATGGCAGTCTTCATTTGTCTACAAGAAAGCATGACTCTGAATCACTGGATACCTTCAGATCCTCTGTTACCTGCTTGCAAATCACCTGCCCCCTTTTCTTGCAGCATTTATTTTTTCATAAGCAAATATTTATTTGTGAGATCATTTGATGAAACCTGGCTTCCCTCCTCCACAGAGACTTCTGTGATGGCAGGGAAATGGTCTCTACCTTCAGTATGCTCCAAAAAGTCAGGCCCAAAGTCCCCATCCAGTAAGCATTTTGTTGACTAAACACAGCATGTGAAAGCCAGTTGGGAGTAAAGTAGATTAGAAGATAGATGACCATTTCTGAGGCGGGAGGAATTCATTGGGTTGCATAAACTCTCCACCTCAGGTTTTCACATCAGGAAGCTGAGTGCTCACATCATGGATGCCAATCAACATCCCTGAAAACAATAGGAGATCAGTGATTTAATTTTTAGTGAAAATCTAACATGCCTTTCATCCTCATGTATTTTTAGTGCATGAAAAGTCACAGGTAAACAGGTAATTATTAATTCCCGTATTGACTAATATCAGCATATTTTAAAATACTGCCTTAAATAATCATGTGTCATTTATGTATGAATAAGGATGGGTAGATGGTAAAGATTGGCCTCAGGCCAACCACTGAAAGAGTCTCTGTAACCCTCAGGTGTCTCTCTCTCTCTCTCTCTCTTTTTTTTTTTTTTTTTTTTTTTTGCTCAGCAGGTGGGGAGAATTTCCCAGGGCTAATCTACTATCTTGTCAAAAATACCCTTGATTTGTCAGTTAAGCCCCTGATATTTTTAGTGGTGGAAAATCTGTCAGAATGACCAAAAAGGCTCACATTTTCAGAGTAGAAGAAACAAAACCACGTGGGTAGACTGAAATGAAACAGTCATTAGTAGTAAGTTTGAGGTTGATTGCTCTTCAAAAAAAGTAACAACCCGTTTCTTCTATTTTTCCAGTGCTGTCAGTCTTCAGGGGCCGCTTTGTACTCTCTGAGAATCAGAAATATGCCTACCCATTTCTGGTTTCCTGCCATTGTGTTTAAAATACGGATTTTACGTATTTGGGGTAATCACCAGGGTAACCTCTTCAGTGAAAATGACCTAAGTTAAGAATAGTGTACTTTCAGAAACCCAGTGTTCCATGGGTTACAAATGATTGACCCTCATGCTCTTCCCACCAGGGCAGATGGCATCTTTTGTAAATCCTGGAGCATGAGGTACTATTTTTTCTCCTTTCACACTATTCTCTTTTTAACTTCCCCTAACTCAAAATATATCCAAAAGGACTTCCCCAAAAGCACTGTGACAGAAAGTGTTTTCAAAAAAGCATGAGAGAGTTGGATTTTTGTTTTGTTTTGTTTTTTAGTTTTTCTTTAAATTCCGGTTAGTTAACATACAGTGTAAAAGAGCCTGAGAGAGTTGTATCAAAGAGAAATAGTTTTCACTACAGGTTTAAAATATATCTGTGCAACAGGATTTCACAATTTTAGCATTATTAGAATCAGATATTACATTAATTAGTTTAAGCTAGACTGCAAATACAAACAGATCCAAGTTTGTAAGCACTTAGCACAACAAAAATTTTTCATTTCATCAGTATGGGACAATCCAGTGAGGTGGCAAATGAAATGTGTGTTGAAATTTGCGGAGTGGGATGTGCTTCTGCTCCACAGTCACTCAGGAGTCCAAGCTGGTAGTAAGCGGCCATCTTGAACATGCAGCTTCTGAAGTCAACCTAGGGTTGCCATCTCAGTCAACCAGAAGAGGACAGGGAGTAAAGAAGAATGCGTGGGGTGGCTCTTTTCATATTCGTCCTCATTCTGTTGGCCAAAGCTCAATCTCATAGCCATAGCAAACGGAGAGAGAAGCTGGGTGAGGCCACCACTGTTTATGAAGGAGAAAGAGGAAGACAGTAAACAGTATCTAAAACAAGACACCAACACACGAAAAATTAAAGCTCTCGGTAAGAGAACACTGTTCTTCAGTTTTAGTTTCCGTTACGTCTCAGAGTGACCTGATCTTGCCTACTGGATCAGAATTCACACTGTCCTTTAAAATACAGTATTTCCCCAGTCTTCCTGTCTCTCAGTTCTCCATTTCTTCAATCTGTGCTGTGCACTGTGGTCAGGATCCCTTTTCTAATCCATAAATACAATTGTCTTCTTACTTTTATTCCTCAATAGCTCCCAGTTCTTCCCCGGATGAAGTGATATGATCATGGTGGGCAGCCTCAGTCTTGATGCAGCTCCATAGGGTGTATGGTATAGAGTATAGAGGTTGGGAACACAAGTTCTGCAACGAGACTACCTGGGTTTGACTTTTTCTGTGCCATCTACTGGCTGTGAAACCTTGAGCAAAACTTAATGTCTCTCAGAGTTTCTTTCCTTACCTCTAAAATGGGGGAAACACTCATATCTAACTCATTGAGTCACTGTGAAGTTTAATTGATTTCATAGATATGAATAGCATTTGGAATAATGCTTGCCTTGGGCATTACTGCATAAACTTATCTTGCATGATTTTATCCAGTGAACATCCCAGTTTAGCTGTATCCAACCTCGGGAACAGCACCGTCATCACAGACATAGCAATCACTAATACAGTGCTTCCTATGTCCAAGAGCTATGAGATAATACACGTCTGTTGTTTATAAGCTAAAGTTTGAGGCAATTTGTTACAAATTTGTTACAAAGCAATAGAAAAGGTAATGAAAGATTATGTCTAACTTATTGAACCACTTCATGCCTAAATTTCCTGCAGCCTCTGAATCTTTGTTTATAAAATAGAGATAATACTCATTTCACAAAACTGTTGTCAGAATTACATTAAATTATTACCTTAGACTCAATCACATGTTAGAAGACATAGGAAACTATTTGACTCAATGCCCAGGACTTTTAAAGTATTTAGTTAACATTTACATCTTCCTTCTCCTGGAATAAATCACTCCAGGCCTCTCCTCACTGCCAACTTGGGTTTCTTGCACTCAACATGGGTATTTTAATAGATTCTACACAAAAGTATCAGCCCCTATAGAGGTGTCTATTGGAGGACTTTGGGGAAAAATGATTTTTTTGACTAATGCTAAGCATTCCTGAACAGCTTTCAAAGGACTCTGTCTCCAACTCTCAGAATCTCTCCCAGGATTTGTAATGTCCTATTTCTGAGAAACCATTTCAAACTACAGTAAATGTGGTACAAATATATAAGGACTTGGGACACTGGTGATGAAAGCAATGCAACAAAATTTGCAAACTCAGGAAATATGTAAATGTGAAACAATGAGGGACTTCACCTGCTGTGAAATGCTTCGGGGAGTAGAGGAGGGCCGCAATTTACTAAAGAGAATGTGTTGACAGCGCTATGTGCTGTGGTCTTCTGCAGACCAGGCTTGCACAGTCATGAAAGACTGGAGGCTGATGGGCCTTTAATTTCCGTACTTGCAGCCTAAATAATGAACATCATGAGGGCTTGGTGGGTTCATAATTATCTGCGCTACAGCGAATCTCTTGGGGCTTTCGCTGATTTGTCCTTCCTCGGAGGGTGTGAATAGAGTGGGCGAGAAGAAAATGAAACCTGAAAAGGAAACAATGTCTCTCCTTCCTGGAGGGCAATTCATTTGGGGGAAGTAGTTTTAATGCTTGCAAGGAAATCAAGAGGGTTCTTGTGTTCTCTGCCTTTTTTCCAGTGTCTTCTCTGAAGCTCCTATCAGAAGTATGCTTCTCAGGGAAACCCACAACAATAGTAATCTTAATAGGTAAAATGTATAGAACACAGATGTGTCAGTGGTCAATTCAATTCTCAGTGTATATATTTCCCTCCTACAGCCATTATCTACATTTCACAGACAAGGATACAGAGGCACAGGGAAGTTACTAACTTGACCACAGTCATACAGCAAACAGAGGGAATCCAAGATTCTAATTTAGGCATTCAGATTCTTGAGCCAGCCTTGTTAATATTAGCCAAGAGTATCAATAACACTGAATTAACAAAAAGAAAAACACTCTAAACATTCCATACTCTTTACAGTAGACAGTATTTGTTCACCTGTACAGTCTCATTCTGAGATGAGTCTTAATCATTCCCATTTCAGAGCTGCAGAAGCTGAGTCTACAAGAGCTGAAGGGTCTTGATCACTGAGTGAGTGTCAGAACCAGGAAACCCATGTTTACCATACAATCTTCACCACAAATGGTCTGTGGTAGCGAGGGAGTTGCTTTACTTCCCTAAACCTCTTTAAACCAATTTCCTATAAAATGGGAATAATAAGAGTTTTCCCCTGATGAGCATATTGAAGCATCAAACAAGGTTAGATATATAAAATGGTAAGCACGATTCATGGTGCACATCAGGTCTGTGATAAATATTTGTTATTATCATCAGTAAAATCATGTCCATTATTAGCAGACTTCATTTTCATACATTATTGAAAAAAAATAGTGGATAATTCCTCCACAGAATTTAATCGTTTCAATTATATACTCCTTACTCTTATGACTACTTAGAAGAAACCCTTCTTTTTTTTTAAATTTTATTTTTTCAGTGTCCCAACATTCGTTGCTCACGCACCACACCCAGTGCTCCATGCAATACGTGCCCTCCTTAATGCCCACCACCAGGCTCACCCAATCCCCCAAACCCCTCCTTTCCAAAATCCTGTTTGTTTCTCAGAGCCCACAGTCCCTCATTGTTCATCTCCCCCTCTGATTTCCCCCATCTCACTTCTCCTCTCCATCTCCTAATGTCCTCCGTTTTATTCCTTATGCTCCACAAGTAAGTGAAACCGTATGATAATTGACTCTCTCTGCTTGACTTATTTCACTCAGTATAATCTCCTCCAGTCCCGTCCATGTTGATACAAAAGTTGGGTATTCATCCTTTCTTATGGAGGTGTGATATTCCATTGTATATATGGACCATATCTTCTTTATCTATTCATGTGTTGAAGGGCATCTTGGCTCTTTCCACAGTTTGGTGATGAACAGACATTTCTCCAAAGACATACAATTGGTAAACAGACACATGAAAAAATGTTCATCATCATTAGCCATCAGGGAAATTCAAATCAAAACCATATTGAGATACCACATAACACCAGTTAGAATGGCCAGAATTAACAAGGCAAGAAACAACAAGTGTTGGAAAGGATGTGGAGAAAGGGGAACCCTCTTACACTGTTGGTGGGAATGCAAGTTGGTGCAGCCACTTCGGAAAACAGTGTGCAGGTTCCTTAAGAAATTAAAAATAGAGCTTCCTTTTGTCTGTACTGTCATTTACAAATATCTTCTCCCATTCCGTGGGTTGCCTCTTTGTTTTGTTGACTGTTTCCTTTGCTGTGCAGAAGCTTTTGATCTTGATGAAGTCCCAAAAGTTCATTTTTGCTTTTGTTTCCTTGGCCTTTGGAGACATATCTTGAAAGAAGTTGCTGTGGCTGATATCAAAGAGGTTACTGCCTATGTTCTCCTCTAGGATTCTGATAGATTCCTGTCTCACGTTGAGGTCTTTTATCCATTTCGAGTTTATCTTTGTGAACGGTGTAAGAGAATGGTCGAGTTTCATTCTTCTACATATCGCTGTCCAGTTTTCCCAGCACCATTTATTGAAGAGACTGTCTTTTTTCCATTGAATATTTTTTCCTGTTTTGTCGAAGATTATTTGACCATAGAGTTGAGAGTCCATATCTGGGCTCTCTACTCTGTTCCACTGGTCTATGTGTCTGTTTTTATGCCAGTACCACGCTGTCTTGGTGATCACAGCTTTGTAGTAAAGCTTGAAATCGGGTAACGTGATGCCGCCAGTTTTGTTTTTGTTTTTAAGAACTTCTCAAACTCAACACACACAAAACAGATAATCATATCAAAAAATGGGCAGAAGATATGAACAGACACTTCTCCAACGAAGACATACAAATGGCTATCAGACACATGAAAAAATGTTCATCATCACTAGCCATCAGGGAGATTCAAATTAAAACAACATTGAGATACCACCTAACACCAGTTAGAATGGCCAAAATTAGCAAGACAGGAAACAACGTGTGCTGGAGAGGATGTGGAGAAAGGGGAACCCTCTTACACTGTTGGTGGGAATGCAAGTTAGTGCAGCCACTTTGGAGAACAGTGTGGAGATTCCTGAAGAAATTAAAAATAGAGCTTCCCTATGACCCTGCAATTGCACTGCTCGGTATTTACCCCAAAGATACAGATGTAGTGAAAAGAAGGGCCATTTGTACCCCAATGTTTATTGCAGCAATGGCTACGGTCGCCAAACTGTGGAAAGAACCAAGATGCCCTGCAACGGATGAATGGATAAGGAAGATGTGGTACATATACACAATGGAGTATTATGCCTCCATCAGAAAGGATGAATACCCAACTTTTGTAGCAACATGGACGGGACTGGAAGAAATTATGCTGAGCGAAATAAATCAAGCAGAGAGAGTCAAGTATCATATGGTCTCACTTATTTGTGGAGCATAACAAATAACATGGAGGACATGGGGAGATGGAGAGGAGAGGGAGTTGAGGGAAACTGGAAGGGGAGATGAACCATAAGAGACTATGGACTCTGAAAAACAACCAGAGGGTTATGAAGGGGCGGCAGGAGGGGGGGGGTGGGAGGTTGAGGAACCAGGTGGTGGGTAATAGGGAGGGCACGTACTGCATGGAGCACTGGGTGTGATGCCAAAACAATGAACACTGTTATGCTGTAAATAAGCAAATAAAAATAGGGGCGCCTGGGTGGCTCAGCGGGTTAAAGCCTCTGCCTTCAGCTCAGGTCATGATCGCAGGGTCCTGGGATCAAGCCCCGCATGGGGCTCTCTGCTTGGCTGGGATCCTGCTTCCTCCTCTCTCTCTGCCTGCCTCTCTGCCTACTTGTAATCTCTATCTGTCAAATAAATAAATCTTTAAAAAAAAAATAAGCAAATAAAAATAAATTAATTAATTAAAAAAAAAAATAGAGCTTCCCTATGACCCTGCAATTGCACTACTGGGTATTTACTCCAAAGATACAGATGTAGTGAAAAGAAGGGCCATATGCACCCTGGTGTTCATAGCAGCAATAACCACAATCACCAAACTGTAGAAAGAAGAAATTCTTCTAAGTTAGACTTTGAACAAAGAAAAACTCTTTTCTAACAGGAGGCTGGTGAAGTAAAAAGAGAAAATTTTACTTTATAAGCATTTTTACTTTCTCCTGGAGGTGGACACTAAATGATTTGTGTGTGCATTTGTCTATGCAGCTCTCAAAATTAAAATTCCTTAGAGGAAGCCATTGAAAACCAATCATTCAAAAAGCTTAAAAAATGACATCTTGAAGAGCTCGTTGGTGCTAATCCATCAAGGTTAGCAATGATTCAACTGTGATTCTTTATTCAGATTCATCTCTCCCACAATATTAAATGCCATAAAACTTTGAAACATTGTATCCCAATGAATGAAGACACTCAGAAGAAAGTAGGGTGAGCAAGTGGGAGGCAAACCCACAGATGAGCCCATCCTAGTTACTCTCTAAAAAGAAAAGAAAAAAAAGAAGAAAAGAAAAGGGAAAAGAAACCTCTTTGGAAAGAGTGATTTCTTAACCTTGACAATTTCTGCACTTAATGGTGGACTGATAGGATGACTTATCTCAAGCAGCTGAAAATTTGGGCAAAGTTTACAATTAGGTTTTCTAAATCACCTTGAAAAATATTTCCAGGAACATTCCTCATCCAGCCCTGAGACTAATCCTGCAGTTGGAGGAGTACCATGTTCCCATTTTTACAGAGGAGAGAACTGAGTCACAGAGAGGTTATTTACTCCAGATCAAGTCAGTAAGACCAAGAACCAGAAATGTCATTGTCTTTTCCAAATCTCCTGCTCTTCAATTATTGTTAGTATCTACAGAATGTTTAAGGTTAATAACAGCTCAATAATAATAAATAAATGTCCGATAAAATCTAAGACTTAAGAGTTAGGATCATCTATTTATAAAATAAATTAAATGCCAGTCCTTTAACAATATATTTTATTGAGCACATCTTGTAAACTAACGTTAGGCCAGGGGTAGATATGAAATATAAGATCCTGTGTCTGTTCACAGGGTTGAAACATAAAACAGTGTGGTTAGATAAATATAAGCCAGATTATAAACAAAATAATAGTGTTTGGAAATAGGTCCAACTTTTCTAGAAAAAAGACCAACTTTTCCTAAGCTAGTTAATAGCTTAAGGTAGTTAATAGCCAGGTCTTAATAACTGGTTTTAAATTCAGTTTAAAAACTGAAGTGAAAAGGAGTGGGGTGACATTCTATGGAAACACAGTATCCATCTTTTATTAGAGATTCACAATGCACAGAAGCCCATTCCAAGTTCCTGGAGTCACACCAAAAAATGAAAACCTGTTTTCCTTTATTGGGTCAGCATCTCTTAAACATTTCATCATGAAATAAGTTTACTCAGATAACTCTAGTGAAGAAATAGTATTGTAGAACACAGTGACTCTCAAACGTGAGTATACATGGAAATCACGTGGGGAAAGTTGTTAAAATACAAATTCCTTGACTCTACCCCAGAAACTCTGATTCAGGGGCTCTGAGGTGTGGCCTCAGAATCTGTATGTTTTACAAGCTCCCAGCTGATCCAATGTTGCAGGTTTGAAAACTAAATTTGAGATGTATCTCTGCGTAACAGTTTCAAAATGTTTTTGTAGAATGCTAAACCCTTACGGTTGACTGAAGGGTGCCCCACCCCCAAAATCCCTATGTTGAACCCTAACCCCCAACGTGATTGTATTTGGAGATAGAGCTTTTAGCAGGTAATTAAGATTAAACGAAGTCATAGGGTCGGGTCCTTATTCCGATAAGATTAGTGGCCTTATAAGAAGAGAAAGGGGTGTCCCCCACCCTCCCTCCATGCTCATGCTCTGTGAGCACACAGTGAAAAGATACCCATCTGCGAGCTAGGAAAGAAGACTTCACCAGAACCAGACATTGCTGACACTCTAATTTCAGACTTCCAGCCTCAAGCAAACTGTGAGAAAATAAATGCCTGTTGTATAAGCCACCCAGTCTATGGTATTTTGTTATCAGCCCAAGGAAACTAAGATGACTCTGAGCCCCCTGACTTTTTATAGTATTCACAAATGCATATAAATAGTCTCACATACATAGTTGCATCCCTTTAAATAATATACCAGAAAGGATATCTGATCTAAGCTGGGAAGAAAGAATGAAGAGAAGGAATATTTTTAGAAGACTACAATTCAAACTCTATGTCTAAAGTTACTAAGATATGTGACTTTGAGCATGGATAGGAGGGCATTTCAAGTTGAGGGGAAACTGTGCACAAAGCTGAATGAGAAATGTCATAAGATATGCAGGGGATGAGCTATTTTGCTTGGCTGGAGATGAGGAGGGAAGTTGTATGTAAGGAAGAACATTCTTAGTTGAATACAACAGAACATTCGGAACAAACTAGTTGAAATAGTAAAGGGAATGCATTGGCTCACATCACCGAAATATCTAGAGACACGGCAGATTTCCAATTAGAGTCGGTCCAGTTGTTCTAGCCCTTCTGGAATGGAAGCCCCAGGCAGCCAGAAGTTTTCTATTTTAACGGCTGTCCTCCTGATACCTGGTGTACTGCCTGCATGAGGGTAGGCACTGAATAAATTCAAGGGGAGCAAAATAAGTAAATACCCTCAAAGACCTGGTTTCTTTCAGTGTCACTCTCTGCTCATGGTTTCTACTTCTTTTTTTTTTAGATTCTATTTGACAGACAGAAATCACAAGTAGGCAGAGAGGCAGGCAGAGAGAGGAGGAAGCAGGCTCCCAGCTTTGCAGAGAGCCCGATGCGGGGCTCAATCCCAGGACCCTGAGACCATGACCTGAGCTGAAGGCAGAGGCTTTAACCCACTGAGTCACCCAGGTGCCCTGGTTTCTACTTTCTTAGTCTGACTCACTTCACAGGCACAAAAATGGCTGCTATTAACATCTGTAACCTAAATACGTTCTTTTTCAAACCTGTGAGAGGCAATCTGGTTCTTCTCTAAACCAGTTTCTTCTTATTCCCAGGCACACAGGTGGTCTGCATTTCCCAGACTCTCTAAAACTAGGCATGGCCATGCAGCAGAGTTCTGGACAGTGAATGGGATGTGAGCAGTGATACTCACCACTTGCCCTCATGGGCTCCCAGATACACCCTCTGCACTCTTTCCCAGACCTCCTCTTGATGCCAGTGAAAGCTGTCTATTGTGGGTGGCAGAGCCGTCATCTTTAAGGCCTTCTGTCTTTTGGGTTTTGATGTTGCGTTTGCTTAACTTGTTCTTACAGCAGCTTACCTTACCTTACCTAATTAAAAAGCAAATAGAAACAGAGAAAAATAAGGCATTTTGTTTGAGGTTTCTCATTAGAAACACTGAGATTCACTTTCCTTAAACTGATTTAGTTCATGTGACCATCCCTGAAACAGACACTAATTGAGGGGAAGGGAATATGCTGATTGACTAAGCCAAGGTCCCAGGGTCCAAACTTGGAATTGCGTTTTGGCATCAGTTTCCTTAGGACCACAGAGACACCCACGTGGAAATCAGACTCTGTTGACAAAGAGGAAGTAGAATTCAGAAAACAACTACCAATGCCCTTGATAAGCAAACAAGTTCCAAGTTAGGAAGGATATTCCATTAAGGAATTTATATGTTATTTGATAGCCAATTGGAGGCCATTAAAACATTTTATGCAAAGGAGTAACACTGTCAGATTTTTTCAATTACAAAATGCTTTAGCATAGAGAAAATTATAGGGAAGTAAGAATCACACACTCACTCTCCTACTTAATCAACTGTCGTACTTTGCCATGTTTAAATCATATTTATTTAAATTAAGAAATCATCATTGATCTGGTTTGAACATACTGTGTGCTCTCTGCTTCTAACATTTTCCTCTCCTCAAGGGTAACCATTTTCTGACTTTGATAGTTGTCATTCTCCGCATGATTTAATATCACTGCTGATTTTCTATATACACATACATGGTTATAGAACTTTTTTGTGTTTTTCAATTTTATATAAATGGTATCAAATGATTAAATTTTTTTTATCACTTGCTTTTTTTAACTCAGTCTTTTTTTAAGATTGCAATGCAGATCTTTAGATCATTCATTTTGACTGTACTATTACTTTTCATTGTACAAATATGGCGTGGTTTATTTATACACTTCCCTACTGGTGAACATTTACGTTTTTTCTTTATTTTTGCCATTAAACATCATGCACGTGTTCTGAACATTCTTATGCATTTCTTCTTGTGCACATATGTGGGAGCTTCACTAATGTATTCTGCGTTATATTGCTGGGGAAAGGCTATGCAAGTTTTCGATTTCCCTAGATGTTAAACCAATTGATACATGCATGGTCAATGTGAGAGTTCCTATTGCCCTCCATTCACCAGATTCACATTTACATAGAATATGAATGACGTATGGGTTAGGTTGACTGATTAGAAAATCATTGCCATCATGAAACACTACTTTGAGAACTAAAGATGTACTGTATGGTAAAATTTTTAAAAAAGAAAGAAAATCATTGCCAAAGCCAATGTGAGAGATCCTGAGGGTCTGAGGTACATAGACATAACAGAGACAAGACAAGAAAGGCAAGAAGTTAACATGTTTAGTAACAAAACACATAGGACTTGGTAATGGATTATGGAGACATGAGAAGGGGATGGAACCAAGACTCTTCAGTTTCTAACTTGAACATGAGGAGGAAGCTTAAGTATAGGTAAGCTGATGATGAATGCCTTTAGAACATGTTGCCTTTGGAGGAATGGGAGGAAACCAAAAAGCATGATCTATCAGGCACTTGGATGTTTAGGTCTGGGGACTGAGACTAGCACAAAATAGTGCACACACACACACACACACACACACACACACACAAATGTAGAGTTGTCAAACTAAGTGAAATTCAAAGAGTTTTGAGCTAGGGAAAGTCTGTAGTCTGAGTCTGAGTAGACTCAGAAGACAAGTGAGGTGAGAAGATATCCCTGGGAAACATTAATATTTAAAGGAGAATAGAATAAATAGAAGGCTGTGGAGGCAACAAACAAAAGGAGGAACCAATGTGTGTGATATGGCAGCCAGAGGAATAGAGTTTTAAGGAGTAAGTGGTCAACCACATTAAATGCTGCAAAGAAACCAAGAAGGTGAAAACTGAAAATTAAATATTGTTGCAGTCAGGCTGTTGAACCCATATCTAAGATAGTTTCAGTGGAATAGCATAGGAGTAAATGTTTGCAATTGTTTAAGGAATTAAAAGGAAGAAGAAAAGCAGATAGCTAGTTTTTACAAGCTATGTTCTCTGCAGTCCAAATGAGATACCTTGCAAGATGTTTATTTTTTTAATTTACATTGCAATGAATTAATTTAATTGGACTAAACATTGGAAGATTTTTTTTAATTTAAACTCAATTGAAAGATGTTTTTGGACATCAACATATGTGAAAGGAAAGAATGAACCTAGAAAACTTGACTTTAGAGTCCAAGTGTTCAATCACTATGTTATAGTCTTTCTATTCTTGGGGGTGGGGAGTCCATCTCATGCCATGAAAGTCAGATTCATCTAATCCTTCTGTACTATGTGGTCACTATTTTCATCCTTATAGTCCTACTTGGGAAACTGAAGTAAAGAGTTAGGAGACCACAGGCCAAAAAAGAAAATGTTCTATCTCTCCCTTACCTTTGCTGTCTTTGATTTTCCCTATTACTTGTAGAACAAATGCTCAGAAAACTATGGGTTAAACATGTGCTTGAAAATGAAGCTCCATGATAACGCACTGTGAATCCCCATAATAGAAGGAGCAATGGCACTGACATGAGAGCTCCACTGTTAGAGATTAGGTGATTGAGCTCAACTAAGCCTGATCACAAGTGACATAGCGATGATAATGGCATCCCTTCTCTATGATGACATTTCCCTGCAGATTCAGGGAGACCCCACTGTGTTAAAATCTTTAGCACAGCTCCTGACATATGACAGGGCTCACTATGTGACAGCTCTGAGCACCTCTGCCCAACAGTGTTTCTCGGGGAACAAAGGCAGCTGGTAGATCCCTGGATACTCACTGGGAAGAGCTGGAATGAAGCTGTCAAGGATGGAGATCTGGCATAGATATCTTCCACCCGAAACAGACTTAACTTTCAGTCAACTTTCTTAGGAGTTAAGAAGTGAAAGTTGAACTTGACTATCAAGGAACATACCAGTTGTTAACTGGGCCCCAGGAGGAAGTCAGCAAGCTCCACCACATCTAACAACGCCTACTGTTGACAGCCCTTCCCCCAGGTCAGGCAGCTCTACACCTAGCTCTTCCACGTTCCAGCTGGTGGAGGATGAATGGACACCAAGAACAAGTTATTTCGGGGCGCCTGGGTGGCTCAGTGGGTTGAGGCCTCTGCCTTCGGCTCAGGTCATGATCCTAGGGTCCTGGGATCGAGCCCCGCATCGGGCTCTCTGCTCTGCGGAGAGCCTGCTTCCTCCTCTCTCTCTGCCTGCCTCTCTGCCTAGTTGTGATTTCTCTCTGTCAAATAAATAAAATATTAAAAAAAAAAGAACAAGTTATTTCATTTCCTTTCCAGAGGAGGGAATGAAGGAATCAGCATGCCCACAGAATGGGTATCTATTCTGTGCTGTCTGCCTTATAGAAGTTGTGCAGTATTACTGTTCCCACTAGACAGATGAGAACACCAAAGCTCAATGGCTTGTTCAAGACACACATCTGGTTATTAAGGAGCCAGGATTCAGAGTCATGTCAGCCTGATACCCAAGTCCCTATTATTTCTATAACTACATCAATCTCTAGATAGTCTAGGTTTAAAAGCATGGATCCCCTGTGAAAGGAGACTGGCTCTTGGAACTTAACCTTCTTAGCAAAGTTTCCATCATCACTTGCTTTGCCTTCATCCTCTGTGCTACTTCAGCACTTATTGTTGGGCCCTTCTCTAGGAGTTTGCAATCTAGGAGGAGAATGAACATGTGAGGAAAGAATTTAAATGTCATATAGTAAATGCAAAGCCAGAAGAATGCATTGGTGACTGTGGAGAACAGAGGACGAGGGGTATGAGGAAACTTCTTGAGGAGAAAACTCAGAGTCCTAAAGTGTACATGAGAACTAAAAAGAAAAATAAAGGGGGAAGAAAATTCCAGAGAGAGGTAAGAGCATGAATAATGGTAAAGAGGCATAAAACAGCCTGGACATTTTAGTCTTTGGGCAAATCACAAACAGGCTTACACAGGCTTAATTCCAAGGACTGCTTAAGATACAGATAGAAAAGCTTCTATGGGATATTTTAAGGCCTTTGTAGAATATTTAAGAACTGTGGTAGATGTTTCATTAAGCACTCCTGTCTTAGTGACAGAACCCACATCAAGTCAAACCTAATAAAATGCACTCACATCACACATTAACACATTTATTCAAAAGTATTTATTGAGTGCCTACAATGTGCCAAGCACTTTCTTCGTCATCTAGTATCCCAGCATTTAAAAGAAAAAATAAAAAAAAAAAAAAAACAGCACTCTACTTAGAATGACCTTCTGGTGTGAGCAGACAATAAAGGAAACAGTTTGACCAAACACTTGAAGGATATGATGGAGTGGTCAAGCTAAACTGAGGGAAGGGCATTCCAGGAAGGGGTCCAAAACTGGTTATTATAAGGGTAACAACCAGTACAAAGACCCTAAGGCAGATGTGTGCTTGGCATATGTGGAGTGACAAGGAGGACAGTATGACTGGAGAAGACTGACCAGTGGAAAAAAGTGGTAGGAAATGAGGCCAGGGAAACAGTAAGAAACAAGGGCTTCTTAAGTGAGGGGGGGATTTAATTTTTCACTAAGACAAAAGAGAATCCATGGGTCGTGGAGGAAGGAATGGGGAACTTTGAGGAGAGGCCAATATAATTTAACTCAGGTTTAAATGGGATCGTTTCAAGGCAAAAGTGGGAGCAGGAAGGGAAGGCACTGTTGAAGAATCCTGAAAAGAGGTGTGCAGGCTTGGACCAGGGAGTGAGCTGCAGAGGTGAAGTGGCCAAGCTCTGAGTATAAGACAGGGTGGGCAGGAAAGAATGGTGTCCAGGATGAACCAATACTGGCCTGAGAAACTGGAAAGAAGACAGTAGAGTTCCATCTGCAGCTTCTTTTTGCCTTTAAGAATATTTGAAAGAATTATACTTTGAGTTTTATTCATAATTTTTTCTATATGTTCTTGTGATCTAAACTATGTTTTAATATCAACAAAATGGAGTTGAATTTACCTTGGCATTATATATGATAGAAATTCTATTAACATCTACTAATTTTTTATTCTTCATTTTTTTTCTGTGTTTAGAACGCTATTTATTTTTTGGTTCTCAGCCACCAAAAAGATTCTAAGGCTAATCATTGTTCTTATAATGGATGATGTGTAAAACATCCCTGCTAGCCTTCTTAGAGTCGGCAGTCAAGAGCAGAAAAACATAATAAAAACAAATGTATGTATTTTTAACTTATATGACTTGGATTCTAAGCATAGAATCCAATCTCATAGTGAGATATGAGATATGTACTGAGAGTGCCTCTATTTTAAAGATGAGGAAACTGAAGAATACAGAGATTGAGTGAACACTCCCAAGGTCAAAAAAATATGTGTTCCCTAAGCTGGGATTTGAGTTCTGGAAACTGACTTCCCAAGGTCACTGGGTTCTCTTAACAAGTCCAGTGGTTTACAGTCAAGAGTGGTATAATATTAGGAACCATTTGGAAATGGAGAGTGGGGCTTTTAGCCCATTCTAATGACTGGAGCACTACTATTCTCTGTGAGGGGAAGAGAGGGTAAATGTCTTTTGGCCAGAAGAACCACTATGCCATGAGGAATTGTCCTTCTTGAAAAGACATTACTGCTCCCCTGCTTTAGAAATACCAAAAGCTCAGCCATTTCTTCGCTTGTATTACCCATTTCTACCTTGCCAGTCAAATGTTTAGTGACAAAGAAGGCATTGGTGAATGCGCCCCTGTCTCCCTCTGCTCTCTGTATTTGCAATCATCACTGCCTGAGCTGGCTGTCAAAGTCAAATCCCATGACATTGATTTTGGCGGATGGGCAAACTTCTTGGGCTATCCCGAAATTCTAGTTATTAGCTATTAGTCAGTATAAGCAGAACATTGATTTGGATTTGATGATATTTCCATTTTGATTTCTCTTACAATAATACATATTCTACTTGTAAAATTAATTAATGTAACATCATTGGGGAAATTATGAATGAACATGGGGCATTAAGTCAAAGAAGGAGAGGTGGAAATATCTACAGTGGCTTGAAAACTTGCTTTGAGACAGGCAATCTCATAAACTCTGAAAAGGGAAGGCCACACAACCAGTAAAGGACAGAGTCTGGATCTAGTGTCAGAAGTGAGTCTACAGCCCACACTTTGACAATACACCAGGTTTCCTTTCAGTACTAGGAGTCAGAAAAACTGGCTTCTGATCCTAATTCCACATTACCTGGCTAAGTGATGTTAATTGGGTCATATAAGTTCTCTTGAGTCTCGATATCAATATCTACAAATAATAAAAAAAAAAAAAACCAACAGAATACCAAAGCCTCTCATTTATCTTCCAATTGTTGCTTTTATAAGCTTTTGCTGGGTAAATGATTATTCTATTTTAAGGAAGCAAATTTTGTCCTTATGATGTTGCCGGATTTATTGCTCTTATCTGCTATAACTACTTCTCTTTGTTGAAGAGATTTGCTAGGCCAGACATGAGGGGTATGTAGGCTTTGACATTTTGGCTAGGTCTAGCACATGGAATCTAGTAAAAGTTCCCCTAGGCATCTGAGCCCACTGGGCTATGTGTCATACCATGCCAATTGCCGATAGGCAGGGGTGAAAGTTGACTTTCATGATTTGGTACCAGAGTTTGAGAGAGAGCAGGTTCGTTAGACTCAAACAGGCCTGGGTTCATATCCCAACTCAGCCATTCTCTGGGTATGTCATCGCAACCAAGCCTGAATTTAAATGTCACTTTCTCAGAAGGGCCTCACGGGGTCTCCCAAATTAGCTTCATCCAGAACACTGGTTTGGCCCCATGATAAAACTCATATTTAGCAGCATATAGTGGGCATTTAATAAATACTTGAGAATGAATGTTGAATGAATGTTTGTTGAGTAAAAAGTCATGTTTTGACTCCATTCCTATGAACTAGGCAAGAAGAAAACTTTCTTTTCTTACAAAAAAGAAAGTCAAAATGCTTCGCCTACAGCCATAGTAAACATGGTTACAATGTTAAATAGTGTAATTATAGTCTGAAATGAGCTAGTTTAAAAGCAAACCTCAGATTCAAGTGAGGCTTTCTCTAGTTTAGAACCTGGAGTTAGAGGGAACCATGAGGAAGCTAATGTTTAACCAAGGGTCTGTGATGAGCCATTTCTGTGTGTAATAGGGTGATGCACATAGGATACTTGTTTAAAAATATGAAAGTGTGAATTTCCAAAGGAAGGAAACAGGGTCCTGAGAAAAGCAAGATTTGCTCTAACTGCTCACACACCATAGTGGGCCTCCTTGCCTTCTTCTTCTGAGTGGGAACTTTTGAGGCCACTACTGTTAGAAGGAAAAAGTGTGTGATGCTTATCTGTGTTCAGAACTAGAAAATGCCCTCTTCCGCTCCCTAGGTTGGCCCTGTTGTTGTTCAGGTGCTGCCTGTGAACAGACACCCACAGGAGACGGAAAAGATGAATCCGCAGATTGCTGCGTACACATGCTTTTCTAGCTGCATGGCAAACTAGTGTTTGCAGTGTTGGCTCGACCAACAAGTTACTATCCCATTTCAGGATGACTGCACCTTTCTAAAAAGTGGCATGGGCCGGGCTGGGAGGAAGAGCACCAGGGAGATACTAAGAGGACTGCTGAATTCCTGTCCAGCATTAAGAGTCAGAAGATACAGGTTATTGCCCAAGATCTATTGCTTGCTAGGATCCTCTGTAAGCCTGTTTTCTCACCTGCAAAATGGGTCACTGAACATCCACATTTTTGTGTATTCGTTTTTTTCATTCACTGAATATGCCTACAACAAACACGTGTAATTTATATGAGACGATGCAAGACACTTGAATACACAGATCTGATTACTGCAAACTGCTACAGTGAAGGAGTCAACATCTAGTGAAGGAGAAAATTATGAAAACAAACAATGAATTAAAAAATTCAAAAATTCTTACTGAGATATAGGAAGAGTGTTATGTGATCACAGAGGAAAAAGAGAATATCTCATTCTGTCCAGGGGAGGGGAAGTTTTCAGTGAAGTGAAGATATTTGAATGTGTCTTAAAATATGTGTTAGAATGTGTCATATTAGTAGGTAGAGAAATGTGTTCAAGGCAGAGAATGTTCTAAACCAGTGAGTCACAGAATGGCACAATGTCTACCCTAGAGTAGCTGCATTATTTGTCTTATGAATGAATAAATGTATGAAAGAACGAATGAGCATTTGGAGAAGCATAAAAAATGAATTGTTGAGGTGCCTGGGTGGCTCAGTTGTTTGACATGCAACTCTTGATTTTGGCTCAGGTTATGATTTCAGGGTCACGAGATTCATCCCTGCATCGGGCTCTGCACCCAGTGAGAAATCTGCTTGGGACTCTTTCTCCTTCCCTTTCTGCCCCTCCTCTTTCTCTTTCTCTCAAATAGGTAAATACATCTTTTTTTTTAAAATAATTGTTCTTGGATGGACTGTATAAGATTTTTAGAAAATAGCAGAGTAGAGCCAAGATGTTTGAGATATGAGAAAGTTTGAGATAAACTTAAATATCCAAATAAATAGTTTTGACATTATTATGTTTTTTTCCTAACCTAATTTTTTCTAGCAATTCACTCAAACTCCTGTTTAAATCCCAAAGTGCTCTTTACACCTCTGAATATCCCCCATGTTTTAATTATGAACAATGATTTAGTTGGGGAAATTGATTGACACAACTGTAACTAATCAAGTAACAATTTCGTAGTAAAGGGCTACAATTTTTAATTACAGGTTTGTCTATTAATTATTCCTTACTACTTATTAAATATACATTTATCAATAACCCTTTTATTATTTTTTTAAATGTATGTTAAGCACTTATTTACTCCCCAGGCATTGGGCTAGGACCTGAGTATTTAGTGATGAAAAAGCAATCATGCTTTCTGAATTTATGGAATTAGTTTATAGTCTGGTGGGTAGAGAAATGATATACAGATAAGTGTTCAAATCAGTAAATCAAATAGAGGTAAGTGCTAGGAAAGAAAAGAACCATGTGCTAGAAAAGAGTATAATGGAAATTGATGACTGAATCTAAACTAATTGATTATACAGTATGGTAAACATTACCTTCCTTCATAGCAGATGCTGCTTATTGCCTACGTATTGGCCATTGCCTTTTTTCATTGCTGAAGCACTCCTATTTGTTCTGAAGTGGCAGTATTCACAGCTCTAATGGAATCGCCATGGCTGATCTATGTTTTCCATAGTAAACCCACTCTTCTTTTCCAGATACTCACTTTTCAAGGGTGACCTGCCTCATAGTTTCTGCCACTGATACGTAGAAAAGGTCTCCAGAGGAGCTTCTAGGAAAAATTCCACATCTTTAAAAAAAAAAAAAGAATACTAGAGAAAACCTGCTCTTTCACTTTGTTTCTTCATTGAAATCTTGGTAGGAAGTTGTCATGTTTAGAACTGCAGGAACCACAATGGTCTTAAGATGATCAAAAACCACCAGTCCGAGGATAAGTAGAAAACCTTTGGTCCTCGATGATGTGTTTTTCCTGCACTAATCTTAAAATCAAATACCTCCAGATATGCAGTTGTACTGGAAAATTAGATAGTTTTTTGAATCTAAGAATGCAAGTGTTTTATTATTTGCAGCTGAAAGCCACAAAGTTGTAGGCTCAGAAAACACAGGGTTGTAGCTATTTTTTTAATGGCTTTCCCAGTATCTTCCAAAGTACTTGGCATGTAAGTTAATAAGCACCTGTTTAATGAGTGAATAAAGGATGGGAGGGATTAATGAAAATTGCATAGGTAGTAAGGGTTATAGGAAAATCAATTCTGAGGTAGTTTAATCTCAATCAATCAGACCTTCACAAGATTAGATCAAGGAGTTACATAGGGCATTGGACACAACCGTACCAGAATAATTAACTCAGTCCTGAGTGATAGAGGTTTGTTAATACAAGCACAAGATCTGCCTCACCAAAATTGTTCCAGAGACAGTATTCCTCTTGGATTAATTATTAATTATAGGGTCAGAGAAATTAGGTTTTGTCCCCTCAACTTCTATATTCTACACTATATTTTCCTCACCTTCAAATTATAGATATATTATGTCTCTCTTCCTATTAACACTTATGGTTAATATTATATAAGTCTTGGCTAGTGCAATAAGGCAAGAAAAACAAATGAAAGACACAAAGATTAAAAAGGAAGAAGAAAAACTGTCTTTTTCAGAGATGATATAATTGTGTAGAAAGCAAATCCAAAAGAATGTACAAACTATCAGACCTAATAACGGAGCAAAGTCATTGCCCATAGCAAAGTCATTGGCCATAGAGTTTTTATTCAAAAGTTAATTATAATTCTATGCACTAAGAATAGAAAATTGGAGACAATGTGAAAAATAATAACATTTTCAATAGCATCAGAAAATATCAAATTATTAGGACTAACTCTAATCAAATTTTCCAAGATCTCCAGACTGAAAATTGGAAACCAATGCTGAGACAAATTAAAGAAGACTTAAACACGTGGAGAGACTTACTGGGCTTATGGTTTGGAAGATTTAGTATTTCTAAGATATAAATCTTCTCCAAAGTTATCCACAGATTCATTCTAATCCTGGTTAAAGTCTCTGAATCTTTTTTTTTTTTTGAATATGCAAGCTGTTCTAAAGTTTATACAGAATTGCAAAGAACTTAGAACAGCCAAAGAAATTTTGCAGAAGGAAATTGGAAGACTTTTTAACTGTCAGGTTTTGAGAAATTTTAGGAAGCTACGATTACTAACAGAGTGTGTACTGGTATAAGAATAGACAGACTAATGAACAGAAGAGCGTTCATGCAAGCATAGTCACTGATTTATGAGCCAAGTGCCAAGGCAATTCAGAATAGAGAAAATGATGTCCTAAGTAAACTGTTAGGTAAGTAGGTGTTAAAAAATAAACTTTGACTATACTCATACAAACCCCCAAATTAATCATAGATGTAATGCACACAAAATGTGAAGGCAAAACTTCTAGGAAAAGACAAAAGTTATGCTCATACTTTGGGGTACTAGAGATTTTTTAAACAGAACACAGGAAAGTGAAAAGGCAAGCCACTGTCTGGGATACAGTTTTTATAATACTGTACCTTCTTATACCTGACAGAGGACTCATACTTAGAATACATTAAGAACCCTTAGAAATTAACAACAAAAGGACAAATACTCACTTTAAACATGAGAAAAAATAGTCGTACAGGCATTTTACAATGATCATGTATCAGGAAAGTGCAAATCGAAACTACAGTGAGTTACCACCCCATATTTATCAGAATTGCTTTAATTTTAAAAAGACAAACAATACCAAGTATTGGTAAGTTTGGGGAGGAATTGGAACTCTGTATATTGCTAGTTAGAGTGTGAATAAGCTGAACTACTTTTAAGAAACTTTGGAACTATCTACTGGAGGAAAAGATTTGCCCACACTATAACCCGGAAACCCTATTCTTAGATGTATACACAAGAGAAATGAAATATACTAAAGGGCATGTACAAAAATATCATAACCACCTTGATTCATAATAACTGAAAACTGGAAAAAATTCAAACACCCATTACATGAAAATGAATCAATACATTGCAGTCTAATCATAAATGGAACATTACTCCGCAATATAAACCAATTGCTGATATATACAAGAACATGGATTAAATTCACAACAGTTATGCGGAGCGAAAGATGTCAGACGCAAAAGAATACATACAATTTGATTACATTTATGTCAAGTTCAAGGACAGGAGACCAACTCTCTAGTGATAGAAGTCAGAATAGTGGTTCTATCAGGAGATTTAGTAGAGAAGAAACACAAGGCAATCTTTTAAAGTAATGGAGGGGGGCCTCCAATGGGGCACCTGGGTAGTTCAGTGGGTTAAAGCCTCTGCCTTCGGCTCAGGTCAGGATCTCAGTGTCCTGGGATTGAGTCCCTTATCGGGCTCTTTGGTTGGCAGGGAGCCTGCTTCCCCCTTTCTCTCTGCCTGCCTCTCTGCCTACTTGTGATCTCTCTCTCTCTCTGTCAAAGAAAGAAAGAAAGAAAGAAAGAAAGAAAGAAAGAAAGAAAGAAAGAAAGAAAGAAAGAAGATAAGTGATGGAGGAGCACCTGGTGACCCAGTCAGCTGAGCATCCAACTCTTGATCTCAGTTCAGGTCTTAATCTCAGGGTCGTGAGTTTGAGCCCCGCATTGGGCTCCACGCTGGATCTGGAACCTACTTAAAAAACAAGTAAAATAAAGTGATGGTAATATTTTCTGCTTTGATAAGAGTGGTGATTACAAAGGTGTGTACAGGTAAGCATATATTTAAGCAATTAGTAAGCTGAATGCTTAAGATTTGAGCATTTTACGCACCTTGCTCATGTATTTCATACTTCAATTTAAAAAATGTAAAAAATTTGTAAGTTATTATATGTCACATTTCCTAAAACTGCCTCCCCCTTTCTCTCTCTCAATCTCTCTTTCAATCTTGCTCTTTCTCCCACCCTGCCTCCCTCCTTCTATCCTTCCCTTTTGCGGAAGGTAAGTCAAACCTCAGAGAAGTGAAGGAAATCCACATGGACAAATTTGGGTTTAAGTAGGCTATTTTAACAGTCAAAATGAAGATCACAAAATCAAGTTGAACTTGAATTGCCTGTCTTGGTTATCTGTAACAAAGTCTCACTGGATAATTGCCCCAAATCCCACTTCATTTTATGTTATGTACTTTACTGTTTTCTGGTTTGAATACTAAGGAGGAGTTTACAGCAGAAGACGAAAATAGCTTCCCAGTAGTAGTGGCCTTCGCTCACCACGTTCAGTAGATACCAGAAAGATTATGGCGTCGGTCCAGTTCACTCACAGGGAGCAGTGTGGACTCCAGGCTGATCACGGAGCCCTCAGGGTCTCTCGGAACCCTCGCTTGAAACATGAAGGGGCTAGACCATGTGTTCTTAGATATCGTGTTTTGTTCTAATGAAGTACAAATAGTCTCTATTCTTCCGTGTAACTAGTATTTACTCAGTGTCTGCTGTAAACGAGGTGTGTCGTATGAGGGATTCAAATATAGGAGTTTAGTTCTACCTTATTCAATCATCCTTATGACTTTATTTTGTGTAAAAGGAAAAAAAAACAATATCAGTCATTTGATGCAAGGATTATCTCCCCACAACCTACCAGTAGGGTGGGATGGGACCTGAGGGTTCAACAGGCAATGGTAGCCATGATATCTGTCTTCTTTTAGAGGAGAAAACAGCCCCAAAGGCCTTGGACTGGTAGATTTCTTAAGTGTTCAGCTGAGTATTTTGGGTCTTTCGGCTTCCTTCCTCTCACAGAGAGTACAAAGGCAACACCAATCAGAATGTGTGTTTGCCTGCGTGTGCACATTTGCATATGCACACACGTGCGTGTAAGGGTATTTACATGTGTATGGAATGTGCATAGATACATATTTTATTTTGTAAACATGTATGTTCACGTACATATGTGCTTTCTAGTGGTTGCATGTAGTCATGCAGATATGTGTGATCTGTGTTTATATGTGTGAGTATGTGTGTAGGAGTGTGTGGGGGTGTACAAAAAAAGCTGCTCCAGGCTTTATTTTATTCTAAAAGCTGAGTAATAACATTAAAAACATGAGTCAGAAAGGTGAAGGGTTAAGTGTTTACTGAATACAAAATTCATTCAGAAAACTGTGCTTTGTAACTGGTAAAAGGAAGTATTGACCAGTTTCTCGTAAGGTTACAATAGCCAGACTTGCAAAGGAAACCCCTCCTAGCTTGGAATTTTAGAGCGTTTCCTAGAGTTTGAATTGTGTCCAATAAATGACCAGGCATTTAAACAAGAAGGGGATGGAGTGGGGAAACCTGGTGTTTAGAGCATGAACTCATCTTCCTTTCTATTCACTTCCCATTTCTCCCTCTTTCATAAATAATTTTAAGAGGAAACTAA
The DNA here is from genome assembly GCF_922984935.1 of Meles meles. Classification (NCBI taxonomy): domain Eukaryota; kingdom Metazoa; phylum Chordata; class Mammalia; order Carnivora; family Mustelidae; genus Meles; species Meles meles. The sequence continues at coordinate 13,999,985 of NC_060066.1, read as the reverse complement.
TGGATTTATACTTAATATCTTCTCTTTTATCTTTTGCCTTTTTTTTTCCCCCATGCCCTATCTTCTAGTGTCCTAGTGGGGACCAGGGCATAGTAGAGGAGAAACCCATAACCCTGAATTCCAGCTCCTCTTCCTTTCACTAAACAATCTCAGTTTCCTCATCTGTCAAGTGTATATAATGACGGTATCAAAAGAGGTGGTTGTGCATTAGATGAGCATAAGCTTATAGTTTATAATCTTTAAACTCTGGAAATAAGGAACATTCCTGGTTCGTTCATCTTTGTCTATCTTGTATTTAGTACAGTGCTTGGCACATGATACATCCCTTAAAATATTTGTTGAATGATTGGATATATAAAAAGGTGGCAATTTTGGGGGGGGGGGTTGAATTTATTTATTTATTTTTTCAGCGTAACAGTATTCATTGTTTTTGCACAACACCCAGTGCTCCATGCAATACGTGCCCTCCCTATTACCCACCACCTGTTCCCCCAACCTCCCACCCCCGACCCTTCAAAACCCTCAGGTTGTTTTTCAGAGTCCATAGTCTCTTATGGTTCACCTCCCCTTCCAATTTTTTTTTTTTTATAAACATATAATGTATTTTTATCCCCAGGGGTACAGGTCTGTGAATCGCCAGGTTTACACACTTCACAGCACTCACGATAGCACATACCCTCCCCAATGTCCATAACCCCCTCCCCAAAGGGTGGCAATTTTTTTAACTACACCATTAAGTGTTGTTATAACGTAATTGGTGGTAGTGGTGAAAGAGAGGTACTATGAGGGGACGTCTTTAATTTGTATTCTATGGGTAACTCAAGAGAAGGGGGAAAGTAGGAAGGAGATTGTCTGTGTGGGAGACAGAGGCTGGAGGCAGCAAGACAGACTGAGCCAGCTCGTGCTCACACAGATGGATCTCCTTTATTGCCTGCCCTCCCAGGCTCCAAGTCTTCCCTCAATCTGTACCTTCAGATCTCTCACAAACTCAAATCCCTTAATTGACCAACAGGGGGTGCTCCTCTAATGGGCTTGGCACTGAAGTTGCTTGCTGTGATCTGACCAGCCCATCAGGTGGGGAAAATAGAGACTTCTTGCAAATCAGGCACATCCAGGTTCATATTACTACTCCAGTATATGCATAGTCAGACCCTGGTATTAATAGGATTTATTTATACAGGAAAAAAATACAATATCAGACACTTAGAATTTTGTTGAAATAAAACACACAGCAGAACATAGAACTAATGATTGAATACCACAGTGTTGCAGTGAGCTTTACCACAGAACAGAAGACTGGTGACAATCCAGGTGAGTACACAAAATATTCAGCGTTCTTCCAGATGATTTAGCTAAATTTAGCAGAGTAACCCACACACACATCCTCTTTCCCACCCCAAGCACTACATTTTGGATTCCAACAGTCATTCACTATCTTGCTTGAACTATTTGCCATTATTACTGTACAGTTTTCTCCTTGTTTGGACTTCCATTTACAATTTCCTTAACTGAGCTCATTTCATAAGCCTCAAATATGCTTTCCCCAGTAAGTAGTTGCCAGGCTTGTTTAAGAGCTCAAGGCTCAGGGATACACGGGACTGAATCTTTTTGCTTCTGAAGCTCACCAATACAGTGACTGCTTTATTGTAACTGACAAGCTGCACCAAGTTCTTCCTCTGTTGTAAACACCAAGCAGAGGCTTTGAGGCCCTTTGTCTCATTTAGTTCCCACTACAGCTCTATGTTGTAGGTATTCTCCTTAGACCTGTTTTCAAGATGAGAGAACTAGGGGTAAAATGGTTCCATAACTTGTTTAGAACAGTCAAGTTACTGATGAGAGATTCAAATTCAAACAGTCTGACTCTTGAATTGCAAGTCACTTCTGTACTAGAAGAGAAATGAATGAAATGGCCCAGGTCCATATAATGGCTACAGAAGTTCAGGGAGAATTTCCTGGTGCAGGATCGTTCCATCTGGGTCTTGAAAAGAAATGGAAGCATGCAGTTAAGGAAGAGAAGTGAAGGCATTCTAGGAGGAAGAGAGCATTTACTAAACATCTCAGAATTATAAAACTTCCTGTTATACTCATATTGTGATGCCAAGGTCATTTATGAAAGTCTTCCTCCTCCCAGTGGAGTTGAGTGATGGTGAAGGGACATGGGTGGCAATGAGGTTAACAGTCTAAACTTTCTCAGTGAAACTTGAATGACCACCTTCTCAATGCCAAAGGGAAACTCAATCTTGGTGTATGCTTTGGATTTGGGAGCTGGGTTATTTAGAGTTGAAAAAGTGAGTAAGTTGGATGATTGTGCTGATTACTCCTATCAGATCAGTGCTTCAAGGTCATAAGGCAAATTTTGTTGTGTGGCTCAGGTATGATCTCAGAAACTGTGCCTCAAGTCAGTGCAACCTGTTTTCAGCAGAGTAACAGATCTTCAGTGCTTAAGATGGAACAATGGATAAGAATGTGTAAATTCCTGGGCAGTAATTAAAGGGCGGAAGGAAGATAGGTAGACTTTTCCAACTGTCCGCATTTAGCCAGAAATGTGATACTTTCACCAGCTTGTCATACCCTGTGGAATGGGATGGAAGATATGGTCTTCCTGTTCCTATTGCCATGGGATCTTGGGAAACAAATCCTAGGCGTACAGAGCTATGGATGGGAAAGTCTCCCAGCAAACATATTTATTTGCAGGAAGACATTTTAAGCAATCCAACAAGAGGGATATTTAAGATATATTACCTTTTCCTTTTCTCCATGAAGGTTATCTAGTTGTCAACTTTCTCACTGGCTATATTCTGTACTTACAAAGGAATAATCTGCCCATGACAGTTTGGGGTTTTTTTGTTGGTTTGTTTGTCTGTTTCATCTTTTTAAAGTAGACAGCCTGATGATTTGATATCCATAGCCATTGTAAAATGATTACCAAGATGAAGATAATGAACACATCCATTACTTCACAGAGTTTACACAGGTGCCTCCTTTTTCTTTGGGGAGAATGCTTAAGACTCACTCTCACCAACTTTCAAGCATACACATTATGAACTACAGTCACCATACTGTATGGTAGGTCCTCAGAACGTATTCTTCTTAGAACTAAAAATGTGCGCCCTTTGTCCCACATCACCCACATGACACTTTGAAAAAAGTCTCTGCCCACGAGTTGTGGTGCGTGAACTTGGCTGGGAAATTGTGGCGACAGTGAAAGATATGTGGGTGTCCTCACCTCTGCTGTCTCAAAACGTCCAGCTCTCAGGTTGAATGTTTTCCCCCATGAAAACCCCATTAAAAACAGAAACCAGAACTATGAACTAAAAGAAAAATATCTATTTGAATTTTTCTTCCGGTGAACTGCCTTTTTAGCTATTTTCGTACATTTTCTTGGGTGGCTGAAGCAGAGCAAACAGAATTGTGTTCCTTTCCCACAGACATCGTATTTCTTCGAACAATACATGGAATGACGTGCATTGCACGGCATTTAACATGCAATGTCAAAGCCACTGGAGGGAACTTGGGTTGGGGAGAGGGAAGAAGCAAGGGGTACCATTCCACTTGGTGTTCTGTTTCTCAGAGGTCACCAGGTAACATCAGGGGATATGTGAGACTTTCCTGGGAGAGAGAGTCTTTTCTCCTCATACTGACTGCTATCCCTACATCCCACTAATTCTGGATATCAAGTGAGCATGATCACCAGTGCTGAAGGCTGGGCAAATACTATGGATACATCACAGAAATGCAGAATTGAGAGCCAGACAGAAGGTCAAGAACCTATCTGAGGGGCGCCTGGGTGGCTCAGTGGATTAAGCCGCTGCCTTCGGCTCAGGTCATGATCTCAGGGTCCTGGGATCGAACCCCGCATCAGGCTCTCTGCTCCACGGGGAGCCTGCTTCCTCCTCTCTCTCTGCCTGCCTCTCTGCCTACTTGTGATCTCTCTCTCTGTCAAATAAATAAATAAAATCTTTAAAAAAGAAAAAAAAAAAGAACCTATCTGAGTCAGCCCTTTGATGGATAACAGGTGACAGGTTATTATGCTGGTTTTGAAGTCCAGGCAACTGAGTCCCAGAGGTGTTTAGGTATCCTCTTCTCTTCCAAAAGTCAGTCCCTGTGGGAAATGATTCTCTCCATTATCACACAAACCTCCTCAGTGTAAAATCAGCATTGTAGCCAAATCCATAGCCGTGGAAAACATGAGATTTTCCCTCTGTACACACACCTTTGAAGAACGTCCTCCAAATGTGGAACAGGTCACCCCCCTGGGGATTCGCTGTGGGACTTCCTAATACTCAGAGCAACGTAAGCAAAACTGCCTCACTTTGCATAGCTGAATTCGGAACTGAGGAAGATCATATCGAACGTTCTGTTCTTTTTGGTAGCCAGATATTTTTAAATACTCTTTTTTTTTTACATGCTATAAAAATAATACATGTCTATTACAAAAATAAAAGATAAATATAAAAGAACTTCTTCAAAAACACAATGCTGTAATTATAAAAATCACTATTAACATTTCGGCATCCAGCAAGAGTCAGCAAACTCTCTAAGAACCAGAAGATAAATATTGAGGCATTAAGGAGTGATGGTCCTTATCACAACAACTCAATTCTGCCATCGTAGCACAAAAGCAGCCATAGACAATACATGCAGAATGAGTGTGTCTGGGTTTTGGTTATTTACAAAAACAGGGAGCAGAATAGATTTGGCCCATGGGACATAGTTTTCCAACATGTGACATATAAAATTTGGACATTTTCTATGCATACTACATCATGGATACAACTGTGCATCCTGCTGTTTTCACTTGATGTTATTATAATAATACTTTCTCGGGTTATTGAACATCCTTACTGAAGATGCACTCACCTATTGTACATTAATCATTTTATGAATAAACCAAATTTGCATGACAGTAGATATTTAGATGTTTTACAATTTTCTGCTGGTTTTGTATACCTTGATAAACATCCGTGCGTACATTAGATTTTTGTCTGGCTTTCAGGTTGTTTCCATAGGACAGATTTCTGGAAGTGGAATTTCTTAAATACTCCTAAAATATATTGCCAATTTTTTTTTATCTCAAAAGGCTTCACAAATTTATTCCCAGAACTGTGTGAAATTGTTCATTTCTCTGCAACCATACCAACACTGAATATTACCACTTTGTAAATCATAGTTAATTTTCTAAAAGCTAGAATATTAAGTGAAGAACTGTACAAACATGGTCCTCGGGTCACTAGCCCTTCTCATCCTTTACTCACGCAGATGGCTCTACCAGAAGGAAATGCTGAGATCAGGGGCCTCCCTCTTCCTCCTTTCCTGCACCCTCTAAATCTACCCCCCTCTTCTGCTCCAGGCAGAGGGCAGAGAATGGAACCTATTATCTTTCTGAATGTTCCTTCCCTCTTCCTGCCCATCTCACATCTGGACTGAATACAAATCCCCTGGTTTCCTGTTTCCCCACTAAAGGTCCCAAATGTCAATTCCAAATTAACTCTTTTTATGCTTTTTTGGTTCTCTATCTCAACTCCAAACCCTTTACCGATATTTTCTTATTGTCTCAAAATGAGTTGTAATGAGCTCTGCCTTTTTAAGATTCCCCCATTCAGCCACTCTTGGTTAGTTGCCTTCCCTGGGGCAGAGAGTTCACGTGAACATGTGAAGAGACATTGTGGGCAATATAGAGTAGTGAGGTCTGTGGTGAAGGCAAGCAAATTCAAAATTTTTCAACAACATGCCAGCCCAAGAAGTTTCCAGTGTATTGACTGGATCAAGCCCACCGGGTGTTACACTTGCAATCCTGGGTCTTTGTAATAAGCTTCTTCTACCCAAATGTCTTCTGCATTTTTTCCCATATACTGGCTAGGGTCAGTTACATTAACCTATGTATGAAACTGACTATGACCACAGAAAAGCCATTTAACCTCTATAAGCCTCTATTTCTTCATCTGTGAAGCAGGGATAATAACACTTTTCTCCTGGAGTTAGGATAATAATATTTTGATAATAATGGCTAGTTTGAGTAGTAAATATGATTCTACATTCTTATAACTCTTTTGGTCCATTCTCTTTTATCCACACGGCCACTGACTTACTTCTGGTCAAAACAATTGCACTATAAGTCTGAGAGTGCATTTCCATTCCAGCCAGGCATAAAGGCCTTCCCAACATGCCCTTGCCCAACCGTCCTTGGCTTCTTGACTTCCCCAGCTGTTCTGGGAACCCAGACCCCTGCCAAACTCAACTATCCCCATGCACATTTTAGCATAGCTAGTCTTTGACTCATCAGGATCTTTTACTTTTTTTTTCTTCTAAAACGTCCTTTCCTTGAAAACATACTTAATTAAGAAAAGCTCACCTGTCTGATATCACCTCTCTCTCAAATACTATATCCTGCCACACCAGGCCCATAGTCCTTCACATATCATGGCACTGGAACACTTCAGTCTCCTAACAAATATTTATTGAGCACCTAGTATATGTCAGAACTGCACTAGGCACTGGGAATACAGCTGGACCAAGACATACCTTTGTTCTTCTCACACCACTTACAACAGCTTCTGCATTTTGATCATGACATTAGTTAGAAGTCAAGGGCCTCCCTCCCAGCCTGGGAGCTCCATGAGGAAAAGGATGATGTTCCATTTGTCAGTTATCCCTGTTGCTGGACACAGTGTAGGTACTAAGGGGATGTTTATGGAATGACTGAATATTTTGTTGCCAACGGGAAGCAGTGACCTTCTTGAGAACAGGACAGTGTCTGATTCACCTTTGTATCCCCCACAAGCAGCCAGCACAGAGCCTGGCACCATAAATCTTAAGTAAATGAATGCAGGAGGAAATGAACAACTGACGTGGTATTGCCTCCTGACCCCCTTTCCTTAACTCGTACCAAAGAAAACAAAACCCGGCAAAATATAAGGAGGAAAACTATCTCACAAACTAATGCTTTATTTTATTTCCAGGAATATGTGAACTCCCTAAGTTATAAAAGTCAATATGCTATACCCATCATCCTTTGGTGATGGCTAATTTATATGGTGTCCCTTGTTGGCTAAGGAAGCTAGGGTGAGGGAGGCAACACTTCCGAGCCTTTTCCATAAGATGGAGATAATAAAGCATACACAAGTGTGCTGAGGTATTAACGAAATAAAATACTTTAAAGTACCTATGTCCTAGCACAGAGTAGTATTCAGGAAGTGTTAGTTTTTTTTTTTTCCTCTCTCAACTGTTCTAATAATCTAGTGTGACCACAAATTTAAGCTTGCTTTCATGAAAAGTCCCTCCTATTTTTCTTCCAGTCAAACACACAAGTCCTTCTTTCAAGAGAGTCATGTGTGTCTGCTGACCCCTGGAGAATTCTGAATTTTCTCGTGCACAGGGTGGTGCTGTAATTAGGGATGATAGGATGGCAGCTCATTGTGTTAACTGGCTAAGTGTTAAGTATGCTTTGCTCTCAGGGTTCCTGGGTTGAATTCATTTAACACATATCTATGAAGGACTGGCCATGTGCCAGGCACTGTACTAGGTGTGATGCACAGCAGAAGTCAAAGCCCTGTTCTCATGGAGCTGATTAGAGAATCAAACAACAAATGTATACAATTTCTCTGTAAAAGGAGGATGAGTGTGACAGAGGGAAATAGAGGGGACGAGGAATGGATATGCTAGAGAAAGCTGGGTCAGGGAGGTGGGGAGAGATTGAATCTCTGCTTGACAACCCGCAGGATGAGTAACGGTAACCCTGGGCAGGACAAACTCCCTAAATGTGAGGCCCTGGGCAGAATGAAAATGTGGGGCCTGCTCTTCAAAACATCAAGTCAGGGACAGGAAAGCCTAAGGCCAGGTGTGGGTCCTAATAAGTGCCAACACTCTCCTGGTGTGGCTGCACAGGTCCCAAGCCTGTGAGCTAGCCCTGACTGTGCACAGTCTAGCAGACTTTATTCTGCTTTGTTTTTTAAATGGGAAGAGACTAAGAAATACTGACACTTTTGATAAAGGATATTGGATCTAAAGCTTTTTGCCCCCAAAACACCCTGGATCGAGTTCTTTTTCTAGTTTTCAGGGACTCCTGGGAGGGTTAAGCTTGCTGAAGTTCTAAGAACCTTCTGGAATGTTCTATAAGAGTGTGTATAAGTGCATGTCATATTTGGTGTGTGTAATGTGTGTATGCGTTGGGCAGTATATATGTGATTTCATGCACATGTATATGCACATATGGTATATTTGGGGCGTGTGATGTGTGAGGGGTTATGTGTGTGACTGTATGTGCATGCATGTGCATGCATGGTATATGTGGGGTGTGTGATATGTATGGTGTGTATGTGTGATTGCATGTGCATGTGTGGTATATGTGGGGTGCGTGATATGTATGGTGTGTATGTGTGATTGCATGTGCATGTGTGGTATATGTGGGGTGTGTGATATGTATGGGATATGTGTGTATGTGTAATTACATGTGCATGGATGTGCATGAGTGGTGTACTTATGTGTGTTTTTCCACTAGGAAGAAGGCCCATAGTCTTCATCATATTTTCAAAAAGGCACATGACCACTTTTAAAGGGTTAGGAATCACTTACCTTAAGAAATTGAATCAGAAATTTCACTGAACCATAGGGAAGCAATGTTATTAATTTCTACCATGTGTGTCTCCTACTGTATGACATGTTCATATTTCATCTCATCTGAGCCCAGACAAACCAGTAGACTAGACAGAGCAGGAATCCAAGAGCAGTTTTTCTCCCTGATCTAAAACCTATGTTCCTAAACATCCTGGCCATTGGAGGGCATCGCTGTTTACCCCTTTGGTCTCAGCTGTTCTCCTAAAAGCAGCAAATCAAGGGGCAGAACTACAGTTTGACCTTAAACTATTCAACTCCACTTAATTACCTATTGTCGTGGAAGCATATAAATACAGGATGTCCCCTCACTCTGCTATTCTGCTTTGCATCATTATCAAAAAGACAAATGTAATTCATGTCCAATTACTCACTCACCACAAGGTCAGAATATTTATTTTTATCTTACTTGTGATGTTTAGGATTAGTGATATCAGTATTTATTCATGGCTAACCTAAATCAAACATCCTGTTGATATCTATAAAGGGCCATATAGTTATTGTCACAGGTATGCTGAGTCACACAGCTCATACAAAGTTTATGAGTTGACAGGGAAAAGGCTACGGGGAGGGGAGATAAGTGTGCAAGTGTCTTGCGAAATACCCACATTGTTTATTTGTATTGTCCATTTATTGAACTTGATAGATGCTTGGGAAACTGAAGCCGATTAGAAACAAAATAGTGAGGATTGTTTTAAACTGTTATTATTGATTTTAAAGTTGATGGTGGTGGTGACTTTTTGGTTAAATTTATCAAATACTCACTTTAGAAACTGTTTTCTCTTTCTAGTGGTATAGGGCCTTGACCAGCTACAGGAAGACAAGGAAAGAAGTAGAAGAGATAGGGAAATTCAGGGGGCTCATGTGACTAAGATTAATTTGTTCAGAGATCCAGAGTAGCAATAACTGCTGTCTGTCCGAGACTCCTGCGGTCAGTGACTGAGATTAATTTAAAGAGGCTGTATTGAAAGGAAGGACACAAACACTTAGAAAGAGCAGGATTCGATGGACCTGATTCCTTTTCCCATTCAGATTCGCCCAGTCAAATATAGTTTATTGTCTATATTTTATAGTTTATTGTCATCAAAACATATCAGCTAATTTCCTGAACTTCTCATCAATTCTCTGTCTTTGCAGGCCTCACTCTTGTAGATTGTGCCTGCTAGTCTTTCTTTCCTTGCTATATTAATCCATCTACATTAATGGAGCACTTACACACAACATATATATTTTTTCTTAACCCATTCCATTGTTTCTCGTGGTGTCCTTAGATAAGCAGTCTGGGAATCAGGCTTCCAGATGAACTCTTACTAGGAGTAAATAACTATGAAACTTGGACAAGCATTTTATCGCTGAGCCTCAGTACCCGCCACGTACGAAAGAAGGATGTGAAATCACATCATTTCTTTGGTACCTTCCTAGTCCATCACTCTATATTTCTATACATTTCTATCTAGTTTCTGCCGAGCACATGGTCATTAGTAATGGGACAGTTGACTTTTGACTTAATCGGACAAACCAAGCTGGGGGATTTGTGAACAACTTTAGAGTCTCTAGTGAACAGTAAACAAAATATGAGTCATTGATGTGATAAAGTCTCCAAAAAGGTAAATTTGATGTTTGGATACATGGAAATAATTTGGGTTTTAGAATATGAAATTTTCATGTTGGCAGATTTAAAAAATGGTTGAATAAAAGTAATTTCATAAGGGTCATAGTCTGTGGAGTGAGATAGAGACAAGAAACACCTGCTTTGCTGTGTTCTGTTCTACTCAGCTCATATTCGATGCCACACCAAACCAAACCAAACCAAACCAAAAAACAGTAAAAGACCAGAAGAGAGACACATTCAGGAGATGCAGACAAGTTGGAAGGGGATTGAAAGGATGTCTTTGTGATGGGGAAAAAGAGAGGGGTTCTTTAGAGATGTTAGTAGCCTTCTAGTATTGGAAAGAGTTGTACAAAAGATAAGAGATTTCTGAATATATATATACACACACACACACACACACATATATATATGAAAAACTAAGATAATGACTAGAAAGTTTAAGAAGACTCAGATTCATGTAAGGAGGCATTTTGGGGGCAGAACTGCCCAAAATTTGAATATGCCATCTCAACTGGTTTTCAAGGTGCCCTCATTGGAGTCCTTTAAGTCAAAGCTAACCACAGCTGCTCCAGAAGCACAGGACTGTGGGTATCATCCAAGGGCATCAGTCTGGGGTAGGTTTGCTATCCAAGCAATATTTGGAAATGTCAAGAGATATCCTGGGTTGCCCCAGGTCTGGGTGTGGGTAAGATGGTACTACTGGCATCTAGTGGGTAGAAGCCAGCGATTTTCTAAACATCCTATAATGTACAGGACAGCCCTCCAACAGCAAAGAATTATCTGGTCCAAAGTGTGCCTAGGTTGAAAAACCCTAGTCTATAGAATTTGATAAAGATGTTTCATTCCTAACATCCCCAGAGTTGGGAAAGAAGAAAAGAAAGAAAGAAAGAGAGAGAGAAAGGAAGGAAGGAAGGAAGGAAGGAAGGAAGGAAGGAAGGAAGGAAGGAAGAAGGAAGGAAGGAAGGAAGGAGGAAGGAAGGAAGGAGAAATAGAAAGATCTATAAGAAAAATGGTTGTAGGGGCTCCTGGATGGCTCAGTCATTAAGCAGCTGACTTCGGCTCACTCATGATCCCAGGGTCCTGGGATCGAGCCCTGCATTGGGCTCCCTGCTCAGTGGGAAGCCTGCTTCTCCCTCTCCCGCTCCCCCTGCTTCTGTTGCCTCTCTCACTGTGTCTCTCTCTCTGTCAAATAAATAAATAAGATCTTTAAAAAAAAAGTGGTTGTACAGGCAATTGTTTAAAATGGCATTTTAAAAAGAATGGTAATGACATGCAGAGGAACAATTATGAAAACACACCTACACTGCAAATACAATTTAAAAATATTGCTTTGAGAGTGGTTATCTCTGCTTAGTGGAATTGCTCATACTTTGGTTTTCTTTTGTTTGTTTGTTTGATTATTTTTCTCTGTTTTCCCAGTAGTTATAAAATATAGGTACTGCTTTTAAATTTAAATGCAAGAAAAAAATCTAGTTGAATTTTGAAAGCCTATTATGCCCCTGAGGACCTAATGGCACATGGTAATAAGAACGATAATGGTAACTTCACTTTAGTTGGCAAGCATATGTTGAGATAGGCTAGCTCATTCACTCCCTGTCAGAATGTAAATTGTTATAACCCCTTTGGAAGACAATTTGGCAATATTACTACAGAGCCTTAAAAATATTCATAGCCTATGACCCAGCCATTCTACTTCTGGGAAGCTAGCCTAAGGAAATAATCAAAAATAGGCACAAAGATGTTCATTTAAGCATGATTTATAATAGTCTAAAATTCAATTTATAATGGCTACAAATTGAAAACAGCCTAAATGAATAGAAATAGGTGAATTATTAACTACATTATAATAAATCAATTTGTTGTAAAACATAGCCATGGAAAATAATGTTTACAATGACTGATGATGTGGGAAAATAATTATGATACACAGATAACTTTAAAATAATAAGAATCCAAAATATATTAAAAGGATAACCCCCAAAATGTGAGTATACAAAGTATACAAACAAAAATGTTTGAAAGAAAATATGTTAATATGCTAAGAAAAGGTAAACATTTTTAAAATGTGGAATATGAGTGGCTTTTATTTTCTTCCTTTTTATTATTTCTGTGTCATTTCCAAATTGTATACTATGAAAAATCTAACTGTTATAATCAGATAAAAACACTGGTAAGATTTATCAGATGCCATGCTTTCGGTCCATTGCCATCGTGCACTTAAAGACTATCATTTCATTTAACATTATCTACAGTCAAGGTGGGTATATCGTGACCATTTCATAGATGAGAAAACTGGTACTAATCCTCTTCATCTTCCATGTCTTTAGATATTGTTTCCTCTAAAAATCCCTGCCTTGACCTTCCAAGTCTAGTTAATTTTTTTCCCAAGTTTCTCATTGTCTTTCTGGGTTTGTAGTTGTTGTTGTTGTTGGTGGTGGTGGTGGTGGTGGTGGTTTTTATTTGTTTGTTTGTTTGTTTGGTTGGTTGGTTGGTTGGTTATTTGGATTTTGCCTAGCAAGTATACAAAACAAAGTATTTGTGGACTGAATGATTAGGCAAATTAATAACTCACCAACACTGGTGAGCAGTAGGGTTGGCCAGTTTAGGCTCACTTCAAAGTTGATATCGTCACCAAATGCTCCAGATGGATTGTGGAGAAAAACTAAAGTTCATTCCTCAGCACCTTTCTCAAGGTTCAGGACTTGCTGTTGAAACAGAATGGAGCCTGGCCTGGAAGTTATACATTTATCCATTTCTAAAGGCCTGAGTGCCTTCAAAGAGCAGCATGAATTTTTTTCTCTAAATCGTGAGCATTTTCACAATGCTTAACATGGCAGCTGGTAATGATTATTGCTCCTGTTCCCCTTTGAAATTTCATGTTTGTTTACTTAACAGGGCATTACTAATCTAGAGGAAGCAAGTGGGTGAAGAAACACATTTGTAAAGAGGATAAGAGATTAATGAAAAGAAGTGGAGGTATGTGTAGGTGATAGTGTTTCTATAAGGCTCTGTTCAACCAGGATGATTTAAGGGCAAACCTTGGCTGGCTGGTCATAATAAAAGCCAGATTATGGAGGGGATTTACGTGGCAATTACCATGGTCCTTGCTAGTGGGTTACAATGTTTTAGGGCTCCCTAGATACTTAAGATTAATGTCTGAATCAGTAATGTTATTGTTGCAAGATCTCAGTATGATGGGGAGCCATTTGAGACAGGAATTTTTATCCCTTATCAGAACATAAAAAATCTCATAGTCTGCAAGAATACCAATGCCTATGGCCTGTAGCTGCCCTCAAAATAGGTTAAGCATCATGCTGATTGGGTTTTTTTCCTTGGCAGCTAAAAATGCATAAATCAGTCTAGAGCTACTTTTGCTCATCCAGGTAATATGATTAAAGTGGGAATTAGACATGTTCAGTCATTCAGAGATGAGAGACTAAAATCACCAACCTGAGCAAGGCAAATGATTATAGAGAATTTACTATGTAAATGGTAGATCAGGACTGAAATTAAGGACTTTTCCATGTACCCCAGAGAGAACAGATTCACAGCATTCTCTGCAAACTCACTATGCTTATATCTTAGTGTGTTTATTGCCAATGGTATCTTAAATCCAAAGGATTTTAGGGAATAGATGTGTTAAGTGCTAAGTATACACCTGACCAAGATTAGTCTATTGAATCAACAATTCCCAGGAATCACATTGTGAGGCCACTAAGAGAGCTAATTGATTTCTCAATTAGTATGTTTCCTCAAAGTTTAATATCTGTTAAGGGGGGAAGTTACAATGGAGAAGGGGAAAAGTCTGAGAAGCTCCCCCCCCCCAAGAAAGCGGTCAAAACAAGTGATACTTACTAATAAATCAGTTTGAGACCCAAATCATCCAGCCAATGGGATTAATGATTTACATTCTTGTTCCCAGAATCCCACAAGGATTCTCAGCAGAAATGAGATGAAGACATAAGCATGGAGAATATGGTTGCCTCAAGGCTTCCAAATAATCAAATAGAATATTGAGAAATTCCACTGAGGGTATGGATGAGACTGGGATATCAGGGTCAAAAGATTATATTTGGCCAGTAACTTGTAAATACCTGAATCTCACCATTGTCCATGACCATTCCTTCCCATTATATCTCCGAGAGCAAGGAAAGTAATAAATATTACTAACTGGATTGTTAGTCCCAACCCTCAATGTGAAACTCCAATAAAACAGACAAGACTACATGGAAAATTCCTTTTGTTCCTGGACAAAGTAAAAGGAAATTAAGTTAATATAATTAAATTAAAGTGTACCAAAACCCCACTCCTCTGTTTTTCAGATTTTGGACTTTTCCATTTTTAAAGGCCATATCCACAACTACCCAGAAAGATTCTAATCCAATCCCTAGGTTTCCACTTCTTTAAAACCTCTTAATTAGCATCCTGAAACTGAATGCTCAGATTAGCCTTCTTCCCCATCTTTGTGCATGTGTAAGGAGGGGTAACTTGGAGAAGCAGACAAACAAAAGAGAGGTTTTGAATGTCTGCTAGAAGGCAATATCACAAACCCAGAGGACAAGACAAAGGCCAAGATATAAATGACCTGATGTCAGCCACTTTCCTTCACTCTCATTTATTTATTAATTCACCCATTAAATAAACATTTGCTGAGCCACCCTGGTGGTGATGAGGCAAGCATACATCAGGAGTGAGCAGATGACAAGCCTGAAAGCCCCACGGGAAAGATATGAAGATTATTATCTAACCTCAGAGCAAAAGGAAAAACAGTGAAGACTTATGGATGCCCAAACTTTTTCACTTTCTTCAACTGCAAGAACTGAGAACAAGAGACACTATTACTGCCTAAATCTGCTTAAGGGTGAATCTAGTGTCTGCAGGGAAGTTGGGATAATTGGTATTTTCCACACACACACACACACACACACACACACACACACACCCCACATCTACCAATTACATATGGAATCAGCCAATCTTATTTTCAAATTCCAGATTTTCTTGTATGATTTTGGACAACTTGGTTACCCTTTCTGGGCAACTAATACCTCCAGGGCTGCTGTGAAGACTAAATGAGAAACTGTAGAAAATGTCTAGTACCAGGCCTGGTGTGTGGATAATATCTTTTAACTATTCTCCCCCCCACCCCCCGCAACATTGTACCTTCTTTGAAAGCAGAACTCATCCATTATTTGTTCTCTACAATAGACATAACATTGTGAAAGGAACAAAGGGAAGGTGTGAGAAAAGGAAAGGGAAGGAAGGAGCAAGTCTTGAAGGGAGGGAGGAAGGGGAAAAGAAAAGAAAAGGAAAGAAAGAGGGAAGGAGGAAGGAAGAGAGAGAAAGAAAGAAAGAAAGAAAGAAAGAAAGAAAGAAAGAAAGAAAGAAAGAAAGAAAAGAAAGGAAAGAAGTAGAGAGGAGAGGAGAGGAGAGGAAAGGAAAGGAAAGGAAAGGGAGAAAGGAAGAAAGAAAAATGTAAGAAATCATGATACAATGAAGAAGCTGAGTTTACAGGTAGACTTGATGTACTCTTCTTCAACACAGGGGCAGGTCCACTATACTTAGTTCCAGCCCTATCCTCATGAGTGAAAACAGTCAACTTATTCAGTGATGCATTGAAGACCATCATGTGAAACAAAATACAAATGGCAAATGGAAATACCATGTATCATTAACCACCATTATAAAACACTACCTTATTTGCATATCCATAAGCCCCCATTTTTCTGGCCAGACAAAGCAGAACATTTGGGAAGTGTCTAGGCCTCTCCTATGTCTCAGAATAATTATTACAGAAGCCACAACTTATTAGTCACTTGTTACATATCAGGTGCTTTTTATTATATTTTTCCTTTCTCCCTCAAATATCCCAGGGGTGGAGGTGTTTCTAGCTTAATTTTCCAGATGAGAAAACTGAGGTTTAGCTACAGTAATTTAGATGCCTAAGGTTGGTTAGCTAGAAAGTAATGAAGTCCAGACTCCAAGGTCTGTGTGTCTCCAAAACTAACACATATAACCACCACACTGTAGAGTCCATTACATTTGCAGGAGAAAGGTGGGCTTGAACAAAAGGAAATCCAATTCCCACTCCATCTGGCAAGTGTAGGATTTTCTAAAGCCAATGGCATGGATTTGTGTGAGTAAGAATAAGGATGCAGGCAGAGGAGAAAGGAAACCCATAGCAATGAGGAATACACAGAAGGCCATGGATTTCAAATGAATAAATGCATGAACATTCATGCAGCAACCCTAGAAATCAGAGGATGAAGAAATGCTTCAGTGTTTCCCTCATCTTTCAAATGACCAGTCTAAAAGTTTTAAATATAAGTCTCTAAGGCATCAAATCAAAGAAGCTTTAGATCCAAAGACTGAATACACAGAAGAATTTGGTATTTGTGGAGGGCCCACTGTGTGCCAGTGGTTGCATATATCTTATCGTTTCAATGTCATAAACCTCCCTGCAAAGAATTTATTCATCTACAGAGTTAGAGACTGGATCTGGAGACGGTAAGCCCCTTGCTCAAAGACCTGAAGCTACCAAAGAATTCATGAACCCACATATCTCTAATCTCAAAGGCAAAGGGTGGTCACTGCTCTACATGCTAAACTTGATATAGTGCTTTTTTAGAAACTTCAACAGTGGATTGAAACCAGTAACTGGTAACATAGGTTGCCTCTGGGTAGAAGATGTGAGTGGCTGAAGAACAGGAATAGGAGAGAAGTTTCCATAGACACTGTATATATCTTTCCAATTTTGAACTATGTGAACTTTGTACCTATTCAAAATATTAAAGTCTCAAAATTAACAATTTTACTTATTTATTTATCTATTTAAGAGCGAGAAAGAGCATAATGTGGAGAGGCAGAGGGAGAGAGAGAATCTCGAGCAGACTCCTGTCAGAGCACAGAGCCTGAGGCAAGACTTGATCTCATGACTCTGAGATCATGACCTGAGCCAAATCCAAGAATAGGCTGCTTAACAAACTGAGCTACACAGACAACCCCAAAATTAATTTTAAAGTGGATTAACATGAGCATTAAGTAATAAAAAGAAACCTCATTATTTTTGAGTTTAAATCCATATGATTGTCAAATTTAAGAAATGTTGACAAAACAGAAAATGTTCTCAAAGAAAAACATGTATTGAATTTTTTTCCTTATGCTCATTTCAATTAAATTCAGTAAATACATGTTGAGCAATGTCTATTTGTCACTGGGAAATTATGCAACCTTTTAAAGTGTTGCTAAGATTATAGGTAAGAACAAATTACAGGTGAAAAAAGTTAATCATAATTCAGTTTATCTTATTTTGCTTAAAGGTTGAAAAGATACTAGGAACTTATTTTCTGAAATAAGGCATGGAAAATAAATAAAGCTAAATAAAAAAGTCTAAAAATAAAGTATTAAATATGCTAACTTTCTTCAACATTAGAAAGTATCATTCATAAAAGTAACTTTTTTTAACCTAGCATTTTTCTCAGATAAAGGTAGAAATCAAAATTTTCCCTTTACTTGGAGAAATCCCATTTACAAACTGAGTTGATTACACTATAAATGTTAACAATATCAGTGTGCATCTTCTATCTCTTTTGTTTTTGTTAATAATCACAGCTGTGGCACTATGATACTGTGTGCCTGACACTATGTTGAATATTTTTCATATATTGTTATTTAATCCTTCGAACTCCCTGGGAAGTAGATATAATTAGACCCATTTTAGGGATGAAAAAAAATGAGGTTCAGAGAGGACAGTCCTATAACTAGAAAGAGGTTCTGGGATTGGAACACATTTGACAAAGGCTGTGGTCTCAATTACTACATTTCCCTGCCTCCAAAGGATAAATATAGGCCACAGATGCTCAGGGAAGGCAAGTGTTCTCCTCTTTCTAACCAGCACTTAAACTTGGTAGCAGCTTTGGCTTAAAAATGACCCTCATGGATAGGGATCCACATTCCTAACATGAGTTCATTCAAATGCACCCAGATTTCACAAGAGGAAATGATGAGGCATTTTTCTGAGGTGTTGAAATTGTTCCCTTTGTCAGTCACCAATGGGGGAAAAAAAATAATGCTCTGAAAATTCCTCAAAGGTAAAAGGTAGCGTTTCTTCTCCCGAAGTTCTGATATGGTCCCAAAAGGAAATAGATGCTTGCATAATTCAGGGCCCAGTGATTCTTCTTTCATTCTTATTAACTGCAAATCTTTGCCACATTTTTCTTTACTAATTAGTTAAATGCTTAAGCTCCTGAGTCACTGGGCCATTTACTGGTTATAGCTTGTTCTAGTTCTTCCACCCTCAAATGGAACTTGCGAGGAATTAGGCGCTCCAAAGATCCCACATTCATGTAGCGAAAACAGCCAACAATGCAATCAATCACTGCCAAGAGGGATGGGCAAGCACGATCATTTAGACCTACTAATGCTGAGTCAAGGCCTTTAGATGCCTTGCCAACGGGAAGAAGATAGAAGAATTCTGTTTATTCATTTTTAACTTATCCGTTCTTTCCTCCAAAGGTCCGGATCTCACACTGGTCCTCTTGTCCCTGTTACATTCGGGAGCACAGTTGTATTTATCCTGCTGCCTGAGAATGCAATTGAGCATCTCTCTAACAGTGATGGATCCAGACGTGAGGTTAGTTTCCTGCAGGAGTGGCTAATGGAGGCTCTGAGATGCCAGAAGTTTGTCAAACTGCATCGTTAGAGAATGTCTAACTCTTTGGTGCATGATATGACTTTAGCCATCGCTTATATGGGAGGTGGGGAGCTCTGCCTCCTGTAGAAAAGGCCTGTCTTCAGCATAGATTATTTCAATCCACACAACTCAGTGCCATGCAGGGTTCCCAGTATGTGCTCCATTAATAACTGTCATACAAGCCACAGGAAAAAGCTATGAGTAGCATTCCCTAGCTGTCTCTTTTGACACAAACTCCTTAGTATAAACACATGACCTTGCACTCACTGATCAGCTCCAAAACATTTTTCCAAAGCTTGCCTCCCCATTTACTCTTCAGCAATGTAGCTACCAGAATGTTCACTGTTCCCCAGAGGTATTCTCTATGCCTCTCTAACTCACATTCTCCATCTTTCCTTTGCTGCCATTATCTTCCTAAAAAAACAAATCTGATCATGTTGTGTGCGCACACATACGCACATGCATGCACCCCACATTAATCCAAATCTCCACTTCCCTGTGTAGAATGCAGTTCAAGCCCATTAACATGGTGTATAAGACCCTTCTCAATCCAACTGTAACCTGCTCCTCTGGCCTCATCTCCACTCTCCTCTTCATCTTTTCCCTTTAATGATGTCGCCACAAAATGATCTCACTTTCCTCACCATTTCTAAAAGATCTCAAGCCAGGGTACCTGGATAGCTCAGTCAGTTAAGCATATGCCTTTGGCTCAGGTCATGATCCCAGAGTTCTGGGATCGAGCCCCACATCGGGGCTCCCTGCTCAGTGGAAAGTCTGCTTCTCCCTGTGCCTCTCACCCCACTCTTGTGCTTTCCCTCTCACTCTCTCTCAAATAAATAAATAAAATCTTTAGAAAGTAATAAAAAAGATCCCAAGTCCAAACTCAGTATTTTTGTGCACTTCTGCTTCTCCCTGTGATATGGATTCCATCTCTACCTACCAAACAGACTCTTTCTTACCCTACATGAGCTAGTTCAAATATCCTGCTCTGAGAAGCCCATTCCAATGGCCTCAAATGGAGTTAGTGACACCCTTTCCTGTGAGCAAGCCAAGGAAAAGCTGCTTTGTTCATGTGCCTATCTGGCCACATGGTAATAGCTCATCTGCCTATCTCACCATGAGACTGTATTTCTAGAAGTCAGGGATCATTTTCTAATTATTTCTGATTCCTCAGTGCCTAGCACAATGCATATCACCTAAGAGTTGCTTAGTACATATTTGTAGCTTAAATAACAAGTGTCCCGGTGACTTGGCATTTGGTAGGCAATGTTGGCAGTCCTAGAAAGGCTCTTTGTGATCAGCTAGTCAGACTACCCTGCGTTATCCGTCACAAGCCCCATCATCAGCTTTGAGAATGTTCTTCTCTCCCTCTGAATATCCCGGTCTAGCAAAGACAGTGAAGTCCCAGGGAGCATAAAACAAGGGGTGTTAGCTTCAGGATTCACTGGCACCTCACATTTCCTCAGGATAGTAGAAGATGTTAATGGTATGCTAATAGGAGCTGAAGTGATCATCTGGTTTCCTGCATGTGGTAGATCTAAAAAAAACTGAAGATTGAGAACTAAGTCCATAAAGCAAAATTATAGAATACTGTGGCTGAAGGACTCCAATATCAACTATTGTAATGTAGAAAGAAGAAAGCTAAGACCCAGTGAGGGGGAAAAAAAAAAACAGGAACATGAATACACTAACATGGACAGTCATAGAGGATGGCAGAAACCTTCCCTAGGAAAAGAAAGGCGGTGTCTGTTCAAGGTGATAGCTGTTCTCGGCTTGCCCAGGAAACACTAAGCCACCCTGCTCCTCAGTGTACCTCATATCCCCTTGTAGGGCAGAGCAGATCTGGGAAGCAGCCATGGACCTTGGCAGCTTTCACTATGCTTGTAGAACATTGACATTTTTGTTAGGGGTGACTAAGTGAGAAGATTTGCCTTGGTTGGAAATTAGTCAGATGGCATTTCCTTGGGCTTTGCTTTCATTTCTCAGTGAAAGGTTGAAATGCATGAAGCATTTGGTTTTCCTGTCATATTATTTCATTAACGATCTATAGTTATTGCATAGTTTCCAAAAGCCTAGGGCAAGAATAGTGGATAACGAAGGATATCCCGAACACCAGGAGATGTCAGGCAGGCACTGGCTGTGGTGCCGCAGGAGAGCTCATTACCAGGTCCTGGATCTTGATTTTCTCACCTGTAAAATGAAGAGTTTTGACCAGGTATACTCTGCTTCCCATTCCTAGGCCAACAGTCCTTAAGTCTTCCCAAGCCACTCATGAATGCATTCACTGTCATTTCTTTCTTGCTCTGTGACTGGCCTGGAGAAGGGAATCATAACAAGGCGGACTTCATTCCTGCCATCACAGACCTTCCAGTCTAGCAGAGAGCACAGACAACGAACCGTCAGAGAACATATGTTAAAAGTTATTACTAATCATTATGAACACAGTGAAACAAATAATGAGGTATTGGATTACATGATACAGGGAATTACATGATGGAAGGGGATCCTCAGTGCAGATTGAGGGTCAGGACCATCTTCCTTAGGAGGGGAATTCTAATCCGAAACTTAACGCCAACAATCTAAAAATCGTAATAAGGCTCGACTATTCCAGACAGAGGAAATAGAATGTACAAGAGGCTGAAGTCAAGAAAAGGATGGTTTGTTAGAGGGGATGAATGTGCCCAGAATACAGTGAGTAAGGAGAGAGGAAGCGGTATTCAAGATGAAGTGAGAAAGAAGGTACAAAAGGTCAAGGTTTCGGTATCACTTCTAAGGGTGTTCATTAATTAAGCAGAAAGTTAACATAATTTGATTTTCCGTTGTTCTGATGGCTCTTTGGAGAATAACCTGAATTGGGGCCGGCACAGAAGCAGGCAGATAATTTAGGAGGCTACGGAAGTAGACCTGGTAAGAGGTAATGGTGGTCAGGTTGAGGTAGAAAGGTATATGTGTTTGATTAATATTTTGGAAAAAGGCATTGATAGGACCTCTTGATGGATTAGAATTTTGGTAATCATTTAGGGGCATCACTGAGTTAGGGGCTGGGTAGGATGAATATACAAAAGTCCAACCTTAGGAACTCACAGTTCACGTAATTGTCACAGACTGTGGGTGAGCAAAAGTTACAGAAACAATGTTATGTTCTTTTGTTTTCACAGCACAGAGGAGAGAGGCATTCATGATGGGAAAGGAAGAAGGAGAGGTTTGACAAAGGAGTAGGGATGTGAGCTGGGCCTTAGAAGTCGGGCTCTGGTTTAACAAGCAGAGAAGGGAGAGAAATCACTCGGAGAAGTGAAAGCAGAACCAGGATGGAGTGAAGACACGTGCTGTGACTCAGAGACTCTGAGCAGTTTAATCTGAGTAAGACCAGGACCAAAGCACAGAGTGTTAGAAAGACAAGGTAGAAAACATAAGCTGAGGTCAGATTTGGAAGTGTCTGAGGCCTTCTGGAGGGTCTGCACTTATTAAGAATTTCAGAGTGACATTATTAATTCTAAAATAGGAATGATAATTCTGGGGATGAGATCTATTTAGGGGTAAGATGAGCCTAATCACTGAGTTTATAAGTTACTCTAAAACCCCAAAATCTGTTAAGCAAGTGTGAGTGGGAAGCCAGCACATGACTCCCTTCTCCAGGTCTGCGCTCTGAATCAATGAAACAATGAAATGAAAGGAATTATTAATACCAAACACTTTCATAGTGCATTTACCTTATATAGGCACTGTTCAGAATACTTTCTGTGTATTAACTCATTAAATCCTTACAACTCTAGTTGGACAGGTGACAGAGTAGAACCTCAGCTGTTTGAGGCCATTGCTTATGTACATCCATAATGTCTTCCTGTTTCGGGAAGAATGTAAGATGAAAATATTACCTTTATATAGAAAGCATCACTTTGGGAAATGGGCTGTATCGGTCATGTGGGCTTCCTCATCTGAAGCCCAGAAGCAGACAGAGGTACCCACCAGGCATGAGCAGTTCTATAATATCCCAGGCTTCAGCCGGAACCATTGCATAAGTTTTCCTGCATGTCCAAGAACAGTGGAAAATGCGTGTGCTCTGTGAGCAGGCCAGTTCTGGGCAGGAGAGGAGGGCAATGAAGGAACCAGGTTTCATGTGCCTGTGCTTTCCTTGCAAACTCACAAGTCATATCAAGCACTCCTTCTCCAAGGAGAAATGACAGATTGGGAGACAGAGGTCAGCAATATCAGCGTGTTGGAACTTCTTCACCATAGATAGGAACACTAATGCAAAGAAGGGTATCCTTCCCAACATCTGATATCAAGGAAGGTTGGTTCTATTTAGAGGGATATCACAGATATAATAGTGATGTCACAGAGTATAATATACTTAGCACTAAAATTATGTTGGAGGAAAATCAGCATTATGATGTGCAGTTCTGTCAGTGGACAGCTATTTATTTGCTTACCACACATCCAGCATTGTATTTAGAATCAGTATTAAAGTGCCCATGATATTTTATGCTATCAAAGTACAAATTTCCCCATTTCACTGGCTACTGGATAATTCCCAGTAAACAAATTTATTTCACCTAGAGATAATTTGACTTCTGTTGTAGGATGTTTATCAAAAAATCAAGACATCAATGGAAATAAGAACAAGCAGACCATAGAAGCCATCGGCTTATAAAATGTTGCAATCAACACATTCCAAAGATGACTTCCCCATGCCTTGATGTTGTATATGACAGTTATCATACAATTAGTGGTTAAAAATCCTTTGTAGCTGAGGAGATAAATCTACCATTCCTTTAGTAAAGCATGGAGACATACAAACTAGAATGAATTTTCCACAACGCGCCAGAACTAAGCGTGCTAACATAGCTTGAAACACTCCAAGATAGTTCTCAAATTTATTTAAAATTAAGAAAAGAAAATTGGGGGGGCGCCTGGGTGGCTCAGTGGGTTAAGCCACTGCCTTCGGCTCAGGTCATGATCTCAGGGTCCTGGGATCGAGTCCTGCATCGGGCTCTCTGCTCGGCAGGGAATCTGCTTCCCTCTCTCTCTCTCTCTGCCTGCCTCTCTGCCTACTTGTGATCTCTCTCTCTCTCTCTCTCGCTGTCAAATAAATAAATAAATAAAATCTTAAAAAAAAGAAAAGAAAAGAAAATTGGGTAACGTCGGATGGCTGACAGTTGAGAACATTAGAGTGACACAATACTAGCATATCATTACACAATCACTTGTGATAAACAAAAAGGAAAGCTCATATATGAGAGAATTATAAAATAATGGCAAATCACTAGAGACATCCTTGTCTGTGGCTTTCCTTATTGAAGAAGGAAGAATCAAACATCAGTGACGCCTCCTTTCGGTGTTAAAAAAATAGCAATAAGAAATAGCTCAGGATCTCATGCTTGCTTGAATCTTTGCTGTTACTTGAGGTGTGAGATCACTGTAAGAAGCCAATGTGGTGGAGGAGGCAGGGAAGCATTTCAGCTCAATGCAAAATGGTGAACAGGGAGAACCTACTGGGTTATGAGTCAGGGGTTACTCTTCTACCACATGATAATCTCATGTGAGCCTGAACAAGTCATTTAAGCTTGGTATATGTCAGTTTCCTCATCTGTAAGCTGAGAGAAGTTGGTTCAAGTCATCTGAGCTCCTTGCAGTGTGACCATACCAGCACCCTATGTGCAGCTTCTAGAAGCTGAACTCACACCTCTGTCTACTCCCTGTATCACATGACTTTTTAAAAAAGCACCTGTGGTTTGATGATACAAATTATCATTCACTCCTCTTATAGCCACAGCAGGTATTAGTATGATAAATGGCCACTGACACTAGTTATTAATATAATGAAGTTTCTCTGAAGCCCACACACCCACGTTGTTAGATTGTTATCTTAATGATCCTTCAGTGTGGAGGAAAGGACACAAAACACATTCATTTCCCATCTAGAATGTTACGGAACTACACTCCATATAATTCAGTATAATTAAAACAACAAATTAATGTACCTAGAATTGTCTAGTGTCAATTTCTCCCACCTACAGGAAAAGTCAGATATGTGTGTTTTTGCAATCTGTCTTGTTATTTTCAGTGTCATCTATTCAACTAAATATCTGATAAATTGAATGGATTAATATGGAAATATCTAATGCAAATCATCTAAAATATGCAACAGTATAAAACATTTGGTTTTAAGGAAACTTTAGAGCTTCTTGTACAGGTTCTTTCACCTTTGGGGTTGAAATTCCAATCTGCCACTTCCTCTTATGAAGATCAGGAAGTTACAAAGGAAGATGGCAGAGAGGTAATCTTACACCTCCACAGTGAAGAATCAAAGGAAATTAAATAACATACAAAGATAAATAAATCTCTGATGTCATAAATCCTACCACTTGGACTTGAAGACTGGGTGACTCTGGAATACAGCTAAAAATAGGTCTTTAATCCTTATTAATATTTATTCCAAAGAGATTAGAAGCACAGAGGCCACCCAAATTGGAAAGATTTAGTTCTTATACAAGCAGTCCTCAAGCACATAATATTTGACGCAAAGGAATTAGCAAATATTCCTTGTGCTCTTGCAACTGAAGGAAGTGGGACAAGGATGGGTATTAAGGAGGGGGAAGAAGTCTGGATTTGCTTTTCTACAATAGAGGGTATTTATTTTTAATATGAACTACATATTAGAATTACTTTTTGACCAAAAAAAGGATTGAAGATAAGCTTGTAACGCCTCAAACTCCGGCAGCCAACCAGATTACAAGGAAGCAAGATGAAACCTATTGGACATACCTGACTCATAGTGATAATACCTACCTTGCTGGTCTGTTCTGCGATTGACCGAAATAAGCAATAAAACGTTCCTAGCATGGTGTCTGGCACCTAAACCACACAGAGTTCTCATTTCAAGTGATGTGTTCCATTTTTTAAAACCAGTTGTCTTATAAATTTAGTTCATAATAAAATTTCAGAGAGCCTGGTTTGCAGAAGTCAATGAGAAGGGTGCGTGTAGTAATATGTATGCTCTCAGTTCCAGCTTGCTTAAAGAGCAAAGCTTCTGCATAGTGAGATTTAGAGGTGGTGTAGTCTAGCTCAGGCCTCCTGACCCTGTCTGTGCAGTAAAATCACATGGGCATCTGAAAAAGATATGAACGCCAGGACCTCACCACCCATCAGTGGAGTCTGAATCTCTGGGAAGTAGGCTTCCCAGAGTACAAAAAATTTCCAGATTATTCTAGGTACAATCAAGTTTGAGAACCATAGGCACAAGGAACAAGAGCTGCCTAAGTTGAATCTCAGTTCTGCTTTGACAAAGATTCCATGCCTCATTTTACTAAGTAATAAAATAAGTGTAATAGAGGTTAACAGTGATGCCTACGTTAAAGGGTTAAACAAATTAATTTATTTAAAGCCCATATAAAAGTTATAATTTACAATGATAATGCATGCCTTTGTCTCTGTCTGCATGGGTGGAAGGTATAAGACTATTATGATCAAGATCCAAGATCTGGCATCTAAGAATTAGCCCTTATAGAATTCTATCATGGAGTCTGTTTCTACCCATGATGCTGCATGTTATATGAGCATAATTTCAGGCATGATAATATGACAACTTGGGTTGTGTCCATAAGCACTTACTATTTATCAGCCACTAAGTAGGTGAAAGGCAAAGAGGTATAATAGGAAACAGATCCCAATATGAATTGTTGCTATATCATTTACTGAACATGGGACCTTGAGCAAATTATTTTACCATTCTCCATCCTGCTCCTCTGCCTGTCAATGGGAATGATGCTAATGCCTACCACCTAAGGATTATTTCAAAGAATGAAGGAGATAATCAATATGATCTATTTGGTACAGCACCTGGCACTGAATATGGGCTTAATAGGTGTTTCCTCAACACAACCTGAGCACTGGTGTGGTACAGGAATTACTGAAACACCTGTCTCAGTCTTCACAGTCTACTTGAGAAGACAGGAAACAGAGACATACATAATACTATTATGTTTAAAATCTGTGTATCAGAGACAGGCAATGATAAAGAGCTAGCATCTATTTATAGGAAGTTCCTCATATTTGTGTGCTCAGTTTCTTGATAGGGTACATCTGGGGAACTTCAGGTTTTTCTGTGCATGGTTGGTCACTGTTTTGATTTTTGGTTTGGGGGGTTTGGTTGACTTCATTTGTTATAGCTTTAAAGGCACACATGATTTGGCAGATGTCTAGAGTAGCAGCTGCGTCTGGCTTTTGATGTCTTTGAGAACGCGGTGTACCTGAGGACTTGGGTGATGTCTTTCCATTTAGGTTGTATTAGCTAACTAAGAGCAATGCAGTTCATGAATATTGAACAATGTCAGTCCAAATTACATAATGGGTCATTCCTCAGTACGCAGTGTGAATTGGTGTGAGAAAACACAGCACATTCCATATGAATCACATTCAACTCCACTTGATGAGGGATAAAAGTGATTGGGGAGTTAAGAGAGAAATCTAAAATAGATCCTGTAATCTATTTAAAACTTGGTAGAAGGGCGCCTGGGTTGCTCAGTAGATTAAGCCGCTGCCTTCAGCTCAGGTCATGATCTCAGGGTCCTGGGATCGAGCCCCACATCTGCCTCAGCATCCCTGCTGAGCAGAGAGCCTGCTTCCCCCACTCTCTCTGCCTGACTCTCTGACTACTTGTGATCTCTCTCTCTGTCAAATAAATAAAATCTTAAAAAAACAAACTTGGTAGAAGTCTGAACTGAATGGTTCTGACATAAACTGGGGATGGTAATTGGAAGTTGATCATGATTGTCCATTGGAAATAAAAATACTGACCCAGTATTTAGGAGACATGGGTTGAATTCCCGCTTACATTCCTAACTAGATGTTTAATTTCTCTAAACATCACTGATAATTTAAGTGACACTGTAATTTACAAGGGATATTTCCACTACCATCTCATTTGATCCCTAACTCACTCCGAGTGATATTCCTATCCCATTTTAAAGATACATAACGCAAAGCTCAGTGTTTATAAGTAAGCAAGGTTTCGATCCCACCTCATCTAACAGTAGCACTGTCTGTGGACCCCTGCCATGTCTCATCTCTGAAGACTATACTCTTCCCACAAAATATTAGCCATTATCAGTATTAGGCAAGTCACTTTACCTTCCTACTGGTGCCTCAATTTCTTCATCTCTTGGCATTGCTTACCTCACAGTGATAATACAATAAAATCTGAGTTAATAAGGGAAAGGAGCTTCGAAAGCATAAAGTCCTATATGTGCCTATCGTGATATTTCAGGAAATGTGGTAGTGGAACTGGACAAGGAATGTGTATAAGTGAGCCCACCACCCCCACTGAAGTCTACCAGCCAGGTACTCTCTAAGCTTTAATTATTTTTTGGTCAACATTCTGCATTTCTAAAAGCCTCCTGGAATATTTTACTTTCTCTTGCCAATTTTTTTTTTTAATCCCACTTGGGCTGAGTCCAAACTTGAAAAATTTCATCTGCAAATGGATTTTTTTTCAACTTTCATAAAGTTCAGAGTATAAAGTACTCTTTCACAGAGTATGAAAACAAAGTTTACGGTGGAAATCATGTCGTAGACAGGCCACGAGGTTCTTTGCTCCCCAGCCAATCTTCCAGATCTGGGAGAATGGAGGATGGGGTCTGGCCTCAGAGACTAGCCTTATAGTTACATATATTAGTTATATATATATATACTTATAAATATATATATATAGTATACTATATATATAGTGTATGTGTATATACACACACACATACATGTGTGTATATGTATATACACACATACATGTATGTGTGTGTGTATAAATATATATATATATATACACACATGACCCACCTCACTATACATAGCTACCATACTAAGGATATTATGAATGTCCTGGGCTCATATTGAACT
The DNA here is from genome assembly GCF_922984935.1 of Meles meles. NCBI lineage: Eukaryota > Metazoa > Chordata > Mammalia > Carnivora > Mustelidae > Meles > Meles meles. Next base: position 13,971,180 of record NC_060066.1, on the reverse strand, counting down.
TACAACACTGTTTCGAGCTTAGTTCCACTTGACCATCTAGTTCGAGAGGATAATTTCTCCAAACATCCAAAGGAAACACAGCTACTTATTAAAATTGGTCTAAAAGAGAACCTGCCTAACTGGACCAATAAGCCTGAAATCCAGAGCTGGTTGTTAACAAGCTGGAGTAGTGGGCCCCATGCTGATGGTTTTCAGCTCCATCTGCTTGACTTTGTTTAAACACAGCCACAAACTCTTTCAGCCACTTCTCTCCTTTAATACTTCATGAATTTGAAACAAGTGAGTCGAAAGCCACAGTGATGAATGCAAAGCTGCCATTACCAAGCGTATTGAAATGAAGGCTTCTCTTTCTGCTGCCCACTCCCTCCCAGATTATGCTCCAAATGGACAATTACACCAATAGATATTCAGATATGCTATGGTCTCAGTTGCCTCTGTGATTTTGGCCCTGAGAGCCCCTTCCCTGAATTCTTGTCCTCACCACCCCATCGTCACCTTTACCCTCTTTTTTTTTTTATTTTATTTATTTTTTCAGTGTAACAGTATTCATTCTTTTTGCACAACACCCAGTGCTCCATGCAAAACGTGCCCTCCCCATTACCCACCACCTGTTCCCCCATTGGGGAGGGGAGGCGAACCTTTACCCTCTTTATGACTCAGAACGAAGGTCAGTTTCTTCCTCCTCCAGGAAGTTCATGATTCCTCAAGACTCTATCCAGGGGTTCCTGATGCATTCCGTGTTTGCTTGCATCTCAGCATTTATTTCCCCACTTTTTTACCTGTATTCCCCTGCATTCGATCAGCTGTGGACTATTCAAACATTCTGGTGCATTCTTTTCTACAAGGTTTGGATAAAGAATGACATTCAGACAAACCGTTCAGCGTCTTCAAGGTGGAAGAAGCTGCCAATTGTGGAGCACGTCAGTATGCCAGTCACTTTTGATACTTCAGGTGTCTTATCATGTCATTCCAAATATACCATGAAACTGGTAGGGTTACCAGGATCATCATTTTATAAGTAAAAACAAAGCAAAACAAAACAAAAATACCTACCGCTCCAAGAGGCTATGTGATTTAGAGGGATTGTGCCAAGATCACACCAAGAATAAAGTACTCAAAATGGAATCCCAGGTCTGTTTAACTCTAAACCCAAGCCAGTTCTCCATCATCACACTGCTCCCTTACTTCTTTTTCTTTTTTTTAAATTTTTACTGTGTTATGTTAGTCAACATAAAATACATCATTTGTTTTTGATGCAGTGTTCCAGGATTCACTGTTTATGTACAACTTTGGAAAACAGTGTGGAGATTCCTCAAAAATTTTGAAAATAGAGCTACCCTATGACCCTGCAATTGCACTACTGGGTATTTACCTCAAAGATACAGATGGAGTGAAGATAAGGGCCATATGCTTCCCTTACTTCTAAGGTGTAGCCCTAGTTTCGTGTTTTCCGATTTATTTTGTTGGTTCAAATCAAGCCAAATGCCAAATGCACTTTTAAACTTCTCTGAACAGATTTCTGTGGATGCTACAGAATGTCACCCAGAACCAAGGCTCTCATTTTCCCAGGGGCAAGGGATGTTGGTTGCTGGTAGGAATTGCCATCTTTAAAGGTAGCTACTTGGCCCTTTTGATGAATATTTTTATACTCTCTCTCTGAAGTCAGCTCTGTCCATACCTGGTTGATGCGAACGAAGGTACAAAGGCAAGACCTTCCTTGCTTCAATTCTGGAAATATCTGCAGGGCCATTCCCGCCCCAACCCCCCTTGAGATGGGCTTGATCTTCCACTGAATGTGCACTGCAGTTCAGTTTCTTCCTCTGCAATCCTGCTTCTCCTCAGCTCCTACAGATGGTGTTCCCGTGGACACTACCCAGTAAGCTTCCTGCACACAAATCTCTATCCCAGAGTGTTTCTCAGGAAACTCAAGCACAGATAAGATAATAGGAAGTCTCTGACTACAATTTTTTTTAAATATTTTATTTATTTATTTAACAGAGAGATCACAAGTAGATAGAGAGGCAGTCAGAGAGAGAGAGAGGGAAGCAGGCCCCCTGCCGAGCAGAGAGCCCAATGCGGGACTCGATCCCAGGACCCTGAGATCATGACCTGAGCCGAAGGCAGCAGCTTAACCCACTGAGCCACCCAGGCGCCCCCCGACTACAAATTTTTAATGTAGTAAGAATTTGCAAGCAACATTTTAGCAGTGGTTTAAGGATGGGAGGTACATTTCAGAGGGGATGCCTGTCTGAGTGTACTTTCTGGCTCAAGAAGTGCCATAGATCACAAACTTGGAAAAGCACTCTACACACTGCTTTGGGGTGAAAGTTCAACCTCTGAGCATCATCACTCCATGGTGTCACTCTGTGATTTGGTCCAGGACATGTCAATTTCCTAAGCATTTGTTTTGCCGGGGTCTCTACTACCACATCTTCTCAACAGTGCCCTACAGTTAGAGAGGAGTAGTGAGTACCAGCAGCCTGCAAAGTCAAACATGTGCCCTCACTGAGATTGCAGACTTAATAACAATCTCTGCTTTAAGCAAAATGAAGACAGCATTCCCCATGGAGCAAGCCATTGTTATGCCTTCCAGGCAAGGTTTCAAGTAGATATATTTTTGACCTGGACTATACTCAGATAAAAGTGGTAAATGATAGGACTGGAAACCCCAAATCATGTCATATTCCACTTAGACAATATACATCCCTTATTACTTCTGACTGACACTTATCATTTCAAATATTTTACTTCATTATCATGAATTTAGTGAGATTATATTGGAAAAGTATGAACAATATATGCTTAGAAGTAGCAGAGACTTTCGCCCTGGAGAAGAGAAGGCTCAGGGTAAAGATATGATGATTGCTGCTACCTTTAAAACTTCCTACTCTATGCCAGACAAATACCTATGTCATTAGATTATCAACCTTGAAATAAAAAGGTTGTTTTCAATTTTGCAATTTTTTTCTCCAAATGCTACCAAATTCCTTGGCCATTTTATTAGTCAGAAATCATATTGCTAACCAAATTCCAAGCTTTATCTCTCAGGAGCTTTGCACAGTAGGCTGTGCCTCATTCTTTCCATTTTACGGATGACAAAAATAAGGCTTACACTGCTTAAATGTCATACCCTAGACCACACAACTGGCAAATGCCTGAGCCAAGTTTTGAATCTGGGTCTGTCAGAATCCAAAACCCTTCCTTTGAATCCCTACACATACCCGTACTGCATATAAAGCATAACTCTCTTGATCTCTCTGATTGGATGGCATTTGAGAGCAAGAGGGGTATGTCCCTGTTGAGTAGTCCCAGGACAAATGAGAACAAATTACGATGCAGATGGAGATTTCATTTAAGCATTTCAGGCATGGTCCAATTCAAACTGAGCAAAGTCAAAAGTCCGGGGACAATCAGACCTAACTCGTTATGGATGCTCACACAATGTAAGCAGGAATATGCTTTCTTTTGTTGGCTTCATTCTCAGAGTTGAACAGAGATGGCCACAAAAATATCTAGGCTTACAACCTATTAGCCTGGCAACCTAGCAGAAAGAATATCTGCCCTTTTAAATTTGCTCTAGAAAAATCCCAGGAGTTGGTCTGAGTAAGCTGGCTTCCATTATGCATGCATTTCTGAACCAGTTGTATCTCATACTGATGCTTTACAGTTACTAGCCAGGATTGGGTAATGTGTTGACTCTGGAGCTAAGTGGTGAGCTGTGGAAAGCTAACATCAACTCCTTCCAAATTATGTGGACTGACACAAGGGAAGGGAACATTTTCTCAAGGAAGTGTTAACAAGAGAAGGGGGATGGGAGATCCTGGGAAGGCAAAAGTGGCAGACAAATTTTGCAGTGAGGAGTAGACTTTTACAACTTGAGGCACACTTTGTTGGAGCCCTACTCATATCTCCTCAGCTCTTATGATGTCTGTGCACACTAACTGAACCAAGTGCCAGTACCATTCTCCTTTGCCAAAAGGCTGAAGATTATCCTGCAATTCTAGCCTATCCCTGGCATGGCAATTAACTCCTCTCAGTAGTAGATAAAAGCAGTAATTGTGTAATAGGGCAGATAAATACCCCAGCTACCTCATCCCTCCAGTTAGATAATTCTGAGATTCCTAGAGTTTCTGGATTAAGCCCCAGGAATCTAAAGCAGTAATTTAGTTTAAAAACATACCCTATATTCATTTCCCTTTCAGTTCCAAATGTCAGGTCTCCTTGTCCCTACTGTATGTACATGCAAGGATAACCTCCCACATAAAATAAGTGCCCCTGAATCCTTGTAAGTCAAAATTAATGAAATAGGCTATTTTATGAAGTAGTGAAATTTTCAGCAGCATAAGTCTTTGGTCATGATTGTAGAAGGCATTTAGAAAGATTCAGAAATAAAATGGATGACTGGACTGGAGGGCCAACATTTAAATATAGCTGTCCCTTGTAACGCTAAGTTGAATCAATTATTTGTTTGATTTATGACACCTTTACCCTTACAAAAAAGGAGACCTTATGTTATGCTTTGGATTCTGCAATTTACAAATGAGATAACATATGAAGTTCTTTGGGGAGGATTTTTTTTTCTAAAGTTTGTTGGAAAGTACGATATTCAACCTCTTCTTTTGTTGTACCCTATTCTTATAAAATGACCTTCCTTGTTCATTCTGTTCTTCGTCCACTTAGGAAGAGCTCAAGGTTACAAGAATATGTTATTTTCTTGGCCATGACTAGTTTTAAGTTTTGATACCCACCATCTTCCAGACAGAGAAAGAGCCCTCATGAGGGAACCCACAAAACACAGGACATCTACATTTGTCATAAAGAAGGAGGTGAGAAGCTGTCATTCATCTATAGTTCTTTGTGTCTGTTAGGACATGTACACAGTACACACAAGTGTAAAGGAAGTGACTTCTCTCAAAATAAATGTATCAATCAAAAAAAGAAAAGAAAAGAAAACTATTTCACCTTCCTAATGGGTGAAATAATGCTTGTCATGGAATTTCTTCTGAAGCAATGTCTTTATTTCCTCACTGGTATTTTTCTCCAGCTCACTCATGAAAATACTAATAAAAGACAAAAATTTGTTGAGTGTTAACTATGTGTTGGGCACTAGGAAAAGTACTTAATGTAAATTATAACACTGGGTCCTCCCAATTAATACATAAATACATATAATATCAACAATTTAAGTTCACACAATAGGAGGTAGGTCCCCCTGACTCAAGTGGAATAAATCACTGTCTAACAAACCGTTTCAAAAGGCAATACTTAAAACAATAAGCATTCATAATGCTCACAAGTCTATAGATCAACTGGGCCATTTTTCGGGTCTCAGCTGGGCTCACTCATGGATATGTGGTCAGCGATGGATTGGGTAGACACCTCTGCTGATTTTATTTGGACTCACTCACATGTCCAGGGTCAATTGGCTAGTTTAGGATTTTCACAGCTGAGACAACTGGGCTGTCCTCCAGCTAGTCTCATCCTCCAAGAGGGCAGAACAGGTTTGCTTTATATGCTCACATATTATTAATTTACTCCCTTATGGGGTGCCCAGAGCCAGCCTCATACTCTGAATGCTAACTCACAAGTGGGAGGTCTAGTGGTCCTATCAACTACCTCAACCTATGTACTCTGTTTTAATACAGCCCAAGATTGGTTTGGTTTGTGGTTTCCTCCCCTACCTCCTCTTCCTTTTAAAATTGTGACTTCTTTCTTTTTTCTTTCTAGTATTTTTATTCATTTTACACTTAAATCTTTAATTTTTTAAAAAATTTATTTATTTTTTATAAACATATAATGTATTTTTATCCTCAGGGGTACAGGTTTACACACTTCACAGCACTCACCATAGCATATACCCTCTCCAATGTCCATAACACCCCTCCCCCTCTCTCAAAGTCCCCTCCCCCCAGCAACCCTCAGTTTGTTTTGTAAAATTAAGAGTCACTTGTGGTTTGTCTCCCTCCCAATCTCACCTTGTTTCATTTATTCTTCTCCTATTCCCCTAACCTCCCATGTTGCATCTCCACGTCCTCATATCAGGGAGATCATATGATAGTTGTCTTTCTCCGATTGACTTATTTCACTAAGCATGATACCCTCTAGTTCCATCCACATCGTCGCAAATGGCAAGATTTCATTTCTTTTGATGGTTGCATAGTATTCCACTGTGTATATATACCACATCTTCTTTATCTTTAGCAGATGCTGCCATGGACTTCTGTCTTGAGGTCCAGGACTGTGGGGGTTGGTGGCAATAATTATACACATGGCTTTCTCTGCATGGGGCAATGGTGTATATGAGGCATAATCCCACTCTCTGTCATCCAACTACTTTTGCACCACAGTGGATGGTAGCTTCATGCTGATTATAGGGTTTTTCTGAAGGGTTTGCAGACTTCCAAGACTTTGCACAATAATGCAGGTAACTAAGTTCTGATGTCAAGTTCTGCCAAATGGTATCAGCTTTCAATATCCTCCAATGTGATATTCACACCAAAGACAAAGCTGTAACTCAGATAGTATTGCTGTGCCCTTTTGTTTGCCTTTTTTTTTTTCTGTGCCTAAGCCCATCCACCACCAGAGGGGCCATCTCCTTCCTGATTGTGAGAGCTTCCCTGCATCTGATCAACGTCCCATGACACTCTATAATTTGCTTCAAGAGCAGCCTTCAACTTCTGCCTCCATGGAATTCATAAGACCTTTTTTAGCTTGTTTTCTGTCTGGTAACAAAGCCAGCTCTCTGCATATGGAAAGCATTTGCTTTCACACCACAGTGTCACTATATATATATATATATATATATATATATATATATATATTCTGTTTTTTAAATTTCTTTTCAGTGTACCAGAATTCATTGTTTATGTACCACACCCAGTGCTCCATGCAGTACATGCCCTCCCTATTACCCATCACTTGGTTCCTCAACCTCCCACCCACTGTCCCTTCAATACCCTTGGATTGTTTTTCAGAGTCCATAGTCTCTCTTGGTTCATCTCCTCCTCCCATTTCCCCCAACTTTCTTCTTCTCTCCATTGCCCCATGTCCTCCATGTTATTTCTTATCCTCCACAAATAATAGCATATCACAAATATGATAATTGACTCTCTCTTCTTGGCTTATTTCACTCAGCATAATCTCTTCCAGTCCCATCCATGTTGATACAAAAGTTGGGTATTCATCCTTTCTGATGGAGGCATAATTCTCCATAGTGTGTATGGACCATATCTTCCTTATCCATTCGTCCACTGAAAAGCATCTTTGTTCTTTCCACAGTTTGGCAACCACGGCCATTGCCACTATGAACATTGGGGTACAGATGGCCATTCTTTTCACTACATCTGTATCTTTGGGGTAAATACCCAGGACTGCAATTGTAGGTTCATAGGGAAGCTCTATTTTTAATTTCTTAAGGAATCTCCACAGTGTTTTCCAAAGTGGCTGCACCAGCTTGCATTCCCTGCAACAGTGTAAGAGGGTCCCCCTTTCTCCACATCCTCTCCAACACACATTATTTACTGTCCTGTTAATTTTGGCCATTCTAACTGGTGTAAGGTGGTATGTCAATGTGGTTTTGATTGGAATCTCCCTGATGACTAGTGATGATGAACATTTTTTCATGTGTCTGTTAGCCATTTGTATGCCTTCATTGGAGAAGTGTCTGTTCATGTCTTCTGCCCATTTTTGGACATGATTATCTGTTTTGTGTGTGCTGAGTTTGAGGAGTTCTTTCTAAATCCTGGATATCAGCCTTTTGTCTGTACTGTCATTTGTGAATATCTTCTCCTATTCCATGTGTTTCCTCTTTGTTTTGTTGATTGTTTCCTTTGCTATGCAGAAGCTTTTGATCTTATATATATGCTTTAAAACAATATTCTGGAACTCGAAGCAACAAAGTTCCAGGGTTCAGACTCGTTCTATTCTCACATGAAGAAAAGAAAAAAGTCATTGACCATAGAGCAGCAAAGGGAAAAGGGACAAGGATCCCAGGAGCTAGATGTGCATGGTACATGAGAGTTTGTGATATTGTTCTCTCCACAATATGCATGTTTGAAATTTTCACAATAAGACAATTTTTTAAATGAAGTATAATTAACAGACAGTGTTAGTTTTAGATGCACAGTATAATATTCAACAATTCTGTACATTATTCGGTGCACTTTTAGGCCCCTTCAACTATTTCACCTATCCCCCCACCCATCTCCATTCTGGAACCACCAGTCTGTTCTTTGTAATTTTAAGGACCTGTTTTCTTGTCTGCTTTTTTTTTTCTTTGTTCATTTTTTTTTCTTAAATTCCACATATGTGTGAGATCAAATGGTATTTATCCATGATACTTTTAAAAACTTAATTCCCATTAAACTTATGAAGTGATTTGGTGTGCCAAGGAATAAACAAAGAATCCAGGAAGCAGAGTAGTAACAATGACATGACATTCATGAAGATTTCCAAAAGGCTTAATGAGATTTCTCCTTTTGCTCTTCTTCTCTGTATCATCTAAATTCTAATAAGAGAAAGATGGTTTATCAAGCACAATCCCGTCTGAGAGAGAGAAGGAGAAAATGGGTGGGGGCAAGGGAGGAGCAGGGGAAGAAACGAAGAAAAAGAAAACCAAAACTGGACTGGTGACCAGTATCTAGAAGCTAAAATCCAAGTCTTAAAAAGACTGAATATTCTGAGAAAAAAAAAAAAAGTGACACAAACTCCTCCAAATAATAGATAATGGTGCCTTGAACAAGAGTGATAGTGCTAACAATGATGCTCAGAACACTGAAAAAATAAAATAAAGTTAAATAGAAAAGAGTGGTAATGCTAGAGATGGTGAGAAGTAGGTGGGTTCTGGACATATTCTGAAGACAGAACCAACAGAATTTGATAGTAGATTATACATGGGGGATGAACAAAAGAAAGGAGTTGGGAGGTTTTTGTCTAAAGGAGAGATCGAGGTAGAGAAGAATGCAGAGGTGCATGATGGGGTTGGAAGAAATTGGGAGTTTCTTTTGGTAAAACTTTTAGACACTCATGTGCAGATGTCAAATTCGTAGTTGAATATAATTTTGTGGCATTTACAGAGGAGACCTAGACCTGGTATTACTTTGGAAGTCATCAGTGTATACATGGTTTCAGGACCATGGATCTGCAGGGCAATGAGTATGGCTGAAGAAAGGTGGTATTCAAGAATTGATTCCTGGGGCATGCTGAGGGTTTCATGGTCAGGGAGTAAGAAGCAAAATGCAGGGGCGTCTGGGTGACTCAGTGGGTTAAGCCGCTGCCTTCAGCTCAGGTCATGATCTCAGGGTCCTGGGATCGAGTCCCGCATCGGGCTCTCTGCTCAATGGGGGGCCTGCTTCCCTCTCTCTCTCTCTGCCTGCCTCTCTGCCTACTTGTGATCTCTTTCTGTCAAGTAAATAAATAAAATCTTAAAAAAAAAAAAAAAGAAGCAAAATGCAGAGGAGTTGGAAACGGAACCAGTGGAAAATATGAGAACAGTATCCTGGAAGAAATGAGAAAACCTTTTGAATCCAGAGAAAGTAGTCAGTTGGCCAAATATTAATAGGTTAAGTAAGATCAGGAATGAGATTTGTAACAGGCAGGTCTTTGGTGACATTAACAAGAGACATTTGTATGAAGTAGTAGGGATATGAACCTGAATGAGTGGTTCATAAGAGAACAGAAGTCGGATGTAAGGACAATGAGAACAAGCATCTCTTTGGAAGAGTTTTGTTAAAAAGGGGAGTGGGAAATGCAGCATTAACTGGGAAGAAATGCAACATGCAGAGGAGTTTTGAAGATGGGAGGAATTATACAATAGCTTCATTTGCTAATAAAAACATTTGTGGAGGAGAGATAAAGGATGCTTGCTGGGGTGATGTCCTTGAGTAGGGCAAGAAGAGATAGTTCTGGTGAAAAAGTGCAGCAACTGTCCCCCGGACATAAACATAGACTTTCATTCACACTAACTGGGTGCATAAAGTATATAGTGCAGATGCATAAAGAAAGAAGTGGTGGGGATGCTGAGGGGTATAAAATTGTCTCCTCCTTTCATCTACATTCCCAGTTAAACTGGTAAAGATATCAAGAGATTATAGGTCACTGTGCAGTCCACACTTTTTGGAGTCAACATCTTAGAATAGACAATTCAGTAAAACCGAATGTGACAGGGGGAGAGTGGGATGCTTGAAACAGATTACAGATTTCATGGTTATTTTAATGCCAAGATCTGGGAGAGGATAAAGGGTCAGTGAAAGAAATAAGAAAACAGATTCCTAGAAGGATTATCCTCACTGATATTGGGATCACCAGTATATGATATGAATAGTAATTGAGATTATAAGGATGAGTTAGAGTTGCAAACAGTAAAGAATAAGGGGGATGGGGCAGGCACGGCTTGTGGGTCCAAAGGTGCTTGTAATAAGGAGGGGTAATAGATGGTATAGATAGATGACATAAACTTTAAGGTGGCATTTCAGAGAGGAAGGAAAGAGAAAAGTCTGTATGCTATAATGAGGAAACAGGAAGACATCTATCCTGCTTTCAGGTTAAGGGTACAGGGAGGCCAAAAAAAGTGTAACAGAGTTTACAAAGAAGATAAGGATATAAGAGGTATTGCTGATGACTGAACTGGAATTACAGAAAGTACAGCGGGAGAATCTGGGAATTAGGAAGAAAGTGAAGAGTGGACTGATCAGATTGTATACTGAGCTGTGTTGGGGAAATGTTTGGAGAAGAAAGAATGACCTGAGTATCTTGGGTTTCTTAAATGTCTGATGCAGATGAAGACCAAGGCATTATGGTCCCCAAGGCATTGATGATGAAGCTGTGAATATTGGGGGAGGCAAGGTGCAGGGTCTTCCCCGCAGCACCAGAATGCTAGGGCAATCCTTTCTCTCTCCTACCAGTTGTGGTATGGAAAGCAGGGGAGATATGTTATTAACTAGAAGAATGATGCCTTAGCCCCCTTTCCACTTTTGCTAATGTTTTTGCTTTGTTCATTCATCAATTCATTAAACAAATATCTATTTGGGGCAACTAAACCTGAATAATAGATGGCAGAATACAACAGTGGGAAAAGCCAGTTTCTTCTTTCATGGAGGCTTCAGAGTACTAAGGAAAACTCCCTTCACTCAATCAACAAATATTTGTAGGGTAATATTATCAGACTTGGGTTTTTCTCTTTAAGATTTATCTCTGCACTGTGGAAAATGGATTCATTTAGGACAAGGGTGAGACAGAGATACTGGGTAAGGTGTCAGTGTTATGGTCCAAATGAAAAGCAAGAGTACTTAGAGGAAGGTTATATAGATAGAGAACAGTACATGGATCTTAATTATACCTGCAAGACATATAAACCACAGGACTACATGGCAATGGGTAGGGGTTAAGAGAAATGGTAATGTCAAAGACAATTCCTACATATTTGACTTAAGCAACCAGGTGAACAAGGATGTCAGATAACCTAGATTGCAAACACTGGGGAAGACCAGTTTTAGGGTGTGATAATAATGTGTTAATATTAGGTATTCAAATGGAGTTAAGTGCTTATCAAAAAATATTAAGACCTAATATTTGTTACATATTCTATATGCCAGGATCTTTGCTCTGTGCTTAAGTCCCAGAACACTATAATAAGCGTGGTATTAATTCCCTACCTCCTACCCCCATTTCATAAAGGAAGAAACTGAGGGTCCAGGTGATTTGATAACACCCCTTCCCCAAGGTCATACTAGCTGTAAATCCATCCCAAAGTCTATGCCTTACCCACTATTCTACACACTGTCTCCAGGTTTTGCTTAGATATCTGAATCTGAATTTCTGACACCTTTAGAAATAGGGCTTGGCAAGAAATAAAAGCTTGGGCCATAGTCGGAGACAATATGACATAAGGAAAAAAAATCTACACTTAGAAGAGATGAATTATCAAGAGAGTGAGAAACTGGGGAAAACTGGAGTGGTTCCAGAATGTTAAACACTGAAAAATGTTTGCTTAATTTTAAAGGGGATCCTTTTCTTGGGCTGCCTTCATAAAGTACCACAAACTTGGTGGTTTAAAACAACAGAAATGTATTTTCTCACTATTTTGGAGACCAGAAGTTTGAAATCAAGGATCATCCGGAGGTTCTGAAGGGAGAATCTATTCTATGCCTCTCTCACAGATTCTGGTGGTGGCCAGCAATCCTTTGTGTTCTTTGGGTTGTAGATGTATCAGTCCAGCCTCAGTCTTCATATGACATTTCCCCCCATGTCTGGTCTCTCTGTCTTCAAATCTCCCTCTCCTTGTAAGGACACCAGTAATTGACCCCACGGCCTGCCCTATTCCTGTATGATCTCAACTTAATCACATCCTCAAAGATCCTATTTCCAAATGAGATACCATTCACAGGTTCTAGGTAGACATGAACTTTAGGGGGACACTTCAATCCACTGCAGAGAGCAAAAATGACATTATAATAAAACCAGCTTTTTATTACACCTTGATTATATATCGATAACTTCCAGCTTTTTATTTTTTTTGAAAAGCTAACGATTAACTTTTATTGTTTTTGATTTTTTTTAATTATATTCAGTAAGTCACTGTATAGTATGTCATTAGTTTTTGATGCAGTGTTCAATGATTCGTTAGTTATGTATAACACCCGGTGCTCGTCATAACACATGCCTTGCTTAATACCCATCACCCTGTTACACCCTTCCCTCTGAAACTCTCAGTTTGTTTCCTGGGGTCCATAGTCTCTCATGGCTCATCTCCCTCTCCGGTTTCTTCCCCCTTAGATTTCCCTCCCTTCCCCTATAGTCCTCCCTGCTATTGCTTTCTTACATTCTTCACATGAGCGAAACCATACGATAATTGTCTTTCTCTGCTTGATTTACTTCACTTAGCCTAATCCTCTCCAGGTCCAACCATGTCAAACCAAATGGTGGGTATTCATCCTTTCTGATGGATAAAGAAGAAGTGGTACATATATACAATGGAATATGATTCAACCTTCTAGCTTTTTAGATCACTTAATTTGAGTTCATCAGCAAAATCCCAGTTTCTTCCTCATGGGGAATATTTTTGATCATGTAGTCAGTTGTTCTGTTATGCCAGATAATCACATCTCTCTTCTCTCTAAGTCAATGGTTATCAAAGTTATTAAAATGGACACTAATTCCAATCCCCAGAGTTTCTGATTTTGTAGTACAAGGGCATCACCCCAAATTTGCCTTTTTAGCAAGTTGCCAGGTGATGCTGATTTTGGCACTGCTAGTTGGGAGCCACATTTTGAAAATCCAAAAGATCTGCTTTCTCCCATTCTATTCTTAGGGAAACGTATATACAGTCACGTCAATTATTTATCTCTCTGTTTCCTATGTGTAGTTAAGGTACATGAAAAACCTAACTGATGCAGGAATGGTGTTGGTTATACTGAAGTTATTACCACCATAATGGTAATCATTCTTCATATCCTACTATGAGTCAAAAAGTGCCTTCCCATCCTCCATGCAATGGAACTTTCGCACCAGCATTAAGTCACATGTTGTTACCCCACTTCACTGAGGATAGCTTACATTCGGAAGGTGCTCTACTTGGAAGGACATCATGACCAGGGGGCAGTAGAACCTGTGTTGCACATTCCAGCCTTTTCATCCCAGTGTCAGTGCGGGTCTCAGTTACTCAGCAGCTGTTTTATAGCTGTAGAACCTGAATTTGATGAAAAAGATTGAGTAGCGTTCATGGAAAATCACTATAAATGGAGGCAACCAACAGGTTTGTTTTGCTTTGCATTTTTGCCACTGGCTACAACTTCAAGGTGGTGGTTTTCCCTTGTTCTCTTCCTCTTACTCTAATCAAGGGCTTATCAGTCTAGTTCATCAGAGTGCTTTGTTCTTTGTTCTTTCTGTTTGTCCAAACAGCAAGTTTTGTACCTGCTAAGGCACATTTCCTAACACCAATTCTCTAAAGTTCATTGGTCCCTGGCTCTTCCTTCCGAGGAACAAGGGCAGGTAAACATGATGTGAGCTGTGTTCTGTCCATGTTGCTTCAATCTTTCTCCTCTCTAATGTTCCCTCTGCTCAGCATGCCTGTAAAGAGGTAAAGCTGGGACTTGAGCCTGTACAGGCTATCTCCAGAACCTGTGCTCTGACCATTTCACATACTGTCTTGCTCACAGCCCTCAATAGCTCTTCATTTTCTATCAGAATCTTGCTGAATTCCTGAACCTGACACCAAAGGTGCTCAATCAACTCCTTTCACATGTTTTTATCTTCAGTATGTGCAGACAAGGGCAGCTCTTCCAGGCAGAGAAGTTTCTATTCACCTCCCACACCAGTCATGCTCACTGATGGCTCATGCCCTCACACAGGTGACATGCATCAGATTAACAAGCCTGGGAGCCAGATGACTCCAGATATGACTTCTCACTTCTTCATTGACCTTGTAACCTTAAAGAAGTCACTGAATTCTCTCAGCCACCATTGCTCTATCTGTAAAAAGGGTACAGTAATACTGATCTTGCAGGATTGCTATGAGAATTACATGGAAAATTTATGTATCTGGTAGTGTTCAATCATTGCTTGCAGCTCTTACAATTTGTATCATTCTACTGCCTCCCCTTAAGGTATTCCATTTACTGCTTTCTGCCCAAATGTTCTTAAATGCTCACCTCTCTTTCTCCTCACATGAAAACACTCTGATGAGTCATGCCAGAGTCTCTATAATATTTTTAGTTCTCTTGGAGTCTTGGTGCACTGCATAGCAAGTGTACTCATAGTGGCAATCCCCAGGTTTGGGACCTCTTTCACATAGTATGTGACTGTACAAAGACTCTAATTCATCATTCAATGAAAATAATAACAACCCTTTAAATTTTGGCCCTTTAAATTTTCCAGACACTGCAATAAACACCACTACCTGTGGGGGAGGCATTACTATAATTTTCATTTACAGTAGGGTCAGTAAGATTACATAGAATCCTAGTATCTCTATGTTGGAAGGAATCCTAAAATCTATATCTATTCCATTTCACTGGACTGACACTCTAATACTTGGATTCCCCACCCCCAACTCAGCTGGAGTTCTACTATAATGGGCCCTCAGCCTCTTGGAGATATATATACACATCTGGAGATTTTATACACACACACATAAAAACATATATGATATATATATATATATCAGATTATATGATAATCTATTTATGATATATATTTTATATATTATATAATATATAGAGATTATAGATATAATATATATATGATAATATATATTTGATATATTTTGCCACTGGCTACAACATATAAATGTTGTATAAATATAAATATATATATGTATAAATACATATGTATAAATGTAAATACATATAATTACAACATATAAAATATAAAAAACTAAATATATGAATATATATTATATTAAATATAATATATAATATAATTATAATTATATACTATATAATATACACTATTATATATAATATATATTTTATATATATAAATAGATATATATATACTATAATTATATATATACTATAATTATATATATCATATATATCATATATATCATATAATCTTATATATGATATAGGATTATGATTATGATATATATATCATAATATGTATCAGATTACTCACCTCCTAAAGACACTGCAACTGTCTTAGTTACTTTTGGTTCTCATCAGTACGTAACCCTTCAACCTGGCATAAAAAGCTTAAATACCATGGCTCCTTTCTTCTCTCCCTGCCAGCAACCCCTAACAAACCCTGCCTCATAGTTGCTAGAAAAATAGAGTTGAACCGAGTAAATTTGAAGATCCAATTGACTTCATTAAGATATTCATGAATCAGGCAACATCCCATCTAACAAGTAGAAAAGTGCTATGAGGAGTTGTACTAAATCCAAGGTTTTTATAGGAAAGAGGGTGGTGCAAAGCATAATTAAGAAAAGAAAAGAAAAAAAGAAAAGAAAAGAAAAGAAAAGAGAAAAGAAAAGAAAGGGTTGTTTCAGGCAAGGTCACCTACCCTTAGGGCAGAGGGTCTTACACAGATTACCACATCTTCTTTTGGGATATGAAGAGGGCCCATGTGACAAATTACCTGATTAGTATCAATCAGAAAATTTCTGACTGATAGGTTAAGACTGCATTTCTGGGGCAGGTTGAAAGTGTAATTATGTCAAGCATTAAGCCCTGATTTGGTGATATGGCCTAGCATAAATGGCTCCCTCTTGGGCCTGTGGCTTTCTTTTTAACATGGCATATGGTTTCTTTCTAGGTAATTTTGTTCAGATATCTTCCCATCTCCTGCTTCCCTGCTTCTTTTTAAAGTTTTTTTTAAAATTTATTTATTTATTTGACAGACAGAGATCACAGGTAGGCAGAGAGGCAGCCAGAGAGGGAGGAAGGGAAGCAGGGTCCCTGCTGAGCAGAGAGCCCAATGCAGGGCTCGATCCCAGGACCCTGAGATCATGACCTGAGCTGAAGGCAGAGGCTTTAACCCACTGAGCCACCCAGGCGCCCCCTTCCCTGCTTCTTAACTGGACAACCTTTTACACCTCTACAACTAAGTCCAGAAGGGCTACCTCCTCAGGAAGTTTTCCCTCTTTATCCACTGAGGCTAGGTGAAGAGCTTACAGGCTGAGTTGTCACACTGTGTCACATTGTGGCATAATACTCAGTTTATGTACATCTGTGTCTCTCCATCACAGTTGGAGCCCCTTGAGGACATGATTTGGGCTTTTCTTATTGTCATATCTGCAAGGATCTACCCAATCCCTGGCATGCACCACACACTTCAGTATTTATTGAATGAGTGAATGTCTTTATGCCTAACACAACAGCAGCCATACCCTGAATCACTACTTGCTGACTTAGTCTTAGTTCTAGAAGTACCATGGTTCTGGAGCTTTTGGTGAACTCCCCAATAGTAAGAACTTGGCTTAAACTTGGCTGTGTGGGAGTGTTTTGAGGCTGTTTTTGGAAGGTCCTGGTTTTCTGTGGGTCTAAATGAAAACAACATGCAAAGCTTTCTTGCTTCCATTCATAAACTTGAGCACTTATGTACAGAGGGACAATTTCCACCAGGGTTTAGATGAACAGGGTGTGGGCAAACCTTACTACTACATTATTGCCCAGATATGACTGTGAAGTTGCTACAAGTCAAGGTATTTTTCCAGGAAGTTTCCCTTAATTTACATGGCTTTCCAGTAAGGTATAAACAATCACCCAGGCTCATCACTTCCAGACATGGCCCTTCCCAATCATCCTTTGGAACATCCCCAAGATGCACTTCAGCTCATTCTTCTTGTGTGCCCCACTACCCTCAGTAAGCATCATTTCTGTGGATCTCCAGTAAAGTCACATTGTGTAACCCATCGAACAGGATCTTCCCAGCTTCCAGTCAGGCTCACTAAGTGTAAAAGCTTTGCTGGACTTGGAGCCATCTTCCCCAAGTTCTCATTTGTGAGCTTGATGCCATTTTCTAGTGTTTTGGATAAGGAAAATAACACTTCATTTATTTCCATTTTTATTGAAGTCACTGTGGCAGTCATGCTCCATGACAAGGCTCCATGACACACTCAACAAAAGACTAATTCTAACACAATGGCCAGTGTTAGTTACACAGCAGGGGAAAGAAGAAAAAAGAGATAAAGAAAAATAGAAATATCAAAAATTGTTTAATTGAGAAAGAAATCTGGTGGGGAGGGCACCTGGTGGCTTAGTTGGTTAAATGTCTGACTTATGGTTGTAGCTCAGTTCATGATCTCAGGGTCCTGGATCGAGCCCTTTTGTTGGTGGATTCCTTGAGTTCCATGTTCAGTGTAGAGTCTCCTTCCCTTCTCTCCAATCCTACTTATCCTCACTCTCTCTCTCTTTCTCTTTCTCTCTCTCTCTCAAATAAATAAATAAATAAATAAATAAATAAATAAATATTTAAATAAAATAAATAAAACTTTTAAAAAATCTTTAAAAAAATCTGGAACAATAGACTAAGTAGGAAGATGATAATTCACTGATAAACAGGTGCATGGGGAATAAAACCAGCAAAAGTGCAAGGTGCCTGCCCTCCCAGCACATATAGGCTGACAGAGCACTGGATCTGCCCAGCCTTGAGCTCTGGATACTCACTCACCACTCTAGATACAGCTGGGCTACAGGAATGGCATGCATAAGACCTCAACATGAGGCAGGAATCCATCAGAATCATAGAGGAGAACATAGACAGTAACCTCTTTGACATAGGCCACAGCAACTTATTTCAAGATAGGTCTCTAAAGGCAAAGGAAACAAAAGTGAAATGAATTTTGGGGACTTCATCAAGATCAAAAGCTTCTGCACAGCAAAAGAAACAGTCAACAAAACAAAGAGGCAACCCACAGAATGGGAGAAGATGTTTGCAAATGACACTTCAGACAAAGGGCTGATATCCAGGATCTATAAAGAACTCCTCAAACTCAACACACACAAAACAGATAATCATGTCCAAAAATGGGCAGAAGACATGAACAGACACTTCTCCAATGAAGGCATATAAATGGCTAACAGACACATGAAAAAATGTTCATCATCACTAGCCATCAGGGAGATTCCAATCAAAACCACATTGACATACCACCTTACACCAGTTAGAATGGCCAAAATTAACAGTACAGTAAATAATGTGTGTTGGAGAGGATGTGGAGAAAAGGGGACCCTCTTACACTGTTGGTGGGAATGCAAGCTGGTGCAGCCACTTTGGAAAACTCTGTGGAGATTCCTTAAGAAATTAAAAATAGAGCTTATCTTCCCTATGAACCTACAATTGCACTCCTGGGTATTTACCCCAAAGATACAGATGTAGTGAAAAGAAGGGCCATCTGTACCCCAATGTTCATAGCAGCAATGGCCACGGTTGCCAAACTGTGGAAAGAACCAATATGCCCTTCAACAGACGGATGGATAAGGAAGATGTGATCCATATATACTATGGAGTATTATACCTCCATCAGAAAGGATGAACACCCAACTTTTGTATCAACATGGATGGGACTGGAGGAGATTATGCTGAGTGAAATAAGTCAAGCAGAGATAGTCAATTATCATATGGTTTCACTTGCTTGTGGAGCATAAGGAATAACATGGAGGATATTGGGAGTTGGAGAGGAGACGTGAGTTGGGGGAAATTGGAGGGGAGAAGAACCATGAGAGACTATGGACTCTGAAAAACAATCTGAGGGTTTTGGAGGGGTGGTGGGTGGGAGGTTGAGTGAGCCTGGTGGTAGGTATTATGGAGGGCACATATTGCATGGAGCACTGGGTGTGGTACATAAACAATGAATTCTGGAACACTGAAAAGAAATTAAAAAATAAATAAAAAAATTTAAAAAATAAAAAGAATTGAAAATAAAGACTTTTCATCACAAGGAATTATCTCTCTTGTTGCTTTTGCCCCAGGGATCCCATTTTCTGAGAGAATTTGATCCAAAAATAAATGATGATAGTTTTCAATTAGTACTTAACTAATTTCCCATTTTTTATGGATTGGAGATCTACAAATTACTAATCAAAACTTCTGATCAACAGAAATTAGACAGAATTCCAACTTGAAGCACAGGTTGTTTAATATTTTAGTCCATTTATTAAGTATTACTGAAAATCAATGTGAATATCTTATAGGCTTTTTTAAGTATTGAGAAGTACACATGGCCTCCCCTTCCTAGCTCCATGTTACATTTGTTGGTCAGTCATGGTGTGGTGTGAGTGAAGAGTGATTGAATGAGGGTCTGGGGCTTACTGTGAAGAATGGAGGGGCTCTGAGGGTGGATGGGTTGCAGTCTCCTGGTGGTGTAAGGAAGCTTTGGTAGGTTGGTTGGGATTCACTGTAGAATGCACAGTGTACAGAGGAAAGATTAGGGGTTCCTATGGGTGTCAAGAGGCTGTGGAGGTGAGGATTTGGAATCTGAAGGACTTGAGGGTTGTTACTGTGGAGTATAAAAGGGCTGTGGTGGGTAAGCCTTGGAGTTCACTAGAAAGTGTCAAGTATTTGAGATAGGATGGGGTTTAATCTGGACTGTGAGGTGTTTGATGAGGGAAGGTTGGGTCTTATGTAGAAGGTGACATGGCTATAGGGAGGAATGATGAGCACTTAATATCTAATATAGAGAGGTTTTATGGAGGGGGGATTGGGCTTAACGTGGGAGTGGAGTGGGTAGAAGTGTGGTGTGGGGGGAAGGATTGACACTTTCCATGGAGTATGACATGGTAACAGGTGCAAAAGTGCTGGGGGGGAAACCGAGGCTTACTGATTAGTGTGAAATACACATGGGGAGGGAGGAACGGTGCTTAACACAGAGTGTGAAGTGGTTGCCAGAGTAGGAGGGTGGATGCATACCATGGAGCATCAGGTGGTTTTGTGGCGGGCACATTGAGTTCACTCTGGAACTTGAAGGGCTTGTGGGGAGGGAGGATTGGAGTTCACTGAGATGTGCGAAGTGGTGGTTGGAAGGACTGTGTTTTCTTGGAATATCAAGTGTTGTGGGAGGATGACTGTTGATTTGCTATAAAGTGTGAAGTGGTTGCGGCAGAAATTTTGTGCTTAACATGGAAAAGTGGTTGGGTTGTGGACAGGAAGGATTAGGGCTTCCCATGAAAGGTGAAGTGGTTAGGGGAGGGTAAAATCATGGTTTGTTGCAGAGTATGAAGTGGCCATAAGGAGGGGCAAGTTTTGCTTCATGTGGAGTGTGAACTGGTTGTGGCAGGGAGGACTGCCATCTACTGTATAGTGTGAAGAGATGGGTGTGGGGAGCTTATGATAGGATGTGAAGTGATTGTGTCAGCGGGAGGATGATGGCTTTCTCTGGAGTAGGACGTGGTCTTCTGTTTTATCTCCAGCCTGCCCTTTGCGTTCTGCCTTTCCACAAACTATCTCCCCAGCCTGACTAGTTGTGTCCCTTCTTGGGAGGAAACCTTAGAATCAAGAGAAATTTCTACCACCAGCACATCCCTCCTTTCCTCCTCTTATGCAGCTGGTATTATTTGAGGACTTACCATGTGCCTGGCCTAATCCCAAGAGCTGTACTTGCAAACGGTATTAAGAAGACACAGGTTCTCTTCCCTCATGGGGCACTCAGTCTGAGAGCAAACGGGAGGTTTGAGCAGAGAGAAAGCAGGTCACTGGGTCATGCATGAGTTCTGGGCTCCATGGTTGCAATCTCAGGTTGATATCTCAGATATTCACTTCAGTTCTTCAAGATGAAATGGTGCCTGGCACTCAAGACAGACATGCTCTCCTGGATAATGAAGGTGAATCTGGCAGCAGCTATTTCTTTAGGGATTTTGGACAGAGCACGGGAAGTGTCATAGATCCAGAGGCCCCTGACACTGGTGATCCCTGGGTCCTCTGGGACAAGGGCATTAGTGGGCAGCATGGAATAATATGGTTAAGAACACAGACTCTGAAGTTGGCTGGACGTGGCCTCTCATCTCAGTTTTATGATTGTGTTGTTTAGCCCAGGTGAACATCCTCTCCATGTTTTGGTGGTTCTCTACTTTGTGTTTCCTTTCCAATGTGTAGTTCATGTTTCTTGTTGTTGGACCAACAGCAGCATGGACTCCATTAATCAAATGGACCCTGGAGAACATTTTGGGGAGAGTGAGATAGATTCATGGAGAAGGAGGCAGGATTCAGGGAGTCCATTCTGCTGGCACAGATTGATACAGAAGCAACCTGGCTCAGGAATCCTCAGCTGGGGAGGCTGATTCTGTTCACAATGCCATGATCATGACAGGGCAGCCTCTCTCTGGGTGGGTTGGTTTCTCGGTGTGGCTCTGAGACTCTTCCCTGGAAGTTTAGCCCACAGTCTGTTACTTCAATCTCTTAACCAGTTGTGGGAGCTAGTGACATCTTTTAATGGATGTCTTTCTTTTAAAAAGAGCTAGATTTAATCATGTTGTCTGCAGTTAAGAAACATGACCAGTACAACTAAGTCACTTGGAAAATTTGAGCAAATCAGCCTGCACAGATCACTTGGCCTACAGGGGCAAAGCAGCCTAATCATTGACAGAGGTTCTGGAGCAAGACCACCTGGATTTGATTCCTGGCTCTGAGACTGCTACATGAACTTGAAAAGTTACTTCACCTCCTTGTGTTTCTGTTTCTTCTTCTATGGACTGAGAATAATGCTGTCTTTCTTATGGGGTTGTTGTGACAAACAGGCTAATTCATAGCAGGCACTTAGAAAAGCACATATGACATATGAAACACTGAGTATAGATTAATTGTCATTTTCACCCTCTCTAAGCCCTCATTTTCCTCTTTTATAAAGTTGAAGCAACATACAACAATTAGGTGTTTAATGATTTACTTGATAAATTTTAGCTTGTTTGCTTTCCTCCTTTCTTCTTTCCTTCCTTCTTCCCTCTCTACCTTCCTTCCTTTCATTTGTCTTCTTCCCTTCCACTCTTTCTCCCTCCTAACCTCCCTCCCTCCCTTCCAGAATTGGAGAAGGGAAGAAATGGCTCTTGACCAGAACCTGAAGACCCCCTAAGACAGTAACCAACTTATTAACAATTGACCTATTATCAATTTTTAATTGCTTCTTCTCTTTTGGGCCATCTACAATTATAACCACACCCCCAAAATAATGCAGTACCCAGGGAGAGACAGAGACTGAGAGAGAGTTTAATAACTATGAGTTGATTAGTTTAAGTCTGCTCTAAGGAGTCAAACAGCTAATATTAATTTAAGCACCCACTGGGCAAAGAACTTTCAGCACAATTTTTGTTGTTGTTCTTTTTCCTTATTTTTTAATTTCCAGGCTTTTAAGTGTACTTCATATGCCTTTTTTTTTTTGCAATGTTCATAGTTTGTGGGTTTTTTTTTTCCATTTTATACTGTCAATAATACCTTGTAATTAGATAGGAGCTGTTTTTCTTTATTCTCAATAAATATGTTCCCCACTAAGGAAGGTAAAGTTATTAGAACATGAACTTCCTTAAGCAATTATCATTACCACTCTAAAATACCTATAATTTGGGGGAAAACAGTTAAGAGACTTTAGATTAACAGGATAATTGACACTTGACCCACCTTTCTTTTCCCATGTAAATTGTATCCTCTATATGACTTGTATTTGTTTTCATTGCAAGGCATAGAAAACCTGACTCAACTTGCTTTGGGAACCAGGAGGACATGAAAGATGGGCTCATCTATAGCTTGAAGTGGCCCATTTTCTTTAGTGTTAGTTCCATTCTAAGACAAGTGGAAACTAGGGGCTACAGCCTATGTTCTCCTAGGTTTATATCCCACAGAAAGGTAAAGCTTCTCTTCCTTCAAAATTCCCACAAAAGGCTCAGGCCTGATTATCAATGGACTAAATCACATCACACAGCCATATTTGGAAATCGCTGGAACTAGGATAATACCATGTTTTGATATTCAAAGTCTGAATCACAAGTTCACCCAGAGCAGGTATAGACAGTGAGGAGGAATAATGCCACAATAGAAAACCAGGGAATGGTTACCAAAATAAGAGAAAAAGGATCCTGGACAATCCAACAAAACAATCATCTGCTATGGTCATCTCCAGATTATGTTTGGACCATTAGTTGAAGAACTGAGGTCTTTCCATTAAACCCAATGTACATGTTACTCCTATGTACATAAAGTACGTGCTTGTTAGGTCAATGGTGTTAGAATCCTGAGATTTCAAAGTCCCACTCCAGATCCGTGATTTCCAGCCAGGAAGGACACCTCACACAGGGTGGGGCAAAGGCAACTGAATATTGTTGGCAAAAGCTTTTGAAGTCATTTGAAAAAATATATACTTAATTATAGACTTAATGACAAGTACATGCCTGTCAAATAAGAATCAAAGCCTTATTGTTATAATAGAAACCACACGGGGAAAGGAAGATAACATTATCTTAGCCAATGGCAATGGGCTAAAAAAATACTTTGCATATCGCACTAACCAGTATATCATCTACAAGAGGAGCTCCTCTTAATAATATACTGGTTAGTGAAGCTATGCCCTGAGAGGAGTGTATTCCATGAGAGGAAGATACTAGAATTTCAATGGCATGAGATTACTATGTAAAAAGTACTCTCAATTTTATTGAGATATAACAATTTAAATTTTCTAAAATGTCACCTGCCAACTCTGACCACCAAATTTAACTTTGTATCCTGCCAACTGCTCTTCACAATTATTCCTCAACAGCTTTCACCACAGGGTGAGCTTTCTTTTTTCACCTGTTAATTGTCTAGCTTCTTCACTAGATTAAGTGTTCCATGAGTACAAACAGTGTGTCTGTTTTGTTTTCACATTATATTTGGTCCCATAGGTTCAGGGAGGAACATTATTTTAGTCAGGATAGGACAGTTTCTGCTGTGGTAACAGATAAATCTCTAAATCTCAGTGACTTAGAAAACCAAAGGTTATTTCTAATTCATGAAAAATCCATTTCAGTACAGATGAATTTTCTTCATCTTATAGCCATGCCATTCGGAAGATATGTCCCCCCAGGTCACCAAGGAAGAGAATGAGAGGGACAGAGGAACATTTTAACTGATTAAACTCGTAAGTGATACATTACTTCCACTCAAATCCATTGGCCAGACAAAGTCACATGGCCCCAATCTGACAGTAAGGGGGACTGGGAAATATAGGTGATAGTAGATGTGTGGAGAATGTCTACTGGCTTAACCACAATTACCCTCAACTTTTCTGGCTTCCATGAGGAGTAATTTACCCTAAGTCTGAAGGCCTCTGTCCACTCTCTGTCTTACCCTTCACTGGGAGAGGAAGGGACTTTGCTACTAGGTTCGTATGGGAGAAGGAACTAAGCTCACTGTAAGAGTCCCTCCCTTTCTTTAACTCTCTGGAGGTATATCTGACTACAGAGAGAATGTATTCTGCTCTGCTCCTCCACCCTGCAAATTTTGTAGAAGAAGGATACCCACAAACACCTAGAAATGGGAAACCCTGTGACAGTCCAGCAGTGCTTGAGAATGGGTGTACAAATTAGTTGCCTTCTGCTGTTGGTGATAGAGAAGCTTTTACTCTGTTCCTTATAGCCTTCTGCCCTCAGTAGTATTTGTCTATAGTAGTGGTGATATGTGAATGTCCCTCTGTCTAACTTCAGCATCTTCCTCTCAATTGGTTCTGAACTCAGGCTGAAAATAAGAGGGATCTTGATGGATCCTGCATCTCAGTGCCAGCTTGTTTAGTCCTAATGAATTCAATGAACGAATGAACCTGGAGGACACCTAAAATATTATCTAGACCAACCTACCCTTAGCAGACATCCAGAAAGGTGATTTGACTACTCAGAGTCCCTTATCTTGACAGCTGATCGGCAAATCTCACTTCATCTAATATGCTGCTGAAACCAAACACAAATAGAATGTAAAGCAATATTTTTTACATGGCTCTTTCTCCCCATAATTTCAGAGACCTCTTCCACAAGGAGGAGGAAAACTGAAAAAAAAAAAAAAAAAAGAAAAAAGAAAAAAAAGAAAGAAAGAAAAGAAAATTTAAACTCCTCTGAGTATATTTCATACTGTTCTTTTCCAGAAGGTAGGGGGCCCAATTCTTTTCCTCTCCCCACTCCTGCCACCAAAACTATTGAATACTTTTGAGTGAATCATTTCCAATCTAAACCGATAATCCTTACAGCAACCTTTTCTTCCTCAACCATAAAAACGCGGCAGCTTGTTAATCATACAACTATTTAACCCAGACCCTCCCTAGTCCTACATCTGAGCTCTGAGCCTATTACTTATAATCTACCCACCCACACATATTGAAATGAGATTATTTTTCCCACAGAAAAGAACCTGCAGTTACACAAGTTCCAACTCTGTTCCAGAGAGTGATAAAAAGGAGAAGGAAAAGGTCCGGAGTTGTTTGATAGACTTCTGAGGAAGGCAGCGAAAGGATGAAAGATTACCCTTCCAGGTACATAATGTGAAATAGTGTTCCTGCAAACATTCAGAGAGCTCCCACCCTCCACCTGGGCATGCCTCCCTAGCCCTTTGATCTGGAAGCCATCACAAATTACTGATAGTTAAAGGGGTGGTCCCAATGAATGCACTTATCTCCATTCAAAAATTAATAGCAGCCAGGGAGGAAGACTATCCAGGAAAAGAATACCAGACTGAGACCAGGAAAAGAGACCAGACTGAGGAATGCTTAGGATGGTAGAATGAGAAAAGGCTTTGGGGTAATATAGACATAGATTTTGGTCTCAAACTTACCACTTAGTAGCTGTGAGAGTCAATAACACAACTGCTAATGGGGTCTATGTGCTAAGAACAATATTGGGCACTACAGTTGCAACTGTCCAAGAACTCAACAGAGGTCTCACCTGCTCAGAGCTAGACCCTTTCCTTGAAAATAAGGGTGATAAATTGATCTAGTTGTTATAAAGTACAGAGACCATACAGGGACCATGGGTGGCTCATGGTCAGCATGCAGTCAATAGAAATGATTATTTTTGTTCACTGTTTGGGAAGGGCTAGTTGCCAAGTGTCCTGGAGAGGGGGAGTCATTCATCCTAGGGCCAAACACCCAGCTGCAAGTCTAGAGAGATTTCCTGATAAAGGAAGTTTGGAGTTTGAGCTTCAACTCTGACCATCCCAGAAACCAGAGTATGTCCTGTACTAAAATGACATACTACTTGGGACACTGGGAGGGGATTGAGAGGGACAGGACCTCTGGGCCAAGAACCTGGAAGTAGAAGCCAGAGATGAATTTGCTAGAAGGCTGCTGGAGATTTGGAAGTTTGATATGCTTTGACTTTCCAACATTCCTTCTTAGAGAGGCAACTATAAACATTGTAAATCAGTCTTTCGTGCAAAGATGAAGTTTCAGAGGGAAAAAGGCAAGGCTGGTGTTCTCTGGGACTGTTTTCCTGGTCTCTCTCACTGTCGCAGCAAATTCCAGATCCTTTAGGCACTATGGCCTTATGCATGGCCTCCTTGTGTTGCCGAACAATCCATTATTGAAATGTCTCTCTCCTCCTGAAAGGCAACTCCTCCAGTGCTGGGACTGTGTTGTATTCGTGTTGATGCTAAATGCCTTACACACTGACATACAGAGATATTTATATACATGAGCACACTTTAAAAAAAGTTAGAATAATACTATATAAGCTGTTTGGTACCCTCCTTTTTTTTTCTCTTGAAATTTAAAATTGTTTTCTTACCTTTTTAGTGGTTGGTTGTAAGTACTTCATTGCATAGACATATATAGACATAAGATAATGAAATTAAGCATTCTACTCTTGACAGATATTTATAATTTATCCTGTTCTTGTTATTTTCTCTTATAAACTATCCATAGTGTTGTCATCACTGACTTCTTCCTAACAACAGAATCCTAGAAGTGGTCATCACACTGTCTTGAGTATAGTGACGCAATGAGTAATAAAGATCAAAAGCTCTGGGGCTGAACCACATTGATATCTGTATGACTTTGGGTAGAGTATTTAACTTCTCTGAGCCTCAGCTTCCTTACCTCAAACCGTACAGATAATAAAAACTAACTAATAGGGTTGGTGCAAACAATAAATAAAGTAATATACTTAAAGCACACAGAACACTACTTGTAACATAGCCATTGTTCTATGAATGTTTGCTATTATTACTTATATTTAAATCGCTGCATCTGACAAGACTGGGAGACCATTGAGGGCGGTGACCTTTTCAAACCTCCACAACTTGGCACTGAAAGGGAGTTTGTGCATATTTGCTGAATAAATAAGAAATGCAGTTGTGGAAATCAACTATTGACTTGGCTGTTACCCAATATTCCACAACAGGCAGATCATTAGTTTGGGTTAAATCTCTATCCCCCCAAATACATTGAAACTTACCAGTCCTTTGCACCTTAGTTTGGCATGAGCTTATTGGATATTTTCTAGACAATGATTGACAAGAGGAAGGAGAAAAACACATAAAGGAATCCAAACACCCTAGAGAAAGACCAGAGCAGACATCATAAGGGAATCAGAAGGTAGTGGAAAAGGAGTGATCAACCTGAAGATAAATGTCAATGGTGCCCAATTTTGTCCTGGGTTGGTTCTGTACCTATACAATTATATTAGAGTCAGGTTACTATTCACATAACTGTGGCTGAGTATTCCCCCTTCTATCAACAGATTAAACTTGGAATGAGGAAGCAAACAGGAAAGGAAGTTGATGGTTACTGAGTGCCTACCATACAACAAAGACTTTTAAATAATGATTGTATTTGAATATTACAAACACTGCAGGAGGTCTGTATGATTATGCCCTTCCTACAGATGAGAAAACTGAGACACAGTCATGCATAGTCAAAGACCTAAGAAACACAGAGCAATGATTTAAACCCTGACCTCTTTGCCTCCCTGTTCTATCCCTTCCTAGTTTAGCAGAGCCCAAATAGACTTCACTCCTAAAGAACTGAAGCATTGCAAGCCTGGGATTCTGGCTTCTGACACTGGTCAGGAAAGGATAGTACATTAACTTTAGATCTGATCCATAAAACTGGCAAGAAACAAGCACAGTCATTAGCCTTTGTTTCTGCTTAGGTACCGTGGTAGGAGATGGGAAGGAGCAAATGTGTTGAAACAGGTAGCAATAAGCCCGCTCCCTCTACAAGTGGGAACTTGCATCATCAGAGAACTAATGCTGTTGAATGTTCTGTAATTAAGGAGAAAGCAGCACAGCTGGATATCTGAGACAGTATTCCAAATTTTGCATAAATTTCCTTTCAATCACCAGCTTCCATCCTGGTTTTGAAAAGAGGAAAAAAAAGAAAAAAAGAACAGAATTCTGTTCTTAGTGTTCATTTTTGACTATCATACTGTGATCCTACTCAGAAAAGGCTAAAATGATTCAGTGTAGTCCCTATTAGAGTTTGGTATTTTCTGGAGAAAGTGCAGATATATTTGGAATGTATGCACTACTTAGGCATATGAATCATTTATATCCTAGAGTCAAATCTGAGATATATATTCAATGTTGCTTCCAAGGATTTTATAACACAAATCTTCCATTATTGCCTTATGCGTTATCATCTCTTAGTGGGAAAATAAACTGGAGACTAGAATTTATTTTCCCACCTATACAAGGGGTTAAGTAATTATACAAGGGGATTAAGTAACTCATTTAAGTATAGAAAAATGAGATGCATTAAGAAAAAAGAAAAGAAAAAAAATCTCATTCAGGGGCCTAGAATCATAAATTTCAAAGAGACCTTCTTATATGTCACATCTAATGTGACATTACTATAACATTGCCACAACACAGGGATTGTCTCTAGCATATCCCTGGGTGATGACCATCCAAATCCCACTTCAGTACGTCCAAAGAAGAGATGATGTGCTTCCTCTCAATGAGATCCCATTTTTCAAAGCAAAGATTCCACATGATCAAAGAAGATACTCAGAAGTCATTGAGCAGGCCTGGAAAATGTTGTAATCTATCTGTAAGGCCATGTTAATACCAGGTGGTTTACTGAAGGTGAAACTGGTGGTTTACTGAAGTACTAGGTACTGCAGTAACAGTTATGTATGCGGCTGCTTCAAAAGCTGAGTCAGGACTTCACCCATCCTTATCTTCAATTTTAACCTTTTTATATTTACAGCCTTGATGTATTGAATATTTACTGAATGACGAACACTGATGAAGCACTTCCAAAGCTTTGCTCATTTATCCCTTCAGTCATTCCAATGAAGGATTACTATCACCATTTTATAGATGAGAAAATTGAGGGTTAAAAATCTGTCCCAGTGAGGGAAGCCATTTGTGAGTGGTAAGTGCTGCCCTCAGAATTACTGGAGGGATGTGTAGAAACTAATTCCAGCTGATGAAGGTGACCTATTGAAAGAGAGGACTTCTGAAATGGGCACTGAGGATGAACAGAGAGGAAAGCATTCCATACAAAGAGAACACCATGAAGAAAAGGTCTAGGACAGTGAATCTGTGAGACTTCTGACAGGTAGCACCCCTGACTCCCTAACCAGGCTCTCTTTACTGTACCATTATGCCTGGCATATATTTATTAATTGCCTTATTTGTGGCTCAGATGTTTGGCTTCACAGTGCTTGACCCAGGACATGGGTCTCCAAGCTCTCAAGTATAGGATTTGTTCTTCAACCCTGCTTGATGTCATAATGACAGGGATGGCATCAGAGAAACCTGGAGCAGGCAGGGAGGGAGCTCATTTCAAGAGCCAGACTTGGATGCACAGAATGCCCAAAACTCCAGATCCCTTTGTAAGTTGAAGATTTTCTTTTCCTTCAGTGGTACCTGTAACAAATTTTGACTAAAGGGAACAACTGACTCCACTCACCAAATGGCAATCAGTTATAAGTACCAACCCTCAGGGAATCACTCCTCCTTTAAAAAGAAAAATCTCCTTTAAATAATTACACATTGGCCTCTGGGTTAATGCAAATTATGGGATACACTACCAGGGCTTCTGCCAAGAACATATGAGACATTATTTGTAATACTCAATGCTTTCTGCTTTGAGTTATTAATCCATTCTGAGCTTTAATGAGATCAGCTGTGGATCTAGAACATTCTGGAGAGTTTGACACTGAGCCAAATGAGAGGAAAATAGAATCAGAGAAATTGTACAGCTGGGAAAGTCTTACAAATGGCTTTTTTTTCTAGAGATTTCAAATTTGTTTTTAATAATGGAAACCCTCTTTCAGACATTATCTTAAATGGACTGTGAGGTAGGAGTCTATTGCTCCTGTTATTCCTGTTTTGCCTCTTTCTTGATAAAATATACCTAAATTTTCTTTCAGAAAATACCCTGACTCCATTTATATTGTGGGGATTGGCCCTGACCCAGTGCATTGGGGCTGTCATTAACATTTGCAACTTGAGGCCAATGCTGGCCCAGGAAGCAGATCTGAGAAATACGAAGAAATGAGCCCCTAAAGTAAACATAATTAACCTGTGGAACAAGGTGTACCTGAAGCCATTTGTCCCTGGACTTCTTAGTTATGTAAATAAACAAATTATTCTTTGTGCTTAAACCAGTTTGAGTAGGATTTTCTGTTACTTGAAAGTGAAAACAAGGTAAAAGACTCCAAAACGCAACAGTATAGAAAAGATAAAAGCCTTACTACTCTGGTTGAAGAATGCATAGGAAAACTGGAGCAGAACTCACTGTGTACTCCCAGAATTTCCATAAAACTCTGTCAAAGGACTCTACTCTCCAGTCCAACCTCTTTACAGATGGACAAACCAAATTCAAAGAAGAATACTAAAAATAATGACAGCACACTCGAAGAAAATAAAACATGGGTACAAGGGTTTTTTTTTTTCTTTTTTAAAACAAGTTTCAGAAAATTAGGCAGAATGAGTAGTTACTGCTTAAATATTACAAAAGATTTATTTAAGGAAATCATGATAATAGAGTATACAAAATAACAGTAAGAAAGTCACTCATGATTACACCACAATAATTCATATAATGTTACCATGTTTTAAAAAGTCCGTAGAAATCATGTTTGCTACCCTGATCATGCTTTTTATAAGCTTATCAGAGAAATTTCTGGTATGTTCTGATAAAAAATGCACTTTCCCTTTGGGATCTGGCTTTATATTATGCCATTCATCTTTCCTTTTCAGCAGGTGGCACACAGCTTCACAGTGTTCTCTTGAAGACCATCACAGTTACAAGATACATCCTTTTGATGAACTAAAAGAAATGCAACAGTCAGATCAAAATTTGGTAGCACAACATGAAAGGCACTTGGTAGACCATTGTGCCATAGTAGACTGGTAAAATATCACAGTCTATAAAGGTCAGAAGACCTGGCAAAGTTCACAAGTCAGAGAGAAGAGAATCTGACCATGAATTTATAATTAATGACTCACTGCCTCTTTCATTTAAATGAAGTTACCTACATAGAGGAGCTAATTCCACAAGCCACACTGACTTTCTCTTTTCAGTGAGTGAAAAAAACAATCTAGTGGTTAGATAAACAGATTCTAGACCAAAACTTGAAAGAACATCATTTTGTTCTGTCTCTTATCTAAAGATGAATCATTGCATGACCCCTTTCTGAAGTCTAAGAACCATTTTATAGAAATGGTACCTGATTAAGTTTGGAACTCAACTTTTTAGAAAAACCTTTTATCCTTCTGTTTGATGGAATGGAAATAGTACTAGCTAGAAATACCTCATACTTTTTGGTTAAAAGGAATTTATTTTTGGTCATCGGTATGAACCGTGTTGTATAAATTTTTTGTTTCTTGCTCTCTCATCTAATATATCTAAGTAAAGGAGAATTTTCTAAAACTTCATTTGTGAGACTCCTGGGTGGCTCATGGGCTAAACCTCTGCCTTCAGCTCAGGTCATGATCCCAGAGTACTGGGTTAGAGGGAATACTGCTCAATAGGGAGCCTTCTTCTTCTGCCTTCCACTCTTCCTGTTTGTGGTCACTGTATCTCTCTCTCTTCCTTTGACAAATAACTAAATAAAATATTTTTAAAAATAAATAAAAACTTCATTTACTGTTAGTGAAAGTGCTGAAATATTTGAGAAACCCTCAAGGGGCTGGGAGCTGATATATTAAAATATGATTTGTTCATGAAAATCCAAGGAAATTATCTTTTTCCCATACACAGAAAGACTAATTTTGCTACTCAAACCTCTTCATCTTGTTTGGGCTATCTTAGGTCAGTGAAATCATCAATAACTTGTTACTAGAGCCAAGGAGTTACTAGAAAAGCCAGTTGGGTCAGTATCAGTAAAATTTGAGACTATGCAATTTTTCTGAGACCAGAGAGAGACATTGTGGGATCTAACATACCACGACAAAATGCTACAGAGTTATTTGCCTGAATTTTAAACTGCTTCTTCCATTTACTAATTACGTGAACTTGGACAAATTACTCATCTCTCCTCAAATGACTTTCTCGGTGTTCTCATCTATAAAATGGAGAGATATATGGTACTTAATAAGGTTTTTGTAAAGATTAGATGAGTTAGTATATATTTAAGACTCTTAAGATGATGTCTGGTATAAGCACTCAGGGTTAGTCTTTATTAGCCTAATTGGCTAGTGCAACTGACAAAGTCAGCAGTTTGTGCCATGAATAGCTTCACCTTGAGAAGGATTGAGATAAAAAACTAGATCTCACCAGCCAGATAATTGTCATGTTAGTATTTCAGGTCAGTTTGGATATTCACTGGTTGTGGTAAATGGATTCCTAAGATTCTCCCTAGATTTCAGCCCCATTATGTGCAGTCCCTCTATAATCTCCCACCCCTAGGTGCAAGCAGAATCATGTATACCATGGGGTACCACTCTTGTGATTAGGTAACTAATCAGTTGACTTGGAGTTAACCAAAAAGAAGGTTATCCAGGAGGCCCTGACCTAGTCAGGAAGCTGGGTTCTTCCAGAAGTTAAAAAGGGCTGAAGTGTGGGGAGTTCTGTGGAAGATTCCATATGGCAAGGAACTGAAGTGGTCTTGAAAAACTGGAAACAATCCCTGGACAGCAGAAGAATGGGTGTCTTGGTCTTATACCACAAAGAGCTCAATTCTGATAATACCCATACAAGCCTAAAAAAAAAAAAAAAAAATACCCATACAAGCCTGAGTGAGTCCCTTGCTCAAGAGGAGATTACAGCCCCAGCTGGTACCTGGATTTCATTTTTGCGATACAGCTAGCAGAGAATGTGGTGAACTCTAGCCTGAATTCTTAGCTACAAAACTGTGTTATAATAAATTGATGTCATTTTAAGCTACGGCATTTGTGGTAAATTGTTATATAGCAATAGCAAAGTAATACACTGCAAATGATTTAAAGTTGTACCTCATCTGCTGGGCTCATGTAATGCTAGAAGGCTAGAAAGTAAGAGTATACAGTCACCACCTTGCTCCTCACTTGTCCTTGTGAAAGAAGCACGACTCAGGGAATCATGTGGCACCAGCGGGTAGCTCCTGCAGGTAGATTGCTGTCATCCCCCAAATGCCTCTAGTTCCATCAGTACAGTCCCCAGAAGACCCTCACTCTGCAATAGCATCTCCTTTAGGCTTCTATTTAACAGAAATGTAAAAAAAAAAAAAAAAAAAAAAAATTCCTAATCACTCAATCTAACTTTGGTCTCCTAGTAATGCCCCTAACCTCACTACTTACTTCCTTCATAATGTGCATCTATGATTATCTTGTTTCTTGTCTTCCTGCCCTATATGGTGTACTCTATGATTGGAAAGTAAGCAACATGTAAATAAGACTGCTATCTTGCTCATATCTCCAGAGCCTGGACAAATGGCTGCCACCTAAGGAATGTTTGCTACATGAGAGTATGAGAGAGAAATACGGACAGTGCCCTGAGAGCAAACACATAATGCCGTTACACATTCATATGCCAGGCATTTGTGCACAATTTTATTAAAAGGCTTTTGCAGCACGTCGTTCATATTCTTGTTTTAGGATTGTTGATACTGTTTTTATGAGATCCTGGAGGACAGAGATTGTATCTTCTTACCTTTGTGTTCTTAGTTCTAAATATAGTGGTCAGTGCATGCTAGATGCTTAATAAATGTTTGTGAAATATAATGGAATTGATAACTAAGTTATGAAAATCAAACTATCCTCAGTATGGCCAGACAAATATAGATATAGATATATAGATACATAGACATTGATTTGACTAACTGTAACTTTTTTTTAAATTTTATGAGCTATAGCAGTTTTCCACTTCTTTCCTAACTCCTAAGGCTTTTACAAAAGTCTTCTTCTAGTATTCACCCCCTTTTTCCATATTAACTCCCACTTGCACTAGTTCCTCCAAAACTTGACTGAATGACGTTTGCATCTGAAGCTCAGTCAGCCCAAGAGTACAGACCAGCTCCAATGACAGGCCGTAGCATTTCAACAGCATCAGCCTACCCATTATGTACGATTTTACAATAGGTGCTCTTCCATGCCATGAGCTGATTCTGACCCTGCAGCCTTCCCATCCGCTGATGCCCCTATAGATATCTGCGTGCAGCTATGGCTGTCTTTCCCTATCTCCCCAATACTGCACTTTCCCTCTAGGTAAACTCTCTGTCCTGCATGTAAAAAAACTTCACATAATACTCACTACCTGCCAGGCTTGAGTGTCTCCTACTCTTGACCTATTTTTCTTAAAACACTTTCCAGGTATCCCATTTTCCAGGAGAACTGTCGATGAACTACAACACTGAAAATGGAGTGTTAGTCTCTCCTTCTGGTCCCAGAGCCCCCTGCACTTACCTCTTTCACCGCACTTAGCACACAGCAGCACACGGCTGTCTAATGACTAGTTTTTATTATGTCTGTCTCCTTTCTTGAGTAAGTTCCTTGAGAAAGTGTTTTATTTCCAGATACCGAGTTCCTATCATACTGCCTGCTACATAGTCGGTTCTTAAGAAATGGAGTTTGAACTAAGAAATAAACACACCACAAATGAAGGCACTATAGGCAGAGCAATGCCCTCCCCCCCAAATGTCTACATCTTAAATTCCAGGACCTGTGGTATGGGACTTTGCATGGTAAAAAGACTTTCCAGATGCCATTAAGGACTTTGAGATGAAGAGATGATTCTGGATTATCCGGACACACCCATCACAATCACAATAAACACCCTCTACTAGGGAGATAGTAGGGTCAGAGTCAGGGGAGGAGATACAGCAACAGAATCAGAAGTTGGAGTGATGGAACTGCTGACATTGAAAAGGGAAGATTCATGGAGCCAAGGATTTTAGGCAGCTGCTAAAAGCTGGAAAAGTCAAGGAAGCAGATTCTCCTGAAGATTCTGAAGAAGGAACACAGTTATTCTGATACACTGATTTTAGCCCAATGAAACACATTTTGGAAGTCCAAAACCCATAATTATCAGATAATAATTTTTTTTGCTATTGTTTCAGGCCACAACATTGGTGGTAATCTCTTACAGCAGCAAAGAGAAACTAAGAAATGAATGCACAGGGAGAGAACTATCTTAAAACCTCCTCTTTATAAAAATCTGCTTGCATTTCTTGCTGTCTGTTAGTCAATGGTGTTAAGTCCTGCCAACAATAGGACCCATGATTTATATCTGTAGTAAAGCTCTCCCCATCATCTCCTTGGCTTCCTCCTCAACTTTGTGCTGAATGTAACATGGTTGAGTGGAAGCAACATGGGCTTCAGGAGCAGAGAAACATGAATTCAGTCCTAGTTCCATTACTCTCAGCAGCATGCCTTAGGACAAGTACCTCCACGCCTCTGATTCTATTTCTCCATCTCATTTTCAGCATTGTTATAAGAGTTAGACAACAAACAAATAAATCATAACAGAAAAGTGGGTTTTTTGTGACAAGCAAGGCAGCCTTCTGAGGAGATGGGTGAAGTATTCACACTAGAGTGTTTCTTCTCTGGACATTCATGGGACTGTGTGATGGCAGAAGGTATGGATAGCTAAGTTCCTTCTTTACCTTACAGAAGGAGAAGACTTGGTGTCAATGGGCTGAATCATGGAAGGAACAAAGTAACAAAGAAGTTTGGATGGGACAGGAAAGGTCAGGGGATGACAGAAGGCAGCAAAGTCAGTAGTGTAAACTTCCCCAGAACTTCCAAATCACCAGAAAAAAGTTATAGTATATTTTTTTATGGAAACACATAAAGGCTAATTCATAGAATTTCTCTAACTTAGGGAAAAACAGAGAGAAGTCTCAGGTGGAGGGTGTTCATGAAATAGTAAGCCCCGGGGCATTAGCAAAAAGTCAAGAGAGGACTTTGGACATCCAGGGACCATGAGGATGAGAACTGAGCCACGCCTACCCAGCTTTCCCACAATACAGGATAGGAGTGACTGGCAAGTTACACACAAACAGCAAGGATTTCAGGGCTGGGAGTGTTCAGTACAATTTCTCCTCCCATTTGGAACACTTGACTTCCCAGTTTGTTTACATAGAAACATAGGAAACAGCTGATCTGAACCAACAAGAAAACAGTGGGGTGGGCAGGTGGTCATAGCAGTCAAGAGATCCATTTTCCCCTCCAGCCCAGGGTTTATCCCCTTTTTTCTCAATCTCCTCTCTGCCCTCCAGGCCACTGCTGTCTGCTGGGGAAGACTTAGACAAAAGAGCAGGTGGCTTCACAGGCTTCTCATTTAGGTAATGAGTTAGAACCTTTACCTAAAGCCAAGCCCAAGGATGCTTCCAGCTGCTACACACTGGAAGTTGACAGACAGAAACGTGTGTGTGTGTGTGTGTGTGTGTGTGTGTGTGTTTGGGTTGACAGGGAGGCTGGAACATCTTCATAATAATCAACAGATTCATAGCTGTTTCCTTCCCCTGCTCCTCCTGCCTTTCGTTTTGTAAACCATAAGTTTCTTGGATCACTTGATTCCTTTATGGGGTGATGAAAAGAAATCAAACCTAACTTTAGGTAATAAACTACCTCTTCAAGCAATCAACTTTATGCACAATTTTCAAGGAACTCCTCATTGCCTCTTCTGAACTGCTATAGGAAAAGACTGGAAGGAGATAAGCAAAGACCAACAATATAGGGTGAGGCCCCTGGGCCCCCTCTTAAGCTCTGGGTACATGAATTGCATTCTGGGGACAAAGACAACTTTGACAACTTAAGACAGGAAATGTGGTCATTACCAACCCAGAGCTGGGTGTGCAAACACAGCCTCTATGTTTATATATCTTTTCCCAGGTTGTGGACATTGTTTAAATGAGAAGGGAAGAAAGTGCAAGAAGGAAGTCCTCTTCCTTTTGGCAAGACCAAACTTCACATGCTCGACCTGCATCTTTTGTCTCAAGGAGCAAGCGTCACCTCGTTTGTGTTGGGCGTCAGAGAGAGAGTTCACAAGCCAGCATTGCCTCCACTGATGTCAGTCATTCAACAGCCATTTATGGAACACTGATTAGAGGACAGTCACTATACTGGGTGCCAGCATTATAACAGATGATCAAGAAGTGCATGCCCTTTCCTTCCCCCTCCCCAGAGCTCTTGGTCATGGTTGTGGTTCACTTTTTCACACTCACCATCACTACCACCTTTCTTCTCATCATTTAAGGCAATTCTGGACATCAAATTGTGCTTACAAAGCATGTAGGGATAAACAAACATGAACATAAAAATAAAAATAGAATCTTAAAAAAATAGAAGAGAGGAAAATAATCACCTGGTGATTTCATTAAAATGCAGATTTCCAGGTGTATTTGCCATATTATGAATTAGAAAATCTAGAAACAGGTTCCAGGACTCAACATTTTCAAAACAATCTAGAAGATTCTGATGCAGGCATTTCATGGCTCACGTTTTGCAAATACAATCTTCTGTTAAACGATCTTGTGCATTTTTGTCACATTCATTGTGTTTTGAATGTCACAACAGCCCAAGAAAGTAAATGGGATAGGAATTATTATCTCCAATTTACGGATGAGGAAAAGAAATGCATAATAATGCCTATTCAACTTGATTTAATATAACGGGCATCTAATTTGTTCAAGCTCTGCACTAGAAACTATAGAGGATGAGACACTCAGTGGATTT
Organism: Meles meles; assembly: GCF_922984935.1. Taxonomy (NCBI): domain Eukaryota; kingdom Metazoa; phylum Chordata; class Mammalia; order Carnivora; family Mustelidae; genus Meles; species Meles meles. The sequence continues at coordinate 13,932,693 of NC_060066.1, read as the reverse complement.
GCATTAGAAGGGTGCAGAAGACAAGCACACAAATATGCCAGGGGCCTCCCACGCTGTTCTATCTGGAACTTACTTTAACACTTATCAGTATATACATGAACATAAATGTATTATGGTACTTTATTCTGTACCCTGAAGGTGGTAACTTCACTCATTCACTAATTGGTTCATTCATTTTACCCAGTATTTATTGGGCAGTTATTATGTGTCTGACATTATTCTCGGTATTGGGGATACAGTAGTAAGCAAAATACACAAAAACATCTGCCTTCATGAATTAACATTCAAGGGGGGGAAAACAGAGACTAGGAAACCCCACATCACCCTTCATATCTGAAAAGATCTACTCAGTCCAGTAGGCTATAGGGCTGTTTGGGGCCTATTTGATAATGAGTATTTATACAAGTGGCAGAAACTGGCTTTTGTCAAAATATTCCTTCCAGAAGTAAGTTGGGAAGCAGGTGCAGGAACCCCACTTATTAATTGTCATAAACCATTGTTTACCAAAATAACCTGACATGACAATTTGTAACAGATCATCTCATTTAACCTTTTCCAGTAATATTGGGGTATACGTACTATCTCCATTTTACAGATGAGACATTCGAATCTTAACAGGGTCAAATAATTTCCTGATGTTCAGTGATTAAGTACTGAGTAGCAGAGACAGGATTTAAACCGGTTTGTGGCCATAGCTTGTACAATTTCAACTCCTCTATACTGCTCTAAGATCTTGGAACAACTCTCAACACTTCCCAGTGACCCTGGGTTTCGGTTGGTCATTCTCTCTCATACCAGCAACATTCACCTCATCTTTGTGCCGCCTCTCTAGCTTTCTGGAGAGCCATTTTAAGGTTCTTTTACCAAAGAATTTTCCAGGACTCATTTTGATTGTTGATGATCATGCTCACTTCTTAGCTTTTATTAAATCTTGTCTTGCAAATAACATTTCTTGAGACTAAGGAGTGCTTTCCTACACTTTTCTAATACCCCACTGCATCTAATATAATACAATGCATATGGAAGATGTAGTCTTTGTTCCTTTGGTAGGTAAATTTTAATTGCACCACTTAGAACATGGTGCCTGGCACATAATAGATGCTCACTGAATATTATTGGCTTTGGTAGATAGAATATTCACAAGATTCTGCATAATACAATGGATGTCGCTACCAATTTAGATAATCAAAAACAGAAAATGAGAATTTCATTTTTAAGATTCTTTGATTATAAACAGCTACTAACTTACCTATTCTTTTAATATAAGTCTTAGAATTCTTGGAACGAGAAGTTCATTTTCAATATATAATGTTATGTATCTGAAAACCTAAGTCAGCAATGAGGTTATCTGAGGCCCAACTGTAGAAATATTTGTAGAGGGAGGTTCTGGATAAAGTAGGCAGGACTAAAAAGGAATGCAGAATGTGGGAAAGGGAAGTATGTGTGGGGCCAAGTCTTTATATGATAGGTTTTCTCTTTTATATTATCACAGGTTAGAGGAAGAAGTAGTGAATGAATCATATATTAAGCTAAAAGGGGCTATTTAAGCAACCCTCTACTTTGGAACACAAAACACATTTCACATCTTGTCACTTCTCAACAATTAATGGACTCAATTAATACATTTATTTGATGGCACTGAAACAGATTTGGCAAGTATTGGTTAATTATGTGTAAACGTGATAGAATCATAGCATTTAATATATGCACCTGTGTTTGTATAGATATACAGGTCTTGTTTTTCAAGTCCAATACTAACACAAACAGTTCAACAGGGGATTTTATTCATTTATGGATTTCTTTACATTAATGTCTTATAGTGCAAAACAAGTTTGTCACATTTAGGTATATGTGTTTGAAAAGAATAAAATTATCTGAGATGTGTACTTTTGCTGATATGGGAAATAAGTTTATTTTGTGAGCAAGTATGTACAATATAATCAAGGAAAAAACTGTCTGAACTTTATGTAGATTCATGAATCAAAAATAATATGCTAGTAATAACATAAGAAAGAGTGTGTGTCCGATACACACCCATGTATGTACACACACATAGATACATGTGTGTTGAATTCCTATCAACAGTTATTTCATGATGAAAGCATTTCTGACTAAATTTGCTTATGTCTCTGAGCCTCAGATTTTTCTTCTCTAAACATAAGGATAGTCATAATACTTCCTATATCAAGGAGATGTCAGAATTAAATGATACAGCATATATGAAAATGTCTAGTTCATGGGGATTATGTAATAAAGCTTATTTACCCTGTCTTTTTTCTTGCCTCTATTACTACTCATCATGAATCTGGCCTTATGCTATCTCTTTGGAGAAGCCATAAGTAGAAAAAAGCATACCTGCTCTCAAGGACACTTTTGTTAGGAACCCAATTATTAATAAATAGATTAGAAAACTTCAGAAGAGTGGGTATAACCAAACATTCACTTACATGCTTCATGTTCTTATATATAAAATAGAGGATGAGAATTTTGAAAAGGGCTGGTTGAGGTTTCCCCAAGGTTTATGCCTCTAGACTGTGACCAGCAAGAATTAGAGACAAGATCTTGAACAAGCCAGAAAAATCAGAATCCAGGTCATTGCTACACTGCAGAGGTGACCTAAATGCCAGAAGTCCTCAAGGAACAATGATGGGCAGCAGGGAGACAGGAGGAAGGACTAAGCACATACTGGAACCAGGCTGTAAGAGCCAAAATTGAGTAACCAGAAAAGAATAACAACAGGAAACTAATCTTCCATCCGAGCCCAAGCTCTAGGATCCACTCCAGTCCTGAAGCTCAGAGGCTACCATACATCTACCTAGTCACCACCTCCAGGTGCCAAGTGCAAGATAGGTAAGGAGCCCATGCATTCTTCAATAACATGGACAGCAATGTCCTGAACTAGTGGAGCAAGCACTGAACCAGAAGCCAAGTGGCCCAGTGTCCAGCAACCCTGTATTTAAGAGCTCTGTAATATTGGGCAAATAAATTCCTTCAATTCCCTCACTTATAAAGGGTTGATGTTTGCTCTTTCTTTCTCATAGGTTGTGTGAGGCCCAAAGGAAATAAATATGAAGTAGCATAGGTTGGTGGCCAAGGACACAGACTATCTGGATTCAAATCCCAAACCCACCACTTAAGCAGAATACAATCTTAGCAAGTATAGCTATTTTCATAGCCCTCGTCTGGAAAATGGAATAATAAGAAGCCTTTCTGATATAGCTGCTCTGACTATTAAACATTACCAGTAATACATGTGAAGTGCTTATAAAAAGCCAGACACAAGTAAACAATAGAAGTAAAGTGAACTATGATTATTAATGAGAACTTGGTTTGTGAATAGGTGCAATAAACACAAAGAATTTGGCTTTAGCATCAGACAGACTTAATCTAGGATTCAAACTCCACCATTATGAGCTGGATGATTTGAAGGAAAACAATTAACTCTTCATAAATATTGATTTTTAAAGTTTGCACACCAGGCATGATAATTGATTGTTCAAAGTATTCTTTTTTTTTTAAAGATTTTATTTATTTATTTGACAGACAGAGATCACAAGCAGGCAGAGCAGCAGGCAGAGAGAGAGGGGGAAGCAGGCCCCCCGCTGAGCAGAGAGCCCGATGCAGGGCTCAATCCCAGGACCCTGGGATCATGACCTGAGCCGAAGGCAGAGGCCCAACCCACTGAGCCACCCAGGCATCCCTGTTCAAAGTATTCTTAGGAAGATTTTGAAATAGCCTATGTCAAACAAATGGAATATAGTATATTTTCAATGAATGGTAATTATTCATGTACATAGAGGATGATAGACATAGGTAGAAAGTATTGATATTAGAATTGATATTACCGTCAAGTTCTTTCCTAATCAAGAGGTGACTTCCCCAGATGCTAAGACAGAAACATTCTTGAATTGTGAGCAATGTGGACCAGCGCACTTGGGAAAACTGAGAACCTCATTTCAAGCAAACACGAATACTTCTTCCTATAGAAAATCTGATCAGAACAGACTGATTCACAGTCTGTTCCACTCCCAGTGGCCACTCCCAGTGGCTTGCATTTGTTTTGCCCAGCCCTCTTTCCTCTGTGGTCCCATGTGTTGGTGACACCAATGGGGAGAACATGAAATGTCCTGGGAGAAATGCCACAGGTAGTCTGAGGACATGATCTCTGTGTTTTGTGGGCCTCAGACCTCAACAACACTGCCACTGTCCTTCCCAGAAAGGCTGGAAAGTGGAACAAGGGCCAGCTGGACCCAACTGCCACAAAACAGACCAAAGGGTTGCAAATGGGCCAGGAGGAAGGCTGGAAGATGGGCTGTTGAGAATGTGACTGGCGGTGTGCTCTCACAGCGCCCTTCAAAGTGCTGGACTCATTCCAGCTCCAAGTTTGCCAAATACCCCAAGGAGCAAGCAACACACTTCTAAATCCCAGTAGGAAGTCCTGGCTTAGAGAGCCCACAAAGGAAAAAAAAAAGGCCCAGCAATAATTAATTGTCAAGTACTTTATACCTTGACCCCATTTGATTCTCACAACACCTATGCCAAGTTCATACATAGCCTGGTCCGCTATAAACCTTCAACAAATGTTAGCTAGTATTATTATTATTATTATTGTCATCTTTATCCTTATTACAAATGAAGAGAATGAGGTTCATGTCAGTGAACTCACTTGCCTATGGTACTACAGTCATTAGGGACAAAGTTAGGACACAAACCCAATTGTCTACCTCCAAAGCATATGCATTTTGACATCAAGGCCTGCAGCCAATATTGTTTATTAACCACCTTCTCTGCACCCTAGGCCAGAGTAGGTACAATAACAGAGAGACAGGAAATATCCACCTCCCAAAAATTCTCCTGTAGTGTTTTTCAAACTATGAACCTAGGCGTTCAATGGTTCATAAAACCAGTTGGAGGTCATCACAAATGCACTTCTAATGATATTAAATAAAACTTAAATAAAGAATACATCTTACATAATTCATCTAAGTATTTAATGATACTGTTGTTGTAATCATATATTAAAGCATATGTATGCCATACTAGATCAAAATATATCTTCAAAATATACAAAATATATCTTCTAAAGATCATAGTCACAAGTGTTTGAAAGCGATCAATCTAGTAGGCATGCAAGAAGCAGACACAGAGGTTTATGTGGTACAATTTCCTGCTTTCTAACTCTTCTCATTGGTCTCTTGGGGACTGTATAGTGTGTCCTTTGCAGCGCTCCAAAGCAAAGAAGAGATCATAATGGCCCACACCAAGATAAGGGAAGCATAGGCTAGGACTTCATAGGTGGGACTTCTGATATCTACTGTGAACATCTCCATTATACTGAGTCCAATAACATAATATGAAGTGAATTTTGAATGAAGCAAGGGTAAACCTAATTATTTTCATTCAACGTTCGACTAACATGATTTGAACCCCTCTGGGTACCAATCATTGTGTTAGGCACTGAAATGGGGGAAGGATTCCAAAAACAGATAGACTATTGCCTTGGCCTTATAGAGCTCAGAGTTCCTTCCACAACCATGAACTGAATACCTTCAGTGTACTAGAATCTGAGCCAGGAGCTAGAAAGATCAGAGCCAGGCCAACCTATGTTGGAGCCTAAGGCAACATAAATTTTAATATAATTTTTAATAGCAATTTTTGTCTACAAGAGTAGGATAGTTGAAACATCAACTCACAAAATTATTTTAAGTATTTTATTTATACCCCAAACTGAATTTATTAAAATCTTACTTCCCTCATTTTATTTACTTTCTTCTTCCCTCATTTTTATTAGAAACAAACTTATCGATAACCTTTCAAAATCAATTTCTTTCTTATCTCACTTTCACTTAGAGAGATTTCCATGTTTGACAATTTCCCTTGACCAAGCAATGACCTTAATTAATTCTTAATTAACTTCAAGGTACTTGATCTGTCTTTATTTACAGTTTTGGTATTGTGTTCACCATGGAATGTTTGCATTAACTTTTTTTTTAAGTATTGCATTAAAATATTATTTATCTTTTCTTTTTAAATTGTGTTCTGTTATCCAGCATATAACACTGATTTTTTCCCCCTTCCACCAAGTTCTGCACTCAGGGTAGTGCCTCACTCAGTTTACCCAATCCTGACACTAAGGGATACATAAATGAAACAGGATGGAGCCTTTCTTTTTCAGCCTTTATAATCCAATGAAAAATTCAAGCAAGTAGACACATATGAGCTAATACTTCCTGAGCATTATTGTTCTAATTACTTTACATGTATTAATTCATTTAATCCTTCCAACAATGCCATGAGGCAGATATTACTTACCTTAAAAAAAAACAAAAAGGAAATTTAGATACAGAGAAGTTAAGAAATTATTCTGAGGTCACTTAGGGCTAAGAGAGCCTAACTTTGAACCCAGTCAGCCTGGCTCCAAAGCCTAAGCTGTTAACCACTGAGTAGTCACTAGGTCAAGGCAGATGACTGTGGCTTTCAACTTAAAGAATCACCTGCTCAGCTGGAGGAACAAAAGTAAACATGATGTCAACGTAGGGCTTTAAACCCAACAGTCAAAAAATAAAACAAAATGGGTGCCAGGGTGGCTCAGTGGGTTAAGTTTCTGCCTTTGGCTCAGGTCATGATCTCAGGGTCCTGGGATTGAGTCCCACATCAGGCTCTCTGCTCACAGGGAGCCTGCTTTCCCCTCTCTCTCTGCCTGCCTCTCTGCCTACTTCTGATCTCTGTCTGTCAAATAAATAAATAAAATCTTTAAGAAAATAAAACAATTAATAATATTTTGAAAGTACTAGGTAATTGACCCCAGATAATTTTATTTCCTTCTCTCAAAAGAATGATCTTCTTTCCCTGAGTCATATGCTTCTCATTCCCAAGGTAGCTAATAACAACCCTCTACAGATGCGAAAATTAATCAGACAGTTTCCTTAGGGTGGCAATATGGTATTGAATTGGACTTTCTCCACAGCAGGTAGCCACACTGAATGAACACATGGTACCCATGTTTCTTGCATATTTCATCTTATCGATTCATTCAACAAATATTTATTAAGCACTTATTTTGGGTCAGTTTCAGAATTCACAGTCTCATTTTTAAAGAAAATATAAAATGTCTTTAAAGCATCCATCCAGAAGCCTATTTTACTCTGAATTTCTCTGAAGGGATCCCTGAAGAAGAAGCAGAACTAATGCATGAAGCAATATCCTCAAATATAAAACTATGTATAACTCACATCTGTATTATGGTTTATAGGTTACAAAGAGCTTTCATATGCATTATTTCATTTGTTGTTCACCCTCTGAAATGTCTCAGGAAATAAGTAAAATTAAAATAACATGAATTTAAAATACTCTAATTAAAGAAACCTAAAATGGTAAGTAAGCATTAGCAATAGATAAACTTTAATTGTTACCCCACTAAGGAAGAGAATTTGAAAAAATAAGTCATACATACTACTTTCCCTGACTAAGAAAGGAAGATAAAATGTCTGAGCCCTGCCAAATACCACTTGTGTGATGTCAGGTTAAGTCATTAGGTTCTGTGTTTCAGTTTCCTTACCAATAAAGTGAGTGCTCAATCACATGCAAGTTCATCTCAGAGAGTGATTGTGGGAATTGATAATACATCCCTCAAGTAAAGAGAGATGTAAGAGTAAAGATCTTTACATTTCTACAGGCTTAGCACAGTTCCTGCTATGTGGAATGCATCCAACATGTGTGTTAGTAGATGGTTGCATGGATGGATGGATAGATGGATGGATGGGTGGGTGGACGGACAAATAAATAACTAATTGAGCTGGATTATTCTGTCATTGGGGACCTTTCAATGAATTTGTACAACCCTCTTATCACGTGAAGCTAGTTGTGAGTACTAGCCCGTTGATGGTGTTTTCCCAGGGCCTTCGCACGTGTTGTAACTACTGCCTGGTATGCTTGTCCACCAATTCTTTACCTTCTATGTTTCTACTGCCATTTGGATCCCAGTCCAACTGCATTCTCAAAAGGATCGTTCCTAATTAATCCCTAATATTGCCTTCTCAGTCCTATTTTTTCAGCCACCCTGCTTTACTATCTTCAAAGCTCTTGGTACCCCGAATATTCTTATAGATCTTTGTTGACTTTCATGTTTGTTATCTCTTTGTCCCCTTGAATATAAGCTCCAGGAAGGTAGTGAATTATTGTCTCTTACTCACTGTTGAACCCTCAGTTCATAATATGCTGCTGGCACACAAAAGCATATGATAAATGATTGCTGGATGAACAAATGAATTAGCCTAGACCACCCTTCCAAGTATCATTCTAACCTAATTATCTTTTTAAAAATTTTCTGGTTATTGGCTCATCTGGTTTTATTCTGTTGTTCCCAACATTTTCTTCAGGTCTGTCTCTCTATTTTAGAAATTTTCTTATCAAAACTAACCAATGTGAATCTACCATTCACTAATTTCCAAAACTCTACAAATAAGAGAATTTCTCTCCTCCTTACCTGTCCCATGAAAGTCTCACTGGTCAGGATTATCGTTATGTTTCCTGTTAAGAGAGGAACTAGAAATAGATGGATGGATGGATGGATGGATGGATGCATGGATGGACGGATGGATGGGCAGACAGGACAGACAGATAAATGAAATTTGAAAATGCTTTCTAAGTTTTATGGTCATTTTCACCAGCTAGTATTTGTTACATTCTTTTGTTCTCTCTATAAAGATTTTTCCCACGAATAGAAGATTGCCGTTATCCCAGGACCCTAACACTACTCTGCTTTTACAAAGGATATACACAATTATGTCTTCAATCACCATTTCAGTCATCTGTAGTATACATACAAGCTGAATTTTCCAGTGTGAATTCAGAAACAATTGACTGATGAAGAGAAAAGATTCAAACCTGAATCTGAAAATCAAAACATCAACATTATTACTAAACAACCTGGATTGAAGGAGGTGAGGTAGAGATATCATGGCAATGGGCTTTATTCTAGTTACCTGCTGCCACATAACAACCATCCCAAAATCAGTAATGTAAATGAACAGCAATCATTTATTTTCCTCATGAACCTCCAACTTGGGCAGGGCTTGGTGGGGGCAACTTGCCTCTGCTCCATGTGGCATAAGCGGAGGTGGCTTTTCTAAGGCTAGAGGATCCATTTTCATGATGGCTCACTTACACACCGGCAGGTTGGTCCTAGATATTGACTGAGAGCTGAACTGAAGCTGTTAACTAGGGGTCTTGAATCTTCTCACTACGGGCCTTCCCACGGGCTGTTTGAACTTCCTTACAACCTAGGGCTGGGTTCCAAGAGAATAAGTTCAAGAAGTACTCTCAAGAAGAGAATAAGAAGTACAAGAAGTTCTGGTCAAAATAAGAGGCATCCAGCACAGACACCTGTCCTTGTAGAACTTAGGGAATGAACAGACTGACTAGAGAGGAAGAGGAAGAGAGTGCTGACTCCTATAACCCAATCAGACCCATTGAAACACAAGGAAATCTTTGCTAGGGTTTCTAGGACAGAGAAGAATACTCTCTTCTGTGGGACTTGATAGTGTGAGGATGTGAGGCGTACAGCAGCTTCAGATATTTTATCAGCATTAGGAGAAATAACAAAGAAATAAAGCCCACACACACAGGAATCAGAGACAAAGATGGTCCTACTAGTATTATTCAACTGAATCAAAATATACCTGAAGCTAATTCCACTCTTGGACTTCAGTTGCATGTCCCAACAAATTCCCTGTTATTTACAAGACACTTGATAATGATATGTAAATTCTGTCTTGGAAATTGGCTTCTATCTGGTCCCTCCGTTTCCAGTTACTCCTGTAACACCTGATTCAGATATGGGTAAATTTTCCCCCAGGCTTCCCCAGTTGCCTCCCCTTTAGTGAGCTTATCCCAGTGACTGCCAAACCCAATACATTTCTCATACTCTCCACTCAGCACCTTCCCTAACCAATACCCACATCTTTTCTGACCTGGTCACATCCTTTTATGAATTTCCTATTTCCCACTCTATTAAGGGTAAATGTCTTACTCTCACCTTCGAAGCCTTCCATTCTACCTTCTCAGCTTAAATCCCATGTACCTTATAATTCATCTAGACTATATAACTCGTTCTCTGGAAAAAAAAAAAATATGTTCCTCTTCTTCCTTATTTCTTGACTTTGTTCTTATCATTACTTCCACAATAAAGATAGCCACCAATTCTTTGATACTTCTTCCATTAAGAGAGGAAGTCTGCCTTGAACATGGACTGGCCTTGGTGACTTGAATGACCAATAAAATGCACCAGAAATGCATTTCTGGGAAATAAATGTTTGGTATTTCCAAGGCAAGGTGATAAGGAAACTTGAAGATTGTGTGAGGGCTCCTGAGATATATGATCTCAGAGTGCTTTTCCTTAGAATGCTGTCTCTCAAATCCCAGCCACCATGCTGTCAGGAAGCATCAGCCAACCTTGCAGAGCAGACACAAGTAGAAATAAATGCCCAGCTGGCCTTCTGCTATTCCAGCCATCCCTGCCGAGATACCAGATGTGTGAGTGAAGCCATATTGGACCTGCTAGACTATCCCATTCATAAGCTGATACCACCGAGTGACCTCAGTTGGTGCTGCTTGGAGCAGAAGTGTACAGCTAAAGTCTCTTAAATTCCAGATGGATCCAATAGGTATATCAAATGGCTACATTTCAAGCCAGTGGGTTTTGGAGGTAATATGAACATAGCAATGCAACCAGAGTCCAGCCAAGTTCACCAAAGAAATAACCATGAGAAAAATCCCTCCTGAGAGTTAAAAAAAGTTTATGGACAAGAAGTTTTCACTGAAACTAAGTGATACTAGACAGGTTTAAAAAATATTTGAAGCATGTGATCTCCTTATTTAGCTTGTGATCAATGAATGTATGGAGCTGGCAAAAGAACATCATTGGAATAGAACATTATATGAAAGGCAGTAAAATGAGGAAACAGTGTTACTGTGTTAGAAGTCCAGGGATGACTGTGAATGATAATGCCCTGAAAAGAGAAACCATCTGCCTACAAAGGATCCCACACCTAACAGCTTGTTTCACAAAATGTAAAAGACAATCAGTATAGTTTATTCTCTGTGATAATTATTTTTAAATTACTTTTCATAAAAAAAGATGATTTTTCTCTCTCAGGTGCTCCTAAAAAAGAATGAAAAGGCTATTATCTGTTATTCTAAGTTTCTCTCTTTAACCAAACTCTTCCTGCTGCTTATAATTTGCAATTGATTACAGTTTTACACACCAAAATAGAGGATAATGTTGTGATATTTGAAAGGGGCCTAGGTTGCATTATCTATTTCCCTTACCATAAAAATGATCAACCAAAAGAAGAAAAAGAAGGAGAAGGAAGAAGAGGAGGAAAAGGAAGATCATTCAAAGTGGAAATACTTGCTTACAAATAATACTGCATAATTCTCTGAGTTTTTCAAACTCTTGTTGAGAAAATAAACCTTGAATGACTTGAGCTTAAACCTTGAAGGACTTGATCATTCCCCACCATTTTCAGTGCAACACTGCAGAAGTAAAACACGGAAGGCACAAAAGCAATTTCTAGCATAAAGATTGAGTACTAAACAAAAAACTCTAAACATGCTTTGAATACTATTATAAGATACCAGGATCCAAAAACATACACACACACATACATATATACATACATACCCATCTCAATATTTATCATTGTTGAAATCTTTTCTTCAATTGATCTCAAAGTCTGCATTCATTCATTCATTTATTCTTACACATATTCGTTAAACAAATGTTGAGTGTCTATTCATGCCAAGCCCTGTACTAGATGCTGAGAGCACCATGATGAACAAGATGGACATTTACCCAATTCTAGATCTTAAAATTTGATGGGTAGACCTAAATTAAACAAATAATTAAACAAATTTTGGTCATAATTTTTGTCTTTATTTGGGTGTGATTTATAAAAAAAAATTAACCAAATTATTTATATATATATACGTGTGTGTGTGTATGTATATATCTATAGAGAGAGAGAGAGAGATAGCATCCGATATAGCATAGGGTATTATAAGAAAAGCACCAGAACTAGATGATCAAAGAAGGCTTCTTCTTTCGGCAGAACTACAGATTTCTCTTTGTACCATATAGTCTGGCTTCCTAACAGCAATTCCAGTTCATTTCTTCTTTTTCCCCTTCTGCCTTCACTGAGAGGCTACAAATGCTAAATCTTCAGTCTGGGCCTCCCATGAAGCTAGGGATGGTTGTAAGACTCAATTCTAGCCAAAAAGACATTAAGGGTCCTTTGCTAAAGTCCTATGATAAATACTTTCTCTACTTTGTTCCAAGTAAATAGGCACAAGAGGGGAGATCTCCCTCTACTTTGGCCTCCCCTTGTTTGATGACTTTGAATTCAGTTGCTGCAGGAGATCACCATTTTGCAGCTAAACAAAAACGAAGAATTACATCAGTGGTGGCCTAAAGCCCCGATATTCTTGAACCACTGAGCCAGCCATGGACATCTTGCCATGTGCAATTATGTCTTAATTATTCTAGATTGGCTATTGTGTTACTTGGAGCTGAAAACATTCCTAGCTTCCAGCTTCCTAGAAAAAAAAGTGATAGTAAACTGATCTTCCTGAATTATGAAAATATCTACTGTATGCCTCAAGCAAAGCCAGCATCTTATTTTTTTTAAAGATTTATTTATTTTGGGATCAAGGTGATGCTGGCCTCATAGAATGAGTTTGGAAGTTTTCCTTCCATTTCTATTTTTTGGAACAGTTTCAGGAGAATAGGAATGAGTTCTTCTTTAAATGTTTGGTAGAATTCCCCTGGGAAGCCGTCTGGCCCTGGGCTTTTGTTTGTTTGGAGATTTTTGATGACTGTTTCAATCTCCTTACTGGTTATGGGCCTGTTCAGGTTTTCTATTTCTTCCTGGTTCAGTTGTGGTAGTTTATATGTCTCTAGGAATGCATCCATTTCTTCCAGATTGGCCAATTTGTTGGCGTAGAGTTGCTCATAGTATGTTCTTATAATTGTCTGTATTTCTTTGGTGTTAGTTGTGATCTCTCCTCTTTCATTCATGATTTTATTGATTTGGGTCCTTTCTCTTTTCTTTTTGATGAGTCTGGCCAGGGGTTTATCAATCCTATTGATTCTTTCAAAGAACCAGCTCCTAGTTTCATTGATTTTTTCTATTGTTTTTTTGGTTTCTATTTCATTGATTTCTGCTCTGATCTTTATGATTTCTCTTCTCCTGCTGGGTTTAGGGTTTCTTTCTTGTTCTTTCTCCAGCTCCTTTACGCGTAGGGTTAGGTTGTGTACTTGAGACCTTTCTTGTTTCTTGAGAAAGGCTTGTACCGCTATATATTTTCCTCTCAGGACTGCCTTTGCTGTGTCCCACAGATTTTGAACTGTTGTGTTTTCATTATCATTTGTTTCCATGAATTTTTTCAATTCTTCTTTAATTTCCTGGTTGACCCATTCATTCTTTAGAAGGATGCTGTTTAGTCTCCATGTATTTGGGTTCTTTCCAGCTTTCGTCTTGTGATTGAGTTCTAGCTTCAGAGCATTGTGGTCTGAAAATATGCAGGGAATAATCCTAATCTTTTGATACCGGTTGAGACCTGATTTGTGACCCAGGATGTGATCTATTCTGGAGAAGGTTCCATGTGCACTAGAGAAGAATGTGTATTCTGTTGCTTTGGGATGAAATGTTCTGAATATATCTGTGATGTCCATCTGGTCCAGTGTGTCATTTAAGGCCTTTATTTCCTTGTTGATCTTTTGCTTGGATGATCTGTCCATTTCAGTGAGGGGAGTGTTAAAGTCCCCTACTATTATTGTATTATTATTGATGTGTTTCTTTGATTTTGTTATTAATTGGTTGATATAGTTGGCTGCTCCCACGTTAGGGGCATAGATATTTAAAATTGTTAGATCTTCTTGTTGGACAGACCCTTTGAGTAGGATATAGTGTCCTTCCTCATCTCTTATTATAGTCTTTGGCTTAAAATCTAATTGATCTGATATAAGGATTGCCACCCCAGCTTTCTTCTGATGCCCATTAACATGGTAAATTGTTTTCCACCCCCTCACTTTAAATCTGGAGGTGTCTTCGCATCTAAAATGAGTTTCTTGTAGGCAACATACTGATGGGTTTTGTTTTTTTATCCATTCTGATACCCTGTGTCTTTTGATTGGGGCATTTAGCCCATTAACATTCAGGGTAACTATTGAGAGATATGAATTTAGTGCCATTAGTAGCCTGTAAGGTGACTGTTACTGTATATTGTCTCTGTACCTTTCTGATCTACTACTTTTAGGCTCTCTCTTTGCTTAGAGGACCCCTTTCAATATTTCCTGGAGAGCTGGTTTGGTGTTTGCAAATTCTTTCAGTTTTTGTTTGTCCTGGAAGCTTTTGATCTCTCCTTCTATTTACAAGGATAGCCTAGCTGGATAGAGTATTCTTGGCTGCATGTTTTTCTCGTTGAGTGCTCTGAATATATCATGCCAGCCCTTTCTGGCCTGCCAGGTCTCTGTGGATAAGTCTGCCGCCAATCTAATATTTTTACCATTGTATGTTACTGATTTCTTTTCTCGGGCTGCTTTCAGGATTTTCTCTTTTTTGTTTGACAGAGATCACAAGTAGGCAGAGAGGTAGGCAGAGAGAGGGGGAAGCAGGCTCCCTGCGGAGCAGAGAGCCCGATGCGGGGCTCCATCCCAGGACCCTGGGATCATGACCTGAGCTGAAGGCAGAGGCTTTAACCCACCGAGCCACCCAGGCACCCCAAAACCAGCATCTTATTATATCTGCCATATAGCATGTACTTCTCCGTATTGTATATTGTCATTTTCTGAGTTCCTTTAATAAGCTACTGTCCTCCAGGGCAGGGATCAGGGCATAGTATTCTTGGTATCTCCAGGTCCTCGTGGAGTGCCAGGCTATACTCTACTCTAAGTTAGTAACTGCACAGTAAATGACTAAATTAAATGGAGGCCGTAGAGATGGGACCGCTGTTAGTAGTAGTCGTAGATGCGGTGCTGGGACAGCCACAAAGAGAGATCTTGGTGGAAGTGTTCCTGGCAGTGGGAGTGGTCATTCTGTTGGTGGGGGTCAGAGGATGGGTTACGTAAAAGTGCTAGCAGCTGTTGGTAAAACAGGAGGTAGGACTGTTGAGCATGGACCGGAAGGAGGGGTGCTAAGTCATCAGGGAGCGAGATCATCTACATAATGAGGGAAATGTGGTGATAACCCCGAGTTTCAGCCGTTCTAAAGTTTGGGGGAGGAAGCAGTAGACTTTCGTTCTCCAACAGAGGGCATAAACCTGATGAATTAGACAGCGGAGGCCATTAAAAGAAATTTTGTCAACTTCCGGAAAGATGGCCTTTGGAGAGTCCTTCCAGCTGGTTCCCCAAATGCTTCTTTTTGCCCCAGGACTTATGTTTTTTAAGGAATTGAGCAACCAATATAAAAGAGAGATAAACAGTCACACCCAAAGTGACTTCCAGCTCCTCATTGTCTCATGCAAAAAAAAGAAATTCAAGGAAGAGGGTTCCTTCCAAAGAAAACATCCTGGCACCCAGGCAGCTGGCTCCTAGATCTCCAGTAGCCAGCAAGCTGACTCACATTTGTGAGGCTCCCTGGAGCCAGTGAATTCTAATGAGGACATTCCAGGCAGTCAAGTTACTGGGGCCGGAGGGGGTGGGGAGGTGGAGGCTGCCCACATAGGTCACTTTCTAGAAAGCAGGTTCTTAGAATGGCTCTCTGTGCTCTGAGAATGAGATCTCCCTCTTCCAACAGGATATGTTCTGCCCATAATATACATAGGTTGAGGGAATTAAAATGCACTGGGTTTAGTTGGAAGCTTATTGTACTTAAGTTCACAAAAATTAGGTATTCATCAGGCTTATTTACTCTGCACTGTATTTAAACCACCTCCCTCTCGCCTTTGTTCTGTAAATAACTATTCCCAAATCCAGACTGCGTATCGAACAACAAACCAATGATTCAGTTAATAATTATAAACCCGAACAATTTAGCACACACCCACATACAAAGGAACCAGATATCACTTGCCTGAAATATTTGACAATGATACAAAATAGCAAATTGGGTTATGTGAACACAACAGTCATGTCAGGAGCCCTTGGAGAAGGGGTAGAAGAGGGAGGATTTTTGGTTTTTGAATGAAACCTCACCTTAGTAGTCCCAGTTGATTCTTTCCCACACAAGTTCAAGCCTATATATCCCTGAGGTATTAGATCCGTTCACTTCCTTGTGCTTTGCTCCAAGAATTAGTGAGTCATGTTTTGAGCACAAATTCTTAACATAGGTGCTACCGGGGAACAAAGTAGAACAAAACGCCTCATTCTCTTATTCATCCTTTGAAAGGAAACTCATGGCGGAAACATTTGTATAACATTCCATTTATATAACAGGAGAGCTAATCAGCTGAAGGAAAGAACGTGCAGCTGAGGAAGGGGGAGCCTGTGCGGTTTCTTTTCACAGGGTTGCACCCCTCCCAGCCTAATCAGTTCCTAGTGCCCTATCACAGATCCCAGGCCAGCAAGGAAATGTGAGGGCCATCACAGGAGGCAGTGAGGTGGAGGGGAAAACAGCAAGAGAGCCAGCAGAAGTCATTCAGCAGGGAGTAGGAAATGGCTCTGCAGAGAGTTTGCAAAGCATGGACTCCAGAGTTGGGCAGCCTGGGGTCAAATCCTGCTATTGCGTGGAGCCCCTTACTTGGCTCCTCACTGCCAAGACTATGTGGCCTGGGGCAGATTGCTAAATGTCTCTGTGAAGAGGGGTTTAAAAACCTACCTTCTGCGCAATTTATGTGAAACTGTGTCTGGTACAGAAACCAAGTTCAGTAAAGCCCCTGAGGTCCAGTTCGGGCTTCTCCTCTTGGATCGCCATTGTGCTTCTAGTTTCAAACTCCTCACCTTTCTCTGGATCTCATGTATTCAACTTTGATGAAAAAAATACAGGAATGTTCTGAAATGGGAAGTCACTGGGCACCAGCCATCGTTCAGTCACAAATCCTCAGTATTAAGGAGGCATCACTTGCTTTGTGGCTATATAAGAGAAAGGAATACAAATGAAGTTCGTTTGAACTTCTTATAGCCTTGGAAATATCTTGGAAATGTTGGAAAAGACCTTTATTTACTGTCTTCAAGTCACTTTATCAATGCCTAATTTTTCTTGAAACTTTTCAAAGCAGATGATGCATTAGACAAGACTCTGGATACAGGCAGGTTTGTTTGTTTGTTTGAAGACTTATTTATTTATTTCAGATTATTTATTTATTTTAGACTTGTGTGGGAAAGAATGGGAGGAGGGGCAGAATCTTCAAGCAGACTCCCTGCTAAGTGCAGAGCCCCACGCGGGGCTCAATCTCACCACCCTGGGATTGTGACCTCAGCCGAAACCAAGAGTAGGATGCTTGACCCACTGAGCCACCCAAGTGGCCTGACAGGTGGGATTTTAATTGCAGATGTCCCACTATGCTCCCTGGAGCAAGTGAAGGAAGCTTCCTCTTTCCCTTCAGCAGGCTTTGCCACGATTAATGTCGATCTGTTAGTCCTTGCTCTTTTCAAAGAACCAGCGTTTGTTCCTCTTTATCTTTTCTACTGTACTCTTTTCCTACATCATGAATTTCAAGTATTGTATGTGTCAGCTCACGTGTTCTCCCTCATGATTAATTACTTTATGATTCTTTTTCCAGATTCTTCATTGACATCATTCATTTATTTTCAATAGTAAAATAATTAGCAGTTTAGGTTATCTGCATCTTTCTAATTATAGATTAACATCCAATAGGTTTTGATAAGAAGGAATCATCTTTTTATGATTCTTAGATAGGATTTAATTTTTATTTTTATTTATTCTTTGCTCCCATGCTTATCCTGGAGAGGATTCTATGCTTTCCTAGTGGTAAAGCTTTAAAAAAAATTTTGATTTGCTTTGTTTTTCTCTTTGTTGTGCATATGAATTTTTGGTCCTTGATTCCTAGGTTTACTACATTATGGTCAGAGAATGGCAACTTTGAACATCTCTATTGGGGGAAATTTTTGAGGTATTTTTAAATTGTGACTAACAACAGGTTAGGTTTTTTTTTTTCAATTGATACTTTGATGTAAGAGAACGATTAATAACCTCTACTATTTGTGGGATCCTTTCATATATTAAATCAAACCCATGTGAATCATCAATTGTCTCTATATTTCTGGAATTTTTGTCAAATTTTGCTGTCACATCATAAAATAAGCAGCTCACCTGCTTATATTTCCAGGACATTTTTTCCTGTTTGAGGCAAAAAGGTTTATGACATCTTTGATTTCTCATCTCACTATCTCACAATAAGGCTCTGCTTTAATGCTTTGGACTTTGAATTCATCTTTACCTGACTGACCTTATCTCGGATCCTCACTTTACTTATCCATAAAATGGGATTAATGATGGCTACATTGCTGTCTTGTTGTAAAAATATACAATGAGAGAAACACTGTGAAGGGCCCAGGAGAGTGGTCAGCATACAGCACTCATTCACCCATTTTAACTCTCTTCCTTCTCACCCTGTAAGTTCTCTGTCTCACAGCTGGAAGAAGAAAATCTTGGAAATGGAAAAAGGTCACTTGATTTTCATTTAGGAACCCTTTAGAGATCAGGTCATTGAGATTCTTCTTTGCCAGTTGATCCTGGGCTATGGGTTTGAAAGAAGAGTATAATATCATTCTAGACAGAAGAATGGAAAACTGTGTTCTGAGCCAGCTCAGAAGGAGTTCTGTGAAATAATATGGTCATTGTTCTCCACGGTCTTGTTCTAATAGGTCAAGGATGCACTGATGTATCTGGGGTAGCTATGGATCCTGGGATTTCCCCTTTACCACAAAAGAGATGACGTAGATGTGAAATTCCAGGCCACTTGCCAATCTTTTGCAATCCGCACTTCCTTTCTTCTCTCCACTGATGTCTTCAGATTCTACCTTCACAGCCCACCTGGCTTAGAGCATCGATGATTTTCCAAGCCCCCCCCTTCCCAGCAACTCTGACTGTACCCAGGAAGGTAGACTCACTCTTCTGGAAAATGAGCTAAAACCACACACAATGCTTATCAATATCCAAGAAATTCTTTTGAGTTGCTTACCCAACACATGAACCTCAATGTTTTAAATGATACACCCTTGCTCATTAAATATACACTGGGCTTCTTGCTCTCTCTCCTTTTCTTCTCCCGTAAGTGTCTGACAAAATGTTTTCTTCCCCCTGCAACTTTAAATACCTCTACACAGTGACGTCTTTTGAGAAAGAATACATTGCTTAGTACAATAGGCACAACATTTGTTAAATAGTTCAGTCAGCACCTGTGTATAGAACCACCCTGCATTTTCACAAAAAGCCTGAGAGAAGATGATCCTGGGCACTTTTCTGAAAATGAAACAGAGGCTCAGAAGATTAACCCACCAGAGGTTTCACCTGGCAGGTCTAGGAGTCTAACCCTTTTCCATTAGTTTTAAAACCATGTTTTTTCCATGTCACCCACCCATGAAGCTCCCTTGAATGTTAGGAGGGCCACAAAGTGAACGTGGTGTGTTTTGCCTGAGTTTCCTCTAGTTTAAGTTGGTCAAGGAGCCACCTCTACAGCAATATGAGAGTGGGAGGAATCCCCTATGTGCTGTACCAGTTCCAGGCCTAATCTTAAAGAAGACAGGAAGCTTCTCCTTTCACTCTTGAAGCCAGCAACCATATAAAAAATATTAGATTATGTTGAGAC
Organism: Meles meles; assembly: GCF_922984935.1. NCBI lineage: Eukaryota > Metazoa > Chordata > Mammalia > Carnivora > Mustelidae > Meles > Meles meles. The sequence goes on along the minus strand of NC_060066.1, from coordinate 13,912,926 downwards.
TACCATGCTTTGAGAAAACCCAAACTATCTACATGGAAAACTGCACAGAAGAGAGCAAGGCCCTGTACACATGAATGAAGATTTCTCAGATCTTCCAGTCCAGCCTGGGCACCAGCTGAATACAGCCAAATGAGTGACCTTGCTGATAGTATGTGGGGCAGAAGAACCAACCAGCTGAGCCCAGGCAATCTGCAGAATCTTAAGGAGTATAAAATCACTTCTGTTTAATTTATTCAGTTTGGGGATGTTTTATTATCCAACAATGGACAGTCAGATGGATGTTTACTTCAAGAACAAAGGGAAAACTTCCAGTCTCCCATAATAATTCATCAACGGCCAGGTTTTTGCAACTGTGTATGAGAATCACCTGGAAACCTCTCTTTACTAGAGATGCTCAGGCCTCGTATAGATCTTCACGTTGTAAATCTCAGGTGTGTATATCTCCATGTTTTTCCATTCCCCAAATATCCATAATGTGCAATCACTGTAATAAACCACAAAATCAAAGATTCATTTGCTTTCAGAAGTTCTTTCAAAATACGAACTCCTTCTGGGAGTGTTAGATCAATCAGATGGTCGCAGGAGTATATTCCTAACCAGATTGTTTTCCTAAATCCTGGCTAGGATTAGCAAATGTTGAGTATAGTGGAAATAAAGATGGGACATGCACACACCCCAGCAAGGAGCTATTGATTGGGTTCTCCAAAACTGTCATCTGAGCAATCTAGGGCCTGCTTGAGTCTGGTGGGTGCCCAGAAACCAGAAGACAGGCACAGAGAAGGCAGCAGAAAATTGACAATGCTGAGTACCCCTATTCTGAGGGAATGTCCTTAAAAATCACCTCAGGGTTTACCTTTGGAACTTGTTATTTAGGAGCCTGAGAAATGATTATGGACATTACTACGAGGGACAGATATTAACACCTGTGTTCATGCCTAATCGCCCAAGAGGCCAGAATATGGACTTTCCCCATTACTTTTATCCTAATTATATAAATAAAATGTGTCTAAAAAGTCAGTCCCTCAAGACTCAAGGTTCAATACCGAAAGCAGAGCTGAAGGGAGAAGGTCAGTGAGGTGAGGGGATAAATAATAGGGGAAGCCCCTGTGTCTTTCTCCTTTCTTTCTCTGTTACTTCATGTTTCCCCCAAACCACCCCATCATCTCCCCTAAAGTGTCCCAGGCTGATGGTTTCTCCCTGAGGAGAGTTGTGAGTCAGCTCCTCTGAATGCTTTTCGTTTTCACTCTTCTTTGTTCCCACTCATTCTGTACCAAGACACACCTGGGGGTTTCATGCCACGGAAAGAAAGGAAGTGAAAGGGCATGCATTTCCTACTAAGCTCAGCCTTCCTTTCTTGCTGTGAAGAGAAAATAAATCTTTAATTCCTGAAACTTCTTTACTTCCTGTGTTGTTGAGTCAGTAAGAAGAGATGTTGCGTGGGCACAGCAACTACTATATACTAATTGAGTTACATACATTGTCATACTGAATTCTCGTGTCCCGTAAGTCTTCCATCTTGAGATAGATTTTATGATCCCACTTCACAGGTTAAGACACTGAGGCAAAGAATTCTGAGTAACTTAGGAAGTAATGGAGATAGGTTTAGAGCCCTACTTAGACTGACCTAAATCCTATTTTTCTACACCTACCAAATATATATATATATAATGGAGTCCATTATATATATATATATTTGGTAGGTGTAGAAAAATAGGATTTAGGTCAGTATATATATATATATATATATATATATATATATATATATAAACTCCATTATTTCAGGATGTGGAATGAAGATTTTTCATTAGATCATTTTTGGCATCATACAACCCAACCCAATGGCCTACTCTTCCAAGTGTGGTTCATGGTCTAGCAGCATCAGCCTCACTTGGGAGTAGGTATTATTCAAGAATGGTCCTTTGATGGGCCTCATGACATCACCTGGGAGCTGTTAGAAATGCAGCATCTCAGCCGGCCCCCCACCCCCCACCTACTGAATTAGTATCTGCATTTTAACATAATCCACAGGTAACTTAGTATGCACATTAAAGTCTGAGAAGCACTGACCTGAATTAAAGTGTTCTAATTATTTGAACTTGGTATGTCACTGAACCTTAATTCTAAACACAATGTTATTCAAATACTTGAATTCCTAGAGCCATCGAATCTCACAACAGGAGGACCTTGCAACCCACCGAGGCAAAATAGGTCATCTCAGGCATCTCAGTAAATTAGTGGCTGAGTCAAACCTAAAGTAACTCCTTACCATATGTCCAATTCATGTCATTTAGTCAACCATCACATATGAAGCTCATGTCTGTGTCAGCGATCTTGCTTATGTGCTGAGAATTCAGAGACAGTAAGAACAGTCTGTGTCCTCAAAGAACTCATGGACCATTGGGTGAGACAGACAGACACCTGGATGGTTATAAAACAATATGGCAGTAGAGTAACACAGAAAAGTACAAGGTATTATAAGACCACCATGCAGAGATATTTAGGGGCCCTCCAGAATGCCTGGAGGAAGTGCCACCTTCCCAAACCTATGGACTATACTACTTCGTGAGTAATTAACTTACCATTCCATCCTCTTTACCATTCCCCCTGGAATAGGGCCTTTCTGCCACTCTAATCTTAATGTTTTCCTTCAAGATTTTTCCTTTCTGCCCTCCATACTCCACAAATTCTCCTTTCTCTATACATCCACAACTCTTACTTACCAGCAGTCTCCAGACCTGACTACATATTCAAATCATCTGAGGAGGATTTTTTTTTAAATGTCCCAGAACAGCCCCCTAGTCTATGGAGATGATACTACGGCATTCACATGTTTCATGGCATCCCACATAATTCCAATATAAAGCAAGGGTCATGGGGACAGCATGTTTCACACTAGTCACTTGACACTTAACCCTGGTACCTTGCATTACAGAGAGATGCAGTGTTTTACAAAATGCCTCCACACTAACCATCTCCTTTAGTCCCCGTATCAGATGTACCCCCTATAAAATGACAAATGAAACATGGTTATCCCATTTCACAGATAGGAAAACTGAGTCATAGTTAAAGTAGCATGCCCAAGTTGCACAGATCGTGGACCTACACTTTCTGACTTGTCCTATGTTGTTTGAAAACAGATATATACAGGAGCACCTGGGTGGCTCCTTTGGTGAAACATCTGCCTTCAGCTCAAGTTATGATCCCACGGTCCTGGGATGGAGCCCCACAAGGAGCCCCAAGTCAGGCTCCCAGTTCAGCCAGGAGCCTTCTTCTTTGTCTTCCTCTGCCCCTCCCCCTATTCGTGCATACTCTCTCTCTCTCTCTGTCAAATAAATATATAAAAATCTTTAAAAAAAAATGGATATACCCATATAGTTAGGAAGAAGGAAAGGCCATGCCTTTCTTTCAATGTCTCCCCCATCCCATCCCACCCCATGGCTACCACATGGAAGTTCCTCTGGACAGAGCTAGCGGGTCTATTCCAACCATCCATCAGACACATGCATCCTTTCAAGAGTTCACAGGTCTCCCTGAGAAAGAGGAACTAGAAGTCAGTGTAAATCAGATGCCATATGACCAGACACACTTGAGCGAACTCTGTGAGAAAAGGGAAGGATGCAAATAGCCTGGGGTATTGGAACTTTCCTCAAAATCAATCAGGAGTCACATTTTGATTATATGGGCAGATAACAGGATCATGAGGACTGAAATGTACTAGAGTTTCATTTCGTTCCGCCCAGTGGCCACCTGCAATTCTGGCTTTCCAGTGCTCGTGTGAATGCACCCCTTCTTCCCTGGCCTTGCTTAAAAAGCAAACACGGAAACATTAGTTAAGCTCCCCTCTCTCTCTTTCTGAAGCAGCCCAGGAAGTAGGACTGACTAAAAGAGGCCTCAGCAAACAGGAACTTGGGAAAGAAGGGGTTTGGAGTGGGGAATGGGCAAAAAACCATAGTCCTCTTTTTTTTTTTTTTTTTTTTTTCCTTTTCTGTGTTGTTGTTTAAATGGCTTCACTAGGCTTCCTACATGCTCTGCTTTACAAAAACACTCATGTTCTTGGGAATGTGTTCTACGCATATTTCATTGCTCCTTTCCCAGGAAGAATTGCTCTCAGAAAAGAGCAAGACAGAAGGAACGGCAAGGGACGGGCTGCAGGGGCGGAAGGAGACCCCAAGAGGGGCACACAGGCAGGCTGACGTCACAGATCCGCGGGTCAGCGTTTCTGTTGCAACCATAATGTTATTCCTATGGAAAGCATGTTTGAAACCAGCAGAAAACAAATGTCCAAGCACCTCGGGCTGTGGCTTTCCTGGGTCACAGGGAGTCTTGCAGTCATTTCTCCAGCGCACTCAGTCTGCAGCCCTAATGCGCTAATGTCAGAAGGCGCTGGTCTTCATTTTCATAAATAAGCAAACCCTCATAGGCCTTTGGAATCTGATTATATTTGGAACAAAACTCCTCAATATAGGGCCCTTATCTGACACCATGTGACCAGCCCCCATCTCCTAACTTAATTTTGGCGACTGGAGAAGGGCTAGCTTCCAGGGCAGTGCCTAGGCCTGTAAACTAGGGCTCCACAAATATCCTGGATTCTATTTGTTGCTTGAGGGGGTGGGGGCGGGAGAGGGGACAAATAACCTTCTCTTGGTTACAAAAATCATTGCTCAACTCTTACCTGGAAAAACTCTCGTCTCCTTGTGTATCATTTTTTCGCTAACAGGACAAAGTCTTAGTCTCAGAGAAAAGTTTAATCCCCATGTCCCCCTTCTGTGTCACTAACTGGTGGAGAGGTTATTTTCTATCTTAGAAAACTGACCCATCCCCAGCCTGATTTTTTCTTTTTTTTTTAAAGTTAAGGAGTGAGTTCCCTTCCATTCATTCCCCAGAAATTGATTTTTTTAAAGATTTTATTTATTTAACAGAGAGAGAGAATGAGAGAGGGGAGGGGCATGAGGGAGAGGGAGAGAGAGAAGCAGGCTCCCTATTAAGCAAGGAGACCTGAGAACCTGACCCGAGCCAACGGCAGACATTTAATCAACTGAGGAACCCAGGCACCCCCGGAAATTGATTTTCTAGTGTGACTATATCTAAAAAGTAACTTGGCCAAAATGTCAGATGTCTTTCTTTCTCTTACAAAGCTGTCAGCCTAATGGGTAGGAAGATGTTAATAAATACTCACAGTGTAAGTAACCCTAAGTGCCTTGGGAAAGGGGGTTGTGATGCCCTAACTCTGGTTCACAGCCTAGCCTGGAGCTTCAAGAAGGGCTTCTCTGAGGAAATGATGTTGCATATGAGACATCTCGGGTAAGAATGGGCTAGTGAAGAGAAGCCCGGAGGACAGTGTTCTAGGCAGTGGGAATGACCACTGCAAGTGCCCTGAAAGGGGGCCTGCGGCTGCCCCCTCGTGCCCTGCCCAGCAACTGGGACAGCAGCTTGAATGCAAAGTGAACCACGGAGGGCCTGTGATGGGAACACGGAGCAGCCACAACTATGCCTGAAGGGGAGAAGCACCAAGGTCAAGAGAGGTGGCTGGGGAAGGAGGTGAACTAACATGGCCCGTGTGGGAGCTTGATGCCCCAGGGATGGGGAGGGCAGAGAGGAGGAACCACCTCTGGGCGAGAGGGACCCTGTGGGGCACGTTGGGACAAAGACGGTTTGGCATTCCCTGCTGGCATTCAGGGGGCAAATCTGGAAACAGAGATTCCTGTTAAGAGGCTATAGAAGAAACACAACCTCAGATTTCCCTAGGCTTAAAAGCACCCAGCAATTGCACTACTGGGTATTTACCCTAAAGATACAAACATAGTGATCCGAAGGGGCACGTGTACCCGAATGTTTATAGCAGCAATGTGTATAATAGCCAAACTATGGAAAGAACCTAGATGTCCATCAACAGATGAATGGATAAAGAAGATGTGGTATATATACACAATGGAATACTATGCAGCATAGCTTTTTTTTTTAAGATTTTATTTATTTGTTTGACAGAAAGACTCAGCAAGAGAGGGAACACAAGCAGGGGGAATGGGAGGGAAAGAAGTAGGCTTTCCGCTGAGCAGGAAGCCTGATGTGGGGCTTCACCCCAAGACCCTGGGATCATGATTCTAGCCAAAGGCAGACCTTAATGACTGAGCCACCCAAGTGCCCCTAAAAGCATAGCTTTAAAAAAAAGAACGCGAAATTCTTTTTCCTTGAGCTTTCTTGAGCCCGTGTTTTACCTGTATTATTATAGACCAAGTTCTTTTTCATTTTTCTTTTCCGTGGGTCCCCAGTGCCCTCCTGATGATGGCCCAGCCCAAGGGTGGCAATGCCATCTATTCCCTGTGGGTTGCGGATGAATTGCAAAGTAGTGGTGAACGGATGAATCTGGGCTTTGAGGCACCGCGGACTGTGCAAAGGCTCGCCCAGAAAGAACAGCAAATGGTGAGAACCTGCTCATACCAGGCAGCTGAAAACTTTTGGAGAAAATCCAAGGTGTCCAGGTGCCTGGTCCTCACAAATTCCACAGTCATAAAACCAACAGTAAGCCATCTTCCCTCAAAATATTCCTCCCCTCCTCGGGTCTTTTCTGTTGACAAGGATACCAGGAATTGTCCTGGATTTCTGAAGGGACCTTTGGAAGGATAAGATACAATCAAACCATTTCCCTACTCAGTATTCTGCAAGAGACCCTCATGGCCAGGAAGCTCCCCTCCTCAGCTAAGACTTTCAGGACCTGGCCCCTGCCTCCTTGTCCATTCTCATCTTCTAAAAAAAATTAAAAAATAAAATAAAACTTACTTTCCTCCCTTTCTCTCTTGGAGCACTTCTGCTTTTACCATGCTATATGATTTGTGTCCCCAAACATGGCAAGCTTTTTCACCCCTAAACACCTGCATATGCTCTTTCCCATGCCTATCCCACCACCTCTCCCACAGAGGCCGCTCTTTGCCTGGAGAAGTCCTGCTCATCCTTAGGTCAGATGTTACCTTCCTCAAATTCCTCTAGTCACCCTTAGGGACTGTCTTCCAGGACTAGGGCATAGCACATTAAAACAATGTTGTGCAGTAATGGAATCAGGAAAAGATCTGGGTGTTATAGGACATGAAGCCTTATGCACATCTAGGGGGTTCTCTTTAAGGGAAAACACAGAAAATACATATTACAAAGTTGGATACAGCTTATTTAAGTTACAATATCTTCCCATTGCAAATTTTACAAGAACATATGGACCACATGAGCCTCTTACTAGGACTGCGGAAGGGGTCTGTGTGTGTGAGGGGACCTGAGTCTGAAGTTTCATGAGCTGCATGGCCAATCTACTTCTGACTGTGGGCTTTCATGCCTGTCCTCCCAGGAGACTGTGAGCTCTTTAGGGCCAGGGACCGTGTTTTCTCTCTCTGAGTTAATTATTTTTAAGAGGCCAGCTTTATGCCAGTTGACATTTTATAACCTCATATGTCTTTTCTCTTGATTCTGTATCAGCTGAGAATTATACTTGGTTTGGACTAAAGTTAATTTTTTTTCTGGAAGTAAAACCTGCATAGGATGTACGTGACAGTTGTTCAGAGGTTAATGTCTATGGGGCACATGAAAACTATCACTGTTCCCAAGAAAGGGGTGTGTTAGAAATTTTCCCCTTATCACAAAGACTCAAAAATCTCAGCCATTTACTGTTAGTTTGTGGCCCAGTAGCTGTTCATGGGGGGTGTCACTCTCTGGGTTATAATAACCAGTTTCCTATACATAGCAGTTGGAAAACTTTTTCTATGAAGAACAAGACAGTGAACATTTTCTGCTTTGCAGGCCATATGGTCTCCATTACAAGTCTTATTGTATGCAAGAACAGCCATGGACAATATGTGAATAGGCATGGCTGTGTTTTAATAAAACTTTATTCACAAAAGCAAGGGGCAGTGGGCTGGATTTGGTCCATGGGTTGCAGTTTGCTGACGCTTGCTCCACACCACAGACTGGAGATTCAGGAAAAAGCATGGGATGTATATTAACTCAGTGTTATTCTATTTTGGAGAGAAATGCATCACATGAAACCAACTTGTGGACCTCTCCTTCTATGCTAGTTGAGTTCTTGCAATTCAGAAACACAGTAAGTCTGTCAACAACTATTTCTTAAGAGTCTGCTAAGCGCCAGACACTGCGCTCACCCTAGATAATCAGTGAGAACAAGATCAGTGGGACATCTTTCTGTCCAGTCTGTGAGCAGGTATGTGTTCATCGTTCATCATGTGCCAGGCTCTGTGTGAGGGCCATGGAATTCATTACTGAACAAGATTGATGGTGCATCCATCCCTCCATCAGCCCATTCATCGACCTATCTACTCAACAAGCAGCTAATGAATTTCTCCTAGTACAAGACAAGTTGGCAGAACTCTGTGTAATTTATCAGTAACCAAGCCATGGCTCCTGCCTCCAAGTTGCTTACCGTCTAAGGAGGAGATTAGCCATGTGCATTAATATCCAGGGTCTGAGGTACAGAGAGAAATGTGCTACATGAAAAGTACAGATGGAGGGCTGTGGGTGCTCAGAGTTGAGCAGGATTACTTCCAGCTGGAAGAGATCAGGAAGGCTGACAAGATGACATCCAGTTTCCTGTTAACCCTTTAAAGTGACTTATGAGCCTGTGCAAAGATTACAAGCAGATTCTGAGAAGACAATACTCTTTTGTACACGTTACCAGCCCTCGGGTCCCACTGGGACAAGCCTTGCATACACTCTGTGGATTCAGAGTTCCAGGGAATGGCCCTTCTCCCCTCCCACACAAACAACCCTACCTCTCAGTGTGCCTGCTTGTGAGGAATTTCCCTTGAGTTGTGCACCAGAGGGAGTTGTTATTATGCAAAAGAACAATAATAATTCTTGCAACTCTATGGTGTTGTTGTATCTACTTTGCAGATGGGGAAGTTGAGGTCAAAGGGGATTAATTAGCTTACTGAGCAACACAGAAGAGGCAGAAGCAAGCCCAGAACCTATGTCTTTTGAGTCTCAGATGGCTCTCTCTTTGACAAACTGTTTAGTTGCTAGTTTCCAGAAAAATAAGCTGGAGTTCATCTTGACTCCTTCTGTGATCTTCTTCCACCCAGACCAGCTCCCTGCTTGACACTTCTTTCTCCACTGTATTTCTTGGAAACATGGTTCTGCTTTACCCCTTCATCCCCCACACCAAGCTGAGCTCCACTGACTTCATTCACTGGGTCAGCCAACATTTGTCCTCTGCCCCCAGGGATTTCACAGTCTATTATTTGGGCCTTTAAATTGGCCTTCCCACCTCCTTCCTGCTCCTTTCCAATCTATCAACCACACAGCATAAATAAGCCCCTCCTTAGTTTGACTTAAGTCACATTCACTGATTATCTCCCTTCTACCAGACTCTGTTCTGGGTCCTAAGGAAGGAAAATTACAAATTTATAGATCTCATTGTTTACAAAGCATTTTAGTTAAGTCACAAGCATTTGAGGACAAAAAGCAAATCTCACCTGAACAGGCAGCAGGCAATCTGAACAAAAGAAACATTCCAGAAGCAAGAAGAAAGAAAAGATGGTTTTTCTGAAAGAGAATATTGACTCATCAATGAAGAGGGTTTGTGTGGCATTCATCATCCCTAGACATTGCAACATCCTCCAGCCAACAACAGGAGAAAAAGCATCTCATTCCCAGTTCCAGAGTGAGGACAGAGACAGGATAGCTGCAGGAGGACTCAAGACCTAAACGGATAGGGGCTGCCCTGTCTGAGCTCAGGACTTTAAAGCCCTTGATCATTCTCTGTATTCAGAGGCTGCTCCCCAAAGATGGTGGGTTATGATAATTAAACTGCTTTTTCAAATAGGGGCAATTCCAAGAAGGCAAGTTGACCTTTGGGAGAATTTCTAGTAGAAATCATTTCATGATCAGAAATATCTATAAATATGTGTGTCCTGAGAGGTGAATGAGAAATGTCTGTTGTGATTTTCTCCCTAATGAGACCATTTGTCCTAAGAGAACAGTTTGGCAGAGAGAGGCATTGAGGGAAGACAAGTGGCTAGTGAGGTGAGTAACTCCACTGGGAATGGACCTCATGGTGCTGGGATTTAGGGGTTGGGGAGGAACAGAGAGCATAGGCAGAAGGCACTGCAGAAGAGGAGAGTAAACACAATATGGTTTTAGGTCACAGAGCTGATTTTTGGTAGAAAGCATGTTGAGAAAAGTAGAAATCAATGTTACCAAGTTTGAACTTTATCTTCCTAAAAACAGTGCTTCTGTGGGCAGAGTTCATATGCAGGAGTAATGAATCATAGTGACGCCCGCTGTGTCACCCCTTGGGAAAATATCTCTGCCTACACTGAGGTTTCCACAGATTCTCTTTTGACATTCAGAGAAAAAAGAAGAGGAGAGGGAAATACCCTTCCCCTCCATTATTCTCTCAGGTCAGAAACCTACTTTGGAGGCCACAGTGGATGACAAGCACATTCATGCAAATTCTGTGCTTACTTTCGTGCACTGTTTCTTCACCAACTATGCAACTAAGCAAAATGGAACAAGAAATAGTGTCTTGGGAGAAATAAAATTGCTGGATTAGATACAGGCCACCTTTACATAAAGAAAAAAAAAGTGAAAAGAGTCTCGGAAGTTATTGTAGAATTTTGTGTGAGACTGAGAGATGGTTAAGGGGAGGATGCCTGAGTATGAATAGCTTTGGTAATCAGTAATTCTAGAATTAAAGGGGAAAATCTAGTGCAGCCCTGAAGTTGGCAAAATGCGGCTCTGGGCCAGCAATCTGTTTTTGTTTTGTTTTGTTTTGTTTTGTTTTGTTTTGTTTTGTTTTGTTTTGTTTGCTGCCCAGTGACAGATTGGTTTTTGTATTTTTAAAGGGTTACGTTTTAAGTAGTTATGTAAGCACCTACCTAATAGCCTCAATTTTGCCTGTTGGGCCACAGAATCAAAAATATTTACTATCTGGGCCTTTCAGTGTTTGCCAACCCCTAGTATATTGGGTAAGTATATATAAGCTTCAAGGTCAAAGAAATCCGGATTTGAATTCTACCCAGACATGTCATTTCATTCATTTGACCCATACTTATCAAGTATTTATTTCTTTTCTCTCTTGCCTCCCAAGAGGCCATCCACTCCTGATTTTCCTTCTTTGTCTCTCACGACTTCCTCACCATCTCCTAATCTTCCTGGCCTCTTAAAACTGGGTCCAGGACTCAGACCGTCCCTTTCTCATCTGTCTTCACCCCGCATTTGGAGTCATCTCTTTCCCATTGCATTAGCTATGTACTGATGACTTCCAAGCTTCATATTTCTAGTCCCCAAACTCCGCAGCCATAAATGCAAGTGTCTTCTTTATATTTCCCTTTGACATTTAGTGAATATCTCAGACTTAACCACGTGCAAAACTGAGCTCCAGACTTTCATTCCCAAACCTGTTCTTCTTGCAATCTTCCTCCTCTTGGTACATGGTTACTCCATTCTCCTAGTCATGTCACATGAGACAAATCACTTACCCCTTCCGAATTTCAGTTTCTTTATTTATAAAGTGAACATCACACCCATCTCAAATTCAGTGTGAATATCAAATGGGATAATATGATGTAAGTGCCTCTCAGGATACCTGCCACAGTTAGCACTCCAGTAACAGTGATTTAAGTATAACTTTGCAATTCTCTCATCCTAATGTCTCTTAGTTCCATCTTTTCTTTTTTACTTTTTTAGACCTCAATTATCTTATCCCAAGACTATGACAAAAGTTTCTTAACAGGTAGCCTTGTCTTTTGTTTTAAGATTTTATTTATTTATTTGACAGACAGATATCACAAGTAGGCAGAGAGGCAGGCAGAGAGAGGCAGGGAAGCAGGCTCCCTGCCAAGCAGAGAGCCCGATGCGGGGCTCGATCCCAGCAGCCTGGGATCATGACCAGAGCCTAAGGCAAAGGCTTTAACCCACTGAGCCACCCAGGCGCCCCCAAGACAGCCTTGTCTTAACAGTAAAGTAGTCATCATAGATAATATGATTATCTCCATTTAAAGATAAGAAAATGAAAATCATCCAAGTATGACCTAGGTCCCACAGCTTAGCAAGCACCAAAGTAGTATTTAAACCCAAGCCAAGCGAAAAGCCAGTGCTCTTTATTCTCTAGTATTTAATAGGCTCATCCTCTGGAATGCAGCATTCACCCTGCTTACTACCAGGTGAAGAGCAGAACCTAGGAGGTATAATATGACAATCAAAGAGGGCAACTGAAGCATGGAAAACAAGAGAAGGCATTCTTTAAGTGGGTTGATATGTCAGAACCCTCTAGATTTTTATGCAGATTCCTGAGCCTTGCTCTAGAGCAACTCTATGAAAATTTCCATGGATAGGGCTCAGGAATGTACACTTTTTAAAATATTTTTCTTTATTTATTTGAGAAAGAGAGAGAGAACAGAGGAAGGAGCAGAGGGAGATGGCCAAGCAGACTCCCTTTTGAGCTGAGAGCCCAAAGCAGGGCTCGATCCCAGAGCCCTGAGTTCATGACCTGAGCTGAAGTCAGACTCTAAACCCACTGAGCCACCCAGGTGCCCCTGGAATGCATATTTTTAAAAAAGGCTCCAAAGGCAGTTTTGAACAGTCAGATTTGAGTTACCCTTGCTCTAGAACTCTGGCAGATTTCATAATACTTAGAGCCAATAAGTATGATCTCGTAACCTAAAACTCCAAAGGGGCAGCCAGAATTCAGACACTCCAATATATAAAGGGGCAAAGGGCATGAAAAAAGAATTCATAAAAGAGGAAGAAAAGTGGCTAATAGAAATATTTTAAGATATCAGACCTATCATAGTCGAATGAGTGTTAACTTTTAAGAATGAATGGTGTGCCATTTTTGTACCTATCAAATTAGTTACCTTTTTTTAATGCAAGTGAGGATGTGATGAGATGAGCATTTTCCTAAGCTAATGGGAAAATAAATATTGGCACTACTACCTTAAAAGGCAATACAGTAGCATTATCAAATTGTTGGAAGTCATCTTTAATTCAGAAATTCTTCTCATATGAATGTATATCCAATGAAACAATCCAAAAAGAATGTGAGATATATTTTACATATAAAATATATTTATAACAGTCTCATTTGCAAAAGCAAAATAAATGAAAATAAGCCCAAATGTTCAATAATAGAAAAAGTGAATTATTCAGCATCATTATATTATCACACAGTTATCGAATCTTTCTGAATATTGTATATTATTTCATTTTACTCAAATATAAAAATATATAGTCCAGAAAAGAAGTTGAATGTCCTTAAACAGTGTTAACAACAGAGTCTGTGAGTAGGACATCATATTATTCTCTCCATCTCATTAAGTTAAAGCAAAAATTACACTAATTCCACAACTCAGATAATTCTGCTCTTCTTAGAAGGCTTACCTAGGTTTCTACATTAGGAAACTGTTTTTATTTTAAGAACTAATGTAGCTTCTTTGTCTCTTACCTGAGTTGTGCCCCATTTGCCCATTTTACTTACTAGCATAGATTACTTCTACCTTAGCACTTACTTGCTAGTCAAAAATTCCTTGTTGGTGCCATTATGGCTCCTAGTAGACTATGAGATGTTTGAGAGTAAGATTTGGGAATCCCAGATGTCCAAAAGGGCTTTAATGGATTCTATGGATGACAGAGAGAAAGCCCAAAGTGAAACTCACATTGAGTGTCTGTGATTCCATCGAAAAGAATGTTGTCAAAGACTTTTGGTTTCTGCTTAGGATGTGGAAAGTGGGAGAGTGTGGCATTACCATGGGTTCTGCGAACACAATGCCAGACAATCTGCAAATTCACAGTTTTTTTAATCAATCTGAGTAGTGAGGTCATAGGACAACCAACTTACCCTAAATCAAAAGAAAGATGCATGCCTTCAAGAAAAACCAATATCAAACACTTACCTAAGGCTGATGCCACCAAGAGCCATAAAAGCTGTTCATAAGAATTCAACTAAAATTTTTAACACATTGCTAAAGGGGTAACATGAGATTATAGAACCCCTGGCACCAGGGAATTTCCACCCACTCACTGGCTTTTCTCAACAGACAACAGACCTCAGTGGGTGCTCAGAAGAATGACTGGAGGCAAGGTGTGAAACCTAAGGGACTCTCCCTCATGACATAGGTCTCAGAGAGTGGGCCTGCAGCCACCGTGGGAAAGGCAGGAGCCCTACCTGGATTCTTCTACACTTCCTACACAACAAAAGCCTTAAGTTTATAGGTAAGGAGCAACAAAAAATGCTGGCCCTGGGCAGTAGTGAAAACACACTGTAACTGGGGAAAGAAAGCAGACAAAAAGTATTAAAGTATTAAAGGATGGCTTGAAAGCCATACCCAGATTTTGTAAGTAGGAGAATAGCTTCCCAGCTTTTAAAGTTAGAGAACCATTATTCAAATTAAGCCATGTAGAGAAGAATAAAATGCACAACAGATGAAAAGAGAGCAAGTATGGACAAAAAACCCTCTTGATGTATCCTCAAACTTTACAGGGAGCCTAAGGTACCACTAGGAGATATCTAGGGCTCCACTATACATGCTTTTGAATTACCAGATGATGGGGTCTGGCTATGATATGACCACTAACTAATACTTTTTTTTAATTTAAATTTAATTTAATGAACATATACTGTATTCTTAGTTTCAGAGGTAGAATTTAGTGATTCATCAGTTGCATACAATACCCAGTGCTCATCACATCACATGCCCCCCTTAATTCCCACCACCCAATTGCCCCATCCCCTAACAACCTTCCCTCCAGTAACCCTCAGTGTGTTTCCTAGAGTTAAGAGTCTTTCATGGATTGTCTCCCTCTATGATTTCTTCCCATTCAGTTTTCCCTCTCTTCCCCTATGATACTCTGCTCTATTTTTTATATTCCATACATGAGTGAAACCATATAATTGCCTTTTTCTGATTGACTTATTTCACTCAGCATAACACCCTCCATTTCCATCCATATCAATGTAAATGGTAAGATTTCATCCTTTTGATGGCTGAGTAATATCCATTGTAACACAGATGTCCATTGACAGATGAATGGATAAAGAAGACTGTAAGCTTTTTAAATTATAGAGGGGGATTTGGACACAGACAAACTTACTCCAGAGCCCACCCCGACTTACAGAACAAGAACTATGGAAGTTGTAAGAATGAAGGCCATGGCAGCTGAATCACTGAATTCTACATCTGGCACTAATGATATACTATATGTTGACTAATTGAATTTAATTTAAAAAAAAGGAAAAGAAAAAAAGCTTGAAATCTTGGGCAAAGCCCATAACTTTTTTGTTTGTTTTATTTATTTTTTTAAGATTTTATTTCTTATTTAACGGACAGAGACACAGTGAGAGAGGGACACAAGCAGGAGAGAGAGAAGCAGACTTCCCACCAAGCAGGGAGCCTGATGTGGTGCTCAATCCCAGGGCCCTGGGATCATGATCCGAGCCGAAGGCAGACATTTACTGACCGAGCCACCCAGGAGCCCCTATGTTTTTTACTTTTAAGAGCAATCTCTGTACCACCTGAGCCAGCTGGGCACCCCAGGGCAGAGTCTATAACTTTTCAAGTTTCAGAGTCTTTGTATCTTGATCTGGAAAATAGGGATACTACTAGCATCTACCACAAAAGTTTTTTCAATGATGAAGAAAGGAGTGAATATATATGAAGCATTTAGAACAGTATCTGACCCATAGTAAACATGTAATAAATGCTAGCTATTATTTTTCCTAGACATCAGCAGCTTTTGGGAATGCAAAGAGCAAGAGCTTTGGACCTAGTTTGACTTGATGGTACTTCACGTTGAGCACTGCCAGTTAGCAGCTCTGTAGTCATAGGCAACTTACAGCAAGCTTTTCACTTTGTTGTCTTTATTATGTATCCCACTTTCATTGATTAAACTACTATCATGTGTTAGGCATTCTTCCTGCTTCTTTTTGTACAAAATTGGAATGGAGGATTAATGATTACAAAGCTAAAGGATGCAAACAAATCACTTAGTAAATCAAAGGATGCCAAAGAAATTAATGTTTCCTAATTTCTTTCTGGATCCAAGGTCTGAAAGTGTCCTTTCAGAATATTTTCTGTGTCTCTATATCCCTTAATTTTATAACAACCTGGGACATAATTAACACCAGCAACTACTTTCTATAAAAGTGTAGTGGTCATACAAATTGTGATAATAGCCCAAAGAGGGAAATGTGATGTTCTCTGTGGGGCCCAGTAAGTTGTGGGAACATCCATTCAGAGCAAATCAGAAATAAGGGCTCTTTGATGTATATTGTTGTTCCTTACATCTCAAAACTTAGCACCATGTCAGCATTTTCCCATCTATTACATTTATTACCATCCATTCATTTGGATATGTACCCACTAACAGGAAAGTCAAAGCAGGCTTAAAAAAAAAAGGTAAGAGAGAATAATTATAAATTGAAAAGAATTCTATTTTGTTTATTCTCTTTTCTGTGAACTGGAGAAAAATCATAGTGATTAATATAGCCAAGGACCACTCAAACAGACTTTTCAAATAAGGTGTTCTATAAGAATGGAGTTTTAGAATCACTGTTGGATGGATATAAACCAAGCAATTTCTAGGATTCAGTTGGCAAAAATGAGTGTTTCTCATTTGTGAAATCACAGAGTTGAAGCCAAAAAAAAAGAAAAGAAAAAAAAGATTATGCTTTCTATAGCCATCAACCGTCCCCCTCCACCCCGCCACACCACACATACTTTTAAAGTAACTATTTCTTATCCTTTAGGCCTCTTCTTGTTCTCCAGGCAATCTATTTGGTCAGCCCCCACTACCTGATCCTTTTTTATTATTTAATCCCTTGAAAGACTTGAAATGCAAACCTCCATCTCTCATGATGTTCTTCTACTTTCAAGCCTTGTGGGGAAAAAAAATCCACCTTATACAATATTACCTTGAATTATTTGGGATATCTTATTGTATTTCTTATCCTAATTGGATTATGTGTGCAAATTATTGAGGTTTTAGGAGAAATATTTTAATAGGGCAATAATTGTTAAGAGGCATACTAAGGGACCAGGCATTCCCTAGAAGTGCCACGTGCTCCCTCTCCTATGTGGGCAATTTATTTATTTATTTTTTTTTATTTTTTTTTAAGATTTTTTTTTTTAATTTATTTGACAGACAGAGATTTCAAGTAGGCAGAGAGGCAGGCAGAGAGAGAGAGAGGAGGAAGCAGGCTCCCTGCTGAGCAGAGAACCCGATGCGAGGCTCGATCCCAGGACCCTGGGACCATGACCTGAGCCGAAGGCAGAGGCTTTAACCCACTGAGCCACCCAGGCACCCCAATGTGGGCAATTTAAAACATGCTATTCTTTCTACTTGTCATGTGCCATCTTACCTCAACTGGCTGGTGAACCTCTCCCATCCCTCACAACTTGGTTCAAGTATCAGTTCTCTTGTGTGTTTTTTTTTTTTCCTTCTTCACATCTTTTGATGACCGTTCTGGATGTTTTGTCTGTGACCTCTGTTTTACACAGAGTAACAAGCCTCCAAAGATAGTCAAATCTTAAACCCAAGAACCTATGAATATGTTAACGTACATGATACAAGGCAGTTTCAGAGGTGATTAAATGATGACTCTTGAGATGGGGAGGGCATCCTGGATTATCCGGGTGAGCTAAATACAATCCCATAAGCTTTGTAAAGGACAGAGAAAGGAAAGAGAGTGTCAGAGATGATGGGATCAGTTACAATGAGGCAGTGAAGATGGAGGAAGGGATCACACCGGGGGTCAGTGACTATAGGAAGCTTCTAGAAGCCAGAAAAGTCAAAGAAACACATTCTCGTCTAGAGCCTCCAAAGGAACACAGCTCTGCCAGTACATTGATTTTAGCCCTGTGAGAGTCATCACAGATTTCTGATCTCAAGAACTACACACAATAAATTTGTGCTGTTTTAAGCCAAGTTTGTGATAATTCGTTATAGCACCGTTAGAAAACTAATACAACTTCCAAGAAACCTATTGTCTTAGGGAATGAAGACTTCCATGTGAGGATTTTTCCTCTTGCTCTATTGTCAATTTTCCTATAACTATTAGTTCTATAAGGCTTAGTAAATTAATGATGATTAAAAAATTAATAAATGCATGGATGATTCACTGGACATTTCTTGCAAGCATTTAATTAAGGATAAGATGGTACTGTAGACAGAGCTACAGACTTAGGTCAGAAGCCAGAGTTAGTTTTAGTTCCTCCACCTGGACGAAAGTAAATTACTTCACCACTCTGAATTTCAGCTTCTTTACCTGAGAAAATAAACCCAAGATACATACATATTTTTTGACCCCCATGCTAACTTTCAGCCATACGATTATGTGACCATATGCCAGGAAATTTTTGGAAGACGTGCCTGAACTGGGTCGGGGGTTGGACTGATGACCTTACAGGTCTCATCCAGCTCAAAGATTCTATGACACAGACACAGCAGGACACATCTTGTGTAGAAAGTAACTCTAAGACAACTGATTTTTCAGAGCCTCCTGCAGGGAGGAGAAGTCCTCTGAGAGCAAACAAAGGCACCAGTAGCTTTGGGTCAAACCCTGCTTCTGATTCAGGCCAAAGGCAACTTGAATGCCACAAAGAACATCAAAGGACAGAATCTGGCCCTGGAACAAGAAGACGGATGGAGGGGAAGTCATGATCTGCAGTAAAACAAATAAATAACCTTTAAAATCACATCTGCAGACGGTCTAACGTTTTTAAATGCTTTCCAATAAGCTTCCCTGGTAGTTTGCCACAAAGCCTGTCCAAGAGGATTTACAACAGATGGAGGCAGGGAATTGCAACCCAGCCCTGATGCTGCTACTAACCATCTGGGTGACCTTGGGCACATCATTTCACCCCTGTGGCCTATACGTTTCTCATTTCAAAGACAGGGGACAGAATTAAATGACTTCTGACCTCCATTTTAGCTTCAGAATCTTACCACCTCAGCCCAAGCACTGATCATGGATTCTCAAAAGCATAGTGATTAGTTTTATGCTAAAAAGCAGACATTTACAGGATTCTGCCAAAGAACCCAAATTTAAATTTAAATCCTAGTCTTGGGAGAAGGAAGGGTAAGGAAGGAAGAAAGAGGAAAACAGGAAGTGTCACAAAAGCTGATATTTTTTCTCCTTAAACCATTTCCTCATTGTTTCCCCCTGTTGATACACCTTTTCAAAATCATCCGTAACCAATGTCCTTATAAATGACCCCACTCCAGCTAAAGATGTACAAGTCAGGCTTAGAGCTGTTGCTATCTTTCCGTGCTTAGGCAGAGCTGCAGGCTTGGGCCTCCCAGGCATGAAACCCAAATCCTAAGATAATGTTTAGGACACTTAATCCCCTTTTGTCTTCAGTTTTCCAATATAGAGACCCAGCAAGATGGAACACTGAGCTATCTCGCAGATTCCCAATTTTAGGGAAGGTCTTGAAATAGTTTATGATGTAATTGTTTCCATTGCATTTCTTTTTTCAGACCCCTTCCTATATAAGCCAAAGTTGTGAGAACAAGAACTTTCAGTTTTTTGAGAAAAACCCAAATGAAAATCAAAAAGGGGAAAGGTTTACATTTACCAGAAGTTAAAAGGTGTTCTGAGTTTGAACTTCAACAAGTTTAAAATTTTACCAAGATCTATCTTCCACTTGCTCCCCAGTCACCATATAAATACAGGGATAACTGTGTCCATGGGATTCTTTTGAGTTTCTAGACCCTGGCATGTATTCGCCAGGGAAGAATGGAAGAGAATTATAAAGACAATAAAGTGTACTCAAAGATCTAAGTATAAATAATTCCATCTATTAGCAGAATATGTTAAAGGAGTGTTTTCCAGAGTATGGTATACACACGTATGGCAGTATACAACATAAAAACAATTTAAAGCAAGACATGTATGTGGTACATTGACTATTCTTACCACTTTCTCATGGGTATCCCTATTCTTAGAGTCCTGTCCCAAGAAGAGAGTCTGTGAAACTTAATGTGATGAGGACACATATTCCATCCCCTCAATGATCTGCCCACTTCCAGATGGTTCCCCTTGCTTACTTGCTGCAATGTCACCCTGGCAACCCCCATCCTTCAAGTCCTATTCAACATCCCTCACCACCTTTCATCAGCATCCTTTCCCTTAAATTTCTCAATAGTCTTGTGGTCCCCAACCAACCTTATGTCTCCTCAAGTACCCCCTCAACCGAGTCCCTCAACCCTGACCCTTATATGACCTCTTTAAACCAAACCTTTCTCTAACTCCCTAGCTCTTCTTTCTCAGTCCCAGCTTCTCCCCACCAGTAGGGCCATTACCCTACCTATACCTCATCTTACCACTCATTATAAGTCACTGACACCACACTTCTCTCTTTCTCCCTACCTCAATCCTCCCTTTCAGGTTAGATTTCTCTTTCAGGAGATCAACCCACTGCCTCAGGTCTTCCTCTTTTTAATTCATTCTATCTGCCTATTTTTTGGCCCAACCCCTTGGAAAACTCATGCCCAAGCCTGAGACTCACACCTGTCTGTTCATCCCTAGCATACACATTGAGCAACTCTCAGTTTCTGAGCTGGGATTCTTCCTAGATTTCCCTCTGTCTTTATTTACCTTCCATTAATTCTACTTCATAGATAAATGTATTTAGATTTTTAAAGTAAGTTGCCTTAAAGGAAAAAAAAATACTGGATATTAAGTAATAATGCACAATAATATAGATATGTCCCAAATTTTGTCGATTATAAATGAATGACAAACTGACAAAGACAACTATAGAATTTCAGAATATTTTCTCACTTTTTTTTTTCATTTGTCCTTGTGACATCCAGTAACAGCAGGGAGGATGTGAGTAATTAACCCACTGTTGAGATGAGGCAGCAAAGATGGAGAATGGTTGGATAAATTACCCAAGGTCAACAACAAGTAGCTGGTAGATCCAGGACTAAAATGAAAGCCCACTGACTTAGGTTCCCTGCTCTTTACACTTCCTGATGGTGACACTCTTACACTTGCATATACACTTATATATGAATCCTTCTTAATTCAAGATGCACAATGGAGACCTTAGGAAAGGGCATTTGCCAGGAGTAAAATGAAGAGGAATTTTTAAAAATTTATCTCAGGTACTTTGAATGTATGTCAAATTAAGAAAAAAGTATGATCTATAGCCAAGGAAAAGACAACAAATCACTGGAATATAAATAAGGTTCCCTTACAGAAAGTGGCAGAAATATGGAACAGAAATATAACTCGAGGAAAATGATATAAGACTCTTGCATTTTCAAATATCAGATGTTTGAAAAGAGAAGTTGCTAAAAGATGGGAAATGCAGATTGTGAGTGGAGTCAGTTTCCAGGAACATCATGGTCACACACACCAGGCTCCAATACATACTGAGACAGCAGGGTGGTGGGGAGAAGAGAATGGGGTGAGCCAGGCATTGAATGAGCTTTAACCACTGCCTCAGCAGTAGATTCGGACCCAAAGGAGAATGGGCATGTACAGATGGCCTTAGACAAAGCTTGGTGTTAAGCCTGAACTTTATGGAATGTCTTCATGCATCGTGAAGAGTACAGGTGGTAGAAGCAGAACTGACTCAGGCTTACTTAAATCTCAGCACTCTCACCAACTTTCCAGGTGTATTAGTGATGTGTCTAACATCCTTGTGTCTCCTTTCTTTACCTTTAAAAAGGTGGCAAGAACAGTACCTGTCTTCTAGAACCGGTGCAAGAACAGGGTGAGACAATTCTTCTAAGAATATTACAACAGAAAAAGTCCAGTTAGTTGCAACAGAAGAATAAAACAATCATCTAAAAAGGATAAATAATTAGAATGAAATTGGGCTTAAGAACAACATTCAAGACTGCAAGTCGATGGATAATAAAACCCTCAAACACCAGGGCAATATGGCTTCAACCTAGAATACCACAACCCTCTAAATTATCTAACTCTAGAATACCACAACCCTCTAAATTATCTAACCCACTGATAATTTAGTGTATGAGGAGATAAAGTGTATGAGGAGATAAAGATATTTTTAGTCATTCAAGGTCCCAAAATATTGCCTACCAAACAGCTTTCTTCAGAAAGCTGTTGGAACCCATACTCTGTCAAAGTAAGGGAATCAGACGGGGAAAAGATCCAGGAAACAGGAGATCCAACTTAGAAGAGAAAAGGAGGTAATTCCAAGATGCTGCTAAAGACAAACTCCAAGGTCACTGTGGTGCAGCCAGTGTGGAGAGCAGCAAAATGAGACAGAGGTAAGAAAAAAAGGACTACAGGAGGATGCTTCCAAAGGAGAAAAAAACAAAAAACCGACAGATTACTGACAATAATATGCAGAGTTTTGCCACCTGGAAGAGAGTTTGTAGATGCATTTGTGACGGTTACATGGAATAAATTAAAAAGTAGGGCAATTTTTTATCTCCAGAAACACATACCAAAATGGAAAAAAGAAATCAAAAATATTATAAAACATACTATGTGGCTCAGCAATGAGGAATATATCATATATACAAATTTAAACACTGAATATTGATATAGCAGAACCAGGGGGAGGAGAAATGTTTAGGATTGTGGTATGGAAGGGACCTAATTCCTTATCTTCCAAATAGGAAGACAAAGACACATATCCAAAAATGTAAAACCAAGAAATTATAATATGAACATGGTATAAGAAAATGAGATAAAGAGTAGAAAAATTGGTCAGATCATTTTAAAAATAGTGGCCTCTGAGCTTTATAATAAGATTTATAATACTATATGAATTTTTAAATTCTATACATGTATCGTTTGAATTTTTTAAAGAAAATGAAAAATAGCAAACAGAGTTTCTGGCATAGAGATAATAGTCTCTAAATATTAGCTATTATTACTGTTAACGTTTTTCAGGAGATAAGTCCCAGAATTAGCTGGGCATTGTCAGGTGAACTGGTAATCCAGAATCTAGTATTTGCCAGGCTTTCAGTAGTAAACTGTCACAAGACAGAGACCATGTCTCTCATCCTTTATGGTTTACCACTCTTCCCTACCCCACTTCAATATAGCAGAGAGCTGGTACAAATAGATAACCAAAATATAGTCATGGAATGAATGGACAAAAGGACAAATGAATGAGAAATATAATATTCCGTTGCTAACATGGGGTTAACTCAGTCTACAGGTACAGAAAATAAAGTTGGACACATTTAAAGTGTTGATTCTGACTAGATCTTAATTCCGTCATTTATGGACCAAGCACAAGAGTAAATGGCAATTATAATTCTCTTACTTGACATTAGTTTTAATAAGCATTGTCGTTCATGTATTATGTCTCAACAACTTGTCTTCACCACCTCCCCAACCCTTAGAAGCTTGAATTTCCAAGAAGTTATTTTAGAGAGACCTGGAATGGAATGATGACAAAGAAGGGTGGGCAGGAAGAAATATATATAAACTATTCAAAACTATCGAAAAAGAAAAATGAAACACAATTTCACCTCTCAGAAATATGATTAACAGGGCCTGTAACATTTCCCAGGAGCAACCTCCAAGGGAAAAGGACACTAGGACATTCTCAATGCACCATGTGCTGTACCATGCCATGTCACAGGCTGACAAATATGACATCCCGGAGCTCTTGTCTGCAGAAGTCATAAAGACACCAGGTGGGAGTTTTGGCACGAACTAGCTTTCTAAAGCATGCATATTATAAAAATGAGGGTTTAATTCATATGTTAGATACTTTCTGCCTTCCTTTTGAGATCTATTCTCCACACATTTTTCATCCTGCTAACCTGGCCAATACGGATGCAAACTCTTCACCATCTGGCTTCTGGTTGTGAGATGCAAGAGGTCGGGGACAGAGGAAGTATGCTTAGGCTACTGATTCCCAGCCTGCACCCCCACACACCCACTTCTCTCTACTCCATTGGCTCTATTCCTTTACTGAAGCAGACTTCTTTATTGAAATCTTTTTTCTGGATGCAGGTAATTTCTCCTTCTTCTTGCTCTTCAGACACAAAGGTCTTGACAGCTCATTGTTGTTGCCAACCCTTGGGATACTGCGTTTTTTTCCTGTTCATGTCTCCAAAGCTTTGCATGGAGTCACTTTATAAAACTCTCTGTCTACTCACCCAGCGTAAGTTTGGTGTCTGTCTCCGCATTACTAATATACACTTGATTTGTATAATATTGCATATTCAGCAAAAGTTACCAGGACTTATCAGATTGGGGGATTGTCAATAAGTGCAACTTTTCATGAACCCCTATTCCTCTGGTGGGGGAGCAGGAGGAGGGGAGGGGGACTTGCTTGAATTAGGACTTACCACATTCTGCTAATCCATAATGAAGTCCTTCCATGTACCAGAAAACCGAAGTTGTGGAAAGGTAAGTGGAGTTAAGGTCAATGATGTCAGTCTCTGGAGGGCAAATGCTGGAGAAAATAAGCTAGCGAGGGAGGAATGACAATAAGCAAGTGGAATGTATAAATCAAGATTTGGGAGAGATGCAATTGCTGGAGATAACAAAGACTAGAACATGGGCATGTGAGTAGGTGGCCAAGGTGGGGCAGAGGAATAAATAGTTGGCGCTAAGCCTGCCAAAGTCTGAATGAGCACAGTCATAGATGACCCAACTTCATGGATGCTGAATTTGCTAGGGATGTTATAAAGCAGAAAGGAGGAGAGGAATAGGTAAGCCAGATATTCAAGTCATCGATAAATTAATAACAACAAAAAATAGCAGACATTATTATGTCACTTATACTATGCCAAACATCATTCAGAGTACTCTCCAACTACCTTATCCCCATTTTAAAGATGAGAAACCAAGTCCCAAGGACATTCACTAACCTGCTCTAAGTCTCACAAATAAAAAAATGGACAGAGCTTAGATCCTACCCAGGCAATCTGATTCCAAAGTCTATGTCTTTAACCACAAATTTCCTCTCCTGCTCTAAAAAACAAAAGTAAAATAATAAAATATATAATTAAGCCTAACACTTTGGATGCACTTCCTCTGTATTTCTGTACCTCTGTACTCTTCAGCCCGGTACTTTTGGGTACTTTTGATATGCTACAAAGCAGCTGGGGATTTTTGAAGTAGGAAAACACACCAGGTGGAAAAGGAATAATCCCATCACCCTCAGGCCCTAAATTACGGGGTATGAACATGAAACAGCCACCATTGGAAACCTTTCAGGGGAAGCTGCTTCACCAGGGGACAAAAGACTTTGCTTAGTTCAAGGAGGTGATAGGATCTTTCAGAAAGAAAGTTTGGAACATAGGGGATATGTTCATGGCTCACTGTGAATTCCAGGAAACCACAGGGGTTTCAGAGGGCAGGAAGAGGTAGAGTTATATTTGGGAAGCCTAGAGGCATGCCCATTGATAAAGTATTAGCTGTGAGCCTTGACTTCTGCTTGTGTTTAAGAAGGAAAGGATGGAAGGTGAGAGTCCTAGAGGTCTGGGAGCATCTGGGAGTGATAGATATCCTAAGTGGAGGAGGAGCTTTTTAGATGCAAGGAGACAAGACCCTCAGGGCAAGTGATCTCTTCCACAAATGTGTCTTATTGGTGTGTATAGCCCTAGTGTCTGGCACCCATCATGGTTTAGAGAACAGAGCTGGTGCCTATATTCCTTACAAGGGAAGACAAGGGTCAGCGTTGTGTGGTCCTACCTACTTCTCTTACTTCATCCTGAACTACTATCCTCCATGTTTATCCAACTCTAACCACACTGGGCTCCGTTGTATTCTCCAAACACACCAAGCTCCTTTCAGCCTTGAAGTTTGCATATTTACTATCTCACATCTGCCTAGACCCCTTCACCCCACCGTCAGCCAGTTTCTCACATGCCTGGCTCTTTCTTATCACTCACATCACTTTCAGATGTCACCCATTCATTGACACCTTGCTTGACCCCCAACACTGACATGTCACCCCAGTCTCAATCCCGTCCTCCTACTTTATTCCCTTCATAGCATTTGCCACTTACTGCTTATTTGTTTATTGATGTGCATGGTACTTGTTTTTTGTATATTTTCTTTCTCTCTGCACTAGAATGCCCATGAAGGCAGAAGAATAATCTGTCTGCCTTGTCTTTATGCCTTAGAACTTGAAGTAAGCTAATGCTCATTGAAAAAATAAAGACAAAAAAGTTTGTTTAAACACTTTCGAAATTTGAGTAAGATTTGTATCAGAAAAGCCCTCATAATTCATGAAGCCCTCTACAGCTCAGCAAGATCAAGACTTGGCTCAGTATCCCCAAGCCAGCCACATCATGCTTCATCTGCAACCAAGTGTGTGGGTTCAGTGGCCGAAACTGAATGGCTCATAAGGGGAGTAAGCAGATATTTGGCAGGCCCATTTGCCAGAGTCATTGCCACTGATTAAAAAGCAATCAATTATGGGCATTAAGGGGAGAGTATGGCCTGCCTGTCCCAGGGCCACTTTTTTCTGAATAACTCGTGTGGCCCAGGGCAAGTCAGGACATAAAAGTAAAAATAAACCATGTGCTCTAAAGCCACAGCCAGACTTTGACAATAAAACTGATGAGATGGCAGGTCATAGATAAAGTGACCTGAATGGAGAAGATTTGAAAAAGCATGCCTTTGAACTTCAAAATGAACAGAGGAAGAAACAGATTCTTAGAATTAAAAGAAAAAAAAAGAAAAGAAAAAAACCAGCATCGGGTTAAAGAAAGATAAGATTTACTGCACTGGGAAAACCAAGGAGAACCCATGCAAATTGCTGCCAGGGGATAAAGCAATTGTGATAAGCCCTTTCCAGCTCCGAATAGAGGGTAGTAGTTTGAAAGCAAAGCGGGCTTTGTGACTTCCATTTGGTTCATTCATTTTTTTTTTTTTAATTTTCTGGTCAATTTGACCTTTGAGTCTTACTCTAGTGATTTCTGACCTAGTTGTGGCATGGAAGCCTGAAGCACTCTAAAATAAAACTCATTTGATTACAGTGCTTAGCCACTATGAAATTCCTTCACTTTTCCCCTACTTTTAAAAACATTTTCCCACCTCAGTTAAACCAAACTAGTCTTTTTAATTCATAACTACAAATAATAGCTTGTATTGTTTTAGTACCTTCCAAGACTAGGAAGTGAGTTTAGCAATCATCCAGTTAGTTCCTGGCTCTGAAGAAAGTCAGCCCCATAATAATGAAAAAACTAAGTCAAGAGCACAGCTAGAGACAGGTAGAGGGCAGGGAATCCCAAGTGGGGACCAGGAGAACCTGAGCTTGAGTCCACCTCCACTATGTGCTAGTTGTGTGACGGTCACCATAGCTTCTATACCTACAACAAACAAGACTATTTGTCTGACTGAAATAGTCCTCCTATATAATACGGTGAGAATTCTATAATTTCCACAGGTCTATCATATACAAATCATGTACTGGGACCTGGAGATTTAGTACAGATATAGCACAAAATAGATACATGGATTTCACCCTCTCTCTATAGGTTCATAGCTATGATTATCTTATTATCCTAGAACTCAGATACTCTAAGCAGGGGTTTTGGGGAGGAAACAAAGAGCAATTTCTCCTACCCACAGCTAAGGCTATGAAGACCCTACACCAAGAGGAGCAGTAGACATATGTCTAGGTCCATGTTTTAGGGCCTGCTGAAAAGAAAAGGCTTCTTAGCTCTCCCTATTCCATACTTTAAAGTTCTAGGTACAGACAGTTCTTTCCATACCTTGATATGCAATATTCTGGAACACTGTCTTCTACTCAGTAGAAGTTATCAAGGACCTTCCCAACCTTTTCCATGCCATGGCACACACAGCAAATGCAGCCTTTTAGCATCCTATGGCCTAACAGAGGGGTTGGCAACTTTTTATGTAAAATGCTAGAGAATAAATATGTTTGGCTGTGTAGGCCTTCTGGGCTCTGCTGCAACTACTCAACTCTACCGGCGTAGCTTGAGAACAGCCTCAGACAACATGGAAATGAATAGGCATGGCCAAGTTCCAATAAAACCTGATTCACAAAAACAGATCCTGGATGGATTTGACTCACTGACCACAGTATGCCAGCCCCTGGCCTAACACAAAGTAAAATGTCAATAAATACTATTTATTAGTTATTCATTAAGCCAAAAAAAAAATATTTGCTGAGTACTATTTGTCAGGCTCCTTCCTGGGTGCCAGGGAAAAGGACATATATAAAAGGACATGGTTCTTACCCTCACTGAGCTTACAGTCTATAGTCTAAATAAGTAGGTACAAAGCAATATTAAAGAAACAAATGTGGTTTGAGCTAAGGAAAACCAAGTTATCAGCTCTTCTGACATTAAAGCTTAAGTTTTAATATTGTTTATAAGCTACTTTGGGGTAAAAAAAATCTTTATTTCTATGAAGTCTTATTGCCAGGCACAGTTCTGGACACACATTAATCACTTCACTGAAAACATATGATGTTTATCTTACATTAGGGGTTTTGGGTCCTCATGGAGACTCTTACATATCTCTGCCTTTTCCAATCTCTACAAATTTTCTCTCTGCCGATGTAGTAAGAATTGGCAGACTAATTGACATGACTAATTTTGTCTTTAGGCTCAAGGTCATGAATGATATTAAAGCAACTTGTTCAAATTCCAAATCTCAAATGACCTCCAGAAAATTTGTGGATGAAAAGTGGAAAATCAACCAAAAGACTCATCCTAACCTAGGTGCCCCCAAAAGAAGTGCACCCTGGACAAGGTCTTGCAGGGAGTTTATTTTGAAGAAGTGAGTCCAAGGAACAGAAGAGGGATTGTGAAGGATGAAATAGGGAATGAAGAAAAGCTTGGCCAGGTGCACTATCCAGGAGATCACCACATTCTGAGGAACCTTACAGAATACACCACATAAGCCTAAGAGACAAATGAGAGGTATATTTCTCTACCTGCTCCCATCGCCTATTGATCAAAGTTGTCCCAGAAGGTGTTACCCTTCCTATTCTCAAGGCTGCATATACTTCAGAATGTCTGAGCAGATTCCTTTAGGTAACTCACATTGGCCATGTCATAGAAATTCCAGGGAGAACACAAGAGTTAGAGAATGCAGCTGAGGCTAGATGCTATTAGATTTGACCTTCATGGTAACTGGTTCTGCAGCAGTGGGTAGAATGGAAAAGGGAGACCAAGAGGATATCAGATGAGTAAAAGAGATGTCAAGTCCAGCCAAAATATAGCAGGTGCACAGAAGAAAGGTGGGCTCTAGACACAGTGAATATCCAGTCATTTGTCTAGTATAACCAGTTCTTACCTCTAAGCTCCCTCTTCTGACGCAGTACTGGCAATAATTCACCTTTGGTAGCACTTGCATAGCACTTTTATGAACATTTGACTCTGTCAGAAATCTTGTGTTGTAACTAAAGACTAAATCATCATTCTTCCCTTTTCTCAGATAAGGAAAGCAAGCTGAAATAAGAGAATGAATCATCTAAGGAAGCACTATCCAACGGAACCCACGGCAATGATGGCAATATTGTGTTCATTGCTCAGTGCAGTAACCATTAGCCACAGGTAGCCCATGAACACTTGAAATACAGTTCCTAGGAACAAATAATTGAATTTTAAATTTTATTTCATTTTAATTAATTCTGATTTAAATTTAAATGGTTTCACATGGATGGTGCAACCATATTGAAAAAAGCTGCCACCGACACTAAAACATGTATTTTTTACATTGTATTTGAAATATTTTTCACTGGAAGTTCAGTGAAAGAAATCTGTTGACTTCCCTCATATTTCATTTTTGTATACATATGTAGTGCTAAGTTAAAACTATTTCACATGCATTCTTGCTATCACCTGGTTGTTTTCCAGTGCTAACTGTGATGTATAAAGGAAGGACTCACTCAGAAATAGCACTGAATAACTAACGCGGGCTGAAGCACTCAGAATCTTCACAGGAACAGAACAAAGAACAGCTTCTCCTCTCCCTCTACCCACCTTGCTTCTTGCTTTCAGTTTGCACTTGGACACAAGACCATTTTGTGCTTCCGTGCATCGGGGAGGGGGGGGGGACCTTCATGCCTAAAATGACAGTAGTGCCTTGGGAAACAGTGCACCTAAGATCCATTTGTACAAAGCAAGATGCCTAATTTGGGGGCATCTGTGCCTAATAAATAGCAGATTTGACCACGTCAAACCTTCAGAGTTTTAATTCCATGACTTTTTACTTCATACTTTACCACTTCTTATTTCAAGTATGATAAGTATGTCAAATCCAAGTACATTCAATAAATGATTCAAGAGCTACTAAGTTACAGTACAATTGTGCTTAAATATTTATGTGTTGTTTGGAGGGAAAGAGGCATTTTAAATCTAAGACAGTCACACATCATCCACCCTGAATTGTTAGAATGAGGCGCCTCTCCTTCATGTATTTTTCAGAAAACAAGCTATGGTAAACTTTAAAGACTACAGTTTCTAAAATCCTATCCACTTTTGCTGGAAATATTTCTGAAACACTTTCCTCCTTCTTATACGGAATACAAACATTATACTCTTTCATCCATTCATTTATTCATTCATTCTTTCAACAAATATAAAATAAACATCTCCCTCTGGCCATGCACTGGGAAAGGTTCTGGCTCTGAAGTACACCAAGCAAATAAGTCATTCTGCCCTCAAGGAACTCAACAGTCTCCATCCCCCAGCCTCCCATCCTGTCATTATTACGCAGAACAGGATGAATATAAGGCAAATGTGGGATACAATGACACATTCTGGAGCAAGGCTTTCCCACGGAAATCCAACAGGAGCTGCTAAGGTGATTTTATATTTCTCAGAAGCCATGTTTAAAAAAAAAAACAAAGGGAAACAGCTGTAATTAATTTTAATAATGTATCTTAACCTAATATATCCTGAAGTATCATTTCAATTATATTAAATATTTAAAAACTGTCCATGATGTATTTTTCATTCTTTTTCATAATCTTCAAAGTTCCATGTATATTTCACATATATAGCACATCTCAATTCAGATCAGCCACATTTCAGAAGCTTAATAGCCACATGTGGCCAGTGGCTTCTGCATCAGATGTCAAAATGCTCAAGCTCATAAAGTATGAATGATTAATTGCCCCTTCATTAAATGGAAGTAGGCATTTAAATATTTTAACTCCATATGTCTGCTTGTCCTAGTTTCTGACTTTGCCTTCTTACTCTCAGCCAGCCTGTTTTCCTCTCTTTTCATTATAAATCTGCTATCTCTACCAAAAGCCAGTGTCTCCTGTTACTCATTTATTCTTATAATCTGATACAATCAAATTTCCTAAAATTGATAATAAGATAACCCTGTCTAAAACAGGGCTCTGTTTCTTAGAACCCTGAGTAAGGTTTGAAGAGACATTTTGTGACCAAAGCAACTGAGTAGTAATATATGACATTTCTAACACAGATTTTACTTCCTAAGATGAATTTCACTTCTCTGTTCCAGCCTTCTTTTGGATCATTGGTTCCCAAAATGTGGTCCTCGGACCAGTAACACCAGAATCACCTGGGGAGTTGTTCAAAAGGTAATGTCTTGTTTCCCACTCCAGACCTACTAAATCAGAAACTCTGGAGATGAGTCTAACAATCTTTGTTTCAACAAGTCTTCAGGGTGATTCTGGCACCTGTTAACCTTTGAGAACCATTATTCTAGAAAAAGCAGACTGTTATACACATGGACTTGACATGGATAAGTACTCCTTTGTTTCTTTTAAATTCAGTGTTCCAATTAATTGGAGAAGTATTAAAGAACATTATTTTTTTCTTTAAAACATGGTACTAAAAGTTGTGTTGGTAAATATTTGTTTTAACTTCCCATTGTTGCTGTTATAAATTTCTTTAAATATATGCACACAACACAAATCTATTTTTTGACTCTTTGATTCTGTTTTATGCTCTTTTTTTCATCATAAATGTACTCTTTAATCCCATCCCCTATTTCCCATCATCTCCCTTCTGGTAACCATCCCCTCCAGGACACCTGTCCCCTGGTAACTGTTTCTTTTTTTTTTTGCCTTTGCTCATCTGTGCTCTTTCTTAAATTCCACATATGAGTGACATCATATGGTATTTGTCTTTCTCTAACTGGCTTAATTCACTTACTTTATATTCTCTATCTCCATCCATGTCATTGCAAAATGCAAGATTTCATTCTTTTTTATGGTCGGATTATATTCCATAGTATAGTTACACCACATCTTCTTTATCCATTCATTTATCCATGCACACTTGGCCTGTTTCCATAGTTTGGCTATTGTAAATAATGCTGCAATAAACATAGGAGTGTACATACCCCTTTGAATTAGTGTTTTCTGCATTTTTCAAACATATAAGAAGTAGTGAGAATTCCTGAATTGTAGGGTAGTTCTATTTTTAATTTTTTGAGGCGCCTCCATACAGTTTCCCACAGTGGCTGCACTAATTTGCATTCCACCAACAATGCAAAAAGTTTCCTTTTTCTCCACATCCTTGCCAACATTTGTTGTTTCTTGTGTTGTTGATTTTAGTCATGTTGACAGGTGTGAGGTGATATCTCATTATAGTTTTGATTTGCATTTCCCCCATGATGAGTGATGTCGAGCATTTTATTGTGTCTTTTGGCTATCTGTTTGTCCTCTTTGGAGGAATATCTGGTCATGCCTTCTGCCCATTTTTTAATTGGACTGTTTGTTTTGGGGGTACTGAGTTTTATCAGTCCTTTATATATTTTAGATACTAACCCTTTATCACATATGTAGTTTGAAAATATAGTCTCCTTTTCACTGGGTTGTCTTTTAGTTTTGTTGATTGTTTCCTTTGCTGGGCAGAAACTTTTTACTTTGATGTAGTCCAAATAGTTTATTTTTGCTTTTATTTCCCTTGCCTCTGGAGACATATCTAGAAAAATGTTGTTAGAGCTGATGTCAGAGAGATTACTGCCTGTACTCCCTTCAAGGACTTTTATGGTTTCAGGTCTCACATGAAGGTGTTTTATCCATTTTGAGTTTAGTTTTGTGTATGGTGAAAGAAGGTGGTCCAGTTTCATTCCCTTGCATGTGGCTGTCCAGTTTTCCCAACACCATTTGTTGAAGACAATTTTTCCCATTGTATATTCATTTCTCCTTTGTCAAAGAGTAATTGACCATATTGTGATACCTCCAGTTTTGTTTTTTTCTTTTTCAAGATTGCTTTGGCTGTTTGAGTTTTTTTGTGATTCCATACAAATTTTAGGATTATTTGTTCTAGTTCTGTGAAAAATGCTGTCGGCATTTTGATAGGGATTACATTAAACCTATAGATTGCTTTGGGTAGTACAGACATTTTAACAATAAATGTTCTTCCAACCCATGAGTATGGAACATCTTTGCATTCCTTTGCATCATCTTGAATTTCTTTCATCAGTGTTTTATTGTTTTCAGAGTACAGGATTTTTGCCTCTGTTTAGGTTCATTCTTAGATATTTTATTGTTTCTGGTGCATTTATAAATGGGATTGTTTTCTTAATTTCACTTCTGCTGCTTCATTTTTAGTGTATAGGAATGCAACAGGTTTCTGTACATTGATTTTTGTGTCCTGCTACTTTCCTGAAATCGTTTGTCAGTTCTAGCGATTTTTTGGTGGACTCTTTTCTACATATTGTATCATGTCATCTGCAAATAAGGAGAATTTTACTTCTTCCTTACGAATTTGGATGCCTTTTATTTCTTTTTGTTTAACTGCTGGGGCTACAACTTCCAGTAGTGTGTTGAATAAAGTGGTGAGAGTAGACATCCTTGTCTTGTTCCTGAAAAGCTGTCAATTTTTTGCCATTGAGTATGATATTGGTTTGGGTTTTTCACAT
The DNA here is from genome assembly GCF_922984935.1 of Meles meles. Lineage (NCBI taxonomy): Eukaryota > Metazoa > Chordata > Mammalia > Carnivora > Mustelidae > Meles > Meles meles. The sequence goes on along the minus strand of NC_060066.1, from coordinate 13,879,151 downwards.
GAAGGCTTTATTATGTTGAGGTATGTTCCCTTTAGACCTACTTTGCAGAGGTTTTTTTTTTTTTTTTATCATGAATGGATGTTGTACTTTGTCAAATACTTTTTCTGCATCTATTGAAATGATCATATGGTTTTATCCTTTCTCTTGTTGATGTGATGTATCAGGTTGATTGTTTGTGAGTATTAAAACACTCTTGCTTCCCAGGAATAAATCCCACTTGATCACGGTGAATGATTTTTTAATATATTGTAGGATTTAGTTTGCTAATATTTTGTTGATGATTTTTGCATCTATATTCATGAGAAATATTGGTCTGTAGTTCTCTTTTTTGTTGTAGTGTTTTTATCTGGTTTTGGTATCAGGGTGATACTGGCCTTATAGAATGAGTTTGGAAATTTTCCTTCCTCTGGCATTTTTTGAAATAATTTGAGAAGAGTGGATATTAACTCTTCTTTAAATGTTTAGTAGAATTTATCTGTGATGACATCTGGTCCTGGAGTTTTGTTTTTTGGTGAGTATTTTTTTTTCTTTAATTGATCAATTTCATTGCTGATGATTGGTCTCTTCAAATTTTCTATTTCTTCCTGCTTTAGTCTTGGTAGGTTATATGTTTCTAGGAATTTATGCATTCTCCTAGGTTGTCTAATTTGTTGGCATAAAGGTTCTCATAATGTTTTGTTACAGTTGTTTGTATTTCTGTGCTGTTGGTTGCTATTTTCCTCTTTCATTAGTAATTTTATTTGGGTCCGCTCTCTTTTGTTTTTCATAAGTCTTGTTGGAGGTATATCAATTTTGTTGTTGTTTTCAAAGAACCAGTTCCTGGTTTAATTAATCTGTTCTATTGGAGTTTTTTAAGTTTCTATTTCATTTATTTCTACTCTAATCTTTTTATTTCCTTCCTTTTGCTGGATTTGGAGTTTTTTGTTGTTCTTCTTTTTCTAGCTCCTTTAGGTATAAGGTTGTGTTGTTTATTTGAGATTTTTCTTGCTTCTTGAAATAGGTTCTCTATTGCTAGAAACTTCCCTCTAGAACCACTTTCCCTACATCCCAGAAATTTTGGACAATTGCATTTTCATTATCATTTGTCTGCATGTAATTTTTCATTTCTTGGTTGACCCAGTCATTGTTTAATAGCATGTTACTTAACCTTTTTGTATTTGTGCGCTCTCTCTCCCCACCCCTCTCTCTCTCAATCTCTCTCTCTCTCTCTCTCTCTCTCTCTCTGTGTGTGTGTGTGTGTGTGTGTGTGTGTGTGTGTGTGTGGTTGATTTCTAGTTTCATTGTTTTGTGGTCAGAAAAGATGCATGGTATGACTTCGATTTTTTTTAATTTGTTTAGGCTTGCTTTGTAGCCTAATATGTGGTCTGTTGGGGAAAATGTTCTTTGTGCACTTGAAAAGGATGCATATTCTGCTGTTTTAGCATGGAATGTTCTGAATACGTCTGTTAAATCCATGTGCTCCAGTGTGCTACCTTCTTGATTTTATAAATTTATTTTCTTACAGTTCTGGAAGTCAGAAATACCAAGTGGGTCTCATTAGTCTAAAATCAAAGTGACAGCAGGACTGTGCCTTTCATGGAGACTAAAGAAATCTGTTTCCTTGCCTTTCTAGCTTCTAGAGGCAACTCACATTCCTTGTCTTGTGGCCCCACGTCTTCAAAGTCAGAAACATCAAGTCCAATTTTGTCAGGTCACATCTCTATGTGGCTCCTTATTAAGCCTCCCTCCCTCTTTCTCTTTAAAGTGCCCTTGTGATTCCGTTAGCTCTCCCTGCCAGAATAATCTAAACTAATCTCCCCATTGCACATCAACTGATTGGCAACATTAATTCCCTTTTACACTGAACCTAACATATTCATAGGTTCTAGGGATTAGGACAAGGACATCTTTGGGAGCCGTTAATCTGCCTATCACACCATAGGATTCATGAGCTACTGACACACCTTAATATAAGAATTTTTAAAGTTATTTACCCTCCGCACATTCTTAGGTTCACATCCTTGGTTTTTCATTAGAATTGCAAAGGAAGTAATTGCTTGCACTTTGTAAATCTCAGTATTTGTATCACTCTTAAGAGTACTTAAATGAATTTAAATGCTATGGTGATTTGATATAGCTATCATCCATTTAATTTTTTTTCAGTACATGTATAGCTTTTTTCTTGACAGTTGAAATTGTTTATCATTTCTATTTTCCTTGAAAGCATGTTCTTATTTTCTTCCCCCAGAGTCAGAGAATGTTATATTAATACAATATATTTTCATGCTTTAGAGCCTTTCATTGATAATCTCAATGTACATGTCTATAACAAAATTAGATAGACAGATAGATAGTTGGATATGTGCATCTGTGTGTTTATTCTGTTCCCTGAGATCTCTATGCTTTATGCGTTTAAATTTTTCTTCCATATTGAGTTGTTAATACTATTAAATACTGTTAATATAAGCAAGCAATGTTAAAATATTAAAATATTATACATTCCATAAATATTTTTAAACTAAAAAGTAAAAATTTTTTGAAAAGATTTTTTTGTTTTTGTTATAGATAAGGGTGGAGAGAGAGCAAATTACAATGTCTTGATTCTCTTCAAACTTTCCAACAACAAAATTTCAAATAGTCACCCTGTGTTTCCACACCTCAGGACAACCTTTCATCCTATAATTTTGGGCAGTGAGAGACAAGCCTTTATTTGCTAAAGTAGGAGTGGTTCAACAGAGAAAGTGAAGGTGATCCTAAGAATCATCCAGATGCCCAATCAAAGCAGAGCAGGTCTTCTTTCAAGATACAAGAAATGCAGCAGATACAATTATAAATGCATTATGAAATTTTTCTTCTCTGCTTGGAATCACACGAAATAGGATATATCAGCGTTCCAATGTTTGTAAGGCATAAATCTTTAGTCCTACAAATAGTATGTCTCCTTGTGAGTGAGGTCATATGTTTTATGTATCCCGATATTCAAAAATAAACAATAAATCCCGGTCAACTCTGCTTGAAGAAAGACTAAGTTAGTTCCCAATGCCTTCTAATGAAAATGATGTGGGGAAATTATTGTCATCAGGAAGGGAGATCAAAATGTAGGCAGGCTCCCAAAATGTAAGAAAAAGGTACCATAAAGTTGTATTTAAAAATTAATTAAAACATTTCTCTTAGATTTTTCTAACATTAATTATGTTTGTTAAATTTGTTGTGATTTCTTTTCCTATTCTAAGTAAATACTCATTTTCACAACTAAGTCCATATTCACGATGTTTTTTAGAGGGGAACCTCTAAGTGAAATTTTTAACTTAAAAATACAACTCAGTAAATGTTTGTCAAACCAAATTGAATGGAATTCATTCAATTGAGTAAAAGACAATTAATATTAATTGATTCCTTGTGTATGCCAAGCACCCTGTTTATACTATTTGGAATCAATATTTCATTCAGTTCTCACAAAACAAGTAACTAAATCAAAATATGCAAAACATTATAAGCATGTATTACTGTCCACATTCCACTGCCAGAGAAAGGTTAAGCATAATGTTCACAGCTAGTCATTCCCACTATTTACTAGTCCCATAGTAAAATAAAAATACAGGATTAGATCTCAGGATTTTTTTTTTTTTTGACAATAAGTAGCGCCACCACCAAGTCATTAATTCATCTATTCAATAGGTTAGGTCATGATAAGGGCAACAAAGAGCAAAGCAGGGTCAGAGAGTTTAACACAGTGACCATGGCATTGATGAAGAAAAACATGTACAATTCTACATGAGGTAGTGAGGAAAGGCCTCATCAACAACACAATCCTTGAACAGAGACTCAAGTGATATGAGGATGACTTTTGCAGATGTCCAAGGAATGAGCATTGCAGGCAGAGGGAGTAGCATATTCAAAGGTTCTGAGGTGTTCTGGGAGTATTTGATGAATGTAAAGAAGGGCTGCAGGGGGAAACAGACACCCCTGCAGCTAGGCATGTTGTTCAGCTCCCATAGTCTTTGCAAACTTCTACAGGAGCCTCAGCTTCTACTCTGGGGGACTTCAAAGGCTTAGGAGGATGCAAAGAAGTGACTTGATCAAATTCACATTCTCTGAGCTGTCTCTGTCTGCCTGGTAGAAAGTAGGCTAAAACAGCGGCAGGGATAGGAGACCAGTTTGGAGGCACCTGAAGTCATCCAGGTGAGATTACAGACACAACAGCAGTGGTGGTGAGAAATGGTCCAGTTGTGGACATATTCTACAGACAGAGCCACAGGATTTGCTGGTAGTATCTGTGAGGTGTGAGAAGTCAGGATTATTCCAGGATTTATTGGAGGGGGGGTGCAGAGTGGCTGAGCAAGTGAAAGACTGAAGTTTCCATTTATCTCAAAGTAGTTATTGTTCTGGATTCTTTATACAATATATCTATAATCTTCATGTCAACTCAACCCTATAGGCAAAATTGTAGAACCAAGAGTTGAAACAAGATCTTTCCTGTCCCAAGGCTCTACCTTGGGATATCACACTCAGTAGCGGCTTCATAACCTTGGGTAATAATAGTTACTTACTTAAAGGATGTGCCAGGCACAGTGCTAAACCCTCTTGCATCGGTTTCCCATTTAATCTTCAAAACAATCCCATTGGGAATGGGTTATTCATCCGCATTTCATTTTCAGACAAGGAAACTGAGGCCTCGTCATGCTCTGCAAAAGCACCAGTGCCAGCTGGGCAGTACCCTCTCCCCTCCTCTTCCAAACTGTCTAAATCTGATTACCTCAACCTTTCCTTTTTCTTACTCCACACCCAGGGTTAATAACTGCTTCCTGCAGTTTTTCACTGGTATTTTTTTCTTCTTGCCTTTCCAATTCTCTCACATTTATTTAACCAAATTCCCTATATTAAATTCCATCTGTTAAAATAACTAGAGTGGCTTCTATTTTTCTACCAAGAGAGTGAATCCATGTTTACTTCCACGAATGTGGCATGCCTTTCCCAGGGAGCAAGTGCTGTGCTAAGCACTACAGACATACTGATGAAAACAAGAGAGTCCCTGACCCCAGGGATCCCAAGGAGCTGGACAAACACATGCCAAGCTCAGTCTCTGTAAACAAGTAAGACCATACTACAAGTTGCAAGCAAGTAGTACTGTCAACAAAATGTAAAGGAAATACGGGGGCAGAGACTGATTCCACCTGGAAGAATCTTGCCAGCTGACAACAGCACTGCTCCTTGAAAGAAGAATGGGATTTAATGCGAAGAAAAGGACAAGGGTAGACAGAGGCAAAAGAAACATCAAGAGCCCCAAAGAGTGCTTAGAATGACAGAAAAAGGCAAATAGCTCAGCAAAGTAGGGACTGCACCAGGTGTGTGCTGATGGGACAGTGCAGGCTTGAGGCAGAAAGGGGAAGGGGGCCCTTGGACTCTTGTTCTTCTAAAGTTAATCAGAAATAATCAAAAGAATTTGGTCAGAGAATGACATGGTCAGATTTGCCTTCCTGGAGACTACTTACGCTCACCCCCAGAGAAGAACAGAAGCTGAGCTGTGAATGGAACTTCAGTGATAGATAATGAGGGTTAGAGTAGGGCAAGGAAGGAGTGTGTGGAGGAAGGGTAGATCTGAATAGAATGGTATAGGTAAAACTGTTTTGAAACATAACAATCCCAATAGAAAGTCAAAGTGTTATTTGTATTTTCCCTCCATCTGCCTAACAGTAGCCCCATGTCAGGAAGGTAAACATTCTAGGCAACTTCATATTCTTGGTCTTGCATATTCTTCTCTAGTTCTCCTAGAATATTGGGGGACATTCCTACAGGAGAATTTTCAAATCCTATCTTGTTTGGTCTCTTTTCTTACAATTTTATTGCCATACACTGAGACATAAACTCCTTCCAGAGCTTAAGTTCTGTTTAGGGAAGCCTCGTGGACAGTGCTTTGTGGAATTTCCAAATGACTTCTTTGGTCTTGAAGGATATGAGATAGATGCTGAAGAACACAAACATGGGGTGATACCTGGTTCCATCACTTACTGGTCTCAGAAAGTCCCTTCAAACCTCCAAGCCTCATTTTGCTAATCTGTGGAATGGGAACCCCATACGTACCCAACAATAAGCAATTTATTGCATAAAAGAGTGAAGTCTGTAAGATCTCTGGCATGGAGCTCAGACCACTGGAATGCTAGGTCCCTGAGAGAGGAGACCAGTCTGCTGTGCTTATCAACTCCACATTTATGGAATGACTAGCTCATTCAAATTAATACTTTCCTGTCTTGTTTTGTCTTATTGTTTGCTTATGCCTTGCATGAATGCCAAGAGTCTGAATTCCGCTCTGAAGAGCTCTCATGGAAAGCAGAAATCTTGGAGAAAACTCAGTCATGAACTCTTTATACCACACTGGCTTCACCATGTGCAGTTTCCCATAGTTTTTGGATTGACCCTTCTGGGAAGCCAAAGAATGGTTATGTCCACATCACAGGGGAGGAAACTGAGATCCAGGAAGAAGAGTGATTCGAGGACTTTCCTGAGACTAGAATAATAAAGCTGGGACTTGAGTCAGAGGTGTCGAACTATGCAGCTCCACCTGTCCTGAGCCATCAAGTGGCAGTAGGATAGCCATGATTCTCTGTTGGGGATGTGCCCTCAAGCTGGCAGAGGACAAGAGGGAAGAGTACTGAGCACTTCTCCAGTCCCAAGGTGGGTCTATAGATGTAGATAGAGATAGATATATATACAGACCCAAGGTGGGTCTATACCTCCAGGCCTCCCTGACTACAGCCTTCCTCTCTACTTGGGAGTAGTGCCTGGGCATCAGCAGATGCTGCCACCTTGTTTTCATTTCTTTATTTCCTCCCTTTTTTCTCCCTAATGCATATTGTCTTGTTCACTATCCTCATCATCCCTACACATCTGCTCATTTCGTTTATAAAGGGCACCCGCTAGCCTGAGGTGCCTCCCCCTTCCTCCCTTTCTGTCCTTCAACCCCACCCTTCCACATGCCTGTATTAACTGGAGAGGAAAATTCGTAAACCATTATTTACGTCACACAAGAATTAAAATTTAACATCTTTCCCTTTTGACTATGATGAAATACTTCCATTATACTGAAACAAGACGAGTGCTGAAACAAGCCAAAGCTATATCAACAGAAACCAGAGTAAAAATGCCCTTTCCCCAAGCTCGACATAGTAGGAGAGAGTTTTTGGTGGAGCAAGGGGGTGGCGTTGGAGGATAAGAAGACCCTGACTCCAATGCCAGTATTTCCACTTCTTCTTAACTCTGTGATCTTGAACTTTGCTGCTCCTGAGATACTAAGATATACACTTCCTTTTCCTTGGAGACGAGACAAATCATGTAACTAATTCATTTTCCTTGGTGCCCTAGCTACCAGGAAGCTCTCAGATTTGTCTAAAACTCAATTTAAATAACAATATTGGACCCAGTGATATCCATATTAATCCTAACTTATCTTTTGGTTTTTAGCTTCTGAGCTACTGTATTTTCCACAATCTTGACTTTTTATGCTTACATTCATAATTTCCCTTTTTTTAATTAAATAAGCATATAAATATGTTTTATTGAATCTTTGTAAATCAAAGCAGAGAATAAGTAAATAAAAATTTCTCTGCACTTCCCTTTTCAGACCTATGAATATAGACATAACACCTACTATATACCATTGTTAAAAAGATGAAATGAGATAAAGTTTTTAGTGTAGCCTTGGTCATGAAAGATGCCTATTAAATATGAGTGCTCTCCTTCCATTGAGGAAGCAAAAATTTGGTTGGTGTATGTGGCCCTATTAAAACATTTTCAATAAGATGTGACAGATTTGAGACATGGGAACATGTAGCCAAGTTTAAAATATCTCACAGATGCATGAGCATCCCCCAACCTGTCCCAAAGCTGGGTGTGACGATTCCAGTCTTCTAGTCTTTAGGATTGTCTCAGGCTGCACTGCAAAGTCATAAAGCTTTATGTGATGTTAATGTACAGTAGGCCATGATCTTGGGCAAGTTCTTAATCTCTCTTAAGTCTCCATTTACTTGCTTTAAAAATCATAATACCTCTCTGTTTAGGCTCTACTGAAGATTATGTAAAATGAAAAACATGGATTACGTAGATCATCTAAGTGCTCAATTAAGGTTAGCTATTAACTTTAAGCTCAATAATTAGTCCTATTGTTATTGCTTGTATTTTACATTACCCTACCTCCTCTGATCTTCCAGGTTAGAAGGGAAGGCATTATTGTCTCCATCTTGCAGCAAGAAAATGGAGGCTCAGAAATGTTTCATGACTTCCACAATTTAAAAAGGTGATGGAGGGACACCTGGGTGGCTCAGTCAGTTAAATGTCTGACTCTTGATTTCACCTAAGGTCGTGATATCAGGGTCATGGGATCAAGCCTGGCATTGGGCTCCACACTCAGCAGGGAGTCTGGGATTTTCTCTTTCCCTCTTCCACTGTCCGTCCCCCTGCTCACATGTTCACTCTCTCTCTCTCTATCTCTCTTTCAAATAATAAATAAATCTTTGTAAAAAAAATAGATGAAAAAGCAGATGAATGTTCAAGCTTTTAAAAGATTTAAAAAACAAATGATATAGATTGATTAGAGATATTTTGCATGTAAAGGTTTTAGAGTCACCTAAAGTTATAGGGTGAATTTGGGAAATGACTTCAGTTCCAGTCCACACCAAATTTGAATTTTTACACAGATTGGACTAATATGGAATGCCCATCACCTAGCGTAATACCAATTCTTTATTAAGGAATAATTGATACACAAAAACTATACATATTTAGTGTGTACAATTTGATGAGTTTGAATATATGCAGACACCCATGATACCATCACCATGATCAGGGTAATAGACATATCCCACAACTCCCAGTTTCCTGATGTCCCTTTGTTGTCGCTGTTTATGTGTGTGTGTGTGTGTGTGTGTGTGTGTTTGTTTTCTTGTGGTAAGAGTAATAAACACGAAATCTACTCCCTTGAAAAATTTTAACATAGACAGTATGGTCTTGTTAACTATAGACATTATGTTGTATAGCAGATCTCTAGACCTTGTCCATTTAGCAGAACTGAACCATTATATTCATTGAATAATATCTCTCCATCTCCACATTTCCTGGCTATGGAAACACTATCACATTCTCTGTTTCCATAAATTCGACTGCTATAGATCCCTCCTGTAAGTGGAATCATGCAGTGTTTGTCCTCCTGTGACTGGCTTATTTCATGTAGCATAATGTCTTCCAGGTTCATCCATGTCATCCCAAATAGAGAATTTCCTTTTACTTTGAAGCTGAATAATATTCCTTTGTATGTAGACACCATATTTTCTTTATCTACCCTTCTGTTAGGGACACTTGGGTTGTTTCTTTATCTTGATTATTATGAATAATGCTGCAACTAATATGGGAATGTGGGTATAAATGAAAGTTTCAAAAAGGAAAAGCAATGTGTAACTGTGGAGTCACACTTGGGAGACACACTAACCCATTTTAGGCTAAGAAGAAAATTACATTCATGTCAACTTACTCCTGCCTAGAGCTGTCTGTTTTTCTCTGAAAGGAAAAGCACTGGGTACCAGTGCTCCAGTGACCCTGGAGTCAAATAGATCTAGGCTCAAATCCCAGGTTTTAGCATTGTTAACATATTAAATCTTTGTCATCTTAATGAATACATACCACTTAAGCTTAAAAAGAGGTAAGTAAGCCAACTGCTCCAGTCCTTGACGAGAGGTTCCATGAAATTCTAAGTCAATTTAAAAAAAAAAAAGTACTCATCAAAGAATTTGAGACATTTTCCTGTTGACACCAAGATAAGTTTCAAGGAGGTGCAGTAGGATTCATGTTATTTATCAAGAGAGATTATAACTGGAGGAAAAATGTCTTTTCTACCAAGAAGGGACTAGAACATTTCATGTCTATCTTATTCAGTCACGTCATCCATATCTATCAGTCCATCACATTTTTCTCCCTTAAAAAAAAAAAATTCAACTTATTCCATGCAAAATGGGTTCTAATATGATCTACCTTGTCACATCAGGGAGGTATTTTAAGTATTATATAAACTTCCATTTCTGCAAATTTTCACAGGGATTCTCATGTTACCTACTTCTTGGAAATTTAAAAGATTTGCATTGCCTTCATTCATCCTCAAACCTCAGCATGATTTGTTCAAAATTTTACTAGTCAGCAATGAAATAAAAAAATGGTACATCATACACAATGATAAACTACTCCATGTGGTTTGGATAAATTAAATACTTTAAGCTTTCAGTCTCCCTAATGATTTGGAAATGAAACAGCTGTGATTTATGGCTCTAGCTGATAGGCTAGATCTGAAGTTTACACTTTGAAAAATGCCATATTTAAATTCCCCTATAAATAAAAAATCATATTGCTCTAAAAATCTAGCCTAAGATATGTATGTAATAAATTAGAGATCCTCATGTTGGGTGGGGAAATCTCCAGGACTGATGGCTTTCTTCCTTGAAAAAATGCAGAGTGAGCCATATCTGGATCTGTGTGTATCTGCTAACACTGAATCAATTGTTATTGTTCCTTTCTGTCCATTTATTTGACCATCTTAATGATGTCTGCCAGCCTATGTCAGTTCAGTTGTAAGGATGATCTCATTGTTTTTTAAGCCTAGATCAACTATTTTGAATCAAGTGGTTTCCAATGTCTTAATACAAATGTCATTCTGGGTTCTTTGTGCTTTTTTGTTTGTTTGCTTAAATGGTAAGACTGTTCTTGCCTCTGCTTTGCGGCAGCTTCCAGAAGCTGGTAAGAAAAACAAAGAAATAGGGGGAAAGGTACTTGGGGAGGAGTCCCTTGAGCCTGGGTCCAGTGTGGCCTCTGACTCTCCTTACCTTGTAATCTGATGCTTATTCTTTGCCCCCTCGGGATCTTTATATTGAAAGGATGGTGCATTTCATGACTAAATCCCCTTTTTTCACTGACAACTACAGTGCAACATTTAGACTGGAGCAACAATAACTTCAAAACCTTCGATAAGCTACTTATTCTCTCTGCCTCCCAATTTTCCCTAGAATAAAATGGAGATAATTACCCCCAGTACACATAATTTTCAGGGAGATTAGAGGAGATAATACATAAACAGTACCGCAATTCCTGGCACATGGTTAATACACATTCAAAAGTACCTCATTATTATTTTTATAATTATCATTACCAGTATTTCATTATACTGTAAGGCAATCAATCACCTGCCATTAAAGGAGAAAAAAATGAACAAGCTTCAGGAAAGAAGCAACACCAAAGCAAGAGCCATCTCTCATGCTGGTTTCCAAAGCCTAATACCAAAGCCAGCTTGTGGCAAAAGGAAGAAAGAAGTATACTGATTCTTCATGACCCTCATCACTCACCAGAGACTACCTAGGGCCCACAGATCTGGACCCAGATTCCATCTCTAGGTTTTGGAATTGGATAAATCAGGTACTGAGCTCAGAACTGAGCTTATAGGGTGAGCATGCGTGGGGTGAAATGGTGGTAATCCCCACCTTATATAGTAGTCATGAGCGTTAAGTAAAATTGTGACTGGAGAGCACTTAACTCCTACCACCCACAGAAAGTGTTCAAACAATCAAATTTGTTACTCTCACTCTGAGCATTACCATTATTGATCTGCTGGCACTGTTTCCTGGCTCCCACTAAACCTAAAGCCGCTCCTGTCCCAGTATCTTCAGATCTCCCCTGGAGTCCCATCACTTCTGTTCAACAGGCCCCTGTTCACTGGCCCGCCTTCCATTTTCTCTGCTTCATTTTTACAGAAATTCTCAGCTTGCTGAGAAGGGTGCTTGTCTCATTTATGATTCATGAGGCATGGAGTATACAGATGGCACTATATAAATGTTTAATAATCACCATATGGTTTCCCTAGGAATTCTGTCACTCTTTGATGAATCCAGACTGAAGGCTCCTTCAGTATGTGAAATAGATGAACAGACAGACCTCCGTTCTCCCGTCCCCTCCCCTGCCATGGGTGCTCCACAAAACAAAACTGGTGCATAACAGCCTGGCAAGTGTTAGGAGAACACAAAATTTAGGATTACAAGCAAATAAAGGCCTCCCATACAGACTATTACCCTTCTGTGTCAAAGGCAGCTTGCTTGCTCCTGTCATCTTGATGCCTATTTTAATTATTCCATTACAGGACATGGTTTTAAGTTGGTGGGGTAACCATGAGGTTTTCAATTGGGTCCACTTATACCATGATCTCCTTTCTTCTCGCTGTTTTCTTAAAGGGCCTCCTGACAGCCCTTTATTTGTGAGGTTCTGCACTTGCGGATGGAGTTGCATATGGAATGAGGGAGATGGCACATTTGACAAATGGGAATCATGATTGTCTGGCCTCCTGACAGGTGTTGATGTGTTCTCCTGACCTGTAAATGTTGCAGCTGACTGATTACAGTAATTGATTGAGAAAACATTTGTCAATAGCTTTCTAATGAAAGAGAGAGGTGAGGAGGAGAGATTGCTGGAGCTCCTAGAAACAGGATTTCACTTAACAGAAGAAGTGCTGAACCATGTTAGAATCACTGAATTCTATATCCCCATCTACAAAATGGAAATTCTATTCATCTGGTTAACATCTGTGGAGTACCTACTATGTGCAAGGTCAGAGGTCAAAAGCTAGCAATTTGTAAGTAGAATGTGGTCTTCACATTGGCTCTATGTGTCCTACTTAGTTGATCTGCACCATCCTTTTGTTACAACTGGAAGCAGATGGCCAATATTTAAAATCAGGATATTTTACATTAAAATATAGCTTTCTGGCATCTCTTTAGGAAAAAAAAAAAACAGTATTTGGCAACCCTGGGCCAGTATTTCTGCAAGGCAATGTCTCTCTCAACTTGGGTAGCTGCTGCCTCTTATAAACAGACTATGTGCCCCCAAGTTTGACTTTGGTCCTACTACTCTGAGATTTCATCTGTTAGTGTTAGCTTTCTATGTCCTTGTAGGATTTCCAGTTTGAGATCCTTGGTTTAGATTCTTGAGATGCAAATGAAAAAAAAAAAAAAAAGATTCTGGGCCCTGGCCTTAATACTCTCAGTAGTTTAATTGTTCACTGCAGTAAATACTAAATTTCTAGCCAAGAAGGAAAATTAGGCATTCTAGCTCATTAAAGATTCTGCACAGTAAAGCCATCCCATATCTCTCATGATGGCTACCATATGCAAGAAACCATTTTACAAATCTTTGCAACACCATCTCCTGTGGTGGCTGGGATTGTAGTTGCAGGACCAGACATGGAAGCAGCACACGTGGGCACAGTTTACAGTCGTGTCACCAGATTGCTGATGACCTCAAGAGGATCATTCACTTCCCTAGGAATCCTATTCTAGAAACAACAGGGGAAGAGACTGGAAAGCATGCTATAAACTCTAATGCTCTATACCAGGGGCAGTAAACTATGACAACCTGTTTTTGTACATAAAGTTTACAGCCTCATGTATTCCTTTATGTATTGTCTATGGTTGTTTTCATATTAGGACAGCAGAGCTGAATGACTAGAACAGATCATGTAGTCCTTAAGGACTAAAATATTTATGAGCTCCCCCTTAAGAAAGGACTACACACCTCTGCCCTCTATAGAAATTAGGTATAGTAATAATAATAATACACATTCTTATTGAACATGATTTCCTCTGTCTTGAGAAAGCCTTTCAGTATTTGCAGAGCCCATGAGTCATTAGTATAACCCTTACTTTTCATCAGATTCCAGGTGTGCTGAGATACGTTACTAAGCTTTCTTCTTGGTAGAGCTGCTTTTTCTTTTGTTGGAGAAAAATTCTCCAACAATTGGGCTGTGGAGTGTGCACAGCCTTGAACAAAACTTGTCTTTATCCCCACTTCTCTTCCTGGAATGACTTTCAGGAAGGTGAAGCCTCACTGCCCCCTAGGTCACCAGGGAGTCAGAGACAAGAGAGGTCATTTGAAAGAGTTAAGAACTGTGGCTTGCTTGGAACCCTTCCACAGAATAACACCAAGAAACAGGTTGCAAAAAGCAAGAGGCGACGTTGCACCATGGTTAAGGCTCAAACACTAGCAAAGGACTAATCACTAATCAATTTCAATCATTTTTTCAGTGACTTACTAGTTGCATGACATTGGGCAAGTGCTTAACTTTGTTGCGCCTCATTTTCCTCATCTGTAAAACAGGAGGAATGGTAAGACTCCCCTCACACAGTTTTGTGAGGATTTACTGGGGCCAGGAATCACAAGACAGGAAACAGAGTATACAGTGCAGATGCCCATGTGCACGTACATCGGTCAGGTCTGGTGGGATGCAGCCAGCGCTCTAACTTCAGAATATGAACTCCAGAACAGTGCTTTTCAAAGTATGATACTAGGGACACTTGGTTCAGAAATGCCTAAATTTCATTATTAATGCAGATTCCAAAGGCCTCACCCAGGACTTTCTAAAACAGGATTAGATTTTGGGGGGAAGTGTCAGACTCTACTGTAACAAGATCCCCAGATGATTTTGATGAACCCTCAAATTTGAGAATTGCTACCCTAAGGACAGCAGCCTCCTCTTTCTGCACATTGTGGCACACACAAATTCTGAAGAAGGGAATCTGTATCCAACACAATGTGTGACAGGCCAGATGAGAGCCAGTGGCATGAATTATGAATCTCCTCCTGTCAGAGAAAACCCTTTAGGCAGGAAAGACCTGCTCTGGCTTTTAATGGAGTTGAGATAAACAGGGTAACCCAAAGACTTCCTCCTCTGGACAGCTGCCTCATGAGACAGCTCTCAGAATCACTTCCTGCTCCAATGCCCAAACCCACACTTCAGCTAATTTAGTCCAGATGGATTCCCACCCACCGTTCATTACACATGGGCGTTCTAGTGGGTGTTCCCAGTACAGCTTTAGTTCCTCTCTTATGGGTCCTCTTTTAATGGATGAGGACACATGTGTAATGAGAACACTGAACATGCAGAACTCATAGGTTTAGTCATAAAATTAGTTTGGGGTTTTTTTGTGTGTGTTTTTGTCTTTTTTTTTTTTTAACCCCGAATGTCCTCTTAAACTCACTCAGTAGGGATAATAAGCCTTACTCTGCCACTGAGGCAAAATTCAGGTCATCCCATGGTGAGATCATTATTATAAATCCCAAATGGACAGTCTCCATTCAGAAATTAAAATATCCAGTCCAATACATTAATCAAAATTATTATCCATAAGAAGACTCCCCTTCCACCTAGTCCACTCCAACAGCTAGAGCCTATGACAGTCAGATAACCTTACTCAGAGAAGAGTTCCTTCTCACTTTCTTGTTTGCCAGTTTCTCTACTGGATGGCAGTTATTTTTGATCTTTGCTCCCTTTCAGATGAGGTTGGAAAAGGGAAGAAAGAGAGGTAAAGGGAGTCAGAAAGTCCTTACTTAGCTACTACTATTGTAAAATAGCTCTGCTGTCTGTGGACCCAATAGACAAGTCCTATGAACTCTGTACTTTTTGGAAGGCCAGCCCCAAATTGAGCTAAAAATCTTAGCTGAACCTACCACCGGTAACCTCAGTTCTATGGGACCTAGATTCATCCACGTATATGGATCGTGCTCTACACTTGCTTTCACTCCACAAACATACACTGTGGTAGCCCCATGGGTAGGTGGCAAAGAGCTTGAGGCCAACTCTCTCTCCTGTGAGCCTACGTCTGAGCCAGGGGACACTGAGACATCTTTTGTTCCTCTCAAATTGACTGTGTGCAGGGGAGTGGAGTCACTTCTCCTTGCTGGAGTCCTGTGGAGGGAGTCAGTTTTCAATCCACAGCCCCTAGATATACACATCAGGCTCCCTGAAAGGTCTCAGGGAAGCCCCATCACATTTGGTTTGAAGTGAGGAACAGACATCCACCACCTTTGAGAGGGATTCAAAGCCTTTCAATGGCTCTCCAATGAAATCTCCCTCACAAACTCCCATCTCTTTATTTGTTCCTGGTCATTCTAAAGTCCACTTGGGGGAGGGCACTTTTCAAAAAAACGGATTCTCAGATATGGTCTTTGAAAGTCCTCTGTGTTGATGTCTGATGTCTGCTAAATCTTAACCTCAACAGTCTAATCTTCCTTTAGTCTTCAGTTGTGTCTAACGCCCATCAAATGTCATTTTTAAGATAATTTTTGAGAGAAGCATTTCCCAGAATTAAGCATGTAAAAGTCTAAAACTCTCTTAGCCAAATATCAGATCATACCAAATACTGGAACTAGCTTGGGCTCCGAGCCTGGGCTCAGCCTCAGCAAAATTCTAGAAAGATGTCATCACCTGCAGACGACCGAGTCACACTGTTATTTCCAGAAAGCCAGGCCCATAGTGTGTGAAATGACGCTGCATCCCCTCGAGCTTGTCATTTACCATCCTGCAGTGACTGTTTACTGCCATTCCTCCCATTAGACTAAGGATTCCTGAGAACACACACCTCTATCTTATTCTTCTATCTCTACATCTTCAAACACTAGCTAACATTCATCATCCTGAAGGCACCATATAAAGATTAATTGAATGGAATACAAATATGTTTCCCTTTCCAATCCCACCTTTGACCAGCCCTCTCAGCCACATTGAGTCAGAAATGACTGATGCCTGATAGCAGCTAAAGCACGGTATATTTCCAGATATGTATGTGAATATATCAAAGCATTAAAGAAAAAGTATAGTGTTGATACTGGAGTTTGAAGAGTTACTTTTTCTTGTCCTCTAAAGTCACGCCATGTGTGGTATACCAACAAAGAAGCATCCCTACCCCTGTTGCATTTTACTGCACATGTGGTCCAGGTGTATCCCAGTACACTCCTAGAATACAATATATATTACACGACCTGGCCAGAGATCACTTGAGGCACAAATTTCTTGTTGCTTGTTGCTTTTTCTTATTTTTCTATACCTGCCTCCTTTGTGCTACTTCACATAAGTTGTTGGGCTTTGAGGAAGCAAGTCAAAGCAAGTGGGATAAGGGAAGGCTCTTCCTATGAAAGTCAACCACAGACTTGAGAGATGTTTTAAGAAGCTCGAGAATGTAGCATCTACACTTTTCGATGCAGCTTCTCTTCTCCTGAGAATGGAATTGCTTTATTGCACTCTTCCCTGAGTCCTCCACTTGGTCTGTGCTCTCACAGCATTTTGCTCATCCCTCAAGCAAAGCATTTATCATGCTCTGTTATGGATAATTCACGAATGTCTGTCCCCTCAAGACTCAGAGATCCTTTGAGGAAAGAACTTTGGTTTATTTATCTCAGAAAGCTAAGTACTTAAAACACATAGTTTTGTTAAATGGGTGGATGTTAATGTTTGTTAGATGGATGCAAGGATAGAAGGATGGATGGAGGAAAGGATGGATTTCTTTCTTGCATATTTACTGTGTGTAAATTAGAATCACACAGTGTGTGTCTCCCCTCAAAGCCAGGCAATGATAATGAAGGGTCTGGAAATAATACTATTCTTTGCCAACAGCTACAATAATATCTCACAATGGCATAATGTTTTGAAATGTGTATGTGTTCGGATAATTTTTATATTTAATTCCCTTTGACATTAAGGTGCAAACTACATATGAGAATACGTATCCATATGATGAATCATTTTTTTTTACTTTTTGACAAATTAAATTTTTAATTTAAAATTTATTTTTAAGTGAATCGCCTGAATAGATTTTGATTATAGTAAATATCTACTTTTGATTTTGCTTTTGCTGCCAGGCAACCAGTTGTCCTTCAGATAACCATACTCATTGTTCTTGAAGAAACAATGCCCCCATCAGCCCATGTGTCTTAGGTGAGGCACCACACCAGTTAAGCCAGTCATGTTTCCTTTTCCTGGTCCTGTGGATAGATTCAAGGCTGGATATCCAATCCATTCAGAGCCAATGGGTTATCATCAATCTTTAGCTTAAACATCTAGGAGACTTTAGCTCATTTTGCTTAACTTAAACCTGAAAGAATATAAAATCTGGTTGCTCAGCAGACATCTGGCTATGGTGAGGAGGCAATATTTGAGAATAATTTTACTTGGAGAACATGTAAGAAAGAGAATGTCTGGGTCATAATTTTTTGGGTCTTTAAATAAAACTATATTTTAATTCAACTCTACTCCCAGATTATATATGTTTTTTTCAAGTGTAAAAAAAGTCACCTGACCTACTTAGTTTAAGGAGGGGTGAGGAGGAATGTGTGTATACCCATATATAAATGATTCACTGGTCCTAATGGATTCCTTGATTTTTTCAGAAAATGGATCCTAATAGGCTCAGATTTTTACAACCCCTGTTATGTAAATGGGTAAGACTAGCTATAATACTTTGAGGAGGCTGTGCATAGACTCCTCTTCTACAAACAATAATGTGCACCTACTCATCTAGGCATTGTGCCAGACCCTTAAGTGACAAATATCATATCCCTTTTCTCAAGGAGCTTTCACATTTAATAGGGGTTAGATTTATAAACAACTAACTATGATATATGTGAACAAACTATTTGGGAAAATACTGTGTTAAGAGCTTAAATGAAGAAAGAATCGCTTTTGATTTGCAAAATATTCTTCCTAATTTATAGTTATAAAATGAGTCAGAACGGTAAGTGAATAGATGGGTAAGAAGGTGAGTCTTTTCCTATCCTAGCTGTATATTAGAATCATTTGGGGGCTTTTAAATAAATTGAATTAAATAAATCAAATGCTGGAAACTGCTCCCCACTACACACACACACACACACACACACACACACCAGAACAATTAAAATAGACTCTCTGGGAGGAGATCCCAGAACTGGTATGTTTTAGAAGCTCCAGAAATGATTCTGATGTGCAGCCGGGATTACCAATCAATTTTCCATAGGAGCGATGCTCAGTCTTCTTGTATATCCAAATCACCATGAGGAGCTTTTAAAAAAGTACAAATGCCAGGGTTTCACCCTCAGACATTCTGACTCAATTGGTCTACAGTGGGATTCTGTCGTCAGTAAATTTAAAAGCTTTCTGACAATTCTGATGTGAAGCCAAGGTTGAACACCATTTATCTGTAGGGAACTCACCATTTTGGAAGTGGCCACTAAGAACTAAGCTTCATGTTAGGTACATTTATATATCTGATTTCCTTTGGTCTTTAGAAAAATCTTTCAAACTTTCAACTTAAATAAGAGCCCCATTTTATAAAAAATAGAGCTTCCCTATGACCCTGCAATTGCTCTGCTGGGTATTTACCCCAAAGATACAGATGTAGTGAAAAGAAGAGCCATCTGTACCCCAATGTTTATTGCAGCAATGGCCACGGTCGCCAAACTGTGGAAAGAACCAAGATGCCCTTCAACGGACGAATGGATAAGGAAGATGTGGTCCATATACACGATGGAGTATTATGCCTCCATCAGAAAGGATGAATACCCAACTTTTGTAGCAACATGGATGGGACTGGAAGAGATTATGCTGAGCGAAATAAGTCAAGCAGAGAGAGTCAAGTATCATATGGTCTCACCTATTTGTGGAGCATAACAAAGAACATGGAGGACATGGGGAGATGGAGAGGAGAAGGGAGTTGAGGGAAACTGGAAGGGGAGATGAACCATGAGAGACTATGGACTCTGAAAAACAACCAGAGGGTTTTGAAGGGGCAGGGGGTGGGAGATTGAGGAACCAGGTATTGGGTAATAGAAAGGGCACGTATTGCATGGAGCACTGGGTGTGGTGCAAAAACAACGAATACTGTTATGCTGAAAATAAACAAATAAAAAAAGACCCCATTTTAGAGATAAGGAAATAAACATTCTGAAAGCAAAATAACTTGCCCCATGTGACCTAAAGAAGTAAGTGAGGGAGCTGAAATTCAAACCCAGTTTTGTCTGGCTCCAAAGCCCGGATTCTCTTTACCACAGCATTCATGTAGTGACTTGAACATTCATTCAATTAATGTTCGGAGAGGGGGTGCCTGGGTGGCACAGTGGGTTAAAGCCACTGCCTTCCTCTCAGGTCATGATCCCAGAGTCCTGGGACCGAGCCCTGCATCGGGCTCCCTGTTCGGCAGGGAGCCTGCTTCCTCCTCTCTCTCTCTGCCTGCCTCTCTGCCTACTTGTGATCTCTGTCTGTCAAATAAATAAAAATAAAATCTTTAAAAATTTTTTGAAAAAAAAAAAAAATAAATGTTCGGAGAAAGTATGTGGCTTAGTCCTGCAACACACAAAGTGTCGGTGAACCTCCCAAAGAACACAGCCACGTGGACGTATGTGATGTGGACGTATGCGTGAAGGACAAATCACTGTGGAATAAACTAGCCTAGTTGTAAGCCATCTCCAGTACCTTAAGCTGCAAATACAGTGGTCGATTACTCAGACCTCCTTGTTCTGGACACAACATGGTCCCTGTGACTCTCACTCAAAAGGCAAACTATATGCAGCTGCACTGCATCCCACTTTAGTCCAATGACGGGGGCAGAGGGGCAGGTAGGGTGTCCTGTTAGGGAAAGAGTGCCTGGGAGAGGCAGAAGGGCAAAAGCAGTATTGGTGTGAGAAGTATGATTTGCCTCCTAGCCACAAGGAAAGGAATGTCTTTGTCTTGCTCAGTCCCCAAAACAACTTGCCCTTTGTGATCAAACCTGCCAGCAGTCCCTGCCTGAAGAATGGAAGAGTCTGTTGTCTGGGCAGACAGAGGGAGGCTCTAGTGCCTGAGGCAGGGCAGTCAATGAAGAGGAAGAGAACAGCCACCTTTCTTCCTCTCACCTTGATGGCCTCCTATTACAGGTGCATCCCTGCTACTTTCATTTCAGAGATGCATGCCATCCCGCCATCTGGGCTCACAGTGTTGGAACTCAGAAATACTATCTATGTTCATCTTGCTGTCCACCTACCCGATCCTCTGCTCAGCTTGGAGCAGTTTGGTTCCAGCCTACATTTTCAGCTTCACCACTTGCCACTACCTACAACTAACGACGCTGCAATGTAATCCAGCAGGCCGCTTACCTCTGGGCTTTCTCTCACTCAGTCCTCTCTGCCTGGAATCTTCATTTCACTTCCTTCTCTTGGAAAACTCCTACACAATTGTCATCTCTGCTAAGAAAACTTTCTGTTACTGAGGGATAGAATCGCTTTTTTTTTTTTTTTTTTTACAAAAAGAATTCTCTATCTACTTTTATACTTCTACTGCGATTACATTCACCTCAGGGACTTAAGGTTAAATCATCTTTACATACCTATTTCTAGTGTCCTCTCCAGGATATCTTCCTGGTGTCCTCCCTTTCTATTTTGAGTCCAAGACCAGTATAGGTGCCCTCCTTCATGCTTCTATAATGGTACCCCAGTAACTCTCAAATGTTAGTGTGCATCAGAACAACCTAAAAGACTTGTTAAAATTCAGCTTTTTGGGTCCCATCCCCAAAGTTACTGGTTTATAGGTCTATGTAGGGGACCCAAGACTTTGCATTCTGTTATATTCCCAGTGAGGCTGATATTGCTGGCCCAGAGATCACACTTTGAGAACTGCTGGCCTAGACTTACCTCAAACATAATTTTCGCACTGTACTTATAACGTGTTGTAAATTACGTTTGTCATTCCATCTTTTACTCACTTAATCAGTCAATAAGGCAATATCAGATCATGAAAAGCATTGCAAAGAAAATAAATCATTGTATATTAGTTATCTATTATTGTGTAAAAAAGTACCTCAAAACTTAGCTTAAGACAGTAAACATTTATTATCTCATAGTTTCTGTAATTCTGGAATCTGGAAATGGCTTAGCTAGATGATTTCAGCTCAAGATCTCCCTCATGAAGTTGCAGTCAGGCTGTGGGCTGGGGCTACAGCCTCATCTACAAGCTCAACAGGGGAAAGATCCTGTTCTGAGCTCACACACATGGCTGTTGGCAGGTCTCAGTTCCTCGCTGGTTGTTGCCTGAAACTTCAGTTCTTCTCCATGTGAACTTTTCCATGGGAGGCATCAATATCCTCAAGACATGACAGCAGGCTTTCCCCAGAGCAAATGATCCAAAAGAGATATTACACACCCAAGATGGAAACCATGGTCATTTACAACCCATATTAGAGGAGATACACCATCACTTTCGCTGTGTGCAGTGGGTCACACAGACCAACCTTAGTTCAATAAATGATGAGACTACACAAAGATGTGAATACTGGAATCCAGGTTTGATGGATGCTGGCTACTGTATAAGATAGTGATAGGAAAGGGAAGTGGTTCTATTTAGGTAGAGTGTCTAGGAAGGAACTTTCCGAGGGGATGCTATGAAAACTGAGACCTAAATGGAGAGAAACAAACAGCTGTGGAAAGACTTAGGGCTCTGCTTTTCCAGACAGAGGAAAATGAGTTTAGTGTATAGTAAGCTAGTATAGCTTTAGCAGAACTAGCAAGGGATCAGAGGAGTAGCTATCATTATTAGCATCAACATCAGTAATATTTTTTTTAAATACCTACTGTACTCAGGATCTTATACAATGAAAAAGGAAAGAAAAAAAGAAAAACTCATTGCTAACTTCAAGAAACTGACCTTCCAGTTGAGAACACTCCATTTTTTCAATTAGTAGAATAAGAAAGTTTAGATAATTCAGTATCAATACATTCCCATTACCACACCCACCATTTCTTCTTATATGACTTCCAATTATGTTTAATCAACCTAGGAGCAAGGGTTTGAAGGGAAAAGTACCAATTAATTGAGTGAAGCTAAGGCCATGCTTTACATTCATCAAATTTAATGAGCCATGACCTTTCCAGTGGTGGAGGGCATACAACCTAGAATCAAGACAAAGCTGGAAGAGACCACAGACACCATTCCATCCTTTCCTCTTCAACTCCAACTTAATTTTTAAAGAAGAAGCTGAAACCAGTCAGCTATAGAAACCAGTCCAAGGGCTCACAGCTTGTTCAGCAGTCCTCCATCCACTAATTGGATTAGTGAACTAAATGAGCACCCATCACATGTAAGGTGTTCAGAGTAGCAGCGGAGTGACGAAAAGCCAGTTTCGGGATTTCTGGGTCAGTGTGATTTCCATAGCCAGAGGTGATGCAGAGGTTGTCTTACGTGTAGGAGGGAGCAGAGAAATAGAAGAGCTACTTTTCAGCCTCTATGTCCTCCTCTCCCAACCAAAGCAGTGACGTTTTCCTCTACTATATATATAGGATTTCATAAATGATCTCATGCTAAAAAATCTTGAAAACCACTTCACAACACCATCCTTCCTTTCCTGACTGTAACTCAAGAGATCAGCAAACTCTATCCCATCCCTTGGGTCAAATCCAGCACTGCCTGTCAGCCAAGAGTGGTTTTTACATTTTCAGATGGTAAAAGTAAAAATAAATAAAGAAAAGAAAAGAAAAAGGAAAATAATATTTTGTCACACATGAAAAATCAAATGAAATTCAAGTCTCAGTGCCCATAAATAAACTTAGAACACAGCCACACCCACTAATTTAAGAATTGTCTGTGCTATAGTAGAAGAACTGAGTGGTAGTGACAGACCATATGCCCACAAGCCTAAAATATTTATAATCGGGCCCTTTAGAGAAGTGTCTGCTGACCCCTGGTATAACCACATGTCCCATTTATGTCTTCATCCTTCCTACACACCTTCCTTCTTTCTCTTTGTCTTCATCTCAACAAAACTTTATTATAGGTTTATATTCAGAACACAGTTTACTGGGACCCTAGGTCTGCATTCTGATGATAGTGTATTTTGGTTTGTGGCTTGGGAATGTTTAATAATACGGTGTCAGTTTTCCAATTCAAACCACTCATTCGCCTCTCCACTCTTCTAATAACATCCTGTGGTCAATGCAGCAAAAGAAACTTGAGTGAATCTTCCATTGCTCCCAATGGAAGCACATGCTAAGTGATACAAGTTGCTCTTGTCCTGTCCCTTTGAGCCATCAAAGTCTGAAAGAGCAGATCTAAAGTACCTAGACAACTCCACTGCCCATAGTGGCCTGAGCTCCTAAGTAGCTCCCTAGATGTGCAAGAAAAGGAAGAGGAGACTGTTCTTTTTCTCCTTGATGCACAAGTGGGTGGAAGAAGCATTCTTCAATACAAGTAACCTGGACTGATGCATAGGTGAAAAGCTTTTCTAGGCTGTCGGGAGTATTAGATAATAAGATATATTTCAAAGGTGCTTGCTCTCACTGCTAACCAAAGATGTGCAAAGTAAGACTGCATTAAGGTATCTCTTTTATACCCACTCAAATAATTTTAAAGAAAATTAAAAATTGCAAAGCCCAGTGAATTATACAGGAATTATAAAGGGGAAAGGAGTGCAAATAGGCTAGACAAATCATTTTAGAGACCAAATCAGTAAAAATAAATTAAAAGGCAATATAGTGACACCTTTTAACGAAGGAATTCTCCTGGAAACTCACCCTAAGACACAAGTTCAAAGAAAATAAATAGTTTAAACAAATAAATTCATTGCAATATACTTACAGTTTGTTATTTAGAGTAAAAAAAAAAAACCAAATTCTAAATGCTTGATAAAACATTATGATTAAATTACAGTAAGCTAACCCAATGGAAGTATCCTGCAGTCATCAAAATGACCATGTTGCAACATTAAAAAAATCCCTTTAAAAATAATGTTAAAGTAAAAAAATAGGACAGACCATTTTATTCATGTTGCAATTAATGTAAAAATATGCATCCTTCTGACTAAAAATTGGGAAATGAAGTTTCTAACAGTTCTTTTTGGTTAGGCATGAAGAGAATGTGGGTGAATGTTTGTTTTAATTTCCATGAAAGTTGCTGTAATAAAGTCCTTTATTTTACTTTTAAGCTCACGTTTTCATAAAAGAACACAAGAGAAAAGAAGAGTAAGGACTGATCTTTATAATTACTTTTAGGAGCACTGAGCAGGAACATTTTATTTGAGGAAGGCCAGCTCACAACCTCCCAGGGGTACCTCACAAGTCTATGATGCAAAATGGGATCGGGGTGGGAAACATGCTGAGCTCTTCCCATGAGCTCTAGTATCATGGCATCAGCAGAGATGGATGCCCCTGATGGGAAGGAAGCAGCAATGGGGACCACTTGAGAAAGTGACTCAGCAGGGCCAGATGGTATTTATTCAAGAGTTCATTTATTTGGATCAACTAACATATGAAATAGCAGGGACTCTGACAAGGACATGTGATACCTCATTTCCTTGAAGATAAGGAACTGCAAACACAGTATCTGTCCTCCAAAGAGCCTGGGGAAGGCAGAGTAAGGCTCAGAGATGGGCAAGTCCCGAGCAGAGGCCTGTTTCCATAGAATGACAGAGACAGATAGAAATTTGTCCTTTATTATGGGTTAATTGTGTCCCTCCCTACCGAAAGAAAAGGATATGCTGAAGTCCTAAGTCCTAAGACCTCTGAATGTGACCTTATTTGAAAATAGAGACTGGCTAAGTTGAGGTGAGGCCATACAAAAGTAGGGTGGGCCCTACTTCAATATGCCTGGTCCTTTCTAAGAAGAGGAGAGCCCACATAGAGCCACAGAGAGAATGCCCTGTGACAAAAAAGGGCAGAGGTTGGAGAGATACAGATGGAAGCCAAGGAATGCCAAAGTTGCCGCCATCACCAGGAGCTAGGAAGAATTAAGGAAGGATTCTCCCATGGGTTTCAGAAGGAGCATGGCCCTACTGGCACCTTGTTTTGGGACTTTGAGCTTCCAGAACTGTGAATAAGGGCATTTCTGCTGTTTGTAGCTGCCTTGATTTGTGGAACTTTCTTACAACAGCCCTAGTCGGGAAACTTACACACCCTGAAAACTCCCATGGCCAGATCTGAGCCAGTTACTTTCCTTTGGGTATCTTTTGGATTGTTGCAACTGATCATAGCTTGGGTCTTCTTGATACAGAAACCAGGTAGTAATAACCCCGCAATTGGAGATGTAGCTTAAGCCCAAAGTGGGTTAAACAGAGCAGAAATGTGGGCTATGAACTAGGAACCCTCTCCCACAGCAGGATGCAAGTATTAATTAGAAGAGAGAGAAGGAGGAAATGACAGGATAGCAAGAGGCAGAAGAATATGGTGCCTAGACACTCACACACAACGCATGGTAAACATAGTGGTTAAGCACATGGATTCAAGGTTCCAATCCCAGCTACATCACTTAACTAGCTGTGATACTATGATAATTTATCTAACCTCCCTGAGCCTCAGTAGCCTTACCTGTAAAATGGAACTAATAGTAGTTCCTAGCCTATAAAGTATTCAGAATTATACCCAGCACATAGTAGGTATGTCATAAATATCCCTTGCACACTTTCATGTATACTATCACATTTATTCTTTCACCTACTATATGATGGAGATTTTGTTAGGTTTAATAATAGATAAACTGAGGTTTAAGAAGTTAATGTAATCAACGTCATAGACAAAATAAAACTGTGGCAATTGGAGATCCAACTGAGGCAAGAGGGGCATTAGAGGACAAAGCAGGAATGTGAGATGTGAGTCGGGGACTTTCTGTAAGCCCCACAAAGAGCCAGGTCACCTGGTTCCACTGCTGATTCTTCCTCCACTCTTTGGTAGTACTGATGTCCTAGGTTCTGGACAGTTAATCTGTCAGCAATTTGCTGCACAACCTTCAGGAAGTTGCTTGCATTTCTTAATCTATAGCAGGGTTTCTCAACTTCAGCATTACTGCCATTTCAGTCCAGATAATTGTTTATGTGGGAAGCTGTCCTGTGCACTGTAGTAGCATTCCAGTCCTCTAGACACTAGAGACCAGTAGCACCCCTCACCAGTCATGATAACCACAAGTGTCCTCAGACATTACCAAATGTTCCTTGGGAGGCAAAACTGTCCCCAGCTGAGAATTATTGACTTACAAGATAGGATTAAAGTACTTGTGAAACTGTTGCATTAAGCCATCAAGGGAGCGAATTTGCTAAGTATGTTTTTTAATCTTTAAAAAGAAACAATGCATTTGTCAATATAAGGTAGTGTAAGACAAATGATACTGTTTATTAGTGATCATTTGTCAAGTGCAAAAAAAGTAATAAAATAGGTCTTCCCTTCAAAGAAATCACACCCCAGTAGGGAAGGAAGGAAGGGTGCAAAGACCAAAAGGCATCACTGGGGTCCAGAAGCTTAGAAAAAAATCACCCTTGGTTGAGTCACTAAGACTTTATAAAGGAGATAGCATATGGGCCATTTATTGAAGGGTGGGGATGGAATGTCCTGCATGGAAATGGATTTGTACATACTCGGTACACAGTAGAAGCGAGGTCAAGGAAGACGGGAGCTGGGCTGATTCAGATCTCCAAAAATAATGTGTTTTTCTGTCCACCTAGAAGGCTTCTCCTGCTTTGACTGATGAACCAGATCTTTTTCCTCCTAAGGGACTCAGCTCAGACACCACCTTCTCTGGAACTTCTCTGGACTCCCATTTTGGTAAGATGCTCCTTCTCCTTGTTCCTTTTTACCTCTGGTAGCCCCCATCAGTGTCTATCATGTGACTGCTCTTGGCATTTGGGGCCGACCAGTTCTTTATTGAAGAATCCAACCCATGCATTGCAGGAAACTTAGCATCACAGATTTCCACTCCCTAAATATCCTAAATGTGCTCCCCAGTCATTGTGACAACCAAAAATCTCCACAGCATTTTCCAAAACCTCTTAATGGGTAATACTATTACTGGTTAAAACCTACATCATAATATTTACATTTCGCCTGGAACTGCGTGTCTGTATCCTCCTGTTGATGGTAAACTCCTTAGGGATAGGGACTGCTGATCTGAAATCATATCTGCAATGGAAAGACCTTGCCCAGTACCTAGTTTACAATTGGCCCTTGGTAAATATTTGCTGATCTAATTAAAGCAGAAGGTTCGTCTAGGGAAAAAACTGGAAACTCAGAATTGAAAAATATTGGGGCCAAGCAGTAAGGGACTTCACATATGCTGAGGAACATGGATTGTATTATATTAGGTGAAAACATATGAAATTTCCATTTTGTAAGTCAAAAATAATCAGTTATTGGCAATTTCATATAGATCATCCTAGTATAAGTCAGTATTATTATTTCCTTAACTTCCTCTTTAAATTGATATGCCTTTTTTTAGGTTAAATATCTAACTTTGTCTCATCTTAAACACAAATATTCAGGAAATAATGGGCTCTGTATACTGACTTTTTCCTTTAGTAAAACATTAAAATAGTTTTGCTTCGTAATAACCAACAGTCATGCACATACCACCTAAAAGTATATCCTGTGCCATAAGTAGATACAGACCCTGCTGTCAGAAGCTGCTCTAATGAGTGACTGGGTGGCTCAGTCATTAGTCATTAAGCATCTGCCTTCTGCTGGGGTCATGATCCCAGGGTCCTGGGATCTGGCCCCCCCATATGGAGCCCTGCATGGGGCTCCCTACTGGGGGGGCAGCCTCCTTCTCCCTCTCCCACTCACCCTGTTTGTGTTCCCTCTCTCACTGTCTTCCTCTCTGTGCAAATAAATAAAATCTGAAGAAGAAGGAGGAGGAGGAGGAGGAGGAGGAGGAGGAGGAGGAGGAGAAGGAGAAGGAGAAGGAGAAGAAGAAGAAGAAGAAGAAGAAAGAGGAGGGGGAGAAGAAGAGGAAGAGGAAGAGGGAGAAGAAAAAGAAAGAAAGAAAGAAAGAAAGAAAGAAAGAAAGAAAGAAAGAAAGAAAGAAAGAAAGAAAGAGAAAGAGAGAGAGAACTGTTCTAATGGGATGTATTCCTGCAGTCTAGGGAGTGAGGGCAGTTGGGGAGGGTATGTACTAAGGTGAGTGCTGTGAATTGTGTGAGACTGATGATTCACAGAACTGTACCCCTGCAACAAATAATACATTATATGTTAATAAAAAGAAGAAGATGAAGAAGAAGAAGACGACGACGACGACGACGGGGGTAGGACCTGGGGCTGGAGACTGGCTGGGGGGTGGAGACTGGGTCCGGGTAGGTGGGGACTGGAGCTGGGTGGGCGGAGACTGGGGTCAGGTGGGCAGAGTGGGTGGGCGGCAGAGACTGGGGCTGGGAGTGAGCCTAGGGCGGAGATTGGGGCTGGAAGGTGGTCTTTAAAGGCAGTTAAGGAAAAGGAGAGGAGGAAACCTGGAAAACAAGGAAAAATAGAGGAAAACAAAGGAATAAGAGGTAGCGGAGGAAAGTAGGAGCAAGGTAAGAAAGGAGAGGAAGAAAGAGAAGGAAGAAAAAAAGCTTGTGGAGGAGGAAATGACTGCTATGGGACCAGATTTGTTCTTCACTCTGGTTCCCAGGTTCCACTCCGATGCTGCAGTACAATCAGCTTAGAGCCTGATTATCATGGCTGACATAGCAAAGCGCCTGCCTATTTTTAGAGAAATTAATCATTTTCTTGTGTTATTTTTGGTTCAGATAATGGCTCCGGTACACAGCAGCTTCTTCATTCGCTGCCAGCAAGCATGTAAACGAGGCTGAATCTCCGCTTGGCGGGTTCTATATTCAGCTCTGCCATCAGGAAGCCAGATTTCCTGACAAAGCTGGGTCTCCCGTACCCTGTGAGGGGCCGCAGGGAGAGGCTGAACGGTGCCAATGGATGGATCCAGAGGAGTTGGAATGCCTGTGACCCCAGTGTTTGCTTTGTTCAATTGCTCTTCCAGTCAGGCACCACCTAAGTGGGCACTGCTGACATTTAGACTGGCTCCTTCTTTGCTGCGGGACTGTCCACTGCATCAGAGGATGGTTGGCCACAACTCTGGTCTGTACCCACCTCATCATGACAACGAAAAATGTCTCCAGATGTGGCAAGAGGTCCCTGGGTGGGAGGGGGATCACCCCCAGTTGAGAACCACTTGTTTAAATCAAGAAAGTAAAACCATAATAGTGTACCTCAAATTAGTATTAGGGGCGCAGGCTTCCAATCACTTTATTGCCCAAAACTAAAACTTCCAGGCTGCCTTATTTTGTGAAAGAGCAGAATGCTTTTACTTATTCGTCCTTGCCTCCAGGTTGTTGGTGATGACCCATGAGAAACAGCTGCTTTGCCAGACTTTCCACTGGTGGCCACTGTAGCTACCTAGACCCTGCCATGCTACTGCTTTTCACCTGCATCATCCCAAGTAGACACCAAGCCCTCCTCATTAACTCTGCATAGCAGATCACAGAAGCAAACGGAACTGGTCGCTTAATGACACTAGCAGGGAACTACAATAACAGGATAACCCACAAGTCCTGCTTTGACCCTCTCTGACCAATGCTGGACTCATGCTCATTCTCTCTTAATGTCTCTTCGTGGCACCTGAGCCAGCATGTTCTGCCTCCTGGAATCACTCTTATTGGGTCCATTTCATTGAAACTTTACCAAACTGTGTCCCCCTCCTTGTACCCAAGGCTCACAAAGGAAGAAACTTCCTCTAAGTCCAGACTGACATTCACTTCCCAAGTCCTCACCCTTCACCACTTCAGGAGCCACCTACTCCCAGGATGGCTGACAGTAGGAACACACACCAATCTCTGCTGTCATCGTGGAGTGCAATCTGATGTTGCCTCCTCAGAAAAATAATCTCTCACCAGCCTGGCATCAGAACCTCTCTCGAGTCTGGGTATGCTGGACATAAACAGTCCAGAACACGTCCATTTTTCCTCAGTTTCTCCTCCTCAAGATTAAACTGAATCACTGGGAGGGAACTCCATAAGTCATTGATCCAAATTCAGCATGACAAGATGTCCTGCAAACCTAGAGAAGCATGGGGCCCAGACTACAGTGGTGAAGGAGACATTCATGACAGAAGTGAAGCATGAGCAGCATCATGAAAGGTGACGGGAAGTTAACCAGATAAAGTTGATGGGGGATGGGGCCCAAAGAGAAGCAGAAACTGATTTCCAAAGCAAAAGTACACCATCGTGGGGAGCAGCCCCGTGTATTAAGAAGGAGACAACACAGATTTTCAAGGGGGTACAGAACAAGGCAGATAGTGGTGAGAGGGCAGAGTAGGACCAGGTCAGATTCTGATATAAGAAGAAGAGAAGGAAACTGGATCTGATGACTTGGTTCTAGAACACAGTCCCATGGCTCAGGACAGGACCACTCTGCTGTAGCTGGCAACTCCTCAGACATACTGATGAGGGAATAGAAGGATGGCTGAGGACGAAGGAAAAGCTGACACACTGCAACCTTCCCCCACCCCCACTCCTGGGTAGGACCAATGTGGCATTCTTTAGGAATCTGCCAACTATCTTAATAATACCTGGATAGAGGGAAAAACCTTGAAAATGGTAAGACCTCTGGTATCCCGTATCCTGTAGGTCTTCTTTAGCATATGAAAGTTTTATTGAAACCTCTTTTTCGTTACCTCCACAACCCCATCGTACGTAACCTGCCACCCCTCACAACCCTGGGACAGCAGCTCTCTGTGTCCATGGGTCCTGTCCTGTGCTTTAATAAACTGTCATTTTGCACCAAAGATTTCTTCAGAATTCTTTCTTGGTCTTCAGCTCTGGACTCCACCCTCACTGAACCTCACCTATATTCTAAACTTCATCAATACCAGCCACAGTTCCCTTCAAAGAGGGACACCAACTTTAGTTTCCTATTACAAAGTTACCTGTCATTTTCCCAACTATAAGGTGGAAGAGGAGGAAAAACTTTTTTCCTTGCATATGTTAGGCTAGAGCGAATGAGAGCTTACTTCAGAAACAAGGTAGAGGGCTAGCCAGCACTTCCCTGTGCCTCAGAGAGTTTGTTCCCTTGGAGCTCCTCTTAAAGGACCCTGGGTGTGATTGTAAAACCCATGCTGATCTTGGCCTGGAGACACAGACCCACACACACACACACATAGACCAAGTCAGGGAACTTCTGTTCTCCCACACAAGTTTGGACTGCCTCTCTTTCCAGGCCTGAACATGAGAAAGGAATCAAGGAGAGAGCTCTGGTCATCCCCTCTGACAGTTGTCAGGTGTCAGCGCTATTATCTTCTCTTAGCTGCGGCCTTCTGGTGGGTGGGGGCTTTCAGGCAAATCTCCTAACCCCAATCCAAGTGTCAGATGCTGGTAACAGCCTTAAAGAGAGCCCAAAATAAAGGTTATCCCAATAGGCTCCTGAGGAAGAACAGTGACTCTCACATATTCAAGGCTTACACCACAATGTATGCCTGATGAAAGCAAACCACCCCAGAAGGAAGACTGGGAATAAATGCTACCCCACAGGCTTATTTCCTCTGTGTGAACAAATACCAACTCAGGTACGTGAGCCAGGGAGAGATGGTAAAAGCAGAAAGTCTTTAAAATCTAAGAGGTATGTTTAAATTTATACCCAGATGTGAGGTCAGGAAGGCCAGTTACCTTTCATCCATGTTCCAGCTCTCTTTACCCAAAGTTGGCCAGGGCATGGTGTTGATAAGAATGCTAGGACAGGGGGGCACCTTGGTGGCTCAGCGGGTTAAAGCCTCTACCTTCAGCTCAGGTCATGACCCCAGGGTCCTGGGATCGGGCTGTCTGCTTGGCTGGGAGCCTGCTTCCTCCTCTCTCTCTCTCTCTGCCTGCCTCTCTGCCTACTTGTGATCTCTATCTGTCAAATAAATAAATCTTAAAAAAAAAAAAAAAAGAATGCTAGGACAGGGTAAAGTCTCCCTGGAAGGGAAGACAGTGATGACTGCCACAGGAACAAGAAGGGTGACTATCCCTGCATGTACCCAGGAATGGGTTGTTAGTAGAGATTCTTCTAGTTTCAAGCAACAGACACCGAACTTGAATTCAGTTAAGTACAAAGACGAGAAGTTATTGGTTCCTACAAAACACAGAATGTAGGAAGATAGGCTTCAACCATACAATGAGTTTCAGCCAGCACCAAAATTCTCTCTCTCATCTCACCTCTCCACACTGCTGCTTCTATCAATGTGCTGACCTCATCCCCTTTCACTGAGATAGGCTTTTTTTAAGCAGTGGAGAGCAGGGCCAGAAGCTGACTCAGAACTGCATTCTTGGGTAAAGAGAGAACAGATTTCCCTGATCCACTTCCTACTTAAAATAACCACAAGGAAAGAAGCTGATTGGCCTGGCTAGTTTATGTGCTCATTGCCTGGTCCAGTCACAAAGGTCCCGAGTAAGGGGCGTTATAATTGGCCCAGGCTTGATCATGTGCCCACCCTGAGTGCCAGAAAATTGATTTGTGTCTGTATAGGCACATATTTGCACCAGCACACACACGTGTATGTGTAAGTGTCTGGAAGGCAAAGGGCGGGGGAAATCAACATCTTCCACTATAGATATGCTCATTTTAAAGTCCTTTGAATCTAAGAGAAATTTTTGGAACTTGAAAAATAAGGATCTATTTTCTAAACCCCACTTTGAAAGCAACTTCTGTTCTTTCCTTTTGATTTTTATATCATTTCATCTGGAACCCCTTTATACTCTATCTCCTTGGTAACTTATTTAAGCTTCCCTACAAAGCCGTGAGTGCCTAGAGATCAGGTCAGATAAGAACAGCTAATTCTGTTCATCAACAGAATTTTACCTTGCTTGTTCCTGTTCCTGAGTACTTTGTGTTCCTGCGTATTAACATATATAAACAGGTACCGCTCTTATCTAAGTCAGCCCCAACACTTACGCTTTGGATCCCATCCCCCTTTAATCTACTCAAAGATTATGCGTTTGAAATGATCTCACCTGTCTCTTATATCAAGCATTTCTCCCTCTTCTTGGATCATTCCAATTAACATAAAAATATACCATACTTTCTTCCATCTTAATAAAAACTCCCTTCATCCCCTGTCCCCCTCCAACAACTGCACCACTTTTTTTCCTTGTAGATAAACTTATTAAGAGTAAACTCTCTTTTCTATCTCTAATTCTTCACCTTCCCTTCTCTCTTTAACTTACTTTTATCAGGATTTTGGCTCCACCACCGCACTGAAACTACTCTTGTCAAGTTCACAACATCCTCCATTTGCCCAATCCAATAAGATAATTCTGTCTTCATGTTACTAACTTCTGAGCATCATTTGACATTTACTTGTGTACACATCCTTTCCTAAATGCTTTTTTCACTTTACTTTGTGACAACACATTCTACTGGGTTTGTTCTTACCTACCTGGCTGTTCCTTCTGAATCTCCTTTGCTGAGTTTTCCTCCTGCTCACAACTTTTTTTTTTTTAAGATTTTACTTATTTGGCAGAGAGAGAGAGATCACAAATAGGCAGAGAGACAGGCAGAAAGAGGGGGAACAGGCTCCCCGCTGAGCAGAGAGCCTGATGCGGGACTCGATCCCAGGACCCTGGGATCATGACCTGAACTGAAGGCAGAGGCATTAACCCACTGAGCCACCCAGGCGCCCCTGCTCACAACTTTCAAATAAATCAATATTCTTGACTCTGTTGTCACTCTACACTCTCTGGGGAACCACAACTATGGCTTTAAATAAAATCCATATGCTGACTACTCTAGTTTAGAAATCCTTTGATCTCCCTCCTTGTGTTTTCAATGGCCTGTTCAATGTCTTCATTAGCATGCCTAATGATTTTGGACTAACTAGGGCCAAAACAGAACTTGCACACCCCCACTTCACACTCCTCTCCAGTCTACGCATCTTGTTTAATGAGGTCACAATTCACCCAGTTGCTCATTCTCTAATTAGACGAATTATCCTTTATTCTTCTCTTTTCCTAACACTTCACATCTAACCCATCAGCAAGTTCTGTTGATTCTACCTCCAAGATACATTCTGAATAAGATCTTCTCTCACTATCCTCACTACTACCAAACTAGTAGTTACCATCACATCTCACTTGGACCACTGCAAGAGCCTCCTAATGGTCTCCCTACTTCTACTCTTCACTCTTCCCCCTCAACAGCTCTTTGTCCACATAGCAGCAAGAGTGATCTATGGAAAATACATTCAGATTATACTTCTTCCCTGCTTAAAATCCTGCAAGAGCTTCCCAGTATATTTTAAATTCAATTCAAAATCCCCAGCATGGCCCATGTGATCTTGCTTCCTTCTCCATCTTTTCTTCTTGTCCTATTCCAGTGTTCCAATCACACTGGTCTTTTTGCTGTCTCTCCTCTATAACAATCCAATTCACTTTTCAGGACCTTTACCATGTTTTCTTTTTTAAGAAAAGTTCTCACCTAACCCCAGTTCTTCACACATCTGTCTCATTGTCATTTAAGTCTCCATTCAAATGTCACTTTCTTAGGGAACATCTTCTCTAACCAGCAGCATACAACAGTCACACTTACCTAGTACCTCAGAAAATCTTTATCTCATAGTAGTATTTTATTTCCTTTATAGTATTCTTCTAAATTACACCATTTGTTTATTTAGGTATCTCTTTCTTTTCCATCTTCTCCCGCTGGAGTGTAAGCCAATACCCTTTCTGTCATATTTCCTTGATTACAATTCATTTATTTGCTTTTATCAACTCCTCAATCAATATCTGGCAGTAATAAATTCTAAATAAATACTTGTTGAATGAGAAAAATAAATACGTTTCTTCCACTGTCCTTTTCACAGTAGTGTTCAATAAGTGTCAGATGAATGGTTGGATAGATCGAGTGATGGGAATAATAATGGTTGGATGAAGGGATGGATGGATGGATGGAAGGATGGATAGATGGAGGAACAGATGAATGTATAAAATCAACAAATTTTATATCTCCCTATTGCTGGCAAATACAGACTAGCAACTAAGTTCTTTTTTTTTTTTTTCAGTTATCTTTTGCTGTATAACAAACCAGCCCAACACTTAGTGGCTTAAAACAATAGTTGGTTATCTCTCACAATTTGGAAAGTTGATTGGGTGGTTCTTCAGGTCCACCTGGTATTGGCTAGGATGCTAGGGTAGCTGCATCATCTGAGGACTATACTGGACAGAAACATTCAAGATGACCCATTTATCTGGCTAGTGGTTAATGCTGCCTGTTGGCTGAGAGTTCAACAGGGAACATCAACCAGAGCACTTACATTTGTCATCTCTGTGTCACTTGGGTTTCTCCTAGCATGGCAGCTGGGTTTGGAGACATCCCAGGAGTAAGTGTTCCAAGAGATTCAGGCAGAAGCTCTAAGGTTTTTTCTGACCTAGACTTGCAAGTCCCAGAATATAATTTCTGCCATATTCTATTAGTTAAAAAATCGCTAATGTCAGCCTAGATTTAAACTTCAACCTCTGAAGTGAGGAGCAGAATTGAGGGCAGCCATCTTGGAGATTATCTGCTCTACTCATAAAGAGACAGGAGGATTCTGCAGGGAAATCACTAAATCCTGATCCTTCTCTGCTCTTTACGAAAATTACTTCTAGTATTTGCACCTATGTATGTTATTTTAGGTGGATATTATATTCCAGTCATAAATGAGCAAAGAAAAAAAAACTTTTATAAGTCATGACTTCATAACTCATTGGTTGCTTATTCATTATCTGAAAACTCTTCAAAATTCATTGCCTTTTCTTTGTTCCAAAAATTTTTATATATTGTTCCAAAAATACAATCTTGTTTCACTTTCTTTAAATTCTTCTGTGAATTCTAGCCAGCATTCTCTGTTTTTTCCATCTCTATGTTCCTGTCACCTGTTCCTTTTCCCACTACCACATCTCTTCATTAGCTCAGAGAAGCTTGTACAGGAAGAAAAAAAGTCATTTCTAAAATAAAAGCTAGAAAACAGGATCTGAACAATGAAATGCAGTTATAAATCAAAGCAGAGAATTAAGAGTTAAATTACTAATTCAATAATTGGGTTCTATTCAGTTAGGAGGCCACCATCTTTGTTTCCATTGTTTCTTGCTAGCTATATATAAGAATCAAATGTGCAGCGGAAACAAACCAAAAAGAAAATAAAAATCCCAAGCTTTACCCAGACTTATGAATCAGAAGCATAAGGGGTAAGGCTGGACAATTATATTATTAAAAAAAACCCACAGGTGACCTCAATATTCTGTCAGCATGAATTAACTCTCTTGGGTTTCAAGATACGACATTGAAAGTAAAACCTAACTCTTTTATAATTATAGTTTATCTTATTAACATACACTTATTATTTTCCTATTAAAGAAGAGACAGGAAATATCAGCTAAGTTTCCCAGTGTGATTTTATGTCCCAATTTCTGGCTGAACATGTTTGTACATTTGTAAGGAAACTTAATAGGAAGATAGCTTTCAATATGCAAAGATTCACTCTTCAGGCATCTTTTCAACATTGATCCTATTCTGCAAAAGACATTGACCTCACAAGAAACTGTTACAGCCAGGTTCTCACTGTGCTGAATTTCCTCAAGTGCATCCTGTAAGTGGGCCACAGCTGCAGCCAGCAGATTTTGCACTTCTCTTGTTCCTGCTGAGGATGAAATGTGCTGAGGCCAATAACCTGGTGAATAATTCATTTTCCTGAAGAACAATTTGTAAGCCTCAGAATTGCTTTTGCCAAAATAAACAGCAAATTTAAAAGATAGTAATACTCTCTGCATGTATATAACTTCTTATAATTTTCTAATTATTCTCCCAACAATGAGGATGATGACCATAGCTAGTATTTGTTAAGAGCTTACAATGTGCTGGGTTATGTGCTAAGTGCTTCCACATACATCATCTCATTTAATTTTCATAACCTTCTGAGGTGAATATTGTCATTTTCATCCCTCTCTACCAAAGGAAGAAACTGAGACTTAAAAAGTTAAGTACCTTTCTCAGAGCCACACAGAATTTGAATCCACATCATGGTCAAAATGTTAGACTGCCTCCCACATCCATATGTTCCTTTATCTCTGTCAATCTGTCGCTCCACTATTGATAGGTAGGTTAGTAGAGGTAGATGTAGAGAGAGGTTCATCTGATAATCACAAAATCCTGGGTGATAAACATAATTAAGTATCACGCTCCCCAGTTCTCAAGGAGAACATTTAAATTGCGGAGTTAAAACAACCTGCTCCCACATTACGGAAGCAAAGTCGGTTTTCTGACTGGAGTCCTGTGGTCTTCCCATAGCCTTGAGGCAACTCCAACAGAGCCAAAGGGACTTTTCTAAATCTGGCCTTGCACTGTGAAGGAGAGGGGGGCTGGTGGGATAGGATTCAGCAATATACTGAGCCCTATGATGACATTTTCAGCCAAGAAGAATGTTTTATCAAATCCCCATCAGCCCAAGACTAGATCATACCAAGATTTTGCAATATGAACATAATGTTCTCTACTGTCCAGGACCTAATCCTTTTCCATCGGGGAACACATTTGCAAACAATGGCTCCTAACTGATGAGGAACAGGATCCAACTCTTACTCCACACACTGGGACCTTTACACCACATTGGAGGCAACAGCCCTGAGGTTAAAGGGCTGCTCCATGTCTAACCACTGTAGCTCTTGCTTGAAGGAAGGTTTCCAAAATGAACCCCCAAAGAAACCGAAAATGGCATGAATGTACATCCTGTTACTCAACACTCTCTGGGTTTCATAACGTGAAGTCAGGAAGAAAAGGTGCCAACATTCCTGAATGTTATAATCATTAAGAGGCAAACTCTAATGTTCCCACACTTGCAAGTTAAAGAGATGGGATTATTCACTCTCCTCCTCACTTATGGAATCACTGCAAAACCATATGGGCTGAATTAGGCATCCAACACAAATGCTCACTACCATTCCCTCTGGGGGGCCTTGGGGCTCATCCCAGGCAATTGGCTTTAAAGACAAGGATATCCTATTTGGAAACATAATCATGACCCTGATATTAATAAGCACTTTCTGACTTCAAAGCATTTTAATGACCATTGCTCTAATTAAATATCATAATCTCCCAAAGAAGAGGCAAGCTTCGTCATTTCCACCCTACAAATGGAGAAACTGAGGCAGAGCCTGATGGAATACAAAACCATGGTTTTCCTGATAGTAGAACTGATGGGGATACTTAAAGAGTTTTATGCTAAATTAAAATGTTGAACTGAGGGACACCTGGATTGCTCAGTCAGTTGGGTAGTTTCCTTTAGCTCAGGTCATGGTGCCAGGGTCCTGCATCAGGCTCCTTGCTCAGCAGGGAGCCTGCTTCTCTCTCTGCCTCTGCCTGCCACTCTGTCTGCTTGTTCTCTCTCTCTCTCTCTTTCTCTCTGACAAATAAATAAATAAAATCTTTTAAAAAATGTTAGGCGCACCTGGGTGGCTCAGTGGGTGAAGCCTCTGCCTTCGACTCAGGCCATGATTTCAGGGTCCTGGGATCGAGTCCCACATCAGGCTCTCTGCTCAACAAGGAGCTTGCTTCCCCTCTCTCTCTGCCTGTCTCTCTGCCTGCTTTTGATCTCTCTCTCTCTCTCTGTCAAATAAGTAAATAAAATCTTTAAAAAAAAGAATTAAAAAATGTTAAACTGAGATTTTTTTTTCTGTTACCATTTGGTGAGAGCAAAACAAAGGCATTTAAGACTATGTATTAGGATGGTGAAAAGCATTAGACCAAACCAGTCGTATGGTGTTGGCCTAGGGATTTAACTTCCCTAAGCTTTAGTTTCCTCATCTCAAAAATTGAAATAATAATAGAGCCTACCATAATGCCTTGTTGTTTGGATTAAATAATATAACACATGTTAAAGTTGGTGGCACACAATTGAATACTCAATAAACTTTAGCAGTACTTATAAAGCCAGCTCCTTCTCCTATAGTCACCATTGAATCATTTTTTGGTTCATAAGTATTTATCAATGGCCAATTGAATGTCAAAAAACTGCTGTCCAGAAAGGATACAGCAGTGAACAAAACAGACAAGATCACTTCATACATATGGAATGTATCTTATTTCTTATTATAAATTAATTCACACCAAGCCTGGTCATAGTCCATTGTTGATTTTGGTTTGATCTTACTATTTACACAGCTAAAATATCTTTGATTATTCTCACAACTGGACCACCATAGCCCTTGTGCTGGCTGCTTTGATTGAGTTCTACTAGTGCATGCAAGAGGATTTGAAGACAGTGGTCTGATCTTGGCATTTTAACTGAAGTTGCCCAACAAAATATTGTAATTTTGATACCTACTTATTTTTGTCTCACTCCATGCAGTTGTAGAAATATGTTTTAGGTTTCTTTACACAGACACTATGTGGGGCACTGTGCTGGGACGGAGGCATGGGAGGGAGATCCAAGTAATGTTTCAAGGCCAATTGCAGCCATACAACAATAGTGTTTTGAAAAAAAAAAAAAAACAGCGTCAATAAATATAGCACTCCATGGGAAGGTACAGAAATAGTAAATGTGAAGATTCTATTCCATGCACTTCTTTTTTGAGGGTCTAAATGGTCTTAGCACATACGACTCCTCTATGCCCTTCTAATTACATTTTTATACAAATGTGTAGGCATATGAGTACACACACACACACACACACACGCATGCATTTTTTAAATAAGCAAGTTATCTTTCAAGTAATAACTAGAGGAGATATTTATTGAGTTTTATTCAAGGTCAAAAATGCTGATGGATGCCCTAAAATATAGTAGTACATTTAATCTTCCTGAGATTTCTAGGATGTAAGTATAATTACTTCTCTCATTTTAGAGGATGAAACTAAATGTTTAGAGACAAAAAAGCTCACGTAATGTCTTGTAAGTGGCAGCACTGGAATCCAGCGTGGCTCCCTATATTCAAAAGTTCACTATACTAGGAAGGATGAAAGAGGGCAAGGAAGGAAATGGAATAGAATGTGAGAAAGGGGAGGAAAAGAGAGAGGAAATAGAATAATCTAGGAAACTCTAAGCCATGGCAAAAATAAGGTCTACAACTCACAGCCACATTTTAAACCCAAGAGTTTAGTGTTGAGACCCACTGTGAGGAGATAGGGAGGAACCATGTGGGACAAGATGTGGTGGGAGAAGAAAGAAGTGGTGGGGGATGAAGATAGAACTGTGGCCCAACCTCCCAAGCCCTTGTAATTATAAAACTGGCAATAGCCACCATGACCTTGTGTTAAATGCTTCCCATGTTTCCATTATTTAGTTACTACATTTTGAATCATCAGGACAAGCTTTTGAGAAGGTTGATTTTTATTCCCATTTTACTGGGGCCATCATGGTTAAATAATTTCTCAACAACCTTGCTCCCAAGTGACAGAACACGGATGTTGCCCAAGCCCAGATTTTTTCTGCTACAGTATGGCCTTCCTGGTCCCTGACTGCTTGAGGATTGAGGCCAGGTGTTAAAGGACCAATGATGGGGAGGGCTGGTGAGTCATAACAGACAGTTCTGAGAAAGCATTGCAGCAGCAGAGGGGAGAGGAGGAGAAACTCCATGTCTGGAAACCTGACCTGTTCTAGAAGGGGCTCAGCTCAAAGTATGGTATCATGAGGACTGTCAACAGGAATCAGAAATGCATATCCAAGGGCAGAATCTAATTTCAATTCCAGGACATTTCATGAAACAGAGTGTAAGGCAACAATTATTTGCTAAATAGAATATTAAAGGCATAAATAAAGTCCAAGCTTAAACCACTGAGACAAAAATCATGCAGGCTCCAATTTCCTTCTGCTGCTTGTAGCTGCC
Source organism: Meles meles (assembly GCF_922984935.1). Classification (NCBI taxonomy): domain Eukaryota; kingdom Metazoa; phylum Chordata; class Mammalia; order Carnivora; family Mustelidae; genus Meles; species Meles meles. Next base: position 13,837,753 of record NC_060066.1, on the reverse strand, counting down.
AATTTGAAAAGAAGAAATCATGGGGATAGTGAAAATATAAGATCCATGGACCATGGTTGATAGATGGTGATGTCTCTTATCCCACATAGTGCCCTTACCCCCATGTCAGCCCTTCCCCAACCACTGCCAAACCCAAGCAAATTGGAGGAAGTAAGACTGTGAGAAAGAGGCCCCTGTTTCTCTTCATAGGAACTCTGCTTTCCTATGACTGAATTCCAGCACTGAGCATGTTCCGGTAAAAAGAGCTTTATTTCCCTAGACTCCTTGTACATCCACTTATGCCAAAATATATTTCTTAAATGTTTTAACCTTAAACACACACACACACACACACACACACACATACACACACAGAGAGACACACAGTCTCTTGGTCTTTTTAAAATACTGAGTTTGCCCCTTTTCTAGAACTCCTGATAAGGTGTCCCGTTTGATAGATAACATGTGACACATGTCAGGGATAAGCTGGTCTAAATCTTTGTTTCCCATGGGTCCATATGTAAGACACTGGGTTAAAGGTCAAATGCTCTGGGTCATATTTTACAAACTACTGTTTAATGAGATCAAACACTACTTATGACTTTCACCTCCCCTTTATCCTCTGTATTCACTCATCTCCTTTGACTTCTTCCCTACATGTACTTTTCAAATCTTTCTCCTCCTTGTAATATCCACTGCCTAGACCACTGACCACCTCTACTCACTCTCCATACAGCTACAAGAATGTTTCTGATGGTTTCTAATCCATGTATCTGATTATATTTTATCCTTGTCTAAAATGTACAGTGGATTCCCCATTACTCACAGGATAAAAACAATTATCATTGGTCATATGTACCCAAATCTTCACAGACCTCCTCTACCATTGATGCTATTCATTAATCTCTTCACTCATTCATTTAAAACCAGGCATCATTTTGGATACACGGGAAGTACCTATGAATGTTTGTTTACTGACACTAACTCCATTATCTCCCCCCAAAAAAGCCACTTCGCCATTCCCAATTGTTCTGAGGAGTGGGCAAGGTGAGTGGCTACCAACACAACAATATTCAGGTGGTCTTTCCCATGACAAAACTTTACACCAACCAGCACACTCTGCCCTGGGATCTAGGGTAGCCCCATTCCATGTTTAATTGTTAGAATACATCATCTTTTTAATCTCCTACAGCCCCATTTCTTTTCTCATCCAATATGATGTCATCCTTATGAGCATAGACTCTGAGCCATGGTAGCTGTCTTTACTCACCAGATTCACTGCTGTACTTGGATAACCTCACACTGTTCCTATTCTTCCTTCATAAAACAGGGATTCTAATAATCCTACCTCACCAGGCAGGCAAAGGATTAAGGAAGGTAGTGTATGAGGAGTTTTTGGAAAAGTTACTGGCTCACAAGAAAGCCTAGCTAGGTGGTTATTATTGTCTTCAACTCACCCATAAGGTTACTTGCCATACCAAGATTTCCAAAGCCCTCAAGCTCATCTTCCCATCCAGGTCTCCTTGCCATTCTTCTGCCCTGAATTCCCTTCTCTTTTGTCTATTCATTCTTCAAGATGGAGTTCCAGTCTTGTCCATGAAGACACATTGACCACCCTCATCCAAACAAACTTGATCCCTTTCTATTTGTCTCACATTGAAGCATGTTCATGTTTTGATGGCAGGTTTACCAGTTCTGATTTACTACCTATCCTACCTATTAAATCCAGAGCACCACGACCCCAAAAACAGTCTATGCATCTAGCACAGCCTCACTGAAGCAAATCCCTATGTCAGGCATTGTAGCAACTCTTAGGGTCCCACAGAGCTCAAACATAATCCCTGCCTTCAGGACACAGACAAAAAATGATAATTTTAAAATGCAGTCATATATTGTCACTTTTTTTTACAGATTTATTTATTTATTTTGACAGACAGAGATCACAAGTAGGCAGAGAGGCAGGCAGAGAGAAGGGGGATGCAGGCTCCCCTCCAAGCAGAGAGCCCGATGTGGGGCTCGATCCCAGTACCATGGGACCATGACCTGAGCCAAAGGCAGAGGCTCTAACCCACTAAGCCACCCAGGTGCCATATATGGTCACTTTGAAGGAGATCCTGCCCCTTGAAGAGTTCTTAGCAGCTATTAAGAAATTGGTCAGGAAAGCAAAGAGGAGAAAATAAACTTTATTGAAGGAACATTATTGCTGATGCTTTCAACAGAGCATTTCTCAAAGAATGGCCAGCATGCCATGAGAGGCAAATTTCCACAGCGTGTAGAGGACTATTTTATACTCAAATAACTGCAACTTTAGCATGTGTTAGTACTAAATTTCAAGCCTGTCAAACCCATCTTTTCACAAATATTATTGTTTTGTTTAGAGTGAGTGGAGTGCAAACAAATTACAAGTGAGTGAAATTGAGGCACTCGGATTTCAGGGCTCACCTGAAGGAGATTCTAAAGAAGGAATGCTTCGTGACACTACCAAGGAAGTAGCTAAAATACAAGATTGCAAAACCCAAGGGCATAACTGGCCCTCAGCCTAAATGACCAGTACTATCCAATATATCTACCCCACCCTCAGCAGGGGAAAGGGCCTGTTCATTGCTTTTGCTTTACAGATTTTTAAAGTCTCACCTATAAAATCTCATCTATAAATCTTAGATGAACAGATTGAGGCCCAAAGGAGTGAAATGAGTCATTAATATTTCATTGGTTAAAACTAAACCTAACTGCAGAACAGGCAACCAGACCAATGACACTTGTTAAATAAACTCTGTCATCCCACCACAAGAACTCATGTCAGAAAATAGCTTCTGTCCATCTCCATGAGAGACTGTGGACTCTGAGGAACTAACTGAGGGTTTTGGAGGGGAGAGGGGTGGGGGAATGGGTGAGCCTGGTGGTGGGTATTATAGAGACCACATATTGCATGGAGCACTGGGTGTGGTACATAAAGAATGAATTCTGGAAAACTGAAAAGAAATTTTAAAAATAAATAAATAATTAAAAGAAAAGAGCTTATGTGGGTAATTCTTCCCCAATCTAAATTTCAAACCCCCAAAGGATCTCATTTGGACCCAGCATTTCCATATAAGAAATAGGAGGAGAAATGGTGCAATACCTCATTAATATCTTCCTTGGCAAGGCATACATTTAAAAATATGTATGAAGTTATAGTTATGTTGGAATCACACCTCATTTTATACAGTACCTGGGACTTTGCTACCTGTGGGGTGTTTGCCCTGGGAAACCAGCAGCTTCCAAGAAGAAAAATGTTCAACCTGCTTGTTATCTTACAAATAAATGACTTTGTTCTCTCTCTTTTTCTCAGGCTTATTTTCCCTTGTATTGTGCCAGATTTTCTGTACCCTATTATTGTAGGATATTGTCCTGACATGCTATAACATAACATAGTATAGTTCAGCGATATTGACACAACCCAAGTGCCATCATCATAGCAAAAACATACGCATAAGAAGAGCAAACTGAAGACTTCCCATATTGATTCAGGTAACAGAACAGCCTGAGACCAGGCAGTGATGTATTTAACTATTAGCTCACTAAAGACTCCTGACCATCTCTAGGAATGAAGCCGAGCATTATACCTGAAGAGGGAACAAGAGATACTGGGTACCCAAAAGGGTCCCTTGACAGCATACTCAGATAGAGTGTTAGGTAGATGACTCATTACCTTCTGGCTCGAGTTGACTGTTCGTACTTGGAGAGCCTCACCACTGGTCACTGCCAAAGCCACTAGTTGAAAGACAAGCAGTTGGCTTAATTCAAGGCTTACTAGTTGCTTGACTAAATTATGCTATGTGTTTGCAACATCTCTCTCCCCGTACCCCAGAAGGTAAACTGTCTTATGTATTAGATACAGTTTTATTTGGGACTGGCTAGGAAAGCTTTCCTGGATCTTATCCATCAGCTCATTGGTTAATTCCTATTCTCAATTCTGAAAACACGTCTTCGGGGATGCCATCCTTGACCAACCAATCTAAGTCGTAAGTCTCTGTTTTAAGTTCTCATGAAGACTGTATTGCTTTCTTTCAAAATCAGCACTTATTAGAAGTGTAAGTGTAGGGTGTGATGCCAAAACAATGAACACTGTTATGCTGTAAATAAGCAAATAAAAATAAATAAATTAATTTAAAAAAAAAGAAGTGTAAGTGTACATTGATTTGTGAGACTATTTGAATTATGTCTGTTTTTATTATTCTGTAAATATTCCCCTATTGTTTGCTTTTGCCTCTGTCCAGTTACTATCGTTCCTAACATATAATTGACCTTCAATGAATAGTTGTTAAGTTTATGAGTGAATGAATGAATGAGTGAAAATGTGCCTGTGGCAAAGGTATTATAATGAGATGGTATCAGTAATCTGAGCTCAAAATAAATGTATTCTTCTGTTCCTGGACACATTATTGAATTGCACTTCCCAGGCTCCCTTGCAATTAAGGTGTGGTCCTGTGACTTTTGGATCAGTGAAACATACCTTCTAGGTCTACCCTGCAAAAATCCCTAAGTTCTTCCCCTTATGGCTAGCTTGGATGGAGCTCATCATAGCAACCTTGGAAGCAAGTGGTGAGGATAACAGAGCTCTGTGAGACTGTTTCCCAATAACTACATGAAGCAGAGCCAGCCTGACAACACATTCATATATTTCCAGAACTATTGTATCAAACACTAAATAAACTTTTAATAACTGTAAGCCATCATATTTATGGAGTCTATTTGTTATGGCTGTTAGTGTTACTTGAATTAACACACCTCTTCCCAGTGATTCTCTGCTAGGGAAAATTTTGGAGCCCATATTACAATTTTGTGGAAGATGGGATAGTTGGAAAAATCTCCCCAAGCAACTAAGATACTCCCACCTCCACGTCCCCCCTTTTTAATCTTTGTCCTACATACTTTCCATGGTTTTCCATGAAAGCTGGAATTTAAAGATGTACTTGACTAGATGAGAGCCATTACAGATGTAAAGAACACACGCATTTACCCACATATATGAACATAGGAGACAGACTCAACAAAAATCATGGCTCATCATCAGTAGTATCAGATGATGTGTTATGATCCATTTCTTTTCAAAGCAATCAAAATTTCATCAGCAATCATTATCATACCAGTCTCTATGGAGGAGAGAGAGATGTAAAACACATGGTTGGTGCCCTTGAACAACACAGCTCAGTGAAAGATCTCAGAATTGTGGTATAAAAGACTTGGCTTACAAGTGACTCACTAGCAGTGAGACATTGGCAAAATTACTTCACCTTTACTTTTTTTCATTTGTTACAAAATGTTTAAACTTGCAATTCAAAATTGCTATAAGGTTATGTGAATCAATGCATATAAAGGGGCTTGTAGGGCAGAGACCCAAGTAGTATATCATGGATTATGACCAAGTCTTTCACACTGTATGGCAGAGTAAGATACAAAGTGTAGTGGAAAACTAGCCTATGGAGGCTGGTGAGTCAAGCAGAGGGACAAGGACACCTTAGAGTAGGAAATGATACCTGATCCCAGGGCAAATGTAGGATTCAAATGGTAGAGGCTAGACTTGTTTAGAGGTGATCAAGTAGGGTTTCCTAGGAGATCTGGGTCTTGAACTGAATGCCGAGAAATGAATACAAAGACATAGAGAAGGAAAGCTGGTATAAGACTATCAAATCATCATCAAACATTTCTTAAACACCAATGAAATTGTTAGGTACTCTAAAGTTTGCAAAGCTGGTGTGGACAAGAGATACTATAACACAATGAAGTGGAAGCCATCTTGAACTGGAAGTTAAGAGACAAGGTTCTCTAATGAACTACACATTTGACCTTGGAAAAGCATCAATTTCCCAAGCCTCATCTCCTCGTTTGGGAAATGAAGACATTGGCAAGATGATTACAGATTTCCTTTCTTGATCTTAACAGGTGATTCCACTTCCGCATTGCTCCTTCAAATTTTAACCAACTGCATCTCTCAATATAGCCTGCAGAGGGCACTGGACTAGGAATCGGTACACTTAATGTCTCTTCCCAGCTCCACCCCTGACCAATTATGTGACCTCGGTCACATTGCTTAACTTCTCCCTATCTCAGGTCCCCATCCATAAAACAGAGGGACGAGCAAACTCTCCACCTACCACTAAGGGGTGTAGCCAGAGTTAATACCCTCATCGTCCTTTGAGCTGAGCAGATGAAAGGCACTGAAAAAAGTACAAAGAATTTTTATGTGCTATTGACTTTATTTTATTTTCTATGGGGGAGGGAGTCTGCCCCAGCTGGAAAGCTGCTTTCTCTGAATCAAAGGGCAGGAACCCAGCAAGTTTCTCAGGATCAGGGCCTTAGACTGATCTGCGTACTCTCACTGTCCTAGCCAGTCCTCCAGCTTAGTTTCCTTTAACCTGGTGCTCCAGGCAATAACTGTGCAACTCTGCAGTTTAACAATGTGTTCTTTGTCCCACAACTGTTCTCCTTTCGCAACTGCCCAGGTAATATGTTTGAGCCTGTAGGAAGAGTCAAACAGTTAATGAGGGAAGGGTTTGGCATGCCCTACATAGGTTCTAGCAGCAAGTCTCAACAAGAAGGCATTCTCTCTTTCCTGCTTTCCGACCTACCCCCAGAATGTACAAGTGTCACTACCAGGAATGAGCTTTCTTTCCCAACAGGCTGTAATACCAGTTTGGCTTTTATCAATGCATTTGTGAGGTGTGTTTTGTTTATGGTTTTATGCTGTCTATTTTCCCAGGGATATTATGTTTTGTACAGAGCTCTGGAGTTTGCGTCAGCTTTTAAAGCTACCAGCTCCTTTTCAGGTCTTATTGAGCCTTTAATATGGTATGAATAGGGGAGCTATTAGAGGAAAGAGCCATAATCACCCCCAAGGAAAACATCCATCACTGGCCTTTATGTAGTCCCCGAACCCCTAAAAGGTGTCATCTCTCTGGACCGTATCTGGTGAGAGCGTTCTCTGGGAATGCCAAGAAGCCAGTGCATTCAATGGTACTTAGAAAGGCATTTTCTAACCATTACAAATTGCCTTGTCAGTGTCTCAATTTCGTCTACATGATGAGTCTCAATTAAATTTGTTGGGGTTTGGACCTTTGTCCCCAGATGTGGCTCCGACAGAGACTGCTGACATAAATAATGTGGGCTCCCAGCCCTTGCCAGGCTCCAGGCTCAGCTGGGACAGCTGTGGCTTTTTAAATGTCATTCCCAAGATATCCTGGGGGTGTTCAGCTTCCTTCTTTCTAATCTGGGAAGGGAGCTGTGGGCAACATCAGCCCCGATGACACTAATGCGTCTTGACAGAGCATTCCTGCTGGACAGGTGTGCTACCTGCCGATGCCTCCAACAGAGAAAGCAGCCAATGTCCACAACGAAGGTTTCACCACACTGAGGGCATTTCATGCACAAGTCTTGAATCTCATGTCTCTGCATAAGTTTCCTTTAACACTACACACACACACATACACACAAACACACCCCTGAAAAAGTTATCAGGGTTTGTTCTATTTAACTATAGTACTCCAGGAAACGGTCCAGGTAGCAAAATCTTTTCCCAGTGGCTTCCTGGTTCCTCATTCCTGACTTGCTTTCCTGCTGTCGACTGGAGCCAACAACAGAGGTGTTCTCTCTGGAAGCTGTTGGCTCATTATGGCCAAAGCGGATTTCAACTGGCTCTGGATGGGTTTTATTCTGAGGACGGGCTGGTAAAACCACAGCAAATTTTCCGACAAGGCATTCATGTCCCATGTGCATAGTTCCACCTCAACTCTGGCTTGAACCTAACTGACAGCCCTACCCACTTATTCAGAAGTGCTTTTACTGCAGGGGACATAAAGTAGTGAAAGAACAGGTATTCAAAGCCACAGAGCTGGACTGGCATCTCCATCTGGGATTGTCTTGCAGGATAACCTGTAATACATTTCTTCATCTGAGTCTCAGCCTCCTTACCCGTGACCCAAACTATTGGGTGAGATTTCTCACACCTCCTGCTCCTGCAAGTTCACACTTTCTCCCCATCTCAAGTGACTCAGCCACACAAGGACCAGAGTGGCTCCTAGGCTAGCCTTCTTTCAAAGGTTGTCTACAACTAATTGATGGAGTGAAAGAAAACTTCTACAGAACAGTGGAAAAAAAATTAAAGGAATTCAAAAACCATTTTCATTCTATTTCTAGTAGAAATTTAGTCAAGGAGAAAGGCATTGACTTTGATTCCATAAACTACCGTTATGCCAAAATCTGGGAAGCAAATGTTTGCCCAACAATGTCTCGTTGTCAAGGCATATTCAGATCTAGGATGTTATTTGAAATACTGGCTGTACTATTAGTAGGACTGAAGAAGGTCCCCAGTTCACAAACAAGGAAACTGAAACTCAAAGGGGTTAAATAATAGTCCAAAGTTCACATAGGTCTACATGGTGGGTCAAGAAACAAGGGCATCTCATATGAATACGAATCCATGTTTCTTTCACATCTTTGCCACTGCAGCTCTTACCTCATTGGTCTATGGGCATTCACGGTGCCCTTTCATTACTAAAAGTTAAGGGGAATGCATAGAATGTTAGCTGTTAACATAAAGCAAATAAATAAAAATCATAAGACTATAGTCTACCAGCATAAGAAGGATGCCATTACAGATATAAAGCCCTTTGCAAATAGACACCATCTGCATTGTTAGTCTCTCTCTCACTTTTTCTTTCCCACTCTCCCCTATCTCCTGTCTTCCTCCAATGGACTTCACTCTCTGGTCATTTCCCAAAGATTCCATGCTCCTTGGCCCCTTTGACTTCTCGCAGCCTGGACCTGCTCAGTCTATAATGCCTCCCACCTTAGCCATCAGCATACAGTATCCAAGGGAATAGGTACAGTCCCAGAGCCTTTGGCAAGTCTGGGGTGGGGAGGCGGTGGTGGAAGCCAACACTTTTGAACCAGACAAATGCAACTTTAATGAGAACTCTTAATCCTAGCTGTATGTCTCTGTTTTCCTTCTCTGAGAATCAGGAGCAAATTGTATTGTTCCTCCAGCAATGTTGTGAAGATTACACAAGACAAATATAATGCAAAATAAACACAGTATTTGCTACCGAGTAGACACTCCAGAAATACTACTCCTTTTCCCTCCTTCCTGCTTCCCCTGTATTGCAGAAAATTATATGTGCCCATCAATTGTCATGCACAGTATTGCAATAATTGGTGTCTTTCTCACTCACAACTGGTAAGTTCTTCAGGGACATGGATAGTTATATTGATATCTGTTCCCTAGCACTCAGGCTAGCATGCATCAGGCATTCGATATAAGTGAAGAAAGGAACCCTGTAAGAGCAAGAAATTGTAAAGAAAATGTTTTCCTTTCTTTGCCTAAGAGAAAAGTACATTATCTTTGATGTCTCCACCTCCTTAAACCGGCCTTGTCTGAATTTTCTGAACTTCAGATGACTTAAAATGCTAGTTCTGAACCAGATGGTTCAAGCTAGCATGGACCTCTCCACCAAGAATTCCCCTTCTGCATTCCATACGCACCTGTGCTTGCACACAAAGTTGAAAGGTAAACATCTGATAGACTCCATCCCTCCTGCACCTGGAAACCCAGCACATGTATGGCTAAACAGTTCTTCGGTTTGGCCAGGAGTCCACACATTATAAAACTGACCTGAAGAGAGGCGTGAGTCAGATGGAGCAGAAATCAAGCCACAGATCTAAGGGAAGCAAGAAACAAAGATCGTATTCTTGGCCTCCCTCTTTCTTTTGTCTTTATTTTGTGAAAATCTACATTTATTTATTTTTTAATTTTTTTTTATTATTCCATTTCAGCATAACAGAATTCATTGTTTTTGCATGACTTGAGGTACTTTGAAGTTGAGTGACTGCAAAGTCACAGACTATTTAACCTCTCTTCACATCCGTTTTCTCATCAATTAAATGAGAGAATAACGCTTCCACAAAATAGGGGTATTTTTTGGAAATATCCTCACACTACAAAATCTCTACTTGGATCTGTTTTCCCCTGGGCAGACCTCACCTTGAGTTACATATGCTTTACTTGCAGAAAAACTCTGAGAACATTTCATGAGTAACATTAGGCAAACAGGTCAACATTGACCCCTGTATAGCCCCATGAACAGGATGGTGGCTAGTGGGTGCATCTGTTTTAACATTTCTTAACCAATGATGATACCACTTATGTTCTGTTCACTATCCTGAATTAAGGATGTCACAGAATAAAGGTGCACCCACTTTTTGGTGGCTGACTTTTGGAATTATTTCTAGGATAAGTAACATTCCAGGGAAAAGAGACTCAAAGGTCATGGCGTGAAATACAAGAAATTGCTACAAGCTTTAGAACACCAATGATTGAAAGGCTGTGTGGGATGATTGGTTCTGATTAGGATACTTGACATTACAGAGGATGAATTACAGAAAAGGACACCAGTGGCAGAGTCATTAAAAGGCTTTTGTACTGAAATGAATGAGAGATGGTAGAGTCCTTATTTAGTCCATTGACAGTAGGAAGACAAAGGACACTGAACAAAGTACACTTCCAAACTAAAAGCCACATCGTGGGGGGGGGGGGCAATTTTACAAATGAAGATAGAGGAGAAAGAGAAAGAAAAAAAAACAGTTTATATTAACACGATTAAATATCTTTAAAGCCCTCATTTCCTAAAAACCCAGGATAAACTTAGCCATCTGTGACAAGAGCTTTAGAAATAATATTTTATTAGTAAGATTTTCCTCTTAAGATAATTGGTTTTATCACTTAAATCACCTCCCAAAAACTGAATTGAGTTGTGAAGGTGATTCAGTTCCTAAATAAAAGGATTAGATTGACCACACCAGACCTTCAGACTCACTTCTATGATTCATAATATAAGAGCTTTGACCACCTTATATGGTTGAAAATGGTAGCACTCCACTGCATAGATGTCTAGTCTATCCTGACTCACCAAAGTTTATCCTGAGGCTAAGTTTCAAAATTCTGACCCATCGCATAGATACTTTATGGAGTTTCCATCCCTGACCCAAGTAGGCCATCTCCAAATATGTAGGCTTATGGCATGTCCGTGATAAGCCACTATTCTACTTTTTAGTATAATGGAAAGAGTTGTGTTATGTTTGAAAAGTTGAAGAACTCTATGAAAACTGGGTTTGGAAGCCTTAGTGGATAGAAAAAAAAGAGAGAGGAGAGAGAATGTATTCCCCAGAATTCTCCATGAATTCAACAGAATTCTTTTAGGTAATAAAGAAAAATAAGGGGAAAGAAGTCATCATCAGGTGTTTTGGGAAACAAATCTTTGTAAAGTTGTTCAGGTTAATGTATCAGTCAGAGCCCCAGCAGGAAACAGAGGACACACTCAAATTAGGATTATTTGAGGAAAATTTTTAAAAGTCAAGCAGAGAGAGACAATTATCATATGATCTCACTTACTTGTGGAGCATAAGGAATAACAAGGGAGACATTAGGAGAAGGAAAGGAAAAGTGAATTAGGAGAAATTGAAGGGGAAGACAAACCATAAGAGACTGTGGATTCTAAGAAATAAACTGAGGGTTTTGGAGGGGAGTGGGTGGGGGGTTAGGTGAGCCTGGTGGTGGGTACTAAGGAGGGCACGTATTGCATGGAACACTGGGTGTGATGCATAAACAATGAATCTTGGAACACTGAAAAAAACAAAATAATTTTTTAAAAAATGTATGGAAAACCAGGTGGTGGGTAATAGGGAGGGCACGTACTGCATGGAGCACTGGGTGTGATGCCAAAACAATGAACACTGTTATGCTGTAAATAAACAAATAAAAACAAATAAAAAAATGTATGGAAAAAAATAAAATAAAAAACACTATTTGCAAAGAAGTGAACAGGGTATCAAGAAACCCTAAAGAATATCACAGTACTCCAGTTAGTTATAGGCTTAATACCCCAAGGTCAGAAGGATCAAGAGCAGAGAATATTCACTGGAACCTAGAGCCAGAGAGGGCTGGATGGAATCAGGAGCTGAGGGCTTTGGCAAAGATGAGTCTTCAGGGAAGGAGCCAGAGGAATAACCATGCCAATTCCACTCTCCAACCACCCTCCAGACACCAGAAACATGGGAACCTATTAGTTTAGTCTACGTAAGTCAGTCTCATGGGAAGTAACCCAGGGTGGGGGGTGAGGTGGAGATTTCATCTGGAAAGGGGAATGGAAGATGTTCCCAAGTGGCCTCACATTCTTTAACATGATAGGACATTGGATTGCTCCCAGAGCTACCTCTGCTGTAGCACTTCCCAAACTGAGAGACGGAAGGTACATTTATTGAGCATGCCAAAGAAAGGCCAAAGAAACACTAGAGGGAATAGCGGATTTGGTTATTTGGTTTATCATACTAATGACTGGCAAAGTCCACTGTGACTTATGAAGAATTTTGCAGTAATTCCTCTTCCTATAAATATCTGTAGTTTGAGGCAGGGCTGATAATATTATTCTCATTTTCCACTTGAGGAAACAAAGAAATCTCTCTGTTCATTCTGGTTACATAGCTCCGTGAAAAACTTGTCTCTGGATTCTATTAGGATCCCTGGACTGCCATGCCAAAAATACCAGTGGTCTAGGTCTGCCTCTTAATTTTTCTTGGGAGGAATTGATTTGAAAATAGGATGATCTTTGCTATAGGGTGAATGCCTGCGTCTCCTTCTACAAAAGTCATATGTTGAAACCTAACCCCCAATGTGATGGTATTAGGAGATGGGGCCTTTGGGAGGTGATGAGTCATGAGAGCAGAGACCTTATCAATGGAATTAGTACCTTTATAAAGGAGACCCCAGGGAGCTATCTTGCCCCTTATGCCTTGTGAGGACACAGTGAGGAGACAACCCTCTGTGAACCAGGAAGTGATCCTCACCAGACACTGAATCTGTCCCCACCTTGATCTTGGACTTCCCTGCCTCTAGAACTCTGAGAGATAAATTTCTATTGTTTATAGGTCACCCTATCCATAATCTGTTATAGTAGCCCCAAGGGCTAAGATAATCTCTCTGAAAAACTGCTTATAGAAAGCTCCTCAGCTTTATCTGAGGTTAAAGATATTTCAGTAAGACTCTAGACTCTCACTCACCAAGCCCATCCATGAACAAGCATTTTCAAAACCCTTCCGTGTATGAGATAACTATGCTAGCAACCCCATGAAGTAAGGTGGTGATGAGAGTGGTAGAGTTTTGGTTGAAATGAACACAGTTATCAGGGAAAATCTTGTTTTGCCCTGTGGGCATTTACAGTCTAAGGGGAACCCACCCCGATGTTCATCAACAGGATAAAGGAAAACAGATTGTGATGTATGGATACAATGGGTTACTCTACAGCAAGAAAAGGGAATTGCTGGTCCACGCTACAACGTGGGTGAGTCTCAAAAATAAATCAAGTGAAAGAAAGCAGACACAAAGAGCACATATGGTGTGCTCCAATTTATATGAAGTTCAAGATGAGGCAAACTAATCTATACTGACTGAATTCAGAATATCAGTTCTTTCTTGTGTGGAAACTAAGAAGGAGTTGTGAAGAAATATCTGGGAAGATGGACACACTCTATTTCTTGACCTAAGTTGTGATTACACAGGTCTATACACATGCAAAAAAAAAAAATCATCAGATGGTACCCTAAGATTGGCACAAAGTGTGTTTATAAATGACACCCACATTTTAAAAGTCAAATCGTATCTGTTACAGTGCGGTGTGGGTAGTCATTATGCTGCTGCCCACCTAGCAGTTTTCTCTTCATCATGCATATACCGGAGGACCTTCACGCACAGGTTTTGGGAAACCAAACTACATTGTTACAAAGAGCATGAGCCCTGCTGAATGGCAGGTCTAGGTTTAATTGGCAGCTCTACCACTTCTTGCTGTGTGACTTTGGTCAAGTCACATAAGCTTTCTGATCCTGAACGTTCTCATCTGTAAAACCAAGCCCCATTGTACAGTGTTATTACGGGAATTCAACAAGAAAATTAACAAAAGAATTTAGATTTCCTAGCACATGGTTAATGCTCAATAATATAGGTCATTATCTCTGCCACTATTGTTGCTCAACTGCCCTCCACTCCACTTCACCTGTAGAGAGAGAGACAGACTAGAAGAGAGGAGGGTGGACAAAGGGAATGAGTAATGTCTATGAAGTCTCTTTCTCTTTCCCTTTTTCCTCCTAGCAGTCTCTGGTAGGCAAGTCTGAGGCTGATTGCTGCAGAACACTTAGCTGACCGGACATGATGGGATGATGGCCAGGCTGCCTGTCTGGCTTGCAGGCCTTCATAATATGCAGGGCTATGGCTGTACAACTGCACCCCTGCATGCACCTAACCCAGAGGAAGTGTGGGGCTCTAGTGGGCTCATTAGTGGCTCCCTCACCCATAGCTCTCACAGCTCTGACCTGAATTCTTCACAGAGCCGGTGTGCCTAAAGGCAAGAGGTGAGGCTTGCATGTGTCTACCAGCCAGCTGCTTCCATAATAGAATATTGATCTCCACCAGGAAGGTGGCAAGTCCCACACCAGGCATTGGAAGTTAAAGGCAAGGCCTCTGTAGATGGCAAATCCATCAGCCATCACTTTGACATTAGCAAGTCATTATAATGCAGTCCCTGTTTTATCTCCACTTGGGGATATCAGGATGATTGTTTTAAGAGGAGAAAGAAAGGGAAAAAGGAAAAAAAAAAAAAAAAACCTGACCAGTACACATTGCTCCTCTAGAATTCTTTTTGATGAGGGTGAGGCTAGATGCTACAGCAGAATGAGCACTGGACTTAGAATGAGCACTGGACTTGGAGTCGGGAAAATTAGTGAGTCTATAACTAGAAACCACTGCCCAACAATGTCCTTCTCTGAGTCTTCTTACCTTGGTTCTCAATCCTGGCTGCATATGGGCGTCACCCGGTGAGATTTTAAAACTCCTAGAACCAAGACTGCTCCAGAACAAGTATATCATAAACTCCAGGGAAGAGACCCAGATACCGTCAATCTTTAAGACTCTCTGGGCTTTCAATGTGCCGGTGAAAACTCTGAGGACATTCAAGGTGAGATGGCTGACATCAGTGATCTTTAAGGAAGTGATTTCTAACCTTGCACACCCATGCAGGAATCTTGTTCCAACACAGATTCTGACTCAGTTGCTGTGACTTAGTACTTCTAAGGCTCTGCATTTTTAATGAGCAACCAGGTGATATCGTTGTAGCTAGTCTTGGGACAATATTGTGAGTAATAAGACTCTAAGGTACTTTTTCTTGCAAACATTTGAAAAGTCTATAGCAGCGTTATCTCATAGAACTCTCTGCAAGGAATTAAATGCCTCCATCTGTGATGTCCCATGGTAATGATAGCCACATGTAACTATTGAGCCCTTGAAATGTGGCTAGTGCAACTGAGGAACTCAATTTTTAGTTTCATTTAATTTTAATTAAATTTAAATAGCTACATATATCTAGCTGGTGCCACGAGACTAGAGGTTTTAAAGCATGAAACATCTGACAAGGTTAAGAAAGGATGTTTGTACCATACACCCATGGGTAGGATCACATGTACTCCCGTTCAGGAATAGATCCCAACTGATGGCAAAATGTTCTTCTCCTGGTTCAAATTAAACCCAAAGTCTAAATTGATATGAATAGAATGTGTTGATTCTGGGTATATCACGGAATGGAAGTGTCAGGAGATATAGCTGAAGAGGTGATCACTGTACTGGGCCTCCTAAAACAGACTGAGGAGTTTGGGCTTTAGCTTAAGGACAAAAACAAAAGTATAACCAAGCTTTCATGGCAGTCCAGAAGATGGAATCCTTGATATCACCCAGAGCTCGCAGGGAAGGAAACTAGAGGAGGTAACATTTAGCATGTGCCAAAGAAAAAGGCAAAAATGAGAAGGTGAAGAGCACTAAGTGTGTGGCAGAGAACAAGGAAAGTGAGACTTTAAGAAGCCTAGGGATGCATAACCTCAATACAGGACAGCAAAGACAAAATGCAATGGTGACTCTGCATCCTCTTATTTCAAAGGACAACATGCATTGTTATTGAAAAAATTGGTTTTTTTGGTTTTTTGTTTTGCTTTTTGGGTTGTTTTATTTTGTTTTGTTTGAGGAGTGGCTCCAAACAGGACTGCTGGATACAGTTATGGAGGTTGCACACTGCTCAACTCTAGGAACAGCCATTAGCATAATTAAATGTAAGTGACATCCCCTGGAGTTGTATGATGTACATACTCTCCCCCATTTCATTTTTTTTTTCTATTAAAGTGCTTTGGCTTCTGGTCAAGAAAATCCCCTGAGAATGGGAACTTCAGACAGGAGACATCTAGACAATGAGCCCTAATCCCCATAGCTTCAGTTTCCCAATCACCAAATGGGATGAAGAATTGCAGGTCTCTCACATGCCAGGTACTGTTCGGAGGCTTTAAATGTGACATCTTGTATTTCTAACAGCAGTGCTGTT
Source organism: Meles meles (assembly GCF_922984935.1). Taxonomy (NCBI): domain Eukaryota; kingdom Metazoa; phylum Chordata; class Mammalia; order Carnivora; family Mustelidae; genus Meles; species Meles meles. Next base: position 13,821,332 of record NC_060066.1, on the reverse strand, counting down.
TCTAACAACAGCAGTGCGAAAGAAAGCATTCCTGCATTTTTCCTCTTAGGAAATGGAGTTGAGACATTAAGATAGTGTAGGTAGAATCTGTTAGAGTCAGTATAGTCACCCAATCTGGTCTAAGTCTTAGATCCATGCTCTGTCCACTACTTGATTACTCCCTATCAGTGTTAAGGGGAATCCATGAGTCAGTTTCAATATTTTACAGCCCTACTGGAAATCACTTACTTGCTTGTGATTAGGACACACACATTCAAACATCACGGGGCTTTGATGTGGCTAAAATTGTATCAGCTTACTGTGGCAACACTAGTATCTCACACTGATTAGAACCTTTCCTTGGCAACAGTATCTGCCTTAGATTCATTAGAAACTGAAACTAACGGCCTTAAATTTTTCATTTATTTGGCATCTTATCAAAATACAACTACCTGGGGGCAGAGTAATAAAAATGGATCCTTGGTGGTACATCTACAACATCCTGATCACAATTATGTGATCACAACCTAATCACAATTATGTACGCATATCTGTATATCACCCTCAGCTGACCCACAGGAAATTCTCTCATATTCTCTATGTTAATTGTCAACACATCTAGTTCTTCCTGACCAATTAATCCACTCAGTGGCTTTAACTATCACACACGGTAGCTATGGCCAAGTCTCTTTCTGTTTCCTTTTTAATACTTCATAGCACCTAATACCTACATACAGCTATCTGTGGGATTCTTTTACCTCACTGCCCCATGGTCCCTTTGGACTTACTGTGCCCAGGACTATACATATTTCCTCTTCTCACCTCCTTGTTTTTCCTCTTCGTGTGTCCTTTCTCACTGACTAGGACCACCACCAACATGGTCACCTAAGGCAAGAACCTGGGAGTAACCAGCTCTGACCCTCCCTCCCATTTACCTAATCACCCCTAAATTTATCTGTTAGGATTAAGATCAGCTGCCTATAAGAGAAAACCTAAACAACAAACAAATAAGAATGATTATTTAAATAACTCAGCTGTTTACCGCTTCCATAGAAGAGGTAGGGCGTCGGAGCCCCATAAGCAGGCATAATAGTCATCAGGGATCCAAGACCCCTCATTCTGCTCGCCATATTCGTTGCAACTTCCAACCTAATGTCACCTCACAGCTCAAGAGGGCTCCTAGAGCATAACTTTCATGCCCATGGTATAGGGTAGCAGAAGGAAGGGGCCATAGGGTAGAGTGAGAAGGGGAACTTCTAACAAATTTAATTATCTTTAATCAGCCTTCCCCCAAATTTCACATTACACTCCTGTTGATATTCCTTACCCATATCTTAGAGTTCTGAGAGACTAGTAAATATAATCTTTTAGCTGGATGCCTGCTGTCCCATAACAATGAGGTTAGGCTACTAAGTCAGAGGGGGGAACAGATCTGGGGACACAAATATCTGTTTCTGCCATTCCAAGTGTCGCAGCTTCTAATCATTTTAGATTTAACATACCCGCCTGCTTCTCTACCTCACACCACCATTGTTCTAGTTGAGGCCCAACCCCAGAGGAGTAGCAACTTAAATGACAACTGGAAAAATTCGCAGAGAGCAAGAAAAACAATCTTTATCCAAGTTAGACTGGCCTTTTCCAATTTACCTCCTCCCCCCCCCCCCCACCCTGCAAAAGCTCAGTTCAGAGGAAACAATGATGTAAGAAGGACTAATGTCTCTACCTGCCCCTCAGTTTAATAGCAAGAGATTCCACATGCCAGACAGGAAAGAGGGCTAGGAAGGAAAATGTGCATTATGTTAAATAATTGATGTTAATACCAACAACCAAGACAAACAATGGTGATAAATGACATAGAGAGAACCAAGGAAATTGTTCAGCTGTGATATCGTGATTTCAAGCAGCTTGACTCTGTAATCATGCAACATAGTTTCATCAGGAATTTCATCAGTGTCGACGCCCCTAAACTGCCAGTCTTCGGTGTTTACTACAAGTGTGTGTCTTAGTAACATGAGCTGGCTTTCCATCCATCATCTAGTTCAAAAGGGCTGTCTCTCTGTCATTATCTGGAGACAAAAATGAAACGTTATAGTGAGTTTTGTGCTTCTTCTCTACCTCTACATTCCCATAGAACCCTCTTTAATCTCTTTGCCCCTTTATCTAGCCCTGCCTGTGCCTAGCCTGTAGTATCCCCTGATATTATTATTGTACTAAACTAAACACACCCCTTGATTCCATGGATTATTAATTCTTATTTGTATTATGTAGTCAAATGAGCAGTCAGTAGGTCAAAGAATTCAACTCATCACTCTGAGTCCACACTGCCCTTGTTCTAATATAGTCAATAAAGCAGAGAGCATTGTGTCAGCTTCCCAGGGTCAAGTCTAGGTACCATGAGGCTTTGGCCAACCAACTCACCTCCTGTTTCTTTATCTGCTAAATGGGAATAAGAATATAGGTCTCACTCTACTTTTTTTGAGGAATAAATTGAAATAATCTATGTAAATGGCAAGCACATTTTATAATACTTAGGAAAAGGTAGTACACCTACCCTTGCCCCCAAATACACACAATTTTTCCAGATGGTATTTAAAATATTTTAGACCTTAAATGAAACTAACCATAACTATGATGAGAGTAATAACTACTGTTTATTGAGTTAAGTTACACACATCATCAGACTCAAACTTCACAACAAAGTTGAAAGACAGCATTACACTCTTAGAAAAGGGAGCTCGGTGTTATCGAGGTCACAAGTGGAAGTGTCTAGAACTAACCCTATGTTTCTCTTACTAGAAACACTTGAGAGTGGCCAATAAGCATGAAAATTTAGGCAAGACTGGGGAACATTTAAGTTCCCTTTCCAACTTGTATCCCAATTCTGGAATCTAATTTTTGTCACAAGATACTATATTCCAGGTAAGGATTACTTAGTGCCAGGCCGCCTCATTGAGTTCTTTCTTCTCCTAGACAGGAGGCCTCTGCTGCAACCATGTTATGCGAGATCATCGGTCAAGCCAAGAAGCATCCAAGCTTGGTTCTCCTCTTCATATTTATTGGGGCAGGCAGTGCTGGAGCACAGCGGTTCTTGTACCTGGTGTTTTTCAATCCAGACATCAGTTGGGATAGAAAGAATAACCCAGAAACCTGGAACAAACTGAGTCTCAATCACCAATACAAGGTCTACTCAGTGAATGTAGATTACAGCAAACTGAAGGAAGAAGGTCCAGACTTCTAAATGAAATGTTTCACTCTAAAGCTGCTTAGAATGAAGGTCTTCCAGAAGCCATCTGCACAATTTTTCACTTATGCAGGAAATATTTCCCCTCTAAATGCACAAAATCATGGTGGTGTATTGTGTTGGGGTTTACACTGAATAATAAATATCTGAAACTTGAGGGAAAAAAAAAAAGAAACGATATTCCATAGTGTAGAGGTTAATGGCTCCCGTGCAGCTGCTAGCAGTATGGCATGGTAGAAACAGAATGGCTTGGGGACATTGGGGAGGATATGTGCTATCGTGAGTGCTGTGAAGTGTGTAAACCTGGCGATTCACAGACCTGTACCCCTGGAGTTAAAAATACATTATTAAAAAAAAAATGGCTTGGGAACCACTGTGTGTGTGTGTGTGTGTGTGTGTGTGTGTGTGTGTGTGTGTGTGTTTGCACGTGTGTGATTTTCATATCCTGACTTAAAGTTATATTTGAGAAGTGGGTAAAGGGAGAGTTGTCTTGTAATAGAACAGAAGTGGGTCCATTTTTTGAACACTTACTTTGTGCCAGATATTGTACTAACATCTTTATCTCTATAACCTGAAAACCTACCAGCAAACCTGTGACTTTGACTTTATATGATCTTCATTTTATGGTTGAGAAACAAGACTTAGAGACATTGAACATATATCCAGGGTTCCAAGACTGGTTTGTTAACCCCAAAGACCCTCCCCTTTTTTGACAATATCTATGGGGAATTGAAATAAAATATTTGAGTGGTAGATTACAAAACATGGCCTACCTAACCCATTTTGATGGTTTTAAAATATGTCCACCAATTCAATGATATTCCTCCCTTCAAATGGTGAGGGCTAGTTCCCCACCTTGAGAGTGGGCTGTATCAGTAACTCAGTTCACACTGGGGGAAGACAGCTAACATGGCGTGATCGCACTTAAGCAGCCATACAGAGATGTCCATGTGGTGAGATATTGAGACTTTGTACCAACAGCTGGCAAGGAACTGTGGCCTTTCCCAATTATTATGTGAGTGAGCTATCAAGAATCAAGAACCAAGCCAGGAAGTTTTCTTAAACTACTCTGCCTTGTGATTATCCATGGTAGAACCATTTCCCCTCAATCTACAGGAAATCAAAATTGGAGAGAAACACCCACCATTCTATAGCATAAAATGTCTTCCATGAAGAATCTGGCTATGTGTCACAGTGGAAACAGAGTGGACTCAGAAATCATGGATTTCCATCTACCACCAGCACAATGGACACATGATTTAACTCCTCTAAATCTTGGCATTCTCATCTACAAAGTGGGGATAATAACTCCCAATTCACAAGGTGACCATAATGATTTCAAAAGATCATTTATTGAGAACTTTATTCTTCAACAAACACTGAAAGATGCTTCAGGCACTATGTTCATTACTGATGTGGATAAGACACATAAAGCCATATCCTCACAGAGCTTTTAGAGGAAAATAAACATAATCAAATAGTTACATTTCTAAAGCATGGCACGTTGTATGGCACATGTTTGGTACTCAAAAAATATTTGTTTTCTCCTCCCTTGGATCTTCTACTGAAGTCCCACTTAGTGGTAGTGTTGGTGGTGTTGGTAGTGGTAGTAGGTTTTCTTCAAGACATCTCATTCATTATGAGACAATACCTCTTTGAACACTAAAAGCATGGCCACAGTCTCCCTACATTTCCTGGTAGATTCTACAAAAATTGGAGAATTAACTATTCTCTATGATCCATATACTATTTTTTAGGAGTTTTTCAGCATTTTATTTTATTTTTTTTAATTTCTTTTCAGCATAACAGTATTCATTGTTTTTGCACCACACCCAGTGCTCCATGCAATATGTGCCCTCCCTAATACCCACCACCTTTTTCCCCCAACTTCCCACCCCCCGCCCCTTCAAGACCCTCAGGTTGTTTTTCAGAGTCCACAATCTCTCATGGTTCACCTCCCCTTCCAAGTTCCCTCAACTCCCTTCTCCTCTCCATCTCTCCATGTCCTCCATGTTCTTTGTTATGCTCCACAAATAAATGAAACCATATGATACTTGACTCTCTCTGCTTGACTTATTTCACTCAGCATAATCCCTTTCAGTCCCGTCCATGTTGCTACAAAAGTTGGGTATTCATCCTTTCTGATGGAGGCATAATACTCCATCGTGTATATGGACCACATCTTCCTTATCCATTCGTCTGTTGAAGAGCATCTTGGTTCTTTCCACAGTTTGGCGACCATGGCCATTGCTGCTATAAACATTGGGATACAGATGGCCCTTCTTTTCACTACATCTGTATCTTTGGGGTAAATACCCAGTAGTGCAATTGCAAGACAGGAAACAACATGTGTTGGAGAGGATGTGGAGAAAGGGGAACCCTCTTACGCTTTTGGTGGGAATGCAAGTTGGTGCAGCCACTTTGGAGAACAGTGTGGAGATTCCTCAAGAAATTAAAAATAGAGCTTCCATATACTTTATTTTTAAAAGAACATAATATTTATCTTCCAATTCACTAATGAGATTTGATATTAGAGTCATCATTGATAGACTATTAGGAATTAGGAAGAATAATTAGGAATTGTGTTCTCCCCATAATAATGGGCCTATCCACCATCCTTGATCCAAGGATGTACCCATAGTCACTCTGGACCTTCCCAGAAGGACATGGAAGGGAGGCTAAAAAACACTTCTTTCCAAATTTTCTCTGAAATCACATCAACAAAAACTGACCCTCATTTTCCAATTGATGACTCAAATGGCAATAAAATCCTCAAGCTATTCAAAGCCCAGTGGGGATTAGTGAGTAGGAGTACTGGTGGCCATCAGGGGACCTGCTCGAAACTTCAGGGCTCTGCAGATGCTCTGTAAGTCAAAGACCACCATAATCTCCTAATGGCTTGGCTTTCTGTTGTTTGTCCATTGGTGACACTTTCATAGGAAACAGTGGTGCCATGGCCGGGAGATCACAGTGGATGTCAGGAAACCTGCAATCTACGAACTAACGGCACAGGCTTTGGTGAGTCATGTCTCCTCTTGTGGAGTTTCAGTTTTCCCAGACACAAAGTAAAGGCAATGGATTCCACAAGCCTTTTCCCTGGATCTAAAGTAATATGATAATTGCCCCTTTTCAACAGTGATTGCTACCACTTTGAGCATTCTTCCTTATGCACTGCTTTGGACCTCTTTTTACATTGTTTTCCTAATCTTTAAACAAACCCAGAGATAAGTGGCTTTATGATGCTCACTTTATAGATGCAAAAGGTTTATTGAGTAACCTCTCTAAAGTAAAACGCTGGTCTGGAGTTTGGACTCGGCTATGTTTTGCTCTAACTTAAGTGATTCTGGATTGCAGACTCACCAAAAGACAAGTTATTCTAGAAAATGCTCATAGCAAAGACTGGTGGCTTATATCACATGAGGAAAAACAGAAAAGGTAACAATATTCAGTCAAAGGCATATTTTATTGTGATTTTTTTTTCACCTCTCATTTATCACTGAGGAATCCCAGGGAAGAGGGTTGATATCTATGGACTCCATTTGAAAATTTTAGTAATTCTTCAAATTAAATGTGTGCCAATTAGAATCAACCAATTAGGCTAAATCAATATTTAGCCTAAAAAGTTTGTGCATACTTTGGGGTCCAGAGCACCTTGTTAACTCCTTGACTAGCTCCAGTATAACCCCAAGGTGAGGATCCCCACTGAACCTGAGAGATTTTACTTTTTCTACAGAAATTGCTGAATGCCCATTATGTGTCCAGTAGTATTTGTGCCTCTATGCATGCATATTTTATTATCTCTCCACATCTAACCAGTGAGTTAGATACAGTGAACCCCATTTTGCTGCTGAAGAGAATAAGTCTCAGAAAAAAGAGATTTCTCAAGGTCATACTGCAAGGAAAACGCAGTTAAGTAATGAATCCGAGACTCCTAGATTTCCTCATCACACCAAGCCTGCCTCAGGAGCATGCTAATCTCCCATAGCTTACTTGGAAAGGCCTAGCCCTCTCTCATTCATGAACAGGCAGCTCTATCCAACAAACACAGAAGCAGACATAAAACAGAAGTGATGAAACCTGGGCAGGAAATAAGCAGAGTATTTTAGACATGGCTGTTGTCTGGAGTGGGGAACAGGAAAATTTCCTGATAATGTGAGCCTGACAATAACAATGAACAGCTGCAACTGGGAAGGAAGAATCTTCCCTGAAGTTGGGTATTTTCTCAAGTCCCATCTAGGATAGAAAACAAATCACAAAGAAGTGAAGACACCAAATTCCAGGTAATGCCGGAGTTAAATTCATGCTGAAAAACCTCCTGGCTTTAGGAAGACTATCAACATTTCTGTGAGAGTAAAACAACCCACATAATGCAAAGAGCTGCATGAACCCCTATGTTTATAGCAACATTATTTAAAATAGCCAGATTATGGAAGCACCCCTTGTGTCCACCGATAGATGAATGGATAAAGAAGTTGTGATATGTATACATAATGGAATATTATTCAGCCATAAAAAGAATGAAATCTTGCCATGTGCGATGACATGAATGGAGCTAGAGAGTATAGTGCTAAGTGAAATAAATCAAAGACAATACCATGTAATTTCACTCATATATGGAATTTAAGAAACAAAAATGAGCAAACAGAAAAGAGAGAGAGAAGGAAGCCAAGAAACAGACTCTTTACTACAGACAACAAACTGATGGTTATCAGAGGGCAGATGGGTAGGAGGATGGGGGAAGTGGGTGATAGGGATTAAGGAGTACACTTGTTGTGATGACCATTGGGTCATTTATGGAATTGTTGAATCACTGTATCGTACATGTGAAACTATTACACTGTATATTAACTACATTAGAATTAAAATAAAATTAAAAAAAAAGAAAAAAACAAAAAATAATGAAAAAGTCAGTGAAAAAATTTAAGAAAACAACAATCAGTGGACAATGGTTCAGCAGCAAATGGCACAGAGAAATAAGAGCGATATTTTATTTGGGACTTATTATATAAAATATTTTAACTGCCCTTTAACTGCAGGGCAGAATCTGTAAGGTAGGTGATTAGGATTCCCAACTTGTGAATAGGGAAACTGTGCTGGAAATCCTTCATTTGCACCTCCAGATCTTTTCTCCACCCTTCTACACCTGGCCCATACTCTAGGAGACTGACATTTATTGACTACATCAATGAGCTCTTTGCCTTCTGGCTTCCAGTCGGGTTTAGTCAATGGGAGCCATCAGTGGGAAGATTGGAAGGTAGAAGAATGACATCTGGCTCTTCATTGCTCCAACTCCTTTCCTGCTGGAACTTGGATTGGCAGCAATCTTCCATTGGAAGTTATAGCTCTCTCCAGGCAGTTCTTTCCTACAGCTATAACTACTTGCCAGACCCTGGTAAATGCTTCCTCTCCTCCCCTTCAATCCCAGGCTCAGAGTGTAAATGTCTCTCTGCTGTCACAAGCTCTGAGATGCTTCACTATCCCTTATGAGTGTCTCTTAGCTCTGTCTGCATCTTTGTAAACAGTTTTGTCTTTGAACTTCCTCAATTGTGGCTTTTAAGAGTACATGCTGATTACTTTGGGAGGGATGCTGACTGATACGGAATCCAACACAGAAGGGTTAAGTGGTTGTCACAAAGTCACACAAATGGGGTATGAGTTAAAGCAATGTCAGTTGCTATAAGATATCAAATCTTAAATCTCAGTGATTTCAATCAAGATACATACATTTTTCAAAAAAAAAAAAAAGATACATACATTTTTCACTCACTCAAGTTGAGCTTAGGGGTTCCTGAGTGTCAGGTGGCGGTCCTCCAAATGGTGATTCAGGAACCTGGCTCCTTCAACCCCACTGGCTCCACTATCCTCACAAGTGATTTCCAAGTTCCCTCCTGATCATCATCATCAAAATGGGAGAGAGAAAGAGTAGAGAGTTCAAACACAGAACCTTGTGTGTCAGGCCTGGAGGTGCCAAGCATCTCTGCCACTCGTTTTTCATTGGCCCAAACTCAGTACATGGCTCTCCAGTTGTGAGAGACCCAGAGAGAGTGTGTTTAGAAGGATAAAGGAAAGGGTTGGCTACCTCCAGGAGTGAGTTTGAAAGCACACTCCAATTCAGAGCTGTCCCATTCAGTACCCAAGACCTCTAGTTCATGGTCTACACTGTGTATTTATTGTGTGCATTAAATAACAAGATTTAACTATGTGAGTTCAGGGGCAAAAGAGAGAAGGCAAGAACAATTTGAGTGATGTGGTAGGGTCAGCCCATGATCTCACAAATGGTGTATCTGCTCTGGAAAGAATGTAAGATGGGAAATATGAGCTGCTGCTGACTCAGTTTACCTCGATGACTACTTGTCTCTAATATAAGGACCTCATTGCACGTAATTCTGTGATTTTAGCACTTAAGGACACATATTTTCCAACCCCTTAGCTCCTGTTTAGCAAAGGCATGCACACACATATATGTACATTTCATCATAAATACTATTGTAGCAGGATTATATAAACAAAAATATGCATTCTATGACTTACAGTCCCTTTTAGAAATCTCAAGGGTAATTTTGATTATATACTCTGTTTGCCTTATCCACTGAATTTGGAACCTGTCCCTGAATCTCCTGAATCTCCACTCTAACCAAACTGTAGATCTCTCTCTCCACTCACACCTCTGTGAATTCCTCTCTGCTGTATGTGAGTTTTATAGTGTTAGTACACACCCTCTGGGAATACAGACAGTGAAACTTTTCACATCGCTATGTAAATCTGCAGATTCACTACTCAGTAAGCATTCACCTGTTGACTTCACCTTTTTTCCACTTTGTAGGCATTTCCAGTGATCCAGGAATTTGGAGAAAGATGTCTCATGAAGGTAACTTCTCCCTAAATGAATAATTTGGAGAGCTCATTTGAAAATGGACTTACAAATGTTATTTAGAGATTTAAAAATAATGGATTTGAGTCCTGCCTCAGCAAGTAAAAAAAATCACAGACTCTCAGCTTGTTGCTCATCTCCATGGTACCTCTCTCAACCTGTATTGCCCAGATGAAAGAAGTATATGATGGGAAACAGAATTTCAAGCACTTTCAGATTATCACAGTTAAAAATCTATTGATCTCATCATTCACAAAATGTGATCCACTCTGCCAGAACAGTAAAGAAGTCCCTTTCCCAGCCCTCCAAGACTGTACCCATGATAGACAGACAATGCACACATTATCAAACAGAAACAAGATAATTACTGATGGCAGTAACTGGTGAGAAGGAAATGAAATTCAGAGGGTATGTTGGAAAGTGTCCTGAGAAGGGAGAGGGCCGAGATGCTTTATTTCTCTTTATTTAAATTCAGTTAGCCAACATATAGTACATCATTAGTTTCAGATGTAGAGTTCAGTAATTCATCAGTTGTATATAATAGCCATCACATCAAGTGCCCTCCTTAATGCCCATCACCTCGTTACCCCATCCCACCACCCATCTCCCTTCCAGCAACCCTCAGTTTTTTCCTAGAGTTAAGAGTCATGCTTTTGTGGAGCATAACAAAGAACATGGAGGACATGGGGAGGAGAGGAGAAGGGAGTTGAAGGAAACTGGAAGGGGAGATGAACCATGAGAGACTATGGACTCTGAAAAACAACCAGAGGGTTTTGAAGGGGCGGAGGGTGGGAGGTTGAGGAACCAGGTGGTGGGTAATAGGGAGGGCATGTACTGCATGGAGCACTGGGTGTGGTGCAAAAACAATGAATACTGTTATGCTGAAAACAAATAAAAATAATAAAAATAAATAAAAATAAATAAAAACTTCTTTTAGTATCCTTGTGATACAGTAAAAAAAAAAAAAGAGTCATGGTTTTTCTCCTTCTCTGATGACTTCCCATTCCATTTTCCCTCCCTTCCCTTATGATCCTTTCCACTGTTTCTTGTATTCCATATATGAGCAAAACAATGCAGCAATTATCTTTCTCTGATTGGCTTATTTTGCTCAGCATAATACCCTCCACTTCCATCCACAGTGATGTGAATGGTAAACATTCATCCTTTCTGATGGCTGAGTAATATTCCATTGTATATATGGACCACATCTCTTTTTCCACTCATCTGTCAATAGGTATCTATTCCACAATTTGACTATTGTGGACATTGTTACTATGAACATTGAGGTGCAGGTGCCCCTTCAGACCATTACACTCATATCTTTGGGGTAAATCCCTAGTAGCACAATTGCTGGGTCATAGGGTAGCTCTGTTTTTTAGTTCTTGAGGAACCTAGATATGTGGTCAGAGAAAGCCCCAGATGATAAGAAGGATCGCCAGGTGAGGTGTGGAATAACAGTATTCCACGCACAAAGATCAACCATGGCAATGGCCTTGAGATCCCGATGGTTGGGGGAAACTGGGAGAATTACACGAGCCTGTAGGGCTGCAGTGGAGAGACAGACATGAGGTGGAAAGGTGTCTTTATCATTCATAGTTTCTGCCACTCATTTTGTCCTTGACTTTGATTTCTTTATTTTCCCCTATTGCATGTCTGTCATCTCCTGGTCTGGAAGGTGTGACATCTTATCCTTTATTGAATCCTGCCTTGTCCCAGACAGAACCTAGCATGAAGTGAAAAATCCATAATATTCCCTGATACTTTGCCTGGCTAGGATTTCAGCAAGGTATTCATCAAACCCTTTGGAATCTCAGGAATTAAAAAAAAAAAAATCTACCCCAAACCCACCGCACTTCTGCACCCCTGTGGCCATTTACTATCTCATTCAAGAACATCTCCATTTACTGTTGGACACATATTTGCATATTCCCACCTGCACTTTTACTTAAAGATCCTTCTCAAAAGAAGTCTATGAGACCCATGAAATTACATACAAATTGTGCCTATGTATGCATTCTTCTCTTCTGGGGAGACAGTCTGTACCTTTCCTCAATGATTATACACATCTGAAGTATTCTTTTTTTTTTTTTTAAAGATTTTATTCATTCATTTGACAGATAGAGATCACAAGTAGGGAGAGAGGCAGGCAGAGAGAGAGAGAGGAGGAAGCAGGCTCTCCGCCAAGCAGAGAGCCCGATGCGGGGCTCGATCCCAGGACCCTGGGATCACGACCCGAGCGAAAGGCAGAGGCTTTAACCCACTGAGCCACCCAGGTGCCCTGAAGTATTCTTAAACAAAGCTTCTCTCCCAAATCCCACGAGTTCGGCTCTTCTTCCATGAGTCTTTCCTGCCTAACACAAGGCATTCCCAAACTGACATCCAGTGCTCTATGCATTCTATACCCTATATTTGGGTAATTCTACTGTGTTTATTGTCATAAAAGCTAGACCTTATAAAAAAATTGATAACAACTTTGTTTTCATTGTTAGTACTTTCAAAGAGCTAGGACTCTTTTCTTTGGCTGCTTATATGAAGTTTAAGTAGTCCACTCAAAGTAACTACCATCCACATGTATGCACACCCAGCACACACAAATTATACATGCACACCACATATGCACACATACATGCACACAAGGACACACACAACTTTGGCCAAGACAAATAGTAGAAGAAATTTCCAGCAATCTCTGAACCAAAAAAAAATAGGAATAAGCCAGGCCATGCTGTTTTGATTGCAGCAAAGTGTGTGAGCACTGGAGTCAAATTGCCTGCAGTTGAATCTTGGCACTTTTACTTGCTAGTTGTGTGACTCTGGGCAAGTTAATTCAGCATGCCTCAATTTCCTCATTTGCTAAATTTGTCATTAGTCTCACTTGACCCTGTAGGACTTTTGAGTGAGAGTCACACTCTCAAGAAGATTTACTGTATTCTGAGTTCTTCATTTTATACCTTATAATATATTGGCTCACCTTTTGTTGAATTTGATGTCTAATCACCTGTTCTGCATGGTTTAGAGAATAAAGCATGGTTCCTTGTCTAAGTAGATGGCCATATGCCTCTAGAGCAGAGGCTCTGAATCCCACCTCCATTCCCCATTAGACATGGAGCTACAGGGATGAGCTCACCCAAAGCTCTAGTTTTACCATGAAGATAAATAAAGCCCAGAAGAGTCAAGTATCTTGCCCACGGTCACAGAATAGGTTAATGATAAAGTTAAGACTAGAACTCAAAGCTTCCAGTACCCATCCCAGTTACGTACTGAGTGCATTTTAATGCTTGGGGCCCTGTAGGTATACAGATGACTGAAGCATAGTCCCTGCCCACAATTATTTCACAGTCTAACAGATTTTATTAAACCCCGCAGGTGGCCAATTGCAATGTCCCCTAACCTTTTTGAGCTTGAGTCTGAGAGGGCAGGGAAATGCATGGTGCCTTCCTATCTTGGGCTTTTGGGAATCTGATTCCTGGCCACTAGGTATTCACAATCTGGAGAGCTTCTAAGCCTTAACCTGTGCCAGTTCACAGCAGAAACAACCATGTTCAAAGCTGCTCTATGTAAGCCTCATATGGAAGATGAGGATGCTTCTGAGGAGGAAAATTCTCACAGTAAGAGAGATCAGACCAATGATTTAAGCCTAAAGGAAAGAGATTATGCATTTAGCAAGAGGTCTGGAGCTGGGGGCTCCAAGGCTGGCTCAATAGCTTTGTGACTTCAAACCATTCAACAGATGTCTCCCACCTTCTTTCTCCATTTTCCTTTCATGGTCTCAAAGTGACTATCCAGTCTTTAGGTGTCATAGTTTCACACAACTACATTCAAAGGCAAGTAGCAGGAGGCAGACATGGCATGGGAGATGAGAGGGAGAGAGAGAAAGAGAGAGAGAGAGTGTCTCCGTGCATCTCTCCTTTTATAAAGGAGGAGAAATATATCCTGGCTATTCAGAACATGTGCCCTTAACATTTCATTGCAAAGGACTGGGGCACATGGCTGCCCAGCTGCAAATAAGCTGAGAAGCCATGAATCTGACTCTGTTCTTACAGCCCATATAGCTAGAGGCAGGTATGGGGAAACCATCCTTGGGGTGGGTATTGGTAGCTAGTCAAAAAATATCGGCCACACCCAAACTGTTTAAGTTTGTTCAACAGGCAACATATCTTCCCTGGAAATGCTAAATAGCTCTACTTGCCTAGTCAACATCCAGGAGTTTGCAAATCTCAGCTCCTCGGGCACAAGGACACTTCCCAAAGCCAAGTTAAAAGGGGGAAACAAGAGATCCGTTGGATTTCAGGGACACCTGCCATTCTACCACACATCACCCTCTGTCAGACCTCCACCTCCACACCTGGGACCTCAGTGGGCGATGATAATGGAACTCTGTGATTCACTAAGCCATGGAATTCTGCCATTTATGAGGGCTCAGAAGTCTACCACCCACTGATGCTGAAATTCTACTTCAAGGAGATCTCCCTTTCGGCCATTAGCCAGGCCCTCAGAATCTTGGCATCTCCAGCACTGCAGTTCACAGCACTTTATTTCTGAGAACTTGAGAGTAGGAAGAGAATTTCAAACCCCAAATTAAGAATGGCCAACTTGACACATCAATCTAGTGAATTCCGAGTAAATTGTCAGTTGCCAAACAGCCTCTCAGGATATCTGTAATTAAAAAACTAAATTCTCAAAGCCAACTTTGGGTCCACCCATCAGTGACTATGTCCCCTCCTCCCTTGGAGAATATTCTAAGAGTCTTTCTGTGTTGGGCAGCTTTTCTTCCCCTAAATGGGTAATAACTCCTGCAAGGGGCGCGTCGGAGATGTCCTGACAGGAGAGCCTGGCTTCCTGCCAGAGGAACCTCTCACTGTTTTCCTCTTGCTCACCCCCCTCTCTTCCCTTTTCCTCCTAAAGGGAAAATCTGAGGGTAGTTGTTCAGTTTAGTCACCCAGGGTGAGCCGCTTTGACTTGTTGGCAGTAAATATTGCTCCCTCACAGCACGACTGACGTACAAACGTGTTGTTTCAACATTCCCCTCTGAAGCTTTCCTCCAGAAACCTCAAGGCAGTAGAGCATGTTTTGGTGTTCCTATCAGCTTGGCAGAACACTCTGGGGCAGCAAAAGCTGGTGACCCTGGAGTCATTCAAATCGAGTTCGACCTTCCACTTTCCAGCTCTGGGTGTTGGCCAAGCTCTTCAAGGAGCTCTCCATTCTCTGCGAAATGGGCATAACAATGCCTTCTTTAGCGAATCATCTGGAGGATTAAAAAAAAAATCAGGTAAAGGAGGGACACCTCTAATGATCCCTGGGACACAGTAAGGCATTTTCAAAGACTGCTCACATAGAAATGAGCATGGGGCACGCATGTGTGCATGTCTGTGCACACACATGCTTGTTCACTCATTCATTCTCATGTCCATTGTCAAGTATCTCCTACCTTCTAAATACACAGATTTCATGTAGGTGCCAGATATATAAACACTGAACAAAACTGATCACGTTCCATCTCTTATGCTGCAGAGTGGGGATAGAAGATGAACAAATAAACGTGTTTGATGACGGGGTCCATATGAGCTTTGAAGGAAAATAGGTGTGGTGAGGGATAGGCATGCTAGAGGGGTAATTTAGAGAGCTAATTTAGAGAGAGTGAGCACAATAAGTCTTTTTAAGAAGGGTTCATTTGAATGCACCTCAAGGAAAGGAAGGAGGAAACCACCCAGATGTATGGGGAGGAGCCTTCCAGACAGAGAGGGTAGCTGATAGCTGATGCTGAGGGGAGGGAGCTACCTGGCCTTCTTCCTGTCCTCAGGCCAAAGCATCTGACAGATGCTCAGAGAGTTCCCTGAGGGTAGCTCACTTTGGACTTTTTAGGCCAGTTCAAAGGATCTGAGTTTTTTTCTTAGGAAGATGGGAAGCCACGGGTGATGTGTGGGCAGAGGCTTGTCATGCTCTGAATTAGGTTTTTGAGGAAGAGATTGGGAAACAAAGGGCAGAAGCCAGGGGACAAAGTAAGCAACAATGGCAGCTGAGGAATCATGGTTGCTTGCACTAGAGCAGCAGTAAAAGGAGTCTTGAGAGGGAGGCATCGATTAATGATAACTGCTTAAGTCAGAGCTGACAGACGTGCTGTTGGAACAGGTGTGACTCTATGCAAGAGAGAAGCCAAGGGTGACTCCTACAATGAAGTTCTCCTTCCTTGAGATTAGAAAGATGACAGGAGGAATCTGGGGAGAAATCAAGAGCTCATTCAGCTAGTCTGTCTGTAATGGAAACTCTCTCTGTGCTAGGGATCATGCTAAGCCTGGAATGCCAGAATGATGGGACAAAACAGGTTTTGCATTCATGAAACTCAGGTTGCAAAAGGAGACCTTTACTGAGTCCTCACCAGGAGTTAGTTATCATGCTAAATATTCTTCATTTAATGACCCTTACTGTCTGGTGGGGGAGATGGCCATTAAACAAATAATTACTGCAGTATTTATTTAATTATGAGTGGAAAATTACGGGGCATCTCCCTGGATATAATCTGGGAGAACTTCTCCCCAGGTTTCTTAGGAACAGTTATAGTGGATGAAAATAGAGGGGAGATATTTTTGAGGGTCTGGCCATCATGGAAAGACTTCCTGTCATATTCCTGTCAGATTTGAGACCACCCATTATTCCGCAGACACATTAACTACCTACTTACCCTGGAGAGCAGAGGACCTCCTCTCCCTGAGCCCAGGCATTACCTGCTCAGTCCCACTCTCACACACTTGTTTGGGCCATTTTCCCGGAGGATAGACCATCCTTTCTCCTCTCTGCTTCCCTATCCCAATGGAACCAATCTAACAGAAAACATCTTGACTCCAGACAGTAATAAACTCTCCCTCTACTACCACACCTCTGTAAGAACATTATTTTCAGTACGGGCTGTTTACTTCTCCAACTGCATTTGATTGTATTCTGCTCAGCATCCAATCATGTGTTGTATAAATCTGAAATGTGTGTTATTAGTGCTTGTTGCTGAGTTAATGCTTATTAGCACAGATTTTCCAGCAAAACTCCTTGAAGAGAAGGATGATGCCTTGTTCTGGCCCCCAGCATGACACATCAAACTGCAAGCCGCTCAGAGTTGAGGTCATTTGAGAGACTGTGAACTGAACACCTTGATATTGAAAGGAGAATGTTTAGAAAGAGAGTCATCTTATGAATACTCAGAGTTCAGCCTGATTCAGGCTAAACAATGTGTCCATGAGATCTAGAAGCTTACCAGAAAATCAGGTTATTAATATCCAAAGGGAAAAAGAAATAGACCAAAATATTCAAGTTTGTCCTGGTCTGAGTTGGTGTGATTCCTTCCCTGAAGCCAAGTCACAGGAGAGCAAAGTCATTACTGGAAACTATTTTATCTTATTTTATTTCTATGAGAAGTCATTTCCACAGCAACCAGAACATAACTGAGCTCCTTACACCACAGTATAGTTTCTGTAAGAGGAACTGTGGCACCATAAATTACCGTTTATAACTAATGGAGTTATTTCTCCAACCTGGGTAACCCTTTGACATTTTCCATGTATTTAATTGAGCCCAGATCTCTGCCTGGCTGGAATTGTTATACCATCGACTAGAACTTATCAGATTAGCCTCTTTAGGCTGATAGAGATGCTCAGTAAGTGGTGCTGAACAGACAGTGCAGCTCCCGTCGCACTGGGCACAACCCAAGGGGCTAATTTAGGTTTCTCTTTTCTTCTAGGTACATTTTAGGAGAAAATCTACCATGGTGTTGATTTCTGACTCAAAAAGGAAAAAAAAAAAAACATCGAGGACCTGAGGGTTCTAGAAACCATCTTTGTCTAGAGATAACTGTGTTTCAGACAGTTTCAGAAACGAGTGGAAATACCTTATTATCAGCATCATCAAGAAACATTAGAAGCATTTAGAAACCATGATGCTTTCAAATATGGCCACAAGAAAGCAAAGATTCAACTTGAAAAGTATGTATTGAGCATCTAGGCTGTTCAGAGTGGATCACTGTGGATTTGGCTCACGTTTTTAATGTGTTAACACCTGTGCTCTTGCCATGACCCCTTGCACTATGCGCTTCAAGTGACAGATGAAGAAACCAACGCTCAGTGAGGTTGGATGAGTTGCCTACTGTCAGCAAGATTTAAAGGACAGAGCCATCAAAGTTGGAGCCTTCACGGCCCCCTCAGCACTGTTCTGCATCACTCGGTAAAAAATGCAGCTTGGAGGTCTGGGTCTAGCTAAGCTGGTGTGGTTTCCAAACTGCCTGTGCGTTAAAATCACCTGAAAACCTGTCAGACACAATTTCCAAGCCTCACCTCAGAGGCTCTGATTGCATGGGTGTGGCTCTGGCCCCAGAGGTATGTATTTTGCATCTAGCTTAGACCAGCCCCAGAGCGTGTCAGATTGCTGTGGATATTCCAGGTGTGCGTGTTCTTACAAAGTACCGTGAGATAACAGGTATGAAGTACTCTCCTTCTTGGTTCTATTCATTGCAAGTTTGGTCCAATTCAAGACAGTAGCACTTCGGGTGTTTAGCATAAGCCTGCCACATTTGATAAGT
The DNA here is from genome assembly GCF_922984935.1 of Meles meles. Lineage (NCBI taxonomy): Eukaryota > Metazoa > Chordata > Mammalia > Carnivora > Mustelidae > Meles > Meles meles. Next base: position 13,802,681 of record NC_060066.1, on the reverse strand, counting down.
AATCCATGAAGTTGTTGGTGAGGTAGAGCGGTGGAAAGCTCATTGATTCTTCATGCACCCGGAGATGGACCTAGGGACCTCATCTCTCTGAGATTCACTGTCTGCATCAGTAAAAGCAGGACTTAGAGTAACCACCCTCTAGGGGTATGATGAGATTTGAATGAAACATCACATGTATTAATATTAATAGCCAACATTTATCAGAACTCAAAGTCTAGGGCACAGACTTGTCTATAGCCAGACACACCAGATTCATCCCAAAACACCCTCTCACTGGCTGTCAATGAAGGGAAGATACTTACATCTCTGTGCCTTACTGTCATTATCTGTAAAATAGGAAATAATATTACTAGCACCAACACAGAGACTATTGGAAGAACCAAATGAATTAACCTATATGATGTTTAATTCAGACTCTAGTTTAATATCAATAAGGACTTAATAAATGTTAACTAGTAGGTACGCAGAGCATATACATTCTCATTTAATATTTGCCAACACTTTTGATATAGTTACTGTTAGTCTCCCCATTTTACAGATGACAAAACTGAATCCTAGTACCTCGACCCAGACTTTAGAAAAGCTACGCAAGCTTGCCTCCCAAGACAGCCCAACTCTTGTTGTGATAGTAACTCTTAACGCACTCTTCCTGGCTGTAGGCTTCTGAAAGGGTGGAAACAAGTCACATTGTACCCCCTGCCATTTAGGCAGAATCCAGAAAGAACTAGAAAGATAGGGAGGAGGAATAGCTCCTGTGTTTGGGCAGACATTTTTGAATTTTTGGAAACCCAGAAGCACGCTTGAGCAGTCCTGGGGCACATTTTCTTGACTACACTTTTCTTCTGCAGTCAGAGCTCCACTCTGTTTCCACAGAGCTCTGGTAAGCAGTATTTTGCTGTGGTTTACACTCTGCTGCTAAAGCCTAGTAATAACCGCTACTGTCTCTGACAGCAAGATCTTAATCCACATGAGTGGGTCTCCAGTGCAGGAATGGTGACAAATTGGTACATCTGTGAGGGTTTTCATAGGCATGAAACATGTTCTATGTAGGAGGGAACTTTCAGCTTTTTTAGAGTCCAATCTGCTGCCGGGAAAGCCGACCTCCGGGAGATCTCAAGATGGTCCCCGGGTCAGCCAAACTCTTGTACTTGGCTTTGGCCTTGGGTTTCCAGGCTGCAGAATCTCAGGGAGGGTTGTTCCTCCTGCCGCTTTTTCAAACCATAGCACCTTTTCTGGCTAAAACTGGCCCTCCCACCATCTACTTTTTAGATTCTGATGTCCCCAGTTCAGAGAGATTTCCTGGAACCTGACCCAGCCCTTCCAGTAAACGTATATAACAGAGCGGTGATTGCAGAGAGTGGGGCCTGGTGGAAACAAAACCCAGACATGTAAAATTTGACACCTGAACCGACATGAGTGCCCATGCTCCCTCCCAATTCCCACTCCCTGCTTCACTCCCACCTTCAGTGTAGCCATAATTTTATTTGGGGGAAAACCACAACCAGCACTTAACACCAGGAGCCAAATCCCCTGGCAGCAACCATGCTTTTAAAAAGGAGAGATGAAAAAACCTTCAAGACCTATGGGGATTTCTAACACATTAGGAGGGCCCCCAAAGACTGTGTTACACCAAGCATAATATTTTATTTTTCTTTAAGAGCTTTCTTAATTGGTTCCATGCAAAAGGCGTGCAGGTAATGAGTTTTAAATAAATAATAATTATGTTCCACCATCCTGTCTGGCCAAAAAAAGTAAATGTCTTTTGCACGGAGTTAGGTAAGTGTGGGGATAGGAAAGAAGTCTGTGTGACAAATGTGGACCTCACTGCAAAGGCAGGACCTTGATTCTTGGGCCCAGACATAATCAACTCTGACTAACACACTCAGTTCTTTTTGTACAGTTTTGTGCCAAACATAGTGCTAGGTCTTGGTGAGATGAAGACGATGGCCTGCATATCTGGATGCTGAGAATCATTAAAACATGAAATCTACTTGGGCTTCAACCCATCTGAAACAATGCAGTCCCAAGGAAGAAGTGTTACAGGCCCTCAGACTTTCCACACACATACACATCTCTGGTCTGAAATGCCCTCCCTCTCTTCCTACCAGGGGGATGATCATGAGAGCTCTCTACTAGTTGTTGGATTCCTTTCCTTGTACACATATGGTAACATTGGACCTCTTCATCCCCTTGACCATAGAATTGCAAACATGGAACTTGATTTGGTCAATGAAATATAAGTGAATGCAATGCTTGTCCCTTTAAGAAGCAGCTAGGAAAACCAGTGCTTACTCCTATCTTGCTCTCTCTCTTCCTCTTGCCACTTTCTGGAAGGTCAAGCTCCATCAGCCTGGGTTCTGGAGTAAAGAGACATGAAGTGAAGGCTCGATTGACCAAGGACAGACACAGCATGGGAAAGAAATAAATCTTAATCTATAGTTAATATACCTTAAATCTTCCAGGATCTAGAAGTTATTTATTATGGAGCACAGCCTAGGTGTTCCCTCCACCATTCCCATGTACCTGGCTAATTCCAGTCATCCTTTAGATCCTCACTTTATGGTTACTCTGTGGGAGAAGACTTGACTGGCCACCTCATGTCCTGGTTTTATCTAGTACTAATAAGCTATTTCCCATAGTTTCCAAAGCACCCCAGCATAAGAGTTAGCACATTATCTCTTTAACAAGATTGTTTGTTCATTTATCCACAGCCTCCAGAATGCTATGGACTCCTACAGAAGAGGCTATACCTCATACACCATTTGATCCCCAGGATCTAGTATGATAAGAGGTACCTATAGTCACATGTTCATATATAACTATGTCCATACTACTTGTTGAATTCATTCTCTAACTACTTCTGTCGAGTCACCATGATAATACTTCTTAATTAACGCTTATCAGAAACTCTAACACACACATTCATGCACATGTAAAATATATGCAATAGTCATGTGTTCGCTATGATTTCAGAACAAGAAAAGAATGGTGGCTGACCTTCAGGAAAGCATCCCCTACTCCTGGTCTTCATTTTATTTATAAATTTTGCTTCTGGAAAAGAAGACCATGGGCTTTGGAGTCAAATGAGACTGTGTTCAAATCCTTGCTCTGCCACTTCTCAGGTGTACACCTTGATTGCTTCAGGCTTTCGCTCCCTTATCTACAAAAGAGGAAACTATACCTACCTCTTATAGCTATTCATATAGGTCAAACAAGATAATGTGTATGATGTGTGATGTGGGTATCATCTGGAACAGGGGAGACAATCAGTGAAAGATAGGGATTAATAACATTGTTAACAGGATGATTATTATCTGTTTAGAGATTTCACTCTTTTGTTGCTAGATGAGAGGTGCCTGAGGGCATGGAGCTGGTCTTACTTATGGCTGTGTTCTCAGTTTCTAGGCAGTGATGTTAAATGAATAGATAAATGAATGATATGATACTTGGAGGAAAAATAAATGTATTTGGCCTAGATACCCTTGATTTTTCCAAGACTACAGTGGAATGAATAAATAAGATTTATACTCTTCAGGCATGACTCATGAGGTATTTATTCCCTACTATAGTCATTTACCTATTTATAAAAGGGTTCAATGTGCAATGCTTAATAACCAAAGCTGTGATTATGACTGGTGAAATTAGAAATACAAATGAAGAGATATCACAACGAGCATATCATCCTGCATGCAGTAAGTACTCTGTAAGCATAAGTCAAATTAAACTAGATTAGACTGCATAAAGATAATTGGGATTGAATTGAATTGAGCTGAATTGAATTATAATAATTTCATAAATCTGATAAAATGGGTTTTTTTTTTAAGGAGAGACTTTATCTGTTTTGTTTTCTCCTATTTCCTTAGTGCCCAGCACAGAGTGGGGACCTAATGAACATTAATAAATAATTAAATAGTTTGCCAGATAATAGCCACCATGTCAACATGACAGTCCAGATGCCCTGTGGAAATCAAGGGATTCAGAAAGCCTCCCAAGAAAATGATGGATTCTGTTTAATGCTGTGCATTGATGAACATGAAAAGAAAGTCAAGAGCAAATGAAGAAATAAGGACAGTTTACTGTTCCATGATCATTGACTTCTTTGTAACAGTTAAAAAGCTGACAAGCCCTTCAAGCTATATAATTGCATATAACAAATAGTTTTACTCCTTTGAAAAGTATAAAACTCCAGATTGCACAACATCTAAATGCTTTGCCAAAGGAAGAAATTAAACTCCAAGGGAATCCCAACACCTGTCACCTTGATGAGTTCTGCAGGGCCTGCTTACCCTATATGTCCTTTCAAGAGTCTCCAGGTGGGAGGTAGCATTGCTGCTCCATACTTCACACCATTGAACACCAGTGCCAATGGCCAGTCAGTGGCTGGGATTGGTAAGGCACTCCCAAAGAAAAGAGGAAAATGATGATTCTCACTTCAACCAAGACAGGCAGTCTCAAACCAAACCACACTGTTGGGGAGAGCTTAAGAACAATTTCATTTCCAACCCAGATCTGAACCCCAACACCATCATGGAGGAGTTATGGACTCACAGAACTTTAGGCTCAAAGGGAACATTAGGCGTAATCTAACTAAGGTCCTTTATTGGGGATATGGAAGATAAGGTTCAGCATGGTAACGAAATGGGTCCAAGGTCACGTATCCAGTAAACAGCATCAGAGACAGGCCTCATGTCTCTCAACCATCAAGGCAGGGGATATCCAGGTCTTTCCTGCCTGAGAGCCTCATAACCACCCTCAAAGTTGTCCTTAAAAAGAGGGCAAATATCTGGGCAGTTTGATGATGAATTAGTTTAGTGGAGGAGAAGCAAATGCTCATAAAATGGAAAACGTAGACTTATGTGATGTTAACAATTGATCCAGAGAAATTCCTTCGTTGTGGCTGCACTGTGAGAAATTACCTCCCTAATATGGGCATTGGAAACATAATTTGGACCCAAACACAGTTCTAGGAATAGATGTAAGACAGAATCAAGTATCAGGAAAACTGGAAAGTTAGAATGGGACATCTCTGGTGTCCCAAATCAGGATCGCCTTTTATCTACCTGCCCCTGTTTATCTCGCCTGGCTCTGTCTTGATCAGATCCTGGTCTCCGACTCCTCATTCATACTAAAGTATAAGTGATCGACAGCAAAATGGCCACTTAGAGAGGCATTCAGGGTCAGAGACAAAATTGTGATTTTTTTTAAAGATTTATTTATTTATTTATTTGACAGACAGAGATTACAAGTAGGCACAGAGGCAGGCAGAGAGAGAGAGGAGGAAACAGGCTCCCCGCTGAGCAGAGAACCCGATGTGGGGCTCGATCCCAGGACCCTGGGATCATGACCTGAGCCAAAGGCAGGGGCTTTAACCCACTGAGCCACCCAGGCACCCCAAGTGATTTTTTTTCTATTTGAAGTATAGGTAACATACTGTGTTATATTAATTTCAGGTGATTCAACAATTCTATACATTTCTCCAAGCTCATCAAGATAACTGCACTCTTAATTCCTTTTATCTATTTCACCCATCCTTCAATCCAACTTTCCTCTGGCAACCACCAGTTTTTCCCCTTATATTTAAGAGTCTGTTTGGTTTTTTTTTGGGGGGGGGTCTCTTTGCTCATTTGCTTTGTTTCTACATATGAGAGAAATCATGGCATTTGTCTTTCTCTGAATGATGTACTTCACTTAGCATAATAGTCTCTAGTCCATCCATGTTGTTTTAAATGGCAAGATTTCATCTTTTTTATGGCTGAGTAATATTCCTCTGTGTGTGTGTGTGTGTGTGTGTGTGTGTGTGTGTGTGTGTGTGTGCGCTGCACATGTATGCATGCACATCTCACATCTTTTTTTTTTAAGATTTTGTTTATTTATTTGACAGAGATCACAAGTAGGCAGAGAGGCAGGCAGAGAGAGGGGGAAGCAGGCTTCCTGCTGAGCAGAGAGCCTGATGCAGGGCTCGATCCCAGGACCCTGAGATCATGACCCGAGCCAAAGGCAGAGGATTTAACCCACTGAGCCACCCAGGTGCCCCTCACATCTTTTTTTATCCATTCATCTATGGATGGAAAATTGGGTTTCTTCTATATCTTGGTTATTATAAATAATGCTGCAATAAACATGGGGTGCATATATCTTTCCAAATTGGTGTGCTCATTTTTGGGGGGTAAATTGAATTACTGGGTCAAACAGCAATTCTATTTTTTGAGGAGCCTGTATATTGTTTTCTAGTGAGCTGCACCAATATGCATTCCCACCAACAACACACAAGTGTTTCCTTTTCTCTACATTTTCGCCCACACTTTTTATTTCTTTTGTTTTTTATTTTAGCCATTCTACCAGGTGTAAAGTAATAGCTCATTGTGGCTTTCATTTCCCAGATAATTAGTAATGTTGAACATCTTTTCTTGTGTCTGAGGGGTTTCCGCATGTCTTCTTTGGAAAAATATCTTTTCATGTCCCTGCCCACTTTTTAAGATTTTATTTATTTATTTATTTATTTGAGAAAGAGAGAGAAAGAGCTTGAGAGAGACAGTGCAAGCACAGCAGGAAGAGCAGCAGAGGAAGACGGAGAACCAGGATCCCTGCAGGACTCGATCCCGGGACCATGGATCCCAGGATCATGATCTGAGCTTAAGGCAGATGTTTAACCAACTGAGCCACCCAGGTGTCCCCCTCCCCTGCCCATTTTTTAATTGGAATATTCAGTTTTGGGGTATTGAGTTGTGTAAATTCTTTATATATTTTGGATATTAAACCACTAATCCATGAATCCATTTTAGTCCATTTTGAGTTTGTGTGAATGGCGTAAGTGGTCTAGTTTCATGTTTTGCATGTAGCTGTCCGGTTTTCCTGGCATGATTTGTTAAAGAAACTGTCTTAGCCCATTGTATATTCTTGCCTTTTTTGTTATAAACTAATTGGACATATAAGTACGGGTTTATTTCTAGACTCTCTATTCTGTCCCATTGATTTATGTGTCTATTTTTGTGCCAGTACCATACTGTTTTGATTACTACAGCTTTGCAGCATATCTTGAAATCTGGGATGGCAATACCTCCAACTTTGTTCTTCTTTTTCAAAATTGCCTTGGCTGCTCAGGCTCTTTTTTAGTTCCATACGAATTTGAGGATTATTTGTTTGAGTTCTGTGAAAAAAAAGGTTGTTGATATTTTGATAGGGATTACATGAAATCTGTAGATGGTTTTGGGTAGTATGGACATTTAATAAGATCGGTTCTTCCAAAGCTGTGATTATTGACCTATCACACTGAGGACAGCAAGGCCAGAGAGAGACATGGAGTCAGAGGTAAAGAACATTTCCCCCCACGAACAATTATCCAACCCAAACTATCAGTAGTGCTGAGGTTGAGCAGCTCCCACTCTGGATTTTGGCAAATTCCATAAACTCCCAGCATAAATCATCAGTGAGCAACTGACAGTAATCTGCCATCTCCATAACTTTGCCTCTCAGCCTTTCTCCAGAAAGGAAGCATATAACCCCCTGCCTAGGAAACTCATCTGCACCATTAGTATGGCAGCCTCTCATGTTTGCATAGGGACAACTGTGAAAGCTACATGCTTTCATCAAATATCTCTCATCCTCAAGATAATCCTGGGGTGGAGGCACTATTATTCCTCATATTCCACAGACCCGGAAACCAGAGAGAAAAGTAATCTAGCAAGATCATTCAGAGAGAAAGAGGTTGAGTCAGGATTCCCACCCAGATTTGCCCCAACTCCAGAAACCAATTTCTACCCCCTACTTCACACTGTAGACAACAGCCCTGGCTCCAAGAGTTGGAAAGTTTAAAGAAATATTCAGGGGCAGAGCAATAGTACAAGAGCCACCCAATGCTATTTGTGAAGACTATGAGTCCTTAGGTCACATTTCCCCTAAACCTTTCTACCTAGGCTAGGCTAGGTGTGGTAGGTAGAATAATGTCTCCTCCAATTAAGATGCTGACATCTTAATTCCCAAACTTCTGAATCTGTTACCTTAGATGGCAAAGGAGACTTTACAGGTGTGATTAAGAACCTCGGAGAGATGTAGCCTTGATTAACCAGGAATGCTCAATATAATCACTATATCAACTATAAGTGTCCTTATAAGAAGGAACCAGGAGGGTCAGAGTTAGAGATGTGATGACAGATTCAGAGGTCATAGGCATGTTGGTCAGGAGCCAAGGGATGAAAGTGGCCTCTGGGAGCTCTCAAAGACACGGAAACAAATTTTGCCTTCGATCCTTTTGAAGAATGCAATCTTGCAGACACTTTGATTTTAGCACAGTGAAACTCATTTCTGACATCAGACCTCTCGACTATAGAGATAGTAAATTCTTGTTGTTTTAAGCTAACAAGTTTGTGGTAATTTGTTATGGCAGCAATAGGGGAGAAATAGACAAGGGTTGCCACATGAATACAAGACACCCAGTTAATTTTTGAATTTTAGAAAAATAGCAAGTGATTTATTTAGTATAAACTTGTCCCATGCAGTATGTGTGTGTCCTGTAATTTTATTTGCTAAATCTGGGAACTCTGATCCACTCTGATCCTCCCTCCCACCTGATCTCTGAGTCCCCACTATCTTCCTTCTTACCCATCTGCTCAGTCACCATAATATTGTTATAACTGCCACTCCAGGATTAGTCTATGACTCAACAGAGTAAAATTATTAAGACCTCAGACAAATAGCTCTGAGGCAAAGTTATTATTCTATATCATTGCCTATCAATTATTTATAGTTTATAATGCAGTGCCATTTGTAATGGGTAATATGTTTTCCTATTGTGTTGTAATATCATCCAACTCATCAGAACAACCATTGGGGAGATGGATTGGCCTGGTGAAAACAGCAGTGCCTTTTTTTTTTTTTTTTAAACAATCTACATGCATTTTTGAACCTGAAAATCATGGCTATTTTAGATAAAAGGAAATTCTCCTTTGAATTCAAAGGGAAAGATAGAATCCATCTTTTCTGACAAACTGATTTCCTAAGAAACAGAATAAGAACGAGGATAAGGCAAATATGGTGCCTTGGGCACAAAGTTTAAGGAGGCCCTTACTTATAGATGAAAAACCTGCACTTGCACAACCTTGAGAATAAGTGCTTTTTAAAATATGGCATCCTATGAGCCTCCCCTCCCTCTCTCTATCTGTCCCTGCTAAGACAGCTCACCCAGAGGCATCAACAGAAGCCAAAACTGGTCTGACCTCTTCACACGGCCTATGGGAAACTGAGACCCAGAAAGATATAGATAATCCAAGATCCACTTAGCTGAGTGAATGCTGGGGGCCTTGCTACCCCCTGATTTTCTGCACCTGTCCCTTACTGGTCTACAGCTAGAAGGTGAAATCTGTACCTCGTTTTTTTCCCTAAGATTTTACTTACTTATTTCACAGAGAGAGAGAGAGAGAGAGAGAGCACAAGCAGGGGGAGTGGGAGAAGGAGAAGATGACTCCGCATTGAGCCAGGAGCCCGAAGCTGGACCTTATCCCAGGACACTGGGATCATGACCTGAGCCACAGACAGATGCTTAACAACTGAGCTACCCAGGTACCCCATCTGTACCTCACTTCTAGCTTCAGGAAGAAGCCCCATCCTGACTGAATTCAGCAAATCAGCATAATTCCATATGTCTGGCCCCAGTGATCAGGCACTTAACTTGGGCCTAAGCCAATCAACAGATGGTGTGTCCTCGGTCACATTGGTTAGTGCCAGCTCCAGCATGCATGCATGGGGCAGAGTGAAATCCATGACACCCATGGATAGAGAAAAAGATTTCTCTTTCTTGATGGTATGGAACATAAATGAAAAGGCTGGAACTATTGCAGCCACTTTATTACCATGAGGAAAACCAGCATGAGAAAAAAGCTGTCATGTAGGAAAGAGAATGGTGAGAGAATTATACAAAGAAGCCAGCATCTTTATCAAATCTTACCTGAAGGATCAACTACCTCTGGACTGCTCTCTTATGTGCACAAATGAATTCTGGTTGGTATTTAATCCACTTTGAGTTAGAATATTCTGTTAATTTCAAGAGTTTTCTAAATGGACAATACCATGGAAAAACCAAACTCTATAGCAGCACTATCCAAAAGAACTTTTTGCAATGATAGAAAATAAATGTTCTATATTGGTCCTAACTAAATGACCACTGAACACTTGAAATATGGCTAATGTGACTGAGGAGCTGGATTTTAAATTTTATTCATTTTAATTAATTTACATTTAAATAGCCACATGTGACTAGTAGCTATCATAAGGAATAGCACAGCTCTAGAAGCTTCCTTTCCTTCATTTCGGTTGTTGCCTCCTCCAGAAAGCCTCTCCTGATCATTCCTTTCCTCAAGAGCTGAGTTAGGCTCACCTCTTTTGTGATTCCACACCAACTGTGCATGCCTTTGTCATTGAAATTACCTATCTTAGAATAATAGTTTCTTACTGTGCCTACCTTCCTCCTGCATTTGAGACTGCTAGAGCAAGTCTATTCCTATGCGGTAATACCTAGCAGAGGCTTAAGAATTATAACTGTAACTGTTGTAACTGTGGTTGTATTCTAACTATGGAATTGCATGAGTTCATGTGCAGTTCAGTTATGTATCAGACAGTGAAAGACTTTGTAACTTGTAAGACTTTAAGGCAACATAAAAATGTTTGCTATCTTTGTTACTGTTAGCATTCCTGCTTGTAAAGTTGGTCCACCCTTCCATAAGCCGAATATCAGTAGCTGCTCTTGACTGACTTTAGAAACCCTAGTTGGGGGCGCCTGGGTGGCTCAGTGGTTTAAGCTGCTGCCTTCAGCTCAGGTCATGATCTCGGGGTCCTGGGATCGAGTCCCGCGTCGGGCTCTCTGCTTGGTGGGGAGCCTGCTTCCTCCTCTCTCTCTCTCTCTCTCTGCCTGCCTCTCTCCCTACTTGTGATCTCTATCTGTCAAATAAATAAATAAAATCTTAAAAAAAAAAAAAAAAGAAAAAGAAACCCTAGTTTGCTCCACCATGTAATGATATCTGACTGCTGATTTCATGCCCACTCTCTTCTTACCCCACTATTTCCCTGACTCTCTAACCCACCAGGTGTTCTATTTCCTTAATCCTCTAGCTCAGACCTCTTGGTCTGCCATCTGCAAACCAAGGGTAATGGAGGAGGTGATGTGTAGATATAACAAAATTGACTTTGGGCCATTGTGACTGCCAGGTTGTAGATGTGGATCTGGTGAGCTGAAAAGCCTTTTTCTTGAGATATACATAATAATCCTGTGCCATTAAAACTGGGAGAGTCATCCATTCATTTACTCCTCCAACCAATGTCCACTGAGTTTCTAAAAAGTGTCATGCATATTACTAGCCACTGGGTTCTATCATTGAAAAAGAGAAAATTGCTGTCTTACTGAAGCTCACATTCTAATTGGGGAGACAGGCAAATTACACACATTACAAATTACAAATTACACACTAAATATATAATATATATATGTAGATATAAATAGGTGCAGTGAAGAGTAATACAGCAAGGTATAGAAATAGAGAATGATAGAGGCATTAATCTAAATTTCAATTCCTGTGGAGATTTGAATGGAATGAGAAAGTCAGTCTTGAAAATATCAACGGAGAAGGCTTCCTAGGCAGAGGAAGCAGTTAGTGCAAAGATCCTGAGGTAGGCACATATTTGGTGTATTCAAGGAATCAGAAGAAAGCCAGTATGGCTGGAACAAAAGGGGGAAGGTGACTAGACAGTGAGGTCAAAGTAGTAGCAGAAGCCAGACCATGTGGGGTCTTGGTGGTCATAGTGGGCGGCATAGTCTCCCCACCCCCACCAATTCATGTCCACTTAAGAACCTATGAAAGTGACATTATTTGAAATAGGATATTTTCAGATTTTCAAGTTCAGATGAAGTCATACTGGGCTGGGGTGGGCTGCTAAATCTAATATGACTGGTGTCATTATAAGGAAAGGGAAATATGAACACAGAGACACGGGGGGAAGGTCATATGAAGCCAAGATGAGATTGGAGTGATACACCTACAAGGCAAGGAATAATAAGGATTGCCAGAAGCCACCCAAAGTTAGGAAAAGCTTCCATTAGAGCGCTCAAAGAGAGCATGACACTTGATTTCAGACTTCTACCCTCTGGAATTGAGAATGAATTTTTGTTGCTTAAAGCTGTCCAGTTGATGACACTTTGTTAATGAAGCCCTAGAAAACTAACAGAGTGGCCTTGGGTTTTTATTTTAGGCATCCAGGGAGGTCATCAGTAGAGCTGTTAGCAGGGACAACTTGGTTGCTGTATGGGAATGAGCTTCAGCATTTCAGAGAGGAATCAACCAGATTAGTTAGACAGATTATTACAGTGGTCCAGGAAAAAAAAAATAATAATAGTAACTACAAAATCCAGGGTGGTGGAAGATGATATGGTGGTACATTATTAGATTTGGTGTGAAATATATAAGAATCATTTGTTTTTCTTTGTCCTTTCATGCCTTGATTCATTCGAGCTCTGCCCAAATACCCCCGCCATTGTCAGATAGCCTTTAAACCTTAGCAATAAATATCCTCTTGGTTCTCTCTAAGGAATAACATGTCCTCACCCTCTGGGGGTTCCTGGTCCTTTCTATTAGAATAAAATTTCCTCCTGGCTGAGCCCATTGCCGAAGCTTGAATCAGACAAACATTGGGATATTCCTGTCACTTCCTCTCTCTCTTGATCTATTTCACCTGTGAAAAGTGAAAGATTGTGCATGATCATCTTTGGTGCCCATTCCAATGTAACATCTTATAATTGTAGTCTAAGGTTTGGTGGAATAAAAAGACAAGGAAGAGAAAGAGGAGGAGGCAAGAGGGGAAGCAGCTGCAGTAACGTATACATGAAGGCAAGATGAAAACTCCTCCTCACAATGAATACTAATTGATGAGGCTTTAGAAATTGGCCAAATGAAGGAATACCAGATGTAAGCCCACAGGTTAGTCCTTGGCCCAGAGCAACATCTCCCTCCCCCATCCCTGAAGATCCCCATTCCTCTGAGCAGCTTTGAAAAGTCTGGCAGACCCTCTCCAGCAGGGCAGGGTCAGGAGCCTGCTGATACTCTTTTCCTGGCTGATCTAAGCATCATCTAGTGCTGGGATCCCATGGAGAGGATCTGTGTCCTAGTCTGTTTCTGCCTATGCTGCTTAAGGCAAACTGGGAAGTAACCTCAAGTGTCCCCAAGGCTTCAGTTGGACCTCATGCATCTTATGTTGGCCCAAGGCAGCGTGCCTTGAACCGATGTCCTTATTCCCAGGGCCAGGCTGAGTGTCGGTGACCCAAATCCCATTACTAGCTTTCTGTTTCTCTCATTACCATGAGTTTTTCTTGTCTTCTGGCATTCAGGAAAATCTCTTTTCCATTTTCAAGAGAAACAACTCTGCTTTACACCTGAGACTTTGTCAAGCATTGATTTTTATTATTGGTGCTAATTATTTATTGTATTGCATTTTAGTTAGTTTTTTTTAAACTTTAATGTATGAAGCTTGAATTGAGGGATATTTCTGGCTTAAAAAGGTAGGTAGAGAATTACACAAGAATCAAAATTTCAAAGATTCTTAAAGAGTGAGAGGAATCTATTTCAAGTTGAGCTTATATTCTAGAATGAATACAATGTATTTCAGAAAGACTTGATGGAGAAAAGATCATAAATGAGCAAACTGACCCAGAAGGAAGATGCAGGAAACAACTTCACCCTGGTCTTTTAGGTTGGGATCTAGGAATAGGGACACAGGTGCATAGCAGACTGCCCTGAGGTCACCAGCCTGGCTGCTCATTAGGACACAGGAGATTCTCAATGAAGACGGAGGAGAAATAGGAAATTACTTCTGAATGTGCCTCAGGACAGGGCAGTGCACACAGTAATGACAGAGACAAAAAGCTTCTGCAAACCTCCTATGCATTATCCTATGTGAGCCTCCCGAGCACCCACCAGGGTGAAAGTAGCAGCCTCTTTAGAGTTGAGAAAACAGGTTAAGTGACCAGACCCAGACACCAGTATCAGAACTGACGAGAGCCACACTGTCTTATTTTTTCCATCCAGGCCTAATTCTCTTTCAATAATAAAAGCCTGCTTTCTGATTGGAAGCATTCCAAGTTCAAAGTCCCCTATAGTCCATGTGTATCCATAATAAGATAACATTTTCTGTAAGTGGAGACCATTTCATACCTGACACAATGCTTCCATTCTTACCTTCTTATTTGATTCTTCCAGCAAACCTATGGGGGTAAATATTCACCCACCTTTTTTTTTTCTTTAACATTTTATTTATTTATTTGAGAGAAACAAAGAGACAAAGCAGGGTGGAGGGGCAGAGGAAAAGAGAGACTCTGAAGCAGACTCTGCTGAATGAGGAGCCTGATGTGAGGCTTGATCCTGTGACCCCAAGATCATGACCTGAGCCAAGACCAAGAATTGGCTGCTTATTTGACTGAGCCACCTAGGTGTCCCTATCCCCTCTTTATGAATAAAGAAATTGAGGCTTACATTCCAGGCACCATGTCAGGGAAGCCAGCACACATTTTCTAGAGCTGCTCTGGGGTCAAACAAACTTAAACTCAAGTCTGAAATCTGTCAATTCCCAAAGCTGTGACCTCATTTATTTACGTGTGTCTATCTCCCCATCATAAGGAGGACCCCATAAGAAGAGGGACCTACCTTCTTTGATATGTCCACAGCTGAATCCCAGCTCCTAGAACAGGGCCCATTTCAATCAATGAATGTGACTTTCAATAAATGAATGAATGAATGAAGAACAAAAAAGCTCCAAAATGTGATTTATTAAAGCTCTTGACCAATGGGCAAGCACCTGTTCTCATGATTCATCCCATCTGCCTGCTTGAGACATCTACATTTTGAAGGCTCCCAAGGTTGTTTGTTTCCTTCACAGATCACCCCTTCACTTTATTTCCCTACTTGAGCTTCCTGCAGATTTCAGCTGAATTTCAGGGTGGCAAAAACCCACATCCTCTTCCTTCTGGTTTCCTCTCTCTCTTTTCCCCCTTTGAAACCTACCAACCAGTTTCAACACATCTCCCATTTTAAGCAAAGAGTACTTAAAAGATTGTAAAGTTTATTGAACTCTTACACCACATTTATATTTGTTAAGTGCCCGTGACTCAAAAACAGATTAGTCTCTGCTGAAATTCATGTGGTTTTACAAATTAGGGAGAAAGTTCTAGGCTCCGAGTATATTGCCAAGTTCTAAAAACTTGTTACACACCTTTTGCAAAGCTCTGTTTTCTTCCTTGCTACTATCATTTAGTCTGTAGCTTGAAGCAATGGAGTGAACTATATCTCCGTTTTCCCAGTAAAAATTATTTTAAAAGATTATCCCTGTTTTTATCCCTTTTTAAATTTTTTATCCCTTTTTTAAGGGCACCTCCAGGGGATGGGGGGAAACTTGAGGAATTTGTGTTCATTCTTGAATGTCAATTATAAATGAAGACATATACCAGTTAAATAGCAAAACATCTGCAACAGCTCTAGCAAATCACAAAGACCACCAATAGGGGTCAACAAAACAAAATCTTCCCTCTGCCATTCTTAAGATCCGTGCCTATAATAAAATACACATAATACAGTCAAGAATATTTATCATGTAGTATTTATGTTAACATAAAATTGGATCTGGTCAAAAAGCCCCCCCCCCAAAAAAAAACTTTTGTTTAAGCACATTACAGTATACTTACATGATAGAATACTATGAATCCAGTAAAAATGTTATTCTCAAAAATTTAAGGAAGGTGATCCTGATACCTTTGTGAATGGGACTCATTCGAAGTAGAGCATATAAACTGAGGCTCATTGTTATGCATGGACTTGTTCTAAGATGAAGTTTGTCTTCTCCACTTCTTTCCGTTCTATCCCTAGTCCCTGGAGCCTCCATATAGTACAAGGCACAGGAGGATTTGACTCTGCTCTCATTTGATTAAATGGTCATGGTTGGAGTTGGGAGCCCAGACGCCCAGAGACAATTTCCTGCTGAGGGTATGTTCCTGTGGCCCCTGCCCAGGGAGGCACATAGCACCCTGAGAACAGCATAGAACAGCTTGGGAATGAGGTAAACCTGGATTCAAATCTCGGTTCTACTGCTTATTGACTGTGTGACCTTAAACTCCTTTTTGTTTGTCTACTTCTCCATCAGTAATCTAGGGTTAATTCAGCCCATCCTACCCAGCTGATACGCACAGTAATGGAGAAATGAAATTATTTCTTAAAACACCCAGCAGAACTCTGAGAAGTAAGAAGTGCTAGATAATGTTATCTACTTGCCATCCCTATGGATAGTGCCTGTCCCCCACATCCCTCTTGTGCCTACCCCAATGCTCCCAAAGCACTAGGAGTGGGGGGAGGCCAAGGAAAGAGACTGACTGAAATAATCATTTTCTCATGGAGGAACTTACCCACCAAGTTCCTTACTTAGCCCTGGATTTATCTTTCCTTCTATGCATAGAGAGATAAAAGAAAAAGGAAGACTCCTGCAAATGAGCTCTATTAATATATTTGTCATTTTCTGAATTTAGAGATTTTTTTAAAGTAAGTTGCCCAGTGTCATATTATGCCTGTTCTCACAACAAGAGCTCCTCATCCCAGGAAGAATTCCAAAGCACCGGTATGTTTTAGGATAAAACTTCTGTTAAACAATCATGGAATAATAATAAGCAAACTGATAGGATCTTAATGAGGGAGTAAGAACCCTTACTTGCTTTTACGTATAGAGACTCCCCGTGATTCTATAAAGAAGGTATCATGGCCATCCTCATTTTGCATAGGAGGAAACTGAGGCACAGAAAGGCTAAATAACCCAGTGAAGGTTATCCATTCATCCACTATCATGGTGGATATTAACTTAGATAACCTCCATGTAGAGCAGAGTCAGCCAACTACAAATAGATCTGTGAGCCAAATCAAATCTTCCAGATTTTGTATGGCTCACAAGTTAAAAATATTTTTTAACAGATTTAAATGAATATATGTCAAATAGTGATATAAATCTTTATGTACAGCTCTCAGCATTGCCTCGTGGCCCTCAAAACCTAAAATGTGTACTACTTGGCCCTTGTTAGAAAGAATTGGACTTCCCTGTTCTATAGTGTCTTAGCCATTGTGAAATAGTCCCTCTCTAATGTTGAAGTCTTCACATGCAGTTGCAAACA
This sequence comes from Meles meles, assembly GCF_922984935.1. Taxonomy (NCBI): domain Eukaryota; kingdom Metazoa; phylum Chordata; class Mammalia; order Carnivora; family Mustelidae; genus Meles; species Meles meles. The sequence goes on along the minus strand of NC_060066.1, from coordinate 13,785,502 downwards.
CAGTCTGTAACCCACAGTAATGAGATCATTTACTATAAGGACACCACAGTCATCAAACACTTCCACCGCTGCACTGGGTTCTAAGTAACACATGTGGGGTAATGCGTGTTATGATGTGCAGAGGTACAGTCCCCCAGGCAGGGCCATGAATGCCCTGGGTGCTCACATGGCACCAACAATTGAGACAGTTGCTGAGGTAAATGTAAGGGTAGGAGACACCATCTTCACCCTGAAGATCTGCTATCACAGTTTCCTGGAGTGCTACATCAAGAGCTATCCAAGACTTTAGGTGGCCCAAGCCCTCAACAAAAATATTTCCTGTTAGATTACAAAGGCTACTAAAGAAAGTAAGACAGACACTTAATCCCTGTGTAACTCTGGGGAAATTTCCACTTAACTCTGTGCCTCCTTTTCTTCCTTTGCTCAATGGTCATCCATAAGGTCATCATGGGATTTGACAGGGATAATTCATGTATAGTTAGGACCTCACCTCACTCGTGCTACAATAAATGGTTAAATTAGTATGATTACCCCAGAATTTTTTAATGTTGGAACAAAGGAAGCTCCTTACAGTTGGGCTTCAACAAGTTCATGGACATCCAAACTTACATGCCAATTTTGTACTTCAGATGCATTTGGAGAGTTTCCTTAACTTATTTCAGATTCTCTAAAGGATCTGGGACTCAAAAATGTTAAGAAGGAGAGCTCAAAGCGATACCAACTGTGGCAAGTTCCTGAAGTTTCTCAATAAAAAGGCATGTGCAATCCAGGGGTTCCAAGGGCACCACAGGAACATCTCATCTGGTTCTTCTCTGTCCTCCTCACCCTCCACACACACACATCCTATTCCTACTCTCAAGAATTCAGAGAAGGAGAAAGAGGCAAAAGTTGAAAGCTACATCTTGAGGTCACTGCTCTCAGGGTCCCTCCTCAGAGAGGCTTTCTTCAACCAACCTTTCTTCCTCAATACCCACTCATCATCACTTTACCCCTGTATATTTATTCTAGTGCTCATTTCAGACTTACCCGAATTTATTCTATTTATGTATTCACTTGCTAATTCTCTCTGTATACCACCTGAATGCAGGTTCTATGAAGATAGAGACTTTGGTCTATCTTGCTCATGGCTGAATCCTCAACATTTGATTCAATAAATATGTAATCAACAAATAAAGAGACACAGGGGTCCTCAGAACATTTCAATTGAGCTTGAACATAAATATGCAAAAGCAAATAGGGGCTCTTGATTGTACTAGGGCTGCCAAGCATCCTCCTTGACCAAGGTTGCCTACATTCAGCTAAAGCTGAATGTATCCTCTGACTATACATCAGGATGCATATGATGCATATTTTGCAGGGAAACAGGAAGAGTGAGGGTATGCCCATTGTTAAACCACTTGTGAGTACCAAGTGTGTAACATCCAGGATGTTTTGACACCTGGGCTTCCTACATCTGGCTGCTGCTACATTTGGGCCAGTGCACACCTTAGTGATAGAGTGACTATACTTTCAGAAACAAACTCTGGTTTAATAAAAAGACAGAATATCTAAATTGAGCTTGTTCTTTAGCAAACAACAACAACAACAAAATGCACAAAAACTTGGATTTCAATTTCTCATTCATTCAACAAATATGTATTGAGCACTACTGTGCACTAGGCACTGGGAATTGAGCTGTGAACAAAACAAACAAAACCTTACAGTTGTGATGTTTATATTCAAGTAATGGGCTTCTGAGAACTCCTCCTCCCTCAGCTCCATTCACTATAGCCTCTCATATCTCGTCTACTCAACTTTCCCCAAAATACTTTCAGCATGGGGTAACACACACATACATACTCATACACACATGATGCACCAAACATATCACGATCTACAATAGTGGTTCTCAAACAGGTGAGATTTTGCTGCCCAGGGGACACTTGATAACTTGACATTTTTGTTGTCACAACAGGGGGCAGTGTTATTGGCTTCTAGTGGGTGGACAGTCTGCAGTGGACAGGACAGCTCTTCACAATGATGGATCATCTGGTCCCCAATTTCAAGACTACTGAAATTGAGAAACCCTGGTCCATATTCCAGGTCTAATAGCAGAACCAAACAGCAGTTACACCTTTCCCCAGATTTTCCTTAATATCATCCAGCATTGAAAACTATAGTTGACATTTGGAGTTTCCCATATTTGAGAAGTTTTCCACATCCTTCCCACTGTCCCTTGCAATGCTCAACCTTAGCCCCACCAATCACATGCTCCTCTGATAATTTCATTGAGAAGTCATCTAGATGAAAAAGGAGATGCTGGGTGGAAATTGTTTTTTAGCTAGAGAAGGCAGTCATGGCTGACTTTGAGAAATCACAGAAGTGAGATATCTGACATCCTGGGTCCAGGGTATGAGTTGTGGCGTCTGTCCTCAATGGCAGTGATGATGCACTGCGGGTGCATTCTTGTGATAATAGTTTGGATGTGGTCCTTGTCCATAGAGCTGCCAAGTTTGACTCTTTAGTGTCTCAGAGATCCAAAGAACTAACTCATATACTTTAATAAGTTCTCCTCCCACCCAAGCCCCCTAAAATGGTTCTGTTGTCTATTTGCACCCTCTGATAATAATGAGCAGGAAAATGTTCATGGCCAATCTGTGATATGAAAGGGATGTATTTATATTCATTTGGACCTCTCCTGGCTCATACCAATCATTTTATTTTGAGGTGAAGAGCACCTTGGCTGCTAACATAGTAAAACACCTTATTGTGCATTGTATGGGGGAAATACCACAGAAATTTAATAACTTCATCAACAGCAAAAGAAGAAACCTTGTTCTCAGATCTATAAAGTAGCTGATGTCTCCATCCACCAGGAACTTTTCCTGGCTCTAAATACAACCTACGTGCTTATGCCTCTATTTTGCAAGCACACACACACACAAAGGAATCATAAGCCATCTATGCAACCTTTCATATCAAATTAAAAGGAAGGGAGGGAGAGAGAATGAGAGAGTGAGTGGGGGAAAAAAGAAAAAAAAAAAACTTCCATAAAGATTTCAAGGCCAGACTGCCTTTGAGCTTCCTTGAAGGTTAGTGCAAGTGGGTTGTAACATCCAGCTTGCCGCAGCTCTGCCCTGCCAACCCATGGAAGATGCACCACTTTCATCTTGTCTTTGCTATGTTGGGGAAGTGCAGACACACCAACCTCCTCTGCTCACCAGTTCACCTTTTGCCAGGAGAGAGTGGGAGTAGCATTCTTTTTTTTTATTCTTGAGCAACTTTTTAATTTATTTATTTTTTCAGCGTAACAGTATTCATTGTTTTTGCACAACACCCAGTGCTCCATGCAAAACGTGCCCTCCCTATTACCCACCACCTGTTCCCCCAACCTCCCACCCCTGACCCTTCAAAACCCTCAGGTTGTTTTTCAGAGTCCATAGTCTCTTATGGTTAGCCTCCCCTTCCAATTTTTTTTATAAACATATAATGTATTTTTATCCCCAGGTGTACAGGTCTGTGAATCGCCAGGTTTACACACTTCACAGCACTCACGATAGCACATACCCTCCCCAATGTCCATAACCCCCTCCCCCTCTCCCAACCCCACCTCCCCCCAGCAACCCCCAGTTTGTTTTGTGAGATTAAGAGTCATTTAGGGTTTGTCTCCCTCCCAATCCCATCTTGTTTCATTTATTCTTCTCCTATCCCCCTAACCTCCCATGTTGCATGGAGAAGCAACATGGGGAGTAGCATTCTGCTCACTGTCCATGAAGAACTAGGAAAATCACAGAGGCTGTGGATCTGCAGTTAGTCAGAGCAACGATGCAATTGCTTAGGGAATAAGATCCAAAATCAAGCTCATGCTCAAAATGATGGTAAGCATTTCTTATGTCTCCCGTGTTTCTGGTACTTTCCTTACATTATCTCTAATCTCCATGGCAATCCTATAAAGTAGAGTAGCACCATTTGATAGGTGAGGAAGTTGGGGCTCAGGGAGGATATGTGATTTGTCTAAGATCCCAGAACAAAGTCATAGTAGAATCTGTCTGAACTCAAAGCCAGTTCTTTTTGTCATGTCAGGATTCATTTGTACTCCTCTCTAACGTCATCCTCCAAACCATCTCCTCGTCCACTGCAATGTGGAATAACAACACCAACTTTCTGATAGAAGGATTTAGACAGCCTACATCTCTCAATCATCCCAGCAGCAACTATAATGCTTTGAATACAGTGGAAGACTAGTAAGGGCTTGCTTGTCAACTAAGATAGGTTTTTTTTTGTCCTGTCCCTGGCACCAAATGGAAAACCAAGTGAATGTGTATTTTGCAAACTCACTTCATCCTCTTAGGTCTTCATACGCTCAAATACAAACACACACACACACACACACACACACACACAGAGTCACACAGTGTATATACACACTATATACACAGTGTATATATACATAGTTATAAGACAAGTGTATTGGAAAAAAGTCTTGAAGGACCATTTTAAATAGTTTATTTAAGATTTATTTGCCTGATAAAATGCTTTTTGCTAATGTTAATAAACTCCCCAAATGCACACTCAAAGAAACACACACGTGAATACATGTAAGCTTTACCTAATGATTTTAACCATTAGCTCATTCTATAAAATCTCCTTGTGGATAATCGGTACCAATATTCTGTCTGTAGACAGCTACTCATCATCTTATTAAAACCTTATTTAATATATATATTGTAGATTCATTAATATTGCATTCACAGCCAAGAGCAGGATAACTCATGCCTGAATAAAGTTTATCTACACATGTATTTTCTCTAGAAGACACATCACAGCCCTCTTGTACTCAGGAACTCTAGACAGCCTTTCAGCACTACACTTGGGGACCATTTTAAACTACAATTTCACCAACAATGAGCATAAAAATGTGAAAAATTTAGCACTAAATAGACGGCAGAAAGGACACTTGTTTACAATGTGAGAGCTAAAACAAGAAGGCAGACAGTCTCTTTGTTCAGCCTCAGCTGGGAATATATGTGTCGAGTGACTCAAAGTTTTGCCACTCTATGCATGTTCATCAATGACTGTGAGAGCACAGCCAGTCTCGATTGGTGCGGGGGGGGAGGGGTCACAAGTCAATCTTAGCAAGTAGGCAAGTTTACAAAAGCAGAATACACTAATAACAAAGATCCACTATACTCTTATGTCCTACATCGCCTAATTCTTATAACAATCCCATAAGGTGAGTATTTTACTGTCATTTTATAGAAAATAAAATTTGAGATTTGAAAAGTGTAATAACCTGCCCAAAGACATAACTAATTAGTGGTAAGGCCATGGGGTCAACCTCATTCTAAGCCATGCTGTTGCTCTTGCTGGGTCACCATATTGCCTCCCAGAAGAAGCAAAGCATATGTGAGACCAGTTCTCAACCTCTCTGCCTGTATTTCAAGGCCCTGCACAATCGGATTGCTCATGGCCCCTCCTACCCTCTATTCCTCCAATACTCCCCAACAACCTCCTTTCCAATGAGGAATCTCTCCTGCCTTTGCTCTGCCACCATTTTTAGTTCTACTTCCACACCTACCTACTATGCTCTTCTGACAGGCATCTGGTCCACATGCTTAAGGCTGGTGAGGAAATGGAAGATTAACCAGTCCAGCCTCATTGTTTTTGGATCAGACCCAGAGATGATCAGTGATTTGCCCAGTGCTAGTGAGAGTCAGAGTCAGGACTTGAACCCTGATGTCCTGACCATGGGGCAATTATCTCCGAGATTGCTTCACTTTTCCTCCCACCCCAAAACAATTACCTCCAACCTCAGAGAGCAGCAAAGTAGGGGAAGGACAGAAGCAGAGGCAAAGTCAGACAACAACAATCAAGGACACTTTCAATTATTTCAAAGGGCTGTTAGGAAAGGACAGGAACTGTGTCTGCAGGTCAGGCAGTCTCCTGTTTAAAAAGAAAAAAAAAAATCCAAGAAGTCATTGGATAGTAATATCCAAAAACCAAATTGGTTTGTCCAATGGGCTTTGAATTTATGCAGCACTTTTCATCTCTAAAATTCACATCTCCTTCCAGACATTATCTCATTCTTTCTTCCAGCAGAAAATGGTTGCAAGTATCCTACCCATTTTGCTGACAGAAAAATTAAACCTCAAATGCTGTAAGAGATTTTCTCAGAACTAGACCAAGTAAGAATCTCATTCCGTAGAACCAGAGCTAAAGCTTAGAACCAGAAACAAAACTCAGTCCTTTTGAATCTCCTTCAAGGCACAGAAACAAGTGTCTAGAAACAATACAGAGGATGAGCATTTGCTAAAGACCTGCTATATGACAAGTATCTCATGCAAAAAATGTCATTGATACTTGGCATCCAATCTGGGGAATAGGAAATGTTATTCTCACTCTACAGGGAAACTGAGTCTAAGAAAGTTAAGTAAGAGGGTGTTCAATATGGAATTTAGCAATCTGATCATAGCTCTCCATGGCCCCAAAGTCAGCATCACTTCTTTTTTTTTAAATTTAATTTTATTTTTTTCAGAGTTCCAAGATTCATTGTTTATGCACCACACCCATTGCCCCATGCAATACATGTCCTCCACAATACCCACCACCAGGCTCACTCAACTCCCCACTCTCATCCCCTCCAAAACCCTCAGTTTGTTTTTCAGAGTCCACAGTCTCTCATGGTTTGTCTCCCCCTCATGTCTTTTGAAGGGCATCTTGGCCCTTTCCACAGTTTGGCCAGCATCACTTCCAAAGATGCACAATGCCTGGTTTGCAAAATGTTGTGCTAGGCTTAGTGGATATACAATGAATCATGAGATGGGCATCTAGCAAGGACTTATTACATGTCAGGAATTAGAGACCCAAACATAACTAGGACACACTTTCCAGGACTTTATGTTCTATGAATAGAGAAGAGAAGAGAAACATGCAAAGAATAATTCAGAAAACACTTTCACTTATTCAGCAAACTTTTCTTTCTTTTTTAATTTTAAATTTTATTTTTTTCAGTGTTCCAAAATCCATTTTTTTATGCACCACATCCAGTGCTCCATGCAATACATGCCCTCCACAATACCCACCACCAGGCTCACCCAACTCCCCACTCTCCTCCCCTTCAAAACACTCAGTTTGTTTCTCAGAGTCCACAGTCTCTCATGGTTTGTCTCCCCCTCCAATTTTCCCCAACTGCCTTCTCCTCTCCATCTCTCAATGTCCTCCATGTTATTCCTTATGCTCCATAAGTAAGTGAAACCATATGATACTTAACTGTCTTTGCTTGACTTATTTCACTCAGCATAATCTCTTCCAGTCCCATCCAGGTTGATACAAAAATTGGGTATTCATTCTTTCTGATGGAGGCGTAATATTCCATTGTATATATGGACCATGTCTTCTTTATCCATTTGTCTGTTGAAGGGCATCTTGGTTCCTTCCACAGTTTGGCAACTGTGGCCATTGCTGCTATGAACACTGGGGTACAGATGGCCCTTCTTTTCAGTACATCTTTATCTTTGGGGTAAATACCCAGTAGTGTAATTGCAGGGTCATAAGGTAGCTCTATTTTTAATTTCTTAAGGAATCTCCACACTGTATTCCAAAGTGGCTGCACCAACTTGCCTTCCCACCAACAGTATAAGAGGGTTCCCCTTCCTCCATCTCCTCTCCAACACATATTGTTTACTGTCTTGTTGATTTTGGCCATTCTAATTGGTATAAGGTCATATCTCAATATGGTTTTGATTTGAGTCTCCCTAATGGCTAATGATGATGAACATTTTTCCATGTGCCTGTTAGCCATTTGTACCTCTTCTTTGGAGAAGTGTCTGTTCATGTCTTCCGCCCATTTTTTGACGTGATTATCTGTTTTGTGTGTGTTGAGTTTGGGGAGCTCTTTCTAGATTGGATATCAGCCCTTTGTCTGTAGTGTCATTTGCGAATATCTTCTCCCATTTTGTGGGTTGCCTCGAGTGCCTCCTGTGAGCCAGGCATTGTGCTTGATGCTAAGGATTCATCAGGGAGAAAAACACAGTTCTTGCCTTCACACAGCTGGCCACAAATGACTGCCAGAATAATCCAAGGAACCCTGTGTATTTGGGAGGTCACAAGAGAGAGAGGAAGACTTTGATTCGATGTTTGTTTTAATCTCAAAGCCATGCAGATTTAATGTCCTAATTCAAGGTTCATTTTAAGGTTACTATTTATTTTGTTATAAATCCAATAGGTACGTTACCTGCCTTTCTTTCACTGATATTTTCGGAAGAGTTAAGACTTCAGGATGCTGTTCATGTTAACTCTGGAGCATAAAAAATATCTCCTAGGACATAAACTATACCACTGGATGCATAAGCTGGTTTAAAAGTGCCTGGACCATACTTCAATTTCCTCAAAAGACCATTTTAAATATCTTCAGTGTCTGTTACATGCTAAGCACTGTTCTAAGTGCAAGAGAAAAAAAAATGGTTAGCAGATAAGATAAAATCAAATTATTTCTAGCCAGTGAAGTAAGAGATGTACCCAAAGTCTCCACTGGGGGCAAAGGGAAGAAAAAGAGTAACACCCAGCTCACATTGATAAGCTCCAGGTTCCCTTCATATTTGTACACTATAAGCACACAATAGAAGTTTTTGGCTGATGGAGTCACATCAGTTTTGCCATAAGCTTGCACAGTATTTGTTCTTTGAAAGTACATAATTATGGCTGACATTGGCAGCTCCGTATGAGGACACAACATGGAGATCTGTTCTCTGGACCCTGATGTCTGACTAATCATTTCTCTGCATTGCATCCTTCTCCCTAGCCCCACATCCTGGACCTGCCCTTTAGTAGCACCTACAAGAGTGGTCACTCTCCCATTCCCCAAGCAAAAAGAAATTCTCACACTGATCACAGTATTACTTTCTCAGCTCTTGACTTTCTGGGGGTTAATCCTATTACTTTCTGGGTTGGACTGACAACTGCCCAAGAAGTATTTCCTTATGCCTCCTGGGAGATGGATTTTTCTATATTGCCACAGCCTGAGTAATTAAAAATTTTTTAAAAGATTTTATTTATTTATTTGTCAGAGAGAGTGAGCAGAGGCAGACAGAGTGGCAGGCAGAGGCAAAGGGAGAAGCAGGCTCCCCGCCGAACAAGGAGCCCAATGCGGGACTCAATCCCACGACACCGGAACCATGACCTGAGCCGAAGGCAGCCGCCCAACCAACTGAGCCATCCAGGTGTCCCAGCCTGAGCAATTTAAAACACAGCAGATGAATCATCAAGTTCTACCTATATCTAAAGGCTTTAGTTTTCATGCTTGGTTATAAGCTGTCCCAGAAACCTTAGTCTCCTTGCTCTTTCTTCTCTCATGTATGTTCAAATTCAACTATCATTAACTGAAATCCTACTATGGGTCTCTTCTGTTTACAAGTGCTACTCAATTATATCTCCTGAGAGCCCTGAGAGGTAGATTATTGTTGTCATTTTACAGATGGGGTCCCCAAGGCTTAAGGAAAATAAGCTACAGTCCCAGTTACTAATCAGTGGTGGACCTCAAATTCCAACCAATGTCTCCAAATTCCATTGGTGGTGTTCTTGTCTCTCGATAACACTGCCCAAACTTTGGGATGACTGGAAAATGGATGGATGGATGGACAGATAGATGATAGATAGATAGATAGATAGATAGCTAGATAGATAAAGAGATACAGAGTTACAGAGATACAATTTTTTTTTTCATTCCAGGGTCCACCCCGAAACTACTGATTCAGAAAGTCTAGAGATTCTTAGGCAACTAGCCCAGCTGTTTCTGCCACTGGAATTTATGAGCCACTGCAGGACACCACATGCAGTTTCCTCTGGAGTAAGTTCTTCCTTTTAAGTACACAGAATGGGCAGTGACATGAAGAGCACACAGGAGTGTCTTTCCTAACACTTTCTTTTCCCCTAATCTCCATAAGTATTCCTTGCAAAAGTAGTCTACAGAGAATGCCAGAACACATGTTAGTCACTGCTAATCATACAGTTTATTCAGCAAACATTCATTTATTCAGGGGTATGCGGGACCCTGCTTTAAATGATGGGGCCACTAGAGAAAAGTGTTCAGTGCTGCCTCCCTGTAGGAAAAAATAATGATGATGGTCTATAGTTAAGGAACCATAACTGGGGAAATGTAAATAGTGCTGTGGGAGAAGAGGGGCCTTGGCAGAAAGAAAACTTTGGGGAATTTCTGTCTATGTTCTTCAGAATGTGGCATGCAGCAGAGAAAGAGAACCTGAGAGGGAAAGAAACTCAAGCAAAGGACAGAGATTTTACAAAATTCTTTGCATTGACTTTTCTTCATGCCACTTCCCCTGGCACAAGACCTAACTGCATGGAAGAGATTTCACAAAGGTGATAATAAATCAAGACCTGTTTGTTCTATTTTTACACATGGAATTTTGAGTGATTTGCTGTTCACCTCTTCCCTTTTCCATCCAAAGTCATTTTGAATCTCAAATTCGGCCTTAGGTGAACTGGTTGACTCTTCCTCTGATATCATAGTTATCCCACCACAAAGAATGGGGCTGACACCAATAAACCTACCCCTTCTTCTCAGAGATCTAGGGTGAATTCCCGAGGAGGGGAAATGTTAGGGTTGGCACCTCGCGGAACTGGACTATCAGTCCTGTTGGTCACAGTGAGGACCCGAATGATTACCGCATTGAAGTTTGTCTCCTCTCCACTCTCAGGCTCCTTCTTCTCCCATTCAGGAGCTCATTGCCTCTTCCCAGCCTCCAGCTAAGTGGCTGGTGTACTCTCCTTCACTCTCCTATAGGGAGAACTCTGCATCCAGAAACATCCTTTCACCTCACCATCTGAATCTGTAGTGAACCTTGCCTCCTCCCAGAAACCCTCCACCATCTCCACTATTATTTCTCTAAAAGGGTTATCTCATTCCCTTCCAGCCCTCCCGCCACCAGAGGCATCCTTCTGAAACATGAATTTCCCCGTTGACCATCTTCCATCTGTTCCTTTTCTTGGCATGTTATGTCAACCTCAAATCCAAAGATATTTGGGCTGTGCACATCCGTGCCATTCCCTTTGGGCTGCCTGTGAAAGACCATGTTTGTTTGAAAGTTCTCTGTGCTGTTTGTCATGCCATCATCTCTGCCTCCAGTAGCATGTTCCCCATCAACACCATGGAACCCAGGGCTCCATGACTGAGTCTGTCTTATTCTTGCTATGTCTGTATCATCCAACTCTACATCTAGAAAGTTAGCAGGTATTTAAGAATATATATGAAATAAGTGAGTGAGCAAGTGAGAGGTCAAGAGAGGAGGAAGAAATCTTTGATGAGCCAGTGCCCATGATGAAGCATCTCTCAGATGCCCAAGGACAGTGTCACCGTCTTTTCTCTGTGCCCCTAGAACATGTCACCCTTACCACTGTGTCACCCTTACCACTCATATGGTACTGGGCACCAGCTTCCCCTGTTAGGCTCAGTTTTTGCCATATTTCAGTGGCACATAACTGAATACTAATCACTAACAACTTAATTTTAGGGACTCATTTGATCATATATTTTCCTCATACCCTTACCTCTTTCTACAGCCTTGCCGGACTTCCCATTTTTCACTTTATCGTTCTTGTCTTCAGAAGATTTCAGACCTCCTCCCTTTACCCCAGTATTACTGGATGACATGCCTTTCCCTGAATATTTTCCTCTGCTTGCTTAAATCCTCTCCTCCTCACAACTAACAGACACTATCCCCCTGACCCTCCTCACCCTACAGAAACATTCCTCTTGTGACTCTCAGGTCACTTTCAGGTCTCTTTAATAATGATAATGATAATCATCATGGCTACCATTTTTTTGAGTATCAGAGTGAATCACAGGTGCTCTATATAGTACATAAATATAGATATTTCTGTAATCTTCCACACACCACTCATGAAGATGAGAAACTGAGGCACAACTAAGTTAAATACCTTCCTGAGAGTCAGGCACCTGATAAATGACAGGGCATTTAAACCTGGCCATTATCCATTCCTTCATTCATCCATTCATTTCTTCGTTGAACAGAGAGCAACTGAGTGCCCGTGGGGTATTATTTCCAGACTCGGACACACCTGGAGTGGCAAATATAACCAGTTCTGCTCTTTAGACAAAGTGAGGGGAGACAAAGGAGGGAAGCCAGAAAGGATTACAGACTAACTGACTTAAAATTAAGCAAGGTAGGCAAAGGGGAAGAGCATGGAGATGAGTTTCAGTTTCAGTTGAGAGCCCTGAAAAGAGAGCAGTTCCTAGGGAGTAGCTTCCCTCCTCCAGGGCTCCTGGTTGAATGAACTCCCTGAATGAGGAACAAACGTTGAGACTTGTTTTATTGGGATTTACAAAAGTAGGTTTTAAAGGATCAGCGATTTGCAGATTCCACTTGGATGTGTCACACCCATCTTCCATTCATCACACCGAACAGAGCAGGGAAGGTGAAGGTATGGACTTTGAAAGCCTGCGTATTTTGAAAGGGACAGCTTGGGATTCCATGAATGATTTTTGCAGCAAGAAGGCAACAGCAGTGCCCTGGACAGATGTTCATCTCTCTCCCATCTTCCAGGCAGTGAGGTGCTTGTGTTTACCCTTTCAGGCTCTACTCAATCAGGGTTGGTGCTTAGCAAAGATCACCTGTATTTGGAATTACCTTTTTACCTATAGGTCCTCTTCTTCGGTAGGTTGCCAACTCTTGAAAGATGGGGCTGTTCTATTCATTGTTCCCTGCTTCTGTGTCCCATGTGGCACCTAGCACCATGCTAATAAGAGCTTATAGGAAATGGCAAAGTGATAGAGGGAGAGAGGAAAAGGAAGGAAGGAGAAACAGAAGCAGCAAAGGATCCCTATTCAATATTTTATAAAATAGTATTAATGGAATGCACTTGCAAGCAAGAGTTCTGTGTTCAAACTCCGGAGCTGGCTGTGTCTGTACATCAATGAGCAAGTCATGCAGACTCTCAGAGCTTCAACTTCTTACTCTGGGAAATGGAACTAATAGTGCTACATCATCAGATTGTTCAGGAAATTAAATAAGGCAATGCACTGGGCAACACTTTGTAAATTTGTCCAGTTATATATGTTAAAATAGTTATTGAAAAACGGTTTGACAAGAATTAAATGCTCTTTTAAAATTTCAATGAACTGTCATTGGAAGTTGAAGCTAGTGGTTTTTACCAGGATGTTGCTGGCTTACGGGGGCCATGTTCCCTTTCAATATGACTAGGGTGACCAGAAAACACATTTTCTCTAAGTTTTGATATTGGAAGAAGAGATACTTGGAGTGTGAATTAAAGAGAAAAGATTCCAACTTGCCACTGCCAACAGCAGCACTGGTTGTTTGACAGCGAGTGAATTCTTTCACTTCTACCAGCATTTATTGAGCTCTTACTATATACATGGCATTCTGAAGCATACTGACAGGAACAGAGAGCAAAGGTCATTGAGATTCACTTCATCTCCCATGATATTCAGCCTACTTTCTTCCCTACAACTGGTTTCTCCATGTGCCCAACAAGAGGTTGGGAAGAGCTATTTCAGACTTTCTACCATGACCTTTTGTAATTCTATAATGCTTGAATGCCAGGGTTTAAAGAGTAATTGTGATTATCATCTTCTTGATTCTTCTGGGATAAAGCTTTTTGCTAGGAATCCCAAATTGATGTCAGCGCCAAACAATGGCATGCATGTATTTCACAAAGCACTCTCTAATACATTTGTTTGCTGGATCCTCACTCCAACCCTGCAGTGGATTATTCTTAGACTCCTTTACAAAGAAATACCTGGTCTTAAAAGGACTAAATTATTTTTTTAAAAATTAAAGAATAAAAATAAATATAAAAGGACTGAATTATTTGCCCAGGTCACTGAGAAAGAAATTAGTTGGGTTAGGGCATAAAATCAGATTTAATATTTCTTTCTTGCTTGCTCGCTTGCTTGCTTTCCTTCATTTTGTTTTTGTTTTAATTCCACATAAGAAATATGTAATGCTTCACAAATTTTGTGCCATCCTTGAGCAGAGGCCATACTAATTTACTCCGTATCATTTCAATTTTTAGTATATGTGCTGCCAGAGAAGCCAGCACCAGATTTCCTATTCCTAAACAAGATTTTTTCCATCCCCTTTTCTCTGCAAGAACTTTTCTGACCAGGTAATTGAGGAACATGGGCTTAAGGAAGCTGAATTTAGCCAGAGGTCTATGGGACTCTTCCAAAAACCTACTGTCACCCCTCAAGAAGTTGAGAGCCCAGAGTGGGTTAAGTCTTCCCTGGCTCAGTCCCAACAGACATTAAATTCACCTGTGCTTGCTCTGAAATAAATCAGTGTCCTTTTCTGCTGCTGCTGTTGTCTGGAAATAATGCAAATGCAATGGGCCTGCACTGACATTGTGCTTCCCTGGAAGGATACACATAATAAATTGTCCCTTAATACTGTTAAAGAGACATTTTCCTCTTACTCAGGAGCTTTTGAGGTTGGTATGCGCAACTCACCCAGTGAGAAGGAAGACATGGTGCCTTGTCACTGGGCCCAGTTGTTCAGATGACCTCTCCGTGCTCTTTGGCTTACTGCATAGCTAAGTTCAAGGATGCATTTCCCAGCCCCCAAGTCAAGTCATAGGACTTGCTGTTAACCTAGATTGGTTTCCTTGTTTGTGATTTGAATTTATTTTATTTTATTGTATGCATTAAGTGTTTGCTTATTTCGATGCCTGAAAGCTGAGGGAAACTGGAGCTCCTGGTCCTTGCCATTCATCTTTTGGAAGAACGCCAAAGCTGTTTCCGCAGAGGACAGAAGGCATTGGTCTCCCCTGCAGGAAGCCACTGCTGCTCCTTAATTGTTTGCTAGAGGAAGAATCAAGGGTAAAATTTAAAGTAAATGGCTGGCCGGGTTGCACTAATTCATCAAAGCGTGTTTCAAGTCAGCAGTCAGAGCATGCATCAGCCCCTGGCACCACCACCTTCTATGAAAGTAGAAAACCCAGCAGACCTCCCAGCAGATGAAATCATTAGGAGGCATTCAGCAATGCTTGAAAAGCAGAGAGAGAGGAGGCAGGGATTTCTATGCATGCTCCACTTTGCCACATGGGGAAACACCAGTTGTCTGTGACCTAGTTATCTGGGAGAGATACACTCACAAAACTGTTCACTGCACGGGAACCCCAACCTCCTGTGCACCCTGTGTGCTCAGAAAACAATTAGAGCTTCCTACTTTGATTCCATTCCTTTTGCTTAGAGTTTTTTCAGTTGCAACAAAGACCAATCCACTTAAGGGAGCTTAAGAAAAGGATAATTTTATTGGGATAGACTATGGACAGAAAATAAAACCCAGTTCATTAGTAATTGGAAGTAGGAACTGACAACTTCTCTGAAAACCTGTCAGCATTTCACACCTCTCTCTCTATAGATAGATAGATAGATAGATAGATAGATATAGATATAGATATAGATATATACCTGGCCCCTTGTCTGTGCAATGATTCTTTCTCCTGCTTCTCTATGACGTCTCCTTGCTTTTAAGCATGCAGTCACTGATTCATTCAGTAAACATTGAATCCTACCATGTGGCTGGCATTGTTCAGGATTCTGGGGATGTAGCAATAAACAAAATAGAAAAAAACCCATGCCCTTGTGGAATATGCACTGCCGTGGGAGCCAGACTCTAACTGGTGTAAATAAATACAACGTGTTAGACAGTAGAAATAATCAAGACAGGAAATGAAATGTTGGGACAGCAGTTAAAATCTTGCCTAGGGTGGTCATGCAACTCTCCACTGGGAAAGCTGTTTTTAAAATAAGGACCTTAAGAAAAAAAGTGAAATAGCCCTACAATGACAGACAGCATGCTGGGCAGATGGTACAACAGGTACAAAGGACCCATGGGGCTTCAAGGAGTGACAAGAGGCCAGTAGGATGGGGAGTAAAGGACTACTGAGAGATGAAGTCTGTATTCTGGGGAGGCAAATCACAGATGGGGGCTTTGGCTTTTGCTCTGAGTGAGATGGGAAAATCCAGAAAGCCTACCTCAAGCTGAGTAACCACATGGCCTACCCATTCCAGTGGTTGTTTCTTGCTGTTAACTTATTATTGAATCGAAATCTCTTTATCTCCAAAAAAGAGAATCCAAGGGACATAGATCCATGCCACGTCTGCTTTTGCACTCATCCTGAGTTCTCAGGGTTTACCCACGTATCCGTCCAGCAACCTAGGCTGAAGCCCCACCTAGTGATAACCAGTGACAGCCAGTGTCTGTATATGTGGGCACCATTTCTATTTCTGCCTATTTCTTTCAAGAATGCAGAGCAGTGGGACCAGCTAGTCAGCTTCAGGGATATGGAGACCCAGTTATATTTCCTACTCAATCATTCTCTCTCCCTTCTCCCTTTCCTCAATCTCCTCAAAATACATGAGGAACATTGGAAAGCCTCACGAAATCTTGGCTGAGTGATTGAGTTGGCAAGTGTTAATAAGAATATCAGCACCTCAAGAAATAGAGATCCTTTTCAAAAATTCTGATTCCCAGAAAGATTTTCACATCAGATCTTCAACAAAGACAAAATTAGAATACGTACAGTCTCAGCAATTTCCTGATCCAAAGAGTCCTCAGATGTGGCAGAAAGATCCACAAGAGTTGTCATGAGCATTTGCGAGGGGGTGCCAGTCATGTTACTATTAATAGATACCATACTCAAGTTGGACATGTTTTTGAATAAATTAGAATGAATTAAATCTTAACCTCAAAGTATCATTCTCACTGCTAGCAACGAATGTGACTTCTGAACCAAAGAGAAAGAATGAAACTATAGCTGGACTACCAAAGCCACACATAACCCTAGATGTGCCCCCCACAGAAACATCTTCCCTTTCGTGACTCTTGATGGAAAATAGTTTGAGAACAGTTTCCATGGGGAGGAAGACTGGTGCAGAAGAATACTTATCTGTGAGACAACTGCCATTTCTTTCTCAAATGACTGCCATGAGGACAGGCATGTTCTAGAACTTTCTTCTCCCCAATTCTAAGAGCCCTGAACTCGTGGAATGGCCAAATAGACGATGATCTTTTTCTAAGAACAACTCCAGAATGGTTTACTGTGTCATTCTCGTAATTATATGCAAGAAAGTTACCATCTGTAGCTCAGCCGTGGCTCTTCACATGGAAGAGGAAATGACTAAATATATATTTACATAGCTCTCATGAATATGCATTTTGTAAATGCACAAATATGTACAATTACTTGATAGACTGTTTTGGTTCCTATCTTTCGAATATTTAATACAACCATAAATGTTTAATTCATATTTACTGGGATGATTGAACAGTTTCAAAATTATGCCAAGTCTTGCTAGAAATGAGACTGAATGTCTCTAGCATATTTGTGCAGCAGGATTTGGCCAGCAGAGGCCACAATGACTGGGTAAGTGATGGTTTTCTTGTAAAGAATATTGAATAAAACTGCTCATGAAAATCGACTTGGCTGTAGCTGAGAGGAATGGCACTGCATTTACATTTACAGTAGCCTACAGAGCCCTTCATCACTTGGCCTCCCGGCCACACCTTTACAGCTCTTTCCGCCCTGTCCCTCATCACTCATCCACAAACAACTCATGTTCCACCTTAAGTCCCCTATGCCAGCCGTGTCCTGTGCCCATAATGCTGTCCACACAGACATCAAGACTGTCAGGGGCTCACCAAAGTTTATCATGACCAACTCTTTTAAAATAGCAGGGCCCAACAGACTCCTTCTGCTCCTTGACTTTTCCCCCATTGTATACACCTCTCACATCAAACATCATTTACTAATTTGCAATGTTTAAGATTAATGTTCCCTCTCTCTCTCTCCTCACTAGAATGTAAACAGCATAAGAGGAGAAATCTGTTTTATGCACTGAAGGACCCTCCCAAAGCCCAAAGCTGGCACTTCAGAGAACTATAGTGGAGAGAGGAAAAAATGGAAACCAAGAGTTTTGGTTTCAAATCCAGCACGGGAATGAAGCAAGGCCAGAGCAGAGGAACCACGGGGATCTCTCCTGGGTACAGGTAAAGCCTTACTTGTCAAATCTCCACAGAGTAGGGTCACACGTTCTTTAGAGGATCACCTTTGGGGTAGCACCCATATAGAAAGGCTTCGTAGTCCTACTATATACATGCAAAACAGGGATATCAGCATCACCTTCAGAGAGAAATCTGAAAATTCAATGACATAGGGTAAGTAAAAACATACCTATCTACAAGGGCAGGAAAGAAAGTTAAAAGGAAGTAGGCTTCTCATTAAGTAGGGGATTATTTTCTTAGGGTAATGCTTACCCAAAACTGTTTTCATTCAGCCAAACGCCAGGAGAGGCTATAACACACAGGTCATCACTGCAGTGCAGACACAAAACACTCCAAAATGTAGCCACTGCAGCAGATCCATTTTGCAATCAAAGTATTAGGGGAGGTCACACCTCCCTGGCCTGAAGTATTGCACATACCCAACAGCAGCAAATATGGGAACGTATCCCTGCAACTAGAGGAAAAAGAGGGGACAAAGATACTAGATCCTACAATGTGTATTTTTTTCTGCGGTTTGTGACAGATTCAACCACATTTATGATATAGAATTCATCTAGTAAACCAGCCCAAACCAAAACCAAGGGATCGATAAAATGTAAACTAGAAAGGGATATGCAGTTGAATGAGACAAGAAGACAATGTGAGAATAACAGAGAAACAGAGGACAAAGAATAAAGATAAAAAGGCGGGGCTCATCCTAGAACCAGGATAGAGACACCTCCCTAATTCTCCTGTCTACGGATGTCACCAATATTCTGGCGAAGAAAATTGGTGGTAATTACCAGAACCACACACTTTAGTTACAAATGAATAGTATTTATAGCTTGTCATACATGTGCGGGAATGTTTAAGGAAATGTTTAGTGAACTGTAAATAGCGTGGGTTGAGTTCTGCCCAGTTAATCCTATATGCCGTAATTATAAAGCTTCAAGAAAATACAAACCCTTCAATTATCAAGAAGAGATATCTGAACCAAAGAGAACCAACTGACAGTAGCAGTCAACCTCCTGTTGCCCACAAGGGTGTGGAGAAAGAAGTACTCCCAGACCCTCTTAGGGTATTATAAACCAGTTTCAAGAAAGTACATATCTGGGAACTAATTTTGTAATCATTTTCCAAAGGCTATAAAAATGTTCATAATATTTATCTCCTACTCCTCTTTATCCACCCTTGCAACAACATCTGGGAATATAGTCCACAGAAATAATACAAAGTCCCCAGAGAAATGAAGTGATTTGCTCACAGGTGTTTGTGACCACACTGTTTTGGATAGTACGAAATGAAAAAGAACACAAACATTCAATTATTCTATGTATGGTTAAGTACATTATGATGTTTTTGTTTTTATTACCCTGAGTTTATGGAGGTAGTTTTATGAGTTCTGAAAAATGTATGCAGTTGTGTAATCAACACTACTATCCAGATATAGAACACTTCCATCACCCTTAAATTTTCCCTCGAGTAGCCAGTTCCACCCCAGGAAATCTCCTGCTAAGATTTTTTTCCCTATGGTGTGGCTTTCTCCAGATCATTGCATGAATGGAATCACAGAGTACATAAACTTTTGCATGCCTTCCTTCATTCAGCATAACCCATTAGAGATTCATCCAAGCTGTTGCTGGATGGAATTCTTAATATGGATTCATCGATATTTGTTTATTCATTCACTATCCCCTTCACTTTTTAAAACTTTCTATTTTGAAATAATTACAGACTCACGATCTGTAATTATTAACTCTCTAAATTAGAGATTTGAGATAGGGCAAAGAGGTATTGTGTACCATTCACCCAGATCTCCCTAATGGTTACGCCTCATATTATGTAACTATGTCAAACTCTAGCAAAGCCAGGAAATGGCCAGAAGTACATTACGTGTATGCAGTTCTACACCTTGTTATCACATGCCTAGAATCCCCTAAGCACCGCTGCAGTCACAGAACTCTTCACTCACTATGGAGATCTCCCTTGTATTTCCCCTTCCTACTCACATGCCTCTACTTTCTTTTTTTTTTTTTTTTGTAAGATTTTATTTATTCATTTGACAGACAGAGATCACAAGTAAGCAGAGAGGCAGGCAGAGAGAGAGGAAGGGAAGCAGGCTCCCTGCTGAGCAGAGATCCTGACAAGGGGCTTGATCCCAGGACCCTGAGATCATGACCTGAGCTGAAGGTAGAGGTTTTAACCCACTGAGCCACCCAGGAGCCCCTTTTACTCTTTTTCACCTGCTGCTGTCAATAATACAGTAGCTTTAAACACTCTACTTTGACAGCCTTCAAGAACCACATCAGACAGTGTTCTCATTTTGGCTGCAACCATTAAACATAACTGAGATCTCTCAGGAGGAGAAAGAAAGTCCATTGTGTTAACACACATTCTTGTCTTTTCCATTTACTTTCTGTGTAGTGGCATTCCTTTAGAGAATTTGCTTTGCTAGTGACAAATTCTCTCAGCTGTCTTTCACCTTAGCATATCTTTATTTCCTTTCTGTTCTGCAGGAATATGTACTCGGGGTATAGAATCCTGGGTTAAGAGTTCCTGTCCTTCAGCACTTAGACACAAGGCGCCACTTCCTTCTGACCATGGAGATTGTTTCTGATGAGAAATGTGTTGTCGTTCATATCATTTCCCCCTAGAAGTAACTGTCAGATTTCTCTCACTGACTTCAGGATTCTATGTTTCCAGAAGTGTTTGTTTCTTTTTTTTAAGATTTTATTTATTTATTTATTTGACAGACAGAGATCACAAGTAGACAGAGAAGCAGGCAGAGAGAGAGAGAGGAGGAAGCAGGCTCCCCGCTGAGCAGAGAGCCCAATGCGGGGATCGATCCCAGGACTCTGGGATCATGACCTGAGCCGAAAGCAGAGGCTTTAACCCACTGAGCCACCCAGGCGCTCCCGGAAGTGCTTTTTTAAATAAATACTTTTTAAAAGATTTTATTTATTTATTTATTTATTTATTTATTTGAGAGAGAGAGAGAATACAAGGTGGGGGCAGAGGGAGCGGGAGAAGGAGAAGCAGACTCCCCAGCAAGCAGGAAGCCTGACGCAGGACTCTATCCCAGAACCTGAGACCATGACCCAAGCCGAAACCAGACACCCAACAGACTGAGCCACCCAGGGACCCCAGCTTCCAGAAGTTATTTTTTATGATACATCTTGGTATTTGTGTTCATCTTGTATTTGTGTTCATCCTGTTCAAGTTCACTCAGCATCTTGAATCCATAGGTTTATCTTTTATCTAATCTGGGAAATTTAGCCATCATTTCTTCAGATACTTTCTCAGTTACCCCTCCTCTGTCCTCTCTTTCTAAGATGCCAATGTTAAGGATGTCAGATCTTTTACTTTAGTCACACACATCCCTGAGTCTCAGCTTTTCTTTTTAAGAAAATAGAAATAGGGGCGCCTGGGTGGCTCAGTGGATTAAGCCGCTGCCTTCGGCTCAGGTCATGATCTCAGGGTCCTGGGATCGAGCCCCGCATCGGGCTCTCTGCTCCGTGGGGAGCCTGCTTCCTCCTCTCTCTCTGCCTGCCTCTCTGCCTACTTGTGACCTCTCTCTCTGTCAAATAAATAAATAAAATCTTTAAAAAAAAAAAAAGAAAATAGAAATATTCTATTTTCTTTCTGTTTAGACTAGGTAATTTCTGTTGTTCTATCTTAAGGTTTTACTATTTAGTCTACCTATCCCTTCATTTTACTGTTGAGTTCTTTGGTTTTTTTTTGTTTTCGTTTTTGTTTTTGTTTGGTTTGGTTGTAGCTTTTTGTTTTTTGTTTTTGAGATACTTTATTTTTCCGTTCTAACATTTCCATTTGATTATTCTTTATATATGTAATTTCTACACCGACACTTTCCGGTTTTTATTTCATTTTTTAATCATGTTTTTCATTGTTCATGAAAGCACTTTTATGACTGCTTTAAAATTCTTGCCTTGATAATTCTAACATCTTAGTCATCTAGGTATTGATATCTCATGACTGTCTTTTCTCATTCAAGAATTTCCTGGCTCTTTGAAGTCTTTTTTTTTTTCTTACTGAACCCTGGATATTTTGGGTTATAAGACTCCTTGTCTTATTTAAATCTTCTGCTTTAGCAGGCTTCTTCTGATACCAAGCCAGAGGGAAAAGGGAGACACCACTTCATCTGCTGGATGGAAGTACAAGTCCAGGTGTCCCCCCTGTCCTCTATTGACACCCAGGAAGAGGGAAGGAGACTTCCTTCCTTCTGGGTGGACACGGCACCTTGGCCTCTGACCACTCTGGCAGGCAATGTGCAGTACAAGGTGTGTGGAGTTGCTCAACATTGTCCAGCAACAGTAGAAGTGCCAGGTCCCTACTTAGCCTTCTCTGACACCACCCCACCTAGGCGAGGGTGGTAGTCAAAACCTCCCATGCAACCTCAGTTAATAAGGTGGCATGAGGCTACTCTTTTCTTGTGGTATTTGGTAACCAGGATTTAAATGTTTTCTTTCTTTCTAGACTGCCCTTTCTTAGAGAAAGCAATCTGTGCTTGGGGACTTTTTATCTGATTGCACTGGCATTTCAGTATGAGGTTCTCCAACACCCAGTTTAGGAGACACAAGGCAAAAAAGAAAATCCAGAAAACTGATTGCCATGTCATTCCCTGAGTCTTGAGGTCCCTAACTCACTCTGCCTACTTTTCTCTACCTCTCAGAACCCTCTTACATTTGGTTGATATGTAAGTCCAGAGTTTTAAGCCATACTTATCTAGAGATACAGGGGAAATTACCTCTCCATTTCTTTTCTAAAGATTTTATTATAAGGCCATGTTGGAGTACAAAAATAAAGATATAGCAATAAATAAAAACAAAAGATTATTAAATATTCTGCCTAATGTGGTTACTGACTATTTTTTTTAAGATAACAAGTGTGCAAGAAAAAAAAAACTGGAAGGAAATATACCAAATGTTAATGGCCACTGAGTTAATAAAACAGAAAAAAGAGCAAAGCTTTTCTCTTCTACTTTCCAGTGTTCTGTATTATAGAAATCTCACATTGAACAGAGGTACCTGGGTAGCTCAGTCAGTCAAGCATCTGCCTTCAGCTTAGGTCATGATCCCAGGGTCCTGGGATCAAGTCCTGCATCAGGCTCCCTGCTCAGCGAGGAGTCTGCTCCTACCTCTTACTCATGCTCTTTCTCTCTCTCTTTCAAATAAGTCAATAAAATATTTTTTGAAATATTACATTAGACATACACATCAAAGGAATCGTTCAGTCACTCAGATATGTAATGAAAAGACTGTGAGAAATGGGACCTGCAAAGAACCCCATTCCAGGGTGGCTAAGTTACACATCCATAAAAGTGCATTGCAAACCTCACCACTTATGAAATATATAAAAGAGAGGTAGGGTTGTTGCTTTATGTTCAGCAAATCCGGCAGATATTTGAATGAGGAGCGTAGTGTGATCAGTGGAAAGCAGTTTTATGGAATCAACAGAGAAAGAAGTGATGTTTTCTATCGAAGCACGTATTCTCTGGCACAAGCCCACAATAAATTGAATTCCACACCAACAGTTGGCTCAAAATTAATCAACTACAAATATGCTCCACATATAAGCATTCTCGTGGACAGAACCACAAGGCGTGCTCTGCATTGTTCCTAACAGCTCTTTAGAAGTCACCAGATGCAGCTCTAGCTAAAATAACCCAGTGAGGTACAAGTTAATTACATAGTTACCAGCAAAATCACACACATTTTTTGCAGTAATAATGTGGTAAATAAATACACGCTCACTCCATGGGAAATGGTGGCAATTATCAGGAGCACATGTTCACACCATCATATTGCTTACTGATAATTGTACGATTAACCCATGGCAGCATGCTAAAATGGATATTTATGCTTCTCTGAGCTTCACATGCTATGTGGGACGCATGTGAAAAGCAAAGATGGGGAGTTTCAAGGGTGAACCTCAAGCGTGTGAGCATTTTTTGTAGTAACATCTTAGTCCCATCCCTCCCCAGAAGGGGGTTTCTGGGGTTTTTTTTAATAATTCATAAGTCTATTTTTAGGCAATTTCTTCACATGAAATTAATGCTCATAAACTCTTTGTTAAGTAATTTAATGAAAGGTAATAAAAGATTTCTGTGACGTGAGTAATCCGAAAGGAACAAATAAACCAGAATACCTCATGTTTGCGTTGGGGATTCGGAAAGAAGCGTTGGGTTTGAAATAAAAATTTCCTAAACCAAACACCAGGTCTTCTGATACCTAATTAAGGAATTTCAAACAAATGACTTCCAGCCTTTGAATTTCAGTTTTCTCAACTATAAAAAGGGAAGTTAGGAGATTTGTTACATGGCTCAAATGAGATAATGTATGTGCAAACACTTGTAAACCAAACAAAAAGTATATGCAGAGGAAATAGTCTTGCTAAGGTGCTACTATCTCAAGAGCAGCAAATCCAGACCTTCCTTCAAAGAAGTATATACTATCTAAGGACCCCTCACTGGTGGCAAGGGGGGGGGAGGGTCAGCACAATTATTAGTCAGGAGGGTAAGGGGTAGCATAACAGAATTCCATAATGAGTGATCACCAGAGTGAGTGATCCATACAAAAAAATTTGGACATACTAGGTCCAATCCGGAATCAAGCCTGTGACAGCAAGATTCTTAAAGTACAAAAGCCGTGAGAGTTTTGTGACTTCTACACTTCTAGGACATACACATCGGCTCAAATAATCTGTTTTTCTCACTTCAACAGACCCATTTGGGAGAAACAATACACTTTCTAAGTAATGAGGGTAGAGAATTTGTTTTAAACACAGAAATTTATTTCTTACAAACCGATAATTCCCATATGTCTCTAAACTTCCGCTTCATGCCATCAAGAACAACACGCTGATCCTGAGGTTGATTGCAGTCAGAGAAAATGCACCACATCTAGATTGCAATTCACCAACACAATAGAACCTTTTATTCAATATGAATGTGTTCCAAAGTTGGCTAGCTAAGTGAAAAAATTGTTAGAATGGGTACACATCGTTTACATGTTTTATTTTCATCGAAAATATATAAATGTTCATTTAGCCATCAACCTTTTAATGTAAGGTCAAGGTTTTTTTTATTTATGGGTCAGGGATTGGAGAACAAATCATGTGTCTTCTGTAAACATACCCATTACATATGGTCTACAAGCCCTAATCTTTCCTTGGAGTAGAGAGACATCAAACACTCGGGAAGAAATAGTACAGATCCCTTGTAGATTCCTATGAATGTTTTCCCTATGATTTATAGCTGTCTCAATCATGCCTAACTCAACAACAATTTTGTGAAAATGTTGCCTTTATCAAGTCTTTCCAGAGTATTTAGCTTCAATTTCAAAGACATATCAGTTCTTATTTTGTATTCATATATCATCAGTTTATATAATAATGAAGTGACATAATTACAAGTAGTTTAGCTGATATAAACAAAATTTTTTATTTCATTTTATTTTATTTTGTTATTTTATTTTATTTTATTTCTTTTCAGTGTTCCAGCATTCATTGTTCATGCACCACATCCAGTACTCCACACAGTATGTGCCGTCCATAATACCCACCACCAGGCTCACACAACTGATGTAAACAAAGTTATGCATAAACTCAACTCAAGTGCTGAGTCAGTCCTGGGTCTGCACTTTGCCTTCTCTTACAAGTACAGAGGTACAGAACAAGAAGAGACCATTTCTTTCTTTTTTATTAAGATTTTATTATTTGATAGTCAGCGATTGCAACTAGTCAGAGAGGCAGGCAGGGAGAGAGAGGATGAAGCAGGCTCCCTGCTGAGCAGAGACCCTGATGTAGGGCTTGATCACAGGACCCTGGGATCTACCTGAAGGTAGAGGCTTTAACCCACTGAGCCACCCAGGTGCCCCAAGAAGAGACCATTTCTTAAACTATAGTAAACTAAACTGATTTTTTTTTAGTTCTTTCCATTTCCACCACCCTGTACAAATATATGTTCTGTATGTTTATTGCCACCATTAAGGATGGAGTCTCTCTCTTCCTCTCCCTTACGAGGTAAGTAACTTTATCATCTTTCTGTGACAGTTGTGGGATGTGCCTCCAACTTGCTGTAATAAGACATATTTTCCAACTATTCACTATTTTTAAAGTAAATTTTCATTTTAGGATAGTTTTATATTTAAAGAAAAATCACAAAGGTATCCCAGAGCTCTCATATACCCCACACAATGTTTCCCCCCAATAACCATTGCTGGCTTTTTAGGGAAACTTGAAGCATTTTATTTGGAACCAAAGACTCTCCCTCTTTAAAGAAGTCATCAAAATGTGCAACCCTATTTGTTACGTTATTTCGCCTTTTTTGTATGTCTTATTACAACAACCAGAGGTGTGTTCACATTTATTGCTCTGATTGCCCAGCACCCTTTCCATCTACAAAGGAACAAACACTTCAACATCCATTATGAGGAACCACAACACACCCACTCACAGCTTCTGTCATTCAGGTGGGATGATTCCAGGGGTGGACAGGTGACCAGGCCTGGCTAAGCAGAGCACCCCTCACTGTGGCCACAACAACCAAGGCACTATTAGGGTAGATTATAGCCACCTTGTGGAAGCAGCCTAACTGAAAATATGGTCTTAGAGAAAAGCAAAAAGAGAGGGAGAGAGAGGGCCAAAGAGTATTCCAAAGACATATTTCTCCAACCACTGGAACTATCTCAGTTTTTACCTGTGGTTCTGCTATAATAATTAAAGGGAATATTCTTTCACCCTCAAAAGTAGTGAATAATACAGTCAACCTAATGAGAGGCCTGGATTTATCTATTCATGAAGTCAGCTGCCTCCCTAGTTACATGAACCAAGAAATAGTTTTAGGAAGGAGAGAAAAAGACTGCCTTAAAATCATTTGATAAACAGAGCTCCACTTACCCTGTACCTCACCACACAGCCATGACTGAAACCAAAAAGTCTAGATGAGGGGTACCTGGGTGACTCAATCATTAAGTATCTGGCTTTGGCTCAGGTCACAATCCCAGGGCCCTGGGATCGAGCCCCACATCAGGCTCCCTGCTCATCAGGAAGCCTGTTTTCCTTCTCCCACTCCTCCTGCTTGTGTTCCTGCTCTTGCTCTCACTCTCTCTCTGTCAAATAGATAAATAAAATCTTTCTCAAAAAATCTCAAAAAAACAAAAGTCTAGTTGACCATTTAAAGTCCATCCATGTGTAACTTGCATAGACTTGAACATTTCCTTAGAAGTGGTACATACAAAACCTAGACACAAGAGAAGAAACAGTGTGTTTCAAGAACAAAAGGGATATCAGCAAGGCCAATGTGGATAAAGTGGAAGGGAGGGAAGAGAAGCAGGGGGTTGGCCCACAGTTTTTTATGGGAGCTTGGGCTCTGGTCTAGGTCAACGAGAAACTGGCAAAGCTGTCAGTCCAGACAGAGAATCCTGGGTCATCGCTTTTTCATTTTTGCAAAAGGCACTGTGTACGCAAAGGAAGAATGTAAAACAGGAAGCTGACCCAAGAAGCACTGATATCTTAAATTGGGGCTGGGTTAATGGTGATGGAAAAAAATGGATATATTGGAGTTGTTTCTAGGTAGCTCCCACGTGTCAAGCTTGGAGTCCTGTTTGGGCCTGGTCCCCTTTCCCTATTCAGACCAAATCACTAGGGTCTGAAATCCAGCCTCGCACAAATCTGCATTTGCTCATTAGTGAACCTCAAAGTTCAGAAGAATTGGAGAAAATAAGGCACCTCAAAATTTTCTAATAAAAATATCATCACTATTCCCAGGGTTGACATACTCACAGAAGAAGTAATCAGGCATTGTGGACACCACTTTGGCCACCTCCGTTTTCCTGGGCAAAACCAGAAGTCATACTTTTAACATTTTCAACTATTTTATTAAGGCTAAGTATTCATATTCCCTTGCCCTTCAAACAACACAGAATCAGTATTTTCTTGGTTCCGTTGATACTAGATAGAGCTATTGACTCTCCTCTTTTATGGCACTATAAAACATGTTGTACTGAAATAAAAGTTTACCTTGCAACTAAGAATTCATGGGCAAGACTTCCTGCTGACACTTCAGAAGCCTGGTCACATGTGTTGCTGCTTTTGTTGATGGCGGTGTTTTTAGAACCAATTAACTCTCCTTTCCAGAGGATTCTTCGGATCTTTGGATTCTTTCCGTGTGTGTGTGCGTGTGTGTGTGTGTGTGTGTGTTTGCTCGCCATGCACACATACATACATGTGCTGGAGAAGAGAGAGAAAGTATATGTGTACATGAGTCGTTACTTTTCTCCTAAATTAAAACTTTGCCAGAGTGACAGCCTTACTTACAAAAGCTGGGTCCATTCTGCTAGCTTCTACTCAAAGTAGCCACTGACCCTAAAACCTTCTTGCTTTCTCGTTCCACAGAGGTTAGGGTTGTTGTGTTTTCCTGAGGGAGAAAGGAACCCTTGTCAAATTTTCCCTCTGCTTGAAAACAACAGACAGAAGGTAGAGAGTGCCCCCCACCCAAATATATTTAGCCAAGGCACTTAACTCAAGACATTGACTTTGTGGTTCTTTATTCCTCAGGTTAACAGTAGAATATTTAGGTTTTGGTGTCATGAGACTGTGAAGCAGGGAGGGGTCTTTGTGCCCAGCTAGGCAGAGAGGCATCATGAAAAAAAAAAAAAAAAATGGGCTCTGGAGTCAGAAATTCCAGGTTTGTCCCATCAGGATCACTTCTTGGATGCGTGGCTTTGGGTAAGATGTCCTATCTCTTTTGATCCTCATTCTCCACATCTGTGAACTGTGAACAACAAATATTGAGGGTAAGGATATCTTCCTTGCTGAACTGTAGTAAAGATCACATGGTCTAGTGATATCAAAATCTGTGAACTAGAAAGATATATCTTATTTTGCTCCCCAGTTTTGCCCCTTTTTTCCCAAAAAGGAAACTGGGACCCAGAGAGGGAAAGGACTTGTCAAGGTCAGCAGCCCGACTACTCTCTAGAGGTCACAGAAGTTTCACACCCATGGAGGATCTCCCAATTATTCAGACTCCCTCCAGCTGGATTAGGCTCATTATCCATGGTGTCCCATTCAAGCTTGGGCAGCCTCTCTGCTCACTAACCTAACAGTCAGTATTCAGAGGAGGAAACTTGGAGCATCCAGGCTTACCATGTCTGATTTTAAACCCAATTACCTGACCAAAGACTCAAGGCATCTCTTTTCCCCAGCCATCTCATCCTCAGAATAATCACCGATATCACCCCGGTGACTGAGGTAGTTTCAGCTTGTCCAAGATTGACCATCGTCAGCGCTGAAAGTGCGCCCATCCCAGGGACCTCCTCAGCACCAGGCAAACAGAGACAATGACCCTCAGTTTCTACATTTCACTGATGTCTACATTGTGCAGACACTTTCCTGGGTTCTCACTATTCTACGTGTTCCTTCCGCACAGGTTGTGCGGTGGGCGTGGTCACTTCCACTTCACAAGATGAGGAACCCCAGTTTCAGGCATCCAGTAAATTGCTCCAGGGCACACAGCCCACATGTGTTGGAGCTGGAGCCCCCCCGGCTCAGGGCCCTCTGAAGCCGGAGTCTGTGTTCTTTCTAGCAACCGACGCTGGCTCTCGACACACCCTGAATGTTCCCTGGAAGAGGAGGGGCAGGTGGATTTTACACCGTCTTATTTTATGATCAACCATCATATCAGTTTTGGACTCACTGGAAAGCACTGCTAGTGTTTTAACGTCAGGATTTGAGTGAAAAGACCAGTGAAAGAACTTAGAGATTTTCATTTGAGTTTCAATCACCCTGCTTCCTGACTTTACCTCTTATCAGGTGATATGGAGAGAGTAAGACCTCCGTCTGAATAACACCCTAAGACTGTAGTAATGTAAGCATTATGGGAACAATGTGTAATGTGAAAAGCTAATACATTAGTAAAAAAGGGGTTAATTTATTCATAGTAGTTTATATATGTCACTGAGGACTTACATGGTGAACACTCTTGCCAACTAAACAACACCAAAGAAAACAAAGAAAAAAGACAAACGCTGCACCTGGGTGGCTCAGTCGGTTGAACATCCAACTCTTGAATTCAGCTCAGGTCATGATCTCAGGGTCATGAGATCAAGCCCTGCATGGGCTCCATGCTTACTGGAGAGTCTCCTTGAGATACTCTGTCTCCCTCTCCCTTTGCCCCTCCCCCTGCTTGTGTTCTCTTTCTCTCTCTCTAAGATAAATAAGTAAAATCTTTTTTAAAAAGAGAGACACAAACAAACAAAACAGACTCTTAAATACAGAGAACAAACTGGTTGCCAGAGGAGAAGTAGGCAGGGGGATGAAGGAAATTTGTGAAGGGAATTAAAATAACACTTACCATGTGAGCACTGAGAAATGTATAGAATTGTGGAGTCGTTACATTGAACACCTGAAACTAATGTAATTTAGTATGTTAATTATACATCTTTAGAAAATAAATAAATACTCTCTCAGCCACTATTTTTTATTTTTAAAATGCACTTCACCTCTGGAATCTTCCACATACCCTTAGCAAACACCTGCGATTGCCTATACAGAAAGCCTTATTTCCTTTTTCTAACAGGATCCTGATTTCCAAGTGGGACCACCACTCTTCCCCATTTTGAATCATGGACTTTCACCAATGAGTGCATGATTCCATCAGTGAGTAAGACATCTGCTAGAGATTCTGGGAAATAGAAGTTCCCTTCATCTTTCCTGAAAATTTTCTCTCTTCCCCACTGGATATGAACAAAGACAGCCATAGCCTCCAGCTACAGAGGTATCAGCAGGACAGAAAAGCAGAGCCTAACTACTGTGGAAGCAGAAACAAAAGAATGGAGAGAAAAAGAGGACATTGGCCACATCCATTTATACTTAAATCAAATCACATGCAAATTCCAGGTCTTCCTGTTAATGGCCCAGTGACCTCAGAAACTGTCTATTAACTTCTCTGGGCTCTTGTTTCCTTGTTTGTGTAACAGTGATAATTGTACACTCCATGGTGTTGTGTGAATGTTGCATTATATGACAATCACCAAGTCCCAGAACAGACCTGGAACATATTAAGTGCTCAGCCAATGAAGGCTTTCTTTCATGGCCCTGCCCCTAAGGAGAGGACTAGACCAGCATGATATAAGGAAAGACTTGAAAATAAGATTCTTGTTTGGAGTTTGATAAGACTCGAAGCCCTTCTCTCCTGCTACTTTGTGTGATACATCACCTCTGCAAAGGGTGGGGGTAGGGCATGCTCTGCTAAATTATTTCTTACTGTCTTATTTTCATATCTGTTTGCATAATTCAATTTGAATTCTCATTTGCATATTAATTTCTTTTCCAAGAACAACCCTGGACCAATATGCAATATCGTGTGTGTGTGTGTGTGTGTGTGTGTGTGTGTGTGTGTGTGTGTGATATAAAGCATGCATTTATGGAGCGGGCAGTCAGGAGTCTGATAAACAGCCAGCTAGAAACACAATTTCCCCAGTCACAGCCATCCTGAAACTCTTCATTTCCAATCTCTTTGACCATATACTAAGGTCCTGGTCCCACTCAGTGTAAAATTGCCTAATTTTAATGTAAACCTGAGAAAGGAGAGAGAGACAGGTAAAAAAAAACAGAAAGAAGAAGAAGAAAGAAAGGGGAGGGTCTTTATTATTAGAGGAGACCAGATCTTCTCTTACTCTTCAGATTTATCTGGGAAATTCAAGGGCCCAGCTGGCTCCTTCACAACAACAGCAGTAGATAAGGAAGTAACATGTCTGACCTATTTGAACATCATCCAAAAGGAAATCCTCTCCCCACCTGCAGGAAACTCCAAGACTGCATCTGGCAAGAGAACACAGAAACAAGAGGCAGCTACATTTGAGGGCAGGACTATAAATCGGCAATATGTAGCCAGCTCTGTTCTTACTGCATATTTCCCCTTCCCCAGCCCTAGGGTACCCAGCTGTGAAATGGGCCGTCAGAAATAATGGGGAGTGAGAACTAACGTCAGCTCCAGGTTCACTGCTTCCAGCACAATCCCGTAAGCATCTGTCCCAAACCCCACAATAATAGGGGGTGTGAAACTAGCAGGAGTACCATAAGCACCCCAGTACTTCTTCCAAAACTCCTCCTGTTTCACAGCATCTTTTTTTTTTCCTTTTCCCCAGCAAAATCCTTTTCATCTCTCAACTTGCATATTGTCTCTTTTGTGATGTCTTCACAGCATTCATTACCCAAACAACCCCAGGCATCCTTTCCTTTCAGTCCCATATTGCTCTAAAAGTCCACAAGCCCCTGAAAGATCCTGATGCATGGCTGCTTTCAATGCCTGTGACCCCTGTCAGAATGGGAGTCTTCAGCTCCATGTGGCACAGCCTTTTCCCAAGCCACTGAAGGATGGAAGCTGAATGAGATGAAGAACTGCACTGGAGAAGCTCACAGTCTAAGGTCAGATACAGAGGGAAAATAAAATGACCAAAGAGATCAGAACAGGTATAAAGGACAGAAGCAGCACAGAGGTGGAGGGGTAAGCTCTGTTGGGAAGGGATGAGAGGCGCAGGGAGGCCTCCCAAGAAAGGACACCTCGAGGACTAGGATCTACTACAGCGTCTCACACAACGGCTCCTCCAGCTCCAGCCCAGTTTTTTCGATTCTCTGAATATTCTGGACCTCAGGAACATCTTAGAAAGTTATTCCCAGTCCCATTCAGTTGTTCTAGTAATAAAAATCAACTTGGAACTCTGAAAATCTATGCTGGCATTTAACATTTTAGATTCAAGGGAGGGTGCCAGCCATGTGGCTGAGATCAGATCTAATTCAGTTCAGCCCCAGACTCATTAATTATTAAAGAATGGTTTTTTCTTTGCCCTCTGCGAGAGTTGAAACTGGCATCATCTACTCAAAAACCAGTGTTCAGCTCGGCCCAGCATTATTTCATTTAATAGTTCAACGAGGATGACAATCTTCTCTTTAACTGTCCACATGTTGCAGAAATCCCAGTTTGTCAGTCCCAGTATTGACTCAAAGTCCCTGTAGTTCCCCACACACACAAAGCAGAGCATTTCTGTTGTCCTTTCTGCTCTCTCTACCTTAATGTCACTCTCTCTTCTCCCTCAAATTGCATCTTTCTTTCTTGAGACTCCTCTGTGTTTCCTTGACATTATAACAGAAACTCCATTAAAACAAAGAACCTTGTCTGATTCCTTTGCTGTTCTGTGTCTCCAGCACCTAGCCCCAGGCCAGACATAATGTGAGGGTTCAATAAATATTTGTTGACTGACTATATGGCATGATGGATGATAAGATGAAGGCATCTCCTCCTCCAAGAAGCCTTCTCTGATTCCAATGCTGGGTTTATTTATTTTTTTAATTATGGTCAATTAGCCAACATATAATACATCATTAGTTTTTGATGTAGTGTTCAGTGATTCCTCAGTTGCATATACAATCCAGTACGCATCACAACACATGCTGTTCTTAATCCCCATCACCCAGCTACCTCAGCCTCCCAACCCCTCCCTTCTGAAACCCTCAGTTTGTTTCCCAGAGTCCAGAGTCCCTCATGGTTTGTCTTTCTCTCTGATCCCTTGCTATTCAGTTTTCCCTCCCTTTCCCTATGGTCCTCCATGCTATTCCTTATATTCCACATATGAGTGAAACCAGATAATAATTCTTTCTCTGCTTTACTTATTTCATTCTGCATAATACCCTCCAGGTCCATCCATGTCAATGTAATTGTAAGTATTCATTCTTTCTGATGGCTGAGTAACATCCCATTGTATATATGGTCCACATCTTCTTTATCCATTCATCTGTTGAAGGACATCTCAGCTCCTTCTACAGTTTTCCTATTGTAGACATTGCTGCTGTGAACTTTGGGGTGCATGTGCCCCTTCTTTTTACTACATCTGTATCTTTGGGGTAAACACCTAATAGTAAAATTGCTTGGTCATAGGGTAGCTCTATTTTTAACATTTTGAGGAACCTCCATACTGTTTTTCAAAGTGGCTGTACCAGCTTGCATTGCCACCAACAGTGTAGGAGGGTTCCCCTTTCCCACATCCTCGCCAACACTTTTTGTTTCCCACCTTGTTAATCTTTGCCATTCTAACTGGTGTAAGGTGGTATTTCAATGTGGTTTTGATTTTAATTTCCCTGATGGCTAGTGACGTTGAAACTCTTTTCATACGTCTGTTAGCCATTTGTATGTCTTCTTTGGAGAAGTGCTGTTCATGTCTTCTCCCCATTTTTTGACTCGATTATTTGTTTTAGGGGCATTGAGTTTGAGAAGTTCAGTATAGATCTCCCTCTCCTGACTGCTCCCACAGCCGTTCTGCCACATCCAGCAAGACATATTCTCTTTCTCTATCTGTTTCTATCTCCACTGCTAGGCTGTGAGCCCCACTAGAAGAAAGGACATGAGTGTTTCATCTGTTATTCCCTGGTTCCCGCTGAGAGACAAGCCCAAGGATGTGCTCAGACAGTAAATGACAGTTAAACTCAATGGAAACCCTCAACTCCTAGGTAGCTCATTGCAGACTGGCCCTGGAGCAGTTCCCAAGGACTCACTCTACCACCTGAAAACTTCCCTGGTACTGAAGAGATTCTTAAAGAAAAAAAGCATCAGGAGGGCAGAAATTGGGAAGTGTGTTGCAATAACTGTCAGGGGCCAAGAGCCCCGTCACAGCTGTGTTCATGCGGAAAAGAATGAATTATGAAAGCGTTATTGTTGATTGCCATTAAAACTAAAAATTATGGGGACGCGAGGGTAACTCACATGGTTAAGCGTCCAATTCTTGATTTTGGCTAAGGTCATGATCTCAGAGTTGTGAGATCAAGCTGTGTGTCACGCTCCACACCAAGCATGGAACCTGCTTAAGATTCTCTCTCTTGGAGCACTGGCTGTTATAGGCAACTGATAAATTGTTGAACACTACATCAAAAACTAATGATGTACTGTATGATGGCTAATTGAAATAAATAAATAGATAAATAAATAAAATGCATAAAAAGTAAAGGCAAACAATAAAAAATATTCCTTCCTTCCTTCCTTCTCCCTTTGCTCCTTCCTCTCCCTCCTGACTTGCTCACACATGCACATTCTTTTTCTTACAAATATATATATATATATTTGTGTGTGTGTGTGTGTGTGTTTATGCATACATATATTTATGTTCTGACTGTATGCAGAAGAATCTTGTGCATTCTCCAGAAGCCAACTGACATGGGTTCGGTGATAGGAAACACAGGATAGCCAACGACCACTATAGCAATAATGCACAAATGCTGTTCTGTTTATCCCAGGGACGCATTCCATTGACTCTTCCTCCTTCTGGTTTCCTGCCAGGGATGGCAGAGACCAATTCAAGGTAGCACCACTTGCTGCTTGGGATAGCACTATGGTAAGAATCATCATCAGTAGAGAGTGCTGTGCCCAGGCTGCTCATTTGTGATGGCAAACTTTGGTCTGGAGGACAAAAGGCAGATTTTACCATGAATCAACTTTACTTCCTCCCTGTAATTTTGCCCCCATCCACGTCCCTCAATAACCACCAAGGGGTACAACCCTAGCAGCTATTAACCTGTTGACACATCCTCAAGTTATTCATGTAAACTACATTGTAAGTGCATTGCCGAACTCTGTGTGACTGTGGGGTCAGCTCCGACAAAGCAGGGCATCATCCATCTGTCCCTCTCACTAAAACCTGGCTTCACGGAGAACACATGCGGCTGCACCGACCTTTCTAGCAGTAACTCCTTACTCTGCTGGAGCCAGTGATTCCTGGAGGGAACATCTGGCAAACCACAGGATCTTTTCTCCTTTGCAAAATCACCCAGAATTGCATGCATTGTGGAAGAGCGTTACTTCTATTTGCCAAACTGGGAAATCCTCCCCTTCATGATATTATGTCTAAAACAGACATGGTTTCAATTGCAGCTAATCGCTTGAGTTCTCTGTTTCTCACTTTTCCCCTATATTAAAGAAGAAGAATACCCACCTCCTTCCAAAGCCATAACAAAAAAGGGCAGCTCTGTTTGAACACATGGTATCTCAATGGTGTCAGTCACTAAGTGGAGATTGTTAAACTTGCTCATGATAAGAATAAGGAGGGTTACCGCGTGTATTTTTGAGTATTTAATCATGTGCTGGAAGGTATGCTAAGTACTTACACATATTATTACACTTAATTTTCATGACAAAACTATGAAGGAGCTTTCATCATAATCTCCTTTTTAGAGAGAGAGAGAGAGAGACACAGGCTCCAAGAGATTGAGCGATGTGCCCGAATCCCCATGGCTAATTATGGAGAAGAATGATGCAGGCCGTTTGAATCCACGGGACCTGATTTCAAAGCCCAGATTCTTATTATATGTGCTGCCAAGGCGAGCACTCAAAGCCCAGATTCTTAATCTAGGTTGGGGTAAGAAGAAAATTGGTGGGTGTATAAACCAGAGAATAGGCCAGATTTTAAAAAAAAAAAAAAAAAATCTTGAGGAGTTTCTCCTTCCGACTGCCTTGAATTTGCACAGGGATGGGGAAAGTTTCAAAATTGGAAGCTCCTTGAAGCTTCAGCTGTTGTCAGCCAGCACCTTGGCAGGAATGAGTTTACCCATGTTGTCTGCGGTTCCAATAGCTAAGACCATAAGCTAGTAACCCATTTGGTACGTGGTAGTCACTCAAGTAATATTAACCTAAAGAAAGAATGGCACCTTAACTTAGACTGAGAAGGTCTAGATCTATATCCATACTTCACAATTAAGCATGATACCTTCTCTATGACCATTTCTTTGTCTGTAAAAGGAGCACAGTGATTTTTTTTTTGGGGGGGAAGGGTGTTGATCAGCCATAAGATGCCAAAACTGGTTAAATAAATGCACTAAGATGGGTTCCAATAATGTATTTTTATATGGATCTGAGTTTTCCGATGGCTGGGAAAAGAAAACCTTCATAAAGTTAAAAGAAAAACAATGAAGAAAGAATGAATGACCATGTTCATATTGTTGTCAGACTGAAGGTTCCCTGAGGATTAAATTGAGACCACATTTGCCTTAATCACTGGCACATCTTCAATGCTGCGATGGGCTTGATGAAGTATATACATTTGGAGACTAAAGGAATGTGTCACCAAGAATGTTTAATATGACGGAAAGAGATTTCTGAGATAAAGGTAGGTGGGAAAATGAGGGATAAAAAGAATTGCACACACAACATAAACTCAACTTCATTTTTTTTTTTAAGTGCATGGGAAAAATTTTAAACCCAGAAGGAAACATGCAAAACACAAAGTGGTTGGCTCTTGGTAATAAGCTAATGGGAAATCATTTTTTTGCCTTCACTGATTTTTTTTCTGAATTCTCCAAATTTTCTGTAATGATCAACTGCTAACTGATAATCACTAAATAAATAAAAAATAAAACTGTACCCAGTGCCCAGCTTCTGGCATAATGAGGAGGAAACTCTGAGTCTCAGCTGTGAACTGCAACACTTTATATCTGAGTAGATGCTTAGCCCTGGGACCTATTCCCCAGCTGCGTTATGAACATGTGCTTGCCTACTACAAACCACAAAAGCTGCACAACACACTTGGTGAAAGCCCCGTGCCCCTCTTTGGTGCAAGCTAGGGGGAGGGCATTGTCAGGATATCTCAAGACAGACAGAGACCTGTAGATGCGTCCCCACACAAACTCACGTCCGTGACTACTCATCAGGTGAAGCCAGAATATCAGGACCAGACCCAGTAGCACTTCATGCCGTCACTTCGTCTGTGTCTCCTTTTCCAGCTTCCTCATTATTTTGCAACCTAATAATAAGCATATTTCTGAAATCCCCGACACATCTCCAGTAGCGCCAGAGAGGATAAGGAGACGGAGCCCAGTGCCAATGAATGAGAAGGGAGATGGAAAACTGTAGACATACTGGGGGAAGCTATTTCATGACAACTTGCAGCAATTTTACAGAGTGATGGAATATTGTGGGGCCCAACAGTGCCCCACATTTTTGAAGTGATGGTCTGGAAACTGCCAATTCCATCCCTTCCATGAACCTGCTCTGGTTTATGGCTCTGTCTCTGGTTGTCTATTAACATGAGTTAATGCCAGTATAGTCAGAACCTTTGCAACAGAAAACAGCCACTCTTCAGGCTGGGTGGCTATCCACAGGAGTGCCGATGTACAGGAAAGGAACATGACTTCTCTCTATGATCCCTTTCACCACCTTGCCCTGGTGGAAAGCTATAAGTCTTATAATGACAATGCTTCCTTTCAGTGAGCTCTGGCCCCTAAGCCTTTAAGATAAAGTCCTGCTCTCTCCTTCTCCATCCTTACCATTCAAGTGAGAGCTGCCAGCATTCTTCATCTCTCCTGCACCACTTGCTTCCACCCTTGCCCACTATAGTCCATCCTCCACCTGCAGCTAGTGAGGAGTGAGATAATCACATTACTTCCTTGCTTAAAATATCCTAATGGCTTCCCATAAGGCTGAGAACAAAACCAAAACTCTCTACATTGGCCTGCAAAGGACTACATGACTTGATATTCCTCCCTGACATCCTCTGGACTTGCCTTCTTGGCTGTGTTTCAACCATGTTCTTTACAAATGTACTCAGCTGCTTCCTACCTCAGGACATTTGCACTGATAACTCCTTCTGCCAAAGAGCCTCTGCACCCTACCTCCCACCCCTCCATCTTCTCTTAGTTGGCTCCTACTAGGCTTTCAAGACTTTGCCACAAATAATGTTCTCTGGACCAGCCAATCACTCTCTATCTCATCACACAGTTCAATTGTCCATATGTTTATTACCAGCTTTTAAATGTATTGTCTTCTATTGTCTATCTCCTTCCTTAAAAAAGCAAAGCCCATAAAAGTCCAAGGACCTTGACAACTGAATTTAAAACTGTGCCTCCAGAACCTAGGATAATGCCTGACAATGTCAATCAAAATTTCTTTAATGCATTCCTGAGTGAATGAATGAGTGGACAAGACTCAAGCTTAAATGTCATCCCAAACCCCAGAACTGCTGTTCTTTAACCGGTGACTGTACACAAATGCCCCTCTCACCCCAAATTTTCAAAGACGAAGAAAAACCTCTTGAAGAGAAAAAGTGATTCTGAATCCTAGTTTTACCACTGACTATATGATCCTGGACAAGTTCTCTCAAGTTCTATTTCCCTCAGTCTTCTCTTCCAAAGTAGGAAAAGCAGAGAAATAGAGGCACCCATGTCATAGGGCCCTGGTGCTGATTAAATGAGTAGACATGGATCAAGGGCTTTGTACAGCACGTGGCACATGGAAGTCCTGCACAGGTGGCTCATGTTACCTCCACCACAATTCTGTTGTAGCCACGTTGGCGGCATTGTGTGAGAGAGAAAGAGCCCTTAGTTCTGTCACTGGAAATGGAAAGTAGTCTGAGCTACAGGGAGCAAGTTCAGATGCAGGAGGACAGAAAAGAGACTAGTCACTCCCAAAACTGAGTGGTCATGAGGCTGGGCCAAGGGAGGGACGTGCAAATAGACTTGAGTTAACGGATGAACATGGCAATGCAGATGTGGAGTTAGACTTTGAAGCCACAGCTTGAAATTGACCATCTGCAACAACAACAGCAACAACAACAACAACAACAAATGGCCTTTACCAGAACCCAGACATGATAGCAACCTAGTCTTGGACCTCTGACCTTGGAACTATGCGAAATAAATTTCTTCTGTTAAAAGCTGCCCAGTGTGGGGTCTTCTGTTACAGGAGCCTTAATGGACTAAGACAAGGAACCCACCTCTTTCCTTCATGGGCTTTTATTCTGAATGTGCTCAAAGACAAGCAACAGAAGGGACAGTGGTGAGGAAGACACACACCCAACATGAGGTTAGCGCTTTCTCTTCCATTTCTTCGTTCCCCCCATGGTTTTCCAATCCCTCCTCTCTAATGAAATACCACTATCACTTCACTAGCTCCTGCTCTGAGGTGACTGCTCCGAGGTGGTGCCCAGTATCTCACACAGCTTTCCCTCTGACCAGTCACTGAGACAGACCCTGTATGCTTCCCTGGGCCCAGAAATTCTTCCTCTCTTCTATAATATTTGGTATATATTAAGTAACAGTGTTCCACATTCTTTATCTCAAAAAAAAAAGTGTTCCCTTCTAAAGTTATAAAGAAAAGGAGATAACCTAGAGAACAATCTGTCCCCCTCATCACCTTCCCATAGGCCCACCAATCATCAGGCAATTAATGAGAAAAAAAAAAAAAAACATACCCTAGAAACACAGGGGATGACAAGCACAGATCCTTAAGGATTGGTTAAGGCTTAAGATGCAACAAGAAGTGAACCAGATAACTTAAAAGCTGCATTTTCCTCTCTAGATTCCCAAGGGACTTCAACACTATTTCCATATGACGATGTTCCGAAGTCAAGTGTTTGTAACTCTGAGTTCTCCTGTGAGTAACTGGACTGAACTGAGCTCTTCTGAGTTAAACCCAAAGAAAGTCAAAGAAAGATGAGTTCCACTGAGAACTTCAGGAGGGAGGGGGACCCTGACCTACGTCTTGACATACACATGTGGGAAATCACCTTTCAGAAAGTCAAAGGTTTGACTGAAGGTCAGATGTTATTTTGACAAAGGAAAGGCTCCTTCCCTTGAATAAGATACTGTCCATTTTGGGAATGAAAGTCCACCCAGGGGAACAAATTCAAATGCCTTTAGGGGCTAGCAGATCCAACAATATATAATATGACCAGGAAGTTAGGAGGATGAAAACCAGAAAATGCAGCCCCCTTTCAAAGGCCCTCAATTTCAGAAACATTTTCAATTCCATGACTGACAAAGACCCTTTGAGCAGTGGCTCTTCATGCCCTCACACAGGTCTCAGAGCAGAATCCCTATTACTGACATTTGCATCCAGATAATTCTTTGTTGTGAGGGGGTGCTCTGCTCCGTGTAGGATGACTAGACTCTATACAGTAGATGCCAAAGGCACTCCCAGAGTTGTGTGATCAAAAATGTCCCCAGGGGCGCCTGGGTGGTTCAGTGGGTTAAAGCCTCTGCTTTTGGCTCAGGTCATGATCTCGGGGTCCTGGGATCGAGTCCCGCATTGGGCTCTCTGCTTGGTGGGGAGCCTGCTTCCCCCTCTCTCTCTGCCTGCCTCTCTGCCTACTTGTGATCTCTTTCTGTCAAATAAATAAATAAAATCTTTTTTTAAAATGTCCCCAAACATCACCAGAGGTACCCTGGGGAACAAAATTGCTGCCTCCCCTCACCACTTGAGAAGAAAATATAGAATGTCATCACAGCAAAGAGCAGTTCAAGAGGACAACCTCGCACTGGAAACAGCTTTATAAACCATCACGTTTCATCCCCACAGCAGTCTGGTGAGGAAGGAATCATTACCCTAGACGAACAGATGAAAGAACAGAAGCAAAGCCAAGTTACTCTTGCATGTGGCAGAGGTACTACTCAAACCAAGCCCTTCAGACGCAAAGCTGCGTTTTTGAGCAGACTGACTGCCTCAGTAGGGGATGTTTCAAAGGATGGGACATCTATGCTGACAGTCAGAGAGAGCTGGCCTTAACTTCTGTGTTTGGAATATGTCTCAGCCATTTCTTTATCCACAGTGTGGAAGATGAGCTGGAGAGAGGCCACCACAGTTCGGGGGAGGCTGTGGCCATATTGATGACAAATGACAAGGCTGTGCACTAGAGCAGTGGGAATAGGGATAGAGAAGAAGATATGAAAAATATTTGGAAGACAAAATGAG
Organism: Meles meles; assembly: GCF_922984935.1. Taxonomy (NCBI): domain Eukaryota; kingdom Metazoa; phylum Chordata; class Mammalia; order Carnivora; family Mustelidae; genus Meles; species Meles meles. The sequence continues at coordinate 13,743,742 of NC_060066.1, read as the reverse complement.
CAGGATTGGTGATTAATTGCACTAAGATTAAAAAAAGAAACAATGGCAAATTCTAGAATGAATCAGCATTAGTGACGATAATTAACACCAGCTGCTTTAATAAACAATGCAAATATCTCAGCTGCTTAACAAAGTAAAGGTTGTTTCTCACACACATCATAGTCCCTTTGCGTGTATGGCTGGAAGAATTTGATGTGGTGATTCAGAGGTCTTGCGTCCTCTGGTGCTGCCATCCGCTAGGTCAAAGTTCAGCAAACTACAGCCCAGGGGCCAAATCCAACCACTGCCTATTTTGTAAATAAAGGTTTATTAGAATACAGTCCTGCCTCTTTGTTTACATATTGTCTATGGCTGATCTCACACCATGCCTGTCATGTTAAATAATTGCAGCCGAGACCATATGGCCAGGAAAGCCTAAAATATTTACTAACTGTCCCTTTTTAGAAGAAAATTTTCTCTGGAATTCTCCTACTGAATCTCCTTCAGTCAACCAATGGCTAAATAAAGGAAGTAAGAGGGATCACATGTGAAGTTTTATAGCCAACCCTGGGTGCTGTGCAGACCATTTCTGGGGCCATAATTCTCCTGTGGGCCAGAACTCAGTCAAGTGCCTACCCTCACTGCAAGTGAGCCTATGGCTAAGCTTGCCCCACCATGGACTCCTCCACATCTTCCAGGCTCACTTGCCACATATCCATGACTCTGGACAAACTTCCCTTGGCTTGACTCTCATCCTGTGGTTTCCTTAGAATGGAAGATCCACATCATCTTGGAAAGTGCTCTAAACAACCATATCTCACTGAAACTCCATTATGACCAACATAAACCTCTGAGCCCTGAGTTTGAACAAATGTGTTAGGTTGGTTGATAATAGTAGAATAAACATGACCCCACTTAATGAATTTTCTCAGAGCTGTATAGTCTTTATTAGCTCAGGTAGGGATATCCATGGAAATTCAGTTTAACTCAATAATACAAAGTGTCTACTTTATGCTTGGTGCTGTGCCAAGCAGAAAGAAAAATAAAGACATCCCGGATACCTGCCGGGGAACTCATCCTATGCGTGAAATGCATAAATATAGAAATAACAAAGGAAGTATTATGGCTAAGTTCAAAAAAGGTGGAGGTTTATCTTTTCATCAGCTCAGAGAAAGAATAGACCATGAGGACTAGGGTAGCTGAGATTTACTTCCTGGAGAGAAAGAATAAAACCCATTGTGATTTATACCTGCTTTCAATAAAAATTAAAATAAGAGTGAAGGTTGACAAAATCTGAAAAGTGCTTTATTACTTAGAAGGTATTCTCACTAGGTAATATCCTTTAATATTCAGCAAAATCTTATGAAATTGGCGTCCTCAGGACTAACATATTGCCACTGAGAACCAGTCCTCAGTTGTGACTTGCCCTGGGACATACAGCTGGTGAGAGGATGGTAGGCCCAAAACAGGGTTAAATTTTTCTTTTTCCTTTTCTCTTTTTTTTCCTTCACCCGATTTCTAATCCAGGGCTCTTCAACTCTACCACATTGCCATTAAAAATAAAATAGTGTTCTTTGACAGACTTATATTGCGACAACTGCAGAAAGCTCATGATGTGTTCCAAAGCAAACAGAGGCCAAGAAAAACCTTTCTGCACAGACAGTGAAATTTCTATTGGCTTCGAAGACGACCCAGCCAGGGGCGAGGGAAACAAAGCCACAGGTGGCAAGCTTTCTCCAAAGATTGCTCCATCCAGTTCTCGGGTTGAAGGCAGCTTTGAAGTTAAAATACAGCACACCAGCAGGTAAAGGAAGTGGACCTGTGGGGGATATCTGTGGCATCAAGTTCAGTCAGCGAATTAGACACAGACTAGTTGACCGAGATGGTGCCAAGGAATTCCGGCTTCTACTTAGGGTCATGCTCCCTAACCTCCCCCAAACTCCTTCTGTTTGTCATCTTGACTCACAGGAACTAGGATAGTAAGGTCCTGGATACCAGAAGAAGTCGGAGTATGTAACATATATGCATACACGGAGTTCCCTACCTCAGCACAAGCTTCTCCCAGGTCAGTGGAGCAGAGAAGTGCCATCCCATAGACCTGTTAAGACTCCTTTGAGCCAACATTTCCATAGGATGAACAGCAGCAGTCACAAAGACAGGTTTAAGCAGAGGATCTCTCTTTGGGGAAGCTACCCATGGAAATGGGAAACAAAATGAAGTCCAATTTGCTTTGGCATTAGTGGATAATCTATACCCTCATGACATGACATATAAGCTTTTGTCAGCACTGTCATTAGTTGTGTCCTGGTCCCTATAGACACTCAACAAATGTTTCTTGAATGGGTAAATCTCAGACAAAAATCTGGCTGGACAGGAAACTATGAGGAGGTGGAAAAATCCTAGCACTGAAGTTCAAAGTATCCTGGACCCACTGCTATCTACCCATGGGACATCGGACCTATCAGCAAGCATTTAGAAAGTGGGAGCATTTTGTCTATCCCCTAGAACTAAAGTCAGGACTAAACAATAGACATTTGGGGGGAAATCATCAGTTAATCATATCAAAGTGAATCAGCAGAACACGAAAGGAATCTTCAATATGTACTTGTAGCTGTACAGATCCATTGCTAGTCAGGAGAAAGAGAAGATAGTCTCAATCAATAGGATAAGAGGGGGTCTTCTAGTCAATGAACTGGGCAAAAATTCAGATTTATATCCACATGGTCAGTTGGCCAAAATGATGGAGATCAGAGAAACAAGAAGGCAGAGACCCCACCGAATGAAATCATGACTCTCATTATGCCTCTAGATGCCATTATGCCTCTGGATGTTTCTTGGTGCTTGTATTTGTTTATCAACGTTTGTGTTCATGCAAAGACCCACATGGCTCACTCTCAGAGTTTGGCAACTCTGAAAAAGTTTGTTCCACTGTAGATGGATTTTTCTCCTCCTCACCAGTATTATTGCCATAGAGTAGACTGTACTCTATCTGCCTTATTTAATAGTAGTACCAATGGTGGCAGAAAACATACGTAGCAAATGTTGTGCTAAGGATATTCCATTTATTGAAAACTTGCTGACAGCCATGAACCAGGTAGTCATTTAACTCACACCTCAGTATGTCTTCAAATCCCACCTGCAAGTGACTTACTCTCTTTTATTCAACATATGCAATAGGATCTTCTAGGCACTGAGAATATGGCAGGGAACATACCAGGCGAAATGTCTGGTCTCCTATGGATTGTTACCTACTAGTGGGAAAGGAAAGACAATAGCCAAAAAACAAACAAACAACAAAAAAACAGTGATCACATAAGATAAGGAGTTTTCTAAGGAGTAGATGTGACGGAGGAACTGAAAGTGGCTTTATGTTAGATAGTAGGGGTGTTATTATTAGTCTAATTTTACCAACGGGGAAAGAGAGACTCAGAGAAGACAAACAATTTGTCTGAGATCATACAGCCACACACTGACAGAGCAAGGTTGGAATGAGAACGGAAATCTTCATGAGGGAGGAAAAACTGAAGCTGGTCTTGAAGTAGGTGAGGATGGAGAAGAGAAGACGGGAGGGGAAGAGAAGGGAGGGGAAAAAGAAAGAGGAGGTGAGCAGGAAGAAATGGATATTCGTTGAGAACTTATTGAGTTTCAGGCACCAAACAAAACATTTTAGATCTCTCAGTTCAGTAAGTACTTATTTTTTTTAAATAAACAAATGTAGTCATCCTACAGATAAAGAAACTGAGATTCAGAATAATTAAGTGACCTCCCAAGGTCACACAGTTGGTGAGTGATGACACTGGCCATTAAGCATGTAGGTAGGAATTGTAGTACTATGTGCAAGGAAGACTAAGAAAGTGGGGTGCCTGAGGCAGAAGTCCACACTGGGGATTACTGAGAACTCTAACTCAATAAGTTAGCGAACCAATGAGAGATTGCAGAGAATAGTTGAGGGGATGCGGTGGAAGTTGGAACTGGCATAGGAGACAGTAGGGTGTACAGCAGGTTTTTCAGCAAGAGATGAAATCCAAAGATGAAAATTAAAGCTCTCTCTGACTCTTCTCTCTATCCTTGAAGTCATCGCTCTTAAGTCTGGCTCCCCAAAGATGTTCTCTTCTCACTTTACCTTAGAGTTAGTTACACCTTCTCTCTGCTCACTGGGCTCCTCAACAGCACAGATACCTCATTCTGGCCTTGCCATCCTCTTGGCATTTGGGCACAGGGCCAGGCACAGAGTGTCCAATTCCGCCTGGCAAGGCTCATTACAATCAGGCAGACAAGCTGCCTAGCAGACGATGAAAAAAATGGCGCCAAGGTGGAGAGTCCCAGTGACAGATCCAACCAGGAGGAGATTCACCCAAGATGACCTGAGGCAGCATGGCCAGAGAGCTGAAACCAAAGTTATTTTAAAAGGGCATTAGGATCATCCCTGTGAAAGGGGCTGGGGGCAAACAGCCAATTCTAGGTGTGAATGAGGCAAAACTGAAATGGGAAAATGAGCCGTGCGTTAGAAGGAGAGTCGAGAACAGAGCAGAATATAGTGTGAAGTGTGAGTCGGGCCAAGGGATCTGAAACTAAGACCATGAACAATGAGATTCCTTGCAGGAGCTCCCCTTTATGAGTTGCCGAAAACCAGTAACAGAGCAAATGTGATGATAAGGACAACCCACAGGATGGGTCCCCATTAAACACACATTAAAAAAAAAAAGATGTCAAGCAGAGAGAGTCAAGTATCATATGGTCTCACTTATTTGTGGAGCATAACAAAGAACATGGAGGACATGGGGAGATGGAGAGGAGAGGGACTTGAGGGAAACTGGAAGGGGAGATGAACCATGAGAGACTGTGGACTCTGAAAAACAACCAGAGGGTTTTGAAGGGGCGGCAGGGGGGTGGGGGGGGTGGGAGGTTGAGGAACCAGGTGGTGGGTAATAGGGAAGGCACGTACTGCATGGAGCACTGGGTGTGATGCCAAAACAATGAACACTGTTATGCTGTAAATAAACAAATAAACGAATTAAAAAAAAAAAGATGAAAGAAAGATAGAAAGGCATGGAGATAGGAGTGAGAATATAGAGGAGGGAAGGAAACCAATGAGAAGGAGAAAAGAAAATAAGATATGGCATGTTCAGGAAGGGTTTGTAACAGAGTTCAGCAAACTGTGGCCCTCAAGCCAAATCCAGCCCACTGACTGTTTTCAAAAAATTTTATTAAAACACAGCACACCCACTCACTTAAGTGATGTTCAGAGTAGAGTTGAACAGTAGCAGAGTTATTGCCACAAAGACCATCCAGCCCAAAAAAGCGTAAAATATTAACTATCTAGCCTTTCACAAAAAAGGTTTGCCAACCTCTTGTGATAGTAAGGGAGTGTGACCTTTGGCCCAAGAGTGGTTAAAGATAAAACTGAAATTTGTGGTTGGAGTCAGAACCCTCAATGCCTTACTGAGGAGTCTGAACCTTTTTCTACAAGCAATGGGAATCCATCTCAGTAGCCTCAAGTACAAAACTTATATCTCCATAAGCATAATTCAAAGCCAAAGGCAGTTAAAGAGCTCAACTGTTTCAACCAGTATGGCCCTCATCTGAACAGTAACCACATATTAATTGTCAGCATTCCATTCCAACTCAACTCACAAGGACTTAGAAATGATCACTGGTCACCAGTCTGCCATCTTTGAGCATCACATCACCTCTCTAGTCTTCAGTGTTCTCATGTCCAAAGTGCAGGAAATAGTCCCACCCACAGGCTTATTGTAAGGCACCAAGTGAGATAATAGAACAAAAATGATTTGTTAAATGAATAAGATGTGTTGTAAATATCAGAGATTATTCATTTATTCACTCCAGCAAAAAGGTATTGAGTGTCTATTGTACAAAAGGAGATTCAGAAATGAGTGAGGTTAGGATCCCCAATCTAGAAGGAAAGGTGGGGAAACAACCCCATCAAAGCACTCCATGAGTTCACATATAATGCAAAGTAGGGAGAAATCAATTCTGCTTGTGAGGAAGTGGGGCTGTTAAGAAAGGGTCATAGAAGGCATCTCTAACCAGGAGAAAAATTTCACCATGCCGAGAAAGGAGATAAACAGCATGAGCAAAGGCCCAGCATGACTCCATAGGAGTGGCTAGGAGACAAATGTGAATGCAAACAGAAATGAGACAGAAGAGTAAGGTAGGACACAAAAGATTTTTATGTGTTATGATAAAGAACTTGGATTTGCTCTGTAGGGAGTGCGGAACCGTTGAACGGTTTGGCACCAAGGAAGAATTGGTCAGAGTTGGGGTATGAGAGGCTCAATTGATCAGGGTATGAGTTGGATTTCCAACATTTCCTCCCCTGCATGAACAAGGCGACTGCACTACAGCCATGGCCAAGATTACCACTCATGGTCATTGTCCTTGCAGCCATTGGACAAAAGCCACAGGACCAGAGATAACAATGACAGCACATGAAAAGACACTGGACTAATCCCCCTAATGTGCCCCCTGGCTCTGGGACACCTGCCTATAGAGAATCCGTGCCAACATCTGTGCTATGTTTCACATTCCCAAGCTGGGATCCTCTCCAAGTACAATCTGAGCAGCCAATATAGACCAAGCAGGAGAAGAGATAATCAAGTTATTCAGGAGTGGGCAGAAAGAGAAAGATAATTTCCTGATTTGGTCTTACATAGTGGGTTGAGGCTTTTGCTGTCCTCTCACTTCCCCAAATCTCAGTGGTATCTTCTCCACCTTTGGAAAGAAAAGGGATTAGGAAGTGATTAATGCAGAAGGAATTGCTGTGGGAAGGATGCCTACGTGAGCTGGTGCCAAAACTGTCTCCTCCTGATTGGCCTCTCTGCTGGTGGAATCACTTAATCAAGGGGAACAGTTTCCTATTTTTGTTCCTGAAACCTCAGGGTGTCATGGAAGGGGGAACAGGACCAGGCTGCAGTCTGACATGAACAGAAGTCCTAAAAGAACTCACTGTCGCTGAAAGGGAGTCTCACCTAATAGGAAAGTATGCATCATATAGGTATATAGACATGGGTCTAAAACTAGATCCCAAGCCCCACTTCCTGTGGGACTTTAAGACACCTGCTAAACCTTTCTAAGTTTCACTTTTGTCATCTTTACAATGAGGATAATAATTCTTACTCTCCAGCAATGTTATGAAGTGAAATTAAGTAAAATATTCTATATGCTAAGCATAGTATTTAGCATGTGTCCAGCATACTGTATCTATTATTAAAATTATAGGGGCACCTGGGTGACTCCGTTGGTTAAGTGTCCAGCTCTTGATTTTGGCTCAGGATGTGATCATTGGTACCTGGGATGGAGCCCTGTCTGGGGTTCCCCGCTCAGCAGGAGTCTGCTCAACTCCCTCTCCCTCTGCCCCTCCCTCACTCATGCCTGACTCTGCCTCTCTCTCTAAAATAAATAATCTTAAAAAAATAAAATAATAAAATAAAAAAGTAAACCTCCACCTAAGAGCTTCATGAATAAGATAAATTCCCAGGGGGCGCCTGGGTGGCTCAGTAGGTTAAAGCCTCTGCCTTTGGCTCAGGTCATGATCCCAGGGTCCTGGGATCAAGCCCCGCATTGGGCTCTCTGCTCAGCAGGGAGCCTGCTTCCTCCTCTCTGCCTGCCTCTCTGCCTACTTGAAATCTGTCTGTCAAATAAATAAATAAAATCTTAAAAAAAAAAAAAGATAAATTCCCAGGTTCATAATTTAACCAGGTCTGATATAATTTTAAAAAGTAAAATAAAACCCCTGCAATGTGAAAAACTTGATATACTGAAAGGAGTGCTTGAAGAGATGATTATATTATTATAGTTCAAGATTTTTCACAGATTCCTTGATTGGCATATAGTAGATGTTCAGTAAATTCTATTGACTGGTTAGTTAAATGACTATAGAATGAATTTAGGGGATTTAGTAATTAATACATGAGATAAGCAGACCTCAAGAATATAAACCTGCATAAAACGAGTTTTAATATATAGAAAGTTTATATATATTAGAAAGACTGCAAAAGTAAATTGCCAAAAGATTCAAAGAGCAACTCAGAGAAGGGGAATTTGACATCACAAATTTCACTCATAGGTGACGTTTAAGAAACAAAACAGATGAAAATATAAAAAAGAGAAAGAGAGATAGGCAAACCATAAAACAGACCCTTAACTATAGACAACAAAGTGAGGTTTGCTAGAGAGGAGGTGGGGGGATGGATTAAATGAGGGATGGGGATTAAGGAGGGCACTTGTGATGAGCACTGAGTATTGTATATAAGTGACGAATCACTAAATGCTACTCCTGGAACCAATATTAAACTGTTTACTAACTAGAATAAGTTTAAACAAAAACTTGGAATTAAAGTAATAATAATTAAAATATAAACATAATTATGAAGTCACAGATAGATACATAAATGAAACAATGCTCAACTAACCCAGATAAACATAAATACAAACTGAAGCACTATTGTCTATCAAATTGGAAACAATTTTTAAACTGTAGCATTCTATGATAACCTGGGTCTGGTAAAATGAGACAGTTCACGCACAGTTGGTCAGAATGCACATGTATTAACTTTTCTGGAAAGCCACTTATCCAGTACTATTAAAAGCCTTTAAAGTATCTCAACATTTTGTTGCAATTCTACTCTTAGAAATCTATAATACAGAAACACCAGAGCCACAGACGAAGATTTCTCTATAGGAATGTTCACCACAGTATTATTTATATAATAGCCAAAGAAGAGGAGGAGAAAGAAGGGGAAGGAGAGGAGGAGGAGAAAAGCAAAGTCAATATCTGGGGTCGAGGTGAGCCCAAGAGAAGGAAGATACAGGACGGCTCTCTGGCAAGACAGCTAGATGAGAAATAAGCAGAGCTAAAGTGTTATACACTTTTTTGTGTGTTGTTCTAGGGTATAGTCAAAAAAAATACTAAATTTAGATTTTAACATAATAGGTGTGTTGAAAGAGCTAGGTAGGGGCACCTGGGTGGTTCAGTCCCTTAAGCATCTGGTCATGGCTCAGGTCATGACCCCAGGGTCCTGGATTAAGTTCTGCATCTGGCTCCCTGCTCAGCAGGGAGTATGCTTCCCGCCCCCCCCCACCCCGCCCATGCTCTCTCTTTCAATATCTTTCTCTTTCTCTCTCAAATGAATAAATAAAATCTTAAAAAAAAAAAAAAGAACTAGGTAGCTTGTAAAACTACGGTCATAGAGCTTATAGCTGTCAATGAGTCAAGAAAAACTGAAAAAAGAAAAAAAAAAAAAGAACCGAAACAATCACAAATGAACACAGGAAAGAAAAACAGTGAAAAGAAACATAAAAGACAGGACAGTCAGAAAGCACATGATCAAATTGTGAACATCAATCCAAATGTGGTCAGTATGTCAGTCCGTTCCAAGTGCCACAATAAAATACCACAGGCTAGATAGCTTAAACAGTGGGAGTTTATTTCTTATAATTCTGGAGGCTGGAAGTCTAAGATCAGGGTGCTGGCATGGTCAGTTCTGGTGAGAACCGTCTTCCTGGCTTGCAGACAGCCTCCTACTTACTGTTTGCTCACATGGCCTTTCCTTGGTGCATGCTCATGGCTCATGGAAATAAAGAAAGAGAGCATTTAACCCTAATTACCTCTTTAAAGACCCTATCTCCCATACAGTCACATGGAGGAGGGGATTAGGACTTGGGCATATTAATTTGTCAGGGACATGATTCAGGTGCTTATCAAAGAAAACTTGTCATTTACATATATTAAAATTAAGTCACTCCTCATGAGGGAAGGAAAGGTTAAAGTTTTGCTCAGCATTCATAAACAAAAAGTCTAAAAGCCAAAAAAAAAAAAAAGAGAGAGAGAGAAATAAAATGTTTTCCAGTAAAAATGAGATAGAAAATGTTCTAAGACATATATTTACAATGGCACTATAAAATGTAATGCATGCAATAATTAACAAAAATATGTATACCATTTATGGATATTATAAAAATTAATGGAAAGATATTAAAGAAAATGTAAACAAATGGTGAGCCATATAATATTCTAAATAAGAATTAATATCTTAAATATATTTATCCTCCCCAAATTGATCTATAGATTTAATATTATTTCACAAAAAAATCCTAACAGTATTTTTTCATAAAGCTGATAAACTAATTTTAAAATTTGTATGAAAAAGCAAAAGTCCAGGAATAGCCCAGATGCTCCTGAGGGTATAGTACAAGGTTACGGGGCTTCCCCGGTTAAATATCAAGAAATATTATGAGGGTTTTGGAGGGGGGATGGGGGTTTAGGTGAGTCTGGTGGTGGGTATTAAGGAGGGCACGTATTGCATGGAGCACTGCGCGTGGTGCATAAACAAAGAATCTTGGAACACTGAAAAAATAAAATAAAATTAAAAAAAAAATACTACGAAGGTACAGGAATTAACCAGCACAGTACTAGTGCAGAAACTAACAAAAAGGAAGAAAGTAGGGAGCCTGTGAGCACACACACAGACACACACAGAGAAAATGGAAACTTCGTTATCACAGAATAACCATTGTTGATCACTGGGAAAAGGATAAACCATGGAATAAACTGTACTGTGCTAACAGTTATTCATAAGTGCTAAAATGAATTTTGACCCCCAGCTATAAATCTACCTAGCTGAAAAAAAATTTGGATGCAAAGAACCAAAGTATAATGCTTTGGTGAAAGCAGTAATATGAAAGACTATATTTAATGTTTGGGGTTAGTAGAGTTTTGTTTTTTGTTTTTTGTTTTTGTTTTTGTTTTTGTTTTTTTTGAGAAAACCCAATTTGTGTGCTTGTGAATTTTATTAAAACTTTATTTTATTTTTTCGGTATTCGATGATTCATTGTTTATGCATCACACCCAGAGCTCCATGCAATATGGACCCTCCTTAATACCCACCACCAGGCTCACCTAACCTCCCACACCCTTTAACAACACACGAATATTACAAACCTTAAAAGAAAATACAAATTTCACTATGTCAAAGTTCAGAATTTACATCCAAAGACATAATAATGAAGTGAAAAGTTTCTGGCTGGAGGAAGATTTTTGAAACTAACCAATAAAGGCTTTGCATTTAGTATATATAGACACTTCCTACATACCAAATTATTTTTAAAAGACAAACAACCAGGTCAAAATAAGACAGTGTTGAAAGTGAACAGAAGAGTACATACAAATGATCCAAAAATGTAACATGCTTAATCTCTTTGGTTGAGAAACATTTACAACAGGGAAAGGAGAATTAAACCCACAATGAGTTACCATTTCATACACAACAGAGTGGTGAAAAATTAATGGTGTGTAACACCAAGTGTTGGTGAGAGTGTGGAGCAATGGGACCCAAATCCATTGCTGCTGAGAGAACATGTTGGTATGGCTGTTTGGGAAATATTTTGGCACTAAAGAGTACATGTTCACTTTTACTCTTCACATACCACCTTTGATTCTGTACTACAAGATTCTGACATGATGAACCCTGGGCCAACCATCAACTTCCTGACCCCAAGCCCCCTCACATACACACCCCCCACCCCAGCCCTACAATCAGATTCTCCCAGTTGCATCAAAGAGGGCTCTACAGACACAGCACAAAAGCAGATGAGTCATAGTAGTGATTACTGCTTCACGAGACCATGCTCAACACTGGCAAAGATGCTGCCATAGACAGAAGTCCTGTGCAGGGTCCAGCATGTGACCAGTGGCTACCAGAGCCTGAAGTAAGGGAGGACAGGTATGAAGTCCTAATGGGTAGAACCAATGGAATTATCTACCTACTGATATCTCCCAACACCTTCCTACTGATAACATCCTAACGGTGGTTACACATCTCTAACCATTCTTCACAGGTGTCACATGCTTGTGTCTACTTTCACTTGTGTGCCCTCTCAGTGGTCCCCAAACCAGCTCAGATGAGCTGCCTCTGCATTCTGATCAAGCATTGATCCTGAACCTCCATCCACATCAGAATTAGAGCTGCATCAATATTTTGAAGTGCCTGATAAGAAACTGCTTATTAGGATTTGAAACTTGTTTGCATTGGGACAAATAATTTTAATATAGCATTTGTCAATAAAACTTACTAGATCCTGTCACTGTTGCAAAACCTTAGAGTTGAAATTCTACTCTTAGAAATTTTATATTTCATATTCTATATTTCATTTTATATCACCTACCATTGCAGTCTCATATATAGTGACCATCAAGAATTTCTCAAAATATCACCATGAAAAAATTTCATTAGATGTTTAGGCAGAAAGTTACATATAAAAATTATATTTACAGAAACAAATTCATACTTATCATTAAAAAGTTGGAAGTATTTTATATACTTAAATGTATTGTAATGTAAGAGATAATGGTTTACTCCATGTGCTTTACTAATATTATCATTTTTTTAATTTAATTTTACTTTTTTCAGTGTTCCAAGATTCATTGTTTATGCACCACACCCAGTGCTCCATGTAAACGTGTCCTCCTTAATACCCACCACGAGGCTCAACTAACCTCCCCACCACCCTCCCTTTCAAAACCCTGTTTGTTTCTCAGAGTCTGCAGTCTCTCATGGTTTGTCTACCCCTCCAATTTCCCCCAATTCACTTTTCCTTTCCTTCTCCTGATGTCCTCTGTCTTATTCCTTATGCTCCACAAGTAAGAGAAACCATACAATAAATGACTCTCTCTGCTTGACTTATTTCACTCAGCATAATCTCTTCCAGTCCCGTCCATATTGATACAAAAGTTGGGTATTCATCCTTTCTGGCGGAGGCACAATACTCCATTGTACATATGGACCATATCTTCTTTATCCATTTGTCCGTTGAAGGGCACCTTGGCTCTTTCCACAGTTTGGCAACTGTGGCCATTGCTGCTATGCACATTGGGGTACATATGGCCCTTCTTTTCACTACATCTGTATCTTCAGAGTAAACATCCAGGAGTTCAATTGCAGGGTCATAAGGTAGCTCTATTTTTAATTTCTTAAGGAATCTCCCCACTGCTTTCCAAAATAGCTGTCATTTTCTAAGAGTTTCATGACATGATAAAAATTGAGAATCCATGCAGGAGAGGAACCATTGCATTGCACATATGTTTCAGAACACACATTCAAGAGGATTCTTAACAGTCCTGTTCATTGGCCTAGACATGGAAACTCTCCCAGCTCTGCATCACCAGGAGGATAAATGGCGAAAGTCTACTCTTTGCCCCACTCTGCAGCAGTAACAAGGGAAGCACTTACAACCCCAGGTGATAATATGGATGGATCTCAAAATCACAATGCAACATCAACTCATTAGGGAATTTTCTGGAGATGGCAAAGTTATAAAGAAAAGCAACGAAATGATAAGCATGAGAAGAAGGAGGGGCATGTGATAGAAGTTGGAGCAGTTCTTGAAAGAAGCCTCCATGTGTTGCCTAACCTCGGTGGCCAGTGCTCTAGCGAAATGTTCTTTCTGATTTAAAAGTGTGTTTAAGCAAAGGAAACAGTCCACAAAACAAAAAGGCAACCCACAGAATGGGAGAAGATATTTGCAAATGACAGTACAGACAAAAGGTTGATATCCAGGATCTATAATGAACTTCTCAAACTCAACACACACAAAAATCATATCAAATCAATCATATTAAAATGCAAATACAAATTTGCAAAAATACAAAATACAAATCATATCAAAAAATGGGCAGAAGATATGAACAGACACTTCTCCAACGAAGACATACAAATGGCTATCAGACACATGAAAAAATATTCATCATCACTAGCCATCAGGGAGATTCAAATTAAAACAACATTGAGATACCACCTGACACCAGTTAGAATGGCCAAAATTAGCAAGACAGGAAACAACGTGTGCTGGAGAGGATGTGGAGAAAGGGGAACCCTCTTACACTGTTGGTGGGAATGCAAGTTAGTGCAGCCACTTTGGAGAACAGTGTGGAGATTCCTCAAGAAATTAAGAATAGAGCTTCCCTATGACCCTGCAATTGCACTGCTGGATATTTACCCCAAAGATATAGATGTAGTGAAAAGAAGGGCCATCTGTACCCCAATGTTTATTGCAGCAATGGCTACGGTCGCCAAACTGTGGAAAGAATCAAGATGCCCTTCAACGGATGAATGGATAAGGAAGATGTGGTCCATATACACCATGGAGTATTATGCCTCCATCAGAAAGGATGAATACCCAACTTTTGTAGCAACATGGACGGGACTGGAAGAGATTATGCTGAGCGAAATAAGTCAAGCAGAGAGAGTCAAGTATCATATGGTCTCACTTATTTGTGGAGCATAACAAATAACATGGAGGACATGGGGAGATGGAGAGGAGAGGGAGTTGAGGGAAACTGGAGGGGGAGATGAACCATGAGAGACTATGGACTCTGAAAAACAACCAGAGGGTTTTGAAGGGGCGGGGGGTGGGAGGTTGAGGAACCAGGTGGTGGGTAATAGGGAGGGCACGTACAGCATGGAGCACTGGGTGTGATGCCAAAACAATGAACACTGTTATGTTATAAATAAACAAATTTTTAAAAAGTGTGTTTAATGAATTACATAATCAAATAAACAATGAAAAAATAGGGGTTCTTACATTTGCCTGCCATTTAGTCAAATCTAAATGGAGCAGAGGACAGAAGGAGGTAGGGGGAGGGATGGCTGGCAAGGAAGCAAAAAAGCGAGAGGAAAACACATAAGTGCATGAACACATCTAAGTCCATTACCTCAGAGTAAATCCCCTAATGCCTTCTTTACTGAGTTCCACATAAGCTCTAATCACCTTTGCCCTAGGTTCTGGGAATTTCAGTTTACCTGTTGGTAATGACTCCTCAAAGCACTCTGCTCTAAAGGGAAAATGCTATTCTAGAAGAATAAGCCCGTTACCAAAATCCGTTCTGCACCAAGCCATCCAAACACTCTGCCTTGGGAAAGCTGGCTTTAAAATGGGAGGAACAGCCCTGAAAAGATGAATCAGGTGAAGAAATGAACTTCCAAGTGAACAGAGAAAGGGCAATTCTAATGTATAATTTTCTTCACGTAAACCGGTGTTCTTATCTACCTCTTCTTATCGCTCCTCGTTTCCATGATATCTATCAGAGCACCGGGGCCGTTAGATAGGAAATACCAGATTGGGAGAAAGCTGTTAAATAATTGGGGCTTCTGGGGGCCTAATGAAATGTACTTTTCATATATGACAGCCTCAGAGGGAAGAATCACCATTTTGCTGGATGATTTATATGTTTCTTGAAGTTAAGCCTATGCCAGATTTTTCCATGTTGGGTAAATTCATTTAATTCTGTATTTATTAAGCATAGAATAATAATTTCCAACAGTTTTACCTGTTGGCTATAGCGTAGTGCAGGGGAAATAGAAGCGGGTACTAGCCTAAACACTGTAATTCAGCAACTGTGTGACTTTGGGCAAACCATCAACCTTAACTCCCTGTGTATAATTATATAAAATGCCTGCTCCATTGACCTGTGGGTTTGTGCATGTGTCAAATGGTTTATTATATGGAAAAGTGAGCAGGTAGCAAAAAAGTTTAAACCAATTTAAATGGGCAATCATTTACACTTAAATTCCAGAATCTCAAAACGAAATTTTAACATGGGTTCCTTGCCCCCTTTGGAAAAATCAATAGATGATAACCAAGGAGTAACGACTAAGATTTTTGTGACCTGCCCCCTACCAAAGCAAGATCAGGTTTGTACTTAGACTGAGCGACCAACAGTCTAATTTCGATGAGGTCATATCCTTATCTTATGAAATAGAGGAGGAAAATGGAGGGAGGATGTGGAGAGGAAGAAGTTCATCATATTCCTAGTGAGTCCAGTTCTACAACTCTCTCTCTAGAACACAATCCACTACACAATAAAATCCAAACTACAGTAGAGGAGGAGGTTAAATCTATGTCCAGAAATACTCACTGCAGAATGCCTTATAATGCAAAAAAGGAAGAAATAAGTCATATATGGAATAATCAATGAATTGTGAGCACCTGTTGTATGCTGGCCACTGTCCTGGGCATTTTACATCTATTTTCTCATGGAGTGTTTACACTTACCCTATGAGACACTTATGTCCACCCCCGTTTTACAGAGGAGAAAATGGAGGCTCTGAGAGAGAGCTCTCAAATAGCTCATCTCAGGATGTATGCCTGGACTAGCTCTAACCAACTCACTCCATCACGATTTCTTGCCAGTGTTCCCCAGACTCTGGAAGAGGTCCAGGTTGGGACCCCTGTGGTCAGGTGACGTGCTGGTCATCTTCTGTGTCCCCATCCACCTCCACTCTCCCTCCCTCTTTACCTGCTCCCAGCCCAGGAGGCTGACCTGTGTGGGCAGTGTCTGTGGATTCTCCCCATCCCTCTGGCTGCCATGTGGCAAGAGATCAGAAGAGGGGAGACAGTGAAGTCTGGGTATTGGGTTAAAGGGTGACTGTGACCCTCAAGTCAAAGTCACAATTTCTGTCTGGAAATACTCTCTCTGTGTTCTGAAACCATTCCCACAACTCACTAGTTTAGACCGGGGGATAACACTACCCCATGGTACTAGGTCAAGGTACTGCACCATCCCTGTGGGTTCCCTACATCCATCCATTCACACATTTCTATAAATAGTCCCTTCATGGAACTCTCCTTAGACCTCGTGTACCACTCAGGTACTTATACAGACACTGAATGATACAAGTGACAGGAAAGTCCAAACAGAAGATGGCAGAGGTAGAGCCAGAACTGGTGAGGTCCTAAGATGCTACAAGGGATCTCCCATATGGTTCTTGAGCAGCCACGTCAATGCTACACAGATTTACTGACCCCATATGCTTTGGTTCAGATGGGGTATGTCACATAAGGAGCTCACAATCTAATGGTAGACACAGAGCTGTCATAGACAGACAATGCAAGACTCTGATTGGTACAACAGTGGTAAGAACAAAGAGTGGGCATGGGTGAGGGAGTATCTAATTCTGCCCTGAAAGAAAGTCTTCAAGAGGAGGTAACATTGGATAGAAGAGTAGAATTTTGCAGGCAGAGAGAGTGAAAAGTCCTCTAACTTGTAGGTAGCTACAAGAGTTGACTGGCTCCTGGAATCTCTTATGTAGGTAGATTCAGACTCATCTTATCCAAGCCTCTCCCAACGGCGCATTGAAGTCAGCAGACCTTAGGGGCTGACAGTGACAGGCCTGTTCTCACTCCTTAGCCCAGGGCTGCCTGAAGCTGATTTGTCTTCACAGAGAGACTCATTCTCCTGGAAGCCCCTCCCCAGCTGGGAACAGAACCCCAGCAAATGGATTTCATATGACTTTAAGACTTAAAAGACAAAATTTTGCCATATAATCTGTCTTAGACCAAGACTGGAGAATTCTGCCTTCATTAACACATTATACCCATAGTACATGCATGTCCCATTACTGTTCAGATATGCAAATTCCACACAGAGCAAGTGATACGGCCTCTTCCCCCTCTCAAACACAACTCCAGGCAGTGAATCAAGACTGAAAAGCCAGTTGTCTTCCAACACAGCACTGTTTCTTCCCACCTGCTTCTTCCTCTCTACACAGTAGCCTTCAACTCATTGTGCTTCAAGCAAAAATCTTTAGTCAAAGGAAAGGTCCTAGAAGCCTCCAATATTACCAGCAAACTGACTGCCTCTAAAAGATAAAAAGGGCCACTGCTTACATGGCTGTGAGTTTCTTGAACTGATGTGATTTCATTCCCAAGATCCCTACACCAAAAGCTTGAGCAAAACCTTAGGTCTGGTGACCTATTTCCCAGAGAGACTGAGAGAGCCTCCTTTCCTGTGGACTTTACAATGATACAGATGCTGTTATTTGGCTACATTGAATCCCTTAATTTTTACCTGGGGAACAGCAATATTAGTCTAATGAATGTGATAGATGTCTCGGGCCAAGAGCAGGATTATGGAGTAAGGGCTCATATCCAGCCTGGGAGTCCAACAGATAGACACTCCATTCCCTGACTCACCAGCTGACCTTGGGCAAGCCACTTAACGAATCCATTCCTCAGTTTCTCTAGCCATAAAATGGGGATAATCATAGTTCCCACCAGAGCTACTCTTTGTGAGGACTTTGATGTCAGTTTCCACAGACAAAGGGCTATTATAATTATCCCGGGTGCAGTAATAAGGAAGGCAAAAAGCCAGACAGATTTTTATAAGATTTCTCAGGTGCCAGTTTCCGGATGCTCCTCAGGAGACAGGTTGATCAAGAGGCCCACTTGCTCAAGGAGAGAAGCCCACTCCCAAGGTAGGAAACAGAGTGAGGCTGGAGGGACATTGTTCCAAACTTTACACGTTTCAGGGGTACCGTGTTTGAATGAAGACAAACACAGACTTCAGAGCTTGACATGTGTGCACACCACCTTTTTTCTGTTCCTTATCTTTTTCCAGGAACTTAGACAAGTTACTTAAACTTTCTGAGCCCAGATTGTTTAATTTACGACTCACCTGTTAAATGAATCAATGAGCCACGTATGTAAAGTGCCCACCACGATACCTGGAGCATTGTAGGCACAAAAATATTCTTTCCTTTTTTAAGTAGACTTCACTATTTGAATGGTTTTAGGGTCACATCAAAGTTGAGTATAAAGTATAGAGAGTTCTCATGTACCCCTTGCCTCCACACACCCAGGATCTCCCCGGCTGTCGATTTCCCAATGAGAGTGATACATTTGTTGCAACTGATGAAGGTACATATTGACACATCATGATCACCCAAAGCACATAGTTCACACTAAAGTTCACCCTTAGTATTGTACATTCTATAGTTTTGAAAAATGTATACTGACATATATCCATCATTATAGTATAAGACAGAATAGTTTCACTGTCCAAAAATTCCACTGTTATGCCTTCTTCCCAACCATTGGCAACCACAGATCTTTCACTTTCTTCATAGTCATGCCTTTTCCAGAATGAAATAGCACAATATTTAGCCTTTTCAGATTGACTTCTTTCACTCGGTAATATGCATTTAAGGTTTCCCTGTGTCTTCTTGTGGCTTGATAGCTCATTTCTTTACAGCGCTGAATAATACTCTATTACCTAAAGGTACTGCAGTCTAATTATCCATTCTCCTACTGAAAGACATCTTAGTGGCTTCCAAGTTTTGACAAAGATTAATATCTATGTGCAGGTTTTGTGTAAATATAAGTTTTCAACGCCTTCGGGTAAATACCAAGGAGCACAATTGCTGGATCATGTGATGAGAGTATGTTTAGTTTTGTAAGAAACTGCCAAAATGTCTTCCAATGTGGCTAATCCATTTTGCCTCTCACTGACAATGAGTGTTTCTGTCCCTCCACATACTCATCAGCATTTGATGTCAGTGTTTAGGATTTTCATCATTCTAATAGATGTGTATGTTCTCTCCTTTGGGCTTATAAATATCTCCAACTGACAGGCATTGGTCTAAGACCTAGCAAGCAGTAGTACCCCAAAATGTTAATAATATATAAATATAATATAAATATATAATAATAACCCCCCAACCTCTACATTTTACAGGGTATTTCTCTCCATTGATCAATACATAACCACCTGGTATTTATCACACCAATTGTCTAGTCTGTCTTGATGGCATTATGAATCAATTCTAGCCACAGAAACCATGTCCAGAATCAGTAGACACACTCTCAGCATGCCCAGAGCCAAAAAAGTGAACAAAATTTAGAACTACACAGTCCCCTACTTTCCATTTATTCCACTTGTAAGTATTTATCCAGTGCCTACGAGATCCTCAAAAGGCTTTGACAAAAAGAGCAAATGTTTTTGCAGAGAAATGGGACCAGGGATCCTCAAAGTAAAGCTCAGATTGGGATTAGGCAAGGATTGAAGATCTTTCATTTAGAGAAAGTTACATAAACCAGGGTAGTGAGAAAAGTTTGCTCTTGGAGCAATAAGACAAAAAAGGATAATGGCCAAGGTTCTAGCTTGTCTAGACCTTAACTCATGGTGGATTACAGTCCACCTTGCTGATCAAACAGAGTTGAGGGGAAAGATGTGTGCTGTAGTCAACACACTTTGCATAAGGACACCTGCTGACATCTCATGAAACATACTTTAATACATTTGTTATGGTGCATTGCTTTCATTAGCTTGTGGAGAATACATTTCAGAATTTATTTAAATAAGGAAGAAAACAGAGCTGTAGGCACAACTGTGCATTTTAACTAAAACATAGGATAATTTGTGTGGCCAACCAGTTGAAATATTTGACATTCCAGTTTTCTTTCTTTGCGCTTTTTTTTTTCTCTCCAAAATGAGGACATGAGAGAGAACAACCTCATAGGTCCTTGCTATTCTACACATACACGATTTTGTCTTAAGATAGGATAAATTAATTTACCTCCGCTGACCACCCAGTTATTTTGAGGGTCATCTTAACTAGCAGTTAAGATTAGCATACTACTCAAGGTCACAAAGGAAGTTTATGACATAGCTCAGATGATGACATGGGTTTCATGCTCTTTGTCCAATTTATTTGCCTCATTCAGTGATACCGACAAAAAAAAACAATAAATTATAATAAGAAAGGTAACTAATTTTGACTTAAGAGAAAAGAGAGAGGGAATAATGACTGAAATTTGTCTTTCCTCAGACCACGAGAGTAATTTGCCCAGCTTTATTAATGGGCATCTTCACATCCTTACCAACTTTAATTGCTAATTAATTAAAAGATTATTGGATAAACAATAGGTTATAAGACAATACGAAGATAACAAAATTTGCTGTCATGGTGCCTAATGAACATTCTTTACCCTATTGTCCTACTAATCTTTCCGCTCCTGGATTTCTGAAGTAAAGAAACCCAAGAGCTATTTCCTGAAAATTAGAGTTAAATCACATCAACATTAAAAGACTCCTGGGTCAAACTGTATGGAGGGCCAGCCACAGGCAATCATAATTTAATTAAAGCAGAATAGGAAAAAAAAATCACAGCAAGTGAAACAGTCTGGAATAGTGTTAAGAATCTTGGTCTAAAATCTGAATACCTATGTCCCTAACATTTGCTCTTGTGGACACTATGGACAGATACCTTCAATTTCTCTGCATCTCACTTTTCTCATCTGTAAAATGGAGATAATTTGTTCAACTGAAAGTAACAGAGACACAGAAATAATAGTGGTCTAAACAAAGTAGAAGTTTATTTCTTTAACTTGTAAAAGATCCAGAGGTTGACAGTCAAAGGCTTTGGCAGCTCCACTCTACAGAGATTTCAGAGCCTAGGTTCCTCCTATCTTGCTTTCCCTCCATGCAAAGGGCCTCTATTTCCAAGATCACCTCGTAGTCTAAGTAAGTTGCTCCAACACCAGCCTTCATACGTTCAAACCAACAGAAATCAATGCGTAAGGGGAGTAAGACATCTATATCAGGTCTCTATTAAGGAAAGTTTCTGGAAGCTTCCAGATAACACCTCAGCTTCCATCCCATGGACCTTGGGACCATGGGAATAAAATGGATAGAATTTAGTCATATGGCCACAGATATCCACAAGATATCCATATCCACAGATATGTACAGCTATGTGTCTAGGATGGGGAATTTTACCACTATATAAATAGTGAGGAGTGGAAATTGGGATATACCTAGCTGTCTCAAACGCAAGATATAGCTCAAAGGATCATTATGAGAGCTTAATAAGATAATGGGTGTGGAATAGTTAGCAAGGTGACTGGTTTATAGAAGGTGTTCAGTAATTGCTGGTTGAACCTGATGAACAAAAGAGAAAATAAAGTTTCTGAGAATTTTGAACCCTCTAAAGAGTATGGGAGGGTGCTCCCTTAGAACATGCAGAGACAAAGTGATCTGAATTCCCCAGGGGCACTAATGAGCCAGGGGATGACCTGTCTTTGACCCAAGCTTCTGTTCAAGTCTTCAAGGGACCAAGAAGTGTTAATTGTCTTATGCATCTCAATCCTCCCTGTCTTTGATCACAGTTTTTGCTCTCCAAAATCTTCTCTTGCTCCTTCTCCACCTTGCCAAGACTCAGTCCAAATAGCACTTCCTTCAAGAAGCCTTCCTAACACCCTAGGCTGGGTTAGGTGCACTTTTTGCTGAATTATCATAAGTTGGTGCATACTGCTCTCATAGAAATAATTGTATTTAGATTTACTTGCTTATATCTATCTCTCTATCTAATAATATCTCTCTATCACTGAACTGTGACATCCTTGAGGGACAAAATGAAGCCTCATACATCTTTGTATTCCCAAAACTGACCAAATCCCTTATTGAACCCCTTATTCTCATCCAGGGAATTTGAATGATGATTCGAATTTGATGAACGTTACAGGGAATTGTTGGCAAAATAGTGCTATAAAGTTTTATGTCCAACTTGGGAATTAAATGGATAAAATTCTCTTCCCTGACTCGCTGAATGCTAATGGTCAGGACCTGGTACATCGCGTGCTTAGCAAAATCCTGTTCTCCCAACTAAATGGATTGAAGATTAAAATTCATTGAGAAACCAGCATTCCAGAGTAGACAATGACAAGTTTGGGAAAGTCAGAAATCATGTGTAAACTCTGTAAGTACACAAACTTGGATAAAGAGAGAAGAATGGGAGAAACAAAACCAAAAAATATGCTTTGATGTTTTATGCCACCTACACTCAAATTAAAAATAATAATAATAATAATAATTGCAAAAGTCAGATCTGGCCTCTTTAGGAAGTCGAAGATTTTTGGTCACCTCCTAAAATTACATTAAGGAAGTAGCTAATTATTATCACAGTAAACTTCCAGAATCAAAATAACTAACAGACTTAAACAAATAAGGTATTTAGGAGGAAACGGAATTAATGCATGTTTTTTAATAACAGTAAACTAATCATAAAATAAGAGTCACAGATTTATATCCACATACCCTCCTCCCACACTGTCTAAGGTACATCCTAGGGTTAGGGATGTTTGCAGATAGCTGATTGAGGACCATGTAAATAGAAAACAATGCCTAAAGGGAAAAGAAAGATAGGCATGGAGAGTGAGTTAGAAGGCAAGGTCATGAGAATTTGGTAACTGAATAAATATGACAGAAGATGCAGAAAGAAAGACATCAGGGAAACCAGTTTAAAATTCGAGAAAGCATTAAGAAAACAAGGGAAGTATGGCTTGGAAAGAAGTGTTCACGTAGACAAACCTGTTGTTTCCATGGATCAAGGACTTCAGTCCATGAAAATAAATGTTGGGTTTATTGGGCATGATACCAAAGGTTAAAACCAGAAACAGGGTTGGAAGTACAGAAATATTCTGCTTGAATGACATGAAGAATTTTCAGAGATCCATGGCTATTCCAAAATGAACACCAGTGACAGCAAGAGGTGGGGAGCTTCTCATCAAGACCGTGACCAAGGAGATGCTAGATAGATTTACTCTAGAGGACATCTCTAGACTCGGACTGCCCACCTCTCATCTCACATCTTCTGGTAAAATCCTGACAGTCTTCGAAGAACCACCCCTTCCCTTCTCAGTCCATGGGAGTCAGGTAAGGCAGGCTCCTCTCTGCCACCGCCAGGGTCTCATGGCCCAGGTCTGCAGGTGAAGAGTCTCAGAGAATGGCTATGAAGAGAGCGTGGAATCCATGCCTGGCAAATAAGGACACCCATCCAAGGAATCACAGGGAAGTTTGACTTTCTGTATGGAACACTTAGGGTGGTAGACAGAAAGGTAAGCCAGACAGCTGCAACCTAGGGAAAGAGCCCTAGGAATGAAGACAACACGACAGAAAGCCAATGGGGAAACAGAAACATAGAGAGAGATGGGCAAAGAGAGATACAGGTTCAGGAGAGAGAAAGGAGAGACTGAGACAGAAAGAAAAAGAGAGATTCAGAGGGAGAGAGAAAGAACGAGAAAGGGAAGGAAGAAGGAAAGAAGAGAGTCAGAAATTCATAGAGAGGAACAGAGGCTGAGAGAGAGGGAAAGGAAGAAAGAAAGGGAACAGGAGAAAGACACTCAAACAAATTTCCAAGAAAGCCCTGTACATAGTTTTCCTCAGACTGGTTGTGTCTTTTTAGAGACTTAAAAAGAAAAAAAAAAAAACTTTTTTTTTTTTTTCTGTAGCCAGCCAGTTTGAGATAGGCTTATTGTCACTTGCCCCCTAAAGAATGCTTTCTGCAGACATTGTATAGAAAATCCAAGTATAAAGTGAGAAGGGTCTCTCAGACAAAAGATCAATGTCAATGAAGCTTTGAAACCAGTGTATTTTGATAAAATTGGATGCCTTTAGGTTAAAGAATAATAAAAAAATGATATTTGACATTCTATAAAGATTAAAATAAACCTGGACAAAAACGTTGGTCCCTAACCCTCCTGGGAGCTTCCCTGATGTAATCTGAACTCGTAGGCGGACAAAAAGAGACTGAAGAAAGCAACAGGCCATTCCAGGTTAGTAAGTGACAGTTTTGATAATAACAAAGGTCCTAACTGGGCACAGCCACGTACACCATGCAGATGGTCTCAGCGCCACACCACTGTCTCAAGACCGCATCCTTAGAACAGCCTCTGGTTGCTGAGAGCGGGAAAGGCAAACAGAACCCACATTCCAAGGACAGGGGAGGGATGAGGAGTCCAGTTCAGGGTCAGTCTCTTTGATGACATTCCCCAGCAAAGAGTAGTAATGAAGATATCTTTCCTCTAACAGTACTTAGAGAATTTACCGAGTCCCTTCTAATGCATCAGAGGAGAGGACATTTGTCTCCCGATTCTGGTGGTCCTTTGTAGAAGTTACAGCCATTCCTTTTAGGAATACACTCCCAAGAAAAGGAAAGGAAAAAGAAGGAGTAAAAATTTCCAAACCCGGAACAATGGAATTGGGAGAAAAAAAATACAAATGCCAAAAATGCCAAAAAGCCACATTTTAATTCTAAATACTCTGAGCCTTCCAAATACCATAACATTCTGGTGTGGCTCTTCCTCTCTGCAGATGCCTTTCAGTGCCTTTGAGGGCCTCCCCCTAAGACCAACAGCATACTAAGTAGAACTGAAACGTTCTTTATTACACCACTGGATCATGCTTTTAATAGGAGCGTATAATCTCATTACAAGCTCTAGTAGTCATCCAGATTACAATCTTAATTGCCAGTATAGGTAAAAGTGTAATAATATATGCTTATGCCTTTTTTTTTTGTAATGGCATAATTAAAGAAGAGCGAGAATTTTTTTTTTTTCCCTGTGAGCCAACCTTCCTGGCCTCAGGCTATTACAGACTTTGTTCTACTTTTAAATGTGGTATTTATATGGTTATCAATTTTTGGAAAACTATACCATATTTTAAAGACTCTCTTACACTTTCAGGAAGTCATAGAGTGGGTCATTTTTTCCCTTCCCCAAATCTCTCTCTCCCTTTCTCTGCAAAAGTTTCTGTGTAAACCATGTTAGGAGAATGAACTTCGGAAACAGAAGATCTATGTTCATCTGCTGACATGTTATCACTTCCTATTTCTGTTGACCGTGAGTATATCAGTTAATATCTCTGGGACTCGGTCTTCCTCATCCATGACATGGGACTGTAAATGCCCACTACATGCGTGGACCAAAGGGGGGGAAAATGTGTAAGTCTTCTACAACTGTAAAATATGTTTTATTTATTTAAATTCAATTAGCCAACATATAGAACATCATTAGTTTCAGATATAGAGTTCAGTAATTCGTTAGTTGCGTATAACAATCAGTGTTCATCACATCACGTGCCCTCCTTAATGCCCATCATCCAGTTACCCCATCCCCCTCTATCTCCTTTCTAGCAACCCTCAGTTTCTTTGTCTTTCTCTGATTGACTTATTTTGCTCAGCATAATACCCTCCAGTTCCACCCATGTCATTGCAGATGGCAAGATTTCAATTTTTGGTGGCATAATATCCCATTGTATATATATATATCATATCTTCTTTATCCATTCATCTGTTGATGGACATTTGGGCTCTTTCTATAGCTCCACTATTATAGACATTGCTGCTATAAACATTGAGGTGCAGATGTCCTTTTGGATTTGGAGTAAATGCCTAGTAGTGCAGTTGCTGGGTCCTAGGATAGCTCTATTTTTAACTTCTTGAGGAACCTCCATACTGTTTTCCAGAATGGCTGTACCAGCTTGCATTCCCACTAACAGTATAAGACGGTTCCCCTTTCTCTGCATCCTCGCCAAAATTTGTTGTTTCCTGTCTTGTTTCTGACTCGTGTAAGGTGGTATCTCATTGTGGTTTTGATTTGGATTTTCCTGATGCCAACTGTGAACTATTATATCTCTTTAAAGTGGATTTTCATTGAGTATTTGGTATGAGTGATACACTGAGGTGACATAGATTTTTTTTTTTTTTACTCTTCTGGTATAGAACCACAGTGGAAGGGATCTTAAATACTCCCAAGTACCAGATACATTCTTGAGAGTTAAGAAGCCATCTTCTCATGGTTTCCCCTGTAAACCAGGTGTCAAGCCTCTATAGAGGAATGGATTTGAATATGTGGCCAGGAATGCTATGACTGGGAATGGAAGCCAACCTCAGAGTCTTGGACAAGAAGATACCTGCAGGCATGAATGAAGGTCAGAGATGGGAACACACACAAGACAATGACAGGAATCAGATCAAGATGGAGGAATCAATATATGCTCAATGTAGATTATGAGGGTAAGGACCAGGTGATGGACGTGGGTCAGAAGAAACAAGGATCCCTAGATGCCATGAGACTGTGGATCTAGATTGAACAGGAAAGTCCTCAAGACTTGCTCACGCTTTGCAACCTATGTGAGTTACCAAACCTTTGAATATTGAAGGCCTTCACTGAAATAGGAACAACTTCTAAGGGTCCTTACTACTTCTGATAGATCCCTAACTCAGCAAGGATCCAATTTGAATGATTGCATGAACTTTTTTTTTTTCACTATAGGTCTTTAATTTTTAATTATAATTTTTTTCAGCGTAACAGTATTTAATGTTTTTGCACAACACCCAGTGCTCCATGCAATACGTGCCCTCCCTATTACCCACCACCTGGTTCCCCAACCTCCCACCCCCTGCCCCTTTAAAACCCTCAGGTTCTTTTTCAGAGTCCATAGTCTCTCATGGTTCACTGCCCCTTCCAATTTATCTCAACTTCCTTCTCCTCTCCATCTCCAATATCCTCCATGTCATTTGTTATGCTCCACAAATAAGTGAAACCATATGATACTTGACTCTCTCTGCTTGACTTATTTCACTCAGCATAAACTCTTCCAGTCCCGTCCATGTTGCTACAAAAGTTGGGTATTCATCCTTTCTGATGGAGGCATAATACTCCGTCATGTATATGGACCACATCTTCCTTATCCATTCATCCGTTGAAGGGCATCTTGGATCTTTCCACAGTTTGGTGACCATGGCCATTGCTGCTATAAACATTGGGGTACAGATGGCCCTTCTTTTCACTACATCTGTATCTTTGGGGTGAATACCCAGTAGTACAATTGCAGGGTCATAGGAAAGCTCTATTCTTAATTTCTTGAGGAATCTCCACACTGTTCTCCAAAGCGGCTGCACCAACTTGCATTCCCACCAACAGTGTAAGAGGGTTCCCCTTTCTCCACATCCTCTCCAACACATGTTGTTTCCTGTCTTGCTAATTTTGGCCATTCTAACTGGTGTAAGGTTGTATCTCCATGTGGTTTTCATTTGAATCTCTCTGATGGCTAGTGATGATGAGCATTTTTTCATGTGTCTGATAGCCATTTGTATGTCTTTTTTTTTTTCTTTCAAGATTTTTTTCCCCATTTTATTTATTTTTTCAGCGTAACAGTATTCATTGTTTTTGCACAACACCCAGTGCTCCATTGATTGCATGAACTTTTATTAACATATGACTTCAAGTCTCTAATTTTAACTTTTCTTGCTCTTCCTTCCTTTTGACTATATTATCAGCACCCAATGCTTGGTCAGTGTTGAGCGCAGCCTCCATCAAAAGGTTAATAAATATGAATTTAGATAATTCATGTACCATACACTGAGCATGGCAAAGGAAATATGAAACTTAAAAGACAGGCATGGTCCCGCCCTCATGGAACTTATGGTCTGACCATGAAGATAGGCACTTAAAAGCAATTCTTCAAGCACTGCTGTGGATAAAGCACCAGAAATAAAAGGCAAGCAGATACAAGGGGGAGATAATCAGGTGAAATGGGGCTGATGGACAGATATGGCAACAGGAGAAAGAGCTTAGTTAGAGATCACATCCCTGGGTTCGGGTGTGGGGCATGGAACGTGTGATCAAGGTCCAATCCAGTCATCACACCCAAGAAATTTTTCCCCTGAGGAAGAGCATGTAACCTCAGTGTATAAAGCATAGAGCACTGGGGCACCTATTGGCTCAATTGGTTAAGCATCTGCCTTCTACTCAGATCATGATCCCAGGATCCTGGCATTTGAGCTCAGCCAACATCAGGCTGCCTGCTCAGTGGGGAGTCTGATTCTCCATCTCCCTCTGCCCTTCCCCTCCTGTTCATGCTCGCTCTCTGTCTCTCAAATAAATAAATAAATAAATAAATAAATAAATAAAAAAAAAATATATATATATATGTGTGTGTGTGTGTATATATATATATATTTTTTTTTTTAATTTTAAAGTGTGGAGCACAGCAGAGCTGCCCCAGTGGCCATGTCTTGTGTGTCATGCACAGCTTCAGAGGCCTCCCTTCACAAAGACTCCTTGGCCTTGTAGCCAAGACAACAAGGGCAGTGGATGTGTGCCAAGTTAGCCAAGGGGACTTTTCTAGGGTATGACAGGGAGGGAAGAACAAGACTGAGGTCCATCAGGGCACGTTGTCATGAATGGTGTGTAGTCATGTACAAAAATCAACAATGTAATATAGCTAAAGTTTCCTGGCCACCTACAATGTGCTTAGTGCTCTTCTAAGACAGGTATATACTTTAGAAGAGAATATTCTTTTGTGTGTTTATGTGTATAAAAATATTTATTTAATTTTCATAGCAATTTTTTAAGATAGGTACTACTTTTGTCCCCCATTTGGCAGGTGGGAAAATTGAGACTCAGAGGAAACGTGAGCTGAAAAAGTTACATAGCTAGGAATAGGGCTGGGGCACAAACCAGGAAGTCTGGCTCCAGAGCCCACGAGAACAGGTCCCTGGGGATGGAGAACAATCACCAAGGACCAAAGTGAGGCAACAGAGAAGGGCCAACAGAAGCATCCTTCCCTGCAATGTTTGGAGACCAGCAGCTTTTGCCGTGGTGATTGCTCTTGGGGTTCACAGCCATTCTCTCATGAATAATCCAAAAAAAAAACCTATTTCTAAACCCAACAGTTCATGAAACCAGGACCATTAATACAGTGGCTTCTGCTAATCTAGAAAGAACTGGAATAACCTACATCTCACTAGATGCTTGTGCAGGGACAGCTGACAGGGCCTGACAGGAGCCTCCGGCAGCATCAACACAAGTAATACTTCTGAATTGGAAGTAATGTGAATCTAGCGCTGGTCAGCTGTCCCAGAAATCAAATTCAGGTCCAAAACATCTACCCTATATTAACCTTTTATGTTTCCAAATTGCAGCCTTAATCTCTTTCCATCAGCTTACTTGTAATTGCATCAGAGACCCCACAAACCTATCATTATTCCTCTCTGAGGCCCTGAGGCAAATCATTTGTGTGCTCTCTGATTGAGTGCCCTGTTAGTTAAGTGGGGAAAAGGAAAAAAACCTTCTTCACCACAATGCTGTGTAAATTCACAAGATTCCTGCACACTGCACTTTGAAGATATTGTACACCCTTCAAAGAAAATGTGCCCCTTGATTTTCAAGATGCCCGGGATGTAGAAGGAAAGGGAAAAACCAAGGTTTTGATTCTTGCTTGCAGGAATCTCTCATTCATTCATTCATTCAAAAAGCATTTCTTGAGCTTTATGCTAGGCCCTGTGTTAGGTGCTAAGGAGTCAATGATGAGCAGAGCACACCTTGAGGCAGCTCTCAAGCAGCTGATGATCTATTTAGAGCAATGATTCTCTGTCCGGCTGCATATCACAATAGACCAGAAGACTTTTTTAAAAAGACCCGTGTCCAGTAGTCCTACTCCAGACCAATTAAATAAAAATCTGTAAGTTAGGCCTCTGGCATTTGTTTTTTTTAATCTTGCTAAATGATTATGATAGCTGGAGACAGTTGAGAACCATTGTGTAGAATGAATGACTTACCCTCTCTGCCCTTGGCATGGCCTTTGTTAGAACACAATTATAATTACAGACCTTTGGCACCTGTAAGAAACACCCTTGTCATTTCTATCTATATGACAGGTGGTCATTTGTAGTTCCTCTGAGGCATGCACTGGAACTCTTGAATTGGAAGGCTGGGTACAGAAATAAAGCCAACATCTAGTGACCCAGCCTAGGTGACCTTTTGGTATCCATGATTCCATGTCCTTTGAAGGGAGAGATTAACAAGCTCTGCATTCCCTGTGAGTAAACAAGAAACTGAATTTGATAAATGGTCAATTAAAATATGGATGTGGAAATGGACACCTTTTATTTTTATTTACCTGGATCATATTGTCCAAGAATTTTCCTCTACCATTTGAAGAATGACTCATTCTTCTCTCACTCTAAATCCATGCAGTTTCTGATAGGACTACCCTCAATCCCTTGGCTCCAAAGGATCACCTGCCCCATATCAAGCCAATGTGTAACATTTTATACTCTTTGCCTATGACCTCACCAATTCAATCAATGTCCATCATCAGGCTTTCGCTGAAACAACTAGACATCATTTTTGTTCATGGTTACTCAGCTGGCATATGGTAAATCGAAGTTGCCATTAGCCATCATCTGGAAAGACTCTGGCTGAGAATAAGGTCTATGCAGATTTCTGATGATCTGGTCTGAATACCTGGATCCAGGTAAGCCTGAATATCTACTCTTGATCTTTCATTACGTGAAATAATAATTTCCAATTTTTGGCTGAAGCCTCTTTGAATCAGATTTCATCTCTTACAGTCAAAATGGTATTCACTAATAAAGTGGATAAATGAATGAATTCTCTGTTCCTTACTCTTCAGGTAGGGAAGAGTACATAGCTTCTTCCCTTGTCCTCTAAATTACTGAGAAGCCTTTGGTGACCACTGAAAGCACTGACCTGCATGTCTAGTAAAACTTTTCTCAAAATGTGCTCCATGGTACATTATCTTTTCCCATGTTCAAATAAGTTGAGAGTGGAACTATTAAAAGTTATCTTTGGTGAAAAATTTCTCAAACCTTGACTGTATCAGAGAGAACAGTAAATCTTTCTTAAGATATGAAATATATTGTATTTTACCAACTTATTTGAGTGCAAGACTTTTTTCATCTTATGTCTCCTGGGACTAGAGTTTTTAAGGGAGTGGCATTCAAGCTGTAACCTAAGGACTGTTCTTCCTTCTGCCTGGAACACTCTTTCCCACATGCTCACTCCCAAGCCTGTCCATTTCCTACTCTACAGTCATGCCTCAGCTTAAATTCCATTTTCTCCAAAAAGTCTTTAACAGAATGTCACTAATGTCATGCTCCTCCAACTCCAGAGTGGATTATTTATACTTATCTTTTGCCCTCTTAAACTCTTTATTTTCTATTTCATGTGATTTATCACACAATGTAATAATTATCCATATGTTTCTCACTTAGATTACATGGAAGCCACTCTACAACATGGCTGCCAAAGATCCTCACATACTAGTATTCATGCTTTTGTGAATCATCTCCCACATTGGTTCATGGCTAGCCAATTAAATATGGCAGAAGTGAAGATGTGTGACACCCAAGGTTAGGTCATAAAAGGCATTGCAGCATCTGACTTGGGTTCATGAATTGCTCACTCTGGGGAGAGCCAACCACCAATGACATGAGGGCACTCAAACATCCTCATGGAGAAGCAATAGGCCCCTGGCCAACAGCCAGCACCATCTTGCCAGTGCTTTGAGAGTATAAACTTGGACCTGGATTTTTCAGCCCCAGGGTAGATGTTCAGCCCAGTTAAGCCTTCAGAAGAATGAAGCTCCAGTGAACATCAGCCTGTAATCCAGTGGGAGACCACAAATATCTATCCAGCTGAGTCCGTCTCCACTTTCTGGCCCACAGAAATCATGAAACTATAAATTTGTAAGAGCCAAAACTGAATTGCTTGCTATTATACCATACCCTCCCCAAAACACACTCATGCATCCATGCACACACACAATTACACACACACATACATACAACATAGATTCTAATTACAGCACTAGAAACAAAAAAAGGGTACTCAACATTTATGAAATGGATAAATAATAAATGAATGTTTAAATTATAAATATATATATATACATAAATACATATGTGTATGTGTGTGTGTGTTTATATATTGTGAGAACTGGCTGATAATTTATGTTATGAGGTAAGAGAGGAGAAATATTCCAAGTTATTCACTACTTAAATCCTTGGAAGACTCTCAAGCAGAAATTCATATACCTCACTGTGACAATGGCCCCAAAGTGGGAAATTCAGAAGACCTGACTTTAGCATGAGATTTGTATGTTTGAGGCAACTGCCATATTCTCTCTGGACCTCGCTCAGCCTGCTATGGTGGAAAACAAGAGTTAGACTAAGGTATTTTCAAAAGCCATGTCAGCTCTAACTTCCAAAGACTCCAAGACAGCAAGATTGGTAGAGGTCTTGTACCAACAGAGGAAATAGAAGTCAGCCTGGCTAGCACAAGGTCATTTTGTGACACAGCCCTGGAAGGAAACCCAAGTCACCTGCTGACATTCTGTTGTATTCTGTCCCTCTTCTGCTGTGTTTTGTCTTGGACTGGGCAGAGTTAATGGGGTCCAAATCTGCAGTGAGCAGGTGAGGGTACTATCAGGACAGCTGTCAAATCTCTGGAGCACACCACCCTTCCAGGATTGTCTTGGAGTGGTATTGGTCCTGGGCCATGGAGGTGGTGGCGGTGTTGTCACCTAAAGCCTTTGGAGCCAAGTGTCTCAGAGTCAGTCCTCAAAAAAAAAAAAAAAAGCTCCTGC
The DNA here is from genome assembly GCF_922984935.1 of Meles meles. Classification (NCBI taxonomy): domain Eukaryota; kingdom Metazoa; phylum Chordata; class Mammalia; order Carnivora; family Mustelidae; genus Meles; species Meles meles. Next base: position 13,710,738 of record NC_060066.1, on the reverse strand, counting down.
CAATGGTCTCACATAGTCAACTCTTAACAGATACAACAGCTGCTTTCTAAGAACATAGTGTAGCTTTTAGGCATTCTGCCTAGAAATTCTTTTTCACTGAATTCCTGGAAGAGGCTGCTTGATTTTCTCCACACCCAAGACTCAGAGGAGCCCAGAAGGCCAGAAAGCCAAGAACAGCCACACATTGCACCTGAGGAAATTATGTCGGCTCAGCCCAGGCTTGTGGGGGGAGTGGAAAAAGCTGTTCTGTGAGGACTTTGTGAGTGTGAGCAAAGAAGGAGACTGTCATTCTGGTTCTATGGCACATTAGGGAGTACAATGGAGATGAGAGTTGCAAATAAATATGTAATGAGCACTTAACATGTGTCAACCATGTGACATGTGTGTCTCCTTTAATTCCTATGAGTCCTGAAAGGTATGTATATTTTTTATCCACTGTATGATTCACAAGACAATGGATAGGAGTGCACAGAAGAGTCTTACCCGCATCTGAGCCCTCCTTAACCACCAGGCTATCTTGCTTCCCAAACAAAGTCACTGAGGGTGTGTGTGGGCGTGTGGCATAGAAGAAAGGGTAAAAAAATAAATACATTTTCAAGCAGGGTTTGGCATACTGGCCTGGTGGCCAAATCAAACTCATCACCTGATTTCATAAATAAAATCCTATAGGAACAGTGGCAAGCTCATTCATTCCATTGCCAGTGGTTGCCTCCATATGACCATACTCAAGTTGTATGTACGGTCTGCAAAGCCTAAAATATTTACCATCTTTCCTTTAGGGTAAAAGTTGATCAGTCCTTATAAGGTTGTGATAATATAAGGTCTTATTGAAACTGTGGGTCCCAGGCTAGAAAGTTATAATTAAAATTTCTAATTAACTTTGCTTAAATACTGAAAAGAATTGCAAAATTGACCAAATATTATTCACTATTTAATGTCCATTTTCAGGACAAATTGGACCAACATTGTCCTTGTATTCTGGAAGTCACTAAGAGAGCTAAAGCCATTGGTAAAATAAAACCAGACCTTAAGTGCAGAGCCATGCTGCATAAAGTAGGCTCTCTGAGGGGTTAAATCCCACACCACTCTCCGAAGGGCACAGCAATATATTGGTTCAAAAGGGCCATCCCTTTACCCAATTCTGTGGGGCAGTTGGAGTCGTCACTCAGATAAGAGAGAATGCTAATGAGCCTGAGTGAGTGGTGACCTTTGCCATGGTCCCCACCATTCCTAATTCCCACAACCAGCTCCCAAACCCAGATCATGAGGCTTCGCATTAAAAATTATTGAGTTCAAGGAGCAAAAGCAGGGTATGGGTGTGCAGATATCCCCACAGAAATTTCAGAACGACTGCAGAACCCCAGAGATCAGTGTAATTCAGCAGAAACAAAGTTCTGAGAAGGTAAGTGACTTCCCTGAGGGCAGAATCATTGCTCAAGCCCCAAAGTCCCATGCAGGTCTTGCTCCAAAGTAAATCTGAACTGGGACGTTTGTAGGCAAATGAGGGACTTCTCACTTGTGCTCTGATCTCTGCCATAAAAGGACAATATGGGCATGGATCAGTGTTTCCCAAGCTTTATGTATTTCTGGAGCAATTTTGACAGGTCTGTGAATGGCACACACCACCATTGGCTTCAGATATTTAATTCAATCACTTTTAATTTACCATACATGGAAACTATACTGTTACGTAAATAGAAAACCAGTATCAGTTTCCCTAAATAGAAAATACTATGTAAATATCACAACGGTGTTAAATTCCAGGTAGACCACATTGCTCACCCAAGCTCTGCTCCGGAGCCCTCCTCTCTCTTCCTTCAGAAAGAATGAAGCAAATGTTGGAAAAGTCAAAAGGAATAGCATCAAACTGAGCATCTCCCCAGAAGGAACGGAAGAGAATCAAAAAGAGAACAACTTTCTCACAGCCTCATACCATTAGCAGTATTCTCCCCAGACATTTGGGAAACACTGAAACCAGACAGTCTGACTTCGTGAGAATTACAAATCCAGCCAAAGACTTGGGGAGAGGGAGCAGAACATCAGAAAGAAAGATTCTCTTCCTAAAATGGATTACATCCCTCCAGTTTCTTGGTTGGAGTCTCGTGTACAGCAGAACCTGATCAATGTTTGGTAACCCTAGTGGAAACAGCAGGGTAAACCAGAGCTTGGATAACAGAGTGATCTGAATTTGGATCCTGATTACCATAATTTGACTGCATGTCTTTGGGTGGGTTATATAATACCCTCTCTGAGCTCGTTTTCTCATCTAGTTAAAAGAAGTGGCAGGGGGAATTAACAGTAGCTACATTAAGAATTCAATAACTAGCACATGAAAAAGTGTCTGCTGTCACCCTATGCCTTCCCAGCCAGAATTTATTGCTCCCATTTTGGACTTCCTGCTTTTGAACTTTTCTTACCTGGTCTTAGAGCACTTACCAAATGAATTATGTTCTAATTTTGGAAATGAGTCAACTGTTTCCCGAGATAAGCAAGGACAGCCAGAGATCTTCTCTCCTCTAAGTTCTACAAGTTGCCCAACTACAGAACTGAGAGCTATAGTTAGGGTGTGACAGTCCCTAGCCCCTGCTAACCACCACAGAGTGATCCCCTCATGGAATGCTAAGGGACTGAAAGAGAATGCCATCTTTAATGCCAAGCACAGCCCTGGGGGATATATATTCTATATCATTGAAATAGTCGAGATCACCTTTAATGTTGAAACTTTTTTCCCACTTGAGAGATGGCAAAACCAAGGCCCAGAGAGATTAAGTAATATATTCAAGGTCATAGGGTTTGCAAGTGGACAGGGTTTGAACAGAAGTGTGTTTGATGCCATAGTCCTCTTCTTTCTTCTCTTCAATTTAATAGTTGAATTTTGTCTCCATAATTTCAGTTGTCCTGCCAGAGATCAAGCCCCTGCTTCATGGCTAATGAGAATAATTGGTCCCTGTCCTTCTCAGCACATCCTTTCATGTGTCTGCTACAGTATGAACATCTCACATGGCTCAGTCTTCTCTGTGCATCACCAAGTCCATCTTTCCCAACCTCTTCACATAAATCCAGCCCTGTCAACCTTTTCTCACTCTCTGCTGCCTCCTTTTAACTGGTTCCAATCCTTCAGTGTCTGCTCATTAGTGGGCTGTCCGGGACCAAAAGCCGTCTGTTGGGACACCCCGAAGGCACATCAACATTGGATTGGGTAATTACCTGGTGCATCGTGAAAAGAGTTTCTTACTGATTCCAGCAACGGGAAGATGCCAACCAGAGGCTCAGGAGGACAAGCGAGGACCAATTGGCAAAGGAAGAGAGTGTCACTTACTTCACTGTGGCAAGAGAAGGTGGAAGTAAGCTGCTTGTGCAAAAGTGTGAAATGGAACTCAAATCCATGCAATAGAAGGCCGGATGCTGAGTCAGCGTAGGGCATGTCCCAGGCACAAGGATGAGTAGAGTGGAGATACAAAGAAGACAAGGGTCAGCCGGATGACTCATCCTGACCCTTGATTTCAGCTAGGGCTGTGATATCAGAGTGGTAGGATCAAGCCCCACATCAGGCTTTATGCTGAGTGGGGAGTCTGCTTGAGATTGTCTCTCTCCTTCTCCCTCTGCCTCTCCCCCCAAATAAATAACTAAATCTCAAAGAAGAAGAAAAGACAGGTCTCTTCCCCCAAAGGACTCAGCATCCAGCACTATCCAACACGGGAGTCACTTGCCATGGGTGGTTACAAGTACTTGAAATGAGACTAGTTGAAACTGAGATGTGCTATGTCAATACACAGCATGTTTTGAAGACATATGGGAAAAAATATGTAAAATATCACACTAGTAATGTTCTACATTGATAGCCAGTTGAGCTGATAATATTATTAATATACTGGCTTCTATGAAGTAACTTGTAAGTAATTTCATGAGGGTTACCTGGGTGGCCCAGTCAGTTAAGCATCTGCCTTTGGCTCAGGTCAAGATCCTGGGTCCTGGGCGCCTGGATGGCTCAGTGGGTTAAATCCTCTGCCTTCAGCTCAGATCATGATCCCAGGGCCCTGGGATCAAGCCCTGCATCGGGCTCTCTGATCAGCAGGGAGCCTGTTTCCTCCTCTCTCTCTCTGCCTGCCTCTATGCCTACTTGTGATCTCTGTCTGTCAAATAAATAATGTAATCTTTAAAAAAAAAAAAAAGATCCTGGGTCCTGGGATCCAGCCCTGCGTTGGGCTCCCTGCTCAGCAGGGAGTCTGCTTCTCCCTCTCCCTCTGCCCTCCCCCCACCTGTGCACTTGTTCTCTCTCTCTCGCTCTCTCTCAGAAAAATAAATAAAATCTTTTCAAAAAATAATTTCACGTGTTTCTTTTCACTTTTTTTGCATGGGGCTGATAGAAAATCTAAATTTGCTTATGTGGCCTTCGTCATATTTCTGTTAAATAGGACTGGTCAATTCAGCACGGCAAACACAGAGACAACATACAAGACACGTCAAATTATGACACATGTTTAACTAGACCCAGTTCTCTATTGTGGGATGGGCAGCCTTCCAAGTGGGAGGATCACAGCTATCCCTTCTTCACACAATTCACATCATTTCCAAAACATTCATTTTCTACCAATTTTTTCCACTTTTATTACTATTTCCCTTATGTATGTCTCCATCAGAGGACACACTTGGTACACATGACATTGTCTCCCACTTTATGGTCACCCAGCACCACCCCCAGAGGTTATGACAATTCTAGGCACGCAAGAGATGAATCCAACACATGTTTACCTAGACCTAATTTCACACGAGGAATTTCGATGTGGACAACTACCCAAATGGTAGAGACAGTCTCTTGATTTGAGTGCAGAAACAATAGACATCTGGAGACCCTCAAAGAGGAAAGTATTATATACACTGCAGTGAGTTCTCTAGAGTCCGCTAGAAGTGTGTGGTACCTGACATACGCTTCGGGGAACTCTGTATTTAAAAAAAAAGCCCACTTCTCCTACTTTACAGATGAGGAAACTGAGGCCCCCACAGTTATGTAACCGCCTTAGGTTAGTGCAGTTAATAAGAAGGCAGCGCTGGGAGAAGAGATCACATCTGCCTGTCTTTGAAGCTCAGAGATTTCCCTTTATGGGGCAAACCCACACAAGGATTTCAGCTTCAGCTTTGGATAACATCACTGACTTTTGTACAAGCGACTTTTCTGAGCACCTGGGGAAAGACCCTGAGTAAATACTTATGTCTCTCTGTAGGAGAAAAATCCACAGACAGAGACACAGGCCACATGACTTTGCTCCCTTCTGGATCCAACTGCCAAGAGCAGCTTCCTTTGAGGCTCCAAATTGTGTCTTATCCCACAGGTTCACAGTGTGTAGACTCTCAGACCCATAACCTAACACTTGGAAACCAGCCAGCAGAGGAGGGAGGGAAAGAATATTTTTGCAATTGCTAAAGAGCTATTCCTGGAGCTAGGGAGTGTTGACACCAGGCTGTCAGAGAGAGAACAGAGAAGGACTCTAATTTGGAAACATTTTACACTGTGTACTTGACAACGTATACTAGGTGGCAAAAAAACAGTGAGGGAAACTCAGACTGGGTAACTGAATATGGGCTGGCTTACTGTTGGCCTTCACATATACTGGGTGACAAAAAAAAGGAGCAGCAGAGGCTCAGACTGAGTAACCGAATATGGGCTGGCTCATTGGTGGCCTTATTAGCATAATTAACTCCAACTTTCAAAGGTAATGTAGGATATGGGTTGCCGGGGTTCAAATCCCAGCTTTGCCACTTACAAGCCACGTGACTTTGAATAAATCAAGCTCCCTCTACCTCATTCCCACATCAAATGAGGGCAATAGTTGCCCTTTCCTCATGAAGTCGTTATGAGCTTGAACTCAAGTCAAATATATAACATACTTTCAACAATGTAAGTGGCAGCTACAATTATGATAATAACGCTGGATGGGCTGTCCCAGAGGTAACCCCTCCCCCACCAGCCTCTTCAATAATAGAGTAAAACTAGGTAACACTAGCCAAAAGAGCATTCTCTTCCCACGGATGCATGGGAGTGGCGAGGTTTACTTCTTATGTTGACATTTAGCAGGGAGAGAAGTAGAAAATGTTGGTAGAGAGGCAGATACCAACAGAAGGCATAAAACAGTAGAAATGAAAGGGAAAAAAGTTAATAAGAATGTAAACTTTACATAGGATGGGCTCCTGCATTATCCATGTAAGCATGACCATACGGGTTCCCCATCTCTGTAACTCTTGATTATTTCCTCCCATATACACCTTGCTTTGAAATGATGTATCCAGTAAGGCTCTATTAAGTAATTATTACGAAGCGCTAATAGCATGCATATGTAAAGATGGGGCTGAGTGCCCAACAGACCTCTTGGAAACACTGAAAGTGCCAAGTTATCCTGAGCTGACAGAATTCTACTCTGTAGGGTAGTGGGTAGTCTCAACTATCCAAAATGCTCCCTGGATTCTTTAAGAATCCCGAAGCCAGTTCAATCCATCACCAACACTAGCCTGAAATAGAGTGTTAGGAACCACCATATCTGGAGATATTCCTCTTTCCTTGATTAGTCAGAAGCCTGAGGACAATGCAGAGCCAGACAACAAATTTCCGACTGGCAGTGTTTGGACCACGAGCTGCAGGTATATAACATGCAATGTCTGTGTTGAACAGCGACTCTCTTATCCAGTAATCGTCTATGACATCCCACTTGTTTCAAGCACTTGTGAGAAAGATAGAAGCAGCCCCCAAAAGCACTGCTTTCTTGATTGTTACTTCCAAGTATGCTTCTGCCTCTTCTGCATGATTAGTGTCCAATGGTCAAATGGGGATTTCTTCCATGAATCACCAGCATCACCACCGCTCATCACAGACTGGCCATAAAATGTTCAGTGTCAGTGTTTGTGAAGTGAAGGTGAAGCACTCACTCTTGTAGGAGGTTTGTGGATTAGGCCTGGACCTCCACCTTGTGCTTATCCTTTCCCTCTCTCAAAGCTGCAAATATACAAAATAAGCAATTATGGGTGCAAGCATGGGCTTTGGAGCCAGCTCTGAGGTCTGGGTCCTAGCTCCATCATCCCATAACTATCACCCTGGGCAAGGTGTCCATTAGAGCCTCCATGTCCTCTTCTAGAAATTTCCCAACCAGCATACTCTGCTGGCTAGCACCATGTCCTTCCTGCCATGAAGAGGCAAGGAGAACACTTGGCTATCAAATTCAAGATGGATGGGGTCTTTTTCCTTCATTCATTCAATGAATATTTATTAAGACCTTATGCATACATTAACTATGCTGTGAAACAAGCCTTCCAAAACATTGTGACATAAAACTCTGACCATGAGGTCAGTGAGTTTGGCTGGGCTCAGTGTGGTGGTTCTTCTCACCTCTACCAAGCTTCCTCTTGGGTTTACAGTTGGCTGTTGGTGACTATCAGGTCAGGATGGCTGTTGCTTCACCGTGTCTTGATTCTTATCCATGTGTCTCCTGCTCTATGTGTTCCTCTTTCCTTCAGCTGGCTAGACCAAGCAAGTTAATACAGCAAAACCAACATGTAAACACAAGGAAGACTAACTGTGCACAAAGAATGAATGGAAGCATACCAGGCCTCTTGGGGCTTAAGCTTGAAACTGCCACATTAGGCCTGACCTCATTCACCTTACTGGAGGAGAGGAACAATTGCACACTTGAAAGGCAATGGGATGAATCTGGGATTCTAAAATCCTCAGAAATACTGAGTGAGTGGGTGTTTCCCATTATTCAGCCACTCCATCATCTGAAATCCTCCCCTCATGGAATGGAGGGAAAAACATGTTCGAATAATCTCGGGCCAAATTTCAGGACAAACATTTTGATGTTTTCTGGGTTCTGAAACTAGATATGAATCTCAGCTCCACCACTTGATAGCTGCATGACCCAGGACAAACGATTTAACATCTCTGGGCCTTGTTTCCTCTTCCAGACCATGGGGAAAATATATGCTATCTGTTTTACTTTGGACAAGTTGCTTACATATGCTAAACTCAATTTCTTCATCTGTCAAATGAGGTTAATAATACATTCTCTCACCCAATAGTCAATGAGATGATGTCACAACTTGGTACACATCCTGGCACTTAGAAGGTAATTAAAAAAAATAGACTTTATTTTTTCAAAGCATATTAAGGTTCACAGCATGGTTGAGAGGCAGGTACAGTTTTCATATACCCCTGTCCCAGTCATGCATAGCCTCCCCATTCTTAATGTCCCACACCAGAGGGGACATTAGTCACAACAGATGAACATGCATTGACACAACATTATTACCAAAAGCGCATAGTTTACATCAGGGTTCACTTTCAGTGTTGTTCATTCTATGGATTTTGAAAAATCTATTATGACACCTACCCCCTATTATAATTCCATACAGAACAGATTCACTGCCCTAAAAATTCTCTGTGCTCTGTCTGTTCATCTCTCCCCTTACACCGTAACTCCTTGAAACCACTGATTTTTTTTTTCTCCATAGCTTTGCCTCTCAGAAGGTCATATAGTTGGAATCATACAGAATGTGGCCTTTTGAGATTGGTTTCTTTCACTCAATAATGTAAATTTCCATGTCTTTTTGATGAACTTGATGGCTCATTTCTTTTTAGCACTGAATAATGTTCCATTGTCTGGATGGACCAGAGTCTTTTTATTCATCCACCTATTGAAGGACATCTTGGTTGCTTCCAAGTTTTGGTAATAATGAATAAAGCTATTAAACACATCCCTGTCCAGGTTTTTTGTGTGGACATAAATTTTCACCTCCCCGGCATAAATACTAAGGAGCACAGTTGCTGGATCATATAGCAAGAGCATATTTGGTTTTGGAAGGAGCTGCCAAACTGTCTTCCAAAGTAGGTGCATCATTTTGCATTCCCACCAGCAGTGAATGAGAGTTCCTGTTGTCCCACCTCCTCACCATCCTCACTAGCATTTGGTGTGCTCAGTGTTGTGGATTTTGACTGTTCTAAGAGGTAGTGGTAGTACCTCATTGTTGTTCTAATGAACAACTCCCTGAAGACAAAGGAGGTGAAGCATCTTTTCATATGCTAATTTGTCATCTGTACATCTTTGGGCACAAATCTTTAGCACATTTTTTAATCAGGTTGTTGTTTGCTTTCTTATTGTTACATTTTAAGAGATTTTTATATATTTTGGATACCACCTCTTATCAGATGCATCTTTTTTAAATATTTTCTCCCACCCTATGGCTTGTCTTCTCATTCTCTTGAGAAAATGCCTTTTCTTTTTTTTAAGTCTGAATTCCTTCACCTGGAAACCCATGGTCTGCTCTTCCATGATTTGTCCACTCTCTTCCCCTCACGTTTATTTTCCTGCCATGGGCTTGAATCTTCCACTCACATGCAACTACTCAAAGTCCGCCACCGACCTCAGGCTCTGGGATGCCAGTGTGCCTCTTCTCAAAGGGCTTCTTCTGCACATAAAGACCCGTCTGCCATTACCCTTGGGCCTACATCCCTGCTCCTTCAAAACATGGCTCAAAACTTACCCTCTGTGAAGTGTACTCACAACCCTGGAGAAAGGTCTGCTTTCCCTTGAGCCTCCACAGTCCCCTGTGTAGATTTCTCTTGGTCTATACTCAGAAGCTATGTATTGTAATCCTGTTGAGCTCTGAGCTCTCCATAAGGACCACAGTAGTTTTTCTCATACACTTACACCCCTTCTAGAGACTGTGTCTTTGAGGACAGGCTGTAGTGTATCAGCAGATACCACCGGGCCTGGCACACAGTGCACCTTTGGCAAATATTGATGAGTAGACTATATAAGTTGAGTAAATGAATGATCACTTAATGCATTGAGTCCAATTTGTGAGGAAGAAGGAGTAAATGTGATTGAACCAGGATTCAGTTAGTTTTCTAATCACCCCCAAACCCTGCTCTTTTTCCTTATGGAGATCATGGTATTAGGTACCTATTGCTGATAGAACAAATTACCACACATGTACTGGCTTAATACCGCCAAAACTTATTATCTTAAATTTCTGAAGATTAGAAATCCAAAATGGGATCCACTGAGCTTAAAGCAAAGCTTCAGAGGGACTGGACTCCTTCTAGCTTCTAGGGAAGAATGCCCTCTGCTTCTTCACCTTCCCACTTTGTAGATGCTGCCTTGCATTCTTTGGCTCATGGCCACATCCTCTGTCTTCAAATCCTGCAGTGAAGCATTTTCCAATCTCTGTATGTCCCTCTCTCTCTGCTGTCACATGGATTTTTGTCAGACCCTAACACTCCTGCCTCCTTCTTATGAGGACCCTGTGATTCGTGGAGACCCAAACAATAATCCAGGATAATCTCCCCATCTCAAGAACCTTACAGTAACCATATCCACAAGCTCTCTTTTTCCATGTAAGCTCACACATGCACAGGTTGTAGGGATTAAGATGGGCACATCTTTGTAGGGCCATTTGTAGGGCCTCTATGTACTATAATTACTGATTACAACCCAGCAGATAAATCCAGGGAGAATGCCTGGAGCCAAGTCAGAGAAGAGAATTAAGACAATTCCAGAATTCACGAGGAGCATCAAAATGGAAAGTCAGAGAAAGAAGGGAAATATGCAGCAGAGAGCTAGGAGCAGAAGCAGGTGGGATTCCTGTCCCAGAAGCCTTAGAAGAGGGGATTTTCAGACTCTGGAACCATAAAGCCAAATGCTCAGAGCTTGGGAGAGGGAAGAAGGATGCCATGCCATGTGGAAGACCACAGGGACCTTAGCAAGGGGGAGGTTTGTTCAGGGGATGGTAGCAGAATGGAAGCCACACTCCAAGGTTGGGCCCAGCCCAGGCCCTCTGCTCCCAGGAAACCTCAGCACTGACTCTTCCCTCGGCCAGCCCCCTGCGTACTGTGAACTCAGCTTATTGGAACACAAAGAGCCTGCAGCTGTCACTTGGATATAATTTGAAAAGTCAGGAGTTAGCCTTTGGAAAAGTTGCTTCAGACAGCAAGAATATTTTAGCTCAGGGAGAAATATATTCATCTGATGAAAGGGGTGGGGACGGGGGCAGGGGGAAACCGTGATCCCCTGGGTATCTGCCGGAGCCTCTGTGCCCATTTTATTTTATGTGGCATTGCTGCCCCTTTCTGACATTAATGGCGTGACTGTTCAATGAATATTTAATCACAGCGGGGTTCTCTTCTCTGTCTCACCTCCAGTCCCCTAGCCAGAGCCCTTCTAAAGTAATAACTCTCCTCCTCAAATGCCAATATCGACACCTTCCCATCTCCATGCTGGGTGTGTGGTGGAGACTTTACTTGGGGTTCTGAGCGACAGGTGGCTGGTTAGGCAGCGAGGGACAACTCCCAAAGATGCCAATCGATGCTGGCCTAGATTACCCCAGGGAGGATCGTTAAACCTCAGAAGCCATTTGGCAGTTCTATTAAGGCACCTGCATGCAGGGCCGCTGCCGACAGACTCTTCTCAATTAGGCTCACGCACACTGATTTCTCCCTGCTGCGCTCACTGACGCGCGCGGGATGTCAGGGAAGAGCGTGAGCCCCCGCAGAGTGCTGGAGAGAGGAAGGAGGCTTGGGGGATTGTTAGGGAAATCTTTCCTCCTCCTGCACTGAGATGGGAGCGGAAATGGAGCACATCTTTCTTTAGGTAGGCGGAGAGGGCTACTAATAATAGGCAACCGGCATTGTTCTAGTCCTTACCCCATGGTACTCCAGGCCACACCCACCCAGGGACATTGGGTAACTTTTCTCCCATTTTTAGGCATGTGGAAATCAAGACTTCACTAGTTTCGGTAAAGTCCTTAGGCTCCTTAGGATGATGAGGGGCAGTGACACAGTTCAAGGCATAAGCCACATCTGTCTGACTCCAGGATTGATGTGGGTACTTACCACTGTGCATTGGTTCTTAGAGTCAGACTTAAAGATCCATAAGCCCAGGGGCTCTGTTCTGTCTAGCTTGCCATTTATCTGACCAACTCTGCACCTGCTCACCAGACAAACACAGGATAAGAAGGGACAAAGCTTCTTATTCTCTCTGAACCACTAGCTCTTCTTCTGGACAATGGTGATAAAAACACCCATCGCATGACTCCATAAATTCCATTCTATCTCCATGAAAGAAGACAGGGGCCGTGTGTGCACTTACTTTAGGTGTACTGAAGGGGAACGTGCTGCATGTGCCGGGCTGTGCGTGGCACACAAGTGATACAGGACTGCAGATTAGAGGTTCAGTACCACAGACACACAGCAGTGCCCCAACCCTGCTAAGTGCTTTTCCTGGGCCTGCTACTGGGCTCCTGGCCTATTAAGTGCATTACCTCACTTAATAGGTGTAACTTAATAGGTGTGCTTGTGCATGTGTATATGTGGGAGAAAGAGAGAGAACATTCCTGGGTGGCTAAACACAGAAATGATCATATCAGTGTAGAAATGGGCAAAGACTGGGTGGCTTAGTCAGTTAAGTGTCTACCTTTGGCTCAGGTCATGGTCCTGGGGTCCGGGGATCAAGTACCATTTTGGGCTCCTTGCTTAGCAGGCATGCTGCTTCTCCCTCTGCTTGCTGCTCCCCCTGCTTTGCTCTGTCTCTCTGTCTCTCTCTCTATCTGTCTCTGAGAAATAAATAAATAAAATTTTAAAAACAAAGAAGTGGGTAATGCATGTACAGGGGACTGAGCAGTTTAGAACATTCTTTCGCTTCCCTGCTTAACAAGTATTTACTGACATTGTCTATGTGCCTGGCACTGTGCTAGGCAGAAGGAAAATATCCATGAACCAGATATCACCCAGGAGAGAGACTGATAACAAATACATCAATATCATGATAACTGTGATAGAATTACAAAGTTAATGAACAAAGATACGAGATCAGAAGAGATGCCATGGTCTCACCCTCTGTGGGAGCTTAGAAAAAGCTTCTCGGAAATGGAATCTATGAGCACATTAGTAAGTAGAAAAGTAGAGTTTTCCCCTCCTGGATATGGGGTAAATGTTAATTCAACAGCAAACTCCTCAGGCAGGTAAGTCTAGGTCTCAAGTCACCCTGGCACTGGGATGGAATCAAAAGCAAGAACTAGCCTGTGCTTTCATTAGCAAACAGAAGACATATCATCAATCAAATGAGACTCTAGGGTTGGGACTAGAAATCTCAGGCAAGAGCCAAGAACATGGGCCTCCCAGGAGGCTGTCAGGCTCCCTGGACAAAGCACCATGCATTTGGGAAGCTCCAGTGACTTTTCCAGACACTGTAACCGCAACGGATGTTTAACATGCATTATCTCATCTGGGCCTCCCAACAAACACAGAGAGGTGGGAGTGGCCAGATATATGCAAATATAACCCAGAAGGGAACTGAGAGAGGGTTTGCCTGAATCCACCCAGCTCCTGGGATGAGACAGGAGACTACCCATCCTCAGTCAAGATCCTATTCATAGACCATAGTTATAGAGCAAGACCAGATGGAAACTCACCTGCTACTTAGTTTTCAGTTAATAATAACTGTATAAAGAATGCTTACATAGACTTTCATTTTTATTTCCCAAAGCATTTTGCCTTCTATGATCTCATTGGAGCATCTCAACCAACTTGCTAAAAAAAAAAAAAAAAGAAAAAAAGAAAAAACGAAATACAAAAAACAAACAACAACAAAAACCTTCAACACACACACACACACACGTCTCCAAGACATCATTTGCTCAAAGCTGTGCAGGTAAAACAATGGAGAAACCAAATCATAAATTCAGGTGTTCTTCCACAGAACCTTTTGCTCTCTTTCATACATCACACCACGCCAACCCTCCATCCATCTATTCAACAAATATTTACTGAACAGCCCCAATGTTCCTTCCAGGTACTAGAGATGACATTCTCATGAGGCACTGACAGAGAGCAAACAACCCCATACATTACTGAACCACAGGGTCAGGACTCTAACCGTGGTGGGAGCAAAGCAATGAAAGTCGGGGTCCTTAGGGGGAGAAGCAACAAAGGCTGAGAGACGGGGTTTAGGGAAATGGAAAGAGAGGGCTCCCTAAGGAGCTGGCATTTAGCGAAAGTGGATGAGCACTTTAATGCACCCTTTAATGGATGAGCAGGAATTTTCCCATCCAACCACGCTAGACAAATATTTGAAGCAGAAGGAACATGGGCACAGATATTCCAGGAAACGTGGCTGGGGTGGGTATGGGTGAGACATGAGAGGAGGCTGGAAATGAAGGAGCTGGTGTGCCCCAGAAGCAAAGGAAAGCCGTAGAGGTATATTCAGGAGGGGCTGGCACATTTAGCTTTGTAATTTGAGGAAATGGGCCATGTGAATTTAGAATTAAAAGTGGGGGAATAATCAGAATCCTAGAGGAGAACATAGGCAGTAACCTCTTTGATATCAGCCACAGCAACTTCTTTCAAGACATGTCTCCAAAGGCAAAGGAAACAAAAGTGAAAATGAACTTTTGGGATTTCATCAAGATCAAAAGCTTCTGCACAGCAAAGGAAACAGTCAACAAAACAAAAAGGCAACCCACGGAATGGGAGAAGATATTTGCAAATGACAGTACAAACAAAAGGTTGATATCCAGGATCTATAAAGAACTCCTCAAACTTAACACACACAAAACAGATAATCATATCAAAAAATGGGCAGAAGATATGAACAGATATTCTCCAATGAGGACATACAAATGGCTATCAGACACATGAAAAAATGCTCATCATCACTAGCCATCAGGGAGATTCAAATTAAAACCTCATTGAGATATCACCTTACACCAGTTAGAATGGCCAAAATTAGCAAGACAGGAAACGTGTGTTGGAGAGGTTGCAGAGAAAGGGGAACCCTCTTACACTGTTGGTGGGAATGCAAATTGGTGCAGCCACTCTGGAGAACAGTGTGGAGATTCCTCAAGAAATTAAAAATAGAGCTTCCTTATGACCCTGCAATTGCACTGCTGGGTATTTACCCCAAAGATACAGATGTAGTGAAAAGAAGAGCCATCTGAACCCCAATGTTTATAGCAGCAATTGCCATGGTCGCCAAACTGTGGAAAGAACCAAGATGCCCTTCAACGGATGAATGGATAAGGAAGATGTGGTCCATATACACGATGGAGTATTATGCCTCCATCAGAAAGGACGAATACCCAACTTTTGTAGCAACATGGACGGGACTGGAAGAGATTATGCTGAGTGAAATAAGTCAAGCAGAGAGAGTCAAGTATTATATGGTCTCACTTATTTGTGGAGCATAACAAAGAACATGGAGGACATGGGGAGATGGGGAGGAGAAAGGAGTTGAGGGAAATTGGAAGGGGAGATGAACCATGAGAGACTATGGACTCTGAAAAACAACCAGAGGGTTTTGAAGGGGCGGGGGGTGGGAGGTTGGGGAACCAGGTGGAGGGTAATAGGGAGGGCACGTATTGCATGGAGCACTGGGTGTGGTGCAAAAACAATGAGTACTATTACGCTGAAAATAAATAAATATTTTTTTTTAAAAAAAGTGGGGGGAAAGCTGAAAAGTGAAAACTCGGGAAAATGGTGAGTGTGACAGTGCAGAAGGAGGGACATTGCCTCTGAGGGAAATCTGAGGCTCTAATCCGCAGAACTGAATGCCTTATTGTGTGAATTTATGAGAAAGAAGGTAAAGGATGACACCAAACCTTCTATCTTAAGAGACTGGGGAAACAGTAGAGCCATTGAGACCCCTGCTTCTTCAACACACACACACACACACACACACACACACACACACACTTATACAAAAATACAAGACAAATGGGAAACATACTTGCACATTAGTATTACTTAGCCTTGACACTTATCAGAATTTTCCAAATGTTATAAAATAAGCCTGTATGATGATGAGAAACAGTAACATTTTAAAATTACTATTCATAACAATAGTTATGTTCTAAATAACTACAACATTTTCATAATTTGTGAGGTTAAAATATCATTTTCCCCATTTTACAGAAGGAAAAATTAATGTTTGGGGAAGTGAAGTTACCTTCTCAATGACACACCTCTTTTTTTTTTTTTTAAAGATTTTATTTATTTATTTGACAGATAGAGATCACAAGTAGGGAGAGAGGCAGGCAGAGAGAGAGAGAGAGGAGGAAGCAGGCTCCCTGCCAAGCAGAGAGCCTGATGCGGGGCTCGATCCCAGGACACTGGGATCATGACCTGAGCTGAAGGCAGAGGCTTTAACCCACTGAGCCACCCAGGCGCCCCAATGACACACCTCTTTTAAGCGGCCGGTCATTATTTGAGACTGGATCTGTCTGATCTCACAAGCTGAGGTTTGGCTGAGTACCAATACTGCCATAAAAGGAACACATAAGTTGCTCAGGGAAATAAGTCAAGCAGAGAGAGTCAAGTATCATATGGTCTCACTTATTTGTGGAGCATAACAAAGAACATGGAGGACATGGGGAGATGGAGAGGAGAGGGAGTTGAGGGAAACTGGAAGGGGAGATGAACCATGAGAGACTATGGACTCTGAAAAACAACCAGAGGGTTTTGAAGGGGCGGGGGGGGTGGGAGGTTGAGGAACCAGGTGGTGGGTAATAGGGAGGGCACGTACTGCGTGGAGCACTGGGTGTGATGCCAAAACAATGAACACTGTTATGCTGTAAATAAACAAATAAACGAATAAAAAAAAAAAGTTGCTCAGGGAAGTTTGAAGCATCAAGATGCATGGAGATTTTTTTTTTTTAAGATTTTATTTATCTGGGGCACCTGGGTGGTTTAGTGGGTTAAGCCTCTGCCTTCAGCTCAGGTCGTGATCCCAGGGTCCTGGGATCGAGCCCTACATCAGGCTCTCTGCTCGGCGGGGAGCCTGCTTCCTCCTCTCTCTCTGCCTACCTGTGATCTTTCTCTCTCTGTCAAATAAATTTTTAAAAAAGGATTTTATTTATCTTTGCTGTAAATACCCAGTAGTGCAATTTATTTACTTCACAGTCAGAGATCACAAGCAGACAGAGAGGCAGGCAGTGAGAGAGGGAGAAGCAGTCTCCCTGCTGAGCAGAGAGCCTGATGCAGGGCTCGATCCCAGGCCCTGGGATCATGACCTGAGCCAAAGGCAGAGGCTTTAACCCACTGAGCCACCCAGGCACCCCTGCATGGAGATATTTGATGGGCAGGTTAAATTTTGGACCTGGATCTTAGCAGGAAATCCCTCACTGGACAGTTGGATGCAGGTCTCATCCCCACAATGAGGAGGAAAGGAGACTATCCATGCATAGCCTGAGAAGAGAAGGAAACTGCCAAAGAAGACCCAGTGGGTAAGGAGATAGCAGGGGAGATAGGAGCAACCTGCAAGCAGAGGGAGAGGAGAATTTCGGTGATCCGAGAAGAAGCCGGTGGAATGAAGTGGCCTTTGGGTGGAGTTTTGTGATGAGGCTCACAGAGAACATCCAACAGCCTAAGCCAGACTTTGCCTGGTCAAAGTGGGAAGTATGGGAAGTCCTTTCAAGAATGGAACTGATCAAGAATAGGTCAAGTGGGGCGCCTGGGTGGCTCAGTGGATTAAGCCGCTGCCTTCGGCTCGGGTCATGATCTCAGGGTCCTGGGATCGAGCCCCGCATCGGGCTCTCTGCTCTGCAGGGAGCCTGCTTCCTCCTCTCTCTCTGCCTGCCTCTCTGCCTACTTGTGATCTCTCTCTCTGTCAAATAAATAAATAAAATCTTTAAAAAAAAAAAAAAAAAAAAAAAAAAAAAAAAAAAAAAAGAATAGGTCAAGAAAAGACTGCTAGTTCACCAAAATGGTGGTAATAAGAGAAGGGCTTTTTCTTGTTGGAGAAAGCTTGAAGGGGCTTGTAAGGCTGAGCAAGCAAGACAGAAGAGTCAGAAAAGAGAGGAGGGGAAAGCCAGAAACGATTCCCCGACAAAGTGCAGGGGGCGAATCCCATGCACGGGTGAGGGATCTCTCTGAAGTGCTTCTCAAGTGGAATCATGTGATATTCAAGCTATTGACCCTCTTGCCACAAAATAGACCCCTCGGAATGTAAAATGTAGTGGGCAGCCATTTTTATTAGGCTCTCTGCTTCTGTGGGGCAGGAATTGGGACAGGCCATGGCAGGGACGGCTTATTTCTGCGCCACTGTGCATGGAGACTCATCTGGGAGGACTCCCATAGCTAAGGGTGATTCCAATGACTGGGGACGAGAATCACTTGGGGGCTTTCTCAAGCACGTGGCTGGTGCCTCGGCTGGGATGGATTGAAAGCTGGGCTCCACCAGAAGGAACATTATATCGTCATGTTCCTTGGCCTTCGCACAGCACAGTGGCAGGGTCCTGAGAGGGGATAATAATCCTCTGGGTATCATCACTTCTGTTTTGTTGGAAACCAAAAACCAACAACCAAAACCAAATGAACAAAAAACTAAAGTTCAGGAAGGCTAGGCCATTGGCTCAGTTTCCCAGAGCTTTACATCATGATGTCTATTTCATTTCAAAAATACATTCACACTACGGATAGGAAAAGAGTCTGGAAGCACACACTCTAAAATCTTAGAAGTGTCTTTGAATGATGATTTTTATCTTCCAGTACATTGTATGGGTGACTTGTTTTCATTTTTCAACAACAGTTATGCATTACTCATCTATTAAAAATATTTTTAATAAAGCATTTTCAAAACAGCTTAACCACCTCTTGCACTTGGCTGACTTCGGAACTCACCCTGGGTGACATCGCCTGGATGGAAACACAAACCAGCCTCTGCCAGGCACGTATCAAGGGCCTCGTTCCTGGCACCACCTTGTCTGAGAGGTGAGGTTCCCACACTGCAGGACTGAATCAAACATCATGCCGGGCAGAGAGACCGACTTCAGCTCAGAAGGTCCTGTGTGTGCTGCACCACGGGTGGGGCATAAAGAGGCTGGAGTGTCACTGAGGATCGCGCCTTGTCAGGGGACATACAAGGACAGCGACCGAATACCTGCATGCCTTTTTTGACACAACAGAATTGACCCTGGGCAAAGGTCCTTTCCACATTCTGGAATTCCTCTAAGATTTCCCCAGACTGACTTGTACTGTAAGCATATTAGGGCATCTTGATACACAATAGCATCTCCTGTTAAATCACGTCCCTAGCTTATGCAGTTTTAAATTTGGGCTTTCATAACGATGTACTATCTGGTGACTAACATAACATAATAAAATTTTTAAAAAATCAGGTTTTCATTCATTGAAACGAAAATGGAAGAATTGTATGTGAATTGAAGTGTTTAAATGGCAGGTTTTGAAATGGCTTTCCATGAAACATAATGCAGGTTCAAATTCAGCAAGCCCTTCCTGAGAGCAGGCTCTGGCCCTGTGCTTGTTCATAGCCATGCCTGTGTGCTCCTGCCTTCTCCCCGGTCACCCTGCCTCCTCTGTCACCCAGGACTGAGAGAGGCCAGCAAGTGTCCTCTGAACACAACTGCCGAGTTCACTCAGAATCTAGTTGGCCTGAAGCAGCTGGGAGGCTCTGTCAGTTAAGCATGGGCCTTCAGCTCAGGTCATGAACCCAGGGTTCTGGGATTGAGTCTCTCATCAGGCTCCCTGCTCCATAGGGAGCCTGCTTCTCCCTCTCACTCTGCTGCTTCCCCTGCTTGAGCTCTCTCACTCTCTCTCTCTCTCTCTGACAAATAAATAAAATCTTTTAAAAATAATAATGATAATAAAGAATCTAGTTGGTCTTAGCTGGGCAGCATGTTGGGGTGACAAGTCAAGAGATCAACCAGGTTAAAGGTTTGGGATCAGTCCTCCACTTAGCTGTCTGCAACAGGAGGAAAAGAAGATGAAGAACCAGACCAGACCATCTCAAAGACCCTTCCAGCCCCAAAGTTCTGTGTTTCTTCAACCCCCAGATACAAACATGTCTCTTGTTACATCAGAGCCGCCCTTCATCTGTCATCAGACAGCCACACACCCACAAATTACCCACTGAGAGACATACAAACACACCTCCACACACATCCTGAGCCCACACCCCTGCGGCAAACAGCCCTACCGAGGCTCACAGCCAAGGAGAAACCACCTGTGCCCATCAGACCCCAGCAGCCACCCACCAATGGCTCTTCTCACATCTCTCAAGGTAGTTTAAGAGAAGTATTTTTCTCAATGAAATTTTCATCCCACAGAAAAGAGAAGCCACTGCCTCTTCTCTTGCCCTCCCATTACCTAGAATTTAAACCTATCATTACAGTTGCCTATTTACCTGTCTACCACCAGATTGTGAATCCCATGAGGATAAGAGCCGTGTGTCGTGTTATTGAGTGCTCTATCTCCAGCAACTAGCTCAAAGCTGGGTGGGAAGTGCCTGTGTGCTGCATGTCTCTGTCATGTCTCCAGGTCCACGTCTTCTCTGACTCTCCTCCCACAGAGAACTGGGATCTGTGTCCCCTCCCCTTCAGTCTGGGAAGGCAGATGCCATTTTTATTATCTCTTGTTTATAGAGAGAAAACCAAGGATCAGAGATGTGAAGCCCCATTCAAGGTCAGTCAACCAGCAGGTGGCAAGGCCAAGATTGGAGCTGAGTGTAACTCCAAAGTCTGAGCCCTCCATAACCGCTGGGGTATCCTGTTTCCTACACAAGGTGTCAGAGGATGCATGCATATGACATTGAGGGTGGAGTCAAAAAAATAAATACCTTCATAGCAAGGGTTGGCAATGTATAGCCCGGGGACAAAATCCAGCTCGTATTTATGGGCAGCATTTTATTGAGATGTGGTCATGCTCATCTATGAATATATTGACTGTGACTGTTTCCCACACACCACGGCTGAGTTAAGTGATTGCAACAGAGACCCTGTGCTCACAAAACCTGAAGTACTTACTAACTGGTCTTTACAAAATGTTGTGAATACGTGTTCTGGAGATCCAGCATAAAGGATTATTGACAGCCTCTCAAGGGTACTACCAGCCTTGTCATACCCAAGGCATGTTATAGGGTGACCAACTTGTCCCAGTTTGCCCTGAACTTCCTGAGTTTTTTCAGGGAACTTTATGCCCAGTCCTGGGCAAACCAGGACAGTTGGTCACGCTGGTTCTAGATAATGCAATGCAGACTGAGGAAGGGGACAACCCTGCCCCACCTGGAAATGCCCTAAGTGTAATGCCATAGATGCCAGGGAGGAATCAGATGTTCTGAGCACAGGAAGGCACTTACTTTTCTTCCCAGGTCCTGCTGCAGGGCTGACCCAAGGCAAGGTCATCCCATTAATGACCTTAATTGGATTTTGCCAGCTGAGCCATAAGTTCTTTGTCCCTGTCAATCTCCTGCCTTCAAGTGCCAAGAAAAATTCCTTGTCTGGGCCTGAGTCCTTTGTGTCCCCCTCCTGCCCTGGAAAGGCATAGGCAGTGTCTTGCCCTCACACATCCCAGGACAGTAAAGAGATAATATCAATGATGGAATCTTCTTGGGATGTTGCATTTCAATACTGAAATAAGATTTGGTCTTTTTTTTTTAAATTTTTATTTAATTTTTAAATTTCTTTTCAGTGTTCCAGAATTCATTATTTATGCATCACACCCAGTGCTCCATGCAATACGTGCCCTCCATAATACCCACAACCAGTCTCACCCAACCTCCCACACCACCCATGTCCCTCCCAAAACCTCAGATTGTTTTTCAGAGTCCACAGTCTCTCATGGTTTGTCTTCCCCTCCAATTTCCCCCAACTCCCTTCTCCTCTCCATCTTTTTTTTTTTTTTAAATTTCTCAAACCATTAAGTTCCATGCTTTAGGGGTGTGTATGACAGGAAGGGGGTAGATATGATTTTGGGTGATGTGTATATACACCATCTATGCAAGCTTTTCTTCAGAAACATGAACTTTTATAGGTCTAGCAGTCATCCTAAGAGTCCCCTCACATTATAAATTTGCTTCTCGATGTGCAGGTGACCAACATACATGAGGTTGTACAGACAAGCCAAAAGCTCACATAATTACCAGACGTGACACTGAATAGCCAGGTATAAGCTAAGACTCCAAGGGAAGCAATGCCCAAACACACCTCTCCCCATACAGTTACCCAAGAGTGACCACAGCCATGTGAACAGAGCCTAGAACAGTACTTCTGGCCTTCCTTTCGAGGGATTCTCCAAGGACAGGCTCAGCTTCTGCAGCACCAAGAGCAGAGCTGAAAGAAGGAGGAAAAGACTAGAACAGGGATAGCAAACTAGGGTCCACAGGCCAAATCTGGCCCATACCTGTTTTGGCACAGCCCACGAGCTAAAAATGATTTTTACACTTAAAGGAAAAAAGGAAAGATAGATTTATTTATTTATTTATTTATTTACTTTAGAGAGAGAGAGGCAGATCTCAAGAGAGAGAGCAGATGTGTGTGCAGGGGTAGGAGCAGAAGGAGAGACAGAATCTCAAGCAGACTCCCCACCCAAGATGGATCCTAACGCAGGGCTCCATCCCATGACCCTGAAATCATGACCTGAGCCAAAATCAAGAACTGGACACCTCATTGACAGAGCCACCCACATGCCCATTGTTTTTACATTTTTAAATGGTTAAAAAAAAAGTTAAAAGAAAAATACTATTTTGTGACATGCAAAAATCACATGAAATTCAAAGTCCATCATTAAAGTGTTACTGGAAGGGGCAAAACTCATTTGTTTTTGTTTTGTCTATGGATGTCTTCCATTTTGTAGATGAAGAAACTGAGGTCTAGAGAGGTAAAATAAATAAATTATCCCAACATAACACCATTTGTAAAAGTCAACATTAATTTTGAGCCCAACAAAAACATCTTAACTCCTACAAGTAATCATCTTGAAAGAGGCAAAGAAATAGGATGCTGGGTTAGTGGGGAGAAATTTAGATGAACAATATGAATACAGGCCTGAGACTCACCTAGCATTCATCTGTGAACAATACCTGGTTATAGCAGTGTATACAAACAGAAAAAGATGACCAAATAGAAGCAAAAGGGACTTTGAAAAATACTATAAGCTCTTCATTTTACAGAAGGCAAAATGGAGGACATGAAAGAATTTGCCCAAGCTTATCCAGGCACTCAGAACAGGATATAGAGACTACCTCATCGTCAACCCTAAGAGGGGAGGGATGGGTGCCTGCCATAAGAGATGGAGTCAGAGTGCAACTCACTAGCAGTCAAGAGCTTTGACTAGTAGATTCCAGTGATAAGGTGGCCTCACACAAGGCTGGATATATCTGTGAGTCAGAGGCTAACCCGAGACTGAATACACTTACCCTTCCTTACCCCAAAGTTCCTTAAAACAAAAGAAATGAGTACTTGAACAATTTAACAATATATGTGAAATAAATCACACATGTAAAATGTGATCTGTTGGAAAAAGAAAGAAAATGTCATGAGAAGGACCCAATATTGGAGCCTGATATTTGCAATTAGAATATGAGCACCTAATTTCCTCTGTGCTGGCTGCACGCCTCTCCTGGTCTCTACCCGAGAGTCTGAGACTGGTGCACAGACCAGGGAGCATGCATAGAAGCTGCCAGCCCCCAAGCACCTGTTGCATACAGGGCTCTCTGCATGTGCTATCATTGCTGAGCCCAAATGGTCAGCGCATGATTCCCATTCCACTCATGAAGAAACTAAGTCTCAGGGCGATGAAGTAACCACCAAGGTCAACAGAATAAAACCAGAGCCAGATACCTCTGCATGTAGAGGAGGGTGTCCCTGGATAAAAAGAGAAAGAGACTTCTTTCTCCTCTACCAACTGGATTTGTCTTTGCCTGGCTGCAATGGCCAAGTCTCACCTCCCTCGTAGGATGTGCTTAGGATGTTTTCTGTCTAGTTCTGATGGCTGAAACCAGATTATTGGTAGGGAAGCTGCTGCCTTAAGAAACTGGTGTTCAACAAACTCCCAAAATTGAACCAGGAAGAAATTGACAACCTGAATAGACCGATATCTAGTAATGAGATTGAAGCAGTGATCAAAAACCTCCCAAAAAACAAGAGCCCAGGACCTGACGGATTCCCTGGGGAATTCTACCAAACTTTCAAAGAAGAAATAACACCAATTCTCCTGAAGCTGTTCCAAAAAATTGAAGCAGAAGGAAAACTTCCAGACTCTTTTTATGAAGCCAGCATTACCCTGATCCCCAAACCAGGCAAAGACCCTACCAAAAAGGAGAATTTCAGACCAATATCACTGATGAATATGGATGCAAAGATTCTCAACAAGATCCTAGCAAACAGGATCCAGCAGCACATTCAAAAGATTATCCACCATGACCAGGTGAGATTCATCCCTGGGTTGCAAGGTTGGTTCAACATTCGCAAATCAATCAGTGTGATAGAACACATCAATAAGAGAAGAGAGAAGAACCACATGGTCCTCTCAATTGATGCAGAAAAAGCATTTGACAAAATCCAGCATCCGTTCCTGATGAAAACGCTTCAAAGTATAGGGATAGAGGGAACATTCCTGAACTTCATAAAATCTATCTATGAAAGACCCACAGCAAATATCATCCTCAATGGGAAAAAGCTTGCAGCCTTCCCGTTGAGATCAGGAACACGACAAGGATGCCCACTCTCACCACTCTTGTTCAACATAGTATTAGAAGTTCTAGCAACGGCAATCAGACAACAAAGAGAAATAAAATGTATCCAAATTGGCAAGGAAGAAGTCAAACTCTCTCTCTTCGCAGATGACATGATTCTTTATATGGAAAACCCCAAAGACTCCACCCCCAAACTACTAGAACTCATACAGCAATTCAGTAATGTGGCAGGATACAAAGTCAATGTACAGAAATCAGTGGCTTTCTTATACACCAACAATGAAAATACAGAAAGGGAAATTAGAGAATCGATTCCATTTACTATAGCACCAAGAACCATAAGATACCTGGGCATAAACCTAACCAAAGAAGTAAAGGACCTGTACTCGAGGAACTACAGAACACTCATGAAAGAAATTGAAGAAGACACAAAAAGATGGAAGACTGTTCCATGCTCTTGGATTGGAAGAATAAACATTGTTAAAATGTCTATACTGCCTAGAGCAATCTATACTTTTAATGCCATTCCGATCAAAATTCCACCGATATTTTTCAAAGAGCTGAAGCAAATAATCCTAAAATTTGTATGGAGCCAGAAGAGACCCCGAATTGCTAAGGAAATGTTGAAAAACAAAAACAAAACTGGCGGCATCATGTTACCCGATTTCAAGCTTTACTACAAAGCTGTGATCACCAAGACAGCGTGGTACTGGCATAAAAACAGACACATAGACCAGTGGAACAGAGTGGAGAGCCCAGATATGGACCCTCAACTCTATGGTCAAATAATCTTCAACAAAACAGGAAAAAATATTCAATGGAAAAAAGACAGTCTCTTCAATAAATGGTGCTGGGAAAACTGGACAGCGATATGTAGAAGAATGAAACTCGACCATTCTCTTACACCGTTCACAAAGATAAACTCGAAATGGATAAAAGACCGCAACATGAGACAGGAATCTATCAGAATCCTAGAAGAGAACATAGGCAGTAACCTCTTCGATATCAGCCACAGCAACTTCTTTCAAGATATGTCTCCAAAGGCCAAGGAAACAAAAGTGAAAATGAACTTTTGGGACTTCATCAAGATCAAAAGCTTCTGCACAGCAAAGGAAACAGTCAACAAAACAAAGAGGCAACCCACGAAATGGGAGAAGATATTTGTAAATGACAGTACAGACAAAAGGTTGATATCCAGGATCTACAAAGAACTTCTCAAACTCAACACACACAAAACAGATAATCATATCAAAAAATGGGCAGAAGATATGAACAGACACTTCTCCAACGAAGACATACAAATGGCTATCAGACACATGAAAAAATGTTCATCATCACTAGCCATCAGGGAGATTCAAATTAAAACAACATTGAGATACCACCTAACACCAGTTAGAATGGCCAAAATTAGCAAGACAGGAAACAACGTGTGCTGGAGAGGATGTGGAGAAAGGGGAACCCTCTTACACTGTTGGTGGGAATGCAAGTTAGTGTAGCCACTTTGGAGAACAGTGTGGAGATTCCTCAAGAAATTAAAAATAGAGCTTCCTTATGACCTGCAATTGCACTGCTGGTTATTTACCCCAAAGATACAGATGTAGTGAAAAGAAGGGCCATTTGTACCCCAATGTTTATTGCAGCAATGGCTACGGTCGCCAAACTGTGGAAAGAACCAAGATGCCCTTCAACAGATGAATGGATAAGGAAGATGTGGTCCATATACACAATGGAGTATTATGCCTCCATCAGAAAGGACGAATACCCAACTTTTCTAGCAACATGGACAGGACTGGAAGAAATTATGCTGAGTGAAATAAGTCAAGCAGAGAGAGTCAAGTATCATATGGTCTCACTTATTTGTGGAGCATAACAAATAACACAGAGGACATGGGGAGATGGAGAGGAGAGGGAGTTGAGGGAAACTGGAAGGGGAGATGAACCATGAGAGACTATGGACTCTGAAAAACAACCAGAGGGTTATGAAGGGGCGGCGGGGGTGTGGGGGTGGGGTGGGGTGGGAGGTTGAGGAACCAGGTGGTGGGTACTAGGGAGGGCAGGTACTGCATGGAGCACTGGGTGTGATGCCAAAACAATGAACACTGTTATGCTGTAAATAAGCAAATAAAAATAAATAAATTAATTAAAAAAATAATTAAAAAAAATAATAAATAAATAAATAAATACAACTTTTATTAAAAAAAAAAAGAAAGAAACTGGTGTTCATCAGATGTAGAGGAAAGTGCCAGAATTGCCATTGGATGTCCCAGATTCCCCCTTGGGGTCAAATGCCACCACCAATGTCTTTCTCATACAGACTTGAGGAGCTGATAGTACAAACATTAACAACCTGGGCAGGGCACTTTTCATCTCCCTGTGAGTGACGATGCTCATCTCAGGATGAAATGGGCCGCAAGGGAAGGGTTTGCAAGTCAACTTAAAACTCCAAAGGCTCCCGAAAGATAAGCCCACACCCTGTGCAAAGTTATGACAGGAAGCTCCACCAGGCCCTTGAGATAAGCTCTCCAAGCCCATGGCCAGGGACAGACAATTGTTTGGCAAAGGGGTGGTATCCACTCCTTCAACTGTGACTCTGGACCAGAAAATTCTAACAGATGTGTCCCTGGCCAGTAACAGCACCGTATCTGGTGTTTGGGCCTGGCTGAGATTACTTTAAGAGGGAAATACATGCTATTAAACCCCTACTTGGTGTGAGTAACAGTCCAGTGGCAGGTGACAACCCTGGGTACATATCAAAGAGATGAGGGGACACGTGCTGAATAGGCTGTAGTTGACTTTGGTCTGTGGAGGCGTATTATAACCAGGCTTCTCCTGAGCTTCAGCTCCAGACTTTCAGTTCTGTGTAACGGATGACTCCCTGCTACTCCCAGATATCTGTTCATGTGTTTAACCACCGGGAAAACAAGTGGGCGTGCATTCACTAGAACAATCTGTGGAATCCTGTTTTATCCCCTTCAGGGAAGCAATGACATTGGCCAACCACCCAGAGAAATGCTAAAGATGCTAGCACCTTGGCCTGTGGGAATCTACCTCACCCATTTCCATAAGGCTGTCCTAGCTGATCTCTAGCACTTTGTTCCATGCTCCAAGAAGACCAAACATCTAGGAGTTCCCACGAAGAAATATAGGATGCTATTTCCTGTCCCCAGGCCTTTGCACATGCTGTGCTCTCTGCCCAACACTCTGCCTCTCTCCTTGTCCCCCTGTCTACCCCTTCCTCCTTCTCCATGACATGGCTCAAATATCATCTCTGAGCTGACCTTTCCCTGAGCCTCCAGGGTGAACTTGGACCCCTTTTCTGTATTCTCACAGCTCCCCACCATGACTTCTATCAGCACTTCTCCTGGGAAACCCAACTGGCTTGCAGGACAGTCTTCATCCCCAGCCAACCTCTCTGAGAACAAAGACCTTGTCTTCAACATCTCTGTAGCTGCACAGAAGCCACTGGACCACAAGAGGTGTTCCATAAATGCTTACCTCATTAGGCAGAGTGAAGAAACGAGCTGAAACTACAAACCAGATGGAGAGTTGCCCCTTTAAGAAATCTCTTTCCTTACCTGTCCAGCAAACGTTTATTGCATACCTGAGGGGGGAGGCAGAGAGAAAGCATGGGGACCGTGGTGGAGAGCAAAATGGGCCTTCTCCCTGCCCTTGGGGAGTTTATGGGCAGGTGAATCCAAAAGGCAGTGGCACAATTCTCATTGCAGCTGCGATCAGGGCCAGCAAAGAAGAGGGCCAGAATTATCATATGGTTTCACTTATTTGTGGAGCATAACATGGAGGACATGGGGAGATGGAGAGGAGAAGGAAGTTGAGGGAAATTGGAAGGGGAGGTGAACCATGAGAGACTATGGACTCTGAAAAACAATCTGAGGGTCTAGAAGGGGCAGGGGGGGGGGGGTGGGAGGTTGGAGGAACCAGGTGGTGGGTATTAGTGAGGGCACGTACTGCATGGAGCACTGGGTGTGGTGCAAAAACAATGAACACTGTTATGCTGAAAAGAAATTTAAAAAAAAAAAAGAAGAAGAAGAAGAGGGCCAGGATTAAGGGGAGGTGAGTGAGGCACTCACCCAGAGTGCCAAAAAAAAAAGCAAAAAGAGACCTTAAGGGAACATTTTTCAAATCAAAATTAGGGCAAAAACATGCATGATAAACAAAATATCCAAAATTTAAACATATATCAGTGCCGTGCCAAACCCTGTGGGAGCCTAAGGAAGGAAAAACGTACCTCGATGTACATCATACACATGTTTTCATGTATTTTCATAGTTATTTTCCCCCCAGAGCATTTAAGTACTTGAAAACATTGAAAAATTTATAAGTAAGTGTATTAAAACTCACATCATTTTATGTGTAAGTATTTTTTTTTCCTTTCCTTTTTTAGAAGAGAGAGCACTTGTGCATGAGCAGGGAGAGGACTGAGGAAGGGCAGAGGGAGAGGGGAGAGAATCTCAAGCAGGCTCCACCCCAGGCACAGAGCTCAACACTAGGAACCGGAAATCATGACCTCAGCCGAAATCAAAAGTCAGACCTTAATGGACTGAGCCACGCAGGTGCCCCTATTTTTTTTTTTATTTCAAAACAGAATTTATTGTCATTTTACTTCAGCTTAAGTTAATTCAGAAATCATTTAAGTTTGCCACTTGGTCATGAGAAATTGCCAAATGTGGCAAGCTCTCTAATGACAGCAAGATAAGCAAAGACAGAGACACTGAAAATATGATAGAGAGTTTGCTTCCACTAAAGCCAGGAGCACACATTTTCCCTCTGGCCTCAGGCAATAACTTGCCTCAGCATGGACTAAGTCTTCAGTTAAAATTTGTTATTTTATTCATCATGGATTTTTTTTGCATTAATTTTGATATTTTAAAATATTGAATTAGATTATTATTTATCTCAAATATTTTTGCATTAATTTTGGTATTTTAAAATATTGAATTAGAATATTGGTATTTTAAAATATTGAATTAGAATATTATTTACCTTGGGGTTGGAGGGCATCCCTTATATTTTGCACCCAAAGCGAATATCTCACCCATTTTACCCTAATCCCAGTCTTGCCAGAGATTAGAGGAGCCCATCCTAACCTGGGGGTTCAGGAAATCTCCGCCACCAATGGAACAGTGAGCTTGAAGCCTATAGGGGTCGTAAGGCTGTGAGGACTGGAGAGAGTCCTGCCTGCAGTTCAGCCTGAGCTGGGATGAGTCTTAGCAAAGCATACGAATAATAAAGGCAAACATATATAAGGCTAATATATGCACAGGCAGGCAGTATTATGCCATCTGAAGCTTAAAACTGGCACTCAGGGTAAGCCACTTGTTCAAAGTCACACAGCCATGAAGTGATAGAAAGAGGATGAGAACCCAGGCATTCTGGAAACCCTCTGAGCCACCAGGAGGCTGGCATGAGAGGAAAGATATGGGGCCTAACCTTTGAGCTTCAGGAAGGTCCCCACAGGGATCACAGAGCCTTGAAGGGCAAGTACATGATGCCATGTGAAAGCTCTCACTGTCATCTTTACAGGGGTCTTGTGCCTTCATCTTTGAAATCTGAAAATGCTTGGCTCAAGTGGTCCCTGGAAAGAAGTAGAAGAGGGGCATGTCAATATAATTTACTTTAGGGGCGCCTGGGTGGCTCAGTGGGTTAATTAAAGCTTCTGCCTTCGGCTCGGGTCATGATCCCAGGGTCCTGGGATCAAGTCCCACATCAGGCTCTCTGCTCAGCAGGGAGCCTGTTTCCCCCTCTCTCTCTGCCTGCCTCTCTGCCTACTTGGGATCTCTCTCTCTCTCTGCATCAAATAAAAAAATAAAATCATATATATATATATTTATAAAATATATATATAAATAAAATATATATATATTTATTTATAAAATATATATATAAATATATATATATATTTATATACACATATATATATTTACTTTAATTCAAATGAGGGATCCTCAGCCAAGCCAGAGTGGGCTCGGTGCACTGGTGAAGGAATGCCCTGCCTGGGCAGCCCAGGGCCAAGGCACCTGCCACACTTGGGCACCACGGCGTCTTCCATCACTGAGACTTTCGGAGCACTTTCATGGCATGAAGTCAGAGAGCACTGATTCTGGCATCAGACTGTGTTTGCAGTCTTGACTCTGTGACCCCTAGGTGTTCCCTACAATCTCAAAACCCCAGTGTCTCACCTTCAAGAGGAGGTCTCATGACAGAACTGGCTTAGCTAGTCACAAACTCATTCTCCTTTTCTCCTGGCACACAGCTAGACCACAGTCACAGCCCTCTCGCCATTAGGTGTGGCTGTGACTAAGGACTGGCCAACCGAGTGTGGGAAGGTGACATGGGTACCACTTCCAGGCCTGACTCACACAACCTCCTTTGCCATCCTCCTTGCTCTCTGGTCCAGGTTGTTGGCAGGAGGACGAGCCCAGGGGGACTTGGGAAACTCTGAGTTGAACATAGAGCCTTGTTAGCTGAATCCCTGATTAACTGTGTGCAGCAGGGAGTTCCTGTCTTGAGCAGGTCCTGAGATGGGGCCTGGAGTGAATGTGAGCTTTAGAAGAAGGGTCTCAGGAAAGGGAGAGGGGAAGCAAAGTCCAGGCCAGGGAGGGGAACTAAGCAAGAAAACAGTTTCAGCAGGGGACTCGTCTTGGCCTGATGTGCCCCCAGGGAGCTCTGAGGCATGAAGGACACCCCCCAGCTGGTTCCACCCCAAGCAGGAAGGAGAGGGATGGTGTCCTCTGTACCTGTCATCAACAGCAGACCACCCCCCAGCACCTCAAGAGGTGGGGGATGTCAGCTACCTCCCAGGCAAAGATGCCCCTTTTGCCCTCCTCACACTGTTCAGCAGAAGTCAGTTTTCAGGAAAAGGGAGTCAGCTCTTGGGGAAGGGACATGAAGTAGGGTGCCGGTAACATCCACGGCAGTGCCCCCCAACCTCCCACTAGGGAATTTCTTGTGGACTTCATGTGAGCAACAAAGGAGCTTGTTCTTTCTTAAACCCCTATGATCTCTGTGTTTCTATGCACCACCACAGCAAACATTAGAAATATCTATCTCATTAAGTTGTGTGATGATTAAATGAGATGCTATCTGATTGTGGTGATTAGTACCGCGGGTGAAACATTATGCCTAAATTCATCAAATTAAATGCACTAAATATATGCAGCTTTTTTGGATCTCAATTATACTGCCAATAAAGCTTTAAAAAAATTTTTCTGGATAGAAAATGAGCAGAAAAAAATTATAATTCATGAAAGCTTTCATTTAAATAAAATTCTTAAATAAAATACATATTGAAAGGGATACCATGTGCCTGGGAAAATAGACCCAAAGCAGCCAAGATAGTAACGTGTTCTAATAAATCTGCCTTTCAAGAAAAATAAAATAAATTATTTGGCCACCTCCCACAAAAATGAGATGCCACACTCAAATTTCTTAGCACATGGTGTGTGCTCAAGGGCTGTTAGCCACCATTAATGATGATTTCTCTGTGGCACGTACTGAAGATGCAGAGATACCCACTCCGCCCTACTCTGGTGAGCTTCACAGTCTTGGGAGCAGAAGACACACAGAAACAGATGATTAATACACAAATACAGTAAGTAAGGGTCATGTCTGTAATATGGACAGGAGAGCTCACACCTGACTCTACCTAGGGTTGGAATAAAAAGTTTCAAGGCAGGAGTGAAGCTTCAACTGACTTTTCAAGGATAAGCAGGTGCTCTTGGGCAGACAAAGGGAAGAAAAGACTCTCAGAGGAGGGACCATGCACTTACAGTGATGCTGGGCACCTCTCCTCTGAGCTCCAGAACTCCCTGCATGTATTTACACATATATTGGTGTGACCTGTTGTACTGGTGACTTCCAGACTTTGAAGTCCCACTTACCACTTGGCTGTATGATCTGGGACGAGTCACGAAACCTCTTGAGACTCAGGAGCTGCCATTGTCATGGGGAAATGATGGCACCTGCCTCTGAGGCTGGGGTTTTATTCCAGGACTGGGCAGCACAATGCCCGGCCAGAGTAGATGTAAGATTAATTTAATGTTAGCCCCTCCTCCTACCCTGTATCCCTCCCCACCCCCACTCCCACAGCTTCCCAAGTTCTACCTGCCTTAGGAACCTCTTAGTCACACAAGACTTCCCACCTCCTTAAACTATACCTTTGTTACCCAAAACCGGAGCCTGAAATACATGCTCTGGGTCAGGCACTCCACATCATCAGCCCCCTTTGCTCCCCAACCAGCCCCTGCTCACACCCAAGCCATTCCTCCCCTCTTCCTTCCCCACCTGCCTGCCCCTGATGAATGGGAAGTTTGGGAAAGTATTCATGTATCAGATACAGGGTGGGTGCCAATCCTCTGATGGCCTGCCTCATTTATAGTGGTCCCCCAGCCTCCTGCACAGTTTGCCCAAGGTCCTTGGGTGCCAGGCCTTTTAATACGAAAAGGG
The DNA here is from genome assembly GCF_922984935.1 of Meles meles. Taxonomy (NCBI): domain Eukaryota; kingdom Metazoa; phylum Chordata; class Mammalia; order Carnivora; family Mustelidae; genus Meles; species Meles meles. The sequence continues at coordinate 13,677,811 of NC_060066.1, read as the reverse complement.
ATGTCCCCGGATACAAACAAGATTGGAACCCTGAGTCCCTTCTACCTAAATATTTGCAACTCCAGCCAGTAAGTCTAACAGATCAAGCTTTTGTTTGGGAACTTGTTTCCACTTCTGCACCCCCCAAACCCTTTCTGTTCCTGTTTGGGGGTCACCACCAGGAACAATTGTTTCCACTTCCCTGTAAATCAGCAGGAAGAAGCTCCCCTCTCTACATACAGAAGTGGTGGAGTGAATGGGGCAGTGGAACCATACTGGGCAATTCTGCAGGACCCAACAAAGGGACACATCACACAGGAGAGAAGGCTTAAGACTTTAAAGATAAAAATTTGCAAAGAACCTAGGGGTTAAGTCTAATACATTGCTTCAACCCCCAGAGTCTGATGACCACAGTTAAAATCAGGGGAGCTGGGCTCTGGCATCGTTGAACCCAAACTACAATGGCCATCCAGTGCTGCTCCCCAAAGCATGTGAGAACAAGCCCCAGTCCTGGGGTGCAGGCCAGACCTCAGTCCCTTTACCCAACCTCTCTCTGAGCCTTACTTCCCTCATCTGCAAAATGAGGTTGCCAATTATGCCTTCCTCTCCAAGTACGTGTAGGCCTTGGGTGAGATCATTTATGAAGGCGCTTCTCCCTGAGCACTGCCCCGCTCACTGAGGGCCAGTACTCAGTACTCAGTAAAGAGTTGTTACTACTATCATATGGTCTCACTTATTTGTGGAGCATAACAAATAACATGGAGGACATGGGGAGATGGAGAGGAGAGGGAGTTGAGGGAAACTGGAAGGGGAGATGAACCATGAGAGACTATGGACTCTGAAAAACAACCAGAGGGTTATGAAGGGGCGGCGGGGGGGGGGAGGTTGAGGAACCAGGTGGTGGGTAATAGGGAGGGCACGTACTGCATGGAGCACTGGGTGTGATGCCAAAACAATGAACACTGTTATGCTGTAAATAAACAAATAAAAATAAATAAATAAATAAAAAGAGTTGTTACTACTATTTTCAGTTGGTTTTTAAAGATTTATTTATTTATTTTAAAGAGATGGTGGGGGCAGGGGAGTGGAGAGCACAAGCAGGAGGAAGGGCAGAGGGAGAGAAGGACTCTCAAGCAGATTCCATGCTAATCGTGGAGTCCAATGCTGGGCTCAATCTCACAACCCCGAGATCGCAGCTCGAGCTGAAATCAAGAGTCAGACACTTAACCGACTGAGCTACCCAGGCATCCCTATTCTTTTCAGTTTGACATTCATCTGCACAACAATCCTATGAACTCCCTCCAAGATTTGGGAGCAGCTGAAGAGCAAAATGAGTTTCTTATGTCTTTGCCACCTGGCATCTAGCTTCAGAACACTCACTCACTGCTGGCGGAAGATGAAACGGTAGCTGGTGTCATCCCTACTTCATAGATTATGACAGTCTGGCTCTGAGGGATAAGACAATCCAAATTTGTCTGCCTCCAGCCCTTCTCTTCACTAAGCCATGGCTATCCTCAGCTGCCTCATTTACAGAAATGCTGTGGAAAGACAGGTAAGGTCATCGGGGGCATTTGTCTGAGGGGCAAAGAGAGCTAAGTTTGTTCACATTACAGAACAGATCCAGGTCGGTGCCCCCGGTACTCTGTCAGCATACAGAGGTGTCCTGGTTTATCAGCCCTAGCCTTTTGAATTTCTGGGCTGGTGGTTTATCTATTCATTCTTTCACTCATGCATTCATACGTTAAGGACAGATTGCAAATCTTGACACAGAGGAAGGAAAAAGTAAGGAGACCCAGGCTCTGCCTTCTAGAAGCTCACAGTCTACCAACAATACGAGTTTGTACAGAAACAATCCTGGTGGAAACTGATGTGGGTTTTAAAGGAGATTTGCCCAAGATCCCCAAACCTGTGTGGATGGCGGGAATCGAGGAAAAGGGCCCAGAGCAATGATCCAGGAGAAGGCAGCAGGAACCAGGTTGAGCCAGCCTCAGGGGCAGTCCACTTCCTCAAGAAGACAGTGTAGACCATGGAAGAATTCAAAGCAGGGCCATAATATAATCCGTGTTTTAGGAATAGGGTGCACATTTCTGATCCGTGCATGAACCAATTCAAACAAGGGTGTACTCTCTCTTTCTTCCTCTCAGCAACATTTGTCCCTTTTTTATACTCCAGAACCACACACAAGCATGGCTCTTCTCCTGCCTTTCTGACTGTGCCTTCCCTGCTTCTTCAGTAAGACCCTCTCTCTCGGGACAGCTGGGTGGCTCAGTCAGTTGAGTGTCTGCCTGTGGCTTGGGTCAGTATCCTGGGATTGAGTCCTGCATTGTGCTCCTTGCTCAGCGGGGAGCCTGCTTCTCCCTCTGACTACAACTACTCCTGCTTATGTTCTCAGTCTCTCTCTCTCTCATTATAAAATCTAAAAAAATTAAAATAACAACAACAACAAAAAAAGACCCTCTCTCTCTCAGACTTACCAAACATGGATATCTCCCAAGTTTTGGCCAAAAGCCAACTGTGTTCAATTTCTTTCTACTTTATATCCTAGGGATCTCTTCTATATCTGAAACTTCAACATTAAGTGCCTTGAGGTTGAACCCTGGCCCCAAATCTCCAACAGGGTTTTATAAATGATAGGCAGATCCCCGAGTTCTGCTAAATTACCAGAATGTTATTGGCCAACATTATAGAGCCTTTCTAGAAGACCAGATTTTCTAGTTCTACAGGACAGTTTAGTTAAGTCCTGTTGTATGCTAAGATTGCCACAAGTGTATCAAAGTACCAAACAAAGAAGTAAAAAGTAGCATCCATAGATACTATTTTACATATCAAATAGATCTTTGCTCTCTTTAGCAGGTGTTTACTGGGAACCTATTCAATATCCAAACTTGTGCTGGGCAATGCAAAAACACAAGGGCAACCTTCAGCCCTGTTCTTTCTTTGAAGTGCTTCCATCTCACTGGAATCAGCACGGAAGACAAGGGGACATTGCGACCAAGAGTACAAGCTTTGCGCTTGCATGCCTGCTCCTTACAAACATGATCTTGGGGAAGAGATTTCACCTCTCTGTGTCCATAATCATATTGGCCTCAGAACTGGGGTGCATGGTGGTGGACATTCACATCTAGCAGAGTGTCTGGACCATAATAGGAGCAATCAAAAGTCCATTCCCTTCCCTTCTTCCTGGAATCTGCAAAACGTTTAAATACAGTCACAGACCCTGAGACTGTACCTTCTATAATTGGCCCCTTACCCCTGGAAAGGAATTGATTGTGCCGGCTAGACTCCTTAACATGTGTTCATTAGATGAGGGGCAATTCCAGACATCTAGTCCTGGATTGTTAGAATAAGGTTGGGAGAAATGGTGGAGCTGATTTTGTCCTGGCTTTCAGACCCATGGCGGTCATTGCCTAAGTTAACACAGGCCGCACACAGAGATCCAGCCCCGAGCCAGGTTGTAAAACCCGGTAGCTATGGACACTCTGTGGAGGTTCTTGGCCAAACCTTCATCTTCCTGGCAAAGCAGAGAACCCAGAGGCTCTGGTTCCAAGCACTTTGAATTTCCCAGGGAACCTCAGAGTCCCTACCCCTGACCACCAAGTGTTTCCTCCGTTGTCCTTACAAAATGGAAGGCAAATTCCTCTGAGAAACCGAAAGCCAGAATCCACTGGGCTGAGGAGTGAACAATTCAGACTCTGCCTTCTGCCTTCCCAGTCAGAGCCTATGGTATCCTGCTGCACAAATGAAAACTCAAACCAAAAGCCCTTCCCTTGCACTTCCCATTTCCTCATGTGCAAATATCCTGTTGTAATATTTCTCCTATGATAGAGAAAATACAGAGATATCTTAGTTATCTTTTCCCATCTTTTTTTTCCCCCTTCTACTTGTCCGCATTGCCCAGTGCAATATCGGATACATTTATCTAATCGCTTATTCAATAAATATTTATGGAGCACCTGCCATGTGTGAGACACAGTGCTTTACCCCAGGCATGCTTAGAGATCGGCACACGGAAGACAATCCACCAGGTAACTGTTGAGATGAATTAAATTTATTTAGAACCCACCCATACCAGCAAACTGGTTTGAGGGTAGTATATTAGCCCAATTTGTATGAGCCATGATGTTCTCCTATGTCCTGAGCAAAATATGTGATTCCCTAGGGAAGCCACTATCAGGACTTCAAATCTACACCATGAAAGGAATCTTAGAGGTCATGTAGAACCCTGGATCCCATCTCTGGATCCCCAGGTGATTCCAGTACACAGAGTTGGAAAACACTCATCTAGTTCAACCTCTCACCCCCCCAAGAAAACTTGTCCCTTCTATGACTCCCCATTGCCCTTTTTATAAATACCCAACTGTTTTGCCATGGTCTACAATGCCCTACCTGATCTGGTTCCTGCCTGACCTCACCCCTTTGCTCACTATGCCTAGCCACGTGGTCCTTTTTCCATTCCTGAGAATACCAGCCTGGGCCTTTGTTCTTGCTGGTCCTTCTGTTCATGTAGGACTTCCCCAAAACTCATCCCATCAGAGATGGCTTCTCTGAGCATGCAATATGAGGTACAACCCACTACACACACACACATACACACACAAGTCATTCTGGTACATCCCTTTCTTTTGTTGTGCTAAGACACTCATTACTAGCTACAACTATTTTTTTATCTGTGTCTTCACTTCTCTCCTGACTGTCTCTGCCACTAGAAAGAAACACTCAGGAAAGCAGGGACCCTGTGTGCTTTGTTCATCACAATATCCATGGGCCTGCTGCTTAGAAGATGCTCAGTAAGTGCTAGTTGAATCAATCAACAAATCATTCATTCAGCAGGAACCCTTACCTACACTCTTCTAGTGACAGAGGGGAAAATCTTTCTCCTTCCCAAGGCAGCCTCATTCTACTGTTGGCCAGTTGAGATTGTTAGAAAACTGTTTCCAAACCCATGCTGGTGCCTGTACCCCTCTTACCTCCTTGCTGTCCCTCCCTGCATCTCCCTCAAACAAGGCCAGTCCTCCTGCCCCATGACAGGCCTCCAAATATTTGGAGACTGTTATATTTTCTCGCAGCCTTCTATCATCCAGGTGAACAGCTTCTGGGAGACGTCATCAAGAAACACGACTGTGTTTGCCTTCAATGACTGTGCCCATAAAACACTTCAGCTTCCTGAATCTGGAAATGCCCTATGTTTTTATTTTCCAGAACAGCTGTCTACATACTGCCAGGGTGGGGCCTGCCTGCATTTGCATTTTCCCCATCTGTGAGCTGTCACTGGTAAGGTCCGAGGGTCCTCTTCAGAGGTCCCTGAGAATTATGCTCTTGGCCATTCTCCATTTCAACTGAGGTTTTTAGGGTCTTCTTAAACATGGGAAAGGACGGCCCTACAGGAGCCTTCTGCTGTGTGGGTGTAAGGAAGGGGGCAAAGAATTTGTCTTTCTTCAAATTCTACCCTATCTTTTCCACTTTGCTTCCCTCATTGTCCTTTCCAAAGTCAGCACTTACACCCTCACCACGACCCCCACCCACCACCAGTGTCCTCTATTCAGTTCCACTGCTTTGTTTTCTTTGCAATACATCATCCTATTTACTTAGTTAGTCATTTGCTTTTTGTCCTTCCAACTAGAATGTAAGCCAGGGTCCTCACCTGCCTTAGGAAACAAGGTGTCACAGGGGCTAACATGGTGGCTGGGTCCATGTCAGTGCTTGATAGCCAGCGAGAGAATGAATAAAAAGATGAGTGACTGAACGTGAGATGTTAGACAAATCCTATCCTCAGTTTCCTCTTCTATAGAATGGGGAGAGAGTAAGCCCCTCTTTATCAGATAATTGTAAAAACCAGTTCAGACAGTGTCTGTGGAAGTATGTCACCAGCTGTGACTCCATCAAATGTTCAGGGTCATGGTGTCGTACACGCAGATGGGGCTGCATTTATAAGCAGCAAAAGTCAGTGGCTGCCCCTTGATTGTGATTTGAAGGGTCTGCTTGCCCCAAGTCTCCCTATTGCTTTATTGACTGAAAATTCTACCATTAGACATTCCTTTCAGTAAAGGCATCATGTGTCCCCTCACAGAGAAATGGGAGTGTAGAGATAAGGTGGGGAGAAGAATAGCTTCCTTTCTCTTCCCTGAAGCTCTTTTCCTTTCAGCCCCCTAGTCTTGCTAATTTTTACAACACTTCAGATGCATGAGCCTGGATTACTTTCACTGCCAACTATTTTTAAAATGGAAGGATAAACTTCAATATCAATGGCCTATCTTTCCAGCTTGGCTAAGACTTAGGAGGCATTTTCCATCTGGACCTCAGTTCTGTCGCAACTCACATTCCATAGGAGAACCTCACCGTCAAGTGTTTCCTGTCTGTCTTGCCAGGAAAAAAAAAAAAAAAAACCTGAACTCCAAAGATGAGACTCTAGGCATGGCTTTGTCCCAGATGGGCCCGGCAGGATTATCACTGTCTGGGAGCCGAGGGGATCCCCTGTACCTTCCGGAGTGGCAGGAAGAAGTCAACTTGGGAGAAGCCTTTTGCCAAATCCCCATGGTGATACCTACACTATAGCCAACCCTACTGCCTGCCCTTCCCAACAACCTTCCTTCTGCACCTGCATTCCAACCTTGGTGCTGGCTGTCCCTCAGAACCCAATCACTTATTCAACAGTCAGGACCTTACCTCCTACTCCAAGCTAGGGTCATAGATGATCTCGGTCCTCCAAGACCTCAGAATCAAGTGAGGGCACCAGAAGAAAGGGGCAAACAGGATGCAGAGTGACAATTCCAGGACTATGGGGTACTCAGAGGAGGAATGTAGAAGGGTGCCATTTAATAAGGTCTCAGAAGGGTTGGGGATACTTGTGAGAGGAGGGGGGTAATTAGCCCAGGATGGAAAGGAAGGAAAACACCGTAACTTCAGGGAACACAATATGCAAAATGAGAGAAGGACATCTTCAGGAAAGTGTAGGAGGTTGGTTTGGCTAGAGAGAAGGGAGTATGAGGCAGCAGCCAAAAAGGGCCTGGAACAGCAAGTGAGGTCAGATAATGAAAGCCCCACAAGGTGTGCTAAGGAGAATGGGTTTATCTCATGAAATGTCATATCAGCTTAAGCCACTGAAGGATGTTTAAATGACCAGAGTTGTATTCAGATAAATCACTACAGCTGTAATTTGGAAGATAGATCCTGGGGAAGAGGGCTTAACAGAAGAATGGAGATCAAATAAAAGCTATGGCAAAACCCACCCAAAGGGTATGGGAAGAAGCTCAGTTGGGGGCATCTTGAGTCCCAGGGCTTTGGAGTCGTATGGACGTTGGTCTTTATCTGGGCAGCATTCTGCCTCCTCATGTGGCCCAGGCAAGGCAACAAGGTTTCAACCCAGTCACTTTGTCTGGAAAAAGATCGCAATGCCCAGCTTGCCAGATTGTGAGGATTTGAACTACAAATGTCAACCACCTGTCTAATGCAGAGCCAGGCTCCTAATAGGTCTTCAAAGAGCAATAGCTATTACTGAGGAAGGATGCATTGTATGAAACTTGGAGCATTATATTTCCACCTCAACAGGTGTGGACAACTTATTAAACATGTCACACTGTCTTAATAAGGATAAAAGGCAACAGGAACATGAACAACCATCAATCTACAGGTATTCAGAGGATGTTTTCTGCGTGCCTAGTCCTGCACTAGAAACCACAGAGACCCAAAAAAAGAACCCAGCAAAGTGTTGGATGTAATACTTGCCTCAATACATTTCCCCTCTGGTTGGGGAAATAAATTAAAAATCCAGGAGATCCTTAAAGAACAATACATCTTTTCATTTCTTATCTTAGAAGACTTCTTTATAGCTTTTGTCCCTAGTGACCTTGCCTTCCTTCCTGAAACTCACTTCACCCTGAATTGCCAGGGAACTGCTCTCTACACTGATGATTTTTCCCCACATTCTCTTTTCTTGGTTTTTCCATCTGCAGTTAACTGTCAGTACTCCCCGGGACTCTTGGGTCCTCTTGTTTTCTCACTGCTCACAGGTCCGGAATCATAGCTCCAAAGAAGCCGTAGCTTCACAGATTTCCAACCTGAGCTATGGCTGAGCTGCCGTCCCACCTTCCAGGCATAACACTTGGATTTCCCATGTGCACTCCAGACCTAGCATCCTCAAGGCTGAACCCATTGTTTTGCCCTCAAACCTGCTTCCCCTTCAGACCATACCCAAATTTATGTTCTTACCATCCACTCAACTATCCGAATTCTGTTATCCCAGGGATAGATAGCATAATAGTTTAAATCCCTGGGCTATCTGGGTTCAGGTTCTAGTCCTCCTCCTGATTTACTCCGTGGTATGCAAATTACTGAACACCTCTGTGCCTCAATTTTCTCACCTATAAAAGGGGTACTTGAGAAGTACCTATCTTAGATAGGTGCTGGGAGGGTGGAATGAGTGACTACTTACATCGAGTGCATCAAATCATGTACAGTGCATTGTGAGCAATACATAGGTAAAGGTTTGCATTTATTACTATTACCTCAGATTCCTCCTCCTCCCTCAAACCTCTGCAGATGATTTGCCCTCAACTCCAGCAAATTTCTGCTACTTAGATTCTCATTTCTCCACTCTAGGTGCTGCCATCAGGGCATGGGCCTTCATTATCTATGACAAAAGGTCTCAAAGAAGCTGCCCCTCATTCTGCCCCTGGCTGGGGAAGGGCTCCAGGCTGGAGACCCAGGTATCATCTAGGTGGTGCTCATGAAGCTAATGCCAAGACCTTCTAACCTCAGATTCCCTGACTCTGTATTGTGATGTCCACTCCAGGTCAGTACGGGTTAGTGTGAGATCAGGAAATGTTTCCCCTTCCACGTTCACCCTCCCCGCAAAGTGCCTCCCCTGCTGGCATCTTCCCACTTTACTTTCCTGCCCTCGGCCCTTCCTTATTCCTTGGTCCCTTTCAGTCTCAAGACAAGTGGGAAAAGAAAGGAACATGGCCTTTGACTCCCACTTGCTCTCCCCTAGGAACCCTCCTTCTGGATTGATAAGGGTGAGAACATTCAAGCTGCAGATAAGACCTCAGCTCCCAGCTCCTGTCCCTCCACTCCCTCCTGCTCAGCTTTGAAGTTCCTAAAACCCTGCCTCTGTGGCCTGATTGTGTTATCTTCACAGCCAAGGTGAGAGAGCGGAGAATGACTTTATGGTTTCCCGTAAGCAGCTCTCCCCAAAGTCGTGATTTCTTATAAGAGGAACAAAAGGAAGTTAGGGAATTGGGAGGGAAGGATGCCCAGGCATTTCCCAGCCATTCCACACAGAGTGGAGGCCCCATGTGGGTTTACAGAATGGATGAGAGAGGCACTTAGGTGCCTCTAAACTCGATTCAAGTTTAGAGCAGTGATTCTCAACCAGGAGTGATCTTGCCCTCCAGGGAACATTTGGCAAAGTCTGGAGACATTTCTGTTTGTTAAAATATGGGGGGAATATGTGCTACCACTATCTGATTGGAAGGAGCCAGAAGATTCTCCTAAACATCCCGTGATACACACCAAAGCTGCCCGTAACAAAGATGATCTGGCCAACAGCACTGAGGTTCAGAAACATGGTTTAGAGAATGGAAGGAAAAGGAGAGGGAAAGAGAGAAATATCGTTCTGCTAAGGTGAAAGGCAAGGTACAGTAGCATTTTGTTTTGCTTCTTTTTGGTCTTCAAGTATCTGTGCTAATAAGAAGTCTCAGATCCCATTCGGATTCAGAAAAGAGTATAGGAAAGTGGGATCTGTGTATTTCCTGTTTCATGAGAGCTCATCTACACAGGAAAGCACACATGTTCATAGCTCCCAGAGACCTTATTCCATCTTGGCTCTGTCCCTGGTAACCGATCACATTTGGGCATGTCACCTTAGTTGGCCTTTCTGCACAAGGAAAGCGAGGGACCCAGGGCCCCCTAGTAGATACTGAGTTCTTTAGTTTCAGGGCAGAATGGGTGTTGCTGGCAGCAAGAACTGGGGGACCTCAGGGGGTCAGACGTGTGGGCCTGAGAGTGTACAAGCCATAAGGAGAAGAGGCACTTGATCCAGATCCAGGACAGGAAACGGTGGGCCTGATTTAACTCATTGAGAAGGGAAGGAGGTCTCCTTAAGGTGGAACCACGGAAGTAAAGATTTGGAACAGAGATGAAAGGTCTGCCTGGCACTCTGCTGATTCTCGCAAATACTGCCTCTTTTGCCCTCAGAAAATGAGGTGAGTGGACAAAGCCAAATAGACAGGGACCTCAGCCAGGTCAGCTGATTGATATCATAATCACAGACAGCACCTGACAGCCCTTGGGAACCCCTCAGAATGGGAAAGCTGTGGGTGAGCTCCAAGACCGTCTCTTTCAGGGATCCACCACATTTCCAGGGATGAGAACCTTTTCAACATAATTTCCTCATCATTTTATTCTTCTCTCTATCATCAGTTTACTGGTTCATCAGAGCAAAAATTTTTCTAAATCCTCTGAAGTGTAAATGCATGTACGTTTTTGTCATCATAGTGTCCATGTGTTGTTTTTTTTTTTCATTCTTTCTTCTACTAGACCACTTTTTCTTTTTACAAAAGTTTAAGGTTTACAGCAAAATTGGGAGGAAGGTACAAAGAGTTCCCATATCCTCTCTTCCCCCCACATATGCACAGAGTCTCCCATGATCAATGTCCCACACCCGAGTGCTACCTCTGTTAAAATCAATGAAGCCACATGGACACATCATGATCACCGAGACTCCACAGTTCACATCAGGGCTCACTCTTGGAGCTGTACATTCTATGGACTTCGACAAATGTATAACGATGTGCTCCCACCATTATAGTACCATATAGAGTAGTTCCACTGCCCTAAAAACCCTCTGTGCTTCACCTACCCATCCCTCCCTCTCTTCAACCCCTTGTAACCCCTGATCATTCACTGTCTCCACGGTTTGGCTTATTCAAGAATGACATAGAGTTGGGATCGTACAGCATGTAGTCTTTCAGACTGTCTTCTCTTTCTTAGCAATATGCACTTAAGCTGCCTGCATGTCTCTTCACGGCATGAGAGTGCATTTATTTTTAGCACTGAGTAATAGTCCACTCTATTATCTGTAATATTAACATCTATAATATTCTATTCACCTACTTACTGAAGCACATCTTGGTTGCTTCCGGTTTGGGCAATCATGAATAAAGCTACTATAAACAAAGTGTGCAGTTTTATGTGGACATAAGTTTCCACCCATGTGCTTTTGAGGAATGACCACATATATATGAGGCACCTTGTGCTGTGGTCTCTGGGCAAAGTTCAAAGGAGGAAATGATGGCTGGGTTTCCTGGACAGACCCACTCCCCTCCCAGAGTCTTGGCTGTTAATAAATAGTAGGTTAAAAAAAATCATGTTTCAGATCATTCAAACCAGGCTTCAAGAGGGAATGTGACATCTAGACATCCAGAGTTCTTTCATGACAGTCTCCAAAGGATAGCCCTGGGCTCCTGCCTACCTGTTTACTCTACCCTCCACCTCTCCTTCCAGATACCCTGGTCTAGAAGTCACTCCCTGGATGAGGGGCATGCCTCAGCCAGTCAGAGCAACCCAGCAGTGTGGTTGAATCCAGTCACACTACCAAGTGTAGTTAAGGAAGGGTCACATTCCTTCTCTGACAGATAAGTCCCTAGAAGGACCCTGCCAGCTCTGAGGCAGTGGAGCATTATGATAAAGGCCCTGAAATCAGATTCTATCATTCACTTAGCAAATATTTTGAAAGATCTATCCACGTCAGACACCTTTCTAAGAACCACCTGTGATGGAGAGCAGGGTAGCTCACAACACCCGAGTTCCTGGCTGCCACCGACCACCTGGGTGACCTTGAAATACCGTTCTCTGAGTCTCAGCTACTTCATCTGTGAAATGGGATTTTTGCTAAGTGTCTGCCTTATAGAATGGCTGAGATAACATCTGGACCCTTCTTTGCCAATGCTGGCAAAGAGTGAGCACACATTATGAGTTAGCTACTAACATTAAGAGAACAGAAGGAACCCGGACCGTCCAGGTGAAGATTTATGTTACAAGTCTGAGACAAGTGGATTGTAAGCCCTCACCCCATTAAATGACACCAAGAGTAAAAGCAGGTGCTTTTTTACAGTGTGAGTGTTTGTACACTGGCCCAGACCTCCCTTCTCCTAACCTCCATGCAATGACTTCAAAAAGAAAATACATCCTTTTCCCCAGAGGCTGACTTCCCCTTTCCTTTGCTTACTGAATAGTCATCACTGGTGAGTGGGCCTCCTGTTCATTAGAATCCCACTTATCTCTGGGATGATTACAGTGTTCAACACACTTGAGTCCCTGTTAACTGCATCTCAGAGTCCTCCAGGACCCTCCAAAACCAAGCTCTCGGCTTCAGTATTTATAGGCACGTCTACAAAGGGACTAAGATTTAACAGGAAGGAAGCTTCTATACCTTTGACCTTTATAATTGTTTCTGTTTTAAATTCACAGTATTTTTCAAGAGCTTAAGTAAAGAAAAAAAGCCCTCCTCCTATTGATTCAGCAGTGGGTCTTCTAAGGCCTAGGCTAATGGAGGACTCAGAAGTTTCTCCATGAGATAAAGACTACCCATTTTTCTGCTTGAGATTCTTTTGTCCACAGAGAAGTTGTCCTTTGTGAATTCTAAATAACTATAAAGGTCATAAAGAAGCAATGGGGCCTCCATAAACCTGTGGGCTGCCTTTGTCTTGTCAGTTAGACCCTTGGACATGATGGTCTTGACTTTCACTTAAAGATTCTAGTCACTAGGCTGGCCAAAGTTTTGAGGCACAGCCAACACCTGATCAATGGACCTTGGAAAGTAATGGAGGTCCCTACCACGTCCTCAGGGTGCGGGCATCCTTGATGGCAAGGAACCACTTATGGCTCAGGGCAAAATGAGACGACAGGTGCAGGAGAATAGGAGCCACACTCCTTGTGTCCAGGTAGAGGGACAGTCAGCACATCCCCAAAGGAATGTTTAAGGGGGACATGAGGTGAGCCTTTGGGGAATAAGTACAGAATTCCAGAAGTTCTCTGCATCTTAACACTATGAAAGCAAAGATAGCCACAAATCCAGAAAGTGCCCCAGGCACCGTGATAAATACACTCAAATCTTCAAGGCTCTTGAAGTGGCTTTCATTGTCTTTGAAGTGCCCTCTTTACCTCCAGGTCCTGTTTAAATTCCTCAACTTGGCTGTCGAAACCCTTCAGAAGTTGATCCAAATCTAAGGAACCCATTGTGATGGCAAAAGTGAGGACACAACTTTGGAGAACAGTGTGGAGATTCCTGAAGAAATTAAGAATAGAGCTTCCCTATGACCCTGCAATTGCACTGCTGGGTATTTACCCCAAAGATACAGATGTAGTGAAAAGAAGGGCCATTTGTACCCCAATGTTTATTGCAGCAATGGCTACGGTCGCCAAACTGTGGAAAGAACCAAGATGCCCTTCAACGGATGAATGGATAAGGAAGATGTGGTCCATATACACAATGGAGTATTATGCCTCCATCAGAAAGGACGAATACCCAACTTTTGTAGCAACATGGACGGGACTGGAAGAAATTATGCTGAGCGAAATAAGTCAAGCAGAGAGAGTCAAGTATTATATGGTCTCACTTATTTGTGGAGCATAACAAAGAACATGGAGGACATGGGGAGATGGAGAGGAGAGGGAGTTGAGGGAAACTGGAAGGGGAGATGAACCATGAGAGACTATGGACTCTGAAAAACAACCAGAGGGTTATGAAGGGGCGGCAGGGGGGTGGGGGGGTGGGAGGTTGAGGAACCAGGTGGTGGGTAATGAGGAGGGCACGTACTGCATGGAGCACTGGGTGTGATGCCAAAACAATGAACACTGTTATGCTGTAAATAAACAAATAAAAATAAATAAATTAATTAATTAAAAAAAAAAGTGAGGACACAACGTTACAATCCCTGGAGCCAGAGGAGTCATGTCGGAGGCTTGGCCCTGGTATTCCAGAGCTCTGAGAGCTCAGGCAAGTCTTGGGCTTCAGCCCCATGAGGTGGGTCTTATACTCATGGGAGAGAAAAGGGTATACTCGCCCAGGGTGATTAGAAGACATTTAGGTGAATCAAGGGCACCCAGGGACCCAGAACAGGAGTCTGCTTTCTGAACCCTGTGCTGCTTTTCCTATGCCACACCTATCCCTTCCAGAGGGAAGACTCTGAGAGGTCTTTTTGCAGCTTTTGCACTTCTGAAATTTTCCACTGATTAACATCTCCAGCTTTCCGTACTCTGTACTATGTTGCTTCTCTCTTGGAATCCATCCACTGTCCATATTTTACTCTTTAAATACCCTTTGGAGAGACAATGCAGAGTGATCTTCCTTAGGGGCGCCTGAGTGGCTCAGTCATTATTAAGTGTCTGCCTTTGGCTCAGGTCATGATTCCAGGGTCCCAGGATCCAGCCCTGCATTGGGTTCCCTGCTTGCTTGTGTTCCCTCTCTTGCTGTGTCTCTCTCTGTCAAATAAATAAATAAAATATTTCTATTTTTAAATAATAATAAAATATTTTTATTTTAAAAAATGATTTTCCTTATAAAAGTTGCACATTTGTCCTCCCATGAAAATGTTTACTTATTCTTTCCATTTCACGTTTTTTCCTCCTCCCTGAGTACAAACCCAACCTCAACTTACAGAAGCTGGAAATTTTCATCAAGTAATTGTCTATTGGCTAGACACAGTAAAAAATTATAATATATGTAGATGTAATAGAACTGATAGTATAATATCAATTATATTAAATATGCATTATAATATTTATATTATAAATATATGACATATTGATATATATATAATTTATATACACACACAAAGGACTAAAGTCAGAATGTATACATAATCAAAAAATAAACTTTCAACATAGCCCTGAAGCCCCTTATTTGAAGGGAGACCTCAACACACATGAAGAGAACCCTTGAGAGCTGAGTCAATAGAAGAGGAAAAATGGTAAGTAATTCTCTTTCTCTGTTCTTCAAAATGAGCAAGTCAGAGACTTAGAAATGCAAGGTAGAGATTTGTGAATGAATGAGGGGAAAGCACAGCAATGAAAGAAACAAGCTCAGATATTCTTCTTTTTGAAGACACCAACAACCTCTCTCACATCGGCTATAGCAACTTCTTACTAGACGTGTCTCTGGAGGCAAGGGAAACAAAAGCAAAAATGAACTGTTGGGACATCATCAAGATAAAAAGCTTCTACACAGCAAAGGCAACAATTGACAAAACTAAAAAACAGCCTATGGGGGGGGGTGCATGGGTGGCTCAGTGGGTTAAAGCCTCTGCCTTCAGCTCAGATCCTAATCCCGGGGTCCTGGGATGGAGGCCAGCATCAGGCTCTCTGCTCAGCAGGAGGCCTGCTTCCCCCTCTCTCTGCCTGCTTCTCTGCCTACTTGTGATCTCTGTCTGTCAAATAAATAAATAAAATCTTTAAAAAAAGAAAAAGAAAAGAAAAGAGAACAGCCTATGGAATGAGAGAAGATATTT
Source organism: Meles meles (assembly GCF_922984935.1). Taxonomy (NCBI): domain Eukaryota; kingdom Metazoa; phylum Chordata; class Mammalia; order Carnivora; family Mustelidae; genus Meles; species Meles meles. Next base: position 13,662,329 of record NC_060066.1, on the reverse strand, counting down.
GTACATGACATAGCAGATAAAGGGCTAGTATCCAAAATCTAAAAAGAACTTATCAAACTCAACACCCAAAAAACAAATAATTCAGTTAAGCAATGGGCAAAAGACATGAACAGACATTTTTCCAAAGAAGACATCCAGATGGCCAACAGACACATGAAAAGATGCTCAACATCACTCATCATCAGGAAAATACAAATCAAAACCATAATAAGAGTCCACCTCACACCAGTCGGAATGGCTAAAATTAACAACCCAGGAAACAACAGATTTTGGCAAGGATGTGAAGAAAGGGGAACCCTCTTATATTGTTGGTGGGCATGCAAATGGGTACAGCCACTCTGGAAAACAGTATGGAGGTTCCTCAAAAAGTTAAAAAATAAAGCTACCCTGTGACCCAGCAACTGCACTACTAGGTATTCACCTAAAAGATATAAAAACACAGATTTGATGGGGCACCTGGGTGGCTCAGTTGGTTAAGCCTCTGCCTTTGGCTCAGGTCATGATCCCAGGGTCCTGGAATCAAGCCCCACATCAGGCTCTCTGATCAGCAGAGAGCCTGGTTCTCCCTCTCCATCTTCTGCTCCCCTGCCTGTGCTCTCCCCTACAAGTAAATAAATAAAATATTTTTTTAAAAAAGATATAGATTTGAAGGAGTACATCCTTCTTTTTACAGCAGCATTGTCAACAATAGTTAAACTATGGAGAAAGTCCAAATGTCCATTGACTGATGAATGGATTAAAAAGATGTTGTGTATATATGCAATGGACTATTCCTCTGCCATCAAAAAGAATGAAATCTTGCCATTTGCAGTGATGTGGATGAAGCTAGAGTATTTTGTGCTAAGTAAAATAAGAGAAAGATAAATACCATATGATTTCACTCATTATGTAATATTTAAGAAACATAACAGATGAACATAGTGGAAGGGGGGAAAAGAGAGGGAGGGAAGCAAGCCATAAGAAAAACTCTTAACTGTAGAGAAGAAACCAAAGGTTGAGTGAGGGAGGTGGGTGGTGAATGGGCTAGATGGGTGATGGGATTAAGAGAGACAACTGTTGTGATGAGCACTGGGGTTATATGTAAGTGATGAATCCCTAAATTCTACACCTAAACCCGATTTTACCACATATGTTAACTAACTAGAATTTAAATAAAAACTTGAAGTTAAAAAAAGAGCAATGTTCTTTTCTTCCTCAAAGACTACTCTGGTTGGATCATTACACCTAGCAGCTTAAAAACATCCCCTAACCACGGTCACCAAACTGTGGAAAGAACCAAGATGCCCTTCAACGGACGAATGGATAAGAAAGATGTGGTACATATACACGATGGAGTATTATGCCTCCATCAGAAAGGATGAATACCCAACTTTTGTATCAACATGGATGGGACTGGAAGAGATTATGCTGAGCGAAATAAGTCAAGCAGACAGAGTTAAGTATCATATGGTTTCACTTATTTGTGGAGCATAACAAAGAACATGGAGGACATGGGGAGATGGAGAGGAGAAGGGAGTTGAGGGAAATTGGAAGGGGAGATGAACCATGAGAGACTATGGACTCTGAAAAACAACCAGAGGGTTATGAAGGGGCAGGGGGTGGGAGGTTGGGGAACCAGGTGGTGGGTAATAGGGAGGGCACGTACTGCATGGAGCACTGGGTGTTGTGCAAAAACAATGAATACTGTTATGCTGAAAAGAAAGAAAGAAAGAAAGAAAGAAGGAAAATAAAATTTTTTTAAAAATCCCCTAAATCTCAGCACTTTAATACAAAAGAAGCTTGTTTTTGTTCTCCCCTGTAACGATTCTGCGTGAAGATTCAGTGGACAGCCGTCCAAGTGGTCCTGCTTGTCCTCTTTCAACAAGTTGTCCTCTCTCGTCCAAGTTGTCCTGCTTGTCCTCTCTCAACAGACCCAGGTGAGGGAAGGCACCTCACCCCAGCCCCTTCAGAGTGTCGCAGAGCCCCGCCCACAAGCTGCTTGTGCCATCAAGTACCCAGCACCTTCATATCCTGATGGGGCTGAGGGGCTTACAACATAGCCAACTGACACTTGACCACCTACTTTGCACAAGTTCTTCTGGGCAGTCCAGCTCACAGTACACTATGGTATGTGATAATCTGTTCCCTTAGGGTCTCAGCCAAAAGTTTCACGTTAACGTCCTTTTATATAACCCTTTACTGTCCTGTAACTTCCCCACTAGCAAAGTCCCAGTCTTTTCATCTTGGTAACCTGGGCCCAGACACAATGGTCAAGAGTCATTGGCTGAATGAAGGAGCAAATGAACTGATGGGTGTTGGGGACATGTAGAAAGTATGTTTCTCAGACGTTAAGACATCAGTCTGGCTGAAGAGAGTTGGCTTAGGGGAGGATCAGGAGCAAAGCATAGAAGAAAGCTCAGGAAGACTTGGAGCAGAGAAAACTATAAATTAGAGCCTGAGGAAGAGATTGAAAAAGCATGTGAATCAGGAACATATGGATCCAGGCGGACATCTCTTTCTGCCCCTAAGGTTAACTGCAGGCCAGAAGCAAGTTACGTAACCTCTCTGGCTCTCAGCATTCTCGTTTAAATACATACCATCATCATTCCTATCTGGTAAGGTTGATATGAAGTTTCATGAAACAGTAGATACAATCATCTGCAACAGGGCTTATCACACAAGAGATAATTGACATATGATCCTAATCCTAATTTTAAAAACATATTTGAGTGCATGCTGGTCTCATGAATTGACACAGAGATTGTGTCAAATGCTGTATAGGCATTATTTCGTATAGTCCGTATACAAAACTTGCAAGACAGGGAGAAAGTTCACCTGGTTCTAACACAAGGAATTGTGCTTAGGAATTTGCTCAAAGTCACAAAAGCTAGTGAAAGACAGAAGGGATTTGGACCTGCATCTCTCTTCCAACAAAGCCTGCTGTCTGTCAGCCTGATACCCACATGCGTCTTTAATGAAGGATTACTATGTATCTCCCATTTGGAAACTCTAGGAAACAAATGAGAATGCGTGCCAGATCTCAAGGAGCAAACCATGCTAAGAGAAATTATGAATTCTCTTTTCTTGATTAAAAAAAAATTGGCGATGTTGGGACCAAAGTGTTTGCTGAAAATCTCTAAGGAAATGGGAAAATGTTAGGATGAGTGGCCCTTACCCTGTTGCCAGTAGCCCATAGAGAATGTGTGGTAATTCTGGAAAGCCTGTGGAGTGCTTTGGGAAAAGAGGAGGCAGTAAGGTTTCCAAAGGTTTTGGGAGAGTTGAGTTATTTTCCTACAGTCTCGCCACCTCTCCCATTGAAGTGTTCCTCCTGCTAAAAGTAGAACAGAATGCTAAGGAGAGAAGGTAAGTGCAAGAGAGATGAAGATATTATGAGAGGACACCCCACTAACTTCACAAAGCCCAAATCCCAAAATGATAGCCACATTGACCTTGAAAAACAAACAGAGAAACCCTCAGTGGACTGACCCAAGGCATATTTCATCCAACACTAACTAGGACCAAAAGCAAGAATCACCTGGATATTAAACTCTTAAAAACTTGCAGAATATATTATTAAAAACTCCTGGGGCCCCTGAGTGGCTCGGTCCCTTGAGTATCTGCCTCTTAATTTGGCCTCAGGTCATGATCTCAGGGTCCTGGGACGGAGCCCAAGCTCTACGTTCAGCCAGGAGTGTACTTGAGATTCTCTCTCTCCCTTTGACCTCCGCACTCATATGCATGCTCCCTCTCAATCTCTCTCTCTCTCTCAAATAAATAAATCGTTTTTAAAAATCAGTTGCTGATGCTTAAGGATACAGATGGCAAGCATCAGGCCATCCAGATCTGATTCATGAGGCCAGGATAGATGGGCAGACACAAAGGCTGGACACCTTTGACTCAGGCAGGAAGAGTAGCTCACAAAGGTCTGGTGGAGCCACTGGGCAGAGTGATAAACTCAAGTCCCTCCAGTGGCACCTCAGAGCTTTAAACAGACCCATCACATGATTAACTAATAACAACAAAGATAACATGATATCAACAATATCTACTGGGTGACGCGCTGAGAGTGTGTCGGGCACTATACTGAGCACTTTTCATAGATGAGTCAACTTAATCCTTATCACAGTCTCACAGTGGCTATTTCAATCACCAGCTTAATAAAGATACAGAAAACAAGTCACAGAGGTATTAAATGACTTACCCAAGGTCACACAGCTAGCAGTGCTAGAACCTGAATTCCTAAGTCCATGTGCACAATCATTCTGCCATATTACACATATTAGAGAGCTAGAAGCTAAACCAGAGGCCGAGATAAAGATATGAACTCAGGGTCACATGAGCAACAAGCAAAAACAGAAAAGAATTTGGGCTCTAGAAGTAGAGTGCTCCAGCTCTAAACTGTGCGAGTTAAGTGACCTTCGGCAAGCTACTTCATGTTCCTGTCTCTTAGTTTGCTCATCTATAAAATGGGTAAATAGTATCAACTACTCCCTAGGGTTGTTGTACGGAATCTGTGAGTCAACAATGCACAAAACACTTAGAACTGTAACTGGCACTTGGGAAGTGCTATTTTAGCTACTATGGTTATTAAGGTGTGTGGGCCAAGCTGTGTGTTTGAGACTCCCTTCCTGAGTGCCAAGACCAGATGGTCTCACTGGGAGCTTCAAACACTCCCAGTGAACTGGAAGAAGTTAATTGGTTTACCTACAGTAAGACTTGCCAAATGCATGGATTTCCCTCCCCTAATAGGGTTTCAAACCAGAAATATTCTAAGCATAAGAAACAAAGATTTTGAGGCCTCCTATGATATTCTGGTAGCAATAGGAAGTACTGTGATCTGGACAAATGCTGCACATGGTGGATTCACAGAAGGTTAAAGAACATACCTTCAGAGAGCCATCAATGGATAGAGGTGATCATCAATTACTGGCCTGGCCAGGGCTTCAAACTAGCTTACTTATTTTTTTTCGTATAATTTGGAATAAGACCAAAAAAGGCATGCTTCTCCAGGCAGGCAACTCAAAACTAGGAGACAAAGCAAACATGTGGGATGATTGACAAATCAACCTCAGTTGTCAAGGCGGGAAGGAGGGACAAACTTGCATGTTGAGGAATCCATGTGAAGTCCTGCCCGCATATTTTTAAAGTTTAGGCTGAGAGAGGTATAGAGGAGAGGACTTAGCAATTTTCACTGAAGAAGGGGAATGAGGGAGAAGAAGGAGAAAGAGAGGGGAAGAGGAGAATGAGAAGGAGCACTGGAGTTCAAGTGCAGAAGCTCCAAAGCTAAACAAATCCTGATGATATTTGTCAAGCATACAAGCCCTTAAGAAAGAGGCAAAGAGAGACCTGAGTCCTGAAGCAATCAGCTCAGGACCAAAGGGCCCTGTTCACTTCTGGGCAGGGCTCACAGGGATCAAACTAGTAACATACTCAGCTGCATTTAGGAGAGGGGACAGGATCTCAAAATCATGTCACTGCTGGAGCAGCTGAAGGAAGGAGAGGTATATCCCTTGGGTCAGCCCACTGAGGCTTCTCTGTTTGCTTCTCCAGGTCAGGGGTGGCTAAACAGGACCAGGCCAACCACCTTCAAACTTTAACAGGATGTCATAAAGACAGAAATTCAACTCGTGCTCTGTGGCTCCCAATGCAGAGTTAGGATCAAAAATTAGAATTGATGGGGTGGAAGACTTCAAACCCAAGTATATCAATGAAGAAACTGGAGCCATTAAAAGGAGTGGATGGTGATGGGCTTCTGGGTGGTGGGGAAATATGTGGAGATGTTTCAGGATCTGCAGGGCCATCACAGAGAGTTACATAGGTCACCTCTCAGGTTGCTTTCAAGTCTGAAATTTCATCATCCTTTGACATGGTGATGAGGGCTCTTCCCAACAGGCTGCAACAATAACTACTGACATTTGTAAAGCTCTTTGCAGTTGACAGGTGTCTTTCATATACATTATCTAAAAGAACACTCAGTGCACTCAGACCATTGCAAAGAGGACTCTTTTCATTGATTGATTAACTTACTCATTCAAAAGATTGCTTTTGTACACCTGCTACATTCCAGTCACTGTTCCAGCTGTAGATGATACCGTTGTTTAAGAATAAAGCAATCCCTCTCTCAGGGGGGTTAAAATACAGTGGCTGGAGACAAGTAATAAATACACGTATCAGGTTCTGTTAACCTCTGTGAATAAAACGAAAGCCATGAAAGGACATAGAAGAAACTTAAATGCATGTCACTAAGAAAAACAAGCCAATCTGAAAGGCTACGTGCTGTATAATTCCAAACACATGACGTTCTGGAAAAGACAAAACTGTGTAGACAGTAAAAAGATCAGGAGTTTCCTGGGGTTGAGGGTGGGGCATGGATGAATCGGCAGAGCAGTGAGGAATTAGGGCAGTGACACAACTCTGTATGCTGCTCTGATGGTGGAGGAGTGTCCTCACATGTTTGTGAAAACCCATGAAATACAGAACATGAAGAGAAAACCCTAATGCAAACTTGGACTTCAAGTGATAATGATGTGTTCATGTGGGTTCGCCAATTATAATAAATGTACCTTTGGGGAGTGTTGATAATGGGGGAGGCCGTGTGTGGATGAGAAATCTCTGTATCTTCCTCTTGATTTTGCCCTGAATCTAAAACTGCTCTGAAATGATACATAGATGATGGATGGATAGATAGGTAGAGATGATAGATGGATCAATTGATCGATTGATCGATTGGGCAGGAAAAGAAGACAGAGCATGACAGAAAGCTCTTTTGGGTGGGTGCGCATGGAGGCCTCCCTGAGGGTGGAACTCTGGAACAGAGATATGAATAACATTAGAGATAAGCCCCCCACACAGAAATAAGAGGGAAGAGCATTCCAGGCAGAGGGAGCAGGGTCTGCTCCACCAGAGGAAACGTCAGGGCAGCATGTGCTGGAACAGTAAGAGCAGGAAAGAGCGTAAGAGCAGGAAAGAGCTTGAGTGATGAGCTCAGAGGTGCAGCAGAAAGTCAGGGGCAGTGAAGTCATTAACCTTGCCAACCACGGTAAGAACGTTGGATTTTGCTCTGAGTGTGATGAGAAGCTAGGAGGGTTTTGAGCTAAGGAATGCAATGTGACGTGTATTTTCACACTATCACCCAGAGTACAGGCCAACAAGGAACACAAATGGAAGCAGGGGAATAGTTAGGAGACCACCACAGTAGATGCGTGAAAAAGGAAGACAGCTCAGAGCCCGTAGCAACAGGAGAGATGGAAGAAGCATCTCATTCGTCCTGTATTTTAAAGGTGGAACCACCAGAATTTGCTGATGGATCCAGTGTGGAGAGGAAAGACATCAAGGATGACTCTTGATTTCCTAACTGATCACTTGGAAGTTGGGAATAGTCATTTACTAAGAAAGGGAGACTGGGGCAGGCACGGTCTTGGTCTTGGGAGAGACCGGGATTTCAGTGTTGATCACGTTACATTTGAGATGTCAACTGGGCAGGTAGTTGTATATAAAAGTCAGGGGTCCAGAGGGGAGATCCAGGTTTGAGATAACACTCTGGAGTCTTGGGCCAGATAACATTGTAAAATGTGCAACTCTTTGGAAAGAGGGAAGAGAACAAAGGCAGAGAGAGTTTTGCTGGGGCCCTCCAACGTTCAAGGATCTTAGAAGGTGAGGTGAGGAGGACTTACTGAGCAAGACCAGAAGCAGCCCATGAAGTGGAGGAGGACAAAAGGAGATGGAGCCTCTTGCCATTGAGTGTAAGAATGTTTCTTCAAGGAGGGGAAAACCAATTGTGCCAGATGATGCACAGATGGCCGAGTAAGGCTGAGACTGAGGCTAAGGATGCTGAACCAATGACTACAATTAGCAACAGGGAGGCTATTGGTGATGTTGATAGAAGCTGGGTTTAGTGGCGTCTGGTGGCCAAGGCCTGCTTGGAATGCGTTGAGAGGAAGTGGGAAGAGAGGAAATGCTGACAACAGGTCCAGACAACACTTTTGAGAATTCTTCTATAACTGTAGGGAGATGGGGAGGTTGCTAGTGGGTGTCCAAAGTCAAGGACAAACTCCAAAGTCTTTTAATACTATTTTCCAAAGACAACATTTGTGGAAAAGAAATGTTAATTTCTGAGAGCTAGAAATAATCTATTGATTGATCCATGCTGACTATTTAATTATCTACGGGTCTGGAGTAATGAGACACTTCCCTGGAGGTGACATGCTGGACTGCCCATGGTTACAGAGACCAAAGAGGCCATGTTAAAAGTGCCCCATGCTGAGGTAGTCACAACACCAATTATCTGCAATATTCCCAAAGAGGAAGGTGGGACCTAATTTTGTTTTTAATGGAGCAAATACGTAGGACAATGAAATATCAAAATTAAAAATCTGGAAATCTTACAAATCATTGTTTAAAAAGAAACAATCTCCTCAGTCCTAAGTTAGACAAAGGTTGGAGTCTCTGAATTTAAAAGCTTCCTTTCAGTTTACCACCTTTAACTCATTTAACCACACAACAGCCCAGTGATGTAGATAACCACTGCCCCTTATGTCCTGCTGGGTAACAAACAACCCCAAATGTAGGGACAAGGCAACAACTCTTCTATCACACAAACAAAATCTGTGGGTCAGGACACACTCGGGGCACAGCATGGGAAGGCTCTTCTCTGCTCCCTGATGTCTGGAGCCTCACTTGGGAAGACTTGAATGGCTAGAGACAACTGGAAGGACTTGCGGGGGTGAGCAGGGTGCAATCATCTGCAGGCTGACTTACTTACCTGTCTGGCTCCTGGGCTGGGACACCTCAAAGGCTGTTGACCAGAGGCCCCACCACAATGTCCTCCCACATGGTAGCTGGCCTTCTTAGACGCATCTCAGAGTCCCACAAACAAATATTCCAGCAAAGGAAGCAGAAACTACATGGTCTTTTATGACCCTACCTCTGAAGTCAGAGTCACTTCTGTGTCCTGTGTTGGCCAAGAAGTCACAATGCCACCCCAGTTCAAAGACATGGGACACCGACCTCTCAAAGAACTTGCAGCCACCTTTTGAAACCACCACAACTTATTTTGCAGTGGGAGGAAAATTACCACAGGTTGGTTAAGTCACTCCCCACAGTCATACAGCTGGGTGGTGAAAGTTTCTCTTGGCTTCTTCACAAGCACTCCTCCCCAAGCACTCTCTATCAAGTAGCCACCTCTCTGTGCTCCCCAACACTCATCCCAACTGCACGTCTTCACGGTCTCTGGAGCACTGGTCACCCCTGACAGGGACACCGGACACAGGAACTCTGTCTTGTTCACTTCCACGTTCCTGTCCCCTACGACAGTGCCAAGCATGCAACAGCCCCAAAACGTGGTCAACAGAAACAAAATTGTTTATTTGCTCAATACCAAATATTTAAAGAAACTCTAAAATCTTCAGAAAGTCAGACTTTTAAAATTAAGCTCCACTCAACCATAAACCTTCAAGACGGAAATTAGGAGCCCTTCAAACACTCTCCACTCCTTACACGGGTTCTTGGGTTTATCTCAAGGAGGCATTAGGTGGGTTTTGTTCTTACAACATTGTTTGTTTGGCTGCGTATTTGGGGATGTGACTTTTGGCAATATAAGGAAATGAAAGCCACAAAACAAAAACGAGAACAAAACATCATTTTTCCAGAATCCACTTTGTGAGAGCTGCTATTTTGTCTCTACCTGCTCAGGTCATTTGCTGAGGTCCTCTCATCTCTCATCCCTCCTCTGCTTCCAGCACGAACCCCCTCTCCCCTGCTCAGGCCCTGGCCTTAGCCATCCCCATCTCCTCCACATCAGAGCCCCCCGCCTGGAGATATCGTGTCTCCGTGTGTCTCTGTCACTTTTACAGAAATGTGCCTCCCTCCACTCTTGTTTTTCTGACTCAAATACCTTCTGTAGTGGGCTGGAAGGTGCCCCTTCAAAATATCCATTCCTGGAATTTGAAATTGTTCCCTTATATGGTAAAATACTTGCAGATGTGATAAAAATTAGGGATCTGGAGATGAAGATGTTATCCTGAATTATCTGTGTGGACTCCAAATGCTATGACAAAGTTTTCTTCTAAGAGAGAGGCAGGGAGAAGAGGCACAGGGAGGAGGGGAGGTCATGTGACCAGGGAGGCAGAGACTGGAGTGGTGCAACCACAAGTAAAAACAAAAACAAAAGCAAAAACAGACAAACAAAAACCACCTGCTGGCCACCCCGTTTTAGTATATGTGCTGCCGAAGCGAGCACGCTGGCCACCCCCTGAAGCTGGAAGAGACAAGGAAGGATCCACTCCTAGAGACTCCAGAAGCAGCTCCGCCCTCACAACACACATTGATTTCAGCTCCATGCAACTGATTTCCAACTTCCGGCCTCCAGAACTGGGAGAGAATACATTTCTGTTGTTTTAAGCCACCAAGGGTGTGCCAATTTGTTACAGCCACAGAAGGAAACTAACAAGAAAGCCTGCCCTAACTGCCCTCCCTTTCCTCCAAGCTTCAGCTAGGTGGTCCCAGCTGCAATGTGTGCTCCCTTCCGGCAGAAGTCCCCACGAGGGGATGCCAACGCACTTGCCTCCAGAGGACAGTAAGTAACATCTATGTGTGACATGTCTTGGTGGACACGGTACAAACCGAAAGGCACTTGTCCCTGCAAAGCCAGAAAAGTTAGGAAACACAATAGAAAGAGGAGCAGAGAATACACAAGATAACTTATTAATGAGGAGATGCAACTGACCAGTAGGCATACGAAGAGGCAAACACATTCCTAACCAGAAAATAAAATAAAAGAAAAAAGATGTTGTATAGCTGTGAAACACAAACTCAGGGGGTTTGGAAACATCCACACCAGACTGGTGGCAGTGAAATCGTGCAGCTGTTCTGGAAGGTGGAAACAAATACACATGCAACCATAAGACCCAGCCCTCCTGCACCTGAATGTATTTCCCCAAAGGACTGCTCCCACAGATCCATCAGGGGAATATGACTTGCTTCGATCATTACGGCAGATGGCAGAGAATGGATGCATCTGTGTGGCCATTATTGGAGGTGGAAACGAAACTGCACAGTGGACACTCACCCCAGCATAGCCAGCAGCAGTCAGAAGCTGTCTCTTTCTCTCTTACACACACACACACACACACACACACACACACCAGTGCTCTAGATCTGAAAACCCCAGGCTGAATCCAAAAGTAAGACCCAGAATGAGATCTCTGAAATAGCATCATTTATGTAAATTAAACTGTGGACACACAAAGCACTATATATCACACCAGAACACCTACACACAGAAAGATAAATGTCCGATACATGAGAATGTTACTTATGAGGAGAGGAGGATGGGCATTGAAGGGAAAAATAAATAAAAAGATAAATAGATGCAAGCATAAATGAGCGGGGTTTTGCAGGGACTTATGGGGAGGGAGGATGGTTACATGCAGTTAACTGAAGACTTTAATTAACTCAGCCACCTGCATCTGAGGATCAGGTGAAACGAAAAAATTGTACCTACTCTTCGGTGATCTGGGGAGAGAAAGACCTCCAAGTCTTCAACTCCTTCCATTGATACAACAGAAATGATGGGACTTCAGGGGCCAGGCCCTAAAAGGGATTTCCCTTCCCAGAACACTCCCTTGAGAACCCAGTCACCAGGCAGTAAGATCAGAAGTGCAGCCACCTGAAGGAGTAGAGTGGAGAAGCTGGACCGATGGTCCCAGCTGAGCCCCAACTTCAAGGGTACAACACGGAGTAGGAAACCATGTTGGAAGGGAACCCCCAAACTGCAGCTCTACCCACGCCCAGCTGTTGGGATCATATCCAGAAAGTCCTCCCAGCTCAGACCCCAGACATCGTGGAGTGAAGAAAAGCCATCCCTTTGTGTCCTATCACAATTACTAACCAACAAGATCCGTGAGCATAATAAGATGGTCGCTCTAGGGCTCTCAGATTGGGGGTAGCTGGTTACCCAGCCATCGACAACCAAAACATGCCTTATCTAAAGGCCAACAACTATCCCACTCCCACTCTTTCCCCAGTGAAATGGTGCCTAGATGAGCCAAATATTCTGATTTTTCAAACGGACTGGAAAAACCCAGATTTTTCTTCTGATTTTTAGATTTTAGTAATTACTGCAGAAATTTTTCTGAAGTTCAGAATTTTTTTTTTTAAGTTTAGCAGCAGCTAAACAACTCCCATCTCTACTTCCCGAATGGGCCACAAGTCACCCATTTGCAAACTCTTAAACTGTAATTAAGTACTGTCTGTCGTTCCGCAAAGCTCTGTGAGCTCACTTGTTTATCTCTGTGTCCCTCACACTTTTACATCATAAAAATGAAACCTGGAGCCAGGAACCTGATCTTCCAACACTGGCCTAGGTCAGCAGTTTACAGTTAACTAGCTGCCCAACCCAGGTTTCACTGGGTTTTGGCAGGCACTCCCGTTAACTGCCAAATGGGGGCACCAGCAACTCCCTTAGCTGCTCCATGGGGGCAGCAGTGAGGCTGGATTCCAACAAGTGCGTGCATAAAGAAGGAATCTGTGAAGGACAGCAAGGTAGGTACAAGTAATGGGCTACACGGCAGCTCTTCCAAAAGAAATGTCCATGTCCTAATCCCTGGAACCAGTGAATGTGACCTTACTCAGTTAAAGGATCTTTGTAGAGGAGATCAAATGACAAGTGTCCTTTTGAAAGCCTGGTAATGAGTATTAAGGAGGGCACATATTACATGGAGCACTGGGTGTGGTACATAAACAATGAATCTTGGAACACTGACATTACATTACAATAAAATTAAATTTATTAAAAAAAAAGAAGAAGAAAAAGAAAGACACATAGAGGGAGACAGATGAACACAGAGGAAAAGACTATGTGAAGCTGAAGGTAGAAATTACAGTGATGCAGCCACAGGCCAAGGAATGACGGGAGCCACTAAAAGCTGGAAGAGACAAGCTCCTGTTGGGGCCCGTTGAGGAATCAAGGCCCTCCCAGCACCTTGATTTCAGAGCTCTGGGTTCCAGAGCTATGAGAGAATACATTGCTACTGTTTTGAACCACTGGGTTCATGGTAATTTGTTATATCATCCCTGTGAAAATAAGCCAGTGCATAAGCAGAATTATCATGGCCTCACTATCTATTCCTTTGAGTAGTGTACAAAGTTGGCCATGAGGTCTGGCCACTCTAGCTCAAAGGTCTCCTTGCTGAAGTCACCCATCTGGCCATAAATCAGCAGTGACTTATGAAATCACATTCATTCTTGAATGAATTACTCAAATCTCAAGTTATTCAACCTTCTCATTTCATCCTGGTGATAAACTCATGCATGCAGGTGGTCAGCCATTACACATAGGAGTTGTCCTGGAAGGCTGGTCCCCAAACCAGCCTCATCAGAACAACCAGGAACAGGTCCTAACAAACCTGGCCTTGTCCTAAACTTACAGAGTCAGCTGCCAGAAGTGACCACAGTAAGAAAGACTGAGAAGGTATGGTGACTAACATAACATAATTAAAAAAAAAAAAAAAAAGACTGAGAGGACTGAGAACCAGTATCTTGAGCAAGCTCCTCAGGTATCTGGTCTGCTCCCTAGAAATGAGGGAAGGAGCCATGGTAGCCTGAATCAGGCAGCCTGGGGCTGATTCCAGCCCCACTTCTCACTATCCATTAAAGCTGAAGTTCTACAGGACTGTTTCCTCCTCTGTAAAGTGGGGATAATAAGGAAGGTCCAACAAAGGTTATGGCAGAACAGGGTTTACATGGAATCATGCATGCAAATCTTCTAGTGCAGTGGCTTAATAAATCCTGGGCATTGAGAACATGGTGGAGGTAGGGATGACGAACCTGCCCCAGTAAGTGAGAGCTTTAGTCCCCCAAGGTCAGTACCACACAAGCCTCCTGGGTGGTCTCCCAGTTCTAATCCACCATTCTCCATGGGGAGGGACTCACTGCAAAATTCTAATCTGGCCATGTTTAATTAAGGGAATCCATATCACCTTCTCTGAGAAGGGAGAAATATGTCATGGTGACTCATCTCTCTCTTTATTTAGGCCTTCTCAGACTATCTCAGACTATCAAAAGACTATGATATATTTTCTCCTTAAAGGAAAAAAAATTACTGATTTTGTTAGTCCTCTGCTTAAAGTTGTCTGTCTCAGCATGGTATATACAGCCTACATCACATCCTTCAGCTCACCTCTCTCATCGCACTTTGCACACCATCATCTCCTCTATGAAGACTTCCCTGATTCCTTTGTCTCACCCCAATTATCCCTACAGCTGCCCCATTCATACCATTCTCTGTGCAGCCCTCCCCCAGTACATGCCCTACATAGCATGGAACCTGGGGTCCCAGGAAAGCCTACCAGACTACCTGTGTTAAAATTCTAGGAATGTAACTCACTAGTTGTGTGATCTGATCTTTCTGGGCTTCCATTCCCTTGTCTATACAATCTGAGTTGTTATAAATCTTAAAAGACGTGGTTCTTGGGGTGCCTGGGTGGCTCAGTGGATTAAGCCACTGCCTTCGGCTCAGGTCATGATCTCAGGGTCCTGGTATCGAGCCCCGCATCGGGCTCTCTGCTCCGCGGGGAGCCTGCTTCCTCCTCTCTCTCTGCCTGCCTCTCTGCCTACTTGTGATCACTGTCTGTCAAATAAATAAATAAAATCTTTAAAAAAAAAAAAAAGATGTGGTTCTTATTAAGTGTCAAACACGGTGTCTGGAACATATGAAGCAACTAAAACTCTTCGCCACTGTTGTTATTTTTCAGAGAACTCTAGAAATACAAGTAAGGTGACCTCCTTAGTTTGCTCTCCAGACATCCACTTCTGTGATAAAGACAAATCTGTGATTAGCTGTGTGAATCACAGAAGCCCAGACTCAGGAAGAACCTCCCAGATAATTTGGTCCAACTTCATTTTATCCACAACAGGACAACAGCCCTGTGACTGGGGGTGGAAGTCAGAGGACTCTGTCTATGTGACTAAACCCTGAACAAACAAGACACGTTGCAAACTCCATCCTCACACAAGTTCCTTGAGAAACAGGCATGAGGCACATACCCAGAGCCCCGATTTCTAGATGAGGAAACTGAGCCATGGGGCAGTATGACCAGCAATATGCCACACACCCAAAACCTCCTCCATGCTGTCAGTTGACAACCTCAAGACCAGGAAGTTGTTTGTGTCACAAAGACTGTTCCTGTGGGAAATGAACATGCACTTATGGGAAGTAGAGCAAGGAGGTCATGCTCATAGTCTCTTGTTGTTCTTATTGAACCCTGTTCATGGTGAGCACTTGTTTCCTCTAATTCCAGAAAAGTCTCATAATGAGAACAGGTAGTGAAGCATCTCGGGAGGCAGCATGGCCTCATGGGATGGACAGAGGTTTTAGAATCTGATGACCCAATGAAGAGACCCCCAACCTGCCTGTCATTAGATAGGAGGACTCACATATAGACCCCAGACTCCTAAAGCTCCAACCTTAGCAGTAAGATGGGGACGATGGTAATACTTCCCTGATGGGGTTATCTTTAGGATCTTAGAGATGTGCTGGAACACTTGACACATGCTAGGCCCTCTATAAAGAGCTACCATTGCTATGATGGGAGCTGTTTGGGCAACCAGAAATGTAAACTCTCCAGAAGGAGGCAGAAAGTGTTTGAAAAGGCTGGCTTGAGTTTAAGGGAGGTGGTGCCGATAAGAAATAAATCTTCATTGAGCAATCTGCCATGTGCCAATTATGGGCCAGCACTCTGCAGACATGCTTTCACCTCTGTATCCTTGACCCATGCACAGGGCCTAGAAATAGTTCAACAAAGTTTGGTTACTTATTTTATGAACTCAATGTATGAATGACTGAATGAATAAATGAATGAACAAGCAAATGCATTTAATCCTTACAGCACCACCAAATAAATACTATCATTTTCACCTTGCAAATTAAATGCACAAAAGCCTTGAGCACAGAAATCACTTCCCCAAAGTCTTACAGTTAATAAGTAGAGGGGTCAGGCAACCACATAAGGCCTCTTTTGCAAAGTGATTTCAACTGAAACTCAAAAGATGAGGCTGAAGCTAAGGTAAGAGCACAGGGGAGAGAATTCCAGGTAGAGGAAATGCCCATGTGAAGACCATGGACTGGAGCAGGGACTGGCATGTTGGAGGAGCAGAGAAAGCCAGCATGGCCTGAGCACATGGACCATGGCCTAAGCTGAATTCAGGGAGTAAAGGAGGGGTCAGAGCAAGAACAACTTCATGGTCTTCAGTCAAGGCCTTGAATTTTATTCTAGGCACAAAGGCAAGACTTTAAAATATTTTCAGCAGAGGAGAGACATGACTCTGGTTTCATCTTGGTGTGGTTTAGAGAATGGCCAGGAAGAGGGGACAGGGATAGATCCGGGGAAGCTTTCATTGCAGAAGCCTAGACAAGACCTGATGCGCTGGTGCCATGTTGAGGACGGTAGAGATGGAAGAAAAGGAACACACTGGGGAATTCTTTGGTTAGTAGACCAAGTAGACCATAACCTGGTATGAGGGATTAAGAAAAACTCAAAAATAAAATTCAGCCTTCTACCTGAAGCCATTTCCGAGACTTCAAAGGCCAGATGAAAAGCAGGTAGAGGGGGGCGCCTGGATGGCTCAGTGGGTTAAAGCCTCTGCCTTCAGCACAGGTCATGATCTCAGGGTGATGGGATCGAGCCCCACATCGGGCTCTCTGCTCAGCGGGGAGCCTGCTCCCCCCCCCCCCCCCCGCCGCCTGCCTCTCTGCCAACTTGTGATCTCTCTCTGTCAAATAAATAAATTTTAAAAAAAAAGAAAAGCAGGTAGGGGTAGACCAAGCATCTAGATGGGGCACTGTGAGGTGGAAGGACAATGAGACATCCTGCACTTGGATGGAGATATAAGGCCCAGCTAGAGACCTGCCTTAGAAAGTTTTTCACATAGGAACAGTATTGTGGGAATGTAGAAAATCACATTGTCTTGGAGAGGAGAATGGGAACTTAAATATAGCATGAAAAGTACACCAAGCCCTGAGGAGTATTTAGATGCTGGAGGAGGAGGAAGAGAAGGAAGAGGACATGAAAATACAATTAACGACCAAGGATGAAAACCAGGAGGATTTGGGGTGTTTCAGAAACGAGGAGCCAAAACTGGCATGGACCTGAAGTGCACAGAAGTCTAGAATTACAAGGTCAGATGAACTCGTTTAACTGTCTTGTTTTCATATGGGAATCTGCAGCTTAGATAAGGGAAGTGGCTTGCCCAAGATCACATAACCAGATAACCTCAGAAGAACTTTCTAACAATGAGAACTATTGCCCGGTAGTGACCTAGTCTCTCTCCTCGGGTAGTGGATTCCCTGCTATGGACAGATGTGAAGAGAAGCTTGATGCTAGAGGGCAGTCCTGTGTCTGGTGGGGATGGAGGTGAGGCTGGAGGTACGGATGGTGGTATAGGAGATTTCTCTCAGCTCTAAGGACTCAGGTACAGCCACAACACTGAGTATTTCAGGATTCTGGCCATGTCTTTCATTGTCACACGAATGAAAACATCAAGATCCATAAATGCAAGTAAATGACCATGTCAATGAACAACAGGATATTTGGACAAAAAACACATTTACTAAAAGCACACATAGCAGAAATTTCTTGCTCCTGCTCTATGATGATGCCAGGAAAGCAACCAAACATATTAACAGGCTCTGTCTGGTCTCCCCCACTCTGTGGGGGAAACCTCAGTGTCTGCACCACAATTTATTTATTTTTTTAAATATTTTATTTATTTGACAGACAGAAATCACAACTAGGCAGAGAGGCAGGCAGAGAGAGAGGAGGAAGCAGGCTCTCCGCGGAGCAGAGAGCCCGATGTGGGGCTCGATCCCAGGACCCTGGGATCATGACCTGAGCCAAAGGCAGAGGCTTTAACCCACTGAGCCACCCAGGCACCCCTGCACCACAATTTAAAAAGTAGATGGATGATTCTGCCTCTCCAGTGTTGCATGAACCCACGATATGAATGCCAGACCCTAGGATCCCTGGGGTCAGAGGTTTATCCTCACCACCAGAGTTCATGGAACAGGGCCTCTATACAGGCATTTGCAGGACAGAGCACAAAACCTTTTGTAAACATTATCTTCATAACTTCCCTATGAGACAGGTGGGTGAGGCAACCTGCCCCCCAACGCTCAGAGGGAGCAGAGAAAGATAAGGCCATTGAGAGAACACTCAGCGGTAAACCAAACATTTAAGGGAAGGGCTAAGTACCTCTTTCACTTTTCTTCTCTCTCTCTCACCACTCTACTCACCTCCCTACTGGCTTTCCCTTTTTTCCATTCCCTCCCTTCTCCTTCCTGCCCTCTGTTCTTGTAGGCCTACCTGTCCATGTCCTCTCGTCGCGCTGTTTAGTCCCAGAGGCTAGGAGCATGATGGTTTCTGACATGGCAAGAGTCATCTGGCCCCCAGAACATCAAAGAAGGAGGTAATGGTGGGTACAAATGAAGATAAAGTTTGTATAGAAGGTGGAAGAAGCAGAGGGAAATCCCACCAGGAGCATTGATTTGATGTTCTCCCAAAATAACCATAAGAATGAGGAGGACACAGAAACTGAGGAGAAGTTACAGGGTGGAAAAAGCAAGACAGCTGGCCAAAGACCTACAGCTGGAATGTCAGGTGACACTGGGACCCAGCTCAGGGGTGATGCTGGGAAACTGTGGAGGTACGAATTAGCACAGCAGCATGACTTGCCACAAATGTGTCCAGAAACCAGGGTCCGGGAGGAAAGAGTGTAGGACTGAGCAGATCTGGTGTTTGGATGAGTGGTTGTGGAAGACAGGGAGGAAACAAAGCCATCGTGGTCAGAGGATCCTTCTGATGATCCACCAAGTTGTCAAGGCCAGGTAGGGAAGGGGTAAAGCTGGGAGCCACAGACTGATGGAGAAGGTGGAGGGGACAGCATGAAGGAAACAGATATCTAGAAGCTAGGGTCATCGCTTCTCAGTCTTTTGGCTAAGATCAAGTGTAGAAGCCAGGGTCAAAGTGGGACATGCTGAGCTGAAGCTTCCAAAGATGGAACTGTCAGTGTTGACAATAGACAGGGTGTGACTCTGGGGCTGGGAAGGTGGCTAAGGTGGAGCTGAGGGGAAGGTCACTAAAGTTGACAAAGTCAGGGAAGGAAGAAGCAGCAATGCAGGGTTCCCAGGGGCAGTGAGGTCAATTGTGACGACAAAAAACATGAGGGGAAGGGAAAAGCACTGAGTTAGGACCAACATCTCCAGCAAATGGTGGGGAAGGGACACCAGCAGGTAAAGGATGGGGTAAGCCTCCAAGGCAAAGGCAGAGGGATAGGAGAAATGAGCAACAAAAATCTAACATGGAAGTGGGGACCAGGAGGGAGCCAGATCTCTAGCGTGAACCCACCCCACCTTGCAGGAGCAGGTCCACCTTAAGGTCCACCTTAAGGAGCAGGTCCTTAGAGAAGCCAGGTCTTCTCTAAGACAGGAGGATCATTTGCTGAGCAGGCTGAGGTATGGAATTGTAAGGAGAGGTGGAAGATTTGTGAGAAAGGAGGTGGATACAGAGTGCAGAAGACACAGATGGACAGTAAACTCATACTTGGGAATTCTTTTTTTTTTTTTTAGATTTTTATTTATTTGACAGAGATCACAAGTAGGCAGAGAGGCAGGCAGAGAGAGAGAGGAAGGGAAGCAGGCTCCCTGCCCAGGACCCTGAGATCATGACCCGAGCCGAAGGCAGAGTCCTTAACCCACCCAGGCATCCCATACTTGGGAATTCTTAATGAGAGATGTACAGATATGATGTGTTTGGTTTTTTTAACGCTTTTTTTTCTTTTATTTCTTTTCAGTGTTCCGAGATTCATTGTTTATGCGCCACACCCGGTGCTCCATGCAATCTATGCCCTCCATAATACCCACCACCAGGCTCACCCAACCTCACGACCCACCCCCTCCACAACCCCCAGTTTGTTTCTTAGAGTCCACAGTCTCTCATGGTTCATCTCCCCCTCCGATTTCCCCCAATTCACTTCTCCTCTTCATCTCCCCACGTCCTCCATGTTATTCCTTATGCTCCACAAGTAAGTGAAATCATATGATAATTGACTCTCTCTGCTTGACTTATTTCATTTGGCATAATCTCTTCCAGTCCCATCCATGTTGATACAAAAGTTGGGTATTCATCCTTCCTGAAGAAGGCATAATATTCCATAGTATATATGGATCGTATCTCCTTTATCCATTCATCCATTGAAGGGCATCTTGGTTCTTTCCACAGTTTGGTGACTGTGGCCGTTGCTGCTATGAACATTGGGGTAGAGATGGCCCTTCTTTTCACTACATCTGTATCTTTGGGGTAAATGCCCAATAGTGCAATTGCAGGGTCATAGGGAAGCTCTATTTTTAATTTCTTAAGGAATCTCCACACTGTTTTCCAAAGTGGCCCCACCAACTTGCATTCCTACCAACAGTATAAGAGGGTTCCCCTTTCTCCACATCCTCTCCGACACATGTTATTTACTGTCTTGTTGTGTTTCTTATCAAGTACTACCAATGGAGTATTCTTGTCAAAGCATCAGAAGCCCAACCCAGATGCCCATGAGGAAATGAATGGATAAACACAGCATGATATATCCGTACAGTGAAGTTCTTGCCCCATGTTACAATGTGGATGAACCTTGAAAACATTATGCTAAGTGAAATGAGCCGGGTACAAAAAGATAAATACTATACATTCCATTCCCATTAGGTCCACTCATATGCCAAGAATAGGCAAATTAATAGAGACAGAGAATAATCCAGAGGTTACAAAGTGGGAAATGGGATATGGGGAAATGCAGAGTTATTGTTTAATGGATGGAGAGTTTCTGTTTGGAATGATGAAGATGTTCAAGAAATGGATGGTAGTGATGATTGCATAGCATTGCAGGTGGACTTAAACTACTGAGCTGTATATTGTAAAGATTAAAATGGTAAATATTACGTTACATGTATTTTACCACAATGAACAAAACATTTAAAATAATCAAAACCTGGGGCGCCTGGGTGGCTCAGTCATTTAAGCCACTGCCTTCGGCTCAGGTCATGATCTCAGGTCTTGGCATCGAGTCCCACATTGGGCTCTCTGCTCGGCGGGGAGCCTGCTTCCCTCTCACTCTCTCTGCCTGCCTCTCTGCCTACTTATGATCTCTCTCTCTGTCAAATAAATAAATAAATAAAATCTTTTTTAAAAAATCAAAACCAGGGGTGTCTGAGTGGTACAGTCAGCTAAGTGTCTGACCCTGAGTTTCAGCTCAGGTCATGATCTCAGGGTCATGAGATCAAGCCCTGTGTTGGGCTCCCTATTGGGCTCCATGCTTAAGACTCTCTCTTCTCCCTCTACCCCTCCCCTCTGCTTGCTCTCTCTCCCTCCCTCTATCAAATAAATAAATAAATCTTTTTTAAAAATTAAAATAAGACAATCAAAACCAAGTCTGATCATGGCATTGGATTCTATGCCCAAGTTATAGGAAAACCAGGAAGCAAAATAGTGTGTTAAATGACACCACCAGAGTGCCATATAAAATTCCCAATTTAAGAAACTCAACAAATAATAAGAAGCCTGATTTCTCAAACAACAACAAAATTGAGGCAGAAAGGGAGAAACAAATGGGAAACCTATTAACTAAAAGAGTCTTGAAAGACATATCCACATGGAATCCTAATTTGAACAAAGCAATTGAGATAATTTGAACACTGACTAGATATTTGATATTAAGGAAGTACTGTTAATTTATTTTGACATGATAATGATCTTGCAAGTAAATTTTTTAGAAGTCTTTATCTTTTAGAGATACTGGAATACAAGTGAACTGGCATGATGTCTAGGATTTGATTTAACACAACTGGGGAGAGGGAGAGGGAGATGCAATGTCATGAGTGAATGGGATGTTCACAAAACAGGGCTGTCCATGAGTTGTAATTGGTAAAGTTAATGGTTGTGATGGTTTCACATAAGTTTCCTATGCTATGAGTCTCTCTACTTTTGAATAAATCGGAAGCCGTCCATAACAAAAAGTTGGTGGAAAATGGACTTTTATGGGATAACACCAACAAAAGGATATTTTAATGGGCATAAATGTGAATTCTGTATTTTTTAGCTCAGACTGTGTAAGGGAGAGCAGGTGTCAAAAATTCATGCGAGAATGGCCTAGGGATTTAGTTGATCCCAATCAGTATGAGCCAGCAAGGTGAGGCATCTTCTCTAACACTCAATCCTGCTCTTGGCCAAGATTCCCACTGGATCTTCTCTGCCTAGGTTTGCTAAAGAAAGTCTGGAGTATTGGGCTCCTTTCTGGACCCCAGAACTTAGAGGGGACCCTGTCAAACTGTAAGCTACTTAGCCAGCTTCAGCCGGGAGGAAAGAAGCCTCCGTTAAGAACATGTAAGGACACAGGGCTGGAGATTCCAGGGAGGCAGCATGTGGCTAAATATAGGGATTTTCTCCACATCGGCAAGTAGCGTGGGACATCAAAGAGCTTTTCAACATTTTTCACTCTATCAGCCCCAAGAACAGAGGGGAATAAATATATCCCCTGGGGTAGCAGCACAGACTAGAAATGTCTCAGATATTTGTCTGGTCTTTAAAAGTCGTGTGAATTTGTGTTCAATGCAAAAATACCTTGAGCTGTCAAAGACGATGATCAAAAGCATATACTCATCCTGGGGCTGCTCTGCCACCAGCACAGTATCCATAAAAGGGTGTAAAAGCAGACTCACATCATGGTGAGACCTACAGAGGGGCGGCTAGAGCCCCTGCCGCTTCCTACCTCTGTTCCTTGAGTAAGGGTGTCAACGTCTGTGATTCAGTGACTCATCTGTAAAATGGGATTGCTTACACTACCCTCCTGAGTGTAATGCATGGATGAGAGATACTCCACATTAACAGTTACAATTATCATTGCTTGCACATTTGCCATGCATCCTGGATGGGCAGCTCTGCTATAAGGATTATTTTGAAAACGCTACTTTGTTCCAGCACAACCGATGTATTGGGGAACAATGGGAGCCAAATGCCGATTTCGTGTTTGCTTACGTGGGATTTCCCCTGTGAGAAGCAGTAGATGCACCAGCGGAACCTCGCTAGGCAGGAACACTCAAAACACACTTCGAATATCCACCGGCCACCTCAGGTGGAAAGACAGGGTGTGTGTTCAGAGCCACACCCAAGCACATCTGGTGTAACCGCTTTTCATCTGATCTCAAATTCACTGCCCTCACTGCTTCACAATGTCTCACAAGCTAGAACCCTTCTGAAACCCACATACACAAGCCAACCTCGGGTCTCTCTGATGATAAAGGGCCTTATTTATTGTAGTATTTATGCAGATCTTAACCACTTCGTGTGTAAAACGGCGCTGCCCTTTTATTAGACCCGTATCATGTTCATACATGCATACAGGTTGCTGGTGAAGTTTGTGTTTTTCCCCTAACCCCATTTTTCCCCTAAGCCCTGTGGTTTTATTGTGCGATTCTGTAGAGCACAGTGACTTTTAGGAGTGCGTATGTCGCCTTATAGAAAATCTGGCTGTACTAAGCAATTTACATGCTTTCAATTTTCAGTAACTCAATGACAGGGAAGCAATTCTTGTCCTCAGGTTCTAGGTGCTCGGTAAATGACAGCTGCTTCTGTGACTAATAATCATAATTAAATCAGTCCAGGATTGGAAAAAGTCCTCTCATCAGCTGCTGTGACACTTCTCTTCATTGATGAATGACTGGTGGCAAGTTTTTGTTTGGGTGGTGTAGGTCCTTCTGTTTTTCAGAGTCTGCAATTCTGCAGCCCTTTGACCAAAGAGACGCAGTCAGGGTCCTCAGCACGGGAGCTCCCAGCCTGTCATTCACCCATCAGACAGGCCAGGGAGGACCATGGTCTGGCCTTTCCCTCCTGTTCATTCTGGAAGACTTTTTTTTTTTTTTTTAATCTGCCCCTTCCTCAGTAACTCAGTACCTTCCCTGAAAGATCAACTTATCAATTTGCTGGAAAAGCTGATCACAGTTAAGTCAAATACTTTCCATAAAATCCATATGATTACTTATGGCCCAGATGTCTACAGCATAGGTCACTTCCTGTCCTGTGTTCTCTGTGGAATGGGGACCCCAAGTGAGTCATTAGAAGATTCATGCAGTGGACCAGAAGCTCTCCCCGGTACCTGTGATTATCTGTTTCTACAGGCTTCCCTTCTGGAGAGCTTTTTTGGAATAAGTGACCTCTTGAAACCAAAAGCTGAGAAGCTCCTTTATTCACGTGTCCACAACTGCAGTTGAGAGCCATGTTTGTGGGGAGCTTGGTGCAGGTGGTAGAGAGAGAGCTGAAGTCCCCACAGCCAACACCAAACACCCTCACTGAGCATACCATCTAGTGAGTTCATAGAAATAATAGAACACAAGCCTACACATTTTAGACACATTTCCAAAATAAATTGTGGGGAAAATACCCACAATTCTTCCCTTCACTCAGATTTCTAGGTCAAAATGTGGCAAGTTAAAAATCCCAGCTCTGTGGCCTTTTGGATTTATCATTGTGTATCTTCTTATCTTCTCTGAGGCTCAGTCTTCTCATCTGTACCTGAGGACCCTGTCCATGTTGAAGGGCTGCTATGCAGATTACAAAGTTTATGGCATGTGAGGCATCCAGCCCAGTGGCACATGATGTTAAAAACCTGTTTATTGCCTCCCCCTCTCAACTCAGTTAGCCCTCAGTCTCCAGGATAGCAAGCACTTGGCACAGGGAACTGTGATCCAGAGCATTCTGAAGGTTCATCCATTAAGGAGCACTTGGGAACCTCACTCAGGCACAGATACTCACGGTTCAGGATTCAGAAGACAAGGAAGTAGCCTTGAGTTGAGTCTGAAGGAGACAATGTACCCAAAGGTCCTGGTAGAGAGCCTCACCATGCTGCAGGTCCCCCAGCTTGGGCCTGGAGAAGCTTCCAGAGTTCCAGGTATGACAAAAACCATCTGGTCACTTTATTATTTTTTAAGATTTTATTTACTTATTTGAGAGAGAGAGAGAGCGGGGAGCAGAGAGAAAGGGAGATAATCACCAGCAGACTCCGAACTGAGTATGGGGCTCAATTCCAGGACCCCAAGATCATGACCTGAGCCAAAACCAAGAGTTGGACACTTAACTGACTGAGCCACCCAGATGCCCCTCAACCAGTCACTTTAGTGGAATAAGAAGCAACACAAGCCACCAGCCTTCCCCACCTGCACCTGCTCCTCTGAAACTGAGTTCTCTTCATCTCCTTTAAAAGGTTGTCTTAACCCATTAATCCACTTTTGACTGTGTGCAACATGAACATTTAGTTGCTGGCTAGTTTTTTGCCAGGAGCTAAGGAGGGAGTAATTCTGGTATCAGTCAAGCTCAGGAAAGTTTTTTTTTTTTTTTCATTAAGAAGTGTAAGAATGCCTTATTTTTCTAGCATTGTCAGGAAATAAGTTTTGAGGAATCCCCAAGAGTTACTTGAAAGCTGTGGCTCTAGGTTTGGATCTAGGCGTGATGTGCAAGAGAATTCCAAGGTGCAGTATCTTAACTATGGGTGATTCTTCCTGAAGACTTACCTGAACTACATTTAAAAAATATTGCATGTACTATGTTCTGGAAACTTTAAATATATTATCTCTAAGCTCTTGACAACGCTTGGGAATAAGAATTCTCATTCCCAGCTTACAAATAAGGAAAGTGAGGCCCAGAGAAATTAAGACCAAAAAAGTGCTTACTGGCCTCTTTCCCTGGATGGCAATTCTTGAGTTTCTTGGGTCCCCACAGATTTTGGGTTCAGAGCGCCAAAGTATGATCATATAATTATACTCATCAAAGTTATGTTCAATGGTCTGTTTCATTTTTTGTTAAGTGCCTATTTTCTCCCTGGTCAACAGAGTCCCCACAGGTAAGAGATGCTGATTGCTTTGTTCATTTGGGCAACAATCATGGAAGTTCCCTGAATGCCAAACTCCAGCCCAACCATCAGAGCCTCTGTGGTGACCATGATGGCATTAGGCCCTCAGGACAGTACAGTGGGGTACTCAGTACTGCAGCCCCAGCTCCCAGCTCAGGCAGAGCCTGGCACACAGCAGACATTCAATAAATACCACTGACTGCCTGAATGCCTGAAACTCAAGCTCCCTGTTCCTGAGTCTTGATGTGCCCATGCCTCGGCCACCATGCCTCTTTGTGTGTCCTTACCAGCTCCTTCATGAACACAGCCTCATTTGCTCCCTTTCCAACCCAGTAGCGTCAAAACAAACAAGCCTTAATCAAATATGCTCTCAGATCTCCCTGCCTTTGAATGCACCATTCCCTCCGCTTGGATTACAAGGCCCATCTGGCTCAAGCCTCCACTAAAAGCCACCTCCTCTCTGAAGCCTTCCACAACCTTCCATGGAAGACCAAGCTCGTTCCCCTGTGCCATCCTGAGGCACCCTCTTTATACCTGTATTATGGCATGAATTGGACCACACAGGCATTAATTATTCCCTCGCGGCCCTTTCAAGTCAAGCTGTGAGATAATGGAGGATAGATAAACTCCACAGGTTGCTCCTTGTTCCATCATCTTGTATCTGTTAGGAAGCTTCAAACTGCAAGGGATAGCCAACTCAACATGGTCAAACAATAAACACATCCATTGCCTCACAAAATAATAAAGCTGGGTGCAGATACAAGTAGTTCAAAATGTCAGGGCACCCTTCATGAAACCAACACTTTCCACAGTCCCACTCAGCAATCTCTGTTGGCAATATCTCTACTGTGATGATAAGATGGTGGTCAGAGTTTCAGGCATTATACGTGGACACAGCAGGGTCAGCGAAGGGGAAACGGGAAAAATAGGGAAACCTCCCCTCTCTGGTGTCTCTTGTTAAGATTGAAAACGTTTCTTAGTTGTCCAAATTTCCCACCCATATCCTATGGACCAGAAATGTCTCACATGTCCACACCTAAACCAATCCCTGGCAAGGAGAATGGGACCACTTCATGGCTGAAACTAATTCTCTCCTTCTGAAAGACACAGTCTCAAAGGAAGGTAAAGGGAAGCATGAAAGAAAGGTTGGGAGTAGATTAATAGACACAGCAGTGGCATCCACCACACCCCTTGTGATTTCTTACTACACAAACTCACTGTTCTCCTAAATGGCATAGGCTCACTGCCCACAGTGGAACTCTTGTTACGGTAAACCTAGGTGAAAATTGGTTGCTTTATTGGAGGATGTGACCAGGTTACCTCTGGCTGGTGTTTTGTTGTGCATACCCCACTCCATCTCCATCCTACCACTTGCTTTTGGTTGGTACGATGAATTTATTCACTCTGTCAGCAGAACGTGTTACGTTCCATCATGTGACAGCAGCACATAGGCTCAGGGGTCCCAGGAAGTAAGCCACAGACTCTGTTCTCAAGTAGCTCACTCTACTTCCCAGGATCATTTGGTTTTTGCTCCAAAATATGAGACAGGCAGGGAAGATATCCCCTTTGCACAGATTAGGAAATCCAGGTACAAATTAGTGATGCAATATTCCTGCCAATACAGAAGCTCTTTTTGGACAGAAATGATCAGAAATGCAACCAGCCAATTACAGGGCTACTTCTAATTCTAGTCAGCTTACAGACAATGACCCCGTCTGAGGTCTAGTCCACAGGCTAAACACGAAAAAAGCATCTCATCCCATGAGATGTTGCTGAGAAGAAAAGGGTTTCATGGTCAAATATTTGTATGAAATGCTGTCTACTATCCCTACCTCCCCCATAAGAGTCACAATTCACTTTAATGCACTGAAAACTCTGAGAAGTTCCACAAGAAATTAGCTGGTTCAGCTCAGCAGGTCAAAATTGTAATTGCTCACAGGATACTTTCTCATTGCATAAGACCTCCTAAGTCATTCATTCATCATTACATAGTTATTGAACATCTTCCTTTGTGACAAGCACTACATATTTTTGAACAAAATAGACATGGCTCCTGACTTCATGAACTTTATAAAGTAAATAGAACAAAGTTCCATACCACAAAGAACAGTGCTTACTGGGATAATGAATATGATTATGAAACTTTATGATTTCACAAGTGTTTTTATAACTAATTACTTTACATTGATTCCGAAAGAGATTATTATTAACCCATCCCAGGTGGCACAGATGAGAATCAAATCCAGGAACATCTCCCTGAGATTATTGTTATCTTCATGATCCATGGGTCTCAGAATACCCTTGGACCTATTGGTCAGATTTAGATGTAGCCACAAAAAATACCAAAACCTTGGTAGCTTAGCACAAGAACAAAAACTTATTCCTAGCTCATGTTGCATGTTGATAGCTGCAGGTCAGCAGTTCTGGCTCCATGCTACAGATTAAGTATTTGTATCCCCACATGATTCATGTATTGAAACCTAATGACCAACATGAGTGCATTTGGAGGTAGAACGTTGGGAGGTGACTAGGTCCTGAGGGTGGAGCCCTCATGAATGGAAGAGACTCCAGAGAACTCTCCCATCCCATCCACACTGTGAGGACACAACAAAGAGATGGTCACCTATGTACCAGGAAGCAGGGTCACACAAGACAACAGATCTTCCAGAGCCTTCATCTTGGGCTCCCCAGCCCCCAGAACAGTGAGAATAAATTTCAGTTGTTCATAGGCCACCCGGTGTATGATATTTCTCTTATAGCAGCCTGAACAGACTGAGACACTTTGCTCCACATGTCTTCTCATGCTGGGATCCAAACTGAAGGAATAGCCTCTGTGTGGAGGGTGCCACTTTCGTGGGAAAAGCAAGAGGGCCGACAGAAGCTCTCAGGATTCATAAAGTGGCACATGTCACATCTACTTGCAATCTACTGACCGAACCAAGTCATACAGCAAAACCCAAAGTCAGGCAAGGTGGCTGGGAGGTAACTCCCTCCCTTCTACATGGGACACTGCCAGTCAAGTGGTATGAGGAGGAGAGATATGTGCAATCCTCTCACAGGAAAGAGAACAGCAGTGAATAGTTATGGACAGCGTCACCACATGGAGAAGAGAAGAACAGTGAGAAGGATGGGCTCTGTAGCCAGATCAACCTCAGTTTGAATTCAGCCCTGCCAGTTATTAGGTGAGTGGGCTTGTGTTGTCAGATAAACCCTAATCCTCAGTCCCTCCTGTTATAAAATGGAAATAAGTGTGTCTACCTCGAAGGTTCTGGTGGCAATTTAATGAAAGCTATGTCATCATCTCAAGTCCTTCACCCAGTGCCTGATGTAGTAAAATACTCAGGGCATGGCAAATATCATCATGCCAGGGTTTTCTTGACATCTAAAACCATGTTCTCAAACTAGACCTCAACATATCTGTGATTCTCATCCCTTCTCACACCATTCTGACCTCCCCTTAGGAGGTCTATGTCTCTCAACCTTTCCAGAAAAGGCCACTGGGTCCACAGTGAAGTGAGGAAGAAAAACAAAGAAAAAGATAACACATTCGACAAGTTTTTCCTTTTGCAGCCGCTTAATCATAGACAAGTCAACCCTAGTGACATATGCAAATGACATGCCTGGGACAAGTAAATATACCTTGGCCTCTTGATATCTGAATCTGGCTTTCGAAGGGGAAGGAAATTCCCCCAGGAGTCAAAAATGAGTAAGTGACAGCTTATAGGAATTGGATCAGTGTAATATTCCAGACTCTCAGCTACCAGCCTGGGTACTGAGAAGATAGACCGTCCTTACCCTCTCTTCTCAAGGAGGAAAAGCAGCCCTGTTCCCACGAGTTCTGACTCAAAAGGGCCCTGGCCATGGGTGTTGCTTGCCTCTTTGATAGGGGAGACTGGTTTCAGCAACATGAACTTGTGTCCTGGCAAACCAAGTCAAGGGCATTAGCAATGGAGAAGTTTCCTTGCCATCTTCAGTGATTATCTATCCAATCTTTGAGATGGTAGCCCCAGGAAGTAGTGAAGCAGAGTGTCGGAGAGCCTTAGGAATCCTCCCCTGTCTTGTCAGAGAGAGTGTGGGTCTCAGAGAAGCTCCTCCCACTTCTCACCAGAGCTTGTGCATGGAGAGCCAAACACCTGCCCGCCTCACACCAGCCCACAGCCACTACAGATCCTGGTGGCTGGGAACACAGAGCCTTGCATCAGCCAGCTGGATCAAATGCCAACTATGAGACCTGGTCCAAATTACGCAACGTGTGGATTCTAGTGTCCCCATCAGTAAAACCGGGATGTTCATAGGCTTGTTATTCTTCACCCTCAGTCACCATCAACACTCTTGTCACACCATCACACAGGTGACTCCCATATCACTCCCTGAATTAATCCATAACTTGGAATGGTTTTCTAAATACAACTGAAGGAGGTCAGAGTTTTCTTTTTTTGTTGTTTTCCTCCAGTTTTATTAAGATATTGTTAACACACAGCCTATGTAATTTTAAGGTATACGATGTGATGATTTGATAAAACTATATATTGCACAATGATGTCAACAACAAGGTCAGTTAGCAGCTCCAACCCCTCACATAAGTACCACTTTTCATGTGTGTGATTACCTTTAAGACTCACTCTCTTAACACCTTTCAATTCTATAACATGGTACTGATAATTATAGTCACCATGTTGTACACTAGATCCCAGAACTTATTCATCTTAAAGTTGGGAGTTGGTGCCCTTGACCAACATCTTCTCCACCCCCACGCCAGGCAATCACTACCCTACTCCCTGTTTCTATGAGGCGAGCATTTTTAGATTTCACATATAAGTAAGAACAAACAGTATTTGTCTTTCTCTGTCTGATTTATTTCACTTAGCATAATGTCATCAAGTCAATCCATGTGATTGCAAAAGGCAGGATTTCCTTATTTTTTATGCCTGAATAAGGGACTATTCCCATGAGTGTTTGAGTGTGTGTGTGTGTGTGTGTGTGTGTGTGTGTGTGTGTTGCCTTTTCTTTATCCGTTCATCCACTGATAGACACTTGGGTTGTTTCCCTGTCTTGACTATTGTAAGGAATGCTGCAATGAACATGGGGGATTATTTCTTAATGCTTGCAATCGAACTTACATTGGACAAGAAATTTAATCTAGCTACCTAAACTGATTTTCACATCTGGGATTTGTATTATTTGTTTTAAAATACTTGCTACCTAAATAAGTACACCTCTTCATAAGTTTATTATTGACACTCAACATATGTAAAATTTCAGCAAAAAATTTTTGAATAGTTCATTTTTTAATGTGACATTGAAAAAGTGGATCTTTCAGAGTTCAAAGGAAAGTCATGAAAATATCTTCAAAATAAGTCAATAACACTTTTTTGTGACCTTTGAGATTAACACTTTATAAGAATCTTTTAAATAAAATGGAAAAGTATTTAAGAATTAGCAAAATGTTTTTTTTTTTTTTAATGAAGGGGGAAATCAGAGGGGGAGACGAACCATGAGACACTACGGACTCTGGAAATCAAACTGAGAGTTTCAGACGGTAGGTGGATAGGATTTGGGTTGGCCTTGGTGTTGGGTATTAAGGATGGCATGGATTGCATGGAGCACTGGGTATTATATGCAAACAGTGAACCATGGAACACTACATCAAAAACTAATGATGTACTGTATGGTGACTAATATAAGATAGTAAAATAAAATTTTTAAAAAACAAACAAATAAACAAACAAAAAGAAAAGTGAATTGGTATTTTCTACCATGTTTCTCCCATTATTCTCCTAGTGGAAGAGAACTTCACACCCCAGACGAAACCACAAGAATTTTTTTTGGACAGTAGAATACAAGTGAAACTCTGTGCCATGTCCAAGCAGAAGCAGTAAGAGGCATGTGGTTCCAACATCACCCTTCACCCCGCCACAGAAATACCAATGTTCCAGATACCAGCTGCCCCTTTCAGAGACAAGGGGACAAGGCACAGAGCTATAGTTGACCTGCAACCAACATGAAATATGATCAAGAAACCCATTTGGTTCTTGCAAGTCACCAAGGTGTGGGCATGCTTTGTTATCACAGCATCACTCAGCCAAAATCATACAACAACTGTGAGGTATGGAGGCAATCTCATTTTACAACTGAGGGAACTAAGAAATCCCTGTCTCTTTTCTCCAAGCCTTGTGGTTATCCCACTATACTGTCTCCTTCCTGAGCAAAGTTTGGTTCCATCACAGAACTTCTCATAGTTCAGAATTTCTTTTTTTCTTCTTCTTTTTCATCTGATTTCCCAATGATTCAAGCTCCATGAAAGCTAGAACCATGTCTATCTGTTTCATCAATTCATCTTCAGTTCTTAGTATAGGTTAGAACCACATCTGGATGAATGAATGAATGAATGAATGAATGAATGGATACATCAGCCTGTTCATTGCCTTGATTCCTGACCATGCTGGAGAGATAAAATGACCTCACAAAGAAGTGGAAATTTTTTAGACTAAAAACAGACATTGCAGCCAGTGACCTGGCCAGAACCAGGAGATTTGGATGGGCAGCATGCTTATTGCCCAGATTATTCACTTCCTCTCCCACTGCCACCACCATGGCTCAGGTCCTGCGTAGGGAAGGGGTGTCTATGGTTCTGCCTGTTGGCACCTCACATGGAGCACATGCAGACCCACCTCTATTCTTCTTCCTCAGACCTGCCCCTTCATCTGCATCTGCTGCCTTGGTCAGGGCACCGTGCTGCCTAGTCACCCAACCCAGAGACCTGGGTGTCTTCCTGTACTCTTCGCTTACTTTCCAAATCTGCTCAGTCACCAAGTCCAGCTGATGTGTGGGATTTCTCTACACCTCCCTGGCTCTCCTGAGATGACCTCCAGGTCTCACGTCCTCTCCCCTGGACTTCAGATCTCTCTGTTCCCACTCCCTGATTCCTCTAGAACAGCCTCCATACCACTGCCGTGGGTCTTTAAAAATAAGCAAACCACACTTATAAAAGTTTGTTCATAAACCACAGTCAGCCTCCTGCTTAAAGTGTTTACAAATATCTGGCATAGTATCTTTCAAACTTTAATCATAAGAATCACTTGTTAAAATGCAGGTTCCTAAAAAAAATGCAGGTTCCTGTGTCCCACCCTAAACCTACTTACTAGGAATCTTTTAGGGAGGGGCCTGGGAATCTCTTTTTAATAAATGCCTCTCCTGAGTAGGCAAGTTTGGGAAACACTGACATAGTCTACTTGTTAGAATGAGATTCAGTTGTGTTGGCTAAAAATATAGAATTTTGACATAGAGGGGCTTAAACAATAAACTAATTTAATTGTCTCACACAGTAACAGTAAGTTATAGTATCCCATAGAAGAAAGAAAAAGAGAGGGGAGAACAACAACAAAAAAAAACCTTTCTTTGTGCCATTTCCTCCCTTTATCAGGGAGAGATTTTTTCCAGAAGTTCCTCAAGCAGGGTACTGGTCAGAGCTGGTCACATGCTCACTTGTAGTCTAGACCAGCCTTGGCAAAGATGAATGAAATCTCAATGACATCATTAGAGCAATAATGATTTGTCCCCCGTGGTTTATCACACTGCGACCCTAATAAAGTTAGGTTTCCACAATCACGGAAGAAAGGGAAGGGGCCACTGGAGTCCCTGGGAATCGTCAGTGCTGTTCACCAAATATTTCTAGTTCTCCACCCCTTCCAGTTCAGGGTGGGATCGCCCTTCTCATCTCTGTCCAGTGAAGCGTGAGCAAGAGAGTAATGTGTGTCACGTCCAGGAAAAGCTTGAAGAACCAATAGAAGATCTACCACATTCCCTTTTCCTGCCTTGAAATTCATGGAACCAATTTCATGGAACATCTCTCAGCTGGATCCCTGAGGGACCAAGAGGATCCGAGCATCCCCTCCCAACCCCCAGTGGATGAGTAACATGGGGAAGAACCCAACTTTTGTTGTTATAAACCACTATGATTTGGGCGCTTTGCGTTCCTATAACACAGCAAAGCCTGCCCAGCTGGAATGAGGACCTTCCAGACCACACAGGCTAGAAAGTACACCCTGGAAACACCCACTGGGAAAACTGTACAGAAGCACCTGCAGGAAAATTTCCTTTGCAGCAGCTGGCTTAACAGCTGGAACACTTCCTTCTTGACTGCTGTCTTGCTAGGGGGGGGAAAAGCTCCCTCTGAAAGAAGCAAGTGGTACCTACCCATGGAAAAGCTGATACCATTTTTCTTTCCCCACCCCTCTCCTGCTAATTCTCTCAAAATTAGGAAACAAGTAATCCCTGCAACAAAACATTGACTACGTTCTTGTTCTGTACGAAGCCCTGTGTGAAGCAAGGCGGTACCCCAG
Source organism: Meles meles (assembly GCF_922984935.1). NCBI lineage: Eukaryota > Metazoa > Chordata > Mammalia > Carnivora > Mustelidae > Meles > Meles meles. Next base: position 13,628,076 of record NC_060066.1, on the reverse strand, counting down.
CAGCTGCACAACAGGGCTGCTGTCATCATTACTCTCATTTTTCAGATAATAAATCGAGGCTCACAGAGCTCGATCTGTAGATCTGTAGATGGTGCAGATAATGTACGTGGAAACTGAAGTTCAGAGCCAGTCAGTTTGACTCTGTTCTGAGTGTGCTGCTATGGTGTCTGTGTCCTCGGGCTGAGGAGAGTGCCAGCTGTGCCACCTGAGAAGCTGTTGCTCCTTTTTCCCAGGGACCAGGTAAGCCCATGATCTGAATGGAGCCTGTCAGGTCACATCTTTCATCTCCGAAGTGCACCAAATCACCAGCAAATGGACGGAATGCAAGGGAATGGGCATCCTCCCAAGTCAATCTCATGTCTACCCTCTGCATCTGCTTCTCTGTTTCACCTATGTCCCTCACCAGCAGCCGCATGATGATTCCCTAACAGCAGCAGCATCCATCAGGATCGTTGAGACAGGCCCCACCTGGGTTGGTCCTGATCACAAGGAATATAACAATGCAGGGGCAGGGTCTAGACTAACAAACAGCAATGTTCACAAGGCAAAAGATGACCATTTGCTGCCATGCACTGCCCCTACCTCTATACTTTAATGCATGCTCCTTTGTTTGTATGGGATGTTCCTCCCAACACTAGCTCCCCTTTTTACGATCTTTATACCTCTGTCTCCCCTGCTGGACTGAAAATGTAGAAAGCCCAGGGAGTACGTTTTATGAATTTTCATATACATTGCCTAGTGCATAATAAGGGCTCCATGAACACATAAATGAATACTGTAGCCCAACTGGACCTGGATTTTCATGTTTTTTACAGCACTTCACTGGCTACAAATGCTTTCACTTTCATGATTCTCAACAGCTCTTTGAATTACTCAGGGCAAAATCCATTCCCCTTTTAAGGAGGAAAATATCAAAGTTGCAAGATTTCTAGTGACTTGGCCACAATCACCAGTGAGTAGTCTGTACAGACAGATTCCAGACCATGGTAAATGTGGAGCAGGAATACAGTAATGCTTGTTCAGGACGTAGGAAAAGAGGAGGAGAAGTAGAGAGAGAGAAAGGAAAGACAGAAGTGATTTGGATCCAACCCTGATTCAGTGGTCTGACCATCTGTCCATGATAATTTGGCAAGACCCACGTTGAGGGGCTGAATCAATGATTGTTTTTATAGCCAGAGATAAGTGGACACATTTTCACATTGACGAATTATCAAACAGCAATGTTAGTAATGTCGTTAGACTGTAATAGAGATAAAATGTAATTTAGATATGCATATCCTCTTTCTAATCATCATTTGTCCATCAGCCTTGGGGGTCAAGTTGAGTTTAATCTTCCTCAATGGCTGTACTTTTGGTTTCAGTCTCCCCATACTCACTGTGCATCCTGTAACTTCCATCAAGCACATAATGGGAAAGGCATGTGTCTGGAGACTGGGGAGGGAGGGTGATTCTTCTTTGTTAAAACAAGACAAGGAAGGTTTGTTGTAATGCTCCTTTTCCTCAGATCCCCAGCCTTGTCCACACCTCCACAAATATACCCATTTGAATACATCGTTGTATATTTTAGGCAAGTCCCCAATGGTTCTGCAAACACAGATGACTGTTCGTGGATGTTTTCAGCAGCTTTGCAAAGCACGGTGTTTGAATTCTTGAAATCATCTATTTTTTATGTGTAAATAAACAGTGGGAGGAAAGGAGAAGGCATCCATACAATTTTAATGAACAAGATTCCCATCGGTCATCAAAAGAAAACATAAGGTAGTTTAATGGGCACAAGGAAGCTATTTTTCTAGTGATTTCTCTGCTCAGCTCTCCTGGGAAGAGGAGTGGCTTCTAAATTAAAAAGAAAAAATGATGCTCTGAGTATATTTTTTCCTGTCATTTCATTGTCTTTGATCTTGCATTTCCTAAGAAAGAAGCACTTAACCTCCAGTGTTAGATCAATGTTGGAAATGCATGCTTTATTTTAAAATCCTTTCTGAGGACATAGAAACTCTGTGAATCAGGCCAAATCTGTATCTTCTTCGCATATAAATTTACAAAGATTCGAACAATGGGGGTTACATTCAAACAACCAATATGCTCTCAAACTATTGGCTGAATTCAGATATGTAACTGGTTTCTCATCAATCAGGAATGAATTATTTTTGAGGTAGCCACTATTTTTCCATAGTTCCTTAATTTCCAAATTTACTTAACTAAATTTAACTAGTCATGATTTTTTTAAAGATTTTATTTTTATTTATTTATTTAACAGAGAGATACACAACGAGAGAAGGAACACAAGCAGGTGGAGTGGGAGAGGGAGAAGCAGGCTTCCCGCCAAGCAGGGAGCCCCATATGGGGCTCAATCCCAGGACCCTGGGATCATGACCTGAGCCAAAGGCAGATGCTTAATGACTGAGCCATCCAGGCGCCCCAACTAGTCATGATGTTTTAAAACCATTTTACACATAGACATTAACCAAGTGGATTCTCCCTTGACCAAAATGGCAGATTCTCTACAGATTTCCCTGGAAAGGAGGGGAAAGGCCCCCACAGTCACACAAGCAGTCCATCATGGATCTCTTTGAATTCCCTTTTCAAGTGAAAGAAGTGTATTATGTTGCCAGAAGGATACTCCATCATCTATAATAAATATTCATCTGTGTGTATCATGCACTTGAGCTGCATGACTGATGAACTCCGGCTCCAGAAATGAATGGGAAACTCACGAAGACAAATGTCACCTTTCAGTGCTGTTCTTTCAGATAAATTGCAGTTAGATTTAAACAAAGTCAGTAATTTCATGCTTTCCAACTGGTGCCTGATTCAGGTCAGACAGCCCCCACTGTCTGCATAAGGGTGCTAACACCCAATTTGATTAGTTGGGTTTTGGCAATCTCTACCAGGGGACAGTCAACGATTTCTGCTCAGCAGTCTTATTATTGGAATACAATAACGCTAAAGGTATTTATGCAATTTGGCCCATTTAAAATGTGGGCAGCTTCATTCATGGTTTGTAGGAACATACAAAGGTACGGCTCTTTTGGAAAGCAATTTGACACTGTGCCATAAAATTGCATTCATTCTTTGATTCAGGAATCCCCCAACTGGATATTAATCCAAAATCTTTTTTAAGAGGGACTATTTATCTTCCAGTCCTCAGAGTTCTTTTTATAAGGGGGAATTCCATACCCTAGAAGAGTCAGAATCTTCCCGTCTTTCATGCTGCCTCAACTTGGAGAGAAGGCCTCGGCAAATGGGTACATTTGGGACATGAAGCACAACAAGAGCCTTCAGACGTACGTTGGACTCCCTTTTTCCATGCTGCTTTCAGGAGGCTCATTTTGTTCTACATTGAGCAAGAAAAGATATAAAATTGATTCAGGGTTGGGGGGATACATGAGGAAATCCATATGCCCAAAACCTTATTCTCCATCCATCTGACCCTAACACTTCTCTCTCATTGTACCCACAAGATCTTGTGCGTAGAAGAGAAAAGTTTCATATATTAGCCTTCATGAAATAACCAACAAGCTTTAGACTCCTAGATATCCACTGTGGTATTATTTACTATCCAACAATGGAAACATTTTTGGAACATAATTCACTCACTGTAATGTTCAATAGTAGGCAGCCATTACAAATAATGTAAGTAGGATGTGCAGAAGTTATTTTAAAATAATGAAGCCAAAAACTGAGGGATGGATAAAATGGAGTTAGCAAGACCTCACTAATTGTTAAAACCAAGTCATGCAAATGTTAGTGTTCATCACACTGATTTCTCTCTAAAGATAATCAAATGAGGTAAAATGAGTGTGGGTCACACTTGCCTAAATTCTCTTTGACTATTTATTTTATATAGATTTTTAAAAAGATTTTATTTATTTATTTGACAGAGAGAGAGAGATATCACAAATAAGCAGAGCAGCAGGCAGAGAGAAAGGGAGAAGCAGGCTCGCCGCTGAGCAGAGAGCCCGAAGTGGGGCTCAATCCCAGGACCCTGAGATCATGACCTGAGCCGAAGGCAGAGGCTTAACCCACTGAGCCACCCAAGCACCCTTATATGGATTTTTTTTTATTTTTTTATTTTTATATGTTTATTTACAGCATAACAGTGTTCATTGTTTTGGCATCACACCCAGTGCTCCATGCAGTACGTGCCCTCCCTATTACCCACCACCTGGTTCCTCAACCTCCCACCCCCCCACCCCCCTGCCGCCCCTTCATAACCCTCTGGTTGTTTTTCAGAGTCCATAGTCTCTCATGGTTCATCTCCCCTTCCAGTTTCCCTCAACTCCCTCTCCTCTCCATCTCCCCATGTCCTCCATGTTATTTGTTATGCTCCACAAATAAGTGAGACCATATGATACTTGACTCTCTCTGCTTGACTTATTTCGCTCAGCATAATTTCTTCCAATCCCGTCCATGTTGCTACAAAAGTTGGGTATTCATCCTTTCTGATGGAGGCATAATACTCCATTGTGTATATGGACCACATCTTCCTTATCCATTCATCCGCTGAAGGGCATCTTGGTTCTTTCCACAGTTTGGCGACTGTAGCCATTGCTGCAATAAACATTGGGGTACAAATGGCCCTTCTTTTCACTACATCTGTATCTTTGGGGTAAATACCCAGCAGTGCAATTGCAGGGTCATAGGGAAGCTCTATTTTTAATTTCTTCAGGAATCTCCACACTGTTCTCCAAAGTGGCTGCACCAACTTGCATTCCCACCAACAGTGTAAGAGGGTTCCCCTTTCTCCACATCCTCTCCAGCACACGTTGTTTCCTGTCTTGCTAATTTTGGCCATTCTAACTGGTGTCAGGTGGTATCTCAATGTGGTTTTAATTTGAATCTCCCTGATGGCTAGTGATGATGAACATTTTTTCATGTGTCTGATAGCCATTTGTATGTCTTCGTTGGAGAAGTGTCTGTTCATATCTTCTGCCCATTTTTTGATATGATTATCTGTTTTGTGTGTGTTGAGTTTGAGAAGTTCTTTATAGATCCTGGATATCAACCTTTTGTCTGTACTGTCATTTGCAAATATCTTCTCCCATTCCGTGGGTTGCCTCTTTGTTTTGTTGACTGTTTCCTTTGCTGTGCAGAAGCTTTTGATCTTGATGAAGTCCCAAAAGTTCATTTTTGCTTTTGTTTCCTTGGCCTTTGGAGACATATCTTGAAAGAAGTTGCTGTGGCTGATATCGAAGAGGTTACTGCCTATGTTCTCCTCTAGGATTCTGATAGATTCCTGTCTCACGTTGAGGTCTTTTATCCATTTCGAGTTTATCTTTGTGTACGGTGTAAGAGAATGGTCGAGTTTCATTCTTCTACATATCGCTGTCCAGTTTTCCCAGCACCATTTATTGAAGAGACTGTCTTTTTTCCATTGAATATTTTTTCCTGTTTTGTCGAAGATTATTTGACCATAGAGTTGAGGGTCCATATCTGGGCTCTCCACTCTGTTCCACTGGTCTATGTGTCTGTTTTTATGCCAGTACCACGCTGTCTTGGTGATCACAGCTTTGTAGTAAAGCTTGAAATCGGGTAACATGATGCCGCCAGTTTTGTTTTTGTTTTTCAACATTTCCTTAGCAATTCGGGGTCTCTTCTGGCTCCATACAAATTTTAGGATTATTTGCTCCAGCTCTTTGAAAAATATCGGTGGAATTTTGATCGGAATGGCATTAAAAGTATAGATTGCTCTAGGCAGTATAGACATTTTAACAATGTTTATTCTTCCAATCCAAGAGCATGGAACAGTCTTCCATCTTTTTGTGTCTTCTTCAATTTCTTTCATGAGTGTTCTGTAGTTCCTCGAGTACAGGTCCTTTACTTCTTTGGTTAGGTTTATGCCCAGGTATCTTATGGTTCTTGGTGCTATAGTAAATGGAATCGATTCTCTAATTTCCCTTTCTGTATTTTCATTGTTGGTGTATAAGAAAGCCACTGATTTCTGTACATTGACTTTGTATCCTGCCACATTACTGAATTGCTGTATGAGTTCTAGTAGTTTGGGGGTGGAGTCTTTGGGGTTTTCCATATAAAGAATCATGTCATCTGCGAAGAGAGAGAGTTTGACTTCTTCCTTGCCAATTTGGATACCTTTTATTTCTCTTTGTTGTCTGATTGCCGTTGCTAGAACTTCTAATACTATGTTGAACAAGAGTGGTGAGAGTGGGCATCCTTGTTGTGTTCCTGATCTCAACCGGAAGGCTGCAAGCTTTTTCCCATTGAAGATGATATTTGCTGTGGGTCTTTCATAGATAGATTTTATGAAGTTCAGGAATGTTCCCTCTATCCCTATACTCTGAAGCATTTTCATCAGGAACGGATGCTGGATTTTGTCAAATGCTTTTTCTGCATCAATTGAGAGGACCATGTGGTTATATGGATTTTTTAAAGATTATTTATTTCAGGGGAGAAACGCAGAATGAGAGAAAGTTTTAAGCAAGACCCCATGCTGAGTCCAGAACCTGACATGGAGCTCAATCTCACAACCCTTGCAAGGTCACCACCTGAGCCAAAACCAAGAGTCAGATGCTTAACAGACTGTGGCACCCAGGCACCCCTGTTTTATATGGATTCTTATTCATTTTTCACATGTAGTAATAAAGGGTGCACCTCCCCTACAGAGTAAGTTTTGTAGCTCATTGGATGGCAAAATGGCCAAAGTTTATTAATATAATGGAGTTCAAAACATTGTGTACTGAAATATTGAGATCTAGAAAGTTTTTATGTAATGTATATGCCAGACTATTTCCTTATTTACTGTTGCAAGGAGGTAGGAACAAACACATTTACCATCAGACCCTCCCCCCACACGCTGAAATGTTTCAAGTACAATTGTTCTGTGTAACTTTGTAGAGAACTCTTAAAGTGTACCTAGGCTTTTTTAAATTAAAAAATAATAATAATAAAAAACAAAAATTTTAACATACAATCCAGCAGCTGTGCTCCTTGTTATTTGCCCAAATGAGCTGAAAACAGTCCACTCAAAAAATCTACACACATATTTACAGCAGCTTTGTTCATCATTGTCAACACATGAATAAACTGTGGTATATCCATACAGTGAAACAGTATTCGGTGATAAAAACAAATGAGCTATCAAATTGTAAAAAGATATGGAGGAAACTTAAGTGCATTTTGCCAAAAAAAGCCAATCTGAAGAGAATACATACTGTGTGGTACCAGCTATATGACATCCTGGAAAAGGCAAAGCTGTGAAGACAGCAAAAGGCCAGTGGTGGCCACGGACCTGAGGAGATGGAGGAAGGGGGATTTAGAGGGAGCCCAGAGGATTTTTAGGGCCATAAAATGATTCCGTATAATCCTGTAAAGCTGATACATGTCATTCATTATACATTTGTCCAAACTGCAGAAGATACAACACGAAGAAGGAATCCTAATGTATTCTATGGAATTAAGCTAATAATGTATCGATATTGTTTCTTGAACTGTTACAAATATACCAAATTAACACAAGATGTTAATAATAGGAAAAACTGTGGTTGGGATTGGGGAGGTATCAGGAACACTCTACTTTCTGCTCAACTGTTCTAGAGACCTCAAACTGCCCTTAAAAATAGTCTATTAATTTTTTTAAAGATTTTATTTTATTTATTTGACAGATAGAGATCACAAGTAGGGAGAGAGGCAGGCAGAGAGAGAGAGAGAGGAGGAAGCAGGCTCCCCGCCAAGCAGAGAGCCCGATGCGGGGCTCGATCCCAGGACCCTGGGATCATGACCTGAGCCAAAGGCAGAGGCTTTAACCCACTGAGCCACCCAGGTGCCCCAGTCTATTAATTTTTTTAAAAATGTTCATTCTCACACAATGCCTGCAATATCACTTTTACCACCAACTATACATCGGGGGCATCTAAAGTGGTGAAGACATGGGTCGAGTCAGCCAGCCATGACTGTCAGAGCAATGAGCAATGCTTCTCTCACATTCTTCTCATTGCCAAAGCCAAGAGAAGGGCTCAATGCCATCTGAGACTTTGCCAGCACGGACTCTGCCTGCTCCCCCTATTCCTTTACTCTTGGGAAATTTACGTAATTGGAAATAAGTCAGAACATAGTGTTTGACAGATGCAAAGCCAGCCAGTGCTTACATTCAACAGCAACAACCATGATACTCAGGTGTGTCAAAACGGAGCAGCAATGTCAAAACACTTGTGCAGTGCTGAATTCAAACAGGGAACAAGAGGACATAAAATTCTATGGGCTTGAAAAAATGAGGTATGTTCTGAACTGAGATTATGTTTGATATTAGATTCTATGGTACTAAAAAAATCACTCCGTGTGTCCTTTGATGGGAATTATAGCTAAAACTGCACTTGAAAACATGACAGGAGAAAAACAAACAAAAAAAGACCAGAAGAAAAGTTCATACAGCGTAAGAGTTGCTACATTAAGATGCTGAGATTATGTATGATTCTAACAAAGCTTATGACTTTCATCATCACAGTGTGTTTTTTGGAAGCTGATCATCAATCATCTGATTATTGAACCATGACTCTATGTAAAGTACTCTACATTCTCAGGGAGTGAGTCCTTGGGTATGATGAACATCTTTTATGTCTCGGGCTGGAATATGAAATGGGGAAATTAAGGCTGGAAATTTACCAAAATCCCCTTATTTAAAATGAGAGCTAAAATCCAAAGGTCCTCATATTCTTCTTGAAGAAATATTTCTAATATTGATTCTACCACCTTATATTGAAATTCTTGTCTTGGTCTCACTTGACTGTGAACAATGTTCTTCTGATTCATCCCTATGTCACCAGTACATGACCTCGTCCCTGACATACTGTAGCTGTGCAATGAATGAACAAGTGAGTTTGATTACTAGTACCCTGGGTTGCCCTTGAATTAATTTGTCACCAAGAATTGTAAATTCTTTGACAACCAGGATGATCTCAACTTATACTTCTTTAGCATCTTCCCAAAACACAATACAGGGCTGGTAGGTAAACGACCAACGAACTGATGGACGAATGGAGGGAAAATCTAAACTTAATAAACCTACCAATCCATTTGGTCTCATTGTGGTCATTGACCTTGAGCACTTTAAATCTTACAGTTATAATAATGCCTGGGGTGCCTGAGGGTCTCTGTCAGTTGAGCATCTGACTCTTGATTTCAGCTCAGGTCATGATCTCACGGTTATGAGATCAAACCTCGCATCAGGCTCCATGGTCCGTGCTTAAGATTCTTCCTCCATCTGCCCTGCCCCCACACCCACTCATGGGCACAACCATGCATGCTCTCACTCTCTCTCCAAAGGAATATATATATATATATATATATATATATATATATATGTAATATATATAGGAATACATGTATAGAAATATATGTAATATATATATGTATATATATATTTATAAAATACTGATGCTTATTGCTCACTGGATATCTACTGTGCACCAGGCACTGTCCAGAGCATTTTATGTGCCTTTTCTTATTCACCACACCTCTGTGCTCTAAATATCACTCACATCCCTCTAGTCCAGCTCAGTAAAATATGAGGCTGAGAGGAGCTAAATCCAAAGTTCACAGCTACTGAGAGGTGAAGCGGGGGTTTGAATCCAGACAGTCTGACCCTAGAGCCCAATCTCATCGGCATCTTTTTGTCCTGCTCATTCCTTATGAGTGAGATCTTCCCTCTGGCAAAATTTGCGGAACAGGAGTAAGAATTTCATCCACAAAAGGTCCTGGTGTACTTTCGTGATTACCAAATAAATCTGACTGGCATCGCAGAGTTATTCATCACGGTTTCCATACAGCAGAAGGTCTGCCAAGACGCTGCTGCACTATTTGACTTCACATTGACACACAGCGATGAGAAGTCAGATCACAGAGGTAATGCTGTCTTGATTTCCAAACAGATGAAGTCTGGCAAACAATATATTTTTCCACTGAACACTGAGTCCAACTCCAAAAATTTCTGGAGCTGGCGGCAGCAAAATGTAAACATTGTCAGTGCTTTTAATAAAGGATGGTTAATAAAACCTGAAAAGATTAGAGCCAAGAAGCCTAACTTCCTGTGTTTCCCATTATTTAATAATTTATTATATGAAATCCATTGACCTTTCAGTGGGCTTTTTTTAGAGGAAGCCGGAGCGTTAATTATGGTTTAGCTACTTTATTGAGCAGCATTAGCATACAAATAGGACATCAATAACCAATTATAATCTTCGTGGTAGAAAAGCGGGTCTCTCCCCAGCCTCTGTTTCTGCTAACTCAGCCACTGAAAGGTCTGGGCAGTTAATGGTGGTGGCATTCAAGGCTCTTCTCAATCGACCCCCAGGGGTGTCTCCAGCCTGACACCCTGCTCCGCCCTTCCAGCCAAGCTGGTCCACCTGCTCTAACCAAGGAAAACCTGTGTTCACCCACCAGTGCTTCTTATCTCATGCTGATCCTGTCTACCCAATCTCTGGCCCTTTGATTTCTTAACTCTGTGCACCACCCCCCATTCTTCATTTATTCAGCAGATATTTATTGGACCCTGACTGATCCCAGTCACTAATGATGCTGAAGAAGCACCAGGAACAAGGTAGTCATGACCTCTCCCCACTGAGGCTACAGGCTAGGGCAGGAATTGGCAAATGTCCTCTCAAAAGGGCCACGGAGTGCATATTTTAAGCTCTGCAGGTCATATGGTGTCTGTCACAACTACTTGATTCTCCCCTTGTAGTGGGAAAGAGACCCTTGACAAAATGTAAGCAAACGGACACAGCGGTATTCCAGTGAAAATCTATTTACAAAAACAGGGAGGATGCTGGATTTGGCCCCTCGAACATAGTTTGTTTAGAGTCTGGACTCTGGAGTTAGAAAACTGGGTGGCCTTCAGCAAGTTACACTATTTCTCTGCACCTCAATTTCCTCATCTGTAAAATGGGGGTAACAAAATGTTCAGCAGATTCTGGCATTTCCCTGCTAAAACCCTTCCAGCAGCTTCTCTTGAGACAAATGCAGACTCTTCACCAGGACCCGTGAGGAAGGACTTGAACAACCTCCTTCCCACTTAGCTCTCTTAACCTCTCTGTTAGCAGCCTCCCCAACCCTGACTCCATCTCCGCCATGCTGATCTTCCTTTCATCAGCTCTGTGATGCAGCCCCTGCCACCTGAAACCCTCTCCCTCCCACTGCATTGTGCACCACGCCCATCCTTCCCGATCTAATCACAAATGTGGTTTTCTCCCAGGGGACCTCCGTGACCCCAGCTAAAGGCACTCTCGCACATAGGGAGGAAAGCCGCCACTTCTTCCCTGTCTCTGCTGCTTATTAACTTCTTTTGAAGCACATCCCAATTTGTGTTGAATTCTCCATTGTAAGTCAAAACATCCACTCAAATATCGCTCCATGTGTGTTTCATCTTTGTGTCTGCAGCACCTAGCCCAGTGCCTGGCATTAAGTCAATCAATAACTATGTGTGTCACTAATAAATCAATACACATCAGTAGGCGAATGCAACTTGGACAATGAAATGGCCTGGTATTTTATCTCTTCCACTGTTAAACACCAAACACAGTAGACCAACGGCTCACATTCCTTCAAAGAACTGATCATTTTCTAACATACATCTTGCCTTAAAGCATGATGATATTTGATCTCTGGGATGAATAAGTCATTGACTTGTACCACTTAATTTGATTGAGCCCCAAATGTCCCACACAGAGCTACCCCTTGGGTTCCTAGGGCTATCTTGTTATTTCTGGTGACATTCCTTTCTACCTATAGAAGAACCACTTCAAACCAAGAACCAGAAGGACCAAGGCATGAAAAGCCGACAGGTCTGGGTTCTGGTCCCAGCTCTCTCAGACTCGCTGTGTGACCCTGGACAATTCAAGTAGCCTCTCTGAACTCAGTTTCACCAACTGCAAAGGAAGAATAGGAACAGTTTCAGCAACAACAATGTAATATTCTCTGAAGCAGTCGTCAGCTGTTGGGCCACTGGTGTGGACAGATAAAAGTGAGTGAGAAAAATATTCGAACATACCTGCCTCATGGAAAAGGGCTTTGAAACAAATATTGCAGTGCTATGCACTCCTGTAGAGCTCTCAGCCAGAATGGACTTTCTGGGGCCAAGGCAGTCCCTGAAATGATTAATTATTGTAACAGCAGAAAGGTAGATGAAGAAGCGACAGATGGCCCATGCGAAATAGCCTAGAATCACCTGCTATGAAATTAATTCCACATCTTGGAGGCTTAGGGCTCAGAACACCGTGCAAAAAATGACTGTTGATAAATTGTGTGTGTTTGTGTGTCGGCCTCTCTGCAAACACTTAAATAATATATGTCGTGTCATGTTTTCTTTCCTCCATCTCGTTTTAATACATTATCATTTATAGAAAACTGTGGGGAAACGTGGAACATCAATCAAGCCATTAATTCCTGAGATTATGCTAATGAGATGCCCGGAGCGCTGGTTTCCCGGAATAGCTGCTCCCCCAGGAAGGATGCTCTTGGCTCTCTCCAGCGCAGCCCTCCCTGCCGCGATGGGGGGCCACGGCGCCGCGGGGCTCCTCTGGAAAGGGCACCCCGCACGTCAGGGCCGGCACAGGCGCGGCTGGCCCAGCGGCTTCCCTGGCAAGCTGCGGTTGAAACCGGGACGTGTGAAACACGAGGGGGAGGAAGGTGGGAGACCCCAGCTAATGAGCTTAGGAGGCTCCTATGCTCCCTGCCACAGCCAGGGCTCCTGCTGGGAAGCAAAGCGGAGGAGGAAGCTCGAAAGGAAATAAAGAGCCTCCTCCATAGGCTTGCTCGTCAGCTGGCCTGGCGCGAGGGGGCCAGAGCAGCCGTGACTTCCATTCATGTGGAAGGCAATCCGGGTAATGAGGTGGATGCCGAAGGAGAAAACCTCCATTATAGTAACTATCACTCACGAGGCGCTGATTGGCCGCCCTGCAACCACGGGGCCCCTGCTCGTGAGCCCTGTAACCCCCTTCTCTTCAGGGACCCACGAGGTGAGTCAAGGTTGCCCAGCCAGGGAGGAGCTGTGGCGTGCCGCAGAGCCAGGAGACTGCATCCGCGAGCGTGTGCTGGCTCTGTCTTGTACCCAGCATGCAGATGAAACCTGTGGCTCTTTTTTTTGTTGTTGTTTTTTAATTTATTTTTTTTTTTCAGCGTAACAGTATTCATTGCTTTTGCACCACACCCAGTGCTCCATGCAGTACGTGCCCTCCCTATTACCCACCACCTGTTCCCCCAACCTCCCACCCCCGACCCTTCAAAACCCTCAGGTTGCTTTTCAGAGTCCATAGTCTCTTATGGTTCGCCTCCCCTTCCAATTTTTTTTTAAGATTTTATTTATTTATTTGAGAGAGTGAGAGAGCGAGAGTGAGGGAGAGAGCACAAGCAGGGGCAGAGCGAAGGGAGAAGCAGTCTCCCTGCTGAGCAAGGAGCCCAAAGCAGGGCTCCATCCCAGGACCCTGGGATCATGACCAGAGCCGTAGTCAGAAGCTTAACCCACTGAGCCACTCAGGATCCTGAAACTTTGTGGATTTTAATTCACTCTTTCGAAGTCCTTCAGAGAAACAGAGAATGGGTTTAGCCAGCACCGTCTTTAAGATGCTTCAAAACAAAAATCACAGGCTAGAAATGGGTATTAGGCAGGAGTGGGTGTCCAGAGGCAGCCCTGTATGTAGACTGTGGTGGCAGTCAAATCTATGTAGGATACAGCTGCATAAAACCACACACACACACACACACACACACACACACACACACGGGCAAAGAAAGCTCATAAACTCTGAATAAACTCTCTGATTGAACCAACGTCACCTTTCCAGTTGTGATGCTGTGCTTTAAGCTGGGCAAGACCTTCCCATGGGGGAGCCAGGTGTTAGGCACACAGAACCTATAAATAAATAATTACATTACAAATAAATACATTTATTTGCAACAGACTGAAAGTTTGTGTCTCACCCTAAATTCATCTGTTGAAGCCCTGAGCCCCAGTGGGATGGTACTTGGAGGTAGAGCCTTTGGGAGGTGATGATGTTTCGATGAGATCATGAGGTCAGGGCCCCTGTGATGGGGTCAGTGCCCTCATAAAGCTAGGAGGAAACACACCAGCATGACGTGACTACACAGTTAGAAGTCAGCAGTCCACAAGCCAGGAAGGACTCCAAGGCAATCAGTAGGAAAACAATACACAACCCAATAAAGGGGAGGGGGGGGTGCAAAAAAATCAGAAAAGGCAATGGGAACACAAGTGGTCAATAAGAACATGTACGGGCTCTCCTGGGTGGGTCAGTGGGTTAAGAGTTGGACTCTTGATTTTGGTTCAGGTCCTGATCTCAGGGTCATGAGGTGAAGTCCCACTTCAGGCTCCCCACTCAGCACAGAGTCTGCTTAAGATCCTCTCCCTCCCTCTGCCCTCCCCCTTGCTTATGCTCTCTCTCTCTCTCTCTGAAACAATAAACAAGTAAATCTTAATAAAAAAAAAAAAGCACATGTAAAGATGTTCACCTTCACTAGTAGTCTGGGAAACATAAATTCAACCGACATGGATATGTCATTTCACATCATCAGATTTATGAAAATTTAAAAGTCAGACAATACCAAAACCAGATAGGTCACAAAGAAACAAAATTGTCATAGATTCTGAGGGAGTGTGAATTTTTGCAACCAGTCCAGGAGCCATTTAGCAGCACTAGGTCAACCTGAAGATGTGTCCATCTGTACACTGACAATGCTTCTCCAAGATGATACCTCCAGAGACACCCTCGCGGGCACACGAGCATGTGCATGGAGCTTCATTTAAGACAGTAAAGCATTTGGAAACAAGCTCAGCATCCATTCACAGGCAGTTCCAACTTCTTCAGCTGGATCTCGTCCTCTTGGGGTTCAGCTTGGCTGAAGGACAAACTTCTTGCCAGCCACAGCATCTCATGGGGGCAGTATGGGCTGCTGAAGGTCATGCTGAAGTTCTGGCTTTCTGACATCCGGTCCAGGGAATTCAAACACATTTGTGGACTGTAAACATACTTCCCTGTTCTAAGGGCCACGGTCAAGTTTGGGAGCTGGACTCTGTCCGTGACTGTAAGAAGGTGGGCATGTGGAATCTTCCCTAGACCAGGAACACACCAGGCTTGGGAGGAGGGAAGACAGAAGCTGGCACGCTTCAAAACAGGTGAGCAGGACATCCTGTGTACAAAATCTACAAAGAGAAGGTGGATAAGGCAGCCTGGGGAGGAGGAGGAAGCTTGAGGCCAGGGGCTGCTGGTGAGCAGCTATTAAATGGAAGGAAGAAGGAACCACTTATTGGTCCCTCTGTGCCAGGTGCTTTCCAACGGTTGACTTGTTTAATGTGTGAACATTCTCCCTCCTTCACAGAGATGTCAAGATGGAGTTCCACGGCACCTCATCAAGTTGTAGTTGCGAGTGATGGGTCCAGGGTTCAAAGACAGGCCAGTCACACCCCAGAAGCCACTGTCATTCATCCCTTGTCACCTCATCGCCTTTCCTTAAGGTGAAGTCTTTTGTGAGCAATGTATTCGTTTGCATGTTGGTTAATTATACCCTGTACCACTAACCCAGATTCAGGGCTGGCTGGGGCACGCATTCATTGAGTTTGGTAGCACCGGTGGGGGTATGAGTAGGGTCTTTGGAGGCAGATGGATTGAGTTGTCTCTGGAAAGGTCCTAAAACCCTCTTAACTTTCAGTTTCCTATGCTATAAAATGGGGTTAAGAGCTATAGTACTTGTTTCATCGGATGAAAAGAGGTAACACTTAACAGCAGGCCCAGCCTGATTCCTGACACAAAGCAAGAGCTCCATGAGGGTCAAATATTCTAAGCATTTCACATGTGTCCATATTCTTCCCAACTAGATTCTAAGTACCTCCTGGGAGACACACTGCCGCCTATTTATTTTTTCATGTGCTGCACAAGGCCTAGAACCAGGCCTTCTGTCTGGTAAGGGTTAATCCACAGTATGCTGCACAAAACCGGTCTTTAACTGGACTGCAAAATCTGGAATGGCCTTACTATACCCTGCAGCTTTACATTCATGAGTTCTGAAAAACTCCAGCCCCAGAATAAACATTAGGGCTAGCCAGCCTGGGCAGGATTGCCACCAAAAGCTGGAAGTATTATGAGCACCAGAAATAGAAGGCATATCTCCTAGGTGTTGCTTGGTTTATAGTAGGTGGTTCACCTCGTGCTTATCCAGAAGAGTTTCCCTGTCTGTTTTCCTGAAATGTTGAAATGCTAGTAACACATCCTATTGTAACTGGAAAACATTAACACACACACACACACACACACACACACACACACTTTTAAGATATAGGGAGTGAAGTCTTTTGAGAAACAGCCTGCAGAAGCTGCCTGGTCATTTTTGTTGTTATTTATTACGTCACAGTCAATTAAAATAAGGGCATCAGAAAGAAAAGTGCCAGCGACAAAAGGAGCTTACAGTTGTCTGTAAGCTCTGGCACGTGCCATTTGTCATTTGGCCTTCACCATAACAGTGGCGAAGGTCATCGTTAGACCCATTCTACAGAAGAGAAAACTGAGATTGCACAGGAATAGTCACATGACAAAATACAGACACGCCCCCCCACCCCCGTGCAAGGGAAGAAGCAGAGCACAAACCGAAGGATGCTAATCCAAACCAAAGTTCCTCACTTTGGCCTTCCTACAGCTACCTCATTGCCAAAATCACCTCTCCTATCTGATCAATGACCTCTTTCTTTTTTTTAAAGATTTTATTTATTTATTTGACAGACAGAGATCACAAGTAGGCAGAGAGGCAGGCAGAGAGAAGGGGGGCAGGGGAAGCAGGCTCCCTGCTGAGCAAAGAGCCTGACGCAGGGCTCGATCCCAGGACCCTGGGATCATGACCTGAGCCGAAGGCAGAGGCTTTAACCCACTGAGCCACCCAGGTGCCCCTCGATGAACTCTTTTAATGTTTCTCAGCTTAAATGGCTAATTCATGAATCAGTTTCCACTTCTGCTTAAACCTCCACAATGTCTTTCTCCCTTCTTCTTGACAGCAGGGCAAGCCTTGCCCACCTGGCACACAGGATGCGTCTTTTCTAGTCTGCTAGGATGAAGGGCACAGAGAAGAGGCAGGCTGCCTGGATGCCGGCGGAGTTGTCCTGTTGGTCTGCTGTGTGGCTCACTTCTCTCTCCCTTGGTTTTATCACCTCCGAATGGGAATGCCAGCCCTGAACCATCTCACTGGGTCGTTGTGAAGACAGAGTGAGATAACATAAGTAAAAGCCTTTCGAAAATGTTACAAGCGCTATACAAATGTGGGCATCATTATTACAGAGGCAATAAAGGGATTGATCTTGCTGATAAATGGCGAGTGTGTTTTCGTGCCTTCGCGGTTTCCAAGAACAGCAGTAACTGCACTTGGCAGATATATCCACGGCAGTTACCCAAAGCCCAGAGTATTGGGGAAAGGCACAACTTGGCCAAATCCAAATGATTTTAAAAGACTCTATAAAAATAAACAAGTATTCCAATATAATTAATTCCAGTCCCGCCAACCCTTCCTGCTACGTGGAGCAGTGTAGCTTGTTATGAAGCAATTACCCTTTGAATCCTTTTAATCCCAGCTGATCATTTTCAGTTTTAATTGTCTTGCTGGGTTTGAATGTTGTTATAGTTCAAATGCAGCCAATTAGCATGGGCCCGGCCATGTCGTGATGATTTCCGTGCAAAGAACACGGCTGAGGAGTCCCTGGTGGACTTTGTCCGGAGTTATCCCAGCAGCCACAGCTCACACCCTCAGGTGCTGCCTTGGGGGCCAGCCAAGGCTCAGAGAAAGCCCCAGAAGCAGTGGGCCACACTGAGCCTGAGCTTGACAAACAGGATAATATTCTCACAATGCTAGTGCGAAATGTGTCCCCAGATGCCTGGGCAGGGGCAGGAGGCCCTTGTCTCTAGAAGTGTTTAAGCAGACGGCCCAGGAGAGAGCTGAACACCTGGCTGGGGGTATGGAGGGGCAGGAGGCTAGTCTTTACAATCGCAAAGATGTCCTCCCTCCCTGGAGGTCTGTGATCTAATGTGATTTGGTAACTGAGAGGACAAATGCATGCGGCACAGAAATTAAGAGTGCCGGCTTCAGGGGCACCTGGGCAGCACAGTCAGTTACACGTCCAACGCTTGATTTCAGCTCAGGTCATGATCCCGGGGTCCTGGGATCAAGCCCCACATTGGGCTCCATGCTCCACTGAGCTTGAGGATTCTCGCTTTCTTCTCTCTCTCTCTCTCTCTCTCTCTCTCTCAAAAAGAGAGAGGAACCCAGGGAAGACATGCAGGTCAAGTCCAAAGACAGTCTCTCTCAAGAAGAGAGAGAGAGAGAGAATACTGCCAGCTTTGGACCCAGAATACGTAAGTTCAAATGCCGTCCACTGGCTGTAAGAGCCAGAGCAAGAGGATACATCTTTTCTGGGCATGTCCCATCATGAGAGTGATGGTTGTGACCCAATCTCTCTGTGCCTCAGTTTTCTTACCTGGAAAATGGGGGTAATCGTAGCAGTTACTTGGTAAGGATTAGGATCTGAACTCCCAAACCAAGTGGAGGTGAGGCTGTAGGGCCGTGAGACCTCTTGCACACTATGCATGAAATACGGTACAATTGCTTTGGAAAATCATTTGGAAGTTTCTTTTAAAGTTAAATATATACCTACCACATGACCCAGATGCTGTTCTTCTAGATCTTTAAGAAAATTGAAAATATATATCCATACAACTTTTACATACTTACAACTTTATCCATACATGAGTGTAGGTTTATTGGTAAGACCCAAAAACGAAGAGTGAACGTGTGTCCTTCCATAGTGACTAGATGAACAAACTGTGGTCTATCCCTACAATGATATACTACTCATCGATAATAATGAATAAACCTTCATAAACACGGATGAATCCCAAAATAATTACACTAATAGAAAAGAACCAGACACTCCCCCTGCCAAAAAAAAGAGTACATCCTATATGATTCTATTTGTGTAAAAGTCTAGAAAATGCAAACTAATATTTAGTAGAGATGGGGGCAAGGAAAGAAGGAAAGATGGCAAGGGGGCAGGATGCTCTGGGGGTGATGAATATTCAGTAACTTGATTGTGGTGCGATTGTGGTGCTGTTTGCACGGATATACACATGTGTAAAACCTTAACAGGGTGCACTTAAATACGTCCACTTGTTGTGTGTTAATTATACCTCAATAAAGCAGATTAAAAATAAACGATGCCAAACAAATGTCGGGTGAGAAGGGAAACAGAGCAAGGAGAGCTAAGGAGGAGGTGTGGACCTGAATCTCTGGTGCCCTTCTCAAGTAGGGCCATGCTCCCCAATCCCTTTATTGCCAGGACCGGACTTTGACCTACCAGAGTTTAGGCAGATAGCAAGCGGGGAAAGAAAAATTCTGACAATAGACCAATAGACTCTAGTCTTGGGTAAAAGACTGCAAGTATGTGGGTAGAGCTGGTCTACTCAGATACGTACAGGGTTAAAAATTGGGGTGACTTATTTAGAAAGGAGCACACAGGGGGGCCTGGGTGGCTCAGTTTGGTTAAGTGTCTGCCTTCAGCTCAGATCATGATCTTGGGGTCCTGGGATCCAGCCCCACATCAGACTTCCTGCTCAGCAAGGAGTCTCCCTCTCCCTCTGCCCCTCCTCCCTGCTTGGGTTCTCTCTCTCTTTCTCAAATAGATGAACACAATCTTTAAAAAAAAAAAAAAAAAGATCACACGCACACACACACACATGCACACACGCACACATACACAGAGAAGCTTAAAAAGAACGCCAGCAACCAGTGTGGCAAGATGAGAATACATTCGAAACCAAGCAAGTGTTTGGCTGGAAGCAATCACTCTGGGCTTTGGTTATTGCTATCGTGTCAGACAGTGGCACCTGAAAGAGCTCCATCAAGGAAGGGGTGAATAGGCGTTGAGAAACCAAGGAGGTCTCAGTGAGTCAAAGGGTCGGCGCCCAAAGACAGGGAGAAGAGACAGAGCAGACGAGCCGCTAGGGACAAGGCAAAGCAGATGTAGGTGCTTGTATCAATGTCCAGAGCATCAGGGCAACTGCCAGGGGACCCGCATCAGCTGCCAGCATTTGCTACTGGTGGATACAAGTTAAGAAAGGTTGAAAGAGTCTGCCTGAGTCTACCCGTCATTTTGGAAGTAAAGCAACTGGGGCTTAGAGGGAAGAAGTAATTTCCACAGAACAATCTAGGTTTTTTGACTGGACACCATATTGACCGCCTCTCAGAAAGAATCTGAGGGGCGTCTGTGTAGCTCCGTTGGTGAAGGGTCTGCCTTTGGCTCAGGTGATGATCCCAGGGTCTTGGGATCAAACCCCGCATCAGGATCCCTCCTTGGGGGGGTGAGAGGGAGTCTGCTTCTCCTTCTCCCTGTGCTGCTCCCCCTGCTTCTACTCTCTCTCTCTCCTTAAAAAGAAAAAAGAAAGAAAGAAAGAAAAGAATCTGAGGCAGAATGGGCAGCCGCTAGAGCCAGCTGTCTGGCTTTATAGCCTGAGTCTCTCCCACTTGCCTGGAGGCTGACATATTACAAAACCTGCTTTCTCACCTGGAAAATGGAGTAAGCGAATAATACCACCTCCTTAGGGTGGTATCGGTCTGGGGCCTTCCGAGAAACAAAACCAATGTTTTGTGTATATGGACAGAGAGAAGCTAAGAGAGGGAGATTTTAAAAATGTGTCTCACTCGCTTGTGGGAAGTGGCAAGTGCAAAGTCTGCAGAGAAGGTCAGTGGGCTGGGAACCCAGGGAAGACATGCAGGTCAAGTCCAAAGACAGTCTGCTGACAGAAGTCCTTCTTCCTTTGGGAAGGTCAGTCTTTTTCTATCTAGGTCTTCAACGGATTGGTTGAGATCACCCACTTTATGGAGTTAATCTCCTTGAAAAATACCTTCAGGGAAACATCTAGACTCACGATTGACGAAATATCTGGGTTTTGCAGCCCAGCCAAGCTGGCACATAAAATTAACCATCACAGAGGTGTTAGGACAATAATCCTCACCCCCTCCCCACCACCCCTTCTTCCTGCCAAGCTGCCAAACAGCTTTTATGCTTAGATTAAGCTTGGTAAAAATTGGCCTCCTCATCTTCTCCCTCTACTTTCCGCTCATACTCCCTCTTTCAAAACATCTGGTACCTCATTGGCCTTGTCCTGTCTGCCCGAGGTCCTACCACAGTTTCCCACACAGATCTGTCCTCTCTCACAATTCCCTGGGTTCTCAACTGGTGGCTGCATGTGAGAATCATCTGGGGAGATTTTAAATATCCCCCAAACTAGGCCACACTACAAACAAATTAAATCAGAATTTCTGCAGGCACATCCCGAGCACCAGTCTTTTTTTTTTTTTTTAACTCCTCAGGTAATTCCAATCCCCAGTGCACATCCTCATCTATCTTGCCCTGGATTCCATTCCTTGAGATCCAACCCAGAGCGGGAGGTCAGAAATCTCGTCTCCTCCACCTGCTGATGGATTCAAATTTTGCTTGCCTATGGTTCCTCGGGAAACAGTGCCTTGATGGGTACCTGATTCATGAGACAGAGGATGGGAATCCCAGACAGACCAGCAGGGGAGGCAGTCTAGGGTGTCGTGCATCTCCCATGGCCTTTTGTAGCATGCCACCTGCTTGGAGGGTCAGCCTTGCTCATTCCACAGCTCCTGGGAGACACACGTTCATAGCCATGGGTCAGTGGCAACAAGAAAGAAGGAGAAATGAAAAAATTCAATGAGGCAGACCAGCCTAATCAACTCGGGAGGCCAACGAGACACATGAATTCAGATGCCACTGGTACAGACCAGTAGAAATAAGGACCATCATTAACGAACCCAATGCCATAGCGTCCAGCTTTCCATTCTTCAAGTCCTCACCACTGTAAGTCGATCTTTTAACCCCCATGTAAAAAATGGGCAGACTGGAGCTCAGGAACGATAAGCAACATGGCCAGCACCGTGCAATTCAGAAGACCAGAGTATGATTTCCAAAGCATTTCCATACCTGTTGTCTCACTGGATCTTCGAAACGTCACCTCTCTTTTCTCTCAGAAAACTGTACTTCCGGGCGCCTGGGTGGCTCAGTGGGTTAGGCCGCTGCCTTCGGCTCAGGTCATGATCTCGGGGTCCTGGGATCGAGTCCCGCGTCGGGCTCTCTGCTCCGCGGGGAGCCTGCTTCCCTCTCTCTCTCTCTGCCTGCCTCTCTGCCTACTTGTGATCTCCTGTCTCTCGCTGTCAAATAAATAAATAAAAATAAAAATAAAAATAAAAAAAAAGAAAACTGTACTTCCTTTTGTCTACCATTTTACAAAGGTATGTATTTCACAGATAAGGAAACTAAGTCATCGAGAGTTTTTGAGATATTTTACACCAGTCACATACCCAGTAAGCCGCAGAACCAGGATTCGAGCCTTCATTTCCATGGGCCAGCTCTCCCCTGAAAGCTGGCATCCCATTTCTGGCCCTCTCAGAAAGCTGAAATGCTCTCTGCCATTTTACTAAGATATACAAATATTACAATAACTCGGGGTGCCCGCATGGCTCAATCAGTTGAGTATCTGACTCTTGATCTCAGCTCAGGTCTTGATCTCAGGGTTGTGAGTCCAAGCCCTACATTAGGCCCCATGCTGGGCATGGAACTTACTTAAATATGTATATAAACATATATACATTTTTTATTACAATACCTTGCCCCACTTAAAATAGTTCCTTTAACTTTCTCCACCCCTCCCTCCAAACAGTAGGCTCCCACCAACCATATTTGAGCATGACACCTTACAGCTGCCTCAGGGAATGGGACCACCAATGGGTCTCTTCCTCAAGATTCCCTTCCTCAAGAATTTGGAATTATACTGAGACGATGTCTCTTTCCCCATGTGGCCAGAGCTGTAGCAAGTCGACTTGGAAGCTGAGAAGTAATAATAATGTGGAAATCATCAGCAACGCTTGCCAGATATTTCCAGCTGCCTGCTTCCTGGGCACGTGGTAGGATTGCACACAGTGATTGCCCTTTCTGGGCCCCTTGTGATTGGGTGGGTCCATGTGCATAGCGTCTGCCAATGAGTTGTAAGTGGACAAGCTACGTACACTTGTAGGGACAATCACTTCATTGCTGCTGTAGGACTTTGAAATTTCTCTGTCCCTCACCCTCAGAGACCAAAAACATCTGGCAGCTTTATCAGCCTGAGTTTTGGTGTAAGGAGTCATGGGGTGGATGGCGCTCCAAGCCCACTCAACATAGACATGGAATGTGAGCAAGAACGAAATCCTTGTTTTTATAAGCCACTAAGATGTGTGGAGCCGTTTGTTAACGCAGCCTCACTAACTCATTCTGATGGATAATTATAGAATAAGAGTAAACCCTTACAAACCCCTGAAGTTTAGGGATTGTAACTGCAGCATGACCTAGGGCAAGGGTTGGCAGAATAGAGTCTAGGGGCTGTGAATTTTTCTTTAGAGAGACAGAGAGAGAGCACAAGAAGGGATCCCATGACCCCAAGATCCAGAATCGTAACTCGGGCAGTTATCAAGAGTTTGACCCTCGACTGACTGAGCCACCCAGGTGCCCCTGGGCTGTGGCTTTTTAAATGAAGTTCATTGGAATGCAGCCACGCTCACTCATTTGTGTATTGTCTTTGGTCTCCTTCGTGCTATAACAGAGCTGAGTGACTGTAGACGGGCCTAATGAAAAGCCTAACAGGTACAATCCAGCTCTGAATAGAAAAATTTGCTGACCCCTGACTTAGACCATCCTCACTGATGACAACAACGAGAGCAGATACTCATATGGCAATGGGATGGTGCCAAGCACCATTCTAAGCATTTGATATACATTAACCAATACCATGGCTTCTTTGTCTCCATGTTGGCACCCTGACCTCCCTGAATACCTCGTTCACAGCGGAAAGCCAAGCCATGTGGGTTTAAAATTTTCAATTCCTCTCCATCACCTACCTCTCACCTGCTATTTAAAAAAAAAAAAAAAAAAATCCAAGCTCCTTCTCATGACATACAAGGCCCTTCAAAATCTGAGCCTCTTCTCCCTCTCCAACTTAGGATGCATCCTGCCACATAATGCCAGCACATAGTAGGTGTTCAGTAAATATTTACTGAACAAATGAATGTTTATCCTCATGCCGATATGGACTTCTAGGAACTTAGCTGGGGGTCATCTCTACCTCCCCCCAAAATAAATACTGTCTCCCTTCCTTTCCTGGTCATGTGAATGTAGCTGAGTGACTCCCTCTCAAGCCACTTCCACTGCTAGGGTGCTATGAAGGAGTGATTCAGTTAACTATATGGCAGTCAATATGTCTTTTTTTAAGATTTTTAAAAATTAATTAATTTATTTATTTTAAATTTAAGGATTTTATTTATTTATTTGACAGAAAGAGCACAAGCAGGGGAAGCAGCAGCAGAGGGAGAAGGAGAAACAGATTCCCCACTGAGCAGAGTCTGATGTGGGGGTTGATCCTAGCACCCCATGATCATGACCTGAGCAGAAGGCAGGTGCTTAACTGACTGAGCTACCCAGGTGCTCAGTGTTTTAGGGAGAGAAAGAGTGTGTGGTGGGGGGGGTGGGTAGAGAGAGAAAGCAGAGGGAGGGACAGAGAAAATCTCAAGCCCAGTCGGTGCTAAGCACAGAGCCCAATGTGCAGCTCGATCGCAAGACCCTGAGATCCTGACCTGAGCTGAAATCAAGAGTCAGACACTTCACTGACTGAGGCATCCAGATGCTCCAAGTTTCTGTGTCATTTTTTTTAAAGATTTTATTTATTTATTTGACAGAGAGAAATAACAAGTAGGCAGAGAGGCAAGCAGAGAGAGAGAGAGAAGGGGAAGCAGACTCCCTGCGAGCAGAGAGCCCAATGTGGGACTCGATCCCAGGACCCTGAGATCATGACCGGAACTGAAGGCAGAGGTTTAATCCACTGAGCCACCCAGGCACCCCTGCTGTGTCATTTTAAAGTAATATATATTTTGAATTCCAAAGAAAACGTGTTATATAAAATGGGGCATTGCATCATTAATTTCCTCCAGTGTTATATTATTTACTTTTAAATTGAACTTATGTGTGTTTAAACTTGTCTCTGGACTCTCAGTCACTCAAAACACAAACAGGCACTTTGTAAAAAAAAAAAAAAGAAGAAGAAGAAGAAGAAGTTTGCCGCCCACAAGATACACAGGGCAGAAGCATTTGAGGATTTTCCTTCCTTTCTTTCTTTCCTTCTTTCTTTCATTGTTCCTTCATGCCTGCCTGCCTGCCTTTTTTTTTTTTTTTTTTTTGACATGCACTTTCTCCCTCTATAAGTCAGCTTAGCTGTACCCAGGCTCCACTCTGAGACACTGTCTCACGAATCTCATCTTGTTTATTCTTTTAAGCCTCTGTCTTTCAAAGCACTTCAAGGGAAATATATTCAGTTGGCATCATCAAGCCTCGGTAATGTCTTTAGATTGTACACATTTGATCAAGATGAACCCCATTTCTCTCTTCTACCTCCCTTATTGGACAGGTGCTACAGCCTTTCCCAGATACCATCGACACATCAGCCCAACAGATTCGTCATGAGAAGCAACTTCCAGATTAGAGCAGACATCTAATGCTCAAGAGTTCATATCCAGACGTTGAGGAGAGGAGATGGGAAGGGAGGCTGACAGCACCCTGGCCTTCTCTGAACACCAGCTTGGAATCTCTCCAGAAAGAGAGAAAGTGTCCTAGGGAGTGTGGGGTGTGTCCCAGAAAGGCCATCTCTAGTATTTGTCACTTCTCACCTGCCTCTGTGTATGTTGATTCCCAAAGACCAGTCACGAAGTTAAGATTCTAAAAAACGACTATCTGTAAGTCTTCTCTTATGGCTCAAATTGCATCCCCTAAAAGGACAGGTTGAAATCCTAACCCCCAGGACCTACAAATGTAGCATTATTTGGAAACAGAGTCTTTGCAGATGCGACCAAGTTAAGATGAGAACACACTGGGGTACAGTTGTGGTGGGCTCTAATCCACAGGACTGGTGTTCTCATAAGAAGAGGAGAGACCCTGAAACGGACACAGGGAGAATGCCATGTAGTGACACCAGAAAAGATCGAAGTAATGCACCTCCACCCAAGAAGTGCCAAAGACTGCCAGCTTCCTAGGGGAAGCTAGGAGAAAGCCATTGAACAGATTCAGATTCTTCCCTACAGCTTTTGGAGAAAGACTTCATTTCTAATTTCTAGTCTCTAAGAGTGTAAGAAAATAAATTTCTGGTATTTTAAGCCACCCAGCATGTGATACTTCATTTTGGCAGCCCTACACCAATAAAGCCTCCCTTCTGCCTCCTTTCTCTTGTATAGGATATTCCCTCTGCCTACAAGAGTCCCCCATCACCCCCTCAACCTGTCCCAGATCCTGGAATGGTGCCCCTAGTCTCCTCTAACCTCTGCCTCCCCCACCTAACAAAGGGTGCGTCCTAATGACCCCTCTGTGCCCACAAGACTATGTCTTCATCCTCTTGGAACACTGTCCACACAGCACATCACTTAGCAGACATTCAATAAATGCGAGAAGAGAATGAAAATAAGGAAACAGTCAGAGGAATGAGGTGGGTCATGTCTGAGGTCAAATGTGAAAAGATTCAAGCAAGGGATGTGGCTTTAAAATCAGGGTACAGACAGCGGAGGTTATCATTTAGTGAATGAAATGCATATGCAATGGAGACAGCAACAGAAGGAAGTGGAGTCTGGGAATCAGAGGAACCGTGATGGAGGGACGTCCAAATTAGAATGCAAAATCAGGGGCGCCTGGGTGACTCAGTGGGTTAAAGCCTCTGCCTTTGGCTCAGGTCATGATCTCAGGGTCCTGAGATCGAGCCCCACATCAGGCTCTTTGCTCGGCGGAGAGCCTGCTTCCTCCTCTCTCTCTGCCTGCCTCTCTGACTACTTGTGATCTCTCTCTCTCTCTCTGTCAAATAAATAAATAAAATATTTTTTTAAATAAAAAAATTTAAAAAAAAAGAATGCAAAATCGGGGCGCCCGGGTGGCTCAATCAGTTAAGCATCTGTCTTCAGCTCAGGTCATGATCCCAGGGTCCCAGGATCGAGCCCCACATCAGGGCTTGCTTCTCCCTCTCCCTCTGCAACTCACCTGCTTGTGCTTGCTCTCTCTCAAACAAATAAAACCTTAAAAATAAAATAAAATAAAATGCAAAAGCAGCTAGGAAGGCCAATTAAAGCTGGTGAACATGAGTCATCAGGGTATATAGAGGGGCTGATACAAGACACTTGGACTCAGAATCCTGCAGGAACATGTATCACTGTTCCAGGACACTTACCTCCCAGTTTCAGCTTTGGGCACATCTTAAAGACAGTGTCTCCTATCTGACAAGCAGGAGCAGGGATTCGTTCACCACAGCCCAACACACTCAAACTGGAACACTAGTTGATTCTCATCCAGGAAGTTTTGGAAGGGTGAACCTCCCGGTACAATGGGGGGAAGTGGTTCTGAAACCTTCAGCCCAGAGGGATAACAATGACCAATATGGGAATAGTGGTAGGTATCAGGCCTACTATGGGCTTCCCCACAATTATTTTATCTAGACCTCACATCCATGAGATGAGGTAGGTGTCAGTATCCCCACTTCATAGCTCAAAAGACTAAGGCTCACTCTGGAAAACAGCATAGAGTTTCCTCAAAAAGTTGAAAATAGAGCTACCCTACAACCCAGCAATTGCACTATTGGTATTTACCCTAAAGATACAAACATAGTGATCCGAAAGGGCACATGAGCCCAAATATTTATAGCAGCAATGTCCACAATAGCCAAACTATGGAAAGAACCTAGATGTCCATGAACAGATGAATGGATAAAGAAGATGTGGTATATATATACAATGGAATACTATGCAGCCATCAAAAGAAATGAAATCTTGCCATTTGTGATGACATGGATGGAACTAGAGGGTATTATGCTTAGCAAAATAAGTCAATTGGAGAAAGACAACTCTCATATGATCTCTCTGATATGAGGAAGTGGAGATGCAATGTGGGGGACTTGGGGGTAGGAAAAGAATAAATGAAACAAGATGGGATCAGGAGGGAGACAAACCATAAGAGACTCTTAATCTCACAAAACACACTGAAGGTTGCCAGAGGGGAGGGGGGTAGGAAGAGGGTGGTGGGGTTATGGACATTGGGGAGGGTATGTTCTATGGTGAGTGCTGTGAAGTGTGTATACCTGGCGATTCACAGACCTGTGCCCCTGGGGCTAAAAATACATTGTATGTTTATAAAATAATAATAATAATAAAAATGTTTTTAAAAAAAGACTAAGGCTCAGCAAGGTTAAGTAGTTTTCCACCTAGCTAGTGAGTGGTTACCCCATGACCTCTTGCCTCTTGTCCTCCCAGACTTCCCAAAATGAATATATGAGAAAGTACTCCGATATTTGTTGAATGCCTTAGAAACAGCACCAATTGTTAATATTCAGAACTCAATAATGGCCAGAAGTTCTCAATAGTGAAAATGGCTGCCCCAAAATTTTGCCCACCCTCCTCAAAAGGTCACAGTAAAGAATACTGTCTCTGTAGGTAAAGTGGGGGCCCTCAAACACACACCTCACTCTCACGTTTGGTCCTGAACAATCTTCCTTCCCCTGCTGATATGTTGTTCCTTGTTGTTCTCCTCTTCGCCAAGTCTCACTGGTGTCTTCATCATCTCCCCTAGCCCCTCAGCTTTGGATTACTTTGCCTGGAGCATCCCCTGACCTCCCAACCTCCCCTTGATGGCTCACTCTGGGCAACTCCCCTGCATCCTTCCAGACTCAACTTAAAATTTTCAGGACTCTGTGGCTTACACCTGTTGGCTTCCCATCCTAATGCTTGCCATCTGCTGGACTTGCGTACTGACATCTCTCTCCTGCATTAGTCGTGAGACTCTGGAGGCTGGGGTCACCTCTCAGTGATGAAGTCCCAGTGCCTAGCACAGAGCCCGGCACATCAACGCTGTCATGTAGATGCCACAGGGTACACAGAACTCTGGCAGCCCATCTGTCCTCTGCTTTCCCATCTTCCTTCTCAATGGCACCATGCCCCACAGAGATTTACTCATAAAAATGCCATCAACAGCAAGCTTCAGACCTCTCTTCCTTGCCTGCCCCCTTCTAGAGAGTTCTGCCCTCTGAAAAGCTCAACTTGCAGAGATGTAGAAAAGGGGAGAATCACGGCCCATTCCTAGAGTATGTGAGGGATTTGATGGAGACTGACATGGGTCTTTTTTTTCTTTCTTTCTTAAATGGGGGGCTTTCTGCTGAGCCTGAAGGTCTCAGAAGAGCACTGGTTTACCAGGCATCTCCCAGAGTTCCTCTGGCCCCAAGGCCCCTGCAGGCTTTTCTTCTTGAACAACCCTGGGTGATGTCAGTGAAAAACAAGGAAAATGAAGCAAATTAGAGAGCTCTTTCAAGGGACTTAACCAAATAATAAGAAAAGTTGTTCTGGAAAGACTGTGAAAATTCTTATCTTTACATTATTGCAATAGGCAAGTAGAAATGAGCCAGAAAAAGATCATGCCCAAAAGCCTACATACAAAACATGGGGCTGTGAGCTCAGGAGTCCATCTGGGAAGAAAATCACAAGGACACCACAAATATTTCCCCATTTATAAGGCAACAGGCACTGGGTTGGCTTTGGGAGATAGAGAGATGAGTAAGAAACTGTCCTTTCCTTAGAAGAATCATAGTATTTTAAAAGAGGAAAGTCAGAAGAATAGCTCATAGCTCAATATCCTAACTCCACGACCAACATACTCTTCCAACTCACTCACTAACCAGAGATTTATTCATAAAGGGCCTTTTGAATTTTTTACACTGTGGCCCACTTTACAAAGGGCAAAGATTGTATGCCCCAGCAACAGAGGTATAGGAGGGGAAATTACTGAAAAGTCTGGGATAAATGCACTTGCAGTGCTAGTAAATGCTTTCTTCCTGTTATTAATGTTACAAGTGAATTACTCATTTCTTCTCAAAACCGGTATGACAAGAAGCCAACCCTGAGATCACCAAATAGACCACAGTTGGAGAACCTTCACTTCTACTTATCCTTACAAACTCATCTAAGATTTCACTTTCTCTGGGAAGCTTTCCTTGATTTCCTCCTTTATCTAACAGGATAAATTTCTCTTCACCCTTTGCTTTCCACGCATCATGCTACACCATTAGGAGCATGTATGTGTGTGTGTAAGGGAGTCCAGCATTGGACTGTGAGCTAACTTCTCAAGGGCAGGACTGAGTATCCACCTTTTCCAAATAGCTAGATTTGTCCAACAGCGAATAGTGACAAGACCTAGTCATGCTCTGTTGAGTCAAACTGACAGGAATCGAGAAGAGAAAGTCAATTCACTGGTTGTCAAGTCTCAGTATGAACCATTTGAAGGCTTTCCTTGGGCTTCAGCATAAATAAATTTGCCTTGGAATGTCTATCCACTCTGAAAATCAAAGGCCAACTAAAGGGGTAGATTGCCCGAGTGAGCCACCAGCCGAATGACAGCCAGCTTCCACCACTTGGAAGTCACCCAGATGTAAGAAATCCAATTCTCCACTAAAGCTGTGGAGAAATCAACCAAGTTGTCTTGACCAAAAAGTGGTTACCAGTTACCTAAATTTCTCCCACAAAGAGAGGGCCCATTACACACGCAGTTTCCTCATTCGCTCCGGGGAGTGTAATATCTTGGCTATTGACCAGATAAATCATCCAATTAACCCTCCTCGTTGGCGTCAGCCCAGATTTCCCGCCTCCTCCTGCAGGGACCTGATTCATGCCCCATGACACCTGCCAGCAGGGCCCCTGACCTGGTTCCCAGGGAAGGACAGGGCAGCCTAGGAGAGCAAGACAGAGAGGCAAGGTGGAGGCCCAGCCCAAAGGCCAGCGGGAAGGGAGGCTTCCCCAAAACAGATGTCAGCCCAGCTCTGGCTGCACACTCACAGTGTACAGACGGGCTGTTTACCTGGCACCTTCACACTCCATTTCCAGAGTGCCTTGACGGGCAGATTACAGCCTGTAGATCACTCAGCAGCAGCCAGGGTGAGCCTGGGGGGGAAGCACCAGCTTTCACAAGGAAACCGGCCCACGCCCAGATTGCACCTTTTACCTGGGGAACTTGCCCAGGGCCAATTCCTATGCTGGCTGCCAAAAGAGCCAGCTTGAATGGGTGCTTGCTGGGAAGCCGCTGAAGGTTCTGGGACCTGCTTCCCATTCTTCCTCTGTTCTCCCTTGTCTGAGTTTTCCTGTGTATTCTAGGGCCCTCCATGAAAAGCCCAGGATGAGCCAGTAGAGACAAGAATTGGCGGTGTGACCCAAAGAAAGTTCTACAAAGGGAAGATTGTAGTGGATGTTGGGGACAGTCACTCTCTTCTTCAACTACTGTCTTCCATCCTCTCCACTCCATCTTCCTCAAGGCTCCAGAGTGAACTCTCTAGAAGGTCCATGGGAACCTGTCACTCACCTTCAGGAATCCTTTCAAGAGCCCCTTGTTGGCCTAGTTGGAAGTCATTAGCAAGAGAGACACAGCCCCGCCTGCCCTCCAACTCCCCAGGCTTTCCTCCAGGCTCAAAGGCAGTGCCTAGAAGCAGGTGGAGAACAGTGACCCTCTGCCATACATAATCCTGTGCAGATAATTGTACCAACACAACCTCACAATCCTTCAGTTTGAACTAGAGTTTGGAGACACCATGCCACACACTCATAGCGTCTTAGGCTCCAGATTATGAGCCAACTTGGAGTTTCCCAATATACCATGGTGTTGTTTATCCACCAAATACCAGTATTTCTGGAGCCAGACACTGGCAAAATCATCAGTTAAGTCCAATCTTAGATTCCCCAGAGGGGAAGAAGAAATGAAACCAGCCTCTGTGGCTTTGCACAGGCTGTTCCCTCTGCCAGGCACACACTTCCTTCCCCGCTTCCTGCCTATGGAGCAAACTCTTGCTCAAACGCCGTTTGCTCTGTGAGGTCAGTCCTGGCCTCTTCTGGTGATAGGCTCTCTTGGTTCTCATCGCATCTTGGTCTGTTTGGCTGGGTGTCTCTTGCCATTAGACTATAACCTCCTTGGGGACTTGGGGACTTGGGAGCAGGAATCTCACTGTCTCTTCTGTGTCATCATGGTGTGAGCACCATCAATATCACTGAGCTGACACAGCACCACCTCAGAGCCTTTGTACTGCCTTCAAAATAGAGCCCCAACATAACCTGTGACACTCTCACCCTTTCTGCAGGCATCAAGGCCCTCCAGCAACCCCTCCAGGTCTCTCCAATTCCAGGCTTGCTCCCTGCACTATCCCCCCATGCAGATGGAGGCCAACAGGACCAATGTTACAGCATCAAGTCAGTCACATTGTTCCCAATTCAAAAATCCTCCACACCTACATTCATATCCCCAGTCCCTCCCATGGCGCTCAGGGCCCAGGGGATGCAGATACCTGCCCTCACCTTCCCCCCACGTCCCGCATCTCCTGCCAGCCTGACCTGCTTCTGACACCCAGCAAGCATACATCCACCTCACTGCCTTTGCCCCGCCATCCCCTCTGCCCACGCACCTTTCCTTCAATGCCTTCACGCCCTGCTTTTCCCCTTCTTCAGGTCTCTGCAAGCTTCCCTGCCTTCTGCTGAAACAGCATCCTCCTCTGGCTCTGGCATCCCCTCCCCTTCCCCATGGCCAGTGTCATGGAACTCCTCGTGCTTAGATACTCTCCCTCGTTTGATACTGCCTGTTCCCCGCACCTGAGCTGCCAGGGCCTCATCCCAGGCCACACGTAGAGCAAGAATCTCTCATCAGATGCTCTGGAAGCCCCAATGTCCTACCCTCAGGGGCAGACATTGGGGGATCAAGTGAGAAGGAAGAGATCACCCTCCCTTTCTGTCCCAGTCCTGGGTGTGAGGACGTCATCGCGGAGTTTCTGGCGCAAGAGCTGGGCTGGCGGAGTCCACCCACAGCTGGGTGCCTGACAAGAGGCCCATTCGTGTGCCCTCTATTGCTAAGCAGGACCGCTCAGGAGGGTGGAGTGCAACCAAGATACTATCACACTTCCCCTAAATCACACTCCTCAAACCATGTGCTGGCGAATATGGAGCAACTGGAAAGGCAAGGTCTCTACAAATTAAGCAGTGTCGGGGCGCCTGGGTGGCTCAGTGGGTTAAAGCCTCTGCCTTTGGCTCAGGTCATGATCCCGGGGTCCTGGGATCAAGCCCCGCATGGAGCTCTCTGCTTAGCAGGGAGCATGCTTCCCTCTCTCTCTCTGCCTGCCTCTCTGCCTACTTGTGATCTCTCTCTGTCAAAATAAAATAAAAATAAAATCTTTAAAAAAAAAATTTTTAAGCAGTGTCTACACTGCAGCCGTGGCAGAAATCTGGTCACGGTGCTCCTCTGCTCCACCTCCCTCAAGGGCTACCTTTGGTTCCTTTCTGGGGCTTTCTGCAGCTTACAAGACTTCCTGGATGTGGCTCCTGACTTGCCCTCCACTCCTGACTCTTGTCATTCAGTACTCCATACCCACGGTTTCAGTCCTACTACAGATTTTGTGTGGTTTCTGCATGTGTCGTGCTCTGTCCAGCCTCCGCACCTTTGCTTACACCAATCCCTCTGCCTGGACCACCCTTTCCTCTGTCCACTACTGGATATGGTTCATTCATCTTTCAAGCCTCAGCCCAGAATGCACCACCTCTACAAAATATGTCTCAGCACATTTTCTGAGTTTGCTCCAATCCAGGAACAAAGGCTCCCCTTTGTGCCCTCTGTCCCCAGGAGGCCCAAAGCATTGACTTCACTTTCATGACTTTGCAGGGCTTTCTCCCTCACTAAACCAGGAGCTCCTTGAAGGCTGAAGCCTTATTCACTGTGGCTCACAATAACCAGAGAAAAGTTGGTAAACTACAAATCAGATCATGCCACTCCCTTGCTCAAAAGCTTCGATAGCTCCCACATCACTCAGAGTCAACAGCAAAGTCCTTGCGTTGGTCTGTGAGGTCCTATGAAAACTGCACAGCCCCCTGCCCACCCATTAGCTCTCTGATCCTATTACTTGCCCCCTTCACTTGTTCTTCTCCAGCTACATCATCCTCCTTGTGATTATTTAGATTTATTAGGCACATTCCCACCCCAGGGCCTTTGCTCCTGCTGTGCCTGCTTCCTCCAACATGCTCCTCCCTCTGCAATTTTCATGACTACCCCCTCATCTCATCAGGTATTTGCTCAAATATTGCCACTACTCCAGGGAGACCTTTCCTGACCAGCGCACTTAAAACCAAAGCCCATGCTGTGCACTCGCTGGCATTCCCTTACCCTATTCTCTACCTTATTTTTCTTCATAGGCTATCACCATGTAATGTACCGTGTGCTTTATTTACCTATGTTGTTTATTGTCCACCTCTTCCCAACGTAGTATAAGTTTCAAGAGGACAACAGTGTTTGCTTTTTTGACCATTACTGTAGACTCAATGCCTTGAACAGTGCCCTGCACATACATAGTAGGGACTCGGTATTTTCCTAATGAAGGAAGGAGCAATATCCCTAGCATCTAGCTTGTTTCCTGGTACATGGTAGACTCCCAGTGAATATTTGTTTAATGAATGAAGACGAAGGAAAAAGGAAAAAGACAGATGGGGGAAGAAAGAAGAACAGATGACAAGAAGAGCAGAAAGGAGGAGAGGGAAGGAAGGAGGAAGGAGGAAACAGAGACAGAGAAAAAAGCAGGCCAAATGTTCCCCAAACCCCCCATAACTGTGTGTGTTATGGGCTCAAGTAACAGAAGTTTCCAGTTTGGAGCTGCCCGTCTGAGATTCTTCAGGAAACTTCTCTGCCTTCAGCTTCTCTTTGCCACCACAGACCTGACCAGAAAAGAAAACGTGAGTGTTTTACAAGGATGCTTGCCCATCACTTTGGGGCTCATCCCTGGCAAATTCTACTGGCAGGCTGCCTACGTGTGATGTCTGCATACTCTTGGCTCATCTTGAGCTTTGGTCAAGAGCCCTTCAACTCAGCATTTTGCAGAGGCTTTTGTTTTAAAAAAGAAAAATGCATTGCTTTATAATTATAAAGGTAATACATGCAATGACACAAAAGAAAATAATAGAGAGTTGAGCCTTGGTTGCTTCCTGACTTTTTCTCTACTTACATAGGAATTTTTTTTTTTTTTTTTTTTTTTTTTTTTTTTTTTTTTTAGAGAGAGAGAGAGCACATACACACAATCAGAGCTTAAGGGGAGGGCAGAAGGGAGAGAAAGCATCTTAAGCATGTTTCATGCCCAGTGCAGAGCTCAGTGGGGGCTTGATCTGACGACGCTGAGATTATGACCTGAGCTGAAATCAAGAGTCAGATGCCTAACCAACTGACCCCCCCTAGGTGCTCCCCCACTTGGGATTTTTTAAATCAAATTATAGTTATACCATGTGTGCACATAACTACTCCTATCTGGACTCCTATGACTCCTGAATAGGTACTTAAGAAACAGCCAGAGAGGAAGCGTAGGGTAGTGGATGGTGCAATTTTTGGACACATGCTCATCTCAGGCCAGTTCTGGCTCTGATACTTGGTGTTGAGGGACTCCTTTACATTAACGTGACCATTCCTCATGCTTTTCCAGGGACTGTCCCAATTTACACCTGTTGTCCCAGTGTAAGTAACCAGAGCACCCCCTTCATGCTCAAAGTATGCCAGTGTAAGCAATATGTTACATGTTCCCACTACACTTAACTCTGGGAGCTTTGGGTTCTTCATCTATAAAAGAGAGAACACAATGCCTGTCTCTGAAGAACTATAAGAATTGTATTAGTTATTTCTGCTGTGTAACAAATTACCCCCAAACTAGCTGCAGTATCTTTTCATCTCAGAAGTGACAAGCTATCACTCTGCCACATGGACCAAGGGTGTGGATTCCAGGAGGTGGGATCACTGGGGCCATCTTGGAGGCTAGAATCTATAGTAATTAATTTAAATATTGCTTGTAAAGTTCCTGGCATGTAGTAGGCACAAAACAGATATTAGCTACCTCAGAACAGAATAAAGCAAGTAATTCTTTGGCAACCAACAATAGGCATCCCTGGTAACTTTCCAACTGATAAATATTGAAATACAATGGTTGTTTTTTATAAGTAGATTCAATTCAGTTCAGCAATAGCTTATTATATAACTGCTGCTTGGTATTCTGTCCTTTAAGCCAAATACACTTACAAATAACTACTGAATTATAGTAGATCCCTAAACTCACTACCTGAATAACCAAAAATTGACTGTTTTTAGGTTCAAGACTTTTCTTTGTATGCTTAAGCTTCTACAATCTTAGCATGTCATTTGAGTCTTGCTGTCAGAAGCATTTGATGTTTGTTCCTAAAAAGGAAGACTAACAGACTTTTCTGGAGTCGATGCACAAATGAGCTAAATTTGCATACTGTTTGAATATATTTAGGTGTTGAATTCAACTCCAAGCACATAAGAAGATGAAAAGAAATTAAGTAAGAAGCCATATAGCACTTGGGCACAGTCATGCCCATTATGAGGGTTTCAAAGGAGCGTACAGA
Source organism: Meles meles (assembly GCF_922984935.1). Classification (NCBI taxonomy): domain Eukaryota; kingdom Metazoa; phylum Chordata; class Mammalia; order Carnivora; family Mustelidae; genus Meles; species Meles meles. Next base: position 13,591,548 of record NC_060066.1, on the reverse strand, counting down.
ATCCACTGAAAATGTCAGCCAATGTCCTACCTCTACCACCACCAGCCCAACCTGAGTCATCATATAAGACTTATTGCACTAATTTTCCAGCTGTTCCTCTGGCTTCTCCTCTTGCCCCCCATCTATTCCACACCTACCCCCCACCCCAGCCCAGGCTGACACATTTAGATATTTCAGATCACATCCTTCCTTTGCTCAGAAGCCCTCAATGGTGTCATGGAACACCGGTGCCCTGGTCATGTCCCTTCTGCATTCACCTGGACAAGCCAAGGCCATTTATCTACAGCTCCCTGCCTCAGGGAAGGGGGAAACTCACACAGCTGAGCGCTGGGCCTACAGAAGGTGCCAGATAGTGATGGCCCTTGGAGACAGCCCTCCATCATCGGAGGTGATAGATTGTGGTGGTAGATTGTGATAACATGAAGGCCTCTTCTGCACGAATGCCTGGAACTCCAGCAGGCCAAGCTCTAGTTGCTCCCAGTGGGAACCAGCTCCACGATTCCTCTTCCACTGGTTTCTTTTTCTTTCCTGCCTCACGTCCTCTTCTGGTGTTTCCTGGGATCCCTTCCCATGTGAAATACTCACATCCTTATCTCGGGAGATGAATCTAGAGAACCTTCACACCAAGACAAATGGCTTTGCCCTGCGAGTAAAGGCCAAGGTCTGTGCCATGGCTCAGGAGGCCCCATTCTCCTTCCTGTTCACGCAGTGCAAGCCGTGTTCGTTTCCTTGCTGACCCTGGAATAGTCGAGGCTTGCTTTCAATTCAGGGCCTGTGCCCCTGCTATTTCCTTTCCCTAAAAGACTTGTTTATAGTTTATGTGTTTGATGTTTATATGTTTAGGGCCATCGCCTTCAATATCACCCCTTAAGCAGGACATAAACTCAGGGAGGGAAGTGACTTTGCTCTATTTTATTCACTGTACCATCTCCAGTAATTTCAATGGCCCTGGACACATGTAGATGCTCAATAGATATTTTGTAAATTGTTGGGACACCTGAGTGACTCAGTTGGTTAAGCATCTGCCTTCAGCTCGGGTCATGATCCCAGGTCCTAGGATGGGGTCCCACACTGGGTTCCTTCCTCAGCAGGGAGCCTGCTTCTCCCTCTGCCTGCCACTGCCCCTGCTTGTGCACGTTCTCTCTCTGACAAATAAATAAATAATTTTTTTTTGAATTATTTTTTAAATCGTTGAATTAAAATGACGTCAGTGAAACCTGATTAGGTCCAACAAAAATCCTTGCAGAACGCTTGCTAGGCCCTTAGTTAGTGGAGCTTCTGACTTCATTATGAATAATCTAATCCTTTCACTTCTAATACGATGAAGGCCAAAAGGGTAAACACATTGCTTAATATCACACAGCTCACCAAAAGCAGAGCCAGGAGAAACTTTCAGCTCCACTTGGCCTGTGGGGGGATAGAGAAGCCAGTCATGCTAGGAGACCCATTGGAAGCTTTGTCCCTTCTAAAGAACCCCGGGGAATCTCTTAACCTTTTCCGAAAACCTGTTTTTTCATCAGTAAAATAGTATGGTACAGCTGCTTCAACAAATTTGGGTGATTACACAAGACAATGAGCCTAAGAAAGCTTAGCACATCATAAAGATTCCATAGCTGCCCAGTGCCTCTAAGGGAGAACTACAAGAGAGGAGACCGTGCTCACGGTGTTGAGACGGACCGTGTCCAGGTGGAGGATTTCCCATGCCTTACTTGACTTATCATTCTTGCAGCACCCTCAGAGGTGGGTACTAATTCTAACTCCTTCCCAGCTGAAAATACCAAGGCTCAGAGAGGTCTTCTAACTTGCCCGAGATCACAAAGATTAACTCACTCTCAGTCTGACCCCTGACTGCATTGGGAACCACTGTGCCATACTGAAGGACAGTGGCTATTATGTCCTCAGAGACTTTTTTTTTCTAAGTTTTATTTATTTATTTGACAGAGACACAGTGAGAAAGGGAACAGAAGCAGCGGGAGTGGGTGAGGGAGATGCAGGCTTCCCTCTGAGCAGGGAGCCAACGGCGGGGCTCTATCCCAAGACCCTGGGATCATGACCTGAGATGAAGGCAGTCACTTAACGACTGAGCCACCCAGCTGCCCCACCTCGGAGACATTTTTAATTTCAAATGCTTGGGAAATGTAGAGGGCATGGTTTGCCTCCCAGCAGGACCAGGCTAAAGGCATTTCCAAAGTCTGATATTAGCCGCCCTTTGAAATCGCTGCAGAGGGAGGCTCACGGAGCTGCATGAACCATACGTTCCAGGTCCTCACAGTTTTAATATCTAGACTCCAATTTGCTGTAACTTAAGCCCATCTTCACCCTTGGTAGGAAATTTCCTTCCAAAAGTAGGTTAAAAAAAAACAAAAAAACAAAAACAAAAAAAGACACAAGTACAGTCACAGCGTGTGTGTGTGTGTGTATTTCTGGTATCTCTCTGCCTCACTGTCTCTGTGTCTCTTTCTCTCTCTCTCACACACACACATGCACACACGTGCACACACCCACACACACGCAGACACACACCCTCACCTTAATTCATCCATTTCTCTAGCCCAGTGATTCTCAGAGTGTGGTCCGTGGGCTCACTGTATGAGCACCGGCTAGGAATTTGTAGCAAGCTACAGAAAACCAGCCCTCCCCCAGACCCAGAGAACCCGCACCTCTGACGGTGGGGCCCAGGACTCTGAGGGTCAGGGAGCCCTCCGGGTGATTCTTCCGGAACTAAAATCTCTGAGCAGCGAAGTTAGCCTACAAAAAGCCATCTCTCCATTCTCCCCACCCCCTTCTCTCTGGGCCTAAGAATAAATCATGGCTCTTCTTGGCCTTTAAATGTCAAGGATCCTGAGCTCAGAGAACAAGGACCTCCGCTGAAAATGCCGAGCCGAAGCCTTGGCCCTGGGAGCACCAGAGCTCCGGCCTTCGCCAGGGTGGCATTTGCAACCCATTCAGAAATCACGGCTTCTCCGAACGGCGCCTCCCTGTCACTTGGAAATACAATAAAATTCACGTTTGGAAGGACGACACAAAGACGGGCCTGGTAGGGAAGCAGCGGCGGCCTCCCCGTGGAAAAGGCTGGCATGGGGGAAGGGGGTGGGCTGGAATGAGGGGGCTCCTGGGGCCTCGCTGCCTCCCCGAACTCGGGCCGTAAACACTCCCCGCGCTCGGCAGCCGGGATGGCCTCATTTGGTGCCGCTCACCCACTTCAGTCATATAAAGAGCGATAAAGGAGGACAAGGGCGGAATAACCTCTAAATAAAAGATGAGGTAATTTTGAAGGCACATTAGGATTTTATGTGTATTATGGCTTGTGGTTTTTTATTCAAGCCCAGGGAGGCCCGGCTGCTCGGCTGCTCAGGCCTGCCACCCTCCTCAAGCACCAAGGCTTAGCCATGTGGCAGGGCTGGGCTTTGCAGTTTGGGGACTCGGGGGAGGCACGGGATGGGGGGAGGGAAAAGACGCTTTCTCTCCCCTTCACTGGGGGTTTATGGCATTAGGCGCTGTCATCTCAAAAATAAAAATGAGTGTTGTGTGCAAACCTGGCGATTCACACACCTGTACCCCTGGGGCTAATAATACATTATCTGTTAATAAAAAATAAAAAATTTTAAAAAATAAAAAATTTAAAAACAGCTGCCAAAAAAATAATAATAATGAAGCGCCCTGGGCTTTGCCCTTTCTCTCAGGTTTGTATCTCCCCAAAGGGGAAGTCTGCAAGGACCCTCCCCCCATAGGGACCCGGAGACCCATTCTCAAACGGCAGGCTGACCAGTGGCGGCCTGGTGCAGCTTGGAAGTTCCACAGCAGCTGAAGGAAGGTGATGTTCTACAATTCAGAGAGAATTGCCCTTAGGGAATCAGATTGTCCAGTTGACACACAAGCCTGGAAGAGGACGAGAAGCCCCTTTTCAAGGGGCCAGAAGATTCTGGTGGGAAAGGATGGGAGGGTGAGGTGGATGGCCCAGTGCGGTTCTTCGGTAATCTCTTTTTAGGTCGCTCAAGACGGTAAGGAAGTTGAGCTTTCCTGGTACACAGTGGCCCTAAAATGAATCACAAGCCTCTTTGTCGCCCGTTTCTCCCATGTGACGTTGGGCCTCTGCCACCGGTGTTCACAGCTTTCTTGTCACTGCGTGGGCACCTTCCAGGCCCCAGGAAGCCCCGGGGAACCTGCTAACACGTCCACTCTGCACTGGGGGCTTCCCTTGTAATCTCCAGTACCCCATCGGTAGAGACTTTGTCCCCACTTGACAGATGAGGAAATCAAGGCTCACAGCCATGTCATCACTTGCCCAAGACACAGGGGCGTAGGGATTCCAATTCAGGTCTCCTCACTCCGGCACTCCCATCACATGTAGCAAATGGTTTGAAGACCGTGGTGTTGTGCACTGTGTGTTCATGATATTGGGGAGAGTTAACGCTGGAAGGATGCTCACCCTGTGCGAATCAGTGTTCTGAATTCTGTATTATCTCATGTAATCCACAGCAGGAAATGCAGACGCAGAGAGGCAGGAGACATTGCGAAGGTCACACCAGTAGCAAGCAGAACATCCAGGCCACAAACCACAAGAAAATGTATACACGAGCCACATTATATGTTCAGCATTTCTTATGGGATTAATGTGTTGGCAACACCTTCTATGGGCCGAGCACCACCGCAGGTGCTTGCGGGTGGGGGGCGCAGAAGCACGCTGAGATGAAGGAATGGGTCCCGCCTTCTGGGCAGGCTGGGGTGCAGTGAGGGACAGACAGACACTCGCAGATAGGAAAGGAAAGGGACACGGGAGAGTCTTGGGTCCTCTACATCTTCATACTTGTGTCTTCTATGACCCTGGAGTCTTCTGTTTTACAGTAAGTTTGTCCTTCTAGAAGATTTTCCTGGGCTTGTTCCCATAGAGACGTGCAGACACAAGCAAGCTATGGGAGTCCCCAGTGTCTGCCAGCCTAATTCCCTGAGTCAGCAACAAGCAACCTGCTGATACTTTCTGAATCCTTTCAAGGACCAGGTGGCCCGGTGTATTTCAGTTCCCGAAAAGGGCATCCAGGCCTCCACCTCCGCCCCTGGGATATAACCATGGCACTGGTTTGAGACTACCATGGCCATCTGCTGAGACCCCCACCCCGGTCTGAATTTCCCTCACCACTGCAGAAAGGGGCATGACAAAATAAAGATATCAAACCCTAGAAGGCAGAGCTGTAGGATTACAGAATCTGGGTCCCTCCTATCGAGGATTTCTGCTCCCCAGTCATATGATCTCCCGCAAGTAGTTAACCTCCTCGCGCCTCGATTTCTTCATCTGTGAAATAGAATAGAGATGATCATTGTACTGACATGGTGTGGTAGGGAGGGATACACAGCTCACACATGGAGTGCTCTTAGAAACACCTGGTAAGCGTGCCATTAACATTGCTCATTGTTATTCAGTTAACACATTTATTGAGGACCAACTAGGGTTAAGATGACTGACGTACACACGGTCCACACGAGGCACCATGCCAGACATATGCCAGCGAGGCAGCTGTCCCCGGATGAGGAATCCCAGGACCTTGGCAAGGCGAGTCCCAGCATAAAGAGGTCAGTGTCTTCTCAGTGGGGTCCAGGGGTGCACACACTCTAGATCCAGACAGGGGAGGGTCACATCCTCACTTACCAGCTGTGAAATCTCGCCTGACCTAGGTATCTGTTGGAAGCTTCAATTTCATCTGTAGAGGGTGGGTTGATGATGTCTCCTAGCTCTGAGGTTCTCCTGCTAGCTTGGTCAAATTCTAGTCACCTGCCAACAGTCCCTGGCATTTTCCATTGGAACATCTGGGATCCTAGAAACGGGGCCTCCATTCAGTCCAGACAGGAAACCCTACTCCTTACTCCATCTCTCACTCAGCTGTGGAACAGACCAAACCTACCTCTGGATAGGGCAGATGGCAGACGGGGCAGACCACCACAGAGTCGCCACCCTACCCGAGGCATTCAGGAAGACTTCTGGAAGTGACATCTCATTCCTTCTCCTTAGCTAGACCATCCCTGTGGATACCCCACTCAAGGAAGGACCTTCTGTCCCTCACCCCAGATCTGTGAGCCCCTCTCCAGGCCTACCTTCACTCCATTCTTCTCCCAAGATGTTCCGTTCCCCAGGGTTCTCATCAGAGACTATCTGTGCCTAACACTTCAAGTCAATTAATCAGCAAGCAAATATACAGTAGAAACTTCCATGAGCCACCACCTCTGCCGGGCAGTGGGAACGAGGTCCTACATTCTGGTGTGACAAGCACTAAACCGATGTCCACAATTAATTACCACGTGATGAATGTTTCACAACACAAAAAACAAAGCAAGAGAAAAGGGGAAAAGTCACTGGTCAGTGGGAGGCCCCCCAGGGAACCATCAGCTAAGTATGGCTCTATTCAGGAGGGTCCTAGCTTCCTCCCACTTTGAAAGGCCCTGCCTGGTGGTGTCTGTGGATGCAGTTTCATGAACCCACCTCCTCGTGCCCCACATGCTGTGGAAGGCACAGAAGACATGGCCACTACCCTCCAAGAGCATTGCCTCTGATTACTCATTAACACAGGTCAAGGTGGTCAATGAAAGCTACGGGCTACTCTGCATCCACTTATCCAAGGGAGTGAGTCAATGTTCACCGAGGGCTTTACTGAGAAGAAGCCAGGATACTTCATCCCTGGCAGCCCCGCTTGAGGAGCAGGAGTCTGGTGACTGTTCTATAAATGAATAAGTAAGTGATTCAAAAAAGAGTGAAGACACAAGCAAGAATCTGAATCCAATTAGGGAAAAGGATGACTCATCGGTAGGGTGACCCTGTGGTCCAGTTTGCTGGGGACAGTCCCAGAGCATGCCTTCTGCCCTGGGTAATTATGAATCACAGTCCCTTTCACTCTCAAAAATTTCCAGTTACATGTTCTAGTATCTGGCCACCCATGTGCTACAGAAATGCCGCCCAGCTGTTCAGCTAGTGACCGTGGATACCGGCAAACACTGTCTGCTACAGGTGAGCTGGAGAGAGACGTCTGCCCATGGCGTCTCACGTTGAGGGTCTCACATGAGCACCAAAATCTGATCTTTAGCTGTGAACTTTTGGATATCCTGGAGAGATTCAGGCAAAACACGTGCAGGAAGCGTGTTCAAAGTGGATGGATGGAAAACCCAAGTCCTCCAAGTATGTGTTATCAATGATGGACATTCCATCCCACAAAAATCAAAGGACTCACTCGATTCACCTTTCTTGAGCTTCAAATTCATTGTCTTTTAAATGTGGGTGACCATACCTGTTTGACTTCCTAAAGAACTGCTGGAACTCACCAACAAACTTATGCAGAGGCTTTCCAAGGTGTGACATGCTGAGCCAAAGCAAGGCATTATTGATTAGTATTAGTTACTTCGATGTTATTATAGAGCCTTAGACGTCCCATTGTGGCAGCCTTGGGGAACACAGATCATCCCTGCTGACACGCCCCCCGCCAATGTGCTCCAATGGCAGACACGAGAACTCAGTCACATTCTTTCTCATTCCACGGCCAACATCTCAACCTTCCTGTGCCCAGTCCCACAGTGACCTCCTTCAGGACAAGGAGCTGTTCCTGCTCCTTCCTGTATCGCAGTCAAAGCCTACTGCCTCTCACGTTAAAGATGCTCAGTCATTTCTGCTGACAAATAAATAACAGAAATCCCAGCTCCCAGGCCGCCTCTGGGAGCCTGCCTCCGAGCCTTCTCTCTGTCCCTTGTCAAACTAGACTCCAGGGTGGGTACTACTGTTGAACATCTCCTGAAGCCCATTCCTCTAAGGCTGGATTCTCATCTGTGCCTCTCCCCTCCCCGTGCCTGATACTCCAAACAAGGAACTTGGGAGTGGTTTTTGGATGAAGGCTTTTCATCTCTTCAGTTGGGGTGTGTTTCTGCACATCTGTTCCCTCTTAGGGCACGCTCTCGCCTCTCTCCTTCACCCACTGATCTATCACCCTTTAGATCCCAGTGAGAGCATCACTCCCTCCAGGAGCCCTCTCTGCCACTCTGGCTTGGAGGATCCCTTCTCTTACACCCTCTCAGAGCATCACGGATTCCCTGTTCCTAGGAAGGTTGTAGCATAGGATTCTTTTTTTCTAAACGTCCAGCTCCTAAACTGGGCTGTGAGCCAGAATAGAACCAGAGCTGTTGCCTGCCTTGGGCACTGCTCTAGTTCCAGAGACTGCCTAAGGGACAGTAAATGTGGCCAAATAAATGCATTCAACTAGCAGGAGGACATGCAAGTGGCAATGTCTGAGAGCTACTTGGAAGATCAGGGTGGGCATTCTGCAGGCTCCACTAAAATCAGGATCATGACCATGTCTTACCAAGAACCTCCAGTGGGTCTGGCCCTGAGGGATATATATGTATATGTGTGTGTATATATATATATAACACACACATAATTAAGCATGTTCTTGGGAGGATTAAATGCATAATATATATTAAAGTATATATATATATATATATACACACACACACACGTATGTAAAGGGAAGCCTGGGTGGATTAGTCGGTTAAGCGTCTGCCTTCGGTTTGGGTCATGTTCCCAGGGTCCCAGCACTGAGTCCCACCTTGGGCTCCCCACCCAGTGGGAGGTCCATTTCTCCCTCTCCCTCTGCCCCTCCACCCCCTGGTCATGTACTCTCTCTCTTTCTGACAAATACCCAAAATCTTTAATAAATAAATAAATTATATATATCTATAAAATATACATATCTTTACATATATTTACTCATTTAATCCTCCCCACATATGCCAAGGAAAGATTCTGATTTTACAGATGAGAAATATGAAACCCAGCTTTGACATCTGAATTCTACCAGGGAAACACGCAACGAGACAGTTTTACCAACCACATCACCCACAAGTCCCAGAAATCTACAAAGAGAGGTGTATATGTGAGAATGTATTGGAGGGCCTTAAAGAAATTCTAAGAAATATAATTTATGACGACTTTCACTTTTTTTTGTCCTAGTTTTGTGTCTGCGTGTATGAGGGTGTAGGAGGAGGGAATGCAGAGAAACCTAATTTTGTTTCCCCACTTTCCTCCTAGAACTCAGTTCTGGCTCAGATGCGTGGCAATCTGGAGTTGGGGAGGTGGCACCTGGTGAGCACTGTCCTGGGCAAGTCGCCTCTCCCCCCTGAATCTCCTCACCTACAGAAGGCAGATGAATAATACTAATCATCATGAGGGGTTTGGAGATTGAATCAACATTTGCAAAGTATTTTGAGATGCAAGGGCCCATAGGGGATCTATTTGTGTCTGTACCCAGGACCTGCCTCTCTTGGGTCTCCCTTTCCTCCACGGAAGCCACGTCGCCTTTCCTTGTCCCCTACACACAACCTTCTTGTACCACACTGCTCCTCGTTCACTGGCCGGTCCGCAACTCCCCTGCTCCTCTTGTCTACATACTGAACCCCTCCAGAAGCACTCCAGATCCCACCCGATCTGTAGTCTTCCCTAATCATTCATTCATTCATTCATTCATTCAGCAAGGCTTTGTGGAGTGTATCTATCCCAGACTCTGTACCAAGCACCAGGACACTGAGTTGAATATTCTTGTCCCCATGTAATGGAAGAAGAGACTAAGGTTCAGACAGGTCATACAACTCGCCCAAGGTCACACAGCAAGTTAACAGCTGAATCAGGAGAGATTCAGGATGGAAACCCACATTTCCCAGGCTCCAGAACCCTTAAAATTTCCTCTCCTTGGCGCCACCTCCCACAGCAAACCAAGGTACCTGGTCCAACAGGGAAAGAGTTCCGACTCACCAAGTATCATTCACAAGCTCAGTACACCAGGTGACTCAATCTCACATATATGGATTGTCCTTGAAATTCCGTTCCTCACTAAGTCTCTGTCCATGGTGTCACCAAGTGGGTGACTTGCAGCAAGAGGAAGGGAAAGCACTTCATTCTAAGAAAGAAAAACCTATGGTCTCCCCGCCGGCCCAGCCCCTTCCAGTCGCATTGTCACTACCAAGGTCCCCTCAAATAAAAACTTCACGGACTTCTCTTTTTTGATGCCAGGGAGGAAAATTCATAGTAGATAGTAAAGTAGATAGTAGATAGTAAAGTGGGCTTTGAACAGACCCAGAAGAGGTTCCTGCCCTGCCACTTATTGCCTGCATGACCTTGGGCAAACCAGAAAAACTCCTTGGGACTCAGTTTACTCATCTGTAAAATGGGCACAGTGGTGGCACCAATCTGCTCAGGCTGCTGTGAGTATGAAGTGAGGTCTCACTTATACAGTCTCAGGCCTGACACGGGAAGGGCTAGATAAACTCAAGGGCTCCTCTTTCTAGGGTGTAGACACTTCCAGGCTACCCACCAACATCTCAAAAAGGCAAATGAAAAAGCCAGCCATGGAGTGTACATCTAGGCTTTCTGCTTCAGAAATGCACAGAAGGCTCACAGTACTTAACTACCTTATGTTCTGTGATTTTGCTTCCACACTTTTGCCCTAAGAATATTACACTGAGACAGCTTTGCTGAGGTGCTCTGGAAGTCTGCATGTGGATTAATACTGGCTTCCTTTCCTCCCACTGGAACTCAGTGCAGCTCAGTTGCTGCTCTATACCAGTTAGAAAACCATCAACATGGGTCATCATTGCACCAGTCACCCTGGACTCAGGCTAAGCAGGAGGCAAAAGACAAAGGTTTAAGATCAGCCCTCAAAAGAACCGAAGTTTCAGAACCCTTGGGTGGCTCAGTGGTTAGGCATCTGCCTTCTGCTCAGGTCATGATCCCAAGGTCCCAGTTTCAAGCCCCGCATCGGGCTCCCAGCTCCGCGGGAAGCCTGCTTCTCCTTCTCCCACTCCCCCTGCTTGTGCTCCCTTTCTCGCAGTCTCTCTCTGTCAAATTAAATAAATAAATAAAATATTTAAAAAGAGAGAGAAAAGAGAAGCTAAGTTTCCTGTAGAATCATAAGGAGTTCTGGAATAAGAGACTGCAAATGGGGGACATTGGGTCACTGACAGATCGGGGTTGGCTGCTTTGGAAAATTAGATTTTATACTAAAGGACAATTTCAGACTTATCCTGACGCAGTGGAAGATTTGGCAAATTTGGGCCTGTATCCTGGTATGGCGGCAATGAGCTGAAGCTGAGAGGCCTAGGCCGTCCGCTGCCCATCCCCCTGTCCCCGCCATGCACAGTATCCCACAACAGAAAGGGTCTGCTTCATTCACTTGCATTCCCTGCCTAGACGTGGTAGGTATTCCTACCATCCCTAACTGAGCTGAAACCAGGAACTAAAACCTATTGTTCCTCTTTCCTAGAAAGCCTTTACCACCCAGCACCCTTTCTCTGCCACGTGGACTCCTCATTCTTCAAGAAAATGCCTTCGAGACGTTCTTCAGCTCAATTACCACTTCTTCCAGGAAGCCTTTCATGATGACTATCCCCTCCCTTCCCAGACTGTGTTCCTGAATGTTTCAGTTGTGTACCGCTGCATAACAAATATCTTAAAACAGCAATAAACACAGGTCAGCCCTACTGGTGGGAGAGAGAACTGATTACATAGGGCATGAAACACAAGGATGTGAGGACCACCGGAGGGCCATCATGGAAACTAGCTACCATGGAGTTTCTGTTGGCCTCCAGCCTCTGTCAGGGCGCTTCCCATGCTGTACTGAAGTTCTTGCCTTCTATATCTCTCCCCTTAAAATTAGGACTTAATATGGGATTGTCTCTGTCATTCTGATATTCCCCGATGCTGGCAAATAGTTCCCATGAGCTTCCTGAGGGGAGACGTCTGCCTGTCTTATTCTCTTATAAAGCATTAGCACCTAGGCCACAGTCGGTACTCAAAAATAAACATTGACGTAAACAAACGAACGAGCCAACTCATTTACTGGCACTGCTTGGACCAGATGTCAGGAAAGTTGTTCTGGTATTTCAAATCGTAAATTCTAAAAATTCAAGATTCTCTGCACTAGGGAAGGTTCTAGAGACACTCAGAGTTGGATCCACCCATGAGCATTTCTTCGGTATATAAAATGAGATCATGTAAGCAAAGGGCCTCGCTCTGTGCTCAGCACAGAGCAGGCACCCAGCCAAGATTAGCTCCTGTCGTAGCGGAAACAGGGACTTCCCACCACCCAGCTGCAGGGACCTCCCTCCCCCCATCCCATTCAATATAGTGCAGTGGCAGAGGCGCCCGGGTGGCTCAGTGGATTAAGCCGCTGCCTTCGGCTCAGGTCATGATCTCAGGGTCCTGGGATCGAGCCCCGCATCAGGCTCTCTGCTCCGTGGGGACCCTGCTTCCTCCTCTCTCTCTCTGCCTGCCTCTCTGCCTACTTGTGATCTCTCTGTGTCAAATAAATAAATAAAATCTTTAAAAAAAAAATATATAGTGCAGTGGCCAAGGGCATGAACTCACGGAGAACAACGGAGCTTTCCTACCTCTCAGCAGGAGGTAATTAGCAAAGTAATTTTTACCCTCCCCATACCTCCAGCTTCTCATCTATGAAATGAGAGTTGACATCGATGCTTTTTCATACTCTCAGGGCAGGGAGGACCGAACGAGATCCTGTGGGTCACTCAGCCCAGGGCCTGGCACAATTACAGGAAACATGGATGAAATGCTAAATATTACTGCTATTCAGCGCTTCCCCTGCAAGGCTGCAGTAGAATATATTTAAAACGTCAAAAAGATAATTTAATAAACAGCATTTTAATGTCTCCATTAGTATGGATTAGAGGATTAAATCTATTCTAATTCCTGCTGTCTGGGTAATATGCCAGCTAGGACTCAACAAATATAAAACTGCTTTACCTACCTTTCATTCAGAGGAGAAGAAAAAAAAAAAAGTCAATGCATTTTTGTTTTCCTCTCTTATCCTTCGCTTGTTTGTATGCTCAAATAAGTTACTGCGCGAAACACAATTGTGGTATCCATAAATAATGAACAGCTGTCTGTGCCCTCAGCATCAGCACAGAAAGGTCTAAATAGGTTTTTTTGTCCAAATCTTTTCCTGCCCCAGATCTGGCCCTACATGTAAATATGGGAAGCCTGACTGGCATATTAAAGCCCGACTGACCCATTGGCCCAGTTTACAGAGACGGCACCACACAGAACCACTTTAGCAACAGCTGCTGAGAAACCTTTGGCCGCACAAGCCAAAAGCCGCTCACAGACTCACTGCAATTGAGCCTCTGCTGCCTCAGAGCCCTGGACTCCAAGCCCCTTGGAAGCTGTGCCGATGCCCTCTCTTGTCCTGCATCTATGACAGTCAAAGAGCAAAGAATGACAAAGCCTTTGCTGATGTTCCTAGAAGTGGCCTTAGAAGTGGCCCGCAATAATGTGGTGAGACTCAGTGAGCAAACCCTCCTGAGCCTGCTCCCGGAGGCAGGGCTTCCCAGTGACAGGGCAGATGTTCTCTCTGCAGCCTGCATCCGTCTCCTCTTCTGCCTGGTGCCCCTGTCTGCCCTGCTCTTCCTGCTGCCTCGGACAGAACGGCAAAGCATTCCTGCCGGCGTGGTTCTACCCCACAGGGGTAGGGGACTGAAATACTGGGGAACGTGGCCTGCCGCCTGAGGATCATCCCCAAAATAACATTTCATGCAGACATCCCTATCTTTTGGAAGGTGACAGTCAGGTGATACCAGCTCCTCTGTCTCCACTCCCATTGGAACTCAGAGTCCCATGGTCACTAAAAGTCATCAGTTGGTCTTGAGACACCTGTGTGGTGCGGTCAGTTGACTTCTGACTGTGGGTTTTGACTCAGGTCATGAGTTCATGGTCGTGAGATAGAGCCCCACATCAGGCTCCGTGCTCAGCATGGACTCTGCTTGGGAGTCTCCCTCTCCCTCTTCCTCTGCCCCTCCCCCTTGCTCTCTCTCTCTCTCTCTCAAATAAGTAAATCATTCTTTAAAAATGGAAGAAAGAAAGAAAGAAAGAAAGAAATCAGTTGGTCTTACTCTGAGCACTTTCCTGTTGACAAAGAGCTGCCCCGGGTTGTCATTTATTTCATCTGATCATAAAACCACTCGGCTAAGTATGTGTGTCCACTCCATTTTGTAGATGGGAACATTGAAACCTCTCAAAACAGAGTAGCTTTCCCAAGGCCATGTGTTAGTCCATAGCAAATCCACGAGTTCAAACCGTGCTTCTCCACGCTGGATGCTGCAACAGCATAGCAGTCTGTGTGTGCTCCTGAGGGCTTCCTGGCTGCGATCACATCCGAGTTCTGCCCTTGAACCGACTCCTCTGTTCAATAGGCATGTCCCTATCATGACTGTGAAAATAAACAAAGATAATTAATACCCATGGCCAGCACACAGTGAAGATACATGAAGACTTCCTAGCTGGGACCCCCATCGAAACCCCAGATTCTCCACAGAGCTGAGAACTGCTATTTGCCCTTCTTCTCCCAATAATAAAATCTCAGTTTCCAGCCTCTCAGGGAAAAGGTATAGCTAAACCTAAACTAAGTTTTTCTCAAAGGAATAGAAGTAAAAATGAGATGTTTTCCAGGAACTGTCCCTACGGAGAGGGGAGGTCCATCTCTCTTTCCCTTCTCTTGGCTCCCAAACAGGTCTCTTGGACCTTGCAGGAGAGACCACATGTTGAAGATTGCAGAGAATCATGCTAGAGCCCCCAAACCAGACCTGGGCAACTACATTTTGAGGAGAAAAAAGTAAACCAAAGAGCAAAAGAAGCTTGATCACAAAGTGGTGTCTGCCATAAGACCAGAGCTCATGTCTCTGCTCACCAGTGCTCCTGCCACACCAACACTTAGGACCAACCTCTGCACCTGCTGTCAGATGGCCTCATGCATGGCGGGGGCCACATAAATCCACCACCTGCTGAACGCCATGCATAGGGGGGAGGAATGCACATTCTCATAAAATGCTCATGATAACACTACAAAGCCGCTGTTGGTCTCATTTTGCAGGTAAAAATCTGAGACCCAAGGAGAAGCCATCACACAGCCACTAGGCATAGACCCAGACCTAAAGATCAGGCTTCCTGACTCCCAGCCCAACTCTTCCCACCAAGGTCACGGACTCAGAACTCAGGAATGACCCAGAGTCCTGCAGAACTTTCCTTGACACACACAGCTCTTGGAGCTGGAGGTGTGCAGGGACAGTAGCCAAGGAGTGCCTTCCGTGCTGAAACCAAAGACAGACTTGCCAGGTCTGCCTTCCAGTTTAGCAACTGTGTGAATGGAGGCAAACACCTTGAGAGTCTCTGATCCTCAGCATTCTAGGCTGCAAAATGGGGATGACAACCCACTTGGTTTTGTAAGAATTCACTAAGTGCTCCCATGCAACACCGTGGAGATCAAGTTATTGGTAGCAGTACTGTCGTTTTTGCTGTTGTCCTTTTGTCTTAAGCCTGAATCCCTGGAAGCAGAGTCCAAGATGAGGGCTCTTTGTGTCAAAGTTTCCTGGGGAAATGCTCTTGGGACAGACCTGTAGGGAGAAGGGAAGAGGAGGAGGAGGCAAGGGAAGGGCAAAGTGGTGATGTCAACTGAATCCAGTCTCTGCCCAATCCCACGGGGAGCCCAGGACAGTGAATGGCACCACAGACCTGCCTCACCTCGAAACAAGGCACAGATCTATCACTGGCCATGAGAGACCCATAGGGAAGGGGGTAGCCACCTGCAAGGAGGTAACAGCCTCCCAGGCATCTCAGGGAGAGGGGCTTATTGGCAGAAGGCCATGCTCCAGAAAAGGTATAGCTCTCAGTTTTAGCAGCCAGCCACTCCAGCAACTGAGGATTGGAGTAAGGCACCAAAAAGAAGGGCAGCTTTAGTGTGAGTAATCCACAGTCTTTTCCTTCCCCAGGTCTGTCCGTCCTCCCAGTACTCTGTCCTCCCCAGGTCTGTCATTCATCTCCTAATCCCCAGTACTTTGTCTTCTCTAGTCTTATAAAACTGAACTCCCTGTAGCCTCCCGTTACAGCCATTTAAGCACAGTACTTTACACAGAACCCCCACCCCATCTTCATCCCTACCAGAGTTAAAATGAGAGTTAAAATGGGGATGAAGATGAAGGGGGTTCACGGCGTCCGCTGCTGTATCCCTGGGAGCTAGCACATAGCAGGCACTCAGCATCCTGGAGTGTTAGCTCAGACAGGTTGGGATGGTAATAACGCCAATGCTAGCCTTGGAAATATGTGAACGAAAGAATTAAAATTGAAGTTCAAAAGTCTAAACGAAGCCTATACATCTATCTTGTGCAATAAATGTAGATGGATGTTTTCAATAACTCCAAGTGTCCAATAGAGTGCCCAGGGAGTAAGCACCTGCTTCAGGCTGAGACTGGCCATGGTAGATTTTGTGCACTATGCACATTGCTCACCACACCCTAGTCCCAGTCTTAATTCCCCAAATCATAAGATTGGTAGCTGGTGTGAGCACCAGGGTCAGCATTAAAAAAAAAAAAAAAACTTGTTCACCAACTTCTTATCCCTGGATCAGGCGCCACAGTCACCTTTCTCAAGAAAATCATTTTCTCAAGAAGCTTCTGCATTTGGAGAATACAGACATGAATACAGACAATTTCAGTACAAGGGAGTAGGCACCAAGATGGAAGGGGATGCAGGCAACAGCCCTGAACTCTGCCATAGGTCGAAGTGATCATGGTGGGCTTCACAGAGGAGGTGATGCTCAAGTTACATCTTGAAGGTTAAGGAGAAATTTGACACAGAAGAACAATTGATGTGCACAGAGATGGGAGAAGGGCAACGTGGCTGGGGAGGGCAGAGTGATTCAGAATGGCTGAATCTTCTGCCACAGAAAAATGGGTCATCTCAGATTCCTGAAAGAAATGTTCATTGAGGAGCTTCCAAGTTGGTGAATGTGTGGTTGCTGGGAAAATGGCATTCCGGGAGGGGATAGGAAACTCCACACCACCAGCCCATACTCCATCCTATGCATCTCTTCCATTTGGCTGTTCCCAAGGTGTACCCTTTAAAGTAAATCAGTAAGTGCAAGAAGAAGGAGGAAGAGGAAAAAGAAAAAAAAATGTCCATTCAATAAATGAATAGAGGAAGGAAGGAAAGGAGGGAGGGTGGGGAGGACAGATCACAGAAAGAGAGGGAGGAAAAAGAGGGGAAATTGTTGCTAAGGTAAATAGTAGCATTATAATGTTATAAAATCAAAATAATCTATTGCGAATCAGTTACATTTCAAAACTTTTACATCCATTCATGATCTCATTTCATTTTTACCATGATCCCATAAGATAAGAATTCAAACCTCCCATTTGACAGATGCAGACCACCAGAAGTTGAGTGACAGCTGGCCCTCTACCCAGTGGGAGACATTGCTTGGGTGCTCACTTGGGTCTTTCTGACTCTTTTTAAAGAAAGATAGCAGCTACCCTCAGGGGTTGACCTGGGTGTTTGAAATCTTGTCAATCCTTGCCTGAAAGCCTTCCTAAAAGTTTGGGTGAGCCCATTAAATTTCTGAACCGACTTCTTCTCAGTTGATTGTTAATTCTTTAAATGTTTCCCCTACTTTAAAAGGATGACAGGTTCGTTAAGCTATGAGACAGTATCCACTCATTAATGCACGCTAAATTACCATGCAATTTCTATAGAATTAAATTACATATTCACTGAATAAGCAAATAATTCATCAAGACTGATGTTACTTCCATGGATGCCGAAGTACAATTTGGGTCATTTACTTATCAAATGCTGATTTTTGGAAAACTCACAATGAAATAATAAATAAATCATCAACTTGAAAGTTTAATTTGGTATTCTGGCTCAATCAGGAAAATATGCACAGCACCAGGTACCCTTCTTGGTTTCCAAAAAAGGCAGCACTCGGAAATACGAGCCCATCCATTTTCATTCAGCTGTGTGATGACCTGCTAAGGCTACGGGGCTAAAATACACACAGCACACAAACTCACACACACATAGGCAAGTGTGGATATCTGTGCTACTTGATAGGGACCATACGCAAGCTCAGTAAGAGTAATTACAGCAAAGTTAGTATTTTATAGGCTCTGCCTGACTCCAAGCACCAGCAAACTGAGATAAGACACAGGATCACTTTCCTGCTCCAGAGTTCCCGAAGTAGAGTCTCTAATTCAGCAGCATCAGCATCACCTGGGAACTCGTGAGAAATGTAAATTTCAGGTCCCACCCCAGACCTGCTGACTCAGAAACTCTGGGGGTGGAGTGATGCCTCTAGGTGTTTCTGATACAACAACGTCTGAACCACTAGTTGAGACGTATCAGATGCCAAACGTACGTGAGATTTTCCCTTATATAGACTCAGGCTTGCGTCCTGATGGCTACATCCCAGTTGTTCCTAGGCCTCTAAACCCAATGTTTTAGCCCTTTTTAAAAATAATAATAATAATGATAATAATAAAGGGGGGGGGTGGGAAGGAGGGTAAAGGATGAGTGCTAGCTCGCTCCTGAAGTGGCTGCTGGGTTCACAGAGACCGTGTGGGTAGGGCCGTCACTGGGAACAGCGCATATTGGGTAGTATCCTACTGTTAGTTGGCTTCTCCCTTGCACCAGACGGTCTCTTGTGGAAATGACATCATTTCCCTTCCTTCTAAGTTCTGTCCACTTTGCACAAAAGAAGCAGGGCTCCTCTCCCAGGATACCCCTCCCCCAGTGGTTCCCAGAGAGAGCTGGCCAATGAGAGGGCCAGCGAGACCTGAAGGGCCCAGGAGAGGAGGGGCCCTTTGCTTTGGGGGCGGTAGCAGCCAGGCCTGAGAGATTCCCAGCAACCTCCCAGAGGGTTCCTGAGAACCACTGCTTTCCTGCCATGATCGGAAGACTTGGGTAGGAGCTTCCCAGACATTCTTGCCCCGCGGAGTTCATGAGAACCCGTTTGGGTGCTCCGGGATGAGACTGGCCGTGCTGGTGTCCCCTGATGTCCTGCCCCAGTCCCTAGCTATCCCAACAATCCTATATACCCCTCATTTCTTTCAGGGAAATGCTATCTCTGGAAGCTACTGAATTTGTGTCCTACCAACCAGACCTCCACTTATACACATATATTTACCTCCCTTCCCTGGGGGGAAAAAAATGTATTCCTGTGCTAACCAGCAGGATTTCCCTCCCTTCGGAGCTGGATCTCCTGATTATCTAAAGGCCCCCAGCCTAAATGGATCGCTCCCCACGGGTGGACCTTTCTTCAAAGAACCTAGTATGTTTACTGTCATGAGACATCCATACTCCTGGCCTCTATCTGGTATCTTAAAATAACAGCTTAGAGATTTTCGACACTTCTCAGTGTGATTCTGCTTCGCTGCAAGCCCCCTGCCCCCATGGAAACCAATCATCATTCTTTATGCAAATCGATGGGGAAATATGATTCAATTAACAGAAACTGTCTTAACAGTCATTATGCCCTGACTTGTTTTTTATTTGACTTTTAATGTTTTTATAATGTCATAGAAGCCATTTTTCTCCCCTCTTCCAGAAAACGGTTCTAAATATGAGAGACAAAATAATAATGAAACCTCAAAGAGGTAAAGCATTTACAGCACTTCAAAGCCCTGTGATAGTTTATCTCTGGTCAACAGATATTCTCAGACTCACGCAGAGACAGAGTCTGCACTACGGAGAGGTCACGCGTGTTACACTGGGTCACACAGATCGTTAGAGGAAGTATGATAACTGGTACTTCAGTTCCCCAACGCCCCATCTCAGGTCCTGGTTGTGGGGAAATATGTCTGTGGTTAGATGCTAAATAAATTATCTTGTCCTTAGTAATAAATTCCTTATTAGCAGAATTAGGTCAGAATTGCAGAAGTGACTCTCGCTCTAGCTCTCTTTCTCTCTGAGAAGAGACCTTTTTTTGGAATTTTACTCATGCAAATCTGAACAGAAGTTTCAGTTCTTTGGCTAAGAGATTTTTTCCCAGAATGTGGGCAGGTTTCCAGACTTCTGTTGTATAATGAATATTCCTACTGTTTTGGACTCCTCGGTTTTCCAAGGCCACGGCTACCCAATCTGACTGTGGTAGGGATATCGTTACACTAAATCAATTAAGTTCTGTAATGCAGAACTTTTCCCAAAACCAATTCACAGAGATGGTATCCTTGAGGACAAGAGGGAGGAAAATGTCCTAATCAAGACATGGGTCCCATTGATTTCCAAGTCAGATACAGAAAATATAACTGGAGGTTAAAAAAAAAAAAAAAGAACGAAAGAAATTGAGGCATATTCTAGAATAAGGTATTTGAACAAGATGCAAAAGAAAATCAGAATAAATGGCAAAGACTTGCATATAAATGGCTTAAATCTCTTATACAAAATTGAGCATAGAGGAGCGCCTGCGTGGCTCAGTCAGTTAAGCCTGCCTTTGGCTCAGGTCATCATCCCCAAGTCCTGGGATCGAGCCCCACATCAGGGTCCCTACTCAGTTAGGAATCTGCTTTTTTCTCTCCCTCTGCCCCTCCCCCCCCATGCTTGTGCACTCTCGCGCGCTCTCTCTCTCCCTCTCTCTCGCTCACTCTCTCTCAAATAAATAAATAAAACTTTTTTTTTTTTTTTAATGAGCATATAAAAGAGATCAGTGCCACCAGAAACTAGAGCTTTTCTCTTCTAGGTCATCCTACTTATTCAGACCTAAAATATCCCACCATCTCTCTTCTGGTGGCGACAAAGAGTTATCCTTTGCAGCACGTCCTGTCACCCCAAAGTTTAGCAGCTCAAAACAACAGTAATGATTGGTGACTTCTCATAGTTCTGTGCTTGAGGAACTCAGGAGCAGCCTGGCCAGCCAGCTCTGGCCTGGGATCTCAGATCCTGCAGTCAAAGGTCATCCAGGACCACGTCATCCAAGGTTTGGCCTGCGGTTGGAGGGTCCCCTGAAAGGTGGCTCCCTCACATGGCCTGAAAGTTGGTGCTGACTTCTGGACAATTCTTTTCTATGATGTCATCTCCAAAGGGCTTCTTGAGTCCCAGAGAGAGAAAATCAAGGGACCAAAGCCAAAGCTCTTGTGTCCTTTATGACCTAGCATCAGAAGTCACCAACTGCGGTATTCCATGGGTCACACAGTTCAGCCCTAATTCTGTATGGGAGAGCGTCAAAATCAAGAGGCCGGGATCATCGGGAACCATCCTGAAGGCCAGTAATGTAAGTATTCAGCACACTGCATGTGACTTATGCTAAGTCTAAGGGGGAAACGGCCCACTGAAGCAGCAGAATCAGCAAATGCAGGACAAAGGATGTGGGCTTCCCAAGGACCAGACGCAGCATCTCAGTGAAAGAGGCCTGCTGTGGAGTCATCTCAGATTAGAAGCACAGCGACTGTAACAGGCCAGAGGCAGGGTCAGCCTCACGCGATCATGCAGGGCCTTGCTCCCCACTACACTTGGGTTTAATGCTCTGCTACAGTCATCTTGAAATTCTTAATAATTTTTGCACAAGGAGCCCGGCGTTTTTATTTTGCACTGGGTCCCATGAGTTAGGTAGCTAGTCCTGGCTTGAGGCAAAGGAAGCAGATAGCCATCCGTGGGAAGAAAGATGCAATTGTCCCATCCAGGAAGTGTAAATGAAACATTCCCAGTGACAGTGTTCCCTAAAAAACCCAGGGAAGCACCTACAAAAGGGTCAGCTCGAAACTTCAGAGAAACCTGAAAAAGGTATCTAATTGCTAGATTTCTGTTTTAGCCTGTGTTCCTCCAAAAGGCATAGCTAAGACAAGGGCTTCCAAGAAGGTAGTCCATTATGGGACATGGCCACTAGGCACGGGAGGAGGAATTAGGGAATTGTCCAAAAGGGCAGGGGGAGGAAGCTGGCCCCTGTAGCATTACTGAGCTGGTTTTTCTGTGGGTGACCAAGTTTCCACACTGGGGACCCTCCAGGAGTCTGTAGCATCCTCCTTAATATCAACCTTCTGAGACATGGGGAAGAGGAACATTAGATTTCCACCTGCCACCCTCAAGAGTCAGCTACTGTCCAGTGGGGTTATCTTCCCCTGGGCATACATCAGAAAAACCAGGAGGTTCTCTGGCATCCAGGAGGGTGACTGGGTGACATCCAGCAAGGCAGCCCTGGGGCAGAAGGCAAAGACTACGAGGTTGCTTCTGCTTGCACTGGTTGCTGAAGCAAGAGGTGGAGTGCGAAGTTGGGCCCACACGTCTGTGCAGTGTCCAGGCCAGTGTTCCCACCCCAACCCCTTCCCTGAACTCCACTCTGGAGGCTCAGAAGCCCAGAGATGTGGGACAGGGAGAACCAGCCAAGGACAAAAGGAGCCAACCTTACCCCTTCCCCACCTGCAGACTCCCCTCCTGAGCCAAAGGAAGACAAAAGCCTCTACCTTAATCAATTTGGAGTGGTCTTGGATAGGACATTTTAATTCCTCCATTTAGACGCTATTTGCTGATAAAATGGAAAAGGACCAGAACAATCCTGGGGCCGCCCTACATTTTCTTCCAGCCCCAGAGGATTAATAGGCCCCTGGAGCGGACTTAAGGGGAAGGAATGGTGGGCCGAATTCAGCTCCTGTGTGATCACCTCCCATGAGTCTTGCTTGCCCACTGTAACAGACTGCATTAGAAATATCCAGAATGCGCTCGGGGAGAACAAGATCATGTGAAGGGGGAAGCAATGTGTTGTTATATGAATTCCCTTCATACCACTGCACGTCATACCACGTCCGTTTTACAGCTTTCTGCTTTCTCATGCGCAATACATCTTCCCTGAAACCCCCTCCTCCTCCATCAGGCTCACCCCACTCTGTCATGTGCCAGCTCAGGGGACCCCTCCGCAGATCGGGGGCAGTTGATTATTATCATCATGTCATTCTTTCTTACAGCCTTATACCAGAAGTATCCATGGAAATTTAAAAAATTAGTGCAAACATGACATAAAGAGTGTTAAGGAGCAAAGACAGAATTTTACAAGGGCTAGGAAATTACAACAGACTCCAGAATCTGGCTGTCGTGCTCTGCATACGTTAAGTTACTGACGGGCGCTGTGGTGAGCCCCAGCTTTGGTCCCAAACTCAGCAGCCAATGATGCGATCCCGTCCCAATCAAGGTGAAAACGAGCCACTTCTCCGGAAAAAGCAGACTTATTCCTGGTCCTGAAGCCAGATGAACATTTGTTCCGAGGGCATTCCTTAGAGGACACACAGAGTCCACACACTGGGTAAAATTCGCATTTTTGTGATGTTCCTCCACCCGTGACAAAAGCACCAAAACCAGGAAAGAATCTCCAGGGTCCTGATTGGTCACCATCAGCCTCTGGCCGCCTGTACACTGGTTCTCTGCCCCCTTCCTCTCACTTAGCATTTTGTGTGAGAACAGTTTCTACATGTGTCTTTTTCCCTTTTTGTTTCTAAGTGTCTCAAGGGCTAAATAGTATGTCTCACACAGCTACACATTTTCCTCAGTGTATCTCCTGGGAGCAGACATTGTCTGCATCCATGGAAGCCTTCCAGATGAAGGCTCTTGTATTATGGGAGGCAATGTACAGGGCAGGAGAAAACAGGTGTCAGCCCAGAGCTCTTGAGAAACACAGATCACGCAGCAACCAGATCGGCTGGCCTCTGAGGTGCGAGGAGCCAGGTGGGACCCATTCTCTGCGCGAAGGAATCCAAACACATAGTACGGAGATCATGGCTGCCAAATGCCTCAAAAGTGTGTCGACACCCCATGCTGGTTAGTTCTCCTGCCCATGTCCCCATGGGGATGATGGATAAAATTCTGTCAACATAAAAATATCTTTTGGTGTTCATCTTGAGGCAACAGAGAAGGAAAAACGACCCCGCAGTCGGCATCCCTCTTCACGTTGAGTGGAGCTGTCTAATACGGTGTGTAGGATAGATGGTATCCGACCTCCCTTTCTTCAGGGGTCATTAACTGAACACCATTGTACTTGGTACAGAAGATGAAATGGTGAACAAGACAGAGTTTTTGTCCCCCAAAGAACATATTGTCTATTTGAATCTTTTTAGCAATGATCTGGGTTTCTTCAAATCCTAGTTATTTCTTTTTTTTTTAATTTTTATTTATTTAACACACAGACAGAGATCACAAGTAGGCAGAGAGGCAGGCAGAGAGAGAGAAGGAAGCAGACTCCCCACTGAGCCCGATACGGGGCTCGATCCCAGGACCCGGAGATCATGACCTGAGTTGAAGGCAGAGGCCTTAACCCACTGAGCCACTTAGGCACCCCAAATCCTAGTTATTTCTTTTGTTCAAAGAAAGAAGAAGAAGAATACTATTTACTACACACTATAGTCAAGATCCACACCAAGACTTATCACATTACTTTCTCACCAAAGAGACCTGAGTAAAAAAACAGAGACGGTATGAATTCTCAAGGAGGGGACAAGCCCACCTGAGGCTTTGTTAACCCTAACTTCAAGGTTCCCTGCAAATACAAACCTTGTATTTTGAAAATACAAACCTTGTATTTTCCAGAAGCTCTATGGGGTAAGTCCAGAGTGCCCCTCCTGAGTGATCATGTTCTGGGAACTCCTGAGATATGGAATGATATGGAACTAGGAACAAGTGATAACAGATTCCTCATACTTGCCTTGAATTAGAGAAAAAAAACAAATCCTTTGCTCTCCTTACCCAGGACAGAGGACAGAATTCTTTTCCATGGTGCCACAATGTGATTTCCTTACTCATCATGAGTCCAAAGGTGATATGCACATTTTTAACAGGGAAAGCTGACAACCATGCCCATTTCAACACAAATGTGTTTTTTTTTAAGATTTTATTTATTTATTTACTATTTATTTTGACATAGGGAGAGAGAGAACAGCCTGCCGGCAGAATAGGGAGCCCAATGTGGGGCTCGATTCCCAGACCCTGGGATCATGACCTGAGCCAAAGGCAAACACTTAACAACTGAGTCACCCAGGCGCCCCACAAATGTGTTTTATTAAACACTACACAGAACCCCAAAACAAACCCAAATGTGCTTTTAAAAAAACTGCTGGACTGGTTTTAAACACTCTGAGAACCAAAGTAATTGCCCCATTCCAGGACACTGGAGAAAAGGCTGCTGGACAAGGTCTCGTTTCTCACCAGTGGTGTCTGAACGACCTATCTTCCTATGAACATAATTTGAGAAGAGTGGCTCCATTCTAAACCACTATTTTTGGTTCCCTCAAAAAAAAATATTTCTTTCAGCCTTAAATTTCTCGGCTGTGGTCTCTAGTCTGAGGACCATATCCCTTCTGAAGATTTGGGCAGTTCTGTGGAGCCATATTTAAATTGGGTGAATAAAAAAAGAACTCCCTTTAATAAAAGTGGCATTGTTTCTGCATCAGGTAATTCCAAGTGGACTCACTTTTTACTTTCCATGGGAATAGTCCTTGAGGAAGAAAGAGGCTTTGTTGAGTTTTGTTTTGTTTTGAGAACAGTCAATTGGTTCTTTCTACCCTTCCTTCTGGGCGCCAGTCTCTCCGAGGAAAACCACAAAGTTCAAGCAGAAGTAATGAAAAGGAAAGGAAAGAAAGAATCTGCACATAAACTCAATCTATCGCCATATGGGGTCTTTTGTGTCATTCTTGCCGCCACCACCAGCCCTGCCCATGGGGGACCCCCACCCAAAACTCTGTTCTGCACATACTCCACTCCTGCTTTAGAGGAGCATGGGGTAAGACCTTGTTATAAATGTCCTGTTCTCAAGGAATCCTGCGGTCTGAGTTTCTGTTTGAGTGACTTCTCACCTTCAGACCCACTGAAGTTGTCCTTGTTTGGCTTCTCATAAGTGACTGAGATGTTAATTGTTCTCAGTTGGTCTGTTTATCAGTGTGACCGTTCCAGTTTTCTTCAAGACAAATGATTAGGTTGTCCAGGCTTTATCAGTGTATTTAAGTATGTTCTTCAGGTGCGGACTCAACTTTGCTCTTGGCTTCCAGCGCCATTTCCTTTCCATACTAGGGTGTAAATAGTGTGAACACACACATACACAGACACAAACCTGCTCTGCGTTATTTTAGAAAGTTGATTCCTTCTCAATGACACCAGAGTGACCACAAAATGGTCCATGTTCTCTTTGAAAAAGAAGCGACATTCTGTATCTGAGTAAGGATAGAGAAAGCAGGAAAAAAGAAATAAATGAATGAAGCAGAGTGATAGGAAAAACTAAGTGGATAAGAAAGAGATTAAAATACACTAAGTGACTTTGCTGGGCTCTTACATTGTTCTCTGCACTCCTTAGGGCAAATTTAGCCAACATGGAATACAATTCTCTTTCCTACAGAATGGACATTGAAACTGGGAAAGAGGAGTCACTTGCTGAAAGTTATACAGGAAGTAAGTGATGGGCCTCCCAAAAGCCCAGTCATTTTCAACTTGTTATCACTGAAGTAGCTGAGGTTCAGAGAGGCAAAGCAATTTGTCCAGAGTTACCAGGCAATCGGTAACAGAGCTGGGATTCGAGCCAAGTCTGCTGCTTCAAAGTAATTTCAAGGCAAAGACTAAACACCAGGATTTGGAAAGTGGATCAATATATATGACAAGATTGATCTTATTTAAATACATATCGGGTAGCAACCATCCTACGAGTCAACTGGAGGAGAAATGCATGCTTTTATTAGTCAGGATAGGCTCAGCTATGCTGCAGTAATAAACAAACCCTGACATCTCAGTGGCTTAACATAAGAAATGTTTGATTCTCACTCAGCAACCACTGCATGTTGAACAAATCTTCACAGCTCCCTTTGGTGACTCCAGCATCCAAGCTTCTTCCATCCTGTGATTTCACTATCTTGATAGAGACTCCATTGATCACCCACACAAGAAAGAGAGAGAAAGGAGGGGACACGATGCTCTTAATTGCCTGGGCTTGGGAGTCACACAAATCACTTCCTCTCACAGTCCGGTGGTCAGATTCGTTACTGGCCCCAATCTTCCAAGGGAAGAAGGGAGGCTGGGACACAATGAAAGCCTCCAGACATCTCTACAACATGTCTCCCCTTTCCTTTGTGTCGTACAAGAATTCTGAGCATCTTTGTAAAAAAAAAAAAAAAAAATGAACACAGCTGAATTCCCTGACAGGTCTATTGAAAACATAATAGCAAAATGCTTTTCACAACAAAGTAGCAGCTTCTGTAAGCTGAGTGATGATGGCCATCTCTAGAAGCTCTAGCTATCCTGAGAAATTTGGAGATCACATCACAGCCCTCACTGCAAGGAAATGCAAAGGGCCCTGCCACCCCTACTTTTGAGATGAGCTAACACCACTTACTTTTTCAAACCCATTATAGCTTGTGAGACCAAAGAGATGGCCTAGAGTTAGCAGCTTTAAAACAAACTGAATGTTTAACATGTAATAAATAACATGCAGTAATAAATAAACCCTGAAATCTCACTGATTTAACATAACAGACATTTGGTTCCCATAGGATCTTGATTCCCACAGGAAGAACCCTCAAGTGAGCTTAAACTGTTCAGAGAGATTTGCCTAGGGAAGGCAAGCTCTTGTCAAAAATCACTGCAATCAGGGCGCCTCGGTGGCTTAGTGGGTTAAAGCCTCTGCCTTTGTCTCAGGTCATGATCTCAGGGTCCTGGGATCCAGCCCTGTGTCAGGCTCTCTGCTCAGTGGGGAGCTTGCTTTCCCCTCTCTCTCTCTCTTTCTGCCTCCCTCTCTGCCTACTTGTGATCTCTGTCTGTCAAATAAAAAATAAAAAATAAAAAATCACTGCCCGCAAGCTTCCTGGGAAACAGTCAGCAAGAGGGATCCGAGGTACTAGGAGACTCTGATTCTTCGTCTTCAGGCTTCTTTTCTTTATTCATCCTCCATATCCACACCCTGCCATGTCCAAAGAGCTGGAAGAAGGATAGTCAGCATCGGTTCTTTTTTGAAAGTACAGAAACCCAACTCAAACTGGCTTAAAGAAAAGCGGGGGATGTTTTGGCTCATGTAACCAAAAACTGCCATATGGGGAGAGTCTGCCTCAGAAGGAAGTCAACAGGGAAGAGAGCTGATCTAAGAGAAGGAGAAGTTGGGGTACCTAGGTGGCTCAGTCGGTTAAGTGGTTAAGTGTCCTTCTCCTGATTTCAGTTCAAGTCGTGATCTTGGGGTTGTGAGAGGAACCCCACACCAGGCTCTGCACTCAGCAGGGACACTGCTTGAGATTCTCTCTCCTTGTCCCTCTGCCCCTCCTCCTGCTCACATTCGTGCCCTCTCTCACTCAAATACAAATAAATAAATAAACAAATAAATAAATAAATAAATTGTTTAAATAATAATAATAATAATGATAATAAGAGATGTCACAAACTCCTTGATCCAATTGTACCTTTAAAAAAAACCATGTAATTGCAATGAGCACTGTTATGCTGTAAATAAACAACAACAACCAAAAAAAGCCATGTAATTGGGTAAGCCATAAAAGTTGTTGCCTTTTAAAATGTGTTGTATATTGTTTTGTTTGATTAGGCTCCTCCGATATTAGTTTCTATCGTTTACAAGTGAAAGAGCTCCAGCCAATAAATGTTGAAGTATTGGGCTTATTTTACAGACCATGGGAAGCCATAGAAGGATAGGATTTTGGACAAGATCACAGTCAGGTTTTGCTATAAAACAAATCACTGACCTTGATCTCATGGTCGTTCATGAATCAGTATTCACTCAGTTGTTTCATCGGTATTTGCTGAATGCCTACTAAATACTAGGCTCTGATTTATGTGTTTAATATAGAAGTAAAAAAGACAGACAAGTCTCTGCCATTGCGAAGTTTATATTCTAATAGGGAAACAGATAACAAACACCTGGATGAGATGACTGATCTTCAGTCAAAGGGCAAAGGCTGAGGAGTACTGCTTTAATTCCAGGGTAGTCTCGATTCTGGGGAGACGAATTGGTCTCATATCCTGACCCTGGAGGAAGATCGGTTTCTGGGTAAATGACATTCCTATCTCCCATCCCCAGCTCTGAGATGGTGAATTTGCTCCCGCCTTTGAGACATGCCAGCCATTCCTTTTCATTAGCCAACAGAGCAGTGCGACACAATGGGAAGAACGCCACGCCAGATCCTCATGGGCCTGCCTGGATGGGAGCCCCAGCTCTGCCCCAGGAAGCCATCCCTCTATTGTCCTCATCGCACAGTTTAACAATAGAATGAATTGGGAGTGCTAAGCCAGTTTAGTGAGTAGAGCATACCGCTCTTGAGCTTGGTATCATGAGGTTGAAACCCAAATGTGGTATAGACTTTGCCTAAAATTTAAAAAAAAATTAATAAAATAAAATAAAAACAACAGAATGAACTGGATGAGACAATGCCTACATTCTGTGACTCCAAGAGCAATGTAAGCCAGAGCAATGTAAGCCATTCCATTATAGAGGTCTACCCCAATTCCTGGTTCATGGTACATGCACACGAAATATTTGCTGGATGAGTTCTTCACTGACTAACTGAGATGCATAGGAAGACTAAAATTTAATACCTCCAACATGAGAACATGGATATCAGAGAAAACCAATATCCTTTTTTTTTTTTCCATTTTATTTATTTTTTTCAGCGTAACAGTATTCATTCTCAATGGAGAAAAACTGAAAGCTTTTCCGTTAAGGTCAGGAACACGGCAGGGATGTCCATTATCACCACTGCTATTCAACATAGTACTAGAAGTCCTAGCCTCAGCAATCAGACAACAAAAAGAAATTAAAGGCATCCAAATTGGCAAAGAAGAAGTCAAACTATCACTCTTCGCAGATGATATGATACTATATGTGGAAAACCCAAAAGACTCCACTCCAAAACTGCTAGAACTTGTACAGGAATTCAGTAAAGTGTCAGGATATAAAATCAATGCACAGAAATCAGTTGCATTTCTGTACACCAACAACAAGACTGAAGAAAGAGAAATTAAGGAGTCAATCCCATTTACAATTGTACCCAAAACTATAAGATACCTAGGAATAAACCTAACCAAAGAGACTAAGAATCTATACACAGAAAATTATAAAGTACTCATGAAAGAAATTGAGGAAGACACAAAAAAATGGAAAAATGTTCCATGCTCCTGGATTGGAAGAATAAATATTGTGAAAATGTCTATGCTACCTAAAGCAATCTACACATTTAATGCAATCCCTATCAAAATACCATCCATTTTTTTCAAAGAAATGGAACAAATAATCCTAAAATTTATATGGAACCAGAAAAGACCTCGAATAGCCAAAGGAATATTGAAGAACAAAGCCAAAGTTGGTGGCATCACAATTCCGGACTTCAAGCTCTATTACAAAGCTATCATCATCAAGACAGCATGGTACTGGCACAAAAACAGACACATAGATCAGTGGAACAGAATAGAGAGCCCAGAAATCGACCCTCAACTCTATGGTCAACTAATCTTCGACAAAGCAGGAAAGAATGTCCCATGGAAAAAAGACAGCCTCTTCAATAAATGGTGCTGGGAAAATTGGACAGCCACATGCAGAAAAATGAAATTGGACCACTTCCTTACACCACACACGAAAATAGACTCCAAATGGATGAAGGACCTCAATGTGAGAAAGGAATCCATCAAAATCCTTGAGGAGAATGCAGGCAGCAACCTCTTCGACCTCAGCCGCAGCAACATCTTCCTAGGAACAACGGCAAAGGCAAGGGAAGCAAGGGCAAAAATGAACTATTGGGATTTCATCAAGATCAAAAGCTTTTGCACAGCAAAGGAAACAGTTAACAAAACCAAAAGACAACTGACAGAATGGGAGAAGATATTTGCAAACGACATACCAATATCCTTTTTAAATGATTTAACTGATTTAAATGATTTAGATGATGGTTTAATTGTATATCTCCCTCCTGGCACGTTTCTGGAGAGATGTTGGTTTGTGGCTGGAGCCCAGGGCCTGAAAGAAACTCTGGCACTCAGACGGTGCTCCCTAAAATGAATAAATGAGTGAATTAATACTGTAAGGGTTTATAGAATGAACTATTGAAGGTTTCCAAAGACAACAGCATTTGACCGGAGCCTACACAAATTCTTAGAATTTCAAAAGTGAAATTAGAACTTTGCTTGGGCAGATCAACGTCCAGCACAATATTACAATGGATTGTTGACCAAACGACAAAAGTTGGAAAACAGTCCAGGAAATAACTTGGAAAAGCCAAATTCAGAGAGGTGTGAATGCAATGAGGAAGTAGTATGTAACAGCTGTCTACTGGGCAAACCACTCCAAAATGCAGTGTCTTATAAAAAGAGTAACTTTACAATGAAGAAACCTGGAAAACACTGTTCTTTTTTTTTTTTTTTTAAGATTTTGTTATTTAACAGAGAGGGACACAGTGAGAAAGGGAACAAAAGCAGAGGGAGTGGGAGAGGGAGAAGCAGGCCTCTCACCCAGCAGGGAGCCCGATGCTGGGCTCAATCCAAGGACCCCGCGATCATGACCTGAGCCAAAGGCAGATACTGAACAACTGAGCCACCCAGCTGCCCCCAAAACACTGTCCTAACCAAGTGTGGAAGTTAATATCACCAAATAATGTCAGGTGGGTTTCACGTACCCCCTAATATGATGTGATAAGAAGGACATTTCACTTCACATCTGTGGTATTCCTTTCCCAAATGTGAAATCTCCAGTCTAATCATCAAAAAATATCAGGCAAACCCAAGTTGAAGGACACGCTACAAAATACCTAGCCAGTGATCCTAAAGTTGTCAAAGTTATGAAAACAAGGAAGACTGAGAAACTCTCACAGATCCAAGGAGATGAAAGAAAAGACAAGAGCTAAATGCATTGCAGCATCTTGGATTGGATTCTGGAATAGAAAAAGGGCATTAGTCCAAATAATACCTGCAGGTTAGTTTAGAGTAATATGCCAATATCAGTTTATTAGTTTTGACAAAGAAAACTTGCACCATAATAGTATGAGATGATAATGTTGAAGGAAATTGAAACTGGGCGGTAGAGATATTATCTTTCCAACTCTTTCACAAACTTTAAATTATTCCCAAAATATGGAATGCCATACATCGAGCTCACAACTGTGTGGGGTAAGAGGTTTGGGCTGGATTCTGCTCAGTGGATCTCCTCTGGGCTGAACTCACTCATGGGGCCACAGTCAGCCGTAGGTCAGTAAGGTAGTTCTGTCTCTAGGACATGGCTTAGCTTTGGGCTGGCGCACCGTGACTCTACTCCACTTCATATCTCATCCTCCAGGATTCTATCTGTTCATCTACATGGCAACTGCGTGGGTTTCTAAGAAAGCACACAAAGCTTCTTGAGACCTAGACTTGGAACTAGAATGCCATCAACTCCACCTCATTTTAATGGTCAAAGCATGTCACCATACCAGCCCAGATCCAAGGGAGAAGAAACAGGTATCATCGCCTATGGAAGCAACTCACAGGCATCTTGTATGAATTCCTGACATTTCTGCAGTCCTTCACGTAGTGTCCTTAATCCTATTCTTTGTGAACCTCCCAACAGTTGTGAATGGCCCAGAGAAGTTCAGCAAAGCAGATTCTTGCCATTCATTGGCAGCCACTGGCAGGGAGAGCTTGGCAGGGGAGGCGGGGGGGGGGGGGGGATCAAGCTCCAGTAATTCTCATTAGGACTCCCAGGATCTGAAGAAGGTCACAGACATAGGTCTGAATCCCAGCTCCTCCACTTATTACCTCAGTCGTCTTTGCAAAATTTTACCTCCCTGCACCTCAAAGTCTTCCTTTATAAATGGGGAGAAGAGTAATAATGTTAGAGCATTGTTACAAGGATAGGATGTAAGCAAGACAGTGCCTAGGCTCCCCTTTCTTTCCACTTCCCAGCCTGCACCTCACTGGAGGAGAACAAAAACAGTATGGTGTGACATTGGGGAGACATCACAGCTCTGTTAGAAGGGGCAACCCAAGCAGCTTCCAGTCCCTTGAAGGACAAGACCATCCTCTGTAGAGTCCGAATTGGACAATAGCTAACTAACCACCAGACATCAAGCTGCATCTCTCTTCTCACTTTTTTTTTTCTGAAGATTTATTTGAGAGAGAGAGAGATAGTGAGGGGAGGAACAGGGGGAAAGGAAAAGGATAAGCAGACTGGTGCTGAGTGCAGACCCCCACTCAGGGCTCCATCTCATGCCCCTGAGATCATGACCTGAGCCGAAATAGAGTCAGACGCTTAACTGACTGTACCACCCAGGCGTCCCTCTTTTCTTTCTTAAAACAGCAGTCTGGAGGGTGTTAACATTCTTGCCTTATGGGGAGCCAGGCATGGAGAGCTTGGGGTCACATAGCCGATGGTGTGAGAGAACAGAGATTAGAACCAAGCCCATGCCGGCTGCTGCACTGTATTTTCCCCACCCCAGCTGTGTTATCCTCCACAACCCAGCCCCCACTTAAGAACAGGCGCAATTCCAAATGCTCATAGTCCTTGCTTGAGACTGAGGTGCCCCAGGGACAAACTCTGAGCAGCCTTTGGTCACCAAGATTCTAAATTAAAAACTCCGACTAGCCTTTACCCTCCCCTGTGGAACTATTTCCAACACTGTTATTCCAACCCCCTCCCCCAAGAACTACAGCTGTTTAGAAGCAAAGCATTAGGGAGTAAGATAATGAGACTTCAAAATTGCCAACATTATTCAACCCCAAAGCTCCAATAGAAGCATTCACAGCTTCCCATCCTTCCCCCTGACAGTCAGTGTCTCCAGTTCACCACTGAGGAACCCAGAGAGGTGTGAAGATACAAAACCCTACACTTCCAGAACTGGAAAGTTGTCCAAAGCTTTTAACTGCACACATGTGACACGTGACTTGTCCACAGTGCTAACTGGAAACATGAGAAATCCATAGTGGTTTTCTGCCCAGGATTGCATTTGACAAGGACTTTGTGAACCAGGAGGACATATGGCTGTTTTACAGAAGAGAGGCTAAGGTAGCAGATCAAGGGCATCCAGAGTGTCTGGACAAAACCAGGGCTGGAGCTGCCTTCTGACTTCTAGTGCATCACATCAGCGACCAAGACCCAGTCTTGTCTACTCTGACTTTAACTCCTAACTTTGTGTCTTTAAGTAAATCATGACGTTCTGAACCTCAGCCTTCTCGTCTGTGAAATGTGCATAGGGATGATCATACCACAGAGCTGCTGAAAAACTTAAAATGAAATCACAGTAATCATGCTCCTTGATATTTATCCAAAACAAGAGAAAGCTTATGTCCACACAAAAACCTACACACAGATTTTTTTAGTAGTCTCTCTTCATAATTGCCAAAACTGAGAAGCAACAAAAATGTCCTGTAGATAAATGGATAGACAGACCGCAGTCCATCCAAACAATGGAATATCACTCAGGGCTAAAAAGAAATGGGCTAGCAAGCCATGAAAAGACATGGAGGAACCTTACATGCGTGTCACTGAGTGAAGGACCCCGCTCGGAAAAAGCTACACGCTGTATGGGTCCAGCTACATGACTTTTGGGTAAAGCAAAACCAGGAAAACCATAAAACTATCAGTGTTTCTAGATAGGATGAGGGAAGGATAAATAGATAATACAGAATTTCTAGGGCTTTGGAAAAACTGGATGATACCATAATAATGGATACATTATACATTTGTCCAAATTCTACAAACTACAATGCCAAGAGTGAGCTCTCAGGTAAACTGGGAACTCTGGGGAACCAGGATGTGTCGATATGGGTTCATCCTTGGTGAGAAATGGACATTTCTGGTAAGTGCTGTAGATCATGGGGGAAGCTGTGCACGTGTGGGATGGGAAATATATGTGAAATACCATCCTCTCAATTATGCTGTGAACATAAAGTGGCTAAACTAAAAAAAAAAATAGTCTTTAAAAGTATTTTTTAATTAGAAAATGTTAATAAAATGAAATCATGGTGCATCAAGCTTCTGATGTAGAATTTAGAATGTGGCCAGTGCTGCAGGAATTATTGCTGTTTATATGACGATTTCAGTTCCAAAGCCCAGTTTTTAAAAAATGTTACTTCATCCAGGGCTTTATTTGGAGTTTCAAAGGACTGTGATTGCCTCCCTGGGCTCCATTCAACTCTTTCCCTTCCTTTTCCTTTATTTTTTTTTTTAATAAAAAAATGTGATTCAAAGTGTCGATTTAGAGACAGAGAACTTTTGTTTGAGCTCTGATGTAATTTTTAGATGATTTATTCACAGCAGGTGATCTAAAATTCAGACACCTTGTTTTACCGCCTGAACTCTTTCCAATTCACTCAGTTCGGCTTTAGCTGATTTTGTAGAGACAAGGTCTAAAATTGTGTTCTATGACAGAGATTGCGATTTGGGGTTTTTTTTTGTTTTTTGTTTTTTAAGATTTTTTTGGGTGGGGGCACCTGGGTGGCTCAGTGGGTTGGGCCTCTGCGTTCAGCTCGGGTCATGATCTCAGGGTCCTGGGATCAAGCCCTGCATTGGGCTCTCTGCTCAGCAGGGAACTTGCTTCCCCCCATCTCTCTCTGCCTGCCTCTCTGCCTACTTGTGATCTCTGTCTGTCAAATAAATAAATTAGTTTTTTTAAATAAAGACTTTTTTAAGTAATCTCTACCCCCAACATGGGGTTTGAACTTACAACCCTGAGATCAAGAGTTACACACTCTACCAAGTCCCCCAGACATCCCTATTTTTACCCTAAGTAATGGGGAAGCTCTAATTTTTCCCTTTTGTTTTATCTTGTTCATCGTTGGCAGCTAAAAGAAGCACAGTCCACACCCATGTCAAAAAAGCCTCAATTCTGGGCACCCAGGTGGCTCAGTCTGTTAGGAGGTGATCAAACCCCACACTGGGCTCCCTGCTAAGCGGGGAGTCTGCGTCTCCCTTGCCCTCTGCCCCTCCCCTGCTTGTGCTCTCTCTCTTAAGTAAATAAATAAAACCTTTAAAAAAGGGGGGGTGGGGGTGGGGGAAGTCCTCACTTCCGGGTGCTTCTAAGTCTGTGTTCTAGGAGGACCATGTGTCCATTCCCTTTGTCCTGATCCATCTGTATGCTTGAATCAGTTATGAAGTCCTCTTGCTCAAACATTCTTACCCATCAACACATTCGGAGGCAAGGGACTTTGGTAGCTGAAAACTTGGGCCTCAGGACTTTGTTTTATCCCTTTTCTGTATCACCCAAGACATTTCCACTAACCCAATGGAGTACAGGTGAGGCTAAGCAAACAATTAAAAGAGAGAATCGTTGCACATTAACAGTGAGCGTTGACTGAGCATTTGTGATGCGCTGTACAAAAGAAGCAGGTTGTATGGGTGGTCTCATTTATTCTCCCCAAGAACCTGGTGAGGCTGGTACCTCAGAAATGAGAGAACTGAGGCTCATAGAGTCATCTGGATTTATAGAGCATGGACAGCAGGATTTGAACCTAAGGACCTCTGTTCTCCACCCACTTCCTGCTTCATGAGTTATGAGTGTGGGAACAAACAAGTGGATGGACTGTTGTTAGGAATGTTCCAATTATTTCTTCAGGTTCTGACCCTCCATTGGCCATGTGGAGCTCTACCGACCCCCCGATCCATGTCTTCTGCTTACTTCATTGGCTCAGTTTCATCGACATCTTTCAGGAGGCTAAGGTTGGCTAATCTCATTTTCAGTGATAATTCAGGTTTGGTTTTTTTTTTAAAGTCAGGATAATTACCCCTTGGAGCGCCTGGGTAGGTTCAGTCAATTAAGCACCTGTCTTTTGCTCAAATGATCTCAGGGTCCTGGAATCAAGCCCCATGTCAGCCTCTGCATTCAGTGGGGAATCTGCTTGAGATTCTCTCCCTCTGCCCCTCCCACTCATGCACACACTCTCTCTCTCAAATAAATAAATAAATAAATAGTTTTAAAAAGTCAGGATATCGACCTCAATAGGCCATATTTTTTTTTTTTTTAAAGATTTATTTTTTTGACAGATAGAGATTACAAGTAGGCAGAGAGGCAGGCAGAGAGAGAGAGAGGAGGAAGCAGGCTCCCAGCCAAGCAGAGAGCCCGATGCGGGGCTTGATCCCAGGACCCTGGGATCATGACCTGAGCCGAATGCAGAGGCTTTAACCCGCTGAGCCACCCAGGTGCCCCTCAATAGGCCATATTTCCCCAGTGACTTTCAGAGTCTCTCTCCTGCCCTCTTCAGACTGCTTGCATTTGAATCTCTGCTCTACCTTTTACTCACTGTTTGGCTGTACACAGATTATTTAGCTGCCTTGTGCTGTGGTTACCTCCTCTGTAGGACGTAAATAAGAATGGTATCAGTCTGATTGGGTTGCAGCAAGGACTCAGTGATGAGGACATGTTAAGTGCTCAGAGGAATGTCCAAGGACAGAAATCCTCCATCCTGTCGAGTGGCCCTGGGATCGCATTTGCACTGCATCTGGAGACAAGGGCCAACATCTCAAGGCCATTTGTGAATGACAAGAGGGAAGCAAATAGCCCTCCTCCCTTCTACCTTCCACTCTTCCTGACCCAGCTTCCATGTTGGGATTTCACACAGAAATGAACTATTCCACCGGTAATTAAACTAAAATAAAACGCTTGAGAACACTTCGCCTCCTGGTGTTGGCTAAGCCTCCTCCAATCCCAACCTTCTGCTTCTTTAGCTCTGTCCCTCACGCCGGGAGCTGTCTCTGGCAGCTCTTATTGTCCACCTGCAGCGAGCAAATCTCTTTATTGCACCGCCAGGTGTAGCTCATTTGCAGGGGAGCAGGCCTCTATGCTGATAAGGCATAAAAAATGAGCTATGGAGTAATAGTCCAGCCATATGTCCTTCCGCCTTATCTGCAAATCCCATTATCAGCAGTTTTATGGAGGCTGTTCGGGCCCCTTGGTTCTCTTATCCTCACCAACAAATGCTCTCGTTCAGTCTTTTTTGGGTCTCCTTCGGGCTACACCAATAATGGAGTATCTATTTTTTTAATTGGCCTATCAATTAAGATGTGCTTCCATTGTTTATGTAATTATTAGATTTGTCCCCCCTGTTAATCAAAGAAATGCAGATTAAAGCAAAGCTTTTTTTTTTTTTAGAAAGATAACAAACCCAGCTCTAACGCTGTCACGCGTATTTGGGGCAGTCTGAATCACTGTAACATCTCTCTCCAAGGGCTTTAGCGATGGTACATCGAGGGCCTTACAAATGCTTCTCCCTCAATAATTCCGCCGCTGAGACTCTACCCCAAGAAAACAGTCCTATAGATAAAATCATTATGCCCCAAGATGTTCATGTCAGTGTTCTTTACCATAGCAAAGCAATGATAAAAACTGAAACATTTTTAAAGGAAATGGTCAAATGAGCTATTTTAGAATCACTTCAGAGAATATTTTTATAGCAGCTTAAAATTATGCTTTCAAAGACACCATTGATTTTGGCAATACAGTGTTAAATTTTCTTAAGTGGAATACAAATGAACACAAATAGCATAATTAGAAGTGTATAAAACACAAAAATCTTTTGTTTAAAAGAAAGACAAGAAAATAGACAGACACTAATGAATGGATATGATTATGGTCAGTCCGGAGTACTGCAAGGGCAAACGAATGCCCAGAATTGGACTGGAGGGGTTCAGGGAAGCCTCTCAGAGAATCTAGAAGATGGCCAAAAGTTAGCCAGGGAAAGACGGCTCAAGGCAGAGGAACAGCACCTGCGAAAGTCCTGATAGAGGAAATGCATGCTAAACAGGAGTTACTGAGGCACAGGCGATCTTCTTCTGAGATTTATTCTCCTATCCAGAACCAGGAACTAAAATTCCCTTATGTATAATAAGGATTAATTTCATCCGCTGAAAAGAAAGCTTGCAACCGAAAGTCTGAGCTTGGCATGTATTAGGGAAGCATGGTAATAATGGTATTTACCAGTCAAGGTTGTTGTGGCACAAAGAGCGCACTTAAGTGCTTACAACAGGGCTGGCAAAGGGCCACGTGCCATGAAAAGATGCTCGATATTACTAGCCACCAGGGAAATGCAAATCAAAACCACAATGAGATACTACTTCACACCACTAGCAGGACTATAATAAAAATATAGATAAGAGCAAGTGTTGACGAGACTGTGGAGAAACTAGAACCCTCACGCATGGCTGGTAGGGTTGTAACATGGCACCACCCCTTTAGGAAATGGTGTGGGCAGTTCCAGTGACCCCAGATCCAACGTTTCCATTCTCTTGTATACATTCTCAGATGCATAGATGTATGCATATATATACATATACCCAAAAGAAAGTAAAGCCTACATCCACACAAAATTTGCACAAGAATGTTCTATAATAGCATTAGCTATAATAGTAAAATGTGGAAACAACCCAAATGTCCCTCGACAAATAGAGATGAATAAAATGTGATATAGCCATACACTGCCATGTTACTCAGCAATAAAAAAAAAATAGGGTACTGCTAGATGCTGCATGAATGAACCTTGAACACAATATGCTAAGTGAAAGAGGCTGTCACATAGGCCCAGATATTGTGTGATTCCACTGATATGAGGCGGCCAAAATAAACAAATCCATAGAGGCGGAAAGCAGAGTGGTGGTTGCCTAGGGCTGGGTGTTGAGGGGAGATAACGAGTAACTGCCAAGAGGTACAGGGTTTCTTCTGAGGCGATGAAAACATTCTAGATGTTGGGGCGCCTGGGTGGCTCAGGCAGGTAAGCATCCAACTCTTGGTTTCAGCTCAGGCGAGGATCTGAGGGTCCTGAGATCCATCCCTGTATGGGGCTCTGTGCTGGCCCTGGAACCTGCTTAAGATTCTCTCTCTCAGGGCGCCTGGGTGGCTCAGTGGGTTAAAGCCTCTGCCTTCGGCTCAGGTCATGATCTCAGGGCCCTGGGATGGAGTCCCATATCAGGTTCTCTGCTTAGCAGCGAGCCTGCTTCCCCCCAACCCCCACCTCACCTGACTCTCTGCCAACCTTGATCTCTGTCTGTCAAATAAATAAATAAAATTTGAAAAAAAGAAAAAAAGATTCTCTCTCCCCCTCTGCACCTCCCCACCCACCCACACTTGCTCACACACACACACACTCTCAATAAAAAAATATGGTATATGAATTTTATTTTAATAAAGCTGTTATAAGAAATATATATATGGGGGGCACCTGGGTGGCTCAGTGGGTTAGGTGTCTGCCTTCAGCTCAGGTCATGATCCCAGGATCCTGGGATCGAGCCCCAAGTCAGGCTCCCTGATCAACAGGGGGTCTGCTTCTCCCTCTGTCCCTTCCCCTGCTCATGCCTGCATGCTCTCTCTCTCTCTCTCTCTTGCTCGATCACCTGCTCACTCTCAAATAAACAAATAAGATCTTTAAAAAAAAATTAGGGACAAGCACCTGGGAACACAGTATGTACTTCATATTAGCTAGTATCATTATTATTCAATAAATAACTCTTACATCCCTCCTTCCTAAGAGTGAAATCTTTCCTCGTAATCAGAGCTGTAGATAGACCAGGAAATTTTCTAAATCAGAGGTGTCAAATCCAAAGGCCTGCGAGGACCAGGCAGAAGCCAAGAAGGGGCCGTGAGTCAATTGAGTGGGCTCAGCATAAGGAGTGGGAGAGACTGAAACTGGGAAGCTCAAGGCTCTTCTAAAGAAAGCAGTGACTGCCTCTCAGCCTCCAGTCACGTGAGAAGGCAAGCCCAGGATTAGCAAAACTGGGTTCTCAAGAGAAGCAGAAATTCAGACTCTTATGTGAAATCTATTGACTTTTAAGTGTGGGCACCTACTTTAAAATGTCATAAATGCTGAGAAGGTCAAAATCTGCATCTGAGCCAACGTATCAGCAAGCACGTGTCGGTCCTCAAGCCGGCTTGCTCTCTCTGTTCCGAGCGCTTTAGCCTGATTCCCAAAATGATCGCCGAGCCTCCTAAAGCCAAGTTGACCCCCTCACTGCCTCCGCCAGAATTCACCCAAGCTGCAAAAAGAGACAGAAGAATTCATACATAAATCCAGAGTCCCAAAACATTCTCATAGATGCCAAGGTAACAGTAGGGTGTCATGGAGAGAGCTTGGGGTGCCCCCGTTTTGATTCCTAATCTAATTAGAGAACCCTATAACAGAGTCTTTATTCAAAGACCAAATTTAATTTGCAATTGAATGTCTCCAGCGAAGCCAGTTTTTATTAATTTCCAGCACAACATTCAGATATCCTGGCCAGAACTTCAATATGTTCTTATTTAGTGTTTAATCGTCTAATGCATTAAAATTAGTTATTTCAGTTTTATGGCAAACTGTCTACAGCCAGCATCCAGGCTGGGCACCCCATGCTTCTCCTCCCCAGTCAGCTGGGGAGATGTCAGTGTAATTATTTAAGGGGTTGAAAGGTAAAGGGCATGGAATGGGAAGGGAAATGAGCCTACAATTATGCACTAACGCTTCAACAGGGAAGCAGATGGCATTCCTTGCATAAATTATTATTTATCCATGGAATTCCCCTCTGCCTATTACCAAATCAACCCTTTTAAGAAATTCTTTGTTGGGTTGGCCAGGGTCCAACCTCTACTTCCCTCCCCCTCTTCTTGCCTGCAGAGACAGAGTGAGGGTGATAATTCCAAGATGGCCCACAGACAGCAGGCAAGGGTTTCCAAAGGCACAGATATTCCCAGTCCGTTTGGACTGAAGGGCAAAGAGAGGAGTCCACTTTACCTCGTAAACTAGAAGCTGGGTGCAAGCAGAAAGTGATGAGCAGAGTCACCAGCCTGGTCTTCACCCCCAAGTCATAAGACCTACCCCACATGGACACCCACCAAGACACCAGCTAGAGCACACAGCTTGCCACTGACCCTGCATTCCCTCACAGGTCCCTTGAAGAAGCCCCTGAGGGGCGCCTGGGTGGCTCAGTGGGTTAAAGCCTCTGCCTTCGGCTCAGGTCATGATGCCGGGGTCCTGGGATGGAGCCCCGCTTCGGGCTCTCTGCTCCGCGGGAAGCCTGCTTCCTCCTCTCTCTCTGCCTGCCTCTCTGCCTAGTTGTGATTTCTCTCTGTCAAATAAATAAAATATTAAAAAAAAAGAAGCCCCTGAGGTAGTCAATAGCGTTCTCATCTGAGAAAATAAAGAAATCAGAAGCTCAGAAGCAAAGACTATCGCTCAAAGCAGCTTTCATTTCTGAGAGCATGTATTCCCAAGTAACCTTCAGGATAATTCTAAGAAGCAGTTATCAACACTACAGAAACTGGAGAAACTGAGGCTCATTTCAGTGAAGTAATTTTCCCAAGGCTCCACACCCAAAGTCAGTGTCAGCATTTGACCCTAATCTCATAGGGATGCATAGGACTGCCAGGGCTTATAGGATTGGGGGACTGTGTCCTCTCCCCTGGGCACCATCGCTGCCCTTCCTCTGCCCTCGTCCCCTCACCAACACAAAGTCTACTGCACAAAGCAAATATGTTGCTAACCTGTTATAGAACTTCCCAGGCAGATAGAGAGAGAGAGAAAGTATGCTTTACCAGGTCCTTTGGAGGGCAAGGACCCGTCCATTTATATGAATTCATTGTCTTGACACTCATGTTCTCTTTGACCCCCCCAAATGCCTTTGCCATTATGCACCACGGAAAGGGGTAGCAGTGAGAGGTGAAGTGATCTCTTTGATTCCTCCAGCATTTCCCATAGGAAACTTTCCCCCAGTCTGAGCATCAGCAGCAGAGAAATAACAAGTGCCTGGTCCCAGTGTCTCCGAAACTTGAGAGTAGAGCAGATCCAGGCGAGCTGTAGGATCAGAAGGACTTGGCGAGGCATCCCATCTCCTGTACTCTCTGTGTGAATCTGAGCAAGTCTTTGTAACACCGCCCTTTGCTCATCTATTAAACGGAATACCAATCCACACCTCGTAGTGTTACTGTAGAGATTTAGGGAGAGCTTACAGTGTCTGTCTAACATTGTGCACTCACAGAGACGATGCAGTTCACTTCATGACCAAGTTCATACACAGAGCAACAGAAAGAGAGAGGGGATTCATGAAGCCATACTTAGGAACATTCTTCAATGGCTTTATTATTTTCTGCGCTAGTCCATTTCTGTGAAAAATGTTGATCACGGCCAATTACATTGATTGTATGACCCTGGAAAGGGTCCTCACTTTCCATGGGAAAAGTCTGACACTGTGAGCTTCTCCCTGCCTGGTACTTATCACCATATTCCCACACTTCCCTCCTCTCTTCAATTCTGGTGGATTTTCCTCTGGGTGGGCTTATAAAAGTGGGAGGAAAGAGAGCTACGGGGGTGGTGTTTAAAGCTGTGCTGAACTTTGGTTTGGTTTTGATTTTATTGCTTTTGTTCTTTGGTCAGCAAGTCCAGTTGACTTCTCTGGGCTGGCTCCTGTCTTCATCCACTTGCCTCCAACCATCTCGGGTCTCACCTGTCATCCAGGACACATGCACACAAAGCTTGTCTGTCCATGGAACTGAAGCAAGGAGGAATTCTCAAAGCTTTTCTCTCTCTTTTGAATGAAACTGGGCTGAGTTGGGAATGCCTCCTCTTGGAAGCTCCCTCTATTTGCCAAGAGCCCATCATGTACCAGGCACAATGTTGGTTAGACCCAGTAGACCACATGGTCTGTGAATGGCAGACCAGGCAGCAGGGCAACATGTTGGCTTTGTTGGCCAATGCAAATGTGAATAAACCACAATCTTCCTTGACCCTAGAAGCTTCTAGTCAAGAAGTCGGACATGAAAACCCACCAAAGTAGTAAACTGTTAGATTCCTTATCATGAAAAGATGAGAGGATGGTTAAAGCCCTCAAAGGAAGAGGGAAACCATCAGAAAAAGGGGAAACCATCAGAAAAAGCTCCTAGAAAAGCAAACATTGGCTGGATTATCAGCTGGATTCCTAAAACCTAAAAGCAGAGATTCCAGACCAACAGCCAGAGGGCTAAATCCATTCCACAGACATGTTTTGTGTCTACACATAATTTTTAAAATTAGTTGCCAACATTTTAAAACCTGAACTCCCACCTTCCCTAAGGAACTGGAAGACCCCTATTGAAGGGGTTGACTAGCAGGTTGTTGCAAAGCAGCTGTCAGCCTCCCACAGGCAAATGGTCTCCAGTTTGGCACAGTCCCCACCGCTCCCTATTGTTTTCCTGATTTACATTCCCTGCCAGGCCCCCGTAAGCATCTGAGTTAGCCACCCTTGAACTAAAATTTGATAGGAAGAAATGTGGGCTAGAAGTCAAGAGTTTCTAAATCTGGATATTGGTCGATGCTTCGAAGGAAAAGTTTTTCCAGCGTCTAGGCCAACTCACCAGGGCATGAAAGCAGATGCAGATCTCAGCGCAAGCCTTAGTGAACTGGGGACAAAGCTACTCCCTTGTTCTGTGCCTCTTCCAGGACCACTGCTTGGTGGCCAGCCCCTGGACAGCAGAGGAATTCAGTTAAAGGAGGGAAAGTCTCACACAGTGCCTTGGTTTGTATTAAATAGGAACAATGTAAAATGCTGCCTTCCAGAGCCTTCAGAATTTTGCTCTTTCTGTATGAACAGGTCTATAAAAGGGCACATGCTCAGAAGAGTAAGTCCTGTAGCAGTTGGTGATGGGAGAGGGGTGTAGCTGCTGGAACCAGGAACTGGCCAAACACCAGGTAATCTCTTTGTGATGCCAGACCTCACTTTCTCCTCTGTCCAGTGACAAGCTTGTCTCAGTTCACAATTTTTCATGCTTGGTGAAGAGATAGAGCCTCTAGATGTTATGCAATTGTCTATGGG
This sequence comes from Meles meles, assembly GCF_922984935.1. Classification (NCBI taxonomy): domain Eukaryota; kingdom Metazoa; phylum Chordata; class Mammalia; order Carnivora; family Mustelidae; genus Meles; species Meles meles. The sequence continues at coordinate 13,547,023 of NC_060066.1, read as the reverse complement.
GGACCGTGAAATGGTGATGCATTAAACTTAAAATAGCTCAATAAATAATTTTCTGCTAAATCAAGGATCCACACTAACAACAGTTAACATTCACTTCGTGAATGTGTGGGCGAGGCACAAGGCTCTGTAGGAAATGTATCAGCTCGCTGAGTTCTTACAGCATCTTCAATAAGATGGGTGCTACAGTTAAGGTAGTCCCATTTTACAGATGAGAAAAGTGAGCTTCAGGGAGGTCATGGGACTTGCCAGATTTAACAAGTCAATCCCCCAGCCTCTGCTCATATTCTAGATTCTTTTTTTTGTAATAGTTTGTTTGTGTGTTTGTTTGTTTGTTTGTTTTAAGATTTTATTTATTTGACAGAGAGAGAGAGATCACAAGGAGGCAGAAAGGCAGGGAGAGAATGAGAGGGAGAAGCAGACTCCCTGCTGAGCAGAGAGCCCGATGCGGGGCTCGATGCCAGGACCCTGAGATCATGACCTGAGCCGAAGGCAGAGGCTTAACCCACTGAGCCATGCAGGTGCCCCCCTATTCTAGATTCTTGTAGAGCCAAAGAGTAATCGAAAAAGTCTACCCATTAGATTTCTTACCCAGTGGTACATGAGCGCGCATCCTTTCTCTCTAAAAGGATTAACAGATCCCTCTCTTTGGAGCCGGCTTTGATGCCTCTGACATGGGACATTTGCACTCTCCTGGAGAAGGAAAAAAAGAGGGCCCTTCTCTGACACATTGAAAAGACCACATAGAGCCCATTTTCTCCAGGCGTCCCCTTGATTCCACTCCGATAACAAAGTTTGTGATTCCAAACAACTTAACTAGAAGTTCTCCAAAACTGCTTCCAGCTCCAGACTTTCATTATTCAGTCTGGTGGTCACCAGCAAGGGTGGTAAGGGGAGATGCCACAGGGAAAACAGGGCTTACTCTGGGCCCTGGAGGAAGGGCCATTCTTGGATAAATCTAGAAGAGGCAATGAGATCGGAAGGAGTGCCTGAACAAAAGTTCTGAGGTGGGGACTTGCGTTTCCGTAGGAGTGACTCTAAATCACCTGTTTCTCTGAAGTGCAGGGCAGGTGGGAAAGAGAAGGCAGAGAGCAGACGCAGGAGGGCCTGGAAGGCCGAGCTCAGGAGGCAGAGCCTCAAACTCTTTCCTGGCCACTGGAAGGCCCTGGAGACTTTCAAGTGTGGAAGAGAATGAGTCCGCGCACGTGGAAAAATGAAGTGCTAAGCTTTCTAGTTTCTACCATCAGGAGTCAGGCACAAGATGGTTCCAGCAGCTACATGTAGCTACATGCGGGAAAGGGAAGGACAAGCTGGAGAGGTGGGAATGACCTCAGCACAATGTGGAGCTATGCCAGGGACTCTCAAACAGACACACCAGCCGACACCTTTCTGTGGTTTGGCCGTGCTGGGCATGCGAGGACATTCAGGAGTAAGCCCCACCCTTCTGTGACAACCCAAAATGTCTCGGGACCTTGCCAAATATTCCCAGGGAGGCAGAATACCCTCCAGTTAAGAGCCATCATTTTATGAGAATCCAAAGGGCAATCATTTCTGAAAGCCATCAGTTTCCCTTTAGAGCAGCAAAGTCCAGAGGGAACATGGGAAAGAGGTCATTGGCTTTGGTGATGGGAGTTCACAGGTACCTGCTAGAAAGCTCCTTTCAGATGGAGTTACAGATGAACAGTCTAAAAAGAACAACCAAGGGTGAGCTACCAGCAGAAAGTCAGAAGCCTTGGTTTGGGACTTCTACAAGTCCATGTAAGAACAGGCTCCTATCCCCATCGGCTTCCAAAGGAAGGTCGAGATTTAGAAGCTAAATCTTTTTTACAATGACCTCCACAAAGAGATTACCTGATGTTTGGTGACTAATTCCTGACCTCCCTAGGGTCCATCCTAGGGACAGATGTCGCCCAAAAGGACCATAGCAAAGATGGGCCAAGTGAGCGACAAAGTGTGGAGACTTCGGAGATTGGCTTAGGGTTGGCACTTACAGAACAATAAACCTAGCCTTTGAAGAGGCTAAACAAAGGAACCATTTGTCTGCTCCAGCAGCTACAAAGGGACGTAGGTTCTGGAGGACTGAGGAGTAAAAGAATGCCAAGCTGGAGAGGAGACTAACGTTTAGTGGGTCAAGCCCAGACCCTCTGCCAGGACCTGAAGTCAGTGGGTAAGAGAGAAACCAAATATACTCAATGTGACACGGGGAATGTAGAGTCTAGGGTTTTAAGTTAAAAACATCTATTTTTTTTTCCTTCTTGGTCGCTTTACGTGATGCAGAGAAGGGGTGGGAAGAGGGAGACATTTTAAAAACATGCATTTTTTAAAATGTACCAAGATTTTCTTCACTGCCTTTTTTGTTATCATTCCTACAAAGGAACGATTGGCCAGATTTCATCTGCTCCTCTGCTGAAGAGCTTTCCAGTGTTCCTCTCACTGGGACACTGGCGTGAAAATGCTGGTGAGACCTTCTTTGTCTTTAACATTCCCTAGCCAGCTTGGGTTTGGATCTCATGGCCCTTCTTTCAAAATGATCTTTCTTCTGGAGATACAGATTTATCATTTTCCCCTCTCTCCTCCCTCCTTGTCAGGCCCCACATGACTTCAGGGGGTTTTGAAATTATAAGCCAGCCTTCCTTGGTGGGGGGTTGAGGGTTTTCTTTCTCACCACCATGTTGAAACTGGTTGGATCACTGGGGTCCAGTTTCTGTCTGTATTAGTCACTGCTCTTATCTGTCAAAGATCAACTCACCGGTAGGAAACTTCTAGGGGGGCGGGGGAAGAGATATTCAAAGAAGAGGGGAGATAGGAACTGGTGTTATATCATGTAAGGCACACATTCTGAATCTCACCTTTTGCGTCTCTGGAAAGAGTAGAGAAAGTTGGATCAAATTGCTCATTCTTTCTGCACACCCTTCTTTTTTCCCTCAGCCTAAAAGTGGCATCCACAAAGTCATTGTGAGAATATGCGTTTGTGAGAATTAATCATTCTTAATTTGTACCGTCCTGGAGGGAAGAATGTTCCCTGCAGTGACATAGTGTTCTCTTCCAGGAGAATCTCACTAGACTATTTACTTGGAGTCCCAACCCTGTGCGTTATCACAGAGCTGCCCTACTGGAGACCTGCCTCTTCTTAGAACCCCAACAACACCCTAAAAAAGGAAAGACACAGCCTTAGAGTGTCCCTAGACCAGCAAACCAGGAATGTTTGGTCAACAGACACTTACTACTGACTTCCAAAAGGAGGTAGAAAGTCCAAATTGTCCCTTAAATGGTATCCTTAAAAGATAAGCCCAACAGCATCTCTGGGTGATTAGGATTACAAACTCTTTCCATTCTCTGATTCCTTTGTTTTTCTATTTTACATTTTTCCTTTCACAATGAGCATGCACCACTTTGGTCATCTGCAAAGATAATATTCCTTTTAATCTCCCCAGCCGTGTTCAACCCAGCAAATGTCTACTCTGGATCAAGTAATTCTTAAAAATTTCTAAAAGACAATGGAGTCCCCTGAGCCTGGTGGAGATCTGATTTTCTGTTTCCTTGACTATAAAATGGGATAGCCCCTACTTCCTTTGGAGGAACGAAACCACGCCAGGCTGTTACTTGAAAGTAATACCCCAGGTGATGTCACCAAACTGGGGGAAAGTGAGGTTGAGTCCTGAAGCCACAAGCAGGATATCTGCCTGGGGTTCACACATCTAAAACCGGTCCCACACCAGGCTGTATAATTCAATAGTCAGACATTAAGATAGGACATATGGGCCATCTTCAACAGCTTTCAAAATCTACCCTCTGAGGTCAAGCTAAACCTACTTTTGCTGTTGTTTGATTAGATTGGATGGTTGGGGGTTTTATTGTTTTTGTTTTTGTGTGTCCTTGGATTGTAGTCAGTTAACCTCCAGCAGAGCAAAGACCAAAGTGCCAGATTCCTGGGAAACAGCCCCAAGAGGCCTCTTGCAGGAAGGATCTCCTGTTGCCAAATTTCCTGAGGATATACCTAGGTGATCAGACACTGTCAAGCATCCTGCTCATCATAAAGAGAGGACTTGAGATACTCACACCCACGAAACATACAACGTCAATTCCCTTCACATTTGCTGCAACATTTACCGCCCAGTTGTTTCCGTAGGGAAACTTTTTAAACAAAATATTCCGTTACACTCCTTTCCAGTGGACTCTCAAATGCCCCTCCCCCATCAGTATCAAAATATCTGGCTGTTGTTAACTAGACCTGTTTTGGGGGGGGGGGAATGTTTTTTTGTTTTTTGTGTGTGCGTGTTTTTTTTAATAATAGCAAGACCCAAAAAGCCATCCCCTTCCACTGTGCCTCGCCTTCCCCAAAGAATCCAAGATCCTGCTTTAAAACTCGATGGTTAGGACATGATGGGTTTCTAAGACTTAAGGGCTAAATCTTGTTTTGTTGCTTCAGAGTTTCGTTGGACATTTTTTTTTTCGTGTCTGTACTTGTTAATTATTACGTGTTTTCCATAAATAGCATCAGTTCTCCATGGGGTGATATTCATTGTCGCTAAGTAGTGATGGATTTATTTTCACCACTGCTTTTGCGGTCGAACAGCTGCCTCTGAGCCCTTTTTCCTTCCAGAAATTCCTCTTCCTTCCTCTCCTTTGCACCGGCCTGAAGGAGTCGGTAGGGAGGGAGCTGGAAACTCGTTTTAAGGAACCGCCCCATCCTTAGCCCCACAAAAAACCCTGCGCTCCAGATGCCCCTGCCCCCACCAACCTTCCTCCCTCAGTTGACATCCGGACGCGGTGATCCCGGCTGCCAGTAGAGGGCACACTTACTTTACTTTCGCAAACCCCGGCGCGGGTGCAGCCCCGGGAGGGGACGGGGAAAGACGCTTTGCAGCAAAACCTTGACTTGGGATTGGTTGGTCCCTTCCCAGGCGTTTGCGGCGAAGGCCCAGAGGCCGGAATAATATGCAATCCTTAAAGTCAGATTGCGCTGTGCGCTTGATTTGGAGGAAGTTGCTACTCATTTAACAATTGAACGCTGAGCTGCAAACTCAACGGGTAATAATTTATCTCAAACACGCTCTGCAAGATCTTCTCCTCCCCCCTCCCCGAATTTTCTTGTTTGGAATGGGGGTGGGGGGAAGGAAAAATTTACTTAAAACGCTTTTGGGTGGGAAGATTCCCTTTGTTTTTAATGCCCCCGTGTAATTCCAAATAGCAAATCCCAAGGGAACATGATTATATATTAAATGCAGATTAATGTAGGGAGCGAATAAATCATGTGCCGTGTCGGGTAACATTCTGGATTGAATTGTATATAGATTGAACACTGTGGTGTTCAGAAAAAAATTTAGAGTCAGTGAACTAGGAAATTAATGCTTGAAATTTGGCCAATGTTTAATTGACCCAAGACCCATCAAAAAGACATGGAAGTAATATTTGTCTCCTCTTACTTTGATAAGAATCGATGCATTTTTGTTTTTATTTTTTTTATTATTATTTTGCATGATCTCGATTCCAATAATAAGGGGAAAGAAGACACAGAAAGGAAGTAAATGTCCGGTTTGTCCGAGGAGGAAAGAGTTAACGGTCTTCTTCACCAGGGTCTCTGCAAACTCCCAAGGCCGGGTCCTCCAGCTCGTCTCCTCCCTCGCCTTCTGAGAACTCCAGTCCCGAGGTTTGCGGGGGGAGTCCCCCCCTTAAAAAAATTCTCGCGTCTAGCGCCTTTGATTTCCCCCAAACCTGGGAACCCCGGCCTGGTGCAAACTGGCGCCACGGGGCGCAAAGAGGATTTGTCTCTTTTCTGAAACCTGGCTGCGGAATTGGGAACTCCCGAGTGAGAGGCGTGGGGGTGGGATACCGGTGCAGACCGGCAGAAAGCGGGCGGGGGAGGGTCCTCCGCCGCGCGCACCCGCAATCGCGCTCCTCCCTAACTCCAGTTGGGGAGTACGTAGGAAAGGTCTCAGGGATTAGCGCGTCCTCGGCGAACAGCCGGCTCCCGCCGACCCCACTGTAGGTCTGCGTGGGAGGGGCGGGGCCGAGGGTGTCTGCTGCTTAGGCAGCAAATTGAGGGATTCATTCGCGGTGGAAGGTACCCAATCGCGATAGATCGCTGCAGGCGTATAAGGCATAACACCGCAGGCAAATGCAGTGGTGTTTATTCATAACGCGCTCTCCAGGTATACGTGGCAGTGGGTTGCTGAGTTATTTTAATATTCCAGGCATCATTTTCCTCCTTATATCTCCTTATATCTCTTATCATTTATCCCCATCGACACTAACACCTTACACACTCAGAGCGCGCGCCTATGAATTCCCCTGCTTCCTTCCCATGTTCATAGGACTGATTTTCCAAACGCTGCTCTGTCCCCAGCCTTCGGGAGGCGCCCGTCCGCCCAGGACGTGCGTGGCGGGGCGGCGGGTACATGGTGTATGCTGTGTTGAAGGCTCAGCTGTTCCGCCTGCGATGATTTAAGCACGCAGGACAAGTATGCGGTTTGTCAACGCGAGCGCTGCGCCAGAGGAGCGGCGCAGAAAGGGAGAGGGTTTGAGCGGGAGCAAAAGAAAATGGTAGGTGCGCAGTTAATTCAAGCTGCGCTCTGACTGTTTACATCCGATAGCTCCGCGCACTGGAGTGCCAGGCCGAAAAGGGCTGAGTCTCCTCCCCGCTCCCCCACCCCTGGCCCTCCCTCCGCAGAATCGGCCCTCCTCGGTTCCCAAAGAGGAGGGCGGGGGAGAGAAAAAAAAGATCCTCTCTAGCGAATCCCCGCCCACCGGCCCTTTATATACGAGGGTCTGCGCAGTCGAGGACCCCCGAGCTGCGCTTCTCCCCGCTGCCGAAGCTGCCGCCGCCGTCGCTGCGCCCGGGCCGCCGCCTGGCTTCCAGCCGGCCTTGGGAAGGGCAGGGCTATTCAGAGCTTGGCGGGAAAAAGAGAACAGAGGGGGGCGGGATCGTGCTTAGCAATATAAAACCCGGTTTTCAGGCTTTATTCGACTCGCTGTAGTAATCCCAGCGAGAGACAGAGGGAGTGAGCGGGCGCGCCCGCTAGGGTGGAAGTGCAGAGCTAGCCGAGCGAGCCGAGTGGCGCTCCGGGCGCCCGGGGAAGAGAGATCCGGAGCGAAAAGGGGCTTCGCCTCCGGCCCAGCCGCCCCCACCCCACCCGGCCCGCCGACCCCCGCCAGCCGGGCACAATCCCCCGCCGCACCCACGAAACTTTGCCCGTTGCCGCGGGCGGACACTTCCCCTGGAACTTACAAGACCCGAGCGAGAGCGCGACTCTCCCGACGCGGAGGGGCTATTCTGCCTATTTGGGAAGACACTTCTCCCCGCCGCTGCCCGCGACCGGGTCCTCTGAAAAGCGCTCCTCTCTGCTTTTTGGACGCTGGATTGCCTTCGGATAGTGGAAAACCCGGTAAGCACCTGGACTATTTGTCTTTTCAATTATTTTCCCTACCGCCTTAATGCTGTGCCGCGACGAGTCGAAGTCGAATGCCCGAACTGGGGTGTCGTCTCAGCCATTCGTGCGTTATTGACACTTTTTTTCAGAGTAGTTGTGGTAGCTCGGGGTGGGGTGAGGACGAACCAGAACTGGATGGGGGAGAGTGGCTTGTCAAGATGGGAGGGGAGAAGACAGAGAGACAACGGGTGCGTTCCTAAAACTCGTCTTTAGAGATTTTTGCTTATTTTGCTTATGTGTATTGACTCTGCCCCCGACCAGCTGGACATTCCTGCTTTATTGCACTAATTGCTTTTGCTTGGGGGGGTGGGGGGGGTGTGCTGTACTTCGCGGTGGACAGAGCCCTGTACATCCTGAGCTCCTGGGAGTAAGAATTACAAATTGCGTGTGGGAGCCAGAGAGCTCCGCAGCCGCTGACTTTTCCGCGTCTCAGAAAGGGCATTTAAATTTCGTCTTACCGCATTTCTGACAGCCGGAGACAGACACTGCGGCGCGTCCCGCCCGCCGATCCCCACGACGTTTCCCGTTCACTCCCTGCTCCTTTTAAGAAGTTGGCGTTTGGCTTTTTAGACGAATAATAAAAATAGGGATCTTGGGCTTCCGAGGTACTGGTTGGGACTCGGTGTTGGGTAGGCGCAAGGACCAGGGAAAGGGAGGCTGGGCAGGGATGTGTCCGATTCTCCTGGAATCAAGGACTTGGGGGAAGCGAGGGCAAATCTCCGCAGTCATCCTTGGCTCTCCCGCCGCCGCCTCTGGTGTCCCCCGTGCCCCTGAGATGAGGAGGGACGACTAGGAGCGGGACTCGGGGCTTTGCCAGAACAGCTGCTACCCTCGGCGGGTGAGGGGAAGACGCCCGGCTCCGGGCGCAGAATCGCAGCAGGGGCTCTGGCGCAGTTGCGTCGCCGTATTGGGTGTTGAAGGGAGGTGCCCTTGTTATTATCTAACACCCCCTTTTATTTATTGGGGGGGTGTTACGGCCGGCGTAGAGGCTCGCCCCACCAGCCGGCGAGAGACACGGAGAAAAGCCGGCGGAGGAAGGAAGGGGGACGCGCTGGGGGTGGGGATGGGGGGGCGGCGAGGGGGGGCTGGGAAGGGCGGCGGCGCCCGCGGGGGAAGGAGCGCGGCGAGGGCGCGAGTGGGAACGGGCGCGGCGCTGAGGGGCCCGGCGAGGGAGGGGGCCGCGCGCTGCCGCTCCCGCCGCGGCGCCTCTCGCCTTCTCCTTCAGGTGGCGCAAACTTTGCGCCTTCGGTTCGGCGGATTGTATTCCCAGCTGCCGCCTCCCCCGGCCGCTTAAGGAAGCTAAAGCCGATTTCGATTGCTCGGAGGCGGCGGGGCGGACTCCCGGCCTTCGCGCTCCGGGCTCCAGGGGGAGACGCCATCTCCGCGGGCGCTCCGCAGCTGGTTCACCAAGTGTGTGTCCCAGATAGCAGGGGGCCACCTGGGGGAGGGGGGTAAAAGGGTGCCCTTCTTCCCGCCACCAGCCCCCTCTGGCTAGCGCTCGAAGGGGAGCGAGGGGTTCGGCATCGGGGAGCGCGCTGCGCCGGGCTGCACCCACCCAGACCCTCTTAACTCAAGACCGCCCCCTCTTTGTGTGCCCCCCTCAGCAGGCTGCCGCGATGCCCCTCAACGTCAGCTTCGCCAACAGGAACTATGACCTCGACTACGACTCGGTACAGCCTTATTTCTACTGCGACGAGGAGGAGAACTTCTACCAGCAGCAGCAGCAGAGCGAGCTGCAGCCGCCGGCCCCCAGCGAGGATATCTGGAAGAAATTCGAGCTGCTGCCCACCCCGCCGCTGTCCCCGAGCCGCCGCTCGGGGCTCTGCTCGCCCTCCTACGTTGCAGTCGCGTCCTTCTCCCCCAGGGGGGACGACGACGGCGGCGGCGGCAGCTTTTCCACCGCTGACCAGTTGGAGATGGTGACCGAGCTGCTGGGAGGGGACATGGTGAACCAGAGCTTCATCTGCGACCCAGACGACGAGACCTTCATCAAAAACATCATCATCCAGGACTGCATGTGGAGCGGCTTCTCGGCCGCCGCCAAGCTGGTCTCTGAGAAGCTGGCCTCCTACCAGGCTGCGCGCAAAGACAGCAGCAGCCCGAGCCCCGCCCGCGGGCCCGGAGGCTGCTCCACCTCCAGCCTGTACCTGCAGGACCTGAGCGCCGCCGCCTCCGAGTGCATCGACCCCTCCGTGGTCTTCCCCTACCCGCTCAACGACAGCAGCTCGCCCAAGCCCTGCGCCTCCCCGGACTCCACCGCTTTCTCTCCGTCCTCGGACTCTCTGCTCTCCTCGGCCGAGTCGTCCCCGCGGGCCAGTCCCGAGCCCCTGGCGCTCCACGAGGAAACACCACCCACCACAAGCAGCGACTCCGGTAAGCTGAAGCCCTCCTGGCCTGTCAAAGGGAGCGACTGGGTCTCCTATTAAAGATTTTTCTCAGGCGGCTCATTCAACTGGCCACTTCAGCAGACCCAGCCTTTTTTCTTTAATCAGATTTGGGAAGGGAAATGTTAGATCTGGAAGGATCTGGGAGCTCTTCATTCCGGAACACTGGGCTTTAGGGTTCCCTCCCATACCTTCTAAGACTGCCCCCTTGGCCAGCCCCTTCCTCTCCCTCCCTCCCCTTAGGAATTTCATTTGGGTTTTTAAATCTTCTAGCTTATCTTGCAACTCAATCCACTCCCTCTTACTTTTCTTAAGCATTTTAATTGCACTGGGGTGGGGGGGGGGGGGTGTGAGGGTGTGTGTGAAGGGGGATAAGTGAGGATTGATCCCTGAGAATGAATGAATTGCCTCCCTCCTATGTTCTAAGAAACCGTTGGGATTTCCGGGACTACAGATCCACCAAAAAAATAAACCAGGGCAATGGACCCAAGCAGAGCAGCCTCCCCACCGGGTGCTGTGAACCAGTGAAAGTGCCTTAAGGACTGATGAGCTGAGGAGTTGGGATCTGTTTAGCCTGTTTTGAACACTTAAAATTAAATCCTTGCCAAAATTGGACTTTTTTTCCTTCCTCCACCCCTAGAACTTTCTGGCAAAGCCGCAAGAATTTTTTTTTTTTTCTTTTTACACTTCCAGTAAAATAGGGAGTTGCTAAAGTCCTACCAAGAGATTTGGAGCTATTATTTGCAACACCTGAAGAGTTCTTGGTACAATCCCTTAAAAATAGGAGGTGCTTGGGAAATGGGCTTTGCTTTGGGTGTGTCCAAAGCCTCATTAAGTCTTAGGTAAGAACTGGCATCAACGTTTTATCCTGGTAAATTGTAATTTTCTTGTCTGTGCCACGAACCTAGCTGTCATTCTCCCTTTCTGACTCCGGCCTTCGTGGCAAGAAGAGCAGGATTGATAGGCTAGTTGGTTCTCTGGGGATGACTTGGTGCCAGGGCTCTTTCTCCCATAGTAATGCCTTCTATTTACACAGCATTCATTTAATCTAGTCATTGATAGCTTTAAGGAAACGTGGCTAACCGGGTGGTTTCTGTTTCCTTTCTTAAAGAGGAAGAACAAGAGGATGAAGAAGAAATTGATGTTGTTTCTGTGGAAAAAAGGCAGCCCCCTGCCAAAAGGTCAGAATCGGGGTCACCCTCGGCAGGAAGCCACAGCAAACCCCCTCACAGCCCGCTGGTTCTTAAGAGATGCCATGTGTCCACCCATCAGCACAATTACGCAGCGCCCCCCTCCACCAGGAAGGACTATCCAGCCGCCAAGAGGGCTAAGTTGGACAGTGGCAGAGTCCTGAAACAGATCAGCAACAACCGCAAATGTGCCAGCCCCAGGTCTTCCGACACAGAGGAGAATGACAAGAGGCGGACACACAACGTCTTAGAACGCCAGAGGAGAAACGAGCTGAAACGGAGCTTCTTTGCCCTGCGTGACCAGATCCCAGAGTTGGAAAACAATGAAAAGGCCCCCAAGGTAGTCATCCTTAAAAAAGCCACCGCATATATCCTGTCGGTCCAGACTGAGGAGCAGAAGCTCATTTCAGAAAAGGACTTGTTGCGGAAGCGGCGAGAACAGTTAAAACACAAACTTGAACAGCTAAGGAACTCTGGTGCCTAAGTCCACCTATTGGAGGGAGGAACTGGAATTGCTCATGAATTCTCATTTGTTACTAAGAGAAAGTAAGGAAAAAGGTTCCTTCTGACAGAACTGTAGCAACCTCTCCTATCTGAACTTTTTTCAAATGCATGTTCAAGTGCAACCTCACAACCTTGGCTAAGTCTTAGGATTGAAAGGTTTAGCCATAATGTAAACTGCCTCAAATGGAACTTTGGGCATAAAAGAACCTTTTTTATGCTTGCCATCTTTTTTTTTTTTCCTTTAACAGATTTGTATTTAAGAATTGTTTTTAAAAAATCGTAAAGTTTACCCCATTTCCCCATGTAAATATGGCCATTAAATGTAAATAACTTTAATAAAACGTTTATAGCAGTTATACAAGAATTCAAACCATGTATTATAAACCATAATTTTTTTTATTTAAGTACATCATCCTTTTTAAAGTTGATTTTTTCTATTGTTTTTAGAAAAAATAAAATACCTGGCAAATATATAATTGAGCCAAATCTTAGAAGTTGTGAGTGTTTTGTTTCTTTTCTTGCCTTTTTTTTTTCTTTCCATTCTCTTTCCATCAATTCCAAGTCCCACCATTTCGCCCTCAAGGGAATGAATTTACAAAGATGGGAAAACGAGTTATTTAAGAAAGGGCAAGGACTTTTCTTTGTTAAAATGGGTCTGGGGCTTTACAGTCTTTATTTTCTCAGGGTTATAAGATGCTTCCTGGAGATTTCTGATAGGGCCAGAGTTGCTACGTGAAAGAATGAACAGGCGGTAGACTGGTGAGAAGGCAAAGGGATGCCAGCGGCTAAAGATAAGTTAAGTATACAAAGGGGTAAGGACTGGGGGTGGGAGGAAGATGAAGAAGAAACTCCAGCTGGGTTAACCCATGCCACCCCACTGCTGCTTAACTACTATTACCAGGTGCTAGGCCCTTGGCTCAGGTGATCTCCAAAGTGCTCCAGGAGGCAAGTTAGTAACCCTGTTTTACAAACAATGAAATAGACTCAGAGGGCTTTTGCAACTTCTCTGGGGCCACACAGTCAGAGGCTGCCTCCAAAGTCCCCATTCCATAGAAAAATACTTCACTTCACTATTATGCCTTAGTTCATCCAGGGTTTAAAGTGCTAAGGCCAGGAATGCTTTTGCTTTGGGGTCTGAGGGACCAACTCGAGTAATAGTCATACTAATCTACTTATGTGTCAGGCATTCTCAGAAACATTTTCCTTGCAATAATTCCACTGCAAACCTATGAAGGAAATCAGCCCGATGTTAATTTCCCTATAATAGAAGGGGAAACTGAGGCATAGGAAGGCTCAGCTAGGTGTCCAAAGCCCACTGATAATGAAGAGTAGAGCCAGGGTTCCACCCAGGCAGTCCACTCATAGCCTGTGCTCGAACACCCTGCCAACAAGCCAGTGGGAATAAACGGGCCACTCATAAGAACAGGGGTTAGACCAATCTAGTGGGTCACGTGCCATAAATCTCTACATGTAGGCCCTGTAGGACATCAGTTCCCCTTTTGTTTGTTTCATTTACTTTGTTGTTCATTGTTTCATGTTTTTCTTTCTCTGAGAAACCCACAAGTCATTCACTCCTACCTTAGCCATTTGTTAAATGCAATTCACCCCGTTTCTCCTGGGAAGCAGCCAGTTTGGAATGCTACTGCTGGGATCATAAAATAAAACATACTTACTCTTCGTCACATGAGTCATTATTTTGGAAACTACAAACTCCCCTTCCTTCCAGCCTCTTTGACACATGGGCACTCATGACACATGGTCATCATTAGAACATGAAAAGGCATTTTTGAAAGTAGGCATTATTAATTATAAGCCTTCGCAAACCCAGGGTCTGCACCGGAAACAAGAACATTATTACATAAGCAAATGGAGGTTACTATCGCTGTTCTAATTATCTCGTTGTTCCAGCCTCAGAGTAGATCCTCAATCCTGTACTCTTTTTAGAACTTTAACCCACCACCACCAGCACCAACCACCACCTCATACATCAATAAATAATTACTGTCTTTGGTTCTGAACTCTAGAACCATTTACTTAAGCCCTTAATGTCCGTTTCTGGATTCTTTATTTTGGATCCCAAGTCCCACCCTAATAGTTTCATGTAGTCACACCCTATACCCTAAATTCAAAGGGAGATACAATCTACAGAAGTTGAACAGTTCAAAGTGTTAAAAAGCGGGGGCGATCTTAAAAGATTCCCTCTTTGCCCCTTTGTGGCTGGAGTGCCGCTCTGGAGTGACTCACTTGAGAACAAGGAAGGTGTTAATTTGATCACTAAGTCCAGGCAAGCCAGCAGAAAAGGAGAGTGTTCCTCACTGGGAAAACAACTCCCCATTCCAAATAATCAGGAAACAACTTAGGGATGCAGAGCTTGGGTGTGGGGATGGAAGGGAGCCATTCCAACTATTAGTCGGTCCCCCTCAGGTTTATGAAGCAAGAGTAAGGTCAGAAAACAGAGCAGATGCCAACTTCTTTCCAGAAAGTCAGGCTGATCTTGACCCCAACACAAATGGGCTCTCAGAGCCAGCCCGGGGAGTCCCCACGGTCTGTGCCATTGTTCGATCTATTTTGTAGATAACCCTAATCAAGAATCGGAGATGGAGAGGAGGAGCTTGCAATTTGGTCAAGAATATACAGGAAGAAATGAGCTACTACTGACTGTGCCTCTTACCCAGGATGATGTCCAGGAATTAATAGTTACTAGGGGACTCGGGGGATGATTTTGTTTAGGGATGGAATGTATAAAGAGGAAGGAAGTGTTCTTTCAATGCTGCCATTTGGAAGCAACAAAGGAGATCCACAATATAAAAACAATCAACTTTTTAAATGAACAGAGTTTTCCAAATCGCAGCCTAAGTAGAGTTCTCTGCTGGTGTTTAAGACAAATTCTGGCACAAAGCTTGGGAAAGAGGACAACAAGTGTTAGGGGGTTTTCTGTGGTTTGTTTGTAATAGTTTATGATTGGCTCAGTCAGTAATAATTTTTTTAGCATACACGCTAGGGGCCCCTGCTGCATTTCTTCCCCACAATAAATAAACCTTGGGCTAGAAAACGTTGGAGGGTATCCCACAACACGATCTATAAATGCACTCGTAGCTTCGCAGAAGACTCCTCTTTCAAGGTTATAGACCATTACAGACCAATTTCAAAGGAGAAAGAGGGTAGCAACAAGCTAATAGGATGAGAACAGAGACACATTAAAAAAAATAAAAGGAAAAAGACTCTATACCCACAGCTAAGACTGTAGCAATAATCTTTCTTTAGTTTTGATCCTTCAGGAGAGAGTTTAGACTAATTCCAAATTTAGAAGAAACCCCCAAGAATATTTGCTTTCTCTAATTGGTTGGAGGTGACTCTAAATGACTCTTGAGTTGATTTCGCCTTTTGTTTTTAACTGTATTTCTTTCAGTATTAGTCTATGCTAAGAAGACACAGCTGAGGGGAACCAGTGTTACTGGGATGCAGATCCTCTGAGTTTAAAAGGAATGTTCTTTGTTTTTAAACAATGCCTGGGAGCTCAGCCACAAACCCCCAAACTTTCTTCCCACTGTCACCCCATCAGCTGATCGAGAGATAAAACAAGCCAGTCAGGGGTCTCTGGGGGTGAAGAAAGGGAGTTGGGGAGAGAGAATTAACTTTTCTTACACACCTACTCTCTGCTAAACGCTCCATCTCACAGATCCTCACAACAGCCCAGCTGGAGAGTGATTGTTGAATGTGACAATACTGAAATTCAGACAAGTTCAATAGCTCTCCCAAAGGCACACAAGTACAACAATAAATACAACAACAATGGTGGTTAATGTTTACTGCATGCCAAACACTTGACATGCATTATCTTATTTCATCCCCAACGCAACTCTTAGGAGATGAATTCTATTTCTAATCCCCATTTTATACTTCAAGAGATGGAAATTTTGAGAGATTAAGTAACTTGACTTCATTAACAGAACTGGCAAAATGGTGACAGCAGGAATTATTCATTTGTTCATAAATATTAATTAAACACCTACTGTGTGCCCACAACCCTGTGCTGCCCGTGGGCAGAGACTCATAGATAAGGTCCCAGCCCTGAGTCACCTACCCACTAGTAGAGAACAAAGAAAACTGATAATCAGACTAAGAGATTTTACAAACACTTTTTGAGCAGGTTGGAGTTGAAACTCTCTGCTGAAAACCCCACACCTTCCCCCTGGAGGGAAAATGGAATCTAGGTTGGAGCTCAAGGAAAGCTGGAAGAGGAACAAAGAGAAGAATCATCAGAGGGATGGAGGGAAGGTAGGAAAAAATGGTGTCAGTGAAGGCAGGAGTAGGTCTTCTACAAAATCAGAAAGGGCAGCAGCGCACAGAGAATGGTCTATTAGACTTCGCAACACGGAGGCATCTCTTGGCCACGCCTCCTCCCCAGGATCCTCCCCCTTTCTTCATGCCCTTCACTCAATCCATCACTTCAAACAGCTGGCTGCCCCTTTCCCCCACATCCTGCCCTCCTGCAATACCTTCTCCAGGAGTTCCCAAAGCGTGATGCCTAGACCATTGGTATCCGCATCCCCTGTGAATCTGTTGCAAATGGAAACACATAGTCCCCTGAATTAGCCCAGGAGTAGGCCCCAGGAAAGTGTGTTCTAACAAGCCCTCTGGGGCTTGAGAACGTTGGAGGACCACTGCCTTCCCCATCACTGCCGTCCCAGTGATTTTTCGAAATCACAAATATGGATAGGTTCCTGCCATGCTTGAAACCCACTCGGAGGGCTCCTGCGACCGTTCAGATGAAGTCCAAAGTTGTTCTACACCTCCAAGGTCCTCCACACACTGTCTTCTGCTCCCTCACAGGTCTTGTCGTCACTCTGAGGGTTTCCCTATGTCCTATGAGATTTTTCATAGGATTTTTCAATCCACCAATATTGAGCCTACAGGCCTGACATGTTCTCACTCATGTTTCATTGCTCACCTTCTAGTGTTCGCTGACCACGGAGACAGCATTCCTTAGAGGACTTGGATTACGTGTCCAAACACTTCCCACCCTTTACAGACATCACTCGTCCTGTTTTGAGAAATGGAACCGCATGGGTCCTGTTCACCATCAAATCCTCACCCAGCACCAATGTAAATGCCTGGTATCAAACAGGGACCAGGCGATTCCTTCACGAATGGCCGAAAGAAGAGTCATTTTTTTTTTTTTAAGATTTTATGTATTTGAGAGAGAGAGAGTAAGCAGGAGAGCACTAGCAGGGGGGAGGGGCAGAGGGAAAGCAGACTCCCCATCGAGCAGAGAGCTCCATCCCAGGACATTGAGATCAAGACCTGAGCTGAAGGCAGATGCTAAACCAACTGAGCCACCCAGGTCCCTGCAAAGAGCCATTTTAAAGCAACATGGAAACATTTCTCACTAATCTCACTAACCTTTTCAAATGTGTAGCTGTGAGGATAAAGAAAGATGGATACATCCAGTAAAGACAGAATTTTTATTTGGTTTGCTGGGCTGGAGTAGCTTTTGACTTTATCTTGCTGAAGACAGAAGAGATAATTCATTTGTATGCTGATGGTGCAGAGTGAAAGGGGGAGAATGGAAGATACAGGAGGAAAGGGGGATAAAGCCAGGCATAGCCACTTAAAGGGCAGCTTTCCTCTTTATCTGCCTGCTACCAATCTCCTGGAGTTCCAAAGGCCTTCAGCCTAGTGTGGAATGTGAGTGAGCTAAGGTGAGGGGGGTGCATTCCAGACAGGGCCACTCCTGCAGTCAGCGATCCCTCCAAGCAGTGATGGCAAAGTCCAGCCCAGGTCTCTTCCTCCAGGCTCCCAAGGTCTCTGCTCTCGCTCTCTCACAGGCCATGTTCACTTGCGTTAGAAATCACCTGTTGCACTCTGTTTCTCTCTTGCTAGACTCTGAAATCCTGGAGAAATCCTGGTCTCTGATGTTCTCCCTTATCACTATACCCCACAGGGTAGGCACATGTCTAATACATAAAATTGCGTTGAGTGAATGAGTGAGTGTTTCAATACACGAATGAATGAATGCATGCCTTTGCCATACATTCGAAGTGTCTACTTCCTGGGGCCGTCAGTCTTTCTCACTCTGTTCAGTCCTTTGCTTTGTGCTCAGCTCATATGAAATCAATCCCCCCACTGATGTCAACCTAATTCGTTGTGGAGGGCAAGAGACTCAAGGATAGCTTCTCTGAGTCTATGGGTCAGGGTCTCTACATTACCAGCAGCAGAAACTCAACTTAAATTGGCAAGTGAGAAAAAAAAAAAAAGGCAAAAAAACAAAAACAAAGCAAAGACAAAAATGTACACATTAGCTTATGCAACTGAAAAAAGGCCAGGAGTGGCTGGATCTAGGGGCTTAAATGGTAGCTTAAGGATTCTTTCCACACCTTCATCTCAGTCAGGAGCTCCCTACCCCACCTGGGGCAAAGATGGCTGCCTGCACCGTCAGAAAGGATTCTGATTACTCTCCTGGGATTCCATGCCCACCCTGAGGCTGGTGGATCCCTTGGTTCCCCGCCCCCTTCCTGTGGACAGCCCCATCCAGCAGGAGGAACGGCAATCCCTAAAACGAAGAGAGGGGCACACAAAAAGAGCAGGTGTTCCCCAGACTGACTCACAGAATAATCGTGGTGCTAAGCTCCTCAGAGTTCCCTGGAAGAGCCCAGGTGTTTTAAAAACCGCCACTAACTCTCAAAATTGCCTGAAGGATCTATTTTTATAAAATAAAGATTCCCAGAATTCACCTCAGAGCTACAAAACCGGAGTGTCCAGAGAGTGGGGCCTAGGAGCCTGTATTTTTTTCAAAGTTCCACAAGTGACAGGAAAGAACAAGTCGGTCTGGAGACTAATGTCAGAGCTGAAGGCACCTCGCTTCTAAAGTCTCGCAGACCTGAGTTCTGATCTGGCTGTGCCGCCGGCTGGCTCTGTGACCTGCGCCACATGACTCTGCCACACTGAGCCTGACTTTTCCAATTGACAGGGGAGAAAGAGAAGAAAGGGGTAGCCAGGGGTACATGGGAATCATACCTCCCTGCCGGGGCTTTTGAGAGAATTAAATGAGGTACCATATGAGAAACGGTGTGGCTCAGATGCAGTAAAGGAGAATTTCCTCCCCTTCTCGCCCCTTCCCACCCCTCCATTTCAATGTGTCACCAAGTCCTTTAGATTCTACCTCCGAAATGCCTCTCGGCTCCTGGCGGCTGCTACCACCTTCTTTTGAGCCACCGTTATCTTTTGTCTGGGTCTCTAGCAGCTTCTCACCGCCTCTAGTCTGGTCTCCACAAAGGCCCGGGAATGGTCTTCAAAAGATGGCTGACTGGATTCGTTGTCTGACCTGCAAGAATTTAGCAGTTCTTCCTACTTCGACTGTAAAGTACATGTATCTTCCTATCCCTTCCTGACCTGCCCCCCAGCTTATCCATCTGGCCTCAGGCCACATCACTCCCTCAGGTATAAGCTCCAGCTACACTGAGACACTTGCCTTTCTTCTGAACTGCCAAGCACACGCTCTCCTCAGAACCTCTGCTCTCATTCTGCCCTTGATCCGAATGGGACTCATCTCCACCCTGTCTCGTTCTGAACGTCACCTCTTCAGAGAAGCCCTCCGTGATCTCTGTTCCCTTTGTTCCCTTTTCCATGCTTATCTTGTTCCCAGTAGCTAATAGCAGTGAAGCACTGTGACTCTTTCGCGGCCCGTTCTGTGTTATCTCACAGCATCCCCAGGAGATGAAAGCACTCACTCCCTCATCAGCATACTGAGATTCAGGATCATCAGGTAACTTTCTCAAGGTCATATAGCAAAGCAGTGTCAATGCAACAAGTCAGCCCTAGGTCATTTGATTCTGTGTCACCACATTCCTCCACTTCCGGGGCTTCAAGCCTACCACACTACGCTGAAATTGTCTATGTCCTCCTCTTGCTTCCCCGTTGGAATTGGAGCTGCTTGCTTATGTGCCTTGCTATTAGCCAGTGCTTAGCGCTGACTAAGCACATCGAAGACACTCAATTAATGTTGCTAAATAAATGCAGCCAATGCACTATGTGCCAAGACCCGTGGCCAGACAGAGACTGCTGACAAGTTTACGTCCAAAGGAATGTGTCCCTGCCATGCTGTTTGAGGATTGGGATACAGGACGTGATGAGGTCAAGAGCTAGAGGCAATCTTGGGCTTTGTTTTCTAGATGAAGCCCCCAAAGAAAACACAGTCTTCCCAAGGGCCTTCCTTCAGGTAGTTTCTGGCAGATTTGGTTCAAGACTTCAGGTCTTTTGAGCTAAAAGATTTGTTTCCTTGAATTATCTGAATCCAGGATAATTTCCTAAGGTAGAGGCAATTTACGTACAGCCCAGTTCTCAGTAATCTCATCTGCAGACTTCCCCAGTCTACAAATACTTATGGGGTATCTCCTACATACAGAGTAGGCACCAGCATGGAAGAAATCGATTTAACAATGTAGTAAAGAAGCATGATGTTGAGCGAGTATTTACACAAATAATTAAATAAATAAATTCAAGCACCCAAAGCAGTGAGAAGAGCAGTTTTTAGGGGCCTGTCTAACAGCCTAGGGGCTCAAGGAACATGTTCAGCCAAGACATGGAGGATGGGTATGGGTTAGTCAGGCCAAATATTCTGAGACCCTACAGTGGGAGCAAAGAAAACATGCTCAGGGCACCCAGAGCAAACTAGAATGGAAGGAGCGGATAGCAGGAGATCACCCCTGGATGAAACCCAGGGGGTGCCCCAAGCCAATCACCCAGGAACCTCACTAAGGCATTTAGATTTTTGTATGAGGACAGACTGCAATGGAGGACCTCCCATCATTCCCCCCAATGTTTGTTGGATCCTCTGGTCGTGGCGACACCATCCCCACAGCCTTGGGTATGGTCAAGTCCAAAGGCATAGCACTGACTTTCTGTACCGCCCCTGTCAGTACCCACCATATTCCGTATCTTTTTCTGTAATGTAGATCAGGAAGCCTAGACCAGGTAACCAGAAATATTAAGCTCTTTGCAACAGGGTCATAACAATAATAACAACAATAATAACAACAGTGACGTGTATCAAGGATTTTCTATGAGCCCAGTACTGCGCAAAACAGCATGCATGATTTTCCTCCTTGAATCCTCACGACCACCACGTGAATAGGAAACAATGATCGTTCCCATTTTACAGATGAGAAAAAAGACTCTAAGAAAAATTAAATAAATGACTCAAGGGTCCCAAGTGAAGAGGTGGAAGAGGGGACTTTCAAGCCCAGGTCTGCTCCTCTCTCAGCCCAGGTCCTCATCCACCGTATCACACAGCCACAATCCCTCACAAAGTCCTGAAGCCCCGGAAACCACAAAGGCCTGGGCCAGTCTATTTTTAAGGCTGCTCCAGGTGCTTTGAAGTTTTAACAAAGGACCCCATGTGATACTGGAAGGCTCCCCAATGAGCACTGTTGGAGGTTTCTGTGAAGTATGGGAGCAACCCCAAAGTCTCTGGCACCACAGTTGGACATGAACCACCTCTTTGTGCCTCAGCTCCCGACCATCACTAGATTTACACAGCCAGACAGGGGTCCTGAGGTTGTCTGTCCAGGAGCCTGGCACACCCCCCTCCACCCGCTTCTCAACCTCACCCATCTTCTTCCTAAGCACCAAGACTACTCCCTCTTCCGAAATAAATCTGAAAAATCGCTGTGCTCATTGTAGGATTTGGCCCACAGTCCTCCTACCTGCATCAGCTCTTCTGATGTGTCAGTCACTGATGACCGTCAGGGCAGGACGTTTAAACACAAGGAGAGCGGTGGTCAGAGCAGGGGGAGCTGCTGGGGGTCAGAGAACATTTTGGAAGGATAAGCCCCCAACTATCACATGAGCTGACCATCTCATTTTGCAGATGAGAAAGTTGAGGTCCAGCCAGGAGAAGGGCTGTGGACAGAGCACACAGTCATTCTGGAGCAGGTGGGGAAAGTAGCCCGAGTTTCTTAAGCCGGCTTTTAAAAAATCCCCTGTGGCATTGTGGCTCCAGGCATCTTTCCTTCTTCTTTGAGTATGCACCCCATCTCCTTTGGGAATCTCCTCTTACCTAATGTGGGTGGTCTTGGGAGTCCCAGGGGATAGACAGGCTTCTTCTAGCCACGAAGGTGCTCAGGGAAGACCAGCAAGACTTTTTCTCACTGGACCCTGCAGGACTTTGAGTCTTGACTGGAGTAACCCAAAAAAAGAACGTAGAGGTGGGAGCCCGTTCCTTGTGGTTGCTGTTCCTGGAGAGAACAAATTGTCTGGCTCTCTAGACACTTGGCATTCCCCCAGCCAAGACTTGGTCAACCCTGTCGTTCCACGTCCCCATCGGTCCTGGGAACTCTCCAATGTCCTTCTGCAAAATTCTGTTTAGAATTCAGTTAGTCATTAGAATTTTTTTGTTTCTTGTAACTAAAAAGCTCTGAGTGATGGAGCATTCCTCAAATTTCCCCCACAATATCATGCTGCCTCGATCTGGGGCAAGACAACAATGACCTGAGAGAAAGAAAGAAAGAAAGAAAGAAAGAAGGAAAGAAAAAAGATAAAAAAGAAAATGGCAAAGAGGCAGCAAGCTGAAAGCCATAACAAGGTCAAAATACAATCAAATCCTGGGCAGTACCATCTTGTGTCGCGTCTCATTGTCTCATCGGCTGCATATTTTGTTCTTTGATTATCTGCAATTAGGCATCATTTGTACCGGGCTTCAGGTCTACCGACAGAGCAGATACCAGGCCGTCCGGGTATCGTGGCGTCTCCGCTCTGTCTAGAAGGACTTCCTCCTATCAAACCCAAATAAACCCTGCACAACTTAAGCACCATTCTTAGATTTTTTTTTTTTGAACTCTCACTGAAAAAGAAAAAAAAAAAAATCTTCCCATTTAAGAAATCGTCCTTTTGTGACAGGTATTGTGCTGAAGGTTTTATAGGTACTGTTTAATCAAACCAGCAAGTCTATGGAGAATTGAGATTTATTGCACTATTATTAGTGCACATTATTATTAGAATGTGTAATCATTAATGAGAGCCAAATATTATTAATATTTTTAATATTATACTGCAATTAGCTCCATTGCATTAAGGGAAAAACTGGCCCTCAGAGATGGGGGTGTGGGGGTGTGGTTAATGCATTACCAAGGTCACACAGCTGGCAGGTCATAGGCCTTAGATGTAAACCCATGTCAGCCCAGCTTCAGAGGTCTTCCTCTAAAACTCTAGGCTGAATTGTCTGAGAAAACTCAGAGACCCCCCCCCCACTCCAGTGGTTTTCAACCAAGGAACCCGCCCCAAGGTAGCAAAGGTATCAGAATCTCCAGGGAAATTGTTGCTTGAAAAACATATGTAATGATACAATTACCTATTTGAAAAATAGAAAATAAAACTTATCCCAGTGCTCTTCTTCTTTTTTTTTAACACAAACCAGGACACCTTTGAGAGTGGGAGGGGCTGCTGTGTATGACCCGATCTAGTCTGCAGTCACACTGGGGTGTAGGATCACAGGTGAGAAAACACACCCCCGGTAGACTGAGACCCCAGAGCAAATCCGTGGCCCGGTAGGAATTGGAACGCTGGCAGAAAGACGGGAGGCACCCGTCGTTCTCCCCCATGTCGTTTCTGAGGGCCGTTGTTCCTCCAGTCATTCAAAACTGCAGCCAACACTTGCTCATACTGGGAAGCCCTTCATGACATTTTTTTTTCTTTAAGATTTTATTTGTTTATTTGACAGAGAGAGACACCGCGAGAGAGGGAACACAAGCAGGGGGAGTGGGAGAGGAAGAAGCAGGTTTCCACTGAGTAAGGAACCCAATGCAAGGCTCGTTCCCAGTACCGTGGGATCATGACCTGAACTGAAGGCAGACACCTAAGGACTGAGCCATCCAGGCACCACCTGATTGTTTTTAAAGAGCTTACATAACTTTTTTTTTTTTTTTTTTAAGATTTTATTTATTTACTTGACAGAGAGAGAGAGCCTGCAGGCTCTCTCCAATGCGGGACTCGATCCCACGACCCCGGGATCAGGACCTGAGCCGGAGACAGGCACTTAACTGATTGGGACACCCAGGTGCCCTGAAGCCCTTCCTGATTAACCAAAGTTGGTTCTGCAGCCTCGAGGTTTTCTGTCACGCACCGGGTGCTGTGTTTTATTAATTTTCTCTCAATTGTGAATTGCTTGGGCTTTTGCAGGGGTGTGTGTGGGGAGCGGGAGGGGTCTGCACAGGCTTTGCATGGTTCCGTGTCAATTGTAACTAGAGGTCAGTTACCACTGAACTGAAACTAGACATCGGTTAACACTGAACATGCGAAGTGAGGACGGAGCCCTGATGTGCACAACTTTCTATTAATACGGTGCTTTGCAAAACGGGAGTACCTGCATTCTGATGTTCTCTTCCACAGTATCTAGTTTCCTCAGGCTGCCATGGCCCCAAAAGGGTAGCTTACAACAACAGGAACTTTTTCTCGCAGATGTCCACAGGGCCAAGCGCCCTCGAAAGCCTCTGTGAAGAACGCTTCTCCACCTATCCCTGGCTCTGGTGCACACCGCCAATCCTTGGCATCCTTTGGCTGGTAGGTTCATCCCTCTGGTCTCTGTCTCTGGCTTCCCATGGCCTTCTTCCCTGTATTTGTATATGTTTCTGCATCTCCTCTCCTCTTATTATAAAGACACTGGTCATTAGATTTAGGGTCCACCCTAAACCAGTCTGACCTCATCCTAACTAGGTACATCTGCAAAGACATTATTTCCAACCACGCTCACATCTCAGGTTTCCAGTGGACTTGAATTCCAGGGGGACACTTGTCAGCCCAGTGCAGATGAGTAGGCTCCTCCAGAACTGGGTTTGGGGCATAGATCCATATCCCTCTCAGTGCCTAAACTGGGAAATGCACACAGTAGACCCTCATAATCCTAGTTGGACACAGGGCAGCCATGAACTCAGCCCAAAAGAGGTGGTTTTCTCTTAGACTCCAGCCATCTAAACAGCAAACCACTCCCTAGCCCCCTTCCTTCCCTTTTTCATGGCTGTCTTCTCTGGCTCTCTACCCACCCAAGCCTCCTTTTCTCTTTCCTTCCTCCTGCCAGCCACAAAGGGCTGGTGGGGGTTGTGGGGGAAGGTGTGTGTGTTTGTGTGTGTCTCTGTGTGTGCACACACCTTTTCCAGAGGTGAGGATCTTCAAGCTTCCTCGCCCCACCCAGGCATTTCTTCACCCCAGCATTTAGGATGCAACGCCATCAGCAGCCCCTTGAAAGCCAAACTACGTTTTCAGCCTTTAGTCAAATAGCCCGTCTCGGCTACACACCCTTCCGATTTCTTTTCTCCAGAAGTCCCAAGTGAAAAGTTTCCCCGTTGCAATCGCAGCTGCTGTCTTCCTCTTTCTGTAGTTTCTGGATGCTAGTTCACTTTTTCTTATTAAAAATTAACAGCATGTTGTCACTTACTGAGATGTTACTGGGCACCAGACGAGTGTGCCTGCCACACACAGCACACTCATGAAGTCACTCGTTCTTGGCATGATACCCATCGGACAGAGGAGAACACCGAGGTCTTGAGCTACTACGTAGTTTCCCCAGGGTCCCACAGCCAGTTCCAAGGGGAGTCCGAGTTTGAACCTATGTTCATCTGGTTCCACAGCACTTTCTCTTCCACACACGAGGGTTATGAAAGTGACCTTTCCATATTTTACGCCTTCACAACGCCTCTCAGCCAAGCTTCCGGAAAAGGTATGAGACCTCTGAGTATGATCTGTTGTTTCTTGAAGGAGTTAAGCAGATTCTTCACAGTTTCTGGCTCCTCTGAAATCACCAGGGAGGGTGGGGTTGCTGGGAAAAGGGAACACTGCAGACAAAGTGACAGACTGCAAATCATTACCGAAGATTCTCTTGGAATCAGTTTTTCTCACAGCAGCTGCTTTGGGCTTCTTCGGAGTGCCATATCGCAAGGCCTAAAATGCAAACTTCTCACAGTTTCAGAAAGGTCCTTGTTGGCAGATTTCCACTGAACTTGATTCGGCATGCTCCCGGGGCTGAGGACAAGACGCCACAGTGTATCTTCAAATCAGAGTCGGCCAACAGCCTCACATCCTGGACACTCGCATCTCACTCAAGTTCTGGCAGCCTTATGAGTTGAACCTGCTTTCTCCCGCCTGTCTGCTCTCCCTCCGCCAAACACGTCCCCCTGAATACAACTGGTTGCCAGTGAATAGGTCCTTCGAGGCGGTGGAGCACCCAGTGGGGCACCTCCCTGCCCCACCCACCCTAGAAGGAGGAATCCTTACCTGAACCCTCAACCAGTTCCCATGGATGGTTCGCTCTCATGGCCCTTAGGGGAGGGGCTTCACACCAGGGCTTTGCCTCAGATCTACTAAACTGGGTCTCTAAGGTGGAGACTGGGATGTATGCCTCTTAGCAAGCTCTCCAGGCACTTAGGAAGATGCCCTAGGCCTAGCTTTCCAGAACTGAGTCATTACTTCATCTTCAAAATGTTTACCCTGTCCTTAAAACAAACAAACACAAACAAACAAACAAACGGATACACATGGCTTTTCATGTTCCAGGCACTGTGTGTCTCTCACTCTGTCAGCCCACGCCAGGGCCAGAACAATGTTAGTGAGGAGGATATAATTATTATCCCTATTTTTCAGGTAAGGAAACTAAGGCACAGGAAGGGTAAGGAACGGGTCTGGGGCTACTCATCCAGGAAGTGGCCAAGCTGGCTTCTCTGTGGATTTCTTTCTTTAAATCTTCTCACTTGTTAGATTCAAATATTTTATTTGGATTTAAGGTACAATCGAGGAGAGCAGGGAATTTTTGCTCTCATTTCTGGATGCTCCGAGGCTTGAGTGCTCATTTTTGTTTGTTCATTTCTGGATGCTCCGAGGCTAGAGTGCTGGGCACAGTCACTATCACCACATGTTTGTTGAGTGAATGAATGAAAACAGGGATTGAGGTGTTGTTTCTATTTCTCCCTCATATGAAAAATACATAAACATATTATCCCTGTTAAAAGTGTGTACTGCATGAAATCATACCATATTTTGGTGCTGGTATCTCTGCCCCAGGTAGGGAAGCCCTGGGCTGAGCAGACCTTCCTCTTTGCACTGACCACAGTCAATTGTAGTTTTCACTTCCAGATTTGAGCTCCTGCAAACAGGGACTGGATTTATTCATCTTTGCATCCTTGTGCCTGGGGTAAGAGTCAACTACTGCATTCCTCCTTCTTGCCAGAGAACTGATTTTAGAGCTGTTGAAATCTAAACCCTTGCTAAATGCTTGGAGATCTGGAAGGAGGCAATAAGATGAAATGCGTGGCAAAGAATAAAGAAGCTGGGGACACCCGGAGTATTGCCCGTTAACAGCGTGTCAGAGCTGCTGGGCGTCGGGAGGACAGAATTCTACTTCTGGTTGATTCTTTGTACTCCAGAGACAATCTGCTTCTCTGAGACAGTGGTCTTTCTCAGGCTGTAGGCTCCTTGCAGATAAAGATTATAGCCTTCTTTTTTTTTTTTTTTTAAATATTTATTTGTTTGTTTTATTGAGAGAGTCGGGGAGAGGAGTAGAGGGAGAGGGACAAGCAGACTCTGATGGGCTCCATCTTATGACCCCAAGATCACAACCCGAGCCAAAACCAAGAATCAGATGCTCAACCAACTGAGCCACCCAGGCGCCCCAAAGATCATGTCCTTCTCCTTGTTTTTCCCCACTATTCCTTCAGAACCTGCTGAATGCCTGGCATATAATCTTAATGCCTGCTCGATAAAAGGCATGGGATGAATGAATGAATGAATGAGAAATTTTTGAACATGTGCTAATGAGAAAAGTATAACAGGTTTACCCACACATTTTCCTGTTTCTGCAGTCCCCTGTGGCTCTCATATTTTCAAATAAAATGTGTTTGTGGGAGATAATTTGGTTGGAAAAGCTGACTTTAAGCTGTCTGAGAAGAGCATTTTAGGTAAGCTGGAAAAATATTAATTAGCCACGTGAAAGGAAGGGGACAATGAGGATCCAAGGAGTAGATTCTGTATCGAGCCCCAGACAAAACCCAAGTAGGTACCTGAACTACAGTCTCTCGGCTGTCAAGTTCTGGGCTTGGAGCAGTGACCTCACCAGCTGGCAGGAGCTCCAGCTCATTATTCAGGATATCGGTTCTGCTTCGGGTGAGATGCCAACAAGAGTATCACAAGCTAATGGCAGGGAGGCAGGCAGGCAGGCAGGCAGGCAGGCGGGAAGTCAATGGTAATTAAACTTTCCTTGGTACGCAGCAGCCAAGCTCAAAGCACACAGGAAAGATAGAGGCAGAAGCTGCCAAGAACTGAGTAGGGATCAAAGCATGAAGAAGCAAACTCAAGAAAGCGGGAAGGGTCCTGTTTTTGCTTGGAGTGCAGGGTTTCAGAGACTACTCAGGTTGGTCGGTGAGAGAACCAGACCAGTGGGACAATGAAAAGGAGGCTGATGGTCACACATCAGATCAGCAGATGGATTTGATGATATGGGATTGGATATCAGATTTGATACAGACGATTTGATGATATGTGAAGTCCTCTCCAGCCCAGAGATTCTCTATAGAGTGGTGAGTGCCCCTAACAGCTTTATTTAATAGCTTGCCAACGTCTTGGCATGAAAAAAGAGAGTCATCCTCTCCTGATGTATCATAGAACCTTCACAGGTCACAGGACTGGGAAGGGGAAGAGCAAACAAGAAATGGAAGCTTAGGGGCACCTGCATGCCTCAGTCAGTTAAGCATCTGCTGTCGGCTCAAGTCATGATCTTGGGGTCCTGGGATGGAGCCCCAAAACAGTTGGGATCCCCACTCAGCAAAGCATCTGCTTCTTCCTCTCCCTTTTCCTCTCCCCGCCTTGTGCACACACACACTTTCTCTCTTTCTCTCTGTCTCAAAAAAATAAATAAAATATTAAAAAAAAAAAAAGAAAAGAAATCAAAGCTTGGAGAGAGTATAGTACAGGCCCAGCCAAATATGTTCATATCTAAGATGGACTATTAGACTATAACCACCCATTCGGGTACACTCTCTTGCAATTGGCCTCTTACACGTGAGGAAGTTTGGGCAGGTTGAATTGCATGTCCAAAGACACCAAATAAGTGCACAGTAAACTTCTAGGATTTCAGAGTTGTTTATTACCTACTCTGCTTAGACTGATAAAACCCACATTATGTCTTTGACAAATGTAATTTAACTCCATTTATAACTTAACCTTCGGTTCATTAACAGACCGCATTACCCTTTTGCCCACTTGACTTATTAACAGTGTGTACATCTAAACCAAAATCTCCCTTGGCCAGGGTGTGTCACAAAGCAGGAATGTCAGTAAGATCACGGATTGACCATAGTTGTCTTTGTAGGAATCCATAGAAGCTTCTCTCCTATCTCGGTGCCAAGAGAGCTCTTCTTTTTGGAGACAGAGATTATAACCTTAATTTTAATATATTTATTTTCTTTTCAGCTCTGGGGGCATTAGGAAAAACTAACTGGTGCTATTTTTTGCCTTGCCTTGGCCACTAAAGCGTAGAACCAAATTAATGTCCATCTACAGCAAGTCTCTAATTAAGATTTAAAGCACTTATTTTCAGTACTAACCCTGTCCTTGGCTTCATTTTATTTTTCTTACCATGATTTTTTCTTTCTTTCTTCTTTCTCTTACCCTGATTTCTTTACTTATTCTTTCCCTTGGTGTGATATAGATCCAGAAGCTACTTCACACCCACTTTGAAATGAAGGAGGAAAATAGTGGGAATGCTCACAGGGCAATTTGTGAACATCAGTGACAGAACAGGCTTATGTGCTGGCATCAGAACAAAAACTGGGTTGCTGACCCAGTTTGACCACGTGGTAACTATGTGACCTTGCAAGACTTACTGTGCCTCGGTTTATTCTTTTTGTTTTTTTTTAAGAAGGTTGGGAGTGGGGGGAAGCCTAATTATATCTCCCTTGAAACTCTGTGTGGAGGATCATATTGAGAAAAGTACTTGACCCCTAATAAGTGCTCTTACCAAAGTTTAGTTCCTTCCTTCCTCAACTCCAAACTCCTTCAGCAGCGATGTGCTCTTGGACTTGCTCAGTCATGGTCCTGGGTGACCTGGTGTGCTCAGAAATATCTTCTGCTGAGGAAATGCATTTTAGCTGCATCAGGAGAATGTTAGGTCAGAAGGAAGCTGGGGAGAAAGTGCTGGACAAGAGGAAATCATGGCTGTCCAGTGCTTGCTAAGGAACTTAGCTTGTGAGCTCACGGAATTACAGTGGGAAAGAGTGGACATTCAGGGCTGGGAGTCACTGCAGTGTGTCCTGAGAACAACTGTGGGGCACCCTCTGATAAGTTTCTGGAAGAAGAACCTTTTTAGTATGGCTTGTCTGGAAAGCAAAGAATGGGTTAAACCACTGATTTTTTTTTTTAAGATTTTATTCATTTTTCGACAAAAAGAGAGAGTACAAGGAGGGGGAACAGCAGGCAGAGGGAGAAGGAGAAGCAGGCTCCCCACTGAGCAGGGAGCCCAATGTAGGGCTCAATCTCAGAACCCCGTGATCATGACCTGAACCAAAGGCAGTCACTTAACCAACAGAGCCATCCAGGTGTCCCAAAAGTCAGAAAATACTTTAAAAATATCACTTATGTACGTAATTTTGTATGGTCTGTAGAATGTAGAGCCCCATAGACATTTTACGCCGGATAATCTCTGTCCTGTGTATTATAGGATGTCATGCATCACCTCTGAGTTCTACCCATTAGATGGCTCAGGTTATCATGATCCAAAAATGTCTCCAGACATGCCAAATGTCCCTTGAAGGGCAAAATTACCCCCTCAGCCTGCTGGTAGAGGAACAAAACATCTGACATTGTTCAATGTCTGTAAAGTACCCACAAAAAGTGTAGGAAGACATAAATGTTCATGTCATGGTGTCATTCCTCACGCACCTTGTAACTCATGTTCTGGGAGGAATGATGGACATGTCCGCATATCATTGCCATCAAGTGTGGCTGGCACGAAAAGAGAGAAATGAATAAGGGATAAGGACTAGGCTCAAAGTGGGAGCATGACCAGCTCTTGTGAAAGTAGAGTGTAAGGGGATGTTTGGGTGGAACCTTGACCTGAAACCAGGGACTGCTCCCCCAGGAGGCCTCCTGCCCCCCACCTCTGCCACTGTGATTTTTCATCAGCATATTTCCTTCATAGCAGTGACTATAATTTGCAATTTTTTTTTGTTTCCTTGTGATTTTGTTTGTCCACCTCTTTCGTCAGACAATAAACACCATGAAGACAAGGAATGTTTCTATCTTGTCTATGCTGAAACTGCTGGTCCCTGGCACCAGATGGAAGGCCCTGAAGGGACTTCACAGCTATTTACAGAAGGATGGAAACCAGAAAGGAAGGAAAGGAAGAAGGAAAGAAAGTAGGAGAGAAAAACTAGGGATTCCCCAGGCAGGTGGTGGTGGGGCAGAGGGGAAGAATTCCAAGCTGGGAATAGTATGTGCAAAGGCCCAAGGGGCCACAAAACAGACTATGTAATTTGGAGGGCCCAGTACAAAATGAAAATGCAGGGCCCCTCGTTCAAACATTCTTACACATTTCAGGACAGCGCTAGTAGAGCACTAAACCAAACGTGGGCTCCTCTCTGTGCAGGGCGCTCTGTGGATGCACTCGTCACTTTGCCCAAGAAGCACATGCTGGGAAACAAACCTGAGCCCTCTGGGCATGGGAGGCAGAACTTGTCTCTCTCTGGCCCCACGTTGCTCTGGTAAGGTTGTCCGTTTGTGTCTAGTTGCCACACCAGGTTTTCTAACAGCTAAAGCCGCTTTCCCAGAAGAGCAGGACAGAGCCTGTCCAAGTGTGTTCTCCCAAACCTGGTGTTGAGATGAACTATTGTAGGACAAGGTGGCTCAGCACAGGTTCCCCACAGCCTAGCTTGGCAGAAAGTTCCGGAAAACCCTCAGCAAGCCCCAAACAAAGCGGCAGTGTGTGGAGGTTTGGACCGAGGCCTGCTGGCTGAGTGCGAAAGATGGACTGTTTCTCCTTAACGAGGTTCATTCTGAGTTGAGTCTAGTCCTCCTCGATGCTGGGCCTGGCCAACACGGCAATTTGTCATCGGCCCACAGTGTGAGATGTGGATAAATGTGCTTGGATCCTGTTTTTATTAAAATTGGTCATTTATGGGTTCTCTTCAGGGATAACTTTAATTAAGACTTCCGTGTGATGTTTACTTCCAGTTGTGATTACCTAAGTTGTTTGCTAGGATCCGTCTAAAGGGCATTGGTCCTGGGACGGGTTATTGAGGGATATTCTGGCTGGTGACTACTGTGTGTGTGGTGTGAGTGGGTGTGAGTGCATGTGAGTGTGTGTGTGTGCGTGCGCGTGTGTGCGTATGTGTTCATGCACACACACACCCTCTCACAAGATGTCCACATATACAAATATGAAAGGGATCATTATTTATTTTGTCTATTTTAAGCCTGGGGAAAGCTGGTAATCCAAGAACCCTTGGAAATTACCTTTTTCTCAGGGAATATGGAATATAACCCAGTCACAAAGATCTCCTTCAGCAGTGGAAGAAAGAGGGAATGAAAATCTGTTTTACTAGGCACCTATCCACTGCATGTCAGCCTCTTCTCTGAACATGAAGTCATGAATTCTTCACAAGAATCTGAGAAATGGAAACTAATATACTCATTTTACAGGTGAGCAAACTAAACTCGGGGTTTCAGTGACATGTCCAGTTACGACACCACATCAGGATTATAACCCGGGACTCTGAACTCTGTGTTCTTTCTATGAAACCACACTCATAGAGGGTGAAAAGGGATGCGAGAGAAGTAGAGAGTTAATTTCTTTCACTTGAGAATAAAAAAAGCACATTTTAAGATTGTGTCATGACCGAGGTCTTAGTCTAGACTCAACTTCCTATCTTGCTGGTACTAAACATCCCATCTTTTTCTACCTGTTCAACCCCAGAGAATTGGTAGGCATCATGACTGATGTAATCCAGAGTTATAAGAAATCCGAAAGACTAATAATTTGGACTGTATATGATTTCAGAAGACATCTCTCACCACTTCCTGATATTAGAATTCTAGTCATTTCCACTATTTCAAGGAAACTATTGATTCCACCCTATCCTCCAATTCTTGAAACTGTAATAGCTCTTCACCCTTCGGCTCTTTGATTTTCAAGGGATGAGAAGAAATGCCAGGTCCCTCCCGGCCCCCAGCTCAGAGCAGGGAGCAAGGACACTAGTGGTCCAGCTTGAGAGAATGGGAGAGTCATTTACCCTTCTTTGAGGATCTTCTCCTTCTTCTTTTTAAGATTTATTAATTTATTTTAGAGAACCAGAGAGTGCAGGAGCAAATGGAGGGGCAGGGGGAAGGGGGAGAGAGAATCTCATGCTGAGTATGGAGCCCACTGCCGGGATGCCATGACCCTGAGATCATGCCCTGTATTAGTTAGCTATTGCTGTATAACAAATCACCCACAAACTTAGTGGCTTAAAACAACAATAAATACCTATTACCTCAAAAAGTGCCCATGAGTCAAGATTTCAGGGACAACTTAGCTGAATAGTTTGGGCTCAGGATTTTTCAAGAAGTCACCATTTTGTGCCCCAGCTGTAATCGTCTGAAGGCTTAACTACTGCCGGCTGTTGACAATGGTCTCAGTTCCTGGTCACATGGACTTCTCCACAGGGTTGCTTGAGTGTCCCCGTGATGTGACATCTGACATCCCCCAGAACGAGTTTTCCAAGAGGGGGCAAGGCAGAAGCCTCAAGGTCTTTTCCGACCTAGCCTCAGAAATCACATGCATCCTTTCTGAATATCCTAGGAGTTACTGAGGTCAGCTCTAGTCACCACGGAGGGGACCACATAAAGGTGGTGAAGGTGAAGGAAGAAGAAGGTGACGATCACTACAGGGGTGGGGGTGGGGACATATTCTGAAGCCTGGCTATCCTAATTATACACATAAAGAGATCCAAAAACTGTTGAGTGCTTTCCAAAGGAGAGAGAGTCTTATATTTTGTCTTTTCTCCTCCCCAGGGAACATCCTGACAATTTAAAAAAATATATATTTTATTTATTCATTTGTCAGAGAAAGAGAGCGCGCACAAGCGGACAGAGTGGCAGGCAAAGGCCTAGAGAAGCAGGCTCCCCACTGAGCAAGGAGCCCGATGGAGGACTCGATCCCAGGACCCTGGGATCATGACCTGAGCCAAAGGCAGCAGCTAAACTGACTGAGCCACCCAGGCGTCCCCATCCTGACAATTTTCACGTTTTTGCTTACTTGATTGCTCATTGTTTCAGTCTTGGATCTTTGAAGAACCCTTTCTCTGAGGAAGTCTAAGTCACCTGTAGGGCAAAACAGGGAGAAGGGTCCGAAGAACTTACTGTCCATTTCTTTGTCCATGAGCCACCCATTTTACAAATGGTGTCAGAATATTGTTTACAATCACTGGTCTCCTCTCCCAACCTGTCTACCTGCTCATAGATGTCCTAGAGTGTCCCCAGAAATAAAGAATGGAGCCTGTAACAGGTTCAGTTAGCCAGGAATTCCTTCAGGTTAGTACCATGGTTATATTCATCTATGTACCCCAAGGCTTGGGCCAGTGTTGGATCAGCAGCCGCTAAGTAGTTACTTGCTGATTTTAATTTATTTTATTTTTTAAAGATTTTATTTATTTATCAGAGAGAGAAACCACAAGCAAGGGGAGCAGCAGAGGCAGAGAAGCTGGCTCCCTGCTGAGCAGGGAGCCTGACGTGAGGCTCGATCCCAGGACCAAAGATCATGAACTGAGCCCAAGGCAGACGCCTACTCAACTGAGCCGTGTAGGCTTCCCAATTACTTGCTGATTTTAATGGACTTTACACTATGATCTGAAAGGTAAGTCGGCTTCCACTGAAAGAGTGAATGCAACCAATGGCAAAAATAATCATTTGACCTCATCAAATCCCATTCCCAATGCTCTATCTGCTCTCATCTTCTCTGCCCTACCTTTGCTTAATTGCCCATCCTCCACTTTGGTCCAATCGTGGGCTCGGCCAGATAGTAGATATTTGATTTTGTGCAAGGTACTTAATCTCTCCTGAACCTCAGTTCCCGGATCTGTGAGACAAGGATAATACTTCCTCACAGAGTTCTTAGAAAGTTGAAGTTAAAGAACAATACATACGGTGCCAGGAACTTAGGAGAAGTTAAACGCATCTGATTTTCTTTTCTGTTCTTTATGTTGACATGTGCGTGGGGCACACACCTCATTTTGTGTTTTGCTTTTGTTGTTTAATATGATTTTGTGATCGTTTTTATAAGTTGTCACCTCATGTTCATAGTGACAGATTTTATTGGCATAATATTTTATCAACCATTTCTGACTGTGAGACATTCAAGGTCTTGCAAAATTTTTGTGGTTACACATGACATGTCCTCTTGGATTTTTTTTTTCCCACAAGATAACATACCAAGATTGATATTATCTGTCCACAAGCAATGTAAGTTTGAATTTTTTATTAATGCATACAGTTTAGGTCACATTTCCCCAACTGGAGTTTATATTCCTTGGGAGCAGGGATTATATCTCATTCTTAATGGACAGTAGTGTGTGGTAGGTAAAGGCACAAGTTTTGGAACTAGACTGCCCTGAGTCTGAATTCTGGTTTTGCCACTCTGAAATTCAGCATCCTCAACTGTGAAATAAAGATATTGAAACCTACACTTTGGCATTAGTATCAGTTACGCATTGCTACATTACAAACCAACCTAAAGCAAAATGCCTTAAAATAGCAACAGTCATTTATTTGGTTGATGTATCTATAATCGGACGGCATTGAGCAGGGACAGTTCATTTTTTCCTCTAGGCAATGTGAATTGAAGTAGTTTAGGAGATCCAAAGTTTGGATCCGTCCATCTGGATGGATGGGGGATCCATCCATTTCAAGATGGCATGCTCACAGGGCCGTATGTGGGTTGGTGACAGCTGGGAACTCACCTGGGGCTGTGGTCTTGGTTCTCCTCCACATGGATTTTTGTCATAGGTTTCTTGGGTTTCTCCAAAATATGGTGGCTCGGTTCTAAGAGTGAGGGTCCCAGGAGCTCCAGGTGAAAGCTGTACTGCCTTTTATGACCTGGCCACAGAGTCAAATAGTGTCATGTCCACTGTAGTGACAAGCCCACCTAGGTTCATGTGGAGGGAACCTCCTGGTACAAGGAATGCCAAGTTGTACTGTAAGAAAAGCTGATGAGATGGGACATCTTGCTGAAGTCATTTTTTGGGAAAAAAAAAATGTTGCCATAGAGTTGTAAGATTTAAAAATTAAATACTATATGTTTAAATGCTCAGTAGACTACATGACTCCTAGTAGGTGTTCACTTCATAGTGGCTAGCTGACATGAAACCAAAGGCAGTTGTGATCTCCAGGTAGACCTTCAACAGATATTCAGGGTTGAGTGATTTTCAGATTGTCTGGGTCACCTTTTCCCCTTTCGCAAGAATAAATGAAGTGTGTGTATGTCTTGATATGTTGCTTTCCCATTGTTCTTCTCTTTTATAAGTTCATAATCCACTTATTTGGTCAATCATAAGACTCAAGAGAAACAAGCAACACTGTGTGGCATTGTTTAGCCACAGCCCATTTGTTTTGTGGTTGGGTCTTTCCAAACTGTCCTGTATGGCTTGACCCCAAAATAGTTTGTCTACAATGTGTGAAAGAGGATGTTAGAGATAAGAGAGGATGTGAACCTGACCTACTGTCAGTCAAACAGGAGGCTTTGGCATGAAATATTCCTGAGCTATTCTGCCTCAGTTGCAGAGATGCCCGTAGTAGAGTAGAACTTGCCTCTCTCTAAGCGGGTTGTGTGGGGCTAGAAAGAACCCTCAGAAGGGGGCCAGAGACAGGATGGCACTTGTCCAAGGTCATAGAGCAAGTTCATGTCAGAGTCATAGATAGATTAAGGCAGGATTTCTTAACCTCAGCACTATTGACATTTTGAGCCAAACAATTCTTTGTTGTGGGAGGCTGTCTTGTTCAATGCGGTAAATGTAGAAGCATTCTTGACCTCCAGTCACCAAATGCCAGTAGCATCCTCTTTCTCTAGACATTTCCAAATGTCTCTTAGGG
This sequence comes from Meles meles, assembly GCF_922984935.1. Taxonomy (NCBI): domain Eukaryota; kingdom Metazoa; phylum Chordata; class Mammalia; order Carnivora; family Mustelidae; genus Meles; species Meles meles. Next base: position 13,510,423 of record NC_060066.1, on the reverse strand, counting down.
GGACAAAATTGCTCCCAGTAGAAAACTACTGGCCTAGAATTCAGGTCTCCCAGTTCCCTGGGAATCTGCCCAGCTAAATTGTCATTTTGACAGGTGCTGACTTGATTTACAAAGACTAAATTCAGGACATTTGAACTAGTCTTTGTAGATTAACAGGGGTTTTGCTAGAGAAAGAACATCCCCTCACCCCGCAAACAAAGGCAAACCTAGGATATAGGATTCTCTATGGCCTGATCCCTTTAAAAATCAAGTTCATGAAAGAAAAGAGATGAGGATGATTGTTACAGGTGAAGAGACTCATGACTCTGTCCTTGATTAGATCTGTTAAACACACACAGGCAGAGTTGTAAAATACATTTTAGGGACAATTGGGAAAATCTGAATATGCAATTATTGTTTAGTTGTGTGGATATGGTATTGTGATTAAGAAAATGTCCTGTTTGGGGATGCATGCTGAAACATTTAGGGAAGGTGACATGGGTCAGCCCTCAAAGTAGATAAATACGTCAAATGTTAATAATTGATGACTTTATATGATCTATATTATTCTTTTTCATTTTTCTGTATATTAGAAAATTTTCTCAATTAAAATGATGGGGAAAATAAATGAGTATAAAGGTGAAAAGAAAGGAAAATAATTGAAAAGTTTCCTAAAGAAGCACTCACCCAAGTGCACAAAGATGTTCATTGCCATGTTGTGTATAATTGTGGGGAAAAAGGAAGCAACCTTCCTGTTCATCCCTAAGCAGTAGTCAAACAAGTCGTGACATTCTAGATAATGTAAAACACCATACACCAGTTACAAAGAGCAAGGTAGGACTCCAGATCTGCCCACAAAAGTGAAAATACTCTGAGTAAGTAATGACGGCCAGGAGTCCTGTATCCTGGGGCGTCAGTTCTCACGGTGGTGGCCATGACTCATTGGGTCTAACTCTTGGGCTGGTAATCAGAAGTTGAGGTGCAGCAGCCACGCAGAGGCTGAGAAATGCAGGATACGACCCCACGTGATGGTGCTGTAAGTTTCAGTCCAATAACTACCCACTGTGTAAGAAATGAAACTGTCTTTAATTTTCCTCAAACTTACCTTGCATTTTAGGCTCACGTTCCACTGGGATGTTAAGAATTCCACCCGTGACAATGGAGCATTTTCTTTTTCTCTGGAGCTGTGGCTAACTCTTGGAGGTTTGGGTTTGAACCATCTGAAATGGCTACTATTTTTAACCTTTATCAGTTCTGTGTAGTTATATCTAAAGCACAAGACTGTCCTTATTTGAATGGAATTAGGAAAGGGACGAGGAAGGGGAAAGAATGACATAGGGCTAGAAGTCCATATATGGATGTCTTTCTAAGACACTTTCAGTGTGTGTGTGCATGCCTGCCTGTCTGTGCGTCTCTGTTTTCTGTCCATAATCTGGGTACTTCTTACACTTCCATCTGCACCCTCCCTGGTCCAAGCTAAGATGCCCGCATGATTGGCCTTTGGCCTCTGACCCCCATCCATATAGCAAACAGAGGCACCCTCTTAAAAGCTAAGTCATAGCATATTACTCCTAGCTCACAACCATGTCCTGGCTTGCATTTTGTAGAATATTGTCTTGCATCTTCCTTACCATTAGCTGGGCCCTGTATAATGTGGTGCTCCTTTACTTCCCTGATTTCAGCTCCTGGCTCTTCTCTCTTTTGGTTATCTCTACTACTCACACCAGCATCGTTGCTATTCTGCAAACATGCTGGACAAGCTCTTATCTCAGGGCCTTTGTACTTGCTCTTCCTTCTGCCTGAAACACTCATACCCCAGATAGTCCCATGACTCCCTCCCTTACCACCTTTAAGGCTTTCAGTAATGTTGCCTCCTCTGTGAGGTCTTCTTCTAGCATCCTATTTAAAATTCACCAGCCCTCTGTACTATCTTGCTAGGGCTGCTGTAACATAAGCTGAGGGGTAGAAATTTATTGTCTGATAGTTCTGGAGGCTAGAAGTCTGAGGCTAGAATCTGAGGTATTGATGGAGCCATGTTCTCTGGAAGGCTCTGAAAGATAATGCATCTTACCTTATGGTATCACCGGTAATCCTTTTGTTCCTGGGCTTATAGATACATCACCCTGATCTCTGTCTTTGTGTCCACATGGCCTTCTCTGCCAGTATGTGTCTGTGGCCAAATGTCCCCCTTTTTATTTTTTTATTGATTAAGCATTTATATTTATTGAGTAAAGTAATACATAATTCTAACAGTAGTATCGATTTTCAGAAAGATCATAATTTACATATAAGATTGTACGGTCAGTCATTATACAGCCAATGACATTTTTCTTTTTTTTTTTTTTTCATTTTATTTATTTTTTCAGCGTAACAGTATTCATTCTTTTTGCACCCAGTGCTCCATGCAAAACGTGCCCTCCCCATTACCCACCACCTGTTCCCCCAACCTCCCACCCCTGACCCTTCAAATGTCCCCTTTTTAAAAGAATGACAGTCATATTGGATTAGGGTCTATCCCACTCCAGCATGAATTCATTTTAATAATGACACCTGCAATTACTCTATTACTTTTTAAAAACATTTTATTTGTTTATTTGACAGAGAGAGAGAGAGGGAGAGAGCAAGCAGGGGGAGAGGCAGGAGAGAGAGAAGCAGACTCCTCCGCTTCTCCCTCTGAGCAGGAAGCCTGATGCGGGACTAGGTCCCAGGAGCATGGAATCATGACCTGAGCTGAAGGTAGGCGCTTAACTGACTGAGTCACTTAGGCACCCCTGCAATTGCTCTATTTCTAAACAAGGTCACATTTTAAGATGCCAGAGGTCAGGAATTCAACATGTGAAGGGGGGGCATAACTCAACCTGTATTCTCTACCCTGCTTTATTTTTCTCTCTGGTATTCATCCCTTTCTAATACACTCATTCACCTTCTTTAGTGTCTGCCTCCCTGTATAGAATGTAAGCACCATGAAGGCATGCATGTTTATCTGTTTTCTTCACTGCTATATCCAGAGAACTGAGAGCCATGCTCGATACAGATTTGCTGAATGGATTAAAAAGAAAGAAAGAAAGAAAGAAAGAAAGAAAGAAAGAAAGGTGAGTTTCTCAGCTCTTTCATTGCAGCTTTTGACACACTGCTGAAGCTTAGCACTAAATAAATCCACAGACTCACAGACTATTAAATCTTTTATAATGTCTGGTGATTACCTTGTGTGGCTCTCCCATCTCACTGATAAGAAACTGAGGCCTACAAGGGTTCCCAGCAGCCTTACCAGCTGAGCAAGGAGGCATTTGTGCTGTGGCCAACACCAACAGCTGCACTTGGATTAATATTTCTGGGGAAGTTGAGACCCAGCAACATGATATCACTGAACAAGCCAGTTGGCCCTTCAGTGGGACCTTTCTTTGACTTATTTGATTCTCATTAGTTTGGGTGTTGGAGACCAAGGCTTCAAAGGACCCTCCAAACATTGGAAGTTATCCTGCTTATAATAATTATAACCACCTTCCTGGTGCACTGAATTCTCTCAAAATGCATGTTCACGGTCATCTCTCACAAAGAAAATGATCCCCTGATGAAAAGAATGTTGGAAAAGGAACAACAACAACAAAAATGACCAACTTAAAGAATGTGAACCTAGGAATGAGCAAAGGAAAAAAAGAGAGATAAACCAAGGAACAGACTCTTAACTATAGAGAACAAATGGATGGTTACCAGAGGGCAGGTGGGTGGGAGGATGGATGAAATAGGTGATGGGAGACTAAGAGTCCACTTACCATGATGAGCACTGAGTAACGTATGGAATTGTTGAATCACTATATTGTATGCCTAAAACCAATATAACCCTGTATATTAAATATTTTGGAATTGAAATTAAAAAGTTAATAATAATAAAGAAAAACAAACCGAGGCCTAGAGGCAGCAAGTGTCTATGCCAATAGCACAGTCAGAGCAAGATCCAGGTGGCCTCTTTCCTGGCACTTTCTAACTACAACTGCTATCTTTATCACATCAATTTTCCCAGTAGCCAGGAAATTTGTGATGATAATTTGAAAGCAATCGCTTCTTTGTGTTTGATTAATGACAGATGGGCACATGGTTCTGTTTGTTCTAGATAAACTGAGCTGATCAAGACATCAAAGTCTCCATACCTTGATGGGCCAGTCCAACCAGCCTATGATATTTAAGGTTAATGTCAATTCATTAAAAAGGATGATAAACCAACACCATTAATCTTGGCCATTTATAAGGAAATGCTTCTGTTTAAGAGAACCTGTGCTTCTGGTTCTAGACCAAGAATTGCTCATTCTGGACCTTACAGTGGGACAGAAGCTCACAAGATCTTCCACCCAGTTTGGATTAGCTGGGACTCCAAACGAAAGGGGACATCAGTCTCTAGTTGGAGCTAGAGACACCTGGCATAAGACTTGGCACCTAGAAGACCCTCCAAAGATATCAGTTGAATTCAAGTTTAAAAAGAAAAACAACAAAAATGTTCTAAAATGTTTTGTTGCATTTTTCTTTTAACCTGATGGTTACATTTATGGAGTCTAGACCTAGCTGAGTGATTCCGAACAAACCACTGAAGTTTTGGGGGCCTGAATTTCCTCTTCTGTAGAATGAGAATAATAATAGTGTTTACCTTAGAAGATGTGAGACTGCATTGTGGTAACCCACAAAAGTCCCTTAGAACAGTGTGTGGCACATAATAAGCTCTGGGTAAGTTTTGTTATCATTTCTCCCTTACTGTGCCTGTCCATTTATTCAACCACATATTAACATGTACTGAGGACCAGTTTAGGGTTCTAAGCTCTGTGCTAGGTGTCAGGGATACAAGAGTGCAGCCCACAGCCCATGGTGGATATGGCTCCCTGAGAATCCACACACCCATGAGATTGTAAGCACCTGTCCCTGCATATGTGCACAGGTGCATTTTCCAAAGTGGAGGACATGTAGGTCTTCATTATTTGCTCAGAGAGATGCATGACTACCAACCTCAAACAAATTTTTTAAAAAGAATTAAGAACTATTGTTGTTATAAATGGGAACAAAGAGAACATTCACCTAACATAATGTGATAATTGCCAGGCTGGAGATCTCTATGAGGCACAGGACAACCCAGAGGACTGAAGCCTGGCTTTGAGTGTCTGGCCCAGCTTCACAGAGGAGGTGTTTATCTTAAACACAGGGTGGTATCTTGGCACATTCATTAAGGACCGGAGAACTGTAGGCACACACAGGGAAGGTAGGAGAAATGGGAACAAGAATATAATGACCCTCAGACATATTTTTGTTCTGGTTCCTGAGAAAAGAAACAGTCTTGCCAAGAAACTGAGCAAGTTGTCTTGTGATCTGACTCAAATAAGAGAGGAGCAGGAAAAGAACATGTGTCTTGGAGTGAAAGAGACCTCAAGTTGAATTTTTACTGTTATTTATCATCTGTTGAGAACTTGGACAAATAGGAACGTCTCCGAGGTCTATTTTCTCAAATGCAAAATTGGGATTGTGAAATAATATTTATTAGATCTTGGGTGCAGAGCATCTGACTATGAGAGATTAATAGATTGTACTGTTTGCTCACCATTAGTCACTTTCTCCCCATTCTTGCCCTGCTTCCTTCTCTATAGGCAGAATATACTTTTGTGACCACTGACTTTGGGCTTAGCCATACTAATTTGACTGATGGACTGTGAAGGAGTGTGATGTATGTCAAATCTAGCAGAATCTTAAACACATGAATGAAGGTGGAAATGTCTTCCCTCCTCTCATACTTTGCAGGGAGATCAATGTGTCCTCCATTTGGGCTTGTCTATGAGCTCAGATGCAGGAACAAGCAGAAACCCTGAACCGAGGTGGACATAGCCACCTCGTGCACAGAACAAGAAAAGAAATCATCAGCCATGACATCTGGGGACATTTGTTGCTGCAGCAAAAGCTGACTAATACACTGACATGGGTTTCATGCTCAATAACTGCTTCTCTCCTTCACACTTACTGAAAATGGTGAATTTGCGGTGAACTCCATGAAGATATTGAAGCTCCAGTATTGAAAATGTTGGAAAATACTTTACAAAGACAGAAGAGGAGTCAGGTAGGGGTAGGGCGGAGTTGACTGGAATGGGGGCCAGAGACCACCAGCTGTATACCAAGCCTGTTTGCTCTTTCTCTGGCCCATGGTACATCACTGAGCTCTGGCAAAAGGAACGTGGATGGAGGTGAAGCAAGCCACTTCCAGGTCCAGCTGAAGATCACTTCTCCATTCTCCTTTCCCATTTAGGCTGGTTGGAATGGTGACCTCCAGGATCTCATAGAAGCTCATATTAAAGATGCAGAGCTGCTGTCAGCATAGAGTCCTGAATGACTGTGTGAGCGGCCGCCTTGGACTGTTAGTGCCAAAGATGAGCCCCAGCCAGGCATTAGTTACCACAGTGACATAGATTTTATTCAGCAGCTGCTGACAGGAGGGGAAGAGGCAAGCTTCCTTCAGATTTGTGCACAGGAGAACAAGGATTTTAAAAAGAGAATGAGGGAGTAGTAAGGAGGGGGGCAGGGCTCAAGCAGAGTCCGGGAAAGGAAAAATGACAAAGAGCAGGAAGGCATAGGTGATGTGACACCCGTCGGGGTTTGCTACCAGGTACTTACTGAAACTAGGCTTCTCCCTCCCACAGAGGTTGGGAGACAGGGGCCCTATCTTCAGGCTGAAACCATTCTTTCTCTGGGCAGCCTTGAATTTTTTCTCAGGCAGGCTCCTTAAGCAGAGCTAGGGTCATCCTAGGGGTGCATCCTTGGGCTGTGAGAAACCCTGTTAGTGTTTGCTCAAGTCTTCATAAGCCAAGGTTATGGGCAAGTGGAGGAGGGGACACCCAGCAACCTGGCTAGAGTCTGGTCAAGGAGTGAATCCTGTTTATTCCCTCGTTTGGGTCTGTTCCATTAATTTGCATGTAAAACCCAAGAAATACTAATACAGCTGTGTACAGGTGAAGGGTTCGAGTACAGATAAGTCTCAACAAATGTTTATTAAGAGCTTATGATGTGCCAGTCACTGTACCATAACCTATACCCATGAAGCCTCGTTCAGCCCACTGTATAACTCTGTGAAATACATGCTATTATTCCCTTTCCTCAAAAATAAAGAAATAAATACAGCAAGCTGAAGAGCTGTGTGGTCGATAACTTTTTTGTGGTCATGTGCCACAGAGCAATGATCTCTTGTGCTCAGCAAGTTTGGAAAGACATGGGTGCCAGGTAACCCTCTCTGACCGGAGACCCAAGTCAAAAGACCTAGGCCAGTGTAAAGAAAAACTCCATTTCTGTAGGACTCTTTGGGCCTGAGGGACCATGTGTCTAGACTTAAGGGTGGATAAAGTGTGGAAGAGCCAGGAAAGGCAGGAAGACAGTGATCCTAAGAATCAGGACTGGACAGATAGCCAAGAAAGCTTGGTGGAAAGTGACAACATGTACCAAGAAGGGATTCGTTAACATTTGGTCATGAATCAAGCAGTAAGAGTTCATGTGAGACCATTTTTCTAACTGCCGTTAACTGCACACATTGGAGAACTGCAAATTTCGCCGCAGAGAAGTGCTATCTCTGCATTTAAATGGGTTGAGGGTCAGTGGACAGATAGAAGGCAGGGGCATAGCCAGAAAAAGGAAGTATTCTGGAGACAAAAGAGACCTTGGGAGTTTAGAAATCGGTTCTGTTTCTGACTCCTCCTACAATTAGTAACATGAACTTGGGCAGGTCAGTTTCACCTCTCAGAGTCCACCACAAACAAGGGGTTGCTTTGGACAGTTTCTGAGTTCTCCTTCAGCCATGGCAGTCTGATCATTGGCCGTCGTTCATTTAGGCCAGGTTCCATGGAAGCAGATCTTTCTATTAGGTGTCCTCATTCCTTTGTCAGGAAAAGAAAGATAGAATGCGTGGCCTTCCTTATGTAAAGAGGCCGCAACTCATTCAGAAACACAATGCTGCCAACTGAGACGGCTAGAAGTGACCATCTCCTTGGACCCTCCCATTTTAGAGATGAGGAAACAGAACAGAGAGGGAAGTCATTTTACTAAAGTCACACAGTTATATGCCTTCAAAGCTGGAACTGGATCCCTGCCTTGGATGCTGAGCATGGGGCTTATTCTAAAAACAGTGCCACTGCCTAGGGGCTGGAGAAAGAATAAAAGGGAATGAGCATTATTAAGCATTTACTATGTGTGAGAAACTACCTTAGGCTCTGTATTCATTCTACAAATATACGGCAAGTTTTACTGAGTACCTGCTGTGTGCTACATCCTGGGAATACAGAGATGAACAAGACAGATGGGGTTTTGCCTCGGAGTTCACATTCCAGTGAGGGGGAATGGGAATAGCCAATAGACATAAATAAACAAATAAGAAAACCTCAAGTAGTACTATCAAGAAAATATCCTGATTAAGAATATTAAGTGTTATTAAGAAAATTAAATTGCTTGGGTGCCTGGGTGGCTTAGTCAGTTAAGCAACTGCCTTTACCTTGGTTCATGATCCCAGAACCTGGGATTGAGCCCCACATCAGGCCCCACATCTCCCTCTCCCCGACTTGTGCTCCCTCACACTCTCTCTCAAATAAATAAATAAAATCTTTATTTAAAAAATTGAATTGTTACATAGAGGCTGGGCAGTTACATTATGTGGGGTGGACAGAGCCTGCCTTCCAGAATTTATCTCATCATATATCATATTCCCACAAACATGCTGTGAATTTACTCATTTCACTTTCCCAGTGAGGAACCTGAGCCTCAGACCTATCCCAACTTGCATAACTGGTGAAGGTTCATTGCAGATTGCAACTGCTCTCTCTGGCACAAAGCCCATGTCTGCGTCACTGGATCCTGCATTGAGGTGTTTTTTTTCTTGTTGTTGTTGTTGTTGTTTTTATTGTTGTTTAGTTTTGTTTTGTTTTTGTGAAAATATACACATGACATATATACATATATACTGTAGCTGATTGCAGTTAGGTGCTTGATGAATAGAAGCTGATTTTTTTCTTCTAGTCATTTCAGAGTCTCAGACCTGGTGTCTTCTTTGAAAACCCTCTCCCAGGAGAGAGGTATCTGACTTGGTTCATGGGTAGAGGGCTGCAGCTTTAAAACAAATTTCCCTATGCTTGGAACTTGCTAACTTGAGTGTGAGGGATTAGACTTTATAATTTAAGACTCAGGGGCATCACACTCTGACCTAGGATGCTAAATCACCCCGTCCAGGACAAAATTCGGCAACAGATCTCCTTGAGTTCTTCCGACCTGGTGGGTAAGACCAGGGACAGTTTTTTCAGCACAGACTTCTGGACATCAGCGTCCAGACTACCTTGCAGGTTTTGCTGTGCCTATGTATGTTTTCATATTCCAAGGTACTAGTGTGTTTCCTATTCCCTCCCGCAAGGGGAGATTCAGAATTCTAGAACCTAATGAAGTGAAATTTCAGATGGATTAAGGAGTTTCGGAGTAGAAGGGGAAACTTGTTAAAACAACTGGAAAGAGAAAAAAAAAATTAGGTCTTCTATGGAAGATGTTTTCCAAACAACAGAAACCTCAACTCAAACTGGCTGAGGCAAACACTGCTAGTTGGTTAATGCAACCCAGTTCCTAATACTTCCTACGCGGCTGCCTTTGCTACCGAGGTTGGAGAAACCCAATGTTCGCCTTCACAGCTTCACTCTCCGTCAGCAGAAGCCACGTGACAGTTCCAGTCCATGAGACTAGAGGTCCACCAACAGCCTCTGGGAAGACATTTGCATTTTCTGGTAAAAGGGACAGGCCTGACTGATGCTGCTCATTTCACGTTGCTCTGCTTGAGCCACACATGTGATGCCCATGGTGGCAAGAGCCACCTGAGAGCCCCCAATGAGCCCCTGACCCAACATTGAATAGCCTCCCGACTACGGGTTAGTAGGAAATATAAACCCTTACTTGTTTCAACTAGAGCATTTTCTGTTATCTGAAGCTGAAAGCATTTCGGTGGGTAACCACTGTCTCCAACAACAAAGAAATGTAATTCTTCTTTTTTTTTCTTTTTTTTTTAACCTAAGAAGAGAAATGATATTTTGCTTCAGGTTCCCTGTTTCCTCCGGTTACTCAGTGCTCGCCTTTCGCATGCTGTCGTCTGGAATGAATCAGCCGATCCATTCCTGAATTGATCACCAGGAAGGGAAACAGAATGACGGGCTCAGAGCCATGGTCCGTGCAACACATATTGAGACAACAACGAAAACCCACCCCTCGGGGCGTGAGCACAAGATGAATAATGACTTTCTCAACAAAAAACCAAGAGCAGGACACCTCAAATTCAAGAACTGCTAGATATAGGCTCACTGAAATTAAGACTATAAAACAACCTATTACTAACCAAAAGAAAAGGCAAGTAAGAGATCATGGAGAACTCCTTGCAGAAAATGAAGTGTTAATATGCCACAAATCACTTCTAAGAGTTTACCCTAAGGAAATCATTAAGGACACATGCAAAGATTTAGTCACAAGGATGTTTGTAGCATTACTGTGTTTAATAATGAAAATTTGCAAGTGAGATGAATTTCCAGCAATAAGGTACCAGTTAAGTAAAATATGATACAAACTTAAAATGGAATGCTACAGGATTATTAAAAAATAATGTTGCCAAAATGTTTGTGCTGTTGTGGAAAGCCAATTGTGGCATGTTATTAACTGGCGAAAGTAGAATGCAAATAAGGTATCCTTTGATTCTTTTTTCCTGAAGGAAAATGCAGGTGTGTGAGTGTGTGTGTGTGTGTGTGCCTACGAAGGATATCTATAACACAGTTAAACAAAGGTATTTCTGTTGGGTGATATATTTGTTGATTTTTTTTTTTTTAATAGTGAGCTGCTTTTAGAAGGAAAGAAGGAAGGGAGGGAGGAAGGAAGGGAGGGAGGAAGGAACGAAGGGAGGAAGGAAGAAATAAAGGAGAAGAAAGAAGGAAGGAAAGAAAGGAGGAGGGAGAAAAGGAAGGTAATTTTGAAAACAAATCCCACAAAGTAAAAGAACACCTCAAGAAAAACACAGGCAGTGGGTCTGAGAGAACTATGCTCACAAAACCATGCAATAAGCTGGTAAACATATGTGAGTGTTCATTCTTGGTAGGGATCCAGCATGCAGTGAGAACAAAAACGGGACACAACTCTTTCTTTCCTCCTTTTCTTCAGTTTCTTTCTTTCTGTGTATTTGTTTATTTTTCATTAAACTGGAATGTTTCTCCCCCAAGAAAAGAGGATGCTTTGGTTGGGAGTGCAAGGAAGGAGGCATGTCAGCTCAGAGGTAAAACCTTTCTGAAGAACAATTTCCCAGTGGGTGGAGTTTCCAAAACCCTCCTTCTTAATGACATCACAAGTCTACCTCAGTACTTGAAACAGGTGGAAGGGACTGGAGGGTCCCGTCAGGACTCACGTTTCAGGGTTTCAATGTGCGTTCTCTACATAATGAAGAACGATTGGCTGGCAGTCTCGCCGGTCAGGGAGAGATAAGTGGATACACCTGTTATGCTGGTATAGACACCTAGTCCATGATGAAGTGAGGATTTAAAAGCATATTTGATAAAAAAAATGTTGAATCCAGAGATGAATATTGAATAAGGTGATGATCAGGAAATGAAGATGAGTTTAAGCAGGTTACAAAGAAGCACAAACGACATATTAAACTTTGAAGAATGAAACAAATGTGTATTTATATGCTCAAATTTAGCACATATTTAAGAAAGATTGAGATAATATAAGTTGAAATGTTAATAGTATCTCAGATAGGGAGATTAGGACAATTTTCATGTTCTTCACATTTTTCCATGCTTTCAATTTTTTATAATACATATTCATTTGTGCATTACTAACCAGAAAAAAAAAAAAAAACCAAACACTATAAAGTTATTGAGTAATGAGCCCTCTGTGATGACTTGTATTGGGATAACAAGCCCTAATATGTTTTAGGGACCTACAAAGGGCCAGGCCCAGTGCTACCTGTGAATTGCTTCATTCCATTTTCAACCATCCTGTGATGTAGGTACCCTTACTGGACCCATTTTACAGATGAGGGAATAGAAGCACTGAGACCTGAGGGACCTGCCCAATGTCACGCAGCTGAAAGATTTAAACTCAGGTTCATCTGACTCCAGAGCTCTTATTCTCAACCAACTCCTAAGTCGACTACTCCAGAAGGAAAATAAATGCACACATTTCCTCCTCACTTTCGTTGATTAGCTATTGTCTCAAAATACAGACAAAGAGTCTTCTGAGGGATTCAATACATACATAAACAAATCCTTCGGTGAAATTTAGGAAAGAGGAAATTCTTCCCATTATATGTTTGTTTTTCTTTTATTTTTTAAAAACATTTTATTTATTTACTTGGGAGAGAGCACACAAGCAGGGGGCAGAGGCAGAGGGAGAAGGAGAAGCATACGCCCCATAGAGCAAGAAGCCCAAGGTGGGGCTCCATCCCAGGACACTGCAATCATGACCTGAGCTGAAGGCAGATGCTTCACTGACTAAGTCACCCAGATGCCCCTTCCATTGTCTGTTTTAAATTGAGATGTAATTTCCATAAAACATTGTGTAAGTGTAAGGTGTATAATGTGTTGACTTGATAACTTGTATATTGCAATGTGGTCACCACCCTGGTGTTGGCTAACACTTCCATCAGTTCCAATAATTATCATTTCTTTTTTGTGGTAAGAAAGCTTAAGATATAGTCTCTTAGCAACTTTCAAGCATATAATACTATATTGTTAATTATAATCACAATGTTGTGCTTCAGATGCTCAGAACTTACTCATCTTCTAATTGTAGTTTGTACCCTTTGACCAGCATCTCCCCAATTCTCCCACCCCCAACTCCTGGTAACCCCCACTCTACTCTTAGTTTCTATGAGTTCAGCCTTTTCAGATGCTACTCGTAAGTGATATTATACAATATTTCTCTTTCTCTGTCTGACTTATCTCATTTAGAGTAATTGCCCTTAAAATAAAAATAAAAATAAAATAAATAGGGGCACCTGGGTGGCTCAGTGGTTTAAGCCGCTGCCTTCGGCTCAGGTCATGACTCAAGGTCCTGGGATCAAGCCCCGCATCGGGCTCTCTGCTCTGCAGGGAAGCCTGCTTCCTCCTCTCTCTCTGCCAGCCTCTCTGCCTACATGTGATCTCTCTCCCTGTCAAATAAATAAATAAAATCTTTAAAAATAAATAAATAAATAAATAAATAAATAAATAAAATAAAATAAATAAAAATAAAAAAACAAATTAAAAAATAAATAAAAATAAATTAAAAATAGCAAATAAAATAATAAATAATAAAAAATAATTTTTTTAAAATTTTGCATTGCATTATTGTGGCAAATGGCAGGATTTCTTATTTCTCATGGTTGAATAACATGTGTGTGTGTGTGTGTGTGTGTGTGTGAGACATCTTTATCCATTCATCCATTGATAGACCCTTAAGCTCTCTCCACACCTTGGCTGTTGTGAATAATACTGCAATGAACATGAGGGTGCAGAGATCTCTTCCAATAACCCATTTTCATTTCCTATGGCTAGACAGTCAAAAGTGGAATTACTGAATTATATGGTGGTTTTATTTTTACTTTTTCAGGAAACTTCATATTCTTTCCCATACAACCAATTTACATTCCTGTCAATAATGCACAAAAGTTGGGGTGCCTGGGTGGCTCAGTGGGTTAAGCCTCTGCCTTCGGCTCAGGTCATGATCTCAGGGACCTGGGATTGAGCCCCACATCACATCGGGCTCTCTGCTCAGTGGGGAGCCTGCTCCCGCCCCCCGCCCCCGCCTGCCTGTCAACTTGTGATCTCTGTCAAATAAATAAATAAAAATTTTAAAAAAATGCACAGATGTTCTCTTTTTTCCACATCTTCGCCAGCATCTCTTGTCTTTTTGATGATAGCCATCCTAGTAGGTGTGAGGTGGTACACCATTGCAGGATCGATTTGCATTTCTCTGATAAGAAGGGTTTTAAACTACTGAATTCAAATGCAGTTAAGTGGTCTGTTTTTTGTTTTTTTTTTTTTTTAAGAATTTATTGGATTTTTAACATTTTTGTCTACAGGACTCTTTTTTTTAATATTTTATTTTATTTGACAGACAGAAATCACAAGCAGGCAGAGAGGCAGGCAGAGAGAGAGGAGGAAGAAGCAGGCTCCCTGCGGAGCAGAGAGCCCGATGCGGGGCTCGATCCCAGGACCCTGAGATCATGACCTGAGCCGAAGGCAGAGGCTTTAACCCACTGAGCCACCCAGGCGCCCCTAAGTGGTCTGTTTTGATCAAAGTTCTTAAGATTCTAAAAAAGTGGTTGGATTTAGTGTAGCACGAGATCCAGAGGTTAATGTTGGTGCAGCAAAGTCTTCAGCTGGGATAGATCTTTCATTACAGGTAAACTGTAGAATAGCATCTTAGTTCCCATTTTACTGATGAAAAACTGAGACTTTGTTAATCATCAGGAAAACATCAGATAAACCAAAATGAAATTCTGGACCAATGATCGTCAACACTGGCAATGTCACGAATAACAAGAAACATCTAAGAAACTGTCATAGATGACAAGAGACTAAAGAGAAATGGAACGTGGTATTGGAGATGGGATCCTTGAGTCAGGAAAGTATATTAAAGGAAAAACTGTTGAAATTCATATAAAATCTGGAGTTTGGTTAATAGGAAGGTACAAAAGTTGTTTTCTTAGTTTTTACAAATGTACCATGATAATGTATAATGTTAATAATAGGGCGTGGGTGAGGGATATACAAGAAATCTCTGTACTATTTCACAAGTTTTCTCAAAATCTAGTATTATTCAAAAATAAAAGTTCATTTAAGACATCTGAACTATGGTGCCCAGAAAAAAAATTAAAACCAGAACTGCCATATGATCCAGAACTTTTGGATAGATACCTAAAAAGTTGAAAGCAGGGTCTTAAAGAGATAGTTACACACCATGGACATAGCAGCATTGTATGATTTCACGTACATGAGATACTCAGAGTCATCAAATTCACAGAGACAGAAGGTAGTTTGGCGGTTGCCAGGGCCAGAGGGAGCAGAAATTGGGGAGTTAGCGCTTGATGACTATAGAATTCCAGTTTTTCAAGTGCAAAAGGGCTTAGGAGATGCTGATGGTTTCACTGCAATGTGAATGTGCTTAATGCCACTGAATGGGGCCCTTAAAAAATGGTTAAAAGGGTAAATTTTATGTTAAGTCGATTGTACCACAATTTAAGAAAATAAGTTTAGGGGTGCCTGGTTGGCTCAGTACTTAAACATCTGACTCTTGGTTTTTGGGTCAGGGTCCTGGGATCAAGCCCCATGTTGGGCTTCTTGCTCAGCATAGAGTCCGCTTGTCCCTCTCCCTCCTCCTTTGCTCCCTTCCTGGCTCTGGCATGTGGTCTTTCTCTCAAAGAAATAAATAAAACCTTAAAAAAATAAATTCAAAAATAAATAAAATAAAAATAAATAAAAAATAATAAATAAAATAATAAATATTTAAAAAATAATATATATTTTTTAAATCTGAGACTTTGATTAAGTCAGTCATCTATTGTATCACAGAAGCTACTGGATTCCAACCAAGGTCTGTCTGACCTCAAGTCACACATTCTTTCTAGAGCTCCATGTAGGGGGAGGATCGGTGTGGTTCTAGAAGTGTTGGTGAATTGAGAGTCTACTTGCTTTGTCTCTGTTGCCTAAAATACAGCCAGTCCTGGCTTCATTTCATCTGGGGGCAGGTGAGCTGTAGGAGACCCAGGTAAGTCCGCTCAGTGTCAAATCCTGGCTCTGCCACTTGCCGATTGTCTGAGCTTCGGCAAGACGATGAGCTTTCTGGGTCAGCTTGCTGGTCTGACTTGGTGAATAGCATTATAGCAGAGTCTCTACCTGAGGGCTGTTCGGAAGCTGAGGAGGGAAGCGAGACCTCTTCTCCAGCTGCTGGAGGTTGCCAGTCAGGGTTGGGGCCAGCATAAGCGTGAGTCCTACAAACAGGAGACACAGGCTGGCAGATTCTGTGAACTGCCTCATGGAAGAGGAAACACAGGGGCTAAAACACAAAGCACAGCTGAGCTCTAAAGACGAATATTCTAGGAAAAAAGGAAAAGCTAAGGAGATGGGACAGTTAGACAGTTTTCCTTGCTGGGGCAAGGAAAGAGAAACCTGGTCTTCATAAAGCAAATCCGCAGACACTACTTGGAGCCCATCAGCTCATAGAGATGTGAAGTCAGAGGGCCAGATGGGTTGTTGCAGAATCCAGAAGGGAGGGAGAAAAGCCTATTCCAGAGTAAAGGCTGTGAGTACGAAGGATAGATGGGTGAGCCTAAGGACCCTATCACTGGACAGACATCGAGAAGAGAACTCAGGGGTCTGGTGCCTCAGCAAAGGGGTGGTTCTGTCTTAAGGACCGTTGGGGGCTGTGGAGTTGGGCAGAAGGCAGAGGACCAAACCTCAAATCACAGATTTACAGAGAGCCTTCTGAACAGAAGCAGCCTCTGTCTTTTTCTGCCCCATAAATGCTCACTCCTCAGTGTTTTATCCCTGGTCCTCCCACTGAAAACACACTTCCTGCCTGGGTGAGCTCATTCCTGTCCAATGCATCAGCCACTGTTCTATATGTTGGTGACTGCTCAGTGTCTACCTCCTGCCAAGACTCCTTCCATGAATGTGGGACACCTAGAGCTGCTTGCCTCCTGGACTTCACTTGGAAGACCCAAAGGTTCGTTTAAGTCAACTAGTCCCCAACCGAGGGCATCCCAATTCCCCACTCAAATCTGCATCCATTCCGTGTATGCCCCATCTGAATTAACTGACCATCAACCCCCTCCTGCTAAACCCAGAAACCTTGCCCTCCCCCATGATTCCTCCTTCCCTCCCTCCTTCCCCAGACTGCTTCATCTAATGGATTTATCTTCCTAAATGTTCTTCTGCATTTATCCCTTCCTCTTCATTCCTAAGGCAACTGCTCTGATCCAGGATTTTATCTTTTCCTCATTGGGATTTTTGCTGCCACCTCCTAATCTCTGT
This sequence comes from Meles meles, assembly GCF_922984935.1. Lineage (NCBI taxonomy): Eukaryota > Metazoa > Chordata > Mammalia > Carnivora > Mustelidae > Meles > Meles meles. The sequence continues at coordinate 13,493,408 of NC_060066.1, read as the reverse complement.
CTTTGCTTCTGGTCAGGTGCCCCCTGAAATCTGTTCTCTGAAGGACAGCGAGTGTGGTCTTTCCACCCAGGGAGACAGCCTGTGTCTCAGGCCTGGTCAAAGGTCCTCAGGGGCTTTCCCTTTTCTTAAGGACAAAGGCTAAATTACTTGGAACTCAAGGCTCCTCAGAATCTGGTGTACCCTTCTCTGTCTTCGCTGCCTTTTCACACTTTACCAACAGTGTTTTGTTTTGTTTTGTTTTTGCGGGGGGTGGTGGGTTGGGGGAGAAGGAGAGGGAGAGAAAGAATCTTAAGCAGGCTATGTACTTGTGGGGCTCAATCTCAGGTCTCTGAGATTATGACCTGAGCTGAAATCAAGAGGTGGATGCTCAGGGATGCCCGGGTGGCTCAGCTGGTGAAGTGTCTGCCTTCAGCTCAGGTCGTGATCCCAGGGTTTTGGGATCGAGTCCCACAGCAGGCTCCTTGCTCAGAGGGAGTCTGCTTCTCCCTCTGCCTGCTGCTCCCCCTCTTTGTGCTTTTCCTCTCTCTGACAAATAAATAAATAAACAAATAAATCTTAAAAGAAAAAAAAAAAGAGAGTTGGACGCTCAACTGATTGAGTTACCCAGGCCCCCGCTCTAACAGTGATTTTATCCTCTAGCCATAACCAATCGCTTATGGCTTGTCCAACCCACAAGTGTACTTGTCTTTCCCTTTGCTTAAACACCCCCATTTTCCTCCTCGTCTGTACTGGGAAACTCTAATCTGTTTTTCAAATTTTGCCTCAGTCACCACTTTCCCTGGGGAGCCTTCCCAGCCTGTGCCAAATAGATGCTCCGGTCTGTGTTTCTGCTATACCTGGCACTTTCCCCTCTCATCCTATCGCAAGACCCAGGATGGCCGTGCATTCATTCACTCATGGAGTCTCCATATATTTACGGAATGTGTGCTGGGGAGAGAAGGGCGAGCTGAAGACATGTGACTCCTGACCTGATAGAAAAGGATGACCGCCGGCCACTGTTTCCCTGTCTGACTCCACAGCCTTTGTGGAATGATTGATGATCCTGTTTTCCTGTGGCTCCAGGCCTTTGCTCTGAACTATTCCCCAGGCCAGGGGCACGCTCTCCAGTCTGCACATCGGGCCTCTTGGTCAGATTCCTATCTAGAATCAGTTCCCCTCCTCCCCTTCCTTCTCTGCCCTTCACCTAGCTGTTCTGTCTCAGTAGCATTTATCACCCTGAAACTGTCTTGGTTACTGGCTTCTTTGTCCACCTCTTCTTACTGGAACCTAAGCCCTTGGAGAGCAGGGACCTTGCTTTAGAGTCCTGGGGACTCTGGTGTGCCAGGCACACACTAGGGGCTCTGTAGTGTGTGATAAACACGTGGATGATTTTGTAGACGAGAAAGCGGATGTGGAAAAGCAAAGGACTGGATGTGAGCATGAGATTATTTAATTACAGACTCAAGACTAACCGACCGTGAGCATCACAGTTATAAAGTAGAGGGAGGCCGCGGAATATCAGCGGCACAGATAAAGAAGGCGAAGTCAGGGAAGGTGAGAGGAAATGTTCTGACGTCCTGGAAGGATTTGCCTGCTCTGTAAAATGGAGAGACCCGGATTCACTCTCCTCCCGTTTTTCACCATCGCTTTTCTAAATCTTTGTAGAATTATTTAGGAAAAAACATCTCTCATGGGGTAAAGAAACACTGACAATGTTCCAGTAATTCTTTCAGCTTCCTACCAGCTTCCCTTTCTTCTATTAAGAGGAAGTAAAATACCTTAAATTTGAAAACAGCAACTTTAAGGTGTTAATATTTTACAATAGATTTATTTTTTTAATCTATCTATTATTCTGTCAACCCTGCTTTTATATATATATATATATATATATATATATATATATATACATGCACATAGATATATCATAAAAGATAAATTTCTGGGATTTATCTAATACTCATGAAAATTATTTCTAGCTGATAAAGTTTTGGTTTCCTTCTATTTTCTGTATTTTCTTGCATTAATTTTAATTTTTTACAATGCACATTTTCTGTACCACTTTTGCAAAAGCAAATTATTAAAAAAAAAGTTGGTAGCAAATATACCAAAATGTAAAAGATAGCTAATTTTGTGGGTGTCCTTTGCAATTGCTGAATCACTAAATTCTACCTCTGCAACTAATAATACAGGATATGTAAATTAAATTCCATTTAAATAAAAAAATTTAAAAAGTTAATTTTTCAAGGTAGGGATATTGAGATATTTTGTATTTTCCTGAAAAAAAAATTTTTTTAACTTTAAAGAATTTTCAAAAAGGAAAATTGTGAGCCCAGGATTAGTGTATTAGGTATTCAGAGAGGGCATGCAGAGTCAAGGTCAAGGCTGAAGGAGTCCTAGGGCAAGGTGTCTTTTCAGCCCAGAGAGGCCCCAGGGTAGGCAGCTAAGGGAAAGATCTGTAGCCACAGTCCCGACGCTGGAAGAGAATTGAGGTTGTCTTTAGAAGCTGGGCCTCCCGTGGCCTGGGAGCATCCAGCAGGCAACTATGGGCTCCCCCCCCCCCCCCCCCCCCCCCCCCCCCGCCCCGTGATGATCTTGGTTCCTGGGAGAACATTTAAGCAATCAAAGGGCTAAGTTCCCACAACTCCTACAGCCCATTGGGTGGGTGCAGAGGCTTGACTACCATAGCCTAGACACGGGTCCAGCTCCCAAAGGCGCCAGGCCCAAAACAAATGTTCCCTGATTATAAACGGGTATGTGTAGTGGGCAGTCTGCAAGCATCAACGGAACGGTTTTTCCTTTTTCAAGAGAGGAGAACGCTTCACGTCGGGAAGAAGCTATGGAAATAGAACAATTTGACACAAGAGGGAGGGAGGAGTGGGTGGGTAGAAATGATACAGGATAGGCATTGGGTGGGGAGACGGGGGAAGCCTTAGCTTCCATAATACCGAAATCACCCACTTGCGTCCGTGGGTGATTTTCACCGGACTGTGACCTTCCATGGTCTGTGCCCAACTCGTCTTTGAGACCCTCCCCATCGCCTCGCAGGGCTTCGGCTCTCCATTGGTGCTCAATAAATGCTCAACTGAAAGGAGACAGCTCCTTGCATCCGTCCAGTCCGGGGATGACGAGGAGAAAACAAAAAGGCGAGCGCTCCGGAGTTCCTTCGGAGGGACTCTTGGGCACTGGGGGTGGGGGTGGGGGACTGTCATACTTTAGGTGGAGGGAACGGTACAGACAGCGGCTCTCTACGGGGGTTTGCCAACCTCAGCCTTTGGGGAAGGAGAGGGAGATCCAAGAAGGTGAGTGTGCCCCCCTCGCCAGGCCCGCGGATGCTGGGTGGTACCCACGGAGGCGCTCGGTTCGCTAGGGATGGAGCTGAGGCAGGGGTCTTCCCTCCCATTTCAGAGCATCTGGGTCCTTCTATTTCACAGACCTCACCTTCCCCATCCGGCCAGTGGGAAGACTCCCTGCTTCCAGAGCGCCAGGATGGGGAGGAAGGCTGGGAGCGGGAGTGAGGAAATCGCGGCGCTCCGGCGTGCGGGCATCCCCGCAGGGTTCGCGCGGGTTCGCTCTGGCCCGGGCGCCCGTGCAGCCGGGACCCCCGCCGAAGCCGAGCGCTCCCCCCACCCTCTCTCCCGGTACCCAGCGTTCCGCTCCCCTCCCCCCGCCCAGCGTCTTCTGGGTCCCCGGCAGCCCAGGCGACCGAGGCCCGCCCCGCCTCCTCGCGCAGCCCTCGGCCGCTGGGCGACCCGGGCTACCCCGGCGGCGGGCGGAGGGGCGCGCGGGGCGGTTAGGAACTGGGGCCCGCGAGCACCGGGCGCGCGGGGACCGGGGACGCACGCGGCCGGCCGGGCGGCGCGCGCTTCCCCCTCCCCCGCGGCCCGAGCGCGAGCCGCCGTGACGTCACGGGCGGCCCGCCAGCCCCGCGCTCCAGCGGGCAGAGCGCGTGCGGCCGCCGAGCACATGGGCCCGCGGGCTGGGCAGGCTCGGGGCGGCCTGGACACAGACGGGCAGCGAGGGGCCGCGCGCAGGGACGGACCCCGACACCCCCGGGGGCCCCGAGCGGATTTCCACGCGGAGGGGGTGTTGGCAGCCCCGGCGACCTGCCGAGACACAGCGGGATCCCCCTTCCAGTAAGTTAGAATTTTGCCCTCTGCGTTTCTGGGAACTCTCAAGCCTAGGCCTGGCGAGTTGGGATGCACAGAGAGTAGTTGGACGGAGGAGAGGGGCTTTGGGATTCCGATGTGTGCTTGTTAACCGCGCACTTTCCTCATCCCCAGACTGGAGAGTGGCCCTGAGTTTGGGCGTTGGTGGGGGGCGGGGTGGGGGGGAGACATCAAATGGACAATGCATGCACGAGATAATTCCGGGATTGTGCACTTGATGGAAGGTATATTGTTACCGAACACCAAAAAATAGAGCTTCTCCAATCAGTACCGATTTGGGGTCGCAGATAGGGTTTGGAGGACCCTTTTGAGAAGCTGGCGGTCTGTGAAGCATATGATGCTGCCTCCATCCTTTGACCATTATCTTCCCCCGCCAGATGATTTTCAAAAACCCAGAAACTGTTTTTGGAAACTTTCTCTGCTTTTGCATTGCATTTACAGATTTGCTGGGTGCCCCCCACACCCTTCTCATGGTCATTCGTTTTGGATGGCTTGTTGGTGTAATTGTGTTTGCTCTCGTTAGACTAACATGCTCTTATTCTTGCCAGTGTTGGGGGTGGGTATTGACTTTCAGGAAGGGCAGCCATGAGGCTGCATGTGTCCGGTGCCCGGATACACTATGAATTTTCCTGATACTCTGTAAGCATGGAATATTCTTCTGTTCACGGGAGCCCCTGGCTTCAGGCCCTTCCAGAAGATGAGAGAAGAGGGGAAATCACTTGTGAGGGTTTTTAGGGAGTAGAGGGCAAAGTTTTGGTTTTCCTTTCTGGTCTTATGTTTTCCAAAGGGAGGCTGGCAACCCCCACTGGCCCACTTCACCACTGTGAGCCCTGCCTCCTGGAGCTGTTTTGCTGCTGGAGGAAGCAAAACCTGGAGAAAAACGTGTGTTTGTGTGTGGTGGGTGGGCGGGGGCCTGGAGGACAGGGACTGTATCTGCTCTGCTGTTAGTCATAGGATGTTGCAGACCTATTTTGCATACTGGCCTTGACAAGTTGAGGCTTGTTCATTTGACACAGTCCTGTGGTCACAGCAAATCTTTCTAAAACTCTAACCAGTGGAAAAGGTACTTGTATGGATCCTCTGAACCCTGAGTGGAACTTCCTGAAAGATTTGCTAGGAGAAAAGCCTTGGAAGCAGCAGAAGGACAAACAGAATCGCTGGCTGGGCAAAGCCTCGTGGCCGGGTCTCCACGACTTGAGGGGAGTTACATCTTAGAGGTGAGGACGGCCTCGTGGTCTGAGCCGTTGGCAGAGGGCCCAACTGGAATTCCTCCTGTGGGTCTGGTGATGGAAGGCCTGGCTGGGTCCAGGGGCTACCCTAATGCTGTACCTATTGAATTCCCAGAGGGGATTTATTATGTGGTCACATCGTTGTTTGGTCTGGTGAAGGGTCCTGTTTATTGTTGTTGTGGCTTTACCTACTCTGAGTGCAGAATCCTGCATAAGCCAGGCTTCTCTGGTAGAGTAGACAAATCAGCTGCTTTTTCAGATTTTCCTCTCTCTTCCTCCCTCTCCCCCCCAACTCCCTCCCCCATGCTGTCTGGTGTGCTCTTTCTGTCCATGGCTGGAGCTTTTTTGGCTTAGACGGAAGGAGTTCTTTTTCTCGGTTCTGAGATCTCTGACCCCCACTGGTCTCTGTGATTGCTGGTCTGAACACTGGAGGAATTCTCCCTGTCCACATCCAGTCAATCCTGTGGGCTTCAGCTTTTTTTTCTTCTTGAATAACTGGCAGGCAGGCTGGCTGGGTTTGGAACCTTCTGCCTGCCTGGGATGGACACTTTTCTCCAACAGCTCAGCTCAAGAGTCTCCTGGATGATAAGACACCCTTGCTTTCTTCTTCTTTGTGTTCATGTCCCTGAATTTGGCCAGACCAATGGCAGATCAGCCCTTTTCTGAGGAAGCCGAGGACCTTGGATAGTTGCCGGAATGAATTGTCTGGCGATGTGGCCATGGGCCTATTAAAGGCTGTACTTGACAGTGGCTCTTTCATGTCAGATGCCCTTCTGGATGCTTGGGCCTTTTATTTTGCATTCCCTGTCACAGCTGGCTGTAGACACATCACTCTCCTTGTATTTGTTTTTTTTTTTTTTTCCTTCTCTCCTGATGCTGGTTTGTGATCTCTTGAAGAGACCAGGACTCCCTTGTTCTGTATCCTGGGTCTGTACGGAGCCCCGGATCCAAGGTGGCAACAGAGCAACGTCGATAAGCCCCATCGATGGTCACTTCTATAGTCTACCTACTAAGCCTCAGAAATTCTCGGCCTTCTGGAGAATGCTGCTCAGATGGTTCTCTGATAGGGGCCTCCTCTGTCTCTTCTGTTTCTCCAAGTAATCTAAGGAACTAATAACAATAGTAATAATAATACATAATAATGATGATAGTAGTTCCTATAAAACAAGAAATTATATTTTATGCCAAGCATGTTCTTTGGGTTGTATGCCCCTTACAACCTCACCAGGCAATTATAATAAAGTATCTAACAATGATGAGGTTCTTATCATGGGCCAGCATCGGTTTTAAAGGCTATAAATATATTATCTCACTTAATCTCCCAGTGATCATATAAAATTATTATTATTACCAGAATTTTGTAGGTGAGGAACCCACAGCTCAGAGTAGTTGAAAGTAGCCCCTGAGGTCACACAGGTGGGAACTAACATAGCCATCAGGACCAGGGCCTGCTCCCAGAAGTAAGAGGGCAGTGAAATTAAGAATATGCAAAGGATGGGGCACCTGGGTGGCTCAGCGGGTTAAAGCCTCTGCCTTCAGCTCAGGTCATGATCCTAGGGTCCTGGGATCGAGCCCCGCATTGGGCTCTCTGTTTGGCTGGGAGCCTGCTTCCTCCTCTCTCTCTCTCTCTGCCTGCCTCTCTGCCTACTTGTGATCTCTATCTGTCAAATAAATAAATCTTTAAAAAAAAAAAGAAAAAAAAAGAATATGCAAAGGATGGGGCACCTTGGTGGCTCAGTGGGTTAAAGCCTCTGCCTTCGGCTCAGGTCATGATCCGGCGTCCTGGGATTGAGCCCAACATGGGACATCAACATCGATATTGGGCTCTCTGCCCGGCGGGGAGCCTGCTTCCTCCTCTCTCTCTGCCTGCCTCTCTATTTGTGAGCTCTGTCTGTCAAATAAATAAATAAAATCTTAAAAAAAAATAAAGAATATGCAAAGGATGCTTTTTGATCAAGAGCAGCAGGACTCAAGCAGGACAGAAACCCTGACATCTTTTTTTTTTTTAAATTTAAGATTTCATTTATTTATTTGACAGAGAGACAGGAGAGAGGGAGCACAAGCAGAGGGAGTGGGGGTGGGGGAGAGAAGCAGGCTTCCTGCTGAGCTGGGAGCCTGATTACTGGCTGGATTCCAGGACCCTGGGATCATGACCTGAGTCAAAGGCAGACGCTTAATGACTGAGCCACCCAGGTGCCCCAATCCTGACATCTTGTACAAAGATATCTCTAACTCTGGCTGCCTGCCTCTTCTGCCCTTCTGCCCCTTGGATCGGGCCGCTCTGAGTGGGGTCAGGGAGCCTTAGACAGGCCTTTAGTGTCTGCAGAGCTTTGGCCCCAGAGCCTGGGGAGCAAAGGCCCCCCGGAGCCCGGACAGGAAGCTCTGACATGGTGCAGAATCTGTGAGTATTTGTAAAGTGCCACAACCAGGCACCCTGCCTGACTTTGTAACCGGCATTTAATGACCATCAACATCCACAGCAGATGGGAGATAGGGCTCTTTTAGCAAATCTTCCCCTTCCTGCACATTCCCGGCAGCTGCTCTGAGTCCCTGCCTTCATCCTGCATGTGTGCAGCTCCAAACCTCCCATCCAAAGATTGTGGTCGCCCCTCTCTCAACCCTGTCGGTGAAAACAATGACACCGTGCGTCATAAAATGCAAGACTTACATTCACCAGGCCAAAATGGTCTCAGTCATTTTTGGTGGCAGAATTCTGACTTGTCTTTCCTTTATTTTCTCTTCCTCTTTTTGTGTGTGGGGGGGTGAAGGTAGAGGGTGTTGTTTTGCTGGTGTCTGGTGGGTAATCGGAGCCCCAGGATTACTCCTTTACCTGCCTCTTTCTCCCTTCTTAACCAAGAGCTGCTTGAGAGCAGGGGAGGGTGGAGTGAGGAGTGGCCGATGGTCTTCACCTGTCTGGTGGCTCACACAGCCCTGGTTCTCATTTGAATCAGGTGACTGTCAAGGACTGCTTTATTTTTAAGGAATCAAGCAGCCCCTAGTCTATTCTCATTGTCTGAGAGATGAAACAGCCCAAAGTGTTGGGAAGTGGAGGGTTTGCCCCGTGGGAACAGGCACTGAAGAAAGAGAAGGAAACCAGGTAGCTGCTGGAGGCATATGGGTAATGCCTATGAGAGGTAGTGCAGATCAGAGTTATTTTGGGGGCAAGTTACTTCACCTCTGTAAGCCTCAGTTTTGTCATCTATAAAATGGGGACGGGAAAGCACCTGCTTCACAAGTTGGTGTGAGGAGGAAATCGGGGATGAATAGCAGGCATTCGGCAGAGTGCCTGGGCTCATAGTAAACCCTCTGTAGAAGTTAGCTAATATTGCTGCTACAATTACTGGGTTTTTATTACTTCCTGTAGCTGCTTGGAGTAGTGGTTTCTGAATAGATTTTTTTTTTAAATTTTATTTATCTATTTGAGAGAGAGAGAGATCACAAGTAGGCAGAGAGGCAGGCAGAGAGAGAGGGGGAAGCAGGCTCCCTGCCGAGCAGAGAGCCCGATACGGGGCTCGATCCCAGGACCCCAGGATCATGACCTGAGCCGAAGGCAGAGGCCTAACCCTCTGAGCCACCCAGGAGCCCCGGTTTCTGAATACATTTTAATGTAAAGGTGACATTCTGGGGACACAGATGACAAGATGGCAGTGACTTCACTAGAGGTCTTTGCAAGCGTCTGAGAGAAAGGCTGGCTGTTGTAAGTAGGAAAGAGATAAGCGATCAGGGAAGCTGCAGAAGCAGGGCTCCGAAAAGACAGGGAAAGACAGGGAAGCGGGAGTACCCCTCAGGCCTCAGTCTGTTTTTGCAAATGACTTAACCTCTCAGCTCGATGCAGGAGAATGGTTATTCCCTCTCTGGGATGGTGCAGAGCACTTAGCAGTGAGGAAGTAAGCTCTTGACAAGGACAGAAGAGCGGTTGTTACTGATTTTTCTTTAGGACTCCCTTTGCCTGGTCATTCTGCTACTCTGCTCAAGCCTGATGGACCCGTTCGCTCGTTTGCTGAGCAGTTGCCGTGTGCCAGGCACGGTTCTAGCTGCAGGAGATCCAACAGGGAAGGAAAGAGATAAAAATCCCTGCCCTCCTCTAGCGTCTTTTCCAGTCCAAGCCACATGCTGGGGCAGGGTGGTCCTCAGAGGGAGATGTGGAACTGGCGGAGACAGAAACTGCACCCAGTCTGCGCAGAGTGACTCTGGCCCCGCTGTGCCGCTGGGCGTGAAGTGCCTAGCACCAGGCCTGGCATGTGGTAGTTATTATATAAGTGGTAGTGCTATATTTGTATTCTTTCATTTCCCCTCCTGAGATTTATTTTTCTCCATGGTATTTGTTATGGACTGAATGTTTACGTCCTTCCAAAATTCGTATGTTGAGGGCGCCTAGGTGGCTTAGTCAGTGAAACGTCTGCCTTTGGTGGCTCAGGTCATGATCCCCGGATCCTGGGATCAAGCCCCATGCGGGGGTCCCTGCTCAGTGGAGAGCCTGCCTGTCCCTCTCCCTCTGTTGCTCCCTCGCTTTCTCTCTGTCTCAAATAAATATAGCAGACTCCCCACTGAGCAGGGAGCCCGATGCAGGACTCCATCCCAGGACCCCGAGATCATGACCTGAAGGAAGGCAGACACTTTACAACTGAGCCACCCAGGTGTCCTGTTAATAGTGCTTTAGAGGATAATACATTTTAAGGCAGCGGGTAGAGCAGGTGAGGGTCTGGAGGCCTGGGGTGGGCTGTGGTGTTAAGTTGGCTGGTGGGGCATGCTCTGTCCAGAAGCCGACCTTGGAGCAGCCTTGAAGGAGGTGGAAGAGGTTGGTCCAGAGGAGGCTGTTCCAGGCCCTGGGGAGAGCCAAGATAGAGGCTGAGAGCAGGGGTGAGCCTGTGAGACAGAGGAGTAACACCGAGAATGAACTGGAGCGGTGGCGTGAGCCAGGCGGACAGGACAGAGGCGGAACGGGACGGCGGGGCAGCACGCAGTGGGTTCTTTACATGGTCTTCAGGTCTTTGCGGAGAGGTTGTTTTCTTTTTTCCTTCCTTGACTGAGGTGTAATTGACATAAAACGTTCTGTTAGTTTCAGGTGTACCTGACCTTGGTGAAATGAGCATCTCAACAAATCTAGCTAATATCTGTCACCTTACACAGCAATTCCTCGTTTACTCTGTAAAAGGGGGAGCTATTGAAGGGTTTCAGATAGAAAACTGATGGGATGCGATTGAGCTTTTGAAACGATCCGTCTGCCCACTGTGCTGAGAAGGGCCTAAAACAGGGCCAGAAGCCAGGGCCTCTGGGCAAACAAGCAAGCATCACGGGCTCTTTGTCCAGGCTGTGGTGCTGGGCATGGCTGCCAGTTATGGGCTTCTGGACTATTCAGTGCTGTAATCCAAGCATCTAAAACTGCTGTCCCGTGTGGTAGCCACCAGCCTGAGATGGCCCCTGAGCACTTGGAAGAGGCTTGTCTTAATGGAGATGTAACGCATGTGTAAAATTCACATCCCTTTCAAAGACTTAGTACAAAAAGAGAATGTGAAATACCTCATTAATGAATTCTTTAATGTTGATTGTATATTGAAATGAGATTTTGGATATATTGGCTTATGTACATTATTAAAATGAATTTCACCTGTTTCTTTTAACCTTTTTAAAACGTGGGTACTAGAAAATCTAAGTACATGTGTCTGGCGTTCTGTTTCTGTCCAACAGGGCGGCCCTAGAAGGGTGCCTGGGACTTGGTAGGAATTCAGGGGATGGAAGGAGCGAGTGCACGGGCGAGGGAGTGCAGGTACAGGAGATTGATTCTGCAGCGAGGAACCTCCCAGTGGAGGAGAGAGGCAGATCGCTGGTGATATCTGCTGGGGTAGGGAGGAGAGACATGAAAAGGAGGCAGCCAGGTATGTGGCAGCTGAGTCCTCCAGTCCCCACCCCGGAGGGAAGAGGGGTGAGGGGTTTTTGGTCTTAGCAAGGGCCCGGAAGACAGGGAACCGAGAGAGGAGGAGGCTCCTGTGTGTCAAGGGGAGATGGCAGGAGGCTGGGGCACTCTTAAGAGCCTTAAAGACCAGGCGGAAATGGACTTAAATGGGTCCTGCCAACTCTGGGGCCGCTTTCCAAGGATTGCAACCAAGGAGTAGTTTTCCAGATTTTATATTTAGAGAGATGACAAATGCACATGGAGGGTATTTCAGGAAGCAGGTAACTGAGTTGGAGATTCCAGACTCTGTGATGGGAAATTTAGCTTTCCGTACGTGAAAGGAAGGGGAGCTTATCTTTGAAAATCTGGGGAAAAGCCTATAAAAGTTAAATGTAATTTCTTGAGTTAAATACAGTTACTGTTTTGTCTTTATCGCTGTGGTTGTCCTTCTGGTGTATGCGGTCACATCCTGACTTGTCCTAGTTATCATCAGGTAGTAGGCATCCCTGAATACTCTTGCATACCCTGTCCATTCTTATTGGTAGATAACATTTCCGTTCAGTGACAACTTCATTGCTCACGTAATCATTCTTCTCATCTTGATGCTCAGCTCCGTAATAGACTGTTTTATACACACACACACACACACACACACACACACACACACACACACATATACATAAAATTTTCAGTATTTCAGTTAAAGCTTTTTAGGGTTTTTTGTTTTTGTTTTGTTTTGTATTATATTTGTTGTTGTTGTTGTTGTTAAATCTCCAGTCTCGGAATTATTACATCATAGTGTCTCAATATTTTAAAAGTTTTAGGTAACTATTGGAGCTCATGAGATTGGCCCTGAAGCCACATTTGCTGTTTTCTGGTGAGAGGTGTGATGTTTACCGTTGTCAGTGGTACAGTGATACATGGATATGTCATTACGTTACGTATATTGTGTATTACACGCTAGATGCATGTTTCCACGCATCATAGGCCCTTGCGCTAGACTTTTCTTGACTTTCTTATTCAGCAGATGTTTCTGGAATGCCTGTTGTGTGCTGGGCATTGTTCTAGGCCTTGGGTGTTCAGTAGTGATCAACAGATATGGTACCAGTTCTCAGGGAGTTTATTATGTATGGGGGAGACACAGAAAGAAGCAAGTCTACAAACGAGCCCCATTATTGTAAGGAGTGTGAAAAAATATGAATAGAATAATATGCGAGGATAGTTTCTGTGAGGTGAAAGGGTCAGTACTGAAATCCTGCTTCCCAGCGAGACAGGGAGGCCCAGGAGAGGTTCACCAGAGAAGGAGCAGAGCACACCTGAGAAGGGAAACATCGACAGATGTGACCAGCTATTCAAGAAGAAAGCGTGTCTAAGCACAGGAAAGCTGTAATAAAGAGGGTGGAGAGTTCCCCAAAGTCAATACCAAAGAGCTAAACAAGCTCATCATAAAGTAGGTAAAAGAGATCAATAAGCAGCTCTCAAGGAAGACGGCAGAGGCACGAGGGCACGCGGAGAGGGTCTGAGTCTCACTGATGCGGTCAGGGGCGAGGCGCGGTGGAGCTCTGACGTCGGTCTAGCAGCTTCGCTCTGTTTCGGCAAAGTGCATGGGGCGTTGTCATAAACACACAATACTGTGTAACACTGTTGTGTCCTCATCACTGTCGAGATCAGACGACTTCCGTCACCCCCAGACGTCCCTCCTGTCCCTTGGCAGTCAGTCTGCTACCCTGTCCTCAGCCACTGACAACCAGTAATTTGTTCTCTGACCTTACAGTTTTGTCTTTCTCACATAAACGGACCGGGATGGTGTGTAGCCCCCCGAATCTGGTTTTTCTCGCGTAGCCTGATGCGTGGGGGATTCTCCACAGGTATCTGCAGTTTGGTTTTCAGACGGCCGTTCTGTTCCATGGATGTGCCCCCGGTTCGGAACACATCCTTCAGCTGACAGGCATTTGAGTGATGTCCAGGGGGTGCATCTTTCCTATTTTAAAATGCGCCCAGAATAGCAAGTCTGACTCAAGTCTTGGCGAGGCTGTATGTCTCAGGGTCCCCTGACTCAGCTGCGAGCATGAGGTCTCCTGAGGGACCAGCGGGCAGCATGCGGTACAATTGAAAGCATGTGTGGGGCCCACACCCCTTCGTCAGTTTGAGAACTCACAGCTCCTGCTCCGTGTTCCGTAAGGATAACCGGGGATGGATGTGAGTGTCTAGAGAATGGGCCAGAAGGACTTAGATCAAAGTCACTGTCGTCATCTGAGCAGGAAAGAGGGGACTGGTGGTGGTGAGGGCCAAAAGACTACTTTGACTTTACTTTTAAGGCATAGAAAAATAGAAAGAATAATACAGACGTGCAAAATGCTTCCTGGAGGAGGTGACCCCTAGGCTGAGACAGGAAGCACAAGCAGGAGTGAGTTAGGAGAGGAAGTGCCGGAGGGGGACTGATACCCCTCCCCCCAGTTGTCCTGCTGGGGGCTGCTTCTGTCTGTGGGAGACAGGACTGTCAGTGATCTGTCTTCAGACGCCAGTCCTCGGGAAGAACCTCGTCGTTCCTAACCTGCAGTATCATTCAAGCCCTGTATCTGCCAGCTGCCTCTGGCCGGACAAGCCGGGCTTCTGACCTGCGGCCCAGGCTCAGCCTGTCGTTTGGAGTGGGGGAGGGCTGGGTTCTCTGGGCTGTTTGGTGGCTGCTCACTGCCTGCCTATCATGCAGCAGGTACCCCGACTAAAAATGGGAAGGCATTACAAGCTTTCGGCCTTGGAGTTTCCGGATCTCACCTGCCCTCTGAACAGCACACTCTGGGCAGAAGTGGGACAGCAGGGTGCACCCCCCAGACAGGTAGGGCAGGCTGCAGGAGGTGGGAGCTCCCGGGAAGCTGTCCTGGCACCGTGATGTCAGGTCTCAGTGCTGGACCGGAGGAGGGATGGTTGCATAACCAGGGTCGAGGGTCTCAGGAATCCTTCAAGTATAAAATGTGGAAACCTTATTGCACGTCTGGGAGTTGTGTCTGCAGGGACACTTGCCATGTGCTGCCGTGTGGTGGAAGACAGTGATTTCCCCTTTCCTTCGTCACCCCTTGCTTATTTAAAAAAACCTTTGCTTTTCCTTTGAAACAAGTAACTATGCAGGGAATGCCTTACTGATTGAGAAAACATGTGTGGAATGTCCAGCGAGATGATAGGGAAGGGATAGTGCCTTTGGCTCTGGGTGGACAGAGGAGGCTATGGCCAGCAGGCAGCCTCCAAGCTCCTCTTCCCAGGTGCTCTGGGGGAAGGTGGGCCTGTAAGGGGGCAGTGGAGGCTGTGGCAACAGGAAGCACGGCCTGTGGGTGAGGGCCCCCAGGTCCCCAGCGGCAGTGTCCTCTGAGTATAGACCTCGCCGGAACGCTCTGGCCTTTGCCTCGTGGGTTTTTAATGGACCAGATGCACTCATCTGTTTTATAAGAGGCGAGGCTCCCCAAGGATAGGAGATGTCTTTGTCTCTAAGTGGGAAGATGGGCTGAAGTGATCCCAAGGCTGCCTCCCGCCCTGGTTGGATGAATCATTACTTAAGTGGGACTGTGGAATAAACCCGGCGGAGTGCATGCCGGAAGGGGCCTCTGTCTGCTCCAGCTGCTCTCCCATAAATTACAAGGGCTGTTCCACACAGAGGACCTTTTGTTTTTTCTATTACCTTTTTGAAAAATGGGAAAAGTCAATCCTTCAATAAGAGGGCACTCTTGGCTGCATTAGCTAGAATGTTCTTCCCAGACTCCACACCCAGGACACCACGAGCACACCGATCTCTCCGAAATGCACCCTGATCTCATCCCTGCCCCTGTTCAAAACCTTCCATAGCTCCTTATCTCTGTGGAATAAAGTCCAAGTACCTCCCTTGTTTGGAAGGTGGCCGACGACCTCTTCAGTCCCCCATGGAAGGCTTCCAGCTCTGCTCTCCAGGCAGAAGTCCGTTCTGTCTCCAAAGAAAACACGCGCGTGGGGCAGATGTGTGCGAGAGCTTGCCCCCACTGCCATGGCTCTCCCATTGCATGAGCAGACATGCCAGGCTTTGCTGTGCCCCTCCTCCCCCACCCCCCGCCCCAGCAGGGGCCCGGCGTGAGGTGCTGGTACCCTGGTGGGTGCTCCCTGCCTCAGTCCTTGTTGACTGAAAGTTGCAGCTGGGCCAGCCCCTCTCCGAAGAGAAGAAACGTTTCTTCCGTAGAATAGCTTGCTTGTGGTGTTCCGAATTGCTTCTTCAGACCCTTACATGCTTCTGTGATGGGCTGCATGTGCCTGGGAAAGTAACTGCTTCTGAGGTTCTAGACTGCTCCTTTCCTTTTCCTGTTCCCTCTCTGCCTTGACACAGAAGCCAATCCTTTTGTATCCACTGGATGGGAAAGCCATGGTGTTGGTGGGCTGTTACCGGGCCGTGATGATGATGATGATGGTTTCCCGGCAGCTCCTGGGCTTTCACCCTCCTGGCGGGTTCGTCATTGCCAGTTTCTGGCAGGGGAACATGCGTGATTTGCAGATCCCTCTTCATTTACTGTGTGTGATCGCAGCGATGTTGCTGAAGGAAACAAACAAGCAGCTCTCCTGGGGAGAGAAGCCCCACCCCACTTTGTACAGCTTTTCCCGTGTTATCTGTGGGAGCGTCTCGCAGGAAAAATTCATTAAGGACATAGTTGGGGACCACAGGAGGTTTCTGTGCCTGGAACTACGCAGGGCTCCAGGGCCGTGGCAGAGCCGGACTACGGAGTTAACCGCACGGAAGATCTAGCCCTTGCCTTTGAGAGATCTCGGCAGAGTGAGAGCAAAAGTGCTGTTGGTGCAGCAGCCCTCAGCAGCCTCATGTGCTCAGTATTACCCATCGCTGTAGGAAATCCCCATCCTACCGCGCTAAGCCCCGACTGTGCACCGGCGTGCAGAACTCATGGTGCTCAGTATTACCCATCGCTGTAGGAAATCCCCATCCTACCGCGCTAAGCCCCGACTGTGCACCGGCGTGCAGAACTCATGGTGCTCAGTATTACCCATCGCTGTAGGAAATCCCCATCCTACCGCGCTAAGCCCCGACTGTGCCCCGACTGTGCACCGGCGTGCAGAACCGTCCCCACGTTCATTCGTGCAGTTAGTAAGTGTGAACGAATTCCGTGTGTAAATTGCACTTGAACAGCTGCGTTCAGTCACCAGCATTTGCTGCTTGTCTCACGTGCAGGCACTGTGCTAGGCTTGCCGCTCTGCAGTTGAGAAGAGCTCCAGGGGTTCCTCGGAAACCCTCCCCACTGAGTGAGTCTAGCGTGGGGATACACACGTGGGATTTTGCACATGGGGACAACACCGTGCCGGGACAGTGGTTCTCAGAGATGAAGGGGATGGTGCTGGAGCCCAGGGAGCCCGGCAACTGAACACAACGGAAGGCTTCAAGACCGGCTAACTTGGGTGGGTCTCTCTGATAGGGTGGTGGAGGTCTGGTTGGTTGGGAAGGCATCATGGTCAGGGGATGGGGGTCATGGACAGGGTTGGAGTGGAGTAGGTGGAGATGGGTTTGCCTGTGATAGAGGGGCTAGGAGTCTGTTTCTTATCTCCGAGTGGGAACACAAATTCCTTCCTTCGGCTGATGGTGAGCATCTGTAGTAATCAGAGTGGTGTGTTACGGATAGTAGCTGAGCCCGCTGTGTGAAGGGCACAGTGCCGGGTATGTCACGGGCATCAGCCCACGCATTGCTCAGCAATGCCTTATGTGACAGCAACCATTATCAACCCCATTTTCCAGATGGGACAAATGGAGGCTCAGAGGTGTTCCCTGACCGGCCCAAGTTCACACAGCTCTTACAAAGTAGATGGGAACCCAGGTCAGAGTGTGAGGACTGGGTTTGGAACCAACCCATTAACTCCAGATCCCCAGGAAATATAAAAACGAATCCTCTTCCCTAGATGAAGTTTCTCTTTATTCCCCTCCCGTTTTCCGATCCCCCCTCTTCTGCACTATTCTGAAAGGGCAGGGCAGTTTTGACTTCACCTGTAAATTTTAGATACCAAGACCGCAGGTGTCTGTTCTGAATGAGACAGTCTGGATCGAGACTGAGAGAGCAAAGGGAAGAATTGAGGTTGTAGCTCTCCCAGGTGATGGGGACAGAGGGCAGAGGGCTTCCTGTTACTGCTTTTTCTGTGTCCTAAACCTGTTTTAATTGTAAGTGGGACTTGGTGGCAGTGAGGGGGAGGCCTGACGAGCACATTGATGAAGTGTCCGTGGAGAGGAAACGTTCAGGTGTCTGGCTCAGGCCTCTCCTCCTCCCTCCTCCCTGACTGCCTCCCTCGGATTTCTGAACAAGGAAACAAGGGTGCCACCGCCATTTGCTCTCCTGGTGACCCTTGTAAGTGCCTCCCTGTACCCAGCTTTGCTTCGGGCGGCGTGGGCAGAAGGGACAACGTCCATCGGGCCTTCCTGTATGTCCCTGGCCTCACGTCTGCCTCCGTCTCCCCAGACCCTAAGGCCAGACTCTCTGGCTTGAACCTCAGCACTGCTGGAGGGTAGATGCATGACTTTCACGACTCTGGGCTGAGTTTCTTCCTCTGTAAAAGGTGACACAGGAGGAAACTGAGTTCAGATGAACAGATTTAGGGCGTGCCTCTTGCCTCCCAGGCACCACATCTGAGGCCCCGGGAGCTCACAGGCTCTCCCAGAGGTGGTTGGGGACCCACCCCTCCAGGTGGCACATCTAGGGGGGTGGCGAGGGGGTGGCAGAGAGGAAGTGGATCCAGGCCTGCTGTGGATCTCACCTCTGGCTCTTTAAACCCAACGTGAATGGGAGGGGGATCGGACTGCAGAACTGTGAGCCCTGCAGATAGGAAATGATTTCTGCACTGTCTGTTGACCTGGATTGCTGGTATTCCTGGTGGAAAGTGGACCTGGGAGTTGAGAGAAGGCTCTCTTACTGACAAGACCTCTGTACCTGCTCCCTACCCCCTGCCCCATGATTCCCAAGAACAGAGTTTCTGGTGTCTGATTGGGCGGGCGCTGACCAGGTCAGGCCATCTCGGCCACCTCTGCACCTGCCTGGAATCCTGGAGTCTGGCCGATGGTGTCAGCAAGGTCAGGGAGAGGTGTTTCTGGGCGGGAGTCACAGTGAGTGAGCCTTTCATGTCTCCCATCTGTTTCTTCCCTATTTTGTGAGGGGCTGGGTTGAGTCTTGGAGAACGGCTCTTGCTGTATGCTGGGTGCTTACTCTCATTTATTGAGTGCCTGCTTGTAAAGCGCTTTGCTCTACCCGCAGGCTTGGGCTCACTCAATTCTTGTAGCAAATCCTTTGAGGTGACGGAGCTGATCACCATCCTCATTGACAAATGTGGGGGGGTTGAGGCATAGCTTGTTTTTAGGTTTTTAGTTTTTATATTTACATTTTTTTAAAGGAGTGTGTTCTTTATAATTTCTTTTTTTAAAATATTTTATTTATTTGAGAGAGAGAAATCACAACATGGCAGAGAGGCAGGCAGAGAGAGAGGAGGAAGCAGGCTCCCTGCGGAGCAGAGAGCCCAATGTGGGGCTCGATCCCAGGACCCTGGGACCATGACCTGAGCCGAAAGCAGAGGCTTTAATCCACTGAGCCACCCAGGTGCCCCTATATTTAAATTTTTTTATGGAGGTAAAATACACATAATGAAATTGACCATTTTCACCATTTTTAAGTGTCCAGTTCAGGGGCATTAAGCACATTCACATTGTTGTGTAGCCATGAATCTCTAGAGCATCTTCGTCTTCCCAAACTGAAACTTTGACCCCATTAAGTGCTGAGTCCCGATTCCTCCACCCTCCAGGCTCAGCAACCACTGTTCTACTCTCCATCTCTGCTACTGTGACTAGTCCAGGTACTTGCTATCAGTGGGATCAGACAGCATTTGTCCTTCAGGGGCTGGCTTAGCTCACTTAACATAATGTCCCGTTGGAGCACGGGTCAGTGCCTTAAGGCTGGGAGCTCTTCTGCTGGATGCGCGTACCACGGTTTGTTCATCTGCTCACCGGTTGACGGACATCCAGGCTGCCTCCACCATGTGGCTACCGTGAATCATGCCCCTGGAATTGTGGATGTAGGTATTGCTGGGTCATGTGGTGATTCTGTGTTCAGTTTTTTGGGGAGACTGCCATACTGTTTTCCATAGTTGCTTCATACCCTCACCAACACTTATTTTACATATATACGTAACTATATATACATGTATATGGTAAGTGGTAGCCACCCTGGTAATTGTGGAATGATGTCTCATAGTCGGTTTGATTTGCATCGCACTAAACGACTAAGTGTTGAGCGTTTTCTCCTGTGCTTATTGACCACTTCTAGATCTTAACAGAAATGTTTGTTGCTGCTGCTGAGTTGAAGGGGTTCTTTATATATTCTGGGTGTTAATCTGTTTTCAGGTATATAATTTGCAAACATCTTCTCCCATTCTGTGTGTTGTCTCTTCACTCCTTGAATGCACAGTGGTTTTAATTTTGATGATGTCCAACTTAGCCGCTTTTTACTTTCGTTGCCTTTGGTTTTGGCACGAGGCACAGAAATTGTATGAAACTCCAGCCATGGCCCTCCAGTCAGAGTATCAGAGCACAGGTCTTGTGCCCTGCAGCACTGCCCTGCGTCTTCATCCTTTGGATTCCAGTGGCCAGTGTTTACCCCGTCAGGTGTCTCAGTTTAGCTCTCCCATGCGTGTTCTTGGTCATGCCCTCAGAGTTCTAGCAGGTGGCCGTTCTTACCGCACTTTCCAGAGTACAGGGGGCTCCCAGCTTCCTGGTACCTGGTGAAGATTGGGTGAGGGCAGGTACTCGCTAACGTAGCAGTCAACAGCCTAGCAGGGGTCACAGTGTGCCCACCCTGGACACTCCAGCATATTGAAGACCTGTCCAAGAGTTGTTTTTCTTGCAGAAGAATTGACCAGCAAATGCTTTTGGTGACAAACATTTGTGGTGACAGTTGGTGAGCAGATTTCATGTAGCTTTGGTAGTTAGCCCATCATCCTCTATTGATGCCTCCAAAAGAAATGGCTGTTATTTATTGGCCAGTCATGAGGCATGGTAGTACACGGACACCTGTAAACCCTGCACCTTGCTCAGGAACCAGGGTCTGACCCGTGAGCACTGACTCTACCTGCGTCTTCTTTCCAGTCTCTCCCAGCCCTATGCCTCAGCGCTCTCCTCCAGGGAGAACTGTGATCCTGAGTTTTGGAGTTTATTGTCTCTTTTCTTAAAAATTGTTTTCACTGGGGGTGCCTGGGTGGCTCAGTGGGTTAAACCTCTGCCTTTGGCTCAGGTCATGATCTCAGGGTCCTGGGATCGAGTCCCGCATCAGGCTCTCTGCTCAGCAGGGAGCTTGCTTCCTCCTCTCTCTCTGCCTATCTCTCTGCCTACTTGTGATCTCTCTCTGTCAAATAAATAAATAAAATCTTTAAAAAATAAATTGTTTTCACTGTATACATGAGTCATCCTAAATACTATATTATTTTCTTTCCTTCCTCTTGAGCTTTACAGAAATTCCGTGCTCTCTGAAGCTTCCTTTGGGCCTCAGCACCTCGTGATAAGTCCCTGTTGGTGCACAGCAGTCTGTTTCTCGCTGTGGTCATCTCTTCCGCTGTGTGAACACACCATGGTTTATTTATCCGTTCTCCAGGGGCATGCAAATTGTTGGCAGTTGTTTTTCTTTGTTTTGTTTTGTTGTTTTCTTTCCCCACACAAACAGCGCTACTGGGTGCAGTGTGTGTGTGTGTGTCTGTGTGTGTGTGTATGTGTGTGTTGTTTGTTTGTTTTTAAGTAAGTGGTCTTTTTAAAAATATTTTTATTTTTATTTTATTTTATTTTTTAAAGATTTTATTTATTTATTTGACAGAGAGATCACAAGTAGGCAGAGAGGCAGATAGAGAGAGCAGGGAAAGAAGGCTCCCTGCTGAGCAGAGAGCCCCATGTGGGGCTCGATCCCAGGACCCTGAGATCATGACCCGAGCTGAAGGCAGAGGCTTAACCCACTGAGCCACCCAGGCGCCCCTAAAAATATTTTTATAGGTTTTATTTATTTTTTTGACACAGAGAAAGAGCTAGTGAGAGAGAGAGAGAGAGAGAGAGAGAGCACAAGCAGGGAGAGTGGCAGGCCGAGGGAGAAGGAGAAGCAGGCTTCCTGTTGAGCAGGGAGCCCTACTCGGGGCTTGATTTGAGGACCCTGGGATCATGACCTGAGCCAAAGGCAGATGCTTCACTGACTGAGCCACCAAGTTGCCCGGACGGGTCTTGTTTTCCTGTTCACACAGGTCCCAGAGGACAGGGTTTGTGTCTGGTGTGCTGGCACCCATGTTGCTTTGGGACTGTTCTGGGATCCTACACTCTCAAAATTGGAAGGGACTTCTTTGGCCAAGTATTTCACCTTCACTGATCATCCGAAAGAAAATACTCTTGGCGTGGTGGTTAAGAGCTCAGTCCGTGACATTGGATGGCCACTGCTTCCCTCCTGCCTTTGCCTCCTTCTGTGACTTAGTTCATTGTGCAGTGACCTTAACTTTTCCCTACCCCAGTTTCCTCCACTGTGAACCAAGGGTAAAAGTCTGGATCATTTCGAGGTTGAAAGGAGATCGTGCAGGATTAACTCTGGACCAGAGTGATAATAAACGCTGAGGAAGGGCTCCGTCCGCTGATGTTGATCCTGGTTGGTGTTTAAAGATCACTTATACCTGCCCCAGACTGATGCTGAGATAGAAACTGAAGCCCAGGAGATGGGCAGTAGCTCAGACAAGGTCACGCAGCGGGAGCACTGGGATTGGCATTCTGGAAATAGCCCCCGTTCAGTGTATTTTCTTTCATTGTGGGTCTAGGATTCCAGGCAGGTCCACGGCCCTGCTGGACCATTGTGCTCCACCCGATGATCTTGACCTGCCCAGGTAGGTTTCCCCTCTTCCTGTCCAGACTTCCTAGTGCCTTTCTGCTTGGAATGTAGGAAGGCAGGGCGCCTGCTCCGGTGGAACTGTGTTTCTGATTGCCCGGGACTTACATACCCCCAGCCAGGGTAAGCCCTCCAGGAACAGATACACTGGTCGTGGTCTAATAGAATGGGCTCCCAAGAGGCCCCACCCACCCTGGATGCCTACCCCACGAATAAATAGCCCTATAATTTCTGTGTTCCTCCCTGCCTCACGTTCCAGCCATCAGACCCAAACTGGGAGAGGAGGGCAGGCAGATCCCTCTTCTGGGAGAAGGACCTGGTTCATCAACAAGATTTATTCATTCATTTAGGGTCTGAAAGCCCAGAGCCTGGGCATTTAAAGACCTGGGGCTCTGCCTGGCATTTTGCATTGTTCTGTTCTTCGGTGGCGGAGACCACCAAAAGCCGTCAGAGAGTTGTTCCCATGCATTAGGAGCATGGAAAATCGTCCAAAGCGTAATGGGTAAGAGGGAGGACTTCTTGTTCGCACAATGTAGGTTTGGGTCCTGCCTCTGCCTTGGGAAGTCTCAAATCTCCTGGGAGAAGTCACCCTCTTGAGTGTGTTTCCTCATCTGTAAAACTGGAAAGTCAATAGTACCTGACAGGTACTTTTTTGTGAAGATTGAAGGAGATTTTGTGCACGGGGAGCTTCCCCCAGAGCCAGCATGTAGTTGGTGCTCAGTAAGTGCTGGTGATAATTATCCAGCCAGCCCATGAGCCCCAAATATGCTGGAACGGGGTGTCTGGCACAATAGGTGGTCAGTAAACACGTGTGAATGAGTGAGGGTATTGAGTGCTTCCCGTTTTGAAAAACATTTCTAAGTGTTGTTTCATCTTTTTAAATTCCTAGTTCTGGAGTCTTGGGATCCATGCCTAAGCCCCTGTCTCTGCAAAATGACATGAATTGCTACCCTCCTTTGGGCCTTGATTTCTTCCAGTGTGGACTCATGCTAGCGTGCACATAAAGAGCTCTGACTGTATACCAGCTTACGACCTGAGCGCTCTGCCTTTGTATGTGTAGTTTGTGTGGTCGGTCTTAATTTCCCCATTTTACTGACGGGAAAATGGAGGCAGAGAAGCAAGTGACTTTTCAAGGTAACTGTGAATAAGTAGTAGGGACAGAACTAAGATTTGAAGCCAGGCAGCCTAATTTTAGGATCTTTGTGTCTTCACTGGTATGCTTTCCTGCCTTGAGGTTATGTCTGCCTCAAGGGTTCCAGGTCGATGGTTGATATGTGCAAGGCGGAAGAATTTAGGGGGGTTTGGGAGAAGTTTGTTAATGGCACCCTCTGCCCAGCCCTCAGGAGCACAGGGCAGTCCAGGGGAGGCCCCCCTTCGCTGTAGTGGCGGGGTGGACGGGTAGGATCTGAACACAAATGTCCCTTTGTCCCTTTTACCACAGATCATCTCTCCCATCTGGCAGCTCCAAGGCTCAGCCACATTCTTTCGTCCTCCTGGAATGTCAGTGCATGGAGTATGGACCTAAGGGTAGGGCCGAACATTTGAGTCTTACAACTTTTTGCCTTTTGAAGAGATGTTTGTGGTGTGGTTGCTCCCTCGGATTTTGCCCTATGCCCGCAGTTCAGCCTGCTTGGGGAATGAATCCCAGTGCAGACAATAAATGCAGGTTCGCATCCTATCACCCACCGGTCCTGTGGACCTGACTCATGCTGGGACTTAATCAGTAAGGGCGGATTGGCGGCAGGCTCTTTCCATTTGTTCCAGTAGCTCATGGGGCTCAGGGCACACAGGCAAGAAACTGATAGCTGCCAAGTTGCTCCCCTTCCCCCCAAACTGACAGTGTGGCTTTCATTGTGGGAGTAATAAATGGTGCTTTTTAAGGATATCTCCCAGCTGTTGAGTGTTTTAAACTTCCAGATGTTCTTTGCCCAGGGAGCAGAGCGGGTGCATGGTCCCATCTCTTTAAAAGTTGATGCAAACATTTCAGTAACTTGCTTCCGACCCCCAGGGGAGTTGTCATATTTCCCTCTAGGGACAGAGGCACCTCTTTGCTAGTGTGGCCTGGGTGAAGCATTTAGCAAGTTGTAAGTGAAGACAAGTGACCTGGATTTGCAGGCAGGAGGCTTGAGTTCTGGTTCACACTGGCTGTGTCACTCTGGGCTGAGCAGGTGACCTCTCTGACCCTCAGTTTCTGAAGGTTTCACCTGGGGGCACTTTTATTTATTTATTTATATATGCATGTATGTATGTATAATATATTATTTGCCCCAGGGGTACAGGTCTGTGAATCATCAGGCTTACACATTTCACAGCACTCACCATAAGAACTATAGGAAACACTGTCGGGCAGAAGTCAGAGCCTATGCAGATGTTAGTTAGCTCTTCCGACCCAAGGTTGTTGGACTCTCTGAACTACAGTTGTTCTGTCTGGAAAATGAAAATTGTAACAGTGCCTACATTCATAGGGTTGTTGGAAGGATTAAAGGAAATAATGCCTACAAAGTGCTTAGAACCCAACCTGTTCTAGGAACTCAGTGTGTCTTGGTTGTTGTAATTATTATTGTAATGGCTGTTGTGGTTTAGGACCTGGAGACACAAAGATGGAACAACCAGTCACTGGGAAACCAGAAAGGAAAAGGAACAGAATTCATTTAAATGTAGTGATGAGTAGAGGGCATAAGTCCATCTGGGCTTGACATGCCCATGGAGACAGGACTTACCTGGGTTGAATCTTTGAAGCAGAGATGCCAGGCCTCCTGGGCAGAAGGGATGGAGGGCATTGCAGGCAGTTGGAGCAGCACCTGCTGGGCTCAGACAGGTGGGAGCTGGCTCTGTACGGGGGCCACACGAGCTGTTGGCAGGGGCAGACCTCAGCAGGGCACTGTGGAAAGGAGCCCAACAGAAAAGAGGCCAGCTCCCAGAGATTCTCCAGGGAAAGTCAAGGAAGAATCTGGGGCCGGAGGGTGATATGATTGGACTTGGGCATCAGACCACTCCAGGTGCTTGGAGGAGGTGGTGTTGAACAGAGGGTATGGAGCCTGCACAGGGAGACCAAGAGAAGGAAGGACACCATTTCAAAAGTCCATGTGGTGTACCCTTTTGTAAAGTTAAAAGTCTTTATGGTCCAAGTGGCATGTGCACTGTGATCCCACTTATGTCACCCCTTCCCAGAGTATCTGCAAGTGCAAGATGCTTGGTATGGTGTGCACGGAAAAGCGGCTTCAGCTCGCTGGCGATTTGCATTATTGTGCCGGGTTGTTAGGGGAAGCTTGATCCCAGGCTACTGGCCTGTCCCACAGATGGCTGCTTCCTACTTTCTACAGATGCAGAGCTCTTGAACACATGCAAATAAGAACGAGGGATGGGAGCTCTAGTGTGTTTAAATTCAGAGTCATACACCTTTTTAAAAGAATCTGTTTTGTTTTTTTTTAAGATTTTATGTATTTGAGAGAGCACGTGCACATGAGTTGGGGGGGGGGCAGAAGGCAAGGGAGAAGCAGACTCCCCGCTGGGAGTCTGAGCAGGGCAGGGAGCCCAGATGCAGGGCTGGATCCCAGGACCTGAGATCATGAACTGAGCGGAAAGTAGAGGCTTCACCCACTGAGCCACCCAGGCACCCAAAGAATTGGGTTTTCAATCGAATAATACATGCTCATATTTAAAATCAAATGGGAAATGCTGGTGTGGAAAGGGGCAGAAATCCTCTGTCTCCCTGTCCTCTCCTTGCCTGCCCTTAGTCCTGTTCCTAAGTGAATGGGGGTGGGGTGGGTCAGTGTCTCTAAATAATAGGCTTAGGTGCCCCTCTCCACCCCGTTCCCCACCCCCCCACGAAGGCCTCCCTGGAATCCTGTGACTCGCATTTGCTAAGCCCGAGATATGAGATATCCGCTTGGCCATCCTTGCCTCTTCACCTCCCGCTTTCTGGCGTCTGTATTTTCATGTTGGCAAGGCTGGTGACATCCATATTCTCTCCCACAACCGTAATTAAGACTTCTGTGCTTTATTGGCAGGATTAATTCTAGAAGTTGAAACATTGGTAAATAGTGTTTATAAGATTATGCCTCTAAAGGGTTTTCCCCGCACACTGGAGCTACGGATGCTGATCATGTGTCCTTTCTGGATGGTTCTCTGTCCTGGGATTTCTGGTCACCTCTTCCTTCCTTGAACTACCTGACTTTTATCCTGAAAGGAGCTGCTTTTTTTTTTTTTTTTTTTTTTTTTTTTTTTTTTTTTTTTTAGATTTTATTTATTTATTTGACAGCGAGAGAGAGAGATCACAAGTAGGCAGAGAGGCAGGCAGAGAGAGAGAGAGAGGGAAGCAGGCTCCCTGCCGAGCAGAGAGCCCGATGTGGGACTCGATCCCAGGACCCTGAGATCATGACCTGAGCCGAAGGCAGCAGCTTAACCCACTGAGCCACCCAGGTGCCCCAGGAGCTGCTTTTTGAACTCTCAGCTCCATCAAGTTCCTCCCACCCTATTTCTCAGGTCACTCACTCACCTGGGACCTCCCTGCCCCCCCCCCCCCCGGGCCCCTGCTCCCCAGTGGACCTGCTGTGGTGTAGACTGTTCCTGAGGCTTCCCATGTCTGCTCTCCATGGTTCTTCTGGGACTGAACCACTTTTTAATGCATCACTCCGTCATTCGCTTTCTAAATCCTAGCTTGTTGGAAGCATAATCTGAAAACAAACTAAATTCTTCTCGATCTCATATTACACCTGTTGCTCATTTGATCCAGGAACCTAGGTTATCATTTCTGTCAATGCTTATTGTTATTAACTCCGTGGACAACTTGGGAAATGTTAAGAGCATAAAGAAGAAAATAGCATTAATGTATTTCTCTGGGTTTCCTTTCTCTTTTCTTTGCTTATTTCTTTTAAATTTGAGATCATCTAATGTCAACAATCTCATTGGATTTTTCTCTTACTGTAATAGAAGTATTTCTAAATGGAGTTAAAAGCGGGCTTTTAAGCATGACTTTTAATGCAACATAATGTTGTCATATCCCATCATAATGATAGTTTGTCATTTTCCAAATTTTATCTGTATTTTTGAGTATTAAGAATATCTTTTGTATTCATCTCTCGTAATTCATGCTGAGACGAGTCTCTATGCACGTGCATGTGTGCAAATAAACCGATTTCCATCTTTCAGATTTCTGTGAGGTTGATTTCCGGATCTAGAATGACCAAGTCAAAGGTTCTAGATGTTTTTAAGGCTCTTGATGCATATTATGAAGTGTCTTTCCCATTTGGTTTGGCCGGATTGCAGCCCGTTTGCCCTGCATGGAGTTGCTTTCGTGTGAAGTTGGGTTTCTGAGGCCAGGTTGACGTGGGTCTCGTTGAGGTGAAGGAGATAGTTCTTTGTTGTTTGTTACTGTTTCTTATGATGATCTGGGGTTTCACTTAAATAGCACAGTGGGGATAGATGTCTGTGTCACAGGACGTGCAGCTCTTCCCTGTGACGTTGTGTCATCCAAAATGATGGACACGAGAGAAATGCATGTAGGTCTTAGTTACCTCCCGCTTACCAGCTATGTGACCTTGGTCAACTTGTTTTGTTTCTTGGACCTTGGTTTCGTTTCCTATAAAATGGGAATAATAATACCAGGCCTCCCCTCCTAAGGTGTTTGGGAAGGTTGGATGAGTATGTGCCTGTGATTTGCTTGGCCCAGAGCCTGGTCCCGGGGACTGCTCAGGAAAGGTCAGCTGTTGGTTCTGGAATGCTCTGGCAGCCCCCACAGGTCCCCAGAGTTGAGTCAAACCAACGTGCAGGATAGCTTCTCAAGCTGGTTGCCTCTGGCTTTTGGCAGGTAGGTACATACTTCGGACTCTTTGGAGTCAGAAGGGACCCATCCAAGCTTGTCATTTGACAGATGACAAAATCAGGCTCCAGATGGTGAGTCACTCTTTTGGAATTTTCTCACTGTTCCCCTTTGCTTGGAAAAGGAAGAACACACATACAAGCATGTGTGCACAGACTAGATCTGGAAAGACGAGCAAAGAAGTTGAGACTAGCGGCTGCGGCAGAGGAGGCCAATGGGCCTTCTGGGGTTGCAGGGAAGCTTAGCATTGATTCTAGGACTCTTTCCATTCTGTGGAAAAGATTTACCATGTGCACGTATTCATTCTTCAATCAATAAAAATCAAGTTCTTAAAAATACACCAGGTAGGGGCACCCGGGTGGCTCAGTTATTAAGCGTCTGCCTTTGGCTCAGGTCATGATCCTGGGGTCCTGGAATCGAGCCCCATGTTGGGTTCCCTGCTCAGTGGGGATCCTGCTTCTCCCTCTCCCACTCCCCCTGCTTGTGCTCCCTCTCTCGCTCTCTCTCTCTCTCTCTCTCTCTGTCAAATAAATAAAATCTTTAAAAAAAAAAAAAAAGTCTGCCAGGTGGTAAAGAATCTTTGAATGCTATCCTTCTCGCCTCCTGATGCAATCATAACAAGCTCTTAGGAGTATTCAGAAATCTGTTAGTTTCGTAGCTGTCCATCTGAACCCATGTACCCGAATCCCAGACTGGAAGGCTTTCTTCTAGTCCCACCGACTGTCTGCCTTCCCCTTGCTGGCCTTCTTCCCTGCCTTCCAGAGTCTGCCTAGCCGAGTCTGGAGTCTTAAACACCCCTGGTCCCCAGGCAGCTGACCACCCCCGTGTGCCACCCTCTGGGGTGCACTATGTGGGGGAGCCCTGGGTCAGACTGAGCAGGCCTGAGGCTGGAGGCCTTGGCCTCCTCCCACCCAACCCCCTCCTGGCACAGGCACCTCCCAGTGCAGAAGGAAGAGTCTGTGCAGCCTGTTCCCTATCCTCCTTTGAACCAAGCCTTGTTCCAAGAATTTCAGGGCCGCTTTGCCTATATGGCAGGCTTGAGCTGCTCCCCCAGGCCCCATGCGCGGAGTTGGCAGCGCCCCGGAAAAATGTCTTTCCCCCTTTTTTTCTGGCATGAAGGCTGGATTTCTTGCCCCGCCCCAGACCCTGCATCTCAGGGGTCATTTGAGTTGAGTCCTGAATGAGCGTCTTGCTCTGCAGCCTTGGACGATGGGGATGGGGTAGGAGGGGGTGGGGAGCAGGAGCAGAAGGCCTGAAACCCCTGTCTTCCTCCATCTCAAACACCTTTGATCTTCATGCTGGCCTCAAGCCCCCTGGTTTCTCCCAGCGCCACAGGGCTGGGGAGCCAGGTTGTTAGCCCTGTTAGCCCTCTCTCTCTCTGGAGGTCTCCGTTCACTGGTGAGGTGTTTTTTTGTTTGTTTGTTTGTTTTGTTTTTTTGTTTTTTTTTTTTTTCCCTACGCAGTGACCAATTTAGGACATCTAGAAGTGTTTATAGGCCCATTTTTGTTTACCCATTCAACACGAAAATGGCCGTATTGATCCCACGGTCGGGGGCTGGGCAGGGGGTGGCGAACCTTGTCGCTGCTTGGACGGGACCCTGCATTAGCCTGACGGCTGGTAAGAAGGGCCAGTGCTTTCTGGCCATTAATGCCCAGGCACATTTCAGCAGAGCTGCGCCAACTCCCTCCCCTCTTTATTCGCAAAGTAGACCTCAGGCCCAAGGCGTTTTCCTGTGTTGAGTTCCTTGTACAGATGAAGGAAACTGAGGCACAGGACAGCTGTGCCATTCCTGAGGGAGAGACAGTAAGGTTCTGGGGAGGTGAGTCCTTATCACTGGTAACAGCAACAATAACAACCATAACGATAATAGTAAGTGGGGGCCCCGGCCCCGCAGTGTGGGGCTTTGATTCTCCGCCGTGGCTTCTCCTCTCTTCAGCACTGGCAGCGCCAGCCCTCCGGTGTTTGTATTTCTCCTTGGCCAGCGACGTAGTTTGAAATTTAAATGATAAAGCAAACAAGCCCTGTTTTCATTGAAGCTTTAGAAAACTTGCGGGAAACCTCTGCTCATTGGCTTTGAGAGCCAAGATAGGCTGTTTCCCTTTCAACGTGGGCAGAGAGGGACATAAGGACAGTCCATCCGTAGAGAGTGAATGACGGCATTCATCTTGATTAAGCTCAGTGAATTAACGAAAGGATGATGTATGTTCTACCAAACTCACCCTTTTATGTATGTGCTTGTGGCCAATTTGTCTTTGCTGGAAATGGAAAGCTGACAAGATGGGCTATTTTTTCCTGTTAAAAATAATTACATGCCAGATGCCGTTCCAAGTTCTGCGCCTCAACCAGTTAAAGATTTTTGGATCTTTTGCCCAGAATGCCTGTTCAGAAGGTAAGCTTGTTAGCATCCGAGCCAAGTATAATAATAATGATTCAGGTCAGGGACTACAAAGGACTCTGTGATGAGCAAAAAAATAATTATTGCATATAATGAAACCTTTTAAATATATAGAGAGATGGGGTGGTCCCCGCAAGAAAAATTTATGTTGTAGCCGTGGAGGTAATAAGCCTCCACCCGCCTTCAAGCTTGTTCTTAGAAGCATTTCAGAGGCAGTTCCTCTCTCACTGCTAAGCAGAGCTTCCCAGAAACCTTCGCGCATAGAACAGCTGCCAAGGGCTTTAAAGGAGCAGGCCTCGAGGTGTTGCTCCCAAGGCTCCTTTTTTGGGTGGGGGGAGCCTGTGTTGCCAAAAGAGAGTGGCTGCCCAGCCTGGTGTGAAGAACCTATTTCTAGAGTCTAAGTTTGGATCTCAGCTCTGCCACTCATCAGCATGTGAACTCTAGCATGGGTCATCTCTGTCCCACCTGTAGAGCGAGAACCGGAATTCCACCTTGGCAGGGTCGGGGCACAGGCTGTAGAGAGTACTTGTGCAGTGTTGCCTTGGTGTGCTAGGGCTGCTGTGACTGGTGACCACAAACGACGTCGTTTGCAACAGCAGATATTTATTCTCTCAAGGTTTTGGAGGCTAGAAGTCCAAAATCAAGGTGCCATCAGGGCCATGCTCTCTCAAAAGGCTCTGTGGAAGAACCTTTCCTCACCCCTTTCTAGCATCTCGTCTGGTGGGTGGTGGAAATGCTCAGCATTCCTTGCCTTTCGGTACCACGATTCCAGCTCCTGCTTTCATCGTCCCATGGTCTGCTCCCTGAGTGTGTCTCTGTGTGCACGCTTCCTTCTGTAAGGACACCAGTCGCCAGAGCTGGGGCCAACCCCAACCCAGGGTGACCTCATCTTAATAAATCACTCTGCAGAAGACCCCCAATTTCCAAATAATAAGATCATGTTCTCAGGTTCTGGGGACACTTGAATCTCAGGGACACATTATTGAACCCAGTAGACACGCCTAGCGTGCTATTGAAGATAACATCCCAGACAGATGACAGCACCTGCTGTTTTTATGACTGTCACCTAACGGAGCTATGGATAGATACTTCTCAAGATGGGAGCAAGCCTCGTTACTTGAGGAACAGAAGGAAGGCCAGATGGCAGAGGCTGAGTGAGGGGGGTGGCTGGACGGGAGGGTGGAGAGGACACAGGATGGGGTCAAGCAGCTGGCTAGCTGGGGGGCGGTGGCCGAGGAGCTGGAAAGGACACTTGCTTCATTCCACTTGAGAGCACTGGTCTTCTGGGCAGGTGGTGGCCCCAGTACATGGACAGAAGAGGATGAATTCTGATTCTGACCCCATGTTTGTTCTCTTGCCTCTTTGGGCTTTGGTCTCTGCCTTGCTGTGACACCTTGGTTGATGAGTGTCACTTGGATTGAGAAGGATGAGGAGAAGGGAGAATGCTTTAGAGTCTGTGCGAGCAAGTCTGACCCCAAGGCCTGTGAAATGAATTGTTTCTATGGCCTCTGTGTGTGAGTCCTGGCTCTGTAGCCTGCTGGTTGCACCTAATCCCTGGGCCCTACTGCGCCCCGGGGAATACTGCCGGCCAGGACTGCAGGGGTGGTTGAGGGATTTGGGTCAGATTCCACAGGGCAGTTTTGGTCAATAAGCAGGCATTCCATAATCCTCTCTGCTTTAGGACAATCCTGCCCCAGGACTCGGAGGGATTGCCTGCATTCTTGTCCTGAGACTGGAATGCTGTGCAATGACAGTGGCCCCAGGGGAGTGTGAGCCTCTCCCTGTCCTGCTCCCTGCTCCCAGCCCCACTGACCCCATAATGCCAGTGCCCTTCTGCCAGCTGGACCTAGGCCCCTCTTACCGTCTCTAGCTTGGCCTGGGCCGCCCCAGCTGGGGCAACTGGACAGCAATGCCACAGACAGAGTATTTTCTAGAAACCACCCGTGGGTCTCAGGATCACACACGGCAGCAAGGGTTAGAGTCCACTTGGCCCTGGAGGGATATGAAGACAGTCCCTGCGGGGACACATCGGTGTGTCCACTGATACTATCAGTCATCTCGCCCAGTGCTTCTCTGATGGCGATGGCCTTCAGAACTGCATGGCGGGCTTGTTGAACTCCAGACGGCTGAGCCCCACACCCAGGGTTCTAGAATTGGGTCTCTAACAAGCTCATGGTGGCACCAAGGTTGAAGGAAGTCTATCTCATTCGGAGGACCATAATTTAATCCAGTCCCTCCAAAGTCCTGTCTCTCTGCTTCTGATGCCACCGTCCCCATCCATGCCTCCTCACCTTTCACGGCCCTTATGCAGTATCTGCCTGCCTGGGCCCCTGTTTCTACCATGGCCCCTTCCCTGGGAGCCCGTAGAGCCTGGCCACGTGGCCAGTCGAAGCCCTCCCAGGCTCCCCAGTCCAACCCCATTCCTATGGGACTGCCTGCCTTTAGCCTCTTTTTTTTTTTAATACTTTGTTTGACAGAGATCACAAGTAGGCAGAGAGGCAGGCAGAGAGAGAGGGGGAAGCAGGCTCCCTGCTGAGCAGAGAGCGCATGCGATGCCGGGTTCCATCCCAGGACCCTGAGATCATGACCTGAGCAGAGGCAGAGGCTTAATCCACTGGGCCACCCAGGCACCCCCTTCTAGCCTCTTCTGGGTGCTCTCCCACCCAGTATCCTGGCATTTGTTAGTTCCCGTTCACCCTACTCTGCCACAGGACCTTTGTGTGCTTGCTGGTCACTCGTCCTGGAACATTCCTCCCCCAGCTCTTTGAAAGGCTGGCTTCTGTTCATCCCAACCTTGGTCACCTCCTCAGACCACCCCTTCTAATAGGCCTGTTCCCCAACCTTCGTTATTCTCAGTCACTGAGTGCTGCTGACTTCTGCTGTGGCATCAATCACAGCCTGGAAAAAAAAATTTTTTTTGATGTATTTCACTTCGTTTCTTTTAAAATAGAAATAAATACATTTATTGTTTTTGTTTATATCATAATTATTTTAAAATAACATATAATGTATTATTTGATGTATTTCACCTTTTTAAAAAATAGAAATAAATACATTTGTTGTTTTTATTTATATCATAATTATTTTAAATTAACATATAATGTATTATTTGGTGCAGGTCTGTGATTCATCAGTCTCACACAACACCCAGTGCTCACCACAACACACACCCTCCCCATGTCCATCACCCAGCCGCCCTGTCCCCCAACGCGTGCCTCACTCTGGTTTTGGTATGGCTGTACTAAAAAATGGGGCTTTGTCTGCAACTTTGTTCTCCTTGTTCTCTGTGTTGTCTGATGTGTCGTGGGTGACTAATATTCTTGAATGACTGAAAAGTGAATGAGGGCTTGGCTGCAGCCTGCCGAGGGCCGGAGCAAGGCTGAGCCCTGCAGCCGGAGTTGGGAGTGACTTCATTCTAGCCCCAGAGGCTGGCCATGACGGTCACAATGCTACGTGCTGATAATGAAATAATAGCTTGTGCAGCTCTTGCCCTATGTGCACGAAGTCTCCGTCTTACAGGGGAGTGTCCTCGTCTTAACCCAGAGAGGTTGGGAGACCACATGCGATAAGTGGGGAGTTTGCATCCGAACCCGGGCCCCACGTCTGTGTGCTGAACTCCCATACGACAGTGAGGGAGGCTGTGCTGGGACATCCCCTCTCTTGCTCCCTTTCACAGACCTCCAGCTGGATGGCCTGGGGCCGTGGGGGGTTCCAGTTAGGGGGTCTTCCCCAGCCTGTCTCACACCAGAGAGTGTGGACTGTAGTGTGTGGGCCAGAAGCCAGGCCTCCTGAGGTGAGTTATTTGGCCAGAGCTCTTTGGGGTCTTGTTCCGTTTCACAGCTGACAAACTCTTCCCTCTCCCGGGTGGCCCCCTGGTGCCCACAGGAGGGCCATGGATGAACAGACGGTGAAGACGGGCACTTGGGGGTCTGGTCAGGACCTGCAGGTGGGACAGCCGAGGCTGGGGGCCCAAGCCTTGCTGGTAAAGGACTGTGGGGCTTCCAGCAACACCTCAAGCTTGAGAGAATAGGAAAAGGTTCGGGTGGACCTCCGCTGCTGCCCCTGACACTCCGTCCGTGAAGCCTGTGTTCTTTTGATACCGGAAGTTAAGGGGACGCTTAGAAATTTCCAGATGGCTTCATGAACCATTCTCGGAATACAGACTTCTGGAAAGTTCTTCTGATGTATTGTTTTTAGGAGGCTATGGATAACTTTAATGCATGTTATTTCTGTATAATTTCCTTGGGTTGCTATGTTAATTTTTGTGTTTTATTAAACACAAATTTTTTTAAAAAATTTTTAAATTTTTTAATTTTTGTGTTTTATTAAATTTTGTGTTTTATTAAAGAGAGTTCATATTGATTGAGCCCCTCCCACGTGTGGGTTGAATCATTCCTTTAACTTTTGTCAGGCTGTTACTGAGTGATCCTAGAGAGGCGGGGGCGGGGGGCGCGTATCCCTCCTTTACACATGAGGGATGCCTTTGGGGGTGGTGCTGCTTGCCCAGAGTCGGAATTCGAACTGTCTCCACATTCATAACCTCAGGGCTGCCACATGTGACCAGTCCACGTACTGCTTCCTTGACTCAATCTGCTATTTTGGGTGGAGTTGTGGATATCAGATGTAATTCGAAAGGGGTGCAGCTGTTTGTGAATTTACAAAATACGTGTGTGTGTCCAACACATATATAATTATATATATTGTCACAGTTTGCATGGAGAGTAAGGGTGGTCCTCTGCGAAGCAGTTGTCTTGGGAGGTGGTGGACAGGTGCCAGCTCTGTGGTCTGTGCTCAGCAAGTGTTGGGCACATGTAGTTTGAAGATGTGTCGTTTGGAAGAGTGTTGAGGAATTGAAGTCACATAGGTCACACCATAGGGGGGCAAAAACAAGGTCTGACTCTGATCCTAGTAATAATAACAGCTTCTGTTAATGAACCCTTATTACCTACCAGGCACTATTCTGGGTACTTTCTGCCAACTAACTGATTTCATCTTCATAACAGCTCAGTATTTCAAATGCTGTTAGCTCTATTCTCATTTTACAGACGAAGAAGCTGAGGCACAGAGAGGTTGACCAACTTGGCCCAAGGTCACCCAAGTAATAAAAGGCAGAGCTGGGATTTGAACCCAAGCAGTGAGACTCCAGGACCAGCCAGGACTGCTGGGTTCATAGACCAGGGATGGGCCTGGTTCTCTTGCAGGTGTTATAAATAGGCTCTGAAAGTCAAGCACAGAGAAGCGTTTGTCAATTTATTTAAGGAAAGTTCCTGAGTGTCTTTATGGTTTGTTAGACACTGTGTTGGGTGAGGGGGTTAGAAAGAAAATAAAAAGGGATCATAAACAGCATCTCTGTTCGATATCTGCTCTCCTCCTATGCACAAGGAGGATGCTTTCCTCCTCCTTGAGGTGGGGCCAGACCACAGCCCCAAATGGAATGTGAGCAGAAGTGTGTGGCTTTCAGTGGCAGCTCTGATAGCCGTGTGTTGGGCAGGCAGAGGGTTGTGGATGGTGCTGCTCTGCCCTCCTGGCCACAGGACAAGGAGGACCCTACTGAAGAGAGCCCCGAGCGGCCCCATGATGGATGGGCATGTAGCATGAGCCTGAACTTACCCTGGAGCCTTGAGGCCAGCTGTGACATTGGCTTGACGCAGCCTGGTCCACTCTCAGAAATCACAGTCAAGTGAGGCGCTCCCTGTGTGTTTTTATAGTGGGACCACAATGGGGACAAATGTTTAACTTCCTGACGTGATGGCATTTATTGAAAACCACAGGCACGTGCACACACCATTCCGTCACCTTCATGTCCTACCCAGCTTCTCTCTGTCGTCATGCCCCCTCTGGACAGAGCTGGTGTCCCTCTCAGTAGGGACAAGTCCTCTTTCCCTTAAAAGGCTGATTTCTCAAACTCGTGAACTCTCTGCCCAAAAGATTACAGAAATAGGTCCTTGGGAGTGACTAAATATATTTGATGTTTTTCTAGCTTGGAACTTGATTCCCCACTCCACCCCACATATGCATGCCATTGAAAATAATGCATTGGAAACTCACCCCAGCATTTACCCTTCAGAAATGTAATGACAGCTTCCATTTTTTTCCCTCTGTTTCTTTTTGCTTTGTGCCAGGCCTTCCACAGTCAGGGTATCGGATTTTCATGGTAGTCTTAGGAAAATTAAAGACGATCTCCCTGTTTTATGGGTAAGGAAACTGAGTCCTCAGAGATGGAAGGTTCCTTGCCCATAGGTCATGTAGCCGGTGAGGGTCTCAGCAGGGATTTGAAGCCATCATGCCTGATTCCAGCCTTGCTGTTGGCTCTGGTCATCCTTTGAAGCCAGCACAGGACACAGAGGAGTCCAAGCACGCACTTCAAATCCGATGGCTACCCAGGCTCCCTCCATATCCTGCTGAGGTCGGCAGACATCCGGATTCTGCTGTCTGGTGCCGAAGGTCTAGGGGAGCCGTTTCGTGCATTCAGACCCCAGGAGGGACTTCACAGTCAGGCAGGACAGCTAATGTGCAAGGCATGCAAGCTCCTGCGTGCTCCAAGTGCAGGGTCTGCCTGAGTAGGCTGGAACTGGAGGATGCTCCTGAGTGGGGACTGGTGTGTCATTGTGCTGGCCAGCATCTCGATCCCCAGCACCTAGAGCAGAAACTGGTGTGCGGTCGGCCCCCTGTAAATACTGGTCGATTCTCCGATGGTCATGGCTAGTGAGTGTTGCCTTATAAATATCTGTTAACAGATTCACTTGGCAAGTATTAAACATTCCTGTGACCTTGCTCTAGGAACTGGAAATGTAAGAGTAAGACAAAGTTCTTGCTCTGAATGGAGCTTAAATCTAGAGGGGGAAGGAGTTAGGGTATGTTAGAAGTAGTTCGTGCTCAGAGAAAGATACTGCCAAGAGAGAGGACTTATGGGGGCAGGCTTTCAGAAACATGAATGCAGATGAACCAGGGAAGCAGCTGGGGAGAGAGGGCTGACAGAGAGCCCTGGAAACACCCAGATTGGTCATGAGGGGGTTAGGCAGGTCACAGTCCTGATCGCTCAGCCGAGGAGGGTTTAATGAAGGGCTGTAGACAGAGGTGTGGGAGGCATCAGGCAGGCACAAACCTCGGATGGCAGGGAGAGGATAGTCTTGCCAGAGCCAGGGAGGAGGGGCCGCTTGGCAGACCACCTGCTGTGTGGAAGGAGTCCCATAATTCCTACCTAGAACTTTCCTTATCCCACCCTTTGACCTCCTGCTGGTGCCTCCCATTGCCTGAACTCAAGTGATGGCCAAGGGCATCTGGGCGTTGATAGAGACCCTAGGTGTATGCTTGTTGGGCGCAGAGTTGGATGGAGAAGGGCAGACCCTGGATTGGAGTTGGGGGAAAGGACAAAAGGAGGGGACCCAGGGAGTGAGGAGGTCCTGTGGCTGGAGAAGAGTGAGCAGATGAGGGAAGGATAGGAAATGAGGCCAGAGAGGCAAGGAGTCCAAGTTGCACGGGGCCTTTGGTATTTGGAGGGAAGTGGGAAGCCCCTGGAGGGTTGGATCAGATGTATTTAGTATCATGGTTACTGTCATCAGGACAGTGGGTGTGGACAGGGGTCCCTTAGGATGAGTGCTGGGATCCCAGAACCACCCCCTGGGAGGAACCCCCCCCCCCCAAATGAGGCATTTGCCTAGTCTACGTGCTGTAGCCCTGCCAGCCCGTAAACGACAGGAAAGAGAAAGGAGCAGTGAGTCTCAAAAGAGGATATTCTGGAACTCTTGATAATCAGATCCCATTGTAAAGTCACGCTTTGAGTTACAGCATTGTAATCTTTGTTCCAGTGGAAAACTTTTACAGACTGTCCCCGGCGAGCCCTGAATCCTGTTTGGTTCTCAAGAAGGCCTTAAAATAGGGTGGAATGCCGGGAGACGGGCTCTGAAGGGTCAGAGGTCGTGCTCACTGCATGGGCCACACCTTGGTGGGACAGCCCTGGCCGCGGGGACTTTCTCAAGACTGGACTTTGCAGAGCAAGGCACACGGAAGATTTCTGGTGTGATCGAGTTCCCGGAAGAGGCTGCTGTAGCAGGAGGCTGGGACAGCCCAGCCCCTCGCCTGGCATCTCAGGCCACACTATGCTGAGTCCCCCGTGCTGAGCTGGTTCTCACAGGATGTCCAGGAGTGAGAGGGCACCCCTGTAGGCCCTGGGCCCGTGTCTAGTGGGATTGTGAGTGGAGAGAGAGGCCCAGGGCTCCAACAGCTTCCAGTTCTGTCCCATTCTACCCCTGTGACCAAGTAGACCAGAAACCCTTGGTGGCTTAGACTCCTTCCCCCAAGCTTGCTCTGGAAATGGTGGTTGGGCCTCAGTCTCCATCCTGTAAAATGGGGACAATACATCTCAAAGTCTGTTGGGAATGAGGCAGGGTTCCTGGCACATAGTACATGCTCCGTAAATTTCCTTCCAAGTCAGAATTAGAGCTTTCTCTGTCTCTCATTGACCAGCTGGAAAGGGAGACAGATACCGCTAGCTCCATTTGATAGGAGTTCAGATGTCTGATGGGATCTATGTTGAATCCAGGTTTTGGCCCCATGCCATATGTCACTATACAACGATATCACACCCTGTTGTCTGACCAAAGATGTACAACTCTATGTTTATTTGTGAAGGCATGTAAATGGATTTTTACATTGTGTTTAAGTGGCTTATTATTTATTATTACATTTTCATTTTTTGTTGTATTACTATTTATTTTTTAAGTTGTATGCCCTTTAAACTTCTGTGGAGTGGTTTATGTTTAGATTCTTAGAATTTTGTATCTTACTTATTACCTTTTATCCATTTTGGTTCATTTATTTATTTATTTTTTTAGGTAGGCTCCACGCAGGGCTCGAACTTATGACCCTGAGATCAAGATCTGAGCTGAGATCGCGTTGGATGCTTAACTGACTGAGCTGCCCAGACGTCCCTATTCATTTTCGGTGTTTAAGACAAAGTCTAAAACACTGTTTTGCCCTTTGCTGGGACTCTGCACTGCATTTGTTAATGCCCTGCTCTGTCTGTGTCTTTGGGGCACAGAGGGCTGCTCCCAGGCCCATCCTCAGCCCCCACGGAGGTCATCTGTTCCCTCTTTCCAGAGAGGGCCAGGCTGGCCTCACAGGCACTAGTGTGCATTAGCTATATCTTTGCTTCAGAAAAGACCTGGTTTGTCCCCAAGCTAATTCATCAGTGTTAGAACACCAACATCTTGATCCGGCTTGGTCACTAGAAAGTCATGGAACCCCTCAATCTTTCCTGGGTACCAGCAGAAGTTGCACAAGGTGGCCTCCGGTGGTCTGCCCAGTTCCAGACTTCCTAGAATTCACATGGCAGAGAGCAGGTGTCCCGGCCCAGAGGACCAGGCCAGAATCCTCTCTCTGAAACCTTCTGTGACGGGCCCTGGGAAGGGCCCTCTCCCCTAAAGGTGAGAGCCCCAGCTTCCTGTCCTGCAGAAGCATCAGGTGGGACCTTGCCCACCACTCTGGCTATGAGGACAGAACAGGTGGTCAAATTGGAAGGGGTTTGTCATGGGCCAGGTGTTTATAGATCAAACCCTTTGTGAGTGGCACTTACTTTTTCTATATGAGGTTGGAATCCCTTGTTGTCTCGGGCTGTCTAGATGTGCTCACGTGGTACTTCATACAGATGCCTTGAGAAAAGATCCTTCCTTTCCAAAGCATGGCCTCAAAGGGCTCCACTGCCTTCTGAAGCTGCTAAATCCTGGGCAGGGGATTCTCGATATGCCTAACGGTTCCTCTGGGAGCCTCCTGCTGCTGAATTATCCAGTGTGTCTGCACTATTAAAGGCTCTATTTGCATCGGTTCACTGAAGTGGGTGCCTTGTGTGTGGGAAAGCTGCCGGGGAGGGCGGTCCTGCTGCAGCCTCAAGAAGCATCTGAAATAGGGGCGCCTGGGTGGCTCAGTGGGTTAAAGCCGCTGCCTTCAGCTCAGGTCATGATCTCAGGGTCCTGGGATCGAGCCCCGCATCGGGCTCTCTGCTCAGCGGGGAGCCTGCTTCCTCCTCTCTCTCTGCCTGCCTCTCTGACTACTTGTGATCTGTCTGTCAAATAAATAAATAAAATCTTTAAAAAAAAAAAAAGAAGCATCTGAAATAGTAAGTGTGAAGCCCTCGGGAGAGCTGAGGCTGCCGTTCCTCGAGTGTAGTTTCGGGTGCTCATGCTGTGAGCATGGCCTGTTTCTCCCCTTTCTCTTGCCCATGAGGCCTTCTGAACACAGCCCCACCCGTGTTTCTACAAGCCACACAACCCTCCTGCAACCTGTAGTCCTCTTCAGTTCTTAAAGATGCAACTCAGGTGCCACTTCCCCCAGGAAGTCCTCCCTGACTTCCAGATTTAGGGCAGGCTGCCACAGCTGCCTGTGTTGACCGTGAACAGAGCCTGTCTCATCCACTAGCATCAGCACGTCTGTCTCACCTGCTAGACTGAACTTCGTAGGGACGAACCTCCAGGCCTGCGACGGTGCCTGCAACCTATCAGGTACTCTTTGCATGGGAAAAGCTTTCTTAAAGGAGATAGAACTGGAATTGAGCCCTTTGTATAATGAGATAATGGGATAATGAGAGCAGGGGACACAGTGTGTGTTGTGAGGGGGGCCACTGGAGGCTGAAGCAAAGGTGCTTCATTGTGGATCTGAATATGGTTCCCTTCTGAAGAGCTGACCGTCGGAGGGAGAGGGCTGGTGGACCCTAAGCGTGGAGACGACGGGCTAGGCTGGCTTGCTGATGTGCTCATAGCCTGAGGGAGGAGTGGTTTGGGGTCCCCAGGGAGAAGAAGGACCCCCCCCCCCCCGGGCTTTTGGGCTGGTAGTCCTCCAGAATACTAAGATTGTGTCTTTGCTGCACTGGCTGGGTTGGAGGGGAGGCGGTGAAGGTGAGGAAAGGGAGGAGGAGGTTTCAAAGCACTTGAGAACCTTGAGCCAGGTGTGTGCTGAAGGGGAGAGGAATGGATGGACAAAGATCTCCCTGGAGTCTGGAAATTTAAGAGCACCAGCCCTTGACCCTAAGCCTATATACATATAGCTGATTCAACACTGCCATTTCTACCCACCTGATGAGGTTATGCAAGTGATTTGACCCAATGCACTCCAGAAGCTGGCAGGAACATACATAATTCATCAGATATGCAGATGAGCTGCCCAAGGTCTCTGGTCTTGGGGAGAATTCTTAGTAGACCTGAGATATTTACAGAATAGAATGTTCGTTTCCCCATCCACAGTCTTAAGGCCTGGAGCAGATTTATGCATATGAGAGAGATTTCCAGAGTGGATGTTTCTCTGATATCTGGTGGTTTTCTCTCTTGAACGAAACTTGAGGGAAGGTCACTCCTGTTTATTGAAACTTCACCTTCCTGCCCAACTTGAGTTTCTGAAAGCCCTGCTTTTCAGGGCTGCCTTGGATATGTTGACCACCTTGGGACCCGGGGTGGTCTTTTATCAGAGATGCCCTGAGAATCACCCAGCAGGACCCCTTTCCAAGTGCACACCCCAGACTCCACTCAGGACTGGGAAGTACGTTTTCCTAGGGTTCTTCAGTTGATCGAGGCTTTAAGCTGCTGAGCTCAGTGGTCTAAAAACAGGAGTCCCATTGAGAGGCCTGCAGAATGTAAAGAAAGAAAACGAGGTTGGGATGTTCCCCTCCACTTTACACTGTAAGAGCCAGTTGTGTGGCTGGGTTGGTGTCCATGCTGCCTTTGGTCCCACCTGCCCTCTAAACAGACCCCACAGGTTCTTCAGGTCTCCTGCAGTCTCCCCCGTGGGAGGCTTCTTCCTGCTGAGAACCTTTCTTTCCTACATGCCCCTGCAAATGACACATAGTACTTGGAGGTCTCGGTTGAGTCTCACCTTCCCTCCAGGCCCAAGCCACAGCCGAGTTGTGGATCTTACCCTGACATGCAACCTGCTTGCCTCCTTAGGCTGCTGGCTTCCTTGTCGTGGCTGGAGCCCAGGCAGTGTGTGTCTGGGTAGCACCCACAGGTGCTGGCCCATGGCTAAGGGGATGGCTAATAGGTGTACGGCACACAGCTCTTCAAGAAGAAGATAGTTCTGGAAAAAGGAATCTCAAATGGTACTTAAACAGATGATCTACCCGTCATAACAAGGCAAAAATGCCACTTGCCCCTCTTAAAATCGTCTAACTTGAAAGATGATGATGTACTTTGTGGTAGATAGAGCCACGAAGAAACACACACCACTGAGAGAATGCAAGTGTTTATAGCCCTTTGGAAGGGTTTGCTGGCCTTCTCCATCCAGGTAAGCCCTTTGACCCAGTGATTTGGCATTGACATATAGCAGTTCCCCCTTATCTGCTGGAGACACGTTCCAAGACCCCCAGCAGGTGCCTAAAACCCTAGTGCCAAACCTACGTAGACTGGGTTTTTCCTGTACACACTTACCCTGGGATCAAGTTTAATTTATAAATTAAATTTATAAATTTATCTCGCATAGTGGGAGAGAGTAACAACAGTAACTAGTAGTGAGATGCAGCAGTTCCAGTGATACACCGTAACAAGAACTAAGTGAACGTGGCCTCTCTCTCAGAACATCTCTTTGCCTGGTACTCATCCTTCTTCTTGTGACCATGTGAATGACAAGATGTTTATGTGTTGAGATGAAGGGAGGAGAATAAGGCAGGCATTCTGACACTGTGTTAGGTTACTGTTGACCTTGTGATGGTCGGTCCAAAGGAGGATCACCTGCGGTTGGACTGCGGTTGGCCGAAGGTAATAAAACCCTGGAAGACAAAGCAGTGGGTCAGGAGGGCTCCTGTGTTTCCCCTAGAGATACACCTGCAGATGTTGGTGTGAAATGAACCATGCTCGGTAGTCTTCATTTTCCTTCTGTAACAGTTTTACGGTAGCAAAAGGTCGAGTGACTCAGATGTCTGTGAGCCAAAGGCTGTCGCAGTAAATGATGGCCAGTTGTCCAGCGGACTGGATGTGGGATGGGGAAACAATGGCTTTGTGCACGACATGGACAGATCTTGGGGTACGTTCTTGTAAAAAAGCAAACTGCAGAATAGCAAATACAGCTCGCCACCTTTTGTGGAAGAGGCCTACCTGTGTGGGAGGGATGTAAGGGTTTATATGTGCCC
The DNA here is from genome assembly GCF_922984935.1 of Meles meles. Taxonomy (NCBI): domain Eukaryota; kingdom Metazoa; phylum Chordata; class Mammalia; order Carnivora; family Mustelidae; genus Meles; species Meles meles. The sequence goes on along the minus strand of NC_060066.1, from coordinate 13,449,924 downwards.
AAATGCTGTAAGGATCTAGAAACCAACCCAGGTGGCTGGGTGTGTAGGGGAGAGCCCGGCCAGAAGTGGAAAGGGACAACAGGGGGACTTCCGGGTGTGTCTCTCTGTGTGCTATTTGAATTTTGAACTGTGTTGAATGTATTAATCTATCATACATGTAATTTAAAATATCCATGACCTTCTTGTGGTTAGGCTGGTGTTATCAGTTTTGGGAAGGACAAACACAGTGGCAGAGTGCCATTTCTTATTCCATCATTAGCATCAACATGGCTTCTACAAATCCCAGTGGGGGACTTATGAAATACTTTGATCAGTACGCCTCAAAACTGGCAAGGTCACCAAAAAAACAAGGAAAATCTTAAACAGCCAAGAAGAGCCTAAGGACACGTGAGGACCCAATGTAATGTGTGACTGGGTGGTCTCCTGGAATAGGAAGATATCCGAAGTCTAAGAAAATCTGAATCATGTATAGACTTCAGTTCATAGTAATGTGTCAGTGTTAGTTCATTATTTGGTAAGAATCCTCATATAAAATGATAATAGTAGGGGAAAAGGGGGGATGGAGTATATGGGAACTCTGTACTATACTCACAATTTTCCTGTAAAATTATAAACTATTCTAAAAATTTGTTTGTTTAAAAGTAAGTGGTGGGGGAGCACCTGGGTGGTTCAGTTGGTTAAGTGGCTGCCTTCAGCTCAGGTCATGGTCTCAGAGTCCTGAGATCAAGCCCCATGCATGTCGGGCTTCCTGCTCAGCTGGAATCCTGCTTCTCCCACTGCGCAACCCCCGCCCACTCGTGCTCTCTCTCTCTCAAATGAATAAATCAAAGTTTTTAGAAGATTTTATTTATGTATTTGACAGAGAAAGAGAGAGAGAGAGGTAGTGCACACAAGCAGGAAGGAGGGGCAGAGGGAGAGGGAGAAGCAGACTCCTCGCTGAGCAGGCAGCCTGAGGTGGGCTTCCATCCCAGGACCCTGGGATCATGACCTGAGCCAAGGGCAGACATTTAATGGACTGAAACACCCAGGCGCCCCTAAAATCTTTAAAAACAAACAAACAAACAAAACAGTACGTAACTGGTGGCTCAGTTGGTAGAGCATGTGACTAGTGATCTCAGGGTCATGAGTTCAAGCCTCTCATTGGGCATAGAGATTACCTCATTAAAAAAAAAAATTAAAGGAAGTGGAAAAAATTCATGGCCTCATTTGATTCTCTCAATAACTCATGAGTTATTTCTGTCTTACAGATGAGAGGCCTGAGGGTCAGAGAGGTTGCAGATGTGCCCAGGTGCCCACAGCTGGTACATGGTGGGAACCTGCACATGGCATAGCCTGCAGGCAGGAGGGTGCTACGCCAGCGTGGAGGGGACCTCTGGGGTGTTGCTGGACACCAGAGGTGGAGTGAAGTCCTCGCTCAGTGTGTGGATATGGGGTTGGAGACACAGCTGGAGGTCACATGCCAGGCTCACCTCCCCTCCCTGCCCTCAGCACATTCTGAGTTGCTGGGTAAGTAACGGCTGGCAAATGGTCTCATTCCCTGGGCCAGTCCCGATTGGCTGGTGACTGCTGGGAGCTGCCCTGGCTCAGCAGGAAGCATGCGTGATCATTTATGAGGTTGTCAAGGACGAGGCAAGGGGGACGGTTGGAGAACAGGCGGCAGATATCCACTGAGATGGGGGGACCCTGGGTGGGTTTAGCCTAGCCAAGGTGGGCCCGTGCTGCACCAGGCTGCTTTCTGTCTCTTTCCATAGACCTTCTCAGGGTCTCAGGGTGGTCTGGGATGGAGCCCGGAGAAGCCAGGGGTGGAAAAGCTTCTGGGCTCCCTCTAGGCTCGAATCCTTGGAGTCTCTGAGGCTAAGGCAGAACTTGAAGCCTGGCCACCTTTCAGAACAAGGTGTTCCAGGGAGGTGGAAAGACTGGTTCTCAATCAGATAAAGTAGGATCCCGAGGAGACTTCCAGGGCCCTGTCCCAGGGCACAGTGGTCATTGTCCCCAAGAGGTTTCTGTTGTCACACTCTTGGCTGGCTGGCAAGGTAAAGGGGGTGGAATAAGAGACAGGGACACCGGCCAATAAGAAACAAGTAGGACTATGTGCGTGTGCCCGTGGGACTACAGGCTTAGGGCTCTGTGCAGGCTGTCCGGGACCAGAAACTTTTTTAAAGGGCAGTTAGGCAAAGGTGAGCCTCCTTTGTAGGCAAATGGAGGGGCAGATATCTGGTTTACAAAATAGGTAACTGGGGAGTAGCTCTTTGCCTTTGAAAAGGAACCTTTACGTTGTAGAAGATTTTTAATCTCTTGTTTCCCTGATACAGTGCTTGAGGCTTGACTTGGAACCCAGGCCGTGTGTCCCTCTCGGGCACACGTTTGTGCTTCTTTTAACGATGTTTTATTCCCAGTTCAGGGACCCTAAAAAGATATCTGAGGGGCCTGGTCTGGCTTGGTTAGTAGAGCAAGTGACTCTTGATCTCACGGTTAGACGTTTGTGTCCCACATTGGAGTAGAGATGACTTCAAGGTGTACGGATCCCCAAGCGCTGTGACTTGGCTCATACACACAGCAGCAGTCGTGTGGACCAGTGCAGAGCTGGCTTTGCAGATGTTAAGAATGGTCCCTTTGCCTGGTCCTTGTGGGGCACATGGCAGGTGTCTGAGCATATGAGGAGTGTCTGCACATGGAATTGAGCCGTGTAAGTCTGATACATGAATTTTGTCCTTCAGACTCCTGCGCAGATGCAGTGGTGGGTCAGTCTCTTTGTTGTAAAGTAGGAAAATTCTGTTACAGAGAATTTTCTAAACATTTTATTTTTTTAATTTTTTAATTTTTTTAAAATATTTTATTTATTTGACAGAGAGAAATCACAACTAGGCAGAGAGGCAGGCAGAGAGAGAGGAGGAAGCAGGCTCCCTGCAGAGCAGAGAGCCCGATGTGGGGCTCGATCCCAGGACCCTGAGATCATGACCTGAGCCGAAGGCAGAGGCTTTAACCCACTGAGCCACCCAGGCGCCCCTAAACATTTTATTTTGAAACAGGACTGCAGAAGGAACAAACACAAACCCCAAAACTGATGTAGGTAGCTGGGGAATATCTCCTAAATTTTAAATACAAAACTTTTTTTGGGGGGGGGAGTAGGGTGTTGTGAATAACTTACTGACTTATTTTTTTAAAGATTTTATTTATTTATTAGAGGGAGAGAGCGAGCATGGGGGGAATGGGGGAAGAGGGAGAGATTCCTGCCTGAGTACAGACCCTGATGTGGGGCTCGATCTCAGGGCCCTAAGATCACAACCCGAGCCAAAACTAAGACTTGGATGCCCAACTGACTGAGCCACCCAAGGGTCCCTGACTTATTTTTATATTAAATATTGGTTTCTTCTATTAAATATTGGTCTAGTAGATACATTTGGGGGTGAGTACCCTTTCCTGGTGGTTTTTCTCTTTTTTTCGGACTCATTGTGGTTTTATGGGAAGAGAGAGGGCCATGTTTTTAGATAATCCAGAGTTCTTAATCCAAACTCCATCCCAAGCTGTGTGACCTAGGTACCTGACTTCCGACGATGCCCTCGGGGTCCTCATCTGCCCGCTGGAGGTGACCGTGTACACCTTGCGGGTTTCTGGCCAGAATGAAGATGGCCGGCCCGGGCACGTGATTGGTGTTCGGCCCATGGGGCTCTACTCAGGAGCAGTGGGATTCCCTGGATGTGGGATTTTCATCTCCAGTGGAGGGACGGAGGCCAGGGAGTGGGGTGAGGTTCTCGGTGCCAAGTGGCAGGAGTCACTTAGTCGTAGTCTTTTGGGATGGTGAATTTGGACCAGGGGTCAGGAGTCTCAGGTGAGACTTGATTCGATAGGTAGACCCTGGTTCTCCATGCAGAGGTGAGATTGGGATGAGGGATCCCGTGAGCCCTTCATGCTCTGCCCCCTCGTTTTCAGTGGACTGGCTTCATGGGAGGAACCTCTCCTTTTTCTAGCCCTAGTCTCTCCGGCCGTGACCACAGTCCCTGCTCCTACATGGAGGTTGGTGAAGTCACCTGCGTGAAATTTCATCCAGATTTCCTAGTGCTTAGAGCTCAGCTGGCCCTTCACAAGGATGACCGGGAGCCAGGCTGCCTGTTGGCTGACTGTGATTTTGCGTGACCATCCCCAGGCTCGGAGGCACGGGGGGAAGCTGCCTCGGTTTCTGGCTTTAGACTTCTTAGGGCTGAGTCGCGGTGGCAGGAATTGCTGTGATGGACCGTGTGGACTTTGTGTAGAGTCCCCAGTGAAGCAGCGATGGCTGCAGCTGGAAGGGGCAAGTCCCCCGTAACGAGGCTCCTGGGAGGTATCCCGGAACCATGTTGTGCTGACTCTGTGGTCTGTTGCAAGGGGGTATGAGCCCAGCAGGACACAGGAGTGATACTTTCACTCTTGCACAGGTCATCGAAATTCTGCTCAGCACGTTATGCCCTGCTTGGAAGCTTTGGAGCAGGAGGCAGTGAGGCAGGGTGGTTAGTGCACGGACCCTGGTGCTTGCCTGCCTTGGTGTAAATCTGCTGTGTGATCTTCAATATGATATCAACCTCTCTGGCCTCAACTTTTTTCATCTGTGATGTAAGAGTTTCTCCCCAAAATGGTTGGGGTTTTAAACAAATGAACATATGTAAAGTAGACGGTATAGTGTCTGAGGATTAAAGGAGGTAAAGCGCTTGGCACAAACGAAGGGCTCTGTATATGTGAGCTGATGTTGTCGGACCCTTACTCCTGTTAATAAAGCTGGTCCTGCACCCTTCTCCCTTCCCCATCTCCAGAGTGCCTGCTGCCAGCCCTGCCCACAGTTCTTGCCACACGGAGCCTGGCTGCTCGCTTGCCCGTGGCAGGGCCCCCGGGTCTGGGTCCTTTCTGCTTCCATTGTGTCTAGTGTGGTGTCTTGTGTGGAGGAGGAGCTTAGTAGACAGTGACTGAGGGTGACTGGCTTGTTAGGGCAGCTGGAATTCTCTCTCATGCTGTCCAGACTTCAAGATAGGAAGAGGTCATAGTATAAGGTTATTGAGCATCTCCGGTGTACAAGATCTTCTGTCGACCAGAGCCTCGAAGTGGGTGTGGTGGGTGGACCCCAGCTCCTCCAGAACCTGGGCTGCAGGTGAGGAGGCAGGATAGAACCCTTGCAGGACCAATAGCAGTAGGAACCTAGAGCAGCAGTGAAAGTGTGGGTTGGTGAGTCAGTGCCCAGAAGGACACCAGGCAGGCAAAGTGACGCACTGCCCTTGAGGATTCTGGAGGGCTTCCTGAAAGAGGTGGCTGGTGAGTGACAAGATTTTTTTTTTTTAAGATTTTAAAAAAGATTTTATTTATTTATTTGACACAGACAGAGATCACAAGTAGGCAGAAAGGCAGGCAGAGAGAGAGAGGGGGAAGCAAGCTCCCTGATGAGTAGAGAGCCCGATGTGGGGCTCAATCCCAAGACCCTGAGATCATGACATGAACCGAAGGCAGAGGCTTAACCCACTGAGCTACCCAGGTGTCCAAGTGACAGGATTTTTGAGAGGGAAATGGGGTGGGGTGGTAGGGATGGTGGACAGAGGTGGAGTTTTGCTGGTAGAGGTTCAGGTTTACCTGAGGGCGCTGGCTGCCGGCAGAGGCAGAGGCTTTCTGGAGGTGCTCTATGTGACCTCAGACGCTGGGGACGCGGTTGGGACTGACCTGTTTTAAAGTGCATGGGGTGGGGAGGGAAGAAAGGAGGGAGAGATTGCAGGGGAGGAGGGGGAAGAAGGAGCCGCGGGGTGGGGGGGTGCCTGTGCCAGTTAAGCCTCTGAATGCTATATAGGTAATCAGCTACGGCACTGATTTCCCAGTCTCTCAGGGCTGTGCTCTGGCTCTACGGTCCATTGTCCTGCTCGCCTGTCATTTCTCTTCCTGGCTCTTCTCTCCCTAGCCCCAGAAGCCAGTGTGCCGGCCTCCTGGCATCCTGGCCATTTCCTGCCCCGAGGCTGCCCACCCTCCTCCGCCCTGCTCACCCTGTGCAGGCATGACCTCACCCCACGGCCGGGAAGCTGGGCTCCTGTTCCCGCCTGTTTACTCTGGCATTTGGACAGGACGATCACGGGCTGCCCCGGGATGCCAGCCTCGTGAGTCGGCAGCAGTGGGCACAGGCGGGTGGGAGGGGGCATTCCTCCAGGCTGACTCCCATGCCGCGGAGCTGGCATGGGACCCCTGCTTTGGAGGCTGCTCCAGGGCTCTGGGCCGGCCCAGCTTGGCACTAGGCTGCTGAGTCATTGCCCCACAGTGTGGCCTCTGAGTCACAGGGCAGCCCTGTCCTCAACAAGCAGGTCCTTTGTGGGACCCTCCTGGGCTGCACCGTCAAGGTCTCTTGCCTCCGGATCCCTTGATAGGCCCCGCCCACATCAGCTGTGCCCCTTTGAGATCCAGAATCCAAGAGCTTGACTCAAGTCAGCAGCTGAGTTACGGGAAAGGGAACTCAGCGTGGGCAGATGAAGCAAGCTAGGGCGGGAGTGGAGTGGCAGGATGGGGGAGGGGGGGCGGGTCTCACGCCCTGACAGGCCACGGGAGGCGCGCACAAGTCTCCCGTGTCTTGTGTAGACTGTGGGCATCGTGCAAGGACCTTGACAACCCACCCCGTTACTCTGGAGCAGCCACAATAATAACATCTCTCTGTTCACACTGTGCTGCCTACTGTTAATTCTGACCCAGAGACATCGGACACCGTCTGTAGACCCGTTTCACAGCTGGAGAGACTAAGCCGGTGTTTAGTAGGAGCCACGGGCTCAGAGTCACAGATGTACAAAGTGGCATGTGGGGATTTGAGCCCAGACCTCAGTTCACTACCAGACTCCCTGATTGAGCTTGTTCCTTTCCTTCTGTCTTTCTCTCTCTGCTTTTTTTCTTTGCTTCTTTGCCTCTTGGCTGCTGGGGTCTTTCCTAAGGAAGGCAGCTGTCAACCTTGCTGGAATCCCACTATTAAAAGGAAACAAAAGTGTCATTAGGAGTCCTGCTGTCACTGTGGATTGAATCAGCATGCTGAGCCCTGAGGGCAGACTGGGAGGGAGACCTCTTCCACAGGATGGAGAAAGCAGCTGGAGACCTTGACAGGGCGAGGGCCCCTGAGGGTTCCTTCTGGGAGCTGGGGGTGGAGATGGGGCATGGTGTGAAGAAATTGGGTAACTCTTCTGACCCAGAGGGCAAATCTGTGTTGAGGTACTAGGGTGCTGGGGAAGTATCTTAGGCCTAAGAGAAGCTTCTGGAAGATTCAGGCTCTAGCTGCACCTTCCTTTAGTGGTGACTTTGGTGTGTGGTGGGGTCATTTCATTTCTGCTGGTCTCAGGTGTCTCCTACAGAGGGGGAGGTAGTTGCCCCAGACAAGTGTTTCTAAAGCAAAACCTCCACCCATCCCAGGGCCCAGACATCTGCCTGGGGCTCAGGGAATTGGGGTCTGCATTTGTAGTGAGCTTCTCAGGTAAGGGATAGAGAATTCCTTTCTCCAGCCCCTGCCTGACTCTGCAATAAGGCCTCGGGGTCTTCCTGCCCTCCATGTGCTGAGCTGGGAGCCTTGGAATTGTAGGGCCTTAGCCCTAAATGTGGCTTAGGGCCAAATAAGCTATACAGATAGGGTTTGGGTGGGCCTGGGTTTGAAATCCCAAAGGATACACTCCATCCGCTTCACGTAGAGGGTGGGATTTCTGGCCTAACTTGGGTTGGGTGGGGTGGTCCCACTGTCACACAGCCACCCTGGCTGGAGCCGAACTAGCTGCCTCTTGTGACGGCCTCCTGATGAGCAGTTCCCAAGGTCCTGCCCTTCCCCAGGCCCCCCATGGGAGCACAGGGTAGTTTTCATTTGTAATCTTACTCATCCTATTATTCTTCCTTTATCAAAGAGGTGTGAAATAGCTCTTCCGCCCACCTCTCTATCAGAAGTGGTAGAGGAAAACATACTGTGTGTTTCTGGAAAGATGGGAGAATACACCTCTCTTCATGGAGGAAGACACTCCACTCCACTCCACTACAGACACAGACCAGAGATCGAGGTTGAGGACAAGGATGGGGAGAGCTTTGGTGGAGGGTGGGAGTGTGCAGGTCCTGGCTGGCATGTCAGACTGACTTGGAAACAGAGCAGGTGTCCTGCAGAAACCATCCATTGGGGTTTTCTACTTTCCAGGCCTAAGGCAAAGTGCCTTTCTATATTAACCTATTCAATCCTTTTTTTTTTTTTTTTAAGATTTTTTTATTCATTTGAGAGAGAAAGAGAAAGAGAGAGTAAGCATGAATGGGGAAGAGAGGCGGCAGGAGAGGGAGAAGCAGACTTCCCACTGAGCTGGGAGCCCAATGTTCGGCTGGATCTCAGGACGCAGAGATCATGACCTGAGCCCCAGGCAGACGCCCAACCATCTGAGCCACCCAGGTGCCCCTTAACCTATTTAATTCTTAACAAAAACCTAATGGGGAGGTGTACTGTCATTATTCCTATCGGCTAGATGAAGAAATCAAGGGTTGAGATGCACAGTCACTATCCAAGGCCATGCAGCTAGTAAGGAGCAAGGCCAGCCAGCAGTTGGGCCTGGCATGTGGAACCTTAGGCCTTGTGCTCCTAACTGCGCCATGGACAGAATTTCCTAGCCGTCAAATAATCCACCTAGCTCTCGCTAAGAAGTGCTTATGCATCCTGCCCCACACAACCTCAGGCAGCCCTCCCACCCTTGTGTTTTCCCCTTCAGTAGACAAGGCAGTGTAGACAAGAGGTGGTGCTGAACTTGGATCCAGGAATCAGTGCAAAGTCAGGTCTGGGCCATAGAGTCATCTGGGGTTGATCTTGGGCAGGGTATCTCTCTAACCTGCCCTCGGCTCAGTTTCCTTATCTGTAAAATGGGTGTGATACCAACTAGGCCAAAGGTTGTTTTATGAAGGGCCTGGTACATGGGAGCCCCTCAGCAATGATCTGTTTCTTTGTCCCTGCAAGTAGAGAAGCTGAGTCAGGAGTCCTGAGGGGAGATGCTGTTCTCTTCTCTCCTTGAATGTGTCATCCCGCCTCTCCTTCAGCCTGCGTTAGCTGGGTGTGGCGAGCCCGGGAATAATGCTGCTGTACAAGCTGGCTGGTGACAGACAGCCCCGGGAACGCCCCCTCTCCCTCTGTGCCCTATGACTGGCTCCCGGCCGCCAGCAGTGCCAAGAACAGCAGCGCCCCAGGGACCCTGGGGCACCGTGTGTGCGGATCTGGGCAGGTGACTTGTGTCCGGATCTGGGAAGGTGACTTATTGCTGGAACCACCAGGCGGCTCTTTGGAGGGAACCGGTTACCGGGCACCCAGCAGTGGAGCGGGTTTTGATGGTGGAGGTGGTGCTGCAGGAAGTGAGGTTCCTCCCAGCAGCTCGGGTTCCCAGGTGTGGGCGCTGGGGTGCGGTGTGGCTCCGGGAACTGGCTGCTCCCCAGAGGGACCTTCCCAAGGCAGGGAGAGGATTGGGAATCCTTGGTTGGAACATCCAGGGAAAGGATTCCTCCGCGCTTGGGAGCCAGAGGAGCACCGTGGGGAGACTCACTGGGGAGCTTGCCTGCTGACAGGGGGTCTTGCAGAGGAGAGGAGTGGGGAGTAAGATGCCAGCACAGGAGAACTTGCTCTCCTGTGGCGTGTAGCTCTTTGCTGTACGGCTGTTTCTCTCCCTCCTGTTGCATGACCCTCCGAAAGACGGGGAGCTCCTCGCAGGGTGGCCTTCGTGTAGCAACATCAAGATGTGAACTCTGGGTTGTCACTGTGGACACGTCAGCAACCTTTTTTCTCTTTGGTCTGCCGCTGTCTTGTTGGTGGGGCTCCTCTTCACCTCTTCCCGGCGATTTCCCTTAGTGATTCCTTCCTCCTGTGTCTGTGCTCCCCTGCTGACTGCTGTGTTTCCATCCACCCTTCCATGCTCTTATCTTCCAATCATCCTTCTGTATTTCCCTCTATCCAGCCACCCTGCCACTCACGTGGTAGCCTTGACTACCTCCAGTGCACCGGCGCTGCGCCTGGCTCTGGAGATGCCCGGATGAAGAACCCACAGGGTCCCTACTCTTAAGCAGTTCATATTCTGGGGGAAGCTCAGCATATAACGAAGTCCTTTCAGGACCCACCCTATAGGAAGCCCTAATGGAAGTCCTAGCGGGAGCACCCTGGACGGTGGAAGGGAGAGAGGGCTCAGCTTGGGTGGCCTTGGGCAGCTTTCACCGGAGAATTGTTTCAGATCACTCTTGGAGGCCAAGGGCAACCTTCAGATGCACCATCCCATCAGGCCCCTGCCAGAGAACAGAGGGGAACTTAACAGGCAGACAGACTCCACACCCCCCTGCCTCCCACCCCCGCATGCTTATGTGGTAAATGCAGGCAGAACATAAAATTAAGCAGAAAAGGCAGATCGCCTCTACTCCTAGAATCTTTCTTCCTGCTTCCATATGATTTTATGCCTTGACTTGGGTGACCTAACATTCTATCATGACCGTTTCCCCATGCCATTCAGAGTTGCAACAGCTTGTTTCGAGCTGCTTTCCTCTATGTGATCGCACACTTGCCCAAGAGAGACCCTGTAAGTCGGGCTCCATTTTACTGGGGTTGGGCTTTCTCTGGGAGGGAGAGGTGAGGACCCTCAGATGACGGCGCAGAACATGTGTGAGTGGGCTGCGGGGACATTACTGACGTCAGAGCCTTAGCCAGGACAGCGCTGCTGGGCATCCGTGTTTCCCTCTGCTTCCGCCTGTTACAGCACACACACCTTTTCATGCATCTCTGGATGTTTCCTTCTCAGGGCTCCCTGCCCCCCACAAGGTATGAAGCGTTTTATGGAGTCTTGATGTATTCTGTGAGATGTCTTTTGAGGGATAGTTCACTGGTCACCACTTGGAAGGGCTACGGAGGCTGTGTCCTAAGACTTGAACATTCTGATGAGTGTGGCAAACCCTTCAGCGGGAGTGAAGGGTGAGGGCCTCTGATCGCCAAATGCCCCCAAACAAAAATGATGTTCTTGTTGCTTTTCTTTGACCTCTGGTGTGATTGACCAGTTTTTCCTGTGTATTACCTCTGTGTGCGTTTTGTCAATTGGCCATTTCCTTTGGGGGCTGTTAGCAGTTTTTTCTCATTGATTTGTAAGATCAGTTTTGAGTAATTTGTGAATTTTGCAGATGGGGGGAATGGGGAGCCCCTCTCGACTTTTTGTTAGGCATGCTGGTCCAGGAAGGGGCGCCTCCATTTCCGTGGGGTGCATTTCTTTGACAAATCTGCATCTGATTGCGGTGGCAAAATCATGTTTTGCATGTGAATGCAGGACCATCTCTTTACTCTGGGCGGTTGCCCATTTTAAAAGTTCCAACTTAAGTGGTATTTGCCAAAGGAGCTTCTCTCTTCTCTCTTCCTTTCTTTCTTCATAAGCAAATGATAAATCCTGCCAACTTCCTGGGATCAGTGTACATGTCAGCCATTCAGGACCTCCACCTGGAACCCCCAGATTAGCGGCCGGTGGGGGTTGGGTGGGTCTCTCCGTTGCAGTGTCCTCAGCAGTTTTTAGCTTCCTGGCTGTCTCGGTCAACATTTCTTTAATGTCTGCTTCTCCGTGCTTCTCCGTGAGTGGGAATCCTCTTGAGGGCAGGGATCATGCACCATAGGTGTGACTTTAGTCCCTAATGCAGTGCTTGGACATGAAAGCCTGGAGCTCTAAAGTTACTTGCCTAAGGCCACCCAGCTTAGATGTGGCTTCAATGGGGCTGATTTGAGCTGGATTCTCCAGGAGGCTTTGCATCTATGGTTGTGGCTTTGCTTTGGTGTCTGGGTGAGCAGAGCAAAGGTTGGCTGGCATGACAGGCCTTGTCCCCATGCCTCACTGGCATCGGTCATTCCAGGTTATTCTGGCTCAGTGAGAACAGAGTGAGATCTAGGGGAAAGGTTGGGACTGGTTTCCAGGTGAGTGCCAAATGACAGCCAGCTGCGCCCTCCGCTTGGCGGCACCCATGCCCTGCACTCGGAGTGATGTCCCCCAGGCCTGCTGTAGAAAGAGAAAGCTTTCTTGGTCACAAGCCGGGGCATGAAACCATCTGGGAACTCTTGTTGCATCACAACAAGGCAGCAGAAGCCGCAGGTGGGTGTGGGTTTGCACTGAGGGTTAGGAGAGAGGGGACGTCTCTGTGGTGGTAACTTCCATACAGGTTGGAATGCTTGGTTCCTGGGTGGGCAGGGATAGGGGAGGCCTTGGTGGGGAGGGGAGAGAGCCCACTTGCTGGAAGCAGGTGCTGCCCACTCCCTCTTGTGTAACTTTGGGCACACCAGCCATCTCTGGGGACCCAGCCTCCTGTGGGAAAAGTGGAAATGATTACACTTGCTACTCTCAGGGTTCATGGGCAATCCAGTGACTGGACACCTGTTCCTAGTACTTAACAAGTGCCCAGGGGTGGTTGGTTTCCTTTCGATCTCCCTCACTCCATTTTCTTAATTGACACTGAATTTGGCAAAACATTTCTAATACTGGGAAATGCTGTGCGAATTCAGTGAGAAGTCAAGCTGGAGGTCCTCCTCCCCAGTGGAACGCCACAGAAGGTTGGCACAGCTGGCCTGGTGTGGGCAGGAACCTGCTAGGGAGCTAAAGGCACAAGTGTGGAATCGTTCTGAGATCTTGGCGTCCGTGCGTGTGGGTGGACAGCAAGCCCCTTGGAAAACCCATGGTCCCATCCCACGTGCACTGCTTAGAGCCGAGGGGCTCCCTGGTAGTTCTCTTGCCACTGCTTCCAAACCTATCAGGGGGGCAAGAGGGAGGATCACTGTTCCCTAGGATGAGAGAGGATCCCTGGGATGGGTGCGTGGTTGGGACCATCCAGGAACCTCTGGGATCAGGTCCAGACAGGCTTTTTCATGGGGTGGAGTGGTAGCTACTTATCTGGGGACTTTGTGAGTGCTGAGCAGCAGCCTGGGGCCTGGTACAGACATGGGTGTGGCTGGTAGGATAATGAGGCCCCATATGGTTGCACCCTAATCCCTGGACCTGTGAATGTTGCATATTATGTGGTCAAGGGGTATTCAGGTTGTAGATGGAATGAAGGCTCATTTTGAATTAGGGAGATTATCCCGGATTTTCTGATGGCTCTGTCATCTCAAGGGTCCTTAAGAGTGGAAGAGGAAGGCAGAAGAGGTCAGAGAGATGTAAGAAGTAATGCTGTTGACTCTCAAGGCGGAGGAAGGGCCCCTGAGCCAGGGAATAGTCTTAACCGACTCTGGAAGACAGAAAGGCAGGAATTTGGGAATCAGTCCCCCCCACCCCCCACCTCCCATGCCAAGCCTCTAGAAAGGAATGAAGCTCTGCTGACCCTCAGTGAGACCCCTTTTGGACATTTCCCCTCCAGAACTATAAGAGAGTCAATCTGTGTGCCTTGAAGGTGTGAGCTTGTGGTGATTTTGTTCTGCCAACCCTAGGAAGCTCATGCGGTGGGTGAAGCATCTGATGGCCACAGTAGCACCATGTGGAGTGGCCGCTGGAGACTGTCGGAGCAAGTGGCTGTGGCCCTGGCAGGCAACCCTTTATTGGGGGGTGATCATCGTTGACGGAGACGGAGGCCTCCCTGGTGGCCTGGCAGGGATGGCTTGGGTAACCAGGTGGTCTGAGATCCATATGAGAAAAGATCCTGTGCAAATGCCCAGGGCCTATTACCTCTCCCTCTGAAAGCCCAGCCTTGGCTCAGGGTAGCCCGGGAAGGGTGGCCTAAAGGTGTGTTAGGTGTTTGGGGATCCCTACCCTTCCTACCCTGCTGTTTTAAGTTTTAATTGCTGGTCTTTGGACTTTGGTATTTCTTTTCTTTTTCCTTCTCTTTTTCTTCTCTCTTTTTTTTTTTTTTAAGTTTTTGTTGTGTTATGTTAGTTACCATACAATACATCATTAGTTTTTGATGTAGTGTTCCATGATTCCTTGTTTGCATGTAACACCCAGGGCTCCATGCAATATGTGCCCTCCTTAATACCCATCACCAAACTTACCCATCCCCCCACCCCTGTCCTCTGTAAAACCCTCAATTTGTTTCTCGGGGTCCACAGTCTCTCCTGTTTCGTCTCCCCCTTCAGTTCCCCCCTTCACTTTTCCTTTCCTTCGCCTAATGTCCTCCATGCTATTCCTTATGTTCTACAAGCAAGTGAAACCATAATGGTAATTGACTTTCCCTGCTTGACTTATTTCACTCAGCATAATCTCCTCCAGTCCCATCCATGTTGATGCAAAAGTTGGGTATTCATCCTTTCTGATAGCTGAGTAATATTCCATTGTATATATGGACCACATCTTCTTTACCCATTCATCTGTTGAAGGACATCTCAGTTCTTTCCATAGTTTGGCTTTTGTGTGTATTGCTGCTATGAACATTGGGGTTCATGTGCTCTTTCTTTTCCCTACATCTGTATCTTTGGGGTAAATTTCCAGTAGTGCAATTGCTGGGTCATAGGGTGGGTGTATTTTTTTTTTTTTTTAAAGATTTTATTTATTTATTTAATAGAGATCACAAGCAGGCAGAGAGGCAGGCAGACAGAAGAGGAAACAGGCTCCCTGCTGAGCAGAGGGCCCAATGTGGGGCTCGATCTCAGGACTCTGAGATCATGACCTGAGCCAAAGGCAGAGGCTTTAACCCACTGAGCCACCCAGGCACCCCAAGGGTGGGTGTAATTTTGACCTTTTGAGGAATCCACACTGTTTTCCAAACTGGCTATACCAACTTGCATTTCCACCAACAGTGTAAGAGGGTTCCCCTTTCTCCACATCCCCTCCAACACTTGTTATTTACTGTCCTGTTGATTTTGGCCATTCTAACTTGTGTAAGGTGGTATCTCACTGTGGTTTTGATTTGAATTTCCCTGATGGCTAGTGATGATGAACATTTTTTCATGTGTCTGTTAGCCATTTGTATGTTTTCATTGGAGAAGTGTCTGTTCATGTCTTCTGCCCATTTTTTGACTTGATTGTCTGTTTTTTGGATGTTGAGTTTGAGAAGTGAGTTTGGTGTTTCTGTAAGCTGCTTGGAAGCCATGGCTGTGTTCCATCTCAGGGTCCAGCACCTTCTCAGTCTTTCCTTGACACATGTCCAAAGTCTGCTGATAAGGCCCTCTGAAGCTGCCTCTGCAGGTCATGTGCACCCCCGTCCCCCATCCTCTTTTGCACTCCTGCCCCAGGGGTAAGATATCAACCAGGGGGCTGGAGAGAGGTAACCCCGGCCCCAAGCTGGGGCCAACTGCTTACCTGCTCCGGGTCTGGCCTGGCTGGTCTACTCTTGGAAGGTAGGCACTGCTCACCCCTACCTGGTGGGAGCCTACTAGGAGCCTGGAGATGAACAGGGACATAAAGTAGGCACCTGCCTGGAGGAAGAGGGTGATCTAAGAGAGAGGGTGGGCTGGAAGAAGGCTGCAGGGACTGGGCAAACCTGATCTGATGATGAGGTCATGGTGCCAGGAGCCGATGTTGCTAAGGGGTTCGGGGAGCTGTGTCAGAAGCCCTCTCAGAGATCTCAGCTTGTGTGGGAGCCTCGCTTATCTGGTAGTGAACACAGGCATTTAGGGAGGGCACTGGCATTGTTACATCCTATATAGACAGTCTCCTCTACTGTCACTGGTGAAGAGTCCCAGGCCCGAAGAGTTAAACACCTTGCCTCCTGGGTGGGGACCTGTACAGGTGTTCAGTGTACACTGTTTGAGGTGCATGGTGGAACCTTGAGGTTTAGTTTTTAGAAGTCTGGGCCATTTTAGCAGAAGGTGCACTGTGTCTATAAGGGTGTGTGTGTGTTTGTGTGTGTGTGTGTGTGGTTTGGGCTCACTGTGTTGCGTGACATGCCTCGTTCAGCCCAAGCTGGGATAGATCTCATCTTTGTCAGCGGACCTGCCAAGTCCCTGGGCTTCTCAGCTGAATGACAGGGCGCTCCTGAGTGACTTCTGCGCAGGGCCTGGATCTGCGGGCTGCAGATGCCCTGCTCCGTCCTGTTTTAGGGCTGTTGAGCCTCCTTGGGCTCCATCACCCAGACTGTGAGGAATGGCTGGGAATTGCGTTTGGCCTCAGCCAGGGTCAAGTTGTCAGGGAGGATGCAGGGGGAGGGCCTCACTTGTTAGGAGAAGGTGGAGGTGGTGGTGGGGGACCAAGACTCCAGCTTGCCAACCTTTTTATGTGTAAACCACCCACTCCTCTCTCAGGAACACCCCCAGGAACCCCCTCCTCCAGTGAGAGGTGCGGAATTTCATGGGGAGCGTGAGCTCTGATCTTGAGGTGCACATTCCTTTGCGCTAATCTGGGGTTCAGGCTAGAATAACAATGAGGGATGTTGCAAATGCCTGCCTCCTAGTGCTCCTGGAGGATGCTGTGTCCTGGAAGGGCTCTTGGAAAGAGCCCTGCTTTTCCTGCATTTCCGGGCCTGTGCCTTTCCTTCCTTGGCTGACAATGGCGAGCCATTGGGATGGTAATGCCCTTCTGGCTGGTCTTGGCTCCAGGTGAAAAATTAATCTGGACGCCTGCCCAGGAGGCTGTGCAGTCTCATTTTTTATGGAGATGCGCTGGGGGCCTGGGGTCTGGTGGGGTGGAGTGATGAGATGGCATCTCTCTTAGTGTAAATGTGCCAGGGGCCCTAGGTCACCCGCCCTCTAATAAAATTACCGTCTGCTGCCCCTGGTGAATCTAAATTGCACCTTCCTGGAAGGTGGGAAGCCCCCCACCCTGAAACCATTATGAAGGGAGCATATAAGAAAAGGAAACCCCTTAGCCATAGGGACATTATACTGCGCTGCTGTGATCCCTTCTGTCCTCATTCACTAGTCGTTTTTCCTTGATTTCTCAATAATTCACTTTTTTCTTATTATAAAATAATATTTGTTTAATAAAAAATTGTATTTTGCCCTTATTAGGAACAAGGCAACTGTCCCAAGTCCTTTGCAGATAGTTCTGCATGTAATTTAATCCCGTCACGGTCCCTGAGGGGGTGCGAAGGCAGAGGTTAGGTGTCCCCTGCACGGTGCAGGACATGGCCGGAGGGTCTGGGGCCTTCTACACTCAGGAAAAGGGAAACTGGAAAATGTTAGTTGCACTGCCTGGAAAGAAGCCCACTGAGGATTTGGTCCTGTGGCATAGTTACATAGTTTCATTGTATAGCAGCATCAAAGTTTAACTATTTCCTTCCTAACATACTTTTTAATGACGCTCTCTGTGTACTTCTGCACCCTGGTCCTCTTTCCTCTACACAACACATAGTTCTCATTTTTAGTGCCGACTCTTTACTTTTGAGAAGTTTACTAAGTTTTGAGAATGACTTAAAATTCCCCTAGACACCCCCCCTCCCCCCAGGCACCGCTGCATCCTCTGTGCAGAGGGAGTGGTGAGGGAGTTGATTCTGATGGACTGAGGTTGGTAAACAGCAGCTTAGGGCAGTGCTGGTGGCAGGGATGCCCGTGACCAGAGGTCTGGGGGCCGGGTTCAGGATGGGGTCCAGTGAAGGAGCCAACAGTTTGCATATTACATACTAACTATCAATTATTTAAGCTGTCATTAGTAAACCATGAAGCTGACGTTCTTCTTTCTTATTAAACAACAGAATGGTGCTAATGCTGTCATGTATCAATTATTTAAGTTTCATTACTTAGTATTTAGCTTTGTAGTGTTTGGCTAACACCAAAAGTCGGGGGGACAGAGATGCAAGACTGTGCCAACCATCTTCCATCAGGGTTTTCTTCTTCCTGTTTTCCCGAGAGCCTAAGGATCGGTTTGTGTGTACCGTTCCCTGTAGCTCCATAACCTGAACTTTGAGGATGTGTGTCAAATTTTACTTGGTAATAGAAAGCCACAGTGGACAGCCGTACTGGGTTGACTGACATACCCTCCTCCCCCAAATCTGTGTCTCCTGGGACCTCAGAGAGTGGCTTTGTGGGGACATGGGGTCTTTGCAGATGCGGTTAGTTCCGATGAGGTCATCGTGGATTAGGGTGCACCCTCAGTCCGATGAGTGGTGTGCTTAGGAGAGGAGAGACGAGGGCATAGAGGGAAATGCTCTGGAGAGACACAGGAAGAGGCCGTGGGCCACAGGACAGAGACTCTAGTGGTGCAGCTGCGAGCCAAGGAAGGGAACCTCCAGGGGCAAGGGCCAGGCAGAGTAGGATTCCTAAGACAGTTGCCCTCACAGAGCCAGCCTCCCTTGGAGGGAGAAGGCGGGCGGGAGAAAGAGCTCACTCTTCTCTGTAAGTGTAGACGCTTTGTCAACAGTGTGGAGCACGGGGAAATGACCTGTGCTGGGAGACCAGGACTCCCAGTCTGCATGCCTTGGCCCAAGCCAACATCCTCCTCAAGCCTGAAGAACCCCCTCTCCGCCTTGCTTGCCATGCGACCTTGAGAAGGCAGCTGAAAGTCCCTGGACCTCGGTGGTGTCCTGACTTGTCATAGGTGAACCTGTTTTGGGTGATGGTGAGGATTAAACATGATGATGCGTGCAGAGCCCCTGTGCATGGTTGCTGCCCCAGAACGTCAGCAGCTTATTGTTTGTCATAGGTAGTGTTGCTGCCTGTGCCCCCATTTCCTGTTAACCCTGTAATGGCCATGTCACATCTCCTCCCAGATCTCTTTCTCCGTCCGATAGCTGGGAAGGGCGGGAAGCCCACAGGATGAAGCTGAAATCTTTCCTGTCCTCTTAGATTCATTTCACATCCCCACGTAGGCGGGTTGAGTAACCCTGGTCTGTCTACCCTCGCCACAAGGAAGAAAAGGCAGGAGAGAAAGCAGGAGTATGACATGTAGAGGAATGGTTATTGCTGGAAGGGAGCTGGGCCAGGGCACCCCAGGAGGTGTGTGTTGGAAATTGACACGCATCGACATTGTAGCCTAGTGTGAGCGCCAGACAAGCTTCTGTGGATTGGATGCCCAGGAATGCTCCCAGGAATGGCAGACCTAGGGGGGTTGGGAGCAGCGATATGAAAACTCATCTAATGAAATAAACTTTCAGGAGGAAGGGGAACCTCTCCCCCACCCCACCCCCCAGTGTCACAGCACCTAGGTGTTTGGTCATGCAAATCATGGGGGTGGAAGAGTTTGGAGGAAACGTTGAATTTTAGCCTTTGCCATCTGCACAATAACCCTGTTTCACAGCTTAGGAAATTGGGTGTCAGAGAGGTTATTTTGGTTCCATGACCCTTTCCCAGAGCTGGGGAAGAATGTGCATTCTCCCTTGTCCCTGTGCACTTGTCCCTTCTCAACCCTGGCTCGAGTTCATGGGGGGGTGGGAGCAGGTAGATTCGTGTAAGTGGTGCCCTGGCTGCCTGCTGCTTCACACTGTAGCTTGGGGTTTGCAACCAGCTGTGCAGGACTCCTGGTGCCCAGGGTCCCTGACACTTATCTGTCCCTAGGCAGGAGTCTGTTAGAATCAGGTGTGGTGTGGGACTGCCCCTCAGTGTGGGCATGGTATCCTTTCATGCAAAGAATAGATTAGCATATGGCTTTTTGGTACATTTATACCTACAGCCAGGACCTGGTCTGGCACCCGAGTAGGATAGCCACAAATTCTAGTGCCAGATGGTGATCAAGAGCAAAACCGAGCAAAACATCCATATTTTTTCCTGGTCGTATTAAAAATATATGGTTATTGAAAAATAACCTCAACCATTACAGAAATTTTTTTTTTTTTTTTTGACAGAGAGAAATCACAACTAGGCAGAGAGGCAGGCAGAGAGAGAGGAAGAAGCAGGCTCCCCGCAGAGCAGAGAGCCCGACGTGGGCCTCGATCCCAGGACCCCGGGATTATGACCCTAGCCGAAGGCAGAGGCTTAACCCACTGCGCCACCCAGGTGCCCCTCAACCACTACAGAAATTTAAAAGTAGGAAGTGACCTTTGTCATCGCTATCCTTTGGCACTGAATGTTAACGAGAGGCATCAGAAAACCCTGGCTTGGAAGCCTTTTCTTGACTCTTCAGTTTCTAAATGTCTCACATGAGGGAAAGTCCTCTTCCACCATCCCCCGCCCCTAGTGCCATCAGGAGAGTTTGCAGAGATGTTTGGTGAAATTACATCCAGGGCTATCACTGGTCTGATGTGGGTTCAGTGATATTCTTTGTCCCCATTCCCACCCCTTTGCTTCTGGTCTTCTAGGAATCCAGATTCTGGAGAGCAGAGTGTCTAGAAAAGCCCTATGCATTCTCTGTTCTATTGCCGGCTGCATGAGAGTGAGCTGCTTGCTGTGTCCGCCCCAGCTCTTGCTCTCTCCTCTTGCTGGTGTTGGCTAGCTCCAGCTCTCCTGCCCCGGCTAGGCAAGGACATGGAGCTGCAGGCATCCAGCCAGGAGTGTCTGCAGTGTCCCAAGATCTAGGCCTGCCTCTGGCCTTGGGTGTGCCCTCCCACGGGTTCTAGAGAAAGTCAGGCAAGTTCAGATGGAATACATGTTCCTCCTTGCAGACTCTTGAAATGCCCATGATACACACCGTGTTTCCCTTCCATTCATTTACCTGCAGGACCTGAGTGTGCTTGGCACACTGAATTAGCTGAAGGATGACACTTTCTCATCCTTAACTAATTTGGAAAATGAATAGAAAGGAGACCCCTTTTAATTTCTGGAAGCATAGGGAATATGTTTATCATTCCGCTGCATTCTTGGCTACTAAGAAATGATGGTGGTTAATGTTCACATATTGAGCTGCCAGGGGTGGGTGGGGATGGATAGTAATATTAGCTAATATTTATTGAGTGCTTTCTGTGTGTGAGGGATCGCTGTGCACTTTGCATGGATTGTCTCATTTTATTCCCCCAGCAGTCCTGTGAAGTAAGGACAGTTGTTAATTTCTGAGGCGGAAGGCAGACCATCAAAATGCTAAGTAAGCCTCCTGCGGTACACAGTGAATAATGGAGGCAGAATGCAAATAGAGCCTGGGTTTCCAAAGAAGATATTTCCCTTCCAGAATCTTCTGTGCATCTCTCTGCTCCGCTCCGTCTGGGAATTGGTGGTTCGGGATTGTCCACGTTTCTTCTGGAATCTTTTTGCCATCTCTCCATTAGAAATAGTCTTCATCATTCTGGCCAAACCATGTAACTAACACATAAATGAATATCCAGGGTGTACCCTTGTTGGGCGTCTGCTTGCTGCAGTGTTAGGTGCTGGGAGGTAGAGAATTTAAGGATGATAGAGTTGCTGTCCTCGGGCTGCTCCCTCACAGATTGTAATGGAGGAAGGTCAAGGCTACATACCAATGTTGGCAGTTCAGTGTGGGGCTGGGGTTATGGAGAGAGTAAGGCCTGCATGCTTTCAGAACATCCCAGGGCCGATTATTGGGTTCCCAGGCAGAGACATCGGCCAGAGGAGAGGACAGGCTTGGAACTTAAAATTCATATGGTGTCTGTGACTGTGTTCTGGGAGCCCTGGGGGAGGGGCAGCAGTGGGTTCAGCTGTGAGCCACAGAAGGATGATGAGAAAATTGGGAAGGCTGCACGGAGGTGGGGAAAGGGTTTTGCAGGATGAGTAGAAGTTGAACAGTTGGAGGGAGAGCGGGAGCAGAGACCCAGAGGGTGGTCAGCCAGTGGCATGTCCAGTGTGGCCAGAGTGCAGAGGGGGCTGAAGCCGAGGCTGAAAGCTTCAGAGCTCGGACTGCGGACTGCAGGGTCTTAGCCCCAGCTGGTGTTGTTACCCCTGTGTTACTGGTATTGTGGTTTTTGTCACCCATGTGCCAGGAAGGGACTGATGTCTACCTGTTGGGGCACTGAGCAATCAAGACATGCTGTCTCTGACCAACAAGGCGCTCCATACTGGTAGCTGTGGGTGTCACTTTGGCCCTGACTGTGAAGCTGTTGGCTAATTCTGCAGGTCTGAGACAGGGGAATGACATGATTAGACATGTCTGGTGGCCCTGCTCCTCCTGAAAGGAAGGTCCTCTGCTTCCGGTGTGTGTCCAGGCGCAGCGGGGCTCTCCCCTGCACCATCTCTTTGGCTGTGACCCTCCAGGTGCCTGTGCACTTGCAGGAGGGGCAGCAGGGGCGCTGAGCTGTACCGAGCCTGCCGAATGCTCTGTGGTAACCGTGACGTCAGGGGACCGGGTTCCGGTCGAGTCTTTGGTCCGTCGGCCACATGACCGTGGAAAGTCACTTGTGGTCCCTGTTTCTCTGAAATTGTTTCTCCGAATCTGTTTTTCCCCCCGTGTGAGGGTGGTGGCAGCCCGGCAGGCCACAGAGGCCACAGGCTCTCGGAGTCCATCTGAAGTGTCACGAGAGGTGTGGGCGCATATGGCACGTAATGAGCGCTCAGGACTGCGTTCCTTTCCTCGTCTCCTCTGAACCTCCCTATATTCTCAGAATTTAGTGTGTATGTATTCCTTTTCTGTTTTCTTCTTCTTTGCAACAAAAGGAAGTTCCAGATTCTGCTGGTCCTGGTTCGGTGACCTCTGACAAGCCACCCTGGTGCGCCCTAGCTGCCTGTCTGCCAAAAATGCAGCCCAGGACAACTTCCAAAGGTGGGTGGGGACAGCTTGAGACATGGGTGTCAGGAGCCCTGCACAGGCCGGCACAGAGGGTGCCAGTGAGGACAGGCCTCAACCCGCCTCCCGCCTAGCAGCAGGTGCCCACACTCATCTCAGGCCACAGGCTCACTCCTGGAGCGGGCTTTCTTCAGTGAGTTCTTCCGCACCCCTGTGCCCCTACCACTTGTGGGGGCCTGTGGAGTCAACCCCAGCCCAGGCCTACTGACCAACCTTGCTGTGCATGGATCTCAGGGGTACTGGAACAAGCCCCTAGGTGATCGTGAGGGCCGCTCAGGTGTGAGCCCCCAGCCCAGAGAAACCTGTGCGCCTCCTGCCCTGCAGGCACTCGGTAGGTCTGAGTGATGCACTCTCTCTCTCTCTCTTTCTCTCTCTGACACACACAGACACATACACACACACACATACACCCCACCACCACCACTACGAGTGCTGGAACATCACCCAGGTCCCACAGAGCTCTGGACTCTTGAGTTCCCTGTTAGGCTTCTTTTCTGGACTGCTATTCTGACTCGTTTTTGGTAAATTTTCATTTCTGCTGCTTACTGATTGCCTTTGTTCCCTTTTCTCTCCTCCCTCCCTTCTTCTGCTGTCTTTCTCTGGACAGTGTTCCTGTGGCCCAGAGGCTCTGTGGCTCCTGACCCCCTAATGCTGGTGAGATGGGACATGGCAGGGTGTGCCATCTGAGTGGGGGACGGAGGGGGTGAGAGCAGGAGCCACTGAGCTTCCCCATGGGGCTTGCTGGCATGGATACAGCTCTTTCCCGCCTGGAGTGCTGGGGTACTGCACAGCAGCGTGGGCTCCCTGTGCCTTGCGCCCAGCCTGTTGGGTCTCCGTTCTGTGGTCTCTTCCTCCTGCCTCACACCGTCCACTTTGGGTTTCATCCACGTCCTGGGGGCAAGGTAGATGGCCCTGGTTTATTTAGGGACATGTGCCTGTGTGGCTTGAAGTAAGACTGGTTTCTGTGAAAGTCAGAAGTGCATTCCAGAGTCACAGCGTGACCTCCATGGAAGCCCAGCTAATCCAGGTTCTAAAGAGGAGTTGGAACAAAGGTGGTGATTAAGGGATGTGTGAGCTGTGGGGTGTGGGAAAGGGCAGGGGCAGCAGGGGCGCCTGGTGGGAAGCTCTGTGTTGAGGAATTGAGCGCATGGCGCGCCAGAATGGGATCCAGATGATAAAGAGAGGTAGGGGCTTGGGGCAGGGATGGACCCGAGGGGTGCGTGCAGCCCATGGCTCTGGGCTATATTCCCTCCCTTGCTAGCTGTGTGACATTGAGCAAGGGGCTTGCTCTCCCCATGCTGCTGTTTCTGTCATTTTGGGATGGGAGTCCTGTCGCTCAGGTTGTGATCGTTAATGGGTTTTAAATGGCGAAATTACAAGGGATCTGGTCTGTGATTGGCTGTTGTTAAATGCTGTTTCTCATTTCCTCCTTAATTCGAGCATTAGCCCCTGCTCCTACCCTGAGCATCGTTTTCCTTCTTCCCAACTGACATACCTCTCAGGGCCCCTGCGATTGTCATGGAAACAGCGGCAGTCCCCTGTGGAGCTCCCTGGGGTCCCAGGGTACATGGACTACAATCTGTTGGTGTAGTCCTTAAGTGGACGGTTTCTCAATGACCCTTTTCTTTAATGAGATGGGAAGCTCTTTGCAGGCAGGGGCACAGGTGAGATCTTGAGTCTCCTACAAAGTTCCTTTCTTGGAGAACATGCACGCCTTAGAACATCTGTACCCTGAGTCTTCAAGGGCGGGTCCTGATGCCTCCTTTAGTCATTGTTTGGTGGCTCTGCTCCAGGGGATTTTGCCCCCTTTGTTCATGGGGATCTGATGGATGTTTGGGTCTTTGCTGACCTTTCCCAGAGGGATTTTGTGTTCGAAGGCAAACAAAAGGAAGAAAAAAATACTCCCAAACCTTAAAGATCTCTCATTTGTGGAAGGAAAGTGTTTGTGATTTTTCTCAGCCCATTTCAGTATCTGAATCCCCTTTAAGCTGTAGTGGGAGGTGGAAGGGAGCTGAGTGGAAGCTTTCTTTCATTGAGGACCTACTGTGTGAAAGGGTTTTACACAGGCCATCTCTGTTCCCTCCCCTGCTTTGTGAGGCAGGACCCGTTTTGCAGATATGGATGGGGGTTCAGGAAGCTCCAGGTGTCACAGCAGCGTAGTAAGCTTTGGGTCTGTTTGTCACTTAGTGTAGCCTCCCCTTCCTTGCTCTCTATCTGCCTCTCTTTCTCTCTCTTAAAATTGCTGTTGTTATTCCTTTCTGGTGTGTTCTAGCTAATGACACAGAAGGTCATTGTGAGGGAACCCAGGAACCTGTTTTTAGGACAGGGATCCCTGAACCTTTTCGGGGTCTCTGTCCTCGCAGGTATGTAGGACAGTTTGTGAGAAGTGCCATATCCACCTGGACACGGCTCACAGGTTTTTTCCGGAGTGTTTGTCCTCTCACCTGCGGGTGGGGAGATGTACTCAGGGGTCAGTTGATTTCTGGGGAGACTACCTCCTCATTCCTGTCATGGCAGCCCTGAGGCTGGTGATGATGATGCTGTGGCTCTGGGCCACAGCTGGACACTCGCCCACTCTGATGAGGAGCCACCCGGAGAGGTGTGTCATGGGCGATGTGAGGCCCTTCTTACCAGGAGAAAAGCAAGAACTGGAATCTACTGACAGGGCGCTCGGTTGGGGTCTTTCTGGTCAGATGCTGGCATGGGTGTTGTTGATGCCTGTAGATGCCCCAGTATCTAGCTCCTGCTTCCCTGTCTCTGTCTTCTGGAACCTTCTTACCCTGTCACCCTGCCCCCAGTCTTTCCCACCACATAACCCTTCTTTGGCAGGACAGCCTAGTGGTTAAACAGAAAAGCTCTGGAGGCAGAGGGCATGGGCTCATATCTCAGCCTCCTCGACACCCGTCCTCATTTGGAAATGGGTTCATACCTGGGGCGCCTGGGTGGCTCAGTGGATTAAAGACTGCCTTCAGCTCAGGTCATGATCCCAGGGTCCTGGGATCGAGCCCCATATCAGGCTCTCTGCCCAGTGGGGAGCCTGCTTCCCCCACACCCCCACCTGCCTCTCTGCCTGCTTGTGATCTCTGTCAAAGAAATAAATAAAATCTTAAAAAAAGAAAGAAAGAAAGAAAGAAAGAAAGAAGAAAGAAAGAAAAAAAATGTGTTCATACCTCACAGCGTTGTCGAGGTGACGTGACTTACTGTGGCCAGTGCTCTTGAACAAGCCCTCAGGAGATGTGGTTCTCACCTGCCCTGGCAAACCTCTGGTCACGCTGCCTTCTGCTGACAGCACCCTGCACCTCCCTGTTAAGGAGCCACTCCTCTCCCAGGCGCTGTGTGTACAGCTCACCTTCTCACTTACGTTGGCTTCTCATTCGACATCACACAGATCCTAGCTGGGGGACCCTGGGAAAGTCACTTTACTTCTCGGGGCCTCATTTCTCAGCTGCTCAGTGAGGGAATCGAAGATTTCTCATGCTCTGATGTGCTGTGACATCTCATGTATGTTCCAGCCTCTCCTCCTCTGCCCTGGCTCCTGCCACGCCACCATCACAGCCTGCACACCACCCAGTGTGCGCCATGGTGGACAGACATTGTGTGCATGGTCACTTCTCTGGGTCTCTTGGTACAGCCTGGAAGGTCCCTGAAGGCAGGGATTCTGTTTTTCTTGAGTGACAGGATTTCCAGCCTCTAGCATTATTCCGGCCAGTACTTTCGGAGCTTGTGTTAAGGACCCGAGTGCTGTGTGTGCTTCTGGAGCCTGGCTGAAACTGAATGCCAGTGTTTCTGAAGACGGGCTCTGAGCGGGGTCCGTGTGTGTGCAGGGCTCCCGTAGGTAGTACAGTACCTGGTCCTGGACGGGTTCGTGCTGTGCGGGCTCCCTCGCCTCTCCTGTGTCAGCCCACAGCGTCTGCATGGAGCAGAGGACCATCGGACTCTTGCGGACACTAGTGAACAGGACCGGGCTCACTTGGCCTCTGTCATGCCTGGCTGGTGGGAATAGCAGCAGTACTGGTGGGCTGGGCTGCCAGGGGCGAAGGTGCTGCACTGTGTGAGCCGTGAGCCCACTGCGGGCAGGTGCGTGTGCTGAGTACCGCATCGTCTCTCGTCCACGCACGAACCCCAGAGGACACGCATTGCAGTTCCTTATCTTTATTAAACAGACAAAGAAACACGTTCCGAGAGGTTAAGCGGTGTGCCCACGGCCAGTGACTGACCACGGCATCGCGATTCACACCCGGTTTATTTTGCCTACAAGCCCCACCCCATGCCCCCACAGCCCCCATCCCCTGACTGATGAATCGGGTGAGTGCCACGGGGAGCGTGTGCTGGAAGGCTTGGGAATTCCAAAGCAGCTGATCCGTGTCTTCCCAGCACACACGGGGGGAAACTAAAATGAAGCAAAAATAGAGTCTGTCAGCGGGAGGACAGCTGCCACTTTCTCTGGGAACAGATCTCCTTGATTTATCTGCCCCGGTGAGGCAGGCTCCAGCTCTCAGGCAGCACAGAGAAAGAATGTGAATACGGCCAGGGAAATCGCGGTCTCTCCCTTCATTAGAAAAAGACGGAGGAGACCCCTCTTGTGTGGCACGAGTGTCAAAGAAATCTTGCCTCCGGAACCTGAGAGAGCAAGTGGGGGGCACTCGCAGTGCGAGAGCTCGCCCGCGGGACCCTCACACCCGGGAGCTGCTCTGTCCTCCCCGATGGCCGGTGCCATGCCCTGCGGCCAGCGTCACAGCTGCTGCGGTCACCATCTGCTGACGCTCGCTCGCGCTGAAATGGACAACGGGACTGATCGCTGTTGCAAGAGCAGAGAGGTTAGGAGAGAGAGAAGTGAGAGAGAGAGAGAGAGCGTGCGTGTGTGCACACACCCACGGAGTCTGGGACACCGAGCAGCAGAGCGGGGCAGCACGCTGCCAGGCACACCTGGGAGACGCTCCCTCTGGCTCCCGCTGCAGACCGTGGGTGCCAGGAGCTAGCTGACCTGGCTTTGCGCAGTCCATTCCCTGAACCCCTGTTCCCTGCTCTGGACGAACCCGGGATGCCGGGAATCTAGTTCCCAGAGCGTCCCTGCGTGCAACCCATATTTAAGGGCTGCTGGTGTACAAACATGCTGTCTCAAAGTGTAGAGCAGGAAATAGAGGTGGCCTGTCTCTGTTTTTCTTCAAAATGCCCACTGCTGGTGGAACTAGGGAGGGTCAAAAATGAAATGATCTAGGGCGCCTGGGTGGCTCAGTGGTTTAAGCCGCTGCCTTCGGCTCGGGTCATGATCTCAGGGTCCTGGGATTGAGTCCCACATCGGGCTCTCTGCTCGGCAGGGAGCCTGCTTCCCTCTCACTCTCTCTGCCTGCCTCTTTGCCTACTTATGATCTCTCTCTGTCAAATAAATACATAAAATCTTTAAAAAAAAAAAAAAAAAAAAAAAAAAAAAATGAAATGATCTATTTGGGCCAGACAGCCCAGGAGGCAGAGGAGAGACTCAGCCTAGAGAATGGGGCTGGGGGCTGTGTTTTCTTGTGGGGCAGTTCCAAGCCAGTTTCCACACCACCAGCCCAGAACACATTTACTTGCAGAGTGTTCCCCTCCCTACCCTCTGGGGGCAGGGTCAGCTGGAAGGCAGCCGGCTGTGAACCTACGGAGTAGCAGGGAAAGCTGGCAGGTGCTGATTCCCAGGCCTTGAGGATTGTTCCTGAGTCTACAGCATGCCAGAAGCGTACTTTCACAGGACAGATTAACCAACTTTTCATTGAGGTGTGACGTGCACTAGAAAGCCTGTATAGCCTAAGTATATGGACGGCTTGATAAGTGTTCACAAACTGTGTGTGGGTGTGTAGCCAGTGTCTGTGTGAATGGAAGGTCACGAGCATATCAGGAGCCACACCTGACACCTTCCAGTCACTAACTGTCCCTCCCACCTCACTCAGGATCACCTTGTCCTGACTTCTCACAGCACAGCTTCGTTTAACCTGCCTATGTGTTTACTTTTATTTTATTTATTTATTTATTGAAGATTATTTATTTCGGGTGCCTAGGTGGCTCAGTCCATTAGGTGTCTGCCTTCAGCTCAGGTCATGATGCCGGGGTCCTGGGGTCGAGCCCCACATCGGGCTCCCTGCTCAGTGGGGAGTCTGCTTCCCCCTTGGACCCTCCACCTGTTTGTGCACTCCCTCTTTCTCTGTTTCTCTAGTTCTCCTTCTCAAATAAATAAAGTCTTAAAAAAAGAATTATTTATTTATTTGAGAGAGAGACAGAGTGAGCAGAGAGGAGAGGGAGACAAACAGACTCCCTGCTGAGCGGGGAACCTGATGTGAGGCTCAGTCCCAGGACCCTGAGATCATGACCTGAGCTAAAACCTGGAGTTGGGTGCTCACCTGACTAAGCCACCCAGGCGCCCCCACATGTGTGTTTCTGAAGTCCCTTCTGTTGATGGGCTTTTGAGTAGTTTGCCGTGTTGGGTTGTTAGGAATAGTGCTGCCGTGAACATCCCAAGACATACCTTTCGGTGGACGGGTGCACATTTCTGTGACTTGTATGTAGGCGTGGAACCGGGCACATGCAGCGTGGTCACGGGTGTTTCTTCCCATCATCTGTCCGACAGCTTGTGTGAGAATTCCAGTGGCAACTAAGAAGCCAGTCTTGGGTACTGACCATCTTTTTTATTTTGGCCCATCTGTTAGGGAAAGCAAATGCCTAGAAAGGAATCAACATAGCAGAGGAAGTGAAAATGCTCCCCAAGAAGGGGGAGCCTCCTGCCGGGGGGTGGTCTGCTGCTTGGCTGCAGGGATACCCAGCAGACCGTGTAATAATTCTTCCTCACCTGACAGAGCTTTAAGGTACCTGACCCAACAAAACAGACGTGGCTCCAGTGGGCCTCTGTCAATATTTAACAGACCATGTCCCTCCTCCTCTCCCCCAGCCATTGACTGGGGCTGGTACTGCGAGTCACTAACCTCTCCTGCTGGAAGCAGCCCCTCTCGGCCCACAGGAGTCTGGGTGCCCTGCCGCTCCTGGCTGCTGCGTGGGCCTCCTGCTCTCGGTGCTGGCTGCTGTCAGAGCTGAGGAGCGTGAGGTGTCCCTGGACAGGCCATTCTTGACTTGCAGGAGGCCTCATCCATTCGCAGCATGAAACAATGGCTAACTGTGCTCCTAATATGTGCCCAGCCACATGCTGAGGGCTCCGTGATGATGACTTCCTGCCAGCCCCCTAGTTCTAAGAAGTAGGTAGGTGTGATTTGTCCCCACCTTACAGACACTAAAACTAAGGGCTGCAACCATTTTCTCCGAGTAACATAGCTAGTGGATGTCTTAGTTCGACAGAAATACTGTGTTTTAACCATTACCCTGTATTTTTCTCATGGAGGCTGACGTTTGGATACGTAAACCTCCTTTTGAACCCACCTTTCTCTTGGGTCTAAAAGCTGTGTCAGGGAGGTTTCAGTGGGACCAAGGGAGCTCACTGTGTGACCCCCGCCCCCCGGCCACTGAAGAACACTTATGGATAATGGCCCTCCAAGAGATGTCCACACCCTGGTCCCTGGGACCCTGTGAATATGTTGCCTTACATGCCAGGAGGGACTGTGTAGGTAAGTGTGAAGCTCAAGACCGTGAGCTGGAGGGTTATCTTGGGTCATCTGTGTGGGCCTGGTGTAATCCTAGGGGTCTTTGAAAGTGGGGGAGGGAAGCTGAAGAGTCAGAGAAAGAGGTGCTCTGGGGGAAGCAGGGTCAGAGAGATGCCATGTTGCCGTGTTTGAAGAGGGAGGAAGGGAGTGTAAGCAGAGGCACCCAAGAGCCACCTCTGGAAGGTCGAAAAGGCAAGGAGACTGGCCTCCAGAAGAAACAGCTCTGCCCACCCCCTTGCTTTTGCCTTGATGAGACCTATGTTAGGCTTCTGACCTCCAAAGTGTAAGATAGCGAATCCGTGTTGTGCTGTGCCGCTGAGTGTTTCAAGTTACCGCAGGAACAAGCCAGTTGCTCCTGATGACCATCGCTGTCACGGCCAAGCTCATGGGCTCTGGAGCCAGGCTGCCTGACTCCCAGTCCCTGGCGTAGGATTTTTCCAGCTGTGTGACTTGGGCAATTTGCTGAACCCTTCTGGGCCTCCGGTTTCTCATCTCTCAAACTGGGTAGGGATGGTCTGTAACCTCCAGCGAGGTTGCTGGAGGACTAGATGAGGATTGTTATGCCCCTCAAATGCCTGGTGGTAGTTTTAGCTACAGTCACTCGAGGGAGGCATCCTCACTGGTCCCACAGGACTGGGGGGCGCACCGGCTCCACTCCTAGCAGCAAGGTGTTATCTCTGCCTCTGCTTCCTTATCTGGAAAATAGAGGCAGGAGTCCCAGGGTGGTTGGGGGATTGTATCAGGTGGTCGGCCGGAGCTTTCAGCGGGGTGAGCGATAGGCCGTCCACACGGGGCAGCTGTTGTTATCCTTGGGTGGCTGGTGACTCTTGAGCCTCAGGCCCTCTGCATCGTGCACCCATGTGTTTCCTCGGTTAATCTGGAGAATAATTGAAGGACACAGCGCTGGGGAGGCAGAAGGGTCCCTGCATGCCTCTAACAGTCCCGGGTACCTAGCAGGTGCTCCGTGATGGCTGCAGACGTGAACAGAAAAAGGAGAAGGCCCTAGGCCCTGCCCTGGGGAACACCCTCCGCGTGTCTGCCCTGCCCTCGCTGTGCAGGACGAGGCCTGGAGAGATGCCAGAGCTTTGTGGTTGTCTTTAAAAAGAAACAAAACGAAGAACTACTTCCTACCAGCTGACCCAAACCCCCTCAGCTCACTGCCAGGACCTCTCAGCCCTGCAGAGGAGCTCAGGGCTGTGTGTCAGGCTGACTCCCTAAGCTAGCCACTTACCCCTTCTTGAAACTTTTCTCCTCATCTTTATAACGGACAGACCTCTCAGGGTAGTTCTGGGGAGCCCCAAGCTGTAGAAAGTTCCAGATCTGAGAGGTCTTTGGTGCTTGTGCAAAGTGACTCTCCCCTGAAGGCTCCCCGATTTCCTGCCACACCTCTGTTTGGGTATCAGAGCTGCAGGACATTATTTTTAGTGAGTTCCCCTCTAAGTAGGTTAGGGTCAAATATAAGGAAGGAAGAATAACACGACTGCTGCTCTGGGTCCGTGATTGTAACAAGACTGATTTTCTTCTTCCATCCCCAGGCCTGATCTTTGGACCAGAAAGGAATGAAAAAGTTGCCCTTTATGATGGCTGTGCCTTGTCAGTTGCTCGAAGCTGCCTGCAGTCAGGGATTTCCTGAGCCTTATGGATTTACAGTGACATTCAGCTGCCCGGGAATGACGGTGGAGGAAGCATGGTCTGGAATCACATGCACCTGGCACACGTTTGGATGTTAATGGCAGTTTTCAGGAAGGCCATGGCCGAGTGCCTGGCAGATCCCTGCACCTGGACACCTGTGGGGGACAGAGGACCGTTTCTTCCTGTGATGCCTGGGATCTCTGCCCTATGTCTGCACGAGCATTGGGTTGGGTCGCTGCCAGCCTCACTGAGGGTGCCTGTGAAACATAAGGCCCATCTCCTCCTCCTGCTCCTGCGCGTTCTGTCAGGTGCCCACCTGGGCTTTCAGGGACACTGGCCTGGCTGGGGCGAGAGAAGTCACAGTGACGGAGCCAGTTCTCAGGGGGACGTGGCAGTTACTGACCTCCCTCCGGGTGTCTGCTGGATGCTGGGTACGTGGAGAGACAGCAGGAAACTGAAAGGAGCTTTCCAGGAGCCTCCCCGGTTCCCTGTGCTGATGTGCGCTGTCATGCCTCTCAGCCTTCCCTGATGGCCGGGCTCGTGGGCCTGTCTCCGGGCACCAGAACACAAGTGCCGTGAAGGCAGGGGTCTGGAAGACAGAGTATAGTGTCTCCTGCTGCAGAAAGGGCATGGAGGCGTGATGGTGAGTGAATGAAGACATTGAGAGTAAATAGGGAAAGTGTGCGTGGCTCTTTGCTTAGAGCGAGAAACACAGGTGTCCCCCACAGGTGTCTCTCACAACTGTTGAGAGTTGTCAGGCTGCCCGTGGAGCCAGAAGGCCTGGGTTGGGTACTCTGCCCTGTACCTGCCGTGTGACTCGGCCAGGTGCCTGCTGCATGCCTCTCCCTTTCTCTCTTCAGTAGAGGTGATGTGTCATCATTCTTTGTAGGGCTGGTATCAAGGATCACAGAAAAGATGCTTGTGTTTGGCACACAGCAGACCCTCACACATGGCAGGGTCACTATGGCTCGGGGGAAGGCTTGGAGTGGGTGGGTGTTGTGGGGGCCGTGAACGAGAGGCAGGTGGGATGTGCTGGACTTCACATTGGGTATGGCTGGTTGGCATGGACGGTTGATCACAGATCACAGGCCTGGAGCCCTTAGGAGGGCCGAGTGGCAAGGCACTAGCAGGCAAGGGAAAGGAGCCTTGTGTCCTTGTGAGGGAAGGAGCAGTCAGACTTGACCGTGGCCACAAGGGCCCGTGGCAGTTCTGCAGTTGGCAAGCAGAAGGACTGGCTCCCCACCCCCACCACCCCGTCCCAACTTGGCAGCTATGACGTTCGTGACAGAGAGATGTTGCCTTAGCACTGGGCTCCCCATGGACAATGCCTTGGGACAATGGCAGCTCAAACAACCCATGTCCTGGTACAGGGCACCTGGGACCCCCTGGCAGGTGGCTGCCGAGACCACAGTGAAGTGGGGCCTGGGGTTTGATTCTGACTGAGTTCGCAGTTCCACTCTTGCCCAATGGCACTTTGCAGAGAGGCTTTCCCCGATCTCCTGGTGGAAATACTGTCCCTCTGGTCCCTCCCCACAGGTTTAAATCAGAGCGCCTAGATGTGATGTGGTGTTCACTTACACAGGTTGTGCGTCTGCATGTCTTTCTCCCCCACTCTCTGAGGTCAGGAAATGGGTTTGTCTTGCCCTAGAGGCATGTTATTTATTGTATCTCGCTTGATCAGATCGCAGGGGGACTCTCTGCGGTTCTATTTCGGTGTTCCTGAAGAGGTCAGACAGAAGGGAAGCACTCTCTTTTTGAGCATCTGTATAACTTCATCAGCCATCGATCCTGCTGGGGGGCGACGGTGTGCGCACTGCACAGCTGAGAGCTGGGAGGTTTGGTGGGGCGGCGTAGCTCACCCGACGTTCCTTATCCAAGAGAACACTGAGCAGGAAGCCAGGAGCTGCCTGATGCTTTATGCTGAATCACGCCAGTTCAGCGGAAGAGTAAAGACTATTCCTTTGAGGTCTTTAGAAGGGCATGTGTGCGTGTGTGCGTGTGTGTATGTGTGTGTGCGTGTGTGTGTGTGTAGCACTGCCTGCTGAGGAATGCTCCTGGGCTCCTCAGCACCGGGTACCCTCTTTGTCCTCCAGGAGAGACAGACTTTGAGGAAGAACTCACTCCTGTGTGAGGAGGAAGGATGAAGGGGGGCTGGGATTGTGGTCCAGCCCCTGGAAGCCTACGGCCTGTGACGAGCCTGTGCCCCTGGAGTAGGTGAGGATTTGTAGCCCCCTGTGATGGGCGTGCTGCCCACCACACCATGGCCAAACACGATGGGGTGGGGACTCCTCTGAGGGGGCTGGTGAAAGTCTGGGAGCACTCTGAGAATGGGGAGGCTTGGCTGGGCTTGCAGGGGTGATCGGGCCAGTCCTGGGGACCTGAGGGCCTCTGCTGGAAGAGTGAGTTGGGAACACCGAGGTGCATCACTGCCCAGGCCTCTTGCCCCCCTTGCTCTTCTCTTTGTCCCTCCCGCAGTGGCAGCCGTGCCCCCACTTATCACGTGACCCAGAACCCTGCTTCTCTTTTTATCAGTTGCTCCCCAGAACAAACCCATTGTGGTGGTCTGGGTTATCTCCTGCTCCTCCCAGGAGGACAAGGGTGGGCTCTGCATCAGAAGACACAGAACAGTCCAGGTCACGAATAAGACCCTGCTGGGTCCCTCCTTTCTGGCTGCCGAGTCCCTGCCCCACACCTGCAGGCTTGTACCCTATGGACAGCCACAGAGAAATGACACCATTTCTTAAGCCACACATGTGGCCAACACTATTCCATTCCAAGGCCAGAACACACCTGTGGGGTAAGCACGGTTAGTCTGATGTTTTCCTCTTGATGTAGCTGGAGCACAGAAAGGCAGAGCAGGTCCCCCTGAGCACAAGGCAGGATTTGAACAGTTCTCTCAGAAGCCAATGCCACAAGACCTCCCTGCCTGGAGCTGGGGGACCCATTTCTGCTTCCTTCTTGGTCCCTGGTGACGGTGTGATCTCGGGCAGGTTACCTCTCTAATCTGGGCCTTCATATCCCTGACTGGTAGGGAAACCGCCTGCTTTCTAAGTCTGGACACTTGTGAGTGAAAGCTGCATGCTAACACTTGGTCTGGGATGGCAGGTGCAAACCAGGTTGTTGCTGGGCAGACTAGACCCAGTGTTCCTTGTTCAGTTAGACGGTGGACAGTGCTGCTGGTCCTGCTGGTCCTGGTCCTGGTGCTGGTACCACTGCTGGTGCCACTGGTGCTGTTTCCTACGTCCGCGGCGGCCCCTCCATGTCCCCCTGTGCGGCCGCATGGGCAGCTTGCGTTTCTGCGTGGAGCACATGAGCTTGGCCTCATCTCCTTATCTCACAAGTCCATCTTTATCTGCTTGGAGGAGCCTGTGTCTCGTTGAGCTCGGTTCCCCCAGACTCTGCTAGCACAGGCCTGACCCTCTGTTTGTTTGTTTTCGCGGGAACCCGTGGTGGTGGACAGCACGTACAGTCATCCTGGGGCTCGGGGTGCAGTGCTGCCGTCCCACCGACACAGACACCCCAAGCCAGCGTTCCCAGAGATGGCTTACTGCCCTAGACCTACTCGCCAACTGGGGAGCCCAGGTCCCCTGGAGTCTACACAGGCTAGCCTGTGACTCATTCTCTAGGCTGGGTCTGGAGCCCAGGCTTCTCAATGAATGGGACCGCTTCGTGGCTGGTGCTTGTTAATGTCTGGAAATGTGCCTGCTTAACCTTCCAATCCAGCGAGATGGGTGTGGTGACCCTTTTCTATATGAAGAAACTGAGGCTCAGAGAGATCCAGAGAGCTTCCCAACTTATCACTTATCACTGGAGAGAGCGGAGAAGCTGGTACCTGCTCTCCGGTCTGTTAGCCTTCAGCCTCCCTTCGCCTGCTGGAACATTGGTTCTCAGTGTGCGGGGAGGTGTGCGAGGTGCCTGTAGGTTATCGAGGGGCAGGCTGACTTAAAAAAATAATAAAAGTTGTTTTATATTTACCTTCTCTTGAGTTAGGAAAAGATCACAACACAGGAGACCGGCTGTTTTTGCAGCTATCACGGCTTAGGACTTAGATATTTGAGTAAAAAAAAGAAAAAAAGCCAATTTTGCAAAGTTATTGAGGTGACCACAGCAAGTAAACACAGCCCTCCTGAAGAGGGTTGAATTGGAGTGCCGTCCCCTCTGCTGTTTATGCTCCATCGGATGCACGGCTCTGGCCACGTTCCCAGAGAACGTGCCTCTTTTGCCCCGGACCCGATGGGTCTGCACCCTGCTTCGTGTCGAAACACGTCTGCGCCCTCGTTCACCGCGATCCTCCTGAAATACAGAGGGTGCACTTGCAAAGTTATTGAGGTGACCACAGCAAGTAAACACAGCCCTCCTGAAGAGGGTTGAATTGGAGTGCCGTCCCCTCTGCTGTTTATGCTCCATCGGATGCACGGCTCTGGCCACGTTCCCAGAGAACGTGCCTCTTTTGCCCCGGACCCGATGGGTCTGCACCCTGCTTCGTGTCGAAACACGTCTGCGCCCTCGTTCACCGCGATCCTCCTGAAATACAGAGGGTGCACGGTGAAGGGACTACACAGCTCAGTCCGAAGCTAGGTAGGAAAACAGAATCGCAGAACGATAGCACTTTATGATCCTGTAATTCTGCTCGAATTGACGGCAGCCCCTGATCATTGCAGGGGCAACGCATTGTATTTATTGGGCACCCTAAGTTTTCTAGTCACCTCCTCGATCACTGTCTGAGGTTGAATTATGAAATAGTAAACATCCGCCGATGAAGTCAAGTGGTGACTCAGTCACTCATTCTTTTTCACTCATTTCTCCTTGGTAAATAGGGGATAATATTACCTAGCCCGTGGGTTCCTTGTGAGAATTACATAAGAGAACATATTGAAGGGCTTAATTCAGGGCCTGACGTGTAATAAGCACTCAGGGAATACCAGCTATTTTTAAATAAAGTGTTGAAATGGAATTAGAAGATCAGAACTTGTAGGCATACAGAAATAAAGAGCATTGAGGATGAGCGAGTTACTAAAATTTGGCATGAAATTCTGCTCTTTCTAGTTAGCCCAACACACCAGGTAGGTTATATTTGTCTGCGTATGTCAGGGGTTGGCAGACTTTCTGTGAAGGGCTAGGTAGCAAATGTTTTTGGCTTTTTAGGACACACAGTTCTGTCACCATTTGTCAGTTCTGCTTCTGCGTCTGGAAAGCAGGCATAGCCAGTAGGTAAATAAACGGGCATGGCTGTGTTCCAATAAAACTTTATTTATAAGAACCGGTCGTAGGCCCATAGGCTGTAGTTTGCACTTTGGTCTAAATGAGGGAAACCTGTCTGCTGTTGAAAAAGAACAACTTCTGGATTATAAACACTGAGAAAAATTTGTTATAAGCTGTAGTCTTTTTTTTTTTTTTTTTAGGTTTTATTTTTAAGTAATTTCTACACCCAACATGTTGAGCTTACAATGTTGAGTCAACATCAAGAGACGCATGCTGTACCGGCTGAGCCCCAGGAGGTGGTCTTTATAGGAAGCTTGTTAGACAGTGTAGGGACGGTGATTTTGTTGGGGTTGTATGGAAAATGCAGGAGACCTTGACATTGCTAGCTCTTTTACCACGTATTTGGCAAACATTTGTTGAGGCCTTGCTATGTCTCCGCCTGTGATGTTGACCCCTAATGGATCCTCAAGGTGCATGCATTTTATTTAGCAGGGGGACTGCTGTTAGCAAGGGGTCATCTCAGCAGTGCCGCAGGGAGGTCAGCTTAGATCTTTTTTTTGGTGTCCTTTGCAATCTCCAGTTCCTGAATTACACAGAAGCCTTAATGCTAATTTAAGTGGCCTGCCTGAGCTCCAGGCACTAGCTACTGAGCAGCCTGCCTCACAGTGGGGGCTCCGGAGAGAGGAGGGAGTGTCAGATGAGATCCTTGCGCTCTTAGAGTGATACCTGCAATTACTGGAAGAATGTGGTCTTTAGAAGAAAACACAACCAGGTTTTGAAGCTTTGCCATTCCGTAGCTGTGTGACCTAGCTCTAGTTCCTAAACCTCTCTGAACCTCACTTTCTTTATCTGGAAAGTGGGAATCATGGCACCGCTGAGTCTCTAGTTCTTAACTCAGTGTGGTCAGCTAGTGATTCCTCTCTAAATGTTAGTTCCTCCCTGTGGAGGCCTGGTGGCTGCTGGCCTCACCTGTCCCTTATCCCAGGAAACCAGGTCCTGGCTTTTTAAGCTGGAGCCTGCTGATGTGAGGATTTCAGCTCCGTCTCCCTGGTGAGTGTTCGGGGTAAGAAGTCTTGAGAAAACACTGGCCTGAGGAATTCCGAAGTTAATGAAGGGAGCAGATTCCAGAAGGGTCTCTGCTTGACCTCCCACACTTTCTCCAACCCCCCGTTATCCCTGAGCAAGTTTGGAGGCAATCAGAGGATTGTAGCAGCTCCATAAAACAGCTCTCGCCTGATGGGGCACGACTGTGGCCTTGACCACGGGGAGTCTGGGCCAGGGTGGTTGACTTTGAGTCTCTTCCCTGGTTAACCTGAGAAGGGCATTGGAGCCACCAGGGTGGGCAAGGCAGGCCATCATGGGAGGAGGAGAGCATATTTGAAAAAGTTGAGGGGATAATTCTCAGCTATAAAGGTGGGGGAAGGGACTAAGGGCCTGTGTGAGAAATTTGAAAGATCCAGATGCCTTTATTTATTTATTTTTCAAGGATTTTATTTATGTATTTGACAGAAGGAGATAGTACAACCAGGGGGAGAGGCAAGCAGAGGCAGAGAGAGAAGTAGGCTCCCGCCGAGGAAGGAGCAGGATGTGGACTCGATCCCAGGACCCCAAGATCATGACCTGAGCCAAAAGCAGATGCTTAACCGCCTGAGCCACCCAGGCGCCCTGACTCAGGTGCCTTAAAAAAAAAAAAAAAAAAGAAAAAAGAAAGAAAGAGACTTTCGCCATGATTCTGACTTCGGGACCCAAGAGGTGTATTCAGTCAGGACTAACCGGATAAAGGGGGCGGGTTCTTGTTGCCTGATACAGTTTCCAGATGCATTCTCCATTTCCGGCTAATGGAAACTTCAGGGGAAAGGCTTTGAAGCCCAGAACTGGGCAGGGAAATTGCTGTCATTGAAGGGCCACAGTGGCTGGGCCACCCAGGTCCACCTAGGTCCCCGGGACTCAGGGTGACGGGCGCGGACTTGCCAGGCGCTGCATGGCATCTGCTCCAGTCTGCCCGGGCTGCTCTCTGGGAAGTGGGTTATTTCCTCCGGTAGGTGGGGGCTGGGGAGGCTTTATCCCTTTCCTTTGTCTGCTCTAATTGCCTGGTTTTGCAGGACAGTGGCTGGGGGTGGGGGTCTTTCCCTATCATCTATGTGTCTGCCCTATCTGCCGCCATCTATGACTCCCCACAGGGTGGGGCTTCTGGGGAGAGGGGTCAGCTCTACCTGATTACTAGGAACTGCCCTGACCCTTCCCTCCCCCATGGAGGCTTATCTGGCTCCAACCGGAGCAGCTGCTCTGGTGAGCTTTCTGAGTCCCTCAGAAGTAGGGACAGGGTTTAGCAGGCTACGTAAACAAATAAACATCAACCAGAACAAGCTCCCAGCTTTCCACTCACCCAGGAGCCCTGGAACTGTGCTGCGTTTTTCAGAGAATGTGATGATGCTCATCATAAAAAGAATTTTCCCGGTGGAGAAATGCTCTAAAGAGATTGCCCAGGAAACATTAGAAAGTCAAGGACCATGTATGTCTTGTGGCTTCCTGGCTGTGTGACCTTGGGTGGGACACTTGGTCTTTGTGGACCTTAGTTTCCTCCTACCTCGAGCTGGTTCTTGTGAACATTACACGACCCGAGATGTAAAGCCTGGCTGGTTATGAGTCCCAGCCTCTGAACCTGAACTGAAGTCAGATTTGCCAGTTGGGTTCCTTTTGTGACTGTCATGTTTCCACTTGTTGAGTCATCTCAGGTGGTTCCTGGGACTTCTCTGAGGCTCTAACTCCTAGTCCTTCAATGCGGTGGTGGTCTGTGGCTCTTGTCCCTCATCTGCTTGTTGAAAGGACCAAATGAGTTCCCTAAAGTGCCTGAGAGCCGGCCCATGTGCCTGTTGTTGGACGGTGTGATGGCTGAGCCTGATCTCTTGACAGTGGAGTCTAGAAGCCGCACAGGTGGCGGGTTCGAGCACATTCCTCAAGGTTAAGACCAGGCAGCCCAAGAGGTGTGTCCGGGACATGGATGGCCCCGTGTCCCTCAGAAGCCATGCCAGGATGCTGGACACACTGTGAGGACCGCCGGCTCTGCTGTCCTCTGCTTCCCGCGTCATTCGGACGGACTTGCCAAGCTCTAGAATCTGCTCGGTGTGGGGTGTTGTCCTCTGCATGCCATCCAGATCTGAGACACAAAGCAAGAAGCTGCAGAGGGTCATTTAACAGACTCCCCCATTCCTACCCCAGGACAAACCGCAGTTAAATGAGGGGGCCTGTGTGATTCGGATCATTGCTTCTGAAGAAATAAGAACAATGTAGAGATACCGTGGAAACCCGTGGGCTCTCTTCTCTCCTTACAGTTCCTTCCCTTCCCAGAAGTACCACTCTTCTGAAGGCGGGATGTGGTCTGTCGTGGCTCACCCTTTTCTTATAGATCGGTCTGGAGACTTTTCTGGCACCCGTTCTCGTGTTTGCAGACTCCTGTGGTGGTGGCCTTGTGTAGGCACGTGGTCATGGCACTCTGCTCTGTTCACTCTGTTCTGTTTGGATGATGCCGAGGCTGCTGCTGCTACTGTTTGCTCCTCCTGGTGGATTTTGGGCCGTTAACAGGTTTTTGCTACTGTAAAACAGTGCTGGGGGACACTTCTTTGCACACACCTCCCGGTGCACTTGTGGGTGTCCCCAGGGGCTTGGTGCACAGGAATGCATGCTTTCTGCCTCATCAGGGGAAGCCCTGCTGCCGTCTAGCTGGGATCCTCCACTTGGTGGGGGCTGGGAGGTGTCTCCCTGTGAGCTGGAGAGCTCTTTGAGGGATACTCGCCCCTGCTCTGCATCTCTGTGTCCGGTCAGCGGTGCATGGTACCGGCATCAGCTTATTACTTGCTGAATGGGGTAAATTCTGGAAGGAGATGAGGTTGGCATGGAGGGCAGGACCAGGGTCAGGGCATAGAGGAAGCCCTGCCACGTCTGCCCTCTGCCAAAGCGCGGTCAGTGGAGAGAAAAACGGAGAAGGGGGTGGTGGAGAAAAAGGCACGGAGAGTGCGCTGAAAGCCAGGGGTGGCAGGGCCAGGCTGGGTGTCATGAGGCTGGCTCCTGGGGGGCTGGCTGAGGCCATGTCTTTGCAGGCGTGTCCCCACCGTGGGGGACATGGGTATCTCCATGACGGTCGTAGGAACCAGTCTCAGCCAGGAATGGGGTTTCCAGCAAAGCCTGTGTCTCAGATGCAGTAAAGGAGAGCAGGAGGCCAGGCCGCGG
The DNA here is from genome assembly GCF_922984935.1 of Meles meles. Lineage (NCBI taxonomy): Eukaryota > Metazoa > Chordata > Mammalia > Carnivora > Mustelidae > Meles > Meles meles. Next base: position 13,408,799 of record NC_060066.1, on the reverse strand, counting down.
CAGGGGCGTTTGTGGACCGTGCGGGGAAGAAAGTGTCGGAAGGAAGATCCGTGCCACGGAAAAGCTGAGAGAAGCAAGAGAGTGAGGGAGGATCAGACACAGGTTTGAGCCTTTTTTCCCTCCTCTTTTTTGAGTGATTAGAAATGGAAAATTAGGATTTAGTACGGGGAAAATAATGAGTATGCTACGGGATAGCCCGTTTTCTTCTTAAACCTTTTCTCTGATGGTAAAGCTAATAAAGGTCTTTGGGGGAAATATAGAATATAGAGCAGGGCAGTGCTCACGAGGCTCCACCGGGAGCACCCCCTGCTAGGACTCGGGTGACCCCGTACCCTGGCTGTTCCGGGGTGTTCCTGCAGTCCGCACTGGGAGCCCCACCTCCCAGCACTTGATGACACCCTGGGGCACACGGGACCTGAGGGGTTACCATGCCCTCCCTCTCCTGCTTTGTGGTTGGCTGCCCACGCCTCCCGCCTGCAGGCGTCACTGTCTCTGCTGGGGATGGGGTGCAGGCCACCATGTGGTGCCCGGGGTGAGGGCCAGAGGGAGCCACATCCGGAGAAGAGAACGCGTCCAGGGTGCATATTTTTAAGTGTCTGGAGGGGTGGCCCTTCCTAACAGCCCTGTAAGGTCTTCCCATTCGATTCGTCTTTGTCACACACCTAGTAACGTGCAGGGCCCCGTGCTGAGAAGTCCAGGCCCTGTGGGTTCGTAGAGTACGTGTTTGCTTCCGTTGGGTGGCTTTCACGGCTTCACATTATTCAGTCACTGTAGCAGCACCGGAAGCCTGCTGCTGTCACCCCTGTTCTGCAGGTGAGGAGTGGAATTGCCGGGTTACCTGACACCGTGGTCTAAGTCTCCTGGGTCACAGAGTGCGGTGGCTTCAGGGGGCCTGGTGCTAGTCTTGGCCCTTCTGTTTGTTGGATGGGTGACCTTGGGCAAGTTACTTAACTTCCCTTGACCTCTGTTTTCAAATCTGTAAAATGGGGTCACCATAGCTCTTCCGTTGAGGGGAATGTGTCTTCCCCACATTTTTATGTTGACGCCCTAAGCCTGAGGGATGACATTCAGAGTGGGGGCTTTGGGAGGTGATCCAGCTCACAGGAGGTCATGAGGGTGCCCCCCACCTCCCCACCTGCGATGGGACCAGTGTCTTTGAAAAGAGGAAGATAGATCTCTGTCTCTCTTTTTATGCTTTCACACCAAGGGGAGTGCCATGAGCAGGGAGAAGGTGGCTATCCACCAGCCAAGAAGCCAGCCGTCACCAAGGACAGAACCTGCTGGCACTCTAGCCTCCAGAAGAACCCTGAGAAGTAACGGTCAGTGATTGAATCCCCTGACTGTGGCATATTGTTATAGTAATCTCAGCTGCCTTAAGTCAGCCTTCTGGTTTAAATGAGATGCTACATGAAGCCTTCAGCATGGCACCCAACACCTATAAAGTGTTGGATGAAGCCTGGGCGGCATTTGGCACCGTGGTCTTTCCAGGTGACCCCACGGGGGTTCAGAGCCTGTCAGGAACTGGCTGACAGTCACTCAGTCAGTTTACGGCAGATCTTGGGAAAAGCCAAGTCCTTCATCCCTGCCTGGCAAGCACCTTTCCCGGGCTGCCTTTGAGGACCAACCATATGTTAACGGCATTCTTGCAAAAAGCCTCGAGAGCCAGAGTGAGATAGGAAGAAACTGGCTGGCTGCTGTCTACAGGCTGAATGAAGCCCTTCCAGAGGTTTCATTAGCTCTCCAGGTAGCACCGAAAGAAACACCTCCCACTGGCTTTGAGGTTCTCAGCTGACACTGCATTTTGGATTCAGAGAGCATTGGCTTCTTGCATTTTCCTGAGGACAGATAATGTTTCAATAGCATCAAAGGTAAAGGGGAAATTTAGGCTTGGGCAGGGCAGGGTGTCCCCCTTTGGTGTGATGAACGGGTGAGACATGGCTTAGGGACACTCCTGATGTCCTGTGTTCCCAGGTGTTGGGATGAGAGGGGCATCAGCAGGTAAGGAGAAGCTTTGGCTGCCCGGAGAAGCCTGGGTTCTCAAGAGGTGTCCATGCTCTAATGTTTGAGTCTTATTTCTGTCCATTCTGTGCAATGGCAAGGGCTTGGGTGCAGGATCAAAGAGGGTGTGGATATATGGACATTGGTGGCATGGTGCTTGTATATTAATTACCCTTTATTGAATGGCTTTTATGCTCCAAACTAAAATAAAGCTTCCAGCAATTCCAAGAGGTAAATGCTGTGTGACTCTCATCTCACTGGTGTGAAAACAGAGGCTCAGAACAGTTTCAGGCACCCGGTTTGTAAGGCCGAAGCTGGGATTCTGAGCTTCCTTGTGACTCCTGACCTCGTTTCCCAGGCTGCCTGCTCCCTACCCCAGAAACGTCATGACCTATCACATGAGATGCCAGGCCTCTGGTCCCAGATGGACAGAGGGGCCTTATGGGAGGCTGGATCTTCCCACCTGATGGAATTCACACTAGCCTGCTACATTGACAGTACCGTTGTCTTGAAGGGACCCCAGAGGTCAACTGCCCTGTCGGGGTGGGTGTGATGGAGACAGGAAGCTACACCCCACTGCATTGGTTTGCCAGGTGGACATGACCCTGGTGGCCATCAGGGAGAAGGGGTGTGTGGCAGGCAGGGCTGGTGAGCGGGAAAAAACCTACACACAACGCAGACTGCATTGTGGATGGAGTTGGGTTATTCCGCGGAGGCTCGGATGACCAGATCTGGGTCAGTAAGACTGGGCTGCAGGAAGAGAAATGGGGAATGTTTTTATTTTCCCACAAAGTCCTCGCCATTTTAAAGGACCCTGTTTTCTTGGTTACCCTTCTAGCGATGGTGGATGTGGGGTCCCAGCCAGAGATCTGTGGCGTCAGCAAGGAGGGAGGCAGTGGTGGGGCTGGAATGGGGAAGGGGCAGCGGCTGAGGGAAGGGAGGAACAGGAGAGGAGGGTGCACATTCCACACCCAGCTTCTTCCTGGTTTAACTTTCTCCCGGGCCGAGAACAAGGGGCCGATTCACGTGGCAAGAGTGGCCTCTCTCAGCCTGGAGCTGGGTTCCGGTACCTTCCAGTGACTCAGGAGGGAATTCCATCGCGCATCATTCATGCCGTTCTCAATCTTCATTTTGTGGCTGCCTCATCTTTCTGGAATTTGCCTTTTTTCTTTCTTTTTCTGGGTCATGTGGGAAGGTCATATGGTAGGACTCCAGGAAGCGCAGCCCAGCCTCGGTCTTCACGTGTGGTCGTCTCCAGGCGTCCCGGGCCTCGCGTTCTGTTGGCTGGCCTTCGCCGTGTTGGCTGGGTGACTAGTGCACGTGCCAGTGTTCCTGTCGTCTTGGGGGAGCCGCACCTACGTCTCAATCCACCCCCACCCCTGGGGGTACCTCTGGTTCAGCACTCCCGGGACTTCAGATTGGAACTCTTGGGACGGCCGGCTTCCTGGCCTGCTTCCCTGGATGGAAGAGTCCCCCGAGGTCTCTGGACCCGGGTGTGTGGCAGTGGGGCCGCTGTCACTGGAGGTGAAGCAGGGCACCATCAAGGGGGGAGAGGGGATGGCCATTCTGATAGGGCGCTTTCTGCCTCTCCCAGCCCCCACCGACCTTGACTTTAGACCCAGCCTCCTCTAATTCCCCCGCAGGGCTGGTTGCCCCTTCCCCCTTGCTCACCGGCATTTACCTGCTCTCTGCTCCAGCATGCTTCTGCCGCATGGGTCTGTCTTTCCTGTGGGCCTAGAAGCTCTCTGGAGGGAGGACCAGGTTTGGGCTCACCTTGTATTTCAAAGCCCTTAATGTGGGGCCAGCCCATGTGCGGTGCTGGATGGACTCTCAAGAGACTGGTTGAGACTTTTCCGAATTAAAGGCGATGGGATCACACAGGCCACTTTCCCCCTTAATAGATCGGCTGCTGTTTATCGTTCTGATAATCAATGGGTATATGTGGATGTCTGCTGTGTTCTCAAGGAAGCTACTTGAATGGCATACCTGTCCCTCCCTAAATTGGGTAAAACAGCAGGAAAACAGTCTTAACACAGTGTTTCAGGTGATGTGTCTCAGCATGAGGAGGCCTGAGTTTGCATCATGGCTTTGTTGCTGACGAGCATGCAACCCGAGCCCAGATACTTCTCTGCGCCTCAGTGTCCCTCGCTGCAGAATGGAAGTAAATAAAACTAGCGCTCACATCTGGAGATGATTTTACTGAGCTAGTGCATGCATAATGTTGAGCATGTGTGGGAAGCTCTCTGGAGGGAGACCCATGGGCCACTGTTTTTCCTTTAAAAGCTAAGGGGACGCGACGCATCTCTAAGAACTGCAGCTCTGCTTGTGGGGGGTGCGGAGCTCAGCGCCGTCCTTAGTGGGCATGGTGGCGCTGCGCAGGGCGTGGGGTCCTGGGACGCAGAGGCCTGTGTGCTGGAAAACTGGACCGTGGGCAGCCCCTGCAGAGACGCTGGGATGGGAGAAGGAACCAGGACTCCCCTCTGGGAGGCAGTGACCAGCCTCCAGGAGTGGAGGGTCGTGAGGGAAATGTTGGGCCTCAGGCTTCTGGAACCAGACAGAAGCAGGACACTCGTGCTTGTGTTCTTCAAGGATTGTTTGTACATCAGCCCTGCAGGTGATGCAGTGGGCACCGTGGCCACGATCCGGCATGTGCCTGCGGTGCCAGAGTGGGAGTTAGTTTTTCTGATGAGGCCAGGGGAGAGGCTGTGCCTGCAGGGGAGAGGCTGTGCATGCAAGGGGTAAGCTGCCAGGTGCCGGGGAAGGGGTTCAGGAACACTGTTCTCAGGCTTATCCTTGCCCTAGGTCAACCCTGCCACATTAGGGCAGGAAGAACAGTTGGCAGGGTGCTTAGTTAGGCAGGCTCCACCCTCGACTCAGGAGAGGAGGATTGGGGTGCCGGGGGTTGGGAGCAGATGTGCGTGAAATGGGGGTGGTGATGGTGAAAATGTGCACCAGGAGGGGATGCTTTTGAAGCTTGTTTTTGTTCTGAAAGAATTGACTCGCTTTCTGTTTCCTGGGCCACTGAGTTTTGGTGTCTGCATCTGCAAACTGGGGATAAGAAACTCTGGGGCAGGTGTGAAATCCTGAGCAGAAATGGTTGAGCTTGTAGGAATGTGGCAGAGAATGCTAATACTTCCCTCTTTCTGAACTGTCTTCGCTTGCTGGGAAATCGCTATCAGATGGACATTTGCACAGCCCGCACTAGTTGGATCAGTGAAGTCAAATGACTGGCTGATGTAATAATTAGATTAGTAGCTAGTAGTCATAGCCGACATTCATCTAGCAGTTAAGTCCTGGCCATCTGTTCTAGAACTTAATTCCTGAAGTCATCCTAGGAGATGCAGTGCTGTCATTAGCCCTATTTTACAAGCAAGAAAAACAGGATCAGAGAGGTTGAGTATGATATCTGAGGTCACACAGCTAAAAGTGGCTGCTCTGGTATTCCAGCCCCAGCAGTCTCACTCCAGAGCCTGTGCTGTTAACCACTAAGTGTTCTGGGAAGGGAGAAGGGTACAGACTTTCCTTCAGCATCCCACAGGTTACCACTCCCAAGGGATTATGCTCAGAGTCTGGGGTAGGCTGAATCCTGGACACCCATCTCTCTTCCACCTGATCTGAACCATCGGTGGCACAGGGGATGAACAGGCAGGAACCCCAGAAGTAGGTGACCTCTCCTTTTGTTTTCAGCATCTGCCCAGCTCCTCTTGAAAACTTTTCCCTTTTGCTGACAGACATGGTCCTTGTTCTGGACATTGCTTTCTTGGCTGGTGTCATTTGAGTAGATTCAGGCACATCTGTGCTGGGAGCTCTCACCAGGAAAGCTGCAGCCAGGAGTGTTCATGAGCATGGCTTCTCTGACCCATGTAACAGAGCCCTGTGGCCGCTGGTCCTGACTCTCAGCACTTAACTTGCTGGCCTCGCAGAGACTCTACAGGGGCTGGAGTTCTAGCGGGTCATCACTCCAGCGGCTCTGCAGTGCGGGGCTGGAATCTGGGAAGAAACTGAACACCAGACACCCTCTGGAGTGCCTTATGTCTTATCATCACTGCAACCCCGTGGATTCCCTGATTTACTGGTGAGGAGACTGAGGTCCAGGGGGGTTGAGGAACTTGCCCGAAGACGTAGCCACTGAACTAGAGCTGAACACCGGCTGTGTCTGAGAGCACGCTGGTTTCGCTCTGCCGTGCTCAGGGGCAGCAAGAACGTCTCTTTTGTGACCAGGAGTCAGTGTTGCAGGTGATGTCCTGGCTCCTTTCCGGTCTGTGACTCCGCTTATCTTAGGCGAAGACAGAAGGAGCGGCTTTCCTTGCCATAAACTGTTTTAACTGAAGCTCACCACAGAAGTTTCTGGGTGGTGCTTGTCTCTTGAGGGATAAAGAATGGGCGTGGCTGTGTGGGCAGTTGGTGAATGGGGCTGGGGGCAGGGACAGGACTGGTTTTTGGAGGAGACCTGGCTGACTGCTCCTAGGTAGGTGGGCCTCTGGGCTGTCTCTTCACTTCATCAAGAGGAGCCAACCGATCCCCCTGTTTAAAAATTCTGTGACCCTGCAGGGTGAGCCTTTGGAGCCGGCATTCAGCTCACTGCAGATATCTGTACTAGCCACGCGGACAGTTTGCTTTCCCCAAGGCTGTCTAACCGTAAGAGTTAGCTCAGAATGGGGGGTGCTTCCTGGGCTTCTTGAGTGGTTCACGTGCGCTAACTCACGTAACCCTGCAGTTGCCTGACGTGATAGCTGTTACCGCCAGTCCCGATTTTAAAGATGAACAAAGACTTGGCGCAGTTAAGTCATGTGCCCAAGATCCCTCAGCGAGTAGGCAGCTGAGCAAGGATTTGAACAGGGAGAGGCTGCCACACTCACACAGGTGGGCGCTCTGCCAGCTGAGGGCTCCATGAAGCTGGAGTTAACCCTTCCCCATGTTATCTCACCACCCTTCTACTGCGGAGATTTGAATGATTCCCATTGTGACGGATGAGGAAAGAAAGGCTTGTGAGTAGTTAAGGAATTTTCCAGAATTCTGCAAGTTGTAAGTGGTGGCATTAGGCTTGAACTCAGGTCCACTGACTCCAAATATAGGGTCACTCTTACATCTCCTCCGTTTCTTGCTGACCTCTGGGCTCAGCTCGTATCACCTTGTCCAGCTGGTCTTTCCATGCAGGTGTCCCCACAGTGCTTTCCTCTGACTTGGAAAGCGTGCTTTACCCCCCAGACTCAGGCATGGCTTCCTCTTCACATCTGCTCCCAGGACCCGGTGTTCAAACCAGGATTCCCCCTGGAAGCTTGGTGATCAGAAAATTCATCCACTGAGCTTGACCTGGCATGTGCCCTCTGGCGCTGGCAAGCCATGGGGCATCCAGGTTCATACTGGGCCGTGTGTGACTGCGGTTGGTCCTACTTCTTTGGTGCAGATGGTGTTTCAGTGGGGGATGGCAGCAGAGAAGCGGGAGGCCCCACTGGGCCACTGCTTGCCACGTGGGTGGGGGTGGACCGCCCCCCTGGCTGGTCTGTGTTCTGTGCCAGGCCTTGACAGATTCGGTCAGATTCAGGGGCCCCACAGCGCTCTCTGGGCTGGGAGCCCTTCCTTTTGGCTCACCTGCTGTGCACCCTTCCTCCCCTTTTGTGCTGTGGAAAGGGAAGCCAGCTGGTCACTGGTTCTCCAAATCGCCTGCTCGGCCGCTTCAGGCCAGTGGAAGGTGTTAAGTCATCTCGAGTGTTGCCCTCTCTCGGACCCCCTCCACCTTCCGCACAAGTCCCACTTCCCAGCCCAGGTTAGCTGTGTCTTTGCTCTCCTGGGATGCTCATTCCAGGACGGGGTGTTCTCCAGAGCCTGCGGCCTCTCGAGCGAGGGTCTGGGCCTTGCCCCCGGGGCGGCCCTGCTCCAGGCCCCTGTGTGTGAGGTGCCCATCACCACCAGATCGTTCATCTGGAGGCAGCAGAAGTGTTTGCCCCACCCAGCCGAGCACTGGGCGACAGAAAGACAGACAACGCAATTCAGAAATGAGCGAAGACTTCAGTATACCTTTCTCCAGAGGAAATGTGCAAATGGCTGGTGAATGAAAAGATGCCTAACTTCATTAGTCATTAAGGAAAGGTATAAATGAAAGCCATGAGCTCTCTCTTTCTACCTGCTAGGATGGCTGTAATCATACTTTGAAAAGAGCAAAAAGTAACTGGTGTTGGCCAGGCTGTGCAGACGTCGGGGTCCTGTGCACTGCTGGTGTGGGTGTAGCAGGGAGATGGCCGCAGTGGAAAACAGCTTGGCAGCTGCTCACAAAGTCAGCTGTAGAATTACCTGGGACCAAGCGACCGCACTCGTGGAGACGTACGTGAAGGAGGTATTGATACACGTTACTACATGGATGAATCTCAGAAAATTGAAAAAAAGCCAGGCACGACAGTTCACATATTGCATAATTCCATTTTTAGGAAACATCCAGACTAGAGACAGAATGCAGATTGGTGGTTGCTCGGGGTCGGTGGCAACGGGGTGTTCCTTCTTCATAGGGATGAGGTGTTACCTTGGGGTGATGGAAATGTTCTAGAAGGACAAGAGGTGGTCACACGGCATCACGGGTGTACTACATGCCGCTAAACTGTGTGTATTAAAACGGTTACTTCTATTTTTTGTGAATTTCACCTTAACTACAACAAACACACCTGGCCTCACCGTAGGTCTCCAAGGGGTAAAAAGAGGAAACATGGGGCACATGCTTTATGTGCTTTATGTCTGACTCTTGACCTCAGTGAATTTGATAGAGATGGGATGGGCCCTGGTACTACCTGGTGAGAAAGTCGAGGTTCAGTTAGGGCACTCAGTTTAGGGAGGCACCGACAGACATGAATACGGGCTTATCTGGGTCCGACGTGGTCACTTCTCTATACTCTTCCTCCTGGCCGGCACAAAAGGCTTTTGTTTGGCTTTGCCTTGCTTCAGAATGAGCTCATGTCAGGAACTGTGCTCAGCCTCCCTCAGCTTCATATCCTTTCGGGAGATGCCTGCCCCTTACCTTCCTCATGCCCACGTCCTCTGAATCCCGGTCCACTCTGGCCGCCTGCCTGCAGAGATCTTTTTCCAACACACGCTGCCCACTTCCTTCCCAAGGAGGGAAAGATCTGTAGCTGAGAGGAAACGAAAGGTGAAGGTTTGAGCACAGTCCTACTGTGTGATCATGGATGAGTCTCTTAAACCTGTAGCACCTCAGTTTCACTAAATGTGTCGTGGGAGAGCGGGACAACACTCAGACGTCTTCCCTGGAGTGGTTGTGAGGACTGACTGACCATATCCGTGTCTGGACTTTAAGGATGGAAAAGCACCATATGGACATGAGGGATGGCAGGGTCACTCCTTGAATCAAGGTCAACATTCTGGCATACGCAGCAGAGAATAGGCCCAAACCCCAAAACCTAGCCGAAGGGCATGTGACTGGTGCTCAGTATTGATTTGCTGCCTGAACAAAAGCATGGAGGGGCAGGAGGCAGTCCTTGACCTGATTGTGGGCTTGGTCCAGGATTTAGGCTTGTACGTGTCCTTTGTGTGTGCTCAGCCCCGGGACGGAGCATGCAGGAGGCGGTCAGGAAACAACTGGAGATTGATTTGTCTCTCTTCTCCATACCCAAGTTGGAGATGGACAGCTTCATTCTGGTTTCTGGATTTGGGCTGCTTTTTTCTTACGTGATGGGAATTGCAGGAACACGTCATGGAGAAAGCCACAGGTGCTCAGCTTCCATCCCTCCTCACCCTGCAGAGGTGTGTGATCCAGTGCAGAGGCGGGAGGGCTGATGTTCCTGATGGGTAGTTGTTGGGCTGTCTGTCGCCTGAAGCTGGCCCTATCAAAGTGGAAGCGCTGTATCTCTTTGGCCTGTGCCCTCTTCCGCTGGATCCCGTCACATTTTCAGGAGCACGTAGCTGAAGCTTTACGGGTTGGAGGTAAGAGGCAGTGCCTCTCTGGGTACGAGTCAGGGATGTGAGCATTGTTTCGGTTCTGACAGCTGGTGGGAGAACCGTTCTTCTTTCTGATCGAGGCGGCCAAGGCTGTAGGTGTTACTGTGGATTTGCTCACTCTTAGTCGTGTGACCCTGGACACGGCAGCCTGTATCGGGGTCTCTGTTTTCATTCAAAATGAGGGGGGAGTGACACTTGGAGGATCCCTCAAGTTCCTTTTGGCGCCCAAATATGAAGATTCTGACAGTTGATGGTGGGTGTGCTTGGTATAAGCCCCTGATTGCAACCATCTTTTGTCTTTCTCTTTTCTGCCTGAACTTTAATCCATCACCCACTGACCTACCCACCCGTTGGCCCACCCACTCACCCACTCATCCATCCGTCGACCCGCCCACCTGTTGACACAACCACCCCCCCATTCACTCACCCACGCCCCCATTCACTCCCCCACCCACCCGCACATAACCCACGCGTACTAGTTAGGCCCTCTGAACCAGGCCACATGCTAGATCCCGAGGATACTGGGAGGTCTCAAGAGTTCACAGTATGAGTGGAACATAGGTATTGGCATAAAATAGGAAAATCAAATGTCTCGGGTGCTATGATTCAGAAAGGCGCAGACCGCGCTCATAACATCAAGGCAGGCCAGCAGCCACCCCTGAGATCCCTTCACTGAGGACTACGGCCTGCCTCCTGTGACAGCTTCAGGACGGGCTTGTCTTGATGTGGGAGAACTGTGTTGATGACCTCAAGAGTCCCCTTGTAGCCACAGGAATCTGTGATGTGGAGTTCTCAGTTGCCGGCTTTGCTCGAGAAGAGAGAGAAAAAGAAAGAAGGAAGAAACAGAGGGGCTGGTCAGTCCTGCCGTACATTTATGTTTGCGGTCCCCAATCTGCGTTTCCTGGGGCCGCAGGCTCTGTGTGTGGGAGGCGCAGAGCCGCAGCTCAGCGGGGCACAGCGCTCCTGCAGCCAGCTCTGGGGACGGCTGTCTGTTGGCACTGCTGTCCCCCTGCAGCAGTGGTGGCTGGCCCGGGGCAGAGCTCCTCTCTGTCCGGTTAGTCAGTGGCCTGCAGCCAGGGCCAGATTAGGGCCCCTCCGAGAGCCAGTGCCAGGATTCCGAGAGGGGACGGGGCCCGTGTCCCCCACCCGCAGCCCCACCAGCGAGACTGTGGACAAGGCAGCTTTTCTAATAAGCAGCCTCCGCTTGCCCTGTGGGAGATGAAAGACTGTGCGTAAGAGCGGGTAATTTGGGGTTTTCCTGATGAAAGCAGTTGACATTTGTTGGGACCTCAAGCACACTGCAGAGCGGCCTTTCATCTCTGTTATCAGAGCGTGGCCCGGCTCTGGCCTGCATCCGGGGCGGCCAGTGCCGCCGGAATTGGATCGGGCCAGTGGTAAAATATAAAGAAATGGGGGGAATGACCTTCAAGGCTATGGGTGGAGGAGTGGAGACGGCAGAGGCAAGTTCTGACGGTCCTGACAGAGGGGGCTCCTGTTGGTACTGGCACGTGACTCCTGGCACCTGGCAGCGTCATGGAAAGAGGGTGCCCTTTGCAGCTGGACAGTGCTGGCTGGATTTGAAGCCTGGCTCTCTACTCACTGGGTGGACCTAGGGAGTCATTTGTGCTCTGTGGCCTCTGGCCTCCTTTGCCAGTGGGCATGCTCGTGCCACCAGCTCTCGTGGCCTCCACAGCTGCTCTGGTGCACTGCCTGGAGTCAGGGATGTGTATCGCTTTCCCCTGTCATGGATGAACTTGCCCCATTGTGCCGTAGGCTGTTGAAGGAACTAGAGACTTGGTTATTCATCCACATTCCCCACACAGCGCCTGGCACATAGTAGGTCCTCTGTCAATGGTTGGGTGATGGCTCGATGGAGAAAGGAGACTCTGTGTGTGCCAGCCATATGTTCATCTGGCTTTTCTAGTGGGTGGGAGCATGAACAGAGGCTGGATAACTTGAACCTTGAGCAGCTACTTGTAGAGGCTGCGAGGCGTGCACACAGGACGCAGCAAGCGGATCCGTAAGACCTGATCCACTCACGGACTCCCTGCCGCAGTCCAGGCCCACCGCCCGTGAGATAACTTGATTCTCCAGTTGTAGCAACCCAGCCACATGTCTGTCCAGTGTGCCCTCCGATACCTCCACCGACGGGGCACTTCCTACCACTGGAAAGTGGCATTGACCGTTCTAATGCCCTTCCTTCTGCTGGGGTGTGGGCTCTTTCTCGAAGCTCTCTGGGTTCTGATTCCTGGGACCTTCCCAATTAACCAGCCTCCTTACAGACGACAGCTTCCAAGCTCCTGAAGGCAGATGCCGCGTCCCTTCTAAGTTGCCTGCTTACCCAGCAGGATGGCCCTGGTTATGACATTTCCTCTCCCCGAGCCTGTTTCCCCAGCTCTTGAACACTGTGTGTGGACGAAGTTAAAGGAAGAACGTCCAGCACATGCTGAGTGCCTGTAAACGTCCCTAGCCTTGCGGTGTTATTGCCTGTGAACAGGGATGTGACCAGCCCCCATTATAAACAAGGGAGCGGTCAAGTCTAAGGTGGCATTTTTTGGGATGCATATTTATTTATTTTTTAAAGATCTATTATTTGAGAGAGAGTGTGTGGCGGGAACAGAGGGAGAGGGAGTCCCAAGCAGACTCCATACTCAGCATGGAGCCTGACACGGAGCTCAATCTCACCACCCTGAGATCACGACCTGAGCTGAAACCAAGAGTCAGACGCCTAACTGCGCCACCCAGGCGCCCCGTGTGCTCTTATTTGAAAGCCACCTGCCACCACACCTCGGGTAACACCTGGGCTGCTGTAGATCTTGACTTTCCAGTGTGGCACATTTTCAGCACTGAGAAGCTGAAGATTCCTTGAGCTCCTCTTTGATGCTTTTTAGCTTAAGAAATCGTGAGGTGACCTCTTCTACCCCATGGAAGAGATTCAGGTAGCTAAGCCATTTCCCTTTCTTGATCCTCTAGTCTGCAGAGTTATTGAATTAGTGACACTGTGTCAGTGTGTCTGGGCCTTTGGAGACTGAGTACTTCTCCCTCCTTCTGTGAAACTGGGAGGGGCGTTGTGGCCCCCTGCCCCCAGCTGTTGCTGTCAGGGGGACTGTGGCCCAGGACAGGGAAAGGGACATGATACCGAGACACCAGGTCAGGCACCTTCCCTGTCGGCCTGGCAGACCTGTCTAGCCTCTACTCAGGGCCTTACCTGTTTAAGGTGTGGGTGCGTCCATCCAGGTCCAGCAGTGTGGGCCGGGTGGGCGTCTCTAGGCAGGTCAGAAAGCGGAAGGAAAGGCTTCCCTCCCCCTTTGCAGGCCTTCCCCGCTCCTGCACTGCCAGGCACACTGGTGGGTGAGGGATTCTTCGTCCCCTGTCGTCGCTGGGAGAGGCAGCAGGCTGGTTGGTAGACACGAATAGAATGCATAGAGAATGCTCTGTTCAAACCCCCAGCCCCGTTCGTCTGACCTGAACTCTGCTTCGCTCGGAGCCCACCTCATTTCTTGCCCTCCACTGACTCAGGGTTCCTGCCTCAGCCGCACAGAAGTCGAGGGGCCCCCGTGTCTGTGTTCCTACAGACAGATTGCCCAGGGAGGCAGAAGTCATCATAACACAAAAATACGCCTAATAAACTCATTGCTAGTGTCCAGCCCACCCACATCTGACGATAATCTGTCATTTGCTGATGGCCAGACATTGTAAACATCTGTCAGTCCAGGGCAAGAATAACAGAAACTCCACACTGACCTCCATTTGGCTCTCTTACCGGGGAGGGACGCTGCCCATTTTTTGGGCAGCACACTGCATGACGGCCCAAGCTCCCTGAAGGCCCCAGGGCTGGTGGGCTACCCGCAAGTCCAGTTTTCCAGATGAAGACATTTGTTCTGCTCCTGACTTGCTGTGTGACCTTAGGCATGTTAAGTAAACTCTCTGTGCCTGTAGGCTTCATCTGTAAAACTGCGCGAAGAGGAGTACTTATCTTCTAGGATGTTTATGAACATTAAATGAGTTAATACATGTGAATGCTTAGAACAGTGTTTTCTGGCATGTGGCAAACACCTGTTAAATGTTTGCTGTTGGTGTGTTAGAGCCTTATCCTACTCTTTGATCCCTGCACTGGCCAAAAGTTAGTTGTGTTGGTAATTAAATATCACATAACCTGATGAAAACTGGGTATAAAGCGAGTTGTTGCATGAAAACTAAGTTTAGTACTTTGGAAAGAACGGATAACATCGATTTGCTAAGAAGCTGTCTAGGGGCGAAACAACCGTAAAAAGAGGGGAAAAGACATAGTAAAATTATAAGGAGTCTGTATTCCATGTGCCTTGCAGGTGACTTAAACTTTTGCACCGCTTTAGAGCAGTGGAAATCAGAAATCATAGAGTTTTCATGGTGAGGGTGTATTTGGCAAGAAAGACCGTTGGCATCTCCAGTCAGTGGCCCCAAGAAAGACCCTGCCTTTTGACTGGTGAACACACGTGCAGCTATGGTAAGTATGTATCTGTCCTGTTCACGGCTGCCTCCTTCCTCAGGGCCCTGACCATGGGGGAGTTGGGTCCTGGGGCTTCTGCTCTCAGTGCCCAGGCATTGCACATTTTGTCCAGACCGCAAGGCCCCCTGATGCAGGCACACGTACCGTGGGCAGGCTCCTTGAATCACACACACTAGTTCTAACACCTTGTGTGTGCCAGGCACTGGGGCACACACGGGCCTGACATTCTAGGGGAAGCAACTACAAAGGGAACTAGAGGCTAAAGAGAGGGTGCTCACTATGGCCTAGGGGGAGAGCAGGCAGGGGTCCTGACGACTGCTGTCAGGGAGGGCTGGGGGCTCTGGCAGAATCAGCCCAGTTGACGTGGAGGGGAGAAAGAAAGGATGATTCCATGCAACCAAAAGAAAACGATTTAGAAATAAAAGAACTTAAAAAAGTGAAGAGGACTTGGGAAGATTGAGGAAGTACAGGAAGGTCTTTTGTAAAACGATCTTTTAATGATGAGGAGTGAAGGGAGTTTCCGTTTTGTGCCCAGAGCGTGTGGTGAGAAAGGCCTTGGCATTGGATTCATTCTTTGCGTGACCAACACTTAGAGCGGAGTTTAAAATGGTAACTTTGAAGTATAAGACAGACCTCATTTGCATTTATAATTATTTGTAATTAATGCCTTTTACATTTGTAATTTATAAATGCTAAATCATTAAGTTCTGAATGTAAAATATTTGATATTTATAATTCTCTGTTTCTTGTAAAGGCCCCCCCCCCCCCCCCCCCCGCCAAAGGGAGCGGGAGAAGTGACCCTAGTGGCCCAAGGCCCAAGGTCACAGCCAGATGGGTGGAACTGAGGATCCAGAGCAGGTGCTGGCAGTTTGTCTTTCCAAGAGAAAGTGCCTCCCTCCCCCAACACACACCTGTCGCCTGACTGTGAATACCAGAACCTGACTTCAAGCGGCTTTGCGTCAAGCAGCTCTTCTCTGGGTCCTGTTCTCCATGCGGTTCCTTGTGCTCGGGTCTTGCCCCCATTCTTCTGTCTTCCACCTGGCCTGCACGTCCCTGTGCCCCCTGATTTCCCTCTGTGCCTGTGCTCATCCGAGTCGCTTCGGTGTCTGGCTCCCGGAGCAAGGAAGAGAGTTCCTGCAGAAAGGGACCTTGCCTGTTGGTCTGGGCCTGCCTGGCTCAGAACCTCCTGCCCAGCAGGCACAGGGAGGGGGCAGCAGACTAGGGCAGGGCCTCCCCTCTGTCCTCACCTTGGGCCCTAGGGACATAGGGTGGGCTGGAATTCGGAGGGCAAACGGGGAAGGCCGATTCTGGTGGGACGGTTCTCCCTCGCAGCCAGCAATCCAGCCTCCGCGCCTGAGCCACTCTCAGAGGTGCGCAGGCCCTAAAAGGAGTCATGGGAGCAACAGAGGAAGCACTAGCGCTCCCCTCCCCTCCCTACAGTTTACCAGCAACACTGACAGCTCCTAACCTGTGCCGGAAGCAGTATTTTCTGGTTTACAAAGACCATTTCCCCACCATTTCCCCACCCTGTCTCCTTCGCTCCCAGTTGCTGATTAGGCCCCTGTGGAGGGCAGGGACACACGACCAGAATAGCCCAAGGTCCGGGCCCAGTGAGGCTGGAGCCGGGAAGGGGAAGCAGGTGGCGGTGGTCACTTTCTATCACAATGAGAATGGCTACATGTGCTTGATGCCTTTAAGTCCATCTTATTTCATGCTCAGAAGCGACTCTATCAATCAGCCGGGCCTTCCAAGTGGCTTTTACAGCTGGGGAAACTGAGGCAGAGAAGGTGAAGCTGGGCTGTGAAGTCTGGGAGTTGGGTCCTGGTGTCTACCCTCAATGCCATGTTCAGACCGGTGCTTGGCACTGACCTGGGAGGACAGTTTGGCGGGGTGTCCTCCGAAGGTGATCCTGGTCCATGCGTGCACTCTTGCCGCCCTGGTTTGGAGGCCCCCATCGTATGCACTGCTTCTCTGCGGGAAGACGGCTCCCCCACAGCACCCCGCTCACCCAGGAACTGCTCAGAGCGCTCATCGGGAGCCCTGAGACCTGCCGCTTTTGGCCCAAAGGACTCTTTCCTCTGGTTGGGTGGGCGGGAGGGAGGAAGTGGAGGGTGGGTGTGGAGGCCTCCTCCAGAAGGAGGAAGGCGGCTCGGCGGGAAACAACAGGCAGGGAAGGTGAGGCCGGGGTCCTGCGGACTGTCAGGGCCCCCAGCAGCGGGCTTCCCTGGGTTGTATAATCAGCTGTCACGGCAGCGTTTCCCTGCGTCAGGCTTCGCGAGTACAGACGGAACATTAAACAGTGACTTCTTTATAAATATTTAACTCCCACTGTTTAGGAACTGCTCGGGGCGGGAGACAAAATAAGAGCTCCAGGCTGTCCGCAGCATGGCCCTTCTGCCGCGGCGTTGCATCGCGAGGGTCAGAGTTTTGGGGGCAGAGGGAGGGGCAGCAGCTGTTCCAAAGCCTTTTGGCTCTCAGCCAGTAGGGTCTTCCGTCTGTGGGGGGCGGTGTCCGGGGACTCCCGTCTCTGTGTTCATGGAGCTGTTCAGACCTGGCCCAGCCTGTTTTGGAAGCCACAGCTCACATGTCCGCACAGTGGCCGGGATCCGCACGGGTGCTGTTATTGGCATGGCTCCAGAATTCACATACCGCACAAGTCACCCACTCCAAGTGCACAGTTCAGTGGTTTCAATATGTTGGTGGAGTTGTACGAAGTCCCACCATCTATTTTGGGACATTTTTATATTCCATGACCTGTATCCGTGACCGGTCACCCCATTTCTCCCCACTCCCCCAGCCCGAGGCAACCACCAGTCTACCTTCTGTCTCTGCGGATTTGCCCGTTTGTCTGGGTCACGTACGCGCCCTCATTGTGTATACACGGTCTTTCGTAGGAGCTTATTTCACTTGGCGTGGTATTTCCCCGTTTCGTTCATGAAGCTTCTTGCGTGTGTCAATGCTGTTCTTTTTTACGGCTGAGTAGTATGTCACTGTGTGACCACACCACATTCACACCAACACATCCACGTGCGGATGGACACGTGGAGACGCACCTCAGTCAGAAATCAGTCTCCACGCTTCTGGGAAGGGCCTAGGAGGTTGTCATTAGGCGTGTGCTCGTCTGGTAAGCCGTTAGCTCTTCTTCCGCACTCCGTGTGTGCAGACACTGGAGGAGGCCTAACTGGTCATTCAGACCGACAGTGCCTGGTGGTCAGATCCCTTGAAAAGAGCTATGCATCTCCTTGGCCATCCTGCTGGGGTTTCTCTGAATAGGGGGGTGGGACACTTCGTTTGTGTCTTTGGCCCATTTCGTGTGACATCACACAGTGTCTGTCTTTAGGAGAGAGAAGCAGGGAAGAGACCCACTTTCGGATGATAGGCCCTTCCTGCTCTCCCATCCCCCTTCGGACACCTGTGCTGGGCTTCGTGGCGTCCCTCATCCCAGCTTGTTGTCCCAGCTGCTTTAGTACTCATCTGAGTGACTGACTCAGTGCAGGCCCAGTGTCTGGCTTAGGCAGGAAACGTTCAAAAATGGACACTCTTATCGTTGCCGGTCATCTCCTGTCATCCAGTGATGACTAATTGAGTGGATGTTGTTGGTGTTCTGACCCCGGTCCCCTTCATGGGACGGCACAGTTACCTCCCAGTTGCTGAAGTCCGCGGGGCTTCATGCTCCAGAGATTTGTTTCCTCATCTAAGACATGGCTCACCCCCCAGCCCCCCTCCCCAGCTCCTGCTGACTCAGAGGTACAACAGGCAAGCCCCGCTGTGCTTCCAAGTGGGGCGAACTTTGTGGTGCCGTTCATGTGCCAGAACTCCTGTGGGCTCAGGCTGAGGCTGGCATCGAGCTGAGATCAGGTCCGTGCTGAACACCCCTTCCTCAGGGCAGCCTGCGCCCTGACTCCCTCTCTCCTGTGCACACTCTCTAATAAATGTGCAAAAAAGAATTCCCATCTCCGGGGGTGCCTGGGTGGCTCAGTCAGTGTAGCGTCTGCCTTCGGCTCAGGTCATGATCCCAGGATGCTGGCATCAAGCATCTGGCTCCTGGCTCTTTGCTCAGCGGGGAGTCCGCTTCTCCCTCTGCCTCTGCCTGCTGCTCCCCCTGCGTGTGCGCACCCTCTCTCTTTTTCTCTGTCAAATAAATAAATAAATAAATAAAATCTTAAAAAAGAAAAAAAAAAAAAAGGAATCCTCATCTCAGGACCTGTTTCCAGGGAGTGCACCCTAAGACCCGATCTGGTAACAGCATCCCTTCCTGGGACCCCTCTGATGCCGTTGAGTCTTGGAGTTTCTCTGCCTGAGCTTCCTTCCTGGCTTGGCCCACTGAGTGTTTTGTTTTGTTGGATTTGGTTTCAAAGTCTTTTCAAGCTAATCAGACATTAGGGAAGGTCTGCACTGAATCACAGTCCTGGCACTGTCCCTCCTGCCTCCCCTTCCTCCCTCCCTCCCTACTTCCTCTCCGCCCCCTGCCCCCATCCCATTCCCTTTCAGCATCCTTTCCTGTGTCAGCAGTGACCTCAGCAGAAAAAGGCCTTGGGAAGGCACTTGGGAGGCACTCTAGCCTTGGTTCCAGACAGCCCTGGGTCAAGGGCAAGCCCGGCCACCCAGCAGCCAGGTGATCAGTAGTGCTCCTTCTCCAGGCCTTATACTTTGCCATCCGCAAACTGGACCGGTAATCTCTCTTCCCTGCCCTTGTGGGGAGGATTCAGATAGTGTGGGTGGGTGACCCGGGACAGTGATGGGTATTGAGTCAGTACATGGTTCACAGAGGCTGCAAAAATGTCCCCAAGGGCACCTGGGTGGCTCAGTGGGTTAAAGCCTCTGCCTTCAGCTCAGGTCATGATCTCGGGGTCCTGGGATCGAGCCCCGCATCGGGCTCTCTGCTTGTCAGGGAGTCTGCTTCCTCCTCTCTCTCTGCCTGCCTCTCTGTCTACTTGTGATCTTTGTCTGTCAAATAAATAAATAAAATCTTTAAAAAAAAAAAATGTCCCCAAGGACTCCTGGCTCCTGCATCCCCTTGGGTCTCCAGACGTGTCAGCCAGCTGTCACTACCCAGGCCCTTTTCACATTGCATTGCTTTTGCTCACATTGTGCCTTCTTCCTGCGTTGCTCTTCCTTGTCTCTCTGAGCCTGCGGAAGGAACCCCCCAGACACCACCTGCTCCGAAGCACGCTTGCAGACCTGGCAGGCAGGGTCGGGACTTCCTAGTGTGACACTCCTTGCCAGAGAGTGTGGGACCTGTAGGGCTTCTCTTCTTCAGGATATCCCTGCCTTTGCGAGCGTGGTGGGCGTGTGGAGGGCGTGTGTGTTCCCGTGTCAGACTGGGCTTCTCGCCCCGTCCCTTCCCCAGCAGGACAGCTTGCGCGGGGAAGCTGAGCCAGCCACTCCCTCGTAGAATGTGGGGCACATTTTAGGGACTCTGTCAGCGATGGTTTCCCGATAACCTGGCAGCTCTGAATCCGCCAGCAACTGGAAGAGTAAGGACCTCCCAGACAAGCACAGGGGATTTGTAAACGTAGAGCTGTGTGCGTGAACATCGGTGGGTCAACTAGGCTGTCGCCCCTCTGGTTTCCTGGGGGCCCAGGGGCCATCCGCCCCTGCCAGAGCTCGGGCCCACAGAGCTGAGTTAAAAGGGGGAAACTAAGGACCATCACATCCCAGGAAATTGGGACTAGGCTCGACTCAGAGTTGTGGCTGTTGCTTCCAAGGGTCAGCCGTGAAGGCGTTGACTCTCTGAAGTCCAGCACCCACTGCCATCCCTCAGAAGGGCACAGTGAGCAGGGGGGAGATGACTGATCGCGGCATCTTCCCTGTCTCTCTGGTCCTGCCTCTGACTCTGGCACCCCGTCCCTTCCCTCTGAAGGGACACAGCACTACTCACAGCCTGGCCCGCTGCGGTGGCTGCGGACAGGGGCCGAGAATAAGCTTGTGCCCGCGGCAGCCCTCCAAATACAGCAGGGCTGGGTTGACCTTTAAATAGACGGGCTCTGGGCCACTCAGTTCCTGGAAGTTTGAAGAAAGTCGGCCTTTCAAGTGATGTGACTTCCAACCTCAGGAAAGATCCCTGTGTTTGCGAAAGCCATAATTGACTGCTGCTTTTCACTTCATTATACGTGGCCCTGCAGCCAGTAGGAGCCGGCATGCCAGGGTTAGGAGGGGAAAATCCTCAAGTATTTTAATATACCCTTCTTAGGAGCAAGATAAACATATGTATTGTACTTTGCAACAGAGGCAGGGGGTGGGAAAGGGAGAGGCCTGGCATCGCATGAAAGGTCTTTTTAAACTGAACTCTGAGGTTTGTCTTTTTTTTCCCTCTTTTCTTTTTCTTTCTTTTTTATTTTTATTTGTAAGCAAAACTGGCATTAGAGAAAGATGCTAACATCTCCTTGGCTGTGTAGACTCTGAGCACCATTCCCCCCCCCACGCCGACTGCTGACTGCTCTCTCCTCTGGGTCAGAGACTACCCTCCGCTGCCTTCCCGCTCCTGGTGAAAAAGGCCTGGGTGAAGGCTGTCATCACAGCTGACTGAGATGATTTACTTCTGTCCAGGAAGTCTTTCCTCCTGCTCTGGCTTTGCAATTATGCAAAAAAAAAAAAAAAAAAAAGGAAAAGTTAATGAAGATGCGTACTGTGAATCCAATCATGAGAAACTATCACGCAAACCCAAACTGTGGAGCATGCTTTGACCTAATGGTTCTATAACCTTGAGAAGCACCAAGGTCATGAGAGGGAAGGACAGACAGACAACCGGTTCCAGATTGGAGAAGAGGGATGCGATGTAATAGTTTGTTGCAGGGCTCGATTGCGGACCCTCCACCGATGCGCACGGAGACAGCATGTGATGTTTGTGTGTGTCTGCGTCCCCTTCCTGGTCACGCTGGTGGGCTGTGGTTCTCAGGAGAAGGCCCTCCTTTGGAAAGTAGTCACCCGAGTATTCTGGGGCACTGGGGCCTTGGCCAGCCACACGGTCCCACGTGGTGTAAGGAAAAATAATTTGCACCGTGCTCCCAACTTTTGTCTAAGTTTGTGATTATTTTAAAGAATATAATAAGGGTGCCTGGCCAGCTCAGTCAGCAGAGCATGTGGCTATTGATTGCAGGGTCGTGAGTTCGAGCCCTACCCTGGGTGGAGAGCCTACTTAAATAAATAAAAATTCAATTAGCCAACGGAAGGGGACAGATCCCTTTTGTGGAGAGTAAAACAGATCTGGGGTTTGAATTCCGACCCAAGGTTTCACATCAGTCAGAGAACTTCACCTCTCTGTGTCTCTCTTCCCGGCTTTCAAAATAAAGGCCACATGTGTAAGTGCCCGTGTGAGTGTGTGTATGATGGTGTGTATGAGAACCTTGGCGGGTTCAGCTGGAAGGGACACCGTGAGTGCAGGGGCTCAAGCAGGCCACCAGCAGGCCCCAGTGTGGGGCACTGAGGGTTTCTTCCCACCCTCGTACCTCGTACCCACCCTCCATACCTACGTGCAGAGCCGCGGATGGATTTGCAGGCTGCCGGGAACGGACTCCTTAGTGGCCTTCTCTCTCTGCTTTGTCAGTGGCACCGAGACCCATGACTGTGTCACTTGAATTGACCCGAGTTTGAAGATTCTGTCCAAGCCTGCTAGCCGCTTCCTACGACTGCAGCAAGAACTTAGCGTTTCTCATTCCCATGCCTCTCTCCTCTGCTGGCTGCCCCCGGGGAGGTCTTTGTCCGATTTCACATCACGGTGTTGGGGATCGGGGTGTGCGGGGTGGTGGAGGCCGGGAGCCTGGCCCCCACCCCGAGCCCAGCTTAAGCACCGAGCCGCCCGGCCACCCAGTGGGTGCACGCCGCCAAAGGGGGGCCCCAGAGACGCGGAGTCAGATTCACTGCCAGTCCCGAGCCAAGCAGGCCTGTGAGCCAGATCTCTCTCTACCACCCTAATAAAGCCAGTGTTTACACAGGGTAGAGGTGCTCATCAGATGTTTTTGCCAATCCCCAAATACGGCCATGGCCAGAGTGTGAGGGGGTGCTTGTTATGTAAGGCCCGTGGCCGGTCCTCAGACAATGCCACTTCCTCGCTTGGCGTTGTGTAACTGCCTAACAACGGGTTACTCATTTCCTCTGGAAGACTTGGCAGGTCGCTCTGCCCCGTTTCCTCCTCCTGCCATATCCCTGGGCTTCCTCTCCTGAACGTTCTCCAGGTTCCCAGGAACACCACCCCCCCGGGGCTTTGGCTGTGGATGGGAAGGGACGTTTGGAGCAGGGCCTGTGTCCAGGCTGGGAATGACATGCGTCTGTAGCAAAAGGGGGTCCCAGCCACAGGTGTGGGGAGCCCCTGGGGTGCAGGTGGGCAGCTCAGACCATCAGGCCACGCTTCTGGTCCTCCCCCAATCCTGGCAGGTGTGCACCGACTTGCCTCTCCTCTGTAGGTTTTAGCTCCTTCCTTTGTGCCCTCTCCTGGCAGAGAGATGGACGAAGGGATGAAGGGACGTTAAAAGGGAAGGCTGAGATGAATTTCCCTCAGTGAGCACGAACAATGTATGGCATGCAGAATTTTGGAATGCATGAGTTTTCTTTCTGTCCTGTCTGCAAGGTGAACATGAACACTTGGAGACCAGCCCAGCACGCTCCCCTCCAAGCACCAGCTTTATCACAGTGCCCCCACCCACCCCGAAGTGGCCGCATCCTTGCCTTCCATGGGCACATCCCTGGACTCCAGTTAACGCTGTGCAGGTCAGCTGTTCTGGGGGCAGTTTGCCTGATGAGTCCAAGCTACAGCCCTGCTAGCCACACTCAAGGCCACGTCTCCATCGTCAGTGAAAAACAATCACTCACTCACACACACACACACACACACACACACACACACACCTCTGTCTCGATATGTGCATGAACACAAACGCACACCCCACACAAACACATGCTCGTCCACACACGTCTATATGCCCCCGGTGCATGAGGTGCATCGTGCTAAGGGACTGGCCTATTTAATTTTTCCTTTCCTGTTTCCCACCTGTAAAAATTTAGGAATTTGGAATATATTTATAAGAACACGCACCTTAGTTGGTAGTTCTTTTCATGGGTTATCTTATTCTCCCAACAACCCTGGAGGTTGATGGTTTTATTCCTGTTTTATAGATGGGAATGGGTCTGTTGTGCAGCTCAGTGTCCCTGATGTCGTAAAGTGCCTTTGTGTGCTGGGTTTAGCAAGGAGACTCGGCCCTGCTTCCCGCTTTCCCAGGGAGAGTGCCACTGGCCCTGTGAGCCTGGGTCCCTTGGTGGAGGGCTCTGGAGGAGTGAAGACCCTGTGTGCGTGTGGGTGGGCTGGAGACAGGGAGGCTGGTGAGGAGTGGTGGGGCAGAGAGAGGTCTTCCTGGGTCTAGTGGGGACAGACCCTAGAGACACTTGCTCAGGTGTGGCCACCCCGAGACCAAAGGGGTTCTGTTTGGATCTGCTCCCTGTGTCTTCTGGGCCTGACCATGCTGAAGAGCCTGGGCATGGGAGATCCGCCGAGCTGGGTGCAGGTCTCGCCACCGTCGCTTTCTAGATGAGCGACCCCAGCCACGTTTGCTTTGCTTCTCGGGTCCTGTGTTCTTCGTCCATGAAATGTGGGTGGTTGTCACCTGTGTCTCATAAGGCGGGAGGGCCAGGTGAGATGGGCAGAGCAAGCTGTCACCTAGCCGTGGGTGTTCACGGAGCTGCGTGCTGCCCCTAGGTTGACACTCGGAGTCACGGGACGGGCTTCGGTCACGGGGTGCGCAGCCAGCCCCTTTCTCTGCACCACGGCAGGTCTCCTTTGCCCTGGTATTGGCTGTCTGCTGAGCGTAACCGAGCAGGTGGCTTCCGTATTTGCAGAGGGGCAGACGAGCTTCGGTCTCTCGGGCCTCTCGGGCGTTTCACCGAGTGGCGGTGACTGCGCGAAGTTCTTCTGGGGGGCACGATCCTGCTCATTCAGTCATTTGACTAAATTGCTCAGACACCTCTGGGTACCCGTCTTGGCAAAGGGCGGCCAATGAGACAGCCCCATCTTCACCTCCCTCAAGCCACCAGCCTGGTGGTGGGGTAGGGTGGTGCCCACAGGGAGTTTGGTCTCCCAGAACCCTTCCCTCTGTTCCGCCTCCTCCCCAGAAAGGTCTGAGCGCTGGATGATTCCAGACCACTTCCTTCAGCCAGCACAGCTCCCCTTATGCCTGCAGAGGTGGTTTACAGGTTCCCTCCACAGCTTTCAGCACTAAGACTTCACTCTTAGGACGCAGAGCCACGCGGAGTTGCTGGGAAGGTGATGGGAGCTACAGTCATGGTGTTCACCTGTCAGCGGTTTACCGGGGAACCGAGAGCAGGGGCGGAGTTGACATTCTGGTCATCGCTTCTCCATTCTCCACCTTGGTCGCTGTGCGCCAGGTGAGCTTGGGTGAAGGGTGACCTCGGGCAGGTCCGTTTTGTTATCCCGGCCTCCTCTGGATGCTCCAGTGTCTGCACAGGCCCTCTTCGGTTTCCTCTTCTTTCTTAAGCCCCCCTTTCCCTCGGGAAGGAGGTAATCAGTGTGCTGTTTACTGTGCGCGCTGCTGTCCTCTGCTGTTGCCCCATCGCCGTTTTTTCCTGACGGTTACTTTGCTCCTTTTTTTTTTTTCTTTTTAGAGCAGTTAGGTCAGTCTGTGTGCGTGTGTGCGGGGCTCCTCTAGGTGCCCCTGGATGGAGCAGCTGCCATTTCTCGTACCTACTGCGTGCGGGGCCCTGGGGTGGGGGTTTGCACTCACCAACACTGAGACAGCCCCTGCAAGGACCAGTGTCGTTAACATCCCCTGTTGCAGAGGAGGAAGTGAAGCTTCAAGGACAGAGAGCAAGGGCCTTACCCGAGATCAGTGTCAGTCATGTGAGAGTCACATTTACCCAGGGTTCTGGGTGCACAGAGCAGGGAAAGGTGAGGTGTGCACGGCCGGCATGCACAGGGAGGGGCAGGTGACTTAACGTTGCTGAACCTCAGTTACCTTACCTGTGAAATGAAGTAGTAAGAGTACTCAGCCCTCGGGGTCATTGTGAATGTTTACCAAAGTCAGGTCTTCCCCAGGGGACAGAGAACAGGGTTCAGCGTGCAGCACGTGCTGCGATGGGCTGGGGTTGTTGTGGCCATCCTGGGTCAGGTGGGCTTGACCAGACCTGGCGACTTGCTGTGAGTGACCCAAATGATGCTGAACAGTGTCAGTGGGGGCTGGGGGCTCAGAAGGAGACTCCTGGCAGGGGTGGCCAGATGGCGAGGTGATGCTGGAGGGGGTCCAAGTGAGCGGTGTCCTTGGGATGTGCGTGGGGCAGGCGGTGCTTTTCTCTGAGCGTGACTGAAGCCCAGAAGGGGCTGTTTGTGCTAGGAGCTCCCCACCCTGTCAGCCACCTTTGCTGTGCTTTGATGGTCTTTCTTAGAAAGGAGGAAGCCTGTGTGGGGTGTGGCTGCTAACTTCCTATGGCTGCCCCGATTCTGGCTATGCAGTGAGCCTGGCGGACTGTCAGATCTGCACCTCCTTCCCTCCTTTTGGCCCAGGCCAGGCCTGCAGACTCTGGCTTTGGGGACGTGCATCCCTACTCCCTTGAAGGTTCCTCCTCGAAGACCACAGGGGCTTGTCAGTGCTGCCCAGTGCTGGCCATGTGCAGGGCCAGACGGCTCCCTCTCCTGCTTCTGTGTGAGTCGGGGGCTTGTGGGGACCTTCGAGTGGTGGGCACCCTGACAGTAGAGGCTGAGCAGGTGTCTGCCCTGCTGCCTGGCCTGGGGACATACCCTTCTTTGTGACCTGGTACAGCTCCCCTCTGCAGACCACACTCCCCCAGCGTTGTGTCTTCCTCCTAGACACCCAGCTTGCCTTGGCTTGGAGTCTCCGTCTGTGTTCGTATAGATGCTTTGGCAGAGCTTTGCACAGGACAGAATGTGCAGATTGGGAAAATGACCACTGTTGTCCCACTTCCTGTCCCTGTTTTTAGCCCAGACTGAGTCACCCACCCATGTAGGCTTGCCATCTGCACCATTCGCTGGGTCGTCATCTTCTCTGGTTCAGGCACTTTGCTGGGGCACCGGCTTGGCCTCTACGAGTAGACTGTGAGCAAGGACAAGGAGCTAGAAGGTTTCGCGTGCCTGTCTGCAGATGCTTATTCCTGCCTTATCGGCTGTCATCTTTCGGAGCACCGCACAGGCATGTTACTTATGTTCAGACTGAAGCTGAGATACTGTGCAGTGTCACTCACTGAGAAAGTGACAGAGCTGGAATGTGACCTGCGGTGTTTCTGTCGTCCCCAGTCATGACCTTTCATGTCCTCTGTCCTCCTCAAAGCCTGTTTGGAGATGGATGGAGTGATGGCAGCCTCTCTCTGTTCCTTTCCTCCTGGCACACGTCCTGGGCCGTCTAAAACTCACCTCTTTCATGCCGGGCCGAGGCCACGGGCTGTGCCTGGCTTTGCTGCCACTTCAGGCCTCATCCCAGGGTGTTTCCCGGGAGTGGAGCCATTCAGCCAGCGATGTGTCTTTGCACAGAGGTGGGGTTGGTGTGGCGTCCGGGGTTCTCCTTGCCCCCCGTGCCCCTCCCGTTCTGGATTTGGTGCCACCCCTAGCAGAGGCTACGAGGAATTGACCACGATCTCATGGGAGCAAAGTTAAGAATCTCATCACTTTCCAGGAGAAGTGTGTGACTGCGTGCGGCTTCCGGCCCGAGGGGGTCCCATTCTGGGATGGAAGAGCCTGGAACGTATCGGTTTTCTTCTTGGCCAGAGATGACACTGAACTCATGTCAACGCTGCATGCATGGCACCCCGTTCAAGGTGAACAGGAGAAGCCCAAGAAAATATGAGGGCTCACGATGGGAACTCAGGGCCTTCCTCTGTGCTTACGTCCTTTGGCTCCAAATTTGAAAACTCCCAGCAAGACAGATTGCATAGATAGGTTACCTGTAAGATTCCTTTTCCTCTGTTAAAGTTTTTAAAGAAAAACAGCAAGGCCATTTGTTCTCAAAGCTGTGAAACTGGAGAAGGTGTAAATATCCCTGGAAATGAATGAAAGTCCCAGGCTGTTCTTACAAATGGGTGGTATCTTGGGTTGCACCTTGTTATTTCTTTTCTTTTTTAAAGATTTTATTTATTTGTTTGATAAACAGAGAGCAAGCGCATGAGCAGCGGCAGAGGGAGAGGGAGAAGCAGGCTTCCTGCTGAGCAGGGAGCCAGATGGGATTGGGGCTCCATCCCAGGACCCTGAGATCATGACCTGAGCCAAAGGCAGACACCTGAAGAGTGAGCCCCCAGGTGCCCTTATCGCACGGTTATTTCACCCCGGAGTCTGTGTGTGGCTGCAGTGTGGGCTCGGTGAGGGCCACTCTCGTCACATGGCAGAATGCTCCTTACGCTCCCAGAGAAGTTCCCGTTGCCTGTGTCCCTTGAGCAGTCCCTCCCTGCAGTGAGGTGGACAGAGCAGGCTTCATGGCCATGTGACCGGTGGAGAGATGGAGGCCGGGTAGGACAGAACGATGTGGGGCGGTGAGATGGCGTGGGAGCCCCTTCTTTTTTCTGGTGGTTAATTTCTCGATCTGTAAGGACTGGCTGTGGGACCTGGACTAGAGGGTCTTCTCGCTCCGTCTTTGTCTCTGCCATGGCTTTGTGGTTATTGAGGAGGAGAGGGCCAGGGCTGTTTTGCTACTCAGTGATTTTCCCTCCTAGCTTTCTTCTCATTTAACCGAACTCTGTGGAGTTCCCCATTATATGGGTTGGGCTTCTGTCCTTCCCCACCTGCACCATGGCCCCACACCCTGATCTGAGCTGGAAACATGCACCAGCAAGAAGCATCCGCCCATCGTGGACAGAGGACGCATGGGGTGGGCTGGCAGGGAAAGTCAGCTGGAAGCTGATCACATCGGGAAGCACTGAGCTGAGCCAGGCAGGGGTTTCTCCAAGCCCCCAGGTCCCTGGGCATGCTGTGCTCTGCAAAGTCTGCCTTTGGTTCCCAGAGCACTTACAGTCCTAGCTGACCACACTCCACCACGCCTTGTTCCGAGGTATCTGGGTGTTCCCGCTGCAGTCCGGTCATCATAATGGTTCTTGGTAAGTGGGGGCTGAACCCACAGGTTCTCTCCTTTGAGGACCCAGTGACAGCCATCTTGCCGTTTGCATCTTGCCACAAGGGACACTGAGAGTCGAAGAGGTGAAGTGGCTTGCTGAAGGCCATGGCTGGTAAGAGATTTCAGAGACGCAGGCTCAAGGCCAGGAAGGGTCTGTGGATTTTCCGTGTAATGCCCAGAGCCACAGAGCCTGGAGGAGGGACGGTTTTTCCTTTCTTCTGGGTGAGTCCATGGTCATCTGCCTGCTGGAATCCCTGGTTTTCCTCTTTCCCTGGGTCTCCCCACGGGGGGATAGTGCTCGAGCAGTCAGAGTGTGTGGTGGCAACGTCTGGGGTCCTCCTGCTGTGCCAGGCCTGAACCCTGCATTTTGGGAGGTCTCAGGGGGCCATGGGAGCCCAGATAGTGGGACAAGAGTTGTCTTGGGGAAGCAGTTAGTTCTGAGCTGCTCTGGAAGCATTTCAGTATTTTAACATGATAGCAGATGGGTGGGTGCCTGCTGAGTGCTGGGCCTGGTCTCTCCAGGCTTGTAATTATTACCACCATCCAGGCCTGGGCTGGACAGAACGTTCCCCTTAGTTTTCCTGAGACAGGTTGTATGTTTGTTTATATAGATATATCCCCCCCACCTCCGTTTCAGTTTAAAATAACTATGTCCAGAGAAACTCCAGGTAGAGTAATTCCAGCAGTGACTTCTACTGTCCTCTAGGAACTTGATTCGAAATCGTTCTGCCGGGATACCTGGGTGGCTCAGTGGGTTAAAGCCTCTGCCTTCAGCTCAGGTCATGATCCCAGGGTTCTGGGATCGAGCCCTGCATCCGGCTCTCTGCTCAGCGGGGAGCCTGCTTCTCTCTCTCTCTCTGCCTGCCTCTCTGCCTACTTGTGATCTCTGTCTGTCAAATAAATAAATAAAATCTTAAAAAAAACAAACAAAAAAAACCCGAAATCATTCTGCCATGGACTGCAGAGCAACATAGCAGGACCAGGGGTCCCTGGGGCTCTCCTGCCACTGCCAGGTCCTGGCCGGCCCCTTGTTGGTTCTGTGGCCTGGGGCACCGTGATTTGCCTCTCTCGTGTACCCGACGGTGGCTGTGAATGCTTTTTACCTAGTGCATGTGTTTTCTATGTCTACCGCGACAAATGACCCCAGACTTGGCGCCCCACAGCCCCATTCATTATCATGAAGTTCTGTGGGGTTGGAGGTCTGGCAAGGGTCTCACTGGCTGGGATCAGGGTGTCTGGAGCTGCACTCATTTGCAGACTCTAGAGGGTCTGTTTCCCTGCTCCTGCCAATGGTTGGCAGACTTCACGTCCTGGCACGTGGAGGACTGAGATCCCTGTTTTCTTGCTGGCTGTCAGCTGGGAGCTGTATCCGGCTCCCAGAGGCTGCCCACACCCTTGGCTGGTGGACTCCTCCCTCCATGGTCAAGTCCAGCAGCGGTGGGTGCAGTGCCGTTCAGGCTTCCTTCTCCTTCCTTCTCATCAGTCTGGTCATGTTCTCCGATTTCAAGGATGCCCGTGATTAGATTAGCACACCCTGATAATCCAGACCAATCCTCAGCTCAAGGCCCTTAGCCTGAATCAAATCTGCTAAATCTCCTTTGTCAGGGAGGTGACAGAGACACAGGCGCTGGGCATTGGGACTTGGACATCTCTTTTTTGTGGAGGCGGGATCATTCTGGCCACCATGCCCTAAGGGAACTTGATTGGTACATGTGAAGTGCTTAAAAATGATAGCTCGAAGCCTCTGCAATTGCCAGCATTCAGCCGTGGACCTACAAAAAGGCCACCTTATTATATCTAGTCTCTAGTAAATCCTCCGTGAAATTTCGCTTTTTTAATTGCAGTGGTGGAAACTTCATGCTTTATTGAGCTGGTTTGCTGTTGCTCTAGTCTCCTGTTAATTGGGTATTCCCTTTTTTTTAAAAGTTAGTATTATTTTGGTATTTTAACGCTGATGGTGAACATCCTGATACATTTCGTGATCATCGTGTCTTTAACAGACGGCTGATTTGGGGGCCTGGGTTTTTTTTTTTCCTCTTTGCTCTGTATCTCCCCTCCGCTGGCTCGGTGCATGGCTCCTGTCCCCAGCCTCCGGCAGGCCTGGACATGCCCCCCTTCCATTGCCAGTCCCTCTTCTGGAATGTAGATGTGTAGTGGAACTTCATCCCTTTGGGACGTGGCAGTCCCTCTCCCTCTTCCAGGGACTGACCCTCTGGATTTTCCTGGGCCTTTTGTTCTTTGAAGCATGCATTTGCTGTCCCTGGGGGCCTGTGTTCGGGGCTCATTGACACCATGATTCCCTTCCCACGGGCAGCCTGGGCTCCAGATCTCCACGCCCGCAGACTTGTGGCTACCCTTGGGGTGTGGTCTGTGTCCCCAGCTCCTTGGCTCCCTGGGTGTGGTTCTTCTTCACATGGTTGCGGGAAGGCTGGCTACTTGCTCTGATCAGCTCCTACCAATCCCTGTCATGGAAGTGGGTGGGATCGACTTGCCTCAAACGGTCAAATGGCGAGCTGACCTCTCAGCCCAGGTTTGTCTGCCCGTGACCCCAGGAGAGGTTCAGACCCAGTTCTCTGTTTCTTACCCCATAACTGTTTTTTTTTTTTTAAATTTTTATTATATTTTATTTTATTTATTTTTTGGAAGATTTTATTTATTTATTCATTTATCAGAGAGAGAGAGAGAGTGAGAACGAGCATGCAAGCAGGCCGAGTGGCAGGCAGAGGCAGAGAGAGAAGCAAGCTCCCTGCAGAGTAAGAAGCCCAATGCAGGACTCAGTCCCAGGACCCTGGGATCATGACCTGAGCCAAAGGTAGTGGCTTAACCGACTGAGTCACCCAGGCATCACTTTTTATTTTATTTTATTTTTAAAATTTTTTTTGTTTGATGGAGAGAGACACACGAGAGAGGGAATAGAGTGGGAGGAGGAGAAGAAGGCTTCCTGCCGAGCAGGGAGCCAGATGTGGGGCTCTATCCTAGGACCCTGGGATCATGACCTGAGCCAAAGGCAGATGCTTAATGACTGAGCCACCCAGGCACCCCCAAAACCATTTAACAACTCTTGGTTGTGTATAATCACTTAGCAAGTGGAAGGAAGGTACCTAATTTGTATCTTTGTGCATGGACACTGATACCACCCACCTGCTCCCCTTTGACCCAATAGCAGCCATCACCCATTCTACAGGTAGTAAACTGAGGCCCAGGAGGGTACCGGGTACTGGTGACCAGGATTAGTGATGGGAAACTGGTGAGGTGGAGTGGAGTGAGCTGGGTTCAAGAGCTGACTCGGCTTCCCAGGGGTGCTTAGCATGTGGAGTGACAGATCGCCTGCAGCTCTGTTGTCTTTCAATGGAGAAGGGCCACTGGGATCAAATCCCGCTCTGAAGCCGGGCATCGGTTCTCCCAGCCTGGCTGCGGGCCTGGGGTGGCCCTTGAGGGGCTGGCACTCAGGTTCTACAAGTGAATTTTCACCTCTGGTTATTATTCTTGGGACTTTGGGGGATAAGCAGGGAGCTGGGCCTGTCCTGGGGCCTCCTGGGCAAACTCAATGTCTTTCCTGCTCTGTTTTTATTGTGTTTGGAGCCTTTCTCCGGAGGTCCTAAAAGAAGAGAAAGCGCTACTGTGGGGGCTTTGGGCCTGAGGGTCTGGAAATGTCGTGGGGATAAAAGGCAATGTCTTCCCAGCCCATCTGGTGGCTCTCCCTGGGGAGAAGGCACTCAAGCCCTCTGACTGAGAGAGTGCCCCTGTGCACTGGCCCCACCCCCAGATCCAGCCTAGGGTCTGATGTACAGCCGGCTCTCAGCAGTGTTCGGGGAGAGCAGAGTTCTCAGGAGATCCTGGCATCATTACTTCCTGCACTGAATCCGCTCAGGTCTCACTTCTGGCCTAACCTTTGCGAGGCTTCGGTGGGTACGTTAGCCCCAAGAATGATGCATGTTAAGTTTTAATGCAAATTAATGAGTGCAGTTTTGTTGTATTGAGAAACACAGAAGCTCTCCCTGGATGGCATCCAGACCATGAAGACACTGAAGACTTGCGGAAGGTTTAAAGCAACCTCCGTGTTCTTGACATGATTGACCAGATAATTCACAGCACGGCCTTTCTGTGCACTGTAGGATGTTTAGCCACACCCCTGGCCTCTACCCACTCGATGCCAGTAGTACCGTCCCTTCAAACCCCAGACCACCAAGTTTGACAATCCAAAGTGTTTGCCGACATTGTTCAATATTCCCTTGGAGAGTGGGGCCCAAATCACACTGTTGAGAACCAGCGGTCTCGATGTGTGTTCTCTCCCTGGCTAGTAGAGTTGACTAGACTCTTCCACAGAGCCTGGAGACAGAAGGGTTAACCGGTAGCTTGGTCTGGGGAAGAGAACCCTGAGTTTAGTGTTTAAAGCAAATTTCATTGCTTCTGTGTGACAGAAGCTTCGTAGCTGTGTGACATCGCGTCTATTACTCAGCATCTCGGAGCGGCTCGCTCCTCATCTGTAAAAGACAGAAATAATCCCGTGCCCTTAAGGACTTTTAGGTGATGGAGGATAAGGTGGTCAAGGGCTTCACATTCCATGGGTGCTCAGGGAAAAGTAGGTGCCTCATTTAGGACTGGTCACGGAAAGAATCTTAAGGAAAGCGTATCTGGCTCTTGTGCAAGGTTCATTGGACTGGTTTTGTGTTTAATTATAGAGAAGGGAATGTAAGTTATCAAGATCTCAGCTCTAAAGCCGGTGTGACCGAGGGGCTGAGCACAGTCAGCCTTTGAAGAGTCCGCTGCGGGAGCCACGTGCTGGCCGTGTGGCCATGCTCACATTTCGTCATCTCAGTTTCTTCATCTGTGAAACGGGGCGATAAGACTCCTGACCTCACAGGGCGCTGTGAGGCTTCAGCAAGATCACAGAGAGCATCTGCCCACTGCTGTTCTTGTCCGGAGGTGACCTTTGAGGCTCTGTCGTCCGGTGCTCTGTTGGATGCTGGACTGGGCCCTTCGCCAGCTCTGGGGTGGCTTATCTGGGAGACTTCCCAGGGAGTGCACTAGGTGCAGCCAAGTGTGGGAATTTCTTCTTTCTCCTCCGACTTTGGGTATTCCGTGATTTGGAACTCTCTGCCATCACTGTCTCATGATTTTTATCGTGTCCTGGTTTCCACTCCGGAGGATCAGGCGTTGGAGGAGATGGGGGGCCCCAAAACAAAGACCAAGGCACCAGCTCGTTCCCTCTGTCACCGGTGCTGAGGACGGTGCCCGCGGCAGGAACTGTGGCCATATGGCCAGCAGGATGCCTCGTTGGGAACAGTCCGCCTGGCCCCTTTGAAGCAGTTTTAAGACCAATTTGGTAACTTGATTTGGAAAGTGGTATCTGACTCCGAGGGTGCTGGCGGCTCATTAGCCGCCTTCTGGGCCCCGCAAATTGGGTTAAGTGGAATGAAATCGCTTCTCCCCTCCCTGGGCTCATGGCTGAGGTCCAGGCCCCATTGTAATGAGAACCTCTCCTGGGCAAAGGACATTGAAAAGCTTTCCGGGGAGTCTGGCACTCTGTTTTCATCTGTGAATTCTGATTTTCCCTGGAGGGCAAGGCAGGAGGCTGATAAGACATGAAAATGAGGTGGATGAGTGAGTGCAGAGCCAGGGAAGTCGGGGCAGAAGAGAAGGAACAATGAACAGTCAGAAGTGTTTTTCAAGGGCTGGCTATCCTTCCCCTCTTGAGATCCTGTGCTTGATGGCTTTCCTTTCTTCCTTCCGTCCCCCAGCCCCCACCCCCATCCCAAACAGTGCTTCGAGGAACATTCTCCTGTTCCCCTGGGTACATGTGTGAGCTCACCTCTAGGGTTCCCACCCCAAGGTGATATTGCTGCCTCCCGATGAACGTTCTCCATTTTACAGGTGCTGCCAAATCTTTCCAGAACAACAGAGTGGAATTGTACTCCTACCCTCTGTACGCAGGAGCCCCATTTTCCCCACCTGGTTACCCATGTTCCACACAATAGATTTTCACCATTTTGCTAATCTGACGAGTGAGATGCAGTTTCTGGTAGTTTCCCTGATGGCTAGGGGGAGAAGGTCCCCCACCACTTCCTGTAGAAGGAAGCACCCAAAGGCAGCCTGAATCATCATGGCCCCCTGCTGGTCCCCTGACTCACAGAAAGATTGATCGATTCGTCATCCCTATCTGAAGTGAGTCCCCTGCCCAGTTCTTGTTTGTTGGTGAGGGATGTCCATTTCAGAACCACCACTGAGCCGTTTTCTCCAGCATTGAATGGCACAGGGTTCTGCTTTCTTTGGGAAATTATCCCACTGTTCATCCCATTCATCGATTGTTCCCCTCTCCCTTTCAACTAACCCATGTGTGCTGAGCATTTTGTTCAGCGCAGGATGTGGAAGGAAAGTCCGGGCGTCTAGGCTGGCTTCAAGGACACTTGCTGCCTCACCCTTTACCGGTCCCATGGCCCAGAGTGAGACCCACGAACTTTCCAGGCGTCCGTCTGTTTCTCTAGACTGCCATCCTCACAAGTTGGTGGTGCACGAGATGCCTGTGCAGACCCCTGTGGGCTAAACGACTACTGGTCTCTGGGTCCAGCCTCCCCTGACTTGGGTTAGGAGGCCACGTGGCTGTGGGCGGAGCTCATGATGGCTGGCCGTCCTGCTTGTGCTCGTTCACCCCAAGATGCCAGGTGATTATTATGTACCGGCTACACCTTCCATTCCACGGGACCTTATATTAGATACTATGCTAACTGCTAGGGATATAAGGATAAGCAAACACAGAGACGCACTCTGCCCTTGGGTGGCCTGTAGTCTAGTGGGGGAGGGAGCAAAGCATGAAGGATTTGTTCAGTGCTAAGAAAGCATCTTCAGTCTCCCAGATGTTTCCAGGTGACCTTGTCATTCAGTAGGCAGGAAGCGGTGGCAGTCTTTATCGCTTTGGTAACTGTGGTTTGTCTCTGAGTGAGTGCTGATCGCCAAGGAGGGAAAGAAAAGAGACCATGGCAATCAATAATATTAATTGGGAATAAAAAGGGTGGCTTACATTTACTGAGCACTTACTGGATGTCAAACCTTCTTATAAGCTCTTGGCATGACTAAGGCAGGGAATATTATTATCCCGCTTTTCCAGGTAAGCAAGCTGAGTGCAAAGGGATAGTCTGTCTACAGGGCCGATGCCAAGGGGTCCAAATCTGGGAATGGTTTCTTCCTGTTATCTGACAGTATCTGTGGCTGCTCCCGTGTTGCTCGCATCCCTGCAAATCCCACAAAAGCGAGTCTGGCCGTCTTCCGCCTGCATTTGATGCACGGCCATGCCTCTCCCCTTCTGACACTGTTGCCTTGTTCTTGAGTGCCTTTCCCCAGTTTCTTCAAGCAGCAAGATCTAGGAATGATTCTGTTCGTTTATCTAATAGGTATTAATTAAAATGAAGACTTTGTTTTCATAGCGCCTTTGTGAAGTTAAACCCTTGGTCACTTTCTCATGATGCGCGTCTTATTTATGACGAGGGGTGATCTGTTGTTGAAGGCCTGTCACATGGCAATTTTTTCTCATCTTATAACAACTAGATGGGTATTCTCTTCATTTGCATGAGGAAATAGAGGCTCAGAGAGGTTCGGTAGATCACCCGAAGTCACACAGCTGGGTTGAATGTATTCAAGACCCCAGATGTCTGGCTTTTGATGTCTGCATCCTTATTCCCTTATGGGAAAATAATCAGGTCAGTGAGATCAGATGCAGTTGGTCAGTGTGAAGAGATAGTTACTGTTTCCCAAAAGCTGATGGAGACGGTCTGGGTAAAACATAGCTGTGAACAAGCTCTTTGAAACTTCTTTTGTCCTGGAACCTTATGCTGCTTTCTGACCCCTCTGCTGCTCAGCCTAAGGCCAGGCAGGCGCAGAGAGCCTGCAGATCTGCAGGTCTCAGTTTGCTCACCTCGGAGGTGGGTATAGTTGTGATGGCCTCTTTTACATTTGGGAGAATGGGGAAGTCCCGGAGCATCTCACCAGCTCCGCCGCTTTGTTACCTGGGGGCAGGTTTCTGGACAAGTCTGGAACTCACCCTGTGTGTGTGTGTTGAGTACCTACCACATGCCGAGTCTGGTGACAAAAGAGGAAAAGAGAAAGTCTCACAGTCTAGTGACATTTCCAAGAACCTGTGCTTTAAGTGGTGGAGGACAGGGCACGTGCTGTTGTTTTCATTCTCTCGGGCAGCTCTCGAGTGATGAAGCTCTTCCAAGGTAGAAAATTCACTGATAGAGCTCCTCGTCGTACGCTAATTCCTGGTGGAAGGGCAAAGCAAAGGTCTCCTTCCGATTTCATTCTTTGTTCACTCTAGTTTCTTCATCACCGACCTGGGGAGGTTGATGGTCAGTGGTGGCTGATTGTGTCCACTCTAAAATCCATATGTTGAAGTCCTGACCCCCAGGACCTCAGAATGTAATGGTTTTCACCTAGGGTCTTCAAAGACGTGGTTGAGTTAAATGAGATCATTAGGGTGCATCCTAATCCAGTGTGACTGGTGTCCTCACAAGCAGAGGAGAGTAGGACACAGACCCGCACGCAGCGAAGACCACAAGACGACACAGGGGAAGATGGCCATCTGCAAGTCACGGAAAGCAGCCTTGCAAGAAACCAGGCTCCAGCGCCTTGGTCGTCTAGTCTCTAGAATTGTGAGAAAGGACATTTCTCTTGTATAAGCTGCCTATTCGGTATTATGCGTCTGGCAGCCCGAGCTGACCGACAAGTGACCATGGGCGGCTCATCCTCTCTGAGCCCCTTTGCCTCGGCTGTGAGAGGGGGCATTAGGATTTCTGCCTCACAGGCTAGATCGGGGTGAGACAGAGCAGCTTACAGGCATTGGGGTTCACTATTGGTCTAGCTCTGTTCTTAGCCCTTTCTGTGTCTGAACACACTTAGTGCTCATGTGCACCCTCTCGGGGAGGGGGAGGGGTGGATATTATTGTTCCCATTGCACAGACGAAGGAAGCGGGGCACCGAGCTGTTACTTAGCTTCCCTGATGCTATTCAGAAAGCAGTGGGCAGCCAGCACATGGACTGTTGTGTTCGGTTTCCGGAGCCCGCCTAGCGAGCTGGCCACTGTGTGGTCCTGGCTCCTACCGCAAGGAGACACCGTGTACGGAAAGGAGCCTGCACAGGAGGGCCTGGCCCAGCAGCGGTGTGGAAGGAAGGTAGACCCCTGGGTATGGAACTTCTCTTGTCTGCACTGAGCTGATGATGTATCGATACCATGAGCTGTGTGTGCATCGCTTGTGTGTGTGTGTGTGTGTGTGTGTGTGTAGCTGTCTGCCTTCCCCCCTCCCTGTTTTGGGTCCCGGCACCTCCTTCTCTGTTACTCCATGAGCCTCCTCTCACTGTTTATCCTCCCTCCTCATCCCTGATCTTAATTGACTTTGGCTTCTGTCCCGGAACAGCCTGGCGCCTGGACCTGCGGAGCCCGGGTCACACCTCAGATGGTAAGCAGAGGGTGGCTTTTATTAAACGACACGTGTCTGTGAGTCCCTCCTCTCCTCCCTGGCCCCAGCCCCGCCTGCCGCCCTTTGTAGTTTTTAGGGCTCTGGACTCTGCCTCTTGTATAGAGCATCTCTCATCGCTGGCCGTGGGGCGTCAGGCCCTGGGGACCGGGAGGCCTGCCCCGGCTCCGGGGTTACTCAGGCCTTACGGTAAAAACGCATCACCCTGAACGCGGGCCAGCCGAGGCCGGGACCCACGCCTGCCCTGCCGCGCAGTCAGATCCCGTAGCCAGGCCTTAGTCACTGGCCAGAGCGACTCTCCTCGTCCTGGCTGAGGCCGGCCCCTCCTTGGACAGCCCTGCTTCCTGGCCCAGCTCCGTGCTGGAGGGCGTAGATTCTCCCTCTGACTTCCAGCCAGGCCAGAGCTCCTTTGTCGAGCACTTCCTAAGTGTCCGCTGCTGTGCCGGCCGCTTTACAAACGTCTTGTCTGCTCATTTGCTTCTCTCAGGAGACCTCTAGGACAGGGGCTCTTCCCATCTCCCTCCCACGGAAGAGGAAGCCAGCTCAGCCTCTCCTCTCACAAGACAAAGTAGCTCATCTGACTGGGTGATGCTGGGTGCCAGGCAGCTGGCTGGACTCCCTTGAGCCCTCGCATGCCCGTGCCACTGCCGCGACGCCTGCTTCACGGCGGGAGACCAGACCCGGGTGTTTCTGGGCTCCCTGGCTTGCGCAGGCATGGGGTCTGCCTGTCTAGCCTGCACCGCAGAGCTGTCCTGTAATGTGAGGAAATGTCAGCGGAGGTTTCCAGGTGGGCCTGGCCGGCCCCAGACTCTAGAACATGAACGTTCCCCACTGTCTCCGGGGCCTGTGTGGGATGGACGGGCGGAGCTTCCCACTTTGTCCAGTGGAAACCATGGAAAGAGCTGTGCGGTCGCCCAGCACAGGCGGCAGATTTGCTTTAGAGACTCTGGGGAGAAGAACTGGCTGAGGGGTGAGGAGACCCCTGGGAGTCACAAATGGCAGAGATAGGCCCGGCAGCACCGACCTTCACCCCGAGGGCCTGGGCCCCTCCTTCCTGGCCCCTTGGCACACGCCCAAGGCCCAGGCTGATTCCCCAAGACCAGGCCCCTGGCGAGCTTACTGGGTCCGTAGTCCACCCACCCCCCACCTGTCTTTCACGGCCCCCAGGAGGAACATCCCCCCTCGAAGCGGTGGGGGGCAGTGGAGGTCAGTGCCTGCCTGGTCAGCACTTTGACAGACGTGATCTCATTCCATTGAGCAATCACGTGGGAATCCAAGCCCCCCATTTCAGTGAAGGGGAACTGAGGCTTCCACAGAGGGGAAGTATCTGCCTGGGAGCCGGCCCCCGCTCCTGCTGCCCCACCGTGTGGCTGGAACCCCGCAGTCCTCCAGCGAAGGGCCCCCTTCCCTGCACAGAAGTGTCCCGGCTCGTGTTCATCCTTCCACTGGAGCCCGGCTGTGGGCTTGGATGCAGGGCTGTGAGTGGGATGCTCCAGCAGGTGGGCGGGTGGAGTCCATGTAGGACTTAGAACAATCAAAAGGCAGATAGCCTCCCAGTGTGGGGCAGACATCTGAGTTGAATCGGGGCATCGCAGAATGGTCCTGAGATTAGAGCGGAATGAGGCTCCGGGAAGGAGAAGTGACAAGGCCTGTAACAGAGGGGAGCAGTGACAGCAACAGCGGCCATCCACGGGCAGTCATGTGCCTCGTTAGAGCCTCACGGTCCCCATGGTGCGGGTCCTCAGCGTCGCCCTCGCGGGAGAAAGCTGCTTGCTCCATCTTTGCAGACTGAGAAGCACATCCAGGATTCAGCCCAGAGCCGAGCCCAAACCTCCCTTCTTCCCTCCCTGCTTTTGCTCCTTAGAAAAACAGAAACAGAATTTCTTCAGTATTGCTCTAGGAAAGGTTATTAAAAAAAAAAAAAAAATTCTTTCCGCGATGCCTGGCTTGTGATAGGTTGCAGATCAAGAGCCGGATCTTGGGTCTTTGCTGCCCAGGTAGGCTCAGAAAGGCCTCTCCCCTGTCAGGGATGGCTGGGGGAGCTGCAGTTTCACCGTCTCAGCAGAGATGGAG
The DNA here is from genome assembly GCF_922984935.1 of Meles meles. Taxonomy (NCBI): domain Eukaryota; kingdom Metazoa; phylum Chordata; class Mammalia; order Carnivora; family Mustelidae; genus Meles; species Meles meles. The sequence continues at coordinate 13,368,774 of NC_060066.1, read as the reverse complement.
GAACCTGTTAACCTGCCTTAGAAGCTAATAAAAAATCCCAGTGAGATCATGTCTGTTCAAGCCCTTTGAGCTCCCTGAGCGCTGAGGCCGCATTAACTCGTACCCTCGTTACGGCTTACTCAGCAAAAACGTCCCCAGGACCGCAAAGCCCATTTTCTCCTTCCAGCCCCCTTGTTTCCTTATGTGTTTTATTTGATGCTTCCTTTGCCTCTTGAATATCTGCTGGGTTTCCACTAACCTGCTCTCCTCGAAGGCACGGGAGTATGTCGGGCACTTCTGTTGAGGCGAGCCTGGTGTATCCGTGACTCCTTTAGACCTCACGGCCATCCTGGAAAGCGAGATGCGTGTACACCCGTTTGCAGGTGAGGCACCCGAGGCCCAGGCTGGAGAGGTCGACCAGGTCACGGCTTAGAGCAGTGAATCCTCTCCCCGACTGTGTTTACCAGGTCATGCCTTGCGCCGATCAAATCATGTCTGCATTTTCCAGATCATTCTCTCCAGCAAACAGAAGCTGCTCTGCTCTTCCTTAAGGGAGGAGGGGAATTTGGCCCTGAGGTGATGGTGATGGTATGTTGCTCATTTTTGCAGCAATGCCAGGGCTGGGTCATTTCTGTCCTTTTGAGTAGTTCTGGAGAATCTTGGCTGCCATCTGCCAGGGGTCGCCCCACCGCAGTGTCCCTGCGCAAGAACACCTCTCCTTGGCTCTTCACATGTGGGGAATGGGCAGGTGGCTTTGAGGTTGCCCTGAGGACCTGACCTGAGGCCAGCTCTGCAACCTCCATTGCTAAAATCAGGAATCATTAAATCATTACATCTTTGGAATGCCTTTATCAGGGGGACTGTCAAGAGATATGGAAAAATAGTTTGTAATAGCTAACATTTATTGAGTGTTTACTGTGCGCTAACCACTTCTGCGGAAGCATCTAATGTTGGGTCTGGCAGGAACAGCACTGCCCACACTCCTTCTAAGCTCACCATGAAATCAGTTGAGCAAGCAATTTGCTCCCATTTTACAGACCAGGAAGTTGAGGCTAAAGCTCAAAGTTACAGAATTGAGGCTAAAACCCAAATGTCCTGACTCAGAGGATGAAACATTCTCCTTCCAATACTTTAAAAAAAAAAAATCTTTTGTGAGCCCATTTCCATGTGGATTTCCTAGATGACTGGCTTTTTTTGACTAGAGCCCAGATAGATGGGTCAGAAGCTGCCTGACGCACCCATCCCCCTTCCCAGTGAAATTCCAGCTGCAGAAGACACAGAAAAGCCAAGCATGGCCAAGGGGTGTGGCTGCAGGACTTTGGAGAAAACCCCCACCAAAGTTCCAACAGAATAATCTGGAACACCTCTCAGTTTGTTAATAGAAAATAGCACAAACATAATAAGCAAAAACGAAAAGAAAAAGAAAAAACAAAAAACCAAAAAACCCCAACAACAACAACTAGGGCTTTTGTCATTACTTGGCAAGGACTCACTTGCCTTTGGAGGTCAAGTTGCCCCCCACCCCCCACCCCCGCCAGCTTTGCCAGCTTAGGGCCCCAGAATATTTTTTGAGAATCATTCTCAGAGGTGAGAGAGGCCTGCAAACCCGTGTGATGACTAGTAGAGGCATTTCTTGATGAACTGGTGTCGGGTGGGGCTGTGTGTCCTCAGTGACTTGGACCCAGCCAGGGCTGCTTGTGACCCAGTGAGTCCCTCCCCGTGGGAAGCACCTCCCACCATGTGCAGGCTTGTGTGCTGGCTTGTGTGTGTGCCTGCACTGGCTCCTGGGCGTGACCCTTGGAGATGGCTCCCCAGCACCTCAGAAGGGGACTGTCTTTGGAGGTACGGCTTTTAAAGAGGCAGTTCAGTTAAATGAGGTTGTTAGGGCAGGTCCTCATTCAACCCATCTGGGCAGTCTGGACACACAGACACCAGGGATGCACAGGTAATAGCATGTAAGGACACGGCAAGGAGGTGGCGGTCCTCAGGCAAGGAGAGAGACCTTAGGAGGAAGCAAACCTCCCAACACCTTGATCTGGGACTTCCAGCCCCCGGAAGTATGAAAAAATAAATTTCTGTTATTAAAGCCACTCTGTCTGTGGCATTTTGTTATAGGAGTCCTAGCAGACGGACAGACGGTGTTTCGGGGCGGTGTCGTCGACTAAGAGCTCCATAGGAATTGTCATACCAAGTGGGACAAATGAAGTCGACAAATAGTCTTACGTTCATTCAAGTCAAGCTTCAAAATTACCAACAATGGTTCATCTCGAGAGCTCCGGAGGTTTTGGAATTAATGCACAAGAGTCAGTCTCGCAGATGCAAATCCCAGCGCAAAGCAACTTAGTCACTTGGCCAAGGGGCAGTTAGTTTGCGGAGGTACTGGATTCGAACTCAGGATTCGAGCCTGGGCTCCTGAACGGTGAATTTACACACTGCACTGCACCCCATCTCGACGGAGATTACCTGGGACCGCGTCCTCCAAAACCTCTGGGGCTGTAGACACCCCAGTCAGCAATGAGAGTATGTTAAAATAGGATTTGAGACCGATGTCTGGGACCCAGGCACAACCGGGAAGAGCCCCTTCCTTGGCGCCAACACTTAGCTGCTCCGGGGTGAGCCCGAGTGCTTGTTCCCCAGGAAGGAAGGGGCTGAGCCAGGCTGGAGAGCCTGGGGCAGGTCTCATGTGGGCCACCACCAAAAGCTGCCTCCTGGCTGGCGGGGTGGGAGCAGCAGGCCACCGCGTTTGCTCTGAACAGAGCCTGGTCTGTCTTTCCAGACGGCGCAGGGACAGGCAGGGAGCTACGGCAGGGGGAGAACTGTGCTTCTTTTCCATCTTGCCTGGCAAAGGGAAGACACAGCCCTCGGTTTCATTTTTTTCATGAAGTCCGACACATTTCTGCTAAAGCGGAACACAGGGTGTGCTTTGAACCTGAGCTGGAACTTGCCTTTCGGGAGCAGCTCCTTCTCGTTACTCTGTTGGCTTTTTATTTTTTATTTTATTTTATTTTTTTTATATTTTATTTATTTGACAGAGAGAAATCACAACTAGGCAGAGAGGCGGGCAGAGAGAGAGGAGGAAGCAGGCTCCCTGCGGAGCAGAGAGCCCGATGCGGGGCTTGAACCCAGGACCCTGGGATCATGACCTGAGCCTAAGGCAGAGGCTTTAAGCCACTGAGCCACCCAGGCGCCCCCTCTGTTCGCTTTTTAAAAGACTAGTCATCTCCTCGGCCACATTCTCGTGACAGAAACTGTTATTACCATCATCACCAACATTATGAATTTTTATTCTTCTCTATAGAAGTTAACTAGTATGACTGGCCTTGGGGTTTTACTTGTATTACTTGCATGGTGTTGTAGCGCTTTTCAAAGAGCTTTTTCAACTACTGTCACCTTGATCTTAGCTGTTATTATCCTCCTTCTGCACAGATGGAAGCTCAGGTTCAGAGATACCAAGTAATTGCCCAAGGTTGCACAGCTAGCTTGTGGAGTGGCAGGATCCACTCTCTGCTCCGGAGCTCCCAGGCCTGAGAGTAGCACACAGTGGCAGTTTGTCACACAAACCTCGTCTCACTCTCAGGTTTTGAATGTCTCTTCTGCGGGACCCTGGTCAGGGGTGGGGGGGAGGGGGAGGAGACTGTCTCCATTTATAGGTGAAGGGACCCAAACTCAGAAGTGACTTGTTCCTTCCCAGGGCCCCTGCCCGGTCGGAGGAGAGAGTGCTTTGGGCAAGTTGTTTAGCCCCTGGGAACCTTGTCTACAAAGCAGGGAGACAAATCTCCTGTTTCTGCAGTGGGGAGGCCCTGGCTCTCCCTCCCTCCTCCCCTCTCAGCTACTTCTCCCCAGGGAGACAGCTCCCTTTCCAGAGCTGAAGGCCTGGGGAATGACAGTGCCCTGGGAACACGCAGCCACAGCACTCCTTTTCTTCCATGTTCGCCACCTTGGCCACAGAGGCTCCTTCTCATCTGAGCCTGCCTGTTGCTCAGCAGTCACGACACACAGCTGCCTCCTACCTGGCCCTCGCTTAGCCCGGCAGGGCTCAGAAAAGAACTCACTTCCACAACAAAGGTCAGAGCCAAATGCCATTTAGTTTTCCCATTTTATAGCTCTAAGGAAATGGAGGCACAGAGAGGTCGACACATTTGCCCAGAGTCACACAGCTTTTCCATGGCAGCAACAGGATTCAAACACAGGCTGCCTGGCGTCCTTGCCTGTGCGCTGGTATGCGGTGCAGCCAGCGCTTGTCTCTTTCAAGGGTAGCAGCATGCGTGGTACAGCTCCTGCCACTGTGATCCTTAGAACCGTACACAGGCAGACGGAATCGCGGGCAGGAAGGGAAATGTGAGGCAGGGGTTGTTGTTCCCAGTGTTGTCCCTTGTCCCGCCAGGCAAAGCCCCAGGGTGGGGGCTGTTGTCTACCGTGGGAGTTTGCATTCTGCAAAGCTTGGCTGCAGTTTCCAATTCCCCCGGCACCAGAAGCCCAGCTGGGTGAGCAGAGCCAAGGGCACCAAACACAAAGGGGGGAGGGGAACACGTGGGAAAGATGTGGGGAGGGCCTGGGTGAGGAGTCTAACAGAAACATGCAGAGTGCTTGGCTGGCAGGGGCACGTAAGGGTGGCGGAGACTGTAATTCATTCATTTAAATAAAAATAGCTATGTTGGGGCGCTTGGGTGGCTCAGTGGGTTAAAGCCTCTGTCTTCAGCTCAGATCATGATCTCAGGGTCCTGGGATCTAGCCCCACATCGGGCTCTCTGCTCGGTGGAGAGCCTGCTTCCTCCTCTCTCTGCCTGCCTCTCTGCTTGCTTGTGATCTCTGTCAAATAAATAAAATCTTAAAAAAAAAATAGCTATGTAGCACTTATGGTACCCAAGGAGGACGGCTTTCTGCTTTCTGTGGTGTGTGAGCTGGTGTAGGATCCCTTCTTCAGATGAGGAATGTGCCAGAGGCCACGGGGGTGGGGGGGGCAGCCAGGGTGGGACCAAAGGATTTAGGTTTCCAGGTCCAAAGTCCAAGTGCGGCCGGCCTTCTGTGATCTGGAATCGGGGATGTATACCTTGCATGGTGGTGACCAGAGCCGTGCCCGGGTGCTGCCGCCCTGAGCGGGTCATCTCGGAGCTCGGAGCTTGGGTCCCAGGGTAACAGACCCATTTCTGAGCGTGTTAGATGTGTTCACTCACCACGTCCTTATAACTCCCTACAAGGTGGGTGCTGTCCGAACAGGAACACGGAGGGCTCCTGAGGTGGCTGATGCTCCAGGAGTTGGTGACGGGTCACACGGTTGGACCCTGTCCGCTGGCCTGCATCCTCCAGCGTCGCCACTGCCCTGCACTGCCTCTCAGAGCTGAGCCTTCGGTGGTGTGGGGCAGGTGGGCGCCTCCGCAGCCCTAAGGGAACAAGAGCTGGGGCCCTGGGTGACATCTGAGTGCTCAGGCATTTCCCTGCGTTTTGCTCCGACCCGTCCTCAGATGGCTTCCTGTCTACGTTGTCATCCTCACCCTGCGTTTACGGAGCATTTATTAAGCAACGCCTGTCTTCTGGCGACGCAGAAGCAGGAAGCTCCAGTGTTGGCCCTCAGAGCTACTCTCTCTGCTCCGCACAAACTCCTTAGGGAAAAGAGGCAGGAAGCAGGCATCAGTTCCGGGCCAGGAGCTGCTTTAGATGGCTGCAGACCTTCTCCGTCGAGCTGCTCCATGTCTGGGGTTCGAGGAGGCTGAGAGCAAGCCAGGTGCGCAATGCCAGGAGTGGATTCGGACTGAGCTGGCCAGCCCCTCAGGTGCCCATGCTCCTACTTCTCTGCGGGTCCCCCAAACCAACACACAGAAGAGGCCGCAAAAGAATTCTTCTTAAGGTAAACTCAGTTCCTGGGAGCAGGGGACTGGCATTCACTTAACTGTCCGTAATGCTCACTTGCTTGGTTGTGTGTCTACCCACTCTGGCCCTCCCCAGATGTAGAGGCTGTTTTTGGAGGAGCTCCCCCGCATATGGCAATTTTGTGATCGGAGCATACACCGGATAACAGAGTTACCGGAAATATCTCCGATTTCTTTCTGCTTGCTGTTCCCCCTGGTTGCCAGGAGGGATTAACAAAGGCAGGCAGGGTATCAATTCTGCTTATCTGGCCTGGCCCCTGATGGAGGAGCCTGGAGCCCACTCACCCCCTCCTGATACAGAGGGGAAAATGGGGGACATTGAGCCCCCCAGAGATGGGCCGCTTGGTCCCGGGTCACCCAGCCAGAAGGTGGCAAGCCTGCAGAGGGAACCAGGATTGGGCCTTGGTGGTGCTCACTCCCATTCCCCTCCTGGAGGTCTGTAGATAGGAGACACCCTTCCTGGAAAGACAACAGCTTTGGGGTGTTGCTGATAAGGCTCCCTGGGCGTTCCTCGCAGGCCTAGAATAAAAGGATTACCAAGAGGAGCTAGGAATCAACCTTCCTTGAGGTGGGTTCAGCAGATAAAGATGCTTTTGAAGTTCAGTTGGTGGGAGATAGGATCTCAGTGAGCCTTCTGGATGGATGCACCCTGATAGGGAAATCCACAAGCTGAAGATAGGACTCGAGAACACTTATCTCTGGAGGCCTCTGTGGGGTTTGCTTGGAGTACTTCCTTCCTGTCCACCCTGTTCTGGAGTCTGTCTCCACTCTGCAGATACAGTAACTGAGGCAAAGATAATCCTTCTCTGCCCAACCCTTAGGAAAAAAAAAAAAATCCTGGTCCATGGTCCATGTATCTTCTTTCGGCTTCCTGGGATGCTGCAAAATGCAGCACATGCCTCACTAGGCAACTGTTTAACTGAGCATATACTACAGGCCGGGGGTCGTGCTGCCTCCTGGGAACACAGAGGCAGGATGCGCTCTTCCCTTGGAGTGGTGTTGGTCTCCAGGCAGGGGAGATTTGCCGTGCTGGGGACACAGGTTGCATAAGCCCACAGTGTCCCACAGTGAGGACTTGGACAAGAAAGGAGAAGTAAGCCTGGAGAAGAGGCAGGCAGGAGTGCTGTGGGAGGGGAGAGGGAAGCAGAGACCAGATCCTTGGAAAGACCATGTGGCTTTGTGCTGGGGACAGTGTCCAGTTGTGGGAATTTTAAGCCAGGCTGTGAGAACATGAGTTTGGCATTTCAGAAAGCTCGCCCTTGCCTTATGGACACAAGGTATGGAACGTGGCAGAGTGGTGACAGGGGCCTAGAGTGGGAGAGAGGTCCCAGAGAGAAAAGCCCCAACAAAGTATGTGATAAGCTTGGGGGTTTATAGGGGGGAAAGAACGCAATATGCCACCGGCATCTGTGGGTTCCTGCATGGATTCCATGTCCTGCACTGTGCTGGGGAGTGAAGGGGTGCGTGTGTGTGCTTGTGCAAGTGGGTGGCGGGGCACTGATCTCGTGGCGCTGGAGCTGGGGCAAGGTTAAGTCTGGGCTGGAGCCGTGGAGGGGGCTGTGCCCCACTGCAGGGCTGGGGGAGACCTGCGCCCAGGGTCCCCTAACCCTGGCAAGTCCAGGTTCTCCTTCTGGGCAGCTGCCTTGAAGGCTCCCAAGACTGAGGACCACAGCCCTATCTCTGGGACCATGGAGGAGCCGGGTATCCCTGACACTCCGGACACATTTCTCTTCTCAGAACCATTAAGGGCAGCAAAAAAGCAAAGAATGTTTGCTCCCCTTTCCTCCATGTCCTTAGGATTCCCCTTCCAGTCCTTGTAGGACAAGTGATGGTGATCTGTGTGTCTTTGGGGTACCCCCACCTAGATCTGACTCCTGGCTTCAGCAGTGGCTAATGGTATATGACCTCTTATTTTGGTCTGTGAAATCGAAGCACATCTGTATGTTACAGGTTTGTTGTGCGACCGGGAGACAATGGGCATAGCCCTCAGAGCAGAGTGCGGGCGCAGCAGAGAGTCTGGTCAGTGTAGCAGCTTGCTGTCTGACACGTTATCCTCCTACACTGCTTTACAGCTGGATAGGTTTTTGATACATGTGTTCCTTCTTCACCTGGAGACCAGCGCCTTGAGATGGATGTAACTGACTCACTTAGCTCAGCTGCAACATTAAAGATCATCTAGCTTTGCTGTGACCTTATTTTGTAGACAAGAGCGTGGAGGGGCCTCAAGGGGCTGGGACCTGGGTCTCCTAAATTCCAGGCTTGGGCTTTTTTTCTGTCTAATGGGGATTTTTCTTCATTTTAGTGTCCCTCTTTAACAGAGGAGTGGACTCAGACCTACAGTTGTGTGATGAATGATGTCAGATCCGCAGTGAGGTGGTCAGGGAAGGGGGTGGGCATTGGGGAAAGGATGTACCTATGAGGTCTGACCTGCCCCGTGGCTCTTTTCTTTCCCCTACAGATTCGGGGTCTCATCTGGCCCTCCTCTGGCCCAACAGTCTCTTCCTCCTGGAGGTATCTACAGTGTGTGTTCCAAGTTCTCGGGTCTGCCACTGCCTCCAGGCAGCCTTCCTGCCCCGGTCCCAGGGTGCTCCTAACTTTCGCCTCTGCTCTCTGGGTCCTGGTCTCCCATCTCTTCCCACCAGGCTTTGCTCACTGCCTGCCTTCCCTATGTGTTCTTAGCAGCAGTGACGGGCCTTGTCTCTCTCGAGGTCCCAACCCCGTAAGTCTCGGTGGCTGTCTGGTGAATGAAACATTGCTTGCGCTACAGTTACTACTGGAAGCCTTCCAAGGACTGCTCCTCTCACTCACACTTTCCTGCCTTTGAGGAAGACCATGGCAGAGCACTTCCTAGAAGTATGAGCCCAGAGGGAATTCATATCCTTAGATAATTTTTGCTTTTCCATTCAGAGGGCAGCTCTGTGTTTGAGCAACACTTGCAAAACGAAGACTAACTTTATATATGCCTCCTTTGAGCTCCTGGTTCAGTGAACAGATAGTCATTCAACAGACGTAATACCATGTATGTGCAATGCAGCAGGCACTGCTTTCTGCCCTGGGGAGACAACAAGGACTGCTGTGTTTGGGGGAGAAAGCTGATTAGGCCAGAAGTCCGGGTTGGGCAGGATGCAGAGGCCAGTGGGGTCTGTGGTCTGGGCCCCTGGGGATCTGTCCTGGCAGGTCACCCCACCTCAGTGATTCTTACCTTGCGCATTATGTAGGCTAAGCAGTTGGACTATCTTTCCAGTTCTGGGATTATGTATTCTTGCTGTGACCCTTGCAAAGGGCCAGGTGGCCAGTGGGGATGGACATGTCCCCACTCTCGAGGGCTCACAGCCGGAGGGGGGAAGAGGAAACCCAGCCAGAGTCCACACAGGCAAACCGCAGGTGGGGGTCAGGACAGGCATGCTGGGGTGACAGAAGGCCGTGTGGAGGAGGATGCACCTTGGACAGGTCTGAGAGGAGCGGCGTCTTTGAGCAGCCCCGTTCTCCTGCCCCGTGGCGGGCCTACTCCTCCTGTCAGGGCAGGAGGCCTGCCGTTTGCCCATCCATTCAGAAATGTTTATTGGCCGTGCCTTCTCAGCTCACGGGATGTAGCAGCCCACAGCTCAGGGCACCGATGGGACCCGTGCCCGACAGCAGAGGTCTTGGGAGGCACACTTCCGTTAGTGCACAGTTAGGGCTGGAAAACCAGCCGACGAGCGTTTCATAACAAGTGAGACTAACGGCAATTCTGGTTCTAGGAGTTTTGCAGGGGGCATGTGGAGACGGTCTCTTCCTTGTTTGTATTAAGTTCAATTTCATTACTAAGGGTCTGTTAACTCCTGGTGGGTCAGTAGAGCTGGCGTTTCCCTGATGAGAAGAGGAGGCTGCTAATCACATCTCAGAGAATGCCGCTTGAGCAGGAGTTCTCTTGCCGACGCTAGCGCGCTGGGAGTCCCGGAAGACTGAGCGGCTGCGGGAAGGGGCAGGGAGCGCATCTCCCTTCCTGGGATGTGGACTGGGTAACTGAGGTGCTCACAGGTGACGCTGGTTGCTTGGGGTTGCTGTCCCGTCAGTGGCAGAGCTGCATGCAGGCCTCAAGTTCGGGGACTTGAACCCGCTGTTCCTTCCTCCGTTTCTGAGTCATGACCCACTTGTCTCCCTTTGGAGAGATTTAACACTACACCTTTGGGAAGCCCGGTGTAGATGGGGCCACAGGGTGGGCTGGATCTTGTTCCACTTCCAGGCAGCCAGAGGAAAGTTCTGGAGCAGCGTGAAGCCCTATGTGGGATGATACCAGAGCCCCTGGCCACATGTGAGCTACAGAGCCCTTGAAATGGGACTGTGGCATCTGAGAAACAGCATTTGCATGAGAATTTACTTATTTCTATTTAAATTAATGGCTCCTGTCTACCCCATGGGGTCCTGCAGGTGGGGGCACCTGACTTGTCTGGTTCTCTGAAGAGTGTCCTTGTTCTCAGCTCTGCTCCTGCTGAAGGGCTGGCTGGCGATTCTGAGCCTTTCCAGGTGGAGCTCAAGGTTGTCGCTGCTTGTGTTCCCTTCCAGGGCTCTGAACTCTAGTGGCTAAGATGGGAGAATCAGGTTTGGGCCACAGAGGAGCGAGGGACCAACTTTGTGCAAGCCACACGTTTATTGGGTCCGACGTTGCCTCTTTCAGGTTCACAGCCAGGATCGTCTGCTGGTGGCGACATCAGAATGTCTCCCTCCTTTCCCTCCAGCCCCTTCACCCCCAGCAGGGAAGACTGACTGGGGGGAGCGTCACCTGACAGCTCCCCGAGGAATGAGTGTTTGTTTCTGGAGGCTCCTGGGATGTCACCCCAGGTTATGTGCTTTGTACGGGAATGAGTATCCACCTACTGTGACAAAAGGGAGAGGTCAGGAGGAGGGCAGGACCTGCCTTTGGATGGAAAACTAGACTGGCGACCTCTTGAGGAAGATCGGGGGTGAGCTGGGCACTGAATCCAGAAGAAGGGGGATCAAGTCCTAGGGGGCTTGGAGAAGGGGTAGAGGGAGGAGAGGTCCCTAGGGTTAGTCCCATGAAGACTGGGTCTTTGTCCCTTGGTTTGTCACCCCATCTCCCAGACCCAGTATGTGGTACAAAGTTGGACTGCAGTACAACTTTGGTGGGAAGGAAGATAAATGGCAGAGACTAACATTGGGGCCACCGCACCAAGCGGGAATGTTCTCTTGTTCGGGATGGAATCATGGGGTGTGTAGCTGCCCTAGCCCACCCCCAACCCAAGGCTCAGTTCGGCCGGCCCCAGAACATGCTCCGCGGCCACGTGGAGAACGGGGCCCCTTTAGGGAAGGTTCACTTGTCTTTTTTACGGCCTGCTTTGAGACCTCTCTTAAAGAAGGAGCAGTGTACCTGGTCGGTCCTTCTGCCATAAAGACAGAAAGGGAAAGTATGCCAAGTACTTCAAGACTCCTTTTAATCTCAGGGTCGTACATCTAGATAAGCAGATGAGCTCACTCATGGGGCTCTGTAACTAGCCCAAGGTCACACAGTAGGTCACTGAAAACTATTCAAGCACACACAGGCCTCATTTATGGACTGGAAAAGTCTGTCTGGTCAGTTTACCACAACTAACATTTATTGATGCCTGTGGTATTCCTAGCTGCTTCATCGGAGGGCTTTTTGGGGTTTGAAGGCCCTGGAATCCTATGGCCTTGAAGGGCCAGTTTCTGCTCTTTGCTGTCCTGTTTTGCTGGTGTTGGTGCCCAGCTAACAATCACGGACAGCAGAGTGAAGCCTGAGAAATGTTTGTAGACAAACCGCCTGGCTGATTGGACAAATTCAGCACTCAGGGTTTTCCAAATTGGCAGGGAGGGAGAAGTTCTGGATGTCTCAGAACCTTGTGGAGTGACCTGCCACTCCCAGGGGTGCGTGTGCCCCCTTTTCAGGGACACCCACCTGCCTGGCTTCTTAGCAAGATCTGTGCTCAGCTTCCCTTCTGATGGGGACGGGTCTGAGAACCTCTGCTGTCCAGAGACCCTGGACCTGGGTGCCTCTTGAGTACAGAGCTCTGGGTTGGTAGGGGTGTGGTGTGAGGTGGCTTCTGAACTCCTGTTCAGAAGAAGCCAGGGTCGTGCCGATGTGAATGCAGCCGCTCAGCGTGCCCAGAGATGGGGGCCAGGGTGGCAGGTGCAGCTCCTCTCGTCTCACTGACATGCTGTGCCCAGGCTCCGCTGGGGATCTGTGGGAGGGGCTCCGTGCATCCCTGTTGACTGAAAGTGCGGGCAGGTCCCAGCCCACCTGGACACTGGCTTAGATGATAGCTGCCCAGTGGAGCATATTGGAGAGGTTGTGGTAAGAGCAGGAGGTAGGCGGGGTGACGGCTGAGTGGTGGGTTGAAGTGTGTACCCCCCAAAAGTGTGTTTAAGTCCTAATCCTTGGTACCTGTGAATGTGACCTTATTTGGAAGTAGGGTCTGCATGGATGTCACTAAGTTAAGGTAAGGTTGGAGTAGGGCAGACTCTAAAGCCAATGGCTGTTGTTTTTATCGGAGGATGGACACACAGAGGTACATGGGGGACACAGAGGACAAAGGCCATGTGAAGATGGGGCAGAGATTAGACCCCTCAATGTAAGCCAAGGGGTGTCAGGGACTGCCGGCCGCCAGAAGCCAGGAGAGGGGCAAGCGAGGATTCTTTCTAGGGCCTTCTGTGAGAGCGGGGCCCAGTGACACATTCACAGGACTTCCAGCCTCCAGAACTGGGAGAGCCTGCCCCTGGGAAACTAGCAGCTGCTGTTGCTGCCCCCGACCCCAGGCTGAGGGTTAACCTTCTCCCAGAAGGAGTGTCTCCCTTCAATGGCACTTCCCACCAACAGTAGCTCCTGCCACCATGGTTGAGAGCCTTTTCTGGGCCTGGCACAGAGCACATGGCCTCTCCCTCAGCGGTGCCCAGGGAAGGTTAGACCCGCTTCCCAGAAGAGGGGTCTTCCTGCACTTTCCACCTGGCCCTCCAGAGGGGCTGGGCTGGCCGCCTCTGCAAACAGGGCCCGTCCGCAGCCACTGTGCCGGGGGGCACACAGGAGTCTGCACAGGAGGGACAGAAGACCGGGGCTGGACAGGGGTGCCCGGGGATGCATGTCCAGCTGTGGCTCGTCACCGCCCAAGTCGATCAGGTGCTTCCCAGCGGCCTCATGAGGCAGGTCGCTCCAGCTGCCCCGCTCTAGTGCTTTGCAGGAAATCCCTGGCTGGGCAGGAGGCAAGGAGTGGGGGAACCCCTTTCCATTTGCCAGTCACTCTGAGAGTGTTTGTTCCAAAAGGAGCTGTTTAACCGTGGCCTAAATAAATTAAAAAAGACTCCTGTCTCACACTGTCGTGGACTTGGGGCTCTGGAGGAGAAATCACAGGCCGCTCTAGTCCTTTACCCCGTGTGCCCTTGCCCCGTGGCACCGCAGAATCAGCTTTATGGAACCCGATGTCATCATTCGGGAAGGGACCAGAGCCTCTGTGCTTTCCAAAGCTCCCAGGTGACCCTCCTTGGCAAGCAAGGTGGAGCTGCCCTCGCTCGTTTGCACGGGTGCCCTCTCTCCCCACACGGGGCACACAGAGCACTTGGAGACCAGTTGATCAGACAAGGAAATGAGCGTGACGAAGCGAGCCAGCAGCTAGGGAGCACCCCCCGCTGCCGGGCACTGTGCAGAGTGGACAACAGAGTGGACACGGCTCTCTCACCCCTCACCTCACCCCCGTGAGGAAGGTGTGAAAGGACCCCATGGGCTCGAGGCAGATCAGAGGTCCCAGGGTGACAGAAGAGATGCGGCCGTGCAAGGCTGGTAGGGTTGGCCATCGGGACTGGTCACCTGTGACTCCCCAGTGCCGACTCCCGACTTGAGTGTCCCTGCTCGGGGCCGCCAGTGGGGACAGCTGTCAGTTGAGGTTACGGTTCACACCGGAAATCCCGGCCAGGTCCTCTGCTATAGAAAATGAAAGTCCCATATGACCTCGAGTTCCACATGTAGAAACCCATTCAAGTTGCTTTTTTGAAAAAGACTTGGTTTGGGAAATTTGGTATTTAAATTAATTTTAGGCCTCTCAGCAGAGTTTTGGTTTAGGAGGATGGGCATTTAAATCTGTACAGAAATGGGCTCTCCTATTCCTGTCCGAGCGCCGTGGGCGTGGCGGAGAGGAGGAGAGCTGGTCTTAGAAACCGGACGTGATCAGATACTGCTGCAGGCAATACAAGGCCTGGGGCACTCCCATCGCTAACGTGTGACTCCTTGGGTGCCTACAGGTTCCATTCTCTCATTGGAGATCATGTGTCCTGGCCTTGGTCCGCAGGTGCCTCTGGGATTTGCTTGTTTCTCATCCCCTGAATTCTGTTCCTAGTGCCCCAGAGTTCCACCCATATCTTTCCTATACATTATTGCAGTTTGGCCGATGAAAAATAATCATCACCTGGGCCGCTCACTCGGTTCAGAATCTCGTGATTTCAAGTCGGTTGTGATCTTGGGGGTCCAGGGTTTGAGCCCCACATCAGGCTCCCTGCTTAGTGGGAAATTGGCCTCTGCCCCCCCCCCCCCCGCCCATACATGCACCCATGCTCGCTCTCTCTCTAATAAAAATTTCTTAAAAAAAATGGAAATGGATGAGAAAACAACATCAGTAACACTGCCCTCCACCCTGTCCCCCCGTCAGATCGTCTTCAGATGTGGGACAGGTGTGTCCATTTATTAACTCACAATTTCGTAAGGGCATAGGTGTAGGAAATATTATATCATGTTTTTTATCTGACATCAGATCATAAGTATTGTTCCATTTTGTTGAAGCGCCTTGCAAATGACCATTTTCAAAGCGCGTGTAATGGCTCATCACGTCGATAAATGGTACCACTTCTCTGCTGTCAAAAATTAAGGCTCCCAGCGGTTTGCTCTAACACTTCAGGGTGCGGTGAAGAGCTCTGTGCACAGAACTCTTCCCTTCTTGCAAAATCCTTTGGACACATCCTCAGCAGAAGGCTTATTGAGTCAGAAGGCACCGTTTTATGGCTCTCGACCCGTATTGCCAAATTACTTTCAAATAAGGTTGTTGGCGCGGCCGCCATCCACACGTGGACTTGCCAGCTCTGCCGCAGCCTCATCGACACCACGTATTATTAGCTTAAAAAAATCATGACCCAATAGATGCAAAACGGTCTCTTGTTAAATTTATGCTTTTTTATTCTTCAGGAGGCCCCATTTTTTTCATCTGCTTGTTTACCAACGGTCTTTGGGAATGCTGCTTTTGGCTGTTCCTCCTGACAGCTTCGTTCCTTTCCACACGGACACCTTCGAGGGGAGCCTGTTGCCACGCAGGCTTTATTTAAGACGAGGGAGCTTCAAAATCGAGGCTTTGTGCAAAACGCACATCAGCACACTGGCTCCTGAGGATGAAGGCTGGGGCCCGCACAACCGGTCCTGGCTCACACCGCGGGGCTCGTGTGCAACTGAACCGGCCCTTGTAGGCTTCGTGACGCCAAACCTCACACTTGCCCCCTCAATGTGTCTTAGGAACAAGACAAGGTTTTTTTTCAGGGGTGCCTGGGTGTCTCAGTAGGTTAAAGCCTCTGCCTTCGGCTCAGGTCATGATCCCAGGGTCCTGGGATCGAGCCCCGCATCAGGCTCTCTGCTTGGCTGGGAGCCTGCTTCCTCCTCTCTCTCTTTCTGCCTGCCTCTCTGCCTACTTGTAACCTCTATCTGTCAAATAAATAAATCTTTAAAAAAAAAAAAAAAAGACAAGGTTTTTTTTTTCAGAAAGTTTTGAGACCCAACTCTTTCAACTATTTTGGGCTTCCTAGCTAAAAAAAAAAAAAAAAAAAAAAAAAACAAGAAGAAGAAAAATCCCCGCGTGTTCATTCCTGTTAAAGCTCTTCATGCCGCTGTTGGCGTTGCTTGATGACTTTCTCAGATTCTCGCTGCCTCACCTCGCCACATCCTGTGGGGTCAGGAGGCTCATCTGCTCCTGTTTCTCTCTGCCGGGCCATCGTGCTCACCCAGCTCTCCAGCTGAAACCTTGCTCCCCAGGAAGGCCGGAACCAGTCGGGAGAAGTCAGGATGGAGTTCAAAGAGACTTGTCCCTGAGAGGAGTGAGGCTTACATCTTGGGACCCGTAGAAACACCTACATTCACCCGAGGGGGGATGGTTGCACGGGAATGGAAATTTCAGTTTGAACTCAGAGAATATTAGGGTTAAACGAAGCTCAGAGGTCCCCTCTCCCAATCCCAATCTGGAACAGGCCTCCCCTCTAATGCATTTGTGAGGTTGGCCTCATGGTTGCCGGCAACCCCCTGTGCTGTGTGGTCGGAGAAAATCAAACTTGTGTTGACTTAATGCCCTTAAAACAGGGATTTCTAATGGGAAGGGTGCGGCGAAAAGCAACAGGACTGGAGGAAGGGGTGTTAGCCTAGGACACTTCACAACGTATGCGTTCAAATCTGCCTGTGTCTTCGGGAAGCTCTCTGAGCCTCATTTTACCCATCTGTGACTTGGGACAATATGACTGGCTTTTAGAATTTGAGATCACATGGAAAGCACACCGGGGCCTGGCACCAAGGAGGCTGGGTGAGTGGCCATTACATGTGATTTCTGTGGGATTGGTCGGTCCTTCGATGCCAGGGTTCCTGTCCTTTGTCTGGGCTGATGCTTGGGTTGACGGTTGACTTGTGATCACTTGGAATCATTTAGACTTGTAAGAAGTCTTGTTCTTCTGTCGTCCCTGCCCGGGGAGAAGTCACGTAGCCACTTGCATGGGTCTGCGTTGTGGGCAGATGGAGACCATGCATGACTCTGGACAAGACATGGCAAGAGTGTCTGGGAGCGGTGATTTCTTAACAAGGAAGGAACTCTCAGTTCCTTACTTCTCTCATTCCTGACGTTTATGGACTGAGTCGCCTTGAGGCACCTGGGCCTATGTGCCTTATCCTGCCCCAGTCTAGCTCTGGGGAGTGATCTGGGATAGACAGAGCCTCTTTTGAGAAGTGGAGTGGGATCTCTCTCTCTGCCCAGAATTTCATTCTCCACTTGCTTCTCCTTTTGCCCGTTTCATCAGGCGGAGAGTGAGGGCTGCGAACTTGGTCTTGGGGTATACCAAGACAATGGGACCTCTTGAGCAGTTGACCTTGGAGTATGCATCCAGTGACCCCCCCCCCCCACCTTTGAACTGACTGCCTGAGAGTCAGGGTCTCCCGCTGTGTCGTTTCTTCACAGCTGCTGGCTTGCTGTGTGAGTTTAGAGGAGCCCCTTGGGTCATGAAGCTTTATTTCCTTCTCTAGGAAGGCAAAGAGGCTGCTTCCTCAAAGCCCTCACACCCCTTTTGCAACTGAAATCTATGTGTTTGGGTTAAATCGGGCTGTGGACCCTCACTGTTCCCGCCCCAACTCCATCAGGCCCCTGGAGGGGCCTCCCAGGGGACTCGAACCCCTCAGAATTTATTGAGTGCTGTTGGAAGGCTTGCTTGGGCAGGTTCCTAGACAGGCCTGTGATGTGTGATCTCTTAACCCAGCGTCCACTTTCAAGCACTGCTTGCATGTCTGTCGGGGCTAGACATAGGCGCGGTTCACCTCCGCAGGCTCCCCGCTAGGTTTGTATCACGGACAGGCCGAGAGGCTCAGGGAGGTGGCCTCTGCCTCCGCCAGGTTGCTCAGGAAGGAAGTGGTGGAGCCTCACCTAGCCCAGGTCGCTCCGCAGCAAAGCCCGTCTGCTTCAGCTGTGAGCTTTACTGCCTCCCTGTGACTTTCCCCTTCAGTCTGACACCTGGCTGGCAATGAGGTCGGTTCTCTGAGTTGTCACCCCTGCCTGCTGCCTCTGATAGTCTCAACATTTTTAGCCTTTTAGATGCTCCCAGCTCAGAGACGAGTGGTCATGGGCCCAAGGCATCCGTATTTTCTGGGATATACTGAGCTGCTTAGCAAACTGCCCCGTTATGTCCCTTGGTT
Organism: Meles meles; assembly: GCF_922984935.1. Lineage (NCBI taxonomy): Eukaryota > Metazoa > Chordata > Mammalia > Carnivora > Mustelidae > Meles > Meles meles. The sequence goes on along the minus strand of NC_060066.1, from coordinate 13,351,005 downwards.
CACAATTTTCCCAGGTAAAACTTCTCCCTTCCCATTGTCCTCTTCGCTGACTCTTGCTTGCACAGACACCAGCCTCCCTAGTTCTTCCCCTTTCCCTCTGCACTGCTGTGTTTCCCGGGCATTGCCCTCGGAAACGAGGACTTTCAGTGGGCTGGACGAGTGCCTGACCAGGATGGGCCCAGGGTTCATACACTTCTGAGGGGAGATGGAGCCTGGGATCCGCGGTCCTCCAGTGTTGATTCTTCCCCCAAGGCTACCTTCTCAGCATGGAGGCTCTGGGCACCCCAAGTCCCCACCTGGCCCAGAAGCATAGCAGACTGAGGGTTCAGAGCAACTGCCAACAAGCAGAGGGATGGGTGATTAAAGAACTCTGTGTCGGTTCTGTCACCTAGTGGCTCTGCTCCTCAACCTCGGTGGCTTCCTATCTCTGTAGGATTAAGTCCCCAAACCACAGTACCGTTTGCAAGCCCTTCCATCGGCGCCTCTGCCAGTGATGAGAGCATCAGAGCCTGCATTCATAGTGATGTTATGGTTGTAGAAGGCTCTCCCCATTCTCCCTCGCTGGGCAGTCATGGTGACCCTGCTGAAGAGGGTCTTGTTTTTAACTCAGTATCTCGTGAGCAGCGTCGGGACTCAGTTTGCAAATGCTAATGTCTCATTTCTCTTACTTCGTGTACCCTCCACTCCTCTCTCACTTCCAGGCTGCTCATCCCAGGTCACCACCTCCAAGGTCTCCATGGGTGGCTTAGTTGCTATCTTCACCATCAATGCTTCTGGGAACTGTGATACACTTTATGTGAATTATACGATTTAGCTTAGACGGAGTCGTCGTTACCTTCCATTTGTTGTCTAGCTTCTCTAGGTGTGACTTCCTTGTTCAATGAGCTCTGTCTTTCCATCTTTCTGTCCATCCATGTAGCCATCCGGTCATCATCTTACCGTGCAATAGACATTTTACCAAGCTCCTTTCCTACACTGGGTGCTGTGGGAGAAAGACCAAGAAAATGAGTCTCTAGAAGGATCTGGGACTCAGCCACACATGACAACCACTACAGGTGTTCACTCCCATACAGCTCATTCACTGCTTGTAGCCCTGAGCCCAAACTCCAGCATTCTGGCACCAGTAGGGTGCTCCAACGAAGGAACTCCCATCTGCTGAATGGGCTGTTTGCTTGTCCTACTCCTGGAGGCTTTGTCCTGGTGCCATAGGGCCTGAGCATCTAGCATAAGAAGCTTCTTGATGCAGGTTGGGTTTCCCGGAAAGCAGATGCTGAGCTGGAGATTAGTAAGCTGGATGTTTATTATGGCATGGCTTTGGGAACAACAGCTGTGTAACTGAGGGGGGAGGATTTAGGGTTGGACAGAGGGAGAAGTTAGGCTCTACCAGTGACCCAATAAAGGCTTCAGCCAACTGCCTGGGAGCCCTAGAGCTGGAATGGCCCCTTGGAATGGTCCAGAATTGAGATAAGGGGTTGACCAGTCATTGTTATGTAGGCTCTGTTGGAAGGATATACAACCTTGAGCAAGGTTATTGTCTTCAGCCAAGGCAAGGTGGGTGGTGGTTCAACATTGATTTCCTGGAAGAGGTAATCTTCATGCTGGGGGTGTGACTTCCTGGGTGGTGGTCCCTGGGCCAGCGTTAAGTCCAGTGTTTCCTTGGCCCCCTAAGGAATATAGACTTACTAAGATAGAGAAAGAATGGGTAAGGGGTGTTTTATTCAGGGAGGGGACTCTCCATCCAACCCATCTGTCAGTGCACCTGTCAGCCAAGGGAAATTCCCTGCTTCACCTCGGCTCACTGATGTTTGCGCTCCCAGCAGCATGGAACTTCCCCAGGGGTCCCACTGGCCCAGGACTTACATCATTTGAGAAATTGGAGAGTGGAGGGACCACTCTTTTGGGTTGAGTGGAAAAATGTGTTTTCTCCTCTGAGTCACCAAAAACTACAGCTCAGGGTATTAGCAACCACGTAATCTTGTTTTCTTTTTTTTTTTTTTTTCCTGTATGTAAATGAACTGTCACTACATTTAGAAGTACAGACTCTGAGCAGGGAGGACGAGATGGAATCAGTGAATTTTAGATCTGAAAGAGATCTCAAGGTTGCTCAGCTCAACCCCCTTCCTCTGTGAGAAGCCCAGAGCTGGGAAAGGGACATGGCAAGGTCACGGGTAGAGGGACTGGCAAGGTCACCAGGCAGACGTGGACTTGGGCAGAGGGGCCAGCATTTGGCTCCATGCAGGTCACCGCTTCCTCCTAGCCCACTCGTCGCCCCACAAGGGGCCCAGCCTGGCATGTGGTGGGTTGTTTTTATCTGCACACGGCAGTCACCTGATGATCCGAGAGGCTTTTACCGAAAGCAATGCCTTTGATGTTCTGGGAGACAAGACCCAAGCGTACCGGCAGGAAAGGAGGTTTTGGGGTTGGAGAAAAGAAGACTATTTACCTTTGGCGTAGATTTAATAAGTCGACACCTCTGGGGTGGGAGGAAAGGTGGGAGGCTGTGAGGGAAAGTTGAATGTAAGCGTGCGTCCACAGAGGTGAGTCTGACGTGGAACCCTTCCATGGTTCAGGGGAAGCTGCCAGTGAGATCACATTATGTTAGATGGCTTTCCCATGTCACCTTAACAGCCCTGCTGGGTGCCAGGCCCTCTGGGCTGGTCTCTTTGGCCCACAGATCTACTCTTCTCAAGTATGATGCTGCGGCTTCTCCTGGGGCTTGAAGCATGACTATCCCCGGCCTCTGAAAGCAGGAGGTGGTGTGGTGTGTGACAGCCGTCCCCCTGGGACTCTCTGGTGTTCGGTAGGGAATGGCTCCTGCTTCATCCTCAGAGCAAGCTCACACGGTAACCGGGTCCATTTCTTTTCCTCTTTTGTGTTATAAAACCAAACCAAACCAAAACCTTCTTGAATAAGTAAGTCATTCACAAGATAAAACTGAGAAGGAATAAAGAGGTTTTCAATGAAGACCCATCCCCACTCATGTCCCCAGACCCCTGTGTCTCCTCCCTGATGACACCGATGGGCCCAGTCTGCTGGGTTTCTCCCAGAGATCGTGCGTGCATGGTTGGACTCCTTATGAAAGATGTATGCCCGTGAGTGCATGTGCAAGCCAGTGCGGAGCACCTCGGTATCCAGCTGGGGCTAGGGTCTCAGCCCCGCTGCAGCTTCTCACTGTATTGAGACCCTGTGTTGTCAGGCAGGAGGCCTCGGCTGCAGGGGTAGGGCCGGTCTGGGTGCTGGCTGCTCCTTTGGCCAGTGGGGCCTGTCTCCCTGCTGCCCATGGAAATCCTATGGAGGCAGCCTGGGCTTAAATCCCAACGAACCCAACGCTCCAGATTATAGGAGCCTCCTTCCAATCTCATTTTCCTGCAGCACGAGATGGGAATAATGATAGCGTTTGCCTCGAGGGGTGTGGGGAAGCTCAGGGTGCAGAAAGCTCTTACAAGACCACCTGGCCCCTAGTGGACACCAGCCCCAGCTGTCCCGCCCCCTCTGGGGGCACTGCTGCACTTGTAGGCCCCCCACCCGCCTTGCACTGTTTGATGGCTCCGACACGCTGGCCAAGCTGGGCCCTGGGGCCTAGTCATAGAGGAGGCATCCATTTGTCTTTCTTTCTCTTGGCAGGAGCGGGTGGTGGTGCAAATTGAATTTCAGCTTTTCAGCTTTATCCTTTGTAGTTTTCTGCACAATCCATCACAACATTTGTACGGCAGGTGACACGGTTTTTGTAGGAAAGGCCCGTGCTTTGGCCCACACAGATGGCTGAGGCCAGCCCTCAGGTCTGTTTTTCCTGTCCCGCATCTGGGCCCTCGGTCATCTTTCATTTGGACGTGAATTCATACTGGCAGAAAACATTTCAGGGGCAATGCGGAGAACCAGCACACACTCAGAATCACCAGTGGCTGGTTCGATCCCACCCCGACTGAAACACACACACACACACACACACACACACACACACACACACACACACTATTTTGGGGGAATCATCTGTGAGTAAGTTGTAGACATGCCCTTTTATCCCAAAGTTTCAGCGCGTGTTTCCTAAGAGCAAGGACATTCTCTTACAGAAAACCCTGTGACGATCAAACGCGGGAACTTCAGCGCGGCTGCAGTTGTGTTCTCTCCGCAGGCCGCACACAATCTCATCGGCCGTCCCAGTAATGTGCTTGGGGCTCTCTCCCCTGATTCCAGGTCACCGCTGGGTTTAGTGGCCATGTCTCCTTAGCCTCCCTTTATCTTGGAACATTTCCTTGGCTGTTCTTGACCTTGATGTTGTGAAGAGTCCAGGCCAGTTTTGCTTTGTAAAGTGTTGTTCAGTTTGGGGTGGGGCCCTCATTCTTGAAGGTTCACGCCATACCGCTTGCTTTACTTCGTGTCCTGTAACTCTTGGTTGTTCCGCATGACGTGTTGGTAATGAGCAAACTAAGGTATAGGGAGGTCAAGTGAGTGGTCCATGGCCATGTTCCTAGGAAGTGGCAGGGCTGGGATTCGAACCCAAGGCTGTCTGATCTGCCTGCTCAGCAACACAAGTGGAGACAGCACACAGACCCTGGGAATAACCCAGAGTGACTCAAGCCTTTACTGCACCAGACATTGTGCTTGGCGCTCTGCACACCCTGCATGCATCCTTGCCCCGTCCAGAAAGGTAACTGCCCTTAGGAGCCCTGATTTACACATGATCAGAGAGGATGAGTAGACTGCCCAGGGTCACAGTGGTTAGCGGGTAGGGACTAGCTGTGACCTGAGCCGCCTGTGTCCTGAGCACACTTGTTCCTCTGCGTTCAGCCTGCTGGATCTCATAGCGTTGGGGGCAGTACTGACCATACTTCCGTGATGTCACTTGGGATCACTGCTGGGCCAGGCTGGAGGCTTCCACAAGCTTTGCTGACCTTGCAGGAGAGGCACAGATGTACCCGAGTTTATGTTCTTCCCCCAGGCCTTCTCCAGAGGGAGCAAACACATCCCAAGCCTGGGGCCTGCTCTCAGGGGCTTCTTGGGGGACAGCTATCCTGTCCTCTGCAGCTACAGGTGCCATAGTCCATCTCTGTGGTCTATTTGCAGTGAACAGATGGCATTTTGATGATTTCAAAGTCAGGAATTCCCATGTAGTCACTCATTTCACGGCCAGATCTTTCTCTTGCCAAGCGGCCCAGGGCCTGCACCAAGAAGGTGGCTGGTCCTGGCTGCCGTCAGTGTGCCCACTTGGCCCCACTGCCCATGCAGCATCCAGGTGGCATTCAAGGCCAGCTGCCCTGACAGTGTGGCCGCCATGCCCCCAGCGGAGCTGCTGATTAATTATTCAGTGCCATATGCCACACTGCATGCCCCTCACCTTCCTGTTGGAGACAGGAAGCTGATATGGCCCTGCCTTCAGATTGTGTAGCGGACACTTGGGGACAGGACTCACTTGGAATACCACTGGCAGAACAAGGGTGTCCCTAAGCATAACCGAGGGCTCCTCTCTGGGCCCCAGTCTGCTTTTCACCTCCGGGGCACCGTGGGGTCCTGGGTCTACCTGTCACAGGCACTCCAATCCCTTACTCATCTGAACACAGCATTGGGCCCTACCAGTGATCCCAGGCCCCATCAGGGAAATCTCGTCAGCATCCTGAGAATGCCTGGGGCCCCCAGTTCACATGCAGCGTATCTCCGTGCGCTGCTGAGCAGGTGGATGTTCCGTCCTTGGGACCGAGCGTCAGGCGGGAGGTTCTGGAAGTAGCAGCCACCTCCCCCTTTAGGCCCAGGACCCAGGCACCTGCTACACATTGGGCCTCCCTCTGCACCCCAGCTCTCTCCTCTGCTGAGATTGATGGTTTCCTGTACTAGACCAGTCTCCATCCCTGGCTCTCTCTGTGGGTGGGAAGTGACCAGACTGCCTGCCAGGCCCAGTGTATTGAGGCAGGGCTGTGACCTTCCCACGCTGACCTCCCTGGCTGGCCCAGGACTCCTCCCCCCATCCCTCTGGCAGCGAGCACCTGGCTGGACGGGCTCCCGGGAGAAACTTGGGAGTTTTAGCTCCTCATTTTCCATGGAACATTGCTCCATGTGTGTGTGCGTGTGGTTTAAAACATTAATTAAAAACATTAATCAATTTGGCTGCTTTGGAAAGAGGTTCTTTTTCTGCAAGAGCTGATGTTGTGTATTATTGCTGCCCCCTTTCAAGGACGAGGGTGTGAGCTTGCAGACCAGAGATGCAGCTGCAAGTTCCTCCTTAGCCCCGCTGACCTTCCATCTCCATATCTGTAAAATGAGGATGAGATTTACATGGTGACCTGACCTCCTTGGGTCACTGCGGGTGCTCAGTGTGGTCCTGTGAGGACATTCCTCAGCAAGGTGTTCTGTGAAGATGGCACTTGTCAGTGGTGTTGATTTGATTCCGTACGGTGCTCTAGTATCTGACTGTTTGTAGAGCCCCTCTTGCGTGCTCTGTCTTGTCTAATGCTGGTGGCAGCTGGTGTGGGTCCCACCCACAGCTGGGAGACAGGTGAGTGTTGTGGTCCACCGCATGGATTCTGATGGGCTTTGCTTGTTCCCTCGGCCGCGAGGGTCGAGCCCCGGTGCTGGATAAGTCATCGTGCTGAGGTAGGAGGAGGGGGAGGCCTTTTCCCCCTCATTGGGAAGAGACCGAGAAGTTAAGGCCTGAGCATTGGCTTAAGTGGTGTTTCTAATAGCTGATTATTCTGAGTTTTCACAACGCGGCAGGCTCAGTGCTGAGCTCTGCGAAGATTCTCACTTAAGACTAAGAACAAACCTTTAGGATGAGAAACTGAGGTTCGGAGGGTAACTTGCTCAGGCTCCATAAAAAGACTCTTGTAGACCTGGAATGCTCATCCAGGCAGTCTGACAGCCAGGAGCCGGGCTGCTGCCTTTTCCAGGCAATAAGGTGAGTGCACTTTTGACAGTAAGACAAAAAAAAAAAAAAAAAAAGAAAGAAAGGAAGTGCCTGAGAAGCGTGGGAGGCCGCCCACAGCTGGAGCGTGGATGTGCCCAGGACGGCAGCCTTCTGAGCGCACTGCCAGGCAAGGGACTTCCCTGATGAGCCTCTTCTGCTGAGAACGGGGACAGGGCATGGGGTGGGAGGAGACAGGCACTCCCCCGCCTGCAGAGCTGCTTTGGGTCCGTCTGTGATGCCGGCACGTCCAAGGGAGGCGTGTGACAACGTGGGGGCTCAAGAGAAGCTAATTGTGACCACATTCCCCTGGACAAGGGTGAAGGAGTCAGTGGTGGGAAAGACGGGCCACCTGGCCTCTGCTCTCGGCTGGGGATGGTGGCCTTTCTCCAACTGTTCCTGCATTTGGGGGCAAATTCCCCTTCAGAACCTGTCAGTCTTACTGATGCTGAGTCCGGGTTCACCGAGCTCCATCTTCTTGATGATCCGATGGCTAAGATGCTGGGGGTTTTGAGGGGGTGCAGGAGGAAGGTCTGGAACGGGGTAGAATCACCCCACTGTCAACGTAATCTTGTGGCTTTTTAAAGAAGATTTTATTTATTTATTTGACAGACAGAGATCACTAGTAGGCAGAGAGGCAGAGAGAGAGAAAGAGATGGAGAAGCAGTCTCCCTGCTGAGCAGAGAACCTGATGTGGGGCTCAATCCCAGGACCCCGGGATCATGACCTGAGCCGAAGGCAGAGTCTTTAACTCACTGAGCCACCCAGGCACCCTATCAACGTAATCTTGTGGCTTTTTTTTTTCTTGTTGTTGTTGTTGTTTAGATTATATTTATCTATTTGAGAGAACACATGCACACATGCAGAATTGTGGAGCAGGGGTGCAGAGGGAGAGGGAGAAGCAGACTCCCCACTGAGCAGGGAACCCCCTTTGGGGCTCGATCTCAGGACTCTGGGATCATGACCTGAGCTGAAGGCAGACGCTTAATCAACTGAACCACCCCAGGGCCCCAGAAGTGTGGCTTTCGGTCGTGCCAACTGCCCCTCAAAGGAGAAGAGTCTGTGTCTGCACCCACCCGGCTGAGCGTTCGGCTCTGCTCCAGGTGTCTTGGGAGGCCCTTCCAGAGCTAGTAAGACCACCAGTGGTCCCCTTGTCCCATTCTCCCCCACCCCCAGTTTGGCCACCTCATGTAGCCATCTTGATGATCAGTTAGAGTAAGAACCCCTGGTGAAGCGACACTTTTTGTTCCCTGCATAATCCATAGTGTCCGCCGGTCACAGGTTACCAGATGACAGGGTCCAGCTCAGATAAAGCTTACAACCTAGTGAGTGTGACACCGCCTCCATGGCTCGTAGTGTCCCCACCGTCTGTGGAATGGGCTGGACATCCAGGGACGGGACATTCTCAGAGCGAAGTTACTGGGTGTGTTTTTCCATTCCCTCTACCTGGGGTTTCCGGACTTAGGTGTGTGGAATAGCTTAATGGGGACAGAAAACAAGATCGGTGGTCAGGGTTTGGGGAGACAGGAAGACGTGGCCCTGCATTCTGGCCTGGCCTCTTACTTGACTTCGGAAATACGGAGCCATCAAAACTGGTCTTCCAGGATTAAATGACTTAACACAGGGCTTGGCCCATAATAGTTGCTCAGTAAATGTCTGCTCTTCTGAAGCTTCTCTTTCAACATCTAGTCATTATGCATTTTGTATTTTTCAAATGAATGGAACCTCTCATCAAATCTGTTCTGTGGGGCGCCTGGGTGGCTCAGTGGGTTAAGCCTCTGCCTTCAGCTCAGGTCATGATCTCAGGGTCCTGGGATCGAGCCCCGTATCGGGCTCTCTGCTTGGCAGGGAGCCTGCTTCCTCCCCTCTCTGGCTGCTGCTCTGCCTACTTGTAATCTCTCTCTCTCTCTCTCTCAATCTGTAAAAAAAAAGAAAAAAAAAATTTAAAAAAAAAAAAGAGAAAAAAAAAATCTGTTCTGTGTCAGCCCTGATTCTAATACTCCTCTGTCCTTTTCTTGCTGGTTTACAGACTCCCATCATACCTTGGATTTTGGTGCTGTCAGTCTGAAAAGCAGATGTACCTGTTTGGTACTCTAGAGGGAATGTCCTTCCCTGAATGAAAAAGCTGGGCCATTTGGGGATTTGGAGAATAAAGGTAAGCGATTTCTCCTTTTGAACTTTATGGAATAAAAACTAGCCTTTGGAATCAGTGATCTCCTGCAACACAAGTTGGGTTGTGGTTCTTGACTTGGCCTGGTTTCCTGTGCTGATTTGAGAAGCCGGCTTCCCGTAACCTCACCCTGACACCTGGGACCTGGTTCTCGGTATTCGGTGGCCTCAGTGTCATGCTTTGGGAACTCTCCCTCTGTGACAAGCTGAGGATGGAGCCCACCTCCTCCTAGGTGGATACCCCGCACACCTTTCCTTCGGGCTGAGGCGGGCGGATACTCCCCTGTCCTGCGTAGACATACAGGGACTGCATCACTAGGGGAGATGAGATGGTACATTGTGGGCAAAACACCTTTTGGGTGTTTGGGGGGAGACATAATCCCTGTCTCCCTCCCACCCCCTTGCATTGCACGCTCAGTTGCACGGAGTCCGAGGCTGTCTGGGGTAAAGGAAGAGGTAAAAACCCGGGGTTTCGGGCAGACCTGGGTTTTCCTGGCTTTGCCACCTGCCTCACCGTGAACGGGTTACTCAGCTGCTCCAAGCCTCAGTTCCCTCGTCTGCAAGATAGGGATCGCGTCAGCTCTGGCCTCAAGAGGATGTCGCGGGTCTTGAATAAGATGGTGGAGATAGTTTATCAGGCTGCCTGACATGGAGAAGGAAATGCTCCAAAACAGGAGGGGTATTTTTTTTGTTGTTTTTCTTTTTTTGTTTTTTTAAAGATTTATTTATATATTTGAGACAGAGAGAGAGAGAGAGAGAGCAATAGTGGGAGGAGTGGAGGGAGAGGGAGAGAGAGAATCTCAAGCTATTCCATGCTGAGTGCAAAGTCCAGTGTGCAGCTCCATCTCGGGACCCTGAGACCACGACCTGAAGTGAAACCAACGGTCCGACGCTTAACTAACTGCACCACCCAGGCACCCCAGTGTTGTTGTTGTTGTTCTTTAAACTCATTAACTACACCATGTACAGTTCCTTCCACACAGCAGGCTCTTTGCAAATCCTTGGTCTGCTCTGCTCTCTGTGTTTCCGCTCCCACCAGGTCCCCCTTCCCTGAGCAGAGTGCCTGACTTTCTCCCACGGGCTGCAGCCGGCGGTCTAGGGCATGCCTCCCTCGGACCCTGTCATGTCTCTCCCCTACCCACGCCTGCGCCCCCAGTCGCTCATGACCTTGTTTAGAGCAAAGGCCTGTCTTCCACATCCCCACACCCCTCCCGACACCCACCTGATACTACTGTGGATGTTGTAAGAACAAAGGATTGATTGAGTAATTAAAAAGCAGGAAAGAGAAAGCAAGAGAGAGAACACCAAAAGAAGAAAGTTCTTAAAGACTTAGAGCAAAGAATGAGGTCAGTTGCAATTTTTTTTTTCTTTAAAAAACAAGGGGTTGAAAAGAATGAATCACAATGGAACATGGGACCATGGTTCTGGTGGGGACCCGTGAGAAGACAGGTGCGGCCATCAGAGGGAGAGGGTAGCAGAGGATGGTGTTCCTGCACCTGTGTCTTTTCTCTTGTGTGTTAAATGTGTCTGAGTGCATTTGTATCTCTCCTGTCCTGTGCCCCCCGTGGGTCCAGTGACCCACATGATGCGAGCATGAGGCCCCGCCCTCCACTCAAGATGGGGGAGATTGACGCGCACCTGGGGTTCTCCAGCTTCTCCACAGGCAGGGCAGGGCCACGGGGGCTTTCTAGGGAGGGGGGAGGTGGCACATGAGGGAGACCTAGTAGGAGCCGAGCTGATTTGCAGTTGGGGTGCCTGTGTACCAGCACGCTGGTGCACCTGTGTCCCCACTGCCGTGTCAGGAGCTGATGGCTGCTTTGGGGTCAGAGCTCGTCTATACTGAGTGTCGCTGCCAGGCCACCTGGTCTGCTCTCCGGCACTCAGCCAGTCCCTTGCCGTTTGCTTCTGCAGCCCACGCTCCGAATCCAGGTAGCTGACTTCAGAAGCAGGAGTACGGTAAAGGTGCCTCAGCCTCTTGTGGGATCACCCTTTTCCCCAGAGCACCTGGCATTAGGGCTGGAACAAGCTGCTCCCACGGGGAGTGCAGACAAGGGCCGATGGGACTCTGGTCATTGGCGGGACGAGCTGCAAATGGGGAGGACCATCTCTTGCTGCCGCGGCCATGAACATGAACGGGGTTGCTTTCATTCTGTGAACGGAAGAATAACCTGACCGATTTGTCTGGGAGTGACGGGAAAGGAGCGTCCCCAGAATTCATCTGCTGCGAATAGGCAGATGGAGCAAGGGTGGGTGCTGAGCTTCCGAGGAGCAGCGTGGTGAACACCCGGGCAGGGCTGGTCTGTGCTGGGGCCTCTGAGAAAGGCGTGCATGCTGTGCTGGTGCGTATGGTTCTGGCCGCCCGAGGACACCATCATTCCACCGGGGGCCTGTCTGCCCACACCCCTGCCGTCTGTGAGCCTGGGTCCTGGAACCGAGGTACCAGTATGCCTGCATTCTGTCCCACCTTCCCCTTCTAGGCCTCCCGGGGACCCTGGGCAGGTCATTCACCCTCTCCAGGCTTCTTGTTTCTCAGTGGCAAAATGGAAAAGTCCCCCCTCAGGCTGGTCTTGAGGAGCCCAAAGCTGGCCTGAAAAGAATGCTCAGCCAAAGGGAGCCCTTGTTGCCGGCTTCTACACCTCCTTACCTGTCTAGCTTCTGACGGCTGATTCTCCCATCCCCACCCCTGCCTGGACATACAGATGGGCTTGCCTTCTTCCCTTTGACCCTCACCTTGCTGTTTTGGACTCTTCTCCTGGCACTGTTCCCCTGGGACTGTCTCTCGGCTCTGCAGGATCTTCTCAGGCTGCCCCCGGCCCTGACCTTTGAGGGAGAGGGCGTCCGCGAGCTCCTGCTTGCTGGCCTGATCGTGGACAGGAGCCAGCCCTGGTCCGTGGCCACCGCTGTGTGGGCGCCTCCTGTATTTCCCAGTCTGCAGCACCGAAAGAGCTCCCGGCCCACTCGGGACTCTGGGCTTGAAACAGAAAACATATTTTCACCCAAACACCTCTGCCATTAGCCCATTTGACTATTTACTCTATTTCTTGTGGTTTCATGCTGAGGTTTTTGGCTCATTGCATTCGACCTGGAGTTTATTTTTAGTAGTGAAGACAGAGTTCAATTAATGTCAGAGTGTGAGGGCAATGCAGAAGAGGGATTCATAAGTCTGCAGGAGAATGCGCCTAATTTTGTTGTTTCTGACCCTGCCTGCCGTGCCAGCAGACACCGAGCCTCCTCCGCAGTGCCCCCGTGGGCTCAGGCAGAGGCAGGCACGGTGTCCTCACCATCCCCGGAAAACAGAAGTGTTTCTGGGACTCTTTTGGGCGCACTGGGCCAGCAGCTGGCCACACAGATGGACAGCCACTGCGGTTATCATTACGTGTGATCATTATTATAATTATTATTAGACTAAAGGCCAGACGTTGTCACTTTGGCTCTTGTTATGTCTCCAGTGGGCTTCATTGTCTCCGGAAGCAGCCTCCGGCTTTCTGGAGTACCGACTTTTTCCCCTGCACTGTAAATATTTTGAGAGAAGGCTCTGTCTGGGTCTTGTGCTCTCTCTAGTCCCGGCTTTTGGCATCATGACAGGCACACAGGACGTGCTTGGGAGATTTTTTTCTTGGACCGACTGACTTTGGGCTAGAAAGTTGGAAACAAGGCAGAAAGTCCTCCTCTTTGAAGGGCTCCCCAGTATGCTTGGGGAAGCAACCTAAGTACGGTCCTCTGCTCTAGACTTCCCATTTATGAAGGCCTTCCTCATCCTTTCTCCTGCTTCTTCGTGCACGAGTCTGGACAGAGAGCCTACAGCATCCCGCTCAGTGGGCATCCTCAGTAAAGGAGGGAAGAGCCAGCATTCCTGCTCTGAAGGCAATCTGGAAACAGAGTCTGGCTTTGTGGATCCCTGATGTCGTGGATTACATGTTTGTGCCTTCCCAAAATTCATTGGTTGAAACCCTACCCAGAACGCCGTGGTCTTAGGAGGCGGGGCCTCTGGGAGGTGATGAGGTCATGAGCCCAGAGCCCTCGACCGTGGGATTAATGTTCTCAGAAAAGGGACAGGAGAGAGCCACTTCTCTCTGCTCTCTGCAGTGAGAGGGCGAAACCAGAAGACTGAAATCTGCCAGCACTAGGTTGTGGAGGTCCATCCTCCAGGACTGTGAGAGATGAATATCTGTCATTTAAGCCACCCCATGGGTGGCATCTTGCGATGGTGGCTGAGCAGACTGAGATGAATGACCTGGAAACTCAGAGAGTTGGTGCCGGTAATGGACTAAATGCTCCTATGCCCCCCTCCTCACCCAGAGTCACAGCCTGAAACCGTCTCTCCCAGTTTGGCTATATTTGAGTGAAGGGAATAAGCTTGAATAAGGCCAGAAGGGCGGGACCCTGACCTGATCAGATTAAGGGATGCAGTCCCCATGTCACAGGGAGATGCACTGGGTCTGCCCATCCTAGTGTGTCTCTTGGTACCTCTCACCCCAGATGTCCCTGATTCCTTCCAGGTCGCTTCCCAACTTGGGCACCACATTCTCTTCTGTTAGAAACCCTTCCCTTCCTGCTCCTCTGGGATCCAGGTTTGTCTGGGTGGCTGGCTCCGAGGTTCGTAATGAGCAAAGTGATAGCCCCAGTGACACACAGCAGTCTCGTGGCCTGGTTCCTCTGGTTGCTTCCAGAAACCCCGCACTGCTGCCTTCTGGGTCCCCATTGTCATTCTGAGGAATGACCAGCTTGCTGGAATTCACATTCTTCTGCTCCAAGCCATTTTCTCTCCCGTTTTGTCACTCTGGCGGAACGAGTTGTGGTGGGTGCCTTTGGGAAGAAAATACCCATCAGTGGGATGGATGCAAGCTGGCCTGTGGGGTTGTTGTTGTTGTTGTTTTAATACCCCTGCAAAAATAAAACTTTTATTAAAATGAGGAAATTGACCCCTTTCAGCATCATACAGTGTTTGGCCTCAAGGTCTCATGGCCATTTTTGTGCTGCTGCGGACCAGAGGCACCCTGGCTTTGTGCCTGTGGGAAATCAGATGGGAGAGGGACCTTTAAAAAGGTTGGATTAAGGGAAAGTTTCATAAAAATAAAAGTAAGGGAAAAAGAAAAAAGAAAAACCAATTTAAATGCCATCCTCTCTGAGCTTGCTTCTTTCCTGAGTGTCAGCCCCTGCCCTTGCTGGGATGGGAGGGAATTGTGCCCGGGATGGCCTCAGCTGGAGAGGTGGAGCAGAAGGGACCCAGGAAGGAGACCTGAACCCTGGTCTCTGCCTTGCCACCTGCCAGCCCTGTGCTAGGAGGAAGGGTCTTGGTGCTTCTGAGCCTCAGTTTCCTCACTGCCCAGTGAGCTGCTCTGAGCACCAAATGGCATTGTAGTCTGACTCTTCTAAGACACCTGAGATGTTCTACAAGTCGTTGAGATGATGTGTTCACTGGCCATTTGCTTTGGGTTTTTGAACCTGACTGTCCCCAGTGATGATGGAAGGGAGCATCAGATAGTCATCAGAGGAGCAGACATCGAAGCAAATTTTCCAGGAGTCATAATTTTTACCTGGACCCCTATGCTTCTTCTCTCCCATGCATATCCTGCACACATATTTTTAAACAAACATCACTTTAGAACAGTTTTCTGGGGGCACCTGGGTGGCTCAGTGGGTTAAAGCCTCTGCCTTCGGCTCGGGTCATGGTCCCAGGGTCCTGGGATCGAGCCCTGCATCGGGCTCTCTGCTTAGCGGGGAGCCTGCTTCCTCCTCTCTCTGCCTGCCTCTCTGCCTACTTGTGATCTCTGTCAAGTAAATAAACAAAAATCTTTAAAAAAAAAAAAGAACAACAACAACAACAACAAAGAACAGTTTTCTGTTTTACCAGGAAATTGTGACAGTCCTTCTGAAGGGTCCCACATATCCCACACCGTTTTCCCTACTATGAACATCTTATGTTAGTGTGGCACATTCATTATAATGAATGACCAATATTGATTTGCTATTATTAACTGCAGTTTATACTTATTATTAAGATTTTTTAGATTTCTCTACTTTTCCCTTGATACTCTTTTTACTGCCCAAGGATCCCATCCACTCTACTACATCTAGTCAATATGTTTCTTTAGGCTCCTCTTGGCTATGACAGTTTCTCAGACTTCCTTTGTTGCTGATGGCCAATAGGTCAGGTGCCTTGTAGATTGTCCCTCAGTTAAGATTTGTGTGATGTTTTACCCAGCAGTAGACTGGGATGATGGCTTTCAGAAGGAAGACCCCAGGGGCTAAGGGCTATTTCACCATATCGTATCAAGCAATATACTGTCACCTGAGTAGTCACTGTTAATGTTAACCTTGACCACCTGGCTTTGGTGCCATTCATCAGATTTCTCCATTGTACTCTACTCTCCCTGCCCCACTGTCCCCTCTGTGCTTAGTTGGATGTCACTGTGTACAGCCCACACTTAGGGAGCAGGAGATGGTGCCCCCTTGGTGGTGGAGCAGTTACACACTATGTGGAATTCTTCTCCATGGGCGATTTCTCCTCCACTCCATCCGTATATGTGTGTATAGATATCAGTATCTGTTTCTATATCTGTATCTCAATATGGAGTCAAGGATATTGACTCTACACTTTGAATTAAAATCCAGTATGACTTTTTTTATTTGCGCATGTTTTTCTAGCTTTGGCCATTGGGAGCTCTTTCTGTGGACTCCTCTGTCCTTTTGACATACCATTATTTCGACATACCTTCCATTATTGTAGGAGTTTTTGTTTGCTTGCTTTCTTGTTTGCTTGTTTTTGGGTGTTTCCTTACTTTCTGGAGCTACTTATATATTTCCTGCCCCAGACCTAGAATCAGCCATTTTCTCAAGAAGCCCAGTTTGTTGTATCAGCAAATGGTATTAGAAACCAAGATGTGGGTATGAGATGTGCTCACAGCTACTGGGATGTCACTGTTCCTAGGCCTTCCCAGTGACAGGGATGAAATACATGTGTATATACTAACCCACATCCAACTACATGCATATACTAACCCAGATACAACCATACTCATATACTAACCCACATGGAGCCACGCGCATATACTAACCTGTGTATACCCACACGTGTATACTAACCCACATACAGCCACGTGTGTATACTAACCCACGTATACGTACTCACACACATATACTAACCCATGTCCAGTGGCACATGTATACTAACCTGCGTATACCCACACGTGTATAATATACCCACACACATATAAATATTTGCATAGGTATCAGTCCGAATCTATTTAAGCTAACCATGAATTCCACTGATGCCCCAGCTGTAGTCCATTACTGCATCATATACTATTGAACAGACTTGTTTTTTCCAGCCACATTGATTGGCAAGAGGTGGTGATGAATGGTGAGGTCCAAGAGTCCACATGGGCAGAGAGCCGTGGGCTGAGAACACTGGACTTTTCCCTGTGGGCAGTGTGGTCTCATGCACCGAAGCAACGATGATCTGGACACATGCGACAGAGACTCAGAGACGTGTCCTGCCCAGAGTGCGTGTAGACCAGGATGCCATCACGTGCACATCAACCTTTGCTCATCTTTCCCTGGGCCTGTATGCCCTTCTTGGCCCCTGGCCTTCCCGTCCTCTTGCAGGAAGCCTTCCCCATGTCAGCCCTGCTTCATGCCCTCTCCGCCCACACTCCCGAGCCCATTGGCCTTACCACATCAGAATGTGCCCAACCCCCCCTTTTTTAATTGAATATTTGTCTGCTTCTCTTTAGTAGACCAAACCCATGAGGAAAGTGCTGTGTCCCCTCAGCAGGGACTCACACAACCCCCCAAAACCAGGAAAGGGTTCGTCCATTCAGTTCCTGAGGTTGTTGGGAAAACAAAGCAGTGGACAAGAAACATGCCCAACTTTCCTAGAATTTGCCACACACTGAAGGGGAATGAGGGCGTTCACATACAGTGCGGGCTGCCCTCCCTGCTTCCCTTTCCTGCAGCTCTCTCAGACTCATGTGTCCCCAGGGCCAGGAAGGCGATGGGAGTCAGTGCTGTGGGCCTGCTGGGCAGGCGGCAGGGCTTGCTAGGGAACTGGACAGCACACAGGGCCTGGCTGCCCAGCTGCCCAGCTCAGGTCAGTGTCCTGTCGGGTTGCCCGGGGTCTGTGCCCGACTGCTTATTTGTAAAACTTTTGACTCTTGCCCTGTGCATGCCCACTGTCAAGGGAGCAGCGGCCAGCCCAGGACCCGTCGTGGCCAGATCTGATGGCTCCAGGGGGACAGGAAGCCCTTGCTATTCGCCGCTGCTCCTGATGTGGTGACGGCAGCAGCACTTGGTCCTTAGAACAACAGTGGCGTCCAGTGTGCACGGGTTCCTTTTGGTTCCACACTTTGGGAAGCAGCTTCACTGGCTGTTCTCAGAGATGACACCTCACCCGAGATCGCGCCCGGGCCGCCGGACTTCTCGTCATTGCACTCTTGCACTCCCTCCCTAAGGAGAGGTACTGCTCTAAGCAGCCACTGCTTCCCCGATGCCTCAGGGTCCCCCTTTGGCCTTTTCAGTAAATGGCTGTTTAAACTGAAATTCTGCCTCTTGAAACAACAGATAAGCTTCCTCTTCCAGGTCGAACCCTGATTAATGCACAAGGTATATTTTTGTATTTCCCACTCCTGTCCCCTTTGCTCAACTGAGCTCGGAGCACGTTTCCAAACTTGTGACTTCGAGGCCCAGAGTGGGCCGCCCCACCGCCCACCTGCGTCCTCCGTGCCCGGAAGGCCTGCCGCTGACACTAGTTGGCGGCCGTCTTCACCTCCTCCTGCTGCCACCCACGACCAGGGGCACTCCCGGGGGGCTCGCCGGCAGCCCGTCTCCACAGCCTGCTGAGCGGGGTGGGTGATACTTCGGGTTTTCCGCTGTAAGCACCGGTCCCCAGGGTGTGCTGGGCTTCTCTGTGTCTGTAGGGGCGTGTGCCTGTGCGGGGTTCAAACAGCCCCGTGGAAATAGACCAGGGCAGGGCTGACGGGGAAGTGAGGCTGGCCTGGGGAGAAGACGTGGGCCGGGGCTTCTTGGGGGGTTTCCTCTGGGCCATGACCCCACTGAAGGCCACCTCTGGCTTGCTTCCGTGGCCCTTCACGCTCCCCATGGCCACTCACCGAGGAGTGTCTCCTTGACGCCAAAACGACTCTCGTGTGTAATTTGCCCCTTGTCGCGGTACCCTGGTCTGAATTCATCGTCCTCATGGGGCACGGTGGCAGTCTTTTGTCGATCCACAGCCGAACCTGTGTGTTTCTTCAGAGGCGGTGCATGTGATTATTAATTACGATTTCCAGCTATACCTGGTTTTGATCCCGGCATTTTTATCACTTTGCATTTTATTTTATCACCAGTGCCTGTGTGCCTTGGGCAAGTTGACCACCCTCTCTGAGCCTCCCTTTCCAAATAACAGATGCCTTTGTCATTCTTCGTGTCCACATGGGGATAATGCCTGCCTAGGGGACTGTTAGGACAGGGTAAGTTCCATCACTAAGTACGTGCTTAGTAGCTGCAGGCCGTCTTCCCTTCTGCCCACCTGCCCCCTGCCCCTGCCCTGCCTTGCAGCGATGGCTCCTTCACCCCTGCTCCAGTGAGGCAGGGGTCTGTGGGAGGCTCACTGTGGGTGCCACCCACCCTGAGGCCTCCCGGGCCCTGTCTTTCTCAGCCCTTTTGTGTCTTGTCTCACCATCACTGATGTCGCTGTCGGGTATTGAACTATCATTTGGATTTTTACTCATGGATTTGTCTTGCTCCAGACTAGCTCGTAAAGCAGGGCTGTGGAGTCCAGCCAGCTTGTATACAGTAGGTGATCATGACTGAGAATTTATTGGGTTGGTCATGTGGTGGAGAGAGGAGGGCTTTTTCCCCCATGGCCAGTGCTTCCCCTTTCTCACCCTTTCTTCGTTTCAGAGGAGGCGGGAGGCAGCATGAACAAGTTCTGCTTCTCCCCTCCTTACCCACTGCCCAGGGCACAGTCAGGAGGAAGCAAGGTCTTCCTAGTCATAGGTAAGAGCCCGGCAGGACCGTCACAGGTCACATAAACTGTTGGGAGCCCTCAGCCTGTCCCTTACTGCTGGCAAGGACCTTGGCGAAATCCCAGTCTTTCCTTTTTGCAAAATGAAGCTAATCATGACACTGACCTGGTCAGGTGGGTGTGGAGAGGAAATGAGTGACCGTCTGTGGGCCCTCAGCCCCATAACAGTTCAGGCCAGGAGAACCACTGCTCTCCAGATGACTTCTGACCTAGGCTTCCAGATTCCAGCCGCCTCTCTCTTCCACACACTGTTTGACTCTGGCCAGGTTACTTCCTCTCACTGAGCGTCTGTTCTCTGTTACCTGTACAGGGAGTATTGCTCTTCTCACTGTTATGAAATGTCCACACAGTGACATAAAGTGGATTATAAAACACAACACAAAGGTTGGGAGTTACCATGAGCAGGTTTGATGGGGAAACTTCGTTACTACATCGATATTTTTCGAGACTTGTTATTGTAAAGTCTGGAGCTGAGGCCCAGTGGGGATTGGTACAGATTCAAGCTCTTGAGTCCTTCCCAAGTAGCCCATGAGTGGGGCATCCTGCAGCTATGGGAGAGCCCCTCTCCCTGGTGTTTTTTGTACATGTGCGTGGCCTGGAGTCCTGCCCTTGTGAACCCTCTGGAAATCCCTCCGTGGCCAGATGCAACCATGCTCCCCGTTCTGCTGGCTCCTGCTCCCGGCATCTTACCCTGGCGTTGGCGTGCCAGAGCCGGTTTCCTTAGTTCCTTCATCAGGTGTTCTGCAAGTTGTAGCGATGAACGTTGGCAAGAGAAAGTGGGTGCTCTCCTGCTGTGCTGGGGGCCAGGGCGGTGATGAATCAGACCAGCTTTGTTGAAGGAAGTTTTGGCAGCACCTCTTAAAGTGTTGAGTGGTGCACTTCTGATGAGTCGGTCCTGGAGGAACAGTAGAGCAAGTTGCAAAAGATTCTCCTGCGACAGCATTGATAAAATGGCAGAACGTGGAAGACAGTCTCACTGCTAGACGGTGCCCTGCTCAGCAGTCACCAAGAAGAGTGAGCTGTTGTGTCCTCCTCAGTGCATCCGATCAGGAGGTACATGGTGCTGGTTTGTCCCATCCCTGAGAATACTGACCTTGATCACTTGATGAAGGTCAACCTGGTGTCTGGCCGGTGTCTACACTGTAAAGTCACTATTTTTTCTCTTTATTATTAAGAAGTATCTTATTGGGAGAGAATTTAAAACTATGTAAATAGTGGGTTTCTCATTTTACTTTTACCTGACTAATTTTAGCACCCATCATTGATTATTTGCCTGAAACTGTTCAACTGTTGGTGTTTGCTTCACAGTCGTCTGTCTCATCATTATTTCTGTATTTATCACTTGGCATTCTAATGTACAGAAGAGCTTTCCTTTCTTTTCTACTCAAAAAAATTATTCATTTTGGTAGGAACTCTTGCATTTTTATTATATTGGTTACTATTGGTAAAAACAATTACTGTTTTGCTCAGTTTTTTTCTTGATCTGGCCACTGGGGTGCCCTTCATGTTGAGCTCTGTGTCCTTTCGACATCGTCTCTTGAGCATTGCCTTACTTCTTGGCACCGCAATATGTTCCAGTCTCATCTTGTCCGTCCCTCCCCCAGCCCTGGAGTCAGCCACTGCTTCAGTGGGAATTCTTGCCAGAAGCCCATATGCTGAAATTAGTAATGAGGAAATTGCCGACAGAGCCAAATTGAGGGACATTTCTACAAAATAGCTGCTCAGTACTCTTCAAAAATGAAAGACACAATGAGACTAAGGAATGATTACTGGTTGAAGGAGACTAAGGGTCATGTCAGGTAAATGCCATATGTGACTTGGGACTGGATTCTGGGTTGGAAAAGACACCATTGGTAAAATTGGAATAAAGTCTCTGGATTAAGCAATTAATGTTAATTTCTTGATAAAACTTGGTAATTGTACTGCACAAGTCGTCCGTACTAAGAAGTTTCAAGGCTGTGGGAATTCACTGTATTTCTAATCTCTCTTTGGAAGTGTGGAACTATTTTGAAATGAGAAGTTAAAAAAAAGAGGCGCCTGGGTGGCTCAGTGGGTTAAAACCTCTGCCTTCAGCTCAGGTCATGATCCCGGGGTCTTGGGATCGAGCCCTGCATCGGGCTCTCTGCTCAGCAGGGAGCCTGCTCCCCCCACTCTCTCTGCCTGCCTCTCTGCCTGCTTGTGATCTTTCTCTGTCAAATAAATAAATAAATCTTTAAAATAAATGAATGAACGAATAAATAGATATTTTAAGAAGTTAAAAAGATATTTAAGTACAAATAAGATAAATTTATATATACTAATATGGATAGGTGTCCGGAATCAATTGAAGAATAGTCGTTGTACTTTTTGCGTAGAGTTAGCCCACTTTTGTAAGGTCTGTAACATATCTGACGGAACAAGACAGAACAATAGAGGACACACGTATGTCCTGTAACAAGACAGAACAATAGAGGACACACATTTTTATCAGCACATGGGAGAAGTTCTGAGAAGGGTCTGTACTTCTTGTTAACAGACATTTCTGGGAAATGTGATTGGAAGTTGTGAGGAAGCAGGAGCTTTTAGACTGACTTTTTCTTTTTTTTTTTTTAAAAGAGCATGTCTTACTCCTAGAATGGAAAGTTGTGAGCACATGGGTTGTGTGTGGATTGCTTCTGCACATGTGTGTTTAGTTCTGATGACCCCCATCCAGCTCAGACTCAGTGGCAGGTCCCTGCACACAAGCAGTGCTGAGCAAAAGGTCTACCCAGTGAACACTCACCCACTTTTCAATCCACTCTCTGCCTTCCTCTTTCTGATCCTTAACATATCCTTTGCTTGGAGATGCACTGGGGTGGGGGTGGGGGGCTGCAGTCCATGCTGGTTAATCATGAAACTAGCTGACTCATCTTACCTCTATCCAAGGAAGCTGGCAATTGTTCACCCTTGAAGACTTGAGGGGAGAACTTGATGCCTGAGTGCATATTCTTCTGGTCTTCCCAGAGGAGTATAAATTAGAAATTTGCCAAGTGACAGTCATCATATTTGCTCCTCTACATAGTAATGATTAGTTAAGTGGTGCTTGGTATCTTTAAACCCAATTAATCAACGAACTGTGTTCAGTTCCTCCCAGGGACTTTTAATAATCACTACTAGGCTTTTGTGGTTTATGTAAAATTTCATTTAGTTGAATTTATGCTTATGTATAGGTTAGTTTTCCCATTTTAGAGCCAATGCTTCTTGATTCAAGAAAGAAGAAGCAAGAACAAAGGTAACATCTCTTGAAGCTTTTGCTATGAGCTATTACAAGTTGACTAATGTAATCTCCCCATAGCTAGATTACATTTTCCAATTTATCAATGAGAATGCTGCTGCAAAAGGTGTGCCTGCAGGCTCTGGTGGGTTCACTGGATTAGCTCCTGCAGAAACTGTCCCTTGCCCCTTGCCTGTCCCTTACTCCTTCAGGGTCATTGTCCAGAATGGTTTCTCTTTGCTTCTTTCTGCTCACTGGGCTGCCCCATGACTTCTCATAGCTCCTAAATGCTGACCCCACTTCTGTGTTCTAGGTTCTTTGCCTTGTTCTGGCATGTTGTTTCCGTGGACGGTTTTCTTGGTAATTATTATTATGATGATGAAAATAGTAAAAATAGAATCTGTAAGTGTCTTTATCCAGCCTTCACTGTGCTGGACAAAATGCCAGGCACTCTCAGGCTTTATGCTGGCAGCCACCCAATGAGGTTTAGGATCTCCTGGTGGGATGGGGGACTGAAATCCACAGGTGTGTCTAGGAGCAAGAAGCTAAGTCCTCTCTGTGTGTTCTTTTCATTTCAGCATGCACTTAGATAGTTAAGCTCTTGCACTAGGTTTTTGCAAGCAAGTGAACTCTGCCAAATTATTTCTCCCACAGCATTATAGCTGCATCTTCCCAGACATTATAACTATATGGTTGAACTCATATTCATACACATCACCACTTTATCAATGACATAAGCTAATAATGAAGTATCCCAATATTAAATTACACAGCTGAAAAGCATATAAAATATTAGATGTCTGCTTACTTCATTAGTAGAAACAGTTTTGTTTTGTTTTTCAACCAAAGGCTATGGAAAGGAAGGGGAAAAGTTCAGTCTTTCAACAAAAAGAATCATCATCTTTTGGTAAGTATGGTAAAAGAAATGACAAAATTTTAAGAAATCCTATGATCAGAAATTGTTTTAGCTATAATAAAACCATCACATAACAAAGCATCTCAGTCTTTTAAAACATTTGGTGCATTGAAGTGCCTATTCTATAAGTCCTGGGTAAGACACAGGTACCATTATATTAAAAATTCTTAATAGTCCCCTTTGTTTTTGTTTTTTTAAGATTTTATTTATTTATTTGTCAGAGAGAGAGAGAGCACAAGCAGGCAGCAGCTGGCAGAGGCAGAGGGAGAAGCAGGCTCCCTGCTGGACAAGGAGCAGGATGTAGGACTCCATCCCAGGACTCTGAGATCATGACCGGAGCCGAAGGCAGTAACTGACTGAGCCACCCTGGTGTCCCTGATTGTTTTTTTTTTAGATCTTTCCTGTCACATTGCACCTAAAGGGCAAACATTAATTGAACCCTGAGAATTTTTTTGTCTGAAGAGCTCTGTGATGTTTTCAAAATAGATGTGTGTGTGTGTGTGTGTGTGTGTGTGTGGATACAGTTCTTTCTCAACTTACAGTGGGATTATATCCACACAAAAATATCATGAAGTTGAAATATCATAAGTCAAAAATGCCGGTACTACACCTAACCTCCCTACTGAGTATCATTGTCTGGTTTAGCCTACCTTAAACACACTCAGAATACTTAACATTAGCCCCTAATTGGGCAAAGTCATCTCATGGAGAGCCTGTTTGATAAAAGTGTGGAACTATCTCATGTAATCTATTGGTGACTCTACTGAAAGTGACAAGCAGAATTGTTGACACCGTATCAGCTATTGACCTTTGTGATCGCCAGCTGACTTGGAGCTGGGGCTGCTGCCCAGCACCACAAGAGAGGCTCGTACCGGATGTCCCCAGCCTGGGAAAAGATCCAAATGCAAAATTCCAAGTATGCTTTCTACCCTGTGTGCATATTGCTTTCGCACCATCATAACGTCAAGAAATCGTAAGTCAAACCATCCTAAGTTGGACACTGCTTATACGTGTACATGTATTTTGAACAGCACATTTAAAAAAATCGAACACTTGGCAGATCCGATAAAAGCAATGGTTGTGCCCATCCTGATGTATTGTGTGCGGATGTGAGCAGTGTAAACACAGACGTCCAGGCAAATGTCTTCAGTGTTTGAGATGACCAAGGGGAAGCCACACTGTAGTATTCCAGTCCTGTGTGAACTGAAAATACACACTATTTTGGTAAAACATATTTTAATATTCTACTAAATTAATGTTAGGATAAATATCAGTATACAATGTTTTAGTACAAAACTGTGCTTGACCTAAAAACAGGGTCATTTTGGGTATTTTTGCACTCAGTCCTTCTAAATCTCTTGTCAATAAGATTCTGGCATGGGAAGTAGAGTTGAGAAAGAACTGTCGCTCAGTAAGGCATGACTTAGGAAAGTCAACTGAAAAGGGAAATGTGCTTCCAAGGCTGAACAGTAAGAATCTCTCCCTAAACGTTGGGGGAGATTGACAGGAACCCAGAAGGAGAAGTTACACTTTGTTCAAGCTGGTGCCCTGTAACTGCTTTTCGGACTCTGGTGGAAGCTTCTTTGGACATCTAGACATCAGGGATCCACACTGCTGATACCTCAAATTCTGTCCTTTCTCAGTTCCCACTTCAAGTAGCTTAAGGCCTCCCCAGTTTACTGAATGCAACAGTTGTCTCAGTGACCTTCGCTCAGTGACCTTGTTGCCTTGGTCTTGCCAGCTGTGGGAGGGTTTTCCTCCTCCATGACACTTGCGTGAAGGCCAGGGTGGGAGTCACCAGCCCTCCCCCAAGACCTGTCGCACAGCAGACAGCGACATAGCTGCCAGCTTCTTCACCCAATTCCAGTTTTCCAGGAGTGAACCTGTCATCAAGACCGGGGATTTGGTGGTGAGTGGTCATCAGAAGGCTAGTCCAGTCCTGCTGTGCTCTATCTGCACCAGGACAGCATCCAGTGGTTTCGAGGGCTCAGCTCTCTGGAACCCCTGCGGCCCTTGGCTCTCCTAAATAATCAGGGAGTGATCCTCTGGCATTTAGGAAGGCACATGGCCATCCTTGAGTAAGTACCAATTAATTAGCCCTGATGATAAAGGCTGACTTTGGAGAGGTCTGAGTTTTCACTCATTATTGGAGGAGTTGTGTCGTTAAGCATGTCCTTGGGGTATGACCCCATCCCACCTGGAAGGATCGCACGCCTGTCTCAGAACAAAGAATTCTGTTCTCTCGGGGCTGCTGGCTTGTCTGCTCTGCTCCTGGCTGCGTCTGCAGCCTGTAGCAGGGATCCTGATAAGCGAGAGAAGGTGCTCAATCAGTAGTGAACGAGTGAGAGCCTCCTGATCTCAACGCAGGGCTCACCACCTCTATAGTAGAAGCTCGTCAAAGGGCAGGACTATGTTTTCTTCTTGCTGTGACCTCTTGTTCTCTCTTGTGAACTCCCTATCCCCGGCTTCTGGCCCATTCCTTCTCATGGTACAAGGACCGCTTATGTATAGATAGAGACCCCCTTTAGACAAGTAGTGTCCCGAGGGCAGGTAATTCCTATTTGTTTTCTCCACATATATAACTAATGCTTCATAGGCATTATGGGTGCTACTGAGCAGGAACCTCTTCTGAGCAAGAGAACCTTCTGGGGGGATGTGTTGTGGCTGAACTGTGTCCCCCCAAATTCATGTGGTGAAGCCCTAGCCCGCAAGGTGATGGTATTTGGAGGTGGGCTTTTGGGGAGGTGATTGGGTTTAGATGCAGTCATGAGAATGGGGCCCCATGATAGGATTAGTGTCCTGTCTAAGGAGAGATATCAGAGAGCTTGAGCTCTCTCTCCCCACTGCTGATAGGAGGACATGGTCGGAAGGTAGCCATGTGCAACCCAAAGAGAGTCCTTAGAAGAACCTATGCCTGTCAATACCTTGATCTAGGACTTCTGTTTCCAGAACTATGAGAAAACAAATTTTTGTTGGTTAAGCCACCCAGTCTCTAGTTGTTTGTTGTGGCAGCCTGAGCTGATGGAGACAGGGGACTCGCACTGCCCCAGCTTCCCACAGAGAAAACTGGAGGGGAGTTGGGAGGGTAGAGGTAAATGCTCATGATGATTGTCTCCAGTGAGAAATGAAGGAGGGATGACGATAGCTCCGACGTGTCTTACATGGCCCCAAAGATCAGAACCAAGATAGAGAAGTGGAGAGAACAGGCAGACATCTAAATGGAGGAAAAGGAAACGGAGACCTGGGTGGACTGAGTGGTCTCAGACAGCAGTCACGGTCTCTTTGCCGGCAAGATCCACATAGAGGTCACACTGGACTAAGAGGGAATAGGATGGGAGGAATTCGAGCATCGCACTGAATGCTACCCTGTAAGGTTCCTATAGACCCGGAAGTCCAGGAGCCCATGGTTAACCATTATACACAGAAACAATAGCCTCTCCTTTGTAGAGCAGGTTACAATGTCCAAAGCATGTTCACAAGTATTACCTCATTTGATTCATCCAGCAGCCTCGCGGTGGGTGCCCAGTACAAGCTGGATGACTGAGGGAAGGAGTAACAGATGTTCCATTGCTGTGCTGTGGGCCGCAGAAGAGGAAACTGTGCACAGAGTGGTTTCTTGACTTCATAATAAAGGCCAAGCCAGGCTTGAACCCAGATCTCTGCTCTACCCACCACTCAACCCGACTTCCTCCAAGTTGGCAGTGGTAACACTTTCTCTTTAGGTAGTGTTTTTCTGTTTTTGTTTTTCATCTTAGTGGGTTCTTCAGCATCCATAGCCCCTTCCATCCTCGCAACACACTTACTCTCATTTTGTAGGTGAGAAAACATGCTCCGAGAGTCGCGTGACTTTTTTGCAAGGTGTCCGGCTCCTCTGTGGTAGAGCACTGGGTTTGCATGTGGTGGGCAGCCTCCCCAAGCACTTGTGAGCCTCCCGCCTTGGCAGGGCTGAGCCCGCTTCTCCTAGCCACAGGCAGAGTGGACAGGGGTCCTCTTTTCAGGATACAGTCGCAGGTAAATGAATAACTCGTCTGGGAAGACAGTAGACCAACAGGCAAGTCATTCCTTCTGGAATCACACTTGATTTCCAGCAACTTCTTGGCAGTTCCTCCTGCCAAAGCCCTGCTCTGGAAAGGTAGCAGGTTTGCAGACACCTCACCCAGAGGTCCTCAGCCCTGTCTGCATGCCGTAGTCACCCAGGAGCTTGCAAAAAATGCTGGTATCCAATTTCTGCAATCCCCTCTCCCCCAGGCCCCATGTCTTCTAAACCAGGCTTTAATTGGTCTGGGGAGGGGTCTGGCTTCAGTGTTTTTAAAAGTGTCTTCCAGTGGTTGAGAATCACTGAGTTAGTGTTGCTGCGGGGCACACTTGGGCATGCACGTTCCCTGGGGATTGTGATGAGGCATGAAGGCTGGTGTCTGCCTTCTTCCCAGGGTCTGCCTAGCCTGCTGCTGGTGGCTGTCTGCTTTTCAGGCGTGACTTCGTTTCCCCTTCCCTCTGACTCTCCTGGTGTGAGGTCATGCTCTAGTGGCACACCGTGTGAAGTCACACAACTCTTGTCTTTACCAGCTCTGTGACCTGGGGCCTGCCACCTCTCTCCTCCTCTGTGAAATGAGGAGCCGAGGCTGTGAGCGTTCACTCTGGGGACCACAACTGGTCCATGAGATCAGTTGTTGTCATTGTGGTAGCCACAAATTGTCTGTGTCGGTATATAATGTTGCTGTTTGCTTCAGGGCGCAGCTAGCCATTTTGTCCGTGCGTAAGCCTCGCACCCCGTAGCTCTCTCTGTATCTGTTAGGGGATTATAAGGTGTACTCGTCTCTAATCGGATATATCCATTCCACAAATGATTATTGAGCACTTCCGGGTGCTGGGGAACAGACAAGAGAGAAGCAGTCTCTGCTCCTTGGGGAATTTTGTCTTTGAAGGGGACAGATGATGAACAAAGGTTATAAGAATGTGCAGGGGGTGCTATAGTGAGGCAGGCTGGGATGCTGAGGCATGTGTGTAACAAATCAAATGGTCCGAATTCATGTCTGCTCGTCGTGGGGAGACTGCTTCTGCCGGAGCTAATGACTTCTCCATTATTTCTTTATTTTGCACATCCGGTGTCCTTGGACTCGGTGTGATTGCTTACCTGTCCACCCTCACGATTCATCTACGATCATTGCCTTGGGCTTAGGAAAAGCATTTTGTTCATTTTTATATCCCCAAGGTCCTCCCTCCTTCCCTCCTTCCCTCCATCCCTCCCTTCCGTCCTTCCTTCCGTCCGTCCTTCTGTCCTTCCTTCCCTTGGTTGAATTCAGTTCAAGCAACACACCCTGAGAACCCGTGCAAAATCTGGAGCCACATAGATGAAAAGACCTTTACCTTCTTGTGGGAAAGACAGATATACAAGTGCACGCAGGTCTGGACCATCACGGCCGCTCTGAAGACGGGGCACTCACGGGACAGTGGGCCCTTGACAGTGCGTGGGTTGGAAGCATGCATGTGTCTGTCAGTCTGATGCACAGTAGATCCTGATCCACAGCAGCTGGACCCACGAAGTATCTCTTCCCTGGGGATTGTCCTCAGCTCTGAGGAGAAGGTTGGCTAACGTTGGGAAGCCCCCAGCGCCGTGTCGAGTCCTAGGCTGGTGTCGAAGCACAGCTCCCTCACGGGAGCTGCCGGCGAAGGGCACTGTTTTGTGACACCCTCAGCTTCTTGTCACTGCGAGAAGCTGACGAATTGTGCACAGGGAAGTGAGGGCCTCGAAATGCCCCCGTCTGCACATCTGGCTTCCCTGTCACAGCTAGTACTCATTTCTGATAACTTCTTTGGCTTCTGTGAGGCAGCCTGGCCGTGCGTGGCCACAGGCCGTGCTCGTGATAAGCTGAACCCAGAGCACAGACTGGGGAGGTGGGGATGTGGTGGGTGGGAAGGACGGACGCTTTTGGCCCGTTTCAGAGTCGTCAGAAGCCGTTGAGGTGTGTCTATCACCACACCTGCTTTCTCGCTTCCATTGGGAGTGACATTCGGGATGGACTGAACCTGGCTGAGCGGAGGGAACGTGGACAGGGAAGCGGATGAATAACTTTGGTTATTTCTAGAGTGCTTTGTGCTTTCCAGAATGTTTCCCCCCGAACCCTTCTTCATCTGGACACTCAGAGCACTTAGAGAGCTCTTAGCATGTCAGTGGCTGGGTCTCAGAGAAAGATCACAGGCTTTAGAAGCGTTTTAAGCAACTAGTGGAAATCAACACCTTACTAGAAGTTTAACCGTGTCAAGTTTAATCTACCACTTTGAGCCCTGGTTTTCCCATCCAACAAAGTAAAAAAAAAAGAGAGAGAGAAAAGAAAGGAAAGTTGGGACTGTTTCATTCCGGTAACTCTAGATGCTATAACAAATAAACCTCATTATTTTAGTAGCTCAGCACAAAAGTACCCATGTTTTACTCACGGACTGGCCCCTGAGGGATGTTCCTGGTCCACAGGTAGACCTTCTGCAGTGATTGGAACACTCAAATGTGTTCCATGTTCTTAGTCTGCCATCCCTTCAGTGACCTTGAAATCTAACCCAGCTGGCAAAGGAAGGAAGGGAAGGGCACGAAGGTCACCCACTTCCTAAACAGCTCATCTGCAAGTGGCATCCAGTCCCTGTCTTTGCATTCTTCTGGTGAGAGCTGGGCACAGCATCCCTCCTTAGAAGTGAGCGGGAGAGAAATGTCATCCCTTCTGGGTGACCCCTCCCTGGGCATAAGTGAGCTCTAGGAGGGGGACCACAAACTTGGTGAGCACTTTTGCCATAAATACCTTCCTTTAGTGTTGCAGAAGGGTAAGTCTGGGTTCACGTGGACTGCAAATGCTGCCCTTTATTATGTGGAAGATTTCCCTCTACTGTTTTCTAACGTAGCTTCACCTTATAGGTTAATGGACTTTTCCGTATATTTTTCTTCACAGGCTACTTTGTAAACTTCTATGTTGGAAGCATGTATGACATTTGGGGGATGAGATGAGGGAGAGGTCAGGCTCTTTCTGTGTCTGTCACAGTACTTTGCCAAAAACTGTCGATGGTTCGACAAGTTTGTGGTGGTTCCTTATTGGGCTGTGTGGCTACTTGCTTTTCCTTTCTAGCTGTTTCTACTGAGAACTCAGCCGCATGTACAAGAGGGTTTGGGTTCAATATGTGGAAAGGGGTTTTTTGGAAGAGTGTGGTCAAGCATGGTGACAGTTTCCTGAGAAAGGAAAGGGACATCTTCTTTAGAAGTTTCCTAAATAAGAATAGCTCCCCAGGTGCTCACAGTGGGGCAGGAGGCAAGTGCTTCCCTGTCCTGGCTCACTGAGTCCCCTGAACAATCCAAGGCAGGTACCGGGATGACCCCCGCTCTCTAGAAGAGGATTCTGAGGGTCAGTGGCCACGCTGTCCTGTCGCCTGGTGGCGGGGAGCCTGGAGATGAGGGCGGCTTAGAGGGGAGCATAGGCACTTCCTACTGGGCCCTGCTCCTGACCTCACCACTGGGTGGGTAAAGAGGGGGCACGGCAGACAGTGGTGGGATCCCAGATACAGATGGGAGCAAGTCCCAGCCCCTGGCCCCAAGGAACTGGTGGTTTGGTGGGAACAGAGGTGGCGGTGATGGACCGGATCATGAAAGCAAGGATAGTGGAATCTCATTAGCTGCCCTAGTTCCGTTGTATAAAGGGGAGGCAAACACTGAGTTAGTGAATGCTGAATCATGGCCCCAGGGGGAAAGAGAGGGTCAGGGCCCCGGGGCCTCTAGCCACAACATTTTCATTGGCCAATCAATACATGACCTCGTTTTCCGTGCGCTTCTGTTCAAAGGCAGCTTCTTTAATGGGTATTGTTGGCGTGTTGGCACTGGCCTCCTGGCCCACAGCGCTGTACCTCGTGGTCTGAACGAAGCTCATCTCACACAAGAAGGCGCCTCACAGTCTCCGTGCTCAGGAGCACCCTGCAGACTCGGGCACTGGGTTGAGAGGCGTTCTGAATAGCAAAAACACCAAAAAAGAAGGACAAGAATGTGGCACTGCCCAGACTCAGAAGGGATACTCCTTTAGAGTGCGAGAGCGGAGCAGGAGCCGGGTACTGCCTTGTCCGGCCTCGGCTGCGAACACGCGAGCTGGACAGCTCACATGGTTTTGCTGCTCTGGGAATATCTGGAAATAACTGCGAAAGGGCCATGTAATGGGGGTTCCAGGTAAATTTTAGCGAGGAGTCAAAATCACAATACAGAATCCTGAGCATAGCAGTCAAGCGTGAGCCATACTTCCCTGCGGAGCTGCCAACCCACAGAGGTTTCTAGAGCAGGTCGAGCCTTAGACCAGGGTCTGAAGACTGTGCGCAGAGAGCAAATATTTAGGGCTGTGCGGCCCATGTGGTCTCCATGGCAGCTACCCTGGGCCGTTGTAGCACAGACAGCCATGCACAGAACAGAGCGACTGCCCATAGCTGAGCTCCCGGGAAGCTTTATTTTTGCACACTGAAATTCAAACTTCAGATAACCATGGTGTGTCACAAAATACTATTCTTCTTTTGATTTTTCCCCCCCACTAAAAAAATCTGCAAACCACTCTAATTTCATAGGCCAAACACGCACAGGTGATGGTCAAATTTGGCCTGAATGCCATAGTTTGCCCTTGGCTATCTTAGATGCTACTAGGTAGGAATGCTTATTATTTATGAAAAACATGAAATAAGCCAGAGAAAAACAAAGGATAAAGTTTAGAAGTTTACCTAAAATCCCCAAACCCAGGGATTTCCACACACAGCACAGAATTGCCCCCCACGGGCACGCATGGCCACACACATCCGTTTGTGTGGTTCTGTAATTAATTTACCCCAGGAGAGTATGTGGTGGACATCTCTCTATGCTAGAAAGGACAGCTCTCCATCATGCGTGTAATGGCTCCCAGTCATCTTCCAGAGCTGGATCTCGATTTACGTTAACTTGTCCTTTGCTGGCGTCTTTCAGATCACGTTCAGTTTTATCTGCTTGTTTGCTGAGACGGAAGATGCAGAATGAATTCCACATACTCATTGCACAGCTGGTGTTGTAAGGGAGACAGAGATGAGTCCTGCCGTTCTCTGCCCTCAGGACACTTGAATTCGACAAGCCGCACAGGTGACACGGAGCATCTATCCCGGCACAGACAGGGTTGGTTTCCAGAAACAGCTCGAGTGCTCTGGGGTCTTGAAGTACAAAGGGTCTGACTTCTTGGTCCAGGTGAAGGCACCAGGCTCCTGCCTCTCCTGGGGTTGCAGCTCTCTTCTTCTTGGGTTTGAGAGCCTCAGAGAATGTCAGAAAGGAGGCCTCACAGATCTTCTGGTCAGCACCCCACTGCCTTTAGGTGGAAACACAGCTTCAGACAGGTCGAAGGAATTATGCAGAGTCAGAAACAAAGCGGACCTCAGATCTGGGTGTCCCTGGCCTGAGTTAAGGCCCCTTGGGCCCCTTTTCAAGCTTCCAGAGTGCTGTTTTTCCAAACATTGTGGATGATCCTTCCTGGGCCAGAGAGACCTCCTCAGTGGTCTGGGGTCGTGGTGATGGTGGTTGGTAGGAGAGGTCGTGGGTGGGACTCTAAAACTCCAGCCGTCTAGTTCGTGATACACAATGTGTTAGCTGCACCTCCTTCCCCTGTTAGCACGAGTGAATAAAACCCAGACACCAGCTCCCTCATGTATGTTGGCAGCCATCCTCCACCTCCTGTCACCCACCAGACAGGACCTGGGTCACGAGTGTTCTTATTTCTCCCTGTCGGGGATGAGGCCGCCCCTGACCAAGGACGGGTATTACAGACGAGTACATAGATTATTTTTCAGTTATTTCAGAATCCCATTGTGCTTATGCACAGAGATGTTGGCCGTAGTAGTATTTATACCAGCGAAAAATCAGAAATGGCTTTAATGTTGCAGAATATGGGAGTGGCTAAAGTGATGGGAACATCCGCAGAGAATTCGTGATCCCACCACTTAAGCATCACAGGGATGGTTAGGAAGGGCCACCTTCTGGGAAGGAAGGGCAGGATGCAAATCATGGCACAATGATATGATAAGGAAAGACAAAAGTGCCATAAACATTTGGGTCAGGTGACCCGTGGATCAGCCATGGATCACATCACCATCAGCCGCTGTATGCCAGGCACCTGGCTGGGGTTGGGCAGAGCTCTGCAAGCTCTGCTCGAAGGAGCAGCCATCCGTCCGTGCTTCTGTCTGCACCATTAGGCTCCCTGAAGCCCCCGGCAGCCCCCGGCAGCCCGGCTCCGAGCGGACCCTCTGCAGGACGCCGCGGCAGGGCGTGTTCACAACTCTGTATTGGCGCGATCGGCACCATGGGTGATGGTGGGCTCAGTGCTCTGTGTGATGATGACTCCACCACTCCCTGGAGGCATGGTCCACGTGCTCGCTGTTCTGAGAGGTCACAGAGGGAAAGGAGTCCTGGAGAAATGCCGGGGGCAAGAGGCCAGAAGATTCCAGGTGGAAAACTCTGCTGCAGGTGGTGACATCAGTGCAGTCAGGCTAAATCAGCGGATCCTGAGCTCGTCTCCCACCGGGCCTCTGTCCAGCCTGCTGGGCAGAAGCCCCCTTCCTACCTCCATACCCTGTGGGCTACGATGAGTGTGCTAGTTACCCAGGACATTACACATCGGCTGGGCGAGTAGTTGGTGGTGCTGTCTGCTGTTCAGCCTCCTGCCCCACCCCTCCGCCCCCTGAACATTCTCTGGCTGTGACCACACAGGGGTCAGGGCTGGCCAGGGGAAGCAGAGCTGGCGGGCCCCAGAGAAGCTCTCCTAGCTCTCTGACGATCCGAGTGTGATTCATAATGATTGTAGCAGATGAGGCATGAGGCCCATGGCTCAGACTGCAGCTGATGGAGGTCTTTTCCCAAGGAAGCGTGCCCAGCCTCCCAGAGGACAACCCCCACCCCCCGCCTCCCGCCCGGCCGTCTGGCTGGCCTGGGCCGCTCCATTCCCAGCAGTGCCGTCAGTGATGAGCCGCGCATTATCGTGGGGTAGTGGTTCCTGTCCGCCAGCGAACGTCAGAGCCTGCTGCAGCTGCCTCCGTGGCTGGAGAGCCCCGGAAATGGGGATCACAGCGAGCTCGGCGGTCCATTTTTATGCTCATTATTTTATGTATCTGGAAAGTAATGAAAAGATGTGAAAAAGATTGTAATTGCACCAATTTGAAAAATTAAGAATCCAAGGAAGGGGAAGTGGGCAACACCACTGTGAAACGCATCCCACCTCTTCCTGAGATAATCCCTAGTATCAGTTTGGTCATTTACGCAAACCCAGCGGTGCGCTGTGGTGCGCTGTTCAGCCTCTCAGGAAGGAATAAAAGAGCCCTGAATTGTAGGTTTGCTGACTTTGGTGGTGAAATCCCACCATGACCAATTTCAGGTTACTAAAAGTTTAAAATCCAGTTTGCACGATTCTTGAATCTTTAACCATTGGCTTCTCTAAACTCGTGCATGGTCGCAAGTGATCACTTTCCTTTGGAGGGGGGGGCGGGGGAGGAAATTGGAAACCCTTACGCATAGCGGTCTGCATGTCGTTTTCATTTCCTGTGCCGCATACCTCTTCCTCAACCTGCACAAGCTCATTCACTTAGCTCATTTCCCTTGCATAGTGGGGTTTCCGTGAAGCTGCACTGTGCTGCTTCTGGAAGGTTCTTGCAGATTCATTCCACCAGAAGACGGGAGCGTGACGGCAGTTCTTAGTTCAGGGAGGCTGGCCCCTGCACCACTAGCCACATCTTGGAGACTTCTGGCCTCCCCTAAACATATTGTTCTAATAGTCTGCCGGCTGACCGCCTCTGGTGGTCACACTTCCCTTCACTCTCCCTCATCATCAGGGTCCATCGGATAATCTCATCTTTCTTCTAGGGAGCTTTTCCTGCTGTTCCTCTCTTCCCCACGCCTGCTCTCCAAAGCTGGGTAATGTGCTTTTTCCCGGTCCCTTAGAACGCAGGGCTCTCATCTGCGATGCTGGTGGTATTGGTTATTTATTGTGTGATGTGTACAGGTTTCCTGTAAGTAGCAGAGATGCTCTCCCAGGCAGGAGAGCCTCCCTAGTCTCTGGGGCAAGGCCTGTGAGATGTTTACTTTTACCTGGCAGGAGGGACTTTGAGGATGGAATTAAGATGATTCATCCATGGGCCTCTGTGGAGATTATTCTGGACGATGCAGAGAATTTCTTCGGGATCAGAGAGATCCCCTAAAGAGGGATCTGAGAGACGTCCAGTGTGAGGAGGGTTGGCGTATTGCCGGTTCCCATATGTGGGGGCCCAGGTGCGAGGTCTGGCGGCAGAAGGGTGGTCCCCACTGACTGCCAGCAAGGAAATGGGCCCTCAGTCCTAAACCGCAGGGAACCAAATTCACCCAAGGGCATGGATGAGTGAGCTTGGAAGAGGGTCCTCCCCATAGCCGCCCTTCCCCCCACCCAATTAGAACCAGTACCTTGAATCTAGCCCACAAAATCTGGGACCGAGAACCTAGCTGAGCCAACTCGCACGCCTGACGAGGAGACTGAGACAGTCAGTGCGTGTGTGTTGTTTGAAGCCACTGTGTCTGTTTGTCCCGTAGGTGCAAAAAGCTCATGCAGGTTCCAGGCCCTTCTGTTCTGACTTGCCGAGTGTGAGCTCCTTCCCAGGAGACCCTCAAGTCCCTGGTGTGTGTCCTCCTCCAGGCCCAGCCCTGCTCCCCTGGGCTCCGTCCAGGGAGGCGACTCCACCATCTGACACACCCTTCACCTCTCCGCCACCAAGAGTCGCTACTTGGTGGCTTTTCCACCACAATGTGGAGTTCAGCTCCCAAAGTCAGACCCCTGATGCTGCTCTCTAAACCTCCTAGGGGTTCTCCCCAGCTCTAGACCTGCTGCCTCTGCCTGCCCAATCTCGAGAGTGCTGTCTGATCTGCCTTCTGGAGCATGGCTTTGCTCCAGTGACAGCCCTCCCTGGGGGTCCTTTTCCCCTGAGTCAAACACAGACCCCTTGGCTGAGAATTCACAGGCCTCTGCAGCCCGCTTCCCTAGGACTCCCTCTGTGCGCCTGCCTCCCCCTCTTGCCCCCGGCATGCCCCAGCTGTCCCATACTGCAGGCCCCGGCTCATGGGCCAGCGCATCCCTACAGCCTCACCGGGACCCCCAGAGGCCCTGCCCCGGAGCTGTGTGGTGCGCAAGGCCCGGCCCCCACCGGACTGTATATGCTGTTTTCTGGCCTTTCTCCCTGCCCTCCTGCGGTGCCACGGACACGCCATCCGTCACCCGTGCTCACCACCCAGTCGCGGGATGTCCAGGGTGAAGGGGAAGGGCAGTAGGACGCCGAGGGCCCGCCGGCCGTATTAAGCACAGTGCCCGCTGTCAGTCATTACAATGCCTCTTCCGGGAGTATTCCACTGACTCGTCTTGCACTGTTTTATAAGGGTTGTCTCCAAGGTCATCAAGCATCTCCGAGGTGTTTTACCGCATCCTTTCGGTAACAGCACCGATGTTTGCAGGAGCCACTTACAGTGCGTCTGGAGATGGCCCGGACATGGGTGAAGAGTATTTTACTATTTATAGCGCAGGATCAGTGTGACTAATTCTATAGTAGTGAAGACATATTGGCCGTGCATGGGTCATCCTAGATTAGACTATTTAATAGTTACAACAATGCTGAGTTGTTCACACTTTATGGATGAAGAAACAGGCACACAGAGACGAAGTGATTTACCCAAGGTCACACAGCTGGTTAGGAGTAGAGCCCAATCTCCCAGCCACGCAGATACTCTAGAGCCTACAGCGTCACGACCCCTGAGCAGCCACCATTTTGTTCCACCCATCAGAAGGAGAACAGCCTTTTTTTCTGGGTGGACATCGTGAACATGATTGCTGGGGTTCGCTGATTGTTACGATTTTTAACAAGTCATGTGAACAGCAGGCCTTTACCATTTTAAAGGCTTTCCTCCCCATTCTCACACTGAATAATCACAGGGATGTGAGCCTGGTGGCCGTGGCAAGAATGATGTCCCAAGTGAAATGATGAGGTGTGAAGCCGTGAGCTCATGGGATCCCACCGAATCCCCTGGGTGCAGATTCCCCGGGACTCCTCACCCTCCATCCAGTGTCCCTTCTTGCACAAAGAGGGCCCCCTCTAAGTGCTGCTGTCCCCACAGCAGACTGGCAGGCGTAAGCCCCTTGAGGTCTTTGAACAGGCCCAAATTGGAAGTGATATTTTAGAATTTCATTTTGGTCTGTTAGATTTTCCGTTTGTGGGTTCTTCTCCTCTGTCAGGACAGGGAGGCTCTTTTTTTTCTTCCTTACTTCCTTCTTTCCTTCCTTTCTCTCTCTCTCTTTCTTTTTCTTTCTTTCTTCTCTTTATCCCCAAGTTGGGGAAACGTGGAGTAGGAAGGGAAAGAAATTAAAAAAAAAAAAAAAAAGCAATCAAAAAAAAAAACCAACAACTTTTCCTTATCCCACCCTAGGGAAGCTTGCCAAAGAGTGCGTCCTGTCAGCTGCTGGCTGGACGCCCGTCCCCATCCTCAAAAGCCACGTCCGCAGAGAACGTTCTGGAGAGCCAGAGCCAGCACACAGCCCGGGGTCCTCCCTAGCAGCCCCGGGCATTGACTGCAGGCCGCCGACCCCTCCTTGGAATGTGCCTTCAAAAACAGCATCTCCTTGGCTCCAGAACACCCTTTTGCTGGGAAGCAGCATATTTCCTATTCCCAGTTCGAACCCCCCCCCCCACCATTACTTATAATAACTACACAGGAAGTTCCTTTCCCTCCAGTAAAGATGGTCATCACGTTTTTCAGACTGGATGTTGACGTTCTGTTCAGTCCCTAAGGGCCTTGAAACAGGCGCATGAATCACACTTTAGAGGAGGTGAGAGATCAAGCTCTATCTAGACTAGACGAGACAGAAGTTCAAGTACAGGGCTGGCCCATAGACAGGCTGTGTAGCCACAGGCAAGTTGCTTAACCTCTCTGGGGCTCCTTCAGTTCCTTGTCTGCAAAAGTGGGGCAGTGGACGGCAGGTAGGCGTGGTCCTAGCAAGGCTATGGAGACCCAAGGAAGGCATGTTCCTTGCCTGGGTGTGTGCACACAGTAGGCCCTGGGGTAGCTGCCTTCCTCGTGGTACCCCCTTTTAGGTGGGTGGCTTGACAGGAAGTGTAGTGGAGACTGGCATGAAGAGGCTGTCAGAAAAAAATGAGAGGCAACGTGCATAAGCCATTTCCCATCACAAAGGATCAGAGAAAGGACTTACTGATCTTAACAGTTTTGCTCTAAGGTACTGGGGCCACAGGCAAGCTCAGGAACTTGAGTCCCGTCTTTATAAGGGTGCCACCCGCTAGGCTGGGGCGTCTGGTGGTGGACAGCACCCCCAGGCGGGATTCATGCTCCTGTGCGACCACGGCATGGGGGCGGGGAACGTGGGCTCTGGGGTCTGCACGTCTGCTGACACTTCTGGATGCCACAGCTCCCTAGTTCTGGGACTCTGGACACTTCAGCTTCTCTAAATTCTCTGTGCCTTATTTTTCTCACCTGAAAAAGATAAGCGGTAAAAATACCCGCTGCCTCCTATTACGGAGAGGCGGAGATTCGTGCTGAGCACTGGAAGCCCAGAAGCGGTGCTCGCCCTGTGGGGCGTGAACACCGCCAGCTGCTGTGACTACAGACCCGCCCCTCGCTCGGCACCACGTGCTCGTGATGAGTGTGTGCGGCGTGTGTGCACGTGCATGGGTGTTGTAGGCACTCCGGTTTCCGCACTCGAATGTGAGTACTCAGTGGCCTTGGGCGCCTGGGGTCTCTGCCGGGCATGCACTGATCTGACAGCCACGTTCCTTCATCTGTCTTGGGGAGAAGGGGTTCAGAGTGTGATCTGAGGAGAAGCTGCAGCAGAGGTTCCTGGGGCGTTCGTGAAGAACACCAGCTCCTGAGCCCCAGCCCAGAACCACTGACTCTGGGGTTGGACACGAGCTGCGATCCCTAATGGGCCTTTTTCTCTCTGGTCTCCAGCCAGCAGAGACAGCAGAGCTGCAGACCCTGTACAGAGGTGGTTTATTGCTGCGTGTTCTCCTTATCCCCAGTAAAACGAGGACATTTTGGGGTGGGGAACAGGGGAGGACAATTAACATGGAGACTTTGCTTGACCTTTATCCTGGGTTTATGGAGCTTGGAAGATTGCCTTCCTTTCTTTGGGACTGCGTAACTCACACACTCTTTCCCCCAAATAGGGCTGCCAGTTGGTTCCAGCTATTTTAACTAACTCCGTGCTGTTTGCCCTCATTCTGTATCAAGGAGAGAAGACAGTTTGGGGGAGGGGGTACCTGGGTGGCTCAGTCAGTTAAGCAGCTGCATTCCACTCAGGTCATGATCTCAGGATTCTGGGATCAAGCTCCACGTCGGGCTCCCTACTAAGCAGGAAACCTGCTTCTCCCTCTCCCTGCTGCCCCAAGCTTGTGCTCTCTCTACCTCCCTCTTTTTCTCAAAAAAAAAAAAAAAAAAAAAGTTTGGTCACCAGACCTGGGTGACATCGTTCCCAGGCATCGTCGGTGCTCTGCACACTCGGCAGGGCCGTCGGTACCTGGGACACACTGACGTCTCCCCTGGCGGGGGACCCAGCTGCCGCATCAGGCCAGCGGCTCTCATGTTGCAGACGATCCGTGACGCAGTTGTAGGTCTCCTGCCTTTAGCACGGTGGTCAGTGGATTGCACCCCTGGCCCGTGCTCTTTCCCCATGCCCTGTATCTCGGACCCTGGGCTCGATTCTCTGACTCACGTTTGCCCAACACAAGCAGATTCAGATAACTGCAAAGAGAGCTCTGAAGAAGCGTCTCCGTTTACACGGAGGGGCCTCCGTCCTCACCAAAAGGACATTTCTGGGCGAGCCTTGAGGAGGAGCGACACCCAGAACATTGCCAAGGCTCTATTCAGTTCTCGTTGAGACCAG
This sequence comes from Meles meles, assembly GCF_922984935.1. Classification (NCBI taxonomy): domain Eukaryota; kingdom Metazoa; phylum Chordata; class Mammalia; order Carnivora; family Mustelidae; genus Meles; species Meles meles. The sequence continues at coordinate 13,310,853 of NC_060066.1, read as the reverse complement.
CCAACTCCCAGACCCTTGAGTGAGCCCCACAGAGGTCACAAGAGCCACCTGACTGGCCTCCCAGACACAGGGACTTAGTGTCTATGCCATGGAGCTTTCGTTGTTACACAGCTTTTTTTTTTCCCTCGGTGGTAGATATGATGGGAACATCAATAACAACTAACAGATGACTTGAACTCTGCCGAGGGCAGGGGTTGCCATAGCACTGCTTGCCTTCCCCGGTCCTTCTCATCCTTGTGGACTATTTGAGCAATCTGATAGGGGAAAACCGTTAGGAAAGCCCCCTGTGCACTTCCAGCTTGCTGCTGGCCCCCTCTCTACTCAGAATCTCTCTGATCGGTGGGATCCATACCGTCCTCCTTTGTTTGGTTTCCCACAGGAGCAGCGGTGCCATTGCTGGACATGCGTGGAGGGAGTGAGGCAGTGAATCAGAGCAGGAGAGACAATATGAAAGTGTGCACGTGTGTGTTGGGAGTGCAGTAGCTCAGGTCCTGGTTGTATGTAAGAAAGTGAGAGATCAGTAAGGCTCTTTTGATCCGGTGAGGACTTTGGGTCCCAACCCCCAGAGCAAGCCTGTTCTCTTCCTCAGAAGGAAAATGATTGGACATAAATACTATCATTTAAAAACCTACCGTGGGTGCGGAGGGTCTAGCAGCCCCCGATTTGGGGCACTTGCTCCACACTTGGCCCCTTTGGCCATTTTCATTTGTTTCTCACCAAGAGACTGCAGGGAGGAATTGCCCTTCCCACCTTGAAGACAAAGAAACAGCTCAGAGACATCAAATGGATTCCCACGGCCACACAGCGAAGAAGGTAGCAGCACAAATGTTGATGTCCAGGGCCTCCTGACAGCAAAGACAGCTTCTTTTCCACCCCATCACGCCCTGCAGGGATCTCAGCAGGCTACCGGCCTGAGCCCATCATTGTGTCCATGAGGAAGTCCGTCCCCAAGAGCAGAGACCTGGCTTGCCCTGGCCATGCACTGTGAGCAGGTTATCTGACACCCTTCTGGGCCCTGCGGTGTGTCTGGAGGAGATCTCATGGGTCAGTGGCATCACTGAAATGCCCTGATAGGTTCCCAGCGAAGGCATTAGCAGTTTCCAGGTGTGCACCTCACCTCCTGGAAACAGGCACTAAGACGCCCAGCTTGCCAGAGCCTCTGGGCCCCTGCTGTTTTCACCCCACCGAGAGGCTGCGGAGGGAAGCCCCCACTCTGGGCATCAGGGAGTGAGAGCGGGACCAGGGCCAGGGCGCGGGCTTGTGCTGGCTGGGCCGGATGAGGCGGGAGCAGCGGGCAGAAGCCCTGCTTGGCTAGCTGCCCCGGGCACCTGCTATCCTCCTCTGTTTGCTCAGCGAGTTGGGAGAGGAAGCAGGATGCTTTCCGTTGGGCCCTGGGCGTTCCGGGCCTCGGGGGCCAGCTGCTGGGGCTGGCAGCTTCTCCAGAGACCTGTCTCTTGGCCTCTCTGTACCTCGCTCTCTCAGCTACCTGACAGGCAGGTGATAATCCCACCACCGTCTAACGTGACCCTGGGGTAAGGTAGGAGGCCCCCCCGCTGGTGTGCACGGAACAAACACTGGCAAGGGGCCCAGAAGCTCGGCATCAGGCCCCCTTCAGGCCCTGGAGGGAGCCAGGCCCCTGCTGGCAGCATCCCAGCCCCTTCAAGTGTCTGGCCTCCCACCATCCCAGCCCCTCTGCCACATCAAGAAGTATTTGCTGCAGTTCTGGCCAGGAGAGCACCTCCGGTAACACACTGGCCGCCTTTGATTAGACATTAGCAATGATTTAAATTCACCCAGAATTTCAGGGCAGCTCTCTTCCTGTCAGAACTGTGAGAGAAATGGGTTCCGAGGTCCCTTCTTACGCGGCATTGCCATAACCAGCACGCGGAGAGCTTTCTGGCTTGCAAAGACTCACTGGTATCAGTGCACGTCCAGTCCCTCACACCCTGGGGACGAAGCATGGCCACCCACTTCCTACAGGTCAGGCGTCTGAGGCCAGGAGACTTTCTGCGCTGCCCAGTTCTTACAGGTAGAACGAGACTGGAAGCCAGGTCTTCCCCCTAAAGGTCTAGGCTTCTGTCTAATTCCCTTTGGCATTTGCGTAATGCCACTGAAATCAAAAAAGCCATGGGTTTTTAACTCCAGGGAGTTTGCTCTCAAATAAGGTCAGAGTAGAAAGAAATGAACTAGTATTTCCCTGAGGTACTTCTTGTCTAGGCTCTGCTGTGTGGTGTCTCATCTATTCTTCTGAGCAGGTTTTATGCGCCCCCATAGTGCACCCAAGACAGCCTGGGCATCCCGAGGTGAAAGGTTTTTCCCCAAGTTCCACAGTAAGTAGAGGCAGCTGGTTGAGGCAGGCCTCCCTGCCTCCAGAGGCTCGCTATTCCTCTCAGCGTGCTGTGCAGGCTTGCCAGGACCGGCAGGGGTTAGGGGGCCCTTTTCCTGCTGGCTCTTTTCCCCTGCAGGGACTGTGTCCTTCCAGCCTCTTTGCTACCCCCCGTCCAGAGCCAGGGGTCTGTGGTATGGAAGGACAGACCTCCATGAGCCCCTGCTCCATGACCCTCACTCACCTAGCGAAGGGGGATATGATGGGCCCCTGCCTCCTCGGCCTGTGCTCCAAAGCTCTGGTCCTATCTGGCCACTCCTGGTTCCCCTCTCTGTTCCCTCATCACCCTGAGCTCTCCTGTGTGACCTGCTGTGACCCTTGATTGCAAGCTGCTCTGCATGGTACCCCCGGTTTCCTTTATGTGTGGCTGTCATCTCCAGGGAGAACAGGAGGACCCCTCCGGCAGGGACCAGGCATGACCTTGTCTTTGGAACGGGCTGGAAAGTCGGGGCACTGAGATGGTGGGATCCCAGTTCCCTGCCTGTGTGGCTGAGGGCAAGGTGTGCATTATCTCCCCAGTTAAGCGACTACTTCCTTATCCCTGATGTTCTCTTATGACAGTTACAATGGACCCAGGTGTCTGGGTGCTTAGACAATCCCAGCCTCTCTCACTCCACGTGGCGGTGATTCCCTGGGAGCCAGTGAGACACAGTTGGAGGAGACTTCTCCTGGAGACAGGAGTCCCCTGCTGCATCATGGGCTTTCCCGCACCTGCCAGCATGCTGATGTGCTTGGCTGCCAGTGACATTGACCAAAGAGACTCTGTGTGCCAAGCACAGAGGCTTGGGGTGAACCCCTGCCGGAGGTCACAATTGTGGATGGAGTCAGGAAGGGAGCCCAGGCCTTCTGTCTGTGGGTCCCACGTGGGCACCTAACTGCTGTGCCATGGGACAAGGCTCTCCCCAGCCCTCACCCCAAGGGACCCAGGCCTGTAGGAGCTTCCACCAAGCAGGGTCACTGAGACGGGACCCGTGTCATTCCGGCTCATGGCTGGTCCTTGGCACTCCTGAGTGTCTGGCTCATAGTGGGTGTTGGTCCACGTTGGGGAAGTGGAGAAATGAGCGAATGAGTTCTCTGAAGTCTATAGATGCCTACTTGAGCCCTGGGGGTTCCTAACAGGCACAAGGGGCTGCTCCCGGCTACCGCCACCTGCCTCCCCCACCTTCAGGTTCCTCACTGTGCGGGCGCCCTGCTGGGACCTCCTGCTGGCTGTTCAGTGCCAACTTCACCTCGCATGGCTTGCCGCAGCCCTCCCTCCGCCGCCTCCCCTTTCCCGCCCTCCGTCCCGCCACAGGCTCCTGCCAGACCAGCCCACATGGCCTCCTTTTGTTCTCCCATCTCCATCTCAGGCAAGCCAGCCTAGCCCGGGCCCCCAGCTTGCTTGGCACAGCCCTTGAAGCCTTGACAGCCAGTGGAGCTGGCCCGAGTACACAGGGGCCGGGGCTGGAGCTGGGGCCAGGGCAGGGCCCCGGGAGGCTCCTGCCCACCTTGCCACCTCCCTGGGCCTGGCTGTTCCGGCACCCAGTCCTGCAGGGACAACAGGGCCTGGATGTTTGCCTTGATTGTCACGGACCTTTATCCAGGGTTGCTGGCTGGACTGTTCCCACAGCCCAGAGTCCTTTCCCAGGCCTTTCCTGTAGTAAAGCCCAGCTCTGGTCCCCACAGAAGAGAGCGAGCATTCAGCGGGAACAGCCTGGCTGGGTTCTCAGCTCTCTAGGTGGGGTGGGGAGCAGAAACACAGGCTTTGGCTACACACATAGCTTGAGCATCTCACTCTACCGTGGCTAGCTGTGGGGCTTACCTGTTTTGTGCCTCACTTTCTCTTCTGTACACAGGGAGAACAGAACATCCATCCAGTGCATTGATGTCCAGGGAGGAGGGATGAAGTGCTGATGGTCAGCACACTAAACACTGGATAAGCGGTTGTTGGGATGTGTCATCGTTATTGGTGATGTTCCTCGAGTTTGCTGAGCCTTTGAGCACTGGACAGAGCCAGAGCCGGTACCTGAGCCCAGCTTGCCCTCTGGGGGCCTGGGCTGATTCCCTGTCCCGTCAGGCACCTGCCAGGTTTGCCCAGGTGCTTGGGGGACAGCTGACACCCAGACACTTGTCCGTGGAGGTGTCTGTGGTTCCCTGAGGCAGACTTAGCAAGAAGATGCATTCCATCAAAACAGGGGCCAAGTCTGCCGGCCTCACTCTTGTATCCCCAGTACCTGTCATGTGAGCGCCCTGTTACCAGTCATTGAGTGAATGAACCACACTGTCTGCTTCCCTTTGATCCTGGTCTTCTTGCTCACACCTCAAACTGGCGTTCAGCACGTCTCCGCACGCACCCCCCGCACTAGCTTGTGTACTCCTGAGGACAGCACCAGGTGAGACTAGCTTTTTTTTTTTTTTTTCCTTTTAAGATTTTATTTATTTGAGAGAGAAAGAGGGAGAGTGAGAGGGACTAGCAGACTCCCTGTTGAGCAGGGAGCCCAATGCAGAGCTTGATCCTAGGACCCTGAGATCATGACCTAAGCAGAAGGCAGACGCTTAACCAACTGAGCCCCCCAGGCACCCGGGATCAGATTAGCTCTGAATCCCTCAGCCAAAGGGCCTGGAGCAGGTGCTCGGTACTTGAATATTGGAGAGTGGATGCAGGGACCTCTGCACTCTGGATTCCAGGCAGTGCCCTCACCACAGAGCTTTTCTGAACCCTTTCCTCAAATGCAGAGATCAAGTTCCATGGCTCCATCAGTTGCCAGCGATCCACCTGTCACCATGGGTCCAGGAGCAAGCTAGCCATAGGGCCCTGCCTGGCTCACCTGGGCTGTTCCAGAGCAGACCATGCAGCTGAGGGTTCAGTAACACCTGAAGTGGTTATAAGGCCAGGCACCTCCTCTTTGCAAGTCTCCCGGGCTGCCTGGTTGGGGGTTGAGGGCTGGAGGGGAGGGACCTTGGCACGGCTGCTCCTAGTAGTTGCTGCCAGCAGAGCCTCTGATGCCATGGAGTGCCTGCCCAGCCGAGTGCACCATAGAGGACGAAAGCTGCAGAAGCAGCTCAAGTGAAACGAGAACAGCCTGGGAACTGGCAAAGAGCTTATCAGCCTCCATCCTGGTTGTCACGGCAGGTGTGGTAAGGTGTGGGGGCACGCTCTGGGGACTTGCTGTGGCCTGCCCATCGCCTGGGACCCTGGGGTAACAGGCGCTGCATTGCCTTCAGATCGAGGCAAGTCCCTTGACGCTTCCCAGAGCCCTCGTGAGGATTCCAGGAGGTGAGATGCTGAACGTGCCTGCTGTGTGGTTGTCTAACCATCGTACGAACGGCAGCCCCAAGAGGGCAGCGAACCGCACGGCGCCTCCACCACGTGCCAAACACCGTTTCAACTGCTTTGTGTGTATTAACTCGTGTGACCTTCATGATGACACTGTGAGGAGGGAGTGCAATGATCTCCGTTTTATAGATGCGAAAACGGAAGCTCAGAGGTGTTGACTTTGGCCGGCTCCCTCGGGATGGTGGGCTGACGCTCTGCCATCAATCCCACGGTGATCGCAGATCCTCTTGTGAACGTAGTGGGGTCACAGCTCCCTTCACCAAGGGCAAGCACTTGTCTCATTTGATCTGCACGGTGGCCCTCAAAGGTCCTTATTATTACTCTCATCCTACAGATTGAATTTAAGACTTAGTGACCCAGTAATGCCGCGTATCAAGCAACAGCATCTCACTGTTCTGATAATAAGCATTTATTGCTTGCAAATCTGGGCTGGTTGGCTGAGCGGCTCTGCTGATCTTGGCTGGACATGCCCCATGTCTGGGCTTGGCTGTGGTCGGTCTGTCTAGTCTCTGTGGGGTGACTGGAACTGTCTCAACTCTACTCTGTGTGTCTTTCATCTCCTGGGCCCAGCAGACTAGCCTGCCAATGTCCTGAAAACTGGCACTTCATGTAAGGGTGGAAGTCAGCACTGTGATTCCTGGGGCTTCACGAGCAGGGCCACTTTCTCAAGGTCGCCAGCCAAGAAGCGGCTCAGCCACAAATGACTGTCCTCAGCCTGTCTCTCGCGTGCGTGTGTGGAGGAGCCCAGACCTGGACCCAGGTCCGACTCAGGAGGAGTGCGCAGCTAGTTTGCAGACTCAGTGTTTCTTGGAGGCTGGATGCTGGGAGGAAAAGATGCTGTAGGACAGAAAAACAGTGACCCTTTTCTTCCAAGGGGTGAGGAGAGCCTCTGGTTCCCCACAGTCTTCCCTCTGGGTAGCTAACCCCATAGACCATAGTAGATGGTTCCCTTGAGACCCCAGATTCTCTGTTGAGACCCTTGGGACAGGGGGCTTCCCAAACAGCCGTGACATGGAGCAGCAAGGCCTGTCAGCCATAAAACAGCCATAGTGCGGGGCTGGGGCCTCACCCATTAAATAGCCAGCCTTGAGGATCAAAACCAAGTCAGGGATCTGATTCTGAAAATGGCTTCAGAGGAAGGGATTCCTCATTGTATGGTTGGAGCTGTGGCTCCTCCTCCTCTGTCCCCTTCACCCATGGCCCAGTCCCAAGGAATAAACATGCCAAATGCAGTCTTTGAGCTCTGTCTCAGAGGCCCTTCCCCGAGGAGCCCTGTCCTCTACCCCGCTGCCCTGGACCCCTCGCCATGCTTTGCTTGCTTTCCCAGACCAAGGTGCGTGTCTGAGGGGACTGCTGGGAGGCCAGACTGGAAGGCTGGGCAGCCGCCTACTTCGACGGCTCACCTCCCTAGCGGGAGGAGGCATTACCATCTCTGCCTCTTTTTGCCTTGACCTTTGGCCTGAAAAAGGCCCAGTGCAGAGCCTCAAACAGGGAAGATAGAAACAAGAGACCACCCCCTCCCTCCTCCTCTTCCTCCTCTTTCTTCCCTTCCTTCACTCCACTCTGCATAGTCTGTGCCGAACATCAACCCAGGTGTGTATTCCTCCCGGTGAGCTAAAGGTTTATGAAGAAGATCCCTTTGCCTGTAAGAACTCCAGTATTCTCTCCTCCCTGGAGAAGTCTTCATCCTTCAGGACCTCAGAGCAGAGCCCACTTCTCCGTGAGACTCTCGTCACCCTCGCAGCTGGGGCCGCCGACCTCTGTGTCAGGGCGCCGCCTCAGCAGGACACCGTCCCGGGCCACAGAGCGCTGCCAGCACTGGTCAGGTTTATCTCTGTGTGTGCGTGTGTGTGCGCGTGCGTGCGTGTGTGTGTCTGCGTGTGTGTGTGTGCGCGTGTGTGTCCACCAAGCCCTCTGAGGACAGTGACAGTAGCTCCATCATCTTTCTTTCCCCGGGGTCCGCCCCTGGGCCGAGCACCTGGAGATGTCACTTCCTTGAGCAGAGTGGCTCCATGAATGTGACGGCAAGTGGGTTACTGTCGGGTCAGCAGAGGGCTTGGGCTCCACATCCTGAGCTCCGAGTTAGAAGCTGGAAAGCCCTCCTGTCACACCAGCTACAGACAAAGCCTGTGGCTCCAGGGACACGGTTTAACCCTCATGCTTGGCAGATTTGTGCCCTCGCGGAAAGAGCCCGGCCTGAGAATTCGACAGACTCAGAAATCCTCTCTCTGCCTTTTCCCGGCTGGTGACTTTTGCCTTGTGCCTCTATTTCCACACCTATGAAATGAGCAGAAACAAGTGTTTCCTTCCCCCGTATAGCTGAAAAGAATAGAGATCATTGTTTGCAAAGCTCAGGCGTGAGCTGCAGCTCGCATTGCGGCAGGCTTTGTCCTGAGAAGGGACCACTTCTACGGTTTCTTGGCAGGGGAGAGGAGGGCGGGGCGGGGGTGGGGTGGGCACCGGAGGCGTTTCGCGGGGAAGCGGCAGTTACCTGGAGGCTTCCGGAGGTGTCATTTCTCTTGCAGTGAAAGTGCCTGCATCGAACACAGCAGCGAGCCAGCTGGCCGCTCCAGCCCTGCCTGGATTCCCAGGAAGTCCGCAGGAAGGAGCTGCCTGCTGCCCCCCGGCCTGCTGTGTAGACAGCAGTAGCTGTGGGAACACACAGGGATGGGAAAGCAAACACACTGCGCACCGGGGATTCCGTCCTTGGGCCAGGAAGGAGCCAATACTTGGCAGTTTGTAAGTGTGCCCAGGGGCCGCACAGATGTTAGTGAAACCTCCTCTCACCCTCGCCCTTGTGGGGGATCAGGGATGATGCAGACTTTGGGACTGTGCACCCACGCTGGGCCCTCCTTTCTTCTTCCCTGCTTTCCTTCTTCTGCATCTCCTGGGCACGTACCGTCTAGCGGGCATCATGCTGTATGCTGGCGCTAGGAGGCAGGGTGACACGTGGTGTGGGACAAAGGCATGTCAACACATGTGGTTCGCTCCATCACGGGCCCCCAAAGATCTCTACATCCAAATCTCCAGAACCTGTGCCTGCCACTTTGCAGGGCAGAAGGGATTTTGGCAGAAATGATTAAGTAAGGATCTTGAGATTATCCTGGCATATCTAGGAGGAGCTAATGTAATCTTTTTTTTTTAATTTTTTAAGATTATGTGTTTATTTATTTGAGAGAGAATGAGAGAGAGCACAAGAGGGGAGGGGGCAGAGGGAGAAGCAAACTCCCTGCTGAGCAAGGAGCCCGACACGGGACTTGACCCCAGGACTCCGGGACCACGAGCTGAGCTGAAGGCAGTTGCCCAACCAACTGAGCCACCCAGGCACCCAGATCTAATGTAGTCTTAAGTGTTCCTAGGAGAGGGAAGCAGAGGGAAATGTGACCCTGTGACCATGGAAACCGAATGAAGTGATGTAGTCAGGAGCCCAGGAATGCCCGCAGCTTCCAGAAGTGGGAGAAATGAGGACCATATTTTCCCTTGGAGTCTCCAGAAGGACCAGCTTGGCTGACCCCTTGATTTTAGTGCCTTAAGACTTGTTTTGGTCTCCCGACCTTCAGAACTGTAAGAGAATGAATTTGTGCTGTTTTTTAGCCATGATGTGGGTGGTAATTTGTTACAGCAGCAACAGGGAAACTCATAGGACAGATCATTGCCATACCGTATGATGATGAAGGAAGGAACCCATAGTGGCTCAGTGGTTCAGAGCAAGATTCCTGGAGTCCCAAAGCCCTGGTTTAAGTCTGTTTCCACCTTCCATTGGTTGAGGGGCCTTTTGGTACATCACTTTTCAAAGCTTCTCATCCCTGCCATGTGCCTCCTCCTTCGTCAGCAGGATGCTGGGTATGGGAGAGGCACCCAGTGGGGCTGCCCGAGTGCAGGGATACAGCTGGGGAGGCTCCTGGGCTGGCCCTTTTGATAGGGGATGGCTAAAGCCCATGGGTTTTCTTGGCCCCTGATCTTCCCAGGGTAGTGCAATTCACAGAAATGCCCAGTTTTTCCTTTTAAGCTACTCTTGAATATGTATCTCACCCCTGCTATGTGCTCGGCATCGTAGGGGTGAGCAGAGTGTGTGGAGCTGCCTCAGGCCATCCAGGTGCCCCGAGTTGGGGCTCCTTCCTTGGCACAGTCCGTGTTGATGCTGCTCGGGATTATCTGCTGCAGACCCCTGTCGGGATTCTCCCTTGGCAACGGGCCACCTGGATCCCTTTTCTCATGGCAGAGTCCGCTGCATCATTCCAGGGACGCAGGGATCGAGGAACCCCAGGCAGTGGGCGGAGCTCAGGCTGCTCAGAACCAGGCATTCCTGGGGGTTCTGTGGTAGCCACACTCCTGAGAAATTGGAGCCCTTGTGCCCATATTACAGATTGTGCTCTGTAGCGCTGTGACTGGGTAACACCGTTTCTCCTTTAATCCCACACATCCGTTCAGAGTCGAGGGATTTTTCTCGCTGCTTGCACCAGGGAAAGCTGAGGAACAGAGAGGATGACTTGCCTGTGGTCACAAAGAGGTTAAGAGGTGATCCCAGATGTGATTTTGGAGTTTATACTCTTTGGTTCTGTAATAGATTTAGGGGAGAATGGAAGGGTTTGCATTGATTTGCTTTGCTGTAGTGTATCTCCGCCCCTGTACCCCACTACCCCCCGCTGTAAATAATGTGTCTTTGTCTCCCTGTTGTTATCACAGTCTGCTTGCATTCTTGCCACCATGTCAGCAGGGGTGTTGGCGAGTGAGCAGGCAGCCTGGAAACATCTGGGTCGTAAGATGCGTCCATCTAGAGGGTAGAGCTCATTGCAGTTTTAGCATACGTACCAGCTGAGCTAGGGAGCCCACAAAGAGAAGGAGCCTCCAGCCAGCCCAGATTCTTGGTCCCCGGCCCTTCATCTTGTGCCTACATGACGCTCTCTGAGAGGTGACGACGACACGCAGCCCCTGTGTTCACACCGGAGCATGAGATCAGGGCTTGCAGTGAGGTTCTGTTGGCTGGTGGGAGAGTGCAGTCTGCTCCAGGGCAGAGAAGGTGCTAGGCGGTTCGGTGAATATCCACTCTGTTCCCAGGCTGTGTTCCCAGGCCTTCCCCATAGGCTGCCCCGTTAAGCTCTGCCCCACCCCAGGCAGACTTTTCACCCCTATTTCTCAGGTGAAGCAACCCCAAGCCCGGAAACTTAAGTATTTGTCAAAGCATTTACCGAAGGGGCAGAGGAGCTAGGATTCACCTGGGATCCTCCTGACTCCTCAGACCCTCCTTTATGCACTCTGAGCAGCGCGCTGATGTTAGAAAAGGCAGTTCAGATGCTTAACTGGAAAATGGGAGCAATGTAAAATACAATGGACCTTACCTATTTACACTAATTAAATGAGGAAACAAGTTCAACATTGCCATCCATTGCTGTAATGAGGCCAGAGGACAGCAGGTGCGTGGATGGGGTGCCTGTGGCCGTTGGTAGGACGTTTGGAATGGGTTTTGTTAGCGTAGTATGCAGAAATACCTTGATGGTGTCTGCATCTTTTCATGCCATTTGCCAGTTGTATCCTAAGGGGATAATTCGAAGGAAGAAAAAAAAGCCTATTTTGTGCAAATGTCTATTAAATCATGATTTTTTTTTGATGATGGAAAATTTCAAGCATCCAGGGAAATAGAGAGACTGCTATAATGAACACCTATATACACCCCTTCCCCGTTTTAACAATTACCAACGTTTGCTTTATTTACTTCATCTTTTTGTTTTCAAAATATTTTCAAATAACTGATAAGACATCATGATATTTCATTTCCAGGTATTTCAGAGTAACTTCAGTTATGAAAATGAAAAGTTGAAACCAAACTTGATTAAATGGAGACTGTTGAGATAAATATGATTACCCACCTGGTCCAATATTTTGAGACCGTTAAAATTACCATTTTGAAGTTCCTATTACAAGCTTTCTTAGAGCTCGACACTTTGCCTTTTTATAGGACTTACCAGAGTTTCAAATAAGGTCATTGTTTTGTTGTTTAATTAAGGTCTTTTTCCCTTACTTCTTTGGTGGTGACAGTGTCCTCTTTGCTCACCATTTTGTCTTGACTGCCCATGAAGGTGCCTGGCAGATAGCAGGTGTAAAATAAAATTGGTTGAATGAATGCCAGACGAGCATTTTGAGATCCTTGAAATGACATGCTGAGTGATGCAGGCAGAGCACATCATCTCATATGAGTACAATGTGCAAATGTGTGGGCATGTAGATGACTTCCAGAAAGGCCACTTTGGGAATTTCAAGTTTTCATGCCAGCGTGATGGGAGATACTGGCGGGATTTGCTTTCCTGCTATGATTTCTGTCACGTGGCTGTAAGAGTGCGGAGTCCATCAGCCACCACTGTGCATTCCACTTACTCTGTGCGGTGCAGGAGAGAAGGAACGGGGGCCTGCCGTGGGAAGCCTCGGCTTCGAAGCTCCCACTTCCCTACCTCACCATGGGTCCCTGGGCAAGCGCCGACCCTCACAGAGCTGAGTTCCTGCAGCTTGCAAGTGTGGGAGTGGTTCCCGCTCCTCTGCATGTCTGTAATCGGGAGTTGTCATGCACGGTGCACAGACATGGGCGAATGCTGCAAAATGTTGCCTGAGCCGGCACCTCCCAGTCTTCCCCACCATGACGCTCGGTCCTGCAGCTGCCCTGATCCCCCCCGACAGAGAGCCCGCGAGCAGATCCACTGAGTGTACTGTGCAGTGAGGGTTGTCTTAGGTGTCCATCTGGAAATCCCTGCTGGTCGTAGACAGGAAGGTGATGGCTAATTAACTCTGAGAGCTTCCTGCATGCTCACCCATCTCACTTACTGACGAGTCCATCAGTCATCCAGCGGTATTTACTGCGCTGGGCCAGTGTGTTCATTAGCCCTTGGCAGCTGCCCACTCTGCCCAGACTCTGGGTTTTTAAGTGGCATTAGAGTCTGTGGACATCTGGTCCTTGGGGTCACAGGGACATGAAGGTGGTTCAGCCAGGGGATAAGGGCCAGGATCATTACGTTCCAAGGAGAACTTTTAGTAGAGGAATCCTGGCTGACGCTCCCCCTCTCCTTTCTTCCAAAGGATCTGCTCAGGATGTTAGAGCCCACGTGGGTTTCCCACGGTGGCCATAACAAAGCACCACAAATTTGGCTTACACAACGGAATTTCATTCCCTCACAGTTCTGGAGGCCAGAAGTCCCAAGGCAAGTCCCAAATCAAGTTAGGAAGACCCCAGTCTCCCTCCAAAGGCTCTAGCGGAGGATCTTTCCTTGCCTCTTCCTGGATTCTGGTGTAGCTAAGAATCCTGTAGCTCTGAGTCCTTGGCTTGTGGACTCTATCCTGGACTTCTCCCCTGTGTGTGTGTGTATCAATCTCTGCACCTCTCTCTCCTCCTAAGAGCACCAGTTCCTGGATTTAGGGCCACGCTAAATCCGCTATACCTTATCTTAACCCGATAGCATCTGCAAAGAACCCATTTCAAGACAAGATCGCATTCATAGGTACTCGGGGTTAGGATTTCAGAATATCTTTTGGGGGGATACAGTTCAACCTGTAACAGAGCCCAAAGCAAAAGCAGTGCGTTTTGCTCCTGATGGCCATTGCTAGTCCCCGAAGGAGCTCTGCCTAGCGTGTGTATAGATGGACAAATTTTTCACGTGGTACTTGGATGGGTCCCTTCTTGCTCATCATCCTTTTTGATTGTATAATAACCCTATCGTGCATGTGTTCAGGCACACAAAACATATTTTGGGGCCACCTACTGTGAGCCCTCACCTATGCCTGGTTCTGGAATAGAAGGATATAAAAGGCCAGGGATTTTCAGTTGGTCAAAAGTCTGCCAGAAGCTGCCCCTTCCTTTCCAGCCTATACACGCTGAGCAGCGGTCCCTAGTCACGGCCATCAGAAATGCCTTTGGCCACTGCCAGATGTTCCCTGGGGGGTGAGGGACCACAGCTTCCTCCATTAGGAACCACTGGTATAGCCCAGCGAGGCCCCGCCTTTGCAACTCCAGAAATCCCTTTTGCTGATTCGCTCTCCTTGTTAGACAATTGTTTCAAATAAACAGACTTCACTTGTCTGGGAATCGTTTGCCCACCTTCTTACCTAAAACCCACTTTCTTACCTAAAAATAATCCACCCATTGGTGTTTCTGATCCTTGCAACTGGACGGAGTTAGTACTACATTCTGGCCAGTATCAAGCAGAGAAACTTGACGTTTGGTGAGCTCTCTGTGGCCTTATTGAAAATGAAACAGAAGGTGCAGTTTCCGGTAGAATTTCTGACCAGCTGAAAAACAGCCCAAATACCCGCAGTGACGAATCACTGATATGAACTTCCTCCACCGCCTGAAATCACATTTTGGATCCAGTGTCTGTGGACGGTTCCTTAGAGCTCCAGATTTCTCTAGGAATCTCCATCCTGTCTCCCTCTCATACGCCTGAAGGGTGTTATTATTCAGTGCAGATTTATTCAGCGCTCACCACGGGGCTGGTGCTTCGTGGGGTGCAAGGATGCCGTGGGGACCAGCGCTCGCGGCCACAGCAGGAACAGGACCCGTAGTGACCATCAGGAGACTGTGGGAGAAACAGTCGAAATCCCCGCAGTGCCCAGTGCTGAGACAGAGGCGCAGCCCTTTGCCGGGCTCGAGGGCGGGGCTCTCTGGAATTGCAAGACCCTGTAAGTAATCAGGTCACCCTCTCGCCTTCTTCCCGCTCAGCCTTAGCTTGGCCCCCTTCAGAGCCCCGTTCCCATCAGTTGCCCCTCTAGGGACAGTCTTGTCATGGCTTAGAACATGCTCTGTAGCAGACAGTGTCCTGCTAACCGAGAGGCGTTTCTGAGAAGGGGTGAGGGCCAGTCTCACTGGGCCCTGTGAGAGGAGGCCCTGGAGGGACCTTGAACCTCACCTCCTTGCCAGAGCACCCTGCTGAGTAGCTGGGCAGGTCCTCTGAAGGCAGCCTCACGCTCTGCAGGATGAAAGATGTTGATTCCTCTTTCCATCCCTAAGTCTTCAGCCAATACCTCGGGACACGGAAGGCACCATGCGGCCTTTGAACCTTTGTCCTCAGATCCTGTCAGAGGGAGAAGGGGCACAGGAGGATGGGAGGGGGGTGGTCGGCCTCCTTGCCAAGCCATCCCACTGGTACCGTGCGTTTGCCCTTCCTCCTGGCCATGACCAAATGCAGTGTTTTCCTTCTGTGTCTGTTGCCTGGGTCCCCCCAGCCGGGGATGTGTGAGCGAGCGCTCAGAGGTTGCCATGCACCTGTACAGGTTCTCACCTCTCCTCCTTCCCCCCCCCCCCCCCTCCGCCCACCTCTCCTTGCCTGGAAGCCACTTGATTCTTCTCTTAAAATGCACTTCAGAGAAGAAGCCACACCAGCTGCCTTTGGAAGTCTGTCAAAGACACAAATCCCCGCCTGTACCCTCCTCTCCTTTAGTTAGCGCTGCGCATGGCTGCCACTCACATTGTCCTCCAGTTTCCGTACTGATACCTTCAGTGTCCTCGCTTGGGTGTAAGGCCGGGTGGTGCTGGCTAGGCTTCAGGAAATGCCCCAGGTGGGCACTGCGAGATGGGCAGGCATTCCCCCAAGGAAAGGGCAGGCTAGCCACAAAAAGCAGAAGAGAGTCAGGGATGAAATGGTTCAGAGGGTGTGGGGCAGGGACGTTGGCTCTTCTCTATTGAATTGGGGTATTGGAGGCTGCTGAACAGATCTGACTTGCATTTTAACTGGCTCATTCCAGCCACTCTGCTGAAAATTGGACCAAGGGTGGCAAAGGTGGGAATAGGTAGACCAGTTAGGAGTCTCTGGCAGAAACCTAGGGATTTTGCAGAAATCCAGGGAAGGAGTGACAATAGTGTGTACACGGTAGCAGAAGAAATCACAGGAAGGGATCAGATAGGAATGTATCATGAAGGGAGCATTTGCTGATGGCTTGGATACAGAGTATCAGATAAAGGATACTCCTAGGGTTTTTACCTTGAGCAAGTAGAGTGTGAAGTTCCGTTCATTCTTTTTAGGGGATCAGTGAGGGGATTGGAAATGTGTGTTTTGTTTGTTTGGCAGGTAGGATTCCACTCATTACGTTTGAGACGTTCATCAGACATCCAAAGGGAGATATTCAGGAAGTAGCTGGATATATGCGTCTTAAATGTGAAGAGTAACTTGGTGTGTCGGGGGCTCCTTGACAGGCTCAGTCAGTTAAACGTCCAGCTCTTGATTTCAGCTCAGTTCATGATCTCGGGGTCTTCCCAGCCTCTATACCTCAGTGAGTCAGTTCCTTATTTACATTTCTCTTGCTCCGAAGAACCCAGACTGATGCATGGAGTAAAAGGATAGTATTTGGATGATGTATTTTGGAGTCCTATTACTTAAACCAAGAGACTGGTGCGATCCCCAAGAGGGCAAGTGTGAGCAGAGAGGAGCAGACCACTGGGCTTTCCAGCGTGTGTGTGTGTGTGTGTGTGTGTGTGTGTGTGTGTGTAATAGATAATGACCACTTACTATGTGTTGACATCCCCCAGGACTGGTTGCTGCCTTCTTTCTCCTTTTTTGTTCTGGAAGTTTGGGAAATGATCCCCGGGGGACCTTTATTTATTATTTGACTAATCTGTTGCAATGTGTCAGCCTCCCCAGTGTTCTGGGCGTCGGCATGGCACCCGGCCCTTCCTTCTCCTGTGTCAGAAATTGATTATTCCGGCATCTTCCTTCCCGGACATTTTCAGTTCCCCTGACCTCCCAGCCCCTCGAAGCCATTTTGTGTCTCCTGATACTGATTAATTCCATTTATTGAAACATGTGGAGCCTCCTTACTGGCAAGTGTTGGTAAAAATAGTTCTGCAGCCCCAAGGGACAGGTTCATTTGAACTTGTTGACTTAAAAAAACGTTTGGTGTGAATAATGAAAAGTGCCGGACCCTGCTGATGAATTTCCCTCACCCTCTTTGTTCCTTGGTTTTCTTTTTTTTGGGGGGGGGGGGTGGGGGCGGCAAAATGTTTAACCCATATTTTCCAAGAACTCTGTAGGTAGGTTTCCGGGGACAGTTGATTTTGGGGGAAGTATTGTTCCTCTGGATGTGGAAACCATGAAGCAAAGAATAACATTGAGCAAGAGTCCTGCTGATGACCAGGCCTGGGCTGATAATCATATGTTTGGGTCACTGTGTGGTAGGAGGTATCCTGCTGCTGCCTGAGCTGCACTTTGATCCCAGAAGCCTCGTTCTAGCCAGATGTCAGTGGATCATCTAACTTCTAAGGCTGCGACTGGTTCAAACTGGCAGCCAGAAGAGACATAGGTCTTTCTGTGAGGAATATGGAGTTCTGGTCTCCTCCTGCCCCTGACTTGCTGTGTAAACCTGGGTAAGTCTCCTGACCTCTTTCTGTGATGAGTTTGGGCTGGGTGATCTCGGAGGGATGAAATGGTGGCCAGTGGGAGGGTACAGGCCTCAATAAGCACCCCCTGCCCCAGCACCCAGCTAGCTACTGTGTTGTGTGGTATCACGGCTGCCGAGTTAGTTTTTGGACTATGTACTGTAATGAAATTTCCTGAATTTTAGATGGGGACAACGAGTTCAGAAATACTTACAACATCCCCTGCGTGAAACCTGTAGCCAGACAGAGCCCATAGGTCCTCATTTACAGCTCAGTGTGAGGGCGTTGTCCTTCATGAGTTAGCACAGGTGGGAACCCTGGAGGTGACTGAAGCTCCTTCCACTTATTTTGTCTTGAAATCGGTACAGTATTTTCAAGGAACTGGGGGAGCAAAGCTAGACTGGAAGCTGAATCACAAGATTGGTGTGCCCTGGAGCCCCGGAGAGAGGGCATGGCCTTCCTTTCATCGTGGGCGGAAATGTCAGCCTGAGGCAGTGGGCTGGGTCAGCTGATCTCCGCGGAATTCACCCCCACTCCAGCCAGCAGCCCTGGGTCTGCCTGGCTCCATGGACTGCAGAGCATTCTGAGCCGCAGATAATCGAATATTTCAATATGCTCATTCTTCATTGAACAATATCTCTTACAGGTCTTTTGTGTGTGTGTTTGTGTGTGTGCGCGCGTGTGTGCGCGCATGCGTCCACATGCCACACACCCTTTGTTCTTTTTAAACTGCTGCATAGTATTCCATCGTTTTTTTCAGCTGTTCTGTGGGCATTTTACTTTTATCCACTTCTCCCTTTTATCTCTATTTCCTATGATTTCATCTCATAGACATTTTCTTTTTAACCCTACATTTCACACCTTCCTTTTCCCTTCCCTCTCTCCCTTCTTCCTTTTTTCTTTTCCTTGCTTCTATCCACCTGTGGATCCATTCATCAAACATGCTGGGCCTACAGGTGCCAGGTGTAGGGGCAGAATCCTGAGGCCTGGCCTTCAGGAGCTCCAATCCAATGGGAAGTCAGAGAAGAAACACATCAAGGCGAATCGCCAGAAGCAAGTTCTTCAATAGTTTCTGTTTTTGTTTTTGCTTTTTTAAAAAGATTTTATTTATTTATTTGACAGAGAGATCACAAGTAGGCAGAGAGGCAGGTGGAGAGAGGGGGGGAAGCAGGCTCCCCGCTGAGCAGAGAGCCTGATGCAGGCCTCGATCCCAGGACCCTGGGATCATGACCTGAGCCGAAGGCAGAGGCTTTAACCCACTGAGCCACCCAGATGCCCCGTAATGTTCCCATTTCTAAGACGAGGGACCTGACATTCAGAGAGGTGTAAATCCTGAGGCTGAGACTCAGGTCCGGGTCTGCGACGTCCAACACCTCACACGTCTGCGCCTCCAATGCTGTTTTATTTGGATTCCGATTCGTATTGAGCCATAAGCCGAGGCTGGGTACTGTGCCTAATTGTATTTCTGGTCTGCTGCTTATAGTGCATAAACTGTCTCCAGGTGCAGACACTGTGCTGGTAAGAGGTGCGTGAGTGAAGATACTCTAGGTTGTAGTGCTGAGCTGTGGGCAAGGGGCCGGAGTGTTAGGAGTAGCACTGTTCTGGATCTGGACATGTGCCTGCCTCTTAACTGCTGTGGGATCTGCGTCCAGTAATTAGCCTCTTGGAGCCGCGGGTTCCGTATTTGTAGGAAGGAGCTAGTACCCTTACTTGGAGGAGACACTGAGGGTTTGAGATGTTTAAAGAGAAAACACAAAGCGTGCCGACTGATGTGTAGTTGGCCAGCATTGCAGGGTGGCTATTGTGTTGTGGCATTTTAGTTCATAGTGTGGCATCTAAATGTTACTTCTTTGTTTGCCTTGTCTTTGGCCTTCCTGAGGGAGAAGACCAGGCCTTATTCATCTTGGCATCCCATGGAATCCAATGCGGGGCTCGATCCCAGCACCCTGGGATTGTGACCTGAGCCAAAGGCAGAGGCTTAGCAGACTGAGCCCCCCAGGCACCCCGCATCCCCACCTCTAACAAACCCAGTTCTTGGTATATGGTGGTTGTATGCCCACTTCAGGGTACACGTGGGAATGGATGCAAAACCAGTCATGGGCCAGGGGTCTGTTGGGGCCATTTCTGGCCAGTTGTTGAGGAACGTGTTTCCTGGAGTCTTATCCCGGCTTGTCAGATCCAGGCCAGGACAACGGTCTGGTGGTTCCATTGTTCCCAGATAACATTTCCTATCTTAACGTCTCCCTGGAGCCGCCCTGGGCCCCACCCCGCCCTCCTGGCCTATCACTGATCCCCACTTGGACCCTGACAGGTTCCATTCCAGCCTGCCAGGAACAAAGCTTTCATGTGGTCAGTACCACTCCTTGTCTCCTCCCTGCCCTCCATTACAACAGTTGTGGAAGGGGACATTTCTCTCTCTGGAACTTTCCACATCGCAGGGAGGACCTAGAAAATGTGAAATAAAGTTCTTTACCAGAGCTTGACCCCTCGTAGTGTGACCGGTGTCTTCCTGCTTACACCTCACAGACACCTTGTCTGATGGGCAAATCAGCTCTTATCCCTGGCCTGCCGTGGACAAAGTTGAAGACAAAAGGCATGGGGTCCCCAGTAGTATCAGTGGTTAGCGTCAGAGCCTACCCAGGGACAGGTCTGTGCACCTCGCCCACACTTTCTCCACTGCATGTCCCTACGTGGTGGTATTTGTTGGTGTTCTATGGCCTGCCTAGTTCCAGAAGAGTTTTGACGGCTCTGTCACAATCATCATGATCCAGGGCACTTTCAAGTTTGCTAGCTCAGTGTGGCATCTCCGGAAAAGGTAAGGCGCCCAGGCATTACCCTGAGCGTGCGGAAGCAGAAACCTAGGGAGCCGGGTGCCTTCTGGAGATTACCCGACTGAGGGCAGGGCATTTTCCTGAGCGCTGCCGTGTTTCCCTTCCTGGTTCAGTTCAGCCCTTAGATCAGTCGCTCTCCGATGGGGTGTAACATCGGACTCACCTGAGGAAATTAAGAATCTTGTGGTAGGAATGCCCCACTCCCGCCTCCCCCCACCCCCAAAGATCCTCACTTTGGAGTGAGGCCTGGGCACTGAGGTTACAACATCTCACCAGGCGATTCTGTGGTGCAGCCGTGCTGAGAGCCCGTCTGACAGCTCCTGCTACAGGGATTCTGGGAAGCTCATGAGAAGCCAGTAGTCCTCAAAGTCTATTTCAGAAAGAGTTCCGGCCCTCCTCGAGCAAACCAGGACTTAAGCCTGCTCACCTTCGCTCAGATTCAGGGCAGCTCATGTCTCTAAAGAAATGAAAGAGGAAACAGGGGGAACAAGGACGATGGGAGCAGCCCTCCAAGCTGTCACGTGTTGTGCCCCTGTCGTGTGCCAGACACTGGTCTGAACACCTTACATATACCAACTTTATCCAATTCACCATCCACATGCTAGCACAAAGAGCAGGCCTCTGCTGCTGTTCCCCCCATTTCGCAGATGAGACCACTGGACTAGATAAGCACTTGCGCAACCTGGCGGGGGCAGAGCTGGGATTTGAAGACAGGCTGCTGGCTCTGGAGGCTACCGGTTTAACCACTGTGTCTGCTGCTTTGCAGAATGACTTGGGAGCCGCGTATACTGAGTCCCTTGTGGCTGAGGGTCCCTTCAGGGTGGTGATCTGTCAGCCTGCTGCTCAGCAGTCTCTGTGACTCCCATCGCATCTGCAGAGGAAAGTGAAACTTCTAAACATAGCATGAGGGGTATCCTTTACCGCCTGGCCCCTGGCCAAGCTTTCCACTCCATGTCACACATGATGTTAAGACATCGGAAAGTCCCCTCCCCTTTCTCTGCCTGGTGACCCCTACTCTTCAATACCTAGCTCAAATAGCCTCTTCTCTGTCTTGTGTGGCAAGAGTCTGTGCCTCCTTTCTCTTTGTTCCCAAAGCTCTTGGTCCCTCCCTGTATGACCATATGGATTACAGCCTTTTCTCTCAGGACCCTCCAGTGGGTCTTGACTCCTTTAGAACAGGGAGGGGGTCTGCTGTACTCATGTCTATGCATCCCTCAGCATCCACGGCCATCTTCAGTGGATATCAACCTCTAGGTTCTTCTTCATTTCAGCCAGGGAGATAAGTGTTCTTTATCTTCTGACTATCAGAGGATTTTCTGTTTGTAATGGATGATTTTCTTCAAGGTGCCTCAGGCTCCAAATGGCATAATTGATATTTACTGTGTTTTTCTAGGTTGTCAGGCTGTGATTTTAGCGGAGTCCTGAGCTCCTGTGGAGATTTGCCTCTCTCCAGCCTTAGGCTATCTGCATTCCTGAACATCGCTGGGCCCAGAAGGAAAAGAAGAATGCTGACCAGCTCTGGGAATGGCTTGAATGAGGAGAGGTTGGTGTGTTGCTTAGTGTTCAGCTTGATTCCAGAATGAACCCACCAGGGGCAGGAAGAGTGGGGTTTTTGGCAACCAGAAGTGGAAATATGTTTATTTCCTTATGTACTTTTGTGAAAATGGCAGGAGCTGCTCACCGAGGATTAGTAAGGCCATTTTAGCAGAGTCCCACCGAGGTCTGAGAAGGGGGGCTTGCCAGGAGCCACCAGCTCGTCGACACTCAGTGTCGAGACTTTGCTGCATGAGGAGAGAAAAAACGGAGTTTCTGAGGCACTGGATGAATTCTAGGAATTCACCTGCCCAGGTGCAGATGGTGTGAATAGCTTCTTCATTTCAACATTGTTGAAGTGGCAAGTGATAAGACGATTTATTTATTTACTTATTGACTCCCGAAGCCTCGTTTTTAATCAGATTACTGGATACATAAAGAAGCAGGAGAGTCTGACCGAAACTCGGGGGAAAAGAAAGTCAACAGTTAACAGAATACAACTGAGCCAATTGTGATTCACACTTGTGTGATTGATTGGTTTTTATAATCATTAAACAGACTTTATTTTTCAAAGCAGTTTTAGGGTCTGAGAAGAATTGGGTAGAAAATGCACGAGCTCTCATACCCACCCTGTCCCACGGATGCACTACCAGCGTCCCACACTGGACTGGGACGCTTGTTACAGCCGACAATTGTACACTGACTCGTCGTCATCACCCAGAGTCCATAGTTTCTGTTAGGATCCACTCCTGGTGTTGCCCCTTTTCCAACAACTGTGCATCAGGTCTCTAGCACTGTAGTATCATATGCAGGCTTCACGGCCCTGAAGAAATTCCTCTGGGTTTCACCTGTCCATGCGTCTTTGTGAGACACCACCCTTAAAGCCCCTCAGTCCAGGATTGGGTCCATGGAATGGAGCGCTATGCAGCTATTAAAAAGAATGAGCGGCTTTAGGAAGGACGGTGGAACCATCTTAAAACGATAATCACTTTCAAAATGCACTCTCAGCCGTACCGTGTTGATGAGGCAGGGAGGGCCTGGAGGGCCTGGGGGGTGTGGGCTGTGCTGACAGCCACCTCGCCCCAAGGAGCCGCCTGTCCTTCCGGCACCCCCACTCGCCGTGCTCTGTCGCTCCCCCCTCTCCACGGATCTGGGCTCCCCCTCCTCTCTCCCTTGAATTTCTGTGCCCTGCCAGGCTTCCTTGTCGTTCCAGATTGTAGAGACCCAGGGATGGGGAGAGGCTTGCCGTGGACCTTTGAAACGGACAAGTAGCGGACGCTGTCACTTAAGTTGGGCACATCTGACCCAACTGATTAATTTAGTCCCAGGAGCCAGGCGACCCAGCAGCCGCACGCTGGTCCAATGGGGTCTAAGTCTGACCCCATTGGCTTGGTTGGCTGCCTGTGTGACCTTGGCCAGGTTACTTAACCTTGCTGAATCTCAGTTTCCTGGTCTGTAAGAGGAGGCTAAAAACTGCTTCTCTTGAGGTTGTCTTGAGGATTAGCTTTGATAGCTAGCATAAGTGAAAGTGCCCTTTGAGGGGAGACCAGGGGAGAGAGTTTCCCTGTAGGGAGGAAAGTGAGGAGGGCCCCCTATTGTCCTCAGGTGCCCCTGCCTTCCCCGGGAAAATCCCCTCCGCAAGTCCGAGAGGTTAAAATTTGGCTCCTTCCTCTTTTATTCAGTGTACTTCTCTTGGCCGCCTAGGGCTTTCAGCTTAAGCAAATAAATTATCCTGCTCTGCTGGGCTCTGTGTTCTGTAGCCAGCCATATGTTTGAGCTTGATAGAGATTCTTATCGGGTGGGTAATATTACCCAGCGAGGGATGACATTTCTTATCAGAGGCCCTGAGGAATCAGAGATAGGAGCCCTTTCTTTTTACCGGCAGCCGGGCCTCAGTGTGTGGGGCTGGCAGGCAAGGTGGGAGGGGGGTGACGGGGGTTCAGGGTGGGCACGTCGCTGTGTACTGGGCATCAGCTGGCCCCCTGTCTCTTCCGCATGACAACCAGCCACTCCCAACAGCCTGCCTTGTCACTGGAAGTAGACCGTTGGGAGATTTTTGCATATGATCGCAGCAGGGCAGGGCAGGCCCAGTGAATGAGGAAGGAGGGAGGGGATGTGAAGCCGCTGGAGCAGCTGGGGGTAGAGACAGCACCGGCACCTGTGGGGCCTTACCCTTGACGGAGAGCCAGTGGCCTCCTGCTGCAGAGCCCAGGCCTGGGGCCTCTGCCCCACGGTTCTATAGAGGGGAGGCAGCTCAGGCCCAAGTACCCGCCACAGTTTCGGCTGTGGGAAGGGCGAGGCGCTGCATGACCTCCTTGCCGCCCTCCAGATGCCCCCCACCCATCCTCCACCTTGTCCTGGCACAGGAGAGGCTGTCCTATGTGTGTCCCTCCCCCTGTGCAACATTAGACAAGTCGTTTACCTCTTGCGCCTGGGTTTCTATCCGTCACATGGGGTGACACCGCCTCCCTTGCGGTCTCTGGCCACTTTGGATCTCCGTGATTTCTGTGTCTCTCTTTTGCCCTGATATCTGGAGGTAGGGGCACTGCGGGGTCCCCGAGGGCCCAAGGCCAGAGCTCACTGCAGATGAAGCTCCAGGGTGGGTAGAGGAGGTCAGAGGTGACCACATGACTTGGGGACTGCAGACTCTGTTTCGGACACATGCGCAGAGCTCTTCCCCCTCCTGAATTTTAGGAAGTTCTGTTCTGTGCAGCCCTGCTCTGCAGTCATAATCTTGCCATCATCAGAAAGGGAAGGAGAAGTGGTTTCTCCTTCTCCCTGGACCTGCTCCGCCAGCAGTCCTGCCCCTGCTCACTTCCTTCCTGTTGGCCCCAAGTCCTGCTTCCTTCCATCTCTCTCCCGCCTCTCCAGTCCCGCCCTCTGGTGGGGCGTGCTGAGGTTCCTGGTCTCTCTCCTCACCTCCTGACTGCAGGTTCACTTTCTGAAAGCACCGTTCTGCCCTTGTCCCTCTCCGACCAAAGACAGTCATTCCTCCTATCATCCATTAAAGCTCCCCTCAGTGTCATGCCACCCTGTGGTTCTGTGCTGGTCCCCTCTGTGATGATGCCTCTCATGCAGGGTCCACCCCTGTCTTTTGAACCAACCACTATCTTTCTTTGACTTTTGTACCTGATCCTGTCATGTCTCCTCCTGAGGGGACCACAGACAGGGCTGGGCTCCTCCTCTGCTCTGCCAACTCCTTGCTCTGGGGCAGTGGGCTAGTCACTAAACCGGACTGAACTTCAGTGTCCTCAACTGTGACATGGGCTGTGAGCTCCAGCACCAGGGTTCTTTGGAGAAGAGTCTCTCTGGGGCTTGCCCAGGGACAGGTGCTTAGTGAGTGAGGGTTCCCCTCTCTCTAACTGGCTGCCCCTCAGATTACCCAAACCTTGCCTCTGCTCAAATTCCATTCCATCATTCACTTTCCCTCTGGGCTCTTCTGTCCTGAAGTCAACTTCCTCTGTTGGAAGGACTCCATCTGAATGCCTCCTGTCTGGACAGCCGGAATGGACCTTGTCTCTTTCCGCCTGTGTCTGACTTCCCAGCATGACGTAGATTGCTCTAGGGCATTGGCTACAGTCCGTCCTGGTTCTCAGCTTGACCATCAATTCAGTGATTGAGCAGTTGACTCCAAGGGAATGGAGGAGAGTCATTTGTTCTTTGGTCGAACCACATCTGACTGAACACACATCTTGTAGTAGGTCTGTTCTTGCCACTGGAGTTGGAAGGAGCGTAAAACAGAGACTGTCCTTAGGGAACCCGTCCTCCGGTAAGAAGGTTGCCTTACCCGAGAGTCTGTGGCAGTCATGAACTACAGACCTGGAGGGACATGGTCCCTCCCCATGGGCAGCTCAGAACCTGACGCGGGTTGGGGGGTGTGGGAAGAGTTCCATGCCCATGGAGATGATGCCTCCCTTCAGGTGGATGCCCCCATCCCCCAGATCAGAGCATGGGGTCCCCTCTCAAGATGCCATGAGTGGCCTTGTCAAGATGGAGACTATCCAATCTGCAGATTCTCCCTGCCATGGCCTCCCTTCCTACGATGGAGGGGGTCAGCTCCAAGGTCAGCAGCACTTTGCATCATGGACCTGGCACAGGCCTTGTTAGGTGAAGTCCTCCAAGAGGGGTGTTCTAGAAAGTTCCAACCCAACTGATCATGATGTTGCCTCGAGTATTCATGGCAGCTTGTCCCTGGCCAGCGCAGTGGGAGGGAGCCAGCAAGCTGACCGTCCTGGCTGACGAACTTGGGGTTTCTCTCCTCGTGAGCCTCAAGCATCTGTGGTTTCAGTTGAGTTTATTTTTCGTCCACTACCTACTTTCCTACCCAAATCATCCGCCTCTCCCCATAGCTCATAGGTAGAGTTTCCAAATTTAACTCCCAGATTCATCCTTGTCCCTCTGCAATCCCATCTGCACTTGGCAACCAGCATGATCTTTACAAAATGTGAATCAGGGGCGCCTGGGTGGCTCAGTGGGTTAAAGCCTCTGCCTTCGGCTCAGGTCATGATCCCAGGGTCCTGGGATTGAGTCCCGCATTGGGCTCTCTGTTCGGCAGGGAGCCTGTTTCCCCCTCTCTCTCTGCCTGCCTCTCTGCCTACTTGTGATCTCTCTCTCTGTCAAATAAATAAATAAAATCTTAAAAAAAAAATGTGAATCAAATTGTGTTTGCCCCACTGAACATACCAAGGGCTTCCCATTTCTGTTCTTGGGATAAAACCCCAAATCCCCTGCGGGGCTCTGCATGAATTGGCCTGGATTTCTCTCCTTGCTCACTGTTCTTCAGCCACACTGACCTCTGCTGAGTGATACATCCTATTCCTGCCCACCTCAAGGCCTTTGCACATGCTGTGTCTCTGCTTGGAATGCTCATTCCCTCTATTTTTGCATGCTTTCTCACCCTTCACCACTCCCGTTGTTTCCTCCCACTATTCCCTCCTTCCTAGCGTGAACAATCATGACACATTTATTTGTGTTTATTTCACATCTGTCCTCCATCATGAGACTGCACTCCTGAAAGTGCAAAGATGGGGTCAATTTCACCTACCGCAGTAAGAACGATGAAAGCCAGTACTTTGATCATACTGACCGTGTGCCAGCCATGGTTCTAGGTGTGATGTTTACCCAGCCACTTAATCCTCACGAGACCCTATTGAGATATAGATGCTTTCACTGCCTTCAGTTTACAGATCAGCAAACTGAGGCACAGAAAGGTTAAGTAGTGCAGCCCAGCTGCCCCATCCAGTAGATCTTAAAACCAAACCATGACTCCAGGGTCCTTGCTCTTAACCCCTCTGGCAGAGCCTGCTGGCGCTTCCCCAGAGGGGATGCTCAGTGAACGGATGGACGCGTGAATCAAAGGGCCAGCGTCCCGTCTCTCAGGGAGGTCCTCACTGTAGTTTCTGTGCTGAGCCCCAGGGATGGTGGCATGGTCAGGGGCGGAGGGACCTGGAATGAGCCCAGCAGACCTGGACTGCAGTCAGGGTCCCCCTGTAGTCACTAACCAGGGACTGTGGAAAGCCCCTCACTTCCCTGAGCTAGGACGTTCTGAGCTCGGACTTGAGCAGCACTGTCGTCCTTGCCCAGTGGTGCAGGAGCGTCGGGAGGTGAGCAAGGGCTCATAGGTGACCCACAAAGTCATCACTGCCCTTGCCCGCCTAGGGGGCTTCTTGTCTCTAGGGAGAGTGTCTCACACCCCCTTTCAGGTAAAAGTAGCTAGGAAGGAGGACACCCCCCCTCCCCAGCAGGGGATGGCCTGGCTGGATGACAAGGATTTAGGTACGTAGTTCCTGGAGGACACAGAGGGTGGTCCCCATGCCTCTTCTCAGCCTTAGTATGCCCTTGCCATAACTGGAGTGTTCGCTGACTTCCGTTGCAGGGCCCAGTGTGGTGGGCTTCTGGTGACCACACCCCCTGCCCATGCCACAAGGCCGAAGGCCCCCAAGCGTGTCTGGGTCTCTGGACAGGACGGCAAGGAGCTGCCACCTTCACCCTGTGACCCCAGAGGCCCAGAACCATTGGTGTGACTTTCTGACCCTTTCCAGGAATTCCCTGCCTGGGGCCTTCAAATGAAATTTCTCTGTAATGTTGAATTCTAAACATTGCTTTGCTCTTCTCCTCTCTGCTGATCCCCCTCCTTCCGGCTTCCTCTCTCCGGGCTCGCTCCTCCTCCCTCACTCCCTGTTTTCCCCCTCCATATTATGTGGCTAACCCTTTCTCTCTGCATCTCTCACCGCCCCTTTACCTCATTCTGGCCTTCAGATACACAGCTTTCCAAGGAGCCCATGTGCCTGCTTCTTGCAGACTGGCCTGCCGAGCAGCTGGTCCAGCTGTCCTCCATGGACAGCTGGGTCATCCTGGACGCTGGTCTCCCCATGCACTTCGTCCCTGGAAGGTGCTTTGGCCCCAGGCCTGGCCCTGACAGCAGGGCCTTGCTGATGAGACCAACAATTCAGCCTGGCTATACTTTCAATGGGCAACCTCTGACACTGTCTTTTTCTTACTTCTGGAGATCACTGCAACTCCCCCCCTCCCCCGGAGGGCACTCCATCCTGCCCCAGAGACTGTGACATTTAGATCCATGGTGTCCTAGCTCCCTCACTTAGTAGGTCCTTGACCCATAGGTCCTTCTGAAGTTTCAGAAGCCAGATCGGACTTTTTTTTTTTAAGATTTTATTTATTTACTTGACAGACAGAGACACAAGTAGGCAGAGAGGCAGGCAGAGAGAGAGGAAGGGAAGCAGGCTCCCTGCTGAGCAGAGAGCCCGATGCGGGGCTCCATCTCAGGATCCTGAGATCATGACCTCGGCGGAAGGCAGAGGCTTTAACCCACTGAGCCACCCAGGTGCCCCGCCAGATCAGATTTTGATCCTGGTTGCATTATTGACTAGTGGTGGGATCCTGGATGAGACTCTGTGCCTTGGTTTCCTCATTTGCAAACTGGAATGCTGACAATAGTGCCTTTCTGTGGTAGATGGAACAATCAGTCCCAGTGCTTTCCTCCCCCATTATCAAATTAAAACGTGGACTCCATGGCCGTGGCCGTGGCCTTCAGGTGAGCAGGGGCAGTCCTCCCTGCAGTGACATCCATCTCAGCCATGTGACTTGTTTTGGTCTATGGGGTGTTAGCGGCGTAACAGGGGTGGAAGACGCAAATCGGACGAGGTTGGGCTTCTCTGCTTGCATTGCTTTCATGGTGACAACATGACTCTGACAGCCTCCAGTTCACAGAGGACAAGAGACGTGGAGCAGATTCCAAATTCACACTTCGTATGGAGCTGAGCGCAGACATGCCCGCCTGGTACCAGCCGGCCCCCAGCTGACAGCAGACATGTGAGTGAGAAAGCAGTGCTCGTCGTCGTTTGCCCAGAGTTGGGCTGTTTTGTCACACGGCATCCTTGCAGCCACAGTGGATACCATTAGATCACTTCATAGGGTTATTGTAAGAACATTAATTAACTGAGTGAGTTGGTTCACATTGCTGTTGTAACAAATTACCACCAACTTAGTGTCTTCAAGCAGCACGGGGTATTATCTTACAATTCCATAGGTGAGAAGTCCAGCTTGGGTCTCACTGGGCTAAAATCGAGGAACACAGGCCTGCCTCCTTCTGCTGCTCCGGGGGATAAGTGTTCCTGCTTCTCAGAGCCGGTGACCTGACCCTGTCCGTGCCTTTCTCACATAGTCACGTCTAACCCTGACTGCTTCTCTCTTCTGCCTCCCTCCCCATTTTTGGATGCTTCTGATTATACTGGGCCCACAGAAATCATGCAGGATAATCTTTCTATTTTAACATCGCCACATTCACTTTCTTTTCCTCTGCCACTCGAATTTGCCTTTGCCAGGCAACTTAAATAGTCACAGGCTTCAGGGATTAGGGTGTGGGCCGCGTCAGGAGGTGGAGAGTCTGCAAACCACTGCACGCCTGGCATTTACAATGGGGCTTTGTGTGCTCCAAGGACTTTCTATCCACTGGTATGATTGTCGGCCTTAGTGTTCCCGTTCGTGATATGAGATGAGAGGCGGTCTCATCTGACGCCCACACGGGATCCTCGGGCAGGCTTTGTTGGGCTGGGCATGGAGAAATATTCCATCCCTTGGTCCTAGGTGAGTGGAGACAGTGGGTTTAGGAGACAGGAAGGGGGTGGGGTCAGTTTCCTAACTGGCTTTGGAGCAGCCCAGAGGTTCTCCAGGATGACGATAATGCTCCTGATTAATCATCGTAGCAAGTCTCCTGTTGTCCTCACTGTCCGTCAGCATAGCTCCCCTGCTCAGGACCGGCTGAATGACCAGAAGGGCTGGGGGAAGTCAGGCCAGGGCCAGCCCCTATCTCCATGTGCCCAGCTGGTTCCGTCCTTGCGCTTGACAGGTCCTTCTGATCTTCCCACATACAATGGATTACAGGGAAAAAGAAACTTCCTGGCCTGTCTGATACCAGCTTGAAGGAAGTAGCTGGCTTCGGTGGGGACAAGGAAACAAACCCCAATGACAGTGATAACCTCTTGCCAGGCTTCTGCGTGAACAGAGGAGCTGCTGGGTGACTGCAGGACACGTTCAGAGGTGTTGGTTGAGTGTGAGTTCCTACACAAGGGGAGTTCGAGTTCAGTATGTCAGCGCAGAGTGGGAACAGGGTGGGACTAACCAGTAGGAGAGATGCCCAGGCTTGGGGGTTCCTGGGTTTTGGAGTGTCCATTGGAGACTTACTGTATGACTACCAGAAAGCAGGTGATGGGCTCAGCCCCACAGTCTTTATGGTGGCAAAGTAGTGTTCCCTGGGCGTCCCCCATCAAAAGTAGATACTAGGCAATGATCAGTGCGGGATTCAAAGCCACAGAGAATCATGGACAGAAGTGGACGGTTCTTTGGACATCACCAAGCTTGCTTTGGGGACATGAGGCCCAGAGAGGTGACATGCAATCCACGGTCACAAGGCTGTTTAGGAGTAAGCTAGAACCAACCTCTGGTCCTTCCCTCCTTTTCCACGGGGTCTTCCATGCTGCTATCTCTGTTCCGGTCCCCTGTGGATGGAAGCACCTCCAGTCTGTCTCAGCCCTGCAGTTGCCCTCTCCTCCAAGCTAGTTCCATGGCAGCTTCCACGGCCAGCAGCCTCTTGCCGCTTCTGTGAGGCATCCTGCCGTTCCACGTGACAGACTCTGACAGCGGGGCTCCTTTATCTCGCTAACTGTGTGCTCCATGTTGGTACAGCATGACTGTGGGCCAGGAACATGGGGTCCAGCTTTGCCAGGCAAAGAGGTTCAGGGTAGGGGGAAGGTGTGAGGGTTTCTTTTGTCTGTCAGCTCGGTGGGCCGTGGTGTCCACCTCTAAGTGAGCGTGCACACGCATGCTATGACTTCCCGTCCCTGGAGAAGCCTGAGTAGTACCCGCAGTGAGAACGAAACAGATGTGGGTCCACGTCCAAGAACCGCCACTGCCTGGGGAGGCTTATTTGCTCACATCACCGGGCTTCGGTCTCTCTGTGGGTAAGTTGGAAACGATATGAGCACATGCTAGGAGAGCAGGCAGAGACACAGACAAACAGGACAATAAGCGCAAAGCTCTTCCCAGGCTGTTTGGCGTTGTGCTCAACAAAGAACGTTGCTCATTGTAAAATTTATACTTGCCTGCAAGCCTCGTAGGTACATGACCCAGTTGTCTGTACGGCAAACCACCTCCGACCTTAGTGGCTTAAAACCAGGACCATATCCTTCTCAGTCTTGTAGGGTGGCTGAGCCCTGCAAGGAGTTTCTTCGGCCACATTTGGAGTCCCTGTGGCTGCGTTCCCGGGGGAGCTCTGTGAGGCTTCCCTCACACAGCTGGGGCCTCTGCTGGGATGATGGCAGCACCTGGGGGCTCGCCCTTTCTCTGCGATCTCACCATCGTCGTCCAGCCTGACTTTCTTGACACCGCGGCAAGATCCCCCCAGTGCCTCGTATGAAGGCTGCCCGGTCTCCTGAGGGCAAGGCGCAGAACGCACACAACCTTACTCAGTTCTCCTGCTCAGGGGGTCCCAGGTCAGCCCAGATTCAGGGGCAGGAGAAATCAAGCCCAGTACGGGATGGGGAAACAACATGCATGGACAGAAGTGGTAGAGGTTCTTGGCCACCTGCACTGGACACCCCAACCCCAGTGCACAAGTTGCTTTCAGAGTTGATGACTCTCAGCCTTGATGGTTCCCGTCCTGGGTTATCTGTGATCATCTGGTGAGTCCCAGCAGGGACTCGGGGACGGCCGTCTTGTGTCAGAGCCTGCCTCTGCCGCAGACCGACTGGGTGACAAGTTTCTTATTGTTTCCACGATTCAGGCTCCTCTTCAGGAAGATGGGAACAATATTGGTACTAAAGTAGAGCTTGTGTGAGGTTATGCCTGTGTGTACACACGCAGGTGTGCATGTACACAGATGCATGCCTGTGTGAGTGCGCGTGCATTTGTGCATATGCGTACGCACACCTAAGTGTGCCTGTCTGTATTTGTGTGTGTAAGTATACACGTACATGTGAATGCACAGTCTCTGCGTGTGTATGAAATTTAGTACATCACTTTTTTTAAAGAATTTTATTTATTTATATATTTGTGAGAGAGCGCGAGCCAGAGAGTGCAGGGGAGGAACAGAGGGAGAGGGGCAAGCAGACTCCCTGCTGAGCATGGAGCCTGATGCAGGGCTCGATCCCATGTCTCTGAGATCATGACTGAGCCGAGATCAACAGTCAGGCACTTAACCAGCTGCGCCACTCAAGTGCCCAGAGTACCTCGCTCCTAAGGTTATTTCCTCGTGCGTACATATTTGCAGCTTGCCTTGCCCTGGGCCTGGGTTGTGTTTCCGAGAAAATTTTAAAGGTGGACGTGAGAGCTGGTGCCCACCTGGAATTTGGACTGAGCCCTTTCCAGGCCCATGCCTGGTGCCCTCGCTCTAGGAGCAGTTCCCTAGCCTGTCCTTGAGAAGCAGAGTGTTGGTGGGTCCTGGTGAGATATGGACCCTCCTCGGCCCCATCCCAGTCTTGCTTGCCCAGTTGCTCTGGGGTGATCTGCCTGGGACCCACACTCTGCCGCTTCTGCTGGTGGCTTGTCCCCCGGCTACCACCTTCATTCTCTGATTCAGTCGCTCTCCTGTTTCCTTCCAGAAAAACCCAATACTTTCTACTCACACACAGTTGGGATCTCAGGAGGGTGAGGGGGTAAAGCAAAGCACAGGGCTGGTTTCATATTTGGAGTTTCAGTCTAATTAAACTTTCCCACACCACCAAGGAAGACGTGGTCTCTTTGCTTCACCTTTTCCAGGCTGAGCCAAGGTCAGGGTTAGCTCTGGGTGGCCAGACCACCCTGGGCCTCCAACCCTCCTGTTCGTAATGAGCTGATTTTCCCCAAGGTACAGCTTCTGGGCAATGTGACCGTGTTTTGTTGTTCCCTGAGTCTTCCCATTAGGGAGAACCCCCCCACACCCCCCCAAAAAAACAAAAACAAACAACTGTCACTTATTGAACATATATGCTTTATACATATGTTGCTGTAATTATTACCCTGCAGGAAAGATACTATTATCCTGAAGGTAGGAAATAATAAACAATTTCCAGAAGGAGCCAGCATTTAAACCTTTGTCCACCTAACTGGAAAGCCTTTTCTCTTCCATATAGCAGAGGTGAGGTGTATGTAGGATTTCTTTTCAAGGCCATAGCTCCTAAATACTTCCCTTTAACGAATATCAACAAAATCACAAAGAGAAAGTGTCTCCAATGTAAAATGTACAGAGTGCCCTCGGGGTTACAAGCACGGTGTTCCAGAAAGTCAGGAGCTGCCTTGGCGTTGGCCGAGTTGGAAGGCACAGAAGTGGGGAGGCCGGCCAGGGTGTGGCGACGGGGAGTCACACTGCTCACTGTCTTTCTCTGCGCAGCCTTTCCGTTGTAAACATGTTTTCTTCCCCATTCTTTGGCATCCATCAAGACTGAAATTCCAGGTTGTCAACCCTTGTAGGAAGGGGTTCAGGTCTTGGCATTAAGTTATTCTCGTTGTGTGTGCACAGCTTGGCCGTTAAAGAACACTTCCCGTAACTTAACTGCTCCACACAGCGGCCCAGAGAGGATGTCGGCCTTGTGGACGAGAAAGACAAAGGCCAAGGGCCTCAGGTTGAGCCCGAACACCAGGCTGCTCCCAGCTCCCAGGAGTCCTCTGTCCAGTAGACTGTTGGCCGAGCGTATGCGCAGTCACTGAGGCTGCTTCATGTTCTGGGACAGGATCTCTGCCTTCCCCAGGATCTGATGGTCCCTCTGCAAATACGGTGGAACATCAACCCCTGCGTGCACTGACATGTTCACCTGACCAGCCCTCCCCAACGAAACCGGGACCCCATCAGCCTCATGGACCTCCCTCTGCAGTGCACGCCCCAGAGCCTGGAGTGTGGCAGACTCTCCCCACGGAGGCGCCTGTTGAATGAACACATAGTACTTCTGCCTTACCAAAGCCAAGCGGCTTTGGAGAATTGAACTCCTGTCCGGCCACCAGCTGTCCTTCATGTCTTCTCACAAAGCACCAAGTATCTCTTCCAGAAATATCACCCGATCCAAACACATAAGGGCAGGAAGCTGCAAAGACTTGCGTTATCCTTCAGAGGTGACTGACGGAAAGGAACGCTGTCTATGCGTATGCCTCCTAGGCACAGCAGGGTAGGGAACCGGTTACTGTGCACAGAGCTGCCTTACCAGATGCGCGACGGCTGGCCTTCCACCTGGGTGTGCACACTTCTGCCCCTCACCGTCTGATTGCTGGGACACGCAGCTGCACCATCGTTCACACAGAAGGGGCAAAGGCCCTCCCAATTTTTCTTAAGGGTCTGGGGGCACTTATGAATTCCATACTTGTACTATTACAAATAGGGCTTCCCTGAATATTAACATGGTTAAATCTTCATGACTGTGTTTTCCTATTTTACGAGGATGTATCCCCTAAGATAGACGAGGCTGTTTCGCTTGCTGCAGGCCGTTTGGGAAGTCTGGGCCGGTTTCTCTCTGTCCACCACCGCATCTGACACCGTCACGTCTCTGAGCCCCCCGCAGTAGGGAGCCAGGGTGGACGTGCCTTTTCTAGCCTCTTCTCTTTGACACTTGGCACAGCACCAGACACATGGCTGCTGTTCCCAACCTACGTGTCCCTTCACCAGAGGACCTCCCTCACCATGGGCTGTGTAATACCGTTGTTCCTCCTTGCAGCCTTTGCTTTCTGTAACAAATGTCTCAAATTAATTAAATCATGATTTGTGGTGTTTGGAGCGGAGCCTGAGTGGGTCTGGTTCCCTGTTGTGTCCTGGCAGCAGGCACAGTAGTTCGTAACGGTCAGAAGCAAGAGCTCACGACAGAAGGACCTGGATTTCTGACAGCGCTGTCCCTCTGCCGACCTAGGGCTTTGCTTTCTCCTCTGCGTGGTCACGTTACCTGCCTCACACAGTCAAAGTGAGGTTTAAATGCGACGTGGGGCGTGGAGTGTGCGGCGCGTGGTTAACACACACAGGGGCTCAGCTCTCGTTGCCGGGGCCGTGGTCCAGGGGTGGTGAGTGCCCACTGTGTGCCGGGCTCTGCTCTAGGTGCTTTATGTCGGAGAGGGACGGCAAACTGCCGCTCACGGGCCAGATACGACCCACCATCTTTTCTGGTACAGCCCACGAGCTACGCATTTCTAAACGGCTGACAGATATAATCCAAAAGTATCGTATTATAATCCAAAAGTATCATATTTTCTGACACACGAAAATCGTATGAAATTGGATTTCATTGTCCATAGATAAAGTTTTATTAGAACACAGCATGCCCTTTCTTTTGGGTATTGTCTGTGGTGGCTTTGCCGCTCTGATCGTGAAGATGGGGAGCTGGTATAGAGATGGCATGGCCCTCAGTGCTCCAGAACATTCACTGTTTGGCCCCTCAGTTTGCTGAGCCTCGTCTGAACCCATCTAACCCTGCACAGGGCAGGGTTACCGCCGCCATCCTCGCTATACGGGGAAGTGAGGTTCAGAGAGTGCCTGAGGTCCTCACAGCTTGCAGGTGGTAGAGCATGGGTTTGGTTCCCGGAGCAGGGGCTCCTGATGGCTCCACCATAGGGCAGGTTCTTGGTCTTTGGAGGGGAGCGACGTGAGGCAGGAAGAGGCGGAGGCATGCCTTCATGAGTGGTAGTCAGGACTGAGAACCAGCCCCACTGGATCTCACAGTTCTTGACGTTTTTCTCGTAATGAGCTTATACCCTCCCCACCCACCACCATCTCCTGGTGTCACCAGCTAAACACACAGCCAAATGTACAGAAGCATTCAAGATGTCCCTAAAAATATAGTCCCTTGAGAGCAGGGAGATAATACGACAAGACTAGATATGGTTATGTGCTTTCTACTAAATATAGACTTAGTACATGCTGGTGGAATGAGTGAATGAATTTGGTGAATGTCTCCTGGACTCTTGAGAATTTAGACTCTGGAGATAGGACAGGGACCCCTGGGAAAAGCAGTAAGATGATGTTCTCATGGGAAGGAGACCACGGGAAGGTGGTCCTTCGTGGACCACAGTGATGCTTCCCAGGTGGCATGGGGTTCTTGGGCCACAGTGCCAAACATGTCTGTCAAAATCCCATTGAAGGAAAGCTGGTGTCTTTCCATGTGTCATAACTGGCTCCATTTGGGTTGATTCTGAATGTTTGGTTTCTTTCAACAGCTTTGCTGAGATATAATTCATGTATCATACAATTTACCAGTCTTTGAACATTTTGACCACCTCAGAAAAAAATCTGTCCCCATCACCTATCACCTCCCTCTCTCCCTTCCCCATGCCCCTCAGGTCCTGAGCAACCTAGAATTTCTGTCACAGGGGATTTGCCTTTCCTGACATTTCACACAAACGCAGTCATACAATAGGTGGTCTTCTGCAGCTGGCTTCTTTCACTTAGCATGACGTGATCAAGGTTCATCCCACTGTAGGGTGTGTCTGTACTTCGTTCCTTTCTGTGCCTTAGTAAAGTAATGTTCCATTGTGTGGATGGACTGCGTTTCGTTTACTCTTTCTTTGGTGGATAGGCAGGTTGTTTCCAGTTTGGGGTTATTATGAATAATGAATGCTTCTCTGAAGATTCCCGTGCAAGATTTTGAGTGGATGTGTGTTTGCATTTCCTTGAGTATATATACCTAGGAGTGGAAAGCCTGGGTCACGTGGTAACTCTCTCTAGAGCCTTTTTGAGGAACGGCTGGACTGTTTTCCAAAGCACCTACACTGGTTTTCATGCCCATAGGAACTGCGTGTTCTTGGCCATCATTCATGCCCGTCTTTACAAATCACAGGATTCCATTTATATGAACTTTTGGAACACACAAAATTAATGAATGGAGCTAGAAATCAGTACAGTGGTTTTCTCTGGGAGGTGGGCAGCAGCGATTGGAAAAGGCACAGGGAACTTTCTGGGTGAGGGAAATGTTCTTGTGTCTTTGTGGTTTAGTGTTTTTGGTATGTGCATTTGTCAAAACTCATCAAACGGTTCATTAAAGATCTGGACATTTCACTTTGTTAATTAAGCTTGAATTTTAAAAATTGAAAAAGAGCATACAAGTGAAAAAAGGCATAGGCAGAGGGGGAAAAAGAAAAGAATATTAGCTATCTCCAGGCATGACTTATCCTGGACAGAGGGCCAATACCTGGCAGGCAAGGCCAAGTGTGAGAGGCTTTTAATTGATGTGATTAACTGTGTCTCAGTAGGGAGCCTCGTTAACACCAAAAGGGAGGAAAAGAGGTTATTTTTCACTTACCTAACTAGGAAAAGGCTGGAAGGGAGGCCTGGGGGGCCCTTGGAGGGCTGGTCCCTTCAGTGGGGGATGGGCGATTCTGAGTAGTGCAGCTGCATTTCCCTTGGCTTTGAGATACTTTTTGGGGTGGGGGAGGGCATTTGTTGCAAAACCTCTTCTCCGTTTTCATCTGTGGGGAGGCGAAAACCAACCTGAATTTTTTTGGGGGGGTGAAGTGGGGTGTGTTTTTCAAAGCGGCATCTTCCAGGAGAACACAGATCTGTTGAGCTAGAACACTCTAACCCTTCCTTAAATGCACTAGTGGTTGATGAACAGACAGTAACAGGAAACACAGAAAAGAAGTGAAAGGTTTTATCTCTCCCTTAAGCTCTGCAGAGAAATTTACGTATGGACATAAGCACACAGAAGATCAGGGTTGGACAAGCATCGTTAATTATCCATGTTAAAAATCAGCAGTATGAAATATCTTTTTTTTTTCTTTTAAGATTTTATTTATTTATTTGACAGAGAGAGATCACAAGCAGGCAGAGAGGCAGGCAGAGAGAGAGGAGTAAGCAGGCTTGCTGCTGAGCAGAGAGTCTGATGCGGAGCCCGATCCCAGGACCCTGGGATCATGACCCGAGCTGAAGGCAGAGGCTCCAACCCACTGAGCCACCCAGGCGCCCCAGCAGTATGAAATATCTTATAAAATTGCAAAAATTGCATCATTTTATTTGTAGGCTAGGAAAAAAATATATATATGTATATACGCACACACATATATATATATTTGGCTAGAATAAAAGCCTGGAAGTATAAATGCTGTTATTTTTAGGAGAATGTGATTATAATGTGATTTTTTTTTTTCTATTGCGTATCTGTGATTTATTTTTTCCAATGACCGTTTATTGCTTGTGAATTCAGTTGTTTGTTGAGTGATTTTGCTTCTCTCACTCGTGGAAGAGGTCAGTTTGCATAGGCTCACCTCCCTGGAAGAGACTCCCCCCTCCCTCCCCGCCATGCTTCCTGGTTCTCGGCTGTAAGGCAGCACTGTGTAAGTACCAAACACAGACTTCAAAGTTAGCGAGGTCAGATTTTGGCAGGATTGTGGGCAAGTCTTTCTGTGTCTTGGTTTCCTCATCAGAAGAATGGAACTGATGGTAGTCTCCCGGATCGAGTGGTGTGAAACATCCATGGGAAACCATCCCCCCCGACACACACACACAATACTTGGCCCTTCCCATCAGCTCGCTACTCTTCTTCCCTCCTTTTAGCAGGACCCCTTCCTGTTACCTTGGAAACTGGCCCTCGAGGGGTCCAAGTGACTCCTGACGGCCGAGCGCCAGCCCTCAAATCATTGCAGAAGCTTATATACACCTTCAGCCCATCGTGTGTGTGTGCGTGCATGTGTGCACATGTGTGTGCATGTATGTATGTGTGTATGTGTGTGTGTGTGTGTGTGTGTGCAGGCTCATCAGGAGCACTTCTCTGTGTGTAGTGCAACATTAAACAGAACCTCTGTCTCTGTGGACGGATTGGGGCAACTCGCTGCGGGGACTAGGATCTGTCACAAACCAAAGGTCCAACCAGCTGCAGCAACGCTCTGGGTGACCATGCTATGTATGTTCCTTCCTGCAGCATGATTCCTGGCGGCGGTGGCCTCGGTCCGCAAACAGCCGTGTCAGCAACGTGCCCAACACGTTGGAAACCTTCTCTTCCCACAGCTCAGGATAGAGAACGCAGTCCGGGTGGAGTGTGAGTATCATTTCCCCAGGGCTGGGGGAAGGGCTCGGCAGAGGGTGAGTCAGGGTTTTGCAAATGTGTGTTTACGCTGGTGGAACACACAGGGCACACATGGGCAACAGCAATTTGCACTCATGCAAAGCAGGAGCCACGTGTCCTCCGCATGCCCTCCCCTTCCTCGGTCACCTCTGCAGCCCTCCTCCCAGCTCCAGAATGCCTGTCCCAGCCCCTTTTCTCGGCTTCTTTTTCTGGCAGTGGTTTTTAAACTTCAGTTTGCAAATGACCACCTGGGAAACTTGGTAAAATGCAGATCCCCGGGCATCCCCCACCAGATTTTCTCATTCAGTGGCTCTGGGGTGGGGCCTGGGAAATGGCATTTTCACCGAACATCTTAGATGGGTCCATTTGACCAGAAAGACACTATGTGTTAGTTTTAAAATATGAAGACAGAGCTGCCAAATGGAAATTGTGTTACATACTTATATAACTTTTCACTGCCTGGTCAAATGCAGCTCCACTTGTGCAGTTACGTGGGAATTATGTTTTATACAGGAGCCAGGTAGGGTTAACATACTTGATAACTGTCCTGGGGCCTACAGAAGCTTTGAAGGAGTTCCAACCCCATGAGCCAGGCTCTGAGGAGCAAAGCCTAGGGGATGTTGTGTTCCTAGCATTTTCGATCAGGAAGGACCCTTAAAAATGTTCTTGGTGTGCTGGGTGGCTCAGTGGGTTAAATTCTCTGCCTTCGGCTTAGGTCATGATCTCAGGGTCCTGGGATCCAGCCCCGAATCGGGCTCTCTACTCAGCGGGGAGCCTGCTTCCTCCTCTCTCTTTGCCTGCCTCTCTGCCTGTTTGTGATCTTTGTCAAATAAATAAATAAAATCTTTTAAAAAAAATGTTCTTCTTTGGTGCCCATGTTTGATTGTCAGAGAAACCGAGGCCTAGAGGAGAAGGACTTGCCCTCGGCCACGTAGCAAGTTCCAGAAGAGGCCACTTTAGAGCACAGCATGGATAGCTTTGAACATGTGCACGAGGGCTCAGGGGCGCGTGATCTTGCCCCCTCGCAGTCTCTCCCCATGTGTCTCTTTCACTGGCTTCTCTCGCCTTCGGTACCTCTGTCCTCAGGCCACCCTGAGGCCTAGCCTGGGAGCCCTGAGTGGGGGCCAGGGGCAGGCCACAGTGGACTCTGTGTGGAAACCACTCACCCATAGACATCCCACTTGAGAAGGCAGGATTTAGCATAATTCCCTGCAGAGAAGGAAGGCCTGAGTCCTCTGATGGAGCCTGAGGTTTACAAAGGCCTCTCAGTGCACAAAACCTGCCAGGTGCTGGGTGTTGTGCGGCGAAGGCAGCAGCGAAAAAAGTGCACAGAGCCCCTGCGCTCAGGGAACTTTGGTGTCTCTGCTCCTCCATTCCTTGTCTGTCGAGCGCCCTCCCAAGAGCCTGACCTTCCGACCAAGGCAAACCTGAAGCAGAGGCTCCGGTCAGGGAGATGGGCAATAAGCAGCACGACCGTTCCACACGCAGTCCAGGCCTTTCGGAGAACTCCCGGCGCTGGGAAAAGGCAAAACAAGATGGGCGGACAGCCAGCAGCCGGATGCAGGGCAGGCCCGCGGCGAGGCTCTGACTCCACGTGGCCTTTCTCCCATACCCCCTCCGTCTCGGCAGCACCTCACCGCCCACCCCCACCTATCTAGGAGGTCAGTGCCCTACTGAGAAGTAGACAGTCCCTGGATTGAGGGGCCTGTGGCCCGTGTGAGCTTGTACGCGGATGGCCCTTGTACGTGGATGGCCGCGTTAACGTACTGCCGTCCCTGGCGTGTTGGCCCAGATGCTATGAGCTAGGAGCACGGCAAGGGCTTTCCGTGCACTTTCTGTCTTAGTTGTCACCACACTGTGATGAGGTTGGGGGTGCTGGTAGCATCCTGGCCGTGAGTGGGAGAGGACCCTGAGGCATAGGAAGGTCAGTAACTTGCTCATGATCTCACGGCTCAGGAATGTGGAGCCAGAATGCAGCCCCAGGCAGTTTGCCTCTAGAACCCTCAACAGCTGTGCCTTTGGGCCTCCCTGCTGCCTTCCTCTCCTGCCATTGTGCCATTGTGGCTGACGCTGATGGGCTTGTGCTGTGGAGTCAGGCCCTCCCCTTCCCGTCTGGGCGCCTCAGGCCCTCTGAGCCTCCTACTGCTGATTGGGGAAATGGGTATGAGGATCCCTGCCGCCTCAGGACTGATAAAAGGGCCAAAAGAAGCGGTGATATTTTACAATGTTTGGCGCTCAGTAAATGTACTGTCAATTCTTGCTGGTTGAGTGAGTGAGTGAGTGAGAACTTACACGTGCCCTGAAGAGGGACGTACTCACGCCACTCGCTTTTCCAGACCATCTCCTGCAGGTCAGGGTTGCACTTCCTCACCTGCGGTGACTAGATCCGGCCCACGAGGAGTGAGCAGAGGTGATGTGCCCTTTCTGGCCTTCGGGGGGAAATGCTCGTGAGCGGACTCTCTCTTCCGCCCCAGTGCCCTGCACATGGTGCAGTTGGGGCTCGCCCTCTGCGCAATCCCTGCTTGACCCTTGTTAGACACAGAGCCTGAAGGAGCAATTACCTTTCACTGTTTTAAACCCCTGAACGGTGAGGCTGCATGTCAGAGCAGCACAGTGTGGCCCCTCCTGATCGATACAGCTTGTGAGGCAAAGATTGGAATCACGGCCCGGATCCATCAGGAGGGTCTGCCGTGCTGGCAGCGGGGACGGGGACACCCTGGTACCACAGGCCTCCCTACTTGCCAGGTTCTTCACGCAGGCCCTCCTGAGGGCTGCCCCACAGGGATCTCACAGACTGCTCCCATCAGCTGCACTACTTTATGAGCTCTGTGTTCCTCTACCTGGCCCTCGGGGTCCTCAAAATTCAGGCCTTGACTCACCCTCCCAGGATTTCTAGATGTTTTCCTTCTGTTCTAGGCCCAGGAAGCTCCTCCCTGGCCTGCGAGTGCACCACCCACCTCCGCTGCTCCTGGCCTGGATCACAGGCCTCCTCGTCCCCTTCCTCCTCCACCTCCCCCCGCCCCAGCCCCCCATGCTGCGGTCATCCTGAGCACTTCCTTCGCAGCCCGCAGGGACCTGCCCCCTGATCCCAGACCACCCAGGACCCACACACGATCAATCTTTGATTGTCTGGCTTTGTTATCTTTGCCTTCATTCCTCTCTGGTATCTAGCATTCCTCGTGTTGGCGTCTTGACTCCCTAACTCGCCGCTATGGTCGAGAAATGGCCTTGGTGTTGCAATCCCTCACTGGGAGTCTAGGCGATAACAGACATTTGAGACGTACGTGTTCCAAGCACTGGCTGGCTCCCCGGCGTGGGGCTCGGGAGTGGAAGGAGGAAACCAGCGCAGAGTCGCGGTTGAGGACCGCTCCCTCGCTTCCACCGTCCAGTCCACACACCACTCCCCCCTCCCAGGCCAGACTTGCTGTCCACAGCTAGCAGGGCCGACTGTGTGAAGGGGTCCACAATGTATGCAGAGACCCTCTGGGAGCACTCGTGAGCATGTGGATCTCACAGGAGGACGGCAGAGCATCGGTGACCTCGGGAAAAGTCTACCTTCCCTAACGCTCCAGGTGTGACTGTGGCCTCCCGTTCCCTGCACGTTTCCAGATGTTAGAGTGACGGCACATTTCCAGATGTTAGAGTGACGGGTTTCTGCAGGCAGCCTGACATGTGCCTCCACCACACGTGGCCACATAAATGGGTCTTTCAGAAAAAACTGTTTGTCGGGAGTTATCAAACACCATGTTGACCTCATATCCCTGTTTAGGGAACGTATTTCAAAGACACGCTCCAGGAGGGAAGGCACTCGTTTGCAGATGGGAGGTTTTTTGAAGCCGGGCACGTTTGAGAGCAAAGTTGAAGACGAGGAGACACCCAGGGATACATGGTACTTGGGCGCCACTGCATCTTTGCCAGACATCTGAGAGATGGGGAAGAGGTGTTCGCTTTAAGGAGAGTGGCCACCATCGCTGATGTGACAGTCACATACAGCAATGTGTCCTTCCTTATGGGAAGTTACAGAAAGAGAACAGCTCTTTGTTGGAAAAGTGAAGATTGGCTTATTTGGTAGCATAGCAGGCAAGTGATGATAGTTTCTTCCTCCTGTCTCTTCTCTTTTTGGTAACCTAGCTCATCTAGTTAAAAATGGGTTCACTGCCACAAGAGAAAAGAAAAAGAAATATCTATGTGGATTTGTAAGGCCCCAGGTGTCCAGGAGTGGGAGCATAAAGACAGCCTGAGATGTCCTCTCTCTCAGGCTTGTGCCCAAAACAGCATGGGTGCCCTGTGAGGTGGGGGGGGGGGGGGAGTCGCGGGAGCCCTGCAGGGAGGGGCTGCCCTTGCTTCTGCTTCCAGGTCTGAAAGGCCCGTGTGCCGCACCCAGTGAGGGCGCGATGTGCTGCCGTGCTCCCTGCACACTGCCTGGTACGAGCACACTCTCTTCCCCCCAAGTGTACCAAACTGCCTTGTTCATCATTGTGCTTTTTGTCCTGCCTGTGTCGTGTCTCCCTGAAACCTCACCCTAAAGGTACCAGCTGGGTAAGCGCAGTCCTCAGGTGTCATTCAACTGCTGCATTCCAAACTCGGACTGCGCACACGTCTCTTCTACAGGGCTTCTCTTTGTATCTGCTTTTGCAGTGGAGAAACTGAGGCTAAGTGACCTGCCAGAGGGAAAACAGTCCGTTAGAATCAGTCCTGGAAACATGCATAGCTGGGTTTTCTGACTCCCAACCCGGTTGCATTTTTTCTTTTGAATTTTTATGAAAGCCTCCTCTGTTCAAGGCACGCTCTCTCTGGCCTCTGCAAGATCCCTGTCTTTCTTCTTCTTGTGTTCTGCCTGTTCTGCTCCCTTTGCTCCTCACCGGCGTCCACTTGGGTGCCTTTGCTGAGTGCTGCACAGGTGGACTGCTGCAGGGCCATGATTGGGTGTACTTTTTAATTTGGACAAATGGGGTTCTCTTAGAGATCTTCTCCTCATTCTGTACACATAGCTCATCCGAGGGCTGCATCTGGCCTTCCTTTGCCATTGGTCCTGCCCTGTTCACTCCTCTTGCCCCTGGAGATGGACACTAGGGAAGCGCAGCCAAATTCTGTGGTGACACCTCGCACCTGTGCCTGAGGGGACTGTGGGAGAGTTTCTCTGTACGGACTCTGGGCGGGGATGGATGGATGAGTCATTGGCTGTGCTCGTGTTTAATTTCACGAGTATTACCAGGTTGTCTTC
Organism: Meles meles; assembly: GCF_922984935.1. Classification (NCBI taxonomy): domain Eukaryota; kingdom Metazoa; phylum Chordata; class Mammalia; order Carnivora; family Mustelidae; genus Meles; species Meles meles. The sequence continues at coordinate 13,266,694 of NC_060066.1, read as the reverse complement.
CAGAATGACTGCACCCGGTTACACTTACACCGGTAAGTGTGCAGGGCTTTCTGTTTCCCCGTATCCTCCCCAGCACCTGCTGTTACCAGATGTCTCAGAAAACTTGCATCTGATGGCCCGAGGGCATCAAATTAGCGTCTCTGTGATACTCTTTCCTGCTGCCAACCTCATCTATCACAGCAGCGTTTCAGGCCAGAAGAACATCCGAAAGGAAAAGGGGTTCCTTCCTACTGCAACTCTCTTCTCTTCTCTTCGGGCACAGAATTTCCCCAGAAATCCCCAGTAGACTCCCCTTCTGTCTCACTGGCCAGATGGGGCCGAGAGTCCACCCTAGGCTAGACCGTGACGGAGACAATGGGATTCGCCACAGCGCCATGTGCCTCTTCCAGATACCTGGGCAGAACTGGGGAACGTTGTATCAGGGGGAAGAAAGCTGGTCATTCAGCCGCCAGTGGACTCTTCTTCCACCCCAGATCTTTAATTGTACCAATTTTTTGAGTCATCCTGCCTCATCTTTACAAGGAATCATTCTCGAAACTCTGTGCAATTAGCCAATTTCAGAGACTTTCTAAAGCAATGAGTCAGCGAGCCCATGGGCATTGCCTTGGGGATTTGATCCATCCAGCCCATTTTGGAACCTGCCGTTCTTCTTGCCAGGTGGACGTCAGACCTATTCCCATCCTGGCTGCCCCAGGTTAGGTTTCTGTGTGGGCTCCCTGTGAAAGGGGTCAGTATGGAGACCCTGGGGCTGAGCCCTGGAGCTCCTGCTGGTGGCATGGCACACTCTCAAGGCCGAATGCTAGCACTGTAGGCAGCAGCTTCTCATTAGCCACGTGCATACTGCTCCGGCCTAACCAAAGAAATTAATTTCTAAGTGATACCCAATAGTTACAATTTATTGAGTACTTGTTTTCGGCCAGATGATCTCACATAGCTCTCCTGGCTGCCTGTGAGAACATCTCTGTTAATGTGAGAGCCCAGACTCCAGCCAGACCAGCTGTAGAATGCCAGTTCTGACATTTATTAGCTGCGTGGCCTTGAGCAAGTCACTTCACCTCTCTGTGCCTTGGCTTTCTCATTTGTACGGGGAGATTAGTGACCGTGTGTTACAAGTACTGGGTGACTTGGGAAATACAGAGTGCTTACTTAGAAAAACACTGGCACGGTGGACCCGTAGAGCTCACATCTGATAAACATTAGCTGGTGCTGTTGCCATTTCTAAAAATGAAGAAACCAGAGCATCAGAGAGATTAGCTTACCAAATGTCAGACAGGGCTGAGTAGCAAGGACCTTTTTTTTTTTTTTTAAGGACACAATTTGGGGACATTTTGACTTGAAAGTTGGCTTTTTTTTTTTTTTTGGTCCAACTCTACATCATCAGTAGTCGCTCCATGGCTCAAGGGAACATTGCCCTCACTTTCCTTATCAGTAGAATAAATGTTCATCTGAAGACCCAGGGAAGCTTTTCGTAAAGAAAGTCTAAAGAAAAAGAAACACACAAAAAAACAAAAAACAGTGTCTAATCACCAGCCTTAAAGATAGAGTGTAATGCTTCCAGCAGCAGGTAGATGGGCGGGTCATCACTGGAAGGTGGCTGGGCGACAAGGATGTCGGGACACAAAAGAACTCTGTGCCCTGGGACAACAAAGGTCCAACATTCAGTTCCTGGTTCTACCACGCACCTTCCAGGGCCTCCGTCTCCTTTAAATTCGGTTTCTCCTCTATTTCCTCCCAGTAAGGATTTAAGAAAAGCTTTATAAACGGCATAATCAATGTGACTTTTTCCAGAATTAGGATTTGACCTGTCATTTCCTGTTTGTCTCTTATCTCCATTCTCATGTACACGCATTCACACAATGTGTAAGCATTGTGTCTCCCAACCCCCTTTAGTCATGGGGCGTCTCTGGAGACCAGAGCTTTAGTTAGCATCTTCTACAAGAGATTTGTCCTTGTCTAACGAAGCCAGGTGAACCGCAGTCAGGAGCCCCTGGGATCTGGGGAGGGTGGGGTAGCTCTAGTGTCCGTGGATTTGGGGGAGCAAATAAACAAGGGAGCTGTCTGCCACCCAGAACATGCCCTTGCCAGATTCCTTCACACAAGCACGTTCAGCCATAGATGTGCTGGGTGTGAGGGACCAAATGCTCTATCTGAACAGAGAGTCATAGTAGAAAAGACGGCTTTGTGGCCTGAATATCTGGGAGTACTTTTAAACCTAACCCAGGAGACGCAACTATCTTTTATTTTATTATTATTATTATTTATTATTATTTTATTTTTTTTAATTTCAATGTCCCTACCTTGCTTTCCTTCTTTCCTTTTCTTCTTCCTTCTCTTCCTCCGTCGGTTTCCAGTTCCCCAGCCCATAGGTCTCCCTTCCGGGAGGCAGTCAACATCAAGAGTCTCGTCTGTGATTCTAGATGGTCTGCACCTAAACAGCAAACTCCCTGTGTGTGTACCATTTCTTTCACTACAGTATGAGGTTGCTGTGTCTTAGAGCACACGAGCACTGTGATTTAGGCCACGATCAGGGAAAGAAGATGGTCTGTTGTCCATCCCGTTTCTCCTGTGTTTCCAGGCACCATTCCCACCTGTCACTTACTAGCTGCTGCTGTTGTCCTCTCTTCACTTTGGGCGTATTCCTGGGTGCACGTGATGACATGGGGACATCTGTGATGATGTGACTCTGGATCCCAGGGTGGTCCAGCCCCGTTGGTGGAGCATCCCTCAGTTTCTGGTAGGTCCTGTGCCTCATTTTCCCTCTCTGCAGGCAGAAGACTGGATGACAATTTGAGATGATCTCCAGAAACATGCCCACCACAGGTGGCCCTCTGAGGACCCTGCTTCTACCCCAAGGGCAGCTTTTAGATCACTTTCTATTGACTCGTTCACCTGCTGCAGAACCACACACGTGAAAGATGGGCAAAGTTTTTGTTCCTCAAACTCGAGCTGCACACCCATCTCCAGGGAACCCCTGATAGAGGCAGAGTCTCGTTCAGTTACTCCATGTGGGGCTGAGATCCTGCACTAGGGGTGGGCTCCCAAGTGCTGCCAATGCTGCTGGCCCACACACTGACCCGTTTGGAATAGCAAGGAAACAGCGAGTCCCACCCCATGTGGTACCAGATACTGTCTAGAACACTACACTGCATAGATTCAAGCTTTGTCACTGGTTAGCAGTTAATGGACATTATCACTGTGCATCTTCCTGACTATCCGGAGGGTATGGGAATACACACACACACACACACACACACACACACACACACACGTACATGTTATATGCAATATATATATTTATTTTAATATATATTTATGTGTGTATATATGTGTGTGTGTATATGTGTGTATATATAGATACATTTTTTATTTTTTAAGGTGAGACAAGTGCTCAGAGATGTTAAGTAACTCAGCAGAGGTCACACAGCGAAGGGACACAGAGGAACGTACCAAGCAGTGAAGGCCATCTTCCATCACTGCTGTCCTCCACGAGCTTATGGCTGGAATGGGAGGCATCTTTGCACTAATGAACGGGTTGGATGGTGAGTATCATTTTCTTTTCTCTCCCTGTCTTTATTTCTGAGATTTTAACCCTGGCTTCTTACTTTCAGGAGCCCAGAAAACACTTGACACAGGTAGCATTGACCCAGAGGGAAGTGAGTCCTTGTGTCCAGTGACTAGAAGACGCACGAACCTGGAAAAGGAGCCCAGGAGATTGCTGTGTTTCCCCCACACAGGAGAACACCCACCCCCTCCCGCCTCTCGCCCGTAACACATGACACGTTTAGCAGTGATTTGGTCACTGCTGAACTATCTTCATTTAATGTGATTTTGACAGAAGAGTTGGTCTGGAAATTTTATTTTCAATTAAACTTCCTTGTTGAGCTGCTTTGGTTTTGAAAGGATCCCGTTAGGATGGATAATTATACAGCAGTTGCTACAAGAGATATTTGCCTCAATTTCCGCTCTTAGGTGATTCAAATCAAATGTTTTTTCTTTTCCTTCCCAGAGCTGTGTGTGACCATTTTCCTCATACTATAGGCTTCTCATGAGTTATTTTTGGAAATCCAAAGCAAAACAGCCGTTTTGGCGGAGGCCGCTTCTAGCCTAGCAGAGTAAGCCATATGTACCAATAAACACAGCCAAAGAGTCCGTGTCTTTCAAAAACACCAAAACCATCTCCCTCCGTGGGGGTTGAATTCTTGGGGACCACAGACTCTCCTTTGTATCATCCTGTATTCCTTTGTGAACTCTACTTAACTGAAGTCAAAGACAATTGAAATTCCTTTAAAATTTGGCACTCCTGGGTGGGTCAGTCTGTTGAGCATCTGACTCCTGGTGTCGGCTCAGGTCATGATCTCAGGGTCGTAGGAATGAACCCCACATGAGGCTCCATACTCAGCGCTGAGTTGTCTTCTTGGAGTTCTCCTTCTCCCTCCCGCTGCTCCTCCCCTGCTCACAAGGTCTCTTTCTCAAATAGGATATATTTAAAAAAAATATATATATATATAATTATCAAAGTTTTGTCCATTTGTAAACAATTGTCATTGCCCTTTTGTTCAAGATGGCAGGCCTTGGCAGAATTTTACTGGGGACAGTTCTGGCCTCTGGTCTCATGAAGCACAGAAATCCCTTTATTTTCCCACTCTCCACTGTTTCCTTCCTTCCCCAGAACACACGTAACCTCCCTCTGTACATGACTCAAGCAGACAAACCTTCCTCTCACCCAGTAGCAGTAAGTGTGCAAATAGTAGGATGGATACAAAGATGAATGAATAAAATCCCGTTTTCCTTTAAAAAAAAAAAAAAGCTTATTACGCAAATAGTAAATGAATGTTTTTCACCTGGTGGGGGTGCTTTCCAAATAAAGCTAAAGTTCTTTTTTTTTTTTTAAGATTTTATTTTTTTATTTGATAGAGATCACAAGTAGGCAGAGAGGCAGGCAGAGAGGGGGAAGCAGGCTCCCTGCTGAGCAGAGAGCCCGATGTAGGGCTCCATCTCAGGACCCTGAGATCATGACCTGAGCCGAAGACAGAGGCTCAACCCACTGAGCCACCCAGGCGCCCCTAAAGTTCTTTTTAATCACTGGGCCCCTTTCCTGGTTTGTTCATCAGCTCTGCTTGGGTTATTTGGAGCACGACCTTGTAGACTTTTCTAACGTACTTACGCACACACGCGCATGCGCACGCACGCGTGTGCACGAGTGCCCAAGCACAAGGTGCTGTTGTTTAGACCTTTGATAAACTGATCACTTGCCTTTTTCCTCCCAGCAGCGGATCCAGAAGTGCTGTCCATGTCAGCTGCCTTTTCTTTTTTAACTGCCACCAAGTTTTATCACATCGTGTGGATATACCTTTTATTTGATCAAATCCGTAAGTTCTTTATCTGTTCTCACACTCATTGTAGTTCAGGATCCCTTCTTGTGTCCATGTTAAGAAACTTACCATGTCCACTGTTACCTTTGGTAGCTATAACACATTTCATGAAAATCAGCCAGCTGCCTTGGAGATGATGCCAAACCAGTCGACAGAATCCCGGGAAATGCTAAGGATTGCCAGAGGGACCTGAATCGCCTTGTCTTCGGAAACAAGGGAGTTGTGCTGTGCCCGGGGAATTCCACAGGTCTCCAGAGAGAGTGATGTTAGATATCGTGTTGGCTCTGCTCATAGCCGTCTGACTTTCCTTAGGCAAGTCATTTCCTCTCCACAGACCCTTATTTTCTCATCTGCACAATGGACTCAGTAAGCCTCTTCCATTACTGGACTCTGAATAATGGGATTTACACAAAGCCCCAGGTTTCTTACACAGAATGTATGAGCCCACTCTTCACTATGTGTCCAGGTGGGAGAGGGGCAATTTTAGGATACATTTTAAATTTAATTTTAATGAATTAAATATTTTTTAATATTTTAATTGAAATATATATATATACATTTTTTAAACTTTTAAAGATTATTTATTTTTTTATTAGAGAGAGAGAATGAGTGAGAGAACAGGAGTGGCGGCCCAGAGGGAGAAGCAGACTCCCCGCTGAGGAGAGATTCTGACTCAGGGCTTGATCCCAGGATCTTGGGATCATGAGCTGAAGGCAAACAAACTCGTAACCAACTGAGCCACCCAGGCACCCCAAAATATATTTTAAAATTTTTAACTGGAGATGCAGCCCAGAGCTCTTAGCTGGGTAGAAGTCACGAAGTCCAGAATGTACCACCTTTGGATCTTACTCTTATTACTTTATTATCCAACTAAAATGTATATATTTTCTTTTTCTTTTGCTCCGTGTGAACTTTCTGTTCTAAGCAAGGCCAAGGGGTGTTGGGAAAAGAAGTCATGGACCTCCAGTTCTCCTTGCAGGCTTCTGTGGTTCCAGCTGTGTGATCTTAGACAAGTCACGAACCTCTGGATGTCCAACTGTTCATACTACGATTTCAAATTAGCCAAATGTCTGCTTTTAAAAAAAAAGTAAAAATCACACCCATGTGTGTTTCATCTGGCATTTCTGAGCCTTATCACCTGTAGATAGTTCATCTTATGACTTGATGGGACACCCTAAAAGGCCACCAAAACCCCTGAAATCACCTTCTTTCCCATGAGAAGTGTGCAGCTGCCCTAGTCCCCAGTGAGACCTTCAGTGGGTTTCCAGGGAGGCCCAGAGAAGGTTCTGTGCAGCCATGATTCATAGGTAGACCTCCCCCCCCCCCCCCCCGGAGCTTGTGTTGTTGTGTAACCCCTGCTTTGAGACCCAGGACCACACGGGTCACAGGGTGATTCACACACACAGGCTGGGTTTCCCTCGGGGTCCCAGTCAGGTTTTTCCCACGTGGGGCGAGAATTCTGGCCCCTGGCCTTGGCATTACACATTGGTCTGGAGATAGTGCAATCGTGCAGGTGAAAGGTCGTGGTCAGTGGGTGTGAAAACTGCGTGGGTGCTGTAGCCCCACAGAGTTTCTGGGGTTCAGTTTCCCTGCTTCTCACCCTTTTCACCCTCCTGTGAGCTTCTGTTTCTGAATATCGCTTGGGGTCAGTGTTCCTGGTTGTGCAGGTCTATATGGGCTGAAGACAGTCTGGGCAGCTCCCCCACTGCGAGCTCCTGAGACCAGGAGCATCACCTGGCTGGATCCTGCTCTGTCTTGAAGAGATGAAATGGGATTGCAGCAGGTGTTCAGCCCAAACTACCTTCCCTTCCCTTTCCCTGGAAAACAACTTTATAGGCTCTGAATCTGTAACAGTTTCCAAAAGCCTACCATAAATATTGTTCACGTGACCCGAAATGAAACAAAAAGGCATCCGGGTGAATGGAGAGAATCGCATCAGCATGACGCATATCTTCACTTCGTGGGAAAAGGGACTGATAGGTCCTATTCATTTACCTCACTCATCAGGGAGTACTTTTCAGCAGGTGGCTTCCCTGTCCTACCCCCACCCCCATTTCAATAAAACACTTACAAACCTGCTTTGCATTGTTACAGATAAATGTAGAGCGAGTCACACCGTCTCTTCCTACACTTGACCCCCCTCCAAGTGATCAATATAGTTGTAATTCACAGCCTGGAAACTTTAAGAATGAGTCAACCTGACCTATGATTCACAGATACTTGATCTAAAATGCTTGATGTTGAGGGGGTGGGGTGGGAGGTAGAATCAGAAATAAGTTTCCTGACTCTAAAAATCAGCATAAGTGAAAAAGCATGGGGTTCAGGGGGGTGGGGGAAGGGGGTAGTTATCATCTTGTAGTTTGTAGGGATGGTCCCTGCCTTTGGGGAGAGCACTCTGTTGGGAGGACTTAGGGTGACCACAGAGCTCCTGTTTATGCCTGTCTATGCAGTTAGTGTGTTTTTCCACCATTAAAAGTATCGCAGTGTGGAAACATAAATAAAGGTCAGAGGTTCTACTTTATTCATATGTGTATCCCCAGTGCCTGGCTCTAGTAAACAGTAAATACAGCCTTCCTGGGTAGGTGAATAAGTGAGTAAAGAGTTTTAACCTTCTCTCTTGATCCCCATATTTCTTTTTTTCCATACATCTTTGTATGCTCCATACCCCTAGGGTGACTGTACTGTGTTCTCAACAGTATCTTTTCGATTAAGCCAGAGCTCCAGATGCCAATCGCTTTGGTTGAATGTATGCAACAGGAGCTGTGTAGCCTTGTGACTTGCAGGGAGTTACCCAAATGATTGACAATTTATCCAAATACAAAGAACCCTAACTTCTGCCCACGCCGCTACGCAGTTCTGGTGGAACTGGAGCTGGTGCATTTAGGATTAGCTTTCTGGCTTTGCTACCGTTCTTGTCATTCTCTTCCCTAGCTAGAGGGTCATAGAGCTTCAAAAAATATATATATTATAAATATATATTTAAAATATTATAAGAAATGGAAAAAGAATTTTAAAAAAGCTATCCATAATCTTCTGACCCTCCTTGGCATCAGAGCAATTACGTTATCAAGGGGCTAGGAACCATTTCTGTTGTTTTACATAGTTATCCTAAGAAGCTCTTCATTGTTTCCCCATGGGCATTTTTCTGGAAGCATTGTCCTCATTCAGAGCAGTTTCAACTGCCGTTGTTTAGTTAGCTTGTATCCGTGTACTTGCTAGCGAGCAATTCCAGGTTGCTTACTCTTTTCCCCTTCTATAAATGAACTTGTCCTTCTAATATGTCCTGTTTCTGAGGAGAATCTCAGAAGTACAATCCTCTGATCAAAATATATGAAATTATTCAAAAAATTAAATATATCTAACAATATGGAGATATTTAATAGACTTTATTTTTAGAGAAATCCTAGGTTTATTTAAAAAAATTGAGAAGAACGTATAGAGCTCCTATATACCAAACCCCTTCACCACCATTTCTCATATTGTTAACATCTGACACTTGGTGATACATTTGTTATAAGTTATGAGACAACACATTATGATGAACTAAAGTCCATACTTTATATTCAGGGTCCGCTCTTTCTGTTGTATCATTCTGTGGATTTTTGACACCTGCAAAATGTCCTTTACCCACCATTACATTATCACACAGCATAGTTGCACTGTCCTAACAATCCTGTGTTCCAACAATTTATCTGTCCCTAATTCCTCCCAAACTCCTAGAAACCTCACTGATCTTTTCCTGTCACCATCATTTTGCTTTTCCAGAATGTCCTCCGGTCAGAATCACATAGTGCGTCGTCTTCTCTGTTTGGTTTCTTTCATTTAATATCATGTATATAAGACCCCTCCATGTTTTTGTATGCCTTGATGATTCATATCTTTTTAGTGCTGAATAATTTCCATTACCTGAGCGTACCCTAGTTTGCTTATTCACTCACCTACTGACGGGCATCTTGGTTGCTTCCAAGTAAAGGAATTACAAATAAAGCTGGTGTAAAGTGTGTGTAGGTTTTTGAGTGGACATAAGATTTCAACTCATTTGGGCAGACACCAGGAGACTGACAGATACATCACATGGTAAGACTATTTTTGCCTTGTGGGAAACTGCCAATTTATGTTCTTTACATTTATTCAGTGCTTATAGTTGTATTACCACTAACATATTAATCCTCAAAAGAACCCCTGCATTGGAAGTTATTAACTTCACCTTCTGGTTAACTTCAAATTTTATTGCGGAAAGGAACTTTGAAGATCTTTGAACCTCTACAACTCCTGAGAGCAACGTCTGCCTCCTTGTCACTGCATCTCCGTGGACAAGTGTATGCAGTAGGTGCTCAGTTAGGCTCATTACACATTGACTACTGACAAAGGAAAACCACTTCACTGTACAGATAGGAACATGGAGGTGCAGAAAGGAAAAGCAAGTTGCTTCTGAACAAACAGCAGTTTACTAATTAGCAGAACCAAGGCTAAAAGCTAACTACCGTGCGTTGTAGATGGTGGACCCCTATTTTGGGTGTTCAGGCCCTGGATCACTAAATTCAAGCAGGGCAAGCTTCTAGATTCTTGAAACCATACTTAGTGTTACAATGAACACCCTCTCCTCACTTTCAAGCCCACCAACTAGTCTGTACGACCACCATGGCACCCAGAGATGCCCAAAGTACTATTTCATTTAGGTACAAGTGCATTGAGGCTACAAAGTCTCATGGCATTAAAAAAGCAAGAGCAGTAATAAGTGAAAATAACAATTAAGTCAAGAATTATTGGTTACTTAGTATTGTCAGTCTTTTAAAATATATTTTAAATATACTTAATTTACTCTCGTAGCCACCTTCTGGTTAGGTGTCATTGCAATTTAGAGGTATTAACGTTTAGGGATGCTGGGTAAGTTTCTCATGCCTCCAGAACTATTTTTTTTTTTTTAAGATTTTATTTATTTATTTGACAGAGAGAAATCACAAGAGAGGCAGGCAGAGAGAGAGGAAGGGAAGCAGGCTCTCCACTGAGCGGAGAGCCCGATGTGGGACTCGATCCCAGGACCCTGAGATCATGACCTGAGCTGAAGGCAGCGGCTTAACCCACTGAGCCACCCAGGCGCCCCCGCCTCCAGAACTATTAATAATAATGGCAAATGTGTGCCCATCCATTCTTAACTCCACTCAGCAGTGTACTATGTCATAGTTAAGAGCATGTGATTTTGAGTCAGGTGGACCTGGGTTAATATTCTAGGGCTACCATTTTACCAGCCAAGCAATCTCAACTTTGTGACTCTTGGCGGTGAGGTGATCATGTAAAATGGGGATAGTAATACCTACTGCGACAAATGCTATCTGTTGTCTCCTCAATGGCCATGGTCTCTCCACTGCTTTGAACCATGATAAGTTCAGTGGTATCTATCCCTGGGGCCTCAGGGAAGACAGGTTCCAATTCAGTCTATGAGATGAGTCCAGATTGATTTAAACCAGGTATGGAAATGGCAGGCATGTTATCTAGTTTTGTTCAGGAGCAGTCTTCTTTTCAAATAAGACAAAGTACCTCACAGGGGAAGCTCATTCCTATGTCTCCCCCACCCCCTGCGGGGATCTAGGGTAAGATACCTGGAGCTGTAGCAGCCATCTTGCGGGCATGAGGTGACAAGTCAAAAGACCAAAATGCTGATACAGAAAAGATGGGAAAAACCTACATCTTTGATAGTTATGCTGTCCCCCCAGCCCAGGAAAGAAGACTACCTCTAGACTTCCTATAATTGAAATAAAGCCTACTTCTTTATGCCACTCTGAGCTGTCTTTTATTTGCAGCTGAAAACATTTTGAATAGACATATGGATTTCCACCGAAGCACAGTCAGTTTTAGGCCACTTAGTATGGTGCTTAAGAGCCCAAATTCCAGAGCTCGAAGTCCCAGTTTCTAATCTGGGCTCTGCCCCATTACTAGGATCTGGGCAAGTCATTTAGCTCCTCTGTGACTCACTGTCCTCATCTGCAAAATGCTCCGTAAATGTGTACTGAGTATCAAATGAAGGATACTAGCAGTTCTTACTATCATTACTATAATGAGCATTAAATGACCTAATGTTTCATAAAGTGATGAGAATACTGCCTGACATGTAGTAAGTAGCTATATACCTGTTGGTCAGAAAGAACAAGAGAAAAAGGAAAAAAAAAAAAGAGGAAGAAGAAGAAAGAAAAATAGCCACTATTATAGGCACGGGTTTGCACCTTGATCTAATCATTTTGCCACTTGTGGTATTTAAAGAGCTTCTTGACCCTTTCACCACTGAGACTCCTGGAGCATAGAACTCCCCCTGAAGTCTGTCTCAAAGCAGCCACACCAGGGGTTTCTGTTTGACAGAAAAGGCCCCATAGAGAACCGACCTGTGCAGGAGGCGGGGCTGTGGCTACCAAGTCGTGTCATGGAGTGAGTGACCAAAATACCCAAACTTGCCCATGCAAATGGGTGTGCATCTCCCTGACAGCCCTTTTAGAAGGTTCTAGTTTCTCTCAGACTTTTTTGAAAGGGTCTTTCCAGACAGTGGCTTATTCTCTTGAATCTCAAATCTTTCTTTCGGGGGATGGGGGATGGGTAGGGGGCCTGCAGGAAGGAAGGGGCAATCCCTGCTTTCCCGGCCCTTCTCTGCCATGAAGACGAGACCCCTGACTAGTGTGTGGGGGGGAGCCAGCTTAACCTGGGTCTCTCTGGCTTCTCACAACCCACGTTGCCACCTTCTGTAGAGATCAGATTTGAATTGGGGCGAGGGCTAAACATTTTTTGGATACATAACGTTTATGAGATTATAAGATCAGATGGTAAGATGTGTCCATTAGCACATGCTATGGGATCTTCCTTCAAAATGTATGCCCATTCCACCCCTTCTCACTCCCTCCACCAGTGACAGTCCAGACCAAGCCACATCCACCTTCTGCCTGGACCACAGAGGGAGCGTGCCTCCTGATGGGCCTGGCTTCTACCCTACCCTCCCTTCTCTCTCAGCAACCAGGAAGATCTTTTCAAAATGTAAATCAAATCCTATAACTCACCTGCTCAAAACCCTTCAGGGGACTGCCACCTCACCTAGAATAAAATCCAAAGCCCTTCTTGTGCCCTGTGAGGCCCTCCCTGAGAGGACCCTAGGTCCTTCCTTCCTTCTTTCTCGTCTTGTTCACCCCATTTTCCACACTGACCTTCTTGCTATAGACTAAACATACCTGATCTCAGGCTGGCCTCAGGGTCTTACCATGGAATGCTCCCCTTTTCTGGAACACTTGTCTCCTGCATGCATAGCTCATTTCCTCATTGCATTGAGATCTCTGTTCTGATGTCAACTCTATGATAGAGACCGCCTCTGGCCACCCTCCCTCAACATAGATTCCCCTACCCCTCACTTTCTGTCATTATCCATAGTTCTTATGCCTTGCTGATATTATTACAGATTTGGTGACTTTATGCGTGTCCTATTAGAATATAAACCTTGTGAGGAAAATGGCATTGTTCTGTTCATTCAGATACCCACAGACCCCAGAATTTTCTGCATCTGGTGTTCAGTAAATATTAAATTGGATAAAGCCTTTTTTGGTGGGGGTAGAAACAAGGTTTGTCTGGCCAAGTCCTAAGCCTGAGGTCTCTTGTGAACCTGCTAAGTTGGTTCACAACCTACAAATCTAAATCTACATTTCAGAAAGCTGCGGACAGGTTCTAAGCAATGGGAGCAGCACCTAGTCCGTGGTTAACGTCCCAAAACAAAGACTTCTAAAGTGAATGCACAGGTGACAGGATGATTCCACCTGCCTTTGTCTAAAAATCCCTTTCATCACATCGCGTTCTTGTTCTCCCTCCCTGTGCTTCTGGATACCAAACAAGCAGTCTCACGTATGGCGTCTTTTTACCAGGCAGATGACGGTTCTCATCTGTCATGGTTTAAAAAGTGGTCCCGTTCCTTGACATTCTTCCCATTGAAAAATGGGATTGATGTCCTTTCCTTGAGCCGTGGTGATGGCTTCAAGCACTAGAGTCACAAAAGATCCCGCAGCCCCCTCCACACTGCCTTGGGGTGCTCTTTCTGAGGAAAGCGCTGCAACCACCTTGCTGAAGAAGCCACGTCTGTGGTCTCAGCTGAGCTCCCAGACAGCACCCCACGCTGTCTTGCACCGACCGCCTTGCAAACCGCCATCTTGGATGTTCAGACCATTTGCTTTTTGAAATGACCACAGCCCAGCTGACATCTTACTACAAGGGCATGAGAAACCCCAAGTGAGAACTGCCCAGCCCAGCCCTTCCCAAATTCCTGACCAAACACTCATGAGTAATATAAAACGATTGTTGTTTTATGATTCTGGGTTTTGCGGTAGTTCATCCTCGGCAATAGTAGCCAGAACCCTGCCCTCACGCTTCCTCCTGCATCCTAAAGTGCTCTTGGCAAGTTTTACTTTCACACGATGGGCATCAGATTTCTCATGTGTAAGCTAGGAGTGACATTCTATAGTTAGTGGTCGTTGCTTAGAGCAAAAGCAAGTTTTCTTTCAAGCCTAGCTTAGTTCCCAGCACATACTGCATTTCCTCGAATCTGAGATGCTATCAGTTATACAACTCACTATTAATTTATGTGCCATTAAGAAAGGAACAAATGCCTTCAATTAAGCTACCAAACGCCACTTGTTGTAAGATGCATGCGTATTGGAGATGGTGTAATTTGAAAAGCTATATTATCTTGAGACCTTTGATTTAAAGAATCACAAACACCTAGTTAAGCCCAGGCACAGAACAAGACCCCCAGATTTACATTTGTGTGGAAGGAGAGGAAAGCATGAAGCAAATGTGCCTTTTCTCTGAAAGTCTCCGATCTGTCATCTTATTTAATGTGATATAGTGCAAACACCCAAGGAGAAGACCCTGTGGTCCTGGTAGAAAGCACCTTCTCCGGGGCACTGTCGAATGGTTAAAATTCAAAGGGTATCACACTATAGTTATTTAGCAAAAATGTATTTTGCAAAAGGAATGACGTCAGATCTCCAGTTCTGGCTCTAAGAGGACAAGTCGTTTGCTGTGGAGACTCATCTCTAGCCGTAGTAACAGGCCACTGTTACCCCACTGCTCTTTAGCTTCTGAGTCTTTTTTTTTTTTTTTTTTTTAAGGACATTAGCTAGTAGTTCCTGTGAGATGTCATTGCCAGTGAGCAAGAGAGGTCTGGGCAGTGGGGAGAGTGATGGCAGAGGAGAGGCACATCGATTGCAGAAGCCTCTGGATGTTAGCAGCTTTTGTGTGGGAGGCCCCCACTGAGTCAGAACAGCCTCCCAGAGAGGGTTAAGGTGATGACCCTCGTTTGAAAGGTGATCTCCGTTCAGGACCAGAGAGGTTAAGTCCCTTGCTCAGAACACAGTTTTATTCGGGCAACAATCCGTCAGACACAGTGCTTGTACTCTTACCCACAGTGCTTTGCTGGTCAGGGTGTTTTTGTTGTTGTTCTTTTTGTATTTGTTTTTTTTTTTTTTTTAAGATTTTTATCTATTTGAGAGAGAGTGCAAGTGTGTGCATAGGGGGAGTGGGGTGAGAACAAAGGGGGAGAGAGAGAAGCAGGCTCCCAGGTGACCAGGGAGCCTGATGTGGGAGTGGATCCCAGGACCCTGAGATCATGACCTGAGCCAATGACTGAGGCTTAACTGACTGAGCCACCCAGGCACCCCTACTGAGGAGGGTGTTTGCAAAGACACAGGAGGGAGTTCATATGAAACTCCAACCAGCCCAGTGCTCAGCTCAGCGGCCATTCCAGTCCTACTTAACAGGGGATTCCTTTTCACACCTTCTTGCTTTTGTCAATATGAGTTTTCCACTAATAAGATTCTTCTTATCTGCTCCTCTGCTCAGTGAAAGCAAAACGTCAGGGCCCCTGGGCAGCTCAGTCAGGTGTCCAGCTCTTGGTTTTGGCTGAGGTCATGATCTCAGAGTTGTGAGATCAAGCCCCATGGTGGGCTCTGTGCTCAGCAGGGAGTCTGCTTGAGGATTCTCTGCCCCTCCCCCTGCTCACTTTTTCTTTCTCCCTTTCTCTCTCTCTCAAATAAATAAATAAATCTTAAAAAAAGAAAAAAGACAACCAACATGTCCTTCTAGGTCCAGCTGAAACGGGACACCACAACCCTTGTTCCTATAGGATGAGTCCAGTGCATTGTCCCTGGAGCAGTGTGGCTGGACCTCCTGGTTAATGTCAGATGTGGTGTTTCTGTGGGGCACTCCTAACAGACTGGAAGTTTCCTGAGGCTCCAGAGTTAGACCTGAGTGTGAAATCCCACCTCTGTGACTTACAGCTTGTGTCCTTGGATAAGTTTCTTAGCTTTATTGGGCTTTAATGTTCACACCTACAAAACGGGAACAGCTTCCTTCCCAGGATTGTCCTGAACATTAAGTGTGTTTGCTTAGATCCCATGATAAGGGCTCTGGACTGTTTGTTATCCTGTGTAAGCTACTTGCTCAGTGTCCTAGTGCGTCAGTCATCGCAACCACCCTCTGAGGTAGGTTCTTTTACCTTTATCCCCACTGTAGAGAGAGGGAAGCTGAGGTGACGTCCTGTCCCCTCAGCCCCCCAGCTAGAAAGTGACAACACTGGGCTAGAATCTTGCCTCTGAAAACTTCCTCTCTTGATGGGACCCCATTGGAAATCTTCCACAGACGGAGTTCTGAGGAAGTTTTGTCACACGCCAGCCCCTCCAGATGTGCTTTAATTATGGTCTTAATTTCCCACTCATTCCAGCGTAGGAGATCTTTATCCTGACCTGTGGGAAAAGGATGCTCGGACCAGTGTTGTCGTGGTGAAACGTTGTTTACGCGCTGCCCATTTCTGCCAATAACATGTTCCCCCACCTTCCGGCTCTTGTTGGGGGATGGATTATCAGCACCATCATTGCCCATTTATGTAATGAACTGAAAACACAGATCAGGTCACGGCCTTCGAAAGCTCAAGCAAACCCTTAAGTGACATTCAGATCCCACCTCGTTCCCCAATCCAGCAATGTCAGGGCCTCAGTCACCGTTTTCTTCAAATGACTTGGCCGTTGAGTTTCTTTCTGGTTGACTGTACCGCTGGTCTCACGGACACCCCCTGAAATGGCACCAAAGGAAAGCGGGCGTTTCTTATGTGCTACCTTCATCTTTTCCTCAAGGAGTATCAGTCAAAGTTCCTAAACAAAATGAACTTCATTTTTATTTGCCAGAGAATGTTCTGAGCTGCCAGAGTAAGAGCCATCACCTGGTGGGGCCTGACACTGGGCAGGCCCTTGAGAACGTTGGGCTCCTCAGAGTAGAGAACAGGAGTGGGGGAGGGGTCCCCACTGGCAGCACAGCAGAGACCTTCCTGTGTGAATATGGTCTGGTGAAAGTCAAGGGGCTCAGAATGGGCTCCCAGGTTGACTCACGGTCCCAACTGGCTGTGTAGACCAGGCAGCAACTGCTGCACACCGGACCGCAGCCATGACATTGACCCCCTCCCCCACTCTGCCCCAGAGGGATCGTACCTATGGTGGAGAAAGATATCGGGGCACAAATTATTGATCACCAACCCCATGTCAGACACGAAGAGAGTTTCTTCAAATATTTGGGGGTTTTCCATGCTTGCTGACTTCTCATTTATTTCCATTGTCCTCAGAGAAGATGTAGTGTGTGACTTCACTCCTTTGAAACGGATAACATTTATTTTCTGGCTCGGCATATGGTCTATAGCAGGGAATGCTGCATGGATACTTGCGTGGAATGTGAACTCTACAGGTTTGGGTGAACTGCTCCACAGATATCATCTGTGAAAGCCCGGGACTCTGCCGTGTTCCCAGGGGAAGGGCAAGGGCAAACCTCCACCAGGCAGAGAAGGCACGGCCAGGCTCTGACCCCAGGGGGTCAGAGTTTAGAGAACTCTAAATGGACCGATGATGTCAGGAGTAAATGTCGAGAGATTTGCTCAAGGGAGGGACGTTTACCCACAGAAGTGAACAGTGAAGCCATAGGCCCTTGGAACTTTCTCTCCCGCATGGCTGCCTTTCCTCCTCATGCATTCGGCATCCATCCACCCATCTGAGACTTGTTCCCTGTAGTTGCTGTTCTAGGCTGTGGAATAATAGATTCAATCTTGCCCCTGCCCTCCCAGAATTTGCTGGGCACTAGGGGTACAGATAATGAAATAGACAGGTTTGGTTGGTTGGTTTGTTTGTTTTTTGTTGTTGTTCTTTTTTTTTTTTTCTTAAGATTTCATTTATTTTTTTGAGAGGGAGAGAGGCAGAGAGAGAGGGAGAAGACTCCTCACTAAGCAGGTAACCTGATGTGGGGCTCGATCCCAGAACCTAGGGATCATGACCTGAGCTGAAGGCAGTCGCCTAACAGACTGAGCCACCCAGGCGCCCCATGAAATAGGCAGTTTTACCAAACAGAGTAGGGGTCATAGCTGGTAAAGTGCATACCGATCAGAATAGAGTCATTTTTGCCTAACTTCTCCCTCTGTCTTTCTCAGGGACACAGATTTGTAGATAAAAGAGAATTTCCACAGGGAAGGTGAAAGATGGGACAACATGGTCCTTTCTGTAAACCTATTTAGGAAATAATTTCATGAAGGGCAAAGAACTCATGGGTTCCTAGGGCCTGGCATGCCAGGAGCTTTGAGACGTGTGTGTGTGTGTGTGTGTGTGTGTGCATGTTGGTGCGTGTGTGTGCTCTGGACTTTTTTTACAAACTGGAGAGGCTCTGGATGCTTTTTGAAAGCAATGCTTTTAAAATGCATATGGTACAACACTTGGGATCACAAAGGAAAACAATTGTATTGAAATGCAACTCTTTGCAGGGGGACCTCAAGTTTTCTGGAGTAGTGGTGAGATGTTTTATGGCCAAGAGAGAAACTTCTTTCCATAGGTTGGTAATACTACATTTAGGAACTAGTTACCTCCAACACTCAGCTGATTTTTCCCAACTTTCTAATTTCCCTTATTGTCCCCTGGGTGGAGGGAGTATATTAACTGGCAAGACAGGATGGTCGGGAGTTAAAGGTTGACTTCGTTGGGACGAAGGAAGGCCTGAGGCTGGGAGATGAGAGAATGTGTGTCTTTGGTAGCTTTGGGGATCACTTGTGGGGGTTTTCTACCTTAGCTGGGAGTTTACTGAATATAGGGTACAATCTGGGTGGGCAGGGCGACTCTTCGTGGGAGCCGAAGGGGAGCCTGAGGTTCGGGAGGACACGTGCTTTACTCTGGCAGAGGTTGTGGGCCCCACGAGACCAGCCACATTGTGGAGGAACTACTGGCAGGCACTCTGCTCATATCTCCCATTCTCAGTACCACCCTAGGACCAAGGATCCACATCCCACCCACGAGACAACAGATACTGAGCAGAGTTATTCCGAAGCTCCAGCCAGAAGCTGGGGGAGCTAAGATCTGATTCTACATAACCCCAGGCTCTGAGATCGCTGTTTCAACTGCCACCTGTCCGGCTGCCTCCCTGAAGCTTGGAGGCCATGGGGACAGCTCTGGGAATCAGATGGCCTGGGTTTCCATCCCAGCCCGACTCTCAAACAGCATGATGATCCAAAGGAAGTCCTGACCCTGCGAGTCCTCAGCTCTGAAATGGGTAATAAAACCATTACCTTCCTTGGAATGTTTTCTTGATGACTTACAAGATCGTGCATTTAGAACTTGGAGCAAATACACCTGACATGTAAGAGCTCCAGGAGACTAGGTTACTGTGGCTATTACTAGTCCAGCAGGACCAGGACCAAGACCCAGCACCAGGGGGTCCTGGTGTAGGATCGCTCCTCTGTTTACTTCTGTTTACTCCTCTGACTGGCAAGTGGTCAAGAGTTTGTTTTTCTGGTACGAAGGTTGCCCGGGTGTTCCAGAGTGACCTGGCCAGGCTGAGATGATTATACAACCCTGCGTGCCCGGCCAAGTTCAGCGCTCGCCTTGGCAGCCTGCTGAGCCTGTACTGCTGGGGTTGAAGGAACGGTTACCCTCCAGCTGTTTCTCCCTGTAGAGAAGCCTGACCTTCATTCGGAATGACCTTCCAGGCCTGTGCCACACAGTGTGCTCACCCACCCACTCCCTCCCAGCACGACCTCTGTGTCCTCCCCCAGGGAGATAATAAGGCTGTGGTGCATTCAAGATCCTTGTTTGTCCTTCATCTCTATCTCTGCCCTATTGACTCTGTCCCCTGCGGGCACTTCCCAGACACAGGAGGGGCACAGCAGGGCTCGGGAGGTGCCGAGGGACAGGGTTGCACCCTCCACAGCTAATTGTTGGTGTAGCATGTCATATTTGCCTTCTATATACAAACTTTTCTTTTAAGATTTATTTATCTGGGCACCTGGGTGGCTCAGTCGTTTAGCTTGTGCTCCCTCTCTCGCTATGTTTCTCCGTCAAATAAATAAATAAGATCTTTAGTAAAAAAAAAAAAAAAAAGATTATTTGTCTATTTTAGAGAGTGAGTATGACTGGGAGTGGCAGAGGGAGAGAATCTCAAGCCGACTCCACGCTGGGCATGGAGCCTGATGTGGGGCTCGATCTCACCACCCTGAGATCACGACCCAAACTGAAACCACCCAGGCGACCCTGTATATAAACTTTTAAAGATATATATATATATATATATAATTTTTCATCATGTTGTGAGCCTTAAACGGTTGACTAGGAAAACCCATGGAAACACATCCTAAGCACTCCATGTTAATCATTATCGATCAGCGTGGTCATTCTCAGCAGTCAGGAGAAAAGGCAGGATGTGGCATCGGTTGAAGTTTTCGGCCTCTGATTGTCAGCTTCCTGATGCCAAGTGGGGCTGCTGACCGCTGCCCTCGTGAGGGTGTGAGAATCAGAAAGGAGGGGGCTTTGAGAAAGCTGGGGCCCAGAGGGTTCCGAATTGGACAGTGCTCTCCTCTTGCTCAGCCAGCCTGCTGGCCACCTTCCAACCCCCCTTACCCGTCAGGGCTACAGGGAGGGCTTGACTATCGCTCCCAGCACCCCGAGGGCTGCAGACTCAAAAGCTGAGAATTTCCAGCTGGCAGTCAGCCCCTCTGTTGGGCTGAATTTTCTCTTTCCCCACTTTTCCAATACTCTCTTCCAGCACTTTCTGAAACTCCCTAGTCTTGTGCTCTTAAACTCAGGCACTGACCATTGCTTCATTGTCACAGCAGAGCAGAGGGCTCCCGGGAGTTCCCAGTGCCCTGCAGCTCATCCCATCCTCCAGGCATGGCCTCGGGGCCTCCTCGGGCCAGCCTGGCCCACCTCCCCAGGGTCTGTGGCTGCTGTTGGGAGGAGGGAAGTCCCTTCTCTCCACACAGTCTTCCATCCACTTCTTTGGACCTTATACTTTCTGTTTCTTATTGCTCTAGGATACCCATCTTGGATGGCTGAAATGCAGCTCAGCCCAAATGCCCCCGCCCTGAGCTTTGTTCTTTGGTCCCATATGAAGCAATTGTACATATTTTTCAACCTTAAGATCTCTCTTTCTTAACCTTCTCATTTTATGTATTTTACTTATTTGTTGCCACATTCCATAAGAAATGATCTCACCCTCACAATGCCTAGGCAGATGAGAAAATGGAATGAACATGGGCTTCTCTCCACCCCTCTGCTCTCCCATCTGTGAAATGGGGATGACCACTGTAAGTTGCCAACCCTCTGAAGAATTATCGTAAGGCTTAAAAGAGGCTCTTGATTTTGAAAGATCAGTGAATGAATGAATGAATGAATGAATGCCTTTATGGTCCTATTTACAATTGTCAAAAATAGGGAGGCTTTTGCTATCATCCACACTGCCCTTAGGAATTCTACACCAGGAGCTTGCAAACCTAGGTACCTGGTTAGACTCCTGGGTCAGCCACGACGTATGTGACCCAGGAATGCTCTGAGCCTTCCTGTACTGCAGTGACATCATCTAGGACAGGGTTCAGCAAACCTTGTCCTATGGGGGACCTCTGATCCACTGCTGCTTTTGTGGGTACCACAAAATAAAATGGGTGTTACATTCCCAAATGTCATTTGCATTTCAAATTTTACATTTTTCCATATACATCTTATTTATTTTATTTACTTTTTTAATAGAGTCGTTCCTGTGCTAGTTCTTTTCCTCTTTTTTTTTTTTTAAGATTTTATTTATTTGACAGAGAGGGATCACAAGTAGCCAGAGAGGCAGGCAGAGAGGGGGGAAGCATGCTCCCTGCCGAGCAGACAGCCCGGTGTGGGGCTCGATCCTAGGACCCTGAGATCATGACCTGAGCTGAAGGCAGAGGCTTAACCCACTGGGCCACCCAGGTGCTCCAAGTTCTTTTCTTTTTTTTAAAGTAATCTCTATGTGGAGCTTGAACTCATGCAAAGGACATATCAGATAAAGGGCTAGTATCCAAAATTTATAAGGAACTTAGCAAACTCAACACCCAAAGAACAAACAATCCAATCAAGAAATGGGCAGAGGACATGAACAGACATTTCTGCAAAGAAGACATCCAGATGGCCAACAGACACATGAAAAAGTGCTCCATGTCACTCGGCATCAGGGAAATACAAATCAAAACCACAATGAGATATCACCTCACACCAGTAAGAATGGCTAAAATTAACAAGTCAGGAAATGACAGATGCTGGCGAGGATGCAGAGAAAGAGGAACCCTCCTACACTGTTGGTGGGCAAGCTGGTGCAACCACTCTGGAAAACAGTATGGAGGTTCCTCAAAATGTTGAAAATAGAGCTACCCTATGACCCAGCAATTGCACTAGTGGGTATTTACCCTAAAGATACAAACGCAGTGATCCGAAGAGGCACGTGTACCCGAATATTTATAGCAGCAATGTCTACAATAGCCAAACTATGGAAAGAACCTAGATGTCCATCAACAGATGAATGGATACAGAAGATGTGGTATATATACACAATGGAATACTATGCAGCCATCAAAAGAAATGAAATCTTGCCATTTGTGTCAACATGGACGGAACTAGAGGGTATCATGCTTAGTGAAATAAGTCAATCAGAGAAAGACAACTATCATATGATCTCCCTGATATGAGGACATGGAGAAGCAACATGGGGGGTTAGGGGGATAGGAGAAGAATAAATGAAACAAGATGGGATTGGGAGGGAGACAAACCATAAATGACTCTTAATCTCACAAAACAAACTGGGGGTTGCTGGGGGGAGGTGGGGTTGGGAGAGGGGGAGGGGGTTATGGACATTGGGGAGGGTATGTGCTATGGTGAGTGCTGTGAACTGTGTAAACCTGGCGATTCACAGACCTGTACCCCTGGGGATAAAAATACATTATATGTTTATAAAAAAAAAAATTGGAAGGGGAGGTGAACCATAAGAGACTATGGACTCTGAAAAACAACCTGAGGGTTTTGAAGGGTCGGGGGTGGGAGGTTGGAGGAACAGGTGGTGGGTAATAGGGAGGGCACGTATTGCATGGAGCACTGGGTATTGTGCAAAAATAATGAATACTGTTATGCTGTAAAAAAATAAATAAATTAAACACAGAATAAAAATAAACATTTTTACTTTTTTTTAAAGATTTTATTTAAAATCTTAAAAAATCTTAAAATCAGAGAAAGATCACAAGTAGGCAGAATAGCAGGCAGAGAGAGAAGGGGAAGCAGGCTCCCCCTGATGTGAGAGCTTGGTGGGGCTCCATCCCAGGACCCTGAGATCATGACCTGAGTCAAAAGCAGAGGCTTTAATCCACTGAGTCACTCAAGCGCCTCACATTTTTACATTTTTTTATATATTTTTCATTTTCACATTTAAACAATAAAAACTCAGAAGAAGGATGGTATTTCAAAACACATGAGCATCATACGAAATTCAGTGTGTCTATCAGCAGAGTTTGCTTGACACACAGCCACACTCGCTCATTGTCTAGTGGTCTATATGGTGACAGATGGTGTATATGGCACCCACAGTGTACAAGGCATAGCTGACCAGTTGGGGCAGAGGCTGCATGGCTCACAAAATAAAAAATATTTACCACCCGGTCCTAATGAAGAATCTTTGCCAATGCCTGGTCTATGAAACAGGAGCAACAGTGCACACCCACCCCACGGTGTGTGGATGAAATGTTCAATTCAAGTGCCTAGCACCAAAGAGAAACTCTAGAAAAGTCCATTCCTGCACTCTCTCCCTTTCCCATCTTCATTCCCTTGCACAGAGAGCTCCTTTATTTCAGGGTCCAAGCCACATAAAACCATAAAAAGAGAACGACAGGCTGACTCCCACCAGTGTCCTGCGCAGACGAGCCTTCAGACCGCAGGACTGTGTTTGTCGGCTCTGTCCTCTGGCCGTCGGCCTCCCTGGCCGGTCAGTGCGTCTGCTGTGGGTGCGGCCACGTGGGAGCCCCTCACGCCCTCAGGGGGGCGTGGGTCCCAGACACGGCTGGGGCAGTCCTGCAGGGGTGCCCTACAGAGCAGCTTCTTTTGCATTTATCAGAGGTTGGTGGTTTCCATGGCATCATTTCTGGCTTCGGGCAGTTCTGGAAGCTGGGCCCCTGTGCACAAAAAGGTGCCCGGAGCCACACTTTGGCTCAGTGCAGGATGACTGCTTGGCAGAGGCAGCCTCTGGGCTGGAATCCAGCATCTTGATTGTGATTTGGGGGATGGCACGGAGCCGTGGCAAGACGCAGGATTTGGGATTGGGTCTCAAATCCCAGCTCTGCCCCTCACAAGCTCCGGGATGTACCCTCTGTGCTTCTTTTCTTCATCTGGAGAGTTGGCGTGATGGTTGCTTCTGGGGATGGACACAGCCATGGAGTTGAATAGTTTTAAGAGAAATGCAGGTACAAGAGGTTAAAAATATCCCATCTGGCTTTTTATAGAAAATCCCTGTGTTCCCCACTCTGAATGTCAAGACAACCCTGTCCTTCAGTGACCACCGATCTCATTTCCCCCTGATTGCAAGTGTGTGGGCAGTTACGAGTTGAAAACCAGCAGCTAGCTTGGAAAACACATGCTCGATGCCCTCTCTGACACACTTAGTTTTTCTTTTGGTGCCCTCATTCCGCCGAAGGATTCCAGGAGGCTCAGAACGGACTTCGTGATGCCCCGCTCTTCTCATGGGTGAGGTGGTGTGACTTTCATTTCTGTGTAAGAAGAAACTCTAGCCACCTGTGTAATGCTGGTGTATTCATCGGGGATTGGCCACATACCCTGTGACGAGTCTCAGCCCAGGGAACGACACTTTATGGGCAGTGAGTCAAGATTCAAAAAGGAGGACCCCACTACATACAACTTACTCTTCGGTACCAAGGGACAAGCCACTGACTGGAAGCCAAAGGAAGAGCTCACAGTTCACTGTGTCTGGGGCACAGAGCACATGGGTTTCCTTCATTGTTACAAACGGAATGACCTTGGACACCTCAGTTACCCCCAGTCAGCCTCAATGTTCCAATCTGTAGAATGGCAACAATGATACCACATTGGGTTGTAGTAAAGACTACCTATGATCGAGTGCCTGAAACACAGGAACGAGTCAGATATTTTTATAATAAAATAAATCATTTCTCAGTTTGGACGAGAGACAGTCAACAATTTCTGCCTTATGTTGATCCTCCCTGTGATGGTCAGGGCCCACCATTAGGAGCCTCTTGCAACCTTGGCTTTGGGGGTGGTAGATGGCACCTTCCTGGGCAACATTTATTGATCAAGGGCTTCCTGTCCTCTGAGCAAGGCTGGGTCACCATTCTGTTACCATTTTCTGCTCAGCAGATGGTTTTCTTCCTTTCCCTCTGCAAGGACAGAGTAACAGGAGTCCAGATCCCTAAGCCCCAATGAAGAGATGGCACAGGAACGGCTGCAGGCTGAGTCCAATGAAGCAAGTGCATCCTTGCAACTCAAGGAGCCAGCTTCCAGCCCAGATGTCCAGGCATGGAGCCTTGTCACATGGCTTAGAACAGGACCTGGAACATGGTCTATGTCTCATAAATGCTTGTTGGGAAGATAAATGGTCACGCTTTGTAAATGTCGCACCACCTGCTGCCCTCAGAGGCTCCGGCCTCATGTGACTCTTAGCTCACGAGGCCCTGACACTGACGGGTGAGGTCCAGGCTCAGTGAGAGCACATGGCAGCCCTGCCTGGCCCTCCCCAGGCCCCCAGTCCTGCGACACTTCCTCTGCATCACCTGGCCTGGCCCAGTGTCCTATTTTTGCCTGTGCCTAGGGCTCATCCTACCATCGTCCCTAGGCCAGGCCTGGCAGGTACAAGAAGCCGGCCACCATGACCACCTCCCCCACGACCAGCCACATCGGGATCTTCAGGCTCAATCTCGGTCTCCATCAGGGATTGTTAAATTCTAGTCTGTGGGCTAGATCAGGTCAGGGGTCTGTTTTAATAAGGATTTTGGATTAAGAATGGATTTTACATTTCCAAAGTGTTGAAAATTTTAACAACAAAGCCTGAAACATTGGTTCTCTGGCCCTTTATAGAAAAGACTTGCTGACTCCTGGCCCAGACAGTCCTCTGAGACGCCAGCCAGGCTCCATGGCAAGGCTTCGGGCTCAGACTCATTTCTTTTCTCTTATCAACACCAAGTCAGGTGGGATTATCATCCCTTGTAAAGATGGGGAAACTGAGGCATAGAGAGGTTAATTCACTTACCTGAGACTCTTATAAATGGCAAAGCCAGGGTTCAAACATAGGAAGGCCAGCATCAGAGTCCATGCTTTTTAAGCATGGTGCCATTTTGCATCTGGACACTGCCAAGGTCAAGCATTAGGACTTGCCCATACTCTGCCCATTCTGAGTTCCTTACTGCAGAGATGAACTTCAGAAAATACCGCCCCTTCAGGGGTTTAGTTCCCCCAGCCTCCCTCTCCCCTTCCTACCACCTCCTGAGACAGCTCATCTCCTGTGGGGCTTACAGGGCTGTGGTGCCTCTCTACCTTTCTGCCCCATGTGGTGGCCTGGAACCCTATTTCATCCTGCTCTCTGAGGCTGGACACATCTCCATGAGCGAGGCCTGAAGTTGTTCCCACTGAATCTAACTTCCCGAAGCATTCTCTGTGTCCCCTTTCCATTCTGTCTTCTCCACCCATCCTGTCCCTCCAATATGGAATTGGATTCCTGGTGCATGGCCTTGGGGCAAGGGTGCTGCCATAGGAGATGCCCTTAACTCCTGGTCCTGAGCCCTGGCCCCTTCGTAGCCTCAGGACCTCGGCTGAAACCCTCCTCTCCCAGGAGGCCGGGGAGAAGCCCCAGGCTTTTTGGCATCACAGAGAACAGCAGGGCACAGTGGAGGTGTCGCAGACCAGGGGAAACGTTGCACTTCAAGGCTGAGCAGGTGGGGTGGTGCCTCTGTGACTAATAGTCTGGGCTCAGGGGCTCAGGAGGGGTAAGAATGGAAAGACAGCTGCCAAGAGGAACAGAGAGCTTCTCAAATCGTCTCCTACCTGGCCCCTCCTGACCACAAGTGAAGATGGAAGGCATTTTCTAGCTGTTCCGCTGTGGACAGGCTACTTAACGCTCTGTGCCTCAATATTCCTGTTTTTCTTTTTTAAATTTAAAAATTTTTTTAAATATTTAATTTATTTATTTGGTAGAGCACACAAGCAGGGGGAGCAGCAGGCAGAGGGAGAGGGAGAAACAGACACCCTGCTGAGCAGGGAGCCAGATACGGGACTCAATCCCAGGACCCCAGGATCATGACCTGAGCTGAAGGCAGACACTTAACCAACTGAGCCACCCAGGTGCCCCCTCCTCTTTTTTTCAAATGGCAATGGTGAGGAGGGCCTGGGAGGGTCTTATGCAGACATAACACATTCCTGGTGCTCAACAGGTGCTCTGCCGGGCTCCTTCACCAACCAACCCCTTTCCTGCAGAGCTTTCCTCTGTGACTGCAAGCCGACAGCACCAAACATCTTGCTGGGCAATCTGGGTAGTATCTCTATTGCCATGTGCCCAGACCGCACCATAGACCCAGAGCTCAGTGGCCGTGATAGCAGGGACCGTGTCGGACCTTGTGGGCTGCCTGGTGGCAGTGTCTGCCGCATTTGCCAGGGCCGCCTCCCTTGGACCCCCGCTCCCCACATCCCTGCAGATGGTCCCACTCTGGCCACCGACACTTGCTTCCCTTGGGGGATGCCAAACCGTGAGCTCTTCCCAGGTCTTGCAGGGAAAGGTTCTCTCAAGAGCACTTGGGGCCTGAGTGTGCGTAGGAGGCCTCTAGGTCAAGGCTAGCAGGAGAGGCCTCTCAAGGGCCCGACCGGCATGTTGTGTTTCTCCTCCTGAGGCCTGGAGAGGCAGAGCGCAAGTAAGGGGACAGGGGCAGCTGCACCCAGCCTCCAGACTCGCATCTGGCTGCCTCTACCTTGTCGCCAATGGGGTGTCCCGCCAGCGTCTCGGGCTTCTGATCCCACCCCCTTTGTGTCTTCCCGTTTGCGGTCTCCATCTTCATTCGTGGCAATGCCAACTTTTCGGTTGCTCAGGCTACAACCTTGGAGTCAGGTAGCCTTGGGTTCCGTTCGCTCACCTATCATATCCAGACCATCAGCAAACCATATCCAGAGCATCACACCCTCTCATCTCCCCACAGCCCCTACCTGGGTCCCAGCTGCCATCATCTCTTGCCTGCACTAGGACAACAGCCCTTGACTGGTCTCTGCATCTGCCATAGTCCCTCTAAGTCTGTTCACAAAACAAAAGCCAGTTTTCCCAGCACCATTTATTGAAGGGTCAGCCTCTGAAATCAGTCCAGGGCACATGACCTTCCTGTCTCAGAGCCCCTGCAGGCTTCCTATCCTATTCAGGGCAAAAGCCACAGGCCTTGCAATGGTCTGGGAGACCCGTGCACCCCGGGCCTGCAACCCTGGTTGTGCCCTAGCTCTTCTGTCCCTTTGATCCCGCCTGTCACCCTGCCCTGCCCTCTCTCAGACACTCCAAATTCTCTGCTTGCTGGACTCTCTCCTCACTGCTCACTCACTTGTTCAGGGGTTATGAGTTACCATCTCAGCCAGGCCTCCCCTGGCCACTGTATTTCACATTTCAACGTCCCCCGCCTACCATTCTGCAACTCTCATTCTTCTCTTTCCTGCCTTTATTTTCCTCCGTTTTTCTTGGCACCTTTCTAGCATGCCTTACAATTCTGTGAGTCGATCCATGATTTCCCCCTATCTTACTGGAGATGAAACTCTGGTGGGGGGGGGGGCATGATTTTTGTCTTAACTCCTGCCAAGAACCACACCTGTGACATGGTAGCATTCTGTAAATATTTGTGGAATGAATGAATGAATGACCTTAGACCAAAGACAGCCAGCACAGAAAATAAACCTTAAAGTGATAAAATACATGTGTTTTGTATATTTATATATGGTTGAAAGTTTCAGGCATATATATCATAGATATACAAGGCATGTATATCAAGATATATATCAAATGTATGTGTGTATATATATCTTTCAAAGACCCAAATATATTTTTTATATATATATAGCCAAGGTGCCATATTTTTTGCAAAGGAAGATGCTTGCTGGTTTCCCTGGCTGCCTGCCAGGATGCACTCAGGCAGCCGTGTAGAGTAAACAGGACACTTCCAGCCTCTGGTTTTGCAGAGCAGAGAGCATATCATTGCTGGAAAGTTCCCGCCTCACCTCTAGCTCTCTGGAGTGGCAGACCAGTCACAGGTGTGGTGCGTCTGCCTACAGAGATGCGGGGGCCCTGGGTCCCTCTCCGTGTGTCAGGATCCTTGAGGGCCACTTGAGCACAAGCTGGAAAAGTCAGGTCCATCTCAGAGCAGGAGGAGCTGGTGAATTCCCCATGGTTCCTCTGTATCTCCCGAGCCTTCCTTCCCCTCCCCTCACTGTGGTCCAGACACACTGGCTGGCTTCTTTGTGTCCCTCTCCTGCTCATCCAGCCCAGTCTCCAGCTCCCGGCTTGGCTGGGTGCTCACTTACCTGTGTTGCTCTGTGTACTGCACAGAGCCGGGGCCTCCAGAAAGACACGTGGGCGTCCTACAGGGTGACTGCATCTAGAAACAGGGTTTTGGCAAACATAACCCCCAGCTTTGATGACATCATTCTGGATTAGGGTGGCCTCTAATCCAGGGGCATTGTCCTTATAAGAGAGACAGCCACACAGGGCAGAAGGCCGTGTGAAGGCGGAGGGAGAGATTGGGGGGATGCGTCTGTATTGCGTGATGCGTTAAGGTTGCTGGCCACCTGCAGTGGCTAGAGGAGGCTGGTAAAGTCCTTGCCCTTTGGGTGTCACAGGGAGTATGGCCCTGCAGACACCTGGGCTTTAAGACATCTGTCCCCCAGAGCAGCGAGACAATAAATTTCTATGGTTTTAAGCCCCCAACGTGTGGAACTCCGGCCACCCCAGGAAGCTCACACACCCCCCTTTCATCCCTCAGTTCTCCTCCTAAATGCCGCCTCCCTGAGGGCTTTGCTAGCCTCCCAATCATGACCTAGTCCCCGAGTCACACACCAGAGCCCATTTTACTATTCCTCTACCAGCTGCTTATTACCGTGTGTGATTCTGTTTTGAAAACTTCCCCCGCTGCCTGTAAGCCTTCTGCCGGGGTCCGTGGGGCCTCCTGTGTGTCCTCAGTCTTTAATGAAGCACCTGCACACAGTAGGCGCTCAATAAAGTAGTTGTTGGATGCATGCATTGGCAGTCCGGGGGAATCTTCTGGACTTACAGAATCAGTTTGTGTCATAGAAGCCCCTAGTCAGAAGATTACCCTGGGTGCTTCCCCTGGAAATCCTCAAAGTTCAATTATTCAAATTGAGTCGTTCAACCCAAGTCAGTTGCAGTAACACAAGAGAGACTGAAGGCCAGTGAGGACTTTCCAAATGAGGGTCTATTCTTACTTTTTAGCCTGAATGTGTTTTCCTGCCAAGAATCAAAAATGACTTTTACCAAGCGGTTAGCAACACCTTAAACAGAAAAAAAAAAAGAAAGAAAGAAAGAAAGAAAAAGAAAAACCTCCAAAAATGGAAGTTCTTTCATACCTCCCTTCCTCCTCAGCTTCCCTCCTGCCCGCCCAGCCCCTGGACCTCCCAGTCTTGTCTCCTGGCCCATGATGAATGGCGGCCCTATTTTGGACCTCTCCAAATTCTGCGGTATTTTCCCTTCTTGGGCTTTCGATGGAGATATCTGGTAGGTGCTTTTAGGTGCTTCTGGAGCTGACAGCTCCTCTGAAACTCATCTGTCCCATGATACATAAGTCTGGCCTCTACTGGCTTCAGAATGGCCTTTATCGAGCACCTACAGTGGGCTGGCCAGACACGCAGAGGGCGGGTTTGCAGCCTGGATCTTCCTTTCCATTCAGGGTGTTCCAGAATCCACCTTCACCATGAAGTAATCTCACTTCAGAGCTATTTTACTGATGAGGAAACCGAAACTCAGAAAGGTTAAGTGATTTGCCTAAGATCACACAGCCAAGAAGTATAGAACCCTTTTCAGATCTAGGTCTATCTGACTTCAAAGTTAGTGGGGTTTTTTTTGTCCCCTCTAGCTCTACAGATGATAAAAGCACCCCTAACCAGAAATATTTATATTTATATTTATATTTATTTATATTTATATAAATATATATTATATATTTATAAAATAAATCCTTATTTTATAAGGATTTGGCTGTGACTGGGACTGTCTGTGGGGAATCCAGGAGCCTGTGGGGAGGCTGTGGGGAAGGGGTTTGATATTAGATTTATGGACCCAGGACCCTTGGGGTGTGCTCAGGACACTCCACAGACCTGGTGAGCACTCTGGCTGGGGGAGGGGGTTGTCATCTTGTCCTAGGACTGTGCTTCCTGATTCTGGGCACGAGGCTAGCCACTCCCTCCTCAAGGCTTGGTTTCCCCAACCATAAAATTAAAACTCCAATTCAGTGGTCTTCAAGCTGGTGCCTTGCCTTGATAATCAAGGACTTTAGCACATCCTGGGGCCTGCCACCATTCTTCTATGCCCCTCAAATGCAAGCCTTCCAATTCTATCTGGAGCGCAGAGCCTGCATCGAAATTCCAAGGCATCCATGAAGGGCCCTACTTCAGAGAAGGGCGTCAGAGGCGCCTCCTTCCCATCTCTCCTCTTCCCCTTCAGCTACCATCTTCTCCTTTCTTGGAGCCAGTCCTGTGGGGGCCTAGGACATGTTTTTTCACCTCTCTGAGCTTCCATGTTTTCCTCTCAAAAGTGACCTCAAATGAGGGTAAAACCCACCTCATTGGCTCACTGTAAGGACGACACCAAATGAAGCAGTAACCAGCCTTCCTGACTTACTAAGGGCCTGAGCTGTGCAGGGTGGGCCCAGATGCAGACTTTGGAGCTCGGTGGACAGGTTCAAACCTTGACTATGATGCTTCCCCACTTACCGGCTGTGTGCGTTTGGGAAAGTTGCTTTACTTCTCTGTGCCTTAGTGTTTTCTTTCATAAAGTGGAAATCCACCTGCCAGCTTGCTATGAGTGCTGAGTGAATTTATATTTGTAAGGCACATAAAACCATGTGGGCGTGTGTAGCCAGGGCCATCTAAGACTCAGCCATCATTAGATCATCTGATTCTCAAATCAGCCTGTCACTGGGGTGCTGGGTTTATCCTTATTTCATAAATGAGGAAGAGTTGAAACGTGGCCAAGGCCTTGCTCCTGTGTTGACCAACAGGGTCATAACATTAAGCATCTGCCCTTTGCTCCTGGTGGGGACCAGGGCATAGGCACGGGAAGGGACAGGGTGGCGGGGCAGGGCTGTGGGCATCTGTGAGGGGCTGCACACGCCCCACATGCATCCCCAAACAGACGTTACATAGCAAATAAACAGCTTGCAA
Organism: Meles meles; assembly: GCF_922984935.1. Taxonomy (NCBI): domain Eukaryota; kingdom Metazoa; phylum Chordata; class Mammalia; order Carnivora; family Mustelidae; genus Meles; species Meles meles. The sequence continues at coordinate 13,234,566 of NC_060066.1, read as the reverse complement.
CAGATCAAGACAGAGATTGAAGAATAAAGTAAAAAGCTTTGCTTCATCCTCTTTGAACAAGAGGCCCTGCGTTTTCATTTTGCACTGGGTAGGCCTTGCTAGTCATGTAGCCAGCCCTGGTCACTCGCATGTCAGAGGTGGAAATGGTAGCTGCCTTCCCCATTGGCAAACCCCCCGCAAAATGCTTACTTGGAGTTCAGTAATTCCGTGCAGTTTGTTCTGGTTCTTGATTCACTGGTAGAAACAAAGTCTTTTGACGAAACCCCGGATGGTGGCACTTTTGCTGCTTTCCGCAGAGATGCCTTCCCCAGAGCCTCCTAAGGCCTTCGTGGGATCTGCATCCCAAATGCAGGCCGTATCCCAACCTGCAGCCCTGTTTGGTAGCGGGCGATAGGGAGATGGTATTTTTTTTTTTTCCTTCTTCTGTAGCTATAATCTTCAGACGCAAAGAGTTCTCTTTAACAGACACCGTGGGCAATCACTTTATGCAAATGCAGCATCTCCGAGGCTGGCGAGGCTGGGGCAGGGCATGGAGGAAGGAGAGGTGGACCTCATGGGCTGGGCAGGGCGCCACCAGCGAGGCCCTGCAAGCAGGGCTCGGCTCCCTGCGCTGCTGCCCCCGTGACTTCTGGGAGGAGCCTCAGGCCACGGCGGGAGCAGTAGGAGGCTGACAGCCACGCTGCAGGCACCTCAGAGCCACGGGGTGGGAGAGCTGCTCCTCTGGCCTGTGTCTCGTGGAACAGATGAGGCTCCTTAGGGCAGAACAAGCAGCAACCGCAGGCTGATCCCACGACCCACTGCGGATCGGCACCTTCAGATCGGAGGGAGAGACCTCAGATAGAGTGGGATGGACAAGGTGCCTGACTGCGGACAATGTCTCCTGGCTTCAGCGCAAGCCAAGACACATCCCGGAGGTGGAACATTCCAGAAAGAGTGAGGGATGCGGGAGGAGCCCTCTAGGGAAGCTCAGTAAGGGGGAAAGGTGGCCTGGGATTAGAAAGGAGTCTGGGGACAGTGGGGCCTCGGCCTATTTCCTTACCTGGGAAACTGTCCCGTCTTGCAGAGCGCGCTCCCCAAGGAGCTGGGCTCGTCTCTTTTCCACTGCTGCCTTGCGCATCTTTGAAACCTCTGGATGTGGCAGCTTATGCGCTGGACCCACTGAGGCATCCATGCTTCCTTATTGTTAGCATGCCAGTTCTCACCACACCTCCGAAGTTACCCCTCCACCCACTGGCTCTGCTCCCCCTAAGCACTGCATATTTACTAAGCCTGACACACTTCTGCTTCTCTGTTGACAGGAGAATGCACAGGAAGGTGGGGGCAGGGCACAGAGGACTTAGCCTAGGGGTCCTTTGGGTGTGTTTTGCCCCGTGTCTGAGAGGGGACAAGACTAGTTAGGGTCAGAGTCCAGATTAGCTCTTGGAACCACCAACATGTAGTTGAGTATATGCTTTTTACTTGTGTTTCTCGTTTCCTTATAGTAGTTGACATTGACGGACTTCTGTCTCTGAGCTTGGCCCTCTTGCTGGGCACTCTGTATACACAACGCCTTTTGGTCTTTTCTTTTATGTTCTTTCCTTCCTTCCTTCCTTTCCTTCCCGTAAACTCGAGGCCCAACATGGGGCTTGAACATAGGACCCTGAGATCAAGAGTCATATGCTCTACCTGCTGAACCAGCCAGACACCCCTTAGATCTTTTCTACTGAGATGTAATTTACATGTGACAAAATGCAAAGACCTTAAGGACCAAGTCTAGAGGGTTTTGACAAAATGTATCCACTCATGTACCCAGCCATCACCCTCAAGTACCCACACATCACCCCAAATACAAATACAAATACAGGACATGTCCTTCCCTGCAGAAATGTGCTGGAGCTTCTTCTCATTCACTCTCTTACCACCCTCACATGCAGGTGACTGATGCTCTCATTTTTGTCATCTCGGGTGGTACAGGTTTGCTTCCTGGTTCTGGAATTTATGAATGCAGTTCTCTTTCACGTCTGGCTTCCTTCACTCATGGAGTGTAATGGTATTCACCCAGGTGTACCAGTGGCTTTCTAGTCCTTTCTATTGTTGTCCACTCTTCCGTGGTCTGGACACACACATTCTGTTCATCCCTTTGTCTACTGATGGACATTTGGGTTGTTTTCCATTTTTGGTGATTATGAGTAAGACTCTGGGAGCTTTCATGTACATGCCTTTTCGTAAACTTATGTCTTGGGGAAATACCTAGAAGTGGAATTGTTGGGTCACACGTTAAGTGTATTTTTAGTTTTATTAGAAGCTGCCAAATGGTTTTTCCAAGGGGTTGCCTCATTACTGTACTCCCGCCATGACTGCGTGAGAGTTCCAGTTGCTCCACATCCTCACCAACATTCCGTCTTGATGGTGCTTTTCGTTTGGCCACTCTGGTCGGTGGGTGGAAATTCTATCTTGCTGTTGCCATTTGCATTTCCCTGATGACTAATGACATCGAGCACCTTCTCATGTCCGTATTACAGATACCTTCTTTTGTGAAGTGTCTGAGACGTTTTGCACTTGGGGAGGGAGTTTGCTTGTCTTATTCCTGAGTTGTAGGAGTTATTAGTCTATTCTGGGTACCAGTCCTTTGTCAGAGACAGGTGCTGCCATCTACGTCTGCATGATCCTCTTCATCTTCCCAGCAGCCCTGTAAAGTGAATGTTACTACCTCTACTCTGTTTTAGAGAGGCAGAAACCAAAACACAGGGAGGTTAGATGAGATGCCCAAGGTCACACAGCCGCTCAGTAGCAGAGTGGAGTTGCAGACCCCACTTGCTTGTGACTCAGAGCACTGACATCCAGAAAATTCCAGGAAACATCTCTCCATACACAAATCCTTGTGTCTCCCTGGCAGCCTGGAAATGTGCGGTCCTCAAGCCAGTGTCCAGAGGGGTTTTTTTCAGTTCACACTTGCTCCCTTTGCTTTGCACAATACCAGACCATACTGGGAAGTAGCCGGCTCCCAGAACCCAGTTGGAGCACTGTCTCCTCTGGAGGCTGCCACAGAGCTTCAGGCTGCTCTGATGAAAGACAAAACTGTGGTAATTTTACGGGCCTCTGAGGATGCTGGCAGGCTTACCTCGTGCCAGGAATAACAATGAGGGGCCCAGGCAGGCTTGCTGCCAGCCCTGCTCTGGGAGGTGTCCCTAGAGGAGGTGAGCCAGGCAGTGGGGAGGGAAGGGGGAGGGCAGAACTGCCATATGTGTCCATCGAAGAAGGGCTTCTGGGTAACTGCAGGGATTTGGAGAAGGGGAAGGGGCTCCTGTGGCAGTCAGAGCAAATTGCTGGGAGGCTTTGTAAGAGTGGGAAGCACAGCAACTACATTCACCAACGTGCTAGTCAGAGTTGAGAGCCCTTATTGATCACTCCCCCTGGGCCCTGTGTGTGTCTGCACTTTGCACCCCTATTGGGTGCCAGGTGGATCTGCTTTGCAGTTACAAGCTTAGTGTTCATAATAACCCCATGAAATAGGTATGATTAAAACGTCCACAGGAGGGAACTGAGGTTCAGAGGGGTTAAGTAATTTGCCTAACGTCACATCGTTTGTAAGTGGTTGAGGTGTAGCTAATTCTAAAGCCCAGGCACTTAAATGCTATGCTCTGATGCCTTTCCATTCAACAAAACTTTGTCAAATGTCTACTTTTTGTCAAGCATGGCATTAGGTGTCTTGGTCAGGAGGTATATAATGTTGAACAAGACCCATCCCTGTCCTTGGGCCGTATCGTGGGCTGAACGGTGGCTTCCAAAAAGGTATGTCCGTATCCCAGAATCTATGAATGTGAGCTCATTTGGAAAAGGGGTTCTTGCAGATGGAATGAAGGGACAGATCTTGAAATGAGATCATCTTGGATCACCGGGGTGACCCTAAATCCAATGACAAGTGTCCTGATAGGAGACAGAAGACAAAGAAATGGAGGAGGCCATGGGAAGATGGAGGAAGACACTGGAGTGAAAGGGCCACAAGCCAAGCCATGTGTGGAGCCACCAGAAGCTTGAAGGAGCAAAGACTTCTGCCCTTGAGCATTGAATGGAGCAGGTCCTTAGCATATTCTGTTCATTAGATGGGTATCACTAGGTCCAGCCCACACACGCTGAAGAGGGTTACACAGGGCTTGAACACAGGGAGGCAGAATCACTGAAGAACATCTGGGAGGGGGTCCCCCTTTCCCCACCCCCGTGCTGAAGGCAGGAATCCTACCTTCTATTTCTCTGACTCTCCCAGGCATCAGATTCCAGGCAGGAAGAAGGGAAAGAACAATGTGTTGACTGTGTGGGGGCCACTGAGCCAGATTCCTTATACACATCCCATCACATAGTACCATTTCGCCCGGCATGAACCCAGCAAGGGGAGGTGTTCTTCCTTCCATCTGACAGAAGGGGTGACTCAGGCTGCAAAGAGGAAGGCCGTGCAGGAGCATATTAGAGTGAGCTAATGGTCTGCAAACTTTAGCCACATCACGATCACCTGAAGACGGTTTCCGAGCCCATGTGCAGAGCTTCTGATTCGTCGGGCTTGGATGGGGCTGGAGAATCTGCATCTTAGACAGATTCTCAGGTGAAGCAGACTCCATGCTTAGAACCACCAGAGAATCCATGTTGTAGCCATGGCAGACCCTTGAACTGTTAGTGGATTAATGAAAGAAACGTTATTTCTTGCTCAAGTCACAGCCCTACAAGAGTGAGCTGGCTCTCCCATCCATGCACTATTTGGACCATGTGGTTCTCCCAAGTCACCTTGGGAGGCAGATGTTTTAAATGGCTAGGTCTGGAGGTGGCTTTCCTGCCCTTTCCTCACAATTAGCCAAAACTCAGTTCCATGGCCCGAAACAACTGCAGAGGCGGCTGGGAAATGTAGTCTTCCCCAGGAGGGATCGATGGTGTGCCTAGCCTGCAGGTGGTTGGGGCCAGGATGGGACCTGATCTCAGGTGCTTTCCTTGTTCATCTTTTGCCTTCTCCCTGGTTCAGGTGCTTTCAGTGGGCTTTCTCATAGGAGCCAGTGTCATGGAACTGATTTTTTTTTCCCATAAAAATTGAGAAAAGAAAAGAGGAAAGAGACATTTCTTGGGTCCATCAGCCCATTCTGTGGCCATCAGCCTGCAGCCTTGTAGAGGTCCAGGTGCTCAGTGGAGCAGCTGTAAAGCACTTTGAAAGCTTGCAGTGTGTTTTCAGGGGTTTCTTGCATGAGTTTCACTTCTACCACCTGAAGCAATCAACGCAGGTCTGCCGTCTCCAGCATTCATGGAACTCTCTGGCTACTGCTTCTTCAGTGTCTAAACCGGGATTCAGGGCCACAGACAAACTCCGTCCAAGTGGAAAACATGCCACTCCTGCCACTCCTTCTCCAGTGCTCTGGAATGCTCCAAACGCAGCTGCCTCAAACATCTGTGAGTTCCAGCTTTCCTGCCTTTGTATATACTGGGACATCTGCCTCAGCTCCCTGTCTTCCCTCCAGACTCAGCTCGAATAAAGCTCCATGAACCCTTCATCCATCAGTCAAATGAGTGTACGATTTGCCCTCGTTCTGGAGCAGAGGCGTAGGTATGCCTTCTCACCTGTGCCTGTACTGCAGCACGGTCATGCCCTGTGTAGACTCTGAAGGCCTCTGCCATGTCCTTTCTCCATGTAGGATGTGAGATGTTTGAAAGAAAAGACCATATAGCATCTTTACTGGCTTCTTCATTACTGCAAGACTGAGTCTAAAAATCTTCCTGTAATGTACAAAGCCTTCCCCAAGATCCAGAGGTGAAGACTCTGGCATTGGTTTGAGTCCCAGTTCCATCATCTGTGGAGTGTGAGGCTGTGGGCAATTTGTTAGCTTCACAATACCTCAGTTTTTCCATCTGTGCAGTGGGGCTAATGGTATTGTGGCTATTCAATGCAATGATGCACCTGAGGCCTTTTGAACAGTGCTAAGTGCATGGAAAACACTCAAATGCCTCTAAGCATCTTTCTGTTATCATCATTATTCTTGTTCCTGCTTCACAACCTTCAGAGGCGCCCACTACGCTTACTTGCTGACAATTTTGATGGTCTTGCAAGTTCCTTTGCTTTTGCACTGGATGTTCCTTCTGCTGGGCAGTCCCTATCTTTCACTGATTCATTCGTTCATCCATTCATTCATACCTACTCATTCATTCATTCATTTAAAAAAGTTTTTGTTGGGCTCACAACGACTCATGCTATAGACAGCCCTTCCTTGCCATCCCCACTGAATTTACCACTCCTGTTTTGAAGTTGTTTATTTTTCTGTATTTCTGTGATTAACTCAAGAGCAGAAAAATGCCCCCTTCCCCACTGGATTTATTGCTCTGAATCCATTTCCTAATGTCATTGTTACCACATAGTAGGAGCTTAATAATATTATCGAATATGAATACTTGAATGCTGCTCAAGTCAGAATCTGTCCCCAATGTCTAGGATATTGTAGATGCTCACTTAGGCCTTTATTTCTTTTGCATGAAACCAAATCTGCATTCGTATCACCTAGAGGTTGGGGTTGGGGAAGAGCTACTTTCAATCAGCATATCTGGATTTTTGTAGAAAACTTTCCCTGGTCCTGCTTGACCAAACTAAAAGTGACCAGCTAAGTTGTCTTCTGAAAAATGCAACAAGATTCCATTTGCATCTGTGTCCCTTGGACCAGTCCTAGAGTCATCAAAGACTTCTCAACTGCCATGTTTGCTGCCCTGCTTCAGAGTGAATGTCCCAAGGTCTCATGGAACTCCAGTGCCTAGATCAGTGCCTGGAAATCAAAGAGGTGGGGAGAGAGAAAAAGAGGAAAGGAAGAAGGGGAGGGAAGAAGAAAGGAAGAGGCCCTTCTCCACTGGTCAACATAATAGAGAAGAATGGGAGTCGAAATGATTGCCCCACTAAGCCAATGCTATGGATGGCAACCTTTGGCCAAAACCATCCCTCTTCTTTCATGAATTTGATTTCTTTGGCAACTGACATCTTATCTTGCTTTGCAAGGTGACTCTGGAACATAATCTGTCTCCTTTCTATCTCTTTTTCTGCTTCCTTGGCCCCTTGCGGGTGGCAGGGTGGGAAGTTTGCTCTCTCCAGGGCAGGCCAGGATAGCACTTTGTGTGCTGGTGGTGGCCCTGTGGCATAAGATGGGGCAGACGTTGGGGTTTGCAAAGGCTGAAACTGGCCTTCACTCCGTGAGACCTCCTTAGACGGACACATGGGCTGTTGCTGGTTATGTCATGCAGCAACTGCAAATCACTTTATTTTTATTCTTTTCTAATACTATGTATAGAAGGCTGTTCTGACATTATCCTAACTTTTACATCTCATCAATGTCCATATTTAAAACCACACATATAGCCTGGGTATCCACTTTTCTTTACCGTGAAGCAGAAATAATCTTGGGATTTCAGTATGTGGCAGAGAATTTGCATGATATTTTCACACCTGTTGACTCTTTTTTTTTTTAAGATTTATTTATTTATTTGGCAGACAGAGATCATAAGTAGGCAGAGAAGCAGGCGGGGTGTGGGGAAGCAGGCTTTCCGCCAAGCAGAGAGCCCTATGTGGGGCTCGATCCCAGCACCCTGAGATCATGACTTGAGCCGAAGGCAGAGGCTTTAACCCATTGAGCCACCCAGGCGCCCTGACTCTGTATTCTCCATAATAATCCAGCAAGGTAGATGTTAGCAGCTTTACATTATGGGTGAGGGAATTGTGGCTCAGAGATTTTAACTTCACATAGCTAGTAAGTGTCTTCTCATTTCCTATATAATCTGTCTGCCCCTTTAATGGCCCTGCCTGAACCACTTGCAGGTTCTTTTTCAGGATACTTTGGTGATCGGCTTCTTCTTCATCACACATTACACGCCTAGACCGCTGTGTGTGTATTTCTTGGTCTCCCGTAACATGGACGCGAACACTAATTTGTTTGTAGTTATTAGTTCCCAAAAGGAAAAAAAAAAGTGTCCACTTATGTTCCTCTTCTTTTATCTTCCCAGACCCTGAGGGGCTGATTTCTCTGTGGCTCCCTTGGAGCAGATGTGACCAAGAAATCAATACAGCCATTAGATTCATCCGTTGTGACGGTAATGTCATTGCGTCTCCGGCCCCATCCTGTTGACAGAGATGTCAGAGCCAGGAGGAGGGAGACACTTAAGAGAAGGAATGGAGCCTCTGCAGTGGAGGGGAGAATTAAAACCCCACAGAGCCTCACTTAACGGATGAAAAATTGGGGGGGGCTGCCTCTGGTCTTCTCGGTCTTCCTTCAGAGAACACAGTGGCTTGGCAGCAGGCATTGTGGGGGGATCTGTAAAGCTCTGGGGTCCTTTGGGGGTCCTCAGGAGGAGGAAATCAGCAGTGATGGATGAGAACCCTGAGCTGGAACCTCTTTTCTTTAGTTCTAGATTCTCAGCTCCTCCAGACATAGGTGGGGGTGGGGACACCCCGTGGGATTTCCTTCTTCTCCTGGATCTGGCCTTTGACAATGATTATTCTCATTATGAGGACTACTTCCTGACACAAGGAGGGAGGGCATCCTTTATAAGTGCACCACTTGGTTCTTGGAAAGCACTCAAGTTTGCATGGTGGCTGTTGGTCCAGTCCAAGAGCACATTCACTTTTTTGGCAGCCGGGCAGGGGATGCCTGCTAGGGATCAGGTTCTGCTCTGGGTGCAGAAGAGAGGGTGACGGTGGGAGTTCTGTAGGAAACAAAGTATACAAGACCCCTCTCTCCTTCAGGGAGCTCATTCTAGGGGAGACTAAGAATTGAGCTAAATGATTAGCTTAGCTGATTTTTCTCTCTTGCAGGGGTGACCAACTGCCCTCCTCCCCAATCTCTTTTCCCATTCCTTTGTAGGGCAGTGGCTCTTACCCAGGGGCACACTTGTCAAACCCCTCCCTCCCCACAGAAGATATTGGGCAATGCCCGGAGATGTTTTTGGCTGTCATGATCTCTGTGTATATGCGTGCGTGACTAGTGTCTGGTACACAGAAACCAGGGACACTACCCCATGTCCCATCACGGGCAGGACGGCCCCCATGGCAGAGACTTCTTCAGCGTGGAGGCTGAGCAGCTCTGGAGGAGAGAGAAGACCGCATCTCCCAGCATCCTGCAGGGCTGGTGTGGCCACGTGCCTTGTTCTCCCGATGAGTGTGAACAGCAGTGCTGTGTTCACAGCCAGGTGTGTGTGTGTGTTGGGCGGGGAGTCTTATGAAGCAGATGAGCCTCTTTCCCTTTCCTCAAGCTGGATGAAGGAAAGGGAAGTGATGTTTTCAGGTGATGTATTTATTCCTCGTGAACACTTACTTCAATAGTACGACTCGGAGGTTAAATAGAGGAGCATGGCTCTCATTTCCCTCACAACCTGCTGCTGAAGAGACATTCAGGGTGAGGATGAGGGGCTGGGAGTGTGTGTGTGGGGGAAGTGTTTGGGTCACCGGAGAACTGGAGGACTCCGTGATGAACCATGGAAGGATCCTATTGGTCAAGATCTGACCCCAGGCTGGAAGGTGACAGTGGACCCACTTGGGGCCCTAAACCACCATGTGGGGAGAACCATCTGCTAACCAGTGACGCTCCCCTCGGACTTTCATGGGAATAAGTGCATTTGGGGACCTCTCGGTTTTACCCGCTTAACCTACTGTAACTCCTGTAGTCATTAAGTCTTATCAATAAATCTTGAACGATAAGAATAGCTAACATTTATTGAGCGCACACTATGAGCCAGGCATTGAGCTCTTTAAAAAGAAAAAAAAAGAGCTCATTTTATCTTCATGCCAACCCTATGAAACAGGTACTATAATTACTCTTGTTTCACAGATAACGAGAAACAAATGTTCAAGGAGGTTAGCAGGCCAGATAAGTACTATATGGAAGTTTTAGGCCAGATTGTAGGCTCCACCCTCTCCAGCAAGTTCCATTCCCTCTCATTAAAATCTCATCACTGGGGCGCCCGGGTGGCTCAGTGGGTTAAGCCGCTGCCTTCGGCTCAGGTCATGATCTCAGGGTCCTGGGATCATCCCGCATTGGGCTCTCTGCTCAGCGGAGAGCCTGCTTCCCTTCCTCTCTCTCTGCCTGCCTCTCTTGTGATTTCTCTCTGTCAAATAAATAAAATCTTTAAAAAAAATAAATAAAATCTCATCGCTTGTGACATCTGGGGGTCACAGTAACTGTTCCCTCTTTGGTCCCTCTGCCTCCAGTTTAGGTACTACAGATAAAATGACATTTTAAAAACCAAATTGGGCAGGGTGCCTGGGTGGCTCAGTGGGTTAAGCCTCTGCCTTCCGCTCAGGTCATGATCCCAGGGTCCTGGGATCGAGCTCCACATTGAACTCTTTGCTCAGGAGGGAGCCTGCCTCCCCCCACTTCTGCCTGCCTCTCTGCCTACTTGTGATCTCTGTCAAGTAAATAAATAAAATCTTTTTAAAATTTAAAAAAAAAAGGTGGGGGCGTCTGTGGTGGCTCAGTCAGTTAAGCTTCCAACTCTTGATTTCAGCGCAGGTCATGATCTCAGGGTCCTGGTATCTAGCCCCACGATGGCCTCCATGCTCAGCAAAGAATCTGCTTGAGATTCTCTCTCTTTCTCTCCCTCTGCCCTTCCCCCTGTGTGCACACACACTCTCTCTCTGTGTCTCCGAAATAAATAAATAAATTTTAAAAAGAAGAAAACCGAAATCTGAACCTGCTTCTTTCGGGCCCACCTTCCTTCAGTGACTCCCCGCTGTTTCAGGATAAAGTGCATATTCCTGGTGGGGGCAGGTGGATCCCTCAGTGGCCTATCCCAGCTCGCTTTGCTACCTTCATAGTCTCTTGCTCCTTCTTCCTTTAGCCATGCACCCCGGCCTGCCATCGCACTGCGAGAGGAGAGGAATATTCTTCCCCCAAATTATTCTTGCTCTGCAGAGGAAATCACAGTTAAAGTAACAAGCTTTCCCTGTGTATTTCCAAGAGTTCAAGCAAGGATTGTTTGACCATCTCCTGGGGACACCACTGAAAGGATTCTTATATTGGGTGGGAAGTCCGTTCCAACCAGACAGTGCTGCAGTTTTTCAAAACACAGCTAATTGCCTAACGTAAGGTGAACCCAGTTTTTCATCTTCGTTCAGCTCTCAAGTTTTATTTGTTCTATTAAAAACCATATTGGCTTTGGAGAGTAATTTGGTAGTTTGACACTACAGCAACTTTACTCCTGATTATACTCCCCAGAGAATGCTCACGTGCAAAGGCAAAATGATGTGTTTGTGATAGCAAAAAGTTGCTAAGCTGAATGTCCATCCACAGAGAACGGAGAATGGACAGAGTGAACTCATACAAGGAGAATAAATGAAGTATAAATAGATGAATTAGAGCTGCATGGATTGAATGGAAGAGAATCTTAGAAACACCATTAAGCATAAAAGCCATTTGAAGGAGAGATCTATAGCAGGATGTCCCAAGTAACATTACATGTTGTGCCAGTTGGGGTCTCAGGAGGAGACAAGAGGCAGACTTGGAATACTGGAGAGAAGGAAAGGATGGGACCCCTTATAGGGTTGGCAGGTGTAGTTGATCGGTTTGTGTCCACAGATTCCCACATTGCTCCCTCCATCAGAGGTAGACTCTTTTTCCATCCTTGTTAATCTGGGCTGGTTTTGTGACTTGCCTTGGTGAGATACTCTGGCAAAAGTGACTTGGGGTAGGTTCTGGGGGCCTTGTAATTTCTCATGTCACACTTTTGAAATGCTGCTGACATTCCGTGCGGAGACTGCCGCCAGCCTCCTGGAGAGAATGACCCAACCACCAGCCAGCACCCCCATCGGATTCGTGCGTGAGGCCACCCAGGACTAGCCAGCCCCTAGCTGACCATGAGTGGGCTACAAATGTATGAAGAGTCTGGCCAGAACCACTCCGAGCAGAACGTCCAAGCTGAACCCAGCTCAGATTGCCAACCCACAGAATTATGAACAAAAAACTGGTGAATATTTTCAGCCATTAACTTTTGGGATGTTTTGCTGGGTATATGTAATCAGTGCGGAGGAGTTAAGGAACCCAGCACCTCTGAGGCTTCCAGGGAAGAGCGAGGTCGGGGGTGGGGGGGGCGGTTCCTGAAGCAGGGCGCTAATGTTGTGGGAACCCAACAGGGGCTGTGACCTCACAGGGGTTCTCCCAGCAGAGCCCCAGAACACAGAACTGTGGCAGGTCTGGGGAGAGGGAAGAAATAGCCCGGTCCCTCTCTCCCCTCCCCCAACAAGTCTCTCACCAGGCCCTCCTCCTGGCTGAGCCCATCAGAAGCCAGAAGACAAGGAGCTTTGGGACGTGCCACCTATTGGGGCCAGCCTCCTTAGGCGCAGACAATGAATCGGGTGGGGCCAGGGACCAATGGAGAAGAGCTGGGACATATGTGGTTCCTGACTAGCGGACTGTGAGAGCATGGAAGGGAATGAGAAACTGTACATCAGGACTGACGTCACCTCTGGGGAAGGAGGGATTCCTACCTTGAGTAGGGTAGAGGGTGTTTTCCTACAGATGCCCCATCTGAGAAGGAAGAAGGAGTTTCATGCAGGCTCACTAAGCCCCTTACTAGGCCCCTCACTAGGCCTCGTTCTTTCACAAAAGCCATATTTAAGTTAAGTCGACAACCACCCTGTGACAGCATGTGCTAAATCACACTCCTCCCTAGAGAGGGGGTCAGAGTCTGAGGTGCTTTCCCAGACCCCATTGCTTGGCTCAGGGCTGCTGAGTTTCACATGTGAGTCCGTCTGTCCACCTCTAGAACCTCTGTCTGGGTGAAAGCCCCTTCCTGCTGTCATGGCAGGGAAATACATTTTGCCCACATCCCCCTGTTTGTTCCTGTTTCCCTCTCTCTCTCCCCGCCTTCCCTCCCTTCCTCCCTCCTTTTCTTTGCAGCCGAAGATGGAGGAAGAGATAAAATGACCCCTGGATATTATTGGTCTAAAAGGAATGTGTACAATAAAATAGGGTGTGTGGGGCCTGCCTTTTTAAAAACAGCCCCCATAGCACCTGGAGTGATGAATAGGAATGTTTTTCAAATTCAGCTGTCAAAGCCAGGGCAATCATGCCTGCCTCCTGGGTGGAAAGTGATTTACAATTTTCCTCTTTAGTGCCATCTTAAGACAAACAGGCACTTTTGTTTCCATGGAGAACCCACTCTTCCCTCCAAGGTAAATGCCCACTTGCCTGTCCTCTCCCCTCCTTCCCTCCCTCCCTTCCTCTCTCTCTCTTTCTCCTTCTCTATTTCTCCCTTTCCTCTCTCTTTCTCCTTCATTTACTGCTCAGTTTCTTCTGCCTTTCCCTCTTTCCACCCCAGCTGTCTGCCAGCAGCAGGGCAAAAAGCTAGCCTGAGTCTTAGTCCAGGGAAGGGGAAAGGCTTGTCCCTCCCTCATGTCCCATGGAGAGGTCCTTAGAATCCTCTGGGGGCTGAGAAGTTGTACCCTAGATCTTTGGATGGTTGTCTTCCTAAGAGCTTATTTTGCAAAGAGCTCAGAGCCTGGGGCAAGCCTGGCCCGGGGACCCCGGTGGCTGTGGCATGAACTTGGTTCTGGATCTCCAGCCACGGATCCGCATGGCTTTTGGTGGCTCCCTTCACCTCTCACTTATTTCACTTGGAAAGTGAGAATAACCCTCTCCTCCAGGAGCTGTCGTGAGAAAATACTGGGGAGGGTGATAATCTAGGTTCCTTCCCATGGGCCCTCCAGGTCATCAGCTGGTGCCTCTGACTTGGATCCTGAAGTTTATTTATTAAGGGCCAGCAGGGAGGATGGGAGGCTCCCTGGGGTGGACCCCTAGGAGGCCAGGCTAGAGCGGAGGCCCTTGGGCAGGTGGAGCCCCCGGGGCTGCTTTTACGCTTTCTGTCTGTGGAGTTCAGGTGCACCCAAGCCAATCAAGAGCAGTGTCTGGGTGTGGGGGTTTAGCACAAAAGAGGAAGATGAAGCTAATGTCAGTGTCTGTTGCCTGTGAGTAGCTCTAAATGTGTGTCCTTAGTGTATTTGTGTTGTGTGAAGGCGGGTCCATGTACACTCCTAGGAAAGCCTATGTGTGCCTGCGGCTGTGCGTGTGCACGTGTGGGTAGAGTCTGAAGACAAGTCTGGGTACACACGTGAGAGTTTCCATGAGCGTGTGCACACGTGTCCAGTATGAAGGGAGTTCTGTGTACACACACGAGAATGCCTGCGTGTGTGTACGTGTGGCAGTGCTTGTGTAAGCGTGCCCGTGTGTGTGTGTGTGTGTGTGTGTGTGTGTGTGTGGGCCCTCCCCCAGGGTGGGGGCAGGAGACTGCAGGAACGGAAAAGGAATCTTCAGTGTATGGTCAGAACATTCTGCTGTGCGGTTCTGAGTGCGTGAGCCTGGCCCGGGAGATGTGGTGCCCTAAGGAAGAGCCCCTCTATCCTCCTTCTGGCTCCTGGGAGGGAGGTGTCTGCCTGAGAGCAGATCTGTGTCCTCATGGCTTCGTTCTGCTCTGAGGCGGGACTTGGTGTTAGGGACGGAAGCTCAGGTGTTTATGCCTTTCCAGAATTTGTCTGATTTTAATCAGGGTTTTGTTGCTGGTAACTGCGTGTATGTATGTGCTTGGTTTCAGCTGAATATGTGATGATGATGCTTTCTGTATCCTCCCTTCCTCCCTCCTTCCCTCCTTCCCGCCTGCTCAGACTGAGCACCTTCTCTGTACCAGGCTATGTTCCATGGGCTAAGGACACAAAGACAATTCAGAAATGGTCCCCGTCCAGGGGCGCCTGGGCGGCTCCGTTGGTTAAGCATCTGACTCTTGATTTGGGCTCCAGTTATGCTATCAGAGTTTTGAGATCCAGCCCTACATCTGGCTTCCTGCTAGGTGTGGAGCCTGCTTTCTTTCTTTCCCTCTCTTAGAAGAAAAAGAAAAAGAAAGAAAGAAAGAAATGGTCCCTGTCCATGAGAAACATCTCATGTATTTAGGGAGGAAGATAAGCCAAGAGGCTGTAGTAAGAGAACACAGGCATGGATGGGGCCACAGGCATTCTGGGAGCACAGAAGGGAGCCCCTAGTCTCTCAGGGGCTCCATGAAAGGCTATCAGGATACCATGTATTTGACCTAAATCTTGAAAGTGGGGGAACTCACACCAGCTTGGGGAAGGGTGGATACTGGAAGAAACTTTATAAGAGTAGCTGCTGTTTTTCAGCAGGTGGTACTTTAGTGAACAGGACAGTCATCCACTCACTTGTGGTGGACTCGAAGAGATCACACAGTTCTTTGTTAAACATGATGGAGGGGCGCCTGGGTGACACAGCCTGTTAAGTGTCTGCCTTCGGCTCAGGTCATGATCCTGGAGTCCTGGGATCGAGACCCATGTCAGGTTCCCTGCTCAGGAAGAAGTCTGCTTCTCCCTCTCCCTCTGCCCCCCACACCCTCCGCTTGTGCTCTCTCATTCTCTCTCTCCAATAAATGGATAAAGTCTTTAAGAATAATGGTTGAGCTGTGACACAGCTTTGTTCTAGAGAAGACACATTACCTGGAATGGCAAGCAATGCAAGGCCAGTGAGGATGGGGAGATGAGCCCCTTCTATGCCCTTTATTTGTTACTTTAGACTCCTGGAGGAGTGAGTTCAGCAAAGGAAAAGAACACTTAGTCAGCACCTACTGTATGGCAGGTGACTTTCAAAGTTACCTCATTTAGTCCTCAGCCATAGCTCTGACCCCATTTTACAGCTGGGGAGACTGAGACTAGGGTTAAGTAGCTTGCCCAGGCAAAGGGCGGGACTTTGAACCACAGTCTCTCTGGCTCAGCTCCCAAGCCTGTCCTTTGTAGGCATTGTCTACAAGAATCGTCTATCGAAACATAGCTTGATGGCTAACAGACTTCTTGTCAAGGATCATAAACTTGGAATTCAATATAAAGTCACTATTATTCCAGGAAAAAAAGAACCTGGATGCCTGCCCCTTTCAAAAAAATAGCGCGCCTTCGTGAGATGGACTTAATATACATCGTCATGACATCAGTACCGCAGGATCCTTCTTTTGGAGAGCCAGGATGTTGCTAATTTGCATACTGTTTTGCATTCATTTGCATCCACTCTCCATATGCAAAATCAAATGCAGCTAATTAGTGCAACCTTGTTACAATGAGAAGCAGGCCCAGCCTTCTGTGCCAGGTTCTACAGAGCCCAGAAGAGGGACCAAAACTATCCGACGCCAGTCACATCCTGGGTTGGACATGCTGGAGAATGGGGAGAAGGATGCATGCCCTGAATGAAAAGTAAGGTAGCTGAGTATCCTTCTTTTTCAAATATTATCACTTTGAAGTAACTGTTGCAGAGAAGGACAGAGAGATCAAAGAATGTGGCCAGAATTCTGCTTCAGGTAGAATTCCATTGGAGAAAGTGCATAGGATTTGGAGCCCAAAGGCGTCCGGTGAAGTCGGTCTGGGAGACTGGCTTTGCCACTTAAAAAACGGTGGAACCTTGTACCTGTGACAGCACAGTTGGACCCAGACGGCGTTGCGCTGAATGAAATAAGCTGGACGGAGAAAGGCGAATACCATACGATTTCACGTAGATGTGCAATCTAAAAAATAAAACAAATGAATGAACAAACAAAGCAGAAACAGACCCATGAGCCCAGAGAAGAATCTGGTGGTTGCCAGAGGGGCGGGGGTGGGGGATGGGCAAAATGCGCGAAGGGGAGAGGGAAGAACAGGCTTCCAGTTACAGGAGGAGTAAGTCACGGGAATAAGACGATAGGCAGTGCTCTAATAGTGCTGCGTGGGGACAGAGGGTCGCTGCCCTGCGGTGAACGTGGCATGACTTACGGAGTGGTCGCATCAAGATGTCGTACGCCTGCAATCAATGTAACATTGTGTGTCAGCTGTACTGCAATAAAGACAAACAAAACAACAACGACAAAAGCAAACCGTGGGAGCTTGCCCTTCTCGGACTTGTAGGGATTGAACAGGAAAAAGTGGACAAGAATGGACTTTGCAAGCATTCATGCACAATACAGACACGAGAGCTCTGAGCCATGCTTCACGATGATGGAGGGTCGTGCCAGATCCCGTCAGGGTCCGAGGCTCACAGCCTTGCAGGTGTGATGGGAAATATATCAGCATCTGTGTCCCTGTCTGTGTTGCTCTCTCTGTAAGCTAGCGTTCAGTGATACTGTGATATGGACCAAGCACTGTGCTAAGTACATCGCACTCATTATTTCATCTAAAAGTTCCCAGGCCCACTCTGAGAGGTGGGCATTTTTATGACCCCATCTTACAGATGGCCCCATGGCAAAAAAGTGCTTGCCAGGGGTGCCAGCAAATTCTTGCTGAATAATTGGAACCCTCTTTCTCCTGAGCAGTGAGGGTGACATTCGTGGTTTTTCTCCCCTGCACCCCCAACCGCCCCCATCCAGATCCCTACTTTTCCAGCCTCTATGTAGATCATGGTCTTTCGACTTAGCTACTTCTATGCCTAGGTGGGATCATTTTGATTTGGTCTTGGCTTTTGTTCTATGTCACGGGTGGACTCTTTTTTTTTTTTTCAAGTGTCCATTTGGATGGGACTTGAGTATTTCAGCCCTGTAATTACATTTCATCACTTAGAATGGTATATTCTGCAAAAAGCAGCTCCCATTTACCAAGGTAGATTGCATTATTGTTCACAAACACTCATTGTGTCTCCTGGGAGTAAAATTATGTCTTCATACCCCATGGAGACATAGTCAGGCCATGTGGCTTGGCTCTGGCCAGTGACACATAGGTGAGAGTGATATGCATCCCTATCAGGCAGAAGATGGCATGTGGTTTGTCGTATCTAACCTCCTCCCCCTTCTGACCTGATGCCAGGCCATGTTCTAAATAGAGTCTGCTCCACAATTGGGCCATGGAGTAGAGGCCAGGTGGAACCAGTGGGGGGTAAGTCTTGTGGATAAGAGGTGAATCTTTACTGTTGTAAGCCTTCGAGACTCAAGGATTATTTGTTATGGGAGAATAACAGCCTATCCTGATGAAACATTCCCTTTCTTTGGAATATTATGAGTTTAACTCTCACAGGATGGCCTTTCTCCTAAATTCGGGAGGCACATGATTAAGACCCCTGACTGTAGTCATAACTGTAGAGAATGGGCACTCATATCAAATTGCTGCTACTCAAAATATTTTGTACATCCATTTTGGAAACTGCTTTCAGGTTTCAAAGGTCCGGCTCCTACTGCTAACAGCTAATGCTTCACAAGCACTATCTTACTTAATCCTGGCAACAGCCCTGGGAAGTCGGTTCTCCTGATTTTCATTGTCCAGACAAGGGAAACAGAAGCTCAGAAATGTTCAGTAACGACTCAAGATCACACAGCTAAGAGGAGGGCCACGATTTAAATCTGCATTGGTCTCAGGCACAAACCCTCATGTCAAGATGTTCTGCTTCTACTGTATTCCACCAGAGTGGATATTAATGGCCTGAGTCACATACCTTGCTCATGAGAGGTGACAGAAAACATTTTGACTGCTAATGAAAATCGAAATAATGATTAAGCAATGAAAATGACAATGGACTGAATACTAGGAGTTAGGGGGTCAGTGTGTAGCTGTTTCTTATTAGCGACCCTACTATGTGACCTTAGGCCACATTTTCATCTGCAAAATGGAGCACTTGTCTCAGACTACATGGTTCATGGATCTGGATGATGGGAACCTTTAAGACCTTGAAAGTATATGCAAACATTGTCTGTCTGTGTATTTCTTTCCCCCGCTGGGTAGAGGGTCCATAATATTTTTTAGGGCCTGGAGAGGTCTGTGGCCCCAAAGAGAAGCAGGACTCTTATCCTCTCATTTGTTGAGTATGATTTACCCTTTTCCTGAGAAGTGGGTGTAGAGGCAGGGAGGATTCTGTCTGACTAAACCGTAGTTGAGTTGTGTAAGGTGAGTGTCAGATTTATCAAAGAATAAGTGGAAGGCAAGCTGCATCATTTCACTAGAAATAATCCTTAAAAAATGTTTCTGTCTCACATTCCTGTGGCTCCCTCGCTGCTCCCTCTGCACAGAGCTGTTCTTTTGTCTCCCAGGCCAGGCGCTGTGTCATTAGTTGTGGCCATTGGTCATTTCCTGTCTCACCCGGCCAAATAATCATGTTGTTTTGACTGGGATGAGAATGCGTCCAGAGCCGAGAGCTGAGTCCCTCAGTCGCTGGCAGATGTGTTTCCTTGAGTGTGGGAGGGAAGGAAAACATGCTCACTGAGCCTCCACACTGCCAGGCTCTCTGCTGGCTATCCGCTCATTGATTCAGTCACACGTGTCTGTTTCTGACCAGTATTTACTGGGTTCTATCACGCATTGGCCATTGTTCTTGGTGCTGGGGATATAGGAGTGAGCAATCAGACCAAAAAAAAAAAAAAAAAAAAAATCTGCCCCCCCCCCCCCCATTCCTGGGATTTATGTTCTGGTGGAAGAGATAAAATATGTTACTAAAAATATTAATAAAAAAGATATGCTCCTCATATGCCTCATAGCAAGATGCTGGGCATAGGAGACACCCGATATTCCAGATGAGGAAACTAAGCATTCAAAGACTTGAAATAACTAGCCAGTGTCATATGACAGGGAAAGGGTGGACCTGAGCTCTCATGTTAGTCTTTCTGACTTCCGCTTCCCTTCACCCAGAGAAAGCAGTGGTCACCACCTAAGAGCTGTCCTTCAGCTGTGACCCACTGGGCCAAATGTTCCTGAGGCTAATTCTATCCTGATGAAGATCTGAGTTTATGTGAAGAAGGCTGGCTCCCTCATCCTCTTTACAGCCAGTTTTGGGAAGTGTGGGGCCATATTGGTTCAAAGAACTGCTCTGCCCCCTTCTACCTCTTTACTTCTCCTTCTGATTGTATTTGTTCTGGATCATGTCTGATATTTTTCCACAGGGCTCTGAGCTTCTGTGTATTTTCTTTCACTACTTTTAATCTCTGTCGTTTAGATTGGATAGTTTTTATTGATTTATCTTACTATTACATATTCCATTTTCTTCGTTCCTTATGTGATCATTGATCAATACCATATTTTGAAACTTTTTTCTTGATAATTACAACATCTGTTCCCCTGTACTGTCATTTCCTATAGTCTGATTTTCTTCCTGAGTGTGAATTCTTCTTATCTGTTTGTTTGAACATGGTGTGATTTTTGGTTGAAAACGGGGCATTGCAGATAATACATTGTAGTAACTCTGTATTACATTGTGTTCTTCTGAGGATTATTGATTTTTTGTTAATCAGAAGCACTTAACCTGCCTATCTTGAAAGGTATGCAGTACCTGATATTTTTGCTCTACTCCTATGGCTACTTTAGTCTGGCTCCAGGGAGTATTTCAGATGCCTGTACAACTTGGTTATTTGTCAAGAATTTGGGCAGCAACGGGACTTACACTTTCAGTAATTTTGTTCCCTAGGATGCCCTCCTACGTGAATTTCTAATCTGTCTGTTAACCCCAGGTTCTGTCGCCTGAGATTTCCTAAGATTATAGCTTTCTGCTCCCTAAGTTGTGTGAAGTGGTACAGAGTTAAAAAAATAACACAAAAGAGAACAGAACACTCACAGATCTCATCCCCTGTCCCTTTATCTTTAAAGAGTATACTTCCTCCTCATCCTTTATACTTCTTGCTGGCCCGTCTTCCTCTGTCCCAAGCTTGCAGAGTTTAGCTGTCAGCCAGGGATTTGAGCAGAATTTATGCTCAATCTTTGTTTCTCATTACTTTGGTGGTTCTTTGCCAGGAATTCCTCTTTAAATTTCCACCTGCTTTCACAAGATTTGTATTCTGATCTCTGGCCCATTGGGCCACAGTTATAGCTATGGAGATTGTGGAGAATTCTCAGATCAGAAATCCACACATTCTTAATTTTTCTCCCTCACAATTGTGGTTTTTTCCAAGATTAAATTCTCCTCTGGCTTCTGCTTTTTGATGCTTTCCAGGGTCATTACATAGTTTTTTTTTTAAATTCACTTTTTATAATCATCATCTGCAGTAGGATTCATGGGACCCTTTCATTCCCGTGTCATTGCTCCTAATTGGATCAGACTCTGGGAAAAATTGAGGATGTGCAAGTTGGGGTGAAGTACTTGTAGGCCTCAGACACTGTGCTCAGTTGGGTTCATCCTTTGGACTCTGGTCTTGGGTTATTCCTCTTAGTTGGCTATGTAAGTCATAGGAGCCATGCCCTCAAGTAAAATGCTAGCTCTTAAGGGTGGTTCTATGCGAAACAGAGCCAGAGTAGACAAAGAGGCAATAGTAATCATAATCCTTGCTTGCAAGGAGATATCAGTCCCACTGGGGTGACATGGAGATGAACCTGAAAGTACTTTCAATAGTTTAACGCCAACCCTTGGGCTATAGGAGTTCAGGTCCCATTTGTTTTGCAATACATCAATTTAGCCAGAGAAGATAGAATATAATGGAAAGCATCTGTGTCCTTTATTTTGAAAATCCAAGTTTATGCAATCTTGTCGTTCTCTTCTTTTTCTTCTTATTTATTTATTTATTTATTACCACTCACTTCTTCTGCATCTATGATGGACATGTATAGTTTCTGTCTGCCAGTACCCATACTCCCTTCTGGTCCAACATCCCAATTTTTCCTAGGGGAGCCAACCCCGACATATCCACATGAGTGGTGATTGAATGGAGTGGATATGCATCCTAGCTAATTAGGGTATCACCATCCTCCGACTACAATGATTAGTTAAAGAATGCAGTGTGATCCAAGTTGGTCCCCTGAGGTTCACTCCCAAGACTTCTGTTAGAAATTTGGGGAAAAACATGTTCTCCTTCATTTGGGGTTGATGAGAAAGTAGGATGTAATCGTTGTTAACTTCCCACTACCAGTAACTACACATAAAAATAAAAGCAAAGTGGATCTGGCCATTTTTTCCTTTAAACTTATTTCTGGAAATATGGAAGTCACATTGAAGTCTCTGGGGAAGACTCTGCTTCAGGGAAACCAACACAAGAGAAGTTAGACTTGAGAGATGGAGAGAGAGTTATTAATTTGGGCTCCTGGAAGCAGATCTGCCTGGAAATTTTTCATACCTAAAGTGTATACCTAGGCTTTTTAGTTATTTGAACTTATAAATGCCTTTTATGCTTAGGCCAATATGAGCGGAGTTTCTATCATTTATAACCCAAGAAGCCCTACCTGAAAAAGCCTGTCTATTCAGCCCCTGCAAGATAAGGTTAGAATTTAAGGGCTTCATAATTTTAGTGGGTTGAACAGGGTCCCTACAAAATTCATGTCTACCTGGAACTTCAGAAAGTGACCTTGTTTTGAAATAGTGCTTTTACAGATATAATTAGTTGAGGATTGAGATGAGGTCATAGTGGGTTTTAAATCCAATGGCTGATGTCCTTGTAAGAAGAAGTGAGGACACGCAAAGACATAGACTAGAGAGTGATGTAAATATGGGATAAAGATTGAAGTAATAGACCTATACGCCAAGAAGCAAAGTGTTGCCAAGAGCAACCAGAATTTGGAAAAGGCAAGGAAGGATCCTCTAACAGAGCCTTCAAGGGGAGCATGGCCCTTTTGACAGCTTGGTTTCAGACTTCTGGCTTCCAGATAGGGATAGAATCGATTTCTGTTGTTATAAGCCACCCAATTTGCGGTCATTTCTTACCTACAGCTGTAGGGAATTAAGACGATGGTCTAACTCCTGCTTATCTTTCCAGCCTCATTGTAGAGGCCACCAAGCAGAGCAGATAACCCTGCAGGCCCTTAGGCGGGCTTTCTGGACTCAAATTTTAGCTTTTTTCACTTCACCATTCTGAGTCTCATTTATCTCATGGAGCTCATGATTGTAATAACTTGCCTCTGAAGGCTGTTGTGAGAAGAGGAGGAGTTCTTCTTTTAAGGCACTGGAAGGACTTTTGGACACAAGCACTCAGGGAGAACTGTTATTGTGGTGGGGGTGGCTGTGGTTGTGTATTGTCACCTTCATCCTCACTCTCTCCTGCCCTGTCCTCACAAGTGCCACCACCTGTAGAAAATTATCTGTAGATCCTCAAATGCAGTGGAGAGCGGTCAAGGAACCTCTCGTTCAAGATCCATCACCCACCCTGTGTCAGATTTCGATTCAGATCCTGGTTGCCAGCCTCCACTCTAGGCACTATGAATCACTCCAGAGCAAAGCTAGTGGATGGCATGGAAGGATCTGCTCGAGTTTCCCCTCTTTTCCTTTCTCCTGAGCCCTCTCTTCTACCTCTTGCAAGCCTTTTGATACTGTTCAGTCAGCAACCTGTGGTCTTCGTTGATGGCGTGCACTCAGAAAAGGGTTTGTGGCTTTTCCAGAGGCAGCCAGACTCTTCTTCCCTGGGATAATAGGCCCTTCTTCCTATCTCTAAAATCAGGAAATAGCTTTGTTTTCTTGGGGGGAGTGGTTGTGGTTTTAAAAACTCATTACTTCCATTTGTGATATTTGCAATCAGTAAGACATCCCCTAAAAGCACTTTTATAAGCTCAGAAAGAGACAGACTGGGAAAGAAGCCTCGTAAACCTGCAGCTGATATTTCTGATAAAAGCATTCAGGGAACATGGTCTTATTTACCTCCACATACTTCAAACTTCACTATCAAAACCCAGTATTGATCTTGTCTTAGTCTCTGTCAACACACTTACCCCTTGGGGCAATATGTCCTGATTTTCTATCTCAGGGCAGTTTGGAATGAAGAAATGACTTTCTGACATTTCCACCTAAGAAGTTTTCTTTGTGCTGAGGATATATTTTTTAAATACTCTGTCAACACCCCAGAGTGTGGCTACCATAAATTATCTATGATATATAGACACAGATATGCAGACATGCACACATACATACGCACACACACAGATACATTATATAAATTATATCGGAAATGTATCAAAGACTATCTCTTCACCTGTCTGCATGGCTCTCTCTCTTCAGTTTGCCCATCTCTCTCATCTGTGTTTGCCCATTTCTATCTCTGACCTCTTTATCTCACACTAAAACTGCCATTGTCTGACTGTCTGTCAGGAGAAAATAATTTTTTTCCCTACACCTAGGAAAAACTGCCAATCTTGTTAACTTTTCCTCCCTTCCAGGTTGCTATGTGTGCATCCAGAGTTTTTATTTTTTCTCTCCTTCTGTACCATGGCCAACCTATTATACCAAGTTTGAGTCTGTAAGGCTTGAAGAACAGGGGCCAGCAAGCTTTTCCTATAGAGGACCAGACAGTTATGATTTCATACTTTGCCAGGCATATGGTCTTTATTACCATCATGAAGCCTTGCCATTGTTGTGGGCAAAATGATAAGTACATGGACAGTATGCCCGTGTTCCAATAAAGTTTTACTTACAAAGATAAAGTAGTTTGCCCACTCCACTCTTTGTGGGAGATGAGGTGCTCTTTGGTGTATTTCTGATTTCCTTCCTTGGTCTCTTTCATGGGTGGTCCCAGACGACAGGCAGAATCCAAGTGGAATCTGAGCTTGAACTAGCACTGCCTGAATCCCAGCTCATGCTTATTCCCACTTCAACACACATCCTCTCCTGAGACACGATTTGGATCTGCTGAGGCAGAGAGTTCACCCTCCCTATCCAAAAACCTTTAATGGTTCCCCTTTGCCCACCTGATAAGGAGTCAGTCTCTCAGCCTGACATCCAAGCCCACCAAAGTAGGATTCCAACCTCATTCTTCCAGTTTCTGGTCCTCTGGGTTTTACTTGAAATTCCCACTGCATCTATCATCTTTGTTCCTCACTCTCTTCCAAACATCTTATCTGTGTTTCTATTGCTGCTCCCAGCTCTGTATGGCTTCCCTGCCTGAACTCCTTTTTTATTTTCCTACCTTCTTACTGTCTTTCTCTACTTTCAAGTCAAGTCCATCTCCAATCAATGGAACCTGAGGGGGACTATCACAGTTATGCTTTGTATGGGCCCCCTTACCTAAAACTCTCTAATGACTTTTGGTCATACTCACCATGGCTCGCCAAGCCCTCTGACTACCATGACCCCTCCCCAGCAAGTCTCTCCCATGGCCTCCCATCTCTGCATACACCTAGATTTGGGGGCGTCCTATGGCCCTGTTGGCACTCCCCCACCTTGGTGACTTCTGCTTGGAACAGCCTTCTTCTTTTTCTCTAAGTAGTTGTATGACTAATTTCCTCCCATCATTCATACTCTGCTTATATATGCTCTCCTTCAAGAGCCCTTCTCTGGCTGCCTAATCTAATGCAGCATACCCAAAGCCATCATGAAACTTTCTTCATTTTTTCCTAATAGCCTACATTTAAAACCTGACACTATATTATATATTCATTGATTTCTTTTCTCCTCAACTGAATGGTAAGCTCCTCAAAAAGAAGGCCCTTAATGCTTTGTTCACCAAACTGATCAAATGTTTAATCAACATTGTTGACTGAAGGAGGCCAGCAGAGTGAAACTTAACTATGGGGAAAACAGAAAAAATGAGCATCAGATGACTGGTTGTGCAGAATCGTTTTATGATCTCTTCTAGCTCTGAGATTTGGTGATTTGGGGTGATACCATCTCTCTCTGAAAGTCAGCTCATCCTCCTGACTTCTGCATTTCTGTTAATGGGTCCATCATTCTTTCATCCACCCAAGTTTAAAAATGCAGCCATCTGTTAAAGTCTGTTATCAGGCCCTCTTTCCATTCTTCAGCTTGGCTTCCTCTGTGTGTTGGCTTCATGCCACTGGCAGGCTGTCTCTGTGGGGCAGAGAGGATGGCCACAAATATTTCCAATTCATTTTCTCCCAGTTTAGCAACATCAGCTAAAAAGGTACTTCTCTTCCCCAATGTCTATGCATCAATCCAGGAAAAGATACTGATGGCCCTCCTTGAGTCACATTCTGGCCACTGGGCTGTCCCGTTATTGCAGGGGCTTGGTTTTTATGATGGAGCTTTCTGTATCCACCCCTGAGGCTGTGGTTTGGGGTGGGCTACCCTGACTGAAGTTTCCATAGGACCATGCAGAACAGGGATGGGGGATGTCCTCCAAGGAAGCAGAGGTATTGGACAGACACAAGCAGCCTGTGTCCACTCCACAGCTCTTGGGGCTCTGGGGTTGCAGCACTGCGGATATAGGACGCTCTGGAAGAATTGGTTGGGTCACTGAGTCCCTGAAGCCAGGATCTTTCTCCTCCTGAGCACTGTCTATAGATGACTGTAAGCCGGACTTTCCAAAATGCACCACCCTTGTTCTTCCTATTTGCATCTGGTGTTTTCTCTTCCTGGAATGAGCTCGTGCCCACTCAGTGTGAACCCACATGGGAGAAGTGCTTTACTTCAAGATGCATTCCCCGAAGTCCTTCTAAAATGTTTTCTGAGGCTCCTGCCCTTGAATCTTCATCGCCTCTGATGTAGGTAGATATTTATTTTGTGTACTTGTGTCCTCTAAGTTCACACATGGAGCATACGGGCTTCCTTCTTCTGATATATTTTTGTATCCTTTCTTGTTCATAGAACGTTCCTCTCACATAGAAGGCACAGTTAATGTTTGTTGGACTGAATCTAACTGAGCTGAATTAAACATGCTGCTCTTCCCAAATTCTTCTTCAATCTGTATCGTTCATTTAATATTTCCCTTCGTCAACTCCACTTGTTAATTTCTTATGTAAGCATATTTGTCAAACTTGTATCACCACGAGCCAGTGTGGGGCCTTCACAATATTCGGTTCTCAATGGATGTGCTATTCCACGTGAGGAGTGTTGACCGCGTGCCTATGAGAAACCAGGCTCTGAGGTAAGGGTTGTGGCTGTGACAGAGGACGTGGTTGGTCTAGTTGCTGCGTTCACAGGGCTCACATTCTGGTCTGGGGGTCAGATGATGGAATGGGCACTGCTAGAACAGCATGCTGAGAACCAAGATGGCAGGGCGTGGGGGCTGCCAGAGGAGACGAGTGGGCTGGAGGGAAAGGTTGCCTCCTTCATGTGTGTGTGAATTGAATGACTTACTAATGTAATAGGTGCGGATGAGCAATTTCCTTTCTTGATTACATCAGTTGTCACCTTTTGCAGTTCATGCTTAATCCCTACCTAGGGCTAAGCCCTTCTTCTTTTCCCGTGGGTTTCCATGGTACTCCCTTTTCTCCTTCCTCACAACGTTTTATACACTCTGTTGATAACTTCTATTCATAGTTTGGCTTACACACAAAAAAAACAGTTTGTCTCTAACTCAGCAGGTCTGTCTCTGAGTATCTGGCAGTAAGCTTGGCAGACAGTAAGTGCTCAAGAAGTTTTTGTTGAGTGGAGAAATGAGCTCTCCAAGGTGGGCATGTATTGAGCTGGGGGAAGCAAGAGGTTTATTTGAAAGGTATATGCATATAGTGACTGCCTTGTGGCCTGGATAATGTACTAAGTGTTCATAGGGAATGGCTCCCTGTTACAGAAGGAAGGGTGAAGGAGCTTGGGGCAAAAGCTGGTGTTCTGTGACTGCCTGAAGCAAGATAATCTCACAGCTTCTAACTTCTAACAGGGAAGCTAGACTAGAGGACAAGGAGACCTTGATTCACAACTGCAGGGTGAGAGATGTAGCTATCATCTTCCTCCAAGAGGTTACTAGAAAGTACACCTCCTTCCAGTTCCTAAAAGTCAGGGCCATGGCCTTGTCTAGAGCCCTGTCTTGTTTTGAAGAAGTCTGTGCTTTGGCACTAACGTTTGTTTTCCGTCTTCAAAAACAAAATATACTCAGTCCTTGGGTAAACTATTTTCTGGTGGGGAAGGGTGTCGAAGTAGCCCCAGCAAAAGCTGAAACTAAACACTGAACCAGGAAGTGCTCTTGGGCATTGTCAGGGGCACCCAGCACAGGGGGATGGGGAGGAGAGAGAATTGTGGTGGTTATCTGCTGTCATCAATAATGTGATAACTGCCAAGTATTATCATTGTCAGCATTTCACAGTCATGATGCCTTAACTATGTGCCAGGTGCTGTATTTGATAACTTTACATGGACATTCTTATTTGTCCCCCAAAACAACCTCATGCAGTGTGGACAACCAGCATCTTCATTTTGCAGACAGGTAACTGACACATGGGATAAATGACCAAACATTTCTCTGAGCCCAGCAGTCTGCTAAGCGGAGCATAGAGCCCATGGAATCCCCACCATGGCTTCCTCTCTTTCCATGATCATTCCTCTCCTCTCTGTGATCCATAAGGTAATTCACAACCTAAGAGGTAAAGTCATGTGCTCAGGGTCTAGCAGGAAATGGGAATGGAATTGGAACCCAGGTCTGCTTGAGTCAGAAACCCACCAAACCATTCATCTTCCTTCACAGCACATTTCTGCCTCCTCCATCAGATGTGTGTGTCTGCAGGTAACAAGTGATTTAGGCAGTATCTGGGGGTAGTAAGAGCAAGCAGGACAGCCTAAAGTTCAGAAACCTGGAGTGTTTTAACAAAAACAATACAATAGTGCTCATTAATTATGTGTCTCTTGGGTGCAGGGACTTCCCCCGAGTTATCTTGAATTCTAGCAGTTCCTCTGAGATATGGTAGCCATTACCCCTGTTTTACAACATAAGAAATCGAGACTTCAGAAGGCTAAATCACTTGTCAAGTGTTACTAAGCTACTCAGTGATGAAGCGGGGCTTTGAATCTGGCTCCATCTACTACAGAAGATTGTATGGATATAGGCTCTTCTAGGAGACCTTTTCCCTGATTTTCATGTCTACACTCATCAGCCCCACTTGAACTGCAAACCACAGGGCAAAAACCTCTGGGAAGATAAAATTACACCCAGAAAGGTTAAATTTTTTTATGACAGTCAAAACAGTTGGCCACATAAGTCCTTACAGTCAAGATTCGTACGTAGAGCATCATTCCAAAGGCCTGGGTTCATGCTTGTGCAGCCAGGAAAGTCCTATCGGGCCTCATGCTCAGAAGAGCCCCATGCTTGGTGTAATACTATGCTGGTACCATTTTGGAATTCTCAATAAGCTTATCCTTGAACTTGAGCTTTGTGAATGAAGTCGGATGGCAACACTCAAAGCCAGTACCAAGTATGTGTTAAGGAAGCTGCCACTACCATTGACTGTTGATGTAATGCATGTCTGTTGAAAAGGTGAAATCAAATAGTTGAGTTTGCAGTGCTTCCACTGTTCTGGTAAGAACAGAATACATACACATGCATGGGCTACAGAATACAAATTGTGTAATATTGTTGATTCTGCTCGAGTCAAATGTTCTCACATTTGCACTTGAATATGAAGTACAATATAAACACATGAGTTAAATTCATGCTAATAATTTACAATTGTAATTATGCTTTACTTAGACTGACATTAAATAACAAATAAAAACCACCATGGCAAGTCAAGGGCAAGGCTGTGGAAGAAAAGAAAAAACAAACAAACAAAAAAAACTTTACATTTTAGTACTTTGAATGGTACTTTTCCTTCCTGATTCTCCAAGTGGCCCCATTTCCCTTACCATCAGCCGTGGTCCCTTGTGAGAACAGCAAACTGGGGCTAGCCCTAAGTGCAGGAGGCAGCCATCCCCAGCTTGCTGGTCCACTCTGGGTTGCTGGGCTCAGGGATGGGAGAAAGTGCTGAGCATGAGGGTCATGGCATTGCTGCTCCAAGACTCCTGTGCTCTCCCAAGACTGCAGCTCTGAGTAGGATCTATTCCTAGTGGGTGCACAATAAAAATTTTCTAGGGGTCCAGGACTGAATGAATTAAAGAGAAGTTGTAAGTAAAGTGGCAGAAGGAAGAGAGACCCAGGGGATGTGTGGAGAATTCTCTTCATGGGACTTGGTAATGGAGGCATGCCTGGCTTCTTTGCAGGGGCTCTGGGAGCAAGGTACCTGGGCACATCTGTGAGGCTGTTGTACACCCCATGGTTTGGCTTTCGCTCAGTCGCAAGTTCCTAGGGGTGCTGCTGGGGCTGGAAAGGCAGTGTATGGTGAGTGTGGCCTCTCTGCACTATGCAGCTGTGTGGAGGCTGAGGCCCAGCTGGAGCTCATCAGAGGTCTGGCAGGTGGAGCACCCTGCAGCATTCTTCTAGCCTGGACACTGGCAGCTCTCTGACTTCAAAGCTGGAACACATTGACCGGGAACACAGTGACCTTGGCACAATTCCTTCCTATCTCTGCTCTTGCTCTCTAGGCAGAAAGGAGGGAGGCTAGCTCCCTTGCACTGGTTCTGTCATACTTGCAGGGCAGGTTTTCCTTAGGAAAGGAAAGTTTTTCCTTCCCTTGGGGAAAAGGAGGGCCAGTGGCAGCTGCCCTCTTAGCACTGGGGAGCCAGATTGGATTCAGCCATACATGGAATTGGAATTGTGATTCAACTGCATGTCTGTCTGTGAGGTTTTCTCTCTCCAGGCACTGGCTTTGAGTGAGACCTGATGATAGGAGTAGCTGTTTAGACTTTAGAAGAAATAAAGAGTAGGGCCACCTTGTACCTGCCAGCCCCTGTCATCCAGCCTCTCAAGTGCCATCTGCTTACGGATGAGTCACATTCTATCTGATTGAGCTGACAGTTAGTAAGGGCTCATTGAACCTCAATTTCCTCATCTTTAAAATGGAGAGAATAATAGGTACTTCCAAGGGCCTTAAAAAGGATAGAAGCTAATGCACATAAAGTGCCCAACACAATGCCTGGTAAAAGGCCACAAGCAATCAATAAATGGTAGCTTCTAACATCATCATCAGTTACCATAATAATCCTAGGCTAACTCATTACATTTATCTCTTGTCTTGACTGATTACCCTAGGAAATAGGTGATTTTATGGACATGACCACTTTTTAGCTGGGGACACAGCCTGGGAAGCTATCAAGTGATTCTCCCACCATCACATTGCTAGTGCATGTTGCAATAGGGCCATACATCCAAGTCTGCCCCACTCCATCTTGGGGCATTCTCTCTCTCTCTCTCTCTCTCTTTATAGGTATATGCATGAGATACGAGTATATTCCCTCCTCCCTGGTTTACTTCCATGGACAATGGAAGCAGAATACGGTTTATGGTGTTGACATCTGTGAAAAGCTTACTATTCTCATTATCGCCGTACCTATTGACAATAAACTTAGAGAGGGCTGCCAATGTTTGTAGAGGACTTGATATTTTAAAGATACTTCCACCCACATTGTCTTTTTTTTTTTTTTTTGAATCCACCATCCTGCTTTTGTAGATGGAAAAACAAAATCGAGAAAATATTGAGCCAATGACTTCATAAAGGATAGTTTCTTCTGAGATAAGGCCTTTCTGCATGGGCCAGGGAATGATTAGCTAATTCCTGGGCTATGTCCTTGTGTGACGTCCTTTAATCTCAGTGATGCCATTTATGGGCTATGTGATCTTGGTCTGTGTCTGTTTCTTCATCTATAAAGTGGGGAAAATTATAACAGTATGAAGCAATGTATAAAAACTGCTATCAGTGTCTGCCACATATGACAGCTTGATCAATAGTAGATACTATTATTAGGTTGAGAAATACTCATGTTCTGCTCCTTTTGGCAGCAGCTGGGTAAAATTGGACTTAAAGACATTGAGTTAGAGAATACCAGAAAGACCAGTGAGCACTTGGAGAATTGGGCAGAAACCCCCAGTGTTCTAGGATAACCAGAAACAACAGGGACCAAGGGAGGGGTCTTCGTTCAGGACCAAGGACAGGACCAAGGACAGTTCCCACTTACTCCCTGCCCCCTCACTGGGGACACTCTGCAGGGTGGAAGACAAACCTATCTCAGACCTTCCCTGCTCTGTCCTTGCCACAATCTCCCAACCCGTCTGCATTTGGCCAGCATTCCTTCCATCTGAAATGCTTCTCCTTCCTTTCTCAGCATGAAATATTTCTAACCCAGCAAGAAACAGGGGAACTTTTAACAGTCCCCTTGCGCCTACCCCTTCAATTTCACACGTGTTGGCATTTTTGGTGCAATTGATTATGATATTTTATTTTTTTAAAGGAAACTTAACAGAGGCCATTGACACTCCCTTCATGTTCCTCCCCATCACATACCTTTCCTTCCCGCCCAGAGGTGATCACTCTTGTAAGCTGGTGTGTATCCTCTGGATCTTCCTTTCTCTGCTACCAGGTCCTATCCACTTAACCAAGTCCTATCCACTCACCCACTCCTCCAGATCACGGTGACCTTTCTTATGGAGTGCCGTTGCACTCAATTTTGGAAGATTTTCTAGGATTTGTCAATTTGTCATTTATCATCTTAATCATTTATCAAACATGTGCTGAACAGTTCCTACTCTGAGGCTGAGCTCTTTCCATTCACTGGAGTTGAGAAAATGAGTTCCACATGGTCTCTGCCTCTGAGCTCATGGGCTATGGCACATGGCCACCACATTCACACAGGACTTAGATCTCACATAAACCCTGGGGCCTTAAGACTGAAGACTGGAAACAGAATAGGAGGTGAGGTAGAAGTACCCCTGACACATCATGACTTGAGTGGCATTCTCTGAATATATCATCTGGTTTAAAGTTTCACAATCCAGGGAAATGAGCGTTACTAACTTCCTTCTAACACATGCAAAATCAAGGCTGGGAGAACTTCCAAAATAGGAGCATAGTTAGGAAATGCATCTCGTATTTGAATTAGGGCTTTCTAACGCCACTATCTGTCTGCATCAGCTCCTCCTTTAGACCATGGACAACTTGAGGCAGAGACTAATTCATCTGTGGTTCCTAAGTGTAGCATAGTCACTTAACAGATATTTGATCTATGAACGTTTATGCTGTCATCCATCCCTGGGGTACCAAGGAAATAAGTACATGGGGACCCTGCCTTTGAGGAGTTCACCATCCAGATGAGAAGGCAGGGAATTAGTGTCTAAATGCCTGTCACCAACCATGAGATTCCTACTCCGAATGGGAGGTGGAATTATATTCTCTGTGCTGATCTTCCTTTAAAAAACACCAGGACAAAGCACCTGAGACATAGTGTGTGGTCGGGACCACTACAGTGCCTAGCCAGGCCAGCTCTTCTCTCCCCAGATCTGACATTCCTGGTTCCATATCTATCTTCTCCACCTACCCTCTCCTCTGTTACCCTTCCAACTTTGGACTCAAACTTAGGGTTCTCAGCTGTCTTATCTCCCTTTAGTGTTTCTGGCTATCTTGATGAAAATATTGATAAAAATGCTCCAGCTTATGACACCCCACCAAGCTAAACCAAACCCCAATTCTTGGTTTTCATTAATCCTTCCATTTGCTCCCTCCAGTGTCAGGAGGATATGACTTCAGATGTATGCTACTCCCTAAAGCCCCTTCCAGAACCAGTGTTTCTCCAAAACAGAATCTGGGGTAGGGGCTCTTAACCTCTCGGCGGCGTGGATCAGACTGGTGAAACCCAGGACCCCTCATCAAAGTAAACTATGCACTTACCAATCAGGAGACAGATAGATGATAGATAGATAGATGGATAGATGGATAACTATTCATTATCTGCTGCTGAGCAATGAAGTTAGCATATTAGAGAAACAGACATCTATTATCTCACAGATTCTGTGGGTCAGCAATCTGAGCATGGCTTAGCTTGGGGCTTCTGGTTAAGGGTCTCTCCTGAAGCTGCAATGTGGGTAGTGGCCAGGGTTGTAGTCTCTTAAGATCGGCTGGGGATAAAATTGCTTTCTAAGCTCACTCGCTCACTCTAAGGATTTGGTTTTTCATGGGAGGTTGAACTGAGGGCCTTGGTTCCTCACTGGTTGTTGGCCAGAGGCCACCCTTAGTCCCTCTCCATAGAGCAGCTCACACATGGCAGTTGGCTTCATCAGAGTAAGCAGGAGGAAATGAAAGCAAGACAAAAGTCACTGTCTCTGTAGGCTCATTGTGTACATGACCTTTCACTCTTGCCCTACTCTATGTATTAAAAGCAGATCACTAGGTTCAGCTCATATTCACAGGAAAGGACTGTCCAGGGTGTGAATACTAAGAGATGGGATCATTAAGGATCATCTCAGGGGCATGATTATGTGGGTATGGCGCATGCTTACTTATGAAGGCACTAAATAAGATCTAAGAGGTCCCATAACTAATGTCATTTTGAAGTAGACACAAATACCTGCAAAACCTGACACATGATATGAAATTATCTGTGATTCCTGTTGATGATAAAATCACAGATTTTATTAATATTGCGGTTTGTCCACTTGTGATAAAAATGCTGAATTTCAGTCAGATGTGGGTGAAAATAAAGGTGTATTTTTTCTACATCCAAATTCACAGACCCCTGGAAATCTGTCCTCTGATCCTTGCAAAGTCCATAGACGCAAGTTAAGATCCCCTGCTCAAGAGCTGGAAGGCAGGCGGAGATGGTTTATTGATGGATCACAGATGATAGGGATCACCTACTCTAAGTAATTCGACCTCCTTGGAGCTAAACTGTATTCCAAAAGGGTTTACAAGGTGGCCAGAAGTTAGTGGGGGCACTATGGTCCAGGTTCTGGGTCTCATCCTTACATATTATTTTTTTATATATTTTTTTCTAATTTTTAATTTATTTGACAGAGAGAAATCGGAAGTAAGCAGAGAGGTAGGCAGAGAGAGAGAGAGATGGGGAAGCAGGCACCTGAGCCAAAGGCAGAAGCTTCACCCACTGAGCCACCCAGGCACCCCAGCCTTACATATTTGTAAAGTCATACTTTTAGTATACAAAGTGATTAGTATTTAAGATTACACATATGAACAAGATTTCTAAGAGGCTGTTGTATAATACATATTTTACTCACTCAAACACTAGTGCATTCAATCATTCATACAGTCTTCCATTTTTCCAACACATACTTATTGACCACTACCGTTGGCCAGGCAGAGAGATATATGTTAGGGCCAATAGTATCCAAGACATGATTTATGATCTCCAGGAGCTCATGATTATTCACAGTGGTCTTTGACTTCCCTTTTGCACAGATGCATGTGTGACCTTGACTCTAGAGAGAACCATTCTCCTTTCCAACTATTCCTGAGCTAACCCGCCTCCACATAGAAACTTTCACAGTCTCAGAAGAACTGGAGGGGAAGCTTCTACCCTGGCTTCCACCTTTCCATGAAAAAATGGCCTTTCTGACTGGTTAGGCTGCAACCAGGGCCCCTGGCTAGCACTGACATGCTATTTCTTTTTTTCTCTTCAGAGTCACATGTGTTCTGTTGGCTCTTACCTTTTCCATAAGTCAATCTTCTGGGGGAGACTTCACCCTGAGGTAGGGTGAAAGAGGGGTAGAAGGAGTGAGGGAGAGAGAGAGAGAGGGAAGACAGGATGAAGGCCTGAAATTTTATGGTTGCAATGGGGTGAATGGGCTCCTCAGAAGAGGAAGGAACAGGAAACCTATTCTGGACTCAGTCCTAAGCCATGTTCTATGGGCAAGATACTGGAGATGGGAGGACAGAGACATGGAACAAATAAATAAATAAATAAACCCAGATCCTGGAGGTACTTCATAAGAAAAAGGCAGCAGGCTGGAAAGAGAATGACCAGAGACACTCATGCTTGACATCGTGGCCGCGGAAGGCCACCCTCTGTGAAGGTGGCATTGGACTGAGATCTGTAGAGAAGAGAAGTGCAGGAGTTTGCCAGAGAATACTTCAGGTAGAGAGAACATCATGGGCTCTGAGGTTTGGCATGTATGAAGAGAGAAAGAAGTGTGTATATTTTTACCCAAATGTGCTCCAAGAAAAATACATATAATACCATGGTTGTACGTGCCAGTAGTAGGAATAAATGCGTACCTACTAAGATAAGTGTTCTTTCTGTATCTATGTCATGCTCATTTTGCCTATCACACTTTGGGAAAACTTATCACTTATTTTTGACCCACACCTGAGAACTCAGAGTGATTCTAGAGACTCAATACCTATCAGCCTCAGGGCCTGTGTTTATAGAACAGAGCTGGGTAACTCCTGCCTCAGCCTCCTTGTTATTCTAGACTCTACAGATCCCTTCTTTATGTTGATTGACTATTTTCAGATGAACATACCTCCGACTTGCAAGCAATCTCTTCATGTGGCTCCTCTTTCATGCAACTTCATACAAAGAGATTTGGGGTTTCTGTAAAGCTTTATGCCTTTTCTTTTTGTCCGTGGACATCCTCCACCCTTGAGGTTCTCTGAAATATTCTGAATATCCACCATTTTGCATTAAAATTCTCTTCTATAGCCATTCATAAGGTTCCACCCAGAGAACCTGGCCTGCCAGCATTTCTTCCTCTTGTCCTTGTCTCTCATTGCTGCTAGGTCAAGCCACATTCCATCCATTTGGCAGATCTTTCTGCCTCCCTCTCCCTCTAGGTTCCCTTTGGCCCCAAATGCTAATCGAAGAGCCCAGAAAGAGGATCTAAAAAGGGGGCTTCCTGGTGGGCATTCATGAATCACAGGCGGAATCATCACACAGGCCAACAGGGGCCCTTCTCCCCATGTGATGAGTCATGAGTGGATGGTCACCCAGACAGAGGATGTGTGAGTCTCTCTCTTCCCTCTGCCTGGCCCCACACATTAGACAATAGCCTTCATCTCCTTGCATCTGGGCCCATTAGAGATATTGGACCCAACTCTCTGAAAATTTCAACCAATGAGGAAGGTAGGAAAGCTTTGCTTTCTAGAAGGTTGAGCTGCTGTTTAAATATCATAACATATAATGCCAGATGGTTTTGCCAGCCTAGCCAGCAACCACCTAGCCATGTCCTGGTGACGTAGGGCCATTTTCTCCACAAATATATATGCTCTATTTTTCATCTGACTGTGTTCTCTTCCTTAACATGTCATTTCATAACAATGCGAAACATGAAGGCTGCTTCCTACAAGGTGAAGAATAGTTATGGCTTCTGTGAATTAGGCACCTACTCTCCGAGGCACTTGGCAGCCGTGATCTTTTACGTCTTTCACTTTCTAACACGGGTACTGCTCACACTGTGGTGTAGACTGTGAAACTGAGGCTTGGGGATCTTCAACAGACTCCAGGTTCTCACGGTAAGGAAGGGTAAAGTGCAGTTTGGAAGAAAGTGGCCATGTCATTTGTCACCCCAATCAAGACACTGTGGAGAGTAAAAGGAGGGACTATTAGGAGTTTTGCCAGACAGAACATGTAAAGGTCGAACATTCCAGAAAGCCAGACTGTATGGATGCCTGTATTTGGAGACAGTCTTTTTGACTCCCAAGCCCAGCTTTTCCTCACTCATCCTATTGATTCCTAAGGAGGTCACAGAAGAAACTGGAGTTTAGCTCCCTGCTCCTTTTGTGATAATTTTGCCTGTTGAGTCTTTCCCCCTCTTCCCAGCCTGGGATGTTGGGATGAAGTCCAAACCTCTGTGCTTTTACGAAGCCCCCTAGGTGATTCGGATGTGCTGCCGGGTGTGAGAACTCCCGAATTCAATGCTATAAGCTTTGGGACTATGAAGTCACTTTTGTTCACTATTGTATCTTAGTCACTGACACAGGCATGCAGTAGGCGCTTAATAAGTGTTCCACGAATGAGTGAATCAGTGAATGAATGAAATCAGGTACAGAGGCAAGCAGGGATGAGAGTCACCGTGTGTTGGGGAACGGGATATAAATTAGTTTTGAATGTCCGGCGTAGAAAGAGAAATGAAGGAGAGGTAAACAGCAGGAGCATCTGCCAGGCTAAGCTTCCATTTCAT
This sequence comes from Meles meles, assembly GCF_922984935.1. Taxonomy (NCBI): domain Eukaryota; kingdom Metazoa; phylum Chordata; class Mammalia; order Carnivora; family Mustelidae; genus Meles; species Meles meles. The sequence continues at coordinate 13,197,027 of NC_060066.1, read as the reverse complement.
CCTTAATGCAGAGCCACCAAAGATTCTGAGCAGGAAAGAGACACTCTCTGGTTTGCATTTTGGGAAAGAACACTCCCATGGTGGTGTTCTAGGTTCAGCCTGCAAGAAACTGGACACAGAAGGGCTTTGAAACATGTTTTCAAAGGGCTACTGAGTTCCCAGCATAATATAACCTTTTACATATTTGAAAAGTCTCCAGGCTGGGTTAGCACCGCCCTTGCTCAGTGTCAGCCTCCAGATACGCCCTCTGCAGCAACCAGTGACCCCAGTGGGGCACCTGACAGTCGCTCTCTCAGGGGACTTGGTGCCCATGGTGTGTTCACTAGCTTCTCCCCCAATACCAGTAACTCCTCCCTGTGCGGGGCTAGCTGTGGAGGTGGAAGATCCCCTCAGATTCAGGAAAATGAGGAGCCATCATCCAAATCGGCCAAATTGGGTCCTTTCACAGAGAATGCTCCTCCTGCCAGTTGCTCTCTGTGGCGTCCATCGGTGGGGACACAGCATTGCAGCTCTCCAGCTGGGGACAGGGTACCTGAGGCGGTTTCAGACCTGGCTGCTCGCTTTTTCTCCAGAGCAGTGTTGTGGTTATTATCGCTCTACCGGAGCAGCCCAGGGAACCTTGCTGTTTGCAGTTCTGTGCCAGGGACTTCCCACAGGGCTTTGCCCAGTCTGGCCGGCTGGCCACCAGGCAGCGTGAGATGAAAGACACCGTTCACACTCACAGGGACTGGAATGCTCTCTCTATAAGACCCGTGGATGTGGAGACCAATTCACAAGCACTTCTCAGTCCAGCGATGAATGGGGGATCCCTGTGACTGACCCCTTAATTGGCTTCCCTCCTGAGATAGGCTTCTCCTGAGCCCGTTCTGAAGCCTGGGCTAGAGGTGTCCAGGCTCAGCGCTCAAGGGAATCTGAACGTGCGCTCCTTTCTGTGGCCCCAACCTGTGTCCTCTCTATACCCGCATCCCCTCCTACGCAGATTCCATCGTCTCTTCCAGCACCACCCACCACCCCAAATCTGCCATCCCGGATCTCACCTCATGCCTCCAGCTGAATTTTGACTCAGGAAGTGTCTACCTTTCCGTGTTCCTTCCGTAGGCATTTATGTGTAATTTGCCAGGCTTTCCCCTATGGTTTTCACAGGGATATTATCATTTAATCCTCAAGCTTGGTCAGCACTTCCTGGCAAGCTTCCACTTGGATCTCTTGGGCCAGAGTGAGTTACACTCAGCCCTAGCTGTGAGGAGGGCTGGGGACTCTGAGATGGTCTTCCCACCTTCTGCATGGGAGGGGGCAATGGGGAAGAGGGAGGGAAGAGGCTTTAAAGCTGGCAGCCAGCAATGTTTGCTCCATAGCTACCACTGTCATCCCCATTTCACAGATTCGGAAACTGAGTCACATGGAAGCAAAGTAACTTGATCAAGATCACTCAGCTAGAAGGGATGGAGACATGGTTAAAATCCCAGGCTGACAATGCCCAAGTCTATGCTTGGAATGACCAGTTCTCCTGGGGAGACCTGCACAGGGAGAGGGAGAAGGAGGGGGTCTTGTGGTATGTTAAGAGATAGAATGTCAAGATGATGGTCTCTTATCTCAGGAAGAGAATGGAACTGAGGATGAGTCCAGGACTCTGCCTGAAATAGACATAGTGGAGCACAATGCAGAAATAGAAATAATATTATCAAATTCTTAAGAGACTTTGCATATTGACTCTAATTCTGATAACAGATTTGTATTATCATCTTCCTTTACATGAGATAATTGAGGCTCACAGAGGCTGTGCAGTTTGCCCAGAGTTCCAGCTGGACACGAATGGGGTCTGTGTGGCCTCAGAGTCCAACAGATGACTTGCCGTCTCTCCACACTAGCTACTTACAAGGAAAAACCAGAACAGGAGGCACTGGCTAGCTTCTGTGAATCGCATGTTGTTGGAATTCCTGTCCTTCCTCGACCCAGATTTGTAAACACAGGCTTTGGAAACCAAAGTACACAGGGGCAGATGTGAAGAAGCGGTCCAGGCAGGGGAGAGTCACATGTGTCCTGGCGGTGTGAGTCCTGAAGCATGTGTCCCTAGGGGCTCCTGCAGACTCCCTGGCGGAGCTGTCCTGCGCCCCGCGGTCTGCAGATGGCCGCAGAGTCACTGCGGGGGTCCAGCTACAGTCCGGGCGGTCCGGCGGGTGGCAGAGGGTGAGGGCGCCAATGGGGCAGGGCAGCCAGCTGACAGACCTTCCTTTGCTTCTTCTAGGCTTTTTGCTGAGTCCTTTTGAAGAGAAGCGGGGGCAGGGAATAAGAGAAGATACTTGTTATGGGAACTAGAACTTCCCACTTTAAATAAGGGCTGGCTGTTCATTTACTCAATCATTCAAAACTACTGATGGACCCCCTGCAGTGCAGCAGACAGGGCAGGGGGCTGAAGTCAAACACTTACCCTCAGGGAGTTTCCCATTTTGTGCACAGAGATAGATAACTGGAAAGATATGCATAAGCGGATAGCAGATGCTATAGAAAGGAGGGGTGCTGGCTAAAGGGATAAAGATTGAACAGGCTGGGGAAACTGGCTTTTAGTTAAAGGATGGACAGGGAAGACTCCCCTGACACAGGGACACATGAGCAGGGGTCTGAACAAAGCAAAGGAATAGGCCAGGGAGATATCTGGGGCCCAGACAGTCTTGGCAAAGGAACAGCAAGTTCAAATGCCTTGACAGAGGAGTGGGATGTCTGTCTGGGGTGAGTAGGGAGGGTCGGGAGACCAAGGCAAATTCTTGAACTCCACTGTGGACTTACACAATCAGAATTCTGAAGCTGGGCCCCAGTATTCTGTGTTTTAATAAACCTGCCAGGAGGTCGTGATGCTGGTTAACATCTGAGAAACCCTGTTTGAGGGCAGGGATCAGCAAACATTCTCTGTAAAGCCAGGTGGTAAATAGTTTAGGTTTTGCAGATCAGATGGTCCTTATTTCGACCACCCACCTCTGTCTGCTACCATGCCGGTTGCCGGTTGATGATACAGAAATGGGTGTGTGTTGTTGAGTTCCAATAAAGCTTATTTTAGGTGTTTGCCAATGTCTGTACTCAGGGACTGGTTTGGTCAGCTGTTGCAGCATAACAAATCATCTCTGTACTTCGTGACTTCAAATCACAGTCACGTTTTCCCGCTCAGATACCTGTGGGTTCACTGATTTAGCCTAGGTTTGTCTGAGGGAAAAGGGGTAGAGATACACACTCTACTCCTAGGGAGAATTACGGTCTCATGGCAGTGGGCATGGATACGGCCAAAAAGAGGGATGAAGAATTGGGATCAATAACTCCATTTGTGGGGTGCCTGGGTGGCTCAGTGGGTTAAAGCCTCTGCCTTCAGCTCAGGTCATGATCTCAGGGTCCTGGGATCGAGCCCCGCATCAGGCTCTCTGCTCAGTGGGGAGCCTGCTTCCCTTCCTCTCTCTCTGCCTGCCTCTCTGCCTACTTGTGATCTCTGTCAAATAAATAAAATCTTAAAACAAAAAAAAAATAACTCCATTTGTGATGGGGATTAAGTGAAATAACATCTGCAAAGTGCCCAGGGGCATCTGGGCATGTGAGCAATGCCTTGAAAAGGCTGGCTAGTGTTATCGCTGGTGTTAGCATTATTAATAATTATTCCTTACTTGGTACAGATCAGGGCTGGCCATTGGATATAGAGGTCTATTTTTTTTTAATTTATACTTTTTTTCTTTTCTTTCTTTCTTTCTTCCTTTTTTTAGAGAGGTAGAGAGAGGGAGAAGTAGGGAAGAGGGAGAGAGAGAATCTTAAGCAGGTTCCACGCCCAGTGTGGAGCCTGATATGGGGCTCAATCTCACAACCTCAAAATCATGACCTGCGCCAAAATCATGAATTGAATGCTTAACCGACTGAGCCCTGCAGAGGTCTGTGCTTTGGAAAGACCGCTACGGACCCCCTCAGTGATATCCATCACTTCCTTTAGCACTTACGACAACGAGTGCAGAGACTTGTCAGGGCGGGCAGCCTGTTGGTTGACAGAACAGCTTGTCCTTGGTGCTGGGAGGCTGTTTGCTCAAAGGAGGTGTTGGGACTGGCTTGTCACTTCATAATCAGGTGCTGTTCAAAAACAGGTAAATCATTCTCATTATCCCAGGTTCATTAGGAACTGAGAACTCAGACCCTGGTTTGAAAGAAGAAATGAGTTGCTTGATTAGAGCTCAGATAACTGGCTGCCCTTAATGAATGAGAGTATGTTTGGGGCCTATGTCAGGGAGAAAGGCAAATGAAGAAGATGCAAAGTGGTCTTGGAGATTTATTCAAACAAGGGAGGGTTGATCTACAGTGTGTCCTAGTCTAGCACCACTTCGGTCTGACTCCTTCATTAGTAGTTCCCACCTGTACCCAAATCACCTGTGGCATTTGCAGCAGCAACCACACTTCTGGGGCCTAACTCTTGGTGACGTCCGTTTGGGAGGGGAAGGGGGGATATTTCCGTTGTAAAAGCCTTCTGGTGCTCATGATGAGCAGTCCAATGAAGGTGGCTCTGATCTCTCCAATTGTGTATTTATAGGTCTTCATACCATTGCACAGAAGCTGGGATTCCTACTCACATCTGATTAGAACTGGAGAGTTTTGGATTCTGGGCTCTTAGGGAGCAAAACCTATGTTTTTGCTTATTCATATCCTGGGCAAGGTGCTCTAGAGGGGCGTGATGTTGAGCCCAGCATTTACAAGACTTCACTTTACAGGACAGGAGACAAGAGGCCCAGGTATGCCAAGTGACTCACCCAGGGGATGTGCCTGTTACATTCCCCATTCTGTGCCCCCTGCCCCTCAGGGTGTGGTTCTTCCAAGTTTCCTCTTGGGAAGGGAACTCCCAGGAATGAAACATCTCTGACACGTTAGGCCTTGTGCTAGGTGTTTTAAACATGTTATTTCACTTTCTTCTTTAAGAAATAAAACTCATTAAATTAGCATTACTAGCTCCACTTTATAGACGAGAAAATGTGCTGAAAGTCACATAGCTAATGAGCGAAGGAAGTAGACGTCCAATCAAGGTTTGTTTGGTGGACATACTGATTGGAAGGGAACATGAGGACACTTCTGGGGTTCTGACAATGTTCTGATTCTTGATCTGGACACAGGTCACTCGGGAGAGGGGCTTTGGGGTGTGAAAATGCATCATTGTGCATTTCTGCTTTGTGCATTCTTCAATGACAAGGTGGGAAAACCAATCCAGGTGTGTCTGGGTTGCAAACTCTTGCCATTTTATTATGCCCTACTGCCTCCTGAAATGAGAACTTAGCTCCTGCCCAGTCAACACAAGGAGCATTTCCATGTGAAGACCTGAGTTAGAAATCAGGTCTGGGGTGGCTGGGTGGCTCAGTCAGTTAAGTAATCTGACTCTTGATCTCAGTTCAGGTCATGATTTCTGGGTCCTGAGATCGAGCCCCTGTGGTGGGCTCCCCACTCAGCAAAGAGTCTGCTTGAGATTCTCTCTCTCTTCTTCTGGTCCTGCCCTTGCTCACACACACTCTCTCTAAGGTAAATAAATAAAATAATTTTGTTTTAAAAAAATCATTTCCTTTCCTCCCTCCCTCCATCCTTCCCTTCCTCCTTCCTTCCTTCTATCTTTCCTTCCTTCCTTCCTCCTTTCCTTTTCCTTTCTTCCCTCCTTCCTTCCTCCTCTCTCTCTTTTTCTTAACCAGTCTTAACCAGTCTTTTTTTCTTCTACATCAACTACCTCTGGGGAGGTCCCAGCAGATGCCCCAATGTGACTTTTTCTGGGATTACTGTTACAGGGCAAATGTGTCCTCTCAGAGCCCACTTTACACAAGACAGGCTTCCTATGCTGTTGACACGTGCATCTCTATACTCACAATTCCAGGGTAGTAATTCTTTTTAAAGAATTAAAAAACAAAAACGAAAACAAAACAACAACCAAATAAACCAACTTTATGTGCAACTGTCATATAATGAAGATCAGATGGATAAACTGTATTTAAAGTATATGGTTTGATGAGTTTAGACTTATAGGACACTAGGTACAGTGCTTGGCACAAAATAGGAATTTATTTCTTGACAGTTACTAGAACAATTTCCATCACACAGAGGTGTTATGAGGATCAGTGGGAGGACTCACAGAGCCGGGCCATGGAGAAGGCATTCAGTAAGTGGTCATGGTCACCATGGCAGCTTCACTAACCACAAGTCCAGCAAGAATGGGAGGTCTAAGATGCCACAGGGAACACTTGGAAGGCAGGACTCAGAAATGGTGTTCAGATATGGCAGATAGGTAGCTGAATCATGATAAGGGACAGACAAGGAAGAGATGAATTAGTGTCTTGTTGTGGGAATGGGCACTTGTTTGGGTAGGGTTGGGCAGAGGAGTTCAGTGCTTTGATGGGGATGAAGGAGGAGAATAGTCTGAGATATAGGGAGGACGAATATGTGTGTGTGTACGTATAAAATAAAGCTCAATTCAGCATGTTTTATGAAGCTCTTATGTGTGCCCATCCTTGTGCTAGATCCCCAGAAGAAGGCAGAGGGAAGCGTGATCCCGTGGAGACCTGACCTGCAGCCACACCTCCCTTCTCAGAGCTCTGCATATCCAATTTCAAAAGCACTTTCCTATACATTCTCCTGTCAAATTTTTCAGGGTCCCAACGTTTGGTTATTAGCATCTCCATTTTACGTATGAGGAAGTAAAGACCTGGAGATACAGGATGCCGGGTGAGCAATAATTAGGGGTCAGTGAATATGAGGAACAGAACTCAGGCAGGAGAGATGTTGGCCCCTGTGTCAGACTAGCCCCTCATGAAGTCCAAACAGGGGAGATGCCTCATTTGAGGTCAGCACAGAGGCAGAGTGAGTCCCGGAACCTATGTCTCTTGACTCCGAGTACACAGCTTTTCATTCATCTCACCCATCATTCAAAACATGTCCATAAGCTGCCTCGTCTGGACGTCTCCCAAACGGCTTAGTAGCATAGAAGAGTTAAGCATTTCTGAAACATTGAAGCATCCACTCCAAGCTCTTATTTTTACTCCTATTGTACTCTATCACCATGTTTTCGCCTTTCCAATTAAGCAATGAGGGCAGGGAGTCTTTTGTCAGTGCGTCCCAGTATCTTCCATGGTACTTAGGAATTGTGGTGTTTAATAAATGTTGTTTAATGATGATTCAACAACTTCATGAGTGAACAGACTAGGTCAGACAGATCCCATGGAAGGAGAGGAAGTTGGGTTCAACCAGTCAGAGTTAGAGAGGGCAGAGAAGGGAGCAAGAAGAGAGCATTCCTAATGGAGACCACTTCAGGAGGAAAGAACTGAGGTCAGATAGGTATCCTTGTATCAGTGACCTGGAAGAGGGCAAGGCTCCTGTAGTTTGCACCTTAGGGGGCAGTTTGAAATAAGGCTGAAGATGGAAGCAGAAAGCAAGACATTGTTCCTTTGGGACCCAGATTTGTCAGATAACACTAAACTGTTCCTTTTGCATTTGGGGCTGCTACTCATTAAGCCTTCCTCTTTGACCTGGAAGTTGCCATGCTGATTCATGCCTCAGTCACTGCCAGTCTGGATTTTTCTCTAAAGTACCATTCTAGAAACCCCCCCCACCCCCACCCAAGGCAGACACTTCAGCTGTCATTAGATGCTTATTAAGGGAGTGAGTCAGGGTGGTGGCTTAAGACACAATTTCCATCCCACTCCATGCCCCCTTCCTCGCATATCCCTGCCACGCTATTTCAAGCACTCAAACTCACAAGGCTTTGTGGGGGAATGGAAAGAACTTGAATGCTGAGCTTCCAGACCTCCAAGCAAATCTGTTCTGCAGTTCACTTGCTATGTGTCCTTGGACAGAGCGATGTGACCTTGGACAGAGCGCTTATCCACCCTGGGCTTCAGATTCCTCAACATAATGCAGAGTTGTTGTGAGGATTGAATGGGGTCAAGCATAAAGGGCTTTGCATAGGATTTGGGGTACAGTGGGTATGCAGGAAGTGCCAAAAGTGCCTGTGGTTTGAGGTTAAGATGCCCTGATTCTCCCCACTTCAGGATGGAGATGACAGAGCCGTTTTGATGTGGGTCTCTCCAGCAGGATCCTGGGAAACCGTTCCCTCTTTCCTTCCTGGTTGGCAGTTATAGATCATCCTTGCAAAATTCCTTTCTGTGGTTCTCTGGAGTGGGAGGGACCCAGCTCAACTGCTCTGGAAACAGGAACCATTCACAGCTTCCTGGTCAGCTGCCAGACCCTATACCACAAGGCCACAAGAACTGGTTTCTGCTTTATGGATTTCACTGGATTGTCTGTCCCAACACAGAGTTCAGGTCTTTCTTCATACTGACTCTGTGGTGACATGAACAGGCACCGATCAAGGACCCTGTAACTGAACACCCCTACTCAGAGTTGGTGGGGGTGTTTGTGGAATTTTCTCATTTCCTGACATCTAGATGGGGTCCCGGACTCTGCTGAAGGACTCAGCCATCCAGCAACCCTGGACTCTTGTGTGGAGTTCCTACTCTTCTGTTCTTTCCCTTGCTTCTTATTCCAACAGTTCCCTGGGGCACAGACATGCACCAGCATTTTCCTGCCTCCCGCACATCTAGCTCGCTCCCAGCGTGGGCATGTACTCAGAGTATGTTTGCCTTTTACCAATATTCCCTGCCCGCAGCATTCAACACTGTCCTGTTTGGGGCGCCATCAATGCCCAGCCATCCTCTTTTAGCCTTGACGTCCCTGTTGGTAGGAGTTAATGGTATACATATGCTATCCTTCTAAGGCAGAAAGAACCACTCTCACTCCCAAAAAATTAGTTCCAAGGGAGGGAGCTGAGGCACTGAAGTGAGAGTCATAAAACCACTCACGGGTTTTGTAATCTTGGGCAAATCACTTAACTTCTCTGAGCCACAAGCAGTCCTATTTGAAAGGGTGGGGGCTGATGCTAATTGCCTCGTGTCTGCCTCCCTCCACTCCCCATTCACTGTGAGAATCAAATGAGATAATGTCTGTGAAAGTGTTCTATAAACCAGAAGCTATTATTATGCGGAGCCAACCTATTATTATTAAGAACTGGTTTCCCTCATCCTCCCAGCTCTCCCTCCCTCTCCATCCATCCCCTGAACTGGCTTGAGGCTGAAGCTCTGTGGAGGGATACTTTGGAGCCAGGAACTAGAAAAATCCTGCTCTGCTTACCAAAAGTCTTCTAAATTGCTATGATTTGAACATGTGGCACCAAAGAAGAAAGATAAAGGATCCTGACTCCAAAATCCTTCTTGGCTTGACTTTTTAATATCCCAGTGGGAGCTACCCCGTCAAGTTCCATACAGAATCCAGAAAGAAAAACCCTGTTCACCGGGTGCCCTGGGGTTGCTTTTAGTGTGGGTGCCCTTGGCAGGTGTGGCTCCTGAGCACTGCCACTCTCCTGCCCCTTTGCTCTTCTCTTCTCTCCCAGAAGCCACTGCCTCCAGGCTGGCCCCCCCTTAATCCATTCATGTGCCCAGTGAGCTCTCTGAATGCCAGGCTCTTCCTATTACTCCTTGGCTTAAACCCTGCACCATTGCCCTCAGCATTAAGTACGATTGGTCTTATAGGATTGTTCTTACAGGCGCTCCTGCTGAGCTTCCTAGCCTCACCATTACCTCTCACGCCCTCTGCTTAACCTTCAAGTAGTTCTGCCCATCACGTTTTGGCTTTTCTACTCTAGAGTGGACTTTCCATCCGGAATTATCATGTGTTAGTCTGTCTCCTCCCAGAAGCTGGAAGCTCAACCAGGCTGGGCATCACCACTGTCTTGCTCAATCCTGCTAGCCATGGCAGCTAGTCGAGGTCCCAGCCATGGATGAATGGATGAATCTAGTGTGTGAGTCTGTGTTCCAGACTTCGTCTCTGGGTGCTGGAGTGCTCAGAGGTCTTCGTGGATGATTTCAGGTGGGCTTGTTTTAGAGAAAAACTAATGCATCACCAAAGGAAATCTGAAAACCTTGATGTTTTTCTTCTAGACCTTCTTCCAGCGGATGCTCCACATTGACTGAGTTTCATCTGTGCTGGGCAATGTGCTGAGCATTTTACATGAGTCAGGGCCTTCAGTGTTCACGAGCGTTCTCAGAAGCCAATGCAGTTATTATCCTGCTGCAATAGATGAGAGGCCTGTGGTTCAGAGAGGTTGAGTCATTAGCCCAAGGTCACCCAGCCAGCAAGTGAGCCCAAGTCCGGTTTCCTTTAAAACTCATGTTTCTCATCACTATACCTGGATGTGAGGGATTTGGTATCAGAAAGATCTGGGTCTGAATTCCCAGGACTTATCAGCTGTGCCCCATCCCTTACGATAATGTTATGCTAATTAAACAAGGTGAAATTTATAAAGCACCTGGTTTTCAGTAGGTGCCCATGTTGAGCTTCCCACATGGTGGGGAACACACCATTTCTTGAGGTAGGGCAATTAATAGGTCCTTTGACAGCTGGGTCTATCCTTCAGCAGAGCGGGTACTTGCTCAGGACCATTGGAGAAGATCCAGTCCCTGTGCCACAGGCTCCTCCCCAGCCACTGAGGGCAGCTGTCCTGTCCCTATTCCTGCCTCTGGAGCCTCACTTCTCTAGGACAAGCCCAGTGCTTCTGCACCTCCTTAAGTAATAGCTCAGACGAAGACACAGCAAGTGAGGATACTTCCTGTAGCATTGCTCACAGTTGTGAGACATTTGCGGAAAAGGATTAAGAGGTTCAAACTTCAGTTATCAAGTAAGTAAGTACGGCATAGGAAATGGAGTCAATAATATTGCAATGACGTTGTATGGTGACAGGTGGGACTACGCTTGTGGTGAGCACTGCGGAATGTATGGAATTGTCCAATCACCTTGCCGTACACCTTCAGCTAATATAACATTGCATGTCAACTACACCTCAATAATAAAACAAATTAGGGGGGCCATGGCTCCATCACTGAAGCATCTGACTCTTCTTTTTGGCTCAGGTTATGATCTCAGGGTCCCAGGATCAAGCCCTGCATCCGCATTTCTCTGGGAGTCTGCTTGAGATTCTCTCTCCTTCTTTCTCTGCCCCTCTCCCTGCTAGTACTCTCTTTCTCTCTCTAAAAATAAACAAGTCTTGGGGCACCTGGGTGGCTCAGTGGGTTAGAGCCTCTGTCTTCAGCTCAGGTTATGGTCCTGGGGTCCTGGGATCTGGCCCCACGTCGGGCTCTCTGCTCGGCGGGGATCCTGCTTCTCTTCCTCTCTCTCTGCCTGCCTCTCTGCCTGCTTGTGGTCTCTGTCAAATAAATAAATAAAATCTTTAAAAAAATAAATAAACAAGTCTTAAAAAAATTAAAAACATTTTAATGTAACCACTGAAATATTCAGAGATAGGGGATTAAGTGATAAGGATACAACATGTTCATAGTCCAAATGAATAAATACTAAGTAGCCATCAAGAATGGCTAGACGAACAAACGCTCATTGACCTGGGAAGATGGTTATGGTGCCTTGACAAATATGCAAAAGGCAAAAGTAGAATGTAAAGCATGAACCCCAATTTTGAACAATAGTATTCATCTCTGTATGAAAGAAAATCTGAAAGTATTTAAGAGGGTAAAAGTGCTTATCTCTGGGTCATGAGGTTATGGGGATTTTCTTCTTGTTCTAAATTTTCTATAGAGGGAGGAAGTATAGCTTAGTGGTTATGAAAATGGCCTTCAGAATCAGGCAGACCTGGTGTTAGTCTATTTTCTGCCACTCGAGAGCTTTGTCACCTTAGTTTCATAATTTGTAAAATAACAAACAGCACCTCCTCTCATATTGTTGAGGAAATGATGAGACTGGTTTTGTTTTTGGAATGTTGACTGTGTGCTGGGTACTCAGCTAATTAATTGTCGTGCATGTTCTCTATCATGATCTCGGCTCTACAGATGAGGAAGCTGAACCCCAGGAAGACTAAGAAACTGGCCCTGTTCCTACATAAAAGATGGCAATGGCTTTCCCCATTCTCAGCACCTTAGCCCTTTCAAGGGTGCTGAAGTTTGAATCTGTCCTCCTGTCATCCACATCTCCCTGCTGACTCATTCTGGACCCACTTTGACTAAAATCCCCAGACATTTTCATACTGGTCATGTCTCTTCTCTCCTTTTCTTGTGCTTTATTGCTCTCTCTCTTTTTTGTTTTTGGACCTGAGTGAACTTATTATGGAGCCGACAGGTGGATGAGAAGCCTGAGCATTCAAATCATACCATTAACTATGAGGAAGTCTAAGAATAAGCCTTATAATTTGGTAGAGAGAAGTTGCTGATCACAGCTACTACACACTGGCGAGCCTAGGGGGAATAAAATGCGTGAAGTTTGCATTTTCCTTCCCAGCTCATCTGGAAAGAGCAACTTCTCCTGATGTGAGAGTGGGTAAGCAGAGAGGCTGGGACTGGTCTGGTGAGGAGATCATTGGCAGAGCTCCTAGGAGACAGCGGTCATTGGAATGGAGTGTGGGGCACACCTTTAAAAGCAGGAGCTTGGGTCCCTGGAAGATTTGGGTTCTGATTCCTGCTTTGTCACTTACTGGCTGTGTGGCCCTGAGCATGACTAACCTCTCTGTTCTTCATTTCCTCATCCTCAAAATATACCCAGTGGTACATTTTTGGTGGAAGTTTTAAGAGTATCAAAATGAGATTATGTGAATGAAAGGTTCAGTCAGTTCTGGGACAAGTTTTTGTTAGCATCTTCTCTTCTCTGGGAGCCCTCCACGCCCTCCTGACTCATTGGTAAATGTTGGAGGATGGAAGAGTCTGAGTATTGAGGGGCTCCATGACTGGAGTGAGGAAATCACGTAACACCGATATTTAGTACTGCTGGGGAGAAAGAGAACTCTTGAGGCCAAACTGGCCCCAACTCATCCTTTATCCTCATTTTGACAAATTTATTTTCTTTTTTTTTTAAATTTTATAATCAATATGTATTTTTGGTGAAAAAAAACCACAAATTATTCAGAAGCATATGGAGAAAATAGTAAAAATTCCTTTTAATTGCCCTGCAATCCCATTCACATCTCCAGAGATAACTGCAGTGAAAAGTGTCCTCTGCGTGCACCTTCCTAGACATTTTATTAGGGATTTATAACATACTCAGACATAGGCTTCCTTGCCAATGCTGTGAATGTTTGTGACTTGAGTGTTCAGGAAACTTTCAGGAGGAAAATAAAATGTGGGCAAAAGAGAGCAGAAGGATGGGTTTATTTGTTATTTCTCCATAGCTTTTCTTCCCAGGGTGAACACTGGGATGCTTTACTCAGTTTGAAAGTGGCTGGAAAGCCTCTTGACATTCTAGATTCCCACATGGCCAAAGCGTCACTGTAGTCCTTGGGCTGCTGCTTTGGAGGACAATCTATCTCCTGATGAACTTGGCCCCTTTGGCTCAAATGATCCTTCCTCTTCCAAGAGGAAATGGGACAGACCCAGGCGGAAATAAGTGTCTTGATGACAAATGGCATGAGTCAAAGTACTTGTGAAAATGATCAACATTATTTTAAAACATATGCCTGTCAAAAACAAACCCCAAAGGAGGAAGGCAGTAGCTTCTGCTTTCTTTTCTTTTTTGAGAGTGGGTGGAAGTCCTGTAGAGATGGTGTTGGATCCCACACTTTGAGATGGTTCTTATTTAAGGGGTAATGTTGGCCTCCATGCTCCTTTTGGCTTCTCAGTTTTATGGAATGTTCTTAGTTGGAGTCAATCCAAACACTCTTGGGAATGTTGTGGTACCATACAATGTACATGGGTTTTCACTTTATAGTTTCTTCCCCACTCCCCTGCCACAACCCGTGTGTTGCGCAGTGTGATTCTAATTAAAGCCAGGAGTACCATGCCTTCTACTTAGTAGGCATCTCACTCCTATACACTGATTTACTCCCAGTGTTTATATTCTACTGACCATCCACTTGTTCATTTGCTCATCAGTCAAAATGTTTTCAGGTGATGCTATTTGCTAGGCTGGACATAAAGGAGGACGTGACCAGCTGTCTGTAGAGCTGCAGTAGGGACAGCTTTTCAGCAGAGCAGATGTTTGGGAAGAGTTTCAAACAAGGATAGTGCCAGGCAAATGTGGTGGAAAGGTATTTCATGGAGGGGAAGCAGTGTTGACCAACAAAGGCGGTGCAGGACAAGGGAGACAAGTTTGTGCGGGTTGAAAGTCACGCCCCAGACTGGCACATGCTGCCTTCCATGGATGAAATCCCAAATGCCGCTAGAGAAGGATCTACTCTCCTCTATCCAAGTTGAATTCCCTTGAGCCCCTGATTTACTCAACAAAGATTTATTCAACAGCTACTACTTTGCACTGTGCTGCATGCCAGGAATGAACTGCTGACAATTTTCTTTCGGCGATTTTCCTTAAGGCCCAGTAAACAATGTTAAAGTTTAACTTGGCAGTGATTGTTACTTTCTTCAACCCATGACAAAGCATCTTTCTATTTAAGGGGAATCTGCTGTGAGGATGGCATTATTCTTTACGTTCTGAACAATGTGAGAGAGAATTTGACCCACTCTTTTACCACCTTCTCCAAATACGAATCCAGACATGAATGGGATTCACTGTTTTATCTACAGACAATATGTTGATATGATCAAACCCTGTTTTTCGATGGATCATGTGTGAAGTCATAACCATGGCTCCAAATGCTATCATTTGCGTCAGCCCTTTTGTGCCGTGAGGGAGACAGTAAGTTTTATCAGAGGGTTGGAGAGGGACAAGGTGGCTGATGTCCACACTAATACACTCTGATGCCTCCATAAATAAAATGTGTGTGTCACACAGACCGTCCACAATCAAAACAAGAATGGAATTTACCCTTATATCAATGTTCTTGCCCTCAACTTCTCCTACGTCCACCACCTCCTGCTGAGCTCCAGAGATTAAAGGGCAATAAGCTCAATTCTGGGCACTCTGCCTTTGGTCTCATTCACCTTGGCTGAGTGGTCCCTTACCTACCTGTCAGTCTTCCAAAAAGGCACACTTAACCTCATTCTAGAATCTTCTTTGAATAGCCCTTTCACTTGCCACTTTAAGTGTCTGTTTGGTAGACAAAACTGCAAACCCAGATGGGCAATCAGGAATTAAGGGCAACAGTGGTTTGGGATTATTTCAGCTAATTGCTGTCCTATGTGAAAGATTGCATCATCTGTGACAGCTGGCCTGAGTAATCATCACTTTTAGCGGCAAGTTTTCCCCTTTGGCACTGTAGGGACTTTCAAGGCCAGTATATCCTACAGAACAGTAAATCTGAAAAGGGACTGCAGACACTTCATTGGTTTTTATGAAAATGAAATGGGATGAAGGCATCGAGTTTTTTGTTTATAGTAAACATTTGATTTAGCTTAAGTGTTTTTATTTTCTAGAACCTGTGTATCCCTGATCTCACACACAGCATCCTGCACTCAACTCCATTATTCTGCACAGCAGAAAGGCCCATCACTGGTGATGTCTTCCTTTCTTTTATCCTAAATTTGGAGGTGGAGAGGGGGTAATGTGATTTGTATATGGTTGCCCAGAATGCTCTGCCATCCATTAGTTCTTTGCTGACCAGGACACTGAGTTCTGGAACATGATGCAAGGTCTAAGTGGGCTTTCTGGTTTGCTGAGTTATAGCCTCATTTATACTAGAGTGACAGTGATTCCTACCTTAACTAAATCAAGGTGGGAGGAGTCCCTGGGCAGCCTGCAGAATAGGGAATCAGACATCCATATTTATCTCTCTTAGAGTTCTTTGGGAATATGTGATTAGAGCAGGTTTGGTGTTTTTTGTTTTTTTTTTTTGTTTGTTTGTTTGTTTTGTTTTGTTTTCCTTTTCAGAAAAGGAGGAAGTTACTTCACATTCTTGCTTTCTTCTGCAGACAAAAAAAATCCACCAGCCTGTTCCCAAGGGCTCATTTTCCAGCTCTGCTTGGCTCATCAGAGTGTATTGTGAGCCAGTACAAAGACCTTGAGGGAGGAATGCTGCCCAGAGCGCACCCTTTGTATCCCTGCTTCCCTTTATGTGAAATTGTGCCACCTTCCTGCTCACCCTGGCCTGGGCTCTGCTTCTTCTCTCATGACGAGTGTGTTTATAGTGGATGCAGCATGCTGGGCCACACAGGGAAGCTGCAGGGGGTGTCCAAGTTCACATGTCCTGCATTCCAGGCAAATGTTTTTGACATTGAGCAATGGAATGACTCTGCCAGGTTTAGGTCTGTCCGATTGGAATGCAACCGAAAAGGAAAGTCCCGGAGTGATTCAAATACTCACCTCCCCACAACCCCTGCTTGTTTTTTTTATTCCTTTTTAATTTTCCAATGACCAACTCAGCCCAGCACTCCTACCGACTCTCGGCGCTTGTTGGTGCTGATAAGTGCAACTTCCCAACAGATAGGAATGTAAATCAGAACATTTTGTTGAGTCATGTGTACTCGGAGGCTCTTTCCCAAACATTGCCTCAGACCCATAATTGGCAGCTCCCAGGACTCTGCTGATGACACTGAATGTCCAGGAAAAGCTCAGTTCATTTCTCGAAAAAATGAACTCTCACTCTCTCCATCTGCCTGGTTGTAATATCCTGTTCTTGAGAAAGCTGAACCCCTGGAGGGAGCCGAGGCACAACCGGTTTTGTAGATAAGTTTGAAAAATATGACTATTGGCCTTTCCCACCCACTCTGGTCTCTTAGCAACAGGACAGCTGATGGTATCCACCAGAGGAAAAAAAGCACCGAACATGTGGGGGTGCCTGTTTGAATTCTTGCCTGCAGTCTGATTTATTTAAACCTTCCTGCATTCTTGGGAATGAAGATCCAGGAGTCACGTCATGCTAGCATACCCCTGCCCTTCTTGTGACCTCTACGAATGAACAGAGAGGGGAAAATCTCAGGATGAAGTGGACATTCTTCTTCTGCAATAATCTGCCTTATCTGGGACAGCCATTTCCTTCGATTCGGGGAGTAACCATTTGAAAACTTGGTCACATTTATCGAGAGAGAGGCGGACTGGGGTGTGGTGTTGGAAAGAGCCCAGGGCTGGGGTGTCTGATGCTCCTGGTTCTAAGGGTGACTGTCTCTTCCCCCATGGGACCCCAGCCATGAAACTCCCAGTTCACTCACCTCTGCCCTGTGTTGGCTTTCTCATCTTCATAGTAATGACTGGAATGTCCTTGAAGGCACTTTTCAGCACTGAATGTGTGTGTGTGTGTGTGTGTGTGTGTGTGTATGTGTGCATGCATTTACAGAAAATTTATATTATATCATGTATCCATCTAATTCTCTCTCTTGAACTTGAGAGTTACTCAGTCAAGAACAAGAATTTTGAGGCCAGGCTTGTGTTCTTAACCACTGCCCTATACTTTGGGGTATGTACACAGACGTGCCATCCAGTTGGTAATCTATGTTCTGTCTGGCACTTTTTATATCTACATCTGTTAATCTATGGGCTGATGCACAGTAGTAAGGCTTTAATACTCGGGGAGATTTGGGTTCATATTCTTTCTCTGCCTTTTACCAGTTTTGTGGCCTTAGCATTTTCAACTGTGAAATGGGAATAACAAAGCCTATTGGAACAGGTTGCTCTGGGAATTAGGCAAAATGATGTGTCTAAAACACCTGACACAGTCTAAAACCCTTGCTAACATAGTCAGTGCTCAAAAAAAAAAAAAAAAAGGAGGGGGGAGCAGGGTTGAGATATTGATGATTATAGATTCTCAGGTCAGAGGGACATGCCCGAATTATCGATGAACCTCAAAACATTTCATGGAGACAATTGTGTTTGCTGAGTCAAACAGACGCGAGACTCACACATGTGCGTGTGTGTGCTGTGCGTGCGCACACACACACACACACACACCCCAAGGGGTGAATGTAATGACTTCATGTTGCTGGAACTTCTCAGTAGGACTCTGCATCTAAGAGCACTAAATCACAGCTAAGACAGCGAATGGGATTTGGCTGTAGTTGGCTGTTTCTTTCACAACTTGAATGCTCTTCAATTACTTTCAAAATATGAACAGTTGCTTTTCAAAGCATTTTTTCTCTTTTTGGACAGATAGTGTGAAGTTGTTCCTTTCCCCATCTCTGATTCTGGCTCTTTCTGTGTCCCTTTCCTTTTTGTGGAGGACTTAATACAGAGCAGGCCCTGGGCTGGGTGTCTCACATTCCGTCTTTCAACGGTCTTCAGAGCAACCGTCTCAGAGAGGTTTTGTTATTGCCATTTCGCACTGGATGATCTTGAGCCTCAGAAAGCATGAGTCATCCAAGACCATTGTTACCACCCCAGCTGTTAAGTGAGAGAACAAGAATTTGAACTCAGATCCCTCTGACTATTAGAATGAGAGGGGGGCAGGAGGAGAGACCAATTCATTGTTTGTCTTGATTATTGAACCCACTTCTTTGGGGGGGGGAAGCCCCTACTCCAACTACTCCCTTATTAATATTAGGGAACTCTGGACACTTACTCCATTCCTACATTGCTCTGTTAAGTGCATTAGACATCTACCTGCATCTACCCTGCAGGGTAGATATGAATTATTAGACCTACACATCAGAAGAAATCATTATTGAGGTGTAGATAGAATAAGTAATAAGCCCAGGCAACCCAGGCTACCCTTGGCACAACTGGGAAATTAACTTAGCTAGTCTGGCTCCAGCTAAACTCTTCTCATGAGCTAATCTACTAATTGTATTCGTGTCCATGAGGGCACATGGTCTCCATTACTCTTGGGAGCATTATTAGGGCTTATCTGTAACTTTGCTTCTGCTCTTTTTGGTGGTGTCCATCACCAGTTTCTCTTTGTCCATGAGAACAAACAGTGAGCACCGAGGGTGCAGAAGCTATTGAACAGTAGGCCAATAGAGTTTCAACACTGAAAGACTTCTTCAGGCTTTATGGGTCATCTTGTCCCGTGGTTTCTAACTATGGGGTATGCCCTGTTTAGTGGGTTGTAAAAACAACTTCCTAGCTTGTGATCAAGATTCCTAGCTCGTAATCTACTCCACCTATGGGTAGAATACAAAACATAGAGTATATTGCATTCAGGGAGAAAATTGTTTCCGTTACCTTTGTATGTGTGTGTGTGCGCGCGTGCGCACTCTGGGTCACTATGTAAAATTCATTTCTTATTGAGGGCCATGATTGTCCAAGTTTGAAAAGCACTGGTTTCATTCAGTGATTTTCAAATTTTGTTCCATGGCATCCAGCGAGGCCTCAGACATCTTAAAGGTTGGGGTGGGAGAAGCTGGGTACAAAGGGCTCCAGGAAAATCCCCTCTTCTGGCCAAAGTAGTCCCATGTGTATCTGGCTCTTGTGCTGGGTTTTTATGTGATATTTCATTGTTTAAAAAATAAAAAGTCTGTACTGAAAAAAAGAGTTGAAGAGCCATTGATTTACTTCATTGGATTTGTGTTGTATCGAGTATTGATTCACTCTTGTGTGACTTCATATGTTAAGCAGGGGGCAGCTGGGTGCCCCATATTATGATCCTGCCATAGAATATCTTGCAGTGTTGGCCAATGTGATCATTGATGTCCTTAAATGGTTGTTACAACTGACCTGAAAACAACCACCTGCTTACACCAGATACAGCAAGGAGATACATGAAGATGTTATTCAGAATTTGGCAACTTCTTTTACGAGATATACAAAGAATTGTTGCAAGGAGGGATATGGAAGGATCAAAGGTGGCTGAAGCAATGGAATTGAAATGGAATTGAAGTGGAAAATGAGGGATCGTATTTTAGTTCAGATCAACAGCATAAATACAGACACAGTATGGATTTGCTAGATAACGGTTCATGACTCAGTGTCTGAAGTCGTTAAATGACTTCTAACTCTGCAAGTCGACAGTGTGGCAGAGGCTAGGACCCAAGGCAAGCCTGACTACATGCACTGCATTCATGGACAGAGGGTACAGAGTACCTCTGTCAGTGTGATTGCAAACATGCCCAAAGCACTTTGAAGCTTTTTCCATGGGAGGCTAGAGTCTGTTTTCCCTGCTTCTTGATTTTGAGTTGACCCTGTGATTGGCTTTGGCCGAAAGAACGTGGCAGAAGTGATGTTGTGTCATTTTGAACCTACTCCTCAATCATGCAGGCCCTATTCTTGAACTCTTGATACAGACGTGCAAATAGGTCCTGATTAGCCTGCTGGACGGAGTAGACAATGTGAAGGGAGACCCCAGGTATCATAGCCACGGCCATCCTAGACCAAACATCTCTAGCTCATCTGCCAGCTGAGACCAGACACTTGAGGAAGCCTAGATGAGTGCAGCCATGCCCAGCCCAGACCAGAATAACTGTCTCGCTGACCCAAAGAATTAGGAGCTAAATTTTAGAGTGTTTTTCTAGACATCAAATCCTAACAGATGCATGCACCATTCTGCACTGGCAAATCCACACTGGAAGACGGTACCGAGATTGTGTCTGCCAAAAATATTAGCTAGAAATGTTAACAAACTAGGATGTGTTCGGGGTATGGTGAGGATAAGGGTTCTAAGGACCTGTTGGTTAAGAAGTTAAGGAAGCTTAATCTGGAAAGTAAGGCTGTTTATAGGAACATGAACTCTACATTTTGAGATTTAACATTAGTGGGAGAAGCGGGATAAATTCTTTATAACTTCTGTGGTCAATTGAATGATTGGCTGTAATTATCCCATGGCATCTCTTCTTGCCACGTCCTTATGGTGAGAAGACTTCATACTCTTCTCTTGAGTACTCTTTTTGACCTTGGGCTTGGACATGGGACTTGCTTTGGCCAATGAAATATATGCAGAAGTTACTTAGTGCTGTGGCAGATTCCCTCTCCTACACTTCTGCCATCCCCATAATAACAGTGTGTTCCAGCTGGCCCACTGGTCCCAGAGGAGAGTGAGACGCTCATGCTCATGAAGCAGTCCCTTGAACCCCAAGCAAGCAACAGAGCTTTTCCAGCCAGCCCATATATTCATGAGTGAGAAATTAATGCTTATTTTTATATGCTCCTGGGGTTTTAATATTGATTCATATCTAGTAAAAATTGACCAAAATACTTCTGAAATTAAAATTAAGGTCAAATAATAGCTGCATCAAAGAAGCAGACTTGTTTAAGGAGGAGGCTCTTTGGCGTGTAGAATCGAACACATGGAGAAGTTAGGAGTTCCCTATCCATGGAATAGTCAATCATCAGGAAACCGTAGATCGTGTGCTTAGAACGAGGATCAGACTTTCAGTTCAGAGTGACTGGGACACTCAGCAATTTGGGGGAATGGTTAATAGATCGTTTCAGCTGTGTTTTGGCACAGGGGGAGGATGAGCATGGAGGATAGGCATGTGTGTGCAGGGAAGGTGTTGGTTAAGAGGGACAAACACTGTGGGAAATTTGAACGCCCACTCAAGTCTTGACCCTTGGTTCAAACCTGTATCCACTTGTTTTTCAATCTGGAACCTCCCCCTCTTTCCTCTACATTCCACTCATTCCAGAAGTGCCAAGTTGAGGCTGGTTTTCTTTATGGGAAGTTTACCTGACCTTTCCAGCCTCCAGTGACCAACCCAACTGTGGACTCTTCGTCTTGGCTGTCTTATCTTCTCCTTGAATTTTTCCAGGCTGAGACTGATGGTTTCCATGTGCTCACATAGTGTTTCCTCAAATGAAGGGATTTACTGCTCTGCTAATGTGGTCTTGTTTCTCTCTTTAACACTGAAAGCTGGTTGAAGGTAAGCAGCATGGCTCATTCACCCTGGTACCGCCTCTATCTACCACAGTGCCTGGTACGGCTAGAGCCTTTGTAAATATTTCTTGAATGAATGGATGTGGATTTCTTTCATCCTTTTGGTACAACTGTAAATTCCCAAGAGGCATTTGGTACTTACATTCCCATAGTGTTCCAAAGCCTGTGCCTTTATTCATTGAACAAATACTTGATGAATGAGTCCAATCCCAGCTTACAAAACCCTTTGTCACCTGGCTCCTAATCTCTCTATGACATCATCTTGTGTAACTTCCCCTCACTGACCTGCTCAAACATATTGGGTTTTCTCAGTTCTATGAACCCCTAAAACTCATTCCTGTCTCAGAGATTTTGCAGTTCCTCTAGCTGAAATCACTTTCCCTTGATCTTCTATGGCTTCCTCCTTTTTGTCATTCAGATCTCAGGTCACCTCCTTTGAGAATACTGAGGGGCCAATTCATGGGCACTGAATCTCTCCATCATATCTTCTAATTTCAGTTCTCTGCATGACATTCATGACTTTCTGATAATTATCTTCTTTTTCCTTTCACCTTCTTTTTTGTCTTCCTTTCTTCTTTTATCAGCATGCTTATTTATTGATGGATTGTCTCTCTTGAGTAACATGTAAGCTTCATGACAACAGGTATCTTTTTGGTTTTCCTCACAGCTATATCCCTTATATCTGATAATTAGGTACGAGTGAATGCATTCATGAATGAATGAGTGAATGAATATGGGTCCAACACTCAGCTCTGCACTGTGAATACAATGGGGAGAAAACAGACAAGGATCTTGCCTTCAAGTGTTTTATAATTTTTGTGGAGTGAATGATCAGTATATACCTGGTTGGCAGAAAAACCAAAACCAAACCAATAAACAACAAACACGAATAGAACAGATTGGAGTGTATGTTGTTCAATTCAGGTACTGATCCACTTCAGAGAACCAAATTCTGGTTCCAAGTATGGCTCCTGGCTTTAACTCCAGTGATGAAAATGTTCCTGTCACAGGTTCTTCTAGAGTGTTAACGGTGGAGAAAGAAGTGATCATGGCTCATTTGCGCACCATGAGCTTTGATTCTTTTGAAGCCGCTGTGTGACCCGGGAGGTCTGGTGAGCTATTTTTGCACTGTGTGGTGGCGGATCTATGTGATAATTGGCTGAACCACAGCAAAAGCACAGAGTCAAGGAATGCTGTAGACAGGGTGGGTCTTTGGTGGAGGGACAGTTGGTAACAGCTGGTGTTGCTAGAATGTCATCAATGGAGGGTCAAACTTTCATTTCAATCTTTGCTGGATTAGAAAATGAAATAAAAACAAAAATAAAAACAGCCAACAACCAAGCAGTCATTTGCATACTAGCTGCTAGCAGCCAGTTCCTGAATAGCACCGTTCTGTTCTAGGCCCTTTGACAGGTCCCTGTCAGTACTACATCCGAAACAATTGTGGTAGTGAATGACCAGGGCTATGCTCAGGTCTCACGGTGGTGCTTTTTGGGACCCGGGTAGCTGAGTGTCTAGGGAGCCACATTCCACAGGAGCTGTGGAGAAGGGGGCAAGTTTGGCCAGCAAAGGGGCGAGGGCAAGGACAATTACACAACACAGCTCCCAGAGTTAACTCATATCTGTGTCTAATCTGTTTGCCTCTCCCCGCTCCACCTACACAGATGTGCCCTTTAAATATTTATTTGCCCACCTTTGCCGTGTGGGGTAGACTTTGTCTCAAAAGTCAGCTTGATCCCTTTGAAGGTGTTTACTAATTAGATCAGGCTGGGAAGTTAAGCAACTGCAGATGAATTGATCCTGTGTAAGGTAGTTCCTGGGCAGGAGACCCCTAGACAGCCCCAGGGAGGTCGGCTGCAGCTCCCAGCTTCCTTTGTTTATTGGAGGAAGTCCTAATGAGAGCCCAATTAAGCTGAATGGCACTGTCTCTGTTTCTGCCATTAGCCCCTGACACAAGTCTAAGGCAGACATCAGAGGGGCTGGAGCCAAAAGGCTAAATGCTCTTAGCAAGCACGATTATGGATCAGTTGCGTGCTGGGCTCACTCTGACATAATCCACATGAACTTCTCACTCAGGAACAGAGAAATCTGGGCTGGAGGTATTGACTCGAATCTGAGCTTGGCTTGAAAGGGATATTGTTGCAGCAGTAATTCCAGTTCAATAGACCTGCAGGTCACTGCCCTCAAATATTTAAAAATAATATTTGCTTCAGGAGCATCTGGGCACGTGCATGGGTGTATGCATGTGGGGCATGTGTGTGTATGTTTGGGTATGGAGATCCAGCTGCGAGAGCTTCTAGAAGAAGTGAAGCATAAAGCGAGGGGGAGGACTTTATTATATTGGGTCTGGAGGCAACCTCAGTCTGAGTTCAGGCTCTTTGGATACCCTTCAGGCACCTTGGCCATTGTCACTGTTTTGTTAGGCAGAGACGAGAGAGAGAGAAGAGAGAGATAGCTGATGAGGACCACAAGGAATATCTGCCTTAGGTCTCAGGGGATTCCTCTTAGAAACTTTTGCTCCCAGAGTCTTTGCTTGTTCCAAGGGTAAGGCCAAGTGCTTTCCATTTCGTGGAGCCCCCTGGAGAGCCTGAGAGCATGAGAGCTAGGAGTGATGCCTGCCAGCCTATAACCAAGTTTGCCTGGCATAGCCCCCTCTTTCCAGCAGATCCCAGAGCGTACCTCTCTGTTTCTGTGAAGCCTGGTTCACTGTCTGCCATGGTCCATAATTAAAACTGTTCTTGTTTACCCCGAGGCCTGGAGTACCTTAGCCTTGTAACCTAGTAACACCATCTAGGCCTCTGTCCTCAATGTATATCAAATGACCGAAAAACACATCTCACAGGGAGATCTGAGTTTCTTCTTGACATCACTAAAGAATGCAGCCTCTCTCAATAAAATGGAGAACAAGTAGCCCAAAGTTGCTTCGGACAAACAGCCTGGGGGTGGCTGGCCACACCAGCATCCCTCTGTCTGTGGGAGATTTGACTTTCCATCGGGGCGGGGGGGGGGGGGGGGCGTTCTTTTTAATCCTGCTGCCACTGTCGCTCTGACCTCCAGTGTTATTTGCTTCCCAATTTAACCCTTTGGTCCTACCATGGATAAGCCTCCTTCCCGTGTTTGCATCATTTGGGAGTAGATCTTAGTAGCTAGAATTTCTAGGGACAAACCACCTGAATCTGAGGCCCATCACCCCACGAACAATGTATGTGACCTCGGGAGGGCTACTCTTCTCTCCGTAGCTTCCTGTAGGCTTCCTCAACAGTAAAGTGGGAGCCTATCAATACTTTTGGAGGTTGCCCTTAGGAATTAACCAGAGTTGAGGCAGAGTCCTGAAGGGAGTGTTTGATTAGCCTAAATGCTCAGAATGGTTAGCTCTTTCTTCCTGCAAAATGAAAATGCTCTCTTCCTTCTCACACAACGGGCTCCACGTCAGTGGGAGGGGGGGAATTGGGGGCTGAGGGGAGGTGAGGGAATTGGTAATAATGGATACAAAGTGCGTGGCCCCCAGTGATATTGCTACCATTATTATTGGCTCCCTAGAACAGATCAAAATGTAAAAAAGATTTTAAAATTTCTTAAGGGATTACACAAAGAAAATGACCCAGAATTCAGTTTTGACCTTGACATCTCCTCCCTTGACTAGTTCACTCTAAAGGATTACAGGTCTCATAGACTTTCAGGGAGATTACCAGGAAACAAAAGATCCAGGAAGGAAATCTCTTTTTTTAATTCTTAATTGTTAAGATACACACTCTTATTCTTGAGGGACTGACCACAGCAGGGATTTTCCACTTTGGAAAAGACCTTTTCCGTTATCCTCAGGGCTTCACCTTTGCCTAACTTCATTTATTTTTAAATTTGTTTATTTATTTTTTAATTTAAAGATTCTATTTATTTATTTGGCACAGAGATAGAGAGAGAGAGAGAGAGAGAGAGAGCAAGAGCATGGGCACAAACAGGGGGAGTGGCAGGCAAAGGGAGAAGCATGGTCCCGGCTGAGCAGGGAGCCCGATGTGGCACTCTATCCCAGCCCGATGTGGCACTCTATCTCACTTTAACCCTGAGATCATGACCTAAGCCTAAGGCAGATGCTTAATTGACTGAGCCACCCAGGAGCCCCTGCCTAACGTTAGAAAAGGCAAATTTTAAGGCAATACCGCCAACATAGTAGCAATTATATATCAAGCCATCCCTGTACCACCATTCCACAGGCTTTTATTATATATGTTTGTAATATGTATATTTGTGAATATATGACCATATTAATATATTCTATTTTTTAATGTTCAATTTTTGAACAAAAATATAATATTGCTTCCAACTACTATTTTTTGATCTTCTTTTCTCTACTTAATAATATATCATAAATTTCCTGCCAGATCAATGAAATGATTTTTATACCATTTTGCATGATCTACCATAATGACCTTAACAAAAAAGAAGCCTATTTGTAGACATATAAATTGTTTCTAATGTTTCCTCCTTATAAACAACACGTGATGACCATCCTTATACTTCTATAGTTTTATACCTAATTGTGGGCATAGAATAAATCACATGTAGTGGCATTTCTGGTTTAAAATGGATGCACTCTTTGAGGCATTTGATAAATTTTTGCCCAGTTGTCCCTTAAAAGGCTTTACCCAGTTGTTCCCAAAATAATTGATGACAATGCTTTCCAAATTCTTTGTTAAACTTTTCGGCATGTGTAAGAAAGGATAATTTAGGCACACATGAACAAGGGCAGAGGGCAAAGAGAAGAATATGCTGGAAGCCAACCTCCCTGGGGGCTTGAGCTTCCCACAGGGCTGAGGGGAACAATGTCCCTGCATGACCTTCTCCAACGTATGCTTGTGAGCTGCTCTGTAATGGAATAGCTCCTGTCTATAGGGGTTTTCTTACATCCCAGTAACCCTGGATTCTTGTTTCCCAAAGAAGCCATTTTTCTTAGTGAGCAAGGCTAGGTGGTGGTGTTGGCAAGGGACCAGAGAAAAGGCAGAACATGGCCCAGGCGAAACGGTATCACCTTGTGAACCTTTAGTGGGGTGTCATCAGCTGTTGTGGCTTAAAACTCAAACACAGTTTTCAGGACACTAAGAAGTCACTAGTTACTTTGGAGGCTAACTCTGGATGTTCCTCCTTCGTCAGCGGAACACAGTGAGTCTGAATGAATCATCATGAAGAGGCATAACTTGTTGGGGCTTCCCAAGACACAGAAAGGAATCTGACCAACCTTTCTGTTGAAGCATTATGAGAGAGGTGAGCACGACCGCTGATCTTTACGAAGGTGACTGTGGCTGGGAGCCTTTGTATCCCACTGTGCCTTGTAAAGCTTTTATGAAATCCCTGTCATCCCCTTGGTAGGTCCCATGTCATGAAGAAAGATGCTGAGTACAAAGAATATGCCATCTATGACTTCTTCCAGGTTTCTGATCCTTCCAGGGAGGGGAATCTCACCATTTTTTGGCTCTGGTCAAGAAACCAAATTGCTAACACCAAGCGACTTGTCCTAGCGGTAAGATCTTGTTTGGTCATTGGCTCGGGGGAGAGGTCCCTGGCATCTGCTGGAATTTTTAAGTGATGATGGAGGGAGTGAAATGCAGAAGGCAGGCATTTACTGACCTAACACAGACTTGTTAAAAAATGCCAAGTACATATATGCGGTCTCTCTGCATTAAAAAGAAAATCTATACTGCCAGGAGAGAAAATGGATTATGATCCACTGCTCATCCTTTTAGGTAAACATGTGATTGTCCACACTTATGGCAATGAGCAAAGTTGAGCATAAGTTCATGAAGCCCCACCGCGTATTTCCCTAGCCATCTACCAGTGGGACTTATTTCTCTTTCTGTTTTCTCCTTTCTCCTTCTGCTATAGGGGATTATAGAAAACAACAACAACAAACAAAAAAAGAACAGGATTTACATTTAGATGATCTGGAGTCAAGACGCCATGAGATACTGGGCTGAGCAAAATGGACATAACAAGAGCTGCTGTTCTCTTTTCATTCACCACAGGTAAGTTGACTATCAGTTAATCACTTAGCAGAAAAATGAAACATTGGCTCCAAAGCTTAACATGTGTGAGCTTTTACATTTTTTTACTTTCTGTTTTAAACATTCCTCTCCTTTCCCTCTCCTGACTCAATCTTTGGACTTCCAGAAACATTCACAAACTTCTTTAGCTCCCCTGGTAGATTTATGGAGTCCTGAATTTGGAGATTAGTAGAAGATTGTTTCCCTCTGTTCTGGGTACAAACTACCAATCAGAAAATAGTGCTGGAATTAGAATAATCTTCTTTTCCTTTTATGATGTCTTTTTCATTGTCTCTAAGCTTTTTGTGGCTTTTCTATTTCTATCTGTATCATCCAGACTGCTAGTGGGATAGGCTCCTAATCAGTGTCCTTGATTTGTTCTCTTTCCTTGCCAGCCCATTCTATACATAGTATTCATTCATTCGCTCATTTAGCAAACATCTATTAAGTATCTGTTAGCTTCCACGAACTATAGTGGGTGCTGGACAGGTGCCTAACTAGTTCAAATTCCTCCCTCAGATTCCCATTGCTTTCAATGTAAATATCATCCCTTTAAGCTAGAAATTCAAAATACCTGCATAGATCTGTTTCAACTTGCTTTTTCATTCTCTCTCACTACATATTATCTACTCTCCACTCTAGGCTGGGCTAATCTTACTGTCTCTCTGTCTTTGCAGATGTCATTCCAGCTTCTAGGTATACTGTGTTTTCTCTATATTTGTCCAAACCTAATAATGGTCAGTGGTGAGCTAACGAAAGTTAATTCTTTTGTGAAATTCTTCCGTCTCCCTAGGACCTAACATCACAGTGCCCTGTTCAACAAACACTTGCCTCTTTGTTGTTTGGGTCACAGGATAAAATGTAAAAACTGGAAATAATGTACTGTTAGAGTTATCCCAGTAGCTAATTGTTTCCCTTTAATTTTGGGGGATGACTTTGGATGCCGGCTTGGTCCAAACCCTTATCAACAATGTCCCCTCCAAGGTGGTTACCATGTGTTCTTCATCCTTCTTCCATCAAAGTCCTCTTGTTATGGAAATGCAAGGTTACCTGGTCTTGCCAGGAGACCATAGTATCAGGTGGTAGAAAGAACTGTTGCCTTGCGGAGATATCTAGATCTGAGTTACAATTCTAACTGAAAGCTGAGCAACACTGGAAAAGTTATCTTGTCTCTCTGAGCCTCAGATCCCTTTTCTGTGAAACAGGATACATAAAACACCGTGCAGGGGCAGTTGTGGAAATTAAATGTGATGACATAACCATAAGAGACTCTTAATCTCACAAAACAAACTGAGAGTTGCTGGGGGAAGGGCTGTAGGGAGAGGGTGGTGGGGTTATGGACATTGGGGAGGGTATGTGCGGTGAAGTGTGTAAACCTGGCGATTCACAGACCTGTACCCCTGGGGCTAATAATACATTATACGTTAATAAAAAATAAAAAAAATTAAAAATGTGATGATATATGTATATAGCACTCATTGCCTTGCTCAATTCATACTAGGTGCTTATTAAATTATAGATGTGATTGATATTTACCATAGATGCTAAAGTGGTCCACATCTTCTTTGCAAAAACCACTGGATTTATAAGGCTGCTTCCTAGTCCTATGTGTGGTGGGCTCTCATAGACTTTCATTTTGGGGCCTGGCTATATCTGACCTCCTGTATTGCTGGTATAGACTCTCTCTTTTTTTTTTTTTTTAAGATTTTATTTATTTGATATATATAGAGAGATCACAAGTAGACAGAGAGGCAAGTAGAGAGAGGGGGGGAGGTAGGCTCCCTGCTGAGCAGAGAGACTGATGTGGGGCTCGATCCCAGGACCCTGAGATCATGACCTGAGCCAAAGGCAGAGGCTTTAACCCACTGAGCCACCCAGGTGCCCCCAGACTCTCTTTTTTTTGTAGTTTTGTTGGAGAGTAGTGGCCTCCACCTACCACAAATGTCAGAAAATTTAGGCTCACCCCACATCCCAAGGCTGCCAGAGCTGAGTAAATGTCCAGCGCCTGGCCCATTGGATCCTTCTGCCATCTTGTGTTTCAGATTTGGTATCCAGGCTGTACAATGTTTGCTTCTGGTTACTTAGAATTCATTCACAATGAAGGCAGTTTTGATAGGAGCATTCAGCTGCATTCTTCCTTCTTCCTTCTTCCTACAAGATCATGGCTGAATTTCCTCCTCCTTAATCATCCAGACTGCTATGGTTCTTATTCTCTAAGTGTCCTGTTGCTGTGAGCCTCATAATCTTGCTGTAAATCACTACCTGACCCTCCCCACCCCCAGTTTTTCTCCATATGTAACTCGAAACCAAGAACCGAGAATGACATTCTGTGCACCTCTGGTACTTCTTTCAGTGACCAAGACTCCATGGAGCACTGACGTGATCTTCGGCCTCATCCCATGATGGCTGGGTGGGCACTTCTGCTGCCTTCAACTTGGTAGCTTCACTTGTTTTATCTACTTTAAGAACCCCGAAAACAGAAAGAATGTCGAGCTTCCCTCCAGCTCAGCCATTGGCTTCCAAATCCAGCCCGGCCTCCAGTCTTCATGGCATGACACCTCTCACCTTGGATTTTTACCATGCTTCAATCTTTTACTCCTGCCGAAGAAGGGCAGTTCAGCCAGTGAAACTCTCCACCTTTTCTTTCAGCAGGGGAACTTGTGTTCTGAAGACATGGGTTCTCATCCCATCTTTGCTGTTGATAATCTTTTTTTTTTTAAGATTTTATCCATTTACTTGACAGAGAGAGAGAGATCACAAGTAGTCAGAGAAAGAGGGGAAGCAGGCTCCCCACTGAGCAGAGAGCCTGATGTGGGGCCGATCCCAGGACCCTGAGATCATGACCTGAGCCAAAGGCAGAGGCCCAACCCACTGAGCCACCCAGGCGCCCCTGCTGTTGATAATCTTTATGTAAGTCAGTTCACCTCTTTGTCCTTCAGTCTCCTCACCCATAAACTGTGCTAAGTAACAGGTGCCAGGGCAGTGTGAGGCAGCAATAAAATGATTGTCATGCCGGGATCTTTGTAAAGCGAGACTGAGGTGGTGATAATCACCACATGGTGCTGTGAATATTTTTCATGATAGCAGTGATAATAGAATCAATGGTGAGAATATTAGGAAGGACTGGGTGACTTTGCGGGGTTTGGTTATTAGCGGCTGATAACTATGCATTGATTGGCATTGGGGGTCTAGGGGGTTATCATTTTTCTTAATCGAGTAGTGACCTCTTCTGGAGAATGAAAGAGGCAAGCACACATCTGCACCAAGACAAGCAACGACAGAATGGATGGTCCCCAGGGGAGAAGATCTCAGGGTAGATGTTTGCCCTGAGCAGCCAAATGGAAAACAAAAACAAATGAACTGAAACTGAAAATTATTTGCTCAGAGCTCTCCCTGAGAGAGCCATCAGAGGCAGAGCTGTTGAAACTTTGGGGACCCAGTCCATGCCTTGCGGTGAGGTCCCTGGTCAGGAAAGCTATCCAGATCCAGAGATCCAAGACCAGGTTTTAGGAAGAATGGCTCAAAAAAAAAAAAAAAAAAAAAGTCCATACGGCAAATGTGTTTTTGTGTATTCTTAACTGGAGGAGAAAAGGAAGATTATTTCAGATGCACAAAGCAAGGTTAAAAATGACGTCAAATAGAACAAGTGGATTTTGCTCAATGGTCCCTCCTTGGGACAGGAAAGGGGCAAGTTCTTCTTATAGTCTTGCCAACTGGACTGGAAGTAAGAAAAACCAGAAGAATGTTTTTTCTTTTGTTGTTGTTTTTCTCCACCAAATGTCACCATATTCATCTGTTACTTCAGACTCTTGGAAGGAGAAAGAAGAACCTCCAGTCAGCCTTCTTGGTGACTCTAGCCACCACTGCATTCCGCTCATCTGTGCCCCTCTGGGACTTAAGCTGGGCTAACATCATGGAACATTTGATCAGACCCAGTCTCTGTTGCGCTGTCCCGTGTCACACATTCCAGAGGATACAGGCATGGTTTCCACTTAGATTCATGGGCAGCAAGGTGTAGGTTGACACAAATCCTATTATCCTACCCCTTGTTGAATGGGATCAGAAGAACTGGACCCAGAGAGTGGAAGGGAGTTACTCAAGTTGAGAGATAGATATACAAGTGGAGAGATAGAGAGTTATCAAGTCTAAACTGGCTCAGATTAAAACTGGGTCCTTCAACCAGTTAGCAGTCATGCCCCTTCCACCTCCCTCCAACCACCCCTCTGCATACTAATCAACTAGTTATGTTCATAAATCCTGTGTACTAGGTTGGTTAATAGTATAGGAGCTACAATTTGTTAAGCAACTGCTGCATGCTAGTCTCTGTTCATTCATTTATCAAAGATTTATTGACTACAATGTGCCAGACACTGAAGATATAGTAGTAAGGAAAAAAACAAATTATAAGCTCAGCCATTGGCAGCAATCTCATCAATAGATAAAATGAAAACTGCAATCTCTGGAGCCTGGGGATGGGATGCTGTAGGAAGCCACAACGATAGGGGGGAGCTCTTAATCCAGGAGAACTTCTCTAAGGAACAGGCCTATTCTACTCATCTAGAAGCTCAAGCCTAGCATCCCAGAGCCATCCTGACATTCTCTTATTTTCTTACACCTTATATCCTCTCCAGCAGCAAATCTTAGCTCTGCATCTGAAATATGTCCAGAATCTACCCATGTCTCACCACCTTGGTGCTGTCTGTCTTTGTTCAGATGCCTCCAAGCTCCTGCCTGCGTTGCTGGGACATGATCTCCCTGCTTCCACTCTGGCCTCCAACGGATCAAATATGTTCAGACAATTCTGGGTCATAAATTTGTCCAAGTCTTTTACTGCAGAACTTCTCAGGGACTTTCTTGTTCTAATAATATACTGGATTTCCAAGAATAGACTATTATATATATATATATATATATATATATATATATATATAATAACATATACTATATTAGAATATAGTATATAACACATTGTAGACATACTTAACCACAGATTTTTTTTTCTTATAGTGTTTCATGCAACTGCTGCACCATAGAATGCACTGTGGATAACCCGGAAAATATCTGTGAAATTATATCATATAAAGTATTATTATTACCCTACATGACAACCTGATGGGAGACAGAGCCACCCATGACAGCTTTGCTGAACTGGGAGTCAGGCCAAGTTTTAGCCACAGTGAGCTGCTTATGCTCTGTGTGGCTTTGGGCAACTTATTTCATCTTTCCGAGCCTGGTTTCCTCATCTGCAATATGCAGATAGTAATCCCTGTCCTGTCCACTTTGCCAGGCTGTTGAGAGACTCCAGTGAGATAATGGACCTCAAAGAAGGAGTATCTCCTGCCCCCACTTAACCAAACCAAGCCAAACCAGAACCCAGTGCCATCTCTGTGATCCCTGGGGACACTAGACAAACATTAGTATTTCTGGTTATACCATCTCTGCACTTAATCATAATTGAAGAGCAGCAAATTAACATTTTGCTTATTTATTTCAGAGATGGGGAGTAAAACCCAAGGAGCTGTTGGCCGTGGCTAGAAATCAAACAAAACAAAGAATTAATTGGAACTAAGGCTGTACAGAGTGCTAATCTGTACCAGGCATGGGAATAGGCAAGAAAAGCCAGGGGCCCAGACAGCATAGACGGAGAACGCAAAGAGCAAGGACTGCGTGAAAAGGCTTGGGAGGTAAGACAGCCCATGGAGGGGAGGCTAGGAAACTGTAGCTGAAGGATTTATTATCCTCTTAACTCCTGGTGTGGAGATGGTGGCCCACGCAGAGTCACTGAATGCTACGGGCTGTGGTAATACAGAGAGGGTCACTGGGGCAGTGTGGAAACTCTAAACTGGCAAAATTCTAGGTCTTTGTAAGGTGTAACCTGGCTCAGAGTACCCGGCTCAGACCAGGTCAGCAAGCTCTGCGGCAGCCCCCTTCCAAACCCGAACACTGCCAAGTTCTCTTTCCCTCTAGGGCTTTGCCTATGACTGACCAGGTGAACTTGGGCTCAGGCCTCTGATGCCCTGGACTAAGTCACAGTCTACAAATACAACTTGTGTTTGTGGCCCAAGCCTCTGATGATGATGACAAAGATGATGGTATTAATAATGGTAATTAAAAATAGAGCATTCGTGTGGAAACTTAGAAAGCCACTCCTATCCAACTCCCTCATGGGGGTCGTATGAATAAATAAGTGGCCAGTGAGTGTTCTTTCATTTTTGTTATGTGCCCACTTATCAGGAAGTTTAAATCCAAAGTGCTTTCTCCACCTAGCCCCAAACTTTAAGATTGAGGCAACAGTGCCCCAAGCAAGAACTCAATAGAATGAAAAAGGTTTCTGTTTGCACAGAGTTGTTTACCAGGATTACTAAGCAAACAGGAGGAATGGAACAAATGATAAAAGCAAGCTTGGTGCTTTCCTGTGGGATTTTCTGAGGTCTTTCAAAGCATGCCCAGTGACTGGTGAAATTGACTTCTTGGAGGAAAGAAAAGAGGAAGGAAAATGAGCACATTATCATGAATCTTGTCTCTTGAGGGTTTTAGGGATGTAGCTGAGTGTCACTGTTCCTAGCCTTTGCTGAACATTACTTTTTTGGGATGACTGTAGTTGGGTACATACTCCAGGGGTGTTCCCCCGAAAACACGGGTAGGCTGAGGCCAGGGAAAGTCGATTGAGTGGAGTGTCCTGGCCTTTCTCAGAAATGAGGGTCTACCAAGGAGGAGTCCAGATGGTGGTACAACCAGGCGGGCAGGAAGGGCTGGCTGGGGTCCAGTTATCAATGGTGACACTGGAATTGCTGGGAGCAGTAAGGGACACAAATATTTAGGTAGCTGCTGGGTTTCTCACAACTAGGAGAATCAGCCTACAAAACAAACTGACAGCTCTCTCAGTTTGTGGTAAACATTATTGTCCCCACTGAACAGATTAGGAAACTGAGTCTCAAGATTGCATTGAACTTGTCTAAGATTACCCAGACAGAACCTAGTAGGGCCTGCATCCAAATTCTGAGCTTATTTATTTATTTGAGAGAGAGAGAGAGTGTGTGGACAGGCAGGGGGAGAGGCAGGCGGAAAGAGAGGGAGAAGCTCCCAGGACTCATGGATCATGACCTGAGCCAAAGGCAGATGCTGAACTGACTGAGTCACCCAGGTGCCCCACGAATTCTGAGCTTTTGATGACATGTCCTGAGCTTTTCCCCTATAGCATGAATCTGAGAAGTCTGATCATTTCTCAGCTACCAGCCTGAGGATTCAATGTGTTTGGCTCATGGTCATTATCTAATTACTGGTTTGCTCTGAAGCTTGCCTTCATTTCTGGGAAGCTCCCAGAACAGAGACACATTCAGTAGACAATAAATACTGATACCGGGGGTTGAGTTTAAGAACTCACAAACAGAGCACTTATTAAGTGTAAGACAGAATGCTGAAGGCTCTCAGCAGGAGCTTACCTTTCCTTGCAATAATTTTATGAGATACTTCATTGCCATGTCCATTACAGATGAAGAGACTGAGGCTCAGAGAGATTGACTTGTCCAAGTTTGCACAGCCAGAAAGTAGAAGAGCTGGGAATTGACAAGATGCAGTCTGAGCACTTAAGCCTGCCTTCATAAATACTTGTCAAATATTAAGATGATACCAGTGGTTCTCAAAGTGGTCCTAAGACCAGCATTCATAACAACCAGGAACATGTTAGGGATATTGAATCAGAAACTCTGGAGGTAGGGACCAACCCTGTATCCTGATGCACATTCATGTCTGAGGACAGCCAGAATATGTTGTATTGCTGTGCTCTAAGGGAGAAGGGACTTACACAGAGCACTGTGGCCACCAGATGAGCCTGGTCTAGGGCAGATGGCTTTCCAGAACGTGCTGTTGTATTGGTTCGTGGACCACACCTGGTGGAGTAGAGCAGAAGCAGAGTCTCTCCAGGGAGAGGATTTGATGGGAAAAAAAGGTGGGAAGG
This sequence comes from Meles meles, assembly GCF_922984935.1. Taxonomy (NCBI): domain Eukaryota; kingdom Metazoa; phylum Chordata; class Mammalia; order Carnivora; family Mustelidae; genus Meles; species Meles meles. The sequence goes on along the minus strand of NC_060066.1, from coordinate 13,161,374 downwards.
GGTGACATCACAGCTACTTTCTAAGAATACAATGTGTTTGTAGGACACGTATCATTTATCCATGAAGGCTCACTGAAGTCAGGTGACTTGGCCAAGGCCATGTAACTAGTGACAGATGATGAACTCAGAGCCCAATCCCTGACTCCTTCTGGAGTATGCAGCAACTGCATCTCTGCCACAGCATGCTGAGTCCTAGATGTTTTAGAGATTCTCTCTGAATCATGGGAAACTCTTCTTGGTAAGAGCTGCAACCTTCTGACAAAGATAGGGAGGATAAAAAGGACAGTTAGACTATTGGTTCCAGAGGGAGAAGGTAAGGGACAGAAAGGGACAGAGAGGAGATAGGGAGACATTATGTTCTGGAAACCCACAACTGTCTCCTCATCTTGGTCATCACTGTCACCATTTACTGGTCTGCAAATACTCTAGAGTGGTACCAGACATACAGAGCAGCACAGCTGAACTCAAGTTTGATTCCTGGCTTTGCCAGTGACCCTATGCAGTTTACTTAACCTCCCAGAGATTGGATTACCACCTACAAAATGAGGATCTTTATAATTCTGGCCTCATCAGATTTGAGGGAAGTTTTAAGGGAGTTAATGTACGTAAAACCCTTAAGAGATTGCCTGGCTTGTGTAGGAGGTGCTCAATAAATGTGCAGCAGAATTGCGAATGTATAAATAATCCCCCATTAAGTTACTTTCTGGGGATGATGGTTGATGTAAGAACAATATGCAAGTCTGGGCCAGAGTGGAATTGTTTGAGAAGACATAGGAGAGGCTGAGGATGTTACCAACGGGTCACCTCCATTTTTCCTGTACATAATTCATGATCAAATAAATAATTTCTCTTTGAAATGTCCTGAGTGATTCCCCTGTCCAGGGCACTCCCATCCCTCAGTGCAGCCCTGACCCCACTCAGAATGGCATTCAGGTCCTCAGGACCTTAGGCCCTCTCTTCCTCCCCAGCCCCCTTTCCTCTCCTTCCTCTGGTTCCCTGGACATTACTATACAGGGTCTCATTCCAGTCTTCAGCTGTAGCTTGTTTTCCGCCAGTAAGAACACTCACAGCCCAGGCCAGAACAACGGAGTGAGGGCAAAAACAGCGGTGCATCATAAGAGGTGTGGCTGATGGCTGGGACCCAGACCATCCCTAGCATTTAGAAGAGGTTGGAATTCATAACCTCTCATTCTGCCTCTGCCCATGTGAACAAGATACTTGAGCGCATTCATAAAAATAGAGAAAAGCTAACATTTGTTTGAGCATTTTGCTATATACCAGGAACCCATCTAAGTGCCATATGTGTATTTACTCAACTAATGCTCAGAACAACCCTACAATAGACTACTTTTATAATCCCCATTTACACATGAGAAAATGCAGGCACAGAGAGGTTTTGGATAACTTGTCCAGGGTCACACAGCTAGTAAGTAGATTTAAATGCAAGCATTCTGATGACAGAGCTTTCCCTTTTATGCACTATGTGAGGGGACAATAGGTATTGGCAAGAGTAAAAAAAAAATCTCATTTCTAATAAATACTTCGTCAAAATTGTATAAACATGAATGTTGTTATTAACATAGTTCTTAGAGAAGAGCATGGAGCAAAGGTGATCTATGTGGATTTTCAAGGGCCTGGAATTATTTTGGGATCACCTATGGCATAAGGGTCAATTGAGGTCTGGAGAAAAACACCCTGAAAATTGGGATCTTATTAACACTTCCCACCCCCACACCTCTGCTCTCAGCGGAAAATGAAAATGCACATCTCGAGATGCCTGGAAAGGAACAGAAATCATCCAGATAGAAAATGCAGAAGGTGGATGTGTGCGTTAAGGTTGCCCTTCTTACACAGAGCATGGAGAGATTTGAGTGAATGCCTTCATGTTGGCTTTGGGTATTTCTTAACATCAACTAGTAGAACAAATTCTCTGATACTGCCATCTCTCACACTCCACCTCAATACCCACTTGTGTCTCCCAGAGTCTCTGCCAGGTATCTGTCCCTGAAGACAAGCTCCTTTAAGAGCCTAGAGCAGGGCTTTAGTGTTTTATATTTCCATAATTTCATTGCAAAAGAATCACTAGACAGTGTATCTATCAGTTTTGCTACATAACAAAGAACCCCCACCCCAGATCTCAGTGGCTTATAATAACGAAAATTTATTTTCCATTTATGTCACAGGATGGATGCCTACAGCCTAGGAATTGCTGTGCTCCTGGCTGTGGGTTGATTAGGGGTCAGTTACATAGGTCTTCTTCATCTGTGATTGCATAAGAAGGAGCAGGCCCTATGGGCAGAGTGCTGTTCTGACAGAAAGCAGGAGTGCAAGAGACCAAGTTCAGGTATGCCATCACCTTAGACCTTTGTAAGGATGTGGTTCACAGTCCAATGGCCAAAGCAATTTCAGTGAGCCAAATCTGACAGTAGAGTAGGAAAATTTACTGGCTTGCTGGAGAGTGTGGCAAGGGTGTGTAAGCATAATCCTACAGAAGACTGATCTGTAATGCAAGTTGTCACAGGGATTTTTTTTTTTAATTTTTTTTTATTTGTTTATTTACAGCATAACAGTGTTCATTGTTTTGGCATCACACCCAGTGCTCCATGCAGTACGTGCCCTCCTCATTACCCACCACCTGGTCCCTCAACCTCCCAACCCCCCCACCCCCCCGCCGCCCCTTCATAACCCTCTAGTTGTTTTTCAGAGTCCATAGTCTCTCATGGTTCATCTCCCCTTCCAGTTTCCCTCAACTCCCTCTCCTCTCCATCTCCCCATGTCCTCCATGTTATTTGTTATGCTCCACAAATAAGTGAGACCATATGATACTTGACTCTCTCTGCTTGACTTATTTCGCTCAGCATAATTTCTTCCAGTCCCGTCCATGTTGCTACAAAAGTTGGGTATTCGTCCTTTCTGATGGAGGCATAATACTCCATTGTGTATATGGACCACATCTTCCTTATCCATTCATCCGTTGAAGGGCATCTTGGTTCTTTCCACAGTTTGGCGACCGTAGCCATTGCTGCAATAAACTTTGAGGTGCAAATGGCCCTTCTTTTCACTACATCTGTATCTTTGGGGTAAATACCCAGCAGTGCAATTGCAGGGTCATAGGGAAGCTCTATTTTTAATTTCTTGAGGAATCTCCACACTGTTCTCCAAAGTGGCTGCACTAACTTGCATTCCCACCAACAGTGTAAGAGGGTTCCTCTTTCTCCACATCCTCTCCAACACACGTTGTTTCCTGTCTTGCTAATTTTGGCCATTCTAACTGGTGTCAGGTGGTATCTCAATGTGGTTTTAATTTGAATCTCCCTGATGGCTAGTGATGATGAACATTTTTTCATGTGTCTGATAGCCATTTGTATGTCTTCGTTGGAGAAGTGTCTGTTCATATCTTCTGCCCATTTTTTGATATGATTATCTGTTTTGTGTGTGTTGAGTTTGAGAAGTTCTTTATAGATCCTGGATATCAACCTTTTGTCTGTACTGTCATTTGCAAATATCTTCTCCCATTCCGTGGGTTGCCTCTTTGTTTTGTTGACAGTTTCCTTTGCTGTGCAGAAGCTTTTGATCTTGAGGAAGTCCCAAAAGTTCATTTTTGCTTTTGTTTCCTTGGCCTTTGGAGACATATCTTGAAAAAAGTTGCTGTGGCTGATATCGAAGAGGTTACTGCCTATGTTCTCCTCTAGGATTCTGATAGATTCCTGTCTCACATTGAGGTCTTTTATCCATTTCGAGTTTATCTTTGTGTACGGTGTAAGAGAATGGTCGAGTTTCATTCTTCTACATATCGCTGTCCAGTTTTCCCAGCACCATTTATTGAAGAGACTGTCTTTTTTCCATTGAATATTTTTTCCTGTTTTGTCGAAGATTATTTGACCATAGAGTTGAGGGTCCATATCTGGGCTCTCCACTCTGTTCCACTGGTCTATGTGTCTGTTTTTATGCCAGTACCACGCTGTCTTGGTGATCACAGCTTTGTAGTAAAGCTTGAAATCGGGTAACGTGATGCCGCCAGTTTTGTTTTTGTTTTTCAACATTTCCTTAGCAATTCGGGGTCTCTTCTGGCTCCATACAAATTTTAGGATTATTTGCTCCAGCTCTTTGAAAAATATCGGTGGAATTTTGATCGGAATGGCATTAAAAGTATAGATTGCTCTAGGCAGTATAGACATTTTAACAATGTTTATTCTTCCAATCCAAGAGCATGGAACAGTCTTCCATCTTTTTGTGTCTTCTTCAATTTCTTTCATGAGTGTTCTGTAGTTCCTCGAGTATAGGTCCTTTACTTCTTTGGTTAGGTTTATGCCCAGGTATCTTATGGTTCTTGGTGCTATAGTAAATGGAATCGATTCTCTAATTTCCCTTTCTGTATTTTCATTGTTGGTGTATAAAAAAGCCACTGATTTCTGTACATTGACTTTGTATCCTGCCACGTTACTGAATTGCTGTATGAGTTCTAGTAGTTTGGGGGTGGAGTCTTTGGGGTTTTCCATATAAAGAATCATGTCATCTGCGAAGAGAAGGGATTTTTTTTAAAACCATGCAGTTAAAGGGCCCTTCTCCAGCTATGTTAATTCAATGGGTCAGAATAAGTAATAACAACAGTGATAATAAAGATAATGACCAATATTATTCTTTGCCTTTTATGAGCCAAAAATGATGTTAAGTGCTTATATGTATGATGCTGTTTAATCCTACAACTATTCTGTGAGATGGGGACAATTATCATCTTCCTTTTAAAAATGAAGAAACAGAAACTCAGAGACATTCAGAAACTTCTCTAGGTTATACACTTAGTAAATAGAGCAGGAGGGTTATGGACCTATGAAATGTAACTCCTGAGTCCTAATACTTCTTTAGTTTCTCAAATATGCCAATATCCCTGTCTGAGGGAATTTGCACTTCCTTTCTCCTTAACCTGAATTAAATTTTCTCTCATTCATTCACTTCATTTCTCAAGTTTCAGTAGAAACATCACTTCCTCAAAGAGGATCCATGATGGACTCTTTTGGGTCTCCTAGATTTTTTTCAGCTTTATCTGACCTTCTTTGCTGTGGCGACTAGCTTGATGGAGAACCCAATCTCCTACATACATCTTGACCTCCTATCACCTCAGGCTGTCTCAGCTCCTCTCATGGAAAACAGGAGATGGGAAGTAACCAGGAGATAAATCTCTCTCTGTTCCTTCTCCTGGATGGGCTCTCCAAGTCACAGTTGTCCCACATGGCTCATCTATCTGAGCCATAAGCTATATTTTCTTGCAAGGCTGGTGCCAGCTTGGTAAAGCACCACCTTGCATATGCTTTCCCTCATTCCTTCACTCCCCCTTGTCCTTTTCCTCATGCTGTCCTAGACTCCCCCACCCAATGAAGCATTAGTAAGTGAGATTTACTGCAGGCTTTGCTGTCTTGGGAACCCAGCCTAAGGGACCTTCTCTTCCCACCTAAACTTGACCACACATTCTTTTTACTTGAGTGCTCTGTTCTTTAGTCTCACAGCTTTTCTAGCACAACTGTCATCATATATACTATATGCTTTTGTATGATTATCTGTTTAACAACAATTTCTTTCCATCCAACATAAGTTCCATGAGACAAAGATTATACAGGGTTGTTTACCACTGTGTCACCCATACTTAGTGCATGGCCTGCACATCCAATCAATAAATACTCATAAATGAATGTACATGTCTGAATCCTTGCTCTGTCTGCTTTGAGCAACTTACTAAAACTTCCTAAGCTGGGGTGCCTGGGTGGCTCAGTCATTAAGTGTCTGCCTTTGGCTGAGGTCAGGAACCCAGTGTCCTGGGATGGAGCCCCTATTGAGCCCCATATTCCATATCAGGCTCCCTGCTCAGCGGGGAGCCTACTTCTGCCTCTCCAGCTCCCCTCTGCTTGTATTCCCTCTCTCACTATCTCTCTCTGTCATAAATAAATTAAAAAAAAAAAAAACAACTCTTTAAAACCTCCTAAGCTTCATTTTCCTTCCTTTTTGGAAAAATGGGACTGGGTACCTACTTCACAGGTCCTGAGAACCAAAAGTGGTGATAAATGTAGATGTTCAGTAACTGATAATAATTGCTAATATTATTATGTTAGACCAGCACCCTGTGATCTTTTCCTATAAAGGGCCAGACAGTAAATATTTTAGGCTTTGTCGAAGAAATGCTCCCTGTCACAGACTCAACTCTGTCACTGTGGTGTGAAAACAACCATAGATAATGTGTAAACAAATAGGTGCGGCTGTGTTCCAATAAAACTTTATTTACAAAAATAGGTGACAGGCCATCTTTGGCCCTCAGGTTTTAGTTTGCTGACATCTTACTATATGGCCCGAGCAGTGTGAATCTAAAGGGTTTTGCTAGGTCACATCAACAGGCAAATATTCCTGAACTTTCTAGGCAAGGCTTTTCCTTTCCTTTCTTTTTAGTGTTAAAGATAAGTAATATCTTCCTGGCAAGGATAGGGATTTCAAGGAAATCTTATTCTCAGAATTTGTGTTTGTTTATAATACCTCTCTAACAAGTGTGAGTGGTGAGAGCCCTCCTGCATATTTTCCCTCCAGATTTTTGTTAACCAGGACTAGTGCACCTTCTTTACATGCATGAAGCCATTCTGTGGTGAGAAAAATGGAAATTTGGAACACTGGAACTTTGCAGGTCTCCTAAGAAAAACTTTACTTATATGGTAAATCTTTTAAGAATAAGTGGTTTCCTGCAAAAGATATTAAAGATAAATTCTTCTTTTAAAAATTTGGTCAAGTCTTGGGAGAAGAGCATATTTCATATATATATATACACACATACTAGCACACACACATATAGACACACACATGCACACACATATGTATACATATACATGTATGTGTGTCTATATATGTGTGTGTTTATGTGTGTGTGTATGCGTGTGTGTGTGTGTGTGTATGTATATGGATCAAGAGAACAAAACAAGTGTGCTATAGAGAAAATATTAGTAGTTTCTTAGGTCTTGCAATTTGTCAGGTATGTGAGAGAAGGCCAAGACAGTACAGCTGATGCTTTATCAAGAATCACCCATTGCAAAAGAGAGGTGCTTTTAATAGAAGAAGAAGGAATGGAGTCTAGAGATTTAAAAATTGCAACTGGTTTGAGTAGAGTGGAAGTGGCTGCTTCATCTTACTCCTGCAGTTATCAGCTTGCCTCTCTTACGCTGATGAGAAAAGATGTTGTGAAAAGCACCTTGCTCATTGCTTCATACAAAATAGAGCTGGGATAAATGGATGCCATACGTTTCCATCTTTCTTTATTATAATTATTAATAAAACATGACACTCCACCAATCTTACCAATGGTTCAGCCTATCTGAACTGATCACATGTTGGCTGGATTCTGATGCATGTCACCTTTTGATGTGATATTGAAGACCCATGCTCTGCATGTCTTTCCATGCATCCTTAGAGTTTCAGCAGTGACTATCCTCATGGTTGCAAAACAGCTGCCTCTGCTTTAAGCATCATGTCCTCTCCACATTGTTTCAGACAAAATGAAAGAAAGTAGGCAGCAGAAAGGGTCTCCTCCTTATATACTTCCTTTGTGCTGGGGAAGGAAATCTTCCCAAGAAGGCCCCTTGCAAACTTCTTTTTATGTGCCATTGATCAGAAATGTGTCACATATCTAACCCTAAACCAATTGCATCCAAAGGGAGTGTGGTAACTGTGACTGGCTGAGAAGAATCATGATTCATCCACTGGGGCTGGAACAAGGAAAGAGGAGGCATGACACATGGGCAGGCTAGGGTTGCGGTATCTTTTTTTGTCATTTCCTTCTTATGGCTGGTTGGTTTACCAGTTCCTAGCCCAGTGTCTGACCTAAAATAATCATCCAGTATATATTTACTGGGGAATGAGTAAAGTAATGTGTGGATAAATAATGACTAGAATATCCTTCTCCTTGCCCCTCTCCCTATTTATTCTTTGGGTTTCCTCATTTCCCTGATTCTGATGTAGGCAGTCCTGGAACTATTCTTTCTATCTACAGATGATGCTTCCCAAATGTGAAAACACACTAAGAGGTGAATATGGCCAATCACACAGTCCATTTTTAGCTTTTGGTGTGGGTTGATCAGTGCAGTCAAGGAGAAGACAGGTGGGTGAGGCTGGTGGTGCATTCAAGGACTGTATGCATAGCCAAGACAGGGAACCAAGGTAGTCCATTCCCTTCCGTCCTCTCCCTGGACAGTTTTCTGTGAGTTTTTAAACTCCTTTATTAGAATGTCAACAGAGTAACAGGGATCTGTGGAAAATATTAAAGATATATGGCTTGGTACACACTAGGTATCTTGGAAACTTTTGTTATCAAGGATTTAATGAGATAATTATAAACTCCTTCCACTTAGCTCATAGCTCAAAAGGTCTAAGCACCCTTTCTAGGTATCACCTTGTTAATCTAGTTTGAACGAAGCACTTGGAAATATTTCTTTAAATTAGTGACTATCCTGGGTTATTCATGATTTCAGTCTTATTTACCCCACACTGTTGGACCAAAGTGGGGACTTTATGTTCAATCTTGGAGTATGCCTGGGAAGGAGATAGAATGATGAGTAATTGTCTAATCTAAATGAAATCTGATGTCTATCACTTATTAGTTATGACATACTGGGCAAGTTGCTTAATACATCCAAGCCTTAATTTTCTCATCTGCAAAATGGGACAATAATTGAGGGTGGTTCTGGCACAGTGACCACAACAAAGAAAGGGTGCAACAAATGCTATCTGTAGTTGCCGTTGCCACAAGCTGTAGTCATCAGTTTGCCACTGAAATGAGCACTTTTTAACAAAGACAACTGCAGTCATCATCTTTGAAAAAAGATGATGCCTTTTGGGAAAACCCAAAGTCAACCCACCCAACAATAGCCAGCCAATACTTATGAGGCACTGTTTGTATTCTTGCTTGGTGCTGGGCTGCCAAGAATGACTCTGACTGGTCACTTAAGGGTGGTTAAAAAATATCTGTAGAATTTATATTTATTTTGCAGAGACGAAGTTCTTTGGGTAGAACTGACTGATCATGTCTGTTTGAATCTATTCTGACTTGATTCTTTCTTGCAGTTGGGTGTGAAACCAGGAGTATGTCATGTGGCAACATGGAGAAGAGGGTAGTTAAGCAGCTGGGCAAAGTCAGTCTTCACCATGTCTTTCCATCCACTAAGACATCATCATTTTGGACAAGCCTGTTCATTATTCTGGGCCTCTTGATCTCTAACATGAGTATTAAATACCCACCCATAGCATTTAACTGGCTATTGCAGAGTAAAAGATGAAATGATTTCATTGTAATTATTATTATGGTTACTTATGATGGTCTGAAAGGAGAGTTCTCTCAGATGCTAGAAAGCGCTTTGGTCAAGGAGCATGAGAACAATTGTTCTTCCATGACCAGTTCTTTCCAACTCTCCAGTCAATTCAAACTAGCTAAAGGGATACGTTTAAAAATATTTCTGACTTGACCACCTGGAACACTGAATGGACTAGTGTAGAAGTTTGGGTCTTCTGAGAAGCACACACTAAAACAGGGTTAGGTGCCCAAGACAGTCACTGGAGGAAACACCTGTGAAGAGAAAGAGAGAGGAAGTAGGAGGAAGCAGGGAGAGCCTTTAGACCCTGATGCAGGTCTCACACCTGTGAAAGGAGAGGAGGAAGGAAAGGACCAGCAGAAAAAGTCTGAGATGGGGCACCTGGGTTGCTCAGTGGGTTAAAGTCTCTGCCTTCAGCTAAGGTCATGATCCCAGGGTCCTGGGATTGAGCCCCACATCGGGTTCTCTGCTCAGCAGGGAGCCTGCTTCCCCCCTCCCAACTCTCTGCCTGCCTCTCTGCCTACTTGTGATCTCTGTCTGTCAAATAAATAAATAAAATCTTTAAAAAAAGAATAAATAAATAAAGGGCTTTGCCTTGATCAAGAGCCTCAAGCAGAGGACAGAATAAGGAAAGAAAGAAAGAAAGAAAGAAAGAAAGAAAGAGAGTCTGAGATGGAAGCACTTTTCTAAGATTCAGTATTTGGACAGAGCCCAAATTGCCCATGCGAGCAGTTCCATGTCCTGAAGAAATGGTTCTGGACTTGATACCTTGTCTCATGCTCAGTCACTGGCAGCAAGTAGCCCGTGGGAGGTGTGTCCTTGGCATGAACACAGTAGCAGATCCAGCACCTGGGACTTTTCAGTCAACTGTGCTTCCACCTCAGGAGACCTGAGCAATACAATTTCATGGCTACCCAGTAAATTGTCAGACATTCCCTATTTGAACACATATCTTAAGGAGTTTGAGAAACAAAACAGGACATTTGTGATAGTATAGGTTTAGCACCCCAAATCAATGTTCCATTGCCTTCTCTGACTTTCACTTCCCCCTCGATTTCAGCTAGACCAATCATGTTGAAAACCCCACCCAGGTTTGTAGAGTTCCTCATTTGACAATTAAAAAAAAAAAAAAAAAGTATGTGAATAAGTCACATGCACTTCTTTTGTTTTATTTTTTTTTTTTTGAATGAATTGTTTTGATTTCTTGGGTTTTCTTGGATTTCATGTTTCCCCTTTTTTCCCCATCGATCACTGCCTGCTCTTTACAGCTGTGTTCCTGATGCCTGATGTGATATTTGTGGAATAAATGGATGAATATTTTAGTGAACAGGCTATAAAACACAAATCCCCTTCAAGTCTGTGAGCTACTTTGTGTCAGGGTCTTTGTCTTAGGGCAATGACATATAATGGAAAGACCATGGGTTTTGTTCTACGATAAGACACAAATTAGCTGTGTGATCTTTGGCAAATTGCACCACCTCTTTGACCCCAGGTTTCCCTTTTTTGACTAATAAAGCTAGTAATAGTACCTATCTCATTGAAATGTAAACGACAGAGTGATCATACATGTGAAGCTCTCAACATAGTTCCTGGCACATTGTAGGTCCTTACTAAATGACAGATAATGAATGAATGAGCCTGAAGAGTGCACAACACATAAACCTTTGTTCCTTTCCCTGCCTTTCTGCAATGGCCTGAGCTCTACCTAGTCACAAAGGATCCAGGCAAGAACAAGTAGATGGATTGGATTGGAACATAATAGCAAACTAGCCAATATTGAGGACCTATTGTGTGCAGCTACTGGGCTAATCACTGTGAGACAAGTGGAGATGACTGAGATATATTCCCTCTTCTCAAAGAAGTGACATCTCAACGTGGCATTTAGGTGTTTGAAGATCTTGATGGATGGACACATGGGGTGAAAGACAGCATCATCACAGGATGAAGATAGTGGTTTGGAGACTGTTGAGGAGACCAGGATGTGGAGAAATAGGGAAAGATGTAGCTGGAAAGTTGGTTGGGATCAAACCCATGAGGATTCTGAATGTCCAGCAGAGGAAATTAGACTTGATTCTGTAGATAATGATATGTCAATCAAGGCGCTTGACAAGGTAAGTGGACAGCAATTTCTGCTACGTGGATCGTCATCAAGTGTTCTGCCCAGTGAAGAAAGAAGAACTGCCGTAATTCAAGGTACCGATTTTGAGTTCCTTGTTCACCTCCGATTTCTCTTCACTGATCAGCTCTCTTTACATATTATTTTTAGAACTTTTAAAATGGCAGCCACAGGAAAACGATATCCAAAACAGAAGAAAAGGGAACCAAAATGAAGGGGAATACCTACTTCAGCAAATACTAGTTATTTACTTTGGGTTTTGCCACTAATCCCAGGACAGAAATGAATGAAAATTTACCCAAAAGAAACATGAGTGTGAAGAGTTAAACCGAAAAAAAAAATGCTTTGGGCTTTTACTTTAAAATACACTTTTGAGGGGTGCCTGTGTTGCTCAGTGGGTTAGGCCTCTGCCTTCGGCTCAGGTCATGATCTCAGGGTCCTGGGATTGAGCCCCGCATCGGGTTCTCTGCTTGGCAGGGAGCCTGCTTCTCCTTCTCTCTCTCTGTCTGCCTCTCTGCCTACTTGTGATCTCTCTCTCTCTCTGTCAAATAAAATAAAATAAAATCTTTTAAAATACACTTTTGAATTTAACAATCTGTAACTTGCTCCACTCTCTTCACTCAGCAAGCTTCTCGAGCACCCTTCTCCTCCTCATGTTCTGGAGAACAATGGATGTTTCACAAAAAAATAGGTGTAAGTCACTGTGTGAATAAAATGAATAAATATGTTTCTCAAAACAGTTCTTCATTGGAAGCTGTATTCTTCCCTTAGCCCGAGGGGATGAGTAGCTTACATTTGCGTGTTGCCTTGGTGTTTGAAGGCTTCTGTGAATACTTAGCTCATTTGATTTTTGCAGATTTTTTTTAAATTGTAAAAAAAAAGTGTTTGTACACTGTACAAATTTGCCATTTCTCCTTCTTTTACCCCAGGGTAAATCAAAAAGAATCATATAATCAATGAATCACAATGAATATCCCTTAGCTGGTCACCCTGCCCTTTCTAATCTTTTATTTATGCTACATCCAGGTCAACTTTCAGGAACTCACATGCATATTGTTCTTTGGTGACTTTCCTCACATGGTTGCATGATAAAGTTCCAGTTCCCTCACAGGGTGGGCGGGTGTCTCTACCAGGAAGATTCTCTACCTTTCTAGTTATATATCTTCTCCCATTGTAGGCTTTAAATTGAAGTCAATCTACAGTTTACAGAAGAGTCAATGCTTGGTCACCTCTCTAGGCCTTTGCTTAGCTGTTTGCTTGGAATTGAGTATTTTCCACCCAAGAATCAGCCTATCTCGGGGCAGAACGTAGAGAGCCAAGCATGCAATTTGGGGCAGTTCTAAGGCAACCAAGCCTGTCTGTTCCCCTTCACTCCTTGCAAATGCCAGATTCATCTATTATTGTGAAGAATGAAAAATCCAAGGGGAGGACTACCGATCCATGCCACAGTCTCCAGTCTGCTGAGCATCTCCTATGTACTGGGTGCTGGTAATATAGCAGTGAATCATCCTTTAGGGAACTTGCAGCTAGCGGGGAAGATAAGGCCAGTCCGTGAACTCCCAGAACACCAGGCAGGAAGTTATAAGAAGAATATGTATAAATAGAGGGCTCCATATAAAGCTCAGAGGAGGGAGAAACTATATTAAGCTGAAGCATTCAGAAAAGACACTTTGGAGCATTTGCTATGTGACTTGGACCATGAAAATGGGAAAGATTTAAATACATGCAGATGGCTTGGGAAGTAGGGGAGTATTGGTGCCAGAGTTCATTCTGTGCAAAGGCAAGGCGGTGGAAGAAAGCCGGGTTTTCGGAGAGAACAAAGAGACCAGCTTAGCAAGAACAAGGAAGAACTGAAGAAGTAAAAGGAGGAAAGATAGAACTGAGCCAGGTGAATGAAGAAGCAGAGGTGTGAGATGGAGACAGACCTGCAGATACCCAGACATGAAGCTAGCTGGAAACGCAGAATGCATCAAGTTGGAGGAAGATTGCCTGGTAGCAGAACTGCAGAACATGGTCAGAACACTGCTTGTTTGTTTTGGATATCAGCAAGGGGATCCTGATACCTTGGAGCTTTGTCAGAGTATGTTTGTTCATCTTGTCCTTCTTCAGAGTTTGTTGGAAATATGTATCCTGAAATGAGTGAGACCACTCGTTGATCAGATGTTGACAAGATCTCAATATTGAAAAGAAATAGCTGGAGGAATGCCAGGTTATTCTGTGTGTGAATGTGTTCACATTCTTGCAGAGATCAAGAGGCTTGGCCAACATCATCCCTTTAAGCTTTCATGCTCCAATGGGGATTATTTTTAAAAAAGATTTTATTTATTTATTTGACAGACAGAGATCACAAGTAGGCAGAGAGGCAGGCAGAGAAAGAGAGGAGGAAGCAGTCTCCTCACTGAGCAGAGAGCCCAATGCGGGGCTCGATCCCAGAACCCTGAGATCATGACCTGAGCCGAAGGCAGAGGCTTTAACCCACTGAACCACCCAGGCGCCCCCAGTGGAGACTTTTTAAGGGAAGAAATTAAAACACATGGGCCACAGAAGAAAACACTACATGAGAATGAAGGTAACCAAAGAATTGCCTGTATTTGGATATTCTCTAAGTAAGACAGTACCTGGTTGGCCAGAGGTGGACATTGAATCTTGGGCTGATTGAACTCTGATTATATCCTGAGTTTACCACCTGTCACTGCTCTTCTGAAATTATAAAGGGATTAGTCCTTGTCTCTATTCAACAAACATTTTCTGTGTCACAGCTAGATATCAAGATCTGCATTGTGTGCTAAGGTAGGGGCTGTAGATGGAGGCACAAAATGAAATTGAAATGGCCTTTCTTCTGGAGGTTGGTGCAGTCTGATGGGGCAGACACATATGTGTATATATTTTCAACACAATGTTTTAATGGATAAGGTGGCAGGAAGCATAGGGTGCCATGGGAGCCCCTAAGAGGAACACACACCCTTAGCCTGAACTAAGGGTATTGGGAATGGCCAGAGAGGGTTGACTAAGGGAACTGATACATCAGTATCTCCTCTACTGTTGGTCCAGCTTTAAAATTACAGCCTCTCAAAGCTGACAAGCCCTGAGGTTACAGTACCCATCAAACTTAATTATCAACCCTTGTGTCATTATCTGATCTACTGTAAACCTCAAAGGACAGAGACTGTTTCTATTTTGCTCCTAATATGTCTTTACCATGTAACAGTACCCACACTGGGTAGGTACCTTATAAATATGGGTTGGTGTTAAGGAAGAAAATGTTAGCACATGCATTTCAACCTCTCACTCGAAGTGTTAAGGGGAATTCTGTTGTAATATTTAATGACTGCTTTCTGCATTCCTAACTCTGAGCCAAGTCTAAAAAGAAACAACAAAAAAGGAAAAGTGCGTTGGAATGTTTGGACCAAACCGAACTTTGGACATCAGTTGATTCTATGCCTCATTTCTACAGATAGAAAGTTGAAGTTCAGAGAAGTTACATTGTAACTATTAATGCAAGGTCATCCAGGCGATTAGTGGGAGAACTCTAAAATCTAGCTATCCTGATTTCCAGTCCTCAGTTCCTTGCTGTGAGTCATCCCTATTCTTAATCAGTTACAGAATGTAGAGGGAAATGCAAAGAATTCTGGGAAGGACACATTTTTCTGCTACCACACAGAATGCTTCCAAATTCTAAAGGAGTCTCATTCTGCAAGCAAGGCTTTAAACAGATTATTTCATGTGATAGGATTATGTTCTACAAAAACCAAAAAAAAAAAAAAAAAATTAAGGGATGCTTTCTTAGGTGATAAGTAATTGCTTCTGATGGGAGCACCTTCCACTTTGTAAAAAAGGCTTGTTTCCTGTGCTTTCATCTGATATCTCTGTGAGGCCCTAGAGGGAAAAGTTGGGAACAAATGCTTGCTCCAGCTGTATTATTCCCTTGAAAAGGGAAGCTTGAAATCCTTTAGGGATCCCACTGTTCTTTCAAAATTGATTTTGACACTGTAGAACTACATTCTAACTGACTTTTATGCTAAAATATATTGTGACTAGTGATTGGGTAGTTTAAAGAATATTTACAAGTAAGCTTTCATATCAAGAGCAGAAAAAAAAAAAGAAAAAGTTCATATCCCATGACCAGAGTTTTATCCTTAAATAGTGTTTTCTAAAGGGGCAATAGGAAGAAACTGTGAGAGCAAAAGATGAACTGGGGGATGGATTAATTAAGGGATAATTAATTAAGTAAGATACTGTCATAGCAGAACACATTTAAATGAAAACAATGCAGGGAAAACAAAATAAGAAAACTTTTATTGTGTTATCAATAATAAAAATTGTGTGTTATACACAAACAATGAATCTTGGGTCACTACATCAAAAACTAATGTAGTACTGTATGGTGACTAACATAATATAATAAAAAAATAAAAATTAAAAAATTAAAAAAAATCCAAAACAATAAAAAATTCATGGTTTCTAACATGTATTAATGAGTACTCACTATGAGCTGGGTGGGCTCTGTTGTAAGCCTTTACAGGATGCATCCAATCTTCACAGCAGAACATGAAGAAGGTACAGTTAATGTCTTCATTTTAAAAAGAGTGGAGCTACTGGGTATTTACCCCAAAGATACTGATATAGTGAAAAGAAGGTCCATATGTACCCCAATGTTCATAACAGCAATGGCCACAGTTGCCAAACTGTGGAAAGAACCAAAATGGCCTTCAACAGATGAATGGATAAAGATGTGGTCCATATATACAATGGAATATTATGCCTCCATCAGAAAGGATGAATACCCAGTTTTGTATCAACATGGATGTGACTGGAGGGGATTATGCTGAGTGAGGTAAGTCAAGCAGAGAGAGTCAAGTATCATATGGTTTCACTTACTTGTGGAGCATAAGGAATAACACAGAGGACATTGGGAGAAGATAGCTGGGGGAAGTCGGAGTGGGAGATGAACCATGAGAGACTGTGGAGTCTGAGAAACAAACTGAAGATTTTGGAGGGGTGGAGGGTGGGGGGTCGGGTGAGCCTGGTGGTTGGTATTAAGGAGGGCACGTATTGCATGGAGCACTGGGTGTGGTGCATAAACAATGAATCTTGGAACACTGAAAAAATAAAATAAAGTTTAAATATAAAAAAAAAAACCCAAACCAAATATCTCAAGTGTATTATAAGTATTAGTTATGAATACATAAAGATTTTCAGTCATATTTTATAATTGGATACACAACATATGCTTTATGGTTGCCCAGCAACACAGATATACTTAATGCCACTAATTTTACACTTCAAAATGCTCAAAATGGTAAATTTTATGTTATGTATATTTTACCACAATAAAAACATATGCTTTCATATATTTAAAAAATAAAAAAAAATAAAATGAGTGGAGCAAGACATACAACACTAATGTAACTTGCTTGGGATCATATTCTAGAGAGTGGTGGAGTTTAAAACATATGTAGATTTACTCTAGAGCCCATGTTTTCTTTTTTTTAAGTTAAAAATTTAAATATCAAAGTAATATATATCCTGTAAGCATAGCACTTGATCCCCAAATTCCACTTACATGAGTTAACTGGGACCCATACAAATATTTGTGTACAAGGATGTTCATTAAACCATTACTTAGAGTAATAGAAATTGGAAATAATCCAAATGCTAAACTATTAGGGATATATTAGGTGCTCAATTTAAAAATGAAAAAAAAAGCAAAGCTCAAAGCAGAAAATAATAGCATTCATAATCCATATACTCTGAAATAACCACAAAGAAATCTGAGCAAAAATTTCCAGCCTTTTTTTTTTTTTTACATTTTGTTTCTGACACAAAATTGGGATCATACTGGATGTATTGCTTTATAATCTTAACTTTCTATGTGGACAACATTATAAATTACTTTCAAGCCATTCATTCTTTTTCAACTACTTATAATGGCTTCACAGTACTCCATTATTCGTACATATGATGATTTATTTAACAAACGTTTTATTGTTGGATCTGTGCTCTTCTAGCCATTATCCCATGATGCCTCAACGGATGGTAACCCATCAATCATAGAAAGTAGTTCTGGGTTTCTGCTCCGAGTTCATGACCTTGTATAATCTGCCCTAACTATTCCAACTTAATCTCCCTGTGTGTTATATCAACTAATCCTGTATTAGAATCCCAAATAGAATCCCTTGCTCTAGAAGAGTAATTTAGCATCTCTTATAGCACCCATGGAATTCCTCTTTTTTAAAAAGATTTATTTATTTATTTGACAGACAGATCACAAGTAGGCAGAGAGGCAGGCAGAGAGAGAGAGGAAGGGAAGAAGGCTCCCCGCTGAACAGAGAGCCTGATGCAGGGCTCAATCCCAGGACCCCGAGACCAGGACCCAAGCCAAAAGAAGAGGCTTATTTTTTAAATTTTTTAAAATTTTTTTTTCAGCATAACAGAATTCATTGTTTTTGCACCACACCCAGTGCTCCATGCAATACGTGCCCTCCTTAATACCCACCACCTGGCTCCCCCTACTTCCCACCCCCGCCCCTTCAAAACCCTCAGATTGCTTTTCAGAGTCCAGAGTCTCTCATGGTTCACCTCCCCCTCAACTCCCATCTCCTCTCCATCTCCCCATGTCCTCCATGTTATTTGTTATGCTCCACAAATAAGTGAAACCATATGATACTTGACTCTCTCTGCTTGACTTATTTCGCTCAGCATAATCTCTTCCAGTCCCGTCCATGTTGCTACAAAAGTTGGGTATTCATCCTTTCTGATGGAGGCATAATACTCCATGGTGTATATGGACCACATCTTCCTTATCCATTCATCTGTTGAAGGGCATCTTGGTTCTTTCCACAGTCTGGCGACAGTGGCCATTGCTGCTATAAACATTGCAGTACAGATGGCCCTTCTTTTCACTACATCTGTATCTTTGAGGTAAATACCCAGTAGTGCAATTGCAGGGTCATAGGGAAGCTCTATTTTTAATTTCTTTTTTTTATTTGTTTATTTTCAGGGTAACAGTGTTCATTGTTTTTGCACCACACCCAGTGCTCCATGCAATACGTGCCCTCCCTATTACCCACCACCAAGTTCCTCAACCTCCCCCCACCCCGCCCCTTCAAAACCCTCTGGTTGTTTTTCAGAGTCCATAGTCTCTCATAGTTCATCTCCCTTTCCAGTTTCCCTCAACTCCCTCTCTTCTCCATCTCCCCATGTCCACCGTGTTCTTTGTTATGCTCCACAAATAAGTGAGACCATATGATACTTGACTCTCTCTGCTTGACTTATTTCGCTCAGCATAATCTCTTCCAGTCCCGTCCATGTTGCTACAAAAGTTGGGTATTCATCCTTTCTGATGGAGGCATAATACTCCATGGTGTATATGGACCACATCTTCCTTATCCATTCATCCGTAGAAGGGCATCTTTGTTCTTTCCACAGTCTGGCGACAGTGGCCATTGCTGCTATAAACATTGCAGTACAGATGGCCCTTCTTTTCACTACATCTGTATCTTTGAGGTAAATACCCAGTAGTGCAATTGCAGGGTCATAGGGAAGCTCTATTTTTAATTTCTTTTTTTTATTTGTTTATTTTCAGGGTAACAGTGTTCATTGTTTTTGCACCACACCCAGTGCTCCATGCAATACGTGCCCTCCCTATTACCCACCACCAAGTTCCTCAACCTCCCCCCACCCCGCCCCTTCAAAACCCTCTGGTTGTTTTTCAGAGTCCATAGTCTCTCATAGTTCATCTCCCTTTCCAGTTTCCCTCAACTCCCTCTCTTCTCCATCTCCCCATGTCCACCATGTTCTTTGTTATGCTCCACAAATAAGTGAGACCATATGATACTTGACTCTCTCTGCTTGACTTATTTCGCTCAGCATAATCTCTTCCAGTCCCGTCCATGTTGCTACAAAAGTTGGGTATTCATCCTTTCTGATGGAGGCATAATACTCCATGGTGTATATGGACCACATCTTCCTTATCCATTCATCCGTAGAAGGGCATCTTTGTTCTTTCCACAGTCTGGCGACCGTGGCCATTGCTGCTATAAACATTGCAGTACAGATGACTCTTCTTTTCACTACATCTGTATCTTTGGGGTAAATACCCAGCAGTGCAATTGCAGGGTCATAGGGAAGCTCTGTTTTCAATTTCTTGAGGAATCTCCACACTGTTTTCCAAAGTGGCTGCACCAACTTGCATTCCCACCAATAGTGTAAGAGGGTTCCCCTTTCTCCACATCCTCTCCAACACACGTTGTTTCCTGTCTTGCCAATTTTGGCCATTCTAAGTGGTGTAAGGTGATATCTCAATGTGGTTTTAATTTGAATCTCCCTGATGGCTAGTGATGATGAGCATTTTTTCATGTCTGATAGCCATTTGTATGTCTTCATTGGAGAAGTGTCTGTTCATATCTTCTGCCCATTTTTTGATATGATTATCTGTTTTGTGTGTGTTGAGTTTGAGGAGTTCTTTATAGATCCTGGATATCAACCTTCTGTCTGTACTGTCACTTGCAAATATCTTCTCCCATTCCGTGGGTTGCCTCTTTGTTTTGTTGACTGTTTCCTTTGCTGTGCAGAAGCTTTTGATCTTGATGAAGTCCAAAAAGTTCATTTTCACTTTTGTTTCCTTGGCCTTTGGAGACATATCTTGAAAGAAGTTGCTGTGGCTGATATAGAAGAAGTTACTGCCTATGTTCTCCTCTAGGATTCTGATGGATTCCTGTCTCACGTTGAGGTCTTTTATCCATTTCCAGTTTATCTTTGTGTACAGTGTAAGAGAATGATCGAGTTTCATTCTTCTACATACAGCTGTCCAATTTTCCCAGCACCATTTATTGAAGAGACTGTCTTTTTTCCACTGTATATTTTTTCCTGCTTTGTCGAAGATTATTTGACCATAAAGTTGAGGGTCCATATCTGGGCTCTCTACTCTGTTCCACTGGTCTATATGTCTGTTTTTATGCCAGTACCATGCTGTCCTGGTGATCACAGCTTTGTAGTAATGTTTGAAATCAGGTAATGTGATGCCGTCAGTTTTATTTTTGTTTTTCAACATTTCCTTAGCAATTTGGGGTCTCTTCTGATTCCACACAAATTTTAGGATTATTTGCTCTAGCTCTTTGAAAAATACTGGTGGAATTTTGATCGGAATGGCATAAACATTGTTAAAATGTCTATACTGCCTAGAGCAATCTATACTTTTAATGCCATTCCGAAGGCAGAGGCTTTAACCCACTGAGCCACCCAGGCGCCCCTGGAATTCCTCTTATTGCATGTACTTATCTATCTGCTGATCTAGCTGGACACTACTGGACTGAAAACTTCTTGCAAGAGGAATTTCTGCCAGAATAAACTTCCTAAACCCACATGCAGTATACTATTTTGTACTTAGTTGCTTCTCAGTACATGTTTATGGAATAAATAAAAACAATACATTATTATTTTTAACAGTGTAAGATTATAAATAATTTAAATAGCTAACAATAGGGAGCAAATTGAATAAACTGTGATATCTCGGTATTAAAGAATTTTGAGCAATAATTAAAGGGAAAACGTAACAAAAGAGAAAATGTCTATAAATAACACTAACCAAAAAGGCACATAACATATACTTAGACATATGGTAGAATTTCAGGCATTTAAAATTTCAGGCAAAAACCCAAAACAAAATAACAAAAAATGAAATAAAATAAAATAAAATAGCAGGTATACAGGCTAAAAATTTGAAGGGAGTTTTGGAGAAGTATGAAGAGTAGGTGGTTTGTTTGAATGGGCATAATAGGTAACATTTTTCTTTTCTTAACTTCCTATAGTATTTTTAAAAAGAGGTAGTAAATGAATGATTCACACTTGTCAACATAATTTACATTTTTGAGATGATTACATGGAATAATGGGATATAAAGCATAAACTTGTTCTTAAATAACTTCTTTCAATTATTTTCTGTATTACCAGAAGTGCATTAAGCTCTTTATGTACTTTTTATGGTATAGTTCTCAAAACCAGCCAAGAAAGTAGGTAGTTTTAGAACACTGAAGCACAGAGGTATGAAACAGTTTGCTCAAGATGACACACCTAGGAAATGTCAGAATTACAACTTATGGGCAGGTATGCTGGAATTCAAAGCTCACACAGGGTTTACAAACATGAAAGTATAATACCAGATATGTTAAGATTCACTGGGTTCACTGGGTGAACCCAGTTAAGGTTCACTGGGTGTTACATCCAACTAGTGAATCATTGAACATTATATAAAAAAAAAAAAGAATGCTGTACTACTACTATATGTTGGCTAATTGAATTTAAATAATAAAAAAAAGATTGGTTGGGATTCAGAGAGAGAAATATCAGCTCATTAATTAAAAAAAAAAATAGACCCTACTTTCATGAGGCCTAGGTTTTGTTTTAGATCAGTGCCTAGATGTATGAAATACCATTGAGAAGAAATGTGTGATAACTCTGTCACTGAGTACCCTTCCACCTTAGTTGTCCAATCAATTTCTGCTTCTCCTGTAAGACTCAAATCCCTCTTCTTTGGAAAACACTTCTCCATCTCACTTTGCTCATGCAAATATCCCTACTTTGATTCTTAAGTCTTCTTCTCCAAAATTTGGCTGTAACACTTAGCATTATACTATCACATTCTCTGGAATGTGCGCTTCTCCCTGTGGGAAATGTCTTGCTAATCTCTGTGACTCTGTGTCCACCTGAAGCAATGGCCAGCGCATACGTATTTCCATGTTTCTTTAATGAGCCTTATTGTCACTCTTCCATCTTCCATCTTTATAAAACCCCCAACCCCCCAAATGTGGCATTACAATTTACTCCTGCTAAATGACTATGTAAATATAATGGCTGTGGTTACCCAGCTGTTCCTGTGGAAAGCTTACTTTCTTTAAAACAGGCAAACATTGTGTATATATACCACATCTTCTTTATCCATTCATCTGTTGATGGACATCTAGGTTCTTTCCATAGTTTGGCTACTGTAGACATTGCTGCTATAAACATTCGAGTATATATACACAATGGAATACTATGCAGCCATCAAAAGAAATGAAATCTTGCCATTTGCGATGACGTGGATGGAACTAGAGGGTATCATGCTTAGTGAAATAAGTCAATCGGAGAAAGACAACTATCATATGATCTCCCTGATATGAGGACATGGAGATGCAACATGGGGGGTTAGGGGGATAGGAGAAGAATAAATGAAACAAGATGGGATTGGGAGGGAGACAAACCATAAATGACTCTTAATCTCACAAAACAAACTGGGGGTTGCTGGGGGGAGGTGAGGTTGGGAGAGGGGGAGGGGGTTATGGACACTGGGGAGGGTATGTGCTATTGTGAGTGCTGTGAAGTGTGTAAACCTGGCGATTCACAGACCTGTACCCCTGGGGATAAAAATACATTATATGTTTATAAAAAAAAATTGGAAGGGGAGGCGAACCATAAGAGACTATGGACTCTGAAAAACAACCTGAGGGTTTTGAAGGGTCAGGGGTGGGAGGTTGGGGGGACCAGGTGTTGGGTAATAGGGAGGGTACATATTGCATGGAGCACTGGGTGTTGTGCAAAAACAATGAATACTGTTAGCTGAAAAAAATAAATAAATTAAAAAAAAAAACAGGCAAACACTTTGATTTGCCACATTTCTAAAGCACTTAGGTGCCACAGCTTCTTTGTTTCATATTTGATCTCATGGTAGCAGCATCCCAATGCTCCCTAAGGTCTTTTTTACCAAGTTCTTCTTCTGGCTCCTGGAACCACTCTAAAGTGAAATATAGCATTCTGCTCAACACCTTTTTTGCGTGGGATAAGTAAGTCTTCTTGTTTCTGAGGAAGGATGATTTTGTTTCTTATGATTTAGACACTTTGATGCACTATCCAGGTCTCTGTCTATGGCCCCCTCTCTTTTTCCTCCTGTCCTTCCCTTCCTCCTCCATCTCTAGGATAACAAGATTCCCCACCCATGAGTCCTTTGTATTCTTCACCCAAGATACTACATTTGACTACTTGTTCACAACCCAACATGGCGTTTAGCCCTTGAATCTCTGTGGTGCCAACCTTAATCTCCAAGACTTTCCAGTGAATGGATAATCAACCTTCATTAACTTACTATAAAGTTTCTAAGAAAGAAAATTTGGTGCATTTGGAGTTGTGTCCAACAAGCAGAATTTACTTAGAGAGGGTCTCCTGGGAGAAGGCACATGGTAAGTTTAAGAAGGAGGCTGGGAATAACTGCTAAATTGATTGATGGGACATTGACAGCAATTTATAACTCCTTCTTCCTGCTTCTCTAGACTATTTCTCATATTGATTCTCTTTTGTTTCTCCTTTCCCACTGTTCTTGCCCACATACATTCTTGCTTAGATTACTGTGACAGACTCTGATTTGGTCTCCTTGCTCTGGTCTTTTCCCCCATGCTAATACAAATTCCACTTTGCTGCTTCTAGAAACCATGAAGTGACCATGTCAATTTCCTCATTTGGAAATCTCCTTGGCCTCTTACTACTTACATATAAAGTTCAAACTCCTTAAGATGCTATGTACATGCATTAAAACAAGAAAACTCACTTACCTCCTCCAAACCTCTGCTCATTATGCTTGGTCCAACAGCTTTGAATGGTTTGCTGCTCAAAAGCCCACATGTCCCAGCTCTCTTCTTCTCTGGAGCTTCTGCAGCTCACAGTATAAGAGTGATCATAAAAGAGTTGTCTCAAAGTATATGTAAGAGTGACCATAACAGAGCTTGTCTCAAAGAATGGTTGTTGAACGAATAATGTATGAAGAGATATGAGTAGACTACAAGGCTAAGAACTCTGGTCTTGACATTGGCATTCTTACTCTCCCATCTTATCAAGTTTTCCCAAACCATGCTTCTTGAATCCCCAGGAACACACACACACACACACACACACACACACACACACACACCACACACACACACACACACACACAAAGAAACACATATTGTGGGGGTTACAATGGAAAAAAAAAACCATGTTTAGTCTTCTTATTAATCATAGGTTCAGCAAAATGTCAAGGTTTTCTAATTTTGCTGAAACGAAATCAATTTAGTGTAGTAAAACAACCTCGTGCTAATTAGAAGCTCTAATTGGCATCTTCAATTAACAAAACTGTGAAACATTAAAATTGCTTAATGTCATATTTTTAAAAAAATGAATACACAATCTTTAAGAAACTTAAAACCTGTCGGGATAAAAATAATTGATATAAAAACTGGAAACTGCCTTTAAAAATCTGGGACTTAGTTTATATACCTGTAAAGTGAAGATTAATCAATCTCTTCGGTAACTTCTAGCTAAGATTTATAACCCAGGAATAGACCAAAACAACCTCACATCTTATCAGGGATTGGCCTATATTAGGGACTATACAAACACTTGTTGACTGGATAACTGACCAAGCTCTGAACAGTATCTGCAAAGTAAGATAAAGGATTATACCCAAGGATATAGGTGAACTATTTAGGGAATGGTTAGACCATACTGACTTCTATGAAGGAGAACTGAGAGGCCACTTGGAAATACACAGTTGGCAAGCTGAATAACTGTATTGCTGGTCGAAAGGGAATTAGTAGGAACTCAAGGAACCAAGAACTCCACTGGCAATGGGCACAGAACAGATATTGAGAACAAATAGGTAATAATTTTTAGAAAGAAGAAAAAGAAATGCAATTACTGCCCACTGAATTGAACTATCCAGTCTTGCTGCCCATAAGTCTATTTCTTTAGTGCATGAATGAAGAAATAAATAGAACATGACCCATGCTAACTGAAGCAAAGATTCAAAAATAGAATTTGTAAGGACATGATGGTGATGATGATGCTTGCCAACATTTTATGATCATCTGCTATGTACAAGACACCTTGTATAATGAGGGAGAACATAATAAAAGGAGGGAAAATGATAGATTAAGCAGATTTAAATGAGATTATTGATGTAAGGAGCTTAATCTAGTAGAAATCAATCAACATTAAGTCCTCCTTTTTCCCATTTGAGTAAAATAGATCTATATTTGAATACAAGCACTTGATTACTAACTACATGACCCTCAACAAGTTGCTTAACCTCTCTAAAGTCAGATTTATTGTGCATAAAATGGGGAAAGGAATACTTAGTTTACAACATTATTATAAGATTAAGTGAAATGTTAAATGTAGACATAATTTATTAGTTGTTATCAAATATGGGATTTCAAATATTAGCTACTCATCTTTCTCAACAGTGAGATAAAATGTACACACACAACCATAAATAATAAGCAGTGGATAATTGTGTCGAAACAGTAGTAAGAAAAGCCATGTGGCAAAAATTGAGTGAGAGGAGGCAGGAGAAATAATGGGGACCAAATCACATTGGGTCTTGCAGATCACTGTGTGCAAAAACTTTGAATTTTTATTTGATTGAAATTGGGAGTCAGGACAATATTTTTAGTAGGAGGGTGGCATAAAATAATGTATGTTTTAAGTGGATACTTGACTTCTGTGCTTAGAATTGACTAAAGGGGTTAAAAAAGAAGGGGTCAAGCCTAGGAGGTTATTGCAGTAATGCAGGCAAAAGTTTTGGATGGTTTGGACTAGAGTTGTAGTGGTGGGGTTGGTGAGGAATTATTGGATTCTGGTATTTTTTGAAGCTAGAACCAAGAGTATTTCTGGACAGAGAAAGAACAACAGCACAGATGACTCCTATTTTTAGATTCTAAGCCTTAGCAGCCAGAAGGATGAGATTGCCATCCACTGAGATGGGGAAGCTGCAGATAGCCTAGGCTTGGGGAGGAAGGATCAGGAACTCGGTTTAGGACACGTTGAGGTGGAGAGGTTGGTTAGGTATCCAAGTGGACATATCAAGTGCAAAGTTGAATACACTAGTCTGGAATTTGAGAGATGGGTCTAGCCTGGAGATATGCATTTGGACATTGTTGGTGTATAGATGGATGGTGATTAAAGAGCAGCAGTGAAGCTGACAACTATTCTTTTCCCAAGACTGATTTCACTTTGTTTTAGCCTAGGTCCAAGAAGTGAAGTTTCTTCCTTCCTCTCTCCTCCCTCTGTTCCTTTCATCCCTCTGTCCTCCCCTAATGATTCCTTGCTTCTGCACAGAATAGGACCATCCATCCACATCTTTTGTCCCTTGTGCTTTGACAGTTTATTCTTCCACCTCTACTCAGCTTCTCTGGTACTGTGACTGCCATATTTTGTTGGGATTTTGGTTTGAGCCTCAGAAGGAGACAATGAAGCTAAGTGATGCAGGAAGTGAACTCATGACCTTAGATTTGGAAGACTGAGAAACCAGAGACAGCAGATTTTTGCACAAGTTCCCTCAGAGTTAGGTGTTAATCACACCCCTACCTTCAGCAAAACCTCCATCATAAGTGCAAGTTTATTTACTCTATATTCTGGGGGACAGATCCTTGTTATTTTTAGAGAGGATACAGTAGAAATAGAATTACCTTTTGTCTTCAAGTAGTGTATGCTTTAGTGGGGGAAGTCATATTTACTCATGAGAAACCATATGATGCATTCAAGAGAAAAAAATAGGACAATTGGTGGATGGAAGTGTTGCTAAGAAATAAGTTATTCCTATTTGACCAACACATTTCAGATTAAATGACATACCATCTGCAAAGTCTTCATTAGCTCCCCATAAGAATGGTTGATGATCCGTAATCATGCACCAGAAAAAACTCTTACTATTTTGTAAGATTTATTTTATTACTCCAGAAATAATGCACCTTCTTTGTAAAAAAAAAAAAAAAAGAATACAAACAAACAAACAAAAAACAAAGAAAATTTCATGGCCAGAGATGACCATGAGACTGTCCGTTGGATATTTTTTCTATAGATTTATTTTACAAAAACAGAGATCATGCTGTACTTCTCTACAGACACTTTTCTCACTTGACAGTAGAACTGAAGAATTTTCCATGTCACTCAGTACCTGCCTACAACATCATTTGGTTACCTGCCCATTATGATTATCATGGCTGTACTATGTTGATGGGGATTGTGGCTTCCTTCATTTTATCACTCTTCAGCATCCAGGACAGTGAGGAGTAAAAGGATGTTCTCATCTTTACAAAATATTAGAGAGCTTAAACCTCCCTCAGGCAACATCTCACTAATTTCCTATTTTGCAGATGGGAAAGTCAAGGTTCAGAATATTAAATGGATGGACAGGTCAGATGGTCAGAAAGCTGCAGAACCAGAACTGAAACCAAGTGCCTGGACTCCAAGCCCAGTGTTCTTGCAGTACAACATCCGGACCCTGAGTCAACGCAACATCTGTGAAGTAGATGTGCAATACAAGAAGAGGGTAGATTTTGGCAAGAGAAGTTTGGGGAGGAGATGACAGCAGGGGTCTCTTGTGGTTCCTTTGGCACTTTCGGTTTTACTTCAGACCCAGAGACCCCAGAGGGGTGAAATGGCAGGGTGAGGTGTGGAAAAGACCTCGTGAGCTCAGGTTTGCAGAACCCACAGTTGTACAATAGCTCAGCTCAAGCCAACACCCTGAGAGGTGCAAAAAAGCCCTAGGAGAGTATATGACTACCCAGATTCTCAATTCTGGTTTCACATCATATCTGAAGGGTTCCCATCCCTTAGCAGTGAGCCCTATGAAACTTATTAACATTTCAACTTTACTCATGGTCAGGGATGATTTGAGGTGTTGATTTTGGCAGCACCAGAATGTTCCTGGCTTCCTGGAATCACTCTCTAAGCCTCCCTGCTGTAGAGGGAAGCCCCAGACCACACTTAACAGTGAATGAGGAGCAAAGAATGCTGGGAGTTCCAGCCTGCTGTGGGAATAGGACACCATCCCTCCAGCTCCACCACACTTTCTTTTTTTTTTTTTTAAAAGATTTTATTTATTTGTTTGACAGAGAGAGATCACAAGTAGATAGAGAGGCAGGCAGAGAGAGAGAGAGGGAAGCAGGCTCCCCGCTGAGCAGAGAGCCCGATGCGGGACTCGATCCCAGGACCCTGAGATCATGACCTGAGCTGAAGGCAGCGGCTTAACCCACTGAGCCACCCAGGCGCCCCTCCACCACACTTTCATTGGTGGGATCTAACTAAAGTGCACACCTGGTCAGGCCATTCCTTGCTTAAACCCTCCCATGACCTCAGGGTAGAGTCCTACCCTGCTGTGTGGCACATAAGACCCTCCACAACCTGGCTTTTGCCCACCTCTTTCTCTTCTCTACTATTTTGTCTTCAGCAACAGAACATCCCATAGGTCCTGGCACTGAGTCATCCTATTTTTCATCTTATTCCTACTTTCTGGAATGCATTTCCTCTTCTTTGTTTATGACTAATCCTACTTATCTGGGGTTGGTCCCCTTCTCTCTATTTAAATAACTCTAAAATTCTATAATCTGTGATAGTTTCTGAAAGGTTCTCGCCAATTTTCAGGCAAACGATTGAACATTCTCTTAAATCTATACTTCTGTCTATGATCAATGTTAATTCCCGCAGTGCTATGGTTCAAATCACAGGACACCTGCTAAACATGCGGCATGAATGTAGCGAGAGCAACAATTTACCAGATTTAGAATCTAGAAAGGACCTTCTGCTTATTTTTCCCAGCTGCAAATTATTTGTATGGCATAGAGGTTTTCTCTAGCACTGCACTCAGGATATTTACTTAAATATTGGCAGTGATAAAATGGTGGGTAAGAAATTGCACATTCATCAAAAGTAGGAGGCCTGATAGAGTGCATAAACATGGTACTCATCTCAAAATTAAATTACCATATGTACATGGTTTGGCTTGTCATTTATGTACTTGTATATTTATATACCCATCATCCTTAATCACCTACAAGAATGAATGAGTGCATTTAAGAACAAATGTTTGCAACATAAGCTAATGGTTAATTGAAAATTTCTTCTTGGAGGAGAAATCCGAAAGGCAACACCAGAAAAAACAAAAGCATTTTAAAGGAACAACAAAACTTGCTAGTATCATATAGTTTGAATTTAGCTGAACCTAAAGGTAATTCCTGGTTAGATGTCTCAAACTTACTCTTTTTAAAGCACAGCATCCCCCAGCACAGAGAGACAGCTCAGCTTATCAGGAAGAGCACTGAATTTAGCATCAGGACATTTGAGGCCAACTCCTTTTGCAGCCTTTCCTGGGTGTGTAATCCTGAGAAATTCATGTAACTTCTCCAAGTTTCTGTTTTCTCATATTTAATATGAGAATAATGCTGCAAACTTGCTATTACATTTGAAAAGCATGAAATACCTGAAGCAACTTTGAGGTGCTAATTAAATGTCATTTACATGCATATGATACTCTTCTACCCCCATTAGCATTTTCTAAAAATCAAGGTCATATAGGGCAGAAATGGAACTGGTGCTACTATTTCAACAATAACAACAAAACAACTACTAGTACCAATAATAGTAATACCGGATAATTATTGGGAATTGATTCCATGCCTGCATTGTTTCAGCATTTTAAATGAATTAATCATTTATACTTCATAAAGCCCTTATGAAGTAGCTACTATTATTTTCTCACTTTATAGACAAGGCATTGGGAACCCAGAGAAGTTAAGTAGTTACTTAAAAATCACACAGCTAGTAATTCTAAGACTGATATTTGAACCCAAGCTTGGACTCTGGAATCCAGGCACCAATGACTACAGTCTGTTCTAATAATTATAGTCCAGGAAACTTACAGTTAGATAGTGCCTTATTCTTTCATAAAGATAGTTTCACTTGATTCCTGCTGCAGTCCTGTGAAATAGAGGTCGGTGACTACCCTTACTTTACAGGTATGCAATTTGGGTCAAAATGATGAAGGGATTAGACCAAAGTCACCCTGCTCTGGAATAGTAAAATCAGATGATCATCCCACTGTAGTGGGGACTAATAACTTCTCCCATGCTGTTTTTGGCTCTCTTCTGCTTTAATTGGCACCTCCTTCCCTGAGCACACCTTCTTGCACACCTTCTCTGAGGACCCCAGTTGAGTCCTGGTATGTTTTTATTTGTTTTAACAGTTCCCTTTTCTGTCTCATTCTCTCCAACCCTTGGTCTATGATGCACGAGACTAGTTGTTTCATTGTCTATAGAAGCATCACCTGGTTCTGCAGAGCTTAGAATGAGCTCCAGTGGACTTCTAGCCCAGATGTCCTTGGCACTTACGGAAGTCAACATTGGGAGAATGGCACCTCTGATGTCAAGTTCACCTCCTGCCTGGGTGCTGAGCTCACCCTTTTTTCCTGCTTCCTCTGGAAGAAACACAAGGTTTATTCTTAAACAGAGCATCCACTAAGTCATTGCTCTCTGCAAATTTTTAGACATGCACCCTGTTTCCTGCTGTCTGTGGTTTTGAACTCCCCTCACCTGGCCTTGATTAACATGTCTAAACCTTCCAGATTGCTGTCTCTCACTTAGGTCATTTTTTTTCTCTGGGCTCTCACAGAATCCCAAATTTTCTTTATTTATTTGAGAGAGAGAGAGAAGGAGCAGAGGGAGAGAGAGAGAGAGAGAGAGAGAGAGAGAGAGAAGCAGACTCCCTGCTGAGCAGGAAGCCCAATGTGAGGCTTGATCTCAGGACCCAGAAATCATGACCTGAGCCAAGGCAGATGCTTAATGGACTGAACCACCAATCTCTTTAAAAAAAGACTCTTTGCTCATCTTAGCATTTGTTACACAATCTTAAAATGACTCGTTTCATTATTCCTCTCCTGCAGTGTGCACTGACCTCTTTTGAGGGCAGTGATTTCTGGCATCCCCTATAATGCCTGGCACATAGTAGGTGCTTAATAAATGGCTGTTGATTAAATGCTTGTATCTGTCTCTGAAAGCACCAAATATCTTGAAGGGATCTCTTCACTGACATCCCTGCCTTCTAGACTGTGAGTTTTCTGAAGGCAGACATTTGGCCCTGCTCAATATCGCATCCTCCGTGGCTGACTTGCAGGAGGCACTCAGGCAAGGAGGAGTGACCAGAATTTCAGATCTTCTAATACTGCCCTTCAACCTGTCCTCAGCTTGCCCTCCCACCCCTGAAATGCATCTTTCCCAATGATTGCTCCATCTCCCATTTTCTCTTTATTTCTAATGTCTTCATTTATGGTCTGATCTACATAATTTAGCATTTCCATATATCACAGTCTCATTTTTCCTGTGTGTTATGTGTTCCTAGTCCTCCCCTGCCAGTGAAAATATAAGTGTAAACTTAAATGGGATAACCTTTTTTTGTATTAGTATAACTTCTACCCATCTTCTGTTTTGTATTTCAAAAATTAGGCATTCATTAATGATAAACACCCATATTGAATAAGCTCATGAAATGTGTTACTGTGTATGTGCTTTACATATAGATAGATCATCTTTTTAAAAAAATTTTATTTATGTATTTGACACAGAGAGAGAGGTCATAAGTAGGCAGAGAGGCAGGTAGAGAGGGAGAGGGGGAAGCAGGCTCCCTGCTGAGCAGAGAGCCGGATGCGGGCCTCGATCCCAGGACCCTGAGATTATGACCTGAGCTGAAGGCAGAGGCTTAACCTACTGAGCCACTCAGGCGCCCTACATATAGATCATCTCGATCTTCATAAAAACCATAATAAATAGGCTTTGGGGAAACTGAGGCTTAGCAAGGCTATGTCTTACCCAGGTGGTAAATAACAAAAGCAGAATTGAAATACAGATCCTGTGTGTCCAACTATTTCTACTTCTTCACCATGGACACTTTTTTTTTCTTCTGTATTTTACTTATTTACATTTTTCCAGATTTGTTGAGATATTGTTGACATATATATAAGTTTTAGGTGTACAATATGATTTTTTTTCTTTTCAGCGTATGATGAATTTTTTTCTTTTCAGCGTAACAGTATTCATTGTTTTTGCACCACACCCAGTGCTCCATGCAATACGTGCCCTCCCTAATACCCACCACCTGGTTCCCCCAACCTCCCACCCCCCGCCTCTTCAAGACCCTCAGGTTGTTTTTCAGAGTTCATAATCTTTCATGGTTCACCTCTCCTTCCAATTTCCCTCAACTCCCTTCTCCTCTACATCTCCCCATGTCCTCCATGGACACTTTAGAGAAGCAGAGAAGCAATAAAAATAATATTGAAAAACCCCATAATTCCGATCTGCTATGTGAGGCAGCCAGTGCTAGCTAACATATTGATATATGGCTTTCCAGTCTGTTCTAAGCAGCCTCTAGCACGCCTCTCAATGACCCCACATCCAGCTACTCACACCCTTGAGGAGTCCCCTCCCCACATTGATTGAGGGCTGGATTTAGTGACTGACATCTAATGAATGTAATAAAGCAGAAGCAATTGAATGTAACCTCCAAAATTAGCTTATTAAAAAAGACTGATTTTCATCTCGGATCTCTCTTCCTCTCTCTGAGATCCCTTGTTCTGGGAGAGGGAAACTGCCATGTTGTGAACAGACCTATTGGAAAGCCCATGTGATGAAGTAATCCATGATTCTGATCCACAGCCAGCAAAGATCTGAGACTGGTCAGCTGCCACATGGATGAGTGTGCAGGCAGTCCTGCCCCATTTGAGCACAGTGATGGCTCTCTCAGTCAACACACCGATTCTGGCTTTGTGAGAGACAGGCAGCCAGAAACACTCAGCTAAGTTATGCCCGGATTCCTGGCCCAGCATCTGTGGAATAATATGCTTTTGTTCTTTGAAGGTGCTAACTTTGGGGCTGATTTGATACATAGCAATAGGTACATAATGCACAATTCTATATCCATTAACATAAATATGGTTAAGCATCTTTGTTTTACAATTTACCACAGATCAGAATTTAATTTATTGAGTGAAACAAACTGCAAGGTCATGCTTGTGTTTCGCAGCTTTCTTTAAAAAAAAACAACAAAGCTTTTTTAGCAATTGCGCAATACAGCCACATCCAAAAAATACACAAGGGAGAAATACGCAGCTGAAAGAATCATAAACAAACACCCTGGTTCCAAATTCAGTACATTTTATTTTTTAAATGAAATAAATCTGCAAGGTATATGCAAAATCAGTAACTAGTTCATCTTCAAAGAAAAGAAAGGAAAGCCAGAGAGAAGCACTATTTTAGGATGGTTTATGAATTAGAGTCTCTGAATCAGTGTGAAATGTTGCCATATGCTTTTTTTTAACCATCTAAAGAGGAAATTTTTTATCAAAACTAGTCTTCAGGAGGAAGTCTAAGAATTGTGATATAATGGAGAATAAATACCATGTGGCACAGAGTGGGGTTTTGGTCCAAACTGCTGAATGAACATGGAATTTGAAACATGGATTGGAGTTTTCAGTTGCTTAGAAGTGTATGATGTCATCACTCAATATGGATGAGCTTTGATTTCCTCATCTTTAAAATGGGAACACGCTGAGGGCACCTGGGTGGTTCGGTTGGTTGACCCTGCTTAAGATTCTCTCTCTCTCTCTCTCTCTCCCTCTGTCCTGCTCATGCTTTCTCTCTTTTCTCTCTCTTAAAAAAGGAAAATGGGAAGGTGCTCATGAAGTGATGCATTTTAAAGAAAATGACCTTGTTTATAAAGGCCTTTTGCAGAGCACTTGGCCCACAGCAAGCTCACAATAACCAGTTACAATTGAGTACTAATTTTGATTTCAGGACACCATCAAAAAGTGACTTACTACAATATAAACCTTAAGTAAACAGAGTGTTTTAGAACATAATAACTTCATTTCTTATTGAATGATCCATGCTCATAATAAAATGACTTTTTAAAAATACCTTTTAGAGGCAACCCACGGAATGGGAGAAGATATGTGCAAATGACGCTAGAGATAAAGGACTGATATTCAAGTTCTATAAAGAACTTCTCAAACTCAACACACACAAAACAGATAATCTTGTCAAAAAATGGGCAGAAGACATGGACTGACACTTCTCCAAAGAAGACATACAAATGGCTAACAGACAGATGAAAAAATGTTCATCATCACTAGCCATCAGGGAGATTCAAATCAAAACCACATTGAGATACCACTTTACACCAGTTAGAATGGTCACAACCAACAAGACAGGAAACAACGTGTGTTGGAGAGGAGGTGGGGAAAGGGGAACCCTCTTACACTGTTGGTGGGAATGCAAGTTGGTGCAGCCACCTTGTAAAACAGTGGAGATTCTTTAAGAAATTGAAAATAGAGCTTCCCTATGACCCTGCAATTGCACTACTGGGTATTTACCCTAAAGATACAGATGTAGTGAAAAGAAGGACCATCTGAACCCCAATGTTCATAGCAGCAATGGCCACAGTCGCCAAACTGTGGAAAGAACCAAGATAACCTTCAACAGACGAATGGATAAAGAAGATGTGGTACATATACACAATGGAGTATTATGCCTCCATCAGAAAGGATAAGTACCCAACTTTTGTATCAACATGGAGGGGGTTGGAAGAGATTATGCCGACTGAAATAAGTCAAGCAGAGAGAGTCAATGATCATATGGTTTCGCTTACCTGTGGAGCATAAGGAATAACATGGAGGACATTGGGAGATGGAGAGGAGAAGTGAGATGGGAGAAGTAAGAAGGGGAGATGAACTATAAGGGACTGTGGGCTCTGAGAAACAAACTGAGGATTTTGGAGGGGAGGGTGTTGGGGGTTTGGGTGAGGCTGGTGTGGGAACTATGGAGGGCACATATTGCACATATTGCACTGGGTGTGGTGCATAAACAATGAATTTTGGAACACTGAAAAAAATTAAATTAAATTAAATTTAAAATTACCTTTTAAGGCACGAAAAAGAACAAATCACCACGAAATTCCACCAGCAAGAAATAGCCAACATTATCTCTTGGTGTACATCTTTCCAGATACCCCTGTGTGTAGACAGGGAGGTTGGAAGGATGGGAGACGATTAAGGTAGATAAACAGCTAGCTAACTAGAGATCCGACTTGACATGCTGATTCCAATAAAGCATTTACTTAATTTCACTAGAATGCAACCAAAGAATGATAAACCAAAGTGAGACTGGAGGAATTGCTCAAACTTAGATACGTTTTTTCTCCTCTGCCAGCAACGGGATTTCCTCCAATCTCTTTCCAGTAAGGCTAAGTAAAACCCTGCTGCCATCAATTAAGTTGGTGTCATTTTTTTCCCCCTTTTAACTTGTATCTTTCCACTTTTCAGGCAGTACTAATTAACCTCCTACAATGAGAGATGAAGCGATTCATACTTTGAATGAAGCGATGATACTTTGTCTCATTTCTTTTGCCTCCTGACTTTTGTTATGTTTATAATTTTAAACTTGAAATGATTGATAACACATTCTGTTCCACAACAGAAAGTGTTGCTGTTGTGCTGTTGTTTATTTCTGTGAAAATGGATTTAGTCCTCATTGCCAGTTCTTTTACCTGTAACTTCACCCTAGAGATGTGTGTGTGTTCAATAAATTCATATTGTAACTGAGTTAATCTTCCAGCGTATTTCCCAAAAGGGCTCATATAGTTCCCAAATTCTTTCATGTTTGAGAATGTCTTCAGTTTTAATATTCTTGAGTTACACTTTCCTTTACTTGGGACGTTTGGTCATTACTCTAGTTTGTTCTGGAAGAATATCAGTGTGGAGAAATCTGAGGCCAGTTGGATCCCACCTCTCCCTGCCTTCTTTGTGCCTGGACGATCTCACTCTCTACAGTTAATGTTGATCAGGGCATGTTCAGTGTCTCCATGTAAATTGTGTTTCTTTTTCTAGTGTATTAATTTCTTATGATGTGCAGATTTAGTATTTTTCTAGTAGAAAAAAAAAAACCTCGTGAAATTACATCTGTGAAACACTCTTCCATTTTGGGGGGACTGTTCTTATGAAGTATAAGTGACCTTTAACTGGGTCATCTTTGAAGTCCTTACTCATCATTATCACTTGTTGATTTATTCAGGTTCTCCTCTTCCTTTGCATTCACTGTGATGTTCTGAAGCCTTCTTTTTTGTCATTGTTTGATTTTCTTACTTGGGCCTAGTCTGTTCTTTGCTGATTTGCATTTATTTATTTGATCTGTAAGGATGTTGCTTTGGTCCCCCGATTGTTTCCTTAACCCGGCAATCTCCCTTTTCATCCTGGCATATTGCTTCGTTGTCTTGTTTTTGAGTCTTGTATAAATGACACCATACTGAGCTTTTTATTGTTCTTTTCAGACTGTGTTTCCTTTCCCTTTTGTGTTCTAGAATGCTTGCATAGTAAAAATGCCATTTCCCTGATTTTTCCTCATGCTTTGCATGGAAAGCTCGGTCCAGGCCTTCTCTTTGCTCCAAGCCAATGTGGAAAAGACAGTCTTTGATCATGTGGTTTCGTCTTGCTATTTTAGTTAAAGTAATTGGAGTCGATGTTTCTTTCCTGAATACTCCTCTGGTCTCTGGATATATGGGGCTATAGCTGCAGGCTGACCCAACATGGTTTGTCTTCTAGTGTCCCATCAAATATCCTGTATCAGGCCCACCATTCATCATTTAAATATGTTTCCCATGCATTCCACCATCTTAGCCCAAAGCTGGTCCCAGCGGCCCCTGCTCTTTCTGCACAAATCCTCTGTGCTTCACCACAGTCCCATTTTCAGTGCAGCCTCCACAATGCTCTTCTAACATTCGTTGTCAAAGCATGTCACTCCAAAAGCTCCCCTCTCACCCATTGTTCCAGTGCATCCTTGGCTCTTAGTGTGATGGCCCCTGGAACCGCTCCATCCTTTAGCTTGGTTGACTTGAGTCACACTGGTTTCCTACCTGAGCCTCAACTGGGCCAAGCCCACATCTTCCTCAAGATGTTCCAGGAGTGGCTCCCCCAGCTAGAACATTCTCCAAGTAGGCACACAGCTTCAGTCTTAGATCCAAGTCTTGGCTTATAGGACAGGATTTTAATGAGGTCTTCCTTAATTGTGCATTTTATACAGCAAGTGACAAGGCACAATCTACTCCCTTATTGTTATTATTATTATATTATTATTATTTTTTTTTTTCATAACACTAATGTAGGGCAGATACGTTTGTCTGGTTGTTTCCTGCTGTATTCAGTTCCAAGAAGAATGCTTGGCACAGAGTAGACACTCAATTATTTGTTGAATGGATGGATGGATGGATGGATATTGTATAGGGACTTGTCACCTCAAATATTTGTTTCTGACCTTTCCCATGGCCGTCATTTGCGCATGCTCACTCTTCCCACTCTTCTTCTCCAAATCAGAAGACATCTTTGAGGGACTGAGGATTAGGTACGTTTCTGGGGATTAGAATCTTCTATTCCTTTCCTTAGTGGCTACTTTTCAAGTTTATTTTATAAGGCTGTAGCTCCTTTCTCTTATTAAGTAGTTCCGGGGTAATTGTTAGCTTTTTGTTATTTTCTAATTTGTGTTTATTTTGGTAGGTACTGGGGAAGGAGATTCTGTGATCTTTTTTCTTTCTCTCGGTTTGATCCAGAAACTTACAAATATATAAATTTGTATGGAATTATGGGCCTTCTTGCACTATATTCCATGGTAATCACAGCAGTAGTGAAATTGGTATAAAACTTGATCTACAACATGGACACAACTCCTACAACAACCTTTCTCACTCTACTAGAACTTGGTATCTATTGTAAGTTGCCTTTCTGGTAGCAGCAACTTAATCTCAGCTTAATATTTAGTATCTCTTCCCTTTACCCAGATGATGCAACTAAGTGGTTTCTCTTTGTTTTTCAAATGAGGCATCACAGGGTGTTGAAATTTTGAGAGATGGAAGAGAAGGCATCTGTTCTGGGTCATTACCTCTCTTTGGTGCCATCAACAGAGCCATTCTGTTTTTCTCTGCTCTCCTATTGCAAGTCCCCACAAGTGCCCCTTGTTCTCACCAAGCCCTTCACATCTGTTGGCTCTTGGCTGCTCCTGGCTACATGATAAATATTTCCTCTGCTCCCGTACCGTACTAAGTGTCTAGGGACTTGCCACTTTCTCAGCTCCTATCTGGGAAAGAAGGTACTGTGTCCTTCGCTTTTGGGAACCCTAACTCTCTGGGGGACTGTCAGTACCAACCTCCCCTCCTCACCTGATACTCAGGATGGGCAGGGGGCTGCTTTTCAAGCACTCCTCTCTTCTCCATTCTTCCCCTACCCCAATGTCCTTACTTAATTTCAGGAGACAGGGAGAAGCGTACTTCTGTGTCCGTGTCTGGAGCCAATATCTAAACTTTGGGAGATGAAAACATTTTCTTCTTTTGTCGCCATTTCTCTCCCCTGAATCAGCTGATGCCACTATGTCTAACCACCAGAATGGAAGAAGGTCAGGGAAAGACCAGAAGTATCAGGAATACTGGAAAGACCACATTTATATATAAGAATATCATCTCTCAAGTGAATATCTAATTAACACCCAAGACTCAGTAGATGAGTTCTAGTCCTCTCAACACTCTGCAAAATCAATACTACTATTTCCATTTTACAGTTGGGAAACTCAAGGCTCAGTGAAATCTGAGAAACCCTGTGGAAATTTTGCTGGCAGGTGTGTGAGAAAATTTTATTTAACACGAGTATGAAGTCAGAGAAAAGTACACTTGTATGAAAAGAATCTGAAGGACCTGCTCTAATGGACACTCCACACAGGCTCCTACTTGCAGCTGAAATAAGATTCCAGGCTCTCGATGGATGTATTTTCTACACCTGGCTTAGTGACCTGCTGCAGAGACCTAATGTGTTCTCACTTTTGCCCGCAGAAGTGGGGCATGGTGGAGGCAGCATGGATGTTGACTGGAGACAAGATGGCTTTCATCTCATTGAATCTCAGTTTCCTCACATGAGCTGCATGGGTAAGCTTTCCTAGCTGGCAGAGATATGGTGAAGCTTCTGTGGGAAGATTGTTGGAATGGTGAAAGCATGTTTGTTCCTCTCCACAGAAGAGAGGATATGAGGAAGGAAGGCAGACATTATTCATCAGAGTGTGGCCCATTCAGGATGGACTCTCTTTTCCATATGCAGCCTCCACATGCAGCCTCCATGTAGGCAGAACAGGCCTCTCTCCACGAGGCTGCTCATGTCAGGTCTACTTTCCGGTTGGTGTCGGGTGGGAGAGGTAGGTTGGGCATCTCTGTCTTGGTAGAGGGATGGGTGAGTGGGTTCAGAGACTGCTATGGAGAACTAGCCATTCTGGAATATGAATGGCTCCGTGTCAGGCCTGAGCCTGAGCCACACCAACTACTGAATTTGGCTGAGAAATCCTGCTCTCTTTTGATAATGGTGTGCTTGTCCTTCTAGTAATAAGGCTCTGACTTTGCTTCCTGTTATGCCTTTTGTGTGTTGCAACCTGAGCAAGGATTCCTGGAGAGGAGAAGAACTAAATAGTGGGATGGAGTACCTAACAATAACATGCCCCAAAGCACTTGCTTAATATTAATTAATTAATATTAAGCTAACAGGCACAGAATGTTTATCTCTTAGAACACTTTGAATACATTACCTCATTTAATCCTCACAAAAACTCAATGAGACAAGTACTTTTATTATCTCATTTTATAATGAAGAAATAAAACACAAAGTAGGTAGTTTTCTTGCCCAAGTTTGTACAGATATCAAGCAGCAGAGCTGGGATTTAAACCTTGGCAGTCCAGAGCCTTTGAACGTAATCATCATGCTAGTCTTCATATGCATATACCCTAAGCCTGTTAGTTTCTTTTTAAATTTGTTCTTCTCTTGGGATGCATTTTGCATGTTTTTGAGCATAAGAATCAGCCCCTCTAATGGGTGGAGGATTTGGAGTTAGGAAACAGGATGAAGGGTGGAAGGGATGGAAAGTCATGAGGTGCCAAAAGTTTACAGTTGAAAGGAGAGGGTGGGTGAGGTAATTTTCCTTCCCAGCCCTGACTGCCTAGATCAAACCACCTGGGCCTCCAAGTGAGAAAGATAGAGCCTGCTGTTTGTGGGTTCGAGGGCAGACTATTGAAATGGGGCTTCACAGACCAGCCGGGGACACTCAGCAAGTAAAGGAGAGCTGCTGCTGAGGACAACCTACAGAAGCTGAGGTGTTGAATGAAAACTAGACTTGAGCTTTGAAAGATTCTGTGAAAAGGATTTACTAAAATAACCTTAAAGAGTAAAATTAAATAAGATAATATGTTGATGCCTTTTTTTTTTGTCTTATTCCATGGCAAGTTTTCAACCAGACTGTGTAGAGACAGAAACAGAGTACCATGAGCTTTAGTTATTGAACATTTTCTTTTTGGCCCTTTGAAGTAACAGCTGCTTGGAAATTGAAAGAGTTAAAGGTAAGAGTTAAAGGAAATTGAAAGAGTTAAAGGTAAGCTGGTTCAAAATGGCAGCTGGCTGGTGGTTCCCAAAGCTGAACCAATC
Source organism: Meles meles (assembly GCF_922984935.1). Taxonomy (NCBI): domain Eukaryota; kingdom Metazoa; phylum Chordata; class Mammalia; order Carnivora; family Mustelidae; genus Meles; species Meles meles. The sequence goes on along the minus strand of NC_060066.1, from coordinate 13,120,594 downwards.
AGCTCTTCTCATTAAAATGGTAGGTGAGACAGAATGTTAAGACTGGCAGTGCAACCTAATGACAATCTGGAACAATTCACAGTGCTTATGGGGCAGATGGATCTGGATTGAGGATTGCTTACCTTGGCTCCAGCATGTGACATACTTTTGCTCTCATTCATTAAGAAATTCCCTTCACTGGGCAGGCAGTTTCTTTACTCCCACCCTCTATGATCAGACTGAACCCTAAGCCTGGTGTAAACTAGAAATGGAACAGTCACTTCTTTCCCATTTTCAGGAGTTGTTCTCTTGAATAACATTGTTTTTCCTTTCTCGGGCTTCCTCTTCTCCCACTTCCCCAATCCGGCAGATTTTGGGAATCACAGCAAATTGCTTAACTGAAGTGACCACCGGGAGGTAAGCAACTGTAGCAAAGATCTGAAGAAGGTTGCTGAGGAATGAAGATGTGAGCTAGCTCTGTCAGGGAGGGGCTGGGCTATGCTCATTGTGTGTTGTCTCTGAGAACCAGAAACTGGGCTGAGGGCTGGGGAAGGGCAACCCTATTCACTGCATGGTGTCCCAGGTGACAGATGACTATTTAAGTGAGAGCAGACTGGGACCTGTGAATATAAATTGCAGATTGGAGAAGGGAATTTGATCACCAGGGCAGTGCACAGAGCAAATCTCTCTCTCCAACTCTAAAAAATTACAATAAACTGAACTTGTTCTGGAACAATTCACAGTAAATGAATTGAGTAAAATGAAAAATATCATCATCATCAACAACAAGGGGCCCATAAAAAATGTTGCAAAGAAAAGGAAAAAAAAAAAAAAGAAATAACATCATTAAGGCAAAAAAACACTGAGACAAATTTACGTCAGAATCTAGATCATCTCAGAAAACTGAATGGCACTCCCACAAATTTCAGTGAAGGTCCCTCTGAAAAAAAACAAAAACAAAACAGAATGTTTGATGGCAGGATTCAGAGGGGGAAAGGTGGAAAGTTGGGTGGGGAACAGTGATAGGAAAAGCAAGGAGAAGATATGCTCAGTGGCTGGAATTCCAACCCCATTAGAGGCAGGAAGAGCAGTATTGGTCCCCATGAAGCCCTGTCATTGGTGTTGAATATGTACTTGACAGACCCTTCTAAAATTTAGAGAAAGGAGAGTAAAAGGAGGAGATGAAAGGAGGATAGTGACAATAAAGGAGGTTCCTGAAACATGAGACAGAAAATGTAGAGCCATGTGACACAGGTAAGCGTTCCTAGGCTAAAAGAAGAGGAGGCTCATGGGAGATGGAAAGAACTGACCCTAATTTAAGAAAGCTCAAGGATCAGAGCCTCATATTTACATAGCCTGGTGAAAGTACCAGCCTGAAAGTATCAGCCTACTAAGAAAAATTCAAATAAATATTTGTATTTATTCCACAAATTTGAAAAATATCATATCCAGACATGAAACCATGGGTTGTATCTGATGATGAAAATTAACCTAACCATCATTGTCTTCTTCCCAATGCATCAAAAACCAGAAGTTGCATTTAGTAGCATCTATGGAGTTTGGAGAAGAAAAGGGTCTGACCCAGCAATTTTTGAGTTCTGGTTAGTACTCACATATGCAGGGAATAGAACTGTATCAGAGCATATACAAAGGAGACAAAAAAAATGTATTATCTTCAAAACCTCCTTGAAATGCTTCCTTAAGACATGTATGCAAACTGAATAATAAAATAATTAAAATCTCAGAACTAGATGGTCACCATATAGAAGAAGAAGCAGTGAGCAGTAATAGCAATTAAAGAAGATGTAAGCAAAAAAATCCACTACTGTGGATTTTTTAAAATTTTAATTTAATTTTTTTCAGTGTTCCAGAATTCATTGTTTATGCACCATACCCAGTGCATCATGCACTACAATACCCACTACTAGGCTCACCCAACCCCCTACCCACCCCTCCAAAACCCTCAGATTGTTTCTCAGAGTCCACAGTCTCTCATGGTTTGTCTCCCCCTCCGATTCCCCCCCAACTCACTTCTCCTCTCCTTCTCCCCATGTCCTCTTTGTTAGTCCTTATGCTCTACAAGTAAGTGAAACCACATGATACTTGACTCTCTCTGCTTGACTTATTTCACTGAGCATAATCTCCTCCAGTCCCATCCATGTTGATACAAAAGTTGGGTATTCATCCTTTCTGATGGAGGCATAATATTCCATTGTATATATGGACCATATCTTTTTCATCCTTTCATCTGTTGAAGGGCGTCTTGGCTCTTTCCACAGTTTGGCAATTGTGGTCATTGCTGCTACAAACACTGGGGTACAGGTGGCCTTTCTTTTCACTATATCTGTATCTTTGGGGTAAATACTCAGTAGTGCAATTTCAGGGTCATAGGGTAGCTATATTTTTAATTTCTTAAGGAATCTCCACACTGTTTTCCAAAGTGGCTGCACCAACTTGCATTCCCACCAACAGTGTAATAGGGTTCCCCTTTCTTCACCTCCTCTCCAACACTTCTTTCCTGTCTTGTTGATTTTGGCCATTCTAACTGGTGTAAGGTGGCATCTAAATGTGGTTTTGATTTGAATCTCCCTGATAGCTAATGATGATGAGCATTTTTTTTTTCGTGTGCACCACTATAGATTTAAAACTGAATGAAAGCCTGAAGTTCATTAAGGTAACAGCTTTTGTACTCTGTAAAATAATAGAGTCATAAAAATAATCTGGATCCCAAAATGTCAAGGAATTATTAAGAAAGACACTGAAGTCCATGAGATGAAGTATGGAGAAGAAAAATAGAGTGTTAAACACATTGTCTTACAAAGGACCTATACATTTTATCTTTGTAATGTGTCTACAGATTTTCCTTTTACTTGATTGCTAAAGAAATGGTAAAAGCGTGAGAAGATAACAGCAAATAAGAAATTCCTAAGATGAATTTGACCTGAAATTTAAACAATCTACATGGGTTCTAGGCTCTAAGGCATCATCTTTCTTTTTTTCTTCCATGTCTTTGGAAAAATGACACTGAGGAAGGCTAGAGTGGGAGTGGATCCCCACTGTGGCTACTGTCACTGGCAATTGTGAGCTCTGGCTGTACCCTATTTCTTGGAAAAAAGGAGGAAGTAAGGGAAGTCACCAGGGATGAACTCAAGCTTCTACATGGTTTTGCAGAGACATGAGGATGTTATGTCCTCTGTGAGACCCAAGAACATCATGGAATTCAAGATTCACTTATAGTTGGACAGTGGGGGTCTGCCCTTTTCTTCTGGAGGACAGCAGTGCGTCTGTGACCTTAAAAATATTGCTTTACCTTTCTTGACCTTTGCTTCCTCATCTAGAAAGCGGGGATAATAGGTTTATCTTAAAGGCCCTGTACGGGATTTAATAGGTGTACAAAACTACTAATGCATTAAAAGAAGCAGGAGGTGCTTAATTGATGCTGTGCTGTTACATTTCCAGCACTGGAAGGTTTCTGTCCATCTAAACTTGGAGGAAAAGAAAAAAATATGAGCTGTCAGTGGGCAAGTTATCTGGAGAGTTCCAGATGTATCTCTGGAAAGGAGAGGAGGAGCTACAAAGGACAGGGAGATCAAATCAAGGTGGAGATGCCAGGGTTGCCCTCTGTACGTTGCCCTAACAATCACTGTAGTTGGCAGATCTTTCTTCCCTGGGCACAATGATTCCAAACTGCCTATGAAATATGTTCAGAGAGAAAACTTTCCCCACTTGTATTTCCAGTGATGAGAGGTATTGCTGTTTGATTTGGTGACTATAACTCTCTTTCTTCAGGAAGGAAGCATTTCTTGCATTTATCCATTTGAAAACGGAATAGTGAGAAAGTCAGGTTATTTATAGCTATCTCTTCATTGGGTTGCATAAGATGAGTACTTCTTGGGAAGGTGGTACTTCCCTAACTTTGGCTCTTGCAATCTAGAAAGGGAAACTCCTTTGATGAATCAGTGACCAAGGCAGGGCTTGGCCAAATTTGATTTTTCAAAACACAGTTTTTGGTATCACATTCTTTAGGAAGTCTTCCTGAAGCTCCCCCAAAGCTAAGTCATTTCATATCAACTAGAGAGTATTCCCTCCTTTCTTCTACATTATCCCTGCATGGGAGAAGCCAGTCTGGGATCACACTCCCTAGACTTTTGTCCACAGGGTTCAGGGTTGGATCCTGCCAAGGAAAGGTGCTCATATGGTGTTTTGAAGTCCAAGGAGAAGGAGAGGTCCTTATTCCCAGCAACAGGTGTTAGGGGGCAGGTGTTAGTGATATGGCATGTTCCCGGTGGCTTCCTTTCACCCATACTCTTGAGAATTATCCACTTCAGCACTAATTCCTAGATTCTAGGGGTAGCAGCTTCCTGGATGTCAGCCCCTGCAGATTTCCCTATTCACATGTCTATAATGCATGCCATAATTGTTCAAACCTTTAATTCTATGTATTAAGTCCCTTTCTGCTTAAAATACTCAGGAAGATTGTTTTCCTTTCGAAACTTGAAACACCCAGGCAGAGTAAACACTCTGTCCTTGACAGTCTTCTAGTACCATGTTCCTGTTATTGGCTAAATCATTAGCTCAGAGGTGGAACCCAGAGACTGTGAAATTAAGCAGAAACTTTCACAGTTTCTTCAACTGCCAAGAGAAGCCAGAAGCTCTAAAACACACACACACACACACACACACACACACACACACACACACACACCTGAGACCAAATTAAGAGCCTCTGCAACTAACTCTGACATGCATTAGGAGGTTCTCAGCAGCACCCATAGGATGAACACATTGAACCAAAGGGGACTGAAACCATGAAATCAATAGTAGGAAAGCCATAGACTCTGATGAGTCATTTTGGTATCACAGGGTTAACCGCGCAGAATCCTGTGACTTTTAGTTATTGGCCTCTTAGAGTCATTAGTCTTTCTTCTTTGTTTAGGATCTAAAAAATTATCTACTAGTGGAAAACCAATTAAGTCTCCCCACCGCCTGCCACTTGACAACCACATTCTGGTTTTGTAGAACTCCACATCAGTGTCTTGTCTGAAGAAGGGTGGAAGGAATTTGGTAAAAGGCCATCCTCAGATTGCTGAAGAAAATTAGGTCTTCCTTCTTTCAGCAACCTTGCCAATGTCTACTGCTTCATCTTGAAGATCTGGAGAGGAAAGTTACATGTGTCAATCATTTCCTGGTAAAATACCACATATACCTAAAGTTTTTCTGTAAAAACATAGATCATAAATATTTTTTGGCTTTGTGGGGCATACAAAATCTCTGTCCTAACTCCTCCACTTTGCCACTGAACAGAAAGCAGCCACAGACGATATGTAAATAAATGAATGTGGCTGTATTCCAATAAGCCTTTATTTACAAAATCAGAAGACTAGACAGAGTTGGCCCAGGAGCTGCAGTTTACCAGCCTCTGCTCTAAACCAGCTCAACATGGCTAAACTACTTCCTTCTTTTTGCCCAAGAATCTTCTGCCTCTCATTTACCTTGTTTTTTTTTTTTTTAAGATTTTATTTATTTATTTGACAGACTGAGATCACAAGCAGGCAAAGAGGCAGGCAGAGAGAGAGAGAAAGGGAGAAGCAGGCTCCTTGCTGAGCAGAGAGCCCGATATGGGGCTCGATCCCAGGACCCTGGGATCATGACCTGAGCTGAAGGCAGAGGCTTTAACCCACTGAGCCACCCAGGCGCCCCTCATTTACCTTGTTTTTTAACCTTAGGAGTTGACCTTGAGAAAAAGCAAAGCTGGTGTGAAAGTTTAACAATCATGTACACTTGAAGGAGAAAGTTAACATTTATTCAATGCCTACCAGTAAGAGCTGCCCGTGGTAAGTATTATGGCCCTCATAGAAGAGGAAGTGCTGATACAGAGAGGTTAAATAATTGCCTAAACTCTCATGGCTGAAAGTGGTGGACACAGGATTTGTACACAGCTCTGTCTGGCTTTGGGCTGTATTTCTAAGAGATCTTACAGTGGCTACCTCAAGACAACCAGACTGTCTGTATGCCCCTGCACAATAACTCACCCAAAGACAACAAATCCTTGACTATAAAAACTAATTAAGAGATAGGGCTCAAGTGGAAGATTGTGACATAGCCATCACCTCTGAAAATTTCCTCAGGGAGGTGGTTGGGTTATTTATGGGGTGACTGTTGCAGAATGGAGTAAAGGATGAGCAATAATGCAAACACAGTGATGAGGAAGAGATGTGACCCTGTGGCAAAGCATACACTTGCATCTGCTCATTCTATTATATTGTGCAATCTTTGCAAACATCCTCTCCATGAAGCACTGCAGGGGACAAAAAGATGGGGGGGAAAAGTGTCTTCCTCCAAGACTGGTTTAGCCTCAAAGTTGAATAAATACGAGTGAAGAACAGAGGAATGAACAGTGCATGCAGGCATGGGGAGACAGAGAGACTGACGAAGCAGGCATGTTCAGGGAGCTGACGGTAATCAGGTCTCTGCCACAAACCTGGCTGCATGCTATCCAAGTTCCATCACCTGCATGGTGATGATCATTCTGTAGAATGAGGCATTTGGGCTGAATAGTTTCTGAGTCCCTTTAAGCTCAGAGGTTCAGATTTTGTATCTGAATTGAGAGTGAGTGAGAGATGAGATTTGTTCCTACCCACAAAGCTCCTTCCCCCTGCTTGTCCCACTTCCAGAATTAGAGCTCACATAGGCGTCATGCAAGATCCTTCCTACAAACATTCACTCAGGCAATGCATACTTCCACACAGAATTGCAATTCTCACTTTACTCCTGCCAGCCATGTTCTTTAATGGAGGAGGATTCCTTGATACTGGTCATTCAGGCTCCTTGTTAAGCCTCTTACCCACAAAGGCTGAGTATCTGAGCATAAGGACCGAACTGGAGTGGTGTGCAGAGCCGGCTTTGTTGGCACCTGTTCCCCTGCAGAAGCCATGGGCATGCTATTCCTCTGTGCACAGCATTGGCTACTCGCCCTGCATTCTGGATTTTACTCTTCCTTGCTGCTTTTCTCCTATTTTGAAGATAATTTTTAAAGATCTTATTACAAGTACAATACACAGTCCTTACGGAAAGATGAAAAAATTTAAATAAGCACAAAGTAGATACATTTACATATGAAACTATGACTTAACGCAAATCACTATCAATTCACTGGTTATACAACCTTTTGAAATTTTCCCGCAAATACTGTAACATGTTCTTTCTCCTTCCCTTCCTTTCCCTTCCCTTCTCTTCCCTTCCCTTCCCTTTCCTTTCCATCTTTTCCTTCTCCATTTTAACCATTTTTAACTGTACAATTCAGTTGTGTTAAGTATATTTACATTGTCGTGCAAGTATTTTCTGGAACTCTTTATCTTACAGAATGGAAATTCTGTTCTCATTGAGCAATAACTCCTTATTTCCCCTCCTCCAGCCCCTGGCAATACCTGTCTACTTCATCTCCGTGAATTGGATGACTCTAGGTACCTCATCTAAGTGGAATCATGTAGTATTTGTCTCTCTGTGATTGGCTTATTTCACTGAGCATAATATCCTTGGATTCAATCATGCTATAGCACATATCAAAATTCCCATCCTTTTTAAGGCCAAATAATATTCCCTTATGTGTCTATAGCACTTTCACCCATTGATAGGCCCTTGGGTTACTGCTACCTTTTAGTTATTGGGAATAATGCTGCTGTAAACATAGGTGTGGACCAGTATCTCTTTGATATACTGCTTTCAGGTCTTTGGAGTATGAAGTGGAATTGTTAGATCATATGGTAATTCTATTTTTATATATTTGAGGAACCCTTGTCCTGTTTTCCTTGGCAGTTGTGTATTTTACATTCTCACCAGCAGTTCCAGTTTCTATCCTCACTATCACTTTTTATCTTCTCTGTTTAGTTTGTATGTGTGTGTGTGTGTGTGTGTGTTTAATAGTGGCCACTGACAGTGAGTGTGAGGTGGTTCTCCATTTCTTTTCATAATAGTAAGGAAAGGATTCACACCCTTTTGAAACCTGCATTTTCCTTTTGAATGCCATAAACATTTTTTAGCCATCAAGTATCCATGTGTAATATAGTTTCTATTGGCTGCTTAGTTTTCTGCTCCTTCACTCACTTGCTTACTGTACAACTCTGGCCACATTGTTTGACCTTCCCTTGCCTCAGTTTCTACAGTTGTAAAATGGGGTGATACATACCTTGAGAGTCATTAAGAGAATGTTATGAGGGTTAAATGAAGTAATTACATGGAAAAAAAAAAAACAACCTAGAGTGGTTACTGGCATATTGTCAGCAATTGATCAATGTTAGCTATCATTACCGATACTTTTATGATTATTTACCCACTACGTGGACGGATGAATAAGCAATTCCTTACTGACCTTCAGATGGTCCTGATTTTTCACTTTATAAAAAAGACGTGAACATTAACTACATGGCTGGAGTCATTTCTTTTTTTAAGAGCCATCCGAACAAGTCCCCTTTCTCAGGTATTTGTTGACAGTAGCGGGGAACTCCATCCCCACTGAGATGATGTCTATTCCTAGATTCTCCAGAACAGCTTTTGGTCATGTAGAGCAGTGTCCCCCTGGAATACACTGCTCTGGCCTTGGTTTTTAAACACGCCATCTCATAATTCATTGCCAAGGTATCTCACCCGCAGATCTGTGGACCTGAAGGTTTTCTGGGGGCTCAGCACAATGATGCATGGCCTGGAGAAATCTTAGTCAAATATTTACATGGAGGAATGTGGCATTTCCTACCCTAGTGCTCTGATTACCATCAGAGTCTTATCTTTCCCCATAAAAGGAAGTGTGGACATGTATTAAGTTGTCAACACAAGAAAAATATAAGGTCGAAAATAGAGGGTCTGGGAGACTTCCCAATGCTCTTCTATGTAATCTCATCTGAGAGTAAGAGGGAGATTCTCCTGGAAGCGGGGCTTGGGCTTTCTGAGGCTGGGAGGCTTATGAGGTCAGGTATACTCTCATGGGTAGCATTAAATCCAGGGTTGTTTGAGTGGTCAAGACCCTGTGTGCATTGTCCCCAGAAAGGGAAGGGGACAGCTGATGGACAGGACAGACCTTCATCTCAAGGATCTCTGTGATAGAAACACACATCAGAGGATCCTCCTCTGAAATGAAGCCCAGTGCTACATGGGGAGAGAATGCGCTAACAGGTCAGGCAGAGCTAGACTGAAATTCTGCCTGTAACACCATGAACTTCCATCACTAAGCAGGTCATGAAACATCCCTGAGCCCTAGTCTTCTTGTCTGTAAGCTAGAGGCCACATAACTCACACACGTGCTTCATGTGAAGATGAAATGAGGAGTATGTGTAGAGTTCCAAGGTGATGGTTTGCTATATGAGATAAAGAGTGACCATGCCAAGTTGATAAATTCCCACTAAATGAAGAGAAGTTGGATGTTTTTGAAACTTGGGCACTCTGTAAATGAATAAATGCCTGAATTTTGGTATTTTCTAAAAATATTGAAAATAGGACCTCTAGGAGTTGCAAGACTCTTCGCTGGAAAGTACTAACCCAGACCAAGGTCTTCGTACACAACCTTTTCTCTGAAAGGACTCATCCCAGCCCAAACTTAAGTCATCATTGTGTTTCCCCTGTGGGGTTTCAGAGAAACTCAGAATAATTTATTCATCCATCCATTCATTCCACCACCAGGTACTGGGTGCTCCCTGTGGTCTGGAAGCTGCTGCAGGCACTGAGGATCCTGGGTTGAAGGGGAACTTGTCCCCACCTTTTGGTTGATTAGGGTAGTCCTGGTCTAGTGGAAGAGAAAGACCTCTAAACTGACCATTTCATGTCCTAAATTGAAAATTACAACCTGAGCAATAGGCTGTGAGAAAGGTACACCCAGAGGCAGCAGGCAATATGATTTTAGAATTGGAGGGAAACTTTGAAGCTGGCCAGTCCTAACCCAATTGATGCGTGGAGTCTGCAGCCATGGTCTTTTAGTACTGGCCTCATCATCTGCAGTCTCATGGAGTTCACAGCCCACCTCCACTCCCAGTCCTGGGCAGCCTTTGGACAGATCTGACAGTTTGAAAGTTTTTCCTTGCACTGAGCCAGTATTTGTTTCCTGATAACTGCCAAACAGCTCCTTGGAGTTAACCCCATTCTTCTCGTGCATGACAACCCTTCAGATACTGGAAATCAGCTTTCAGGTGACAGATAAGCAGGGGTAATCTTAGCCTCACATTACACATGGGAATACTGGAGAGTTCTGGGATCCAACCGACTTCAGGGAGGAATGCTGACACTGAGTGCTGGTGAGGCTGTCCCTTTTTGGAGTCATTTGGATTTTAACTGCTAGCTTTACTAATTTCATTGGAATCTATAAAGCACTTTGGCATTCATTATATTGCAGTGTCTTCACATCGACCTGATGAGACAGTCCAGAATGATTTATTATTTCTCTTTTGTTCGTAAATAAAACAAGACTCCAAGGAGTGGCGTGCCCAAGGTTATACTGATGACATCTGGCAAAGCTGGGACCTAAATCCTGAGACCCTGGATGTACAGCAAATTCCATGCTGCTGTCATTCTTCCTTCCATGCTGGTTGTCTTACATCCAGTCAGTCCGTCCCATAACTATTTTATGATCTCCCCCTTGGATTTTTGTTCTTGAAATATCGACTACATTGTGTCACTCCCTTTATCAGGAGTTCTCAGCAATTTCTCTTGCAGGATAGGATTAACCTTCAAGTCCTTATAACGACATTCAATGCTCTCAAAGTTGTGTACCTGCAGAGAGTTTCAAAGATAGTGGAGAGGATGGGTGACATATAAATGAACACCCCACAGTGATTGTTCACGGAGAAATATATGTACAGGGTATTTTGAGAGCACAGAGGAATAGTGTGAGGGTCACCTGAGGCTTCTGGGTTCGGAGATGCTTGAGATGGAATTTAAAGATGGAGCATGCCACTAGGTGAACAAGTTCATAAGAACCTAGAGGAGAGAAACAGCTTGGTGACTCAGTGTGCAGGAAACCACAAGTAGCTTGGTGTTGCTGGCTGGCTAGGTAGAAGATACCACTTAGAGAAGGATGAGGGAACATGGGACGCAGGGTCAGGTTCTGTATACTGGCAAAGTAAGGGGTTTGGACTTTATCCTGAATCTCTGATGAGCCAAATAGGATTTGAAGCAGGCTAGTGGAGATTGCATTTGGGATTTACATTTGAGGACTGGCCTCTGTAGCGAGGAAGGTGGACTGAAGTCAGAGGCTCTGGTGGGTGAGTGGGAGCCAGTCTGGTTAAAGGGGAGGTAAAGAACCTGTTGCCACGATCCAGGGACAGAGGATAAAGGGCCATGACAGTTGTCATAGTAAGAGGAAGGATTTTCACACATTTTTAAGAAAGAAGTAGAAAATCTGATGGCTGGGTGGTTGTGGAGATAAAGGAGTGGGAGGACTCAGGCTGCTAATAAGTTCTCAGGAACTTCCGGATTGGGAGGGAGATAATGGTCTTTCTGATCATCATTGCTGCACCCATATCTAGACTGCAGGGAGGGGGTGCAGAAAGGATGTATGCAGTGCTTAGTGTGGCACATTGCTTTACTTAGGCTTATGCTCCTTCTCATCTTGGTGTGGTAGCTAGAATGCTGGTTGGTCACTGACACTTGGTCCCTCTTCTTCCTGAGTATCCTCTGAAGCCTATTGCCTATAGTCAGGTGTAATCATGAGATGGGGGCTAGCAAGAGAAATGATATGCCAGGCCTGATTTATACACACACCTCTACATTTTGTCCTTCCTGTCTCTCTGATGCAGAAGAACACCGTAGAGGCCTGACAGGGAGGGAAGACCCCTGCATGGCCTTGTGGAAGCGAGTTGGCTACCACATTACATATGAGCAAGGAATTAAATCAATTTTTATCACATTTGAGCCATAATGCACAGGGGTTGTTTGTTACAGAAGTTAGCTTAGCTTAACCAAGACACCTTTCCTGTTTCCAATCTCACCTGCACAGGTAAGGTGGTGTCTCACCTGCACAGTTAAGGTGGCGTCTGGTACATAACTATTAATGCCCATTGCTGTAGTCGATAGATTTGTGTACCTTACCCCCACATTTAATCCTATAATTGCTCTGAAAATTTGAAACACTCCTGATTTTCAGAAGAAAAAAACTGAAGTGGACTGGTTTCCTTCAGGTCTTACCACGTGCCCCTGGATACGAGTACATGAGACTGGGCAGTACATGTGGTTTCTTTCTTTTCCTTTTTTAAACTGTATTTGCATCATATCGTTCCCCAACTTTATTGAGATAGACTTGACGTATAACACGGTGTAAGTTCAAGGCATTCAAGGGGATGATTTGACATGCATATATATTGAGAAAAGATTACCACAATAGGGTTACTGAATACCCCCCTCACCTCGCATGGTTTTTGTGCGAGTGTACATGTGTGTGGTGAGAACTTTTAAGATTACTGTCTTAGCGACTTTCATGTATACAGTGTAGTATACTTAACTACGGTCACCATGTTGTGCGTTAGACCCCAGATCATCCTCATCTTACCTCTCAAAGTTTGCACCCTCTGAACACCTAGCATTTCAAAGGAAATAATTTATCCTGAGTTCTTTTATAGTACTTAGAAGTAGGATGACGATCAAGAAGGAAAATAAGGAGGAAAGGAAGAGAAGGAGAAGGAACAGTTGGTCCGCTGATCTCTGCATTTGTTTGGGCGTCACTTCCATAAATAGCAATCCACCGGCTGGCATGTGCATCGGGCTGAACACGGGCTTCACGGTGACTAAAACCACCACCAGTTAGTGCATCTGGATGCAGTGCTGTGGTCCCACTGGCTCGGGCCTCATATCCTTTCCTTCCCCTTTAGGTCTCTGTGCTTTGGCTACCTGGTCTTCTTTCAGTTCCTCAAACAAGACATGCTCCTTCTTACTCCCATGACTTTGCAAGCTCTGGTTTCTTTCCCTGGGAGTATCATTCCCCTCCATTCAAGTGGCTAACTTATATTCATCCTTCTGTCTTCTCCTTAAACATCATTTTCTCAGGCAGGGAAGTCCTCCTTGACCCCCAAACTAGGGTATGTCCCCTGATACTCTCTGATGACATTCTAGGCTTCTCTGTGTCAGAGAATATATATAACCAGAGTTTGATTATATAACCACTCCTACAGATTAGGGCTTGTCCATTATTTTTCAGTGACAATCAGTTCCAGGTGGTTTGCTCTATCCTCAGAACCTAGCAGAGTATCTGGCCATAGTGTTCACTCCATAAACAGTAAGTGAGGATAAAAAGGAGAAATTTTTCTTAGTGAAATAAACGAACAAACAAACAAGCAAAGTTGAAGTCTGCTTTTCCAAAGGGCTTTCTGGGAAACATACTACTTGAAATTCTGAAATGAATCAGGCTACTTGGTAACTTGATACTGACTTAAATCTAAACCAAGCATGGTGCTGTCCCATTTTACAAGTGAAGAGTCAGAGCAGGCAAATGGCTGCTGCAGATTGCCCTGGTTGTGAGTCAACGGTGAGGGCATCTGCCCCTGCTTGCTCTCGGGTACTTTTTGCTGGATGTCGACATGGTGATGACTTGGCAGCCATATGGCTATGAGCCCTTGTCCTAAAGGAAAAGGGAACAACATTGGACTCATGGCTATCTCAGCTGCTGTAGGAGCTATGTAACCTTGGGCAACTCTAAGCTTCAGTTTCCTAACTTGTGAAATGGAGAGAATATTATCTCTCTAGAACCTATTTGTAGAGTTGTTTGCAAGATTCAAATGTGTTAATGTTGGTAGAAGTGCTTTCCAGAGAGACGGGCACTAAGCAGGTGCTCGAAAAATGTTAACTGGCATCTCGTGCTTTTCCAGGATGAGGGTTTATTTCAAACTTTTGGAATATGTCTCATTTGAACTAGTGAGTCAGCCACTCCATTAGTAAAGAAAAAGAGTACCTCATCTTTTGCTGGTGGATGAAAAGGTTTATTTAGTTCCTGGCCCACTGACAGAAACCTGAAGACAACGATTTGACTCTTAAATTATGAACATGCACCTTCCTCCCAGTGGGAGAGGTTGAGCAAAGATCAGTGCCCTCCTGGGGCCACATTGAATGAAGCCACTCTTTCAAAGAGGCTGTGGGTGGCTTGTTCATCCTTAGCAGATAAGACGTTGTTAAAGTTTGTTTCTGTAGAAAAAACTTTTTTTTTTAAATTTTATTTTTAAGTACACCCAACGTGGGGCTCTAACTTACAACCTGGAGATCAAGAGTCACACACTCCTCTGATGGAGCCAGCCAGGCGCTCCAGGATATGACATTTTTTGAGCACCTTCTATGCCAAGCACACTGTTAAACACGTCTCACATGCTATTTTGTTTACTCATCTTATTTCTATTTTCATGATGAGAAGATTCAAGTTCAAGGTTGCACAATATGATGCAAATACAGTTTAAAAAAGAAAAAGAAAGAAACCACATGTACTGCCCAGCCTCATGTACTTGGATCCAGGGGCACGTGGTAAGACCTGAAGGAAACCAGTCCACTTGAATCTTGCAAGCTGGTGACCAGAAAGCTGGTATCTGAACCCAAGTCTTGTCTGAAGCCAAATCCCCATGCACCTCCAAACATATTATATTCTCCCCCTAGGGAAACACGTTCCATGGGAGTGAAGATCAAAAGTATAGATCAGAAAACTCAGTCCAGTTCTATTATTAATGATACTATGAATATTTATTATTAATAATTATTATCATTATTGCCTGATATCTTCAGAAAGCACTAGTTTCCTTTGGAATGTAGAACTTTCCATTTCCTTTTATAGAAGCCCACTGTTTCTGATTTTCTCTTTCTCTATTTGAAGGTGCATGAAACCCCCTGGTCAGAGAGGCTGTTTGGGGGAGTGGGGAAAGCACTGAACTGGGGACTGTTTCTAACCCCCAGTCTCTCCTTTGCATCTTGGGGAATTCATTCAGCACCTCCGAGTCTCATTTTTCTTATGTGTGAAGTGAGGGCAATGATGCTGTTTACTTGCCTACATTTATGGATTTTGTGAGACTCTATTGAGGTAATTGCTGTGCAATGTCCTGCGGAAGGTTCCCTTTCTTATTCTGATGCAGGGTTACCCCTGTGCTCCCACAAGCTCCATGCCTCCATACCTGAAGCAAATTTATGGCTAGTGGATGTAACAGCAAACTCTCTCTTGCTATGATTTACATGCATTCTGAAGTGTTTCATTTTTTTCATAGAGGAATGTGTTCCAATTGGAGGATTCTATTTTGAGGTTGTAGACTCAAGGCGCCACTAAACAGATTCATCTGCTTTCATTGACATAAAGTGGATCTTCCATTTGTGGACGGCCTTGCTGCCCAAACCCTACCAGCTACTGCAGCCCATGGCTTTATCTGGCGAGCCTTCTCACTGTCAGAACCAAAGCCAAACGTTGCAGGGACTAATGGTTTCACTGAGACAGTCATTTCTGTGACCAGAGAAGACTCCTCTGGGACTTTCTGTCACTCTCGAGACCCTTGATGGAATTACAACCGCTTACTTCATTTTTGCTCTCCTTTATTATTTGAATAAGCTCTATGCCTAGTTCTCTATGCCTTATCTGAGGAGACAGAACCAGCCATGAATGAGTCATACAGTCTACTCAATTACATTTCCACAATTTTATTAGGATGGCTGGGTAGATTAGCTTTGTTAAACATGGAATAACTGTTTTGAGTATTCATCAGAGTCTCCCACATTTCCTAGAATGATTTTGTAATTTTTACTGACGCATCTGCGGAAGGATAGCAGGTGACATGGGTGGCTGGGTCACGATTCTGTCAGTCCCAGGGGTAACTTTGAGCAGAGCCAAAAATCCTTTGGTTTTGGTCGGTGGTATGGTCAAAGTATTGTGGAAGTTAGGAGGTGCCAAGAGGAGGTGCCAAGAGAGAGGGGAAATCTCCCGAGGAGGATATTTGAGAGTTGGGCTTTAAATTATGGACTTGATTTCACCAGGCAGATAGAAGCAAGGGCAAGGGGCATTTTCCACAGGGAAAGCTGACTGAACAGAGCGACTCAAAGGGAAAGTTGATAATGTTTCAGGCATATATTTAAACACTTTTTAAAAGACTATATTTATTTATTTTAGAAAGAGAGAGAGTGTGAGAATGCTTTGAATGGGGGAAGATGTAGGGGAGAGGGAGAGAGAATCTCAAGCAGACTCCCCCTAAGTGGCGCCTGTCATGGGGCTCGATCTCACAACCTTGAGATCAGGCACGACCTGAACTGAAACTGTGAGTTAGGCTTTCAACCAACTGAGACATCTGGGGGACCCATGTTTTCAGTGTATCTTAGACTGTGGTGAGAAGGAAGGCTGTGCTAGAGAGATAGGAGGTTAAGGCCAGGTCATAAAAGGCCTCAAGGACCAAAATTAGTGGTTGCACTGGGCAATGGGTAACTCTCAAAGATTGCTGAGCATTGGTAGGTGGAGAGGGAACGCGATTTGAATATTTCTCATTAAGCAGCAAATTTCCAACCTAAGGTTTTCAAAGTAACTCAGCAAATACCTTACCACCTATCCAAAGAGATGGGTTATCACACGTTAGCCCCATGTGATAAGTGCACCACCTTAGATATCTCCATTTAGCAGATCGAAAGGCTGAAGCTTGATGAGAGTAAATGCTCAAAGATACACTACACAAAGAATATGGAAGTTAAAAATAATATTTCAATATCATGCCTCATATTTCTGCTTGATAGGAACCTGTTGAACGCTTACAGACTTCAGTGAAAGGGTAGGTAACATTTGCTCTGATGCAATATAAGGGTTTAGATGCTCCTATAAGATTCTGAAATGGAAAGAGACCAACACTACATCAGTACAATTCAGAGTCATTAATACTTGCAGAGATATTATTTGTCCTTTTAATCATTTCTTAATCAGAACCAATGTATCATTATTATCACTGGCTCTCAGCCAGACAGGAACTTGTCCAAAGAATGCTGTGCAACTAGAAATTTTATACCAATTTCTATGTTGGCTTTGATAATCTAGAGTTTAGCCACTGATGTTAATGCCATGGTGGAGACCCGAAGGCAGAAGACATATTAGAAATTTACGAATATCTTTGTGGGGCACCTGAGTGGCTCAGTTGGTTAAATGACTGCCTTCAGGTCATGATACCAGGGTCCCTGCTCAGTTGGGGTCTGCTTCTCCCTCTGCCTGCCCCTCCCCTTCCCTCCTCTCCCCCTGCTCCTGTGCTCTCTCTCAGTCAAATAAATAAATAAACTCTAAAAAAAAAAAAAAAAGAAATTTACAAATAAACCTTCAGAGTGGATGATACTTTTACAGAGACTCGAAGATAAACCCAGGGAATTCCAGTTTAACAAGGGTTTCAATGTTGCATCTCTGGCCTGCAAAGGGTAAGACTGTGAGAGAACAAGATACTTATCTCCTGAGTTGTATTTCTAATCATTATAAAAACGAAACGAAAGCTATGCTTTTGGGCATAGCTGGGAGTACTCACTCTGCAACTCGTGAGTTAAACCTTGGGAAGTCACTTACATATCCTGAATGTCAGTTTTCATAGCGTTACGGTGTATTTAATACCTTCTTCCTTGTAAGGTGAATTTAATTTCCTCTTCCATGTCATGAGAATGCATTTTATACACATGCATCCAGAGTGGGTCCTGATGATAAGCACTGCTTAAAAAATTATGTGAATCTGGGATTGGTTCTCCTGAAGTCCTAGACGTTTTGTTCTTTGTACAAACAAACAAACAAAGTACAAACAAAGTAGAATCTTTGTAAGATTCTACTCTCATGACTCTAAACTTCTCTTTAGTCCTAGTTTCCCATCCCATTCCCAGCTTGTGGCATTGTTTCAAGAAAATTTTCTTAACCCCTGAAGAATTTCTGTGTCCCCCCTTCCCTGTATGGGATACCTACTTACTGTATCTCCAGCTTCTGGAACTACTGCGTCTGGGATCTAGGTTGAAGCCAAAGGCAAGTATCCTTCAAGGCATCTGATATAAAAATAAATACATCATTGAGACCAGGAGGAAGATCACATTTTGGGACTCCCCAGAAGTTACTTTATTCCAAGATATAAATGACATCTTAAAATATATAAAAACACACTGATGAAAAACTGGGCTAAAGATAGAACTTACTTAAAAATATATTTCTTTAATTCATATAAAACAAGCAATTGTATGTTTATGGCAAAAGCACTAAGAATTTGTAGAAAAAAAGTCAAATTCTAAAATATCACGTTTCTTTTCAAACTGTGTTGATGCACTTCCAACATCTTGGGGTTTCCACGGGTGCAGTGTCTTCGGCTCTTGACATTAACACCTCCTCTCCTTTTTTTTTTTTCTTTTCTTTTCTTTTATTTATTTCACAGAGAGAAATCACAACTAGGTAGAGAGGCAGGCAGAGAGAGAGGAGGAAGCAGGCTCCCTGCCGAGCAGAGAGCCCCATGCGGGGCTTGATCCCAGGACTCTGGGATCATGACCTGAGCTGAAGGCAGAGGCTTTAACCCACTGAGCCACCCAGGCGCCCCTCCTCTCCTTTTCTTATCCACAGCCACACCCTCATGCTCTGGATGGCTCAGAGATTCCAAGCAGTTTTCCAGTTACTGCGCTGACTGAACAGACTAGAATGTACTACCTCTGATAACAACAGAAGACTCTCAAAGCCACAGAGGCAGGCAGCCCCAGGAGCAAACCCTTGATCTACTACTTTCTGTTCAAAGAGATATTGTACAAGTTAATTAGCCTTGGTCATTAGTCGGATTTTCTTGGTAAGTGAGTCTGAGAATCTGAGATTTGTGTGGAGTAGCTAGCTGGGGAGCAGGCTCAGGAACAACATCTGTGATGGGCAGAAGGAGGAGCTGGACCATGATACAGGTTCAGTGGAGACCTCTGGCAATCCTACAGGGAACCCTGGAGCTGGCTGCCTCTTCCGTGTTGTCCCAGGAGAGGACAAGTGATGGGCTTTTATGCATCTGTGTTGACCAGTCAGAGATGCAGGCTGCCTTCAGAGAAAGGACGTGAGATGAAAGCTCTGTTTGGCTGAATCTGGGGGGTAGTAGTCAGAGCTCCTGGGAGCCATGGAACGAGTGCCTTCATCCTAAGGGGCAGCCCGACAGCCTGCCATACTTTCATCTACCTGCTTACCATAGTACGGGATCAAGGAAGTTTACTTGGCCTCTTGACCTAAAATTGAAACCCCTTAATCTCATATCCCCTTTACCCCATCTTACTTATATCCATAGTATTTATCATGAGCTGCCATGTAGTTTTTATTAATTTGTCTATTGTCTTTCTGTAACTGCTCTGGAACCAACTCTAAGCTACTGGAGAGCAAGGACTTTGTTTTGTTCATGACTCTATGCCCAGTCCCAACTGAGGTTGGCACAGAGTGAATTCTCAATAAATATTTGTTGAGTGGAATAAATGAATGAGTAAATACAGCACATGTTGAGTGTTCACTATATGGGAAGCACTCAAGTTCCAACCACTTGCAGTAACTCATATAATATTTACAACTCTCTAGGGGAGGTCATATCGCTTTGGAGATGAAGAAACTGAGGCAGAAAAAGTTTAGTTACCTTGCCAAGGTCATGGAGCTTAGAAGTGTCATATTCAGGAACAGAAACAGGTAATGGGACCCATATTCTAAAGCTATGCCCCCTCCTTCCTCTCTAACAAATCTGGTTATTTCTTCCCTTCCTCTTGTCTTCTTTTTGCTGTCTCTGGGAATATATGTGTTGTAATCACATTGCTGCATGATCCAGTTATTTTGGTGGAATCTTTGATGTTTTGTACATTCAGACCCAGAGGGGAGAGCTTAGCTAAGTTCAAACTCCTGCCCTGTCTTCCCATTTTCTCAGTACTAGCCCGAGGACCTGATCAGTGTTGTTTTTTCCCACAGCTGTTGACAAATGCAGAGGCTACTGTGGGCTATGAGGCTCTTCTGCATGCATTATGTCATTGGATTAGCCCGACAGCCCAGGGATATGTGCAGTACAAAAGCGGCCACGCGGAGAGGAGAAGGGAGTTGAGGGAAATCGGAAGGGGAGGTGAACCATGAGAGACTATGGACTCTGAAAAACAACCTGAGGGTTTTGAAGGGGCGGGGGGTGGGAGTTGGGGGAACCAGGTGGTGGGTATTAGGGAGGGCACATATTGCATGGAGCACTGGGTGTGGTGCAAAAACAATGAATACTGTTATGCTAAAAAGAAATTTAAAAAAAAGCGGCCACGTGCAGTTTACAGGTGAGAAAACAGAGGTGAGCCTCTGCTATGAGCAGGTTATGAGGAGCTATTTGGAAGCAGAATTGCTGGTGTTTAGTCCTATATTTTTCACTGTCCTGCACTTTCTTTTTCCTCATTGGAGGCCAGAGAGCAGAAATGAAGCCTGGAGGATTTCTGCTGTCCAGATTCAATGACAGTCCCTTGGAACATTGGTGAAAATTTCTCATTGGCTTCTTTTGACGTGGCAAATGAGTAAACAAGAGGTTCTATGATTTACCCAGGCTATACAGGGCAGTCACTGGGAGATTCATTTCAAGGCTCACATGCTTTTTAGCAACCCAACTGCTTCTTCTAAGTTCCCAATTGTGGGGCTATTCCAAAGCTCCATCCACCTCTCCTTGAGTGCCTGTGTTCATTCAATTCCACGTTTGTCTTTTGAAGTAGTAGTAGTGTTATCTACATACAAACCCTAGAGAGACCGAATAATTTTCTCAAGGCCACACACTAATTGTTTCAAGAGGTGAGGTTTCAAACAGGATCTTTCAGATCCTCAAACTCCAGCTTTATTAATTAGAAGCTTGAAGTATATAAACTGAAAATCTTGTAGTTCTAGGAATATTTGAAAAATTAGCTGTCTAACGTTGGGCTAGTGGGTGAGAAATGTGTAGTCTAATTGCCGAATTTGAACATATTTCTGAGTCATCTGGGGAGTAGCTGGCCAGCCTAGATGACCATTTAGATTTCTTAGAAAGATAATCTAAAACAGCATCTGTAGCATGTGAATGTCAGCTCTCAGGCTGAAAAATAAGATGTGGTTGTATTTACCGTTAGGACTCCACTTGCTGTGACCTCACAGAGCATTTCTGAGGAGATCTGATACAATGTTGATATATTAATATCTATTTCACCCCCAAATAATTCATCTGGGTTTTTCCCTGATAATAATTTCTGGACTTTTTCATGGAGTGAAGTGTTTATTAGGTTAGAATGTTAAATTCACGAATCCTTAAGAAGAGTGACTGGTGAATGAATGGGCCAATCAGCATAAGGGTAGTGGATCACAAGACAAGAATCCTCTTTTCTCTGACACTGACTTGTTAGGGCCTTTGGGGAACTCCCTGTCCACATCTCAGTTTCCTTATGTGAAGATGAAAGAAAGGGCATTTAATTACTATTTAAGCATTAATTAAGAGTTTTAATTTACACATCTGACCATAAACCAACCATTTCCACACCCTCTTTGGCAAATAAAGATGTGAACTGTATTAGTCAGATTAACCGTAGCTCCAAATAACCCCAATATCAGTGGCCTCTAACTGCAAGTTTTATCTCTTGCACATGGGTCTGCTGGTCAATTTTGGTCTGAGGATCGGGTTTTATCTGCATGTCAGGTATAGGAGTATTTCCACTCATCTCTCATTCCTGAACACAGGCTGAAAAACAGCAGCCACTTGGACATCTTCTTCTCCTGTGGATGTAGCAGGGGCAGAGAGAGACTGGAAATACAAAGCATCCAAAATCAATTTCCTATCACTTCCACCCAAACCAAGTCACCTGGCCAGGCCCAGAGTCATTGAGGATGGTGGTATGCCCTGTCCATAGTGCTGGGGAAAGGAGAGTGAGTATTTCCTGACTAATAATGCAACCTCCCAATGAGCATAACCTAAAAAGTTTTAAAAAAATTCTAAGCAGCTGGATCTAGGAATTCAGGGTCTTATTTCTCATTTATTCAGATGCTGATTCAGCAGTCTACATTCTTCTTACCCTTCTGGCCCCTCCCTGGGTTTTCTGATTCTAAGGGAAGTCCTCTGTTAGACCTGGAGGTCAAACTACAGTCCCTTGAAGGCTTAATATGTTGTCTTTCAGCATTTCTGATCTTAAGGATATAAATATAGTTTTGAATAACTTGGACCTATAGTAGTAGTAATCTTTTGTGATCTTTATAGAATCGGAAAAACATTTTCAAGTGAGGATTTATTCTCAGATGGGTAAGTTCTATGATACATTTTGCTTCTATACATGTTGTAACATTTTCTCTGGCGGCATTGATGCATGAATGTCAAATAGGCAAAATGAAGATGTGTGCACTGAATGAACTACCCCTCCTTCCTGAAACTTCTTTCGTTTATGCAGGAGAAATCCACAGATTGGAGATGACTGAACCCTGCCTTGGGCAAGCCAATCATATTGTCTGTTGTATTATTCATGTCAGTCTTCTACCATTATAGAAGGAAGGCATCTATAGACACTATAGAACTGAAAAAGTATGGCCATGTTCCAATAAAAATTTATTCACAGAATGGGAGAAGATACAAATGACCCTGCAAAGAGCTTATATCCAAGGTCTATAAAGAGCTCCTCAAACTCAACACACACAAAACAAATAATCATATCAAAAAATGGGCAGAAGACATAAACAGACACTCCTTCAAAAAAGACATACAAATGGCTAACAGACACATGAAAAAATGTTCATCATCATTAGCTATCAGGGAGATTCAAATCAAAACCACATTTAGAGGGGTACCTGGGTGGCTCAGTGGGTTAAGCCTCTGCCTTCAGCTCAGGTCATGATCTCAGGGTCCTGGCATCAAGCCTCACATCGGGCTCTCTGCTCGGCGGGGAACCTGCTTCCGTTCCTCTCTCTCTGCCTGCCTCTCTGTCTACTTGTGATCTCTGTCTGTCAAACAAATAAATAAATAAATCTTAAAAAAACACACAGACAATAAGATACCACCTTACACCAGTTAGAAAGGCCAAAATCAACAAGACAGGAAACAACAAGTGTTGGAGAGGATGTGGAGAAACGGGAACCCTCTTACCCTGTGGGTGGGAATGCAAGTTGGTGCAGCCATTTTGGAAAACAGTGTGGAGATTCCTTAAGAAATTAAAAATAGAGCTTCCCTATGGCCCAGCAATTGCACTACTGGGTATTTACCCCAAAGATACAGATGTAGTGAAAAAAAGGCCACCTCTACCCCAATGTTCATAGCAGCAATGGCCACAGTCACCAAACTGTGGAAAAAGCCAAGATGCCCTTCAACAGATGAATGGATAAAGAAGATATGGTCCATATGTACAATGGAATATTACGTCTCCATCAGAAAGGATGGATATCCAACTTTTGTATCAACATGGATGGGACTGGAGAAGATTATGCTGAGTGAAATAAGTCAAGCAGCGAGAGTCAAGTATCATATAGTTTCACTTACTTGTGGAGCATAAGGAATAACATGGAGGACATTGGGAGATGGAGAGGAGAAGTGAGTTGGGGGAAATTGGAGAGAAAGACAAACCATGAGAGACTGTGGAGTCTGAGAAACAAACTAAGGGCTTTATAGGAGAAGAGGGGGAGGATTTGGGTGAGCCTGGTGGTGGGTATTAAGGAGGACACGTATTGCATGGAGCACTGGGTGTGGTGCATAAACAGTGAATCTTGGAACAATGAAAATAAATTAAATTAAATTTAAAAATAAAAGTGGATCAGGACACACACACAAAAAAACTTTATTTACAAAAACATATGGTTGGTCAGATGTGGCCCACCGACTGTAGTTTACAGACCCCTTCTCTGAATGCCTCCTCAGTAATAATAGGTATTATGTTGATTGACACTGATGCATACACAGAGGGTGGTGGATTTTCCTCAAATCTTTCTCTTCTGGAAACTTGATGGTGTGTTTTCCTGGAGAAGCAAGTCTTTCATTTAGTCTTTCAACCCCTTCCTGTATATATTTTTTAAAAATTTCTGTCAATTAACATGTTTTACTGTTCTATTTTACAGCGTTTTTTTACAGTTTTATTGAGATATAATGGATACATAACATTGTGTAATTTTACGGTGCATGGTTTAGTGACTTGTATATGTATGTATTCAAAATGCTTACCACAAAAAAGTTCATTAACATTTTTTGAATAGAGCATAGTATGGTGGCCAAACAGACTTCAATCACAGAGATATTGCCAGGCATATCAATGTTCAAGAAATGTTCGCCTTCTGGCTCTGCCACCAATGCACTTTGTAATCTTGGGTGCACCTGTTTTTTACCTCAGGGTCTCAATCCCTTACTCTGTAAAATGAGATTAGAATCACTGTATACACTCTACGACGTACACTCTTTGGATTCTAATAATGGCTCTATGAGGGAGATAGTTCATGTTCAGAAGAAGAAACGGAGTTTCAGCTGGAGAGTGACAGCTGGAATAAGGAGCCCACAGCTCTGCTCTAAAGCTCAGACTTGTAATCACTCTCCTGTGCTGGTTCCCAAGAAGCCTGTGTGTCATGACACAGGAACTGGGCAGAAGGAGAGGCACGTCCAACAGGGCTGGCCATGGGTAGAGTAAACTTGAAAGACTGAGGATGTTTTCCATAAGTGGGTGTAGGGGAAGAGAGACTATTTCTCCCACCTGGAGCCTCCTCCCTACTGTCCCTGACTAGGAAATCTGGGCACAAGGATGTTGTATGCCTCCATGTTCACAGAAAAGTAATGACATAGAACTGGGGCCAGAGGCCTCACCTTTCCTTCAATGTTCTCCCTAACTGTCCATAGTTTCTCAAAAATAAAAAATTTGAATACCAACTCAAGATTTTAGACTAATTTAGAAACCATCTGTATTACTGTTCCTTTTCATATCTTCTGTAGATTAACTCTTTCTTAAAACAAATTCTATATAGAAATAATACAGAAGAAAACTACTTTAACTGGAAAATAACTGTCAATTGTTGTAATGATTTAAAACACGCTTCTAAACGTCAACAGATAGAAAACGTTTATCTGTGCGCCACCGGGAAGCATCTCCCACGTGTGGTCACACTTGAGGGAGCTGCTGGGACTTCCTGCAGGCTCACCAGTCAGAGGCAGGATTTCAGTAGGCCCAGCACCATGCTCCAACCCTGGTTGGTTTCCAAAGATAGAATCCCCACAAAGCCAGTGACAACTACATACCAATGAATCAAGCCATGACCCTCATCGAAAGACAGCAGAAAACTCCCGACCTTCTTTTTGCCTCTTGATAAATGCAAACGGCATAAGAGGCCTTGTTGTTGGGAGAGGATCAGTGAATATTTTACCCTTAGCCTCAGAGCTGCAGCATTTTTGGACCACCTGCGGGTGGGGGAGGGGGGCGCAGACCCCACGGTGAGTGACCAGTGCAACAGGTCCTGGCGCTCTGGGAGCATAATTTGAGGCTGAATTGGAAGTTATCAGCCTGAAGAACTTGGCTCACAGTGGTTTGCCTGCTCTTTGCAGTGACGTCGATGCCCAGCTGGCTCCCAGATACCACCCACATTGTTGCATTTGGGCCTTCAAACAACACCGCAGGGGGACAGATTTCTCTCTCTCTCTCTCTTTCTTTCTTTCTTTCTAATTTCCATGTATAGATGAGATTGAAGAAGTTAAGACATTTGCTGGGGTCACACATTCAGAAAGAAGAGGGAACAGACGATATGGTGAGAACATGGGGCCGGGGTAGCCTTCTCTTCTGGCTGGGGGCGGGGCAGGTGGAGAAGCAGAGGTCTGAGGGGCGCAGTTAGCCACTAAAGTGCAGCTCACTCGAGCATCTGTCACCCAAAGCTAGTATGAGGGTGCTTCTCAGTCAGAGCTGATGTGTGTGTGACTAACAGAGAGAGGAGGGAAAAAGGAAGCCTCGTTTCCTCGTTTCTAATTTTATCTTCTGTGGCACTTCACCAAAAAGTCCCTCAAGGTGGCCGGAAGTTGGAAGCCCTCAAGGGTTGAGCCCGGGAGCAGCATGCAAAGGTGCTGGCAGGGTGGGGCGGGGTGGGGGGTGGCTGGTACTGGGACCCCATGCACACATGGCTTTCGGTATGGCTTTCAGCAGCATTGAGGGTCTCTTGTCTCAGCCTCCTCATCTGCATAATGTCATACCCATATGGTGTTGTTTTATTTACCTAATGGGGGTGGGCAATGGCTACTTTAGAAAGAGATGAAACCAGAAGCCCGGACTTTCGAAAGCCCTCCTCTGGCCCTCTGGCCCGCCCACCTTCTCTCTTTACTCTCTCCTGACTTTGCCTCTCTCCTGCCATCTTGACTTTTCTGACTGAGGATCTTGCTTGAGTGACAGGACTCGTTTCTCCCAGGGCACGGTTGCCAGAGGCTTTTGTCTTGTTGGGAGACTAATCCCAGAGGTGCCTGCAGCTAGGGAGAGTTTAAGTGTGACCTACTCCCGTCTTTCATGCTGGAAGGACCCTCGGAAGTTTAAGAAGTGTGCCACGCTCCTTCTGCTCACACAGATCAAAGGCTGGAACGATACACGGTTTTGCTCTTCTGGGATTTCTAGAGAGACATCTTCTCAATGTGGCCATTTTAGGTGTGGATTTTGTGAATTTACACATGGTCCCTTAATGCTCTTCAAGACAGAGTTTGCAACCTGTGTTGGGGGTAAGAGAGTAAATGTTTCAACCTTTCCTTGTTCTTGAAATGATTCTGGGTGCTTCAAGTGTCCATTCATATATTCTTGGCTCTATAGACTCTGGAGGTCAAGTTCCTGAGAAGTACAAGCAAGAAAACAAACAAGTAAAGAAGACCATATAAAGTATAGCTAAGGGAAGAAGTGTTGCTCATTAAAATACTTTAATTCTGTGCTGCTTTATTAAATAAGGGTTCATTTTAGGTGCACCATGCCCTGGAAACCGCACTAGATGCCCAGGATCCAGAGTTAGAGAAGATCTGGTCTCTGCTTTGAATTTGTTCAGTTCGCTGACTTCACAACTTAGAGGTTTCAGCTGCACAAGTGCTGTAGAAAAGGGCCCAGGGAGGTCAGAACTTTAGGAAATGTGTGAGGTAGGGGAGACACGCAGTAGGATATTTTATCTGCATGCAATTTTTTTTCTGGGAAGAGGTTTGTAACTTCCACTGGATTTCTTTTTTTTTTTTTTAAGATTTTATTTATTTATTTGACAGAGAGAGATCACAAGTAGATTGAGAGGCAGGCAGAGAGAGAGAGAGGGAAGCAGGCTCCCTGCTGAGTGGAGAGCCCGACGCGGGACTCGATCCCAGGACCCCGAGATCATGACCTGAGCCGAAGGCAGCGGCTTAACCCACTGAGCCACCCAGGCGCCCCTCCACTGGATTTCTTAAAGCATTCATGAACAAAATGTTTTAGAACCACAACCTCTGCATTGGCAGCAGAACTTT
The DNA here is from genome assembly GCF_922984935.1 of Meles meles. Classification (NCBI taxonomy): domain Eukaryota; kingdom Metazoa; phylum Chordata; class Mammalia; order Carnivora; family Mustelidae; genus Meles; species Meles meles. The sequence continues at coordinate 13,093,250 of NC_060066.1, read as the reverse complement.
TCGATGACCTACTCCTGGTTATCTATGAGTAGGATCTGCCCCTTGCTCAGGTCTGCTGGTCACTTGCACTTGGGGCCTGGACAACCGGCCTGTAAGTCCACTTTCTGAGAACAGACTTCTTCAAAACTGGGTCATGGTCTTTGTCATATGTGCACTCCAATCAGCGCTTGTGACCATTAAACTTTTTATATTCTCCACAGCACTTAGCATGTCTTGCAGCCCATAGGGGGCCCAGGAAAATGGCTTTAATCAATTATACTATGTTGCCACCCACTTCTTGTTCAGGCCCTTGCACGTCCTCGATTCTGTTCCATCGCTGGCCCCTGTGAGATAGTCTGCCTCTCCCAAAGCAGGGTGAGAGTAAAGAACATTCCTTGACTGGGGTGTGTGCACATACACATGCTTACTTGGAAAGTTCTCTAACACTCACACCCCTGTTGCTTTGTTCCTTAACTGTCATGTGGAGAGAGGTGGTTGGACACCATATTAATAGTAGCTCATAGTATGTATGCAGCACATTCCATTTTCAAAGGCATTTATAAACACTGAAAGATGAAAGCATGCACCACCCATCTTGGGGAAAAGGGAATGTTAATCATCACCGTGTCCATTCCTTGGAGACAGTCACAGAATTTGAGAGCTGGAAGGGAAGTCAGAGGTCACTGGCATAACCTCCAATCCCTAAAGGATTTTTCCTTCCTTTAGAGCCCACAGAGTGGGATAGTCCCTACAGTCCTTTTCTCAAGTTCAATCATCCTTTTAATAGTTATCTATCTATCTATCTATCTATCTATCTATCTATCTATCATCTATCTATCATGTCTATCTATTATCTATCAGATATCTATCCCCTCTTTCCCTACTCTCCTTTCCTCCCTCCTTCCTTTTTTCTTTTCTTTTCCTTTTTTTCTCTTTCCCTTCCTTTCTTCTTTTCTTCTCTTCTCTTCTTTCCTCTCCTCTCCTCTCCTTTCTTTTCCCTTCCCTTTCTTCTCTTTCCTTTCCTTTCCTTTTCTTCTTCCTCCTTGCCTTCTTCCCCCCTCCATCCCTCCTTGCCTTCCTCCCCCCCTTCCTTTTTTTTCTCTTTCTTTTCTTCCTTCCTTCCCTGAACTGCCTATTTTGAAGAGTTTAAACAACTATATTTATAAAATAGTTACTAGTATGCTGTCCAGTTTCTTATTAATTAAAGCTAACACTATTCTAAGAACAGTAAAATATTAGTAATTTATTAGTATTTTAGTAACATTTGTAAAGTGCCACATATTGTTTCTTAACTCTTCAGTAACCCAGGGAAGTTGATCTTAATTTTTCCATTTTATAAATGGGAGACAGAGCCCTGAGGAGCAGCTGAGTTCCCCAGGACTATGAAGCTAGTAAAAAGCAGAGCTGGGATTGCACTGTCTGATTCCAGCTCTATTCCTTTGAGCTTGTTTCTTTTTACTTCTAATGGGCATGAATTGACCAATGCTTCCAGATGGAGCTATTGCAATCAACAGCCAACAAGCACAAATATTTTTTAAATTAACTAATGCAACTACATCATGAATAGCTGTATTATTTTTGAGGACCCTCTTTTTGTTACCATAGATAAGCAATCGTTTTCACTTAGATTACATATAGGAGAAATAGCAGAAGTAGGGCACTAGGCTGGTACAGTTGGTTGAGTGCCTGATGCTTGATTTCAGCTCAGGTCATGATCTCAGGGTTGTGAGCTTGAGCCCCATGCCTGGCTCTGTGCTCTGTGTGGAGTCTGCTTGAGATTCTCTCTCTCCCTCTCCCTCTGCCTCTCTCTCTGCCCTTGTGCACACGGGTTGTCTCTCTCTCTAATAAATAAATAAAATCTTAAAAAAAAGAGGACTAACTCAAATTTTGTGTAAATAATATCACTGTATAGTAATAGCAATAATAGTATAATAATATAATAAAAGATAGCTGCTATTTCTGGAGAGCTACCATGTGTCCGGCTTTGTGTTAAGCATTTCATACACATTTTCTTCTTCAGATCCTCTGCCCAAAATATGTCATCACTATTTTATACAAGCCCAGCTTTTGAGAAGTTAAGTAAGATGTATAAGACCATGCTTCTGTGGGTCTTGGGATTTGGGTCCAGGTCTATTTGGTCCCAAAGCCTGGACATTTAGTCAGTGTAATATGCTAGTGAACATCATCCCCTTTGAAATAAGTCTACAGGACTTCTGGGCACCTTAGCCAGAGAAACTTACCCCTTGAGACAAACGAGTTTCTTGGGCAATTGTCTGATGCTCTTTCTAAAACATGGTGCCCTTGGAATGGGGGTGAAGGTGGGGGTGCTTGGCATTTCCCAGATCTAGAATTGTAGTGGAGACCATTTTATTTATTTAATTTTTTTATGTTATGTTAGTCACCATACAGTACGTCACTGGTTATTGATGTAGTGTTCCATGTGGAAACCATTCTAAATGTTCTTTCTGAATCTCGATTTTAAGAAGCAATTGTTCTAGCTGGAGATCATCTTTCTCACTTGATATGAACCCTTCTTTTTAAAATTTTATTCATTTATTTGAGAGATAGTAAGCAGGAGGGAGTGGGAGGGAGATAGTAAGCAGGAGGGAGTGGGAGGGAGAACTGAGTGCAGAATCCAAAGTGGGGCTCAATCCCACAACCGGGAGATCATGACCTGAGGCAAAACCAAGAGTCGGACACTCAACCGACTGAGCCACCCAGGCACCCCTTGACATGAAACTTCCTCAGGACAGGCTTCTTAAAGATACTCCACAGACCTTGGGTCCAGAGTATGGCATATAATAGGGGTTTAATAAATGTCTTGAGTTGCTGTGGATTTATGCAAGGGGGAGGTAAGAGATGCCTTTTCTTTCCTGAAATGTGAAGGAGAGAATACAGAGATCTAGACTTCATGAACTCAAAGTTGAAGTCTTTGGGGTAGGAGGGGAGGAAGTTATGAATGACGTAGGATGATATAAAGGCAACCTGTGGCTCCTCCCCTGCTCTTCAGTGATTAGTTGTGTGGTTTTAGATGAGTCTATTTTCTGTCTCTGAGCCTATGTTTCTGCAAAAGATAATGCTACCTGCTTATCCTTACAAGAGAATGGTTATGACCACTGTAAAACAGCATATGGGAAACATATGGGCAATAATAAAATGATATAAATACAATGGCTGTGGTGTCAACCACAACAATGATAAAGAACGTTTCCTTGTGTGCATTACCTACTTGGCTTTCTTCACACATTGCCTCACAGCAACCCTGTGTGTCATTATCTCTAGTTTACAGATGAGGAAAGTTTGAGATATTATCATTATTAATTATATAATTATCAAGTGCACACAAAATCCTGACATTTGCCCAGCTTTCTGGGAGATGGCAGAGTAAGGGAGTTGGGGAATCAGAGATAGCACTCTGTTGGCCAAAGCAACTGTTCTCATTAAGTCTAATTCAGAATATGCTGGGAACATCTGTGCAAAATTAGACTCACGAGGAATTTTTAAAAACCAGTTTATTAAGGTATGATGAACATACATAAGGCCATACATGTTTACTGTACACAGCTTGAGGAGTTTGGAGATAAATATACAACTTGGTAACCATCACCACAATCTATACCATAGACACATCTGTCTGCTCCAGAAGTTTTCTTCCACCTTCTTTAATTATTATTATTATTATATTTTAAAATGATTCTTGAAGAGTGGAACTAGCTCTTCCAATTAAACTTTTTGCTCTACTCATGGTCCAAGGAAATGCCCAGATTCTTCTGGAATGGGCTCATTAGGGATGCCTGGATTGAATTAAGCAGCCCATTCTACTGCCAACTGGCCAGAGTTTGGGCAGCACCATCACCTCCTTCTTCTTGCTGCGTTGAAGAAACAAAGATAATGACACTTTCCCAAGGCTGGGGCTGGGTAAGTCTTAATTTGGGAGTGTTTGGAAATGACTTTGAAGATGCACAGGTTATTTAAGTGCTAAGTATCATTATTTATTGTGGTTCCAAGCACTGTTTCTCCTCCCCATTGTCAGGCTACAAAACAATAAGAGATGTGGTAAAAGAGCCTCTGAAGTATCCAAACATCAATAAATTAGGTAACTTTGGCCTGAGCCCTGTGATGGTATCTGCAAACCTAGCATTAGCTCTGCAGCATTTTTGTGTGGGCCGGTGGTTGCCTAATTTGCACTTAAATACGCCAGCAGCAGGTCCTGGCACAGGCTTGGCGCATACAGGTGATGCAAGTGCTTTTTGGACAGACCTGGATTGCTGACATCATGCTTTGCTGTGTGCTCTTTGAGATGCAAATTAGCTTCTAGAGGAGACCCTGGTCCTTTCATCGTTGACACGTAATAGAAGAGAATTAACATTCATTGAGCCCTTCTGTGTGCCAGACCCTTTTATGAACATGATCTCATTTATTCTCATAACTATCCAGAGAAGTGGATGTGAGAGGTCCCATTTTACAGATGAGGAAACTGAGTCTCATGGAAGTTGAATAATTTGCCCTTGATCATACCAGTAGTAAGAGACCAAACTAGGATGGAAACCCAGGACTGTCTCATTCCAAAGGCCATGCTTTTTATTATGTTGAACTGTAGGCACCATGCCCCCCTCTACTCCCCACTCCAACTATCTGGTCAATTTCTCTTTGGTAAAAATTCCTCAGTGCCTTTCTATAGTTTTAAATGGACTAGAGACCACATCCCACTGTAGCCCTGCATCGTCTGCCTCGGGCTCCCTCTCCAGCTCCATTCAACACACTGCTCCTTTATTTCTGTTCCTTGAAAGCAAACCTCTCACCTCTGGGTTCTTGGCTGAACTGCCTGAAAAAGCTTATTGTTTCCTTTTTTCTCCAGCTAACACTTACCAGCCTTTACACATCATTTTCTGGGGGAATACCTTCTGTGAAAATGCAGACCAGCAGTTCTCCAAGTGTGGTCCCTGGACCAGCAGAGAGCAGCATCACTTGGGACTTTGTGAGAAATGCAAATTCTTAGGCCCCACCCCAGACTTACTGAATCAGAAACTTTGGGCATGGGGCCCGGCTCTCCAGGTGATTCTCTGCTCACTTAAGTTTGAGTATCACTGGGGTTTCTCAACCTTGGCGCTACTGATATTATAGGATGCTTAGCAGCATCCTACCTTTTACCTGTTTGATGCCAATAGACTCCCAGCCCATGTCCTCACCTCCATCCAAGTTGCAAAAGCTGAAAATGTCTCCTGGGGTGACCCCAGTTGGGAATCTCTGCCTTAGACTATGTATGATTTCCTTTGAGACACCCCTGTAGCACGCTATACAGTGGAAATCAGTTAGTTAATAACTTTTGGAAAGCATTTGCTCAAGGCAAATCTCCATTGTCCTATTTGCAGAAGCGAATGCACTTCCTGTCACCTTGTAGGTTCTAAGGAAATAGAGCTGTACCAAATAAGAGACATGGTAAGCTCGCACTGCACTCCTTCAACCCAACCCTGTACTGAATTTTCAGGAGGAGACAGGACTTGGGCTCTAGACTGGGATCAGAGGCAAGCAGTTTCCTTGGGATACTTTATCATTCGAAGACAAGTCTCCTCCATCAAAACCCTGGGAACCCAGGTGATCTTTCATGCCCCACTGAACAGGATCTAAGTACTGTTTCTTTTAGCAGCAGAGAATGTGACTAAATGCAGGAAAGAGAGAGAGAAAAAAAAAAGTTATCTTAGAATGATGCAGAAAACCCTGACCAAAGGTAGGCTCAGTGCCACTACGACGGAAAGAGAGACAAAACCGCATTCTGGCCGCAACAGCAATAAAGAGATTGTTAACTTGTGGTGGCTGAAGTCTTTCTGTCAATGGTACATTTAAAAAGGAGTGTGAAAGGCAGATTCTGATTCTTCTGCTGCCCCGTCTTTGTTCAGCCAGAGAAGTAATTTCTAGAACCCAGGCAGAGGAGCGCCACAAAGTTGAGAAAGAATGGAATTCTTACTCACATCTGTTTTCTTAATTGATAATCGACTTCATCCTCTTGGCTCCATAATGAAGTGGGGGTGGACACAGAACACGTCGTTGGCCCCATGGACATCAGTCCTCCCAGGGATCTCACTACTGCTAGGAATGAGCCCTGTCATGTTTTATAGGAAATATTGCGAATGCATGGTTAACGTCTGGCCTCACAGAACCTGAATGATCTCGCGTTTGGGGAGCAGGAGTTGAGGTATGAGAAGATACGAACCTGAGGAGCAATTTTTGTCAAGTTTATATTTTTTCTCAAAACTTTTTCTTTAAAAAACTTTTTTCTTGATGAAATTTTGAAAGGAGGAAGAAAAATGAGGAAAAGAGATTTTTTTTCCTCTTTCAAAATTTTCATTTTTGTTTCATTTTTGTTAACACCCTGTACCAACAAATTACTTTCCTGTTTTTTTCACTCACTGTTATCTTGTGACCTATCTCCCAAGTTTTTGCGAAGTGACATTATTGTCATAGTGATACTTAAATTCAATTTCAATTCATTCTCAATTTCAATTCATTTATTAAAATACCCCAAAATTGTAAACAAAAATGCATATTCTAGCCATCCAGAGAGCATATACTAATGAACTTAAAACTAAAGACTGAGCTTGCAAAGTTTTTGACACTGGAATTCTAAAAAAAAAAAAAATCAGTAATTATGAGTGTACTAATCTACGATTTATAATAATTTGCATATGATTGAAGTGAAAGCATTATTTCAAAGAACTTTAAAAGATTTTACTTATTTATTTATGAGGAAGACAGAGACAGAAAGAGAGTGCGATCGGGAGGAGGAGCAAAAGGGCAGGGACAATGAGGGGAAAAAAAATCTCAAACAGACTCCAGGCTGAGTGTGGAGGTCAGTGTGGGGTTCGATTTCATGACCCTGACATTGTGAACTGAGTTGAAACCAAGAGGCAGCCACTTCACCCACTGAGCCATCCAAGCACTCCCATCTTCATTTATAGTCTATATGCCAGATTGATTTAACCAATCTCCTTGTAGCATTTGCTGTCATAAATAGCTTTACAATAAACATGCATCAGAATTTTTATCTCTGAAATCAAGAGCATTTCCTTTGAAATGAGGTCAGAGATAAAATCATTTGTTCTAAAAATACAAAACATTTTTTTTGGACGCCTGGGTTGCTCAGTCAGTTGAGCATCCAACTCTTGATTTCAGCTCAGTTTATAATCTTGGGGTTGTGAGCTTCAGCCTTGCGTTGGGCTCTGCGCTGGGCTTGGAGCCAGCTTAAGATTCTCTTTCTCCGTCTCTTGGTCTCTCATTGTCTCCAAGAAAGAAAGAAAGAAAGAAAGAAAGAAAGAAAATATTAATGCATCTCACCTTGATAAAATTTCCAACAAAACTACTTTCCAAATTATACTTCCACTAGTGATTTTTGAGTGTATCTATTAAATTTACCCTTGTCAATATCAGGGGATATTTAAAATATATATGAGAGAGAAGACCGCATCTCAGTGTTCGCATTTGTTGGATGATGGCTCAGATTGAAGGGGACAAGGTGGTATGTGTATCTGATTTGAGGCAGGCACAATCCATTGTCTCACTTGGCACCCTACAGCAACAAGAACATCAGTTCAGCTTGATCGGAGTTCAGGTGTTTTTCTGCTGGAAACTTGTCTTTCAGGCTTACAGTCATGAAATACATTTTAAAAACTGGCAAAAAGATTGCCTTCCTCCCCCACGTCGAAATAAATTTAAATTCCCACGAGACCTGAATGTCTCCTTGCAGGAGTTAAAGATAATTTGCAGGCATGCATATTTTCTTACAGAACCAAATTGCTGAAGGGAGTTGTAACCTGGTTTCAAATACTCTTGGGTTTCTTCACTCAGAGCTCCTTTTTGTCATTGCAATTAGAGCACGGGAGATGAAAAGCCAAGTGTAGTTGTCCAAATGATGGAGAAAACACACAAAATGAGGGGAACTATTTTCTCTCCTCCTTCCCACCCCCGCTTCCTTCCTCTCTCTCTTTCTCTTTCTTTCTTGTTCTCTTTCTTTCATCAGGCATCTATCTAGTCTGAGGTAGAATATATGGCAAATAAGGAATCAGTAGGATACTGAATATACTAGACATCTGTCTAGTCTGAGGTAGAATATATGGCAAATAAGGAATCAGTAGGATACTGAATATACTATAATATCACTATTAATAACCTTGACTTATTAACTGGTTAGGGCAAAACCTAAATTAGCTGGACTGAATGAGTTCAGTCCATTTAATTTATCAGCTCATTGGTAAATTAAAATTTCAAACTAATTAGGGATTTTGATGCTTTTTTCCCCGTCAACTGTGGTTGTTAAAACCCTTTTTTTCCTCCTGAAATGCATCTCCCTATTTTCATTTTTTAGGGGAGGTGTCCTGTGATGATGATTAAATAATCCCTAGAGAGAAAACCTCACCAAATCTTTTTCTGTATAGGGACTGAAGTCCTACTGTAGGACTAGTGCTAGTGTAGGACTGAAGATGCTGTGATTAGAGGTGGGGCCTCTCTTGTTTGGAAACTGTCATTTTGTTGTTATTGTGCGGATATTGACTTATTTCCATATTGGGATAGAGCCTGTCTAGCGGCTTAACACACCTGTTTCCTCTTCTCCCCGGGCACACAGCCTACATTTCCCAGCCTCCTTTGCATTTAGACCTGGTCATACTACTGAACTCTAAAGTAGGATGAGATCAGAAGTGACCTGCCCCACTTTCCTACCCAGCACATAAAGAATTCTTCTCATGGGCTCTTTTGTGCTCTTTCCAGTCTATCAGTTTAATGCAGACTCAGAGAAGCCATTAACCTGGGTGGCCCCATGTTGAACATGATAGAGCCATGGTATGGAGGAATCTGTTCTCTGGAATCAGACAGAGGACCAGCTGCTGATCAGCATAACCCATTTTGGATAATATATTTGTGGAAATTTCTATTGTGCTTGAAACATTGTAAATTTGGGGGATTTGTTTATAATAGCAGCTAATGGTAATCTAATTAATGTTTTTATCACTTGCTAGTAAAAATAAGGACAAAACCCAAATCTCACTTAACCCATATTTACGATGAATCGACTTCAAGGGCACCAAAGCCTTCTTAGATTCAAGGACACCAAAGCATTCTTAGAATCGATGCAGCCAGTGTTCTTTCTCAGATTTAGTCAGTCAGTGACAGTGCAGGGGAAAAGATGACGGTACAACAGGGTGGGGTGAAGGGATTCCAAGGTTCTTACAGCCCTTCCCAAACCTTTTCCAGCCAGAGAACAAATGCCAGTGTGAAGGGGAAGAATGGAATGTCACCTCAGTTTTTGGCTCTTACCTCTGTTAAAATGTTAAGTCCTCAATATTACATTAAGCTCAAATTTTTTTGTTTAACCTGTTGGTACAAGAAGGGTCTAAGGAACAGAGAAAAGTAATACTGACCTCTCCATAACATCTATGAAGCATGTGAAGAGCCTGGCTAAAAGGCAGTGTCCTGTTCCCGTGATGAAAATAAAAGAATAATCTGAAAAATAGATTTCCTTTAAGTAGAGAATTGCAATATGGGAGACATAATTCTCTTTCCATGTTGACTAAATACTGAATGCTCTAGGTGCATCAGTGGTCTACATTTAAATCATCCTTTTGGCATTTGGGGGTGCAGTTTTGTGGATTGCAGTTAATATTAGAGTCCATTAGCAATTCCTGTCTTTCAGGATGGGGCTTTTGTTAGGCAGGGTAGGAGGCAAAGACCTAGGGATTTAGGTAAGAGAAGTAGGCCTTGCCATATTTCTCTGAACACAGGAACTCAACACAACAATGAATGACATCCTAAAAACACAATGAGAATTTTCCTCCTACAGATTGTTGGCAAATACCTGCCTGTGTGTTTGGGCTGATAAGATGGTTTCCATACTGGAGGAGTTGATTTATTCTTTGCAGATTGATTCTCTTCTAGTTCCTGAGAACCTTCATGCCATGCATAAATTCTACCTGACTGTAGGTTTTATGTATTTTACTGGCGCTCAAAATATCCCCTGGAGTTTTTTTTTTTCTTCTTCAGTGTTCTAATTCTCCTCTTTCTTATTTCCCATAACCCTTCTGAGCCCCTAAATCAAATTAAATTTGCAAATATCGCTCATACATTTCATAATGTTATTTCTTTCTCAGAAAGAGCTGTGACGTGTCAGGAGGCCTTGACTCAAACTGTTGTCATTTAACGACACTTGTGATGGTCAGGTTGACTCCCCATTTGCATGATGGAGGTTGCAAAGGAGTAAGGAACTGTGTTCTCTGTGAGGTGTCTGAGTAGTGCCCAAGAGATGTGAGTCCCCTGCTCATACGATGCCTTACAGGAACATTCACCATTGAACGGTGTAACGGGTCTCTTACCAAGCCTCATTCCTAAACCTTCTTTCTCTATCCTCTTCTCCATTTTTTTCCCATTCCTCCCTTTTCTCTTGTTATCCTGAAGGGATCATTTGGTGCTGGAGCCAGAATGATGGATATGCCATGGCAGCTGAACCGTTGGCTCATCAGGAGTTGCCCAGATTGTGGGCCATTCATTCAACTATTAAACATGCACCGAGCATCTAAAATTTGCCAGGAACAATATTAAGTAGGGTGTTTTTAAACCTAATTTTTACTGTGCTATTTACCTTATTACACAAACAACACATGCTCATTGTAGTCTTTTCTGAAAATACAAAAATGAATAATAATAAGAAGAAATATTTATGGTCTCACTTTTTAGGGTTTACTATTAACAGTTGGCTCTACATTTTTCCATGGTTTTTACTATGTAAGTATATACCTTGAAAAAAGGGAAAGAATGCAAAATTAGAATTGCACGTCTTATTTTTACAAACTTATTTTTCACATTAATTATCCATTCACTTCACTTTCCAGTGTTGGCTGGTTAGATTGGGAGAGGTGATCTTTCCTATGTGTGAGGTAAATTTATTACAGGATGCAATAGGGGTCCACTCAGTCGGACTGTACACTAAAATTCAACATTAAACCAAAAATAGATGAAGGTGAAAATGATATTCAAAAGGTCCTTATTTTGAATGATTTACTGGAAAAACCACAGGCAAGCAGAATCTTTTTTCATAAGAAGAAAATTTCAAGACTGAGCAGATTCAAGAGTGAAACTCATCTGTGTCAATATGTGTTGGACCAAGTAGGACACACATGCAAATACACTGCCCTTTTACTAAGTGTCTCAGATGCAGAGTAAACATCTGAAGGATTTTTCGGATATTTTCTTAAATAAGACAGGAGGTAGTGGGTTCATTCAGAATACTCTCATCTGACTATAATTTAGCACTTATGATAACGATTATTATTCACAGTTTTCAGATAGTAATGTGCCAGCTACCTCGTGAATTATTTGACCTACATTATTTTATTTAAAGAGTGCTCTACAGTAGAAACTTTTGCTCCCATCTTAGTGTTGAAGAAATCCAAGCTTATAGAGATTAGGGGATTTACCCCAAATTAAACAGCCAGTGTATAACAAATCCAGGAGGGAAACTAAAGCTGCCTGACTCTGAGTCTTAGGTTCTAAGTCTATCACATGGTGTTGCTGCCGCCATACGAAAAGGACACAAGCTATATCTGTGTCCAGCTATCTTACAGAAGGGTCTTAATAAATGTTAATTGACTGGGAAACCACAGCTCCTTCTAATTCTCTCATCGAATTTGATTCTCCACATCAAATGAGATAGTAAATTACACATAATGAACTTGCTGGCTAAACGACACTTTCAAGTTTTTGAGACCATTTGAGCTCTCTTGGGGATAGCAATGAGAATGAGCGGGAAATTACTGGAGGCCATTCTCTCTCAAAACAACATTTTCCCCTCAAGTTACCATCAAGGCATCAAACATGGGAGTTCTCCTTCCCCAAATTTCTGTCCAGCATTAAGTTGGAGACAAGAGGCCAGGATTTGGCATGACACTGTGGTCCAGGGTTTCTTGACTCTTAAAATATATATATTTTAAATATTTTATTTATTTATTTGCCAGAGAGAGAGAGAGAGAGAGAGAGAAAGAGAGAGAGAGAACAAGCACAAGCCTGAGAAGCAGTAGGCAGAGAGAGAAGACTCCTTTCTGAGCAGCGAGCCTGATGTGGGGCTCGATCCCAGGACCCTGGGATCATGACCTGAGGCAAAGGCAGATGCTTAACTGACTGAGCCACCTAGGAGTCCCCAGGATTTCTTGACTCTAACTCTGTCTCTGGACCAGTTTACTTACCTTGAAAATAACAGGATTGGTTCGAAGATGGCAGACTAGAGGTATCTGGACATTCTTTTGACTTCCTTTGACTCTAAATAAAAACAACAAAGAAATAAAAGAATATGAACTGCCAAAGATGATGATGTCTGTGCAAAGGAGAGGAAGTAATCTTCTACCTTGATCTTGAACAGAATGACGGTTATTCAAAGAACAAAGGTCAGTATCCCAAAAGGCCGATTCTGCCAGACTTTGAGAGAGTCACAGAAGAAGGGTCATGAAAGGGCCTCTGGAGAGGTAAGACATGTCCCTCTGGAGACTCAGTTCAACAGGGCAGAACAGTATGAAAGAGAAGCCATGCAAACAAATCATTTCTATTGTCTACAGTTCTCCTGGTCAAGTGAGACTAAGGATGCAGCTATATTTGATCAATACCTGCCATAATGTCTTGCTCATCGTAGGTTTAATAATCTACAGGAATAAAAGGTGTAGGCGTGGGGTGGGCAGTGCTGAAGGACTCACAGGAATATTTTAAAGTTTGTGCTGGTTTTGAGCCTTACTTTGCCTCTAACTTGTCAGGGGATGTGAGGTCTATCTGAACCATTTTTAAGCAGCATTATCAGGGATATGAAGAAAGGAGAATATGAGGTCACTCCTTAATTCTAACATCCAGATTTGTGTTTTTTTTTTTTTTAGAGGGAGTCTGAGGCAGTTGGTCTCCTGCCCAGCCATCAGGTATATGGCCTTTGAGGTAAATGAATATGGGTAGTCAAACCATTTCCTGACCAATAGGAGAATAAGGACTGGTGTCATGTCCTCTCTGACAGCCCATGATGTAGCTGTCCTAAAGACAACCAGGTCCTTGTGCAGGAAGGAAGCAACCCAGGCTTCCCTAAAACTGAGTATTATTAAGACTCCTAAAATTACTCTATCTGAACCCATGATTATCGGGACCAGTTGTCATTAGCTCCAGTAAGACTTGCTGGAAAACCCATGGAGGACAAGATATCTTTAAGTATTGGCTTGAGGAATGGAAACCCAAAAGATAAAGAACAGAGTTCATTACATAGTGGGCTCGGAAAAGTAACTGGAGAGAGAAAGGGAGGGGTAAGGAGAAAGAGGAGAGAGGAAAGGATATGGAGGGACCAAAAGAAGTGAAGAAAGAATATGGAGAAACCAAAAGAGGAGAAGAAATTTGAGAAGAGAGGAAATGACTGAAAGAATCTAAAATAATACAGAGGTAGGGGACTGAAAGGGGGAGAAGGGAGGAGTGTTTGTAAAGAAGAAAAATGGAGGCAATGAGAAAAACACATTTATAAAGAACCTACTCTGGGATGAACACTATGCTAACTACTGGGTAGGGGAAGTTCTTTAGCTATGCTGGATCTTTCCTAAAGTCTCTAGGATAAAGCTGACCCATAGATATCGAATCTTTATTTTACTATTAACACCTTGATTCCCATATTGAGCCTAACTTTATGTGTGTATAGGTGATCAATTTCCAGACCTAAATGTTTGAAGTAGACTGAATCTATGAATTCTCCTTTAGCTCTTTCTTTTTCATCTTCATTACTTATTTCAAAATATTTATTGAACACCATTTAGGGACGAGGCAGTATTCTAAATGTTTTAATAATTTAGTGATGAGAGTTGCGAGATACTTTCAGTGATGAGAGTTGTGAGATACTTTCATTCTGGTGTGTGTGTGTCTGTGTGTAGGGGAGTGCATGTGGACTACTATCATTAGCAGCAGCATCAATATCATGGTCATCATCATGTCATCATCATAACTGCATAACCACCTTTTATGACTTCCTCACTTGAAAGTTGGAGAATGATTTTTATGAAGTTATCACATTGTGTGCTCCCAAAACTCCTGATAAGGGAAAGATTACTCTCTCCACTCTAAAGATAGAAGAACTGAGGCTCATTGAAGGTAAAGTAAATGATGTATTATAGGCCACATAATTATAAGTAACAGACCTGAGATCAGGATACATCCTGACTCCTTATCCAGTGCTCTTCTCATTGTTTGCATGGGAGGTCAGTATTGCTGACATAGGTTGAAAGGATTAATAACTATACTGCTAAGAGACGATAGTGCGTAGAGGTTGAGAGTAGACCTGCCTTCAAACATCCATCACTTCTTAGTTCGACTTGGACAATGACCTGTCTTCCCTGGTCTCTGTTTCCTCACATGTAAGTTGGGAGTTATATTAGTATCAGTTATCACTGGAATTCTGAAAGTATTAAGTAAGGTAATACATAGAAAGTGCTACCCAACATGCCTGATACAGAATAGACACTCAATAAACATTAGCTATTATTATTGTATACTCTGCCTCTCTTCTGGACAATGGAATGTGACAGAGAAGGCAGCTCAAGGCACACACATGTTGGTGTCCTCAAGTACCCCATTGTTTCAAAACTCATTTGCCTGCCACTCACCCTACTGGGCACTAACCCAGGACTCTAAGGGAAGCCATTACTTATTCTAACCAAGGGGAGTTAGCTGCCACTTGACTTGACATTGTGTAATGGGATTTGACCCATGCCAGTTGCAACTCCTTGAGGTTATATACCACTGGGTCAGGACTCTTGAAGATCTTTTCTTTCCTGAGGACCTGATATTTAGCAGCCCATGAGAAATGATTCAAATGTATTGTGCATGTTTTTGTGGTGTGTAAAAACATGTCAGGGATTGAACTGGTCAAGGAGAAAGGAAAAAGAAAGCCATGTGGGATGGAAACCACGGGATCATAGGATCTTGGGTTTATAAATCAATTAACTCTGTTTCTTGAGCAATCCTAACCTTTGCGAAACTGGCCTTGATGGGACCTTGATATGATATTGAAATGGTCCAGGGACTTGACATCTGACGATTAGGGCATTATATATAAGTAGAATTTAATTTGTTTATTATTATTATTATTAAACCCTACAGGCTTATCATTATTTCTCTTTTATAAATGAGGAACCTAGGCTTACACTATTTTGAGATGGCTTGAATTAGTTCTGTCCCTTCTTTCTTTTCCAAGGTGATCATATCCAGTCACCTGTCAGACTTATCATCTGAGGCCAAAATCTATCCAACCTGTCTTCTCCTCTGCACTCTGGATTCATGTATCTGAATGCCTACTTGACATTTCTACATGGATGTCTAATAACCATTTCTAACCTATTATTTCCAAACAGAATACATGGATCCAGCACCCCAGCAATTTTCTCTTCACCTGATCTCCATATTTTATTGATTGATACCACCATGTATCCAGTTCCTTAATCCAGATCCTAGGAAATTCCTGGACTTCACAAGTTCTCTTATCCTCCGCATCCATGTTTTTGTTTTGTTTTGTTTTGTTTTGTTTTTTAAGATTTATGATTTTGATTTGATTAAGATTTATGATTTTGTTTTTTAAGATTTATGTATTTATTTGAGAGAGAGAGAGAGAGAGAGAGAGAACATGAGTGGGGGAGTGCTCCTGCTGAGCAGGGAGCCTGATGTGGGGCTCAATCCCAGGATCCTGAGATCATGACTTGAGCTGAAGGAAGATGCTTAACCAACTGAGCCACCCAAGCACCCCCACATTCGCTCCTGAAGTAAGATAGTTACAGTAAGAAGTGATGCTATTTACCTCTGCCTTGAACAGTTTTTCTAGATCTGACTGCTTTGTTCCAACATTTGTAAATCAGTCAATGTGATAGAACAAATCAGTAAGAAAAGAGAGAAGAACCACATGGTCCTCTCAATTGATACAGAAAAAGCATTTGACAAGATACAGCATTTGTTCCTGACTAAAACCCTTCAAAGTATAGGGATAGAGAGAACAACTTCATAAAATATATCTATGAAAAACCCACGGTAAATATCATCCTCAATGGGGAAAAGCTGGCCGCCTTCCTTTTGAGATCAGGAACACGACAAGGATGTTCACTCTTGCCACTGTTGCTCAACATAGTACTAGAAGTCCTAGCAACAGCAATCAGACAACAAAAAGAAATAAAAAGTATTCAAATTGGCAGAGAAGAAGTCAAACTCCCTCTCTTTACAGATGGCATGATACTTCATATGGAAAACCCAAAAGACTCCACCCCCAAACTACTAGAACTCATACAGCATTCAGTAATGGGGCAGGATACACAATCAATCTACAGAAATCAGTTGCTTTCTTACACACTAACAATGAAAATACAGAAAGGGAAATTAGAGAATCAATTCCATTTACTATAACACCAAGAACCATAAGATACTTGGGGATAAACCTAACCAAAGAAGTAAAGGATTTATATTCAAGGAACTATAGAACACTCATGAAATAAATTGAAGAAGACACAAAAAGATGGAAGAACATTCCATGTTCATGGGTCAGAAGATTAAACATTGTCAAAATGTCTATGATGGGATTGGGAGGGAGACAAACCATAAATGACTCTTAATCTCACAAAACAAACTGGGGGTTGCTGGGGGGAGGTGGGGTTGGGAGAGGGGGAGGGGGTTATGGACATTGGGGAGGGTATGTGCTATGGTGAGTGCTGTGAAATGTGTAAACCTGGTGATTCACAGACCTGTACCCCTGGGGATAAAAATACATTATATGTTTATAAAAAAAAAATTGGAAGGGGAGGCGACCATAAGAGACTATGGACTCTGAAAATCAACCTGAGGGTTCTGAAGGGGCAGGGGTGGTAGGTTGGGGGAACCAGGTGGTGGGTAATAGGGAGGGCACGTATTGCATGGAGCACTGGGTGTTGTGCAAAAACAATGAATATTGTTACGCTGAAAAAAATAAATTAATTAAAAAAAACAAAAAAACAAAAAACCAGAGCCCTGCCATCAGCCAGCTGTCTCTAGTGTCCTCAGCCTCCTGGCTCAGACCAAGAGACGGGGAGCACACTGGCGACCAGGAACCCAGATTTTCCACAGAACTGTGGGCTGACGAGGCTGACACACTTCCAACAGGCTGCTCAAAGTGACCTGCCCCTCGTGAGTCACCCCTCCACAGCCCACACACATTCCCAATGGGTAATGGGCTGGTAGGGGTTCAGATAGTTTGAATGCTCTGACACCAGATGATCTTGACCACCTTGCCCATCCCCCTGAGCCTGTTCGTGCCTGGGTCACATGAAAATAATATGTAAACTTACTGATTCTGGGTATTGGTGCAGATTTCCAAAAACAAAAAGACAACCATCCCCCGAAGCAGTCTAACCAGCACCCACAAAAAAAAAAAAAAATGTCTATACTGCCAGAGTCATCTATACTTTCAATGCCAACCCGATCAAAATTCTACCAGCATTTTTCAAAGAGCTGGAACAAACAATTCTAAAATTTATATGGAACTAGAAGAGACTCTGAATTGCTAAGGAAATGCTGAGAAAGAAAAACAAAACTGGAGGCATCACATTGCCTGATTTCAAGCTTTACTACAAAGCTGTGATCACCAAGATAGCATGTTACTGGCATAAAAACAGACACATAGACCAGTGGAACAGAGTAGAGACCCAAGATATGGGCTCTAAACTCTATGATCAAATAAACCAAACCATTCTAGTCTGTACCCCATTCCCACCAACCTTAACCATTGTAATACCTTCTTAACTCATATTCCACCTTTCCGTGGCCATCTATAATTCATTCTCTACACAATTATCAAGGAGATGCTTTCCCCAATAATAAAAGATTCCCTTCTCTGATCAGCTTACCATCCTCAAGTGACTTCTGTGACACTGAAAGTAAAATCCAAGCTCCTTACACTGAAACTACAAGATCCTCCCTGGTCCGCTTACTGAATGTGTTCTGGATTTCATTTCCTACTACACGTTGTGATCAAAATGGGTGTTCTTTATGTTTCTTAAATACCCGAAGTTTTCATCAGTATTAGGATCTTTGCATTAGCTCTTCCTTCCATCTGGCTCCTTTTGGCCTCAGATCCTCATTGTGGTCTCCTTCTTAAAGCTCCTTCCCAGTTCAAACACCACTTTGTCAGGGCCACCCTTGGCCACCCACCTGAGTAGCTCTCTTTCATGTCACCCTAGCTCTATTTGTACAAGTATATGTCTCACCCTGGCATGTTCTTTATTTGGTTTTATATTCATCACCCTTCTCTTCCAACTAGAATGTGAATTCTAGGGGAACAAGGATGGTGTCTTTTCCTGTTCCCTGCGATGTCTACATTGCTGAGCATGTGGTCTGATATGGACTAAGTGCTCAATAAATGTTTGTTGATTGAATGAATGATTGCCCTTATAAGGCTTCTGTGGTAGCTTCAGTTGAGTACTAATGGGGACAGGAGTCAAATGAGTGATTAATGTGGCCCTAAATATTGTCTGACACCCAAAGTAGCATTTTTTAAAAGTTGTATTACTTTGAGTACATTTTGGAAGAAATCAAAATAAAAAACAAAAACTTTCTTCCCTCAATATTCTCATCTTGGTCTTGTACACCTTGCTACAGAAGACAAAAACAAAATGCAACTTAAAAGCAAGACATTCTAAACAAGTGTGTCTCAGCTGTGTGGTTTTTCTTGGGTGGGGAGCTCTAAAAGGGCAGGGCCCAGGCTCAAGCCTGATAGCTGGACAAGCTCACTCCTCCCTGAATTCATCTCCACCCTGGACCCTTTTCCAGCACCTCCTCTTCTCATAATGCCCTGCCTTTCCTTCTTCCCTGTCCACATCTGATCCACGCTCAGACTGGGTTGTCCTCACCTTCATCCAGTGGCCAGGTGAGCATAGTTAATGGCTCTGGGTTAAAATCCTGGCTTTGCTGCTTACCTGGTGTGTAATCCTAGGCAAATGGTTTACCTTCTCTGAACTTCATTGTTCTCATAGGTGGAGAATGAATGATACAATATCTACTTCCCAGATGGTTGCAAGGAATAGATGAACTGCTACTTGTGAAGTGTATTGGTATGGTGCCATACGATGCTACATGTGCTCCTCAGACTTAACATTACATCCCTTCTGCACTAACCCCTAAAAGATGACATTTTCTTCAATCATTTGGTTCTTGGAAATGTAATTTTCAATTTGAAACAAATGGTTTTTATTCTAAATTGCTAGCTGTATTATATATGTCTCCTTCTTCTGTACCAAGAAATGGTGTCTTTTTTTTTTTTTTTAAGAGCAGGAACCATATGACACAAAAATACAAAAGCACTTTTTTACCTTCTTTCTTAGAATGTTCCTAGGCCCAGACTAATAATAACTGCTAGCATTTGTAGAGAGCTTCTCATTTTGCTACTGCTACTACTGTTATTACTACCACTACCACAACTATTCCTTCTAGTGCTACTATTACTACTCCATTACTACTTTTGCTATTACTCTTGCTGCCAGTGATACTACTGCTATTACTAACACCAGTCAACAATGGATACTTTCTGGGAAAGGCAATACTATATGCAATTTACATGTGTTACCTCACTTAATAAGCACAGTAGCCAATGAAGTAGGAAGTGCCCAGAGTAGTTAGAAACACAGATTGGAAGGCTTTGAATGTGAGCTCCAATAAAATTGCTAGCTCTTAATTCTGGAAGAGTTACTTAGCCACTCATGTCTCAATTATCTCAAAATAGGGATATTAATAATAGTATGGAATCCGTGAGATAATGTAGATGGAAAGTTTCTATAATATCTGAGCAGTGTCTGACATTTAACAGCACTCAAGTTATTGTTGATATTAAAAACACTTTTTTGTGTATTTAGGGGTTATTTGTCCCCCTAATGTCCAGTCCTCTCTGTGCCCCCAAAGCATCATGCTTTCCGCACATCTAGTTGCATATCCTTTAGGACTGAAATAGTCTTTTACTTCTTCGAGTCTCCTACCAGCTTAGACACTACTTTAGAGGAGAGGAATGAACCTTGTTCAGTGTTGTGTCCATATTACCTAGCATAGACCTGTCACATGGCTTAGTTTTCAATAGACACTTGTGGAATAGAGAAAGGATTGAATTTTTCAGCCAAATCTTATGGCAACTTGTTATAATATTTAACACACATAACAACCTTGTAAGACATTCCTTCCATGGTTCCTTTCTTACTTCCCTTCTTCCACAGCAGCCAGCTTCTTGTTTTCCCTGTTTTATGGAAGAGATGATAGAGACCGATGATGGCATGTAAACTGGTTAATCAGACAGCTTTTTATTTTCATCATTTAAAAAATTATTTTATTTTATTTAAATTCAATTAATTAGTGTACGGTCTATTATTAGTTTCAGAGGTAGAATTCAATGGTTCATCAGTTGCTTATAACACCCGGCACTCATCACATCACACACCCTCCTTAATGTTCATTGCCCAGTATTCCCATGTCTCACCCACTACCCCTCCAGCAACACAATGGAATATTACTCAGCCATCAAAAATTGGAATTTTACCATTTGCAATAATGTGGAAGGAACTAGAGGGTTTTATGCTAAGCAAAATAACTCAATCAGAGAAAGGCAATTATCATATGATTTCAGTCATAAGTGGAGTTTAAGAATCAAACAGATTTTTATGGAACACTCTGGATCCATAACTTTAGACTCTACATATGTAGATCCATAATATAGACTTAATAAATACTGGGCAGATTGAATTGCAATTTGGGAAACTCAATGAATATTCTTGAATGATCAGGCTTATTCTATCCCTTGACTTGAGAATAGCATTTTGGCATTATCAGGGAGAGAAAAAATATAGAACCCCTCCAAGTGCCACTGGCAAATCTAGCCATTTGAATCAATGAGTACACCACTAACCATGTTTGTGTGATAAGAAAATACCTGAGTGCCTGTGTTTGGGCTCTTGGCTGCCAACTGTGTTGACCACATGACTGATTCACATCAATGTAGTGAAATTGCCTGTTAATCTTTTATTACCATGTTCTTGTTCAAAGAACTACTGTTTCTAATTTGCCTGTAGTGTACGGATCCAATAATTGAAAGAACATAAAGTATTGTTTCTAGCTGGAAAGCAATCTCCTGGTTTAAAATTTTAAAATATTACACACACACACACTCATGTCTTCATTATAAAGACAGCAAAATAAATCATACAGTAGAAAATTCAGAAAAGGAAGAAAAGGGGAAAAAAATCACCCTTAACTCTGTGACTTTAACACCATTACTCTTGGCATGTTGATGATTTTTCTTCCACAAATATTTCTGTTTATTTTTACGTTTTTATTTGTACTATAATAGTATTCATACAAACCTATCTTTCTACTCTCCCTTAACATTTTTTTAAAGATTTTATGTATTTATTTGACACAGAGAGAGATCACAAGTAGGCAGAGATGCAGACAGAGAGAGAGGGGGAAGCAGGCTCCCTGCTGAGCAGAGAGCCCAATTCGGGGCTCGATCCCAGGACCCTAAGATCATGACCTGAGCCGATGGCAGAGGTTTTAATTCACTGAGCCACCCAGGTACCCCTCCGGAATAATTTTCCTCATAATACAGTTCCCATGGACATAACATTTAAATGGTTAAATATCCACAGAGCATCATTAATTTTCTGGTTCTCACTACAATGGCTTATTACAACTAATTCTGATTTTCAGACAAGTAGCAAAAGATATGGAAATGCAGGTTTTTCTTTGCCATTGATCAGAACTCATAATATTGTGTCATTTTGGGCTTGGATTGTATGATCGTCACTGCAGGTGAAAATAGTTACAAAATCATAACATCTTTGTGGAGGAACCCGAGAGGTCATTTGATCCAATTACCTCATTTTGCAGAAGAGATTGAGACCCATTCATCTGTGGGATGATGGACCCAGGTGAGAAGATGTGTGTTATTTTTAAGAATAGCAAGGTGAGCAGTGTCACCAGATTGTACCTGACAAGGAAGAGATAGCAAAGATGTCAAGACAGAGGGAAAGTAGTTATGTCGGGGTAGGCTGGGGGGCAGCTCATGTAGGGCTTTATGGTTTCTAGTATGGACTTGGGCATTTACTCTGATAAGGTGGAGAGCCAATGGCACCCCTCTGGCTACTGTGTTAAGGTAGAGGGAAAGAATGGAAACAAGAAGGTCACTGGGGGCAATGCAGAAAATAGTCAAGAGATGATTGTGACCTCAGGCTAGGGTAGTAGCATGGAAGTGACCCAAAGTGGTCAGTTTCTACCTACATTTTATTTTATTTTTATTTTTTTCTTACATGCATTTTAAAGGTTGAGGTGAGAGTAGTATGTTGATAGTAGACGGGATGGGGATGATAGGGTAGGGGATGGGTTTCAGGTGGAGTATGGGGGAAAGGGAGGAATTGAGAGTTGACTCCAGGTTCCTTTGACCGCAACAACTGAACACACATTGTTCCCATTGCCTGAGATGCAGAAAACTTGAGAAGGAGCAGATTGGGGGTTCTAAGGGGAAGGGGGGGGAGGGCAAAAGCAATAATTCAATGATAAATTAAGTGAGAATGTGTTGAGTTTGAGGCATTTATCAGACATTGAAGTGGAGATGTCAAGCCAGCTGTCCATCTGGCCAGCTGGATAGTCCAGTCTATGATGTGGGAGAGAGGTATAGAGATAGGAATTTGGAGGTTTCCTGTGTTGGACGGTGTTAAAAGCCATGAGAGGAGGTGAAATCACTTCGTGGTTGAGAGAAGATTAGTCAGAGGGAGGACCAAAGACCTTTTTCAGAGAGATGAAAAGGAGCCCGTGCAAAAGACCAAGGAGCAGCATCGGTGAGGTGCGTGCTGCCCTGCTACATGGTGGTCTTGTAATGTACTGAGCAATTCTACTGGGGAACAACATTAAGCAGTCTGAGCTTTCTACTCCCTGCAGTCTCACCATGCTCCCTTGTGTTTCTCTGGCCTTTCATACAGAGATCAGCTACGTGTTAGTACCTGGTGGGCTGGTGCCGTAATCCGAGCCCTGAGAATACCTCATGAGATCTCTGGCTAATTCAGTATTTTATATAATTTATTGCAATTAGGCTTGAGCTGGGTCAAAGTTAACCTTTACACTGTCTCTGACGAGAGAGAAATCCATTCAATTCAATCCAATAATCCTTATTAATTGTGTAAATTAGCTATAAGTTAGCTGCAAATTAGTTATCTATACAGGATAATGAATAGTATAAGCAGTATTGGCAGTGAGCATAATCTACTTACAGGAATGAACTGCTTACAAAGGCTTTTGCGTCTTCATTGTTTGGTTACAATGATGGACACTCTAGTGCGATGGTTTTAACCTCATCTCCCAGATAGCTGACCTCATACATGCTGTAAAGGAGCTCCCAGACAAAAGACGAGGTGAAATCGCGGCCTCTGTGATCATTCAGGCCCATATTAGCATCCAAGCTCCTACTCTTTGGTGGTGTGGCCTTGGGAAAAGTGCCTTTTTATCTTGACAATAAACATATAGTATTATACTCTTATAAGAGTATATAGCATATAATCTTTGAAGAGTTTTTAAGAATTAAATGAAATATGGTATATAAAATATATGTCACAGAGTATGTTTGTTCTCAACAAGGATGAATTCCTCAACTTATCCTGTGAGATGAGTCTTCAAAACTCAGCCACAATAGTCCCTCTTCTAGAAAAGGAAAGTAGTCAGCCCCAATGGCAAGGATTGCCCCTTTCTGGAATCTCATACAGCTTGCAAAGTTTGCCTCCATTTTGTGCTGCTTCACTCTGTCTTAAAATGAAGTTAGCTACTGGCATATTTTTCTCAACCAGAAAGGAACCTCAGTCTCACTTATGTGTGCATTCATCCCAGGTCCCCTGGAGTGGTGTATGGTATACGGTATGTGTTCAATATTCTCATCTATTATATTCACTCTATCCAGAGAATTCCAATGTGGATCTGTTTAATTAGTAATGAGGAAGCTGAGGTTCCCATGTGCATTTGAAGGTAATACAATGGCTTTTTTTTTGGTAAATCCTTCAAATTCATAATCTGCCTCTTTCTGTTTGCCTGAATTAAGAGATTGACTTGAGACTATTTAATTGGGATTTCCTTTATTAGATGGGTGTTCCTCTATCTTGGGTAATTAAAAACCACCACCATCTAAACTGAGTACCAACCACAAAAGCTTCTTAGAAAGAATAATGTGATTTTAACTTTTCATGAAGTCTGGATTATTTTCATTTTCTTTGACTCAAAGTTTCTCCCACCACCACTACACACACACACACACACACGTGCACACATGCAGGACAACAATGAATCATTTCCTAGGCTCATTTGTGTAGAAACTAACAAACTCTGGAAAAAGGGTAATACCATTAAGCACTAGTTTTTTCAACCTCAGTTTCCACTTCTTTATGAGCTTTTGGACAGGAGAAAAAATCTGCCTTGCAAAAGAAATATCTGTGATGTGGTCTTAATATGATCATGTTTATGTGCACATAACCTGGCTGGAATAAGATACTTCAAGTTAGTGAGTATTCACATGGGATCATTTTTGTGTGCTGCGCCAAGAAGTGTGTAAAATAAGTAATA
The DNA here is from genome assembly GCF_922984935.1 of Meles meles. Lineage (NCBI taxonomy): Eukaryota > Metazoa > Chordata > Mammalia > Carnivora > Mustelidae > Meles > Meles meles. The sequence continues at coordinate 13,068,635 of NC_060066.1, read as the reverse complement.
AATCTTGGACTGTGTATCAGAAATACAAAGCTACCACTTACTGAATTTTTACCGTGTAGCAGGTACAATGCTAAACATTATATAAACATTTTTGTAATTATTTTGTGTTCTCCTAACAACTCTGTAAGATAGAATTTTTCTCTTGCTTAGTTGGCATGTGAAAATGGGGTCTTAAAACAGTAATTTAGTCCAATTAAGGTCACGTGGCTTGTAAATGGTAGAGCTGGATCTCTAATCCACATTTGCCCGTTCCAAAGTCTGTCTGTGTTCATACCCACCACTGAATACTTATTTTATAAAAAGACAAAAAAACCAAAACAAACCAAATGAAAAAAAAAGATGAAATGGTCACAAATAATATTCTTCAGGAGCTCTCAGTCTAGCAGGGGTGAAAAAAGTAACTATAATATAAAGGAGAAAGTGGGATCTTGGGAAAGATGGAAAGAATGCTGGCTATGGGTGTTCAGAGTGAGGAGAGATTGTTTTCCTCTTACTAATTTCTTCAGTTTCAACCAAGCCATCACCTCCCTCAGAAAGGCCCTCTTGATTGGCTAGTGCTGCTCCTCTGTGCCCCTCCCCTATGCCTCTCTTGTGGCACAGTCACACCCATAGGTGCTGAGTGCACAGGAGGTCAAACTGCTTGGCATGCAGTAGACACCAGATGCATCACTGAAGGTGAGAACAGGGTGCATGCTTCAGGGGGAGTGCAGTGTGTAACATGAGCCCTGGGGGACAGAGAGGATGTGTTTGAAGGTTTGACATTGAGAGTGGCAGCCTCAAGAGCATTCTCAACAGAGAATCTCCTTTAAACACGCAAACAAAGACTGGCAAATGCTTTCATGAAGAATAGTGGATAATGGTTTTGTTTGCCAGGCCAAGGTCATTAAGCACTACAGTGGGATAAAACTCAGGCTGTAGGCTGAGGTCAGATATAGAGAATCTTCCATATTAGGCCAAGAGATTCCCGTTTTTTCTTCATAAATAAGAAGGAGCCCTGGAATGTTTTTGAGAAGTTCTGTGACCTAATAAGACTCATTGCTGTAGGCCTTAAAATCTGTAGAGAGAGAGCTGGGCACGCTGGAGAGTGCATTGGAGCAGACATAGATTTGGGTTTGAGCCCCACTTACTGAGAAGACTCAGGCATGTAACAGCTGTTCTCAAACTTGCTCAATTGTTTCATCTACAAAATGGAATATTAGGAAACACCTCTGGAGTCCTTGTAGAGATTAGGAAAGGGGCGTGTCTTGTGCTTCTCTTTGTCTCTGGTAGGTAGCAGGAGCTCAAGAAAGCACAACTGTTAACAATATAACAGGTTAGAAAAGAAGGAGATGGAACAGGAAGGCTCTCTGGTGGGGAGATTTGTGCAAGAGTCTGGAGGAGTTTCTAGGAGGTCCTTGACAGAGAAGTGGCAGTGGACATGGTTGGAGGAAAGAGAGAAACCTGCATATGACCAGAAGGAGTCAGAGTTGGCAGGAGGTGACTGAGATAACTATGAACACAAGTTGGACTCTTTCTGTCAAAGATCTCAGGGTCTTATTTCAGAGACAAATTTCATGCATGGGGAGAATTGGGGCACAGGGCCCAAAATGGGACAGCATGGAGTAGAGTGTTGGATACACAGAAAATTCAATAATGAATCACAGCTAAAGCAGCTGCTTCATGCCAGGAAGTATGTTGGAAGCCAGCATATATTTTCTATTTCATACTCATATTGGAGATAAGAAACTAAGATATGAGGGATTCAGTAATTCAGAGGTCAGAAATCTGATAGGTGGCTGAGGTAGAAGGCAAATCCACATCTGTCTGATTCCAACATGTGTGCTTGTAGTCATTCAACTAGTGTATCAACATGACTGTGAATTCTCTGAAAAGGAATTAAGTTGGGTCTTAATGTGTAGGTAGGGTTGTCATTGAGAGGAGGTATCCTTTGAAGCAGAAAAAAGAATGTGAATGATGCACTGGGAATCAGCTCTTTCTATTTTTGGGACAACAAGGAAACTTGTACCATAGGCAGGGTTATATTTCATATTTTTGTTTATCCTGGAGAAAAAAAAAAAGTAATGTGATTCTTGGTTTTCCAAAAGGAAGTTAACTACAAGGAAAATACATTTCCTGAACAACTTCCAGAAAATAGTATATGTTTATATAGAACAAAATCAACAATTAACTGAATTCAAAATTTTGCAGAAGAGGTCATGTTTGTAGCAAGATTTAGGAGTGTTGTATTGCTCTGACATTTAGCGTTATTCTCTATTCTCTGCGATCTTCTCTATGTTGGTACCATTTCTTTGCCACTCCCTGGTTCATAGGAATTTATTCCAGTCTTAAAATTCCTTAGAAACTTTTCTTATGGGTTTTCTTCGCCCTGCTAGTGCTTCCCATTGCTGATCTTGTACACACACCATTACCACCATCCTAGGTACTGTGGAGTCTCATTATTCTCATTTTTAGTAGTTATGTTCTCTAAAGATGTCATGAACACTGAATTAGTGAATAGCGAACAATTGTTCTTAGGGGAAATATGCAGTTAGGTTCCTATAAGCTTCTGGTCACAACATTTTCGTCAATGGATCAGTACATAAATTTGCTTTATGTGTGTTTCTACTTAAAGACACTTTATTTAATATATATTATTGATCCGCTGACATTGATCTCATGGCCAGCAGGATGACAACTCATGCTTGAACAAAGCTTATCTAACAGCGGTGTTTTCTCTGTAAGGTATACCATGCTCTTCTTATGATTAGGAATGCTGGACAGCACTTCAGCACCACCATTGGGGGCCATTTTAAACAGTAAACCAACAAAAAACATAAAAATGAGAAAGATGTGGTGCTAAATAGATCATGAAAAGGATAAATAAATAGATCATGAAAATGATACTTGTTTACAGTAAGAAAGCTGAAACCAGAAGACAGAGCACCTCCTTGTCACAGCTAGGAATATGCACAGTGGGTGATGCAAATTTTTCATCACTTTGTACATGTCAATGAGTGACCGTGAAAGTGTTGTATTGATTTTGGGGTTACACATAAATATTAGCAGGTAAGAAAATTCATAAATATGGAGTTCACAAATAATGATGATCGACTTTATTTACTATGCTTTATAGGGCTGAGGTATCACATCACACTTGGCTATAAGAGGCTGCCATATAACAAATAACTACTTCAATGTTCATTTAGCTTCAAGTGCTTTAAAATGAATCAGGGTTTCATTTGATCAAACCTTTGTGTTCTTAGGTTTGCAAAACAACCTTCCTAAATAAGTGAACTTTTTTTTTTTTTCAAGCATGGTGAGTATACTAAGAAGATATTGGGCAGGAAAACACTTTATCTTATTTACTACTGAAGCTATAGGTATCATAAGTATCATTGTCTTCATGGCAAATGCTTACATCACTGTCAATAGTTTGCCAAGTATGCATATAAATTCAATTTGGGGAAGCAGTGAAAATGGAAAATTTAAGTGCAGGGGAGAAAAGCTTAGGAAATTTGCCTTCCAGAAGACTTAATTTATCAGAATTTTTTTTTTAAAGATTTTATTTATTTATTTGACAGAGAGAGAGATCACAAGTAGGCAGAGAGGCAGGCAGAGAGAGAGGAGGAAGCAGGCTCCCTGCGGAGCAGAGAACCCGATGCGGGGCTCGATCCCAGGACCCTGAGATCAAGATGAAATGGTCACAAATACTGTTCTTGAGTGCCAGGAATGACTTCGTCATTTGGCTGCAAGGGACATGCAGCAGAGGCCCTGTGGGTTGTGTATGAAGACAGCCCCCAAGGGTTTGGAAAGTCCAGATTCATCCTGAAAGAGGACTTATTTGTTCAGTTATTTGCTTGCTGAATAAAAGTGACCTCCACAGAACTGTTTTTAACTGTTTCTCATGGAGGGTCAGTTAAACTGTTTGATGGTCCCACTGTGTTGGGTTAGCAGTAGAACTGACATCCCCACATGCCCTGTTTGATCTTCTTGCTCCACAGTTCAGGAGTCTTCAGTGGGTCACTGAGGTTCACAGTCAAGTTCCTTGGAGTATCACCCCAGAGACCAATGCAATAAGACTTTGGTGTATTTTTCATGTCATCCATGCCCATTTCCACTGTAACTATAGCTCACCTTTCCTATATATCCACTAAACAAAATGTGATATGCCTGCCTCCGCATTTTTGTATCCCATAATCAACATTCATGCACTTGTTTCCATTTTCTTACCACCTGACTGGGAAAACCCATCCTCGAAGGCACAGCTTAAGGTATAATTTAGAATAACCTCTTTTGGACTCTGACTTCACAGTGAACTCTCCTTCCCTACATGACTCGATGTACTCAGGCTCCTTCCAGCTCTGAAATCCTAAGCTTATCTCCATCACTCCTCTGCCATTCATTTTTATCCTTGTAGGCAGTCGTCTTACAGATATTTATGTAGCATCAATTTTGGTTGTAGTTCATCCATATAACTAGATTACAGTGTCCTTTGTGGGGCAGACTAATTTCTAATTTCTCTGTCCCTTAGCCTTCTTAGTAGTAACATGGGGATAATAGCATAACTACATTGCAGAGTTGTGAAATTAAATGAAGAAGTGTGAGACAATACTTAGAAGAGAGCCCTGATTAGACAATATCCTTAATTCACTATTGCCAATCATTTTATGGTTCTTTGCATCTTCTGCTTCCAGGACAGTAACATCATAAATGTTCAGCTTCTATTTAGAGTGGGGTTTTCTCATATGTCTATTTAACTCATGCAAATTCAACTATATACTCTTTTGTTTAGAATTAGAATACTATAAAATTTATTTCTGCATATATACAACTATTTACATTATATATTTATATGTATATATTACTAAGGCAGATTTTATATTTTTATATAATATATTTTAAAATATAATATTTCATGTTATATTTTATAATATATTTAATATGTATTAAATATTATGTATCATATAAAATATGACATATATGCCAAAGAACACATATATTATCTTCTTTGGGCAATTTAAGGGATTCCCAGGGAGTAATTTTAATTATATGTCACTTTTACATGTCATATGAAATTCAACACCATTACTATGTGTTAAGTGCTTTCCATACATCGTCTCATTTAAACTTTGTGTCCGTTCATTTTACAGAAGAGCAATTTAAGACTCGAGGAGTTTTATCAATCTATCCAAGGTCATAGTGCTAGAGAAATCAAGATTTTTAAATCTTACAGCCTGAAACCCAATCCTTTGGCCATTTGTTCCCATCCTTATTGACTGCTTTGGGCTGTGGGTTACAGGCATGCTCCCATGTGAGCAGTGGTCAGTGGTAACAAGGGAGATGGGAAACTGATCATCTCTGAAAATGTGGCATGTCATTCACTCTCATGGGAGCTTTGTTCAACCTCCATGACTAAGGGCATCTACTGGAGACTGGGGACATTAATCTGACCCTCTGGTTCTCTTAGGGACATCTAGTGTGTCCTGCATGTAAATGCAAGCTATGGCTGGAAGCCAGTACTTGACTTGGTATCCAGTGGCTGATCTCAGCCATGCTCTGATTTCATCAGCCTGATATCACCCAGTGCTCCTTTTATTGCTCTCAAGGAGACATATCCTGAAAGTACCAGATGACATTGTTCTAGGTGAAAGTTTACAAGGACCCAGTTCAGGAATAATTTCAGCCCAAATCTGAGCTCTTGGTTTGGTTTGATTTGAGAGAGCAACTAATTGGAAGAGAGTTGGCTCATGATTTAGGACGTGCCCCAAACCTTGTTATCCAAAAAGAACAGTAACTGCTTGTTGATGAATTCAACAAACGTTCTCTCGGTGCTGAGTCCCAGGCACAACAAGGTTAACAGAACATGATCTTTGCACTCAATGGATTATATACCATCTATATTCCATAATAAATTCCACATTTCCTTTGTACAAAAGCAAATTACTGTATGGTTTGCTTATGGTACATAAGTTCTGTTTGTCCGTCCATGTTGGCAATGCCTGTGTTGACTAGAAAGGAAGAGAAACCAAAGACATGAGGCAGGACAGGTGACAGAATGCTCACTGCATGAGGGGTTAGAAGTCTCAGCTCAAATTTTAGTCTGTTCCTTATTTGATGTGTGACTTGGGACACATAATTAAATCTCTCCAAGCCCTTCTATTTTTAATGCAGACAGACCTATTATTTTCCTCATGGAGTTCTTGTGTCATATTTGGTAATATTATTCAGAGTGCTCTGTGAACTGTAAGACATTTTTTATTTCACATGAGGTTAAATGCACTGTATTCTATTATAGCTTACATTTTGAAAATCTAGAAATCCATCTTTTGTTAGCTATGGTCTTTTCTAATTCACCAGACTGTTAAATTAATGAGACCATTCCATCCCTGACTCTTGGGTAAATGATCATGGTCATATTTTCTGTCTTTTAAAAGCTGGCAATTAGTTAAGCCCATAGTGATTAATTTCCCTGGAATGGATCAGGCACCCAATATGATTATTCTTGCCAAAGCAAGACTTTGAGAACATTTGTGAAAAGATTTCAGTTCTACCTTTGGATAAAGAGGGGCAACATGCAGAACTGATGGGATCTATATTTGATAATCCAGTGGTTCACAAGAAGTATGATACGCACTATTGGAAATTTGGATTTATTCCAGCACATCTGAACTCACCTTCTATCTTCTGAAATCAGGTTCTAGGTGTTATACAATAGCAGTCTTTCATTTTTGATTATGCAGTTGAGTTAGTATGGATAGTAGTGTTTTGGTCTATTGAGTTAGTGTAGATTGTCATGAATGTTTTGACTTACTTTCAGGGAACTAAGTTTGGTATGAAGTTTGTTTTTTCTTAGCAATGACTCTGACTCTGTTATTCAGGATACAGGGCCTATTAGCATGAAGAGGTCAATATCCTAAGTAAGAAAATTTTAATCCATAAGAGAAACTAGATGACAGTTTTATTTTCTTCATCTGTAGAGTAACATGAGAATAGATAATAATATTCTCCTTCTAGAGTTGTCGTAAGGAGTAAATTAAATATGATAATAATGTAGAATGCTCAAAATGTTCACAATTTTCACTGTCATCACCACCATCACCATCACCATCATCATCATCGTCATTGTCATCACTAATTTCCCCATCATCACCACTATCTGCCTTGACTTCCCTAATATTATGTACTTGGTTCAGTGGAGACCATCCCAGTTCTTCCATTTCATGCCAGCCCAGGTCTTGCCATTTCACAGCAAAGAATGAATCATTCCTTTTGTGTCTTCTAGAACTTTTCCTGGCTCAACCATCTGAAGGTAACTGTTGAAGACAGGAGTAGATTATGCTTTTTGGGCCATAGAAAAGTGGCCCAAAACTCACCTGGATCTTTAAAATTCTACCAGTGGGAAGTAAAATATGGTCTCAGTGACAGTTGTAATGCCCTACTTCTTTTGCTGGGACTTCCTTGTTCCTCCCTCACACTCATACATAATGGTGCCTGCAATCCCAGAGAGAGTGTCATTCAAGCTCTGTGACACTAGCCTCCTGGACTACTCTGTGGTAATTGCCATTTGCTCACTCTCTTCCATCTTGCATTCTCTCTTTTACTCATTCACCTGTTCACTTATTCATATTCAACAGTTACTTTTCCCGTGTTATGTAACAGGCTCCGGCTATAAAGGAGAGAGATGATGGCTGTCCTAATGAGACATAATGAAGGATGTCATCAAGGAAATAGATGATTACAATTCAGTATGATAAAGGAAACTATGAAACAGTGGATCATAGAAGATCTGTCTGATCTGTCTTGGTGGATCAGGGAAGGAATGTGGAAATAGTTCATATCTGAGTTAAAGAAAGACCTGCAAGTGGTCCTGTCCGAAAGAACAGAATGAGGCTCAGGGGAATTCCATCTTCAGGCTCTCTGCAAGCGCCAGCAATCAGTTGCTCTCAGCTGTCTAGTCCTTTCTATTTTTACTTCCTCTTTTCTTGAGAACTTGACCAGATACCTGAGACATACGCAATGTGAATGACAGTCACTGGCTAATCTTGTAATCCTTCCTCTGAAGGCTTTGAATCAAACCTGTGTTTTCATGCAAAGGTGAAAAAAGAACAGTGGGATCCTCTGTGACATGCAACAGTGAATCCCATCTTACCTGAAACTGAGGCAGGTCTCTGGCTCTGGCTCTGTCCTTCTCCCTCTGCTTCTATAGCCTAGATGAATTGAACTTGAGACTTCAAATCAGATGTAAAATGAGATGCCTAGATTTATATAGAAAGTTGATAGCAGGCACAAGAATTAGAGACAGATCCCAACCAAATGAGCAACAACTTTGAATGCATAATGAATTTCAGAGCTTCGAAAAATTTTGTCATGTTCTTCTTGTACCTGGAATGTCCTCTTCCATGTCCTACAAGACTCATCTCAAAGGATACCTCCTCTGCAATCACCCCATCCTAGGAAGCATTAACTCCTTGCCCTTCTGTGCTCCTAAACTTTTGTTCAGACCTCTCTTTCAGAGTTTACCTTTCAGTGTTATACTGTGCTGTGTTGAAATGGTAAAGACTATAGAGACTGGAACCATGTGTTAGTCACCTTGGCATCTTCAGCACATACCACGTCCTCAGTGAATCTTGCTGAATGATTCAACAAACAAATCCCAGAGAACAAACCCCTCATCTTATTTAAGTCAAGTCGTCTTTTAGTTTAAAGCCATCTGCAAGGTTCTTTTTGGAAACTCCAGAGAAGGTCATATCCCTTCCAAACAAGATTTTTATCTTGACAGTATCCATGGAGCTCGGGAATGGAGTGGGCCTGGCTATTGGGTCACATGCAAATAGAAAACTCTTTTGATAGATGGGCAATAGATGGTCATCAAGCACATGGAACTTGATAAACCAGTATTTTTACAGAAGAAGTCACAAACCATGATTACCCTAGTAAATAAATCAATCCTAGGAATCCTCTCTCTGTCTTCAACAAGATCTCCTTGTTTAATCCTTCTATTTTCTTGCAAGTATCACAGTACTCTCTGTTGCTTTCAATTATAGTTTCAAACAGAACAGGAGTCTGAGTCTGGACCCACATGGCTGGGTCTATGATGAATTATTCCAGAGTCTGCGAAGGGGTCTTTCCCTAGTTTGATGTAGCCTAAAATCAGTGTAGCAGAGATCTTGGAGTCAGCAGAACTGGGTTCTAATCCTGACACCATAGCAACTTTGGGCAAGTTACATTGCTCCTCTGACTTTAGTGGGGTGTTTTCCTAGAAGGGTTTGGAGAAAATTCAATGTACTAACAAAACCAGAAATATTGGGTGTATATTGGGTGTATATTGGGCACTTCATCACAGTAAGGTCCCCTACCTTCCAGGAAAGTGGGGAAGGTAAGCTGGACAAGAGATGGTGAGATAATCTTTTTTGAGACTGCTGAAAGCTGCTGAAGGAAGAAGCATTTTGCGCTAAAGCCCACTTCTTCTGTACCTACTTGTTTCCTTTTTTGGCTAGAGGCAAGGGTCAGTGTTGTCCCCTCTGATAGGCTAAGCCACCTCATTTCCCTTCTGCCCTTACTTCAGCTGCCTGAAACCAACAATTGTTCTTTTTCTGAATGGAACCCCCGTGGCCCCCCCTTCCCACCACTGTGGTGGTTTGGGCCCTCCCCCAACTCTCCCACCCCCGCTGGTGCTGTGAGGTGACCATTTCCCAAATACCAGGAACTCAGAGGGAGTACCGCAAACAGCTACTCTTCTATGACTTTGGCCCGGGGCCTTGACCCCAACAGCACATCCTGTTAGAACAAAATAGGTACTGAAAACAATAATTATAACACCGAGCACCCCTCCCTGTCACATCCCCCACCCTGTGAATTTCCCCTAAAGGTGTTAGGTGAGGATGAGGAGGGGGAACCCTTCTTGAGGGCCAGGAAGGCATTCAGATGTCTTCTCCCTCTCCACTCCTTGTTCGTGCATTAAGAAAGGGGCATCTATTTCTTTGAACTGGTAATCTATGCACATAGAATGAAATTTAAAAGGTACCAAGTGGCATCCAGTGAAGACCTAGTTCCCATCCCTTTCTTCTACCTTAAATTCTCCACCCAAGAGCCAATTTCCTGTTCCCACTTTCTTGAGTATCTCTGCAGCACACATGTTTACATTTGTTCACCCCAAAAGTTGCGTGATATACACATGATTGGGTACCTTGCCTTTTGTATTTAGCACTATATTCTGAAGTTCATCTCTAAAACTTTCTCCTGATAAACAGAAGGATAGTATTCATTTACATGCATGACTCAGAGTTCATTCGAGAAGTCATCAGCTGGTCACTTAAATTGTTTGCAAAAATGCAAGGAATAACTTTGTGCAGACATCATTTCCCCCAGTTTTGTTCTAACTCTGTTAAGAAAATGTGAGGGTGGAGGTACTGTAAGCTAGCTCAGGGAGCAAAAACACCTGGAATTCCTGGAATGTTCCCCTCCAGCTTTGCTTGTCCTTCTGGGGAACTCTCACCCTCCTTAAGCCTCTCTAGACCAGCACCACCAGGGAAATTTGCTCCCACATGTTTTGGGTTTCTAGGCAGTGGCTCCCAAACTATAGCTATGTAAGCCCAACCCTGAGGATTTGTTAAAACCCATATCTGGGCTCTGCTTAGTCCCCATTTCTCATTTAGGAGGTTTCAGGTGGGCTCTAACAAATTACTGCTTTGGTGAGGGTTGCATTTGAAGAAGTACAGATTCAGTGACTTTCCTGTCCACTGCTTAGCATATTGCTTACTGACAGCCCATGCCGCATGTCCCAGGCTGGTTTAGATCCTCTCAAATATTCACCTGGCATTCCTTTTGGGGCTGAAAGTTCATGAGGACAGGAAGTGGCCAAATGTTTATTACACATTTGGTCTTCAGGGCTTGACAGAATATAATGGGTGAACAATCTTAGAACACAGTGGGTGGACAGTCCATATGTGTCAAGTGAATCAATGCACTGGAATTATTAGTTTTTTGCACTTTTCCTTACAATGCTAAATTCTTTAAGGCTATGGCCTCTAGGTCCCTAAATATCTCTCTTCTCCATCTTCACGGACACCAGCTGGTCTCGTCACTGCTCTATTGTTCTAACGGGTCTTCCCATTTTGACTCTTACTCTTCTTCTAATCCCAGAGACAGATAGACTGATATTTTAATAATGTAGGTGGTAAAGATTAGCAATTACTTTTATTTCCATCAATAGGGGTCTGGTTAAATAAATTAGCATATATCCATGTGAGTACATAAACGATTCCCTAATTTTTCCTTACAGTTACATGCACACTCTCTCTCTTTTTTTAAAGATTTTGTTTATTTTATTTTTTAAAATTTAACTTAATTTAATTGTTTCTCATACTCTCTCTTATCATTGTCATTCAGTTACTTATGGCATTGTAGCAGCAGGAGAGTTTAAGACTTCCAAATCTCTGTTTCATGAATCACATTCCTACTAAATTTTTTTTTTAATTAATAGCCTTTTATTGACATAAATTGTGCCTGGAAATTCAGTAAAATATTTGAGGATTTTAGGGTACTCATTGGTGAGGTGTTTCTTGTGGAAACTGATAAAGAGTCTGCAGAAACAGGTCAGGGAGGATTTTGCTGGCTGTGCTTGAGAGTGTGGACCTTTTCTACAGGCAATAGGAGATGTGAGATATACAAAGTGAGAGAACAGTGGTTGCCTTGCATTTTAGAGAAATTCCTCTGGCTAGAATGGGAGCTTGGATTTAAAGGAAGGAAAAAGAGCAGTCAGGAAACTGTCAGTAGTCAGATGAGCAATGACTACGGACTTAGCTCAAGAACAATGGTAGCAGGGTTGGAAAGGAGGGGGAGGACATGGTCGCAAAATTCACAGGGTTTTGTCTTTGCCTGTGGTAATGTGTGGGCGTGTAAAGTGTGTAAGAGAGAAAGCAGGTATGCAGTTGTGTATCTGTGTGCACTCACGTGTGCATAAGAGAGAAAGCATGTATGTGCTGTGTGTTTGTGGTATGTGTGTATGTTACGGAGGTGATGCTTCTGAGATTTGGCATTGTGCAAAACACCTCCCTAGTTCCTCCCTAGTTTCCTAGTAACTGGAAAATGCAGTGTGGTATGTCTACTCTAAAACTATTGAAAAAGCAGCTTTTGGAGAGGTGAAGGTGCATTCAGTTTGGGCCATGAGGCATTTGAAATACTTGTAAGAGAAGTTCTGCAAAGAGTTGGATATTCCAGTCTGAGGTTCAAAATGAACTCAGAGCAGGACTGATACACACTTGAGATAATGGGATGCTCCAATGGGTCATCCCAAAGAGCACGGGCTGAGATCCAAAGGGTTGGGAGATCACCAATGGTCAGGAGCCAGTCAGACAAAGGGCATGGACTCCACAAGGAGATAGGGAAGGAATCATGAGAAAGGAAAACACAAGAGTGAAGGATAGAGGAGGACTGCAATCCAGGGGACTGTGGATGAGGCAGTTGCTGGTAATCGCTGGAGAGAAACCACAGTGAAATAGAGCAAAGACTGAACAAAGTGAAGACAGGAAGGTGAAGCCAGGGAGGAGGTCAAACCTATCAGTAAATTCAGACTCAGAAAGACAGAGAGCAATGAGGCTACATACCCACACTGGGTTAATTGAACATCACTCAGTCTTTGCTCCAAAAACTGAAGAATTATGTAAGTACTTTTATAATACCATTTTATCACTTTACTGTTGAAAAAAATCTTGAAATCATTTTTTTTTAAATGCAATGGACTTTGGGGCCCCTGGGTGGCTCAGTCGTTTAAGTGATCTCAGCTCAGCTCTTGATCTCAGAGTCATGAGTTCAAACCCCCTGTTGGGCTCCATGTGAGCATGGAGCCTACTTGAAGAACTAACAGAAAATAAAAAATGCAACAAACCCAGACTTCAAAAATTAGAAGGAAATATTTCAAGGTTGTCCTTTGATTTTTGTGGGATTTTCTTCCAAGCTGCTTGGCAGTCATCGTGGGGAAACAAGACCAGTGATCAGTTTTAAATACTGTTTTAAGCATCTGCTAAAACCACCTGGCAGTCAGATTCATTAAGGGTTGGTGTTGAAAGGGGCTGCATAGATTCCTTCCCTCAACCTCACTCGGCAGCTGGGTGACCTTACACAGTCATTTTATCTCTGAGGAAGCTGGTGTGGTTTTTCTTTGGTACTAAGAGGCCCTAGCATGAGGGCACCTCTAACAAGGTTTATTGTGCTTTGACAGCTGGGAAGGACTCCATTAGCTCGGTCCCAGTGAGGCACAGCTCAAGAAGGAAGTGATGAGAACATGGGAAATCCTCTCCCATCCACACCTTTGCACTTAATGCAGCAACCTGCTGTTCTGTGCCAGGCTCCAACTGCCAGCGTATCACAAGCTACATGGCTGATTAGATTTCTAAAAGTCTTCTGGCATCTTACTTTTGCAATGGATTTCTTCAAGGTCAAAATAAAATTGCTTCCAAAACCATCCATAATGTAAGGCAACAAAAATTCTAAATATATGGATTCACAACTGGATTTCGTTCTGAACTATGAGTTATAAACATGGGTAAAGCAGTAGTTCTCAATCTTTTGCTGCCTCAGAATCACAAAGAGAGCTTGTTAAAACCCAGAATGTGGGGCCCCAACACCAGAGTTTCTGATTCAGTGTGTCTGGGGTGCAACCTGAAAAATTTGCATTTCTCATGCGTTCGCAGGTACATGATGTTGATGCTGCTGGTCCTGGGACCACACTTTGAAAAATGCTGGTGTAGAGGAAAGAACCCCTGGTCTTCAGATCCCAGGTGACTCATTGTCCCTGAGCCTCAGTTCCCTGGCCTTGGAAATGAAGACAAAGAGGCCCAGCTAACCCAGAGCTTAGCTTTTTTTTTTTTTTTAATTAAAAAAAAAAAACCAGAAAGAGAGAAATTTAAAAAAAGAAAGAAAGAAAGAGAGAGAGAGAGAGAGAGAGAAAACCAAGGTCATGCATTTCCCCCCCTTTTCCTTTGGCATTTTCTTCCAGGCTGTGCACAGGGGTCCGGGAGGATGATCATTGTAAGCACACCCCCAAGCATTTGTTAAACAATCTGGTAGTCACAATTCATTCAATCTCTGTGTTAGTAGGAGCTGTAGGAATTACTTCCTCCAGCCTCCAAGTACAGCTAGGTAGCCTTGGGCAAGTCCTTCACTCCCCTGGAAATCTCTCCTTCCTGATCTCATTGTAGATTGCTACCCCTACAACCAGCTCCACTTAAGGTCTGTCTTCTTCCATAAGACTTCGAGGATGGCACAGTCTGGACAAATGAGCTCATTCACTGATAAGGAAGTAGGACTCCTACAATGGCTGTGGGGATTCAGTGAAATCAAAGATGCCGATGCTTGGTATGCTTTTAGACACATAGTAAAGAATCAATAAATGGTATCTTGAATACTTAGAAATGCTTGAAACAGTAAAGTACTGCACAATGAGTCCTGAACTGAATCGTGACCAAGTGGACAGTTGAAGTTATGACAGGGATAACCTAGACCCCCAAGAAAAAGAACAAAAAGGAATCACTCCACATTTCCCTAGACAAAATCCCCTGAATGTTCCTTTGTGGGCAGCACTAGGTGGATACACTCTGCCCCAGGAAGATGAGGAGAAACAGCTGGTACAGGACAGGGAGGCACCTGCAAAGCCATCCTTCCACTTGCAGCACAGCTCCCCTTTGCCAGATCCTAGAGGCAAAGAAGAGGGGCCAAGGAGGGAGGGGGAGCAAGGAGCGAGGGAAGGAGACTTCACAATTATCTCCCCGAGACTGTTTAGAATGTAATGTTCCTCTCCGCCCCCTTTCCTTTCCAAGTTGTAATTTTCTTCACAGAAAGAACACAATGGAGGACTTTTTGAGACTGCAGAGAGCCTGCTACTAACTCCAACAACCCAGACACGGGAACAGATAAGGAGAAAAGAAGAAAAACAGAGGCAATTTTTTTTTTTTTTCCCTGCAGAGATTTCGGAGATTGAAGCTAAGAAATCCAGTTCCATTTGAACATCGCATTACCCGCCCACCTAATGGTTTCGGTATGATCTGTCCTCTGTGCTCAGTGCTCAGCGAGTTTCAATCCTCCTTTTCCCTGCCAGAGGGTCAGAGCTCTACCCTGGGCTTTGCGTTTTAACCCCGATCCACTTGAAAGAATGGGGCTAGCAGTCTGGTTTGCATGGTTTGCTTTCCTTGCATTCCCACGTAAGTGTTTAATTGTCCAATTTTCTTTTTGCTCCTCTCCAGAAAGTGGGGAGGGACTCATGACTCAGTCCCAGGGCACCAAGTGTCCTTAGACTGCAGAACAGAGGTATAAGAGGGACTCTCACTCTCTGCCTTCCTCACTGCCTATTCCCTCCATCCCTGCTCCCCCTCCCCACCCCACTCCACCACCCTCTACCCTCTTACTGCCTCCCCTGCTACTCTGCGCCTAGACTAATTTTTCCCAACCTTTTAATCTTACGCCCAAATGAGCAGCCAGGCTGCATTTGGACACATATCACTGAGTCGCCCTCCAGAAAGCTGGTGTATTTCCTCCAGCAGAACACAAAAGCATATAGGATCAGGACATCTGTTTTCTTATCTTCTTCTTTGTACCTGTCGGATGGAGTGGCTTTCTTAGGATATCTCTTGGTGCCATTAAATAAGTTCAATGCTGTCCTCCTAAACCATTGTTTTCCAGAGGGTCCCATCACCTCCAAGAGGCTGCATGAAACAAAACAGTCACTTCAACTGAGGGTTTCCTAGACCCTGAGCCAAGCCTACTTTAGGCCATCCAACTTGCTGGCTTCAGAGAAAAAAAGAGATGTTTGTTGTTGAAATCATTGACATTTATTGACCATATACAATGTGCCAGAAATTGCTAAATGCAGAGAACACAAAGATGAACGAAATAGGATCCCTGCCCTTGAGTGGGTTGGAAGCTCTCACAATGAGATTAAGATGGGAAGATACTATAGTATCTAGTTCATGGAGGGGAGAAACTGCAACACTGTGGCTGTGCTAAAGGCAGATTCCCAGACCTTGGTCATTCCTGATCCAATCATTTCTTCAGAGGAAAATTGGTAATCAGTGGAAAAAACAGAAAACAAAACAAAACAAAACAAAACCACTTCCTTTCTGATCTCCACTTTTCCCTTCAAATTCTTTTGTTAAAGAAGCATTTGCATGTGTTTGGCAATGTGGAAGTTTTGGAGGCAGGATAGAAATGCACAGGGCATCAATAACATTGCAGAGGTTCAAGGTCATGTTCATCAATTAAAATGCAATTATAATTTCAAGTTATAGTATCCCTCCTCAGATGATAATCTGATCCATTGGACTTTAAACTCCTGAGCTTTGAGACTGTGTTCTACTCAAGATTGTATTGCAGTACCTAGCACGTAAGTGAGTAGCCTAGACAATTAGGTATATAATTTCCTTGCTTTAAGAGAACCATTTCTAAAAGGTAATCCTTTTACATTTTCTTTTGTTTTATTTGTTCGTCTTGTTTTTACCTTATTTTATTTCTTAAAATATTTTATTTATTTATTAGAGAGAGAGAGAGAGAGCAAGCGTGAGTGGAGTGGGGGGCAGAGGGAGAAGCAAACTCCTCGCTGAGTTGGGAGCCTGACATGGGGGCTCGATCCTGGTACTCCAAGATCATGACCTGAGCCAAAGGCAGATGTTTCACCTACTGAGCCGCCCAGGTGCCCCTTGTTTTGACTTTAATAAGTAGGGTCATCATTTCATGTCTATAAAGGGGAGAGGAATTGACATTTGTCAAACGCTTGCCATCTTATAGGCAACATACTGGGTCTGTTCTGTTCCTAGTGATACTTAATCCTCACAGTGATCATAGGAGGCAGATTTTATTACTAACATTTACAGATGTAGATACTGGGGCTCAGAGAGGTAAAGTAACCTGCCAAAAATCACACAGTGAGTAAGTGGAATAGAGTTTTCCTATATAAAACTTATTCTTCCCCCAAATCCCAATGCTAATACTCACCTAGATCAAGCCCTCACTCAACAACTTGTAAATCTTAAATTTGGTAATGATTTGAAAAGGGTTTCAGTTCACGGAGAGAGGAAGAACATCATAGTCCCGAATGGGACTCACATTTTCATCTAGAGAACAGTTAGAGTCACAGAGTTTACAGAGTCCCAGTGGGACAGATTGCCATGTGGGGTATGTAATGATAGGGTCCACAAACATTCCTAGATTGAAGAGTTTATGCATGTCTTCCTGCTCTCACCAGCTGTACTTGCCTCTGACTTAATTATATGCTCAGGGTACAAATGCCTCTAGAATTGCAGGCCAGATCTTGCTTCCCAGGAAGCCTTATTGGTTAGATGACACTCAGCTCATGGAATGCAGGGGAAAAAAAAAATGTTGGCTTGTCCCTTAGCAGTGGAGATATAGTTGAGTCATTGTGAGTCAAGATTTATTCATTCACTCATTCAGAAATATTTCTTGATTGCTTATGGTGGGCATTTATTATCTTTGCTCATCTTAACAGAAAGATGGCCAATCAGAGTACTTCACTCTCCTAGACAGTGTAATGAGTCCACGGTTTGGCAGATAACATAAGAGAGTAAGAGTCCAATGTCTGGAATTAGCATGGATATTCAGAGAACATGTCTCTCAGATCTTTAACTGAAAGGATCTTGAAAGTCTAAGATTGTCAGGGTTTGTTTTACCCACCGTGCTGCGACAGTCTGCCCGAGAAGGAAGGCCACATGGAGGAAAGCAGAGTTCAGACATGGAAAGAAAGGAAATAGTTGAACACCTGGATCCTACTACCATGTCTGAATCCTTAGATTGGAGCTTCATTGGGCAGATACCCTTACTGCATTCAGCATTAGAGTTGGGAGCTGGCAATATGAATAATATGAAATCCTTTTCTTTATCTGACTTTGAACTTATGTAGGGAAGATTCAGAGTAGTCTATGGGAGGCATAGGTGATATAATAGAGCAGGCAGAGTGCTTGGAATCAGAGATGTGAGTTTGAATCTTATTCGTGGTATTTTTGCTTTATAATCTAATTATATGATCTCTTAATCTGGTCCCAGGAGTTGGGACAAGAGGCCGTCATCGCACAATGAGCTCCCAGTCTAGTGGGACATGAGGGTTTACTAACTGGTTGCACAATTTTGGAAAATTAATTGACCTTTCTGACTTCAATTTCCTTATTTGTAAATGGAAGCTACTGAGAATGCCTTCCTCTAGGAGTTGGAGTTGAAAGAATCAAATGAACCAGTGGATATGAAAGCACTTTATAGATTGTGAAGGGACCACATCCCAAAGCTCCACAGGGGCAGAATTGGCCTAGGTCCCCACTGACCAAACACTCATGCAATGAAGTAAATACCAAGGGCCTAAGGACCACATGCTTGTGGAAAGACTAAAGTAACATATTATTTAGCAAATCCTCTTCAGCTGGATACTCAAAAATTCTTTTTGTTTATATTTTTTTTTCTTTACATTCTTTTCTTTTTTCTTTCTAATTCTCTTTTCTAAATGAATCCCCGGAGAGGGTCCAACTTCCTTGGCCATGAGGAATGTTGATCTTGAATCCCCCATTTCAGGTAACAGTCTAAAAAACCAGCACAACACTAAAACTGAAAGCAAAGCAAACCAAACCAGCTATTGATTGATTGATCTTGAGTCTATGGGCTGGACAGTTCTGATCATCTGGGCTGGCTTTGTCCAGTCTCATCCCTTCTCATGCAGCAAAGACCAGCTAGTGGGCCAGCTGGAGAATGGCTGGTATAGGATGCCATCAGATGGGATGTCTCCCATTCTTCACTAGGCTAGCTTGGGCTTCTGTTCAAGGAGGTGGCCTGTTTCCTTAAGACTACAGAATTGTTCAAGGTCTCTTGAAGTCTAGGCTCAGAACTGACCCAGTTCTTCCACATTCTGTTTTCCAAAGGAAGGTATAAGGCTAGCCCAGATTCAACGGGCACCTTCACCTCTTCATGGGAGGAGCTGTAGAGTCAGGTTGCAAGTGGTCCAGAAACAGGGAAGATAGAAATCGGAGTATGTTTGCTATCAGTCTGTCAGATAGCCCTTGCACTAGGATGGGAAAGTCATTTAATGCTATAAACTCAGAAAAGGAAAATGTGACTTCTCTCTTCTCTTTAGCTGGCCCATGTTCTTTGTGTCCCCTGATCATGCCCTGGATGGGGGGGCTTTCTTGATCTCTGCTGCCTAGACAGTTGTGGTAGCTGCTAAGTGATCTACCTGCCTCCAAACCAATCTGACAAGGAAGAAAACAGGTGTTCTAAGGATATAGTCCTTCTCTCCTGGACCTCAGCCCAGAAGAAAGTACAGACATATTCTACCTGTAAAGCATACCAACAAATGCATCTGTGCCTTCTCGCTGCAAATCACCTTCCACTCTACCACTGAGGTTATTTTAATAAAGTTCTTCATGTTACCTATGAAATAACGACCCCACTTCCTAGTCTGGTATTCTAGGCTTTCAGAGGCTGTTCCCAATCTCTCTTTCTCAGCTCTTCTCTTGCTACTTCTGGAAGGGGAGCCACACTTCCATTTCATGAGTGTTCAGTATTTCCCCCAACTGTATTTCTTTCCTATGTAACATTTCCTCTGTCTGTACATGCTCACTTGCACCTCTGCCTCTTGCAATCCCACTCGTACTATTAAGATCCTGCTTGGTTGCCAACCTCCTCCACTGAGTTTCCTTCCCAATTACTTAGAATCAATCTCTTCTTTTTCTCTGCTTCCCTAATCAGTTTCCCCCACCTCCCCTCTCCTCTACTTTCTTTCTCTCTTCTTTTTGACTTTACTTGTTTGCCACAGGAAGTGAAAGAGGAGAGAAGAGGACAACTCCCACTCCTGGACAGCTCCAAAAACTCACTCCCTTGTCATCCTCCAAAGGTACATCGTACCACATTCTTGTGCCACATATCACACTAGACTGTAGCCCCCGAGACAGGCCTTGGTTCTTACCTGTGTATCCATCATGTTACCTGTCTTCTTCATGGTACATGTGGAGTCCATGTCGTTAACCTGACTTGAATCTCTTTCTGCCACACTCTGCCTGCTGTGGAACACGGCCTCAAATCCTGGAGCTGGCCAGAGTCACGGTC
Organism: Meles meles; assembly: GCF_922984935.1. Taxonomy (NCBI): domain Eukaryota; kingdom Metazoa; phylum Chordata; class Mammalia; order Carnivora; family Mustelidae; genus Meles; species Meles meles. The sequence goes on along the minus strand of NC_060066.1, from coordinate 13,048,565 downwards.
ACTTTCCAGGACTCTGAAAGCTGCACTTAAATTGGGATATGCTCTGGGCCACTGAATTGGCAAGAGTTACAGGCCTAAAAAAAGTCCTGCTCTGTAGCAGGGGGTCAGTTACTAATTCCTCCTTTGGCCGCTTTTTTGAGGCTTGAACTCACATTGCCTTGCTGATTTTATTTTTAGGTGTCTGGCAGTTTAAAAGGGTGCTACAACTATCTTGGGTTTATTATTATACTGTGAATGGTCCTTGGAAATCCAGTTCCCTGATTACCATCACATGGCCTGTTCAGATGAGGACTCCTCTTTACTCCAAGTTTGAAACCCCTTGGTTTTGATGAGTGACTTTCAAACAGCCGTGTGAGTAAGAATCATCTGGACCTTTGGAAGCATGTGAATTTCTGGGTGTTATCTGCAGAGTTCCTGGATTCTTATATCTGGGCAGGTTCGAGGAAGTGTGTAATTTTCTTGGGCTCCCAGGGGATTCTGCTGCTGGCTAACCCTACTTGGAGAAAAACTGCTATAGAATTAGAAGCATACAACAATGAAGAAAAATATTGGCTGCAGTTGGTTAGCTGATGTGATGACAAAATTTACCATCACATCCTGGAGACCAGGGAGGCCTCCAGACACCTCTCCTTTCACTATGCCACTCCTCTGCTCAAGAACATGCAATGGCTCCATCTTTCCTCATCCACATCCAGTCCAGACTTGTCCCTGGGTCATTCCAACCCCGGCTCAGCTACTCCTTGATGTTCTCTCCTTCTGCTTTCATTCTGTTTGCTTTGTACTCCCATGTCTTCTTCATTAAGAATCCCCAACAGTTCATTGAATACCTTCCATGTGTCAGGCACTGTTCCAGAGTTCCTTCAGTCTTCAGACCAGTCCTGGGAGGAGGGCATTAGCATCAACCCCATTCCTGCTGAAGGGGAGTTTCTGTGACTTGCCCCAAATCATCTGCTGTTAAGTGAACTTCAAACCCAGAGTGACTGATCTAAGTGCCATTGACCACTTATGACATATTATGAGGCCTACTTAAATCCCCCCAAGCACCCTTTTCTGAACTCAGACATAAACCCCCTTTTTCTCATCTGTGAATTTGGTGTGTGTGTCTCACTCAAGGTCACTGTAAGAATCAAGGCAATAGTCTCTGCATGGCAAAATCTTGGTGATTAAATGGTACTGCTAGAAACCCATGCCATGTCTCCTCAAGCAGGAGAGATGAAGATCATGTGTTTTTTTTGAAAAATGATGAGATTTAATTATGAGAGTAAAGTTTGTGACATCAAACACCATTTATCCTTTTTCCTGCAGGTCCCATGTATGCTTCAAGGATAAAGATATTAAGAACCATCCTTTCCTCTGGAACAATTTTTATTTCCTCTTCAAAGAGTAATCTCAAGGCAGCCACAGCCATGGAAACAGAATGTGGCAGGTGTAGCTGTGCTCTGCATTAGGGCCCCGTTTTCCCCTGGCGGGGAGGAGAAAGGCTGCGGTCAGGGAAGATGAATGGATCCGGGTGGTTTTGTCACGGTCTGCAAAGAGCACATTCTCCCAGTGCCTCCATCAATCAGGCTCCGGTACTGAAGGCCCTCTGCTATCACTTTTGAGTGACTTGCAGCCCTATTGTGTCACCAGCAAGGGGCTTCTCATCTGCTTGGGTGACCCAGAAGTGTGATGCGGCTGGCAGTGGGGTCTGACCCACAATTAAGAGTACATTTCTTTGTTTCTTTGTTCCTGCCCAGTGGCTGGAAACAGAGGATATGTGCAGATCACTCTAAGAAGGCACAATGTCGCTGGTTTGGATGAAGCTGTTGCTACCCTCTCTCATGGGGAAGGGGTGGGATGTGACACTGGGGGACGTCACGGCATTTCATTAGCCCTTGCCTAGGTGCGAAGTGAGGGGGTGGGTTCCAGCAAAAGCACAAACAACTCCCTGCCTCAGTTTCCCCAAATCATCAAATGAGAGTGACTGTACCTACCTCATACAGATGTGGGAAGGATTAAAAATTGGAGCACTGGGTGTGGCGCATAAACAATGAATCTTGGAACACTGAAAAAAATAAAATTAAATTGAAAAAAATAGTCACATAAGGTCTGACATGTAGCAAGATGACAGTGAGTAGCAGCAAAGAACACAAACCAGATTCAAATTCTATCAGCCTTCACAGAGTAAGTTTTTTTTTTTTTTTTTTTTTTTTTTTTTTTTTTACTGAGAACCTCGTGTGCATTAGGACCCTAGGCTAGCCTCTGAGGACAAAATATGATGGAGGTCTGGTTCCCAGGAGGAGGTCATAGTGAATCTACAGCCAGTGTTTGTAGAACACCTATGTGGCTGCAGGACACCTGAGTCCAGATAATTTAAGGAACTCACAAGAAGTCCCAGAGCTGTTATTTCCAGAATCCATAATAAGGCTTCCTAATATTACATCCAGGGCTTTCCCCATGGACTAATAGGTCTTGTTTTTTTAATTTTAAAATTTTAAAATTTATTTTATTTTATTTTTTTAGAGTTTATTAATTTATTTGACACAGAGAGACACAGTGAGAGTGGGAACACAAGCAGGGGGAGTGGGAGAGGGAAAAGCAGGCTTCCCATGGAGCAAGGAGCCCAATGTGGGTCTCGATCCCAGGACCCTGAGATCATGACCCGAGTCGAAGGCAGACACTTAATGATGGCTGAGCCACCCAGGCACCCCTGATAGCTCTAGTTTTAAGAAAACAAGGCCAATTACATCATTCAGAACAAAGGCCCTGCAAGGGCTGAGCTACCCAGAGACCAGACCAGATTAGTGAACATAAATAACCAAATAAAAGCTAGCTGGAAGACTAAATATGATCACATTGGAGAATGGAGTCATCATTTGCCAGAACCGAATTTCTCATCTGCTGACTTAGGGAGCCTTCGGCTGCCTCCTCCTTTCCAGGTTGGGCAAACAGGTCATTCTGATAATCTAAGAGATGAGCCTCTGGTGATGTCAGCCTCCCCCTGGGCACCTGAATCCTTTGTCACATGTATTTGACTTTCATTCTCTAGCACCCCTGGATCTCAGCTCAGGAAGGACTCAGCAAGGGTGAGACATTGCTCCTCCTTCAGAGAGGACTCCAGTTTTCCTCAGAAGGAACGTTCTGAAATATTCCTGCTGATCCAGATTTTTGTGCTTTTCAGCCATTTCAGACCCAAACTTAAACAATGCCAGCACTTTAGCAATAGGAGAACACCTCACTGCATTTATTTCCTTGAGATAACTTGGATGAGAATTTGTTATGTATGCTTCTGTGGATTTACTACCCCCCCACTTAATTCATTATGAAATTGTTCAAACATATAGAAAAGTTGAACACAGTCACATGCTGATCACCAAGACTCTACTGTAATCATTTCGCTATAACTTACTTACATTACTACATATTTATCCACGGATCTATCCACTCATCAATCTACTTTTTTTTTTTAAATTTAAAGTAAGCTGCAGATATCAGAACACTCTCCCATCAGTATTTCAGCATTTTTATCCTTATCTAGAATTAAATATTTGTTTCTGTTTTGGGGAACCTATGCTAAGATGTACAAATCTTACCTCTACCATTGCTGATCTTGACAGATTCATGAACTTGCATAACAAGAACCCCTTATAAGATATAGAACATTACCAGGTCCCCCAAAAGTTCTTTCGAGTCTGTCAATCCTTGCTCCCACCCTGATCCATATTGCAAACAAGCACAGCTTTTATGTTCTTACTCTATCGATTAGGTTGTCCTAATCCAGAGCTTTGCAGAAAGTGAATCATACTGTATGTTCTTTTTTGTATAAGCTTCTTTTACTCAGAAGAGTGTTTTGAGATTCCATTCTTATGTGTTTAAACAGAGCCCGTGAAGATTGCTGTGGGGCTTAAAAGAGCTATGGTAGTCCAAATAGTTAAATGCAATGCTTAGCACATGATGGGCCTGCCATAGGTGTCAACTACTGTGACTGTGATTATTTATTATTTTTTTTATCATTATTCTCTTTCTGTCATGTTTGCTTATGTTGGCTGCAGGATGTACTAGTCATCAAAGCAAGGTATTTATCTTAATTTCTTCATCTGGAAAGTTGACCTCAGAGAATATTCTAGATCTTATCCTTCTATGGTTCAGAGTTCCTTGGGGTTGTTCCCTAGCTTAAGTATACATATTCTCTATGTACTTAATTTCCCAGTTAGATCCTAAGCTTTACAGTAGCAGTACACTTTGTGCTTGCCACATCTTTTTATCCATTCTGATGCGTTGCAATGTGCTAAGCATGTAGGAGATAATTAATGCATATATTCAATATGAGGTCAAAATCAAGGTTCCACCACACAGGAGTTGCTTGCCTAGGAAATGGCAATGAGGTTCCTGAATTATTCCATCAGTCTTATGGAGTTAACCTGCTCAAGTGCACATCACTGCTTTGGGGGGGGCTACAGTTCTGGTTGGAACCTTGGTTCTGCTGGGAGCCCATCTTTAGTGGGATGGCTCACACTCCATAAGATAGATGTTACAATCTTCATTCTACAGACAAGGTAGACTCAGGCAAGTGGCCAATAAGTGATGGAACTTAGAGTGGAACCCAGCCTGTCTGATCCATAGATCCCACCTTCTATTCTTGTCCTATGGCCTTTCTGACTGACTTTAGGTGCATATGGAAGACAGAAGTAAAGGTGGAGGAGGTGAGCTCTTGATGAAACTGCTGGTATGAGTAGGAAATATGGTTAGCGATAAATGGCTCCAACATGTGTAGCCAGGACAACATGTGTCTAGGATTACCACACTGAGGATTTTTGGTCCTAAGGAAGTCCTGGGAGGTTAGGTGAGCAAACATTATTGTTTCCACTTTACAGGGAAGAAACTGAGGGTCAGAGGGTAAGTGACTTATATGAGGTCACAAAGCTAACATAAAACAAGGGTAGTGTGTGGAGGTGAGGGGTGGAATGGGAATTTGTAAGCGGGTGTCGTGATTTTAAAGTAAGGGCTTTCTGGGCTGTCCTCTGACCATCTGGAGAAAAGATATGTTAATAAAAGATATCTGTGGCAGATACATTTGAAATAAGAGTATGATTAATCTTTATTATTTCAGTGCTCGCTTCGGCAGCACATATACTAAAATCCTTATTATTTCAAATGAGGTTGTCAATAAAAGTTCAAAGTCAACATATTTAAGGATGGTCTTCTTGAGCTTTTTCTATGTGCGAGGCACTGGGCCTCTTGGTCGTCCGTTTCTAGCCGGATGGATGACATGAATTCTACCCATGAGTGATGCCATATTACCACCCATCTTTCTTGGGAGCAACTTGAAAGGCCGACTGGTTTATGGTTTTTATTCTCTCAGCTCAAGGCCCAAGTCATTCCATGAAGTGAGCGTTCTCCCAGCCAACAGCTGCAAAATACCAGATTGGCGTGAAGCAGGTGAGTGAAGTCAGCTTAACTTTAGCATCACAGAAATCTGTCTGTGGGGACACCTGGGGACCACTCAGCAGTCACTCATCCCGGGAGGAGAACTTCTCAGGTTTTAGCAAGGGCCATGTGGTTTTCCTTTAGCTATCATCTGCCGGGTTGAATAGTATGACTCAACCCCTTGTTTAGAAAACAGCACCGTGATCAATGGGTAGACCCGGGGAGGGAGGGGTGGGTGTAGTGAACAGAAGCAAATGAGAACATGCACTGTACGTGCATTTTTACAGAATCCCGTGGCCATCCTGTAAGGAAGAAGCACTTATTATCCCATTTTATTGTGTGGTAGATGACTGGGGCAACCAACTCCTGCTGGTTTGTCTTGAAATTTCCCAGGCTTCTCACTCAGTCTCACGTCCTGGAAATCTCTCAGTCCTGGACATACTGGGGCAGTGGGTCACCTGAGGTGGATCTGAAGTTCTACCTTTACTGCAAAGAGCATTTCTTAAACTTCGTACTCTCCTACCTCTCATTTGTGAAGTCATCTGACAGTCTGAGCAGTTTGTAATTCGGAGATGTTATACCCATTTTACTGATGGGGACGTGGAGGCTCATTGAGATTAATGACTTGTCCAGGATCTACTGACTAAGCAGTGACAGAGGCAGGTTTGGAATCCAGCTATCTTTGGCTCAGAGGCTTCTCTACACAGCTCTCCTAGCAGAGAGGCAGGAAAGGTAAAACCTGACAGGTGTGAGGAAGAGGCATGTATTTGGGGATGTATTTGGGGATGCCACCATCTGCTCTTGGGAGCTCCCTGGGCAATTCCATATTCAGCTCTTTGACCTTTTATTCCAAAAGGCCTTATGGCTTTCTGACCACAGACAAGATGCAGAGCAGCTGGGAAGGGGCACTGGGAGGAATAGCTGTATGGGCAGCTGGACACCAGGAAGCACTGAGAAGAACCAAGAGCGGCGGCCATTATCATCACATGCTACAGACAGCCTGGGCCTGAAGTCAGGGTCTTGTGACAGTCTGTCAGCTCTGGCAGGGTGGGGAAAGGGAGTGACAGACCCCAGGGGGACAGAGTTGGACCTCTTCTCATGTGACTCTGATGTGACAGCCTGGAATAGCCGGCAGGAATTGCATGCCCTGAGAGTGTCCTCTGTCTTAAGACTCTCCTTCACAAGCTTGTCCACTCTTCCTTTTTCCTCCCAGTGCATTTTAACACATCATGTTCAAAATGGGCTGCTAATGCCCTGGGTTTATTCATTCTCTTATCTGACACTTACTGCAGTCCCATTGTGCACCAGGGCACCAGTGCCAGGAGTGGGAGAGGAATAACGCATGGCCTTCTCTCTGAAGCAGGGGCACTTCCTTTAGAGGACAGATAAGGAAGCAACTCAGTGCTATGCATAAGAGCAAGGGGTGTGGATGTTTCTCAGACCTGAGCTCCCATCCTGGCTCTGTGACCTTGGTCAAGTTACTTGGAATTTCTCCCGAGCCTGAGCCTTCATACCTGTAAAATGGGTTAAAAATGCTACCTCACAATTGGTGTGAAGATTACGTGTTATGATAGCGTCCAGGGCTAAGTCCAGTGACTGTCACATGGTAATTACTCAATTAAGGAGAGTTATTTTTCCAGTTCTACCACTTACCAGCACTGTAAGCTTGGGTGAGTCCGAGAATCTTGCTAGGCATCAGTTTCCCTTCTATGAAAAAGGTATTATAATAGTAACTTTGTTGTAAGAATGTTGCAGTAATTAAATCAGATGATACAGGTAAAGCACTTAGAATAATATCTGGCATACAATATGACTTGAATATATAATAGTGATTGTAACGAATACTAAGGGTGAAACATACCACAGGGATGTGGACAAAAAGTAAGATGTTCTAGGAGATAATTCTAGGAAAATGGGTGGGAGGGTATGTCAGGGAGTGAGCAGCCTGCGTAACACATAGGGTTGTGAAGCTGCCCAGTGTTCAGAGAAGTGGGTCAGTTTGGGAGCTCAGGGTCACACCATGGGCAGAGCAGGAGATGAGTTTTCAAATGAACCCAAATCCAGGTTCTCCCACTTATTAGCAAGGTGACCTTTGGAAAGTGACTGAATCTGTCCTAATTCCATCCTCCTCCCCAGCAGCCAAGAGCTCATGCTTTCTGTTTTTTAATGTCAGTGTGAGGATGAAAGGACATAATGTCTGTAATCACTCAGCCAGTGCCTGGCACAAAGGAAGCCCCCACAGGTGTTGGTGAGTAACCATGATATTTTACTAGAGGACATGGTGAAGGGTGTGAGGGGACCGACAGAGTGAAATGGTGATTAGATTGGGACAATCTCAGCAAAGGAGTCTTCATTTTCTGGAAGCAAAATGGGAAAGGGCAGTGCTCAGGACCCCTGAGGCTCTCTCTGGTGTTACAGTAGCTCCTCTGCTCTTGGAGCCCAGCTTCCGAGCCCACATCCCTCAGCCTCGTCAGAATCTAAATTTACCCTCATCGTAATTATTCACACTGTGCCTCATCAGCTTGTGAGCAGAACAAGCGGAAGCCAAAACTCAGAGGGGGAGGTGGGAGGGAAGAAGACAGAAAAGAAGGAAACTTCAGGCAGCAGGGCTGCCCAGCCTTGCCTGCACGCTGCGGTATTGGCCAGTCCCTGAAATAACTCCTAAGGGCAGAGTTGGCTCATGTGTCTTCCCACGTTAACATTAGAGCGAACTGAGATGAAATGCTCCCGAGAAACTGACCAGCCTAACATTTTTCTCCTCCCTCTCTCTTTTTATAACTATGACCACAGTAGTAATTCAATTGGAAACATATTCTGTCCCTGATTGCTCCAGCACTGGCACTAGATCATTCCCAGGGCTTGATATTTTTATTAAATGCACACTGCTGTTATTTTCTGCTGGGGCTAAAAATACATCTGACTGCAGCAAAGGCTCAGTTGGGGCCTCCTCCCTGTTCGCTGGGAGGCCAGGACTGGGCAGGACCAACAGATTGATGGCCTCCCAATTAATTTAGGCAGCACCCTATTTCCAAGGAAAACTGCCCCAGATACTAATATAACTGTACAAATAAGGATGGAGTTCTGGTCCACAAGGACACATAATGGGAGCCCACATTCCTAACCTCACATATTGCCTGTCTCCCTTCCCTTGCAGCTATCACACATCACCACGTCAAAACACTTTATGTACTTCCAAGCCACCTTGTCTTTGCGGATGCCAGTCCTTCGCCCAGAATGTTGTTCCTCTCTCTCCTTCTGTGAGTTTGTGATTGTCCCATAGTCTCAGGTCAAGCACTTAGCCCATTTTCTGAGCCCATGCTTTGACGGAGATCCTCTTTGCCTGATTTCCCCGTGCTCCTTCTGCTTATACCTTTAGAACTCACCTTCTGCATTATAATCATTGCAATCACTTATGTCTGTCTACCGATTAGATCTTGCATTTCTTGAGGCCAGGGACTGTGTTTTATTGACAGTTAGAGCCCTAGCACCTAGCCCAGTGTTGAGCAAAATGGGCTGGGGTGAGTGAGTCATGGAGGACACAGAATTTGAGGAGGTGCTGCTTTCAGGTGCTGACTCTACACTGGAAAGACGCTGACAGTGCTTCCTCAGAGTTCATGCCGGAGGTTCCAGGCTTGTCCCATCTATGTCCTGGTCCTGGGGCCCAAGGGGGTTCATCAACAATGATCTTGGAGGAAGACAAGTCAATCACTTCTTCCTTTTGGAAGCTCTCCCCTCCATTGGCTCTTACGATGATGCACTCTTCCTACCTGATCCTTCTCTCTTCTTTCTTAGATTCTTCTTCCTCTGTGTGCTCCTGAGATGTTGCTGACAAGATGCTGCTCCTCTGTGGTGCCACAGGATTGTCAATGTACTACCCACCTGCTCATTCAGTCACTCATTCAGTGTTTATGAAAGGGTTACTGGGTTCTAGGTGCTGTTCTAGGTGTTTCAAATATGGCAGAGAGAAAGAGAATGATCCTGTCTTCAGAGAACTGACATTTTAATGGAACACACAGAGATTAGAACAAGACATCTAGAATAAAATGTTAGTTGTTACACTGATCCATAATTAAATTCAAGGACCTTGCTTTATTCATCCCTGTATCCGGAGCTTATCACAGTGCCTAGTCACAAATCATGGGCTCAATATCTGGATAAATGATCATTGAATGAATGAATAAAAACCGAGGGTCAATGTAAATCTTCTATAAAGCTTTCCCTAAACAACTCAAGCAAAGTCTAATTAATTAGTCCATTCATTCATTCAACAAATATTTATTTTATGCCTCCTCTCTGCTTGCCTGAAAAAATTTGAGGCACGTTATAAACATCTGTCATGGTGCCTACCACAGTTGATTAGAGATTACTTGTTTGTTTGCCTATCTTCAGCACTTCTCAAGGGCAGAGACCTTGCCTAATTCATCGCTGGATCCCCTGACCTAACATGGCACTTGGCATCTCATAGGTGCTCAGTAGAAGTCACTTGAATAAGATATATATATATATATATATTTTTTTTTTTGCATTTTTTAAAATTTCTTTTCAGCATAACAGAATTCATTGTTTTTGCACCACACCCAGTGCTCCATGCAATATGTGCCCTCCCTATTACCCACCACCTGGTTCCCCAACCTCCCACCCCCAACCCCTTCAAAACCCTCAGATTATTTTTCAGAGTCCATAGTCTCTCATGATTCACCTCCCCTTCCAATTTCCCTCAACTCCCATCTCCTCTCCATCTTCCTATGTCCTCCATGTTATTTGTTATGCTCCACAAATAAGTGAAACCATATGATACTTGACTCTCTCTGCTTGACTTATTTCACTCAGCATAATCAATAAGAGATATATTTTTAATAATTTGTAAGGGAGTGAAATTACCATACCATACTGTGGAAGATGGGTGGTCTCCTCTTCTCTTCCACTTTCTGTGACTTTTGAACATATTGTATTTCTGGAATTACAATGATTTTAGATGGAAACTTTGTAAAAGGTAGGATGTAGCCTTGTCAATGTACAATGTCCCCAGTGATAATCTCAGTGAGAAATTTTCTCTGACATCAAAGAAAGACATTTTCAAATGGACTATTTGCAACTCTTTGTGTAGATTCTTCACCTATCCCATGGTTGAGACTTAGGCTCCGGGCTTAGGGCTTTCACTAACTCATTGTGTGACCTTGGACCAACCATTGTCTTTCTTTGGACTTAATTTTCCTTTTTGAATAGAGACTGTGTTGGTCAATTATGTCAAAGTCACCTACAATTCTGACCCTCGGAGGAGCCCATGAATCCCCTCCACTTTGGGGGCTGGCTCCTGAGAATCCTTCTTTTGCCTCTTACTTGATTAATGGACTCAGAAGAGATATTGAGAGCTACTACTACTTCTGGCTTTCACAAGATGGCCAGTTCACAGACATTTACTGTGCATTTATTATGTACCAAGATCTGCTGAAAGACAATGTTATTGCAGAGATTGTCTTTCTACCCAATAAAGCTATAGTTGAAGCACTTCAGTAGCTTAACCAATTCCTGAGAATATCCTGTGATGCAGTTGGTGTCGAGTGGGTGGGGAAAAGAAGACAGGGCAGTAAGCTTCAATCACAACATCACTGTGTAATTGAGGACCAAACACCACATAGTGCAAGGACTCAAAAAAAAAGGTGTAAAGAGACTCTATCTTATAAACCTTCTTTCTGAAGGACATCTAGGTCCATTATTGAGGAATTAAGAGAGAAGAAATCCCCAAGGACTTGAGTAATTGGGAGAAGGGCTCAGGGACAAGGTGACACTTGGAGTGGGCCTTGCAGGATAGGTGACAGTGTTGGTAAGGAGAGGGGGAAACCTCTGAAGGAACCAGGGACTGAAGGGCCCTTCTTTCCAGTCTCCAGTTCTGTGTGCTGATTTATTTGTTCATTAAAACTGCTGATCAAAAGCACAGATCTTCTCTGAATTCTTGGGTAGATCTGAACCAAGGATCTGGGCCCACTATCCAGGATTGTCTGGAGGCAGAGCCGGATGTCTAATTGCCATGGTGATATGTGCAACGTCCATCAAGATTCTGTGTGGGCAGGTGAGCTGTAAGAGGTTTCTCTACCTTCCCTTTGCTTGTGAGCGAGTTTGACTGAAGGAGAGTCTATTATAAGAGAGGAAGAGAAACTTCTCTTTTCTCTCAGAGACCAGAATACTTCACAGAAAGTCTTATTTCTGCTTTGAGTCCATGATTCTCAAAGGATGTGGAAGGGGCTGAAGGAGTAAGTCCTTTGCAATGGAGAGGGACTAGAGCCTGCCTGCTCGCTTGGGAGCTAACTCCTTGAGAGGACTTGGAGGTATGTTGTTCTAGCTTTTATTACTAGAGTCAGCAATCTGGCTTACAAAAAAACCCTTGCTATAAAATACTGTTGTGTGTGTTTGTGGTTGAGGCGTTTGTGTGTATGTATGTGTGTGTGGTTGTATGTTTTTTGGTGCTCATTAGTCCTTTTTTTTTTTTTCTAAAATTGATAAAAAGAGAGATATCTAAAATGGTAAACCTCTAGGAAGTGAAAGTGATTAATCAATTTTTTAAAATCTCACCTGGTGGTGGGTATTAAGGAGGGCACGTATGACATGGGGCACTGGGTGTGGTACATAAACAATGAATCTTGGAACACTGAAAAAATAAAATTAAAAATAAAATAAAGGTCTAAATAATTTGTTAAAAATAAAATCTTACTAATAGGATATACATATTTATTATGGTAAAAAGCACATAACATAAAATTACCATTTTAGGTATTTTTAAGTGTGTAGTTCAAGGGCATTAAGTACATTCACATTGTTGTACAAGCATCACCATCATCCATCTCTGGAACTTTTGTCATCTTCTGAAACTGAAAGTCTGTACCATTAAACAATAACTCATTATTCTTTACTATTTCCACCCCTGAAAACCTGCTTTCTGTCTCTAGGAATTTGAATACCTTGGGTACCTCAAATAAGTAGACTCATACAATACTTGTCCTTTAGTGGACTTCTTTAGTGGCTTCTTTAACTTAATGTAAGATCTATAAGGTTCATCCATGTTGTAGCATGTGTCAGAATTTCTTTCCATTTTAGGGCTGAATAATATCCCATCGTATGTTCGCCTCACTTTGTTTATGCATTTTTCTGTTGATCGACACTTGGGTTACTATTTCCACCTTTTGGTTATCACAAATAATGCTGCTATGAACACGTGTTACAAATACCTCTTCAAGTTCTTGTTTTCAGTTCTTTTGGGTATATACCCAGGAGTGGAATTGTTGGTTCCTACGGTAATTCTATTTTTAACTTTTTGAGAAATCACCGTACTGTTTTCCACAACAGCTATGCCATTTTATGTTCCCATTGGTAAGGTACAGAGTTCTAATTTTCTGCATCCTCACTAACACTTGTTATTTTTTGGATTTTTTTTCTTTTTGGTCTTCATTTTTGTCTTTATAATATTCATGTTAATGATATGAAGTCTCATTGTGATTTTTATTTGCATTTCCCTAATGGCTAGTGATGTTGAGGATCATTTCATGTGCTTATTCATTTTTTTAAAATATTTTGTTTATTTGACAGACAGAGATCACAAGTAGGCAGAGAAGCAGACAGAGAGAGAGGAGGAAGCAGGCTCCCCGCTGAGCAGAGAGCCCGACGCGGGGCTCGATCCCAGGACCCTGGGATGATGACCTGAGCTGAAGGCAGAGGCTTAAACCCACTGAGCCACCCAGGTGCCCCTTATTCATTTTTTATGTGTCTATTTTTACCCTTCATCTGAAACTAAACTCTTTTTTGGGGGGCTACTAAACCAATTTGTGTTGAAAAGCAATTCATCTAAATTTGTTATTCCATGCAAACCCACAGGCATTTAAGGAGCGCTTACCCTGTGCAGGATAGTCTGATTTCTGCTAGGATTTTGTGACTGTTCCTTTGGGATAATCATTGATTGGGGTGGGGGGACTCATTAACTTGCAAACAAGTCAGCCTATGAAAAATGCTAAAAGAGAGGATGACCAAATTATTCTTTGAGACACAGATGATTGAAATATGTAGATCAGCTCTTTATAAGACTCTACGATTATTTCGTTTATTTGTTAAACAGTTATCAGCAACTGCTTTGTTTTGGGCAGTGTGTCGAGAGCAAGAGATGTAGAAAGTGATGTCTTCAGTCCAACCTCTCCTTTACATTGGCCTCTAAGCCATCACACGAGAGCTTACAGTCCCTAGAAAAGTTCTCCTGTTCTCCCACCTATCCTGCCTCTGTCCTAGCTTTTCTACCTCATTCCACTTCATACTTCACTTTCCTACCTTCCACTTCACTTATCTTCTACATCTACTCCTATCTTTTTCCCTCCAGATTTGCACTCCTTTTTAGAACTAGCACTGATGCTGTTTGGACCTTAGTACTGTTGTGGTGACCCTCTTTAGGTCTGATGTGCATTCATCCACTTATACTTTGTGCAGTGTCCACTATGGCTAACTGCCTCATCTGCTCCCCCACCCAAAGAGCGGGGACTTCCCCAAAGCTGGATGCCCCTTGGCCTCCAGAAAAGAGAATTTGACAATTCCTACCTCCACATGAACTACAGTTTTGGGTGGTAGCAATGTGTTAACACATCAACACACAGTAAAACATGCAAACTATTAGAATGGAGGAGTACTTGCAGAGCAGTTTAGGAACAAAGGGGCTAGGCAGGGAATTTCTTACCAAGAGGGCTTTTAAGTTGAGTTTTGAAGTAGGAGGTGCACTTTGAACTAGCTTCAGTGTTGAGTGTCAGTAACAGCATCATGAGACCTTCATAAAATAGCATTCTATTTATGGAATAATTCCTAATTTTTATGGGCAGTTGCAAAGTCATGAGGCCAGACGTAACTTCTGACTCCAAACCAAGACCAACTCATTGAGTGTTACTTTGGGCCCGTGTTTGATGACTTCAGCTAATAGGGATCGAGAGGGATGCACCTATATGTTCTATATTTAGGCATATAATCTGCAACATGGGGCTGTCCTTTCAGAGCAAAGTCTCGGTGTCAGCTGGGGAAGTCCTGATTTCAGGATGAGATCCCCTGACGAGGTGGCACACAGCCTGGAAATTTCTGATACAAAATTACAAAAGCTTTCTATGCTGTTTCCACACCAATTCCGGTTGTTTGATTAGAAGGTTCAGGAAAGACGTTGCAAGCTGAAAAGCACCATTTTGAACATTTGCATGTGGGTTGCTGTATAAGATTTTTTGTATTTAATGCAAAAATGGAATGAAGCCATAAGAATGTGTATCTGACTCATTTGGAAAGTGAACACTACATATTTGCCACATGCCAGGAAGCACCTATGCGTTCCTGTACCTCTTCAAGGGGCTGCTTCAGTACCTGTTCTCATATTAGTATCACTGCTTGGTTGGCACACTTTAGTAGGGGTGAAAAAGCCATTTTGTGGATGTGAGTAGACACCAGTCTGGGAAAGGGAAAACTTACATTCGAGGACCTGCTTCTTCATTAGCTGGTGGCTGTGTGACTTTGGACAAGTGTCTAAAGCAGGACATTGAGAATGAGTTGGCATTGTCTTTCTCTAACTTTCATCACCAAGAAATGGAAACTGAGTTAAGATACCAGGAAGTAGGCTGGGCACAAATAGGACTTTGATGTCACAAAAACTTAAATCCCTGCAGCATACAATTATGGGTGCTCAAATACAGCAAAACTATTAATGAAAGAAACCAAATATTAATTCTGACTTTCAACGTTCCCTCAACACATGTTCTAGAATCTCACAGGAAGGGAGATTGAGGGATTAACATCTTTAAAGCTGATTCACTAATCCATTATCTTCTTACAAGAGCCATTTGAGAGGATGAGATGTCAATTGAGATTTCAAGTTTTATGTTAATAGATCAAGTTTTGACTATTTACTACGGATCAGGTACTTTGTAAACGGCTGACATTCATCGTCTATTTTAATCCTGACCATCAACCTTATTCCCATTTTGCAGTGGAGGAAATTGAGGTTTGGCAAGGTTAAGTAACTTGCCTTAAATCTCACAGCTCTTAAGCGGTAGAGACTGAAAAATCGGTCTGTCTTATGTCAGAGTTGCTGCTCTCCAGCATTTTCTACTCAATTCCTTGCCTGTACAGAATCCTGAAGCACTGGCCTGTACCTGTATCCCCAAGAACTTCTGATTTGAGAGGGGTCCTTTCATTCAATATTTAACCAATGGATATTTCCATCCTTGTGATCCATGATAAGGCATCTTTCTTCCAAAAAACAAACCTTCATCTACCACTCCTTAGGTCAAAGCTTCTTTCTGTGTTTCCTTTTACCTTCAGGATAAAATTTTGGGTCCGTAACATGGCATTTAATGTTCTTCTAAATCTTTTCCCAGTGTAACTGTCCAACATGAAAGCTGTGTCCCAACCCAAACTCCATGCTCCTGTCAGACATGTCCAGTCATTGCCCTTAAAAACTCTATCCTCCTGCTACCCTACTCACTTAAGCTTTCCACTTATTCTCCCCATGCATCTAGAACATATCCATTTGAGGGTTCCCATTTGCAAGGTCCCTCTCCATTCTCAGTTCTTCATGTAGCCCTATCCTGCTATATCCAGGCATGCATTCAAATGCTGTCCATGTTAGTCCATTGTGCATTCATTTACTAATTCACTCAACATTTATTGAGCATCTACCATATACCAGGCTTTTTAAACTGCAAGACATTCCTTGATAGCTGCTTTTCTTTTAAATTATGATTTGTTTTTGCAGAGGAACAGTAATCTCCTTGATAGATTTTTTTTTTCAGCTTCTAGAACTGGACCATTGTACCTTCAACAACGGGCACATAGGAAATGATCAGTAAATGGTTTGGGGATGAATTTCCGAATCACATTGCCTTTTTACCTTATTCATTCATATAATACCTAGGAGATTCACAACATGCATAAATAAAATCATTGGCAAGAATATTATGCCTACAAAAATATCATTTGTGGGAAAATTACCAGCTTCACAAGGTGGTTTTTCTGCTCCTTATCCATACCATACTGCATGCAGATCACCCAGAAATATGTCACACAAATGTAATGGTGAGAAGCTATTTCTGGCACCTGTTACTTACCTAGAGATGAAAAGAGTAAAAGCTAGGCAACTTGGCATGGCCATTTACTTAATTATTTTTAAGGAAAATATGCAAGATGTCTCTGGGTCAGAAGTCCAGATAGGTTTTGCAGAACTTCAGAAGATTTTCATTGTGGGAGTTTTGACCTCAAAGTTGACTAGAGGTACCTTAATTCTAATTCAACTTAACCACTCGTGGTTGCACTCATAGCCCTGCACGTGGGATCTATGACTTAGCCATTGATTAACAACATAATTTCTGGTAATGGTCTCACCCTTAAGGAAATGGTCCAGTTGAAGAAGTCATAAAGCTGCATCTCTTGAGCAGAATTTCTGAGGTTGATAATAGAAGCATCACACATGCACGTGCACACACACACACACACACACACACACACACACACAACATTCCATGGACAAATAAGTTAGGAAGTCTATCTTTACTAGGTACTTAGTGAAAACCACCCCCTTGGATATTTACTAAGCAGATTTGGACATGGAAGATTCCAACGAATTTATTTATAAAGAAACCTGGCTCACTTTGTTCCCCAAAAGCGATTGGGCAAAATGTATAATGTCATTGCCCACTCTTATCCTACTTGAACCTGGTTTTTCCCATAACTTTACTGCATCATCCATTCATTTGGCAAACTTGCACTGCCTGCCACTGTGCTAGACACTGGTGTAGGACCCAGTCCCTGTCTTAAGTAACCTGTGGTGTCTCAGAACTGAGATAGGAGCACTGATGAGGCACTTGCTGGAAGCTGTGAAACAGTGCTGTTTGCAGGGAGAAGTAATTGAAATGCATTTTTCTGAATTGTAAGTTGACCAGGGAAATGGTCAAGAGAAGGAAATTCCAGGCCTCAGGAGGTGTGTGAGTACCATCAAACAGGTAATGGGATAATCAAGAAGTTTGGTCTGATTAGGATACAGGGTTTACGCAGGGCACTAAAGAAACATGACATGAATGAAGCAGCAAAACAAGAGCATGAAGAACATGGTTCTTATTTCCAATCCGGTTTTGTCTCTTGCTTTTCAAGAATTACCCATGGCAGTCCTACTTGGGGTTTTATGACTTCTTCATGGCAGCAGGGAAAGGAGACACACTGGGATGGTTCAGAATATGAAAAACAAGGTTCCAGAGTTGTAGGCATTGGTCAGAACAGCAGGCATCTGTAGATGCCCCTGGAAACTCCCCAAAGAATGATGAATACTCTTGATAACACCTGTTGTCTTTCTATCAATGGTTTGTGATATAACAAAACAATTCATGCATTTATTCCTACAACATCCTGTTCTCCTTCAGACGTGGGCATTATGCTCATCAGGACACTGCTTGGAAATTACTGTGAAAGTGATTTCCATGTCATGAACTGCCACTATTGACAAGTGACAAAATTGTACCCAGGGTACTTTCTCTCTTTAGATCCTGGCTGTATAACAACACTTCTTCCAAATAATTGTAATTTCCCCCTCAGCTATGTATGTATGTTTGTAAGACTATAAATGTAAGATTACAAGTGAAATAAAATATTACCTGTAAATTATATTATGTCATCAATTCCAGGGAAAAAAGCACCATAGCAAAATGATCTGGAAGAAAGAACTCTGCATGTTATTTTCCCCATCTATAAAATGATGGGGTGGACTAGTTGGTCTCTGAGGTCCTTTTTAGCATTAATGTGATGTTCTTGGATTCTATGGGCATTACAGACAATTGTGGACAGCAGATGTGCAATATAATTGTCTAAATAGGGTATTTGTCTCTCACTGACTCTTTGGGAAATGGTGGGCATGTATTTTGTTTGTTGTTATGACTGGAAAATCTGAGCAATAATTATAGTAACATCCACAGAATTTCCCCTGTGGTGTAAAATACAGATAAGACTCTTATAATATTATCCCTTGGTAACTGGAATTCATGATGGCTGGAAATCTCTATGTGGCTCACTGAGATTGGTACTGTGCTTCTTGTCATCTGGCTCTACTTGCCTGTGGGATGTCCAGGACTTGGGGTTGGTTCCAGCGATCAATTCATTCATCCATGCGACAAATATTGATTGAGCACTAGCCAAGTGTTGAGTACTACGCTAAGGGCTGGGGAGATAGGATGAGTAAGAGCTTGCAGTCAGAAGGGAACACATATATGCAGTCCATTCTGTACTGGTTGAATAGAGTGTGCTTGGCTCTTGATCAACACAGAGAGATAGGAATGAGAAAAATAAGAATAGACACATATGTTTAAGTTCTGAGGTTAGTAATCTATGATACAGAGGACCCAGAGGCTTCCTAGAGGAGATGGCATTTATTTGAAGAGCAGAGTAAGAGATTACCAAGTGGCTAAGAAGACAGCCATCTCAGGTAGTTAGAACAGTATTCCCCAAATTACAGGGGCATGAAGAACATGGCGTGGTGAGGGAGTTCCAAGTTGCCAGGAGCCTCAGTGTGGCTCGAGGTATAACTTAGAGGCTTGAATGAGCCTCCCCTACCCATTTAAGAAATCTAGAAGAACACAGAGAGCCACTGAAAGATGGTGGCAGGAGAATGATGAAGCTGCTGCTCTGTGACTCAACATGGATACAATGGGGATGAGCATCAATAAGAATAACAGCAAATATTGATTGAAGGCTGCCCATAGACCAGGTACTGCTTTAAACACTACATATTTAATCTCCTTTCAAAGTTAAAATACTCACAGACTGGGTAGTATTATTGTCCCCAGGTTGTAGAGGAGGAGATGGAGACAGAGAAGTCAAGCAGACAGGTATCACAGGGTAATTGAGCAGAAGGGTCAGGAATTGAATCTAGGCAGTCTGAATCCAGAATCCCGTCCTCTATTATAGTTTGTTTATTACATTTTAAACTTTAAAAAATTGTGCAATGAAACACACGTGGAGAAGTGCACAGATCATAAATATATAGTTCAATACACTATCATAGAGTTCATCCAACTGGCTCATGGGCCAATACATCTGTATTGTAAACAAGGTTTTATTAGAATACAGTAATACCCATCATTTATGACCTGTCAGTAGCTGCTTTTGAACTTCAGTGACAGAGCTGAGTGGTTAAGACAGATGCATATGGCTTCCAAATCTTAAATATTTTCTAGATGACCCTTTACAGAAAAAAAAATCTGTGAATCCTTGTGTTATCACATTATGAGCATGGCTATCACCAGGTCCAGAAATAGAATGTACCCAATGCCCAGATGACCCCCACATGTTCCTTCCCAACCACTGCTCCTTCTACCTAATGAAAACCTCCCTCTACTTCTCACACTGTTCAAAAACAGTTGGTTTTTGCCTGTTTTTAACTTCATGTGAATGCAATTATACTGTATGTGAGTTCTGCCATCTTAATTTCTGTGCTATGCTGAGGTGCTTAGCATAAGACCACAAAAAATGGGAAACCAGTCTTATTTTCCCTGAGTACTCAGTAGGTGAGCATACA
This sequence comes from Meles meles, assembly GCF_922984935.1. Taxonomy (NCBI): domain Eukaryota; kingdom Metazoa; phylum Chordata; class Mammalia; order Carnivora; family Mustelidae; genus Meles; species Meles meles. The sequence goes on along the minus strand of NC_060066.1, from coordinate 13,028,596 downwards.
GGAGTCAAGGCACACTGACCCATGCCTTGCTTCTGAGAAGAGGACATTTAGGGGTCACCATTTTTTGGTCCCAAGTTGAATTGTGGTTCTTTCTGACTACCTCTACTAGTTTTCTATTGCTGCTCTAACAAATCACCACAAACTTAGTATTTCAAACAATACAGAATTTATTTTCTTATAGTTCTCAAGGCCAGAAGTTCAAAAGGATCTCACTGGGCTAAAATCAATGTTAGTAGGAAGTAGGAAAATGTTTCTCTGGAAGCTCCTTGATTCCCATTCTACACACTCTTCCTGAATGATCCTGTTACTTTAATGACCTTACTTAGTATATCTGTGTTGATGACTTGCAAATCTCTACCTCTTCCTCCTCTGTTCTGACCTTGAGACCTGCATCTCCAACTCCTTGACTGCCTGTCTGACATCTTTTGAATGCCTCCACACACCTTGAACCCACACACTTGCACGGGCAGTCCTTCCAGGGTCTACCCGCTCATGGACTGGCACCACTTTCCACCTAATTGCTGAACGCTGATTTCCTAAAGATTGTTCTGGATTTGTATCTCTTATGTAACCTCTAAATTCAGTCATTTATCACATTTTGTCCATTCTGTATCCTTAAGAGCTTTCCGGGTGTATCCTTGTCTCAACATCTCCACTGTGATGGCTCCAGGTCGGGCTTTCTGATTTTTATTTAGTTCACTGGGCCTATATCCCAGCCATGGTCTTGCCCCTTCCACATGGTAGCCAAAATGGTTTATCAAGCAAAATCTAATTTTCTCTTTTCTCCATAGAGTTAACCCTTCAAAGACAAGCTTGTGCCTTGTTCACTATCATGCTCCTGACACCTAAAAGAGAACATGTAATAGGAAACTCTCAATAAATACATGTTAGTTGATTGCAACTCTGACCTATCCATCTGCTGCAAGTTCTTCTTTCACATCCTCCCACCTCCTTGGACTTTCTCTAATTCTAAAATCCTCCATCCTGACCTGGGTATCCCTTCTCCTCTCTCTCAGTTCTATAATTGAAGAGCATTTTCTTTCCAAGAGAGATCACTACCTTAATCACAGTGCCCGATCTATAGCAGATTTCTATTGTATGTTTGATGAATTAATGAATCCTTACATGAAAAAAGAAATGAAGTCATGGGATTGTCAGAGATCATTTCCAGAGTCTGCAAACATGCTCAACCTATTGGTAGCATCCAGTTGAATATTCTAGGGCAGGAAATGAACAGCTAATCTGGGACAGGAGGGACTGGGAAAGGTTATCTGGTCCTGTCCCCTGATGTAAGGCAATGTTTCTCAAAGTATGGCAAATCCTTTAAGATGCTCTAGGAATCAAGTGAATTGGGCTACAATTCACCCTCTGTTGGAGACTGCCATTGCCTCTTAGCACACTGAAGAAGAAACAACTCAACAGGTAACAGAACTCCTCAACTTTCACCCTTTAAAAGTTTTTACTTTTACCCTATTGTTTCTCAAACAGAGGTGCCATGGAGCCCTTTCTTGCTGGTAATAGTTACTGACATCCTACAGATCAATTGTTCCAGCTGACATGCTGTGGGCAATATTAGTCTAAGCAAACCTTGACTTTTTGTGTGACTCAACTTTTACAAGGTGAAGAGAATTGATTTCAATGAATATTCTCTCTACTGCATGAGATGATTGTGTTCAGAGGAACCTGAAAATGACATTTTTTTTTTAAATCTGCCAGAGCAGAAGCAGATTTTAGTGTTCCCTTTGTCAAAGTAAGCTATGCCTTTAGTGAGAGGGGAGGAGGAAAACCCAGGTAATTATATAGTGACGGGAACTGTTCTTTTTTCTCCCATTGAGTATCAATGTCTCTCTTCTCGAACAAAGGTGCTATTGAGATTGTGAATCATAAAATTTATTTCTCCAACTTCTGGGCACCATTTGGGCTCTGTAGGAAAGGGTCTCTCGTATAGAGGAAAGCATTTTTTAGCCAGAGGTACCTTATTGTGTCCTTCAAGGACTTCATATAGCTATTCTGCATGCCATTTGTTCATTCCACAAACATATATACAGCCTCCATTCTGCTAGGTGGTGGCAATATCCAGATTAAGAAACTGACTCATGGCCACCCTGAGTGAGTAAAGATGGAATAAACTCGTATGGGATTGTTCTCCTCCACTTTTAGGGCACTCGATGTCTACCAATGATCATGCTAGGTGCTTTCGTTGTCTTTTTTTTTTCTTTTCAGAATATAAGACTTTAAGTAACATAACATAATAGAAAATTATCAATAAATTTTAAAAAGGAATACAAGACTTTATTATCATATTCAATTTAAGGTAGAACTATACTAGTCTAGATCAATATTATTAGCAAGACTACAAATCTCAAGAATTTTCCATTCCACTTCCTTATACTTTTCTCTGTTTTTCAAAATGAATAATATATTAAATAGGATTAAGGGTGGCTATTACAGAGTGAATTAAACAAGAGACAAGTTCTTTCTGTCACGTAAAGGCCAGAGGTAGGTAGTGGCATTGCCTTCTCGGCCTCAACAGTAGCAGTCACAGGTTTGGAAAGACGTTCACACTCACAGGACCCAGTAGTCTTTATTGGCCTATAGGACTGAACCCAGCACCAGACTCACTTAACTTCATAGGAAGGAAACAGAACAGCGGTGTGAGCCTTATTTCAACAGGAGGTTTTAGTCTGGTGCCCCAGTGTCAGTTCAGGTGTAAGAACAAGATAGTTTGGGGGGCTGCAGAAGCTGGGCTAGCTTAGAACCTTCAGACTTTGCAATAGCCAGCATCTCTTGAAACAGCCATGAGTGTAGCTTTCAGGAATCTTTGTAATAAGTAACACAGTGCTTGGGGCACCTGGCTGGCTCAGTCAGTAGACCACATGGCTCTTGGTCTCAGGTCTGTGAGTCCAAGCCCATCACTGGGCACAGAGCCCACCCCAAAACACAAACAAACAAACAAACAAATAAACAATACCCAGTGCTTAAGTAAGTTCAAAGTCCATATTTGACAAAGGGCATTTATAGCTATTGTAGTCTTCCTGGTCCAGACACAATTTAACAATAAGGGGTCATTTTTTTTTTTTTTAAGTAGGCTCCACATGGAGCCCAAAGCAGGGCCTGAACTCATAACCCTGTAATCAAGAGCTGAGCTGAGATCAAAAGTCAGACACTTAACCAACTAAGCCACCCAGAGGCCCCAATAAGGGGTCATTTTTAATCACAAACAATATTGCCTGACTTCACAGCTGACATTCTATTATTATCTTCTCTAGCAGATTTCCAGAGAAACAGTGCCAAAAGGTAAACTTGAAGTCATTTCACCAGGGAGAAAAAGAAAGGGTTTTTATTATTAACCTTCTTTATTCTTGGCAATCCAGGGAAGCATCATATCAGGATCCAGTCTTCTATCTTGTTGCTCTGCCACTCACAGATTCTAGTTCCACAGTTTCTTTATAGTCCGAAAGCCTGCTGAAGTTCTGGCCACCACATCCATGTTCCAGCAGGAAAAAAAGTGGCCCATCTCCCTTAATGCTTTAAAGTTTAAGGAAATTTTCCAGAAGCATCCACCACTCCGCACTTATAATTCCATGTCACTGACCAGAACTTAGTCATATGGCCATATACATACATATATACACCTATAGGGGCACATGGCTAGTCTGAATAATTCTGCGATACAAAATAAAAAAGAAAGAACAGATACTGGGTCAGGTAATTAGCAAGATGAGTCAGAAATAGGATCTTGGGAGGAGAAAAAGATTTACTGGCTTTGAGGAGAAAAAGACCATAAGCCAAGGAATGTAGGCAGTCCCTAGAAGCTGGAAATGGCCCTCAGATGACAGGGAGAAAATGGGACACTGATGCTTCAGTGGCAAAGAATTGAAATCTGCCAACAACTAGATGAACAAGGAAACAGAGTGTCCCCCACCCCTGACCTCCAGAAAAGAATGAAGTCCTTCCAGCACCTTGATTTTGGCCCAGCCCATGTCAGAGAGCTGACTTACAAAACTGTAAGGTAATGCACTTGTTTCATTTTAAGCCACTAAGTTTGCAGTAATTTATAATGGTTGCCATAAAAAAACTCATACGCTTACCTTAATAAAACTCTCAATTTAAAGGACTTATCAGGGGCACCTGGGTGGCTCAGTGGGTTAAGCCTCTGCCTTCAGCTCAGGTCATGATCTCAGGGTCACGGGATCGAGCCCCGCATCGGGCTCTCTGCTCAGCAGGGAGCCTTCTTCCCCCTCTCTTTCTGCCTCTCTGCCTACTTGTGGTCTCTGTCAAATAAATAAATAAAATCTTAAAAAAAAAAATAAAGGACTTACCAGAGAAGAGTCCCAATAGTCATTTATACCAGATTTTTAAAAATTTAATTCATGTTGGGTCCTTCATGACTCTGGCATTAAACTGTGCCCTAATCAGAAATGCATGTATAACCAACAAATCTAGTAGAAGAGTAAACAACTGAAATCTACACGGTCAACGATTTTATATAAAAACTCCAAAAAATTTGTTACTAGTTATGAGAAATATTTCATCTAAGAGTGATTTCCAAGGCAGTATCTTGAGTTTCAATAATAAAAAAAAAATAACCTTCCATCTCAAAAGAAGGGATATCAGTAAGAGGGCCAGAATTCTCTTCCTCCAAGTTCAGTGATTTCCCCTGTTCATAACTCAGGTTTGAATTATCTTTCCTTTGAATCTCTTGCTCCTCCAACTCCAAAGATTTATCTGAGGCTCAAGCTACAACGTCGTCATCTTCATTTTCATGCAGAAAGCTACAAATCATGTTGGGTCTATAGCAGAAATCATTGTCCTTGATTTGTGGCCATTTCACACCACCTAGGCTTTCTTCTCCTTCCTTCTTTTCTGTCAAAAGACTGCTTGTCATGCTAAACTTCTTCATTGTATGGTGTTTATATTTTAGCATTATTTTATTACTGCCTTCTGCATCACCATGTTCAACATTTGCTTCAAATGTAACACAGGTTCCAAGAGTGTCTTCATACTCTCCAGAAAGGACACAGCTGCTCACTTGTATAATGGGACTCTCAGTGTCAATTCCCCAAATCTTGCATTTATTTTCACATTTTGATAGAAAGATTGAATCAATAATTCTGGACAATTCCACCAGAACCAACTTCTCTACTTTCTCTTCCCCATCTTCCTGGATCCACTCTTGGTTGCCACCATGATTCCACAACATGTTCATTGTCTTGATAAATCCTTAAAGTTACCTGGAAGATGGTTATCACAACCATATTACAATTCCAGAAACTGAGGCTAAGGGACAGAGTCACATGCCACAGTTATTAGGGGATAGTGTCAAAGTTTGAACAGGGCATGTTCCCTCCACGGCTTTTTGTTCTCACAATTGGATAATATGATGTCACTGGTGGAAAGTTTAAAGGTTAAACTTTTGCTAAGGATCAAAGGTGAGCTGGTATAAAAGAAACAGCCACCAAGTATGGCGTGCCTGTTTTTTAGGAGCTATCACTCAGCTGCAGCAGCAGCAGAGAAACTTTTACATCCTATCTTGGACCTCATGCAAATTCCCTCATAGCAACGTTGGCTTTGTGAAGAATTACATTTCCTGCTGCAGTGATTAGATAGACAGGCTCCTTTGAGTCCTATCAGCCAGAACTTAGCCCTGTATTTTGCTGGAAAGTCTTTGAATACTCTCTTCATGCCAGCTTTCTCCCTCTTTGCAGAGGGATAATAATGCAAGTCTCTGTGTCTTTCATTCACTTCAATCTACATCATTTGCTTTGAAATGTGCCGATTGCCCTGTTGGCAAGACAGGTGGTACTATGACAGTGTGTGTGATAGAAATGAGGACCAGAAGAGCCCAAGGCCATGGTTAGCACCCCATAACACTTCCATCTATCCTAGCACTGACAAATGATATGATATACTTTTCTGTGTATCTGCCTTTTCCTCAGGGCATTGAGAGTATCTTGAGGGCAGAAACTATATCTTTCACCTGTACTTTTCTAAGGTATGGCCAAGAGTTTGAAGCATTTCAATGTGTAACACATTTAAGAAGTATGTCCTTGGGTGAAATCTGGGATTCCGATTACTCCTGAATGTTTACCTCCAGCCCTCAACACACCCTGCAACTCAAGACAAGGCATATCTAAATGCCAACTTGGCATCTCTACATGCATGCTGCCGGCATCACCAGAACAATGTGGCTAGAGCATAACTCTTTATTTCTCATTACAATCTTGCTTTTTCTGGGTTTTGCCATCCCAGTAAGTAGCTTCGTAGTGGTGCACACCAGAAAGTGAGTTATCCTTGATCTTTTTAATTTTTTTCTTGTGTCTACTTTTTAGGCATAATTGGTCACCAAGTCCTCTGGACTTTATATTCAGAATGTATCCAGAATTGTCCACTTTTTCTGGCTCCCTGGTCTTTACCTCAGTCCAAGCTACCATCTCTTATCTGAACCATCGTAAGTACTGTCCCCATTTGTTCCCTTTCACCCTTGTCCTCTTGCAGTCCATTCCCCTGGAAGCACTCAGGGTGATATTTTAAAAAAGGAAAATAAGACCAAATCACTCTTCCACTTAAGACTATTACCTGGCCTTTCTTGTCATTGAAGCAAAGAAATAAGCAGACAAATCCAAACTTCTTTCCTTGGTTTGCAAAACCCTCTTTGATCTGACTGTACCACTCCTTTGACTCTATTCGTTACCTCTCTCCGTGTGAGTCAGCTGTGCTAGCTTGCTTGGTATTCCTTGGACTTTCCAAGTTTCACTCAGGCAGAGAGGCATTTGTACTCGGTCTGGAAGGACTTGTCTCTTCATCCTGTTTACGTGGCTGGTTTCTTCTTGTCATTCAAACCTCAGCCTACATGGGACCTCTTCAGAGAGGCCAGTTCCCACCACCCAGTTTTAGGTAGCCACATATCTACTCTCTGCCATATTATGTTAAGTCCTCCTCTTGGACAACACCTTCGGATCAGAATAGGTGTTATCCAAGGAGAGATTTAAGATAATTTTCTGATCTGAAATTCTTGTTATTTCTTTTGTCTGTCTCTCCCTCCACCTTTCCACCCTCTGGATTATAAACTCCAGCAGAACAGGAATCCTCTTGCCATTTTCAATGCTATGTCCTGTATAAAATGCCTGCAATGGAGCCTGAGTCCCATGAATATTTATACCATGGCTCTCAGAGGTGTCACTCACACTGTAGAGAGATTGTTGGTGCTTTCTGCAGGGTGGATGGTCAAGGATTAGAAGACTGTCTAAATTAATTCTTGAAAGCCTGGAATAAGATACATTATTATACCCTGTCTTTCAGAAGAGGGAACTGATGCTCAAAGAGGTTAAGCAAGTTGCTTAAAGGCAATAATTTATCGTGACTAATTAGAACTGGAAGGTGAGGAAAAGAAAGGAATCAAGGGTAATTCAAATTTTTGGTGTGAGAAAACATGCCACTCTCTCCTAAGATGGGAAAATCTGGGTGGAAACAGATTTTCAAAGGGAAATCAAAAATTCTCTTTTGGCCATGTTATTCTTGTAGTGCCAAAGACCTCTTCTTCTTCCTAATGAGAGGATAAAGATTTGGGCTCCTACTCTGAGCCCCAAATGTCATGCTGCCTTCCCCAACAGTGTTTTGAATTTTCATAGTCTCTTTCCTTCCCTGCAACTGGGGTGTTCCATCTAAGTGATTTTTCCATCCAACTTAGAGAGGTGGTAGGCCATGCATTTCTGCAGCCTGGAGATAAGGAAGATAATATTCCAACTGGGAAGTGTAAGTGATACCTCTTAAAAGGAGGCCAAGGAGGCAGTTTGCTTCATATGTTGATGACTGATAAGTGGGGCCTTTGAAGGTTTGGGGGAAGAAGTGAATTTCATGGTCAGAATGGGGAAGAGGGAAAGCACAGGAAGGGCAACTTTTGCCTACACCCAGGTCTCTGATAATAATGTTACCCCCTAATATGGATAAGGCTTTACAGTTTCCAAAGTATTTCACATTGCTTATCATTTGTGAACCTCACAACAACCTGCAATATGGGGATGTTTATCCCTGATAAACAAAAGAGGGAACTGAGGATCAATAATATTAAATAGTTGTCCAAGGTTATTGAGTTACCAGTGAGATGAGGCAGACCTTGGAAGCTGGTCTTCCAAGTAACATCAAGGCTTCACATGCCTTGCTTCTCACAGAACCCTGTGGCTCTTCTTCTCCGCCCCTGTGCAGAAGACACTTTCCGTCTCTCCCCTCTATTTGTCTCTATATTTTGTCCACTTCAGTTCTGAAGTTCACTGCCTTGCCAAACTAGCTGAAAAGCTGAGTTTATAACCATTTGGGGCCTCTGCTGAAGAATTAGCTATGAGTCGGTTTCAGGAAAAGTTACTGAGAAAGAGCAAAGCAGTGAAGATAGTTGGGAGGATGTGTGTTGCTTGGTGACACTCATAGATCTGATTCTTATGCTTGAGGTTATTGGTTCCCAAACTTTAATGAGCAAGAAAATCATGTGGAGAGTTTATTAAAATCCAGATTACTTAGTCCCTCCCATCAGGGATGTTGATTGAGTAGATCTCAGGGGTAGAACCCAAGAATCTGCATTTCTACAAAATGCAGATGATGCTGGTCCAAAGACCACTTTGAGTAGCCTGCTCTAAAGCAGCTGTCCCTGCTTGCCCTACTGGGTGAAGTCCAGGTGATGGAGAAAATCTCAGATAGTGTTGATAGAAGTATCTACTGATATAAACTCTCTCCAATCAAATTCTGAAAAGTGTGTTTTGACCAAAAGTTCCACTTCTGAGAAATATATCTTCAGGGAGTAATTAAGAATATGAACAAAAATGTTGGTACTATGTGCCTGGCATTTTTTAGAAGTCCAGTAATTTTTTGTAGAATGAGTTGAAGTATAGGATGCTCGTTGCTGAAGTGTTTACAATGGGGAAAAATTGGAGGCAATCTAAGTGTACAAACATCAGAAAGGATTGATTGATGACCTTAACATACTTGCTCTCAATTGGAAACCAGGTTATTTTAAAATTTTAGGGAGGATGGTGACAATACAGCACTATGTGAAAACAATAAGCATGACTTCATTTTGTTACGTATTTTCAAAAACAATAGTGATGAGATATCAGTTAATTCTTATTGTGAGGAATGGTGTTTTCTGCTTTTAGTTCATGATAAACATGTATCAATTGCATCAAGAAATAAAATTTGTCTAAAATCAGCCTAAAGGGTAACTGTTTAGGAGTTCATTCTCTGATTCAGGACTTTTTCCTGGATCTACCATCTTGGAGGAAGTAGGAATTTTTAGGTTGGGGAGAGGAATGTTCTTTGCCTTTGAAGGGGCAAACCCAGTTAATGGAAACCAAATGTGTTTGAACCTCAGCTTTCCAGCTGGGTTGCTCTTTATCTTGGAGCCCACCCTTAACTCTGGCATGAGCTGTCCTTTCCTGTGGGGCTGATGTGCAAGGCTGGTTTTTAGTGGAGGTAAGCACCTTAGGGATGTAAACATTAACTGGATTGGGCATTATTTTGAAGTCACCTTGGGCAAATTGTATACATCTCCTTTGAAACTTTTAAATTAGTTGGTCAATATTAACCAGCAATGATTGTTAGATCAACATTTCAGGGGACATGATTGACTGCTGTTTGATAATTTAAAAAGTAACAAGAACACTGGTATCTGCTTTCTGCATGAAAAGAAATGTTACCACTAATAATCTCTATAGAAGACATGATGTTATAAGCATGAAACTTTACTCATCTGGGCTGTTAAAATGCTTAAATGAATTGTGGGTTAATATCTCTTTCCATTTTGTATTTTCATGGAATAGGTATTGACTTTCTAATCACTCACTAAAGATCTAGTAAAATAGGAACTAGTTAAGAAAGATGTTACTAGAGAGGAAGAGGCAATTCGATAGGTGGGAAACAGAATTTAAAGATGGGCATGTAGAACCTGGCAATAATCTGTGTGACTATTGACAAATTGCTTCAGGGAGATGCCTTCATTTCTAAATGTTTGCCTTGTTTGGATTTTGAAGTCGGACATTTAAGTTAATGTTATATTCATCAGCTGTGTAACCTGCAGGGGTGGGGAGGGGAGGAAATCCTCCATCTTTTTGACTGAGTTATGTTGTTGCAAAAAAGACAACCTAGATCCTCACATTAAATAGGTCCTGCTCAGTACACGCTTGTTTGTGGTAATGGTGCTGAGGAGGGTTAATACTGAATCCCAACCATCTTCCACCTATGCACAGATTTGACCTTATTGGCTTAGCCAGAGAGTAAAAATGCATTTATACTCATTAGTTTCATTACGAGACTGATGACATAAAAATCTATTGGAAAAGAGTTAAAAAGAAAAGACCCTGTAATCCCACCACTTCAACACAGTCATTGATGGATACTTTTTATACGGAAGGTCAGCAGGGGTAGAAAAATGAAAACTTTGAGTTTCAGGCTCGAGGTTGGATAAGAAGGCTCTTAATTTCTCTTTGACCCTGAATCCCTTGTTTCCCAGGACCTAGAAAGAGATATCCTCTTTTCAAAATAGTTTTGAGGTTTAAGTGGAAAAAAAAATACTGTTTAAGATATTTAGCCTCAGCACTAATTTTTATGGGAAAACATTAGAGACACAATAACTTCATTCATTCAACAATTCAACAAATGTTTAATGACTTACATATATTTGGAACTATGTACTGGGAGATACAGTGGTGACCAACAGCAGTAAAAAACACAATCTCTGTCCTGGTAGACATTACAGGCTGATTCAGAAGACAGACTTAAAACAAGTAATAGCATATATAAATACAGAGTTCCAAATTGTCATAGAGTTGCACAAGGACAAGTAGAGAGTTCTAAGAGGGGGCATCACTGGGAGCCTAATTTCGCTGGGGAGCCATCACTATCTTTTGAGGGATGCTTGCAATGGTGGATGGGTAGAAATCAATCAGTTTAAGGGGCAGGATGTGTGGGGCTTGCGGGGGATGGGAGTGAGGAGTCCAAAGTGAGAAATAACTCATTTGTGGATATGAAAGAATAGCTTTGTTATTAGCTATTTGTTAGAGCACATGGAGGGAGAGGGAGCATGGCACAAGATGAAGCTGGGGAAGTCAGCTGGGCCACACAAGGAGGGATTTGCTTATGGCAACCTATTTGGATTATCCAAAGTGCAAAAGGGGACACTGAAGGGTTTGGAGTGGGTAAGTGGCCTAATCTCTCCCTGCTGTGTAGAGATTGGGTTAAAGCAAAGGGTGGTAGTAAATGGAGAAGGAGGGAGGACAAATAGAGGCTGCTGGAGTGATCTAGAAAAAAGATGATGATGTCTTGACTTAGCATAAGTTCTATGAAAGGTTGAACAGTGGGTGATTTGAGTATTATCGAAGTCAACTTCATAGGACTTGTGAAAAACTACTCAGGAGGGTTAAGGAGAAGGAGGATCTGAAATGGCTCTCAGATTTCTCGTCTAAGAAACTTGACAGAGGGCATTCCCTGTCCCTGAGAGAGGGGAGACAAAGGGGAGAATTTAGGTTTGAAGCAGGATGATTTTGAGATAGGTACATGGGAGACATTCAAATGAAGATAGCAAGTAGGCCACTAAATATACAAATCTGGCAATTGCATCTGGCTCATTTCTTTTGATGATGCTAGGAACCAAGGAGATTCTCTACTACTTTAGTAGTTGTTAGCACTTGACCATCTCTGAGGCATCTAAGAGGCAATAAGCAATTTCTGTCTTACCTTATTTAGCCTTGTTATGTAGTGAACTGTTGTTCTGTTCTAGCTAGCTATCTCTATCATCATCTTTATTACCTTTTATGGACTATCTACTGAATTTAGTTTTCTGCTATCCATCCATCCATCCATCCATCCATCCATCCATCCATCCATCCATTTTCCCAGAAATAGACTATGCCCAAGATCAGAAGTGCACATATGCGATCATTAAATCTATTCACTGTATAGATGAGAAAATTGAGGTCCAGTGGAGAGAAACTTCTAGTCCAGAGGCATTTGCTGCTGGCTAAAATTCCACTTCTACTTGTTGCATCTACCCTAGTTCCTGAACCAGTAGTTTTCATCACTGTGGCTCTTTGGACAATGGCCCAGCCAGAAGGTGAGGGAGAATACTGCCAGGCCTCACTAGGTAGAGTGTGCACCTCTTTCCAGCATTTCTCCCCCATGGTGTTTAAATGAGTGGGGCTCCCCTTTGAAGTCCTGCAGAGTGAAAGCACCAGCAGGCGGTCTCTTCCAAGGAATCTGCAGTCAGTCTGCTAACAGGCAGCTTGTCTCCCCTGCTGCTGGGACAGGACAGAGAATGGGTTTATAGCAGGGGACAAGATAATGATCAAAGGAAAACTTAGACTGATGGTTTCAGAAAATCTTGTGTGATTGATTTAGAGGTGGAGATGGAGGGACCTGCTGGCCTCTGAAGGTTGCAGATTTGGAAACTGCCAGGAGTTAACTCTTTGGGAACTGCTGTACCTCACACTCTTAGAACAGACAGAATGAGGCATCAGCAGGGTGGCATCAAAGTCTACTTTCTTTTAACCAGCTCTGCCTGTTCCAATTCACCCCAAACTTCAATGATAGAGTGGAAAAAAAAAAAAAAAAAAGGAAAGGCAAAGAGGATAAATCCACTGCTTATTTCTATTCTGAATACATTAACCCAGGAGTCAAACTGATCCTAATAAGCTCAATGGCTATGTTTCTTGGTTGATCACTGCAGTGCATATTTCTTAAGCACTGGTCAAGTGCTAGGCACCACTGGGATGCTAGAGGTTCACAAGTAAGAAGATGGGTTTCTCTGTGTTGTGACTCTTGGCTCCACATTTGGTCCTATTATCCCTCCATTCTTGCCATTGCTCGTCTCCCTGTGACCATAGGCCTTGGTTTCCCTTGCCAAGAAGGTCCTGCTGTCCCCTGGTCTGCCCTTTGAACATCTTTATCTTCCAAGTATTATCTCAAGGGATGAGTCCCCAGGTTTCAGAGTATAATTTCTGGGGGATGAGGCCTGACACTGTGGAAGCCACTTGGAGACACCCCTTTGGAAAGTGACAAGAGCTATCTAGCATTAGAAACTGCTGCTCATTGGCTCAGCAGAAGTGGTGGTCCATGGCGGGAGGCTGGGGAGAGGGGCAGGAACCGATGAATGAGCTGGAAGAAGGCATGGCACCAACAGAATGTAGCCCCATTGTGACCAGCCTCATGACTGTGGGGCAAGCTGCTCATCTCTATCATGCTTAGTGTCTTCCTCTGTGCAGTGGGAAGAAAACTGCCTCATCTGCAGATTGCTAAGATAATAGAAATATGTGATGATTATGAAGCAAAGAGCACCCAGTGGATGCCCCACTCTGCATACCTCTGTCAGTTTCAGTTTTCTGGAAAGCAACTGCCAAGACAGAATGAAATGGGCAAGAGGCTTGTTGGGGAAAATGCTGGTGCAGGACCAAAAGGAGAGTGACTCAGGGAAGGGGAGAGAGGCTCCTCCTGTGGGGTGGGCCTGGCCTCTGGGAAACAGAAGAGAAGTAGAAGGAGGCAGGAAGAACCTGAGACCCCTCTCCAGCACTGAGGAAGTCTCAGCCAATGGATGGAAGCCAGGGCCTCCTGCACCGGTCCTAGTCTCCCTGCTGTGCTCAGTCATCAGCTGGGAGCTGCCCTGAGAACGAGGCCCTGGGCCCTCAGCCTGAGCATCTGCCAGATCCCCACGACTGGCACTGTAGGCTTCCTGATCTCCTTCCAGCAGGTTCTCTGTGGAGGGACATCTGCGCAGCAAACAACCACAGCAGCCACATACCCCTCTTTCTTCTTCCCTTGTCTGTGCAATGGGGCTGAACATTTCTATCATTCATTATATTAGTCTGCCAGGACTGACATAACTGGATACCACAGATTCAGGGGCTTAAACAACAGAAGTTAACCTTCTCACAGTTTTGGAGGCTGTTGGCAGAGTTGGTATCTCCTGAGTGCTCTCTCCATGGCTTGTCGATGGCTGTCTCCTCCCCGTGTCCTCATGTGGTCTTTGCTGTGTGTGTACCACTGGTGTCTCTGCTTATAGGGACCCAGTCATACTGGAGTAGGGCTCCTCCCTATGACCTCATTTAACTTGAATTTCCTCCACAAAGGCCCTGTCTCTGTAGAGTTGTCTTGGGAGTTAGGGCTTCAAAATATGTCTTGGGAGTTAGGGTTCATAATACTCCTGTACTTCTCCCATTTTTTCCTTCCCTCTCTCTCCCTCCTCTTTTCCCTCTCTTCAGTCAGTTAATGTGTTTTCTCTCTCCTCCTTCCCTATCTCATTCTTCGAAGTAAGAGCCTATCATATTCTACCCAGTGTGCTAGGGATGGAGAGATAAAGATGCAGTTCGCTTCCTCAGAAGATGACCACTTACCGGGAAAGCTAGTTGGGACTGCCAGGTGGTATGATGAGAGTGAGCCTGCTGCTTTGAAAAAATACAGAGGAGAGATCTCTGATCCAAACTAGGCTTGCTGGGGGTGATCCAGTAATGCTTCCTGGAGGAGGTGGCATCCAAATGTTAAAGAATGGGTAGAATTTATCCTGGCAAAAGATGTATGCACAAATACAAAGGGTCCTATGAGATTATAATCCGTTCAGCCAAGCATTGTCAGTCCAGCATGCCTGGGGCATAGGGCAAGTGCTGGGCAAGTGTGGGAGCCAAGAATAGAGGGGGAGCTGGTATCGGTGCTGGCACGGAGGGAGTGTAGATCACACAAGTTCTGATGCCCAGCTGGGAGCTTGAGTTTATCCTGAAAGCTGTGACAATGTCTCCTTCCCTCCTTCCTTCCTTCTGGCAGTTAAATACATTAACAAACCAGCTCCCCAACATTTCAAGGTGTCTGGACTTGATCTAAGGTTCACAGTGTTTTTTCTCCCGTCTTCGCCAAATCACGGATGCGAACGTTTACATGGAAGGGTACCTTTCCCTTTCCTCCTGCGCCTTCCTTGCCTCCACCTGCCCACTCCAAAGCAGAACCCGCAGCTCACAGAGGTGCAGCTGTCCCTGTGCTATAAACAGTGACACGCCACCATCCCCCTGTTATTAGTGTAGCTGCGGTGCACATCAAGCAAATGCCTTCCTCATAGGAGCAGCATGCGAAACGGCCCAGAAACATCATATTGAGATCTGGAAGATGCAATTTAAATTTTCTGTGGCTGTGGAGACACCCCCGACATGGTGATTACATTTGTTGACCAAGGGCAATGCAGCAGGATGCCCTGTAATTGGAGGTTCCAGACTGTGGGCTGGAGTTGGGGGTGACAACCTGGTGAAAGGAGCACGCACTGCCGGACAGTGCTCGTGTGTGGCAGGTGTATTGCGCACGTCCTCGGGTTATGCATATCTGACACAGAACTGGAGAGCAAGCCCCGAGTCCAGGGACCTGGTTGTTGCTGAGCAGGAAGATCAGGCTCGGGAGAAGGGCTGGTGTCATATCTTTGTCACATAGCTAGCTCATGGCAGAGTCAGAACTAGGATCCAGGATACTGAAATGTGAGTCCAAACCCCACTCGCTTGTTCATGAAGCCTGTTTGCAATGCTTACAAAGTTCCAGGCTCTGCAGGAGGGAACTGGGACCACACAGGGAATAAGGACAAGGAATCTTCCACCCGGGAATTTACAGTCTGACTACATCCTTGAAGCATCCTGGTATTTAACAGAAAATACCAAGGCCTGGCCCTCACCCCAGAAATTTTGACCTAATGGGACCTTGGAGGGGCACCATTATCAGCATTTTCTAAAGCTCTCCATGACGTAGAACTGTTGGTCGAGGGTCACACTGCCCAGAGTGTGGCTACTGAGCATGCACAATGTGCCATGAGACTGAGTACAAGCAAAAGAATCAAAAATATCTCAGGAATAACTTATGTTGATGCTACTTTGCAATGATAATACTTTGGATATATTGGGTTCAAGAAAATATATCTTTAAAAACGGTTTCACCTATTTCTTTTTACGGTTTAAAAATGTGGCTGCTAGGGGGTGGCAGGTTGGGGGAACCAGGTGGTGGGTAATAGGGAGGGCACGTATTGCATGGAGCACTGGGTGTTGTGCAAAAACAATGAATACTGTTACGCTGAAAAAATAAATAAATTTATAAAAAAATATTAAAAAAAAATGTGGCTGCTATGGGAGCCTGGGTGGCACAGTCAGTTTAGTTCCCAACTCTTGGTTTCAGTTCAGGTCATGATCTCAGGGTGGTGGGATCGAGTCCCCCATTGGGCTCTGTTCTCAATTCACAGTCTGCTTGAGACTCTCTCTCCCTCTGCCCAGGACTCTCTCTCCCTCTGCCCCTCCCCACCACCACCCCTAAAATAAATAAATCTTTTCAAAAGATGTGGCTGCTAGAAAGTTGGAAATACATATGTGGCTCATATTATGATTCCACTGGCGAGCCCTGGTCTAGAGACCTTAACATTTTTCTTTAGCAACTCTACAATCTCTCTCTCTGGTTTCTGCATGCAAAGACACAACGTGGTATAAATAGAGTGGCCCCTGATCATATCTTGGGCAGAATCAGAAAGAAACGTTGCCCTCAAGTCACACTGCCTGAGTTCTAATCTCAGCTTCAGTGATTGATGATCTTGGAGAATTCAACTCTCTATGCCTCTATTTCTACATCTGTAAAATGAGGAGAATGGGGCTATTTAAGTTTTCATTGAAATAATATTAGCTATTATTATTACTCCCCCCTCTCTGGGTCTTTTCTGTTGAAATTTGCTTCTCAAACCTCCTTCTGTGACCATCTGACACTGAACTGAAACCTTGTCTTAGTTACTTACAGAATACATAAATACTTCTAGCTAATTGTAGTCTGCAAACATCAATTTAATTTCATACTATGTTCCATTGTCATAACAAAAAATGTAGCCCCTTCTGGGGCACCTGGGTGGTTCAGTCGGTTAAGCATCCAGCTCTTGATTTTGGCTCAGGTCAAGATCTCAGGGTTCAGATGGAGCCCTATGTCAGGTTCCATGCTCAGTGTGGAGTCTGCTCGAGGATTTTCTTTCTCTCTCTCTCCTTCTTCCCCTCCCCTACTTTCACTCTCTCTCTCTCTTTGTAAAATAAATAGGCAAATCTTAAAAAAAAAAAAAAAGGTAGCCTTTTTGCCTTCTCACTGTCTTTTTGTTAACTTCCAAGGAAAAGAGAAGTTAGATGAAAATAAGATGAGTCAATGTCCCCTGTTCCCTCCTCCCAGTTTCTTTACCAGCTTCCCATGACACTTTTTGCTGGGGAGCTTAACAGTGGAAGCCAGGTTAAAATATTCAGGCAGATTTCTTTCTGAATAAGTTTCATTGAGACTTAGGAGTTTATCTTTGGTGGTAGGGATGTCTGGATGAGGACTAAATGCAGGGCTGACTAGATAAATATTTGTCCAACCTGTGGGGACATTTCTTCCATCTTCAGGCTGTTGGGCTCAAAGTAGAGATAGTCCTGTCCCTTTAGGATTCTGTACTGCATGCTTTGCTCCACATTAGTGGAAGTCTTGACATAGTCCTGTCCTGCAAATATCCCAGTTCCTTCAGAAGATCAAAGCATAGCAAACATTTTTGGGGGCGCAGTAGGAATGAAAACGAGCTATTATTTCATCAGAATCTTCAGAAATTCTGGTCTGGGACTTATCCTGGGATGAAGGGGATAGACAGCCACATACCCAGGGAATGAGTTTGGAGAGAATTCTCTTGGAGTGGTTTCACTAGAAGAGAGTACATTCTGTATCATGAATGTTTTTAGCATATTCAGAGCTAGCTAGTGCCTGACACCTGAAAACAAATAATGCATCTTTGAGAATCAGGGAACCACTGAGAAAAGTCTTGTGGTCACCCATCAACTGGGCAACAGCCAGAGGAATCCAAAAGAGACATATTTGAGACTAGAGTCTTGCACTAAACATGTGGATATAGGAAAGCCACCTACCTCTCTCAGCCTCCTTTTCCTTATCTGTAAAATGGGAGCAATCACCTCAATTTATAGGGTTGTGAAAAAGGTTAAATGAGAAGATGGGCATAAAAGTGTCCAGTGAAAAGGCTAAAGTGAGGGCTGGAAAGACAAAAGGGTGCTGATGATTCTGAACAGACAGAGGTTAATGTGATGGCGAGTGACCGGAGATCCTGGCAGAGGAGCTGTGCTAAACACGATGGATTTATTGGGTTTTGATGATTTTAAAATTTTTATCTTATCACAATAGTAATACTTGCTTATTGTAAAAATATGGGGGGAGGGAAACATGAAAAATTAAAATAATTTTCCATCTTATCTTAACCTACCACACAGAACAAACAATGTCTGTTAACATTTTTGGGAACTCTTCATCACATAAAACTCAATTTGGTGAAATAAAAGAGGAAGAAAATTCCAGTCATTTATTTGAACACAGAGGCATGGCTTGAGCAAGGAGGACGTCTGGGTTGGGGTGGGGTGGGGAAATGTAACAGAAGTTAAGGCAGGAGACAAATCAGATGGATTTTGTATGCAAAAGCATTAGTGATCTTCTTTTTTACTTTCTTTTTTCAAGGTAAGTCATAAACCCTTAACTTTCTTTTCTTTTTAATATTTATTTATTTATTTATGTCAGAGACAGAGAGAGCCCATGCAAGTGGGGGGAAAGGTGAAGGGAGGGAATCTTCAAGAAGAACTCCCCATTGAACACAGACCCCGACCTGAGGCTCAGTCTCAGCCCTGAGATCATGACCTGAGCCAAAATCATGAGTCGGACACTTACCTGACTGAGCCACCCAGGAGCCTCATAAAACCTTAACTTTCTCTGCCTCCTCTTCCTGCTCCCTCATCTTCTGATTTTCATCAACTCCTTCAAATACGCTGGCATGATTTCCTATGGGAAATGTGTACTCTTGCCTAACAAAGAGATCAGAGGGCAGTAGGGCCCTTCCTTCTCTGGCAGAGTTGCTGTGCCATAGTGGGTAGTCATCTCATGTAATGTGAATCGTGTGCCTGGGCTGGGTTCCCATTGGGTTATTAATGATTGGAACATGGTGGAACCTTCAGGCCCTCAACACTGCTGTACATATAGACCATGTAGAGTGCAATTTCCAGCTTTTGGGTCCCTAGCCCGGGCGTCCTCCACCTCTCCTTCAGCCTTTATAATGAGCTCTGTCCTTTGCGTCATGTGGCTGAGAAGTCAATGGATTTAGATTCTTTCCTGATTCCAAAGGTAAGATGAGGTAATGGAACAGGAGAGAAAGTGTGTGTGTGTGTGTGTGTGTGTGTGTGTGTGTGTGCACCCGTGTGTGTGTGTGAGAGAAGAGAAGGAAACTGAGCAGAGAAGCATGAAAGATAAAGAAAGGAAGCTGGAGCAAAAGAAGTGGAAAACTGAAGGTGTGTTGAAGAACAGACAGGGAAGACAGAAGAGAGAGAGGAGGAGGAAGGGAGACAGAAAAGGATGCTTGAGTGACAGAGATAGAGTGAGTGCAGGGAGACGAGACAGTCATTACCACTTAATGATTAATACAGGATTTAAATGAAATATTCATGAAAGAAAATTGGAGCTATAGACAAATCCAAAGGCCACCCCCCTTGATCCCACCTCCCCCTTCCTATGTGTGTTCTCTCCCGAGATTCATGCTGTCTACTGTCGTTACACAGAAACAACGGATGACTGTAACTGGGAGGGAAACATGGCTCTTTGATGGCATTTGGCTCCATTAAAAACTTGTCTGCTCATCTGTGTGGGCAGTTCCTGAGATTCTGTGAGGGTAAGGCCCTTTAGAGAAGCCTCTTGGCACCTTGCAGGTGATATAAACTGCTTTCGGTTCTTCTGAGCTCCATCTGGTCAGGCTCCAAGGGTTCCCTGAGTCAAGGTCTTCCTCTCCTGCAGGAGATAGCTGGAAACATCCTTGAGGGTAGTGGTAGCATACCTCCCTGCAGAGCCCTGTGGTGGTAAGTAGCAGAAACTCAATAAATCCATGTACACTGCAATTAGCCATCTCCCCAGCCCAGTAAACAAGAAAATCGCATGATCTCTTTGAGCCTCCATGTTCTCATCTCTGTGCATACGAATACCTGTTCTACTGATGATACTTGTTCTATTGATGGTGTTACCCATGGATGCGATCAGAGAGAAGGTGAGAGTGCTCTCCCAGGGCTTGGTACAGGATGGAAGGCTTAATGCTTTCCCCTTCCCTCCCTTGTTTCTCATCAGCAGGGAATGAAACTCAGACCCCTACTGAGTCTCGTTTGCTTGGGAGCCATACCAAAGCCAGTGACTGGGAAGTGGGGTTCTTCTCTGCTCCCACCTCATAGCCAGGGATGCACCAGAAAGGTTTTGCCTTGAGGAAGTGGTGTAGATGCTCTGTTTTTCAAACCCTCCACACCTACATTACTTGCTTGGGGAACTTACTGTTTCCATGCTAATTATGTATGGGTTAAATTGCTTCTTTTGCCTGCTGTTTTTTTTTTTTTTTTTTTTTTTTCCCCAAGTACTTTATTTCCTCAGCTCTAGAGGAGCTGGGAGGTCAATCCTTTGATTATAAAAATAACTTGAGCTGTCAATTTCCCATTATAATGTTGTATCAGATGGTCTCCTTCCCTTCTGACTTTCCTTATTTAGTCTTGGGATGTCAGTTTCTTCATTTAAGATGGAGATGGTAATGTTTATTTCCATAGGGCCATGTGAGGCTCAAGGAGGGCTTTCTGAAGTGTTAAACCTATTCAGGGGTTGAATATGGTGACAGTGTGTGTGTGCAATCTTGCCTCCGTTGAAAGCTCTGGGAAGATAGGAAGCCCCTCCATCCTTTCAATGCCACATAACCAGTGCTCTTGCAAAATGCCAGGTGCATACAAGGTGCTCAGTGTTTCCTGAACAAACGACAGACCTCAGATCTTCAGGGGTTAATCTTTATTGTATTCTACCTATTTTCATCACTATTTAGAAACATTTTATTACGGTTCATGGCTGCCAACATCCCCACTATACCCACATCTCCTCCACCCGCAATCCCCAGCCCCTATCCTGCACTCTGGGGTAGAGTTGATGGATAGCTCAGCAGTTCAGAGCATACATTGGGCCAGCCAAGACTGAACGACAGGGATTTCAAGAGGCAAATACAAGGAGACTGGACCACTGCAGGTTGATTCAGAACAGATGAAATGCCTGTGTTGGCCTTAGGAATAGTTTTTTGTTTTCTGTTTTTTTTAAATTAACATATAATGTATTATTTGTTTTATACAGGTCTGTGATTCATTACTTTTACACAATCACAGCACTCACCATAGCACATACTCTCCCCAATGTCCCTCATCAGCCACCCCATCCCTCCCACCCACCTCCCCACCACCAACCCTCACTTTGTTTCCTGAGATGAAGAGCCTCTTATGTTTTGTCTCCCTTTCTGGTTTTATCTTGTTTCATATTTCCCTCCCTTCCTGTATGATCCTCTGTCTTGTTTCTCAAGTTCCTCATACCAGTGAGATCATATTATAATTGTCTTTCTTTGATTGACTTATTTTGCTTAGCATAATACCCTCTAGTTCCATCCACGTCATTGCAAATGGCCAAGATTTGGGGTTTTTTGATGGCTGCATAGTATTCCATTGTATATATGTACCACATCTTCTTTATCCATTCATCTGTTGATGGACATCTAGGCTTTTTCCATAATTTGGCTATTGTGGACATTGCTGCTATAAACTTTGAGGTCCCCGTGCCCCTTCGGATCACTACATTTGTATCTTTAGGGTAAATACCCAGTTGTACGATTGCTGGGTTGTAGGGTAGCTCTATTTTCAACTTTTTGAGGAACCTCCATACTGTTTTCCAGCATGGCTGCACCAGCTTGCATTGCTACCAACAGTATAGGGGTTCAATAATAGGGGAGTTTTTGTCTAGCTTCAGGGAAAAAAAAAATAAGAGTGAGTCCCAAAAAACACAGTGGTCTAAAAGTAGCAACTGTATCTACCAAGGATGACTGGCCACAGTTTCACCTTTCTGAGCACAATCTCAGGTGATTCAAACAATGTTGGGCTCATTTTACAAATAGGAGCTGTAGGCATTTCCCATATTGTTAAGTAGGACATATATTTCTGTTTGAGATAGCAGGCCAGGCCTGACTCCCTATGGGTATTCAGTAGAGCTGACGGATTAGATGAGGACATGAAGGAGATATCTTGCATCTCCTTTTCTCTGTAGCCCTTAATACTCTCTAATATGCTACCCGTGTTACTAATTTATCTTGTGTACTGCATGTCCCCCCCGCCCCCAGCTCTGTAAGCGCCATGAGAGCAGAGGTTTTATCTTTTTGTTTTTTTTTTTCCAGTTTTTTTTTTCCCAGCTATACACCCAGGCTCAGAGAACTGCCGGATACATATTAGGCATGCACTAATTATTATTTGTTTATTTACTTAAATAATTTCCTACATAAGCAGAACTTATTCCTTTACATAACACAAAACCAAAACACAAATATTTAAATGCATCTGTTCTTTGCTGATGGAAATGCCTTAGAATATATTACTCGATCCCCTGACTTCCTAAATAGAGCTGAGATAATGATAGGTGACGTTTTTAGCACTTTCAGTTAGTTACACGTGCTTTATTTGATTGACTCATTTAATCCTTATGATATGGTTTTTCTGTAGATGAGGGAAATGAAGCACAGAGAGGGTAAGTAATTTACTCAAAATCACACAGTGAT
This sequence comes from Meles meles, assembly GCF_922984935.1. Lineage (NCBI taxonomy): Eukaryota > Metazoa > Chordata > Mammalia > Carnivora > Mustelidae > Meles > Meles meles. Next base: position 13,005,951 of record NC_060066.1, on the reverse strand, counting down.
TAAATTACAGACCCAGCATTTGAACCCAGGAGGTCCTGGTCTGAGAGCCAGAGGGCTTAACTATCACACTATATATTCTGTCTGGATATGAATTAGGTGGTTTGCAGATAGTCAGTGTCTCCACTCTGAAGGCCAAATCTCCTATCACAGTGAGTCCCTAAAGGTATCCTTATTTGGGAGTGCCTTCTTGCCACACAGACCACAGAATAAAATCTAGTTTTCTGATGTTCCTTCTCCTTCATCGTTAGCTGTTTCTAGGTGATGTTGTCAGGAATTTTCTGAGAAGTCCTGCTGTGATGATGCTTCTGTTCTGCTATATCCTAGAGGAAACCAGATGGGGAGGATCTTGTTTCATGCCCTAAGGGGATTAACCTCCTAAATCCTACTAGCAAACTTCTGGATAACTCCAGAAGTAGAAAACCCAACAACTTTTGAAGCACAACCTCTCTGCGGAATATCCTCTCTACAGCCTTTGGGGACAGAGGTGTCCTGGCATTGGGAGAAATGTAACCCCACCGAGCATGATGTCTGGTTGCAGTCCTTTGTCCTGCAGCCATAATTGTGTTGGTGCATACTTGGTTAATATTCACTGTGTGTCTGTGTGTGTGTGTGTGTGTGTCTTCTCATCATAACCATCATTGTTTTTCTATTCTTATTGTGTTCCAAAAGGGAAGTGATCGCTCAAAGCAGATCAATGTGACACTTGCATCTTATTTATGAGCACAAAGCCCTCCCCTTGCCCTTGGTGAACTAGAAGAGAATTTTAATCTGGGAGCTAAGTCAGGTCCCAAGAATGCGATGTGTATGAGTTGTTCTGTGCTGTAGCAATAATATAGGCACCGAAATACTTGGTAGTTTGTTGGCATGAATAAAAGGGAATGACATGGATTAGCTCTGTGACAGCCAGAAAGAATTTGTTCTTGCACCTGAGTTTGTGATGGGGTGGGTGACAGAAGCCTGTTAATAGGCTATACAAGTTTATGGGAACCATGACCTCATCAAGTCCATTCTCCAACCAATAAACACTTACACTAATACTTATTAAGACTTAGGTCAAAACAGATATATGTCCCCATGTTCCTTTCCTAAGCTTATTTTTTCCTCTTTAGAAATAAATATTGACATGTATGGCAAAAAAATTCAGTGATCAGCCATATCTCCATTAGTCAGAATCAAAAATCCATCGTGTAGGTAACATGTTTAACACAGTTCATCCTGGGTACAGTACTAAGTGCTTTATTGGATTGACTCATTTAACCCTCACCATGCAAATGGAAAGCATGGATATAAAGAATGCAGAAAACATTTAAAACAAACTTCTTCCTTGCTCAATATCAGAGAAGCCAGCTTTGGGGAAATCTGTAAGCATTCTCTCTGAATAGGAGTTTTGCTCCTGATTTCCACTTTGAAATCTTCAGTTCATCAAATACTGCCTCCTCCATGAAGTCCTCCTGATTCATTTTCAAATATGCAAATGTTTCCTCCTCATTAACATCTTGAAGTCTCCCGGTTATACTTTTCAATGGCACTGATGGCACTGATCCTATTCTGCCAGACACTGTGATTCTCTGAGGAGATGGGGTGTGCTACCAGCAAGGATTTGGAGTCAAGAGACATCTGTTTGACTCTTCCCGGGGTCCCTGGGTAAGTGCTACTAATCATAGTATTATGTTCCTCAGGGAACTTATGAGACCTAATGAAAAAACAGATAGAACTTTGTTAACTGAAAGCAGAGGTTACAGCATTTATTACTACCACTGGTGTGTAAACACATCAAAAGGAATGCTGGGCTGAGCCATCTTTGTGTGTTCTCTGACACCTTGAACATTTCCTGGGAACTAGCAGATGTCCTAGATGTGTTATCAAAGGAATAGTTTTAGGAGACAACCACTGTCTTCTTAACAGCCAATCACATGAAACATCACAAGAACACCTTCCCCCCAGATGCAAAAGAAGGCTGGACAGACCCTTAGCTTGGGCTGGATCTTTAAGGCCAATGAGGCATCATGTATCCTTTAGCTAGCTAAGAGGAGACAGGACTGCTGGATACGCTTTGTCAGGAAAGGGGAAACTACTCTTTTAAAAAGTCACCTTAATGTGACCAAATCCTTCATAATGAGGTCAGAAGACAAAGTCAGAGATGCAAGAGGTATGCTCTCCATGGGTCAGAATGACAACCCTTCAAGTCTGATTCCCAAATGCAGACGTGCTTGGCTGTTCTGCACTTCTGGAAGGAAGGCTGTATTTGTGAAGCGATGGAATAATTTCCATGGCAACAGACTGTCTGGTGTCAGAAGAACAGACATGAAAGCTCCACGTGCCAAGTCTGTATTTATGTGATGCTTATCTCTCTGCCTCCTACAACCCAGAAGGGGCTTGATCTCTCAGCAGACATCCTTTACTGTCCAAATGGTGCCAAAGTGGAAATCGTGCCATTTCTATCAGACTTCCACATCTAAAGGTTCAGCGTACTATTTCTGTCTTGTAGAATTTTTAGTAGCCTGAATGGAGCTGTCAGGGTCTTTGTAAACAGAACTTGCTAGAATCTCAGGGGGTGGCACGGGGATGATGAAGGAGGCAGCTGGGCCTGGGACTTGATCTCTAGGGAATCTGGTGTTGCCACCTGCCCAGCACCTTGCTGCAGGATGAGGGGAGAGTGGGAGTGTAGTCCCCTGCTCAGCACCTTGCTGCCAGAGGAATGGAGGGAAGGAGTATAGTCAGAGGATCAGGATGGACCCTGACTCCAAAAGCCTGGTCAAGCAGGGTAGAAGTGGGCAGGGACGCTACTCCCTGTTGCTATCAGCATCTTTCTGCAATTGATAGCCCCTGTGAGAAGTTCTGCTCTTCCCCTTGGCCCCTAATATCTGATGCTTCCTAAGACTTTCTCACCATCATCTGTGCCCCGGAGACCTCAAACCAAAGACTGCTCTTGGCTCCATTCCTGACCCCAGGCTTTTCCACAAACCACAAAGCCCTAGACTGTTGCTCCTTAGTACTTAACCCTTCCTAACTCCTTCCCGTCTGCCCAAACCACAGGCCAAGTACATCAGGAGAAGCCCAACTACCCCTGTCTTGCTCTGTACCTCAGAGACCGAGTGTTAAGTAACATCTCCACAAAGGAAGTACTTTATTTGAGAGAAAGAGAGCACAGGAGCACTGGGGAGGGGCAAAGCGAGAGGGAGAAGCAGAAGCAGACTCCCCGCTGAGCAGGGAGTCTGACATGGGACTCAATCCCAGGATCCCAAGATCATGGCCAGAGCCAAAGTCAGATGATTCACTGAGCTACCTAGGAGCCCCAGGAAACTATCTTCTGTCACTGCAGGTCAGCAAGATGCCCACAGGGAGCATGTAGATAAGCATTTTTAAATGCTTAATAGTGGTTAAAATGATCTCAACTCAACCTGTGGTAATGGTTGTGCGTATCTGTGAATATGTTAAGAACTATTCAATTGTACATCTTACATGGGCAAATTGTATGGTACATGAATCACATTTCAATAATGCTACCTTAAAAGGTGAGTTAATAGAAAAAGTACCATCTCCTAAAACTAGTGAGATCAAATTTTAAAAATAAATGCATTTAGATTACAACAGATTTAGAGGAAAAAAATACTGTATACATCATAGAACAGGTGGTATATGGATATGGTAATGAACATTTAGATAAACCTGGTATGGTAGGAAAAGCTTGGGTGTCCCCTCCGGTAAATCTTTCCTGCAGTCCTTGTTAGAGTATGTGCCATTTCTAAGTGTTCTATACATCATAGACATACCCTTCATAAGCCAATTATCATACCCAATAGTTGCAATCTGTTTATATTGTCCTTCTCCCTCACAAAAGCTTTTGTGTCAAGCACCGAGTCGTCCTTTGGTGGAATCCTTGGCACTTTGTATGGCACCTCTAGGCAATGTGTAGACTAGAAATCAGCGTCTCTCAACCTCAACACTACTGGCACTTGGACCGGATGGTTCTGCATATTCTAGGATGCTGAGTAACAAACCTGGTCTCCACTCACGCTAGAAGACACCAGTACCCTCCTCGGGTATGATAAAATAAAATATCTCCTGACACTGACAAATATCCCTGGGGAAAAATTAACTTCCCGTTGAGAACCACTGCTCTAAGTCAATAATCACTGAACACTGGATACATATTTATGGTCACCTCTGATGAATCAGGTACTATTCTAGGCAGTGGGGACAGAGCAGTGACCAAGATGGACAAAGCTCCTGCTAATAAGAAGTTTATATTTTAAAGTGAAAGATAGAAACCAAGCGAGCAAATTAACAAGCATGCCTATTTAGATGGTGATAAACACTAAGAAGAAATTTATCAAGGTGATGGACTTGAAAGGGGTTGGTGGTCAAAGACAGTCTGAGGAGGTGATACGGAAGCAAGATCTGAGTGTCAAGAAGAACGAGTCACAGGAAAGGAAAGAGACAGGCAGAAGGAAAATCCCAAAGTAGGGAATGAGCTCGGTGAGTTTGGGGAGCAGAAAGGAGGTCAGTATGACAGAGCCCAGAGAGAGAGGTCATGTTAGGCGTTCCAGGGCAAGATGCTTGGGTTTTCTTCCAAGGGAGATGGGAAGCCACTTGGGGCGCTCAAGTTCGTGTGGAGTAATTTGTTTTTTTAAAAGTTCATCTATTCAGGGGCGCCTGGGTGGCTCAGTGGATTAAGCCGCTGCCTTCGGCTCAGGTCATGATCTCAGGGTCCTGGGATCGAGCCCCGCATCGGGCTCTCTGCTCCACAGGGAGCCTGCTTCCTCCTCTCTCTCTGCCTGCCTCTCTGCCTACTTGTGATCTCTCTCTCTGTCAAATAAATAAATAAAATCTTTAAAAAAAAAAAAAAAGTTCATCTATTCAGGCTGCTGCATGCAACTGGTCTACAGGGATGCACAGAGAGAAGAAAAAAATCAGTGAGGGGATGGCAGCTGTCATCCCGGCAAGATCTGGGGGAGCCTGAACTAGGATGGTGGTAGTAGACGTGAGAGCAGTAAAAACAGATGGTCATGACTGAGGGAGGATAGTCCTAGTCAGAGAAAAGATGAGTGAAAGCTTCAAGATGATGCCAGAGCCAGAAAAAAGGAGAGACTGAGTTTCTCTCTAATTAGGAGTCCATTGACCTTAACTGGGCTAGAGTTTATTGAGAGGAGAAACATGACTGGCTAATCAAATTAGACTCCATTCTCTTAATATTTTCCAGTCTGTGGTTCAAGTTGGGTTTCTTTTATGGAAAGACCATTGTATCATTCCTATAAAGGGGGTTAACAGACTGTAACACCAGCTTAATTATAACCTGCTTCCTTGACCACTTTCGCTGGTTTAATATTTACCCAGCTTAGCATTTATCATGGATCTCAGAGTAAGGTGGGGCCATTGAAAAAAATACCAGAATACAAACCTTCAGTAGTTCCAACCCTGCATTAAACATAGGGCAGTCTTTCACAGCATATCTTGGAGGCTGTGGGGGTGAGGGTGTGGGGGGGTCACAGTGTGGACAGAGTCTCCGAGCCTTCTTGGGTCTCTGGGTATTGTTTCCCTTCAACTTTTATGAAATTGATAGTATTAATAATAACAATGTGATAACTACAACTGCTGTTTACTGAACCTACTAAACACCAGGTCATTGGTATTACATTAGGTTTAATTCCCATTACAACCTTACAGGGAGGTGTTACAACTCTCATCTAACAGATGGGGCAACAATGACTAGAGAAAGTGAATTAATATCACCAAGATCACACAGCCCTGGTTTTCTAGGGCTGCTATGACAAATGGCCACAAACTCTATAACCGCTTCGGGCACTAGAAGTCTGAAATCAAGGTGTGGCTGGAATCAAGCATGAATCAAGGTGAAATCAAGCATGGCCAGACTTGTCCCAAAGGCTCTAGGAGAGCTCCTTCCTTGGCGCCTCCAGATTCTGGGGGCTCTAGGGGCTCCCTGGCTGTGGCCCTGCTTAATTCCATCCTCAGTGTCCAACTTCATATGCCTTCTCCTCATCTCCCTGTGTCTGCCCTTTTCTCTTATAGGGACACTTATCATTGAAGATAGGGCCCATCCAGACAGTCCAGGAGGATCTCGTCTTGAGATCTCTAACTTAATGACATCTGCAAAGACCCTTTCTCCAGGTAAGTTCACATTCATGGATTCCAGGGGTTAAGACATGGACACATCTTTTGAAGGCCACCATTCAACCCACTACAGCTGGGGCAAGGGGCAGAGCCTTCCCTCTGTGCTGCAGAGTCTCGAACACGCTATATTTGCATCATAAAAGAAATTGGTGTGCCCAGCCCTTTCTCCCATAGTCTTCATAACCTCGTATATTCTTACAACCTGTTTTCAGTGAATGACCAAAGAGCCAAAGGATTTTTTTCATCTAAAATAAACTTAGCAACATAATACAGTAAAAGTTATAATTATAGGTTTCACAAGGATGGAAGCTTTCAAAATGGTGGCAGGTATTTAAAGAACACTCTCATGTTAAAAGATGCCCGTCTTGCTAACTCTAATTACAAAGGAGGGTAAATAATGTCAAAATACATCTTGGGAGTTTTCGGTGCAATAAAAAAGTAAGCGTTAACAGCTAAACAGCAACTGACATCTGGATGGATTGATGATACAGCTTTTCTCTTTCCTTTCCTTTTTTTTCTTTCTGCTGTTAATTAAAAGTTAGTTGTACCAATAGAAAGTAAGGCAAGATTTTTAATCCCTAACAACTTCTCAACCTTTCCCCTTATTCACATTAAATCTGAGGTCTAAAGAAAATCCACAGCAACTGGGTCTGTGTGTCACAGAGGGAGGCAGAAAGCAAACGAGTCACCTTCTAAGGTGGTGGGGCATCCAAGCAAATCAAACATTCTTGATTCAGGAGAACATGAGGCAGCTGGTTGCATAAAGTTAGCTGGGTGAGTTTTCTGTAGACTGAGTGGTAATCTTCAATACTGTTGGCCATTTGTTACTTGCTCTGCAGAGACCATCTCTTCCTCCGCAAAGTGAGGGGGTCTTTCTCTGCTGATTGATGGGGCTGGAATCTCTAGGTAACAGAGAACTGTCCTCCTCACTCCCATTGTGGGAATGTCAGCAACCCCAGGACTGTGTAATGTTTTAATGAGAAAGGAAGGAAGAACAGTGAGCACGACTAAGGTGAACCTAAACTCTTGAGTTGAGTAATCTTCAAGCTCAGTGGTCTGAAATGATTCTTGATGGATAAACAATATATATATATATATATATATATATATACACACACACGTGTGTCTGTGTGTGTGTGTCTGTGTGTGTCATCATAAAACATGCAAAGAATAAGGAAGCATTTGGAAAATGTAAAAAAAAAGAACAGAAGAAATATGGCTCCTTGATGATATTAATTCTTTGATTTTATAGTCTGCTTTTGACAATGTACCATGTTAGGATATAGAGCAATTGGAACCATCACACACTGCTGATGTGGGAATATACAATGGTACAGTCATTTTAAAAGAAAGTCTTGCAGGTATTCAAATAATGAAATAGGGAGTTACCATAGGTCCCAGGAATTCCACTCCTAGCTAAGCACCCCGCAAAAATGAAAGCATAAGTCCACACAAAAATTTGTTCATGAATGTTCACAAGCTCATTATTCATAATAGCCAAAAAGTGGCAAAAATACAAAGGTTTGTCAAGTGAAATGTGGGTTAGCAAAGTGTGCTCTACTACCCAAGGAAATATTAGCCAGCAATAAAAGAGAAATGAAGGATCCCTGCTAAAACATGGGTGAACCTTGACAACATACCACATACAAAATGTTACATGTTGCACTATTCCATTTTTACGAAATGTTCAACACTAGCAAATCCATAGAGATAGGAAGGAAATTAGTGTTTCCTGGGCCTTAGGGATTAGGAAACATCAAGATTATCTGCTGTGAGTAAGGTACTTTTGGGGGGTGGTGATTACAAGCTCTAAAATTAATCGTGGTGATATTATACAATTCTGTGAATATACTAAAAACATGGAATTTCACATGTTAAAGTGTGAGTTGTATTGTATGTGAACTTTATCTCAGAAAAGTTATTATGATAATTAAAGAAATAAAAGTGTAACATTATAAGCCCCTTTTAAAAATGTTGTAAGGTGCATCATTTAAATTGCTCTCTCCAGTTCTGCAGAGGTCTGCCACAATCTCAACTCCCTCAGCATAAAATGTTGTTTATTTGGATTGTTTGCTCTAATTTACTCTTCTAAGTAATGCCAGCAAGAACATCTTTATGCCTAAAGCCTTAAAAAGACTCTATTATGTATCTATCTATCTATCTATCTATCTATCTATCATCTATCATCATCTATCTATCATCTATCATCTACCTACCTATTCAATCTTCCATCCATCCATCCATCCATCACAAATCATTTATCTTTATCATCTACTATTTATGTATCTATCTATCTCTCATCTATCCATCTCATCTATCTATCATCTATGTATTCCTTCCCTAGGGTGGATTCCTAAGTCAAAGGGGACAAATCAACCTTGTAAGACCAACAGGATAGAACTACAGTCTCTGTCCTCCTCCTCACTTCTCCTTTTTTTCTCTTCTTTTCTTCCTTCCTTCCTTTTCATCACTCCTCTTTTTATTCCTTTCTTTTTTCTTACTTTACAAACTTATTGAAACAATTTCTTCCTAGTAATTCTGGAGCTTTGATTGCTAAGACTAATCTAAGAGATAAATATAAAAGTCATGAGAAGAATTTCTTTTTTTTTTGTTTGTTTGTTTTAGATTTTGTATTAATACCCAAGAACTTGCACATACAAATGATTCAAAGAGACTTAGGGCTGGATCTAGCTATGTCTTCGCTCATAGTCTGCATAGAGTCCATCGCATTCCCTCTCCAGGTGTCTCCTTTTCTTTAACTGTTTAGTTCCCATGTGGTTTTGGGATCTACTAAGTTATGTTGTGGTCTCCAGGCCTTGTAGTTCTTGCTCACTTGCAGCCAGTCTGATTCATTGTTCAGCGGATGCTGTGGGGCACCTGCTATGTACAAGATACTGCACTCGGCCCCAGAGCTCAGTAGGGAGCAAGGCAGGGCTGGTTCCCACTGTGGACATCTCGTGTCTTTCTGGACTCCTGTGATGGGCACAGCCTGCTCCATGCTCGGGAGGCTCCCTCCGCCCCTGGCTGTGCTTGCTGCAGCAGCCGGTGATGGAGGAGTATAGGATGTGTGCCTAGCCTGGTCAGGGTGATGTCTTATTTCAAGGAAATAGGACATCGAACTTGGAAAAAACACTTGGGAATAATACTAAAGTACAGCCAGAGACACTAGCCATTGAGTGGACACTATGATATAGAGAAGTTTTGCTTCAATTTCCTCACTTAAACCTCCCAATGACCCTCAAGCCATTTTGCAGATGAGAAGACTGAGGCTCTGATAGCTGCAGCATAGTGTATTCACAGGAACTCTCTCTAGCTCTACAGGAGGATGCTTCATTCTTTATTTATTCTGAAGTCTTTTTTAAAAAAATATTTTATTTATTTGACAGAGAGAAATCACAACTAGGCAGAGAGGCAGGCAGAGAGAGAGGAGGAAGCAGGCTCCCCACGGAACAGAGAGCCAGATGCAGGGCTCAATCCCAGGACCCTGGGATCATGACCTGAGCCGAAGGCAGAGGCTTTAACCCACTGAGCCACCCAGGCACCCCTATTCTGAAGTCATTTTTAAAAGTTGATTATATATGTGTGTGTGTGTGTGTGTGTGTGTGTGTGTGTGTGTGTGTGTATTCCTGGGGCTACTGGGTGGCTCAGTCAGTTAAGCATCCAACTCTTGATTATAGCACGGGTCTTGAGGCTTCCTCCTTAGCAGGGAGTCTGTTTCTCCAGCTCCCTCTGTCCCTCCCCCCTGCTCTCTCACTCTTTCACCCTCTAAAACAAATAAATCTTTAAAAAAATAGTCCTGATATCATGAAACTTATTTTCTAAAGGACCATAAACAGATGAATCAATGCATAATTTCACAAGGGAAAATGAAGCAAGAGGGGCTAGAGAGCAAGGGGATAGGGAGTGAGGACTCCTTTGACTCGGTGACACTGTGCAGAAGTATCTGGAAATGCTGCTGGTGACGTGGTGTGTGCAAGACATTCTCAGATCCCGAGAGTCATGAATGAATAAAATTATGGAAAGAACTGATGGGCAGACCTAGGGCTGGCAACATTTATTTTAGCAATTAGAAAATATGTCATAACATTTAAAAAAAAAAACTGCTATATCTCATCATCACAAATTCAAAAAGGACTCCTTGACACTAAGTCTTGTCACTGATTGGTGAGTGTTTGATCATGGACTGGCATTTGGAAGCCATGAGTTTCGCCCAAAGGTGTTCTGTGTTCAGCTAGGTAGATGGGTGGTACCAGGCTTTTTTATTATTGGTGGAGAAACTGGGACTTTAAGAAGTGTAGTAAATTTCCGAAGACATGGAGCTAATAAATGGGAGAAGACAGTTCAAACCCAATTTAAGCCCCAACCAATTTGTTTCAACAAAGGAGGGATTTGAGTTTAGGTTTTGCTGAGTGCAGGGAGGGGAAAAATATACATTTCAGCATTATGTTGGCTCTGTAGCTTCTCGTACATTGGGGATACAACATCTGTTTCTTTTGCATTGTTCTGTAAGTGGATATCTCCTGTTTAGTGGATATGTCTCTGTGCCCTATCCCTCTATTTCCAGTGATAGTACCCTTATTGTACTTTGGGGACTATCTCATCCCACTGACTACAGTTTTGGTGGGGCTACACTCATAGCGCCCTCTCTCCCCTGGCCAAGGATCCTGCAGGTGATGTGAGTGAGGCCAGAGTCTTGGCATGGAATTTGATTCTTGAGCAGAGTAACACAAATACTGAAAACAGATGCATCTCAGCTCCAGAACCTTTCCTGAAGAAAAGGCTGTTTGTTAATCCTTCCTTCCTTCCTGGACTCAAAGGAATTGCTTTGATGCCTGCCTGCTCCTTTTTAGTCTTCTGGGATTTTTTTCCCCCTTACATTCATCTTCAATCTTCCAATAAGTTCGTTTGATCCTTCCTTCCTTCCTTCCTTCCTTCCTTCCTTCCTTCCTTCCTTCCCTTCTTCCTGCCTGCCTTCCTCCCTTCCTTTCTTTCATGAGCCAGAATCATTCTTCATTGCTTGCCATGGGATGACAGAGCCTGGAGATTACAACCTAGGTTTTATATTAGATGAACCTCTGTTCTTATCCCAAATTTACTATTTACTAAGTATGTGACATTGGACAAGTCACTTAATCTCTCTAAGTCTGTTTTCTTACCTATGAAGTGGGGATAATAGGGTGTTGAAAAAGTGAGCCACTGCATGTAATTTGCTTAGCAGAAAGCCTGGACTCAATCATGCAATTTGCTTAGCAGAGTGGTCTTTCTTATCAACTCCTTAATAAATATTAGCTGCTCTGATCTGTCTTGGCAAACCAGAGAGAAGTATGTTCTCCCCACTTCAAACCAGGACAAGATAGTTTGCACAACACTAAATATAGATAGATATTGGGGGGGGGGATCACAGGAATGGAATTTTCAAAATTGAAGCCAAAGATAAACTGAAAACATACCAAAGCAGAAGAATCTGGACAATTTATTGGACCAGAGATTTTCGGCTTCAGAGCATAAAGAACTCACAAAATCGTAGGGTTCATTATCTTGATTTTGAGTATTTGAAAGATTTTTATTCCTGTTTTACAGTTGTAGTAAGTGTTGACCTTTCATTCCACGAATATTTATCGCATGCCTACTGTGAGTCTGGCATGGGTCCGGATCTTGGGATAAGGAGGAGGAAGATAAGACTGAGGTATCCAGTATGGGTACTCCTGGTTAAGGGTGAGTGTTTTCCATCTAATGATTCAGTGACACAGGCTTTTTTACATTTTATGGAATCACCATCCTCAAGGGCCTCAGAATCCTCTGTCTCTAGTCAGATAATGGGGGAAGGGAGATTGAAGAAGATACAGCTGCTTCTTAACCTAAGATGGTTAAGGTGGCCCAAAAGCCTGGAGGTGACCCTCATGACATGCTCTCCCAGTTGATTGTTGGGATCACATGGCCTCACCTGGATGCAGAGGCACCAAAAATGCACAGCCCCTTCCAGCAACGGCTCTGTTGTACAAAAGGGAGCAGAAACCTGATGTCCAGTGTCCGCTCCTCTGAAGATGAGCCTCTCTAGGCGTTGGTTCTCTATTATTCAAAGGATGGCTTTGCTTGTTCTGTGGTTCTAAAGTCTCTGAAAATTAAAGAGGTGAGAGATCTTTATTCAACTCACCAAATCCATCTGCTTAGAGATGTGCATGCGTGCATGCACACACACAGAGTTGAAAACACAGGGAGTTCTGAATCATCATATTATATTACTTCGCTCATTCTTTGTAACCTTCATCTAGACCCTGTCTACATACCTAATTCAATATCACACACACCGAACCTTGAAAAGAGGATATCACATATTTATATAGATGTGTGTATGTTGGAGGATGTGTGAAATTGGTTGTGCCTACGGAAATTTTGGCCTTATTGACCTGGTGGGAAGGGCAAAAGTTTCAGATACGGTCGTTAAAACTGTAACGTTTAATTCTGAAGTAATTATTTTTTCCTCTTCTTCTAATTTTCTTTCTCCTCCTCTTCCCCTCTTTCATTTTCTTTGGTAGCTGAAGAGAGACCTAAATCAACTGACTTCGTGAAGATCAGCTCACACTAAGTAAATCAGGAAATGTGGATTTCAAGTGTGGGTCTTTGAGTATGCAAATCAGACAGGGCTTTGTATAATGTTAAGTATTTAGCAAGGAAACTAAAGGGAAATTAAATCTTACTTTCAAAATGTTACTTCCAACATTTCCCTGCATTTGTCCTTTTGTGCACTGGAACTGAACATTTGTTTTTACTAGTGTTTTTTTTTGGTTTTTTTTTTTTCTGTGCTATGTGGACTTGACCTCTGTATCCTGCCAATATTTTCAACCACAGTTTGTATAAACATTGCATTGTCCCATGTGCCAGTCCAAATCTAACTTGAACACAAAATTGTGAGGGTGAGTAGTCATTTTCTTTTATGACAACTGGTTCATGCAGTCATTGACCTGAAGGTTGAAGATAAAGAGGACAATACAGCCTCGGGTCCCTATACTTCCATCCCCGCCTCTACCTCTCTATCTCTACTTGTATATCTACATCCGTATCTATTTCTATACCTTTGACTAGGATTGCTTTAAATAATATATAATAAAATAATGCACCATAAATTGGTAAAAATCTTCGAAACCAATTTCCTTTTCCTTTCGTGGCCTTGCCTACTATGCACAAGTACACTGTAGATGTTAAGCAATTAAACAGCAATGCCTCTATCCTCCAGTGGTGGAGACCGATAGGCAAAACATAGGTACCAAAAGTTAAGTGACATCGAAGATCACATTCCTCAGGCGTCATAAAGCCATGATTTCAGAGTCAGTGTTATTAATGACTACTCTGTATTGACATTCGTGTTGAGATAGAAATGAGGAGGAGTACACTATTAACAAGGCAGAGGGATAACGGGTGTCAGTCCCTGGAGGGGGACTGCTCTGTTAGTATCACAGACATATACATCTGGTCCTGGAAGGGCTTCTGAATCCATTGCATCCATTAATAGAGAGGGCGAGTGAGGTGTGTCAAGGGGCAGGTCACCCACGTTGACACTAGAATTCAGATCTCCTGTCTGAATTTTCCCCAAGGCAGCGTATGCTCCATTATTCCAGAATCAACTCATAACACCAGAGGGAAGAGGCTCTTCCAAGCTCTGGGTTTTATGTGCTAGCTCTTTGCCTTCTTCCCAATAAGTCATCAGTTTGGCAGTGCCTTAAACTCTCTTTGTCCCTGCTCAGGTCTTGGTTTACTCCCTGAGATGATATCATTTGCTTGTTCTGTTTTCACTGAGTACCTGTACACCTCATATCCTGAGCGTGGGGCAGGAGATGGGTTTCTAGCACGTGGGTAACAGAGATGGCCCTGTTGCTTACTAGATATCTGGTTATGGGAGAATCATTTAGTTTTTTTTTTTTCTTTTGTTTTTCTCATCTCTAAAATGAGGTTGAGACAATTCGTCTCATAAGGCTGTTGTAATAATAAAATGAGTTCTGTATGGAAAGAAATTTATCCTTATTTGAGGAATTTATAATCTAAAGGAGGAAACTGATATTACAGATATTTACAAAACTAACTAACAAGTGTTGTGTAAGAGAGAGCCCAGGGTCCTGGAAGACTGTACAAGACAGCCATTTTTCCCCAGGCTGGAGGGTGTGGGGCTTCCAGGAGTCCAGGAGGATGTCTCATCTGGACCAAATCCTGGAGAGAGCATCCTGGGCCCAGAGGGAAGGCTTGCAGGCAGGAAGAGCACAACACTTTCTAGGCACAAGTAGTCCCATGTGCTGCTCTTTTAGAAGCAGAGTGATAGATGTGGAAAGGGACAGGAGTTGGATGAGCCAGGAGAAACACACAGAGGCAGATCACATGGGGCCCGTGCGTCATGCTAAGAAGTTCAGACTTGTTCTTCAAGCCAAGTCAAATTGTTTGCAAAATCACTCATAGCCACTGTTCTATGACGGGAGCATGGGAAAGAGAATCGAGATTCAGTGAATGCTGGCTATGCCCTATGTGCTTTATCTAAACTCTCTGACTTAATCCTCGTGACAGCCCTCCACAGGAAGCATTATTACAGATGCATACATTGAGGCTCAGAAAGACCAGCTTCCAGGAGGTTCCATAACTGGTGACAGAACTGTGATCTGTATTATTCCGTCAGACTGTGAAACCTTCTCCTGCCATGCATAATACATTAATCCCCCCCCCAAAAAAACATAAAAGCTGAATGAAGAGAACTGAAAAAACCCCACTTTGCATGTACTATGGAGGAGTCATATTCCACGGCATCCAAAAGCATTACTAAAATTCTTGATTATGCAATGATTAAAACATTAAAATTGGTTTGAACATTAAATGCAAATAGTTCTACTCTTATGTAATTTCCTGCCTCAAACCCTGATTTTTTTTTCCAGTTTATTTAAAGTGACATTTGGGAAGGAGAAGAGATTTATTTTAAAATGTAGGAAAATGACTGGCTAGTGGTGATTTTGCAAGAGACGGAGTATGAAACTCAGTGTGAGGCTGCAGGGGTGGTTTCATAGGATTTTATAAGATTTCTTTAAATATTTGTGAGGTGAGACTTGAGGACAGGACTATTTCTCCTCTTGACAAGGGAGCACAAAACATGCTCACCCTTATGAACTGCTCTCTGGTTCCAAGCACTTCCCTGTCTTTGGAATTCTGGAAGGGCTTTTGGTGCCAATTTTCATAATTTCCATACTTTTCAAAGATCTCTCTATATCTTTCAATAAGGCTCATCTTTCAATACAGTCTTAGATGATCTATTTCCTGAGATTCCTATATGGTATTTAATTTGGTACCTGTTCTTCATGACTGAACAGCTTGAATCCATCAAGGATTCCAACAGAACCAGAGATTCCCTGCTATGAGCACACCGAGTGGTTTTTACCCTTGTCTCCGTTGTTTAACTGCTGGTGTGAGGGCTTTCATTTTTCCATTTCTCACTTATTTTTATAAAACGTTAGGGAAAATTGTAGCAAAACACTGAAATCATTGCACAAACATGGTTGTCAAAGCGAGTGACACAGCTTACAAGGTCTGGATTTCAAAGATGAGGTTGGTTTAAAGGTATCCGTGGGAAAAGCAAATATGTGAAAATCAAGACTTGCTTTTAATGAATTAATTAAACAAATGTATTGTCTTAGAGAACCTTCTCTAGAAGAAGATTCTCACACAAGGATGTGTATAAATGACTGGAAAAACCTTCAGGAGATTGAGAAAGTGGGACAGGAAATGAAAGGAAGCCGGTCACTGGCATCATCCATCTACCATGGGCGCAATGAAGAAATAAGCAAGAAGGGTCTCATGGAGGCAAACTCTGCTCACTTCTGCAGGTAAGCACTGTAGACAGCGTAGATCATACCTCAGAGCTGTCCTCATCAGGGGAAAGGGAGCTGAAGTGTTTATACCCACCATCCCACTCCTTGGTCATTGGTTAAGGCTCTACAAATTCCCACTCTTCAGTTCCCTGTGTTTTGGTGCAGGCAACTCCAGCTGGGCTTCAGTAGCCTGGGGACAGCCCTCCACAAAGAGAAGCAAGTACTGGCTGCTGGCAGTATGGACGCATAGGGCAGAAATATGCACCAAAAATGGTAATGGGATCCAAAGGAATGTGGACAGGACTCTTCCTGGCACCCTCCTAGAATGCAATGGAGAAGAGGACAAACATGACCTCCCTCATGGAGCTTACATCTGGGTGGCAGGGAAACAGGCAATAATAAACTGATGATAGACCATTATCCATGCAATGAAAAAAATAGGCAGGGGGCTGATACAGACAAAAAATTAGAAATCTACTATATATAGATAATGGGTTCTCTCTGGAGATGGCTTTGAAGCTGAGGGCTGAATGATGAAAGGAGTAAACTATTTTACTTTTGAGGTATTTGACTTTTGAGGTAAACTATTTGACTTTTGAATGACAGTGGCATGCTCCACAAACTGAGAGAGAGAAGACCAGAGGCTGGGAACCCAAGCCTGGAGGGGGAGGGAGCATTTCTGTTATCTGTTGCTGCCCAAAAATCCACCCCCAAGCTCAGTGTCTCATAAGGTAAGTCTTACAGCTGTAGTCATTCTGGTGGCTGGATTGGAGCTGACTGGTCATAGATGACTTCATTCTGGCAGCTGCTCCTGGGTCTTGGCTGGGCCACATTTCTATTGGCTCATTTGTCCTTCTTCATTGGGAGGCAATATTTGAGAGAGTGAGGGCAGGAAGCTTCAAGCTCTCTTGAGGTTTTTTTTTCAGGAGGTACACAAAATCACTTCCACCAAGTTCTACTGGTCAAAGGAAGCCACAACTCAGATTCAAGGGGTCAGGAAAATGTCTTCGTCTCTGGATGGGAGGCACTGAAATGTATTGGTAGCCATTTTTTAATCTACCAAAGGAAAAGGCTATGATTCGAGATATGCTAGGAATAGGATTGAGCACGTCATTGTTGGCCACATGGAAGTGTTTGGATTTGGGGATCTGAGTGTCCAGTAGCCAGTATTCATTGTCGTCCTTGCTCAAGATCTGAACCAAGACAGAAACAAGGTGAAGGTGTAAGATGGCATGGACATCAAGCTGTCCCTTTATCTTTCAGAATGTGGTTCATGTTTGTGGACAAATGGAATATTTCATAGAGCACCAAAGAAGAAAGCAGAATCACCCATCCAGTCACAATCACAGAATTACCCAATTGAAGTCTCTTTGATTACTAGATGCACAGTCTTGAGGAAATAGTTTGACTTTCTTGATTTACTGAGAATTAAATGAAACAGTGCCTGCCAAGTGTTTAGTCTAGCTCATGGCAGGAAATGAGTGTTCAATAAAGTTTTCAATTGTTATTAATAAAGACAAGTAGCTCTAGGTGCCTGATTTGCATAAAGTTCATAGAGGATATCACACCCACTGGTCCTTCATTCCATATCCCCATTTGAAAAGACCTTATTCACCCTTTATCAAAATTTTTTCCTTCCCTTTCCTCCAACCCTTTTGGCATTTCCTCACATAGCTCCTTCACCATAAGAATGAAAGGAACTACAGCCAAAAAGAAATTTGCAGATCTTGACAAGTAGATCTTTAGGTTTTATCTTAGTGAAGTTGCAGTTGAATTTTAATAACAATAACCAACAAATCCCTTTTATTCCATTGTGAAGATAAAATTGATGAGAAGTGGTACTTGGTGTCATCTGGTGAGACCATTTCTAAGGAGATGGGCAATGAAATGTTTTCCTTTTAGAAGATTCCATTAAAACACTCATATGTATATGAGGGCAGGCTCTTACACTAACACATCCAAACAACTAATTGTTTCTGTCTTTAACACTTCGCACAGAATTGCAGGCAACTCACAAATTCCATAATTTATTGACTGTCACTGCTCATACAGAAAAGATGGTCATTATCTCTGACGCATTTATGGTCCTGCTTAATACTGAGTATTAAAAAATGTTATTGGGGATTTAAATCTAGGCAAGTGACTTCCATCAGCACCGAGAGATCCACAATTTGCTGGCTCCCTTTCTAGAGGGAGCTTGCCAGATATGGAAATATTATTACATGGTTGAATGAAAAGGAAACTGAAGCACAGAAATAACCTCCATCCCTAAAGAGCAATGACCTATGAAACAGCAAAAGGGAATAAGGAAATGAAGTTTCTCAATTAAAAAAGAGAAGGAGGAAGAAAACCCACAAAGAGAAGTAGATGGTAGATCTAGGCGCCAGGAGACTGGAAGTCCATCAGGAAACTATAACACTCTTGGAGTCCAGCTTCCTGTGGATACCTGCTATGCATCCATCTCTTGCCTCTAGCTGCTTCTTGCGAGAATAAGAGCTTATTTTAGAATATACTTTTATACCAATCAAAATACTTTTATGTTATTTGATTTGATTTTCACAGTCCCGTGAGTTTGGCCTTATTTCTAGCTCCAGCTTACACCTTAGGTAAGCGACTTGCCTCTGCTACTGGACTAACGGACACAGCTAGGAATTACTCTCAGAGCATACAACTCAGGACTTGGTGTGCTCTGACATCAATGTCAGGTGATGTCTCTGATATCAGTCACGCCCCTCCAACCATGGATCATATGATTCTTATTGGAAAAAGTACGGTCTATACTTACACTGGTATTCTCTAAAGAATATTTCACCTTCTGAGCTCGTGGATGGAACTCTATGCGTCAATTAATGGAAAGTTTTGTTGCCTGGGAGTAAAAGGACACCCCTTTCTTGCTTTCCCACTCTTAGCTCCCCAGTGTTTGGTACCCACATCTTAATCTTAGAAAATTTCTTCTTAAAAAGAATGCAGGATCACAATTCACATCCAGGTAGTGGGGTGGAGAGCTCATGCACTCACCACTCTGTTCATTCTCTGTGTCCTTGTTCAGTTATTAAAACTCTCTGAGTCCCACAGTTCGTCATCTTTCACTTGGGTCTACTTTGCTTACCTCAGATAGCTGGTGTGAGGTTGAATTCCAATTATAATATAGCCCTTTAGTAAAGTTCCCAGAATTTAGTGGGCACTGGTTGCATGGTAGCTACTCTTATTATTGTTGGACTGGTAGGAAAAAATGCTCATTCATACCGTTTGAAATACCACCATCCTTAAGTTTTGCGACCAACCTGCCGTAGAATCTGATACCAGTACTTTAACATCTGTTGGATTTCCGTTTCCCCAGTATCTGCCTGTGCTCTTAGGTTTGCTTTGAAAGCCATAAGGCAAAACAAAACAGGTATCAGAGTGGTTTGGAAGCAGCTATTTATCATGTGTGTCTAAGATATTAATGCTTCTATTGTAATGATCACTACTCAGTGTCATCCATGACCTACAGGTTTGTTTTCAGGCAGTACTCTCATACCAATGGGGATCTCATAGCATCTTAGAATGTCAGAGCAGTAAAACAAATTACAGATCATCTACCATGAAGATGGAAAACTGCCATATATTTAGATTCAGCCTGATGTTTTTTTAACCACCCAGAGGTGGGTTGTTTTTCTTTTTAATTCAGTCGTCAGCATTTAAAAGTCAAGATTTTTTTTTT
The DNA here is from genome assembly GCF_922984935.1 of Meles meles. NCBI lineage: Eukaryota > Metazoa > Chordata > Mammalia > Carnivora > Mustelidae > Meles > Meles meles. The sequence goes on along the minus strand of NC_060066.1, from coordinate 12,986,277 downwards.
ATATCATAATACAAATTTTTGGCACCTTTTACAAAAAAAAAAGGCCTATGTTCTGAATAAATTGTGCAGGGCAAGTATCAGCTGGAGCTGACAAAGGGGTGTGCTCTCTACAAGGTATACATGTCCCACAGCACCTCATATCCTGGACTCCCCATTTCCTGACATCTGGTGACTTCTAGGGACAGGTAGCCCTGGAGGCCCTTGAACTGGCAACAGGCCTCTGCTTCTTCTCCATCAAGTTTGACCTCTCATCTACAGGGGAGGACACAGAGGCCCTCAGGGCCCTCTGCCATTTACTTCTTATATCCTTGTTGACGACATTGCTTCTTGTTAGTTTTTCTGGGCCCAGATCCTTCTTCCCAACCACACAAGAGAGCCAGATCTTCTATCTCAGTTTCGTTTAGTTTATTCTACTTCATTTAATTTTATCTTTAAAAAAAAAGAGAATTATTTATTTATTTTTAGAGAGAGAGCCAGGAAGGGGGATAGTGAGTCCCAAGCAGAATGCCGAACGTACAGCCTGATGCAGGGCTTGATCCCCAGACCCTGAGATCATGACCTGAGCCAAAACCAAGAGTCAGATGTCTCTTGTCAACTGTCAACTGTGCCACCGAGGCACCCCTAATTTTATCATACTTTGTTCTTAATCTAAAAAAATGCAAACAGTCTATCTTTACATTTGTCTTAACCTATCTTCTAGAAAAATGCTTTTAACCTGGCTTGAAAACAGGCTATCAGCAAGTCTATATAAATATAATATTAGACAAAGGACAATTGATTCTTTAAATTGCCGTAATTGGTCACCATCGAGTACTCAGTTCTTCATTAACTTACTTGGCCTGCAAAGGACCTGTGAGATCAGGTGGAAAGAAGGTAATAAGAAGAGGGTCCTTGAACTCCAAAGCTTCATGCCAATGTTCTACATTGTATCCCAGTTTGTAAGAGTAGGAAATTAACGAGGAAAACAAAAGAGATGAGCCAAATATAAGGGATGAGTTGGGACCAGAAATAGTCTCCTGTTTTTGTCCAGAGCCCTGGAAATACAGACAGAGCCAGGAAGAGCTTTGGGAGGCTGGTTGCAAATTCTTCACTTGACACAAGCAGAAACTAAAGCCCAGAGGAGAGAAAGTTACTGCCTCAGCTTTTTGTTAAGGTTGAAAAAAAAGGCTTATAACATGGGATTTCTAGACCTTCACCAAGAGTCCTTTCCTGATTCTCAAACTGATTTCTGAAAAGCACGGTGAGATTTCACTATAAGAAAATGTAAGAGAATAAAAGGAGCTAAAACTAGTAAGTTTTCAAAAGGCTAAGGCCATCAGTCTGTCTCAATGCATTTTCATGATGCATTGATTAATGCACAGCAATTTTTCTCTGTTGCTGAAATCTGATTTTTTAAAAAGTGAATCAATAAGCATTTGTATATTCTGACTTTCCACCTTCCTATGCCCTTCCTTTGTGCCCTGAATGTCTCACTTTGTCTTTATTCAGGTATTTTCTCAACTCTCCTACCTCATTTCATATCTACAGTGAGAGGTGGTGGAAAGCATAGAGACCTCAAGCCAGAGGGTGTTGGACTTAAATACCTCACTGGTTTCTTATTGATGTGGCAGACTGAACAAATCATTAAGCTTTGACATCACTCTTACTAATGTCCATCCCCATCTTTGGTTGTGGGTTGATGTGTATTCACTGACCCACTCTCCAGGCACTGATTGTCAATCTGCTTAGTTCCAGTGTTTGTATTAAGTGACTACCTGAGCAGGTCATCTCCAAGGTCTAAGGGAGAAAGATACAACTAGAATTGTTTTCCAATTACTTGCTGTACAAAAGATTTTTTTTTTTTAATGCCAGTGAGACTTGTTCATTCACTCATTACCTGAACATGTCTAATATGGCAGGCAGTGTTCTGGGTAGAGGAGACACAGTTGCAAACAGGATAGCACATCTCTTGAAGGTTACATTCTGGACAGGGAAAACAGACAACAAACAAGTAAGCTAGGAAGGTACCAGATCACAATGAGCATTATGCAAATATAAGAGCGTGTGTCTTCCTTACGTGCTCCCACTGGGTTTTGTACATTTTTTTCCAGTTTTCCCGAGGCCGTGTAATTGTCTGTCTGTGTATGTATCTCCTTCATTAGAATCAGAGTTTATGAAGAGATGAGACCTTGTCATTTTACATCTAAATTCCCAATTCTTATGTGGTGTCAGCTACAGTGGACGTGTTCAGTAACAGCTTGCTCACCTTTTGAATACTGACTTCATCCTTGGCTCAGGTTCTTTTTCTCTGCTCCCATTCTCTCTACTCTCATTTGGTCTCTTCCTGATTTCTTAACATATGTAATTTTTTAGAGCACGTATTTTAGAATAGTAAACTACTGCAAACCTTTCTGGAATGAGACGAGTTTTATAAGGCAAGAGTAAAAATAAATAAATAAATAAATTCTTATATAAAATACCTAGTGGGTGTTCAATGGGCAAATGAGTAAATTAACCAGCTTGCAAGCCCAGGTTAGAAAAAGCATTTTAACATTGTTCAACTAGCACTAATTTAGGACTAACTCAGGAAAGCAGTAAGGTTGTAACAAGTGAGGGTGTGTGGCAGACAGACTTGAGTTTGGATACAAGCTTTCCAATTTCTCCTTTTTTCCAAGATTTTATTTATATATTGGAGAGAGAGAAAGTGCAGAGAGAGAGAGAGAGAGAGCATGAGTGGGGCGGGGGCAGAGGGAGAGGGAGAAGTAGACTCTGTGCTAACAGGGAGCCTGACACGGGGCTGCATCCCAGGACCCCAAGATCATGACCTGAGCCAAAAGCAGATGCTTAACTGACTGAGGCACCCAGGTGCTCCCAAGCTTTCCAACTTCTAAAGTTGTGTGACCTCAGGAAAATGGCTCATCTTTGCTGATCTCAGCATTTTTGTTGAAAATATTGCTTAATGATATCTGTACACTGGGCTCTTAAAAGAGTAGATAGTATATAATTATGTATATAAAATACTCTGCATACAATAGGAATAGCTCAACTCTTTCAGTCCTATTGTGTACAAGTGTGTTATATTCATCAGAATATATATATAGGCACAGAGTGGTTGATGGACCTCTTAGATCATTCTAAACAGCCCAGTGTTCTCAATCATAAACATTTAGGATCACAAAATCGATACTCAGAAGAAGGTAGCCACTGTTAAGCATTAAGCTGATTACCTTTTGTTGTAGTATCTCTTCGGCAATATTGAGCAACCTATAGAAAAGCAGTTTATGAGACACCAAAGCAAAGACCAACACTCATGATATAAAGCATTATGATCCCAAACAAGGAGGAGCATGTGCCCCCCCCTTTTTTTGTAAGTGACTATTCCTATTTGGTCTAATTGCCTTAGTGTAAGAGCCCTTGACTCCTTTTACAAAAATGTCCTGATTTGTACAGTCACCCTGTCTTAACTGATTCGCATCCAAAGCCAAGTGTGCCCAGGAGGCAAAAAGAGGAAAGAGAAAGAAAGAAACACAAAGCAGTTTCATTCTGTAAACATGTCTTCTCCCCACGAACATATCTTCGAAAGGGGCCCTGATTTATGTGTCCTGATTCATGGCAATTGGAGGAGTGGGAGATTTGTCACCTTGGATTTTGAGGGTCTAATTATTTATACTCTAAAACTATGTCTTCACCTCCAAGGGATGATAGAGAGATGGTATGTGAAGTTATCATGTTAATGGGAGGGCTACAAAAATCAATGGCGGGATCGGGGGTGGGGGCTGTTCAATTTCATTGTTGCAACGAGAGATGCCAGCACATTTGTCTTTCTCGAGAGTATGCACACAGCTCTATTAGGTGCTGGGCGTGCTATAATTCTACTGTAATTGCAATGGCATTATAAATTATCGTCATAACACCCTGTACTGAGTGCACCAGTGCTCTGGTTCATGGCTCTGTGTTTTCTCTATGTGCAACCATTTATTTTTGGAGATGGTACAAGGAGCTATGAGCATAAATATGCCCACATCCTCATGTCACATGATTAGTCTGTTGCCTGCTCCTCTGATCAGCTTTGTAAGGTCTTGCAATGAACTGAGAGAAAAGAGCTCTGTCTTCCATATTTAGCGTTACTACTAACCAGCCATACGACCTTGTGAAAGTCATATTCCCTCCTTCACTTTTAAGGTTTGTAAAATACGCGCATTGAATTCAATCATAGGTTGCCAAATTTCAGCTATTCTCTTACCTCATTTTGGGCCCCTTTTGCATATCACATGTACTTTTTAAAATTTGATTGTAGCTGACACGTGATGTTACGTTCAGGTGCACAGCATGGCGATTCAAGAGCTCTACCCCATGCTGTGCTCACCACAAGTGTAGCTGTCCCCCTGTCCCCCTGTAACACTACTACAATATCATTGACTATAGTCCCTGTGTGGTACCTTTTATTCCTGTGACTTATTCATGTACCATTAACTTTTGTAAAAAGTTTGCCTATGCACAACGCAAAATCTCTATAACCATGGAGTTCGGCAAACAGCATGCAAGTGGGTATGGAGAGGGTAAGTAGTCTTCTCCAGTTTTGAGGATTTAGGTGATAGGTAGAGACAGAAAACAGGAATGTCTCTCTTTTGGTTAAATACAGCTAAGTGTTTTCTCTGGGTTTTCAAAACTTCTGTTCTAGCTCATTGTCACTATTGTGAGATGTGATGCCATGCCCCCACAGACACACAGCTGGTGCCAAGAAATCACCTCTGACACCTTCCCACCCTTGTGTCCACCTCCGCACCCCGCTGTGCTTTAGAGGCCCCTGGGGGTCTATGAATGAACCCCAGTCTCTTTTACCTTTTATCGCAAACTCTGAGACTTTGGGCATTCTTGGGATTCAAACGTCATACTTTCTGCAATAAGTTTGGAAGCAAAGTGGTCCTGTGTATCTGTCCTTCACGCAGTTCTGCGTGTTGCCCTGTCCCCTTAGCCTTCAATTTGTCTTTTCTGGTAGTACTGGCAAAATTCTAGAAGTCTATAGTTAAGTAGATAATACATCAGAGAATGAAAACCTCCTCTTGAGAGCCCCACCCCCAATCCTGTGTAGAGCGATTTTGAAGTTTTCCTTCCTTGACTTTGATGAACAGTGGCCTCGCTTCACTCTCCCGTCATACGTTTTTCAAAGACAACCTCTTCTGAGACCAGTGTCTCCACGTATGACAACACAAAGGTAGGAAGGAGGGATGGGCACTGTTGTTGGAGGGGCCTGTTTTCTAAACTTCTGGTTGTGCCTGAAATTTTGAGAATGTGGCCCAACCTTCTGTGGTTATCTTAATGAGAAGTGTCTAGCTTTTTTGGTCTTGGTTTAAGTAGTTGCTAACTTAGCATAGCACCCAGAGAGATGCTTCAAAGTCAACTAGAAGTCAGGTCATGTCACTTCTCTGCTTGAAACTCTTCAAATTGCCTCCCCCTTGGAGGAAAAGCTAAAATTCTTAAACTGATCATCCAAGCCATTTGTATGTGCCCCCTATCACGTCCCTGCCTGTCTGCCCCCTCACCTCTTTCTTCCTGCATGCTGGTCATTCTGGACTAACAGCCAAGACATTTCTGCCACAGGGCATTTTCTGCTTCCGATTCCTTCTTCCTGGGATATTTGAATGTCTCCCTCCTTCTCTTTTTCCAGGTCCCAGCTCAAGGTTCAAATGTCACCTTATCTGTGAGTCTCTTCTTAACTAATGTATCCAGGGTAGCAACTCTTCTTTCTCCTGGCATGCTCTGTTTCCCTTACTGTGTGTTATTTTTCTCCATGTGTTACCTTTTGAGAAACAATATATTTTTCTTTGCCTATTGTCCATTTCCCCTCTTTACAATCAGAGTCCGGAAGGGCAGAGATTCCTGTTTCTGTCTGCTTTTTCTTATTGTTGCATACTCGGTACTGAGAACAGTGCCTGACCTATAACGGCATTCAGTAAGTATTTGCTGAGTACATCTGCATACATAAATGGTTGGATCAAGTCTGCTACTTTTCTTTCCTTCCCATCGTGTTTCTGTCTTATTCCTTTTTTTCTGCTTTAAAGAAATTTATGTGTAATAATTCGTGCTATCCAAAAGTTTAAAACTACATATAAAAATGCTATACGATGCATTTCCCGTTAAACCTTATGACTTACCAAATTTGCTTTATGCATATAAGCATTATATATATAGGCTCTCCTTTATCTACTTTTTACTGCTGTGGATTTTTCTAATCTTTTTAATTTTTTTCTTTTTTTCCTCCTTTTTTCTTCCCTCCCAATCCCCCCGCCCCTTCCTTCCTTGATCCCTTCCCCTCACTTCTTTATGCTTTCCTCATTTTTATCCTTTAGGACTCTCATTATATTTTCTGTAATATCTATCCCCTTTGTTTTCCCTCCTATTCTCTCTCTGTGTATGTAGGACATTTTTGCTTATTTCTTCAGCAGCCTGCCTCACTTTTGTCATCTGAAAAGTCTTCCTGTGGTCATGTTCTACCTTTCCAAGCCACTCCATTTCAGCCTGCAATCTTCTTTAATAACAGCAATTGCTTTATTAATATGTTTTGATTCATGGCATTCTTGTTTACAATTTTCTTCTGATGAGAAATCTTCATCTCATGCTGAATGTTTCTTCTCTTTTCCAGACTTTTCAACAGTATCTTTGAAATGACTTTCTTGTTCCTGTGTAATTATTCATCTTTTAATGAAATGGGTATTTTGAGAGCCACTATTTTCAGCAGACTCCTATGGGTGGGGGAATAGCTTCAAAGGTTTCACACCCTGGAGGCTCCCAGTTGGTCCATTGTTAGCATGATCCCTGGAAATACTGCTGATCTTGTGATTTTTGCCTGTGGATCCTTCTCTTCCTCTCCGCCAAAACTGCCCCCTCCACTCCCTCACCTGTTGCAGAGAAGGGGGATAGCTTTTGTGCGTTAAGTCATGAACTTCACTTCCAAGAAAGATGCTTCTGAGTTTGGGACCCTCTTGTCGCTCATTTAGCTTTTTAACTCTTCCTCCCTTTTACCTTCTACCGCTCCCAGTTTGGGGTAGCGTTCTATGTGCATTTTGGATTTTACGGATCCTGTGTGGCATCATGTCATATCCACATTTTATCAGAAATGCAGACTGCAGGGTTTTAAACATTGAAAACACTCTTTTTAGTGTTTTTAAAACACAATTTCTTGGAAGAGAAGTGAGAAGATACTATCTCATTATGCTCATATGGGAAATTCTTGCTCCTTGTTTCTGACTATTTTGATTCTCATTAGAATTCTCTAGGGAGCAGATAAGGTAAATTCCATGATTTTTTTACGCTCTGAGTTTTCTGAAGTAAGGCATTTGGGAGCTTTCACTGCAGGATTGTGGTGGATGTTGGCCCTGTCAATCACCTTCCCTCACGCAGCCTCCTATGAATGAGTTGCCTAGGGATAGAAGTGTGAAGACTCTGAAAATAAAATTTACATCCAAAAGGAATTCATTTTGCTATCAGGAGAAGTACTGGATTTTCCTAATCCTCTTGCTTAGAAGGTAATGTTATTTATGGTCACATAACATTACATCAGAGCTGGAAAGCCCCACAGATACATCTTGCCTAAAACACCACTTGAAAGATGAAAAAACTGAGTTCAGAGTCTGGCATTAGCTCATTCCATGGCTTCAAAGCCAGAGTGTTGACGCAGAAGATCATATGTAACCGTAAGTTGGACAGCAGAGGGAAAACGAGATTCTGGGACACTACCCAGAGTATGCATTCCAGTGGGCAGGGTAACTATGCTGTAAGAATAACTACATAGCCGTGGTCCTCAGTCTCTGTCTTACATTTTTTCAAGCCTAAAGCAGTCGTGTGAGTGGGATAATAATTCTACACAGGAGGAGATCCACATGATACTTTTTGTTCTTTTCAAATCCTTGCTCTAGGTCTTAATCTCTTAAGTCTCTTCCTACCTGGGGCCACCCAGACAACCATTGATTTGTGTCTGAGCTTGAAGGTAAGTAAAACCCTTTAGACTTTTGTGTACTATGTGTTCCAAGCCTTGTCTTCAGCCCAGGTTACCAAGGAATTTATCACTGGAGTCTCAGGTGAAAGCCCACCTAATTATAATAAAGTGGTACTTGGTTTCTGATTTGTCCTTTTCTCTTGTATATATATTTCTTCTAGGGGCTTCCTAAGAAGATGGGGTGATGGAGGCTTGGCAGGGTGGAGGTATTTATGGGTCCTGTAAAGATCATCTATAGTATCCCCCAATTCACTACAATCCCAAATAGAAATTAGTACATCCCAGCTCTCTGTCCTGTCCTTCGGCTCACTTACTGGAGCTAATTGAGAAGGAGCTCCCTGACTGCCTTTGTGCACACAGACAGCTGAGCTAGGCGCAGGGAGAGGCGATCTTCAACGGTCACTGCAGCAGCGTAACTACTTAAGCAGAATCATATGTTTATCATTTCCCAGTATTTTTGTAGAGTTGGTTCAATCTGTGCTGCAGATGCTTTTTAAGATGTACTGTGAGCTGGCCAGGTCAACCTGGGGAATACTTAGATTATGACCACATTAGCAATGCGAGTAAACGGGCCACAGTGGGAATGTGTAAAGCAGCAGCACAGATGAGTTCATAATGATCCCCCCCTTGGTGAGCAAATTGACACCTGTTCCTCTTTGAGCATCACTGGAGCAGATTCTTTTTTCCTTCCTCTGGGCATCACAAGACTGGGGTTTCTTGCTTCAAAGGAAGAAAGATGTATTTGGAGGGTATCTGGGTGGCTCAGTTGGTTAAGCCAGTGACTTGATTTCAGCTCAGGTTATGAATTCAGGGTTGTGAGAGCAAGCTCCCTGTGGGGCTCCATGCTGGGTCTGGAGCTTGCTTAAGATTCTTTCTCTCCCTGTCCCTCTGCCTACCCCCGACCCCGACACAGAAAGAAGTATTTTGATCTAACCTTTTGAGGATGAGAAGGAAAAGAAAGTTCTAGGCAGGGGGAGGTCCAGAGAGTACAAATAAATGGAAAGAAGTTTTTAGAACTCTCAGATAGTTCTGAAGTTTGCACATTCAGAGCAGGGACAAGAAATAGGGGCATAGAAGGGAGGGACAGGAGAAGATACTAGAGGTGGAAGCCAGCACTGGGTTTTGGAAGGTCTGCCTCTTCAGGGATCATGGGCAGTCTTCTATGAACAATGGAGAAACACTGAAAAAATGCATGGGAGCCATATTATCAAGTTTATATTTCAGAAAATTAACACTGGCTGCCACTTTGAGGATGAACTTAAAGGAAGCAAGACTGGACATGGGGTTAATTTTGAAGCTGTGGAGGTAGATGAAGACCACAGTGATGATGGAGTGGTGTGGCAGACATGGGGCCAGTCACTGTCATACCTTCTGTGACTCTGTTCTCATGGCAGTTCCCAGTAAAGAATATAATTTCACTCGCTACATGGATGACAGAGAGGTCACACAGAGAGTAAGAGGCAGACTGGGATTCCATCAGGACCTCTGGCTCTGCAGACTGAATCTACTCTGGAGCAGAAAACATGGAGCTCCTGGCACCAACGAGTTCTGTGGGTTATAGATCGTTATGTTAGGAAAGGACCTCCGCACTGGATTATCCCATTTCATGTCTCAGGGCTTCCAACTTTATTAGCTTCAGAATATATATATATATATATTCTTTTTTACAAGGATAGTGTGGACATAAATGAGATAATTTATCTGGTACTAAATCTTTTTCCATTCATCCCTGGGAGGCTTCCTGTGGAGCTACCAAGAAGGTGAAAATTTAATCAAGTATTTGTAGAAATTTTCAAACGAAGGGCATTCTTCCTTATATTTATGAAGAATTATGGAAAGTATTGTCCCATAAGTGCTCTGAAATCCTTGAAGGCAAATGTAAGTCAAGTAAATTACACTTAATAGAAGGGCAGATATTCCACAAAAAAGTGAAATTTGGTCTGTTCTTCATTTCCATCAAAAACATTAGTGCCCTCTGCTAGATCTATGAGCTAAAAATAAGTCTCCTCCTTGTTAGGTTCAGAAAGAGTCACATTTTAGATTATAAAATTGTAATACCATTTAGGCATCCAATTTTCATAGAAAATGAACTTTTTTTAACCTTTTAATAATTCTGTTTCTCTTTCTCCAGATGAAAATAAGGAATGGACTAATTTCTTTATACATCTTGAAATAAATTTGGTATCTCTTTTCTTTCTTCCCTCCTTCCGTCCCTTTCTACCTCCTTCCCTCTCTCCTTTTCTTTTTAATTAAGCATTAACCAAAAGCCAGGGAAATCTATTTGAAGAAAAAAATGAGCTCTTCCCTCTTCCTCCTTATGCTGTAAAGTCTGCACATCGTTGACAGAATGTTGATTTAGAATTATACTAATTGACAGTGAAAGACTTCATATAATCCTGTTTATATGACCTCCAATAATGTTGAAAGATCAAATAAAAAACCGACCCTGGCAATTTTCAGAAGCCGTCATAGACTGTAACAGACATGATTTAGATGAATGAACTTCCAGTCTTCACAAAATGTGAATTTGCATTTTACACAAAACCCACTTCATCAGTCACCAGGCATGCTCCAAAAGGATGACTTCCACAGGGCCAAGCGCCTGGTTTTCTTTATAGACACATGTAAGAAATCCCTGTTCATTGTTCTTCATAAACTGCAAATACTGGTAGCTTCTCCAGAAGAATTATCATATGGCTTTTCTGTCCTTATGCAGGAGAGACACTGATTTTCAACATCCGTGCCAGGATTCACCAATAACAAAATGGGCCACAGCACTTGATTTCAGCAAGGGTCATCATAACCTTTGAACGTGCATATATTGAAAGAAGGGGGCAATCTCTAGAGGATAGCCTAAAAACACACAGAACACAATTTGAGAAAGTATTCATTCATACTTTTCTAAAGCACATCTTCTTCTCATTGCTCTATTTTTTTACAGAACCTTCAACTTTTACCCCTCCTACTCATAAAATATTGATTTTGAAGGACAATGAGAACTCAATGTGGCATCAGTTAAGAGAGAGCCATCTGTACCCCAATGTTTATTGCAGCAATGGCCACAGTTGCCAAACTGTGGAAAGAACCAAGATGCCCTTCAACGGACGAATGGATAAGGAAGATGTGGTCCATATACACAATGGAGTATTATGCTTCCATCAGAAAGGATGAATACCCAACTTTTGTAGCAACATGGATGGGACTGGAAGAGATTATGCTGAGTGAAATAAGTCAAGCAGAGAGAGTCAAGTATCATATGGTTTCACTTATTTGTGGAGCATAACAAAGAACATGGAGGACATGGGGAGATGGAGAGGAGAAGGGAGTTGAGGGAAATTGGAAGGGGAGATGAACCATGAGAGACTCTGGACTCTGAAAAACAACCTGAGGGTTTTGAAGGGGTGGGGGGTGGGAGGTTGGGAAACCAGGTGGTGGGTAATAGGGAGGGCATGTATTGCATGGAGCACTGGGTGTGGTGCAAAAACAATGAATACTGTTACACTGAAAACAAATAAATAAATTAATTAATTAAAAGAAAAAAAAAAAGAAGTACCCTTCTACCCAGGGACAGCTCTGGTCTACTGAGGGGAGCAGTGCTGAGAAGAAACAGCAAACTAGGCACTCATCAGATAGAGAATGGAGGTCAGCGGTGGGCATGGATGAGGAATATTGTAGACAGAGTTGCCAGAGACTTGATATCAAGTCCCTGGCAATAGGAGAGAGTCATGCAGACGTCCAGAGCAAGGGGATCCTTGACAGAAAGAATAGTGTGTGGGAGGTACATGAGGTGGGAGTTTACACAGTTGGTACCTCACAATCTTGGCGGGCTGCTGTGAGGACAGCGTAGACAACGTACGTGATAGGATCTATCAGTATCAACCTTTGAACAAGAGTTCAAAGTGAACATCACCAGTCAGGTGACTCTCCTCCACACAGTGTTGTGAGCTTAGGAATCACTTAACAAATTCATGCTTAAAAAAACGAGAACTCTCTCCACTGCGAATTTTTGACAAAACACAGAAGGTCTCAGAATCTGATGGTGCCTCTCATCCGAGCTGATGTTGACCATCCATGTGTGCTTATTTTGAAAGGAAGTCTGATTGCAGCAATCTGTAGTTGATGTAGATTCTGAATAGAGCAAAATAATGCCATTAATAATAACTGTAAGTTACCACAAGTTTCCTATGTTAGAGGAAACAACAGTAGCTGTTATAACAACCTCCTAAAATAACACAAAAGTCTTTTCACTCACAAGGAGTCAAAGTAAAAGTCATCGGTCAGGTGAGTCTCCTCCACAAGGTGATCTAAGGCTCCAGAGACCAGCTACTTTGGGGTTCTGCCATTTTTACTTTGCAGTCACTGTGGAGAGAACAGACATGAAGTGGGGCATGTGGGTTTCTGGGGACAGACACAGATCTTCTGTCCACCTTCCATTGGCTGGCAACATAGTTGTCCTCGATACCCAGAAGAAAGTGAAATATTTGGTGAACACACAGGCACACAGATTCTGTGCCGGGACTTTATGGTTGTTACCTCATTTCTATCTATGAGGCAGGTGCTCTTCTTCCCATTTTTCCCCCCAGCAAAGATCCTGCAAAAGTCACAGATGTGGCCAGCACCATGCAGAGATTCCATCCCAGGTCTGTACTATGATAAGTTGCCCCAAGTCATCACCTTGCGGTGCCTTCCTGAATAACAGACAAGATATGGTATCAGAAAGAGGCTGGGCAGAGTGCCATTTGGTTACCTGACATCTTTTTGGCTGCGTCCTTTAAGAGCTTGGTCAATTTGAGAAGTCACTCCACAACTTTGTATGTCAACTTCCTCGTGAGAAATGGGACTGTTTGATTATTCACTCTCCTTCTAGTGCAGCAATTCATTTAATTTTATTGGTTTTACATTTTTATAGACATGGTATTGGCGAATGACTTTCATGTCCCTTATAAGGGTCCTTAATAGGGGCTACAGGGTAGTTTGGGGGGAAATGCTCTGCTGGAATCATATCCGTTTGGAATACTCAGCACCTTCTTAGCTCCTTCTGCCTCTGTTCCCCTTGAAGAATTTCCCATCTGTTAGCAGACCCCACTGTCAAAGAGCAGCTGATTCCTGTTGGTTTAGGAAAGCGTCCAGCATGGCTTGTATTCAACAGCCCGTGGTCTCCTTTCTGGAGCACCCTGGGAATGGAACCTGCCAAAACGCTTTCACCATAAACTCGGCATGAAATGCGCCTGTCCAGGGCTTCAGAGCAGCTTAGCTAATAAAGCAGGAGATTGCTGAGGAAAAGCGGATACTTGTGCTGCTCAGGAACTCCCAGTGCCAGGAGCCCGCCCCTCCTGACTCCCCTGGGGACGCTGGGAGTTTACAGGTTTAAAGTCAAGACTACAAGTGTGGCCCACAGCCAGCTTCCTGAGAAGGGGATGAAAGTCTCCATCAGAACTCCTGCCCCCTCTCTTCGCCTTCTCTTTTCTGGTTAGAGCAGAACCTGCTTTCTTTTTCTTTTTCTTCTTCTTCTTTTTTTTTTTTTTTTTTTTTGCCAGAAATTGGAGGCTGTTTTCTGTTCATAGGAATGAAGCACAGTGGCAAGAAATGATGTCAAACATGATAAAATGTTACCAGGACAAGATGGTGATTTTTGCAAGCCTGTGACGTGGGAAATCTGGGCCCATTATGAATGAGGAATTTCTAGAATGTGCTTTTGAAAGTTTTTCAGAGTAAGTCAAATGCTGTGGGTGCTATGAGTGAGGGGGAGACGTAATCACAACCAGCTGGGAGAGTGTTGGCCAGCCAGTTTTTCTGTAAGCCCCAGGGTAATTTAACCCATTCATTCATTCCTCATTCATTCACTCATTCATTCTCTTGAGCTCCTCCCGGTCAGAAGCTGTGGTTGGTGTTGGAACAATAGCTCCCTGCTGCCTTCTCAACTCCCACTCTTGTTCTAAGAACTTAATCTGTTTTCTTCCTCTAGAGAAGTCAGAATGGCCCTTTAAAGAAATAAATCAAATAATGTCCTTTTCCTTCTGCTGCATTTAGAACAAGCAGCTCTCTGTACTGTGGCCTGCAAGGTGCAGCCTGACCTGGCCTAGCCTTGTGTGGACTCTGTCCTTGCCTGGTCTCCCTGGCGCTTACTACTTTCCACTGCATGGGGCCTCCTAGCTCCTCACACAGACCGAGCTCTTGGCAGGAAGGGATTTCTGCATGTGCTGGGCTTCCTGCAGAACCATTCTTGGCCCAGTTCATTAGGACCTGTATCTTTCTTTTCTATCTCAGCTTAAATTCTACCTCCTATAGGAGCCCTTTCCTGACCACCCATTTGAAGGTGGTTGACAGTCTTCTTTATCTTGCACTGAAGTTATCCCTATCTGTAATGTTTTCTTTGTTTATCTGTTTGCTTTCCCATTCATTCCCTACTAGAATGAATGTAAGCTGTTTTCCTTTTTCACCAGTAAGTAGGACAACAAAGAACATTTAGGTAAAGCCCTGTCTGTAAGACTGTCATTTAGTGAGAGAGAACAATGTTCTAAGACGTAACCCAAATACAAGGTGATAATGGCTGTGTCAGAGGGAAGCAGGACACAATGAGAGAAGTCCTTGAGCCTCCCAGATGAGGTGGTCAGGGGAGGGCTTTATCAATAAGGTGAATTCTGAGTGGGACCTTGAGGTTGACCTTGATGTGGTTTGTGGATGGTGAATATGGTCCAGAGCTTTTCGGCGTTTTGAATAATGAAGAAATCTTTTTGTGTGGTTGAAGTACAGCGTGTATAAGATGAAGGAGGGAGATGTGACCCGCAGGCAGCTGTGGCCAGATATGAGAGACTGTGGGATGATGGAAGGTAGAGAGAGGGTTCACCATCCCAAATACCTTGAATCTAATGAAAAGGTTTATCCCTTGTGCTGCTGGTGTTCAATAAGAGAATAATTCTTCTGTGGAGACGCACCTCCTTGGGGTGCTTTTGAGGGGGGATATCTATTTAACTGTAGTTAATTTCTTGCCCTCAATATTAATTAATTAATTAATTAAGTTACATCCTCTACGTGACTTCAAGTCCATCTGTGGCTTGGATATCCTTGAGCAACTTGGAAGAGAAGAGTGAGAAAAACATCACATTACGATATTCTTCTTCATGAATGTCATTCAAATAAAGCTTTTGAAGAAGAACACAACGACCACTACTGTTTGATGAGTGTTGTTGAAAGTGACAGGATGGTGGATCTGCCTTTGGGAAAGAAGGACACTTTCGGCCGCCAGAGAGCTGGCTTGACTGTGCAGCATTATAGAGGCGTGTGTGAACAGTAGAGTAACAGCAGTGTGTGTGTGTGTGTGTGTGTGTGTGTGTGTGTCTGTGTGTCTGTGTGTCTGTGTGTCTGTGTTTTCACTCAGGAGGACCAGACACAGTAGAAGAGAATAGGGAACCGGAAGGTCAAAAGGGAGTTCACAGGATTTTATTTGAAATTGCTCCCTATTAGCACGGATGGGTGTCATTCTGCTATTAAAGCCATTTTGTCAAACTAGCTTGTTTTTTTCTGTTGCCACTAAAGAGGCTAGTTAGGGAGAGGAAGAGCGTAGCACCATGGTTTAGGGGTGAATTTGGGTCACACAGACCTGGGTTTGCTTCTTGGTTCTGTCCCACTTCCAAATTATATAATTTTGGTCATATTATATAACCTCTGTGAGCTCTGATCTCTCCTCTATAAAACTGAAGTAATAATTCCTATCAGTGAGGATTATTTAAAATGCTGAAGAGATGATGCATACAAGATGCTGACTATTGCGTCTAGAATATAACACACATCAATATAGGCCAGGGGCATTATCTTATTATTATTATTTGTCACTCCTCCTATCACTAGGGATTTCTGTGTACTTCCTGGACTCTAAACTGTAGGCAGGCAGAATTCATGCCTAATTCCTTTTTATCTTCCACAGCAGCACAATAACTAGGCCATAAATAGCCCCTGATAAATATTTATGAAATTATTTTTAATTACTAATACATGATTTTGATGTATTCATAGTTCCTTAATAATTTTAATAATCATTAAATTTGTTCAGGATGAATTTGACTAAATTCCTTTTTCCTCTTGTACTCTTTCTTCAATGGGTTTTAGCCAACCCCTAGGGAAGAAGGAAGGGAGAGGAAATCACTATTTTGAGAGGGTTAAGAATCAGGGCTCTAGAACAAGACAGAGCCAGATCAGAGAATGTAACATGGCTTCCTAGACTCAGGGTTTTCATCTATAGAATGAGGTGAGTATTTACAGTGATAGTAACTATGACAGTGCATAACTCACAGGTTTGCAGTTTCACTGGGCCTCACAAATACCTTGGGAGGGAAGGGTTAGGATTCTGGGTTCAACAGGCTTCTATGGAGGTAATGGAATCAGAACCAGAGGAGATGGGTGAAGAGCCTCGTTCATGGAAGAGGTCCAAGGACAATTTGTTCTTTCTTCTTGCTTCCTCTTTCTCACTGGGAACAAAGGTGCAAACAGGTTCTGGTCACCTGGCTGCTGGGAGCTGGAGGGAGGGGCAGGGCAGTGGGTTCCAAGTTCATACAGCTGGTTCTCAAGTCCAGATCCTTTCTGTTGGGCCCTGGAGCTTCCTCAGGGGTGTGGGGAAGAGGCCTCTGCTTTTATGTGAACACCTCCCTCTCTCTCAGCTCAAAGCCATCTTCACCTATCTCAGGGCCATGAAGAATGAGTCAGCTGGTCACACAGCTCCCAGGGCCACCTTCCAGGTGACAGAGACAGATATCACAGTCGAGCAGGACATAAAACCTGCCCAGGACCAGCAGGACTTATGTCCATGCCCTGGGAAAACACTCTACCATGTGGCTCATTAAAAAGCCAACATTGTCTGCCCAGCTGCTTCTTGCTTTGGAACCAGTCTGATGTCTCCTCAAAGCTGTCTTGTCTCTTTTTTAACAGCTGATGGTGGAGGATTGCTGAGGCCAGAGCTGAGTCACCTTCAACACAAGCTTTTTTGTGTCGGCTGCCAATTGCCAGAGAGGCCTTGTCTGCTTTTCTGATGCAAGGAACGGCAAGCTCCCATCTCTGCTTCAATGTCACCCTGCTGGCTGGCTCTGTCCACACAGCTCCACAAAACAATGTAGCCTGGAGAGGGAGAGAGAGAGGGGGAGGGAGGGAGACAAAAAAGGAAGGAGGGAAGGAGAAAGAGAGAGCGAGTTGGAAAGAAAGACAGAGACAGACAGAAATGGAGATGGAGAGGAAGAGAGAGAAAGACAGAGACAGAGAAGGAGACAGAGGGAGGGAGAGAATATAGAAGGGAGGGAGGAAGATGGAGAGAGACAGACAGAGACATAGAGGGAGAGAGAGAGATGGAGAGTTTGGTGGTGGGGAGGTCTCCCGCTGAATCAGGAGACCTCCAGGTCACACTCTGCTGGCAGGACCAAGCAGAGAGAAGAAGTCTTATTTGGAATCCATCTCTCTGCCTCTCATGTTGCTGTTACTCCTGGCTTAAAAGCTGGGAACCTTGCCTCTAGGAACAGGTTTGACGCCCTATCTTAAGCCTTTGTTCCTGCATCTGTGGAATGATGAACGAACATCACCTAGATCAGAGGGTCGATGGGGTACTGATTTATCTAATAAGGACAATAAACTGCCTCCACCCTTGACGGCTACCCTCAGACCGTGTGGCTTCTCCTGCCCGACACTTTCCCAGGCCACTCGACTCCTCCTCTCTCGAAGATCCTAACACTGTGCTGAGTTGTGCCTGCTGCTCAGTATCTGCCCTCCTAACTAGGACAAGAGAGTGGCACATGCCAGGATGATGGCACTCCATTTTGGCGTCTAGCCGAGTGTCTGCAGCACAGATAGTTACTATATCAAATATTTGTTGGATGATGACACTGTAAAAATGTTGGAACAAACTCCTAATGGGATCCCCTCCCCACCCCCGGCCCTGCCCCTTGCATTTTGCTCTGCCCCTCTCCAAACTATTTTGCCCAGAGGCAATGGAGTCATCTTTGTAAAGGACAAATCCAACTTTCACACTTTTCCTTAAAGTCCTGCTCTTCCCTTTGCAGACAAGGAATATCCCAGCACCCCATCCTCAGTCCCTGGCCATTCCAACTGATGATTCAGCCTCTTGCTCCCCTGTGTTTCAGGGTCGTTCCTGGACACTGTGCATTTAGAGCATCCTTGGCCTTCCCAGGAGGTTCCCTCTGCCTGAAATGTCTCTTCTGCCCCAAAGATTCTCACTTGTTCTTCCTGGGGAACCTCTACAGGCTTCCTCCTTTGTGAAGCCTTCCTTGACACAGACACCAGCGTCTCCAGATAGGACCGACCCCCACTTCGTGTCCTCGCCTCTGTTCTACCCTCCACTTCCAGATTGCCAGTTGTACGTTTCTCTCCCCCAACAAAGGAGAGCAAGTTCGGGAGCGGATGGGAGGGGGTGAGGGTGGGAGGTAGCGGGGGATGGGAGGATGGGAGGCAGACATGCCAAGGCTCTGCTCTGAGTGAGAGGTTTGAGAAGAAAGCCGCTGCAAGGACAAGCCCACACCAGGACACCTGCAGCAGCGGCCACTGAGGTTGTGACCTGAAACAGACTGCACCCCAGGTGAGCACGTGTGCACCAGCTTGTCCGCGCCGAGGCCTGGCACAGTGCCCGGAGTCAGGCACCAATCCAAATTCGGCTCGAATTCCCTCTGTAAGCAAACAGCAGGACAGGGAACAGAGGCTCCTGCTAATTTTGAGTGGATCAACGCTTTCTCTGCTGGAGATGGCCTCCAGTGTGCAAGGATCAAGCCAAGTCCCCTTGCTGAATCAGCTGGGCCTCAGGGATGCTGGAGGTACGTGACGGGGGTTTTGTCTCTGACTTTGAGAACTGGTGATTTGGCCTGTGATATCTACCTGGATTCTGGACATTTTGAAGTAGAAAACAGAAATTAAGGGCATGGTAGAAAGAATGTAGGCTTTGCAGTCACACAGGTCTGGGTTTTTCCCATGGAGTAACCATGGTATCACTTAACTCTCTGAGCCTCAGTTTACCTTCCTGTAAAATGGCGATGTTATAGTACCTGACATATGCCTACATATGCCCTACTGAGGGTTGTATGATACTCCACTGCATCCTGGCGTCTAGTGCTTGCCACAGAGCAGTGGGTCTCAATTGGGGCACCTTCATCCTCGATGTCTGGAGACATTTTTGATTGTCACAGCAGGAGAGTATTCAACTGGCATCTAGCAGGTAGAGGCCAGAGCTGTTGTAAAATATTCTATAATGCACAGGACAACCTCCAAGCCCCCAAGAAGGAGTCATTCAGTCCAGAGTGTCAACAGTGCTAAGATTGAGAAGTCTGTCTTACAAGAGTATGTTTGGCCATCTGGAGCCAGTAACAATGTTAACTATTAAATATTAATATTATATTAAAATATAATTATTGGGGTGCCCCCATGGCTCCGTTGGTTAAGCGGCTGACTCTTGATTTTGGCTCAGGTCATGATCTCGGAGTCCTGGGATCAAGCCCTGTGCTGGGTTCCATGCTCTGTGGGAAGTCGGCTTGAGGGTTCTCTCTCTCCCTCTGCCCCTCCCCCTGCTCTCTCTGTCTAAAATAAATAAATCTAAAAAAAATTAAAATACAATTATTATCTCTTTCTACTTATATTTACTGAATATATATTCAGGGGATGTGGAAGAAGCTGCCCTCCTCCATTAGGAATGGCTCTAATTTCTTCCGAGTTCCTCCCTTTAAGAGGTGGGGTCTCTGTCACCTTTCCTTGAACCTTGACAGGTTCTGAAAATATGGTGTAAGTGCTAATATGATGGTTTATGAAACTAGCAGCTTCTGCTCCCTGTCTCTTGAACATCCTCTTTGGGAATCCTGAAAAACCATGTGAGAAATTTGTTTCGTCAAGATTCCCATGCTGGGGAGCTCAAGGCAGGCAGCCTTATGAGCTGCACCAGTGAAGTCCAGGCTTCCAGCTTCCCTCACCAACTAACGTTCATGTGCACAGATCCTCTTGGACTCTCCAGAAGAGCCCGTCCAGAAATGAGTACTGTTCACAAAGTGATACAGTCTGCATCATGGAGGGGGCATTACCCAGTGGGTTCCTGTCTGAATTCCTGTTCCACAAAACTGTGAGATATAATAAAAATGGTTATTGTTTTAAGCTATGATGTGTAATTGGGGTAATTGGTTTTGTACCAGAAGATGGCCAAACAGAAGGATCAAATGTCCTTGTGTAATTAATAGTAGTTAATAAGAAAAGATGCCATAAATGAAAAAGAAAAAAATGCAAAACTGAACATTAAGTTATGTTCATTAAATGGGAACCACTACAATGATTTGAAGATCCCTGCCTTTAAATCACAAAGATCAAAAGTCTTACTATCCTGAATAATGTTTGGCCAGTTTTTTGACCTCTTAGAGCCTTAGGGTCTTTAACTGTGTAGTGGATAATAATGTCTATTGCACAGGGTTATTCTGAATATCCAACAGAGGATGATATATATGAAATTGCATAATGCAGTTATTGGCACAAAATAGGTACTTGTTAGTGTTTGTTGACTTTTAATACTTTTAGAGGTTAGGAGTGAAAGAATTAGTAAGAATTTGTGCTATGGGGAAATCATTCATGAGATTCATGAACCTTGAGGAAAGTATAAATTATTATAATTTCAATCTGCTTCCTGAAATAAAATAGGCAGTGTTTTGATTTGCCATTGTGTTAGGGTAGGGTTGGGATGGAGTGTATAGTTATCCAGTGAGAGACCTCAGGGGATCATTCTAAGAATCCATTTGAGCATGGTCTAGGAGCACTCTGAGAAAGAACTCCATTAATACACATATTGGGGGCGCCTGGGTGGCTCAGTGGGTTGGGCCTCTGCCTGCGGCTCAGGTCATGATCTCAGGGTCCTGGGATCGAGCCCCGCATGGGGCTCTCTGCTCGGCAGGGAGCCTGCTTCCTCCTGTCTCTTTGCCTGCCTCTCTGCCTACTTGTGATCTCTCTCTCTGTCAAATAAATAAATAAAAATACACATATTTGACTTCAGTCACAGAGAGAATGAAAGGGGGTAAATCGGAGAGGCAATAGAAGCTAAATTTCAAAGACGAACTGCTAGTGTCTTGGGAGAAAGTCTCTTGTGCTTAAGCAGCAAAGCCTAGTGAGATGGATTTAGCAACTGCACTCAGGGGTTGGAGGGGAGCGGGTCTTGGCTTAAGTGCTGTGACCACAATGCACACAACTTGGTGGGGCTGGGGTGGACATTGCACCTGAGAAGAAAGTAGTTGCAGAGTGCTCTCAGAGTCTGAGCAGTGCTGTTGTGAGATCCCTCTTTGAAAAGAGGAAACAGAATGGGAAACATTTCCTTGCCAAGAGAAGAAAAGTGAGCCAGTAGCCTGGGACAGAGGGTGAGTAGCACTGTCTGACAAGGCAAGTTGGGGCGTGAGCCCTAGGGGCAGGGGGCCTAATGGGAACACTGGGAATGGCTTCCCACAAATATTAGCAGACCATGGCAGCATGGAGGTCCAACATCAGGACTCACAGGGAGACAGAAGGCTAAGGAGAGGGACCCTTGGAGGTAGCGAGGATGTTGTGGACTTATAAATGTGGAGAAAACTGAGCCAGGGAATTTAGGTCCAAATTTCAGTCACCAGGCTGATGAAACTTGGAGACATTTGGCTTACAATGACATAACAAGGAAATAATCCTGAACTGTGAGTCTCTTAACCTTGCAGAACTTGCATTGGCATAGTCAAGATCTGTCCAAGGAAGTTGTTTGCAAGAAGCCCCTTTCAGGCAGCTCAAGCTTTTTCCACTCTCCCTGTCACTCCGGCTGCATGTTTTGTGTACTTAGTTTCCCTAAAGGTCATAACCGGTCTGAGAAGCTGGGCAGATAATGGCTCCATGGTTCACTGGAAAGCTGGGGAATAGCTCATGAGCCTGGCACAGGACAACGTAGGATCACCATAGGGAGGAAGCTAGAACATGCGGATCAAACCGTGGCTCAGTGAGAGGTGGGCTTGGCCTCTAGCTGGGGGTACATGCTGACTCACACAACCCCCCGTGGGGGAGCAGGGTACCAGGCTGAGCTCTAGTCCCCTCCCTCCCCTGCCATGTCTACCCTTTGGATTTCGCCTCTAGCTCACTACCCTGCCAGGTAGCCCTCACCAGCTGCCACAGCATTTCTTCTGGATGCTTGTATCATGTCTATTCTCCCAGTGGAATCAAGAGCAGTGTGCTCCGAGGATAAAAACTAGAATGTGTCATAAACAAACTTTCTTAGCGTCATGATTTAACAACTCTATGCTTTAAAATTTCCGGACTTGCTCCTTTCATCTGTGCAATAAGAATGAGAAACACACCTTTTCCACAGGTATGTTAATGAGATGGGTGTTAAAATGCTCTGCCATATCAGGGCACCTGGGTGGCTCAGTTGGTTTAGCGCCGGGCTCTTGGTTTTGGCTCAGGTCACAGCCTCAGGGTTATGAGACTGAGGCCTGCATCAAGACTCTGCACTCAGCATGAAACCTGCCTTAGATACGCTCCCTCTCCCTCCTCCTTACCCCTCTCCTGCTTGTTCTCTCCCCTCCCCGCCTTCCTCACTCTCAAATAAATAAATAAATAAATAAAACTTTTAAAAAATTCTTGCAATACCAATTGGAAGGTCTTTGGGCGATCCCTTCATTATCTTCTCATCAGTCCAGACAGGACTGATCTTGTTCTAAACAAGACCATGGAAGCCAGGCTGCCAATTGTACTTGAATTTGTACACTTCCAAAGTGTTGCGTTAGGTCATCACAGTGCTGAGAAACCCCAGGATGTTAAAGAACATAAACAAGAAGGATGAATACGAGCCATGGTGACTGGACTTGTGCAGTCTTTCTCAATATCCACAGGGACTGGCAAAGGAGAGAAAATAAGAGTACAAGAAGCTGTTGACCTCTTTCCAAAGTGTTCACAATTAGGATCTGACATGAGCCTTAAAATTACTCTTGAAATAGGAATAGCAGAGGTGACTATTATTATCTTCATTTGCAGTTGAAGGTACTAAGCCTCGGAGAAGTCTGTGTTCAATGCCTGCTTAATACACAACTTTGGGAGCATGAGAACATTTGCTGGAATGTGGCCCATCTGTGATTTTTCTCCTGTTTTGTTTTGTTTTGTTTTGTTTTTTCTTCTTACTATATGGGGACAAAGATAAGCTTGGAGGAAGGGCCTAATATTTTTTAAGTGATCAATACATTCCATGGAAGCAATATTTCCATTTAATCTTTATAACAACCCTTTAAAGAAGCAAGGGCCATCTCCATTTTATTGGCGATAAAAGTGAGGCTCCATGAGGTAAGTAACTATACCCAGTTAGGCAGCAGATAAGTGGCAAAGTCAGGATTTGAACTCAGCTCTTCTAATTCAAGATCATGTGCTCCTTCTTCCCAGTGGGCCCCCTCTATGTCCAGCATCTCATGGCAACAGAGGGCTACTACATATCTAAAATGACATTTCAGAAGAATTCTCTACTAAAATGGCAAGGCAGAAAGAGATTTTACTTAAAGGCAAGTTACACATCCATTGGCATTTCTCTTTGCTCTGTTAACTTAGTTCTTGAAAAAAAAGAAAGAAAGAAAGAAAGAAGAAAAAAAAGAAAAAGTTTACAATTTTGCCTTAAGAATGGAATTGACACCCGTATCCAGCTGTGACCAGATGACCCATTATTCATGTGGCGCACAATCCTACTTTCTTCACTGCCTCACTTGCCTGTGACGGGCTCTCATTTCCACCAGGGCCTTTGGAATATTTTCTGATGGTGACCACACAGAGAGCAAATCCATCGAGCCCTAGGCTCCCATTAGATTTAGAAAAAAGAAAATCTGGTTTGATTTCAATGTCCTATAAAGGATCTTTTTTGGTGTTATTAACTGAAGGCATTTTGCACTGTAACCTAAAATGGAAGTCTTCTGCGTTGTGGCTTTAAGCAATGTGTCAGCAAGTAACAGTTAAAGAAACCTTAGAGGGAGGCAGGTGGACTCTTATACATTTCAATCACTGTGGTTGAGGTGACTTCACTGTGGCACAAACCGAGGGACCACAGACAGAAGGTCTTCTCAGAAAAGGAAGAAAATAGTCCAATTACCAATAAATATGGACATTCTCTCTCTACCTAAAGCTGTGGATATTTACAAAATCTCATTGTGTAGGCTCAAGTCAAAAATCAGACTATTCACTGAGCACACAAAGTCTCTGTAAGGTTCTGAGTATGGGCTTTCCATACCCGCTATCTTCTTTAATCCCTTTAGAGTCCCTGTCTAAAGATGGGTTTACTGTTGATTAGATAAGCAGAGTGATTTGATGGAGGTCCCACAGCTAATAAATGGAAGAGCCTGGAATCTGTATTAAAACACCCAGTGGTCTTTTCCCTACACCTATCGTGTTCATGGACACTCAGAAATCTTGTAGTAGGCCTTACGCCGACAGCATTCCCACAGCCCACTGGCCTTGGAGGACAAGGGCATTCATAGTTGTGCAGGTCGATGCTATTAGTAACTAAAAATAAGAATTGCGATAATAAAAACAAAGACTCTTCCGTTCAAGAGAAAAAAAAATGTTCAAGTCTAATGACTAAATGGGGAATGACTCTAGTCAGGCAGCCTGAGAACTCTCTGGAATAAACTGTCACAGGGGAGGCCTGGGTGGCTTAGTCAGTTAAGTGTCTGCCTTCAGCTCAGGTCACAATCCCGGGATCCTGGGATCAAGCCCCACATCAGGCTCCCAGCTCAGCGGAGAGCCTATTTCTCCTTCTCTCTCTGCTTGCTGCTCCCCCTGCCTGTTCTCTCTTTCTCTGACAAATAAATAAGTAAAATCTTTCCCAAAAAAAAAAAAAAAAAAAAAAAAAAAAAAAAAGCTGTCCAGGAAGGAAGTGATCCTATGTATGTGGACGTGGGCTGAGACTGGTATGGATGGAGAGAACCAATCAGGGGAGGAGACGGAACCAGGAAACAGCAGAAGGTGATCCAGAATAGGGATTAAAAGAGAAATTACCTCAGTCAGTGCTAACTGAAGACTGAAGTCTTCATTTAACGCCAGGTGAGGAGGATCAGGAGAGATACTGTTAAAATCAGACTTCATTTATTCATTTAATGACTGTTTCTTGAGCACTTAATTTATGCCAGACTCTACAGACACCAAACAAACAAAACCAAGGTCTTTGTCTTTACTGTATGCAAAATCCAGGTGTGTGCTTGAGTGCATGTAAATACTTGGGTTTCCATTTATATGTAACAGTGTATCATTATACATAAATGGATATATTTATATAGACAATGCATACGTATATGTAAACATTATATAATTAACTTTGTGTCTGTTGTCTCTGAGGGGAGGAGGATAGTGATTTCTCTCAACCAACCTTTCCATTATGATTTTTAAGCTCTGGGTTAGAAAATCCATTACGATATTGTTGAGGGGAGGAACCTAACTCAAATGGATTCAACCATCACATAAATTCACCTTCTTGGTAGCTAGAGTGAATCAGTAATAATCTCTCCCCACAGACAATTCTTTTTTAGGTATGTCATCCCATACGTGGTCACTCAAGATAGGGCAAACAGGCCCATCCGAGGCTGCTTGGTTCAGCTAGCTAAAGGTTAATGTTGAGGCCAGATTGGAGATTTCAGGACCTGGGTGGGTCGGCAGCCCTATCACTTGTTTGATAAGAACAGCAGGGTTCAGAGTAGGGGAATGTGACTGGATCCCAACAACAATTGATTTTTTTGTCTTGAAAGACAACATAGCAAAGCAGCACAGAATGTTCCAAAGTTCTGGAATTAGATAATTATGAGTTCAAGACTGGTTCAGCTACTTCTTTGTTTAGCAATCGTTAGTAAATTAATCTTTCTGAGCCTACTACTCTAATCAATGGCAAGTGAATAACAATATTCTCTTAGAATGGTAGTGGAGAATAAATTAGCTTGTACACATAAAGCCTATAGTACATATTTCACCCATAAAAGGTAATTAATTATATCTATGTTTATCTATCTATCTATCATCAATCTATCTATCATCTGTCTATCCATACACCCACCAATATATCCATCTATTTCACAGCTTTATGTGGTTGGTCAAGTTTCAATGTGCCACATTTTCCAGATGACCTTGAAGCTATGAACTTGGAAGTATCTAGCTGACACATTAATACTATGATTATTGATCCATAAAGTTTGACTATGACAGGTGTAATAGATAGTGACTTGTCAAAATTGTTTTTGAGGACTTATTCACTTAACATTTTATTGTTTTTATTTTTATTTCTTAAAGATTTTGTTTATTAGAGAGAGAAGAAGAGAGAGAGGGCTCCCAAGAGAGCATAAGCAGGGGAAAGGGCAGAGGGAGAAGAAGATTCCCCAATTCCCCGGCAGGGAAACTGATGTGGGGCTCAATGCAGGGCTGGATCCCAGCACCTGGCAATCATGACCTGAGCTGAAGGTAGAGGCTTACCCAGCTGAGCCTCTATAAAAATATATTATTTAAACATATCATATGTTTTGAACTTATGGAATTCACAAAAGCATTTACAAGAATTACATGCACCCTCCAGATTCATTATATTTTTAAAAATCTGCTTATAATTTTCAAAGTTTGTTAACTTATAAATAACTCTTTATTGATCTTCAAGTATTTGATCACTAATCTTATTAATTGTTGCCTCAAGAAAAAATAATACTGTTAATTGTGATCAAAATAAAATAGATCACAAGTATAGAAGATAGTTTATATTATTGTTAACAACTATTAAGGCTATTTGGAATGCGATGTACAAGTGGTTGTTACTGCTTTTCATTGACCAGATCCACTTCTGGAGTCCTGTTGTATTTGTGATCTGTGTCCTGTGGTATAGTCGTTGGTCACATTCACACTACCACATGTTCTTCTCTAGTTGTATCTTTTAGTTTTCACAAACCCGAACATTGAATTTATAGAGCTCATAGTGAATACCTACTTTGTTGGTCTGTTCATTCATTCATGCATGCATGGATTCATTTAACCTTTGCTGAGAGTTTAATCTATTACAGACATTAAATTGGGTTTGGGGGACACAGTGTGAACTAAAAGATAACCTTCATCTCAAATAAGCTTATGATACAATGTGAAAGGGTGGGAGACTGTATAAACTTTCAGGCAATTGTAATATGGCTGGCACAGGGAAGAAATGTGAGGCACGGATCATTTTGGAGGGTCTGCTAACCAAAAGTAAACCTGGAGTCTGGGAAGTCTTCCTGGAGGAAATGGTACATAGCTGAAATTTCAAGATAAAATAGACCATCACCAAATGAAACTGGAGATTAACATTTTAGATACATGGAATAACATCCATGAATACCCAGAAGCAAAATACAGCAGCATTTAGGGAAATGAAGGTAGTCCAGAGTGAGTGTGTTAGCCATTGAGGTATAAAGATGAATAAGACAATTATTTGTCTTGAAGATTGTTCTATCTTATGTAAAGGAAAGAAACACAGCAAAGGATCAGAGGAGAATATGTTAAGCTACTGTACTAATATGTACAAAATCCTTACGATTAAGAGGCACCTTAGTGTGCCTATCAGCGAAGGCTTCACAGAAGAGATATCTTCTCACCTCTGCTTGGTCATAAGCTCCTTCAAGGCAAGGACCGTGTCCTTCAAAAAATACTGCATTGTCTGTTTTACCCAGCACAATAACAGGTGCTCAGTAAGTGTGGTGTAAGTCCCTCTTTTAACGTTATTTGTTTCAGTGACCCTTGAGAGGCTAAAGCAAGGACTGAAGATAGAATGTGGGTGTGGTGGTGACAGCCAAGGTTAACACGGGGGCACTGCCATGATACATGACTGTGGCTTCTGGCCCTGGGGCTGCATACTTTCTATTAATTCACTTTTACATTCATTCATTGACCAACTATGTGTTGGAAATTGGTTCAACGCTGGTAAATGTGAAGATTAATTGCTCATGGCATTGCCCTTGACAAAGTTGAGCCCAGAGCTGGGAGACAGAGATATACACATATTATGAGATCAATGTCATGTGAGCAATGGTGCTAAGAACCCCAGAAAGCCAAGCGGTGATCTTCAGGGGCTGGGATGATGATGTGAGTAGGACTTGCCCTTGGTTTCCTTCTCTTCTTTTTCTAGGTCCCTACCCTTTGCAGTCCATCTGGTGTCATATATTCCATGAACCTAGATGCAGCTGACTCCGGAATCTGTTTCCCCAGCATGGCCTCTTTCCAGAGCTTCATCCATTTATATCTAATTCTTTTTAAAAACTTTTATTCATTTATTTGACACACAGACAGAGATCACAAGTAGGCAGAGAGGCAGGCAGAGAGATGGGGGGGAAGCAGGCTCCCTGCTGAGCAGAGAGCCCAATGCAGGACCCAATTCCAGGACCCTGAGATCATGACCTGAGCCAAAGACAGAGGCTTAACCCACTGAGCCACTCAGGTGCCCCATTTATATCTAATTCTTGTGTGATACCTCTACCTAATGTCCTGCTGACTTCTCTAACCCAATTTGTTCAATACCGAGCTTTGTTCAATGCTGAGCTCATCGTTTCCCTGCAAAACCTGTTTGCCATCCTGCTCCCTGTCGTGTTAATTGCTCCCTGCTCGACCCAGTGACATGGGGTCTAATACTCAGGGCTAGCCCTTTCCTTTCTCCACCCCTGCATCCATCTCTTCATGGCTGGTTCTTCTTCCCTGATATCACTCATGCCATCCTCTCTCATTTCTAACATGGTTACCATCATTTAAACCTCATTTCTCCTCTCACGGGAGTAAAGGACTTCCAGCCAGGAGAAAAACAACAGGGATGTTTATAAAGCAAAAACAGACCTCCAAGGTTTATTTCTTGATGGACAGTTTCCAGGAAAGCAGGGACATTCTGGATTCATGGTTCTTAACCTGGGTGACTACTAGAATTACCAGGACAGCTTTAGAAATCACTGATGCCTAATTTGTACTGTAATTTAATTGACCTGGGTATGACCTGGCACACCGAGGATTT
This sequence comes from Meles meles, assembly GCF_922984935.1. Lineage (NCBI taxonomy): Eukaryota > Metazoa > Chordata > Mammalia > Carnivora > Mustelidae > Meles > Meles meles. The sequence continues at coordinate 12,957,310 of NC_060066.1, read as the reverse complement.
TAAAGACCTCTCCAGGCAAGATTCTGAAGTGAAATTAAGGTTGAGAACCATACGACTAGACCCAGAGGACTCAGTTCTCTGCTCTTTGATTGGCAGTCCACTGCCATCACTAATTAGAAGAGTGGACAAAGCTCATGCACATAGTGCTGAAGTTGGAAATTTCTAAAGACTTTGAAAAAGATTCAGCAGAAGGGAAATAAACACAAAATGCATTGAATACAAAAACATTGTTCTGATACAACGATAGTCAACTTTCTTCACTCTGAGGGATGAATAGGTCACCATAGCACAATGACCACAGCAGCTGTCTAAAAAGGAATATACAAAGATAATGACATGAGAGCATCCTTGTCTCATGCTCGCTTTCTCTGCTTCTAATTTTCCTCACTTCGCTCATTCTCAAGCATTACTGCCAAATTAATTTTCCTGTAAAACAGTTCAGAACATATCAATCTCTTTCCCTAAATATAATACCTCCTCATTACTTATAGGGAAGAAAATCAAAAGTTATTTTCCAATTTGGCCTACAATTCACTGCTCCAATTTTGTTTACTATAATTCTCCTTCATACATTCCTGCCTTCAGGGTTTTGCTTGTGCTGTTCTGAATCATTGTTTCCTTCCAATTCCACATATTAAAGTCCCCTCATCCTTAAAGATTCTGTTCACATACTGCCTCCTCCTCAAAGCTTTTCAAGATCATTTCGGCAGAAAGCATTTTTTCCCTATCCTTTGAAATAGCATAGTCCTTTTGTCATCTGTAAAACTAATTTATTAACAATGAAAAAAGTCTCACTTTATAATTTGTTAGTGCATAAAATTAATTGTTTCAAACCATTCAATGTTCATTGAGTACCTGCTGTATGGGCTTTGTGTCAGTGATATACATAGACCATGGCAGACATCGTCCCTACCTACAGTGAGAGTCTGAGCAGGGTACAAGGATTTTAATTAGGCAAATTACATTTTTATTTGTGATTATGTCTAGGAATTTGAGAGGAAAAAGCAAACAGACATCAGACTATAAACATTCACACTCTGATAAAAAAGTGAATCATCTTTCTCATCTTTCTAACTAAAACAAATAGGTGAGTCACTGATGGTTAGACTATTAATTCTAAAAAGTTGATCTTAGAAGTATGTGAGCTAACAAAAAAGAAGCCCCTGATTTTGATGAAAACAGTCTTGGGGGAGGCCAGGCCAGTGAGTATTGGTTTATTGTTTCTGGTAGCAGGAGGTTTGGGGGAGCACGCAAACTGAGAAGGTTTAGCCTTGATCATAGTCAGACCTTCTACAGTGTTCATTCAACTGATTGGATAATGTGGTATCTAGGGTATTTCTAAGAATAAGCAGCTGATGGGGACCCACTAGCAGTCAAGTTGTGGGCTGAGTGGGATCACTAACATTGCCTCGGTCACCAGCTGCATCCACCATGTAGGAAAATGTCCGGACAACAAGGGGGCTCCTGGCAGTGACCAGAGGTGGGAGGCTGGGATGAGAAGAAAGAAGTACTATTACATCCTGCTTTGTTCACTAAAAGAAGGAAGAGATTATCCCCTTTTAGTTTAAAGAGCTTAGTATTGAAACCTCACTGTAAAGACCCATTGTAGGGGGGTTTGGGAGAATTGATATTATCTTAAATTTTCTAGCTAATTTAAAGGAGCAAAAAGAACTTTCACAAGGTATTTACCACTTTCCACTTGAGTTAACTATTTAAATTATGCTTTTATCACCCTTATTCAGGCTTAGAGGAAAGATAAAATTATCTTGATATTCCTTGAAATGCCTATGCCATTTTTAGTACAGAATAAGTGTTTGACAGCCATTATTTTTGTCAACAAATGAATGAACAATGAGTGTATTAATTTTCTAAATCTATTGTAACAAAGTATCTCAAAACTAAATAGCTTAACAAAAGAAATCTACTGTCTCACAGTTCTTTAGGCTAGAAGTCTGAGATCAAATACCAGCAGCATTGTATTTTTTTTTTCATAGCAGCAATGAATAATGTTTTTTTTTTTATTTTTTATTTTTTAACTTAATTTTTTTTTATTTTTTCAGTGTTCCAAGATTCATTGTTTATGCACCACACTCATTGCTCCATGCAATACGTGCCTTCCTTAATACCCACCACCAGGCTCACCTAATCCCTCCCCCAAAACCCTCAGTTTGTTTCTCAGAGTCCACAGCCTCTCAAGGTTCATCTCCAATTTCCCCCAATTTACTTTTTCTTTCCGTCTCCTAATGTCCTCTGTGTTATTCCTTATGCTCCACAAGTACGTGAAACCATATGATAATTGACTCTTTCTGCTCGACTTATTTCACTCAGCATAATCTCCTCCAGTTGATACATATTGGGTCTTCATCTTTTATGATGGAGCCATAATATTCCGTTGTATATATGGACCATATCTTCTTTATCCATTCATCTTTTAAAGGGCATCTTGGTTCTTTCAACAGTTTGGCAATTGTGGCCATTGCTGCAATAAACATTGGGGTACAGATGGCCTTTCTTTTCACTACATCTGTATCTTTGGAGTAAATACCGAGTAGTGCAATTGCAGGGTCATAGGGTAGTTCTATTTTTTAATTTCTTGAGGAATCTCCACACTGTTCTCCAAAGTGGCTGCACCAACTTGCATTCCCACCAACAGTGTAAGAGGGTTTCCCTTTCTCCACATCCTCTCTAACACTTGTTTTTTCCTGCATTGTTGATTTTCGCCATTCTAACTGGTATAAGGTGGTATCTCAGTGTGGTTTTGATACGAATCTCCCTGATGGCTAATGATGATGAACATTTTTTTCATGTGTCTGTTAGCCATCTGCACATTTTCTTTGGAGAAGTGTCTGTCTGTTCATTTCTTTGCCCATTTTTGACATGATTATCTGTTTTCTGTGTGTTGAGTTTGAGAAGTTCTTTATAGATCTTGAATATTAGCCCTCTGTAGTGTCATTTGTGAATATCTTCTCCCATTCCGTAGGTTGAGTGGAACCAACTCTTGATTTTGTCTCAGGTCATGATCTCAGGGTCATTGGATCGAGCTCCATGTGGGACTCCACGCTCAGCATGGAGTCAGCTTGAGATTCTCTCTCCCTATCCTGCTGCCCTTCCCCCCTGTTTGTGCACTCTCTCGCTCCCTAAAATAAATAAATTTTTAAAATATTTAAACAAAAGATATTCTAGGGTAGCAGTGTCCAGTAGAAATTTCTGTGGTAAGGAAAATGTTTCCTCTTCAATATGGTAGCTTCTGGCCTCAAGTGGGTATGGAGCACTTGAAATGGTGTTACTGTGGCCAAGGAGTTAAATTTCCAATTTCATTTGATCTAACTTCACTTAAATAATTTAAAGTTAAAGAGCTACTTTTGGCTAGTGGCTACCACATTGAAGAGCACTGTTCTAAAGACTGAGAGGTTGGACTAATTGCTCATTAAAAGTAAAAAATTTATATTTCCATGATTTGAATATGTGAATTCTTATTTGCATGTTTTTTTAAAGATTTACTTATTTATGTTAGAGAGAGGAGTGAGGGGCAGAGAGAGAGGGAGAGCAAGAGAATCTCAGGTGGAGTCCCACTGAGTACAGAGCCCAACTGGGACTTGATCTCACGACCCAAAGATCATGACCTGAGTTGGGTATTAAATCCACTATGCCACTCAGGCACCCCTGCATGGTTTTTAATAGCTGAGATGAATTAGGGATATGTACTCCTCAAAGGATAAGAACGAGGCAAGGCAGAAAATGGAAGTTGCAAAGCTACAAGCCTATAAGAGCCAGGTGTTAACAAGCAGGTGCAGTGGCTTCTAGGGAGCCCCAGTGCAGGCTCTGTCAAATGTAGCTGTTAGACTTCAGTCAGCCAAATGTTAGTGTGATGGAAGGTAGTTCCAATATTCTTGAATCTTCTGATTTCCCACAAAAAAGCGGAAATCCAGGTTTTTGTGTGGAATCTTCTGTTTTTGTTTTTGTTTCTTTTTTGCTTCTTTAAAATTTTTTTATTGTTGGTAACTGACATTAACATTCTCCTGGCCAATCTCATTCTGGTTAAACACCAATAAAACATCTGTTGGCTGGATATAACTTTGAGACTCCCAGTGCGGGGCCTTTGTTTTGAAACAAAAATTTCAGAGGTTTTCTTAGAACGATTTTCCTTGATTTTATTAGGTGAAAATAGTAGGACTCTCAGAAAACATCAAATTTTAGATAATACTCCTGAGCAATGAGTTCTTTTTACACATTCCAATTTACAAAGAACCAAAATGATGGACAATTGAAACAAATGTATTGTGAATTTCAGGGCTGGCTTGCTTCCAGAGGCTTCCAAAACTTGCACTGTGCTATGATATTCCCAGGACTAGCAGATGTGTTCCTGCCTCTGATCTCTTCCCATCAATTCAATTCAGAGAACAAAAAAGAGGAACTCACAGAAAGAAGATTGGCAATTGGCATCTTTGCAGATGCTCAGATCTCTCCTTGGCATATAGAAACTCTTTAAAAAGACATAGGGTGATAAGTGTAGTAAATTCTTTACCTCCTATAAAAACATTGTTTTTCCAAAAAGAGAGAGAGAGAGAGAGAAAAACAAAAAAAACAGACTCTTAACTATAGAGAGCAAACTGATGATTGCCAGAGGGGAGGTGGGAAGACGGATGGGTGAAATAGGTGGTAAGGTTTAAGGGGTGCACTTGTGATGAGCGCTGGGTGATGTACGGAACTGCTGAATCGCTATACTGTACACCTAAAACTAACGTAACCCTGTATGATAACCATACTGGAATTAAAATAAATGCATATTAAAAATATTCATTTTATTTATTTATTTATTTATTTTAGTTCATAAAATTTGTTTTTTAACCATGTGGCATTCACTGAGCACCTGCTTCCTGCCAGGTCATGGGCAACATGTTGGGGATGGTGCACAAGCTGGGCCAGACATGGCCTTTGCCCACAGCAAGATTCAGAGTAGAGCAGAGTAGGTGGACTTTAGAGTACCTTCTTCAAGACATTGATTCCAATTAGAAGAAGTCCTATGAAATCAGACAGTAGAGTGGCAGGAGATCCTACTGAGCATCGAGGGCCCCAGAAAGCCTTAAAGATACTTGGGGGAGTGAGTGGGAGTGTAAGCGTTAGCTTAGAAAAGGGGGAGGTGGGAGTAGATCGGGCATATGATGTTCTAGGGAAAGAGATGAGGCCGGCAGTGTCCAGGAACTGAAAGCATGCCCCATGGCTGGCAGGTAGGTGAAAGTAAGTAGGAGACAGCTAGATGAGGCTTTACTGTCAGAAAGATTTGTAGTTCATGATCAAGGGCAATGGTTTCAGATACACTCTATGGAAAAGGCCATTGACTCAAAGAAGGAATCCTATAGAGGCTATAGAGGAAGAACTGGGCTCTTGCAGCTAAGTGACATGTGAGTCAGGGCTAATCCTCTGCGAAGTTCAACATCAGCGCAACATGTGCGACCCCAGTGCACAACTCTCCTTCTTGAGCAGTTTAGATCTCATTGTGCTGATTCTCATTGGAGGCAATTTTGCTCCCCTGGGGATATTTGGCAATGTCTGTAGACATGTTTTATTGTCATGATTTAGGGGGAATGTGCTACCAGCATCGAGTTGGGACGAGGTCAGGGATGCTGCTAAGTGTCCTGTAATGCACAGGGCAGCTCCCACAACAAAGAATGATCAGGTCCAAAGCATCAATAAGAGCAGGCTTAACCTCCAGTTAAGGAGAACATCGATGGAATTAATGGGGCTGGCAGCTGGTAGTGGTGTCGGGAAGTGGGGGTGGGACCATACCTACAGTTTTAGGGCTCAGTTTGCAAATAGGAAAGATACAAAAATTACATGTTCGCTATTTGCTGCTTTCTTCCCAATCTACCAACTGCAATGGCATCTCCCAAAATATCCAAGCTAGGCAAATCAGCCTTATTTACTATAGTAATCCTGACCAATATTCTGTCAGCTGTACCTCAAAATAGGTGTTGAAAATATTGACTGAATAAATAAATGAACATTGATTTATTTCCAGAAAATGAAATTTTGCATAATTATAATGATTATTGAGCTACTCATTTGTGCAAGGCACATTCTAAACTTTGAATCCTTACAAAAGCACCACAAGAGAATTATTAACTATTATTTACAGAGAAAGAAATAGAGATTCAGGGATGTTAAGCCCTTTGCTGAAGGTCAAGCAGCAACTGAGTGTTTTTGATACCACGGTCTGTCTTCTTCCATTGCTCTGAAAGGGATTTCGCATTGAGAATGGGATGTAGGCCAGATTTGATTTGCCTCACTCATCAGTGGGAATCAGGTATGGTTGCATATATGAAAACCCCAAAGATTGACCTGCCATAGAAGGATTTCATTTTACTGCACGTAAGTCAAGTCCAAGGTAGACAGAGCAACTCCAAAGATATCCGAGGTATAGACTCCTTCTATCCTACTTATCCTTCCTTAGCACCAAGCGTCCATAGTCAAGTCTGTGCCATGGTCCATCTTCACATCAGCTGAAGCTCCAGCCAGCATGGTGGTTAGAAGGACAGAGGAAGGGCGAAAAGAAGAGCAGGCGCTACCTCCTGCTTGATTCAATTCATTTTCAAGTAGCACCACAGGAAGGAGAGATGCATACTGAGGAGGGGAGCTGCAGGAGATCTGCAGGGGAGCCGCCAGGTCTGCCAGGCCACAGCAGTGGTGAGCACACTTGAAGCAAGTTGGGATGTCTCTCCTGCAGTTGAAAAATCTCAAGAGTAGGAGCAGGGTGACAATTTAGTTACTGTGAGTTGAATTTGGACCCATGAAGCCCTATCAGGTCCATTCTGTTCTAATGAGGCATAATCTTTCCACAGTTAGATTTCAAAGCCAGGAAGCTTTGGCTGCTCCACATTCTCCCTGTTTCCTCTCTCCAACATTTGGTCTGCCTTCCTTCCAGGTCTCTCCTGGTTGACCCTTCCATTTCTTCTTTGTCCTTTATCTTTTGCTTCTGGCTTTCTGCTTCTGTGTCTTCTCCACACAGGGAGGATCTGCAGAGCATTGCACAGGTAACTGCCATGCCATCATCCTCAGGCCTTATCTTGCTTCTCTGCTGCCCACCTTCCTCCTTCATCTCTGCTACTTTGTAGGAACCTGACTTGTATCCTTCTGGAAACTCTCCCTCCTGACCTGGAAGTTTCCATGCAGATGATTGCAGCTATAATTTCAGACACACTTGAGGGCCACTGGAATGCACTCTGCCCTGCAAACCTGCCTCCTGTGTTCTCATTCATTCAGGCCTTCTTTATTCATTTCTATGGTTACTGAATACCTACTCTATGCCAGGCCCTTTGAAGGGCCCAGCAGGTTCTCCATGGCTTCTGTCTTGTGGTGTTTGGGTCTAGTGGAGGAGCCAAATGCAAATCATAGAGGTGTAACTCAGCCTGTTACAGATCTTGGTAAGAACTATTAAGGAAGGGAGTTATGAGCACATGAAAGAGGAGCCACCTTGGTTGGAGAAGCCAGGGAAGTTCCTCCCAGGGAAGTAAAAGGGATGAAAGGTAGTCAGTCAAGTGAGGATGAAGAAGCATGTTTCAGCAGAGGGAAACACACATGCAACCAACACAAGATGGGAGAGTGGTTTTATATTCTGCACTCTTCGCTGTTCTGAGATCATGAATAGAGACAAAAACTCTGCCTTCAAGGAACTTATATGTGAGTGAAGACTATTGGCAGTAATCACAGACAAAGAGGATGCCTTCTGGTACTGACTGATTTAATAGAGAAATGCATTTGTTTGAATGATGTGGAGGAGGTCAGTGTTGCTGGAGTGCAGTGAGCAAATGGGGAATGGATGAGGGTGTATTCAAGACATAGACAGTGACCACCTGGATCTTATGAGTGATGGTATGGTCTTCTAGAGGCTCTAAGAAGCCTCTGGGATGTCTTAAGTAGGATGATGACATGATAGGATTCCAACTTTAGAAAGATCACTAAGGTCTCAGAAGAAATCCATGGAGTGGATGAGATCTCTGGGCAGTGAAGACCAAATACCCAGCCACGAACTCAGAGAGGAAAGAACTTTCCTCTGTGACCTGGACAAGTTACTAAAGTCTCATTTTTCTCACCATAAACTGGAGGTTATGATAAGGGCTCCCAGGTTCCTGGCAACCATCTAATGAGATGATATTTTATGCAGCTGTGTGTGTGAAATCTTGCATAGGGTTTACACACCCCACAACTCCTCTCCTTCCACCTGCATCCCACTGTCTTTGGACAAATGACACAAGGACTTGAGTGGGCATGTTTTGATCATGACATGCCAATTTTACTATTATTTTATTTTTAAAGGTTTATGTATTTATTTGAGAGAAAGAGAGAGAGCCCAAGTGGGAGGGACAAAGGGAGAGAATCCCAAGCAGACTCCCTTGCTGGGTGCAGAGCTGGACATGGGGCTTGATCCCAGATCCTGAGATCATGACCTGAGCAGAAACGCAAGAGTTGACAGCCAACTGACTGGCCACCCAGGAGCCCCCTGAGGTGTTGATTTTAAATGGGGCCCTAATTGATCGCAAAGTCTTAAGTCATTCATAAGTTAAAAGTGAGGAATACGCTGGTGCTCCATTTGTGTTTTGAACTTTCAGAATGTTTTACAAACATCTCAATACAGCTTTCTACTGCTTCAGAGGCCTCAGCTACCCCGTACTGTCTCTGAAGGCATGTGAAGGGAAGGGTTGTCAGAACTGGAAACAAAAAAGGTCTTGGAGGGTCATGGTGGGGGATATGAGATAAAGAATTTCTTCAGAATTTAGAATAGAGTCAGTTTCTTTAATTTCTATAACATTTCAGCTTAATCTGGTGGACTTAGACCCTGGATTTAGCCCCTGGCTCCAGGTCCTATTATTTTGCCTTGTTTATAATTCTTATTCTAACCTAAAAGTCTCCTGCCTTGAACACACCCAAGAAACCAATGAGCAACTGGCATGAAAGAAGCAACCGCATCCATGAAAACTGTGTATCTTCCACTTGGCTGGAATGCATCTTTTGCCATTTGAAAGAAATAACGAAGAATATTCTCTGTATGAGAGAATCAATCGTTCTAGGAGATCAAAACCAGCTGTAACAACCACTGGGATCTTGCTTCCATGAACAGCCCTCTGAATGATAATGAGACAGTTCAAGAAAGGATGGATGGTTAGAAGGTTGTGGTGACATAAATCTCATGGCCAAGGCATTTTTTTCCACAACTGGAATAAGACTATCCTTGAGGGGTTTTGTTGTTGTTGTTGTTGTTTTGTTTGTTTTACAGCTGGACACCAAAGAATATGCCATAACTTAGAGTTCCTACATGCAATTATATTCAGTCCAGGAGGTGGAAAGAAGTAAATAGTTGCAAGCAGGAGAGAAATATATATATTTTTTAATTCATAAAGAAACGGAGCTCAACTGGACTGCTAGAAAGATCCTTCCCTGTGATGGGTTGTGTATAATCAAATGGAGACACATTGAAATTTGTGGAATAGAGGGACTTCTCTGATCTAAAGCATTGCTCAGGGGACTAGGTGAGGCTGTCATGAATAGATGGGTTTGCACTCTGCATTGGACAGTAGAAGTTGCTTACCACACAAAGCCTGGATCATATGAAGAATAAATGAGATAATGCAGAATCAAAGCTGGATTAAGCTGTGATGGATGATAATTGAAGTTTAGTGCGGGGAAAAATTACCAGCCTGTATCTAAGTGTTCATATTTCTATAAATCTTGCTCTACATTGTGATATATCATCTATACATGTTAGTAATGAACAGACACATAATTTGTATTATTCCTTTCATACAGAGATAGGTCTTGTAGAGAGCAGTCAGAGATTTGCTTGTGTGCTCATTCAGGCTTATTTCTCCTGCTCAGTCTTACCTTGGAGCTTGGGAAATCTGAATAAAAATACCAGCAATCTATCTGCTGGCAGTTTTCCAACCTTTGCCTTGGGAAAATATAATATGTTTCCTCCAGATAGATCATATGAACCTAAAATCTATTAACCATCATAGGCAACTTGAGCATTAGGACAGTAGGTTAGAATAGCACTGCTCTGGTTTGTGGACCAGAGCTGATGAAAGTATTGAAAGCAACCATGTAGGGGCTTTTATAGTAACTTGATGTGACCATGATACCTAAATTCAGCACACGAGATGAGATGACGAGTATCACCTGCAATGATCTGAAAACTAAAAAACAAATAAAAAACAAAAAATAAATAAGCAAACAAAACAACTGGTCCCTCATCACAAGAGTATAAGAAGCACCCAGTTCAAGATATCAACACAAGTCAATTTGATCCACTTTGTCCTTTGATTCTAACACACGGATCTGACTGATGGGAGAGGTCACCTACCCACCTATGTTGGAGTCATTGGACTTCCACTGGGAAAATGCTATGAATTCTTGAAACAGTCCTTATCTCAAGCATGGGGAAAGGAGTGGTAATTTAAGAAGGCCAAGCTCTACATTTATAATTCCAATGTTTGTTGTTGTTGTTGTTGTTTAGATTTTGTTTATTTGAGAGAGAGAGAATAAGAGAGACAGCACAAGTGGGGGAGGGGCAAAGGGAGAGGGAGAAGCAGGCTCCCTGCTGAGCAGAGAGCACAACACGGGGTTCCATCCCCCGACCCCAGGAAGATGACCGGAACTGAAGGCAGATGCTCAACCCACTTAGACACCTGGGTGCTCCCCATTAGTTTTTAACTGATTACTATACACTGACTACTGTGGGTTCTAGGCCTACAATTATGAAAAAGAAGCTCTCTCTGAATAAAAGAATTTAAAGTCCAGTTGAAAAGACTAATAAACAGATGATTATAATAGAATCTGATTAAGTCAATAAAATTTGTTTTCTTTCCTTCTCTCCTGTCCCGTCTTCCAGAAATACTTATAGCTTGTTACTTTAAACACCATGTGTTATGCTGAAAATAAAGGGCATATAGGGCTGAATAAGGACATTGCCTTCCCTCTCACACAGGGATTTCATCTTTATCAGAAAAAAGCTCTAAACTAGGTAACCACAGAGTTTAATTACTTATATTAGTTGATCACTTTATTCAATGAGCAGTAATTATTGCAAGGTCACGAAAGCCATGATACATGTATTAGAAAGATCAGAACATGATTCAGCTTATGTTGAGGATGGGTGAGCCAAGTGGGGAAAATGTCTATGAGAGTGGGATTTTTGAACTGAGCTCCAAAGAGTGAATGGAAGTTATCTCTGTGAACAGGAGGACAAAGAATGTCCTAGGCAGAGAGAGCAGCATGTCTGAAGATCCTGGGACACAAAGGAAACCAATGTGGCTCAGTTGCTATGAAAGAGGGGCTTATCTTGCAAACTTAAGACTCTTACCGTTCATGTCTTCCTTTTACCTGCTAGTCTGGCTCTCACTTTATCCCTTTTTTTTTTTTCTTCCCCATATATCAAGAAGCTCGAGTAATTGGATTCATCCCTACTCTCTTAATCAGGAGAATGCCTTGCTTTAACAAATGAGAGCCCTTTCTTTTTCTGAGAACTCCCCTTCTCCAAGTCCATTGCTGGGACCATACTGATGAATTTGATTATCCCATTCTGGATTATTGGATTAAACTCACCCATTCAAAAAGTCAGCACTTCCTCTGCCCTATACTTCCTTTGCTTTGGCTAAACAACACTCCTGGTCAGTTGTCTTGAATACTAAACAATGCTGAGCCTCCTATCTCCTCTCTTAGCAAACCTTGTAAATAGAACACCTGGCTGTCTGAAAGAAGTCTTCCTCTCATTGCTGGAAATGCTGCCCATCTCCTCGGCATTTTCCCTGACTCAGGAGTTCTGGCTTTTCCTACCAACTTCAATCATCACTTCTCTGTTCAAATCTTGTCCTAATTTATAGCAGGTTCTTATAAAATATGGTATGGTGGAAAGAGAATATACTTTGGGTCCAGATCAACAAGAATTCAAATCTAATTCTGACACTTCCTGCTTGTGTGACCCTGGGAAAGCCAATCACAGTCTCTGAGTTTCAGGGTCCTGCTTGGATGTTACATACAACGAATGTATCATTGAACACTACATTAAAAACAAACAAACTAACTAATGATGTACTATATGTTGGCTAATTGAACATAATAATAATAATAATAATAATAATAATAATAATAAAATGTTAAAAAATAAAAAATACACATCTGAAAAAAAGAAGCTAATGAAATGCTTAGCCTCTAAGCTTGTTGTAAGCATTAACTGAAGCATTATACTTAAAGCATCTAATTCTCACTGAATGATTCTCTTTTTAGCAACCTACTTTTTGCTTTAAAGCCGATTTGATCGTGATAAAAAAACTAACTCGGACAGAAAAGACACTGCAGCCACACAACAGACAAATGACTAGAATCTCACATTGTTAATTACAGTCTCAGCCCTCCTCACTGAGGAATCTGACACAGACACTTGTTGTGTTTTTATTAATATTTCAGTTAGCCAACATACGATCACAGAAGCCAGTCTATCTCCATGAACAACTCTTTAACTTTTTTATTAGCTTATTAATGGGATTGGGGAGATGGATATCATTTAATGGGACATTTCTCCCTCCCTATAAAAAGCATGACATTCGTAAATTAAAGAGGTCATACATTTGCATCCGGCTGAGGGGGTCATCTGGCTGGCTCAGATTTGTAATTCTGAATTCCATACTGCTGTAGAGTCTGGAAGGTTAAAAGACGGAAAGGAAGATAAACCAAAGGCAGGGGAAGAGACAGAGTGGTGGGGACCTATGGAAGAGAATGCAGAAGCAAAGCGGTACCTAAGGAGATTAACTCAATGCTATGGATCATGTTAGCCTGGGTCCTGGAGAAGGAGGGCTAGAAGATCAGAGCACCAAGGTTCTTTGAATTGGACACTTCTAGTCTGACAGGCAGGATAGAAGTCTTCAAGTGAGCTGGCAAGTATGGAGTGCCTCCTGAGAGCTTGCCACTGTGTGAGGGTACCGAGCTTTAAAAGGCACAGTCATTGACCTAGAAGAACTGCTGATCTATTGTAGGAGAGAAACTGTCAATACAACATTATCAGAACATTGCACTAACTACCATAATGGAAATATTTTCTATGAGCATTGATGATGAAGATGTAAAGTCTTTCTGGGGAAACCAAGAATGGCATCACAGAGGAAGTGAACTTACGTCAGTTCACTAGAAGCAGCATGCTGAGATGGAGACTTATTTAGGGTGTACTCTTAGAGAATCTGGATAGTAAGGGAAGTAGGATAGGGCAGGGGAAGCACCATGCAAAGATGTGCTTTCAAATTGCACCATAGAGGTTGTCCTCCCTAAGGCAAGGGCTAGAGCTTTTATTTGCCCTCATAGGTCAACCATTTGCCCTGGGTAGGTTGTTGGGTGTACAGGGTCACATCATGGAAATCTCTAGAAGAGGTGGATCTTAAAAGCCAAAGGCAAGCTTGGGAATAATTAGCATCAGCCGCCACCTATCTGCACCTGTGCTGTGCTTGGAAACTGGGAGGGGCACTCATAGCATCTGCTAGAGGAACACTTGAGGAAGATCCTTTGCTTCTATGAGTTGGAAGATGTTCCAGCATCTCCTGTGGAGAAGCAAAAGCCTGAACAACAATCAAAAGAGAGTTGGCAGGATTAGTTTTCCTTAGAAGGCATCAGCAGTCAGGTGTGGGTGAATGGGGGTGGGGGCTAGGCAAAGGGGATGAGGGTGAAATTTTGTTGATTAACAACGTGGACTGGAGAGTGAAATCAATCTGGGTTTGAATTCTGAGTGTTTCTTATGGACTATGTGACCTTCACAATATATATTACTTTCCCTGGCCTCAGTGTCCTCATCTGTTGAATGGTTGTGGAATGGCTACCTTTCAGGATTGTTGTGAGAATGAAATGAGACAATGGAGGGAAACATTGAGCCCAACGCTGCAGCATATTAACTTTCAATAAATGGTAATCATACCAATTATTATAAAGCTGGAAGTACTGAGTTTTGAAAATCTTGAAATCTATTTCAAGGACTTTAGATTTTATCCAGAAGTGATGATGATGGTGTTGATGATGGTGTTAATAATAACAGCAACAATAAGAATTTCGAGGAGAGATTGTAAGCCAAAGTGCCTTTTAAAAAGTAGGAAATCTGCAGGTCCATGCTTGAGAAAGATACATTCATCAACTCTGTGGAGAATGGATTGGAGACAGGAAGGGAGGATGGGCAGACAACCAGTTATGGGGCTCTCTCAATACACTATATAAGAGAAAATGAGGGCTTTAGCTTGGTCAAAAACATGAGCCAGGAAGAGGCTGAGCCAGGACCAGAGCGACGCCAATGAAATCCCATAGCAACAGGGCTCAAGCTGCATGCTTGGGCTCTGTATCTGCTCAGATAAGCCACTCCTACTTCATGCAGTATAAAGGTAGTAGAGAGGGGCAGGCGCCTGGGTGGCTCAATTGGCTGAGCAGCAGACTCTTGATTTCAGCTCAGGTCATAATCTTGGGGTCTGGGTATCAGACTCCTCTCCAGGTTTTGTGCTCAGCATGGAGTCTGCTTGATTCTCTCCTCTTTTTCCACATCCCTCCCCCATTCATGTGCATGCTCTCTCTCGCTCTCTCTCTCAAGTAAATAAGGAAATCTTTAAAAAAAGCAATAGAGAGTAGCATCCTGCTCTGAGTAAGACCTTTTATTAATGGGAAACTGGCTTTGCTGATGCAGGTGGCCTTGGTAGGGATGATTTCAATGATGCTCCCAGGCCTTCTCTGTCACTTGTATTGAGTGTGTGTGTACTCTAATTCATTAATGAAAGGACAAAGGAGGACTCTGAACATACTTTACTCTCACCATTAGCTGGAAGAGTTTTGTGATGAAACTCATTGAGCATAATAAAATTGCTGCTTCTGCTGAAAGCCCATCTCTTTATGGATTGTCCTTGGTTACAATCTTTGATGAAAATTGGGAAACATGCTGTATTAAGTTGGTTTTTAAAAAGCCCTCTACTGTGACCCTGCTCTGGAAAAAATCAATAGTCATATTTCAAAAGATAAATACAAATAAAAAGTCCTGCTCAACTTTGCGGAATTTCCACCTGTCCTCAGAAGCAAGATGGTTGGAAGAAAGCTCATTACCTCTAGATTATACTGAGTTCAATTTAGTGATGGGCCACGTCCCTTCCAGCTATAACTTTCTAACTCTGTGACTTACTGAATTATATTTATAACAAGGGAAGTTAACAGTTCTAACATTTATTGAGTCATCACTCTGTGGCAGGCATTGTGTTAACCACTTTGTATTGCTATCTCATTTAGATTTCGTAGTAACTATAGGTACAACTATATTCCCATTTTACAGATAGGGATACTGAGGACTGATGAAGTCAAACAGAGAGGGAGGGAGGAGGACTGACATCAGGAGTCCAATATATCCAGTTCCAAGCTCTATGAACTCTGATTTCCACCCCTTGCCTCTTCCTTTCACACATCCCTAATGATGCTAATCTTGACATTCAGAACATATCTCGCACCTGGTCACTTAGCAGATATTGATTAAAAGCCTTGGATGTCTCGTAATCTCTCTGGTTGTCAAAGGCAGTCAATCACAGTGCTTACTCTTGCCATGGGCCTCGGAGACGTGATCCTTGGCATCCTGTGCTGTTCTGTGTTCATGTAAGGGGTGGGATTCATTACCTCAACCACAGTGACAGCCTAAATACTAAGACCTGCTTCCCACTTCTGTGCTTCCCTCACACCGTCCATCAACAACATGATGCACCAAAGACTCAAAAATAGATATTCTTCTGTCAAATCAAAAATTTTTGGAGTAATTTGACTGTAGCTTGGCAGATCTTGTTTCTTGTGCTTTCTGCACAGTTGATGGAAGTTATATAACCACACCGATTTATCCTAGAGGAATGCATAACCCATAGTCTTTCGAAGGTTAGCACCCTACATCACAGGATCTGTATATATGTAAACTTGTATTTAAGTAAGAAATTTAGATAAGATTCCTTGATAAGTATAGATGCCCTATACTTGATAAGTATAGATGTTGTAATTCCACCACTATGTAATGAGTGCCTCTTATGAGCTGAGCACATTACTAAGAGCTGCCATGCAGTGGTAAGTAAACACTACAGCATTAGCCTTACATGTCTTATCACTTAGCAGAGAAAGAATAAACAGATAATTACCCATATGTATTGTTTTAGAATTCTATATGGCATATTTGTATATTGATGCATGCATCTTGATAGATAAATATGAATCTATCTGCATATTATAATTGATTATATCATAATCTATATTATATTATATATTATATTATACATTGCAATCCATAATCTATTGATGCATATTATTAATAACATTAATAATAATAATAAATTAATACATATTTATTTACCTTAATCCTTGCTAGCTATTATTATTTAAAACTAGAGAAGCTGGGGCACCTGGGTGGCTCAATTGATTAAGTATCTGCCTTCAGCTCAAGTCATCATCCCAGTGTCCAGCGTCAGGGTCCCTGCTCAGCAGGGAGTCTGCTTCTCCCTCTCTCTCTGCTGTTTCCCCTGCTTGTGCTCACTCACTCTTTTTCTCCCAAATAAATAAATAAAATCTTAACAACAACAACAACAACAACAACTGGAGAAGCTGGATGGGGAGGAGAGGAGTGGGTGCCTATCAGTAGTTACTGTCTGATGATTTCCTGCTGGAGACCTCTTGGAGACAACCTCCAGATTCTTCATGTCATCTTCTCTGTCCAGGAGGAGGGCAAAGCCCCAACAAATGGGATTAGAGAAGTTGCTGTCTGTTCCATGTCACCATGGAGCTACCACTCACCTATGAACATAGAACTAGAGCTCCAAGTGGGTGGAAAACAAAAACAAAAACAAAAACGAAAACAAAACAAAACAAAAAACAAAAATCCCCTCTATTTCCAGAAAGCTAGAAATTTCCTTTTCCTTGAGCATCTTGCACTAGATTTTCAGACGTGAGCAGGTGACAAGATGCCAAGGGGAGTCCTGGAGGACAGTTAAACGGAGCCAGAACAATTCCCAGAGCTTGGTGTAAATGCTTTTACCTGGGTGATTGGCTTGCTAGATTTCTGAGACATGACTTGAGAACAGAGAGCCAGAGTTTACTAGTTGAGCCTAGAAACCACCAGCTGCTTGCTAGAACCAGAGAAGTGAATGAAGTTCACTCTAGTGCAAGTTTTAGTACTTGATACTCAGGCATCGGTTTCCTTTCCTGCTGTCCAAAGCTATCTAAGCTCTGAATGGCCATTTGGATTTCTCTTAGTGCAATTTGAACTTTATAGACAGTAGAGTTGTGTGTGTGTGTGTGTGTGTGTGTGTGTGTGTGTGTCTTAGCCCCCACCCCTACAGTGGGTCCTTAGAAATAAGTTCCTTTGCCCTGCCCATCTTTATATCCCAGTTGTTTGTGGTATAGGACTGGCTCCCAGGAGTCGTTCAGTAAGATGTCATGATTACTGTCGTTGAGATGATGAAAAAGTGATTTTAACCTACAGTGGCTCCACATTGCTTATATGAGATCAAGTTTAATAACCTCAGTTTGGCAGTCATGCTTTCTTGTGAATGGAGGAATGGGAGAATCACATCTTGAATATCCGGGTCTTTCTGCCTTTCCCACCCCAAATGAGCCTTCTCTAAGGAGCTTCCTCCCTCTCCAGAGACAACGAACTCAGCGCCTCCTCCACGCTGTTTTCTTCTTATATATGTCAGTTTGAAAATGCAGCCTCCGATCTCCCCTGCCCCCATCCAGCCGTCTCTCACATTTGGGGGGAAATGCCACACCCTGTGTTACATCCATCATGACTTTTCAGCTCACACCGATCATCTCTCTTCTGAACTTGACTACTAAACATCTGTCTCTAGCTCACATTACAGTGTTTGTTCCTATGGACCATTTTCTTCCCCTCTTAATACTTGAAACGATGTTTACCCATCTAGATCATAGGCTTCCTGAGGGCCAGTAATTATAGATTTATTAGAGATTCTTGTGTAAAAGAAGTGGTGGAGGGAGAGATGCAAAGAGAGAGAGAGAAAGAGAAACATTTTCTTGGAAGGGAAGATATCCTATTTCCTGGACCAAGTAGTTTTCTTGTTAATAGTATTCCAGTCTTGAAGCTCCCTGTTCAAGGATGGAGTACCTATTACAATCATCTGCATAAATAATATATGCTAAAATGCTTCTCTGTGCCACAAATATTGACCTTGTTTAATAATTGATGACGGACTCCAGTACTACCCTGGAACCATGCTGACACAGGTTTAATGCCCTTGCCATGGGATTATATTTATAGCTTTTGCTTTCTTAAGCCTGAAATTTATCTAACTTTCTTTATGGAAGGATATTTTTCCCCTGTGGCTCTACTATGGTACTGGAAACTGAATTCAGTGGGGTAAGTGTGGTGCAGATGAAAGGGAGGTGTTTCACTCTATCGTCTTAAAGAAAGCTAAGCTTCCTTCCTTTCAGTGATGCCCCGACATGTTCCTACTTGTATCATAATTTTTCAAGACCTCACTATTGCCAAAATAATAATAATAATAATACAAACAGCTGGAATTTAGTGAACACGTACTAAGTGCCAGGTTCCCTTCACAGCCCTTTATCATGTGGTCTCCTTTAATCCTCGGAAGAATTCCATGAGGGAAAAACTATGATGATGTTTATCCCACAGATAAGGAAAAATGGAATATGGGAGGTTAAGTGCTGTGTGAAATACACTTCTGGAGAGGCAGTGTTCTGATTTCCACATCCACAATGTGATTCAAAACCTTGGGCTCTAAATCACTATGATAAACTGACGTTCTGTTTGTACATCCATGTAGCGGAAAATGGCTGTTTTTTCTTTCTAATCACCCATTCTTATGGGAAGAGCTCTTTGCTTTCCCCTCACTCCTGAGCTTTCTGTCAACAGTTGGTTCATGGTGAATAATTTAATAATGGGCCTTTGACCCACATCCAGTGTGAGGATGGTAGCAAAAATGATCTCAATTTTCCACCGCCCCTGTTTCCACGCCCTTAGTAATGTGACTTGAAAGCTCTCACCATTAAGTTTCTCCCTTTAATACACAATGACTTTGTAGACTTAGTGTGGTCAATGGAACGCTGCAGAAGTGTTGTGTTAATCTAAAATCTTGACCTCAAGGTGTCCTGTGAATCTCCACCCTCTCTTAGAATCATGCCACTGCCATGAAAAAAGTCTGGGCTAAGTTGCTGAAGGAGAGAGCCATGTAGGAGAGCATGGTTGTTCTAGATAAATTTACTCTAGAATACTCAGCCTGCCATTGCCCAAATCTGCAGAAAGCCCATGCAAGATCAACAGAGTCAGCTATCTCACAGTTGACATCAGATGTACCAATGAGCCCATCTGACATTTACAGAACCACCAAGCCCACTCACAGACTCATCCACAAGAATGAATTATCATTATCATTTAAATAATGTCTTAGAGTGATTTATTATGAAGGAAGAGCTAACTAATATATCTGCCTCGCAGAGACTTCCTGAAATTTTTGCTGTAGTTATTTGAGAGTGATCTTCACTGATATTGCTGAGCTATCAGGATTTAAGCAGAAATAGCTGGTGGTCACTTCTCTCTGAAAAGAGATCATTTGCAAAAAAAAAAAAAAATGCCAGTCCTGAAGAAACAGATATGAAAGATTAACTAAACACATTTATGATAATATTCTTTGATCATTTAGATCCACTAATGTTTGAATGAGAATGTTTCTGTTAAACTTTTATTTATTTATTTAAGATGTTTAAAAAAAACTTAATTTTTTATTAACATATAATGTATTATTAGCCGCAGGGGCACAAGTCTGTGAATCGTCAGGTTCACACACTTCACAACACTCACCATAGCACATACCCTCCCCAATGTCCATAACTCAATATTAAAGTTTTTATTTTAATTCCAGTCAGTTAACCTGCAGTGCTTTATTAGTTTCAGGTATACAATATGGTGATTCAACATGAAGCCAGGATATCCTTGAATTTTCTTATAACATAGCTCATAAATTCTCTTTATTTTTATTTTTCCATTTTTGATTATAGTAGTTTGATGTGGCTGTCTTTAATCAAACAAGGGTTCTGATTAATATGATCACTGTAGACTTCACCATGGCTTTAACAAATATCATCAAATCCCCTACCTTTATCTGTCCTTCTGCTCATACAGGTCTTCATCTGAGTACCTATACTCATATCTCTATCCAGAACTTTATCATTTGATGCCCAAACTTTGCTTTAAAGTCTTATGAATAAAAGGTGAAGGAGTAAAAATGGAGTTAATTAGCAAGAGCCAGAATGGAAGTAACTGAGAATGGAATGGGAGGAATATCATACCTTGAAGCAGACACGAATCAAGGTCTAACTCATTAATTCATACACTGAACAGGTAGTCACTGAGTAACTCCATATATCCAGTACTGTGCTAGGTCCTGGGAATGTACAGGACAAGGCAGATAATCCTCTCGCTCCCAGGAAGTTGATTTTTTAGGGAAGAGATAGATACAAACGAAGAATGAAGAAGCAAATGGATAAGATAATTTCAGACAAGGATACATAGTTTATTGTCAACACAGTGAGGCGGCAGAAGGAAAGTGACTCATGTGGGTCTGGATGGGGTGGAGCCCTGGAGGACCCTCCCCCCCTTAAGAAGTGATATCGATCGATCAGAGACCAGGAGAATGAGAAGCAACTAGCTTAAAATCATCTGAGGGAGGGGCATTTCCGGCAGAGGTAAATCCAGTACAAAGGTTTGAGATGAGCACATGTTTTTGTGTCTTGAGGACCAGGGAAACAGTGGAGTAAAGCAAAGGGAGTGTGGGAGGGCTTGCCAGGAGCTGAGGCTGAGGAAGTGGCCAGAGTCTTTCAGCCATAGTTAATGGGAGTTTGGATTTTATTCAGAGTGTGATTGAAAGCTGTTGAGGGATTTTAATAGCAGAATGGCAGGATCAATTTTATAGGTTTAAGTTATAATTCTATATGAAGAGTGGATTGTAGGGTCAAGAGTGATCACAAAGAGAGATCTGTTCAAAGGTTTTGTGACAGTTCAAGCAAGAGCTGGTGTTGAAAACAGACTACAGAGGAAGCCAAACCTACAGATGAAATGAGAATTAGTATTAGTGCTGCCACATGGTAGAAGGAAGGGACCTGGAGTTTTCAGCACAGCCTGACTATACAGACATAGACACCCAGACACCGACACATAAGCACACATGCACAGACACACATGCACAGACACATGTACACAGACACATAAACACACACACACCCCACAGACACATGTGAAAAAAGACACACAAACACACACAGACATACAGACACACTCAGCCACACAGACATGGACACACACACACAACGAAATCTCATTGCTAAACATATTGAATTTAAAATCAAAGAAAATCACTCAAGTTTAAAAAATGAGCACATATTTTATTTTTTGAAAGATTTTATTTATTTATTTATTTGAGAGAGAGAGTGAGAGAGAAAAAGAAAGCACGAGCATGGGGGAGGGGTTCAGGAGAGGGAGAGGGAGATTCCCTGCTGAGCAGGGAGTCCGCGATGTGGGACTCCATCCTAGGACCCTGGGATCATGACCTGAGTTGAAGGCAGATGTTTAACCAACTGAGCCACCTAGGCACCCCTGAGAAGCTATTTTAAACTTGGTTTTGCATTTCTAGATGAAATAAATTTATGGTAAATATCTAGGATGTATTCAGATTCATATATACACATTTGTTTAGCTTTATAAAATTAGAATTGTTATGGTATATATCTAATTTTATCTGGCATCAAATTTTATTGACATCATTTTATTGATTTATTGATTTCATTTATTGATGTCATTTTATTGACATCAAATTTACCCATTCAGCAAATTTTACTGAATGCCTATTATCTGCCAACTAGTTTTCTAGGACCTGAGGTTGAAAGCAGGAGACAAAAGAAACAAAATTTATTGTGACCGTACTGGAGCATACATCCCAGTTTGGAGAGACAAAAATAAAGGTGGTAAGTAGAATATACAGATTTTAGGTGATGATAGGAGCTAAGGGAAAGTGCAAGAGTATTGGGAAGAGTTGACATTTTTAGAGATAGAAGCATGGTATATTTCCATTATCTTAAATAATTAACCAAATATTTTCATGGTTTCTCAATATCCATTATGCTAACTAAACTTTAAAAATCTTATTTTTAATAACAACACATGTTCATTGTATATAATACTCCTATTGAATTTGTACATTTTGATTGCTTTTAATTTTCTTTATTAAATAATTATATATTCTTCTCCATGGACACCTAGGTTTCTCATATTTCCATAAGAATGAACTTACTTAAGACTCTTGAAGCCTCTATCAAGCTACTTTTCACAGAGAAGTTCAAATCTGTATTCCAAGCTTCAATGTTTGAGAATGCCTTATTGCTGCACATTCACTTGAGCTGTTGCTTCATGAGACTAGATGCAAGAAAATATCGTCAACTCTAAAAGGCCTTACTACATATTTAGTTTTTAGCTAGGGAAGATTATAAGTTCCACTGCGCTCATTATCAGCATTTAAGTGAGAACCAGGAGAAAGAAGTGCTTGGTTAGATCATCAGAGAATGATTAAATCATTAGACTATATCCCAGATATCTACCTCCCAGTCCAAGACTCCTTGCACTCCTTGATTTAGTCATTCCCATCAAATAGGCAAACCTTAAAGTATTCAAGAAAATTTCCTATAAGAGCAGCAAAACTTCTTTTGGTATAACACCTCAAGGACTATGTACAATGGTGCTTCTTAACTTTTTCTATGACAATCTTATTTATATTGAATGATCCCAGCAGCTTTCCTGTGCTCAGCACCAAGGAGAGCTCCAGCAAGCCTGTGGCCCTTGATGCTCTTCAGAATTTGAAGCTTATTTCCTGAATAATTTAGTATTGTCTGTCTTTGTTTCTGTCTTTGGGGAAGAACATTCTAAGCCTTAAGAGAGATGATGTCTTAATATTAGTCCTGATCTCTTAGAATAGTCATAGATTTCACAGAGATGCCTAGCTGCTCATTTACATCAGGGTGGACCACGGAACTGGATTCTTGCTAATGGAATAGGAAGAGAAATGATATGTACCACCTCCCGGTCTGGGACATAAAAACCCCATGGACATTCCTCTAAGCTCTTCCAGAACTTCTGGGGTGTGGCACTCAGAAGAAACTTGGAAGTCACACATTGAACATGACAGAGCTGTTGCAGACTTGAGCCACTGCTAACCTGGATACTTCACCTGAGGAATGAGAAATAAAGAGACATCTTATTCGGCAAGCCACTGGATTCCTGAATTCTTTTTATGAGAGCACTTTACAGTAGTTTGCCCTACGCTTCCTTGACATGTTTCTTTTGTTTTTAATACAAAAGCTTTCTGCATTTGTTTGAAATCCTCCCAAATATTTGCTATTCACACTTGACTCTCTAGTTCTCAAATTTTCTCTCCTTCCTTAAACTTCATTTTCTTCTTGTACATTTATGTCAGCTGCTAACGCAGGCAAAATAGTAGATCACCTAATCTATACTCTTAGTTTCATCTCCTCTCACCTCTCCCACCAAGAGAACTTGATATAATGATGATCTACTGCACCCATCTCTTGCTCTATGTTGTGCCCATAACTTCTGCCTACCACAATGTTTTGTTTTTCAAGACCAAATCCATCCCCTTCCTTCTTCTTTTCCTTTTTTTTTCTCTTTCCACTGCTATCTTTACCTCCATCCTATCTTCATTCACCACCAAACTATGAGAAACGTCAATTCACGCCTCCCGCATTGACTTTCCTCACAGTCTCCTCCTTGTCCTTGAGATCTGGTGTGTTCCATACTTTCTGAGGCTGAATCACTTTGCAGTCACATTATCAGTGGCATTGTCTCAGCTCTACTCTTCTTGGCCTCTCTCTACATTTTGACCTTGTTCATCACTTTTTCCTAACTGGATCTTGCCTACTTTTATCTTTAAGTAACTGATACTCTCCAGTTTTTCCACGTGTTTTTGTTTATTCTTAACCGTTCTTCACTCTCTGGTTTTATGCTAAATACATATGTTTTCCAAGGGACAGACTTCAGCACCCCTGAGCTGTCCTCTCCTTCCAAGACTATTAATCATGGTTCTCTAGTTATATTGAAGTCATTTCTGGGCTTCAAATTTGCACAATTTCTATGACATTGCTCTTGTTATTTCTGCTTGCCTTCATTTCCCAAATATTTACTACAATCCTATCCCTTCTAGTTACCCATTAAATGTTATATTCTCTATGAATCTTTCTCTGAATATCCCAGATGAAAATCCTATCTCTGTCTGAAATCTTTTTATATCTTATGTATATCTCTACTGTGAAATATTTTAGAATGTAGTTATTTGAATAGAGCCAGGCACATTGTCGGCACTCATTGAGTATCTCCTTCTTGAAAGAAATAACAGTAGAACAAAAGAAAGATCTAAAGGTACTCTTTTCCTGGATAATATTGTGAAATTGCAACCACATGGCACATATACAACGTGTGACCAGCAGGATCCTGACTATAAATTACAATTTACCCTGTAAGGTCTCATGCATCAGGCTCTGGGTGTGTTCTGTACCACTTTCTCTCTCGCTCTCTCTCACTCCCTCTCTCTCCCTTTTTTTTTTTTTTGAGAATGATGAATCAGACTCATCATGGTATTCAATTAATTCCACACAGCTGACTCCTGAGGGAGTTTGTACCCAATGTCCTCTAACTGATGATCAATCATGCTCTTGCGGTTGGTACCCAAGGCGGCAGGCAGCAGGCCTTTGACAGGCTCCAGGTTGTCGAACAGAATGTGTCCCCATCCAAGCAGGAAAGGTTTCTGTGACCTTTGATGGCATTTGAGAGAAGTCATTTGCTCTGGCTTTTCTGAGGCCATATTGATCTCTGCCCAGGATTCAATTTTAGACAAACAGGCGACATAATTTATGTAAACTGGGCAGGTAATTAAACTCTCCTCCCAGACAAAAAGGTCAGAGCAGAATATTTAAAGTTTCATTTCTAAGTGGAAGCAGTTAGCTAAAAAAAAGAGAAAGAAATCTCACTGGGATTGTCTTGTTGCCAGCTGATACCCTGTAAATTATATGACCTAGATTATCTTCCTAAAAATAGGTCTGAATTCTCTTTGCTGAAGGAACTGTAAAGAGTGAGAATACTCATGAAGCACCAAGTTTGCATATTCAAAATGACTGTGGGGCAGGATACTTAATGCTCAACTGTGATGAAACAGTCAATAACTTTTTCAGAGTGATTTCCAAACAGTATCAGATTTAAATAAAAGTTAGGAATGCAGCATGAAGAATTTCCTTTCTTTTCCCCTGAAACATTTGAGAATCATTTGTTAAATGATGTCCCATCACCCACAAATAATTAAGTATTCATTTTCTATAAGCAAGATCATCTCCTGTATAATCAGAGCAACCATCAAAATCAGAAGGTAGCATTGATACATTACTACCTAGTTGTCAGACCCCACTTAAGGGTCTCCAAGTACCCTAATTATAACGAAAGGATGCAGTTGAGTGTTGTATTCAGACATTGTGTCTCTTTTGTTTCTTTAAGTCTACAACAATTCTTCAGTCTTCCTTTGACTATCATGACCTTGATATTCTTGTAAGAGTACAGACCAGTTATTTTGTAGAACATTCCTTGATCTGGGTTTGTCTGCTGTCTCTTCATTTTTCGGGTTTGCAATATGCACCTTTGGTAGGAATATCACTGAAGTGATACTCTTTCCTTCTCATTTTTTTTCTTGTTTGTCAGGACACACATAATTTGCACTAGTCCCATTACTGGTGATGTTTGACCACTTTATTAAGTGGATTCTGCTACACTTCTCCACCCTGAAATTAATTCCTTTTTACATTGTGATTAATGCATTTTTTGAAGGGCAGTACTATGGATGAAACTATGTAAGTATCTGCTCCTCAATCTTTCAATTTATTCAATGGATATATTTATATTAGTATAAACACTTAGATTCTTCTTTTATTCAATAGCTCATAATCCATTACTCTTCTTAATTTTGATGTTCTAATTGTCTGTGATTTGACTTGTGGGAGCTCTTTTAAGCTGGCTTATGTGTCCTCTCGATATGTCCCCATCCACTTCAAACATTTCTTTACATTCTAACCAATAGAGATGTTCCGGCTCATTTTGTACTTTCCCTGTCACAGCCCTGGAATCAGTCATTTCTCCAAGGAACTCTGACTCCTTTTAGTGGAAAAAGTATTTAGGAAGCAAGATTTGAGCCCTAAGTGTGATCTTTGCTGTTGGAATGATGCTGTTATTTGGTCTTCTGTGGACAGAGCTGGGGAGTATATGCATATACCCTAGATATGCATATGCATACGTTTACATCTTATGCACTGCTGTTTGTATCTGTTTGTATGCTAAAAACCATGGGATTATTTCCATATCTGCAATTCCAGTTCAACACTACAGGGTTTTTTGTGTGTTTTTCTCACATTTTATATATTGAACTCTATTTTTTAATAGTGAGAATCTTGACTCCATTTTCCTTAATGCATTTATTTATTTGATCATTCCTGTTGTCTGTAACTTATCCCCTGTGAGATTGCCCCCCCCCCACTTTTGCAAACACCATCTGTTCACCCTGCTTGGGTACTCATATCCTCCACTGGACCATGCCACTATCAATCCCTGATCCCTCATGGGTGCCCGGTTCTGACACACCTGTCTGCCACCATTGCTCCTCTGACTGCATAGATGTCCTCCTACCATTGCTTGGGCTTCGGTACCCCAGGCTGAGATGCTACTGTTGTCCTTCCACTGCAGAGATATCTTCTCCCTGCTGCTTGGGCTCTGATACTTGTATTGGGCCATCCTGGGTTCCCCATGTAGAAATTTCCCCACCTCTTTCAGGCTCTGATATTGTGTGGGGTAATACTCGGCATGAATTCTTCCTTACCCTCTTTGAGCTCTGATATCCCAAACCCAGTTGCCAATACGGTAATCTTCCTATGTGCATACTCCCCTTGCCCTGCTCAGGCCCAGTAATCCTAAAGATCGCACTCACAAACAAATGCCTTCCAGAACCCACTCTGATTCTGACACCCCATAGAAGGTCATCCTTTTATTAGAGTGTCATTCAACAGTTGAGTGACCCCAGCCCTCTGTGAGGCAGACACCCTCTTTACTCTACTAAGGCTCCAAATCTTGTATTGAACCATCTCTTCCTGCCCCTCCCATCCACAGATATCTTTCTTACTCAGCCACATGTTTTCACTAAATCATTTGGGAAGGGAAAAGAAAGAGACACTGTTTGAAATTTTTAGATAAATTATTTTTTAACTTTTAATTTGAAATGAATTTGACTTTTTTTTTCAGTTAAAAAATTCTGACATATTTGTCTGAACTTGGTCCTCAAGTAACTAAGATATTCTGGCACACATTTCTATTTTCCAAAATAATTATTTTGTTATCTCGTGGTCCAATAAAAGCATCTGGTTTCTATAATCTTCTTAGGTAAGTTTGAACTTCTGACATTATGATATTAAGATCTATAAAATCAGTGTTTTCAGCAGAAAACAGATGGCACATGGAAATTATGATAATTTAAGTATAGTCTAATAAAGAGACTATTTGTAAAGCTGTGGGCTAGGCATAAAATCCACAAGGGGTCATGTGGACCTTGGAGGTAATAACCACAGAGAGGCACTGTCCCTGGACCTTGTGTCTTTGAATACCTGCTCACAATCCTGTGGGCCTATCACTGTATCCAAGTCTCAGCATGGGTGGGCTGTGCTAGCTTCCTTCTTAGTGAGCCAGGGAGCATCTGGTCTCATCCATGTTAAATCTTTCCAAACTACTCCCTGTGATCAGAAGTCTTCTTTTCCTTAGAGAGCATGGTTTCCCTTGATTCTATTCCTTTTTCTCCCCTGCTCCATGATTTCCATAGTTAGCCCTCCAAGTTCCAGTTCCTTACATATTAAAAAATAAACAAGAGATTAAAAAAAATCATCTGGGAAATTCTTTCTTGAATTAGCTTTCCTTTCAAGGTGATCATGCCCCTTTAGCCATAAGCAAACAATACTCTATCCTGAAACTCAGAGCTTGAGAGTGATATCTTTCTTCTGAGCATCGTTAGGTAGAGAATGGCTATGAGGCAATCAGGTCATTAGGAATCAACATATGTTTGCTTCAAATTTCACATAAATTCTCCATTATATGCATAAGCTGTCAGGTTGATATTATTATCTCTGTTTTACAGGTGAGGAAACTGGGGCTCGAATAAGCTAAATAATTTGCCTGAAGACACATAGCCTGTGAGTGTCAGGTCTGGAATTCAAACCTAGCTTTGTCTGACTCAAATACATTATTTTTTCACTATAGCGTGTTGTTGACCTATCTTCCTCAAAATATATGACATAACATAAGAAACCATAATTTACTTATACAATAAATGCTTTTGTAATTGCTAACACAGATCACAAAATACTAGCTTATTGTAAAAAATTGAAATCGTTCTACATCTGTGCATACAAACTCATGACATTTTCTTGTCATAGAACTCTTTTGGCATCCTAAGTAATTTAAGCCATTTAAAACATGGAGTTAGTCGTTCAGGATGCTTAAACTGCCTTACAAGTTGCTGCTAGATCTGGAGTCAAGTTTCCAATAATTGGGAAGCCTATCCATCCATATTGCTAACTCAGCGGTCACTAGCCAGAAGAAGGCACAACAAGTGTTTAAGAATTGGTGGCCACCACCGAGGTGCACCACTGAGAGCTCTTCAAGCAAGAGGTGGTTTTAATTGTAAGGAGTAGAGTCCAATGATATCCTCCAGCTGCAACCCCCGTCGGACTGGTCACGGGATTTGAGTGAGATCCCACTCTTCTGGGGCATTAAGACCATGCCATTTTGCCCAATGGTGGCTGTTGTATGTGTGTGTGGGTGAGGGGTAGTGGTGATGGTGGTAGGAGGAAGGGTAAAACTGACAGGCAGTCTTTGCTCTGGAGCTCCCTAAGGAATTGTCTGAGACTTTGTCAGGTCTGCATTGCAACCCGAGTCCCTCCCTGCCTGCTCCTCCTTCCTCTTTTTATCTTTAAAATATGCTTGCTCCCTACCAACCACCCTATAAGCCTCTTGCACTTGTAACTCTGCCTGACAATCTCATTCCTCGCAGGCTCATTTGGCAAAAAACTACTAAGGAGAACTTTAAAAAAAAATTCCAGTCTTTAGATAACAATAAATATTGCTTCATTTATTGAACGTATGTTATGTTTCAGGAACTAAGTCCTAGGAATATAAAGATGGATAAGACATGGTTCCTGCCCTCAAGTATCCCACATTCTAACAAAGAAGATAGACACATACATAAAAAACAATTATTTATGTGAGAAGCATAGCAATGCAGGAAGGTTCAAATTACAGTGACATCATAAGGAATGGAGACTCAACTCTCCTTGGGATGAAAATTTCACCAAGAATTCAGGGACAAAACTTTTGAACTTCCATAATTTTGCTACATGTTGGTCCTTTTTACCTATACAATAAGGAGTTTCTTATTTCTTTCTTTTTTTAGACGCTAAAGTGCAAACTTGAAACTATTCACAAATGTGTAATAACTCATTCTTGTAAGTCCCTGGAAATGTCCATTTTTGATGCAGTCCCCAATATCCTTAAATGCAGATAATGTCATTATAGGATATGATTGGGACACAAATCTTTGAGGAAAATTTATTGATTTTGTCACCTGAGTTTAGTGCAAGTGACACACATGTTCTGTACCCTAGTTTTCTCGTTGAAGCGAACATAGCCAGTTGTTGAAGTGTCTACTTCACAGTATCCAGTTGTTGAAGTGTCTACTAAGTGCTCTGGTCATGAAGAAAAAGGACCCGCATGAAGAATATTAAATCATTGTCAATCAGATCGTGCTTTGAATCTATCTCCCCAATGACACACTCATTAGGAGAAGTCTAAAAATCATTAATTATGTTTATCCTGGAGAAATTATATATTGATTGATAGGAACACTTGTTTCCCCCAAAGAGAAAAAATATATGAAGATCTTAAAGATAGGTTTATTTATGACTGTCTTTCAATGAAGTAGAAACGTGGCATCTGTCTTGAGTGGCCAATCCACAGGAACAATAGGCGATTCCTAATAAAAAGATTTGGGAAAGTGTTTTCACTTAAAATAACATTTTACTTCGGAATAACTGCTAATTTACAGAAGAGTTGCAAAGAGGATACAGAGAGACCCGTACAGTCTCTTCCCTGGTTCCCTTGATACTAACTTTTTACATTAACACAGTATATCTTGTCAAATTGGTAAACTTCTATTAACTCAACTCCAGATTCTTCCAGGATCTATCTAATCCAGGGTACCCCAGTGTACATAGTTGCTGTATCTCTTTAGTCTCCTCTGGTCTGTGACAGTTTCTGAATCTTCCCTTGGCTTTCTTGACCATGACAATTTTAAGGACTACTGGCCAAGTATTTTGTAGAAAGTACTTCAATTTTTGTTTGGTTGGTCTTTTATCTCATTACTAGATTAGGATTATGGGTCTTGAGAAAGAATAACAGAGATATGAAATGCCTTTTCCATCACATCACTGAGAAATAACCACTATCATTTGGTTAAAGAGCTATTTCCCATATTTCTCAAGTGTTTCTTTCCCACTTCCTATTATCTGCTCTTCAGAACCGAGTCACTAAGTACAGTCCACATTGGCGGGTAAGAATTAAGCTTCATTTCCTGGGGTGGAGGGAGGTATCTACTTAGAATTTCACTTTAAAAATCTTTCCCATATT
Organism: Meles meles; assembly: GCF_922984935.1. Classification (NCBI taxonomy): domain Eukaryota; kingdom Metazoa; phylum Chordata; class Mammalia; order Carnivora; family Mustelidae; genus Meles; species Meles meles. Next base: position 12,926,484 of record NC_060066.1, on the reverse strand, counting down.
TATTGTTTCAGAGCCACAAAGGGAGAAAGAGATCAAAATAGGCCCCTGGCAGTGATATATGTCCCCCAAAGGTCCACCATTGACAGAGGCTGTCCCTGCATGGACCTGACCATGGGACCTATCCAGTGAGCCTGGAGGCAGGATAGGAGTGGTAGGCACAGTCACACTGGGTCCATGCCCCCTCCTGCCCTGAGGTATCCAAGTCCTCTAAGAATGTGTGAATGGGCCACCCGAGACCAGCAGGCCATCTTCCTGGGAGTGAGGGGCTCCCTGCTTGCACTCCTGATATGGAATGGGGAAGGGCATTTGAGTCAGATCCCTATGAACCTGTGCTGGAAGGATACAAGGAGGCTCCATGGGCTGCAGGTGTTTTAGGTGTGTCTCAGGCACGGAATTCCCAACCCTGGCCCTGAGAGCAAGGCTAAGGAGTTCCTTGGGATCTGGATTTGGGAGAAAAGGACAATATGTTTTGGAGCAGGGTGGACCTTGGTATTGCTATGAGTCCCCAGACTCACAGAGGGAGGGGGACATCCATTCCCATAAGTCCTGGCAACCACCCCAGGTTGCCTGGATACTAAGGGTCTGCAGCTGGTGCATGGGCTGTTCACTTCTGCTCCAGCCCTGCCAGGCCCTCTTGCCCACCAAGCCATCTTGCTAGGGCAGCCCGTCATCCCACACACAGTACCATTACTGAGGACATTTTGATGGCAGTTGACATCAAACTCCATATGGCCGTGTTGTCCTTATGAGACTTGGAGCCTGTCTGGTAATCTAAAAAAAAAAAAAAGACAGGGTATCAAATTAGAACAACAGTATGAACCCAGACAGAAATTTGAAAGATTTGATCATAATAAAAGCAGAGTAAAGACTTCCATTCATTGGAATGAGGGGGAGGTCTATGACATTCCCTAGGTTCTGTACCATGTGTCCTGTGTATATTTTCTCTAATTTTAAAGATTTTTATTTATTTATTTGACAGACAGAGATCACAAGTAGGCAGGGAGGCAGGCTCCTCGCTGACCAGAGAGCCCAATGCAGGGCTTGATTCCATGACCCTGGGATCATGACCTGCGCCGAAGGCAGAGACTTTAACCCACTGAGCCACCTGGGTGCTCCTTCTTTAATTTTAATCACTCCCTGAATGTTTCTAATTATCTGAGGATGTGAAGACTCCTTTTGAGCCAAGTTCTTTTTTTTTTTTAAGATTTTATTCATCCACTTGACAGAGATCACAAGCAGGCAGAGAAGCAGGCAGAGAGGCAGGCAGAGAGAGAGGAAGGGAAGCACCATGCGGGGCTCGATCCCAGGACCCTGGGATCATGACCTGAGTCAAAGGCAGAGGCTTTAACCCCCTGAGCCACCCAGACGCCCCTTGAGCCAAGTTCTTATACTCCTGAGCAAAGGTCAAACCTGGGACTATCAGGCTCAATCCATCAGGCCATCTTGATGTATCAGAAGAAGTAAGAAGAGTTAGTATGATAGCAGTGTGTCAGGAGTCTAGAGAGCCCACCCAATTGATCAAGTTGGAGGGAGAAGGCTGTGTTGAAAGGCAGAGTAAAAAAAGGGTTGAGTTCAAGTGCCAATTTAGGCAAGAATGACATATCTAGAAGGAAAGTTAAGGCAAGCCAAACCTGCTTATTTCCCATGCAGCCAGATCCCTGCCTGCTCCCTGTCCCCATCTATCTCTGTTTACCTGTCTATCACAGCACTTATTAGATACTGCTATTTCAAAAAACCATGCCTGTTTCTCTAACATACGCCCACGTGTGCTGCTGCAGCAGGTGCCCTGCCTTGTAGCCCCGTAGGTCACTGCAGCATAGCATGAGGTCAGTGCTTCCTAGCTGCTCCAGCAACGTTTACTGAACAAACGTATGAATAATTACGTATGCAAGTCCCTGATATATCAATGTCTAATTATGTGCACTAGTCACATTATATTATTTCTTTACCTTTGACATCAAGTATTATTCACAATGAACTGACATGAAGGTCATGCCAGATAGAACAATCAGCCTTCGCTGTAGCAGCTGTAGATAGAGTTAGTCTGCAGTCCACAGTGGCACTGCAGGGTCGCCAGTACAAGGGAGGTCTCAGCTGGCCTAGAAGATGGAAGTTCATCAGAATGGGTTTGCTCCTTGGAGAGTTAAGAGTAGCTGTGTCATGTTGGTGTTAATCACATGAGTAGCACTGTGGTTCTGGCTTCCAAAACCCATTCCCTCTTCACTAACCACCCCAATGGCCCTCTTCCTGTTCATTTAACCTTCTTACCAGAAAATAAGCTTCAGAAAATAAGCTTCAAATATATGGTTAGAACATTACTTTGCGTGTTCGGATTTAAATCTATTTAGATTCATCATCTGTAAAGTTTTTATTAGCATTGGCATAATTATTGGGTATTATTCCATTCCCAGCACTAGTATGATTAAATGGTTTGTTGCATTTGATTTATTTTTGCTTACTTTATCTTAAACATATTTGTGAGCTTTTTAAAAAAATTTGGTCTGAAGTTGTAATCATAGAAACAGTAATGATAATCCAATGTATGTATAGAAGATACTAAATTTTACAAGGAACTATCACATATATTAGCTCTTGGGGATAGGGGCCGTTGTAGTACAAAGCCGTGTGCACTAAGAGATTTGAATGAGATCATTAACAAGTCCCTTGGTCTGTTTAAGGATGGGTAATTATACTTTTTTATATAAATATACTTTAATGATAGTGATTATGAGGCTTTTTAAAACATTCTCCATATGATAGGTGATGTGAAAAATGTATCCCTAATGAAACCAATTCCTGAAAATAATTTCTTCCTATGGCGGTACAGTGTGCGCTCTACCTGTCTGGTCGTCCCTGGAAGGTGGAGGCTGCAGGGCACTGCTGTTCTGGCAGGCTGTGGACTGGGAGTTCCTGGCAGCTGCCATGGCAGCATGCTTCTTAACCTTGGAGATGAAGACTAAAACCAAGTGGCCACTGTTAAGGGTATTGAAGGGAAATGCCTTATAGTTTATAAGACAAGCCCTTCACGCGTTAGTGGCCAGATTAACTGGAGTTATTAGAATAATGTTTGCTATGCAAATAAGTCAATGGGAGGAGTTGAGGGAAGCAGAGACCAAGCCAAGAGGCATGTGTAGGTGGGCAGAGACTGGGAGCGACTTCAGGGTGAGGAAGCAAATGACCAGAGGCGTGGTTAATCCAGTCCTGGGAGCCTCTGCTTTAGACTCTCCAGAATTAATTGATTAATTAATTAGTAATTAATTAATTAATTCTATTTTTTCAGTGTTCCAAGATTCATCGTTTATGCACCATACCCAGAAATATTCAAAACTGTCATCCTCAGCCTGGCTTCACAGTAGAGACAATTAGGTTGGTTTTGCAAATGTACAGATGCCTGAGCTCCACCTCCTACACTCTGGTCCAGGTGGCCTAGGATTGATCCTGGCGTGGATCGTTTAGAAAGTCCCACGGGATCAAAAAGAAATAACGTTTAACACACAGCACTTGGCAATTTTGTCTGTTCTTTCATAAGCACACAGATATCTTGGGTGGCTTCTTGGGGAAAGTGGGTAATGAATCATCAATATACTTTGCTGAATTTTTGATGCACTGGGAGGTAGGTAAAATGGTAGTGAAGAACTCTTGTTTTGGTCCATTTAGTACTAATGACTTCTGGTGTGATGAGTTCTTCATGTGTGAGCTCCTCAGGGACAGGGACTGTTTCAGGCTGAATCAGAGTAAGGAACAGATGGCACCCTCAAATTGGGTACTTCGAGGAAAGTTTAAATACATATTTACAAACATATTAGCAGGCTGCGCAGAAACCTCAAGAATAATCACCACCTTGGGAGGTTTTAGCACTCCTGGGCTGAAGGGGGAAGGGAAGGAATTGTTACTGGAAACCAGCCAAGAAAGTGCTATGACCCTCGGTGGAAGGAGGCACTTAGCCCTTATCCATCCTGAGGAGACAGAGCCAAGGGAATGCAGTCTCTGACCACAGTCTCCTCCCTCTCTCTAATCTCCTGCTGATGCTCCCCTCTGGTCAAACCCAACCAGAATCCAGGAAGCAAGAAAAGCCATTAATACAGTCCATGTAGTTCTACCTTGTGGGACACAGATCAAAGAGTATGTAGGGAGTGGGGAGAGTGAAACCAGAAGACTAGTGGAAAATAGCCACACACATAGACCAAGGGCTTTTCATCTATGTGATCCCTTCCCCTTAGATACCTACAATAGCTCAAATGTAGGATATTCTCAGGAAACACTGTGTGAATTATTGCAATCAATGACAAATGAAGATACGAGAGAAGGAGAACTAACATTTCTTGGATACCTTCCATGTGTCAGGTGTCCTGTTTAGTTTTATTGACTCTCACAAGAACTTGGTGGAATGAGTTTTTATTATTGGCACTGTACTGTTGAGAAAATAGCAAGGCAGAGATGTTAAGTTAATGTAAGTCCACATGACCAGTCAGGGATGGAGCAGGAATTCCATCCTGAACCTGGCTGACTTTAGATCTAAGCTCTTTCCCACACCATACAGCCCTTTAACTCTGAACAGAAGTATAGGTCATAACCACAGGAAGTCTTGAGCTATCCCTCTGTGATGAGGCAGATATAGAGACCTATTTATTCAGTTCACTTGCTTAGGTTCCAGGGCTCTGGAAGTTTAGAGATTGTTCCTGTCCTCACAGAGCTAGGATTCTCATATATATGTCAATCATCTGTGCCCAGGTTATTGCACAGGTGGGCCACGCTTTAAATAGAAGCCATAATTCATCATTAATTCATCATATTTTTCCATTTATTCATCTCCTCAGTAGTGATTGGCATTGTTCTAGGCCTGGGCAGTGCAACTGTGCATAATCTAAAATCCCTGATTACATTGAATTCACACGTTTGTGGGAGCAAATAAACAATTAAATAAACAAAAATAGAGGGTACTGGTAAGTTTTATGCAGAAGGTTTAAATAGATGATGTGATTAAAAGTGATGATGGGTCTCTAAATCAGTTTGGTTAGAAACTTGGAAAAGCTCTTTTGTGGGATTTGTACTTAAGTTGAAATGTTCATGGTCTGAAGGAATCAGTTCTGAAGAAAATCAAGGGCAACAGTACTTCCCACAGAGAGAACAGCTAGTGGAGAATCTCGAAGGCAGGAATTCTAGGGGAAAAAAGAAGGTTGAAGAAGCTGAAGCCCGGTGAACTTAAAGAAGAGTTATGAGATATGAAATTGGAAAAGTGTGCAGGGACTAGATCACACAGCAGTGAGTAACCCATCCAAGGACAACGGAAGCCACTGTAACATGTGGAACAGAGGAGTGGGGTGACTTGATACACAGCTGAAAAGCATTAAGCTACCTGCTGTCTCAACACCAAACTACAGAGGGAGAGTGTGGGATGAGAAAGATCCACAAAGGACGATTGCAATGATAAAGCAGGAAGACTGGAAGGCTGGTCTAGGGTGAATGTAGTGGAAGTGGAGAGAAGAGGGTAGACTCAGGCTGTGATCCGCAGGTACATGAGGTCAAGCAGACTTGCTGATTCATTAGATGCAAGATGCAGGAAAGAGTCATTAAGGTTGAGCTCATTGCAATGTGAAGGATGAGGGAAGGAGCGGACTGGGAGGCATGAATGAGGAGGGAAATCTGGAATTTTGGTCTTGCCACTTAATTTTGAAATGCCAGTTAGAAGCTTGAAGGGAGGTGCCACATTGGTAGTTGGATTCGGACATATAGAAGGTCAGGGCTGGGGACGCACTTTAGGGCTTGCTGGCATAGAGACCCTATGGGAGCCAGAGGGCTGGAGGAGAACACCTGAGAAGAAGGTACAAAGAGAGAAGAGGCAGAGTTGTGGAAAGAACCCTGTGGCGATTCCAAAATTCTGAAGGCAAGCAGAAAATAAACCAGCAGAAAGTGACAAGGAGTGGCTTTTCCTTAAAAGATTTTATTTATTTATTTGTCAGAGGGTGAGAGAGGGAGAGAGAGAGAGAGACAGAGAATGCACAAAGAGGGGAAGCAGCACACAGGGTCTGCATTCTGAGCAAGGAGACTGACCTGGGATTATGACCTGGGATCATGGCCTGAGCCAGGACCTGGGATCATGACCTGAGCTGAAGGTGGACGTTTATCCTGCTGAGCTACCCAGGCATCCAAGAAGTGGCATTTATAATGTTTTAAGATCCTGACATTTCAGGATAGATCAGATTTTTTAACTGTAAAAAGAACCATTGAAATCAAATTCACAGACATGGAGACACCTTTCTCTGCCCAGCACTGCATTGTGAGCTGTACGGCGTTTTAACCCCTTTTATCCATTTTCATATCAGCAGTTTATACTTCTAAGTACATGATAGTTCACAAAACATTCTAGAAGATATCAGTTTCTTTTAACAGTCTCCAGTGTATGTGAGTTAGGGGCCATTATCCTTTATTTCACATCTGAGAGAGGTTGCATGACCCTCTTTGCATGACTCTCTCACTTCTCAGTCAAGTTAGGAAGGGTAGCAGGAATTTGGACAGAGCATGGGATGCCAGGTTCCTTCTGCCCCACTGTCTTCACCACCACTGCAAATTCTTTGATTCTCCCTTTGAATGAGCTTTATGGATGGTATATGGATTAACTGCATTGTAGGGGGTACTGCTTTCCAGCTCTCTCCATCACAGAAAAGTGCACATGTGGGACCTACCTTCATAAGGCTCAGTTAGCTATGCTGCATTCTGTGCAGGCTACCATATTGATGGGTCACAGAAGACAGTGAACATTAGCTGTGAGGCACAGGGGCTTTGTTTCAAATTCTGGTCCAACCTTCATGAGATGTATGATATCACAGCAGTCATTTAACTTCTTAGAGCCTCCTTGTCCTCATGGATAAAAAGATAATGTCAATCTGTAATGGATATTTGTTGATATTACTCCCTTGCATCCACCACTGCCCCCCCCCCCACCCCGGCTCTATTCCACTCTTATGGCCACAAATCATGATTTTGTTTTGATGGCCCCAGCCCATTCTATCCTCAGTTCTGGTACTCTGGATGAAACATCTCTACTCCTCTCCCCCAGAGGGCAACAGATGACCTGAATGAAGGCTAAATTTTAAGCAGTAAAACCAGGCTTTCCATCCCTCTGGCTTAACACTGGTCAAGTGACTAAAGTCAGGCCAATTGGAATCAAAGAAATTTAATGCTGGTGCATCTTTTCTGAGCTAATGGGAGAATAAATTCTCTTCCCTACTGTATTGGGTGCTATATTTGAGAGTTTGAGTTAAGGAGAGTCACCACAGGAAACTGGAAAATAGAACCTATCTAGAAGATGCAAGTTGAGAAAAGGGTTTGGGGATTGTCCTTTGAGCCCTTGGTTGGGACATATTTGAGGACCTTGGATTCTGCCCTAGACTTTCATGCAAGTTAACAAATCCTCTTTCTTATTTGAACTGAGTTGTCTGAGTTGGGTTTTCTGGCACTTGCAAGTAAAAGAGCTTAAATTGATAAAATTATCTCAGAGTTGTATCAAGGATAAAATTAGTCATTGTGAGAAACACTAATCCAGAGGACACTCTTGAAAAATAAAGCAATTATTGCGATTTCATCTTCAGTTTCCTTTCAATGCTAACTATTTCCATGATAACAATTGTAGTGGTCTCAAAAATGGAAAGCTATAAAAATATCAAAGAGCCAGGTGCCTCATGTTTGTAGGTATTTTTAAAAGTTAAAGCATTGAGCCAAAATTCCAGTTACCCTGCTGCAGAGTGAATGCCCATCATCAAACGTAAACACACAGAGAACACACACACAGAGGAATGTACAAGACTCTACAAACGCTCATCCTCCTATCCAATGAGTATATAAGTCTTCCTGAGATGAGAAAGGAAAGAACACAATGTGGCATGCTGTATCAGATTCATTCAGTGGAGTGTCCAAAGTAGATTCTGTTAATTCCAGGAGTAATTTTTAATATTTGTAATGTAATATATTACTTGATAAGATTGTGAAACCTTCTGACAGCTTATTAGCTGGTGCCATTAAAACCAAATGTCAACTTTATCAACTGCTGTCAGGGAAATTAGCAATGAAACAGTCTCCAAGGAATGGAGGTTCAATTTGTGTTGGCTAATGGTATGAATAATCACTTGGATTTATATAGCACCTTTTCTCTGAAGGGTTTAAGAGTTTACATACATCTATCCTCATCAAACCCCTGAATAGAAAGAAGGGACCAAATTTATTGCCCCTACGTGGTTTGTGGTCACTTTACAGCTTTGAGTTCGTGAAGCTAGTTCTCACAATAAGGTAGACATCTCCCAGTTGCTTTGCTTGCAGTTAGGATACAATGTCATTAGGTGCAGAGAGATGCCCACATAAGAGAATGATAGTGGGAAAAAGAGAACAGAGTGCTTTTCCACTTTATTATACCTAAAACTTACACTGTAACTGTTGTTAGGAATAGTTAATCGCAAAGAGGAAAGAAATAAAAAAAATAGAAATAAGCATGCCATTAGAATACGTTTTGGAGACCTGGGAAGCAGAGCCAGAGACTAGTACAGCTGGAAAAGATCTTAGAGAAAATGGAGTTCAGTGCTCTAGTTGAAGAATGTTTGAATTTGGTGTCTCTTTTGGCATTTTCTCCCAGGTATTTAGTCATCCTCCTGGTTAGGGTATTCCAGTTTCCCATTGGGGGTCATGTTTTCCCACTCTCTGTCCATACAATTTGTTGGTGGGGGATGAAACTAATCCTGATTCTCGGAGTGGGACAAGACCCAGAGTGGTTGATGGGAGAACTGCACCCTCTGTCTACCCCTGCTTTAGACATAAGAATGTAATCCCAACAGGACAGTGAGACGAATACATGCAACTTTTCTTGAAACCTTCAGGAATGGATTTTTTTTTTCATGAAAGTTGCTAATGTGGTAAAATATAAACCAAAACTATCTCACCTCCACACTAGAAGAACCTGCCTGGGAATGAAGAAATATGGGTGAAGGAAGAGGTATAAAGGAGAAAAGAAAAAGTATAATTTTTAGTAACCCCGTTTTCACTTCTGGATCCAGCTCTGTGTGGGCCCTTATGCTTTTCATATGAGCCAAATTAATGGTCTTTGAATATTTGCTAATCAAAGAGAACTTCTACAGGTGGTGCTTACTAAACCTTCAGTGTCAACCTAAAGTTGCTCTTCTCCAAGGGAGACACGTAGATGGGATGGGCTAAGGTTGACTATTGTAACAAACAATCTTGAAATCTCAGTGCTTTAGGGATGTCTGGATGGTTGTCAGTTAAGCTTCTACCTTCAGCTCAGGCCATGATCCCAGGGTCCTGGTATTGAGTCCCACACTGGACTCCTTGCTCAGCAGGGAGCCTGCTTCTCCCTCTGTCTGCAGCTCCTCCTGCTTGTGTTCTCTCTATCTTTCTCTGACAAATAAATTAAATCATTGTTTTAAAAAAAGAAATCTCAGTGGTTTTTTTAAAAGATTTTATTTATTTATTTGATAGACAGAGATTACAAGTAGGCAGAGAGTCAGGCAGAGAGAGCAGAGGAAGCAGGCTCCCCGCTGAGCAGAGAGCCCGATGTGGGGCTCGATCCCAGGACCCTGGGATTATGACCTGAGCCAAAGGCAGAGGCTTTAACCTACTGAGCCACCCAGGCACCCGAAATCTCAGTGTTTTAAAACTACAAGTTTATTTTTCTTTTTCTTTAGCTTGCATATAAATCTATAGTGGGCTGGCTAGAGGCTCTGTTTGTGTATTCTTACTCAGAGTTATAGGCTGATGGAGGAGACTTCATCCAAAGTACTTGTGATTCCTAAAGCAAATGAAGAGATAGATAGAGACAGAGAAAGACAGACAGACATACACACATACGCACAGAAAGAGAGAAGGAGAGATAGGCAGATGCCACATAGACTTAAAGCTACCTCTTGAAAGTTGAATTAATTGCTTACAACAAATAACATATTGAATCATATTGAATGGGTATTCATGCTTAAAACCCTAGAATTTCAGAAGTCTGTACAATTTTAAATTTATACGGTCATTAAACAGTCCCTGGACACAAAATATACCTAAGGAGTGTTGTTGACCAGTTATTTTTAGCTGTTAAAATCACTAATAAGACTCTCTAGCTACTGAGTTAACCATTTTACCAGCTGTCTTTTACATTCTTCCTATCTCACCACTCAATTTCTTCTCATGGACTAATGAAATAAAAAGAAGTCTCTGGGCTCCCACACCTCAGTGAAAATAAGAAGTAAGGAAGTTCTACAGCAGCCTTTCATATTGGCCTCAGCATGAAATCCTTAAATCAGAAAGTCATAGTTTTCCTTTCTTCAACAAGAGACTGTCTCAACTTCCCTCAGGTATTTGCCTAAAGCATGATGCAGTGCTGATGTCTGCTCACACACCAAGAAGCAATTTCCTTCCAATTTCATATCCTGGATTCTATGTTGGACGGGAAAAATTTCTTTTGTACTTACAAATCCCAAGCTAATTATGGCATAAGTTAAAAAGCATTTAAACACTGGATCAGATGGAAAATAAGTATCATATGTAGAATTCGTAAATAATCTTTAGGCAACATTTGGCTATTTCCTGAAGAGGGAGGAGACAGAGACAAAGAATTAGTGAGACACAATTTTTCATCGAATTGACTGTGCTTTGTGCAGTTTGCATTTGGAAACTAGCCAGTAATTATTATGATCTACAAATAAAAACTTACTTGAAGATGGAAACTAAAGGAAGGGAATATGAACCCATTTTTATTCCAAGTCAATTTTGGCAGAAACTAGCTAGATGCTCACTTTTCCCGCTTTCATTTCTGCAAACAAAGAAAGATTATATTCCTATCCTCTCTTGCAATTCAATTGGGGCCACATGGCTGCTTTTTGAACAATGGAATGTGAACAGAAGTAGTGTATACGATTTGGGGGCTTGCCCATAAAATTTCCCAATTAACCACACATCCTGCCCCCAACACTACGGGTAGTGGTTGATGTCACATTTTCAAAATGGTGGCATTGTGTGTTGCAAGGAGCTGGGAGCACTAAATCATTGTTCAGAGGAAAGCTACCCTGGAAAACCACAGATCTCGGAAAGAAATAAGCCTATGTGCTAAGCCACTGAGTGTGTGTGTGTGTGTGTGTGTGTGTGTGTGTGTTGCTTTGTTTGTTTATTTAATTTTATTTTTTCAGTGTTCCAAGATTCATTGTTTATGCACCACACCCAGTGCTCGATGCAATTTTTTTTTTAAGATTTTATTTATTTATTTGACAGAGATCACAAGTAGGCAGAGAGGCAGGCAGAGAGAGAGAGGAGGAAGCAGGCTCCCCACCGAGCAGAGAGCCTGATGCAGGGCTCAATCCCAGGACCCTGAGATCATGACCTGAGCCAAAGGCAGAGGTTTAACCCACTGAGCCACCCAGGCGCCCCTCGATGCAATTTGTTATAGCTAGTGTGGTCTTCTCCTTTAAATGCATCAAAATGTATAGAAAAAATCTCAACCATTTTAAAGCAATTGCTACCTCGGATTGCAATGACAGAGGAGTACCAAAAAGCGCATTTAAATCTGACTAAGTCGTCAGAAAAGTCTTCCTCGATTCGGTGATAGTTGAGCATTTTTATAGAAAGAGAAGCCAAATAGAAAGGGCATGCCATACAGAGGGGACAGACATTGGGAGAACATGCAAGCATGAGCTAGCCCAAGGGAATGTGGGGAATTGCTAGATGACCCATGTGAATAGAGACATGATTATCTTTTTTCCCATATAGGGATGTAATGATGCTGGTAAGGAAATGGTTATCATTCCTTTTTTACAAATGAGGAAACAGAAATAGATAATCATTAAAACAACAACAACAACAACAAAAGCAAAACCAGTGGGGTTATATGTGATGAAGCCAGGATCTGAACTCATGCCTAGGAAATCTGAAATGAAATTGGTGTTTGGAACATCATTTAGAGGAAGACTCCTGGGGCACCTAGGTGGCTTAGTGGTTAAAGCCTTTGCCTTCTGCTCGGGTCATGATCCCAGGGTCCTGGGATTGAGTCCTGTATCAGGCTCTGTGCTTGGCGGGGAGCCTGCTTCCTCCTCTCTCTCTACCTGCCTCTCTGCTTACTTGTGATCTTTGTCTGTCAAATAAATAAATAAAATATTAAAAAAAAGAGGAAGACTCCTAGAGTCTTTACCACTGATCCACAGTGTTTTCTATTAATCCCTATTACAGAGATAGCCAGTTCTTTATTTTCACCGTTCTCTTGAAATTACAGTCTAGGAATAGTAAGCTTCTATTTTACCTCCAGAGTAGAGTACATAATAGTTTCTTTTTACTTCTATAAAAAATTACTACAATTTAGTGGCTTAAAACAACACAAATTTATTATTGTACAGTTATGGAGGTCATGAATTCAACCCAAGTCTTTCTGGACTAAAATCAAAGTACCAAGTAAGTAATGCTGGTTCTTTCCTTGAAGCTCTAGTGAAGAATCTGTTTCCTTGCCTTTCCAGCAATCCATGTCCTTTGATTCATTGTTCCCTTCATCCCTGTTCAAAGCCAGCAACGTTGTATCTCCTTGACCAATCCTGTGTAATCACATCTCTGACAACAGCTGGGAAAGGTTCTCTACTTCTCGGTCCATGTGACCAGACTGAGTTTACGCAGATAATCTAAGATAACCTCTTTATCTCAGGGTTCTGGGAATTAGGCATCTTTGGGGGCAGTAGACATTATTCTGTCTACCATAGGGTTCAAAGTCAGTGTTTCCAATGAATTTGTGTATATAATCAAATTACTGTGAGAAGTCCTAATGAACAAGAGCACTTTTTTTTTTAAACATTTTATTTATTTATTTGACAGACAGAGTTCACAAGTAGGCAGAGACACAGGCAGAGAGAGAGAGGAAACAGGCTCCCTGCCGAGCAGAGAGCCCAACGTGGGGCTCGATCCCAGGACCCTGAGACCATGACCAAGACCCTGAGACCATGACCCGAGCCGAAGGCAGAGGCTTTAACCCACCGAGCCACCCAGGCGCCCCGAACAAGAGCACTTTTATCTATAGGGAACCTCTAGTTTCCCACATTGACTCAGACTGTGATACTCTCCTCATAATTCATCATCCACAACTACTCTACTCATCTCCCAGAAAACAATAATTCTTTCCTGAGCACCCAAATGCTTTGTATAAGAGTCCCAAGGACTAATTTAGGGACTAGTCTTACTAATTGCACCCTTGAACCAGAATGAGATCACCTACAATTTTCTCTATTTTCTAAAAACAAATCCCCCATATTTCTTCATTCCTGTACTCATGATTCATATTCAATTAAAAAAAACCCTCTTCTTGTAAACACTAGATATCAGAAGTCTAATTCACAGGAAGGAGTTGAGATTACCTCATGAATTTTTTATTTATGTTAAATGCAATTTTTGGAGGTGTCTGTGTGAATATGTGCTACAGTTTCAAACCACAGCAATTAATTCATGTAGGTGTAAACACAGTGCATTTGGCTATCTTGGGGCATGAGAAAGAACTGAAGGATGAAAGCAGAATTGTAGGACACAAATAGAAAATATGATAATGGGAATAGGACAGTCCTAAATTTGAGACATCTTTAATTAGATTTAATCTTATTCAATGGTAGTGTTTGAACATAGGACATTTTGAGCTGTAGATTTTGTTCCAAGAAAAATGCATATATTTGCATAACCTTAATGTGTTGCCTATGATTCCAAGGGAGTTACAATTTTTGTAGTCCACACATGGATTCCTATGAGTTAAGAACTTTTGATCTAGTCTACGTTAACACCTGGGCTGGGATTTGCTTGAAAAATTCTTTGTTGCAATCTAAAAATATTTTCCCAATTCTCCAAGATTTGTGAATATTAAATTCTGAGAACAAAGGACTGGTTACATGATAATTCAGCCAAAAAATGTGACCCACATACCTTTTCACTTGAATAATGTTTTAGAAAAAATTCTGATAATGTTTCTTCTGATATCCCCAGGGATGAAGTTTTGACAAGTGCTGCCTAGGATGACATTATTGGCAGATGAATTGTAGAATGAGTTGAATGGCCATACTTAAAGAATATTAACTATGACTCAGTGTCACAGAGGAGAAATGTCTGGGATGGAGACTGTGGACTAAAGACTATTTAATAGTTTTCTCTCTTACTTAGGAGATGCCATATAAGGGATGCATATGGAATATAAATGTTATACCATTCAAAATGACCTTAACAAATTAACATGCTGGAAGAAACCAATGAAGTGAATTAGAAAATTGAATTCCAACATTTAGGATGATGATATGAATTATATTAATGGAAACACATTGAATAGATCACCATCTTCTGCTCTAGCCAGACCACTTCTGAGTATACTATTGACAATTCTGCCCAGAAGACATCAATGAATTGGAGCATGCACTGATGTGAGCATCCCATATGCTGGGTTGTGTGGGGGTTAGAGTGGCATTGGTCTAGAAATCATGAAGACTGGCTTTAGGAAACAGGACATTTTCCAAAGAGTGAAGACTAAGAAGAGATATAAATCTGCTATTAAATATTTGCAGTGAACCTATGTTTTGAGTGGCTCTTGATGATGAGACTCTGACTTATGTAATGGAAGCAATGAAGAGGCACTTTTCATCTGTTCTGGGGGACAAAAGCCTACATGAAATTTCTCACTATGTAGTAACTTGTCGGGGTGTCTCTTGGGCTCATTGTGGTTTGTGATCATCAGATAGCCATTGACCAGGCTTGCTAGAGAATAATGTTAATAGAGAATAATGTTGATTAGGGAATAATGTTAATAAACACCATTCAGTGGTGTTTAGATGGAGGGCCTCTAACGTCCTTAGATTCTAGATTCTAATACTTTGCATCTGTGATTTATTTTTAGCCTTAATACTTCAGTTGAGTAAGAGGGTATTAATAGTTAGCATTGGCAGGAAAATGATAAGTAAATAATAATAGTAAAAAAGTAAAAAATGGTAAGTAAAAAGATAAAAAACGATAAATAATGTTTCACACATTTTAGTATTTATTGTTCAGTAGTCTTATTATAGTATGTATTAGCTTTATTTAGAACCAGGTATTTGATAAATACTTCTACTAAAATAATTATCCTTTGCTGAGGGCTCGTATATGCCAGATATTTACATAACACCTATGAGGTAGACATATTTCTGATGTATAGAATTTAAGTAAAAGGGCCAAACGATGTGTACACACATGTTAGGGCTGAGATTCAAAATCCAGATGTTTAGCCAATCTGCCATCTTAATGCCTGTTAATTTTTTCTGAGATTCTAATTTCCTGGGGCAGTAACACAGTGGGCTTGGCATGCATAGTCTTTAGGAGTCTCTATTTCTAGCCACTTATTGTGGGTTATTTTTGCTGCTTGAATCCTTTAAATTTTAATGGGGCCAATACAAATGCCTGAACTTGACAAACATTTGAAAAGCAAACATCAATGAGAAACATATAAAATGCTTTAGTGGGCTCTCAGGAGTTTTCCTAAGTGAATCAGAGGAAGCTGAGAGAGGGACATCTAGCTGACCATTAGCACACACTTTGAAAAGAGTCACAGATGTGATGCTTTATAAAGTAGATTTGCATTCGTTAAAGGTCACTCTCCACTGAATATTTGCACTTATGTCTAAGACAGAAGAAGGCCACTCTACCTCATTCCTCCAATTTGTCTGTTCCATGATCAATATCAGAGTCTAGACTAAGATGGCTACAGAATCTTACTGCTGCTTAATTTCCCATAAGATTAACTGGACTTCCTGAAACATCTGGGGTAAGCAGCAGAGGGAAGTGCATCAGAGTGACAAATGTCCTTATGCCACATTAAGATGCACAATTAACATTGCTGAGTGCTTCCTGTTATTTTTACACTCTATTCTACTGGGATCTCTCAGCAAAATGTTTATATCTTATTTACCAAATAAAGGAAATGTTACAAGAGTGAGTCACAAAGCCCTGCTTTTGAAGAAAAATCAAAGATGTATTTGGCATTTCATACTCTGTCTAGCAATGGTCTGAAAGCGTCCCGCTCCTTACCAGCATTTCTAGCTCTGGCGTAGCCTCTAATCTTCCATCTGAAGGTTCTGTTCATTGTCAACCTGGAGCACCAAGGTTATCTTTGTTCAAGGGGCTTTTAAAAGCCCCAGGTAAGTGCTCTAGGGACACACCACTAAGTCCCCCTCCTGTTGGTACTATCACACCTTTTGTCTTCAGTCCCAGTGACTTGCTTGAGGTAATGCTCTACTTTATACCCAAGTTTTAGGTACTTAGATCTCTTCTTTTCCCCCTGTGTCTGAATCCCAGTGTCTTTGAGGACTAGATCCTTGGGGCTGCAGGTCCAGGAATACATAGGTATTTCTTCAGTTTTATAAAAATACATTGTAAAAGTATGGGAATTCAGTGACGAACAATATAGAGACATTTTCTGATTGCGTAGAGCTTAGAATCTAGTGGAAGAAGACAAAAATAAACATATAAACTAAATAAACGGGATGAGCAAGATGGGTAAGAGAGCCCTCTTTGAGGAGGCGGCAGCTAAGCAGACACTCAATGAGCTAAGGCAACCAAGTGTGAGAGGAAATGAAAGAAAGTATTCAAGGCGAAAGAGTGAAAACAAAGTGAATGAAGAAGACTGTGCTTGGTGTCTTTGAGAAAAACTCCAAGGCCAGTGTAAATTGGAAAAGGGCAGAGTGGGAATGAGTGAGGCAGAAGGAGTAGCATAGCTCAGGTCTCGCATCAGTAAGCCTTGGAGTGGATCCCAGGCATTCTTTTTTCAAAAGCTCCCAGGTGGATTTGAGTACTACTGATAGAGAACCTCCAGTCAGCCTCTACTGCAGTGAAGTCCAAAGACATTGCTAGAACCAGACGCTGATCAACTCATCTGTCTGCATTTAGACCTTCTGCTCTGCCTTTCCTACCCTTAGAATGAACAAATGTTTAGCTCCAGTTCACGTTATATATTCACCTTCTCTTTTCTCCACTTTCCCTCTTGTGGATCCCACTTCAGTCTTTAGGAACCTCTGAAAATTGCAAATATGCCTTTATGTGTGTTCCTTTCACCTGGATTTTTTTCCTCCCATTTCACCTGGAAACCCTCACTCCTGCTGCAGGTCTTAGATTAAATATCAGTTCCCCTACAAACCCTCCCTGACTTTGCTCAAACCAAGTTCATTCTCCCACCGTTTGTCTCCCAAAGCCTCCAGCATGACTCCTTTCTGATAATCATCATACCTGTGGTCTTATGCAATTCTGTATTTTCCTCTGCACTGTGAGTTCCATATTTGTTTTGTTTCCTTTGGTACCCCTTATACTTAGCACCTAGTCTGGCAGGTGAGAGAACGTAAACGACTCATTTGACATCAAATAATTAGTAAGTGGTGGAGTTGGGGTTTGAGTCCCAGCACTTTGACTCCAGGGACCATACCACTTGAGTTTTACGTTGCAGTGTTTCCTTTGAATAAATGTTCATATTCTGATTCCTCCTATGCATTGATCTATATGAATTTCTGAAGTTTGCACCACTTACTTTTCTCTGACCTATATAAGTAATCTTGATTATAATATTATCCTGTCCTGTGTGTGATATCTAATGGATTTTTTTGATCCTCTCACCCCCAACATGACATCTAAATTTTCTTTTTTTTTAAGGCTGAGTTGAGCAAACCCTCTGGGTCTTGCCTAAGGTCATAGAACTTGGAAACAGGAAAGGCCAGTTTCATTTCTTTTCTTTCTGTCTATCTTTCTTTTTTTTTTACATTTTATTTTATTTTTTCAGTGTTCACATCCAGTGCTCCATGCCATATGTGCCCTTCTTAATACCGAACACCAGACTCATCCATCCCCCCACCCCCGTCCATTCCAAAGCCCTCAGTTTGTTTCTCAGAGTCTACAGTCTCTCATGGTTCGTCTCCCATTCTGATTTCCGCCCCCAATTCACTTTTGGGACAAAACACTTTCAAATCCAACTTCATTTGAGTTTTAATTCCAGCTTCATCATGTTCCAACAGTGCTACCTAGATAACTTTTTTGCCTTTGTTAGCATGAATAGAGATACATCACTGGTAGCTGCAAAGAGTCAGTAAACGTAGGCTGAGTAACTATAACAGGTCCCTGCACATAGATGGTATTTGAATGCTAATGATCATTAAAAACAAAATCCCAGATTTACCTGTCAATTCAACTTCTTATCCGACATCTCCCCTTGGTCACATATCTTAAACTTAACTTGCTGATTTCTCTCTTACATCTGCTCTTTATTCAGTTTCTTCAATAATGGCACCTCAATAATGGCACCATCGTCCATTCAATTATCCAGAATGACTCAATCCTCTTCCTCAATTCCCATTCTTAGTCAGTCACTGAACTCATGAATGTGTCTATCTAGGGTGGCCAACTTTTCCTGGTTCACCCAGAACTGTCCCAGAATGAACTGAAAGTCCCCTATTTCCTAGGCAAACTGGGAAGGTCCATCATTCTATCTAACTCCTAAACACTTCCCAAATAATTTTACTTCTCTCCATTCCTAATCTACCTTACCATTTTCTCTCACCTGCTATAGTTCCCAAGTGGTTTTCCAACTTCTACTTTTAAACTCTCCAGTTCACAATCTATTATGGCCAGGTTAATCCTTTAAATGACAAAAATCTGATCATATCATTCACCTCACTTAAAATACTTCAGTGAATTCCCATTACTCTTTTAATATAACCCTAAATCTTTTGCTGGTTTGTACTTCTGTGCATAATCTGGCTTATGTCTCTCTTTCAAAAAGTACTTCCTCACCACCATCATGCCTTTTTGCCTTCATCCTATCTACTACACTCCAGATGCCCTGGGATCCTTTCCTTCCTCCAACTGAAATGTACTGTACTATTCCCTGTACTTTCCCATGTGGTGTTCTCCCTTTCTGATGGGTCCCCTATCCTTTCTAGGTCAGGTCTTCTATTTTAGGTCAAATATCATTAAACAGTTCTTTCTTGGATGGAAGATTTCCAGAATATTTAGGCTGGATTCATTAAGTTATTCTATTGGATCACTGTAAAGCAGTCTCTATCTTTCAATGACATCTTTTCTTTTTTCTTTTGTTTTTTTTCCCCCTTTTTTAAAAGTTAATTTCAATTAGCCAACAAATAGAACATCATTAGTTTTTGGTGTAGTGTTCAATGATTCATTATCAATAACACATTTTTGGTTATGTTTTTAAATATCTTTTTCTTAACTAGATTTTAGAACTCATGAAGTCACAGATTATAACTGCCTTGTCCTCAAAAGTATCTTCATCCCCCAGCTGTGTCTGGTGAATGGTAAACACTCAAAGAGTAGTCCGTGAATTAATAAATAAAGGAATTATGTCTAATGATGTCTCTTTGTAAAACTGCGGACAAGGCTATTGCTTACGGTTTACCACTTGTGTGTTACTCAATTCCAGGAGCGATGCTACGTCTTGTCATTGTTGAATGTTACGGTTTTTATGATGATTTTCAAGTAGATAACAAGTAAAGTATCTTGAGAAAGGAATCCTGTACCCATAAGAGTAGGTTAAAGTGGGCTATAATAACAACACCTACATTTCAATGGTTTAACCAAAAGTTTGTTTCCTGCTCCCCTGCAATATGCTATAGATCCAGGGTGACTCTCCTGAGTAGAAACCCTCCATTTTGGGGGGATCCCAGGATACTTTGATTTTTTTTGCCACTGCCATTTGGTACCTCTATAAATTGCTGAGTCAGAGGAAGAATGCACTGGAGGGTTGTGTATTAGACTCTAATTAGGCTAATCTGAAATAAACACAAAGTTCTTGTCTCCAGGACCTTTGACCAGAGTAGTCACATTGCCGGTCCAATAATAAGTGGGGCAGAAAAGAGTAACCCTTCCGTGTACCTTGTAAGAGGGAAAAACTGAAAATGAATGAGCATGAAATATCTCTTCCGTAAGTGCTACAACCTAATCCGTACAAATTTTCCCTTTGGGGGGGCGCCTGGGTGGCTCAGTGGTTTAAGCCTCTGCCTTCAGCTCAGGTCATGATCTCAGGGTCCTGGGATCGAGCCCCGCATCGGGCTCTCTGCTCAGTGGGGAGCCTGTTTCTCCCTCTCTCTGCCTGCCTTTCTGCCTACTTGTAATCTCTCTCTGTCAAATAAATAAATAAAATATTTAAAAAAAAAATTTTCCCTTTGGGCTAATGGGATAGATTGTTAAAGACCTAAGCCATTGCTACGTGTATACCACAATAATTTTCTTGGGGTTGGGAAAGGCATCTGGGACACTGAACCTGGAACAGGTGTGTGGGAATGTGGCTCTCTGGGCAATAGGTACTCAGGATGATAGCAAAGCTGAAGGAAGCCCTAAAAGAAATAAATAATATTTCACTAGAAAACACCTTTATAGGGGGCATTTTGCAGGAGGCTGGTCTTGGGTTTTTCTGTATTAAGTTAACGCATGATGTATCTGGTCAAATATCATTGAACTTGCTATCACTTGGACTGGGATCAAATGTTCAACTCCACTAACTTGACTGTGAAGACTTAGTTTCTTCATATTCCTGAGCTTGTTTCTGTATCTGTAAAAAAGGGAAGATTATATCAGCCCTGCATTCTCTCACAGACTCATTTGGACAATCAAATGAGATGAAGTATTTTTCATAAAAATTGAACTCTTTGTCATTGTCTGTTGAATAGGTAGGGAAGCACTTTGTAAGCTCTAAAGACAATATAGATACACAACACGAAGTTATTATTACAATAATTATTAGGGAAAATGAAAATGAATCCAGAGTAGAAGGAAGGATCATAGTGATTCCCTTTTAGGTATTCACCTGAGGGATCTCCCTTGATTTGTATTCCTAGAAGGAAGAATGTGAAGACCTATGTGTTTAAGACATATTGACTCCATTTCACATTTGCATATTATGGATTGTCACTAGCGTGCATTGAGTGAAAATCTTTATGAAAAAAAAAATGGTGCTGTTGCAGCAGGCTGTACCATGACAGCTTTTATTCACCCTTTTCTGAGTATTTCAGCTTTTTTAGCCTTGAGGTAGGAAAAAAGTAAATATTTCAAATAAACAGCTTTAGGCTGCCATATTAAAATGAAAACCAAAAAGGCAATGTGCAGATCTTGTTTAGTACATACACCAACTAAAAGATATCTTCTAGATTATCAGAGAAATTAGGAGATGAACTGTGTATAAAACCAAATTAAGTGATTGCTGTTACTTCTCTGAAGTACATTACTGTTGTGGTGTTAGGGAAACCATATAAACAAAACATGACCTTATCATTCAGAAATTCATACCAAAGCATTTACACATGAAATGACATGGCATCTGGGATTTGCTTTAAACTCCAGCAAGCAAAGAAACAAACAGACAAAATTAGGAAGATGCTAATAAGTGAGAAGTAATAGTAGCAAAATAATGATTATTATTAAAATTTAGTGACTGATACAAGGGAATTCATTGGAGCATTCTTTTCATATTAGAAAAATCTCTTTTATAAAAGAACTTCAAAAAATCCTATGTAAGAGGATGAAGTCATTCTGGGGATGTGGAAGAGCTTCTAGAAAGCCTTTGTGAACAATCAGTACTTTTGGAAACTTATCATAAGTAACTCACGCCAAGAAGGGGATTGCTGAGCTTCACCCTGGAACCCATTCCTTTTGTAAGTGTGACTGAAAGATAAAATCCAAATGTGTGATCACAGCAGAAGTGATGTATTAGAAAAATCCAGTCTTTTAATTCATAGAAGGGGGAGAGGAGAAAAATGATGAGAAACAGATAGCTGGCCCTCAATCACTAAAAATAATTTGAAAGTCAAGCTTTTCTCTGGTCAACACTCTTTCTTTCCTATGCTGGCCCCCCACCAAAGATTCTTGAATGGCCTGACATCCTGTGGACCTATTTATTCAAATATCTGTAAGTATAATCATATGGATACTCAACCCCAAAATATTCCTTTGTTAGAGGGATGCATACAACTGGTTCATCCCAAGCTGTAGAAAAATCTAAAGTTTCTAGGAATGGAAAATGGCTGGAAAGGATATTAGTGATAATTAATCAACTCACTCATTTATTGGTTCATTCATTCACTGAACCAAATTGGAGGGCCTACATGTACCATGCACTGTGCTAGGCCCCAGGACTCAAATGATGAACCCTCATGGGGTTTACAGTATGATGATGCAGAGACCCTACATTTTGTTGTAAATGAAGAAGTGGAGGACCAAAGAAGGAAAGTGATGACTGTGTGGGCATGTGTGTGCATATAATCACACACTGGAGAAAAACAGATATTCACACCACAACACAACCACAAAAACAAAACATAACAAATCATGATCCACATGTGCGTATAATCTTCAGTCCAGACTAAGCTATTTTTCTCCTCCCTAAATGTATCACCCAATTTGGTGCCCTCACATCTATTTCACTGCCTGATTTGGCTTCCCTCCTTCCTACTGAAGAAGGCTAACTCCTCTTCATTCTTCAAAACCTGGAGCACATGGCATTCTCTCAATCTTGCTGTGATGTTCCCTTTCCTGCTATCCAGAAAGATCATATCCTCCCTCATCTGTATTCCCACAGCGCTCTGTTGAGACATGTGTTGTAGCACTTACGACCTGTGCTGTCATTTTTTTGTTTATATGTCTGGCTTTCTTGCTGAACTCTGAAACTCTCAAAGGCAGAGTCTATATCTCATGCATCACTGTAACATCAATGCCTAAGACAGTGACTGACTCATAGTAGGTGATCAATAGGTATGTATTAAATAAATGAACGGATGAATTAATAAATCATATCAAATGAGCCTCTTTGATATAAAGGTTTACTCCCTCAAGAGTCATATACAACAGCTCCTTCAGCCAAAGTCATAAGACTTCAAAGTTGGAGATCTTACAGGTCCTCTAACCCAAACCCATAATTTAGCTTTGGAGTACATGGTATGATGGACTGGGCTTTCCCGGTTGGCACAGAATGAATTGTCTTGTTATGCTTTGATTGCTCTAATGATCCTGTGTTCACAGATTCAGAGAGAAAATAGGAGCCTGGGCATATGAGAGGGAGGGGCAGAGAGAAGCCAAGGCAAAGTTAAACATTTACAAAGGGGCTTATCTGCCTCCAGAAAATGGTCACAGACTCTCCTCATGACCTCCATGCTTAATACTGCAGCCCCCTCCCTCCAACTCCCGATTCCCTTAATCTGCTTCACTTTAAGTTTTCCATGCACTTATTAACTTTTAACAAACAATATCACTTACTTATTGATCATACGCATTGTTTGATATCTTCTGGCTCTCTGTTTGGTATTTGTTTCTCTGCCTACATTTAGACCTCACAAGCTTATATTCCTAGCAAGCACTGAGTAGCATAATGTAGTGTACTGTAGCATACATACATACATAATGTAGTGTAGCATAATGCTTTAGAGTAGTGCCTATCATACTATCTTTGGAGAAGGACTTTATTTTCCATTTCCAGTTGATAATCGATCCCTGTGTGGTCCTATTGTGGATGACTAGCATGTAGCCTACAACACGTGCATCTCACCATGTGGGTTCAACAACACTAGAACTCCTCTATCCACTGTTCATGGAGAGGAGTCTGCTGATCACATTCTTGGATGCCAGGCTAAGAGCGAATTGCTGTAATATTCTCTAGTGATCACCCTCAATTTCTATACTTACCTTGTCACACATCACTTACAGGCATGAATAAGCACCAGTCTCCAGACCACACTTGGAGGAGAAATGGACTCCAGAGTGCATTGACCTAGGTTTGAATTTTAGCTTTGCCTCTCCCAACAGTGTGACCTTGAATAACTTTTCTTAGCCTTTCTGGGTCTCAGTTTCCTTCTCCCCAGAATGGAGATAATTACAATGGTCCTTATAGAAGACTGTTGTAAAGATGACATGAGTTTATGCATGAGAACAGTGCCTGGCACAGAGTCAGTGTTCAATAAATATCAGCTCTTATTGTTACCACTTGACCTTTCCTTAATCAGGAACACTCCCTTCATCTCATGGTTACTGAATTTTATAGCCAAGAGTCATTCTGGGAGTACAAGAGAAGGCGGCAGTAGGGAGGATTTGGGGGAGCGGAGAGGGTAGTAGGACATGCATCAGGGACTTGAGAGGGAGATGGTTCCTCTTTCCTTCCTCTCTCCCTTTAAGTATTAGTAGAGGGCATTTTGTGCCTCAAGGATGAGAAGGGAAAAGGTCATATTATTTTAGCTTTAAATGGCTGAAGATGAAAAGAGGTATTTTTCTTGGCTTAGAGATTCCTAGACATATTATTCTCCATTTTGCAATGAAGTTTTCACTTCCAGGTGACATTCATCTTGTCCCAGAAGAGGTGAGAATGTGAGTTAGGTGAGAGCCAGAGGTTTTGGGAGAGTTTAGTACCCCAGCTTTTATCTTGGCTTCATGGCCATTGCCCTGAGTTAGCACCTCTTTGGAGAGACACTCTTTTGAGCTGCTAATAATGTGCTAAGAAGTGATAATGCAGAATGTCCCTGGGCGATGGCACTTCTCCAACTTTGATAAGTATCTATTTGTTGAATGGATTTGTGTATATAAGCCCAGCCCACTTCCTAAAGAATATTTAATAAACACACCACTTTGACATATTGAACATTTAGAACAGATAAAAGAAAACAGTAATGTAATAAATGAGGAGGAAATAAAGTCTGTTTACTAAGCTGCTTTGTTTTTGAGGGATGAGTCAACCAGAACTATACACACATACATATTCATATTATAAACTCTTGCATAGCACTTACTATATTCTAAGGCGCTGTTCTAGGTTTTTATATGACCTGACCAATTTAACCCTCTTAAAAGCCACAGATACCAATATTATCTTTATTTAAAGGTGAAGAAACTGATAGGCAAAAAGGTTAAGTGATTTTCCAAGATCACACAGAGAGTACATGGCAGAGCTGGGATTGGAACTCAGTCTGGCACTAACACCCTTGTTCTTACCCACCTTACATGCAGAATGGTTAGAGCTCCACTTGAGGCAAAGTGTAAGTGTTTCTACTACTGAAAGAAGTAGAATGATGTCATTGTCAAGTAAAAAGAGGTTGGCCATTTGGTACATGTGATGTGTATCATGACTCTGAGCAATTTGCCCCCTGATTCTGAACCTTAGTTTACCAATCTTATAAATGGATGATTTGACAAAACAATACTTGGGGGCTCTTCTCATCACCGTACACTATGCTTTTCTGTCTCTAACCACCACCACTGTTTTCTTCTCAGCATCTCTGCTTTGTTCTGTCATCTCTCCATTTTCTGGCATTTCTTCCCATTCCTGTTTGCCTCCTTTACAATGACTGAAAGAGTGGGGAAAGGCCAATGTCGAAGAGGTCACTGCCTATCTTCTCCTCTAGGATTTTGATAGCTTCCTGTACCTCTTTGACATCGGCCACAACAACTTCTTCCAAGATATGTCTCCAAAGGCAAAGGAAACAAAAGCAAAAATGAACATTGGGAACTTCTTCAAGATCAAAAGCTTCTTCACAGCAAAGCAAACAGTCAACAAAAGAAGGAGGCAACCCATGGAATGGGAGAAGATATTCACAAGTGCCACTACAGACAAAGGGCTGATACCCAAGATCTATAAGGAACCCCTCAAACTCAACGCTCACAAAACAGATAATCATGTCAAAAAATGGGCAGAAGACATGAACAGACACTTCTCCAAAGAAGACATACACATGGATAACAGAGCATGAAAAAAATGTTCATTATCATTAGCCATCAGGGAGATACAAATCAAAACCACATTGAGATACCACCTTACACCAGTTAGAATGGCCACAACCAACAAGACAGTAAGCAACATATGCTGGAGAGGATGTGAAGAAAGGGAACCCTCTTATACTGTGAGTGGGAATACAAGATGGTGCAGCCACTTTGGAAAACAGTGTGGCGATTCCTTAAGAAATTAAAAATAGAGCTATCTTAAGACTCTGCAATTGCAATACTGGATATTCATCCCAAAGATACAAAAGTAATGAAAAGAAGGGCCATCTGCACACCAATGTTGATAGCAGCAATGGCCACAGTCGCCAAACTGTGGAAAGAACCAAGATGCCCTTCAACAGACGAATGGATAAAGAAGATATGGTCTATATGAAGTATTATGTCTCCATCAGAAAGGATGAATACCCAACTTTTGTATCAACATGGACAGGACTGGAAGAGATTATCCTGAGTGAAATAAGTCAAGCAGAGAGAGTCAAGTATCATATGGTTTCACTTACTTGTGGAGCGTAAGGAATAATATAGAGGACATAGGGAGATGGAGAGGAGAAGGGAGTTGGGGGATGTTGGAGGGGGAGAAAACTGTGAGAGACTGTGGACTCTGAAAAACAATCTGAGGGCTTTGAAGGGGCGGGGGGTGGGGGTTGGGGAGGCTGGTGGTGTTGTATTATGGAGGGTACTTATTGCATGGAGCCCTGGGCGTGGTGCATGAACAATGAATTTTGGAACACTGAAAAAAATAAAATTAAATTAAATATTTTTAAAAAGAGCAGGGAACGGGAAATAACATAGATTTCCTTCCCTTCTTTAGTCAACAGTGTGTGGAGTGTTTGGAGAAATAGATGTGACTCACATGGAGGTTGACCACACAGCAGAGTAGCATACACCAGATAGCCTATCTTGGTAGTGATGGTAGGAAAGAAGGAACTCTGGATGCTTCCGACAGCACAAATCAGAAATGGAACAGTTCAGTTTATTTGGGAGAATATTAGTCATGTCCTTCTTTCCACTAACAATGACTGACGGTGGATATTGATGGGTGATGAAGGTGACTACAGAGGTGTTTATTTAATTATTTCATGTCATGAGAACTTACTCCTTAAAAGCCTTGCTTAGAGTTACTTGCCTGCCTTTCTGTGGCTGAAGCTCTGGTTTATTAAGAATATAACTTAAATAGTCTCTAAGAGTTATAAGCTTTCCTTTTTAAGCCAGAGATGTACATTGGCAATGTTAGCAGATAGCTCTGGGCTTAATTTATTTGGTACCTCCTTAAAAAATGGGGATTGGGTACAATGGTATTATGGGATTATATCAAGTCATTTAGAAGTTATCATTCTAGTTCTCCATGGCTTAATCTAATTGACAGAGGATAGGTGTTTATTTCTCCAAGTAAATTGTTCTTCTGTAATGGAAATTCTACCCTGAAAAAGTAATTTCTTAGGTTTGGGTTTCTTTTACGGTTGGGCCCAGCATAACAAGGGGTACTTCCTTGGGAGGTGTTCATCAAGAAAAGAGGAAGAAGCATTTTCTGATGCCTATGAACCAGGGACTGTATGGATATAAGCTTACTTAATGTTTAGAATTCTTCTGTAAATGATGAAACAGATGTTTCAAGTGATTATGTCACTGACCCCAGGGTCAGGCAGCAAACAACCTGTGATGGAGTAAACATTTGAACCTTAGGTTTATTGATAGTTTCATCATACTGCACTGCATGCCCAATATGTCCATGTGAATGAGTTTGTATCTTTTTTTTTTAAATCTTGTAAAGATACACAGCAAATGAAGGCATAGGATTCTTAGAGAGAGTGGGGATGAAAAGAAGGGAAGTAGAAGATATTCCTTTCTTCTGCCTTCCCACCCAGCAGAGTGCCAACCTTGGAACCAAGTCATGATTTCTTTTCAGCTCCCAAACCTGGAAAAATGAGCACCACCAACCCAATGTGAACCTCCACACTTTCCATCCGTCCTTAGGCCGGCTCTTTCTCACTTCCCCTAGTGACTCCTGCAAACTTTTATCACTCTCTCCAAGAACCTTATTCACCTCTTCTCAGCAAATGATCTCACCACAGAGACCAAGAGAAATGGAAACTTTCAGTGCTCCTCCAGGAAGAGCTACATTGCTATCTTCATTCACTTCCATTCTTCCTTCCTTTTCTCTAGTCTTGGAATGTGAGGTTTCTCTCATCATGTTCAACACTAATTTGGCCTCATGTGCCTTTGACCCCACCCCTTCTACTTTTAGCTCTGGGAACCTATTAAGTTCTGCTCTGTAGATTATTTCCTCTTTTTCTTAGATTCCAACTTTTCCTTCTGCTTGCTTCCTTTATTCCATCTTTTGCCTTTTTCAATACTTAACCATCACAAAAATGTAGTTCCTTGTTAAGGTACCCATTCATCACTTTCCAGACTCTCTTATCTCATTCATTATCTACTTCATTTCTAAATCACTCACTTCTCTACTGACTGTGATCTGTATTTGCCTCCCCCATTTTTTGCTGAAACTGCTCTCAGTAAAGTACTAAATTTTTTTTTTCATTTTCTTTTTTGATCAAATCTAAGGGGTATTTTTTCAGTTCTTTGCCTGACATGTCTATTTTCTGCATTTGAGCTACTGATCAGTTTTTGTAAAGGTTTTTGTTCTCCACGTTCTTCATATACAACTTTGACCTTCTTTTTGGATTCCCACTCCCTTGTCCATGTGTTAGTTGTTGGTGTTTTGCAATGTTGCATCTGGGCTTATAGCTTTCATGATGGCCTATAGGCAGGTCATGCATAGCCTGTTGAACATCTAGATTGCATTGTATGTGGGACATCTCAGTTGTCCATTGGCCATTCAAACACCATGTATCCCAACCAGAATATAGCATCTTAGCCCCTGGTATTTTGTTTCTCAGTTAGTGACACTTTTATTCACAGAAATTCCCAAGCTATAAGTCTGATAATTAATAAAGTATTTCTTTTCTTCTTCCCCCACCAATAACCTCCCCAAATCTAATCATGAAATCCAAAATTTTACTTCCTAAATCTTTCTTGAATCTCTCCTTCCTCTCGATCCCATTACTTTTCCACAACTGTGCAAGTCTTACTCTTTAGCCTCAACTATTTTTGCAGCTTCTTGACTGGTCTCTCAGTTTTTAGAGTCTTCCTCTTTTTATTCTTATCATAGACACCAGCATCATAGACACCAGGGTCACCTAAAACTAAAAGCTAGCTTTTCTATCCAACTGAATTTTTCAAAGACTTACCATTTTCTTATTACAAGGCAAATGCTAAGTTCCTTCATATGGCATATAACATCCTACATGATCAATTTTATGTGACTCAAAACTTGTGAAGTGGCTAGAACATGTTTTCTATGTTTGACACATAGTAAATTGTCAATTATGTTAGTTTCTTTCTTTGATGAAAATAATGACAAAGGTGGTCTTGTACTTCTGCCTACTGCCTCAGCATGTTTCTGCCATTCATTCTCCAGCAATTCTAGAGAGCTTAAACTTTTCTCCAAAAAAAAAAAAAAAAAAAAAAGCTAACATTTTGCCTCTGTTCTTTTTGACCACGTAGTGATGGACCCACTAGACAGGGGACTTGAGGACAGAGATGTTTTCTCTCAGTGATTTACTCTAGGCTCTGGAATAGTGCCTGGCACAGTGTAGGTCCAATGTATGCCAGTTTAACAGATGAATGGACAGCAGAATGTGAAATCAAGGGATAAGCTTACAGACTGGAAAAGTGACGGGACTCTGAGAAGAGCCCCAGGTCTGCCTCAGACCTCCCTACATTATACAAAGACCTGGCTTTGGGATTTGCTATCATTCCACCACCTTCCAGTTTGTGTCCTTGGTGTTTGCTTCAAGGACACTTTAATGAAGCCTGCTTTATTTAAGTTTCATTCTTTAGTTTGGGTTTTCTGTTTATTAAGAATCACATATCTTTAGGGTGATCCATTCTAAACTGTCTTTATTCTCAAACACCTGAATAGAAGTCAGGAAGGAATTGAAGGCTGGTTTGGATGGATGTAAGGAGGGATACTATGGGACCTGTGACCACCTAGGGAAGGGTGTGGGTGAAGGGAATATTTCCAAGGGAGTAAACTACTTCCTTCCACTCCATGGCCTGTATGAAACTACCTTCCTCATAATTTTGCCTAGGATTGGCCTTGACACTGCCTATATCTTAAATTACCCTGAAATTGAAGAGAGATAACAAATCTCTAGGTGCGATTAAGAACCTTTTAAAGGGGCAAAGTTCAGAGGGAACAAAAAATGTTCTGCACAAAACCATAAACAGTTATGGTCTTTGGCCTTTTTTATTCATGATTGTTAATCAGCTCCTTGCCTGAGGATGGAAGGTATAATGTTTGTGCACATGCTAATCAAACTGTGCCAAAAGTTAGGCTCGCAGGAGACTTAGCCTTCTGCAGAGTAAACACAGGCCCTTACTGGTTATCACTCAACTACAAAGAGTTCTAAGCCAAGTACTATTGATCCAAGTAAAAGAGATAAAACCTGAAGGACTTAGTGTGCATGGTTTTTGGCTTAGGGTAACTTCCGTCTCTCTCATTTCACATTTCACAGCATCATAAAATTAACTATGCAATGGCCCACATGAACACAGCTGTCACTGACATTACCAAGAACAACAGTTCTGAGAGGCTGAATGTGAGAAGTAGGTACAATATTGGCATTGTAAGAGGCACATGGGCTGTGGAGCCAGACGGGTCTATTTCTGTAAATATTATTATAGTGTTATTACCTCTTTTCAACTCTGGGACTGTCCACTGCCCTGATCTTTGTATATTCCAAAGCTAAGTTTTTTAGGTGTATACAAATTTAGGATTGTTGTGTTTTCTTGCTGAACTGAATCTTTTACCATTATACAATTTCTTTATTAAAAAAAAAATCTGTAATGATATTTCTTGCCTTAAAGTTAATCCTGGCTCTGACTGAAACTAACAAACCACATAACTTTCTTCTGGTGTTCTCATGGTAGAACTTTTCTTGTATTTTCTTCCAACTTCTAAACTTCCTTTTGATTTTAAGTGTGTTTCATAAACAACATATCATTGGATCTTTTTTTTTTAACTAAGCTAATAGTTTTTGCCATTGAATTGTAATGAGTCATCCATTTACATTTAATGTTATTATGAGCTTGTGTTTACATCTTGATATTTGTTTGCTACTTGTTCTATCTCTTGGCCCATCATTCCTCCCATTATTTTTCCTGACCTACCTTTTTCTGGACTAGTTGTGCATTTTTTTTTTTTAGTTGTGCATTTTTAAAACTAATTCCATTTTATCTCCACCAGTTTTTGGAATAATTAATGCTGTCCCTCAGAAGCTTACTCTTTAGCCTCCTACCCAAATAGCATCAAAACATAGGCAGTATCTTCAGAGGAAAGCCTATTGGATGCTTGTGGCAGGTTACTTTGCCTATTGGCATTTTGTGTACTAAGTATGACAAGACTATGGTTTTCAGCCTCCCTCCTCCCCAGCATTCAACTCAACCTTGCCCAGGTCCTCTAGATTCCAATATGCACTACCAGCCCCTGGGGCTGCCAAACCTCCATAGGCTTCTCTTTCCCCCTCCGGAGGCCTTCAGCGCTGGTGAAGCCCAATCCTTTGTTCCTGTCCAGAATTAGTAAATGCTTTGAGGGAAGGAAATGACAAACAATCTCAGCTCACCTAAGAAAGACTGTTGTCTCTATAATTATAGTTCATCCAGTCCTCTTTGCTCCCCCAGATTGCCTATGTTCTTAAAATTGTGATTTTTCAGGCAATTTATGCTTTTTTATCTTTTTTAGCCATTTTAGTCAGAGCAGCAGCCTACTAATACCTCCCCAGAAATGGAAGTCCCCATTATCATTAAAATTACACATCTGAGATGCACAGGCGTATATCAGAGGTTAAGTGGGCAGGGCTGGATTCAGATTGCTTAGTTTGAATTCCTGTTTGGCCATGTAGGCTTTGTTTGGTCCTGGGCAAGAGATTGACTGACTGGGCCTCCCTCTATTTCTTCTCTTGTAAAATCAGGATAATGATGATACTTGTCTCATAGGTTCACTATGACCCTATGAGGATCTAATAACATAGTGAATGTCAAATATTTCACATTATGCCTTGTATATAATAAATGTCCAAAATGTTTGCTCTTATGAGAAAGTATTGATTACGTTAGTTCAGAGCTGGAAATCACTGTCTTTGAATCAGACACTCCTTAGGAATGGTGTGGCTTTGAATGACTTATTTAATCTTTTTGTGGCTCCATTGCCTCATTGTGAAACATTGGATTAGTAACATATCTCATCAGGATTTAATTTCTCATTTTGTAAGGGCTTGGGTTTGAGTCACGAAGATTAGGAGCCAGGGACATTGATCATTCTTGCAGTGGTTCTCAAATGCTGGTCCGTAAGACAGTGTTGTTCATGACCAAGACCCATGTCATGGTCTATGGCTGGGCTGAAGTTTCAGATCAATTTCTCACTGAATTGAATGAATAGCATTCAGGGCATTGTTTCCATTCTCATCATATGAAAATAGATTTCGAGCAAGGCTGTTCCATATCAAATTTCATCTGCTAGTTCTACTTTACATGCTTGTTGAATTGGATGCCCAATTTTCCAACAAACATCACAAAAATTTACTCTTTATTATTATCATCTATCAATGCATATTGGGATTTTTCTGTATCTTTGTACCTCTACGTTTGCTTATGATCTGTGCTTCCTTCAGAAAGAATATTTTATTCTGAGATTAGGTTCTTTCAACCATTTTTTAAATTAAAAATGTTATTCCTTTATGCAATGATAATAGATAGTAGTTATGAGTGTTTTCATTTTAAATGATTTTATTTAGAGGCATCTGGGTGGCTCAGTCAGTTGAGTGTCTGACTCTTGGTTTTGACTGGGGTTGTGATCTTGGGGTCAGGGGATTGAGCCCCATGTCGGGCTCTGTGCTCAGCATGGAGTCTGCTTCAGATTCTTTCTCCCTGTGTCTCTCCTGTTCACTCTCTCACAAATAAATGAATAAAATCTTTAAAAAAATGAATTATTTGGCTAAAATAAAATCCTGAAAAACTTAGCATAGTTTCTTAGTTATAACAAACAAACTTTTATTTCATCCATGAAATCTAAAGGTCTGAAAACCACTCATTTGGATATATCATAATTCAGACTCCTCTCAAGCTTTGTTCCTCCATTCTCAACTTCAGATATGCCATAATACTTGCCTAATATCTGCAATTCATGCATTTTAATTTTTTATCTATGTTTACCTGCATTTTATGGAAGAAATTATGTAAGGGTGATATTCAAAGTTTCATGAATTCTCAAAAGTCATTGCAGTATTAACTTTGAGTTCCAAGGATTTACCTGTGAACACATATATATATCAGATATCACATTGTTGACTTTTAAGTCCTTTTATTACAAGTGGGAGAAACTGAGGCCCAGAGGATTTGAATGATCCATTTGAAATCTCACAATCAGTGTTGGAGTTTGAAAAAAAAAAAAACCACACTGAATTCCATGAATTCCTAATGATTTCAGGCAAATACATGGTCTCTTTCTGTTCTCCAGGCAAGGCAAGTGTAAAAGAAGGTAATAAATCTCCTTCCTTCCTCGGCACATTTCTTTCCTGCCCTAGAAGCTGTATCACAACATTGCCCTGTTCCTTATTGACTTCTCAACCTAAATCATGTCCCTGCTCCATGTCTTGGCCTTTAGAAGACCAGCCCCTCTCCCACCTCTCTGGAGGTCGCCAGGTAAAGGTCTGGATTCTAGCACGTGGTTCTTACCAACAGTTCCAGAAGCCCAGAAGACATTCTGTCAGGCTTGCCCTGTACCTCAATGACCTTCTTTTTCTTTCTTTTTTTTTTTTTTTTTGTCATCAACACAGACTGTTCATCTGGTTTGCACATACTTTGTGGGTTTTCTCCTGCAGAACCTGGAGCCACGGTAATAAAGTCAGTTTTCAAGGAAGCAGTGGACTGAATATGACTCTTTCAGTGAAGCTCAGAATCACAGCACTTACTTGTCTCTTGATGTTGACAGCTGCATTTTTTCTGAAAGAACTCTCTGGCTTACATGTGTTTTATTTATGTGGGTCTCCCACGATGACATAGTTCTGATTATTGAAAGTCAACTACCGCACACTAGGTCCTCGAAGATCCCCTTCTCTGCACTGCATGAACTTGGAATTGTTGATTTTCAACCAGGAGTATCAACATGTATTTGGTTCAATTCCTTGTCTTTGACGCAGTGAGCTATTATTAGCCCCATTTGGTTGATGAGCCAAGTGAGAATGGCCAAGATAAAGTTTCCCCCAAAGATCCAAATAAGTGGTGGGAGAAAAGGAAGTGAAAATCCTTGTTTTCAAATATTTTAGCAGTAAACCCTTTTCTCAAAGAAAAAATTTATGTGGAAACTTAATTTTTTGGACACATTACAATGGCATGCCATTATTTCAGAAGTTCTAACTCATTACACTTATTTTACTACGAACAAATGAAAAAATCCCGAGACTGTTTTGATGAAATAAGCATGTGACTTTGCAGATCTGAGATGATAGCTGCTCGTATCTGTGTCAGCGCTCAATTTACTTTTGGTTTTTGTTTCTTGTTTTGGTTTTGCTGTATCAAGTAAGTCTTTATTCACGTGGGAAATAGATATAAAAGTTATAGGAAGACAAGGGCTTGCCTTGCAAACACTGTACATTCTTTGATTAAATTGTCTAAAAAACTTCAAAGGGCATTGGTGCTTTTCTACTTTAAGTTGAATCACTAATGATAAATAGCTACTACCCATATTCCTTATTATAAACACAACAGTTAAAGGAGACAAATCTACTAATAAAAATAAAATGCAAACGTTAAAATAAAAATGTGATGCTCTAGTGTTTCATGTAATCTGTACACTTTTTATCACACCACCTGCATCATACTGTGTTCCAAGTAGTCTCTGAGAACCGAGACCCTGGCTTGGCATTTAACGGAGTGTAGTCTGGGGTGTGCTCATTTGTGCCATTTTAGGCAAACTGATGTGTACAGGCCTGAATTCCAAGAGGAATAAATTCCAAGTAAAATACTTGCTAAATAATGACATAATTTTGTGAAGTTTAGCATACATTAGAGCTGAGGAGACAAATTCCAAGTTCTACACAAAAACTTAATTCAGTTGAAGGAAACACTTCAGAAGGTCTCTGAGATTTTAAAATTTAAGTAACATGTTTAAATGTGCTAGTTATTATAGTTTTTAAAAATAGTATATGTCATGGATATTTGGGTCAAATATTGTGGAACTTCCGAGACACCCTAAATTCTGGGCTATGGTCTGTGCAGCTGTCCATGCTCTGGCTTTTGCTTGTGCCCCATCTATCCCCCTCTGAAACACTCTTTTCCCTATATCCACAGCATACTGAGCCCTTTCCCGCCTGAAGGCCTTTGCATCGGCTGTTGTTTTTTGTACTCGAAACACTCCTTGACATCTGTGACTGCTTCCTCCTGAATCTTTAGTTCTCCATACAAATAACCCTTCTTCAGTAGGAGAAGCCTTCCCACCAAAGGATTTTTCCTTCCCTAGTAGCCCTCCATCCATCAGCAACTCCCCATCATATCACCCCGTTAAACCCTAAGACTCACTGCATACCTTTTTACTTACTTGGTGTTTTCCTTCCTGAATTTATAACCTGATTTACCTGGATAGTCCTCGTACATGCCTGATGCTCTGAGTGATTTGTATCAATGCTGCTTTTATTCTCTTGGGTGTGTCATTTTGGACAATAAATTACGTGGCCACTTTAGCCAGGCCTGTTTTATTGAAAGCCTCATTCCCTAATTCCAACATGTACATGGTACACAACACAGGCTTATTAATAAGACTTTGCTGAAATGAATGTGTCCTGGATTGGGAATCCTGGGTTCCAATCCCAGGTGCAATCATTAGTGAGCCTAATAGCCCTAAATGATCAGCAGCATAGCAGACGCAAACTTTAGTAGGCACCATTCCCAAATAATTTCCATCAGCGTATCTTCTGTCATACCAACCAGATAACAGAGTACTTTTAGGCAAAATGATACTGTCTCTAGAGATTTACATAGAAGTTCAAAGTTAATTAATGGTCCAAAGCTTACATTGACACAGGGGTAGAACATGATTTATAACAAGGAAGAATTACCAGAGTCAGGCAAAGCTCATGAGTCAGTGAGTGCCTGCTGCTGGGAATGTTCACTCAACTCTCCTGGGCTATGTATTCCCATGGAAAGAATGCTGTGTTGTACATTCTCATTCCGGGCTGTCAGTCAATAGCTGTGATGCTTCATCTTTTGGAGACCAGGACTTCTCATGTGTGAAATGTAGAATGTGATTGTGATCCTTCCTATCAGACCCTCAAGTTTTTTTTTTTTAAGTTTGCTGTTAATTATGCAAGAGTCATGAAGTATTTTACTGTGAAGTGTAAGTGACAAAACGGTCTGTTGACATATCAATAAAAAAGCAGAACAACATATTATAATTCATCCAGGTTGGCTGGCTGAAATTCGGGTCTAGGGATTGAGAGGTTGGATGAACCATGTAAGGAGCTGAGACAAAACCTTTAAGAGCCCCATAGACAGAGACAATTCTGTTCCTACCTCTTATGTCCCAATTTGGGGCTTGGTAAAATGGGTGTAATAATAGCTGTTTTGCTTCTGTCCATAGATCAAAGGAGGATTCCAAATGTGAATATTGCTTGTGGCTGAGAAAGCATTATAGAAATGTGAGAGCTTTGAGGTGTGGTACAGATCCAGGTGGGGGCTCTTACATGTCCAGGCAGGAGGCCTGTGGAAACATTCAGGGGTGAATGAATTTCCATTTCTCCAATGTGATAAAGTTGGCAACATGATTCATAGAGACCTAGGAGACTTGAAAGGTGAAAGTGTAAGAATGAGCGTATATGTGGATGGTGGGAATAAGGCAGAGTGGAAGGGCAAGTGAGATATATATATATATATATATTTAATTTTATTTGTTTGAGAGGGACAGTGAGCACAATCAGGAAGAGAGGGAGACGGAGAAGGAGAGCATGAGAAGCAGACTCCCCACTGAGTGTGGATCTAACATAGGGCTTGATCCCAGGAACTGAGATCATGACCCGAGCTAAAGTCTGACGCTTAACCTACTGAACCACCCAGCGGCCCCAAGTGATATTTTTTAATATGTACTCTGCCAGGTTCCTTTATAGTGGCCATCTCATTTAACATAGCCTGCTTACAAAGTCAGTGAGAAAGGCTTTATTATCCTTCTACTACAGAGAAAGAAACAAAGGCTCAGAGAGTTTATGTAATTTGCCCTAGATATTGTGGGTCACGGTCAGGCTTGCTGAAGTCCCAGGATGTAGAGAGATAATTGGTAATCAGAATTACGTGAATTACGGCATCACAAGAATTTGCTTTGTTTGTTGGGTTAACCTTAAAGGTTAATGTGCTCCTCCTCCAACTTAATGATAAACACAGCAAGCCCTCTATTTTCTTACTCCTCTGATATCAAGGCTTGTTCACCTGTCATGGAAATTACCAACTTCAGGCCAACTTGGGAGGAAAACAAGGAAAGCACAAGGAATTGTGTCCACTCATCTCTATCTTTGTCTTGTATGACATTCAAAAACATGTTTACTTGTTTACTGATGACAATAAACTTAAGCTGGTCCCAGTCAACATTCTTGGCAATCTTGGGACCCAAACCAGTATTCCGTGGTTTTGTTTAGGCATAAGGGCACACAGGCCATAAGTGGCGGAACTAGAATTCTGCCTCACTTTCACCAGAATCCCTTACCTGTGTTCTAGATGGACACAATTCATCTCCCTCAGGGTGATCTGCAGAAAGATAGGTTCCACTCTGTAAAGGATTTTTTCTTTAATCATAAAAGAATAGTTATGGGATTCCAGTTCTTTAAAAATCACTCAAAACCATGGAGACTTGGTGGCTCAGTGGGTTAAAGCCTCTGCCTTCGGCTTAGGTCCTGATCTCAGGGTCCTGGGATCAAACCCCACATCGGGCTCTCTGCTCAGTGGGGAACCTGCTTCCCCTCCTTTCTCCGCCTGCCTCTCTGCCTGCTTGTGATCTCTCTCTCTCTGCCAAACAAATAAATAAAATTTTTAAAAAATCACTCAAAACCACGTTAGTTTATAAAATCTGTTTGTGTTAGTAAGTAGAGTATTTGCAGATCTGGTTCCAAAGAAGAATTAGTCTGAATTAAATACAAATGATAGCTGTTCTTTAAATATTGTCTTTTTTGTTGGCAAAGAGCATGGAATTGATGACTAACTAGCTCTTTCATCGTCAAGGTCTATTATTTTTTTCATGATGACCTCAGAGTAGCCATGGCTTTTATGATCTTATTCATATGGGCTTCCAGCCCAGAAACACAGGGTAATGTATCTCTCCCTAAACTGAATAATGGTGGTGATTTTCAAGCACCTCACTGCCTCCTGAAAAATATAAACTTTTTCTTGTTATTAATAAAGATTATCTTTACGTATGTCCATGTTTCATTTATTCCTTCTCTGACACTGAAGAATCTTACATTTTCTTCCTGTGGCATCTCCAAGAATGGGGAAATTGGTTTTCAAAGTGCTTCTTTGGTGGGGGTGGAAAAAACATGCACCTGAGGATGAGACAGATCTGGGATTAGAGCTTGGGCCTGAAGTTCCATCTGTGAGTCCTTGGGCATATTTCTTAACTTTTCAAGACTTGTATGTCCTCTTCCATAAAATGCAGATCATTAGATCTACCTCAGTATCACAATGCCTAGCTTTTGTTGATGCTCAGTAAGCAATATCTCTGTTCCCTCCTATCCTTAATGGGCTGCTAAGTAATCTGTGACACATTTTCCTATATTGGTAGTCTTTGTTGCAACTGGGTCAGATATTGATTTATTACTTAATTAAATAAAATTTATTTATTTAAAATTCAATTCTTGAAATAAAATTTTATTTTTATTGTACAATAATACATCTTCATATTTAAGAATATTCAAACTGAGATGTTGGCGATGCAGAGAAAGGGGAACCCTCCTACATTATTGGTGGGAATGCAAGCTGGTGCAGCCACTCTGGAAAACAGTATGGAGGTTCCTCAAAGAGTTGAAAATAGAACTACCCTATGACACAGCAATTGCACTACTGGGCATTTACCCCAAAGATACAAATGTAGTGATCCTAAGGGGCATGTGCACCCAAATGTTTATAGTAGCAACGTCCATAATAGCCCAACTATGGAAAGAGCCTAGATGTCCATCAACAGATGAATGGATAAAGAAGATGTGGGGGATATATATATATATATATATATATATATATATATATACAATCGAATACTATGTAGCCATCAAAAGACCCCAAAGTCTTGCTATTTGCAAAGATGTGGATCTAACTAGAGGGTATTATGCTAAATGAAATAAGTCAATCAGAGAAAGACAATTATCATATGCTCCCATTGACATGAGGAATTTGAGAAACAAGACAGAGGATCATAGGGGAAGGGAGGGAAAAATGAAACAAGATAAAACCAGAGAGGAAGACAAACCATCTTAGGAAACAAACAAGGTTACTGGACAGAAGGGGTGTGGGAGGGATAGGGCGGCTGGATGATGGACATTGGAGAGGGTATGTGCTTTGGTGAGTGCTGTGAATTGTGTAATCAAAAGGAATCAAAGACCTGTACCCCTGAAGCAAATAATACATTTTATGTTAATAAAAAACATAAAATAATAAAATAAATAAATAAAAAGAATATTCAAACTGCATAGACATGCATATACTGAAAAGAAAATCCCTCCTCATCTACCTTGAATAACTTTGAATAACTAAGTACTATTTCTTTCTTTCTTTCTTTCTTTCTTTTTTTTTTTTTTTGGTAAGATTCAGCTATTAATTTTAGAGAAAAAATGAGAGAAGAGTGTACTCACATGTGCACTCATGGGGGCAGGGGAAAAGAAGGGCAGAGGGAGAGGGAGTAAAGCAGACTCCCTGCTGAGCACGGAGCCTGTGGTGGAACTGGATCCCACAGCACTGAGTTCATGACCTGAGCCGAAATCAAGAGTCCAACACCTAACTTAGAGCCATCCAGGCGCCCTCTAAATGCTACTTCCTAAATGTAACCACAAGTAACAGCTTCATCTAGAACTTCTAAGAAAATTGCAATGTATATATGTGTATAAATTTGGGCATAATATTATTTTTAGACAAATTAATTGTTTACTTTAGTTGTCTTCCAATTTTTTTCACTTAATTCATTTACCTTAGTTATTTCCCATATTTGTACAAATTTACTTCATTCTTTTTAATAGACTCATGATATATCATCACATAATCATGTCTTTACTGAATAACATATATTATTTGTTTTAAGATGTTATTTATTTGAGAGAGAAAGAGAGAGAGAGAGAACAGAAGCAGGGGTGAGGACAGAAGGAGAGGGAGAAGCAGGCTCCCCACTGAGCAGGGAACCTGATGTGGCACCTGATCCCAGGACCCCAAGATCATCACCCAAGCTGGAGACAGATGCTTAACCAACTAAACCACCTGTACAACCCCATGTATTTTTATTTCTTACATGAATTAATAATAATTTTTAATATTTACTTTTTAAGTCAGTGTGTGTGTGTGGTTTTTTTTTGACAGAGATCTCAAGTGGTCAAAGAGGCAGGCAGAGAGAGAGGAAGGAAAGTAGGCTCCCTGCTGAGCAGAGAATCCGATGTGGGGCCTGATCCCAGGACTCTAGGATCATGACTTGAGCTGAAGGCAGAGGCTTTAACCACTGAGCCACCCAGGCGCCCCAAGTGTGCTGGTTTGGAAACAAGTTTGGAAACAAAATCTGGATCCGCTTCCAGGATAGTGAACTTAGACTTTCTGAGCCTTGATTTTCTGATCTATAATCAGGACAAGTCCAGCTACCTCAAGGAATAGTAAGGATTACTATTATTAGTAATGATAATACCATTGCTCTCATTTAAGGGTGGTCCTTGATGACTTTGAGAAAGTATGAGTAGTAATGACTTCTGCAGGTTATTGTGGTTGTCACTGTTGCTCTTTCTGGTAGCCAGCAAGAGAAGGCTGTGTAAGTAAACTATAAGTAAACCATGGGTCTTCAAAGGCCACTCTAAGGAATTACAGACAGGAATACTTTGAAACCACATATCACACTGAATTTTTCATTGTGTGCAATTATTTTACTCCCCTGTTTGCCTGTGAGCTACTGAGGGTTAAAAGATATACATCCCTGGCCCCCAACATGAAGTGAGAGATATTTAGTAGAGCTATGGTCTTGGTGGTGATGCTTGAGGAAGAAGAAATATTTATAGGAAGAGAGAAATATATGCTGAGAACTTACTCTGTGTGTGTAGGACTTTACCTTAATTATCTGAGTTTCAGCACATTGCCTAACTTTTGGAGGTCTCTGTTACTGCACGCATACAATAGGGATAATTATAGAACTATCTCAGAGTTTGGCTAAGGTTTTTTTTTTTAAGATTTTATTTATTTATTTGACAGAGAGAGAGAGATCACAAGTAGGCAGATAGGCAGGCAGAGAGAGAGGGGGAAGCAGGCTCCCTGCTGGGCAGAGAGCCCAATGTGGGGCTGGATCCTAGGACCCTGAGATCATGACCCGAGCCAAAGGCAGAGGCTTAACCCGCTGAGCCACCCAGGTGCCCCTTGGTTAAGGTTTTAATGAAATAATTCATGCTAAGGGTTTAGAATGGGACTGAGCACACGGCGAGAACCCAAAAGGCACGCTGTAGTTCAGCAGGGTTTAGAGCTTCCCGTGGTGTGGACATGTCAGTCTGAACTCAGAGTCGTTCTCTTCATCACTGAGGCTGATTCCTTCCCTTGCATATAGTGAACATGAGTTAAATGAATCACTGACAAGTCCTGCCTTTGTAGATAAAAGAAATAAGATTTAGGAGAGACAAATTACCCAACTGTATCTGATATTGGAAATTTTCAGTATCCTCCCATGTTCAAGGTGTTGGGGTGCTCTCCACTACTATAAACAGTGCAGTCCTTGGGTTCTGGCTTAGGATATTGTAGGCTGGAGAGCATAGGAATCAGGTGTGCAAGTTTCTGGGTTCCATGTATTACTGTGGATCAGTCAATTCCCCTCCCTGTGCCTCACCTTCTTCATCCGTATAATCTCTAAAATCCTTAACCAGTTTTATTGTGCTTTGTTTCATGAGTCACATGTATCTGACCTCCTATCCAGTGAGACCTGCACATTCATCAGTCTTACCATCCCTCACTGCTCATTTGCCAGTTTTTTTCCCACCGTCAGTGAGATAATTTTTGTGTTCAGGTTAACCTGAAAAAGATATACTGGTTACAATTCCTTCTCCCCATGGGCCTGGGTTTCGAAAAGTGCCTTTCAACTGTTTCCCGAGTCCTGACTCCTTGACTCTGGACCTGAAGAAGGGGCCAAGCCCTCCTGCAATGAATAGTCTCCAAGCAGCCTGTCCCAGTGACATCAATCCCAGTTTTTTGGGACGATGATGCAGCCATCTTTAAATGGTTTACACCTGTTGTTACTATATGCATGGCTAAGGCTTGGATGCTTTGACATCAAAACAAGAATGGTTGCCGGGAGACAGAACAAAGTGGTGCATTCATGGACACTTGTGTCAGTATTGCAGAATGCTCAGCAACGTGTCAATCGGACAGCCTAGAGACACATGAAGGAGACAACTAAATGACACATGAAATCAAAATTCATGTAGAAGAAAGTCTCTAACTCCTACTGTCAGAGGGGACTGAAATAATCATCAGACACTTCAACTACTATTGGCGATGCTTGGATCCCCTTTACCGTGTTCTAGCCAAGGATGTCAAGCTCCTGTTAAGATATCCTCTGGAGTGGAGACCTCACTTCCTCATGAGAGTCTTGTAAAGCCTAGACAATTCTATTAGCTAGAACGTGTGTCCCTATAATGACCTGAAGTCCTTTGACATCCGTACAATTCCAGATATATCCCCTGTGATACAGAGCTGAATTCCACTCATTTTTGCACGTGGTGGCTCTCAATTCTTCCCTACTGCATTCCTCACCCTGAGACATTTCCCCCAATCAAAACATGTCCTTCCATCATTTCTCATGGGACATGATTTCAAATCCTGCCCCAGTTAGGACAGAGACCAAAGCCAATTAGAAAAAAAAAAATCCTATATACTTGTTCATTAATTCAGCCAGTCATTAAACATAAACGTCTTACATGTGTGCAATAAAGAAGGCATTCTGCAGAATATAGATATGGATCATATTTCATCCCTTTCTTCAAGTTGTCTCAACTTTGTCAACTTTACTCACTGTGTGACTTTGCGTGACTCATTTAACCTTTCTTAATCTCAGTTTTCTCATCTCTAAAATGCAGATCAGTTGAGCGACCTGTGAGGGTGGTTGTAAGGATCAAATACAATATTCTATGGGACACTCTCAGCCAACTGTGACGTGCTGTAAAAACATTGAGCATCCTGATTAGAGGTGAGAAGAAGATCACAAACGAACTGTCCTGTTAGATGGAAAA
Organism: Meles meles; assembly: GCF_922984935.1. NCBI lineage: Eukaryota > Metazoa > Chordata > Mammalia > Carnivora > Mustelidae > Meles > Meles meles. Next base: position 12,883,165 of record NC_060066.1, on the reverse strand, counting down.
GGACCAATATCATAAAAGAGTTATCAACAATGTGGTGAGATTGATGTACTGAATGGTAACTGCACATTGAAGTCCAAGGAAGGGAGGCACTCCCAAGTCAAGTCCAAAGTAGGAATCTGTTATGTCCACTTCTAAGTCGACAAAATTAATCCAGAACAGAAGCAGTAATGATGACTATAGGGGGAAAAGGAGGAACTTTTTTGGTACCAGAATCCAAGTGCAGAAATGACTGTATTCAAAACATGTTCCATGAGGCAAATGGAAGCAAAATACTTTGGAAGGTGGCTTAAAAATAAATCCCTGTGTGTCTGCCTATCTCTGCGTACATGCACCTGTGCACATGCCTTTTCAGTGGCATTTCAGACTACATGAACTGCCCTGCCCCCACTGTAATATGTATAATATAACAGCCAGTGGCCTAGCAAGAGCTCCACAGACAAGTTTGAAAAGCAATCAGTGCGCTCCTTGTTGGCATGCCCCCGGTTCTAGGGTAAAATCCTAGCCATGACCTCTGACGGATTTGTATCCATGGCAAGACCAGAGCTATCTCTAGGGAGTCAGAAGGTTATAGGCAGATAATATCTTTTAAAAATGAGACACCTTCAGAGTACAAGTGATGATTTTAATAATTGTGCCAGGACAACGGGTGGATATTGGGGCTGTCCCAGGCAAACAGGATGTGTGTTTTAGGGAATGAGCTTTAGGGTTAGTCTAGACCAGGTTTATCCTTCATCTCTGTCCTTAATTAACTGTGTCACCATCAAGTCACAGAACCTCTCTAAGACTCTTTCCTTATTTGTAAGATGGAGTCAGTAATGCTCATTTTAATTAACTAATTTTCTGAAAAGATTTTATTTCTTTATTTTATTTATTCATGAGAGAGATTGCATGAGTCGGGGAGGGCAAGCAGGCAGACTCCCCGCTGAGCAAGGATTCCCGACTTGGGGCTCAATCCCAAGACCATGAGATCATGACCTGAGCCAGAATAAGATGCTTAACAGACTGAGCCACCCAGGTGCCCCCGTAATATCCATTTTAAAATTGTGCTCTAAGTACTAAACAGCATACCATGCAGAGCAGTACCTGGCTCTCTCATGATGACTTGCAAGCTTTCAAAACCTAATTCTTTGGGGGCACCTGGGTGGCTCAGTGGGTTAAAGCCTCTGCCTTCGGCTCAGGTCATGATTCCGGGTTCCTGGGATCGAGCCCCGCATCGGGCTCTCTGCTCAGCAGGGAGCCTGCTTCCTCCTCTCTCTCTGCCTACCTCTCTGCCTACTTGTGATCTCTGTCTGTCAAATAAATAAATAAATAAAATCTTAAAAAAAAAAAACCTAATGCTCTTTCTTTCTCATCTCTCTCTCTTCTCTTCTCTTCTTCCTGCCAGCCTGTCCTCCTCAGTCTTCATGTGAGGAAGCTGAGACCAAGGGCCAACAACCCCATGCTGAATCCATCCATGATAGTAATTCTGACTTGCAGGCTTCAGGGGTAGGCTGATAGCAGGAAAGAAGGGAGATGCTATGGGAAGGGGTTCAGCTGCAGGTCAGGACACTTTATGTATTGGAATGTGAACACTTGGGTAGGTAAGAACATCAATCATGAAAAAGAAGAAAGATAATATCAATATGAAAGGCTGGGATTATTTCAGCCATCTACCCATCATTCAAAAATGTTGAGTACCTATTGGGTCTCTGGCCCTGTGCTAGACATGAGAAGTATGGTGGTAGGTAAGATGGGAGATGTGGATTCTTCCCTCATGAAATTAAGAATCTAGAGTTTCAAGAACCCTAAGTGACCCTAAAGTGTTCCGTGAATCTAAACAAAGAGGAGAAACTATGATACTTACTCTGGCATGATTAAAGCATTTTCCTTCTTGCTGACATCTTTGCATTTATTGATAAAATCACAGATATGTATATGGCAGCTTTTCATTCTGTTTTGTGGGAGAGGGATTCTATGACAAAAGTTGTTATTGTTAAATACTACCAGCTAACGCCACATCCCCTAATCCAGGGGGTGACAAAATAGATTGTTTTTACAAATAAAGTTTTGTTGAAACTCAGTTACACCAATTTATGTATTTTCCCCTCCCGTATAACAATTTTATTTATTTTACTGTTAGATATTTATACTTACATTTTAAAAAGTGTTAATTTCCTTGTACATATATGAAAAAATTTGATTACACATTTATCTTCAACTACTCCTTTAATTTATCTGTATATATCTACACTCACATGCATATATACACATATACATAGAAGATATAGATGTATTCTTTTTTTTCACTTGTTTTAAATTTCTTTTCAGCATAACAGTATTCATTGTTTTTTGCACCACACCCACTGCTCCATGCAGTACGTGCCCTCCTTATTACCTACCACCTGGTTCCTCAACCTCCCACCCCCGCCCCTTCAAAACCCTCAGGTTCTTTTTCAGAGTCCATAGTCTCTCATGGTTCATCTCCCCTTCCAGTTTCCCTCAACTCCCTTCTCCTCTCCATCTCCCCATGTCCTCCATGTTATTCGTTATGCTCCACAAATAAGTGAGACCATATGATACTTGACTCTCTCTGCTTGACTTATTTCGCTCAGCATAATCTCCTCCAGTCCCGTCCATGTTGCTACAAAAGTTGGGTATTCATCCTTTCTGATGGAGGCATAATACTCCATCGTGTATATGTACCACATCTTCCTTATCCATGTGTCTGTTGAAGGGCATCTTGGTTCTTTCCACAGTTTGGCGACCGTGGCCATTGCTGCAATAAACATTGGGGTACAGATGGTCCTTCTTTTCACTACATCTGTATCTTTGGGGTAAATATCCAGTAGTGCAATTGCAGGGTCATAGGGTAGCTCTATTTTTAATTTCTTGAAGAATCTCCACACTGTTCTCCAAAGTGGCTGCACCAACCTGCATTCCCACCAACAGTGCAAGAGAGTTCCCCTTTCTCCACATCCTCTCCAACACACGTTGTTACCTGTCTTGCTAATTTTGGCCATTCTAACTGGTGTAAGGTGATATAGATATATTATTGACAACATTGTTTATGGAGAGAATAACCAATTTGTGTATTTATGGCTGCTTTCATGCAGAAGAACTGAGTAATTGGGACAGAGACCTTCTGACCCACACCTCTAAAATGTTCACTATTAGACATTCCAAAGGAGAGTTTCCTGACTCCTGCTCGAATAACCTTTGGGAGAGGTCCCAAAACACATTTGTGTAATAAAATGCTTTGAGAGATTTTGTGCTTAAGAAACCTTTTAATGTTGTTTAACTCAGCATTTCTGTGCTATACAGTTCCTGATAGGGTCCTCACTGATTCCCACCTCCTGGCATTTATAACCTTGTACAATCCTTTGCCTTGCATATAACCTGGACTTCGATCTGCTTTTAACAAATATAATATGGCAAGAGTAGGAGATGTCGCTTTTGAGATTGGGTTATAAAAAGACCTTTTTTGTTGTTGTTGTTCTTTTGTATGTTTGTTTGTTTGTCTGGGGCACTCTCTGATTTTCTTTCCGGCTCTAGGACAATTGGCTATCATATCATTGAGGAAGCTTCTGGTGCAACTACAAGGTGATCTACAAACAACATGTGTGTACACTTGGAGGTAGATTTTTAGGGTTGCCAGCAGCCATGCATGAGGTGGGAAATGGATTCTTCAGCCCTTATGGAGCCCTGAGGGGATTAAAGCCATCACTGACAACCTCACTAGAACCTCATGTGAGACCTTGAACAAGAAGTGTCTTGCTAACCAGAGACCGGACTCCTGACCCCCCAAACCTGTGAAGTAATGAGTATGTGATCTTAAGTTGTCAATCATCAGAGTCATTTGTTGTATAGTAACAGATAATTGTACACTTCCTGAAATGTTTAGCCATTGAAAACATTCCATACTTTTCTTTTCCAACTCCTCCCCATGGGCTTCTCTCAGGATGCCAACTGTCTGAAGAATATAGTTCAGGAAATAATAGTGTAGAATAATAAATAATTGACTCTTCCAAATATTCTAAACTAAATAGGAATAAAGGTAAATTTTGTTTCCATCCTGGATTTGGATTAAAACCCAAGAGAGTTTGGCTTACTGTCTTTTATTTGATATTGTATGAATACATAATCTTTAGACAAAAGATTTATTTAGATCAAGGTTCCCACACCACTATAAAAAAGAAATAAAATTATGGAAATTCATCAGAAATAACAACTGCTTCAGAAAAGAGTCTACCATCTCCTGGTCTCTGATCTCTGTTTTCCAGGCTACAGGAAAAAATAGAAATGCTGTACGATAGAGACATATGTTATTAAGTACGAGCATCTTCCCTGCACTTTTACCCAGACATCAAACCATGCATCATTATTGTTTATTAGCTCTGGGAAATGTCTCGGTTGTCCTGGAACCTGCTTTGGCTTCTGATTTAGCCCACAGCTGACTCAGTTTCATGATGTTGGTTTTGCTGACTCATTAATCACATGGGATAATGATCTATTTTTCCCTCCTATATGACCATAAAGCCTTTTTAATTGAGCTGGTCAACAACAGAAGAGACAAGGGCTCAGAATAAATTATTCTGGTGAGTTAAAATATTCAGCTCTACCTTTCATTGCCAGTAGAAGTCGAAGACAATGACCATGTATTCAACGATATCTTTATAATAAATTTGTCTAGAGTATTCTGTGTATCCTGAGTATTCTGTGCTTAGGGCTGGGGATGCAGAAGAGCCTGAATTCCTTGTAATGAAGGAGGTTAGTTCATTCCTAAGTGGGCCCCACCTCAACTCAAAAGAATGTGTAGTTTGGAATTAGCCAAGAGTGGGTTTGCATTCCAGTTTCACCACTTGCTAATTGTCTGGACTTGGACAAGAGGCTAAGTAGCCCAGAGCTCTGTTTCTCCGGCTATAAAGGGTATAAAATAATGGTTTTGAGAATTATGAAATATATGAAATGTCTTGTACAGTGGCTGGCTCATAATAAACACTTAAAAGTGATCATTCCTTTTCTTGATTTAGTCCCTTACATTCTAGATTTACCCATCACAAAAAAGCAGTTATGAGGCCCTTTTTCTACTACCATGATCAGGAGGAGCTGACCTACTACTCTGCTTGTGTGCTAGTACACACTTATCTTGTCATCCTTTGGGCCCTTATTGTGTAGTGTTTCCCCCTCTAATTGACATATGCTTTCTTGGACACAAAGGGTAGAAAACAGCAGCATTTTCCATAAATGACTAGAATGTTGAACAGTTAATAAAAATCTTAATTTGGAGAATTGTTACTAGTTAAGAGGTTATCAGAAAGCATTATAGGTCTGCAGCAAAGGGGAGAGCAAAGTATGGTCTTTTCATCAAATCTGATCCATTGTCCATTTTTGTAAGTGAAGTTTTATTGGAACCCAGCCATACATTTGTTTATGGATTGTCCATAGCTGCTTGCCCAATACAATGGCAGCATTGAGTACTTATGACAGACACCATATGGGCCACAAAGATTAACCTATTTACTATCTGGACTCTTACAGGAAATATTTGATGACCCCTTGATTTCAAGAGTTGATTCTGGAGGCAACTTTAGGCACTAGACTCTTGAAGGTCTGAAATGAGAAATACTTCTGTGAAAATAGGTTCCAGAAAATAATAAACATCAGAATGTGAAGAACAGACAGGAGGCTCTAGAACTAAGATACAGAATTCTAGTGAATATAGCTAAGGCCGGGGAGAGTGGGTACACATTAATTTGGGGATTTGGAGTCAAAAGACATACATTCCTTTCACAGTTTCATCACTTTCTAGGGATGTGATCCTTTGATCACATGACCTTGAACAAATTATCTTATTCTTTTTTTTTTTTTTTAAAGATTTTATTTATTTATTTGACAGCGAGAGAGAGATCAGAAGTAGGCAGAGAGAGAGAGGAGGAAGCAGGCTCCCTGCTGAGCAGAGATCCCGATATGGGACTCGATCCCAGGACTCTGAGATCATGACCTGAGCCGAAGGCAGCGGCTTAACCCACTGAGCCACCCAGGCGCCCAAATTATCTTATTCTTGAAGAACGATTTTCTTTGTCTGTAAAATAAGGAATGCAGTAATTCCTCCTTCAGAGAATTTTTAAGAGTTGATGAGACGAAATGCTCTAGAAACTTTAAAGTTTTATAAAATGTTAATTTATATAATTATGACTAATAATAAGCACTTAAAATATATTTGCTGAATGTGTTGAATTAATAAAGAATTAGATCTTTAAGCTTGTTGGCAAATTTTTAAGATTGTACATCGTGTATGTTGTTTTAACATGAACTATGAGTTCAATTTATCCTTGCTAAAAGTTCGATTACATGTTTTTTTAACTCAAATGGTATTTTTGGCTTTTAAATTTCAGACAATATACACACTCTCTAATCCCTGTAGATGATGTTCTGTTTATGAAATGTTGAGAGTCATGAAGTACCTTCATGCTCACTCCATACCAATCAGTGGCCATGAGATTAAACCTCTTACTCTCTTGCAGAAGGTATTCCATCACTGGGCCTGGAAAAACCAGTATGTCTTAGAACCATTAGGGCCATATCAACTTAAAAACAGTTTCACTCTACCTTAGGCCCTAGGGCTCTGATGACATCCTGGAAGCTCAGATGAAGCTCTCCATGTTCCTGTCCCCATGACTCTTCAGGCCTTGAAGCAGGTACACAATGCTCACCACATTGATTTGCAGGTGTCCACATATAGCATCTTAGGGAAGGTCCAGGAAGAATCCAGTTGCTTCTACCACAAGGATGGGAGGAGAGGAACAATTCAATAGTTCAGATGATGATAGAGAAGGAGGTGTGCCTTGAAGGGGGAAAGTGGGGTGAATTTAAATGAAAAATTATCATTCTGGAAAGACGCTGGCAGGATTCCCAGATTTTCCTTTGTGTGAATGGCATTCGGTTCAATTAGGTTTCCAGCCTGTGCCTGCCATGTCAGTGATTTACTCCCTGCTACTTCTAATCCACACATTTTTGGGGCTGGTGACAACACATACAGGCACCTAATTTGCAATTATTGACGTCATTCTGACATCAAAATGTCAAAATAGAAAGTGCCCATGGGAACAACTCCTTGTGAGTGGGGTACGGAAGAGAAAGGATGCCCAGGGAAAGGTGTCTTAGGAAGACCACTGTTCAGTTTCCAAGGCATGCATAATCTCTCCTCTTTGCCTTATGTACATGTATCTGAAATACTTTGTATCTGGAAAATTCTAACCATTTTACAGATGAGGAAACTGAGACTCAGATAAATGACCCATATACAGTCACTCAGGTGATAAGTATTCAAACCACGTAGAGAACCAAGGTTTGTTCATATTCTTTTCACTTTACAGGGTTGTTCTGATGAGCCCTGGATTGATCTTTTTGTGACAGAACCATCTACTGATGCATTCTCTTCCCATTTCCTCCCCCCCTTCCTTCCTTTCTTCCTTTATAGATTATTCGAGTTCCACCAGACAATTGGCCCATACCAACAAAGTCTTTCTCTCTTGGTAGTGTCGAAGTTCAGAGCAGTTATGAAAATAAGCATGGTTGACTACTCACGACTAAATCCAGAGCCAAATCTATCAGAGCTTTATCCAACTAACTTATACACCTGGGTTAGTTTACAAGGAAGAGTTCGGTAGACTTTTTCTGTAAAGGGCTAGGTAGTAATGGGCTTTGTGTATTTGTGTATTTGTTCCCTGTCACAACTACTCAACTCTGCAACTGGAGTGCAAAACAGCTGTGGATGGTCTGTAAACAAATGAGTAGGGCTATATTCCAATAAAATCTTATTTACAAATACACATGACAGGCCAGATTTAGCCTATGGGCCATGATTTGCTGACCTGGGTAGTAGAATGACTTCAGCTCTAAGTAGCTGAGTTGGGGTTTCTCTGTAGTCTAGGGCAGACAGGCAGGACAAAGCAGGGAGAATGTTTGAGGGTAAATCTGATTGACATGAGCACCTCCAGAGAGTACCAGTTTCCCTGGTCTTTGTGTTATGAGGTGGAAGGGACGCTCATGGGAGACCACAATAGCCAAAGCCCAGAGCAACTGCCCTCATGAGGCTCAATATGCAGAGGTCAACAGATGGGTCTCAGGGATCAGAGCCAGACTTGGAATTGAACCTGAGGACTTGAAGAAACATTGAAGTGAATATAAAATAAACAAGAGGTTGTCCATGGTGAAGGCGCATCAGTGTAGATGTAGAAGTCAAGCCGCTTGAAGCATCTTCTCTGACACCAAAGTCAAACTTCCTTTGAAAGACAGCATACACTTCTTTGCCCTGTGTTCTAGGCGGCCAGGACATATTCGTCTATCTATCCAATCACCCACTCACTCACGGTTCTCACATTCATTGATGTATAGATTCAGACTAGTCTTATTAGTTACTTACCATGTGTCACGACTTCCATTGCAGGTCTCTGCCCTTGAGGGGCTTAGTGTCTAATGGCACGGGTCTGACAGATAACTAGCAATGCAGTCATACTGGTGGTTGTCATGATAGAACTTTATATAAGGTGCATAAAAGAGGCTCAGAGAAGTCATCGGGTATCTGCCTAAAGTCTGAATACAGGGCTGATCCACATTCAATAAACAGGGAGGAGAAGGATGAGCCTGACTCAGTTTATGTTGCTTTCTGTTGAAGTTTACCCTTGAACCAATTGAAGTTACCCTTGAACCAGTAAATAGGCTAAGGGAATGCTGCTTTGGTTCCCACGGGGGTGTGGAGAATTCAAGGATTCATATCTTCAGCAAAGAGTAGGTGTGCCGCCTGGTTGGAAAAACAAAGAAATGGAGGGCTTTCTGCCTTTTTACCACCAAACTATGAAAGGTAGCCATGTCATTAAGACCTCCATGAGTTCCACTTCTGTGGCACCACAGGACCATCATCAAACATGGTCACACTCTCCCACATGACATGAGTCCCACTCATGAACTCAAATTCATGAGTTTGTCATGAGAAATAAATAAAACACATTCATTTTGGTGCTTTTGCAAGATACAGCTCAATCATTATCAATGTTGACACCTCCCAGCTAAGGTTTGTACAGGGCTTTAGAGTTTTCAAAATATTTTTATGTACATCATCTCTTTTTTCTGATCTTCACAGTAATGCTGTGAAACTGGATGGAGAAATTGAGGTTCAGGGTCCTTAAATGGCTTAGCCAAGTTCACACAGCTTACTAGTGGCTGGAGCTGCGTCTTGTGCCTCATTCCGCAATTCCAGTTTCTGTGAACCCATCCTACCAATTTCAGCTCTTTTTTCTTCCTCTCTTCCAGCAACTCAGTGAGCATAAGGAAGTCTTATTTTTCCGAGATAACACACAAGGGTGGGGAAGATAGAGCACTGTGAACTTAAAGTTGGAGGGAAATCAATTGCTAGGGATTTGTTTTATCAGCCTCAACCCTCCAAGTGGGCAGGGTGCATTAGTGGTCATAAATGTGAGCTAATCCTCTCTCAGACCCTGGGAGGTTGTAAAAGGATGGCCTTAAGTGGTGAGGAGATTTTGAAACCTCTAAGGGGAGAGAATGGATCTGGTGATTTCACTATTTCGGGCTGGTGATGGCATTAAAATTATGAAGAAAGAATGTCAACTAAGAGTTTCTAAGCAAACTCAATTAGTATGGTGCTCTGTCCTAGGGATCAGGAAAAGAAGGGAGTAAGCATAAAAACACAGGATTTTCAGACGTCCTTACAGTCTAACACTATTTTGCCACAATTATTTCATGGAGCCTCCCAAACACTTTTAGAAATATTATTACTACTAAGTAGTGTTATCACCACACTTATAGAGTAGGAAGGACACCAGGCTTAGTAACAAGGAAAACATGTTCACATTCACCCGTAAATAATTGTGTAGAGATTTGCCTCATTCTTGGTTCTATGCAAGACCCATTCTCTTCTTATTTCTTTCTCCACTAAAAAACTTATTTGTAGGGGTGCCTGGGTGGCTCAGTCAGTTAAGTTTCTGTCTTCAGCTCAGGTCATGATCTGGGACTCAGCAGGGAGCTTGCCTCTCCTTTTCCCTCTGCCCTTTCCCCAGGCCTGTGCACACTCTCTCTGTGTCTTTCTCTCTCAAATAAATAAAGTCTTAGAAAACAAACAAACAAAAAACAAAAACTTTTCTATCCTTCCTGAGTCCCAGTCATTCTCATTGTTGTAGGACAGGAAACCACACGAGACTGCCAGTGTCTGCACACAGTCTGTCTCACAGAGTAGCCTGGGCATATCTCTGAGGAGATATGCGGAGATGCTCAGTACATGCTGTCATGGGAGTGTAAGTGAGAAACTGATTCATGAATTAATGGATGGAAGCCACGGGCATGTCATTGTCCTAGACCACAGTTATCTAATGGGCGATGGGCATGGCTTTTGTTCTCCCTGGGGACCATTTTTTAAATCTTTAATTGTCAGAGCTGGAAGAGGTCTGAGGTCACCTAGTTGTAATACCGCAGACAAGAAAAATGAAGCCACGTTGGGGAGCCATCTTTACCTACGGCCACCCAAGTTTGTTCAGCTTGGTAGCCTCTGGTCATCACTTTATAAATATGTTCAAAGGTGCAACTGGTCAGGAGGTTGACTTGTTCGGAGGGGTATAATATTCATGGTGCCTGAAAATTGCATTAGAGCTAATAATGCATGGAATGATGGAATGATGGAGTGAATGAGTGAATTCATTCCTATTCTGGCAAATGATTCTAAGCCCATGCCTTCCTGAAAGTCATCATGTCATAATTGCCAAGAAAAGCAAGATGTGTCTGGGTGTCCATCTAGAAAGGGACAGCCGTAGAGTCCGCTCATTTCTAACATTTAAGGATTCACTAATTTCTGGGTCCAATAAGCCCTGGCTGACAGGTTCAAGTCTCCCCTACATAGTTGTTTTTTTAAGATATTTATTTATTTGTTTGTTTGTTTGTTTATTTATTTGACAGAGAGAGAGAGATCATAAGTAGGCAGAGAGGCAGGCAGAGAGAGGGGGAAGAAGGCTCCCAGCCAAGTGGAGAGCCCGATGCAGGGCTCAATCCCAGGACCCCAAGATCATGACCAGAGCCGAAGGCAGAGACTTAACCCACTGAGCCATGCAAGCATCCCTCCCCTACATAGATTTTAAAACCTTCTCAGAGCAATCTCTTTGGCAAAATGTTAAAATCCTTCCATCTCTTTGTTTGTTTGTTTGTTTTTGTTTAATACTTACTGTATTTTTCTGCTTTTTGGTCCCTGCACAATTCTCGAAGACCCAGACTCCCCCTTCAGAAAACGATTTGCCTCCTCACACATAAATGCAATTACAATGGTTGGTTACATTTCTCAGGGGCTTATCTGGAACAAAGGTACCTCTGTGTAAGCTAAGTAAATAAAGAAACCCCCTTTTTGTCTGATTATTCTTCTGGGCATTTTAATGTTACAGGGATTCAATTTAGTTCCCATGATCCTGAAATTGCAACATGAGCAGTCACCAGAAATGGGGGTCCAGGCCAAGGCAGAAACTCCTTTGCCTGAAGGCTTTTGAAGAACCCATGTGCACCCATGAAATCAGTGAGTTTATCCTTTCAAACTGAAGATGTATCTGCTCTGGAACTCAGATAATCAAACTTTTTACACATAATGGGTCATCTCTGTCCACATAAGTTAGTTGAACAAGGAATAGGCACAGAGGCTGGTGGAGTGACTTCTACTCTGTCACCATCATTTCCCATTTATGTGACCTTGGGTAGGTCCCTTATGACCTAAGTCTCCATTTACTTATTTGTAAAGTGGAGATGATGATATTCATCCTCAGAGGTTACTTGTGAAAAGAACTAGCACAGTATGAGGCACTTAGCTATTCCTTGTTTTGATTTTAAGTTGGATATGAGATTTTGGAGGACTGGATGTCAACAGAATGAATAGCAGGCAAGTATGACATTGGGCAAGTGGCTGCATCTCTGGATCTCAGTTCCCGCACCTGTATCCTCAGGAGTTTACATGAGATGATTTCTGAGAGTCCTTCAAAGAGTAGTAATCATAGCAAATTATATTATATGGAAAGCGCTTTATATATATATATATATATATATATATATATTTATATATATTTATATATATAAATAAGTGTGTGCATGTGTATACATTGATTATATATATATACATATTAGCTCATTTCATACTCAACATGTTCTGAGATTTAGGTAATGTTGTTTACATTGTACAGAGGAAGGAGGTAAGGTTGGGAGAGAGCAAACAGACATCCAAGGTTCCAACACTGAAAAGCAGAAATCTGGAGATGTAAATCAGAGCCAGAAAATTAGCAGGACCCCATGTGGACCTACTATATGATACTCAGGGATGGCACTCTAATGGAGTCTATGGCAACGTTGGGGCCAGTCTTTAGCTCCCTCCATTCCCAAGCCAACCTCTCAATGATTCTAACACTGCCCTCTATTAAAAAAAAAAAAAAAAGCCCCAAAAGGAGTCATTTGCTCCCCAAGACAGCAAACCAATCTACCAAAGGAACCTGACCTTTTAACAGTCAGATGGAAATTTTCTGATCTGCAAGAGTGAGGGCCTCTGCATGATAAAAACCCTGCTATTCCCTTCCCCTCAAAAGAAGATGAAACAATCCCTTCTTGCCTTTGCTAACAACTTCCTGCCCCACTCTCCTTCCTATAAAAACCTTCCATTTTGTACAACTCCTCAGAGCAACTCTTCTTGCTAGATGGGATGCTCCCCAAGTCCAGAATTGCTTAAGAAAGTCAAATTAGATCTTCAATTTTATTTGGTTGAGTTTTGCTTTTTAAGACTACTTAGGTCAAGTCTTCTGACACCTCTACAAAATTACACAAAAATCAAACAGTCTACAAACTTTTCCTTGTTATTAATTCAAACCAGTAACTAAGGAGTTGGTTTGAGCTACTCTGGGGTGTGTGATGTCACTCACCTCTTTACTCCCAGTGCCCACCTGACGGAGACACAAGATGGACATTCAGTCCCCGCTGCCTTGAATTGAGCCTCCCTGTATTTTGTCCACCTGTTTCTCACTCCTTTCTTTGTGGCCTCTTTACTGACTGTCAGCCCACTTTTTGGAATGTACGAGAATCTTAGAGTAGATAAAGAGTCATTTATTTTAATACTCTATTGTTATAAGAGGGAGTCTGAACTCCTTCAGGTCCTGAAGTCCTGTCTTAGTGCAGGGCTCTTCCTACCCCAGCACCTTCGCTCAGGGAGACTGCCCACCCCTCACTCCTACCACCCTGAATCCCACTGTGACATCTGTTCCTAGCAACTGACAGGCAGCCGGTGGCAAACAGCTTGTTGGTCTCTCAATGTTAGAGTTGATGGAGCTATTTCTGCATCATATCATGTGGGCTAGTAAGCTTCAGGGCCGGGGACTCCTGACTATTACTTACAAGTGTCTCTGACTTTATTTTGAAAGCCTACTGTGATGTAATTTATATAAGAAATGTATATTTGATCTTCCACCTGGGTTCCTGGTACTGGAGCTCCTAAAACCCTTGGAATTTCCTAACTGAGGAGAATGATTATGGTGTCTTTTATTATGTGAATGAGGTGATTTTTGGTAGCTTATTAAGTAACTTAAGGCTGGGGGCTAGAGGACTGGAGATTCCATTCTAGCCCCACTTAGGGTGTAGGAAGAGGGCTGGCGGTTGAGTCCATCACCAATGGCCAATGATTTAATCATTTGTGCCTACATAATGGAGCCTCCATAAAAACCACAAAGGACAGGGCTCAGACAGTTTCCAGATTGGTGAACACATGGAGCTGGGAGAAAGTGCTGTATCCAGAGAGTCATAGAAATTCTGAGCCCTTTCCTCACACATCACCCTGTGCATCTCTTCCGTCTGGCTCTTCTTGACTTAGCCTGTTACAATACATTGGTGATCTAGTAAATATAATGTTTCTAGGTTCTGTGAGCTGCTCTAGCAAGTTCGTAGAATCAAGAGAGGGGGTCACCGAACCTCTGATTTCTAGCCAGTGGTTCAGAAGCATAGGTGACACCTGAACTTGTCATTGGCCTCTGAATTGGGTGCTGGGTAGAATTGAACCCTTCACTTGTGGAAGCTCTCTATTCCTGAGGAGATAGTGTTGGAGTTGAGCTTAATTGTATGACACGCAGCTGGGGTCAGAGAAGAGCTTAGATGTGTGGGGAACCTGCTCTTCAGGCAACACTGGAATTGGGTCCAGAACTCTTCCCTTCCCAGCCGAAGGGGGCAATCACAAAAATCAGCCGAGTGAGAAGTGCTACCCATAACAGGGAGGGGAAGAACCAAATAAGAGGGAAAACATGGAGGCTAATATTTTGTTCATTTATTTCCAGTGGAAACCCTCAGGGGGCCACAGTACAGCAAGATGAATTTGGCCCTGAGATACGTGTCACCAAAACAAAACAACAACAAAAGTTGTTTCAGTCTCATCAAGATTGGACTATGGCCAATGAAGCCTGCATTTTGGGAGTCCGCTGGGAGAGATGTGGGGACAAAATCTAATTGCAGCTTTCTGAGGAGTTAGCCAAAGGCACTGGAAATGAAACCAGACGGAGAGGAGGAAAGGAAGGCAGCATGGGTGGAGGACTTACCATGCTTCCAGCCTACATAGTGTGGAAGCTGAACCAGGAGCTTACGAACCAGATCCTCAACTGTCCACCTGTGTAACCCAGCAACTGATTTAACCTTCCAGGGCATCACAAAGTTTTTATGAGGCTTAAATGTGACGAATCAAGTAAAGTTCTTAGAACACTACTAGCACGGAGGAGCACCTGTGAAGTTTTCTCTCTTCTTATGACTGACTTTTTGCAATGTATGTGTGGTGTGGGGGCTTTGCGGCTGTCACAGTGACAGGGACACTCCTGGAATTTGGAGTTCAGCTTCCAAAGATGTTTACTGTCCTGCAGTGTATGCGGCAGACCTTCCCAGAAGGGGATTTTCCCCACCCCAAATGTCAACAACACCCTTGTTGGGAAACACAGAGCTAGGTCTTATAATGTGGGTTGCATCATTTTTAATCATTACCAAATACTGTAAGGTCAGTTATTATTACCCCTAATTCACAGATGAGGTAAGTGAGATTTTCAAGAACTTGCCCAAGGTCAAGAAGCTATTAATTAGCATTGCTTATTTTAAATTCACAGATTTCTGTCTCTAAAATTAATGTCTTTTTGCTGCACTCTGCTTTCTTGATTACAGCCATCCAGATCTTAGTGTTTGAGACCTTCTGAAAAATGGAAGATTGGGGGTGAGTCAGCTTTCCTATCTAATTTGAAAAGGAATATCCTAATTGGGTGGGAAAAAATAGCTAATTTATGGGGCAATTGTTGAAGTTCTGCAGCTTCAGCCATATGAGAAGCTGCTCATTAGCGAGGAGAGAGCTTGTCTCGCTAATAACGAGTTTCTCCTGTACCAGGAGCCTCTTCTCTCAGAGCTGGTGTGCACACACAGTGGAGATGCCCTTGGGCATCCACACCGGACACCAGAGAACATTAGGAGCTTCCCACATAGGTGTTCTGGAAACTCAGCCAATGTTTGGAGATATCTGATCATTAAATCAAGGGCCTAATGCATCAGCTTGGTGGGGCTGGTGCAAATGAGGAAGTCATATCTCAGGAATCGGTATTTCTCTCAGATTTTTTTTTTAAATCTGAAACATAGCCTCCAAAGTATAGTCACTAATGTCCCAGTGCTAGAAAGATCTCTCTGACAGGGTGCAATGCATTACCTAGCCTCTGATTTGGTCTGTGTTTACATTCACTTATTCAGTTAACAGATACTTCCTGACCGTATTCAAGGGTGGGACATTGTGCCAAGAACTGTGGGCACAAGCTAAGTCCAATATGAAATTGTCTTCGGGGAGTTTATGATTTCACGAGGGGCACATATAAAAAATGATGGCATTCCACTTTAAGAGGATCAGTGACCGAGGGCTTCCAGGCACAGAGGGTGACATAAATGCAGGAAGGGCTCAACCCCCAGAAGAGAGGAGGGGCAGCAGGCTTCCCTCTGTCAAGCGAACACTGAGGAGGGACTTTGCAGGGAAAGAGGGCAGCAGGTGCAACAGGAAGAAACAGAAGGAAGGGCTCAGCTCCAAGTCATTTGCTGAGGTGCAAGCAAGGGTGTTGGTGGGGGGAACGAGGCTGAGGAGTGGGCAGATGCTTGGAGGGACTTTGCTGAAGCGTTTGCCTTTTGTTTGGCAGTCAGGGGGAACCCATGGCAGTGTAGGAACATGATAAATAAAATAAGATTGAAATCAACGATAGCATTTGATACAGGAAAAAAAAAATGTAAAGGTGCCAGAATCTGCCTTTCTTCACATGATGTCCCTATTCAATATGTAATCTGTCGTATGACTGTTCTTTCTGGGTGGGTCTCACTTGGCCTTCTTGGCATCCCCTTTGTGGTTCCCTAATCTAAACTCCCATTTTTTTAAAATCTGTAACACTACAATGCCCTCACAATTACTCTCTCATTCCCGTAATCCATCCTGTACTTAAAAAGCTTTCTAAGTCAGAAATCCCAGGAAATCTGAGCTAAATACAAGATATGAGCTCCGTGCACATTTCTTTTCTTGATGAAATGAAAATAAACGGCAATTAAAACTCACACAGGAACTTATCATTTGCAAATCATATTCATACCATTTACATTTTCTAACTGCCCCATGTTGTGTTTTGTTCACCAAGGACTAAATGTTGTGAGAAAGACAATGAACAGGTACAGTGAACAGAATGGAACAAAGGAAGAGTTAAATGTGGGTATGGAAGGGGGTGCCTGAATTAGGGTTTACTATAGTTTTGAAATATTGTGAGATGTGGAATTGTGTCCCCTCAAACTTCATATGTTGAAGTTCTAACTCCTGGTACTTCAGAATGTGATCTCATGTGGAAATTGAGTAGTTGTAGATGCACTTAATTAAGCGAGATCACACTGGAGTGGGGTTGGGTCCCTAATCCAGTATGCCTGGTGTCCTTTTACAAAGGGGAAACTTGGACATAGGGGCATGTAGAGAGGGACAATGATGGGAGGAGACACAGGGAGAAGATGGCCCTCTCCAAGCCAAGGAAGGAACCCTGGAACAGATCCCTCCCTCACAGCCCTCAGAAGGAGCCAACCCTGCCATCTGAACTTCTGGCCTCCAGAATTATGAGACAATAAACATCTGTTGTTTAAGCCACACAGTTCATGGTACCTTGTTAGGACAGCCCTAGCAAATGGATGGGAGTATCAAGGAATTATGTTAGACTTTCGATGGTTGCTCCATGTGGCTGCCTCTAGTGGTTAGTGGTGGTACTTCACTCTTACTCCCTGGGATGCCTTTTTACATTTCTCCAGCACTGCCCCCATTTCATTGGGCTGTACCTTCCTCCTGGAGGTCAGCCCTCAGGGTGCTGACACAGTTTTCCAGTCCTGGACAGACAGTCCTTGGGAGTTAATAACTTCCCTCCTTCCCCCGAGTGGCCCTTGGCCAACGACTGAAGGGTGTGGGAATAGGAACAACCAGCTTTCTGGGCTCTGAATTGGAATCTATCCCCTGCAGGATAAGGATGGGACTTCATCTGAGATCTCCTGCTTGCCCTGCTTCCCCATTTCTTTACCAAGTTCTCCAGGAAGTACTGCCTTCATAAATTATTTACTTGCATTTGAATCCTCGTCTTGGGATCAACTTCTGGGGGCCGCGGCCTACGACAATATTGATTGTCTCTCCAGCACTAAAATGACTAGAGTGGGCAGTAGTCAGGCTGTGATTTCTCCATGAGTAAGGGAGTGAGGCTGATAAATGCCAGCCACCGTGATAGTTGAAAGGCAGCAAGACCAGATGGTGTGTCCCTTAGAAGACTAAGCTTTTGTACAAGAATGAAGAAGATAACACAGGGAAAGGCCAAAGACACCTAGGAGAATGTCAACACAACCTCTATATCCTTGGTACATGGGAAGTCATCTTTTATTAAGAATAGCATGAATAGGGGAGCCCTGCTGGCTGAGTCAATAGAGGGTGTGACTCTTGATCTCAGGGTTTTGAGTTCAAGCCCCACGTTGGATGTAGAGAATACTTAAAAATAAAAGAAAAGAATAAAAGAAAAAAAATAACATGAGCATAACCGTAAGCATGAGGCAACATAAGTCATGGCAGGTGGGTTTGATAGCTCAGACACTGTGATCCTTAGCACGTTTTTTTCACAGCTTCTCATTGTGTTCCAAAAGAGTTAAAGCAACACGTGTAACTTGTAGCAAAGAAGTGACTTTTTCACCTGCAGATTTTGGCTACATGTTAGTTAAATGTCTTGGAATGTAAAGTGATTTTTTTTTCTTTCTTGAAAGTGTCTAAATGCTGTGTTGATAAATGTCACAGAGAATAACGAATATGATGGAATGTGCCAAGGATAATGGGAGTTACCTGCCAGTTCACTTGAACCATGACTTGTCTACATTTAGCAAGAATAATGAATGTCATTTAATACAGCACCTTTGCAGAGAAGGGACTCAAAACTTTTCAAAGCAAATACTAAAATGCTGAATTATGCAATAAAGACATAGATTTAAGTAGATAATAACAGATCACACATTTACAAAAGCACACAATGCAGCTGTGGGTACATGTATTTAAATATGCATTACATTGTTATTGAGTAGAAGGATGAACAAAGGAAGAGAGGTTACTATGGAATGAGGAAAACAAAGATTATATAGAGAAATTAAATAGCAGTTTTAATGAATAGAGCCAACATAGGAGATTGCAACGGGCAAGAGAGCCAGAGTCATATGGGACGCAGTATAACCCACCATGGATGAGGTAGGTGACTTTAAATAAGTGAGGTAAACTTTTTGTGCTTTAGTCTCTCTACATATGTAACATGAGTTACTATTCCCTGCTTTATGGGGTTTTCAAGGGGAAATAATAAGAGAATATATATTTCAGCAGGCACTTAATAAAAGATAGGTTTTAAAATATTATCCTTATTATCAATGAGATATAATAACCACAGCCACCTTCTACTCACTCATAAGTGACATGTCACTCTAAAATAGTTAACAATCTATCTCTTTCTATTCCAGAGAATATAGTCATAACTCATGTAGAGAGCTTGAGAGAAAAAACCCTGAATTTCTAAACTACCACCTTATTTTACACATAAGACAACTGAGGTCCAATGAGGTGAAATGTTTCATTCACCACCACACATAATTGTAGCTTCTATTTCATTCCTGGCACTCTGCCCCACACTTTTTGTGCATTACTGTATTTGATTCTTATGATAAGTTTATGGGGAGATATTCTTATTTGTCCCTGAAGAAAGTGAGGCACACAGAGAGGAAATCATTTGCCTAAACTCACACAGCTGTCAGGTGGGTGTCACAGCTGGGTCTTCAACCTAGATCCTGCTGACTCCTTAGCAGGTGCCTTCTGAGTCCTTATCTCCCTTCCTACCTTTGCACCGAGGTAGTTCTGCTGAATTTCCATAGGGGACAGAAAGCAGCTCAGGTCTTGCTTTTATTAGTATGTTTGCAAGTAAGTTGCTGGTTACTTCTGTCATTTCTCCTTCCCTAGAGATTTTCTGTATTTCCTAGGGGGTTAGAAGTTTGGGAAGCTGCTGTAAAAAGCACTGTCTCGTGTTTTGCTAGACATAGGAACTTTGGCCACGAGTCTTTTCTGATCACCTTCACTCTCCTTCAACTCTGGGCCACAGGCTTGAATTCAGGTTTTCATCTGTGTATTTAGGCAACTCTTAAAGACATTCTGAGACTCGGCTTCCACATATGAACAATGAGGTTGTAATAATATGGCTAATAATACCATGTCCATGCCCCTTTCTGAGGATCAAGTAATATATGTGAAAATGATTAAAAAACTGAGAAGTGCTATGTATTGTTGTTTTTTTTTTAAAATATCAAACAGAAGGTGAGACTTATAATGAGTTTTCAGATAATCCATATTTTATGAGTGAGTTGTGTTTGCTAGTCCACCAACCAAAGGACACAAATTCACAAAAAAAAAAAAAAAAAAAAAAGAATGACTCTGTTGAATTCTTAGATGTTATTGTGGCTATGCGGTCTTTTAAATACAGGGCAAAGGTAAAATATCAATTGTTTTGAAATGATGGCTCTTGAAATGATGGCTAAGGACACAGAACCCTCACATCAGGTCACCAATATGACTTTCTGAGCCAGCAAAATCTTTGGCAACAAGCAGCCTCATCCAATAAATCAGCATGTCAAAGGAAACAATGGCCCTTCCAATGGAACAGAAAGGAAACTACTGAACTCCCCAAGGTGGACTTGGAACAGAAGTCTCCAAGACAACCTCGATACATCTCATTCCTTTCTCATTCACTGAGGGTAAGTATGAGGGGTAATAGAATTCCTTCCACCAGTCAAGAGGCTCACCAATCCAGAATGACCCTCAGAGACCCAGATAAGAGAGTGAATTAATTGCCCATTGTGAATATCAGTCTGCTTTGGCCAAGCAACCAGCAGTTACTCTGTGATGTGAGTAGTATGAAGAATTTCCATTTGGACTAGAACCCAGGGAGCAACTTAAAAACCTAACAGGTCATTTCAGATTCCTGAAAACAATCCAGGTAGGATGGTTTGCTACTGAAAATCCAATGGAAACCAGATCAGCTGTGGGACGTTTTCAATTTCATAGATTTCAGAGATGAAAGGAACTTACACATCAGCCTGTCCAAACTTCTTGTTTCACCCAAGAGAAAATGTGGGCGATAAAGAGGCAAGGTGACTTGTCTAAGGGCACACAACTAGTTATATGGCAGAACTGGGTAATAGCTGGACTCTTTACTCTTTTATCATTATTTTTTCGATAACACAGCATGACCTCTCTAATTATTAATTATGACCTGACATTCCATTGTCCATCATATATTTATTTGAGTGCTTGCTATGTGCTTAGCTATGTTTTCAAGACCCATTCTAGGGGAAAAAAATGAATGAAGTAAACAATACAAGCCATTTATTAATGCATACTATTTCATTTGATCCTCACGACAGCATGTGAGTCTATAGTAATTATCCCCATTACAGATGAGGAAGCCAAAACTTGTTTGTGGTCACACAGCTAATTGTTAGCAAAGCTGTGATAGAAATTGAAGCTGACCTTATATTCTTGGTTTAACACCCTACACCGTGTTGCTTTTCCCAGTCCAGATCTTTCTCTCTTCAAGTCTTATACCCCCTCGCCTACTTATTTCCTAATCTGGTTATCAGGGAAGGACCATTATCTGAAAGCTTACACATCCCTGATCTCACAGAGGTGACATTCTAGAAAACAAAAACCAGAAACAAATACAGTGCAATATTTCTCAGTTTGGGATAAGAACAAAGAGAAAATAAAGCCACAAAAAAAAAAAGAGGTAGACTGGCTGGAGTGGAAGCTGTTTTAGGTGAGATGGTCAGCGAAGGTCTCTCTGAGGGGGCACTCCTTGCGCAGAAGCTGAGTATGGAGTATGGCAAAGTCCAGGGATGGAGGTGGGAAGTGGTCACCAAGGGAGATTTTTGGAAGGCGTCAGCGTAGTGTGGTGGTTAAGAGCACACGTTCTAACGCCAGCGTTCCTGGGATTAAATATCTACCAGATCATTTGTTGGCTGAGTTGGGCACGTTCATTCAAATCCTCTGGGCCTCAGTCCCTCTTCTCCAAAATGGTGCTAATAATAGTTCTCACTTTTAGGGTTATGTGAGGATTAATTGAAAACGCTGTCTTGTACACAATAAAAGATAAATATCAGTTGTTTTCTTTTCTCTCTCTTTAGCTCTAAATAATAGGTTCATCATCCTTTAATTTCATATCATTGGCCTAGATTCTGTTTCCACACTTTAAAAAAAAAAAAAAGGACTCTTTTTTTTTTAACATTTTTATCTTTTCAATAAAATATTATGAGGAAGGCCAATAAAATAGATAAAAGGGAATCTGTTCTGGTTGACTCAATGGAGTGGCAGCCAGACACAGCCTTCTTGGCTCCCCCCTTACCCCCACGGTGGTCCTGAGGACGCCCTGGGCTTCACCGAACACGGTTAATAATATCCCCACTTGACACAATGACTGGCATGAAATAGGGGCTGAACATGCAATTGTTAAAAGAATGTTGAAAACTGCAAAATACAGCCTCTTGGTCTTTCATTTTTTTGAGAAAAGAGATTACTAGGCCATACCACACATAGCCATCCTTCTGAGGTAGACGGGGAGGGTTGTTTATTTAGTGCAGGCTTAGTCATGAGTTCAGAACATTCTGTGGGTTTTACTGGAACTCGATATCATGGCTCATCCCTACTCAGATCACTTTGGCTAAGACTGCCAGTGACCTCCCTTGGGGCAATGACTGGGATTCTCAGGCTCCACGAAATGAGAGGGCTCTTGCTTCCTCTTCAGCCTCAGGGATAGGCCCTGTGGTCTCTTCATACCAAAGAGCACTGCACGGCAGGCCTGGAAGGGGCTTTGGCAGGTGTGATCAGTGCCTCCTGAGGGAGACCTTCCCATGTTAGTAGAATCGAGAAAGCATGCTACTTTGGATGTATAGAAATACCTCCATCACCTAGAGGTCAAGTTATGTTTTTATTCCTTTTGTGCATATTACTTGCATGTTGTGTGAATTTGGGTGTGGTTAGCCCAAATACAGGTCTGTTGTTGAGGGTTTGTTGGCCTCTTGCCTGTTTACTTCAGTTCACCTCACCACAGCATTCACTAAACCCTGTTTTCTTCAGAGTTCCTGAAACTCATTGTTTTCAAGGAAAGACAGTCATATTTATAGAAGACGCTACTATGTGCCAGCCAGAAGACAGAAACTTTTAACTACAGAAGCTTGTTTAATACCCTCAACAGGCTCATGAGAAAGAGACTACCTTCCTTCTTCAGAAAAAGAAAATGAGACCCAAAGACATTAAATAAGTCACTCAAGGTCACATAGTGAATGAATAAGAGAGAGTCATTTCAAACCAAAGTCAAAAGCAGACTCAAAAGTCTCTTTTCTTTCCACTGTGCTGTGCTCTAATGAGAAAACCCATCTAATTAAAAAAAGGTCTGGTGTATAGTTTGGTCCTCCATGAAATAGTCACATTTTTAAGACCTGAGGTTTATATATACAAATGAATTTTTGGATAGAATAATTTCAGCGACAGTGTGCTCGTGTGTGCATGGGTTTGGTTGTGTGTGTGTGTGTGTGGCATGGCAGAGAACAAGGCAAACAAAATACGTAGGAAATTAAGAGTAAGATACTCAGACAAGTACATTCCTCTTGTTGATCCTCATTTTCCACAACTGTAACATTTTCAGCATTCCTTCTAGCTCTTCACATTGAGTCTCCCTCGTGTGAAAGGAAGTGCTGTTTTCTTCTTTCTGTCATTCACTTATGTTTAAAGACCTTTATTTCTCTAGAAGTCAAACCAAGTCTGACAGAAAAATCAGGTGGAACACTTGTACTATAAACCTTATAATGTATCTTCTAGGTGTACACACTATTAGGGAAGCTGGTGGACCTGAAAGGAAGTTACTTTGTGGTGAGAAGAATTTCCTGGGATGAATTTCTTCGGTGGTGGTGGGGGTTAGGATGACTCTATACCTTGGGTTATTAGCCTCTCCTGCCCTAGTGACCTAGGCACAGATGAGGGATGAGAGGATGAGGCAAGCTCACTGTGCCTCAGGGATGACATTTTGAAAGATGCTGTGGCCAAGCCTCCTCTAGCTGAGGACAAATTAGGCATCAGGTGCTGAGCATGGTGGAGGTTTCCAGAAAGCAGTGTTAAAAGTGGGGGCAGAGATTACTGGTGAGTTAGTAAATGGAATGAGAAGGTGGTCCAAACAAGAGCAAAGAGCAAAATCCAAGAAACAAGGTCTGAGATTGGACCAAGGGATCTTCTTTATGAAGACTGAGCAGAAGTCTGTGCCTGTCATGGATAGTGTGGGAAACCGTGGTTTACAGCTCATACTGGGGCCAAATTAGGCCAATACATACTTATTTCTTACTTAGTGGTTTGGAAAATCTTTTTTATAGAAACAATATTTACAGGTGGAAGGAACTATAGAAACTACCTCCTCTAACTCCTTTTATGATACAGGAACTACTTCAAAACCAACATTCTTTAAAACGTCTAAAAATGGTGAACATTTCCAGTATTCATTATGCTTTCCTAATCCTTTGATGTCTGCAAGGTTAAGACCACAGGATGTAGGGAAAGTCAGATGGACTCAGGATGCCAGTCATGACCCTTAGTAGTTGGATGGCCTTGGGCAAAAACTAATCTTTATGAGCCTTAGTTCCTTTAAAAGCAATTGCAATTCTTTTACTTTAGAGGGCATGTGGTGAGGATTAAATAAAATGTTTGTGAACTGTTTGGCACATGACTGGCACAAAATGGTGCCCAGTAAATGTTAACATCTAATACTACATTTATAATGTAAATACATCTCCTTTTGATTCTGTAAGTATCCTACAAGGCCATTATTACTAGCCCATTTTATGTGTGAACAGATTGAGTCAAAGAGAATTTGAAAGAAGTCGATCATGGTAAAAGCACGAGTAAGTAGAAAAGTTGGGAAATAAACCTAGGTTTCTGAAGTTACATCTGTGTTTTCAATTAAGTCATAGTGCCTTCCACATTAAGCACAATTCTGCTTTCCACCAACTGGGCAGCAATATAATACAGTCCTTAAGGACATGAGATAATACAGTCCTTGCAGTATTGTGGAAATTAAGTGAATAATAAAAACAAAATGCCTTGCACACCAGGCATATGCTGTTCACATGAACTACATTTCTGCATGTATTTCCATCCACCACCTGAACAGGGCTTGGCACCTAGCACGTGGTCAGCAAGTGGGAACTGATTAACCAACGGCATACACTTTGAGTTTGGGGAGCATCCCAAATAGAGTCTACTTCACTCAAGAGCTGCGCATACAGACATGAGAGGGCTTCTATCCTGTCTTTCCCCATCTCTTGTTAAAGTGAGGTGTTGCTAGTTTCCTCACCTTCTTCCAGCTGCTCCTCATGTCTTCACAACGAGGGTCACTATGGGAGAAAGCCAAAGGAGAAAGTCACAGCCTTGTTCTGAGCCCTGACTCCCCCACCCCCTGGTCACCTAGCTTTATTTCCGTTTCCCAAACAAGGCACACTTTGTGAGGCACTGCTCTGATTTCCCCCTCTGAAGAGGAGACAACTTTAAAGCAGACTTGAAGAATTTAACCTGCGTGAGGCCTGCAGAGTAGAAACATTTGATGAGCCAGTAACACTTTGAGTGCAGCCTGAGCACCACAATTCTGCAATGGGAAGTGGTTTTTTAGGTCCCTTTAGAAGACCTGCCTCATTCACCTTCTGTCTTAATAAGGTAGTAACCTGTGTTTAGTCCTCAGCTTTTGTTGTATATCCTGATACCTGTTAACCCAAATCACTCTTTCTCTTCCAAGTTTAAAAAATATGACATTGTGAAATAAGTCAAGCAGAGAAAGTCAAGTATCATATGGTTTCACTTACTTGTGGAGCATAAGGAATAACATGGAGGACATGGGGAGAAGGAGAGGAGAAGTGAGTTGGGGGAAATTGGAAGGAGAGACGAACCATGAGAGACTGTTGACTCTGAGAAACAAACAGGGTTTTGGAGGGGAGGAGAGTGGGGAGCTGGGTGAGCCTGGTGGTGGGTATTATAGAGGGCATGGATTGCATGGAGCCTTAGGTGTGAGGTATAAACAATGAATTTTGGAACACTGAAAAGAAATAAAATAAAATAAAATGAAAAAAAAAAACATAAAACCCCAAGTTAAAATCCTCCTCCACCCCAAAATGACATTGTAATCATGTAAAAGTGGCATGGCAAATTACCTGCGAGTAGCAAAATTCCCAAAGGAGATGGTAAGTTATTACCCCTGCAATTCTAGTAAACAAACAGGAGGGTCAGAGAGCTTTATTCTGTACAGGTGTGGAGGGAAGCTAGGAAATGCTGTCTGAATCCTAAGGCCAGGCAACTCTACTTGGAAGTCCTCTAAGGCCTGGATCCCAGAGAAGGCCCACATACCTTCTGTCATAGAATGAAATCCCATTGCTTCCATATTGAGAGAACTCTGCTTTCCAGGATCTGGGATAGAGAGCCCTTAAAATGTGGATAGCTAAGTTCCTTTCATTTATTCAAATACTCATTTGGCAAATTTCCTGATACTAATCAGCATTTATTGAGGTTATTTTTCTTCTGCTTTTGTTTGTTGTTTTGTTTTTGTTACATATTGTGCTTTTCTTTTTTCCTCTATGAATTATTTTAGTTCATCTGCGTTACACTTGTAAGAGGTAGGTATTGGTATCACCATTGTAAAAGAAAACTGGAGCTTAGAATATTTATTACTCACTAGTACTCCTACTGGCGATTGTTCAAACTTTCCAATATTCATTCATGCTCATTACCAATTTAATAAAAAATCTAAAATCTAAGGCCATCAGGAACTCAGTCTCCTGGGTGATTTAGCTAGCTTGGTAGCTACATAGGGAGGTATACTTTGAAATTTAACCTTTAATAACCTAAAAAACAAAGTTAAGAAGTACAGCCTCACACCAAATACATACAAACATGGCTAAGATAAGTATTCTATAAAGGTATATAGGCAAAAGCTCAAAGGAAAGATGAATCCTTAAATACCACAAATTAAGAAGAAACTCAAACTGGTCGTGGTGGGAAATACATGAGCTGACATTGTGGCAACTTGTAAGTCAATACTAGATGCAGAATAGGCTCTTATGGTTGGTCACTGGGATTCAAATTCCCTGCATGTGACTAGAAAGGTTTAAGCGTAAGCCTGAGGACAGTCCAGAGTGAAACTTTTATCTTGCGGATGTTAGGTCCTATAAGGGGTTCCACTTATGTTTACAAGGCCCCAAGTGAATAAAAAATGTCTTCTCTGAGAAATCAAAACTTAAGGCTGTACCACTTGAGGTATGGGTTCTGAGTTTACAATTCCCAAGCAGAGTTGTTGGAATAAAAATTAGTTATAGATCCATGAACAAACTGAATGTCACTACAGGAAAAAATATAAAACATTCCCAACTTAGTCTGCCTGAGTCCAACAGAGAGGGAAACATTCTCAATGAAGATGCGCTCATAATCATCAATAAACAACCATTTGAGGAAAGATACACCGTGAGGTAAGCCAGCAAACACAGCCACTAGAGTGATACACCAGTAATTCAAAATAATAGAATAATCTGAGAGGGGCTATAAAATAAAAATTTGAATATATTAAGGAGAAGGGAAAAGAAAGTATAATCAATATGAAAGAAGAGCCTACCATAAGAAAAGTAACAGGTGCATTTTATTAAATGCACACACAAACATGCACACAGTTTTTAAGATGTAGCTGTGAGGGAAAACTACTAAAGGAAAGGTTTCATAGAAAATTAAATAAAGAAGAAAAAAGAATTAGTGAATATAAATCTGAAGAAATTGCATGACATGTGGTTCAGCAAAAATAAAGATATAGAAAATAGGAAAGAAAGATGAAAAGATGTGGAAGGGAGCATACATTTTCCCCAACATGTATCTAGCAGGTTATCCAAAAAAAGAGAAAATAGAGGGGGATAAGTGATATTTTAAAAGATCATGCCTTAGAAGTATCCCAACTAAAAGAAGCGTATGTGTCTTCAGAATAAAGAAAGTGCACTGAATTCTGAGAGCGATAAAAACCACAAACTTCAATTAGAAACATAATGGAGAAATACAAACACTGAACACAGATAATCTTAAAAGTGAGCAGAGAGAAAAGACAGGTACGTATGAAAATACAACATGTAGACAACCTGTAGTAATATTTGCAAAGTGCAACAGAGCTGAGTTAGAGAAATACCAAGAGCAATAAGAAACAGAGAATCATGAAGATGCATCTAAACCTGACTTGACTACAGAAGACAACAAGGTGATGACTAATAGAGGTGTTGCAGGCAGGATGGAATTAAAATACTAGTTATCAAAATGACATGGAGTACATGGGGAGATGGAGAGGAGAAGGAAGTTGAGGGAAATTGGAAGGGGAGGCGAACCATAAGAGAATATGGACTCTGAAAAACAACCTGAGGGTTTTGAAGGGGCGGGAGGTGGGAGGTTGGGGGAACCAGGTGGTGGGTAATAGGGAGGGCACGTATTGCATGGAGCACTGGGTGTGGTGCAAAAACAATGAATACTGTTATGCTGAAAAAATAAATAAATAAAAATTTAAAAAAAAATACTAGTTATCAGTACCTTGGTAGATAAGAAGGGGTGATGGGAGTTTAACTGTGCTAAAATGCTTGTATTTGGGGAAAGATAGGCTAATGTACTATAAACATTGACCTTGTTAAATCAGTGTCCAGTGGGATGATATTAAGGATAGTCTCTAAAGAGCAGCATAGAAGTAAGAATTTTTAAATCAGTGGAGCATGAAGAGGATTGTGTCAATCTGAAAGAAGGCAGGGAAGGCAAGGGAGAAGAAAAGAAAGAAAGGAAGTTAGAAAGCACAAAATAATACCGAAGGGTAGAACACAGAGGCCAGGATTAAACTTAGTTACACATGGGGACTATATGAAACATCACCAGGAATGAATGGACCAGCCTGTAAGTAGTACTAGAAAAGCTGATCATCCAAATTGCAGTAAGTAAGTAAAAAATAAAGTCCTTACCTCATAACATCCACAAAAACAAATTCCAGGTGAATTAAGGACACAAAAGGGAACCACAAAACTTTAAAACTTGTAAAAGAAAATATATATTATGTTTAGTTTTTGAAAAGGAGGTTTTTTGTTTTTGTTTTTGTTTTGTTTACTCATTTATTTGTTTTTTAATAAGGCACACAAAGACCAAACCTAAAGAAAAAGATTGATTAATTCTGGATACCTTAAATTTCAAAGCACTTGCCCAACAAGGTGACCAACAACAAAATGAAAAGACACAGACTGGTACAAATTATTAGCAAAAAATGTCCTTGAAAAAAAAAATTGGCATAAAAATAAATATAGGAGAGGGAAAAGAACCTAGTTATAGAATAGGAAGATTACTTAAGCTGGTATTTTATGAAAAAGGAGACAAAAATGGGCCATAAACAATAAAATTCCATTTCACAACTTTTTGCATTAGTACAAATACGTTAAAAAAAATACCATGTGTTGGGGAGGATGTGGAGAATGGAGACTCTCATTTGTTGTCAGCAGGAATTTAGGCTGGAGTCCGATTTGCACAGCAATTTTGCAATAGCCATATATCTGAAGAGAGGATACCAGGATTTTATGTGACTCCTCCCTCAGACAGATCAGGAAAATTGATCTCACCCCTGGGTCTTGGGGTGGCTCACTACAAAATTTTTTGTGTTAGAGAGATGGGTGGAAATTCTTCTATCTGCCCATAGAACCATTATAAGACTTAGGGGGTCCAATTAGACAAGGGGAGTCAGGTCTTTTATTCAATGCATTCCTCCTTGCTTTTTGTGCAGGCATCCCCACCAGCCAATGCCAGTCATCTGGGGACCACAAGAGGAGGAACTGGCCAATGATGGGGCCAATGTGAGCAGCTGGAGCCGAGAAATAGAGAGAAAACAATTCTTGGTCTTATTTTGAGTCACCACATTAAGCTTCTCCTAAAATTAGTTATCTCTGGACTTTTCAGTCATATGAACCAAAGAACTGTCCTATGCTATTGAAGTCATTTTGAGTTTTTCCCTTCTTCTAACTACTACCGCAAGCACCCTGAAATGAGTAGGACCTAACTAGATTCAAGGAAAAAAGATGAACCCAGACAAGTGGGATCAAATGGATATTGGGCTAAATATATATTTTGCTTTGTTTTGAGCATGTTCTCCTATACCACCCTGTACTCCCCAAACTTATCCTGTTCCACACTTAATTTTTACTGCTTATTTCCTCCATAAAGTGTGGGTGCCATATCTATCTCACTCACCACTGTATACACAGAGCCCAGTTGAGTGCCAGTCACATAGCAGGTGCTTAATAAATACTCACTGAATCAACGTTGAATGAAAAACAGAACGTGAAGTTGGTAGGCAGGATCAAAACCAACAGTTGGCAAAATCCATACAGAGCAGTATTGACTGGGTATCCTACTGAGCTCGTGGGCTGAGAGGCAGATTCTGAGAAATAGCCAGTGCCATGCCAAGAGGAGAGACCCAGCTGAAAGGAGCCATAGGAAAACTGAGCTTGCAAATTCATTCACACATTTATTTATTCAGAAGGAAATGGGGATTGGGACTTACATATGTATGACTTACTCTGTGCCACAAAGTCTGCTGAAGATGACTTGTACCTTGTTTAATTCTCATGGCATCCCTCCAGGGGGAAAATGTGATAGAACCTAGAACCTAGTAAGCACTCAAGTTATTGAGTGGTAGTAGTTAGATAAATAAATCCAAATCTTTTGTGTGTGTGTGTGTGTGTGTGTGCGCGTGTTGCTTTTTCTTTTGTTCTGTTTCGTTTTTACTTATCATGTTACACCATGAAGATCGTTTGGGTGCCTCTCATGAGCCAGCAAAGTGGAAAGCAATTGCTGAAGCAATGAGCATAATCCTGGCAGATGGCCCTCCATAGGTCTGGAGGTTGTGGGGCTTTATTGGAGCCTGACGGGCACAATGCTTCAAAAGTACCACCTGATTCTCCTAACAAAGTTTACATCATGGAGAGAATGAGGAATCCAACTGGTGTGTGAGTTCCGCTTTATTAATAGAGAGAGTAAGGATTTTGGAAGATGATATTGATATACAAGGTGAGGACAGATAATGGAGCCAATTAAAATATAAAATATTTAGCTAATAGCGGTTAATAAAATTAATTTGAAAGGGGTGGACCAGTTATAGCCGAGGAAGAAGACTGTTTCCATGATCAGATACTTGAGAATCTGTCCCAGAGATTGTCAACAGGAATGAGGAAGGGCAAATGCAGCCTTACGAGACTATGGAAGGAATGTACTAAAGTTAGTGGACTGCCGCAAGCAGTAGAGCTTAATGGGTAAGATTGCGGATGGTAGAATTAAACATCCAGGTTATGACCCTCTCTCCTCCACTTAACCTTTAAATTTAAATGACCAATCTATAAATGAAAATAATAATGAGATTTGTCTTATAGGGACAGAGAGTCAAAAGCATTGCAAATGCTTGATAAATACTACCTGATGTTATTGTTTAGGGGGTCTAAGAAAGAAGATATGTCAACATGGGTGGTACAGTCTGAGGATACATAAAGAAATAATGACATAATACAGAAAGAACTGGGGAGATACTAGGATTTGGCCGAAGAGGATCTTCGGGATGTGTGGATTTAAATTTAGCATATATTGACAGCTGCTGTGTGCTTAGCTCTCTACCAGTCTCAGTGATGCTCAGAGAGAGCAGAGAGGACGTAGCTTGCAGAGACAGTTGCCCACGAAGACAAACAGAGTCAGACTGTCTAGTTTTGAATTTCTGTTGTGTCATTTAACAGCATTTTATTTTTCTTTCTACTCTCATGGAAAAAAAGGGAATGAAACCACCCCTGGGTTCTTGAGAAACTTGAAGATAATTTAAACAAAGTGCTTACAATACTGTCTGGCAAATACTAAGAAACTTGTAGGGGTAATAATAAAAGTATGAATATAAGTAACAATAGTCATAGTAACAGCATTAACATCTGACTTACTACCTTACGGTCAGGTAAGAGGTTCAGAGCAACAGGATACATTTTGCAGAAGGTAACACAGAGGTCAGAATGGAGCCATTACTATAAACCATCTTTGCCATGGGAAGAGAAGTGGCATGGGGACTGGGATTCAGGAGAAGGAGAAAAAAATCCTGTGCTGAGAGCAAATGGACCAACAGAAAGAAGAGAAGAAAATAACGCAAGAAAGAACAAGTGTCTGAGAACTGAGGAAAA
Source organism: Meles meles (assembly GCF_922984935.1). NCBI lineage: Eukaryota > Metazoa > Chordata > Mammalia > Carnivora > Mustelidae > Meles > Meles meles. The sequence goes on along the minus strand of NC_060066.1, from coordinate 12,851,299 downwards.
ATGTTTCTACAAAAGGGAACCCGTAGCATCTAATGTTAATGGAAGGTCAAAGATCTTGAGACATGAGACAAAATCTGGGACAAGTTTCAGGGGAGTTTAGGAGCCATGGTAAGGGGGAGGGATTGGGCTATTAGGGGTAGAGCAGGAAACACTGATTGGAAAGCTGAATGAGTTGAGAGCTTGCAAAGTGTCACACACGTAGAAGCATCAGCAGGACGAGAGGTGCCATAACCCCCCCGTGCATTCAGACCTAGCTGGCATGGCATGTCAGCTGGGCCATCTACTCAGTGACCGTGGGAGAGGGCTCCCTTCCCTTCCTTGGCACTGCATTGGCCTCTCAGCCTCCCTTGCAGTGGCCACATGACAGAACTATAGCCAAAGGATGGGAGCTGAGTCCTATGTACCACTCAGGCCTGGCCCACAAGAACTTTCCCTAGACAATCATCCTGTTCTTTCTCCGTCCCCAGCTGAATGTGAGGACTCCAAGGATGCAGAAGGGGGTAGATTCATGGGCAGAAGTTGCCTTGGTGCTTGAATACCTGCATGGGGAGTGCCCTGTCCCCTCCCCACAGTGTCACCAGACCATGACATGAGTGAGAAATAAAATATTATTGTATTAGGCCACTGATATTTTAAAGTCCTTTGTCACAGTGGTTAATCCACTCTGAGTAATGCAGTTAATAACTACTCTGAACCTCTGTTTCTTCATTTGTAAAATAGGGCAAGTAATGGCTATTTACCTGACATTCTTTCTCTTTTTCCTTGCTAATGGGACCCTAATCATGATAGGCTAATTGGAACTCTTCTGCTTTAAGAGAGACTGGGTCCCTCCTCAGCTCTAGCCAAGGAATGGTGTGTATGTGTGCCCACACACGTGCTCATACACAGCACATGTGTGCTGGACAACTTGAAGCCAGTGGGGGCAACCCTGCCGCCCCCCTTGCCTGCGAATGACTCAGTAGGGGTATAGATCAAAAAGACATGGAGAGAAGTCCTCTGAGGAGTTTCTGGGAAATTTTCTTCATTCTTTTTTCTCTGTGTGTGAAATTTTCTTCATTCTGAAAAAAAGGGCTCAGAAAGTGACAATTACTCTCCTTTTCTAATTGTGCACGTTATTATGTGAGGATGTGATGCCAGGAACTGTAACAGCCACCTTGTGCTCATTAAGAGAAAAATCTGAAAGCAAAAGCTGACAGGCTCAAGATGGCAGAATCCCAAGATTGCGGGGCCAATTCTGAAAGTGTCCTACTACCAGAAACGTTTTAGGTGAGATAATGATATTTTCCCTTATTTATGCCATTCCTAGTTGGTTCCTTCATTACCTATGTCAAAAACATACCAACCAGTATTTTGGGTAGGACTGAATCAGTGAAGATGTAAGTATTGCAGGCCATGTTGTAGGTGAACAAGAATATTATCATAATAACCACCATGATCATCGCCATGGAAACATGGATCTCCTGACCCCAGCCCAATACCCGAGACCTCATTGCCTCCCAGATTTCAACAAAAATATAAAATCTTTCAGACTGTGACAGAGTATGCTCCAAGGGTGAGATAATGACCAGAGAAAGAGCGCCCAAGCCTTGCCTCTCTTGGAAACTGAGGCTATGGAAGAGATTTAGTGATTGATGGCCCTGGGATGTGTCTTTTAGATAATGAGACTTTGAAGGGTACAGTGAAACCTTTGGATAACAGGTGTCCCATACAATAATGGTATTACTAGCTGGATAATATTTAACAAACACTCCCTCCTTATCACAAGTAATCCAGGGCAATAGGATAGAATATTACAGTCCATAACTTGCAGCAGGTGGGGAGAGTATGGAATCCTTATGTTATTCCTCGTAATTGATAAATAGGGAGAGATGCAGAGCCTCTTGCCTCCTGCTTCCCATCTTCATTCAGGTTGTTCTGAAAGATGAATGTTGCCTTAAGAAAGATAATGCCTATATAAAGACTGTCTTCATCCTCCCAGAACCCAATAAAGGGAATCAAATCAGACATGCTGGGTGAGGAACTAGATGAAAGGAGAGGGTATTTTCTTGCTATTGAGTGACAATAAGAATGATATAAATAACAATACTAGTATCTCAAAGAGGATGAGAAAAGGAGAATGAGAACTTTTTTTGGCCATTTCCTCTGTATCTGTGTCTACAGTATATAATCTTCTTAAATACGATGCTCCGTGTGAGCAGCCTCCATGATCCACACCTCACAGATGAGGAACTGACTTTGAAATCACAATCAGAAAGTCCAGATGAGGGGCGCCTGGGTGGCTCCGTCTTTAAGCTGCCTTCTGATCTGGTTGTGATCCCTGGATCATGGGATCCAGCCCCGGGGCTCCTTGCTCCACGGGAAGCCTGCTTCTCCCTTTCCCACTCCCCCTGCTTGTGCTCCCTCTCTCGCTGTGTCTCTCTCTGTCAGATAAATAAATAAAATACTTTTAAAAGTGCAGATGAAGAAATTAAAATCAGGTCCCCGCGTTCCAATACCATGTAGCCTGTGCTTAATTAACCACATGGTCCTTTATTTCTTTCTCTCTGTGGCAAGACTCTGAGTGGCCAGAACCCAGGACTCAGAAATGACAATCTTCCTCCCTCTGAGGAGATACTATCTGAGGGGCAGGAAGGTGCATCCAGGAGCAGCTAGGTTTGTAGGGTCACAGAAGACCTGAGTCCAGGTTCTGACTAAGTAATGTAAAAGCTTTATAATCTGGGGAAAGTGGTTCTCTCAGCGTCTGCTTCTTTAGTTTTAAAAGCAAAGAGACTTTCGTAGATTATGTCTCAGATTTATGTTATAGTGTCATAATTGCTTCTTCTGTTTTGTTTCATACCATTAGCCCTGTTTAGAAGAAGATGAAGAGGAAGAAGAAGAAGAGGAGGAGTAGGATGAGGAGGAAGGGAGGAAGGAAGGAAGGAAAAGAAAGAAACTAACAGGGAGAAACACTACTGATCACCTGGGCTACTTATGTCTGTCCGATGTACGAGTTTTCCTAATCTGCATAAACACATAGATACTCACTTTCCATACATATTATATGCCACAAGCTCTCATTGTACAAACTGAACGTGTTAGCCATGAGGACTTCCCCGTGCCACAAAGCCAACATCAATAGAAGTAGGCCTATAAACACTCTCACAAATCAAACGCATTCCAGAAGCAAGTCACTGGATGATTGGATATATGTCTGCTCTACAGACTCTGTTGTTTTATGGAAGATGGATCTGCTAGGATCCCTCGTCATGCCTCAGACTGGAAACCCAGCTGATCTTCTGACATTTTTCCTTAAAATGAGTTGGATTTCCTTCTGCATCTTTCCTTCCCTTCTTCCAGAAACATTCAGCCCCAACACTCTGGGCTAATGCAGAGCTCCTTCCTCCTCCTTAAGCGGTCCTTCTGCTGGGATCTGGACATTATCCACCCATGTTACAAACCAGACCTGCTTTGCAGGCACACATTTCTCATTTATTCTGCAGAACAATCATGTCAGACAAGGACTGAGAGTCCCATTTCATGGAGAAGGAAACAGATCCGGAGAGATCCGGTCCCATGTCAAAACGGATGGTACTCCTGAGAAATTAACCTAATTTCCCTGCCTGCACATCTTTATGCTCTAACACATCTCTATGAATCGATGCAATGCGGTGTTATCCTGGATGACAATCTGCTTTCTACAAAGCTTTGGGTGGATTTACCTTTTTTCATGATCCATTCAATGTATTCTGCCTCGGTTTCCCCTTCTGTTAAAAAGACAAAAAGTAATAAGGCTAAATTACCTATGTTTGGTCTGTTGAAGTAGTTTGAATTCTTCTGGACTGAGATGAATGCAAATTGCCTTGTTATTTCACTAATTAATAATGTCTGCTTGGAAATGCGACTATTACTGCACAATAAATGATAAGCCTTATAATTATGGATGACAGTAATTGCTTCTTTTTTTGGCCCTTAACTGCATCCTAGTTTATCTTCCCGACTTATAGCTACCTCTGTAGGGGTTAGGAAAACATTTTTTAAGAATCGAAACAATAGGTTCCTTTCCCAGGGGTTTGGAAATTGATGAATCATCTTACTCCGCTTGCAACATTCAAACTAACTGTGTGCTTGACACACGGGCGGAAAAGTGGGCTCTTTGAAATTTGAGCCGGGTACAGATCATGTCACCTGGCTGGCGCGTGACCTGTTCCACTCGCCACCTGACCCCCTGTGCCCAACGTCACCTGGAGCCTGAAATCTGGAAGCAGAAAGTCCTTGACTGGAGTCAGCGGAGAGAAAATCATCACCTGCTTGGGCACAAACATGCCTGGGGACTGCGTCACTGTTTGTTAAGTGGGATCAGCTAATAGTTGCACAGCGGGCCTTCAAAGCCCTGTGACGGGGCTGATGAAGTTTCTGTAAATGCACTACCTGTGCAGAGGCCTTGGACTTTGAAGCTCAAGCACTGGGAGCATTTTGAGCTTGCAACAGGCTTTCTGCTGAATTCTATTTGGTTAAACTGTAGGGAAAAGAATCGACTTCATTTCCACCACCTTTGGCTGTGTCCCTTTACTCCAGCCACACTTCTGCCTCGGGGCATTTGTACTTGCTGATCCTTCTGCCTGGACACCTTTCCCCCTGGATGATAGCCTGGCTTGCTCTTACGTTTCACTTACGAATCACCTCCTTAGAGACCTTCCACACTGCTCTCTTTCTCCTCATCCCGCCTTCTATTTCTTAAGATCCCGTGATCCCAGTTTACTTTTGTATTTGATCAGTCTATGGTTCGTCTACTTTATCAGGACATAAGTTCTTTGAGAGGAGACACCACATTGCTTTTGTCTAATGCTCTGTTCCAGAGCTTACAGTAGGACCCGATCTATCGTAGATCCTCAAGAAATAGCTCTTGAATAAATGAATCCATGAATGAAGGAAGGAACATTTTCCCCTCCTATTCCAGTGGAAAACTGAAACACAGAGAAAAATAAACTATTCAAGTTCATTTAGTGGTGGAGTTAGTATTAACACTTTGATTTCCTGACTCACACACCAGGATATTTTTTTTTCCTTCCATTTGACACCGTTCTCCAAATATTTGGCAACTAAGACATCCCTTGACTAATGTTTTGTTCAGCAAACCTTAGCCACTTCACATCTATGGCACCAACCAGAACTTCACAAGGGTAAATGCTTATTAACCCAAGTTCTTACTGAGTTCATTTGTCCTACATACCGCCTTCAAAGGCAAGGGTGATTGAAAGTTACTTAAGCTATCTATTATATTTTTGAAACGTTTTCAATATAAATGGTTATAAATATTTACTGTATAAATGTAGATATACGGAAAGTATAAGTAAGTATTGCAATCCCATACAAAAGTCGCCTTCTTGGTATATGTAATATATGTTTAATAATTGTAGTCATGCTCTATGTAAAGTTTTCTAGTCTGTGTTTTTACATGATATATTTTAGACATATTCCCATGTCACTAAAACTAACAGTTTAGGGACTGTCCATATTCCAATATCTGGGTGTGCCTTAATTTTATGTAACCATTTTCTTATTATTAATAATTAAGGTTATTTCCATTTTTTACTTATTGGCTTTCTAGGTTTGGGTTCTCTTATATTTCTGGGTTCATTTATTGTATTAACATTTCCATACTTGTCAAAACTATGCAGAGAATGAGTTGTGCAAGTTCTGACCAAAAATATTACATATAATCTAAAAAAAAAATAATAATCCCAGGCTCCAAAATCCAAGCTTCTCTTTGAATCAATCAAGGGTGAAAGTTTCTTTCATCTGAGCTTCCAGTCTTTGAGGCCTGGCATGGAAGGTGGGAGCATGAGGACAACAGGGCTGGACATAGTGAACCATGTGAGAACAAAGGCTTGGGTCGTGTGTTTACCTTTTGTTCTGTGTGTGTGAGTCTGGCCTGTGTAGCAAAGGGGATGATAATCCAGACTCATGTTTGTGATGCCTGTAGACCTCTGCCCTTTAACGATGGTGGCACGAATTGTCCTGGGCTCTACTCAACATGACTCAGCCCCAGAGTGAAACTTGGCAGCTCTGCAAGGTCAGGGGTTGGTCCTCCCTGTCACGACAGTGGAGAAGGGAAGAGCTCCAAAGGGTTTGGTGGTCTGAGAAAGAACTCTGTGTTCAAAGTGCGATATTCCAGTCAAAATGCTGGTTAGTGTTACTCTTGCTGTACACCGACCGTGTCTGTGAAACTCCAGCAGATGCTACCTCTGCCGGTTTGCCTTGCACCAGTAATAACTTCTGCTTTGATTGGGTGCCTCCTACGTGCCAGCGTGCCATGCCAGGCTTAGGATGTGACTACCAGAGGATGACAATCTTCTTTTACCCTAAGACCAAGTCCTGAGGGCAAGTATTATTGCTGCATTTTCCAGATAAAAACATGGAACTTCAGAGATGTTAAGGAAGCTGCTCGAAGTCAGAGTTGGGATTTCAAACTGGATGATTTGATGTCAAAGCCCATGTATGACTATATACCTTTCGTTCTGCAGTGTAGACATCTTTGCTTCTGCTCAGTTTCCATATTTCTTGGGGCAGGTGTTTGAGATGCACTGGGTTAGACTTCCCTATTCGACGACAATCCCATTAATGGCCCACTTAATGAGTCCTAACTTTGTGCCAGGTTCTCTCCTAGTTTCCACTGAGAATGAACTGCACTGCCGGGAGTGTAGTTCATTCAAAGGAAGAGGTTAAACACAGAGAAGAAGATTGTGCGTGATTAAGCCTCCATCCTTAGGACCTAGAACCCTATATTCACGATAGGAACTAGCTCATCATGGAGACTCAATAGATCTTTGTAGAAAGAAGGAAGGAACAAAGAATTATAAAGGGCTTAGATCCTAGTCTGAAGGTGTGGAATCTGCTCTCAGCTTTGCTTCTATTTGCTGTGCAGCATTTGACATCCTTACATACTTAGACTCTGACCTGCCTGCTTATATGTAAATGTGGGGATGATGACCCTTGCCTGATTCATAGGATTCATGTGGCTCCTATAGACCAGAGGATCAGCTATGACTATCAGAGCTACTAAAAATATGTAACGTCTTAGACCAACCCTTGAGCATCTTGCTCATTATTTTCATCTTACCTTCTCAAATCCTCCCTCATGCCCATGCAGTGCCTACATGCCCAACCTTCCTGCTGTCCTTGAATTCTCCATTGCCTTTTCCAGATCTCTCTGTGCATCCTATTATCTGGATCTGGACTCCACTTCCTTTTTCCATTTTGCTTAGTCATCTGCCATTCCTTAAAGCTTGAGACCAGGCATCAGCTTTGTGTGTGTGGCCTTCCGGGTGACACAGGCTTGCTTCTGCCTCTGTGCTAAGTCAATTCTGACACACCTCCCATTTTACTGTCATGCTTTCTATATGTACCTGTCCTCCCTGCTGGGCCAGGAGCTCTGTACATACGGGGATGGTGTCACCCTCATTTTCCTAAGCTTATTGCCTAGTGTGGCACCTGGTACAAGTACCAAGTTTAACTGAATCAAGAGCCCCAGAGATGAAAAGCAGCCAACAATAACTGTATAAAACTTGGGGAAGAATCAACATAGTCTCCAGCAATTATCAACAAATGGTAATTTTTTTTAATAACGGTCTTCATGTTGGCTTTTAAAAGATATGTTTTTGGGTGTTAGAATACCAGGAGCAAAACACCAAAAAATGCAAATGAAAATTTTTATTTTTGGTCTTTTCTCCACCCCACTCTACTTTCTCCCTCCATACCTCCTCTACTCTCCCTCCACTCTGAACTTTCCAAGAAGCCAGATTCTAATTATGTATTTAATTATCCTCTATCCCCTATGGTTTCTTCTGATGACTTTCTTTTGAAGGGCTTACAACTTTGAATAGTCCTGACATGGTGACTGATGTTGGCTTAGGTAGACTGACTTCCTGATTCTCTAGGATTCCCATTAAAGTTATGTTTCTTCATTAGGATTCCTGCTATCACCTCAGTCCCTCTACCTCTAGGTCCTGCCACCATCAAAGAAACAGAAAGGAAGAGGAAGTGGAAAGGAGGACAAAGAGAAAGAGGAAGGCTTGTAATACTTCTGAATTCTTTTTAACAACTCAACAAACGCATTTTCGTGCTTCATATCACATGTTTTTCAGATGTCTTATGACTTACTGCTGGATTGCTTTAACCACTTAGAGCACCAATGCATCAGCATAGCTATGTGCCCAGACTCCTGCCAATACTAGATATTCTCATTTTATTTAAAAAAAAATGTACAAATCCCATTTCATCGCTATATCATTATATTTATTGAATACTCATGAAGTTAAGGATTTTTCCATATCTCTCCTAGACAATCGTATTTCCACCTTTATGAGTTGTCAGTTCACAGAATAAAATAGGTCTTAATATGAAGACCATCATCTTCAGAGATTTACAGCTAAAGGATATTTTTAAAGACTTTATTTATTTATTTGACAGACAGAGATCATAAATAGGCAGAGAGGCAGGCAGAGAGAGAGAAGAAGCAGGCTCCTGCTGAGCAGAGAGCCCAATGTGGGGCTTGATCCCAGGACCCTGAGATCATGACCTGAACCGAAGGCAGAGGCTTAACCCACTGAGCCACCCAGGTGACCCAAAGGATTTCTTAAAATACACCAGAACTTCACTGTACCTGGATAAAATTATTATTCTCAGATATAAAAGAAGATGAGTCCCTATAATAAGTATCTGGGCTCTCAGAATAGAAACATGATCATTGTACTCATACTAGGTGCCAAACGAATATGTTAGTGACCTAAAGTTACTCAAGACTTGGTCCCTCAACTCCTGTGCTATGGGGTCCAGAGAATGGTCACCTGAATAAGATACACAGTGACGGGAAGGATAAGGCTCCAAATAAGGCAGCGCTCTAAGTAATGTAGGGAGAGTTGAAGAAGTGGGGGAACTAATGAGGCAGAAACTTCAGGACTTGGGAGTGGAGGTTGAAGCAATATGTTGATTTTCAGGTTTGTAAACACTTCTTCCTCCAAAAGTCCTTTTATGTCTCCCTTCCCCACATGTGTGACAGGCTGGAGTTGGTTGTTTGGAACGGGGTTTGTTCCTATTATATAACTCTTAGTGAAGTTGGGTTTTCTTCTGCCATGAAAGCTCGTCAAGGTTACCTATGACAGATGATAGTCATCAACAAAAATATTTTAAAAAGAGTTCGTGGGCTATGTCACCATTCTACTCTGAAGACCATGAGGTTCAGGGAACAACTGAAATTGCCAATTTGGGCCTTGGGCTTAAGGAACATCCACTTAGGAGTGAAATGGATTAAACGAAAGTGGCAATCTGGATGAATCTGGACTCTTAGGGAGAAGAGGAGTATAAAACAAGCATGATGGGGCATCCATCAAAAGAGAACTCAGGGGTGTCTGGGTGGTACAGTAGGTTAAACATCCTACTCTCGGTTTTGGCTCAGATCCTGAGCCAAAGGTCATGAGATAGAGCCCTGCATTGGGCTCTAAGCTCAGCGTGGAGTCTGCTTGAGATTCTCTCTCTCCTCCTCCTCTCCCCCTCCCCTGCTTTCTCTCTCTCTCTTTCTCTCCCTCCCTCCCTCTCTCTCTCTCAAGTAAATAAATCTTTAAAAAAATGGCGGCAGGGGGGTACTCAGCATTGAATAAGGAAAATAAAAACATTTGCACCATCCTCTGGTGCAAATGTTTCCTCCTCAATTATCAGCAAGATAAGTTTCAATTATTTTCCTAGTCACTGATCAGCCAGATGAATTTCTTTCAGTATGTCCTTCCTTCTGGCTGTCTCATTGACTGGGTTACACAGGTAATTAAACAGAAAAATGAGTTGATTGCAACTGTGAGAGTTGCTACAAAGTAGAAAGGCCAAGTGCCTTGGGCTGCCTCATCTACTTAGGGGGATCAAGGAAGATTTCCCAGAAGTGAACAGTAAGTGGAAATCTGAAAAATGGAGCATTAGAAATGATCTAGAACAGAATTTCTCTCTCTTGGCACTATTGACATTTGGGACCAGAAGATTCCATTCAGTGGAAAGTTGTTCTGTGCATTATAAGATGTACAATGACATCCCTGGTCCCTACCCACTAGATAGCAATAGCATGCCTACCCAGTGTGACAAGCAAAAATGTACCAGACATTTTCAAATGTCCTCTGGGGAGAAAGACTGATCTAGAGGGAAATGCAGGCACCCTTTATGCCCCTCGAAGGCAGGAAACATGATGACAAGCAGGGCAAGATTGTTGTGTCTGGATCCTGGAACCCCCGTGGACTGGCAGCTAGCGCTAGGTGACGTAAACAAGGTAGGGGCAGGCCGACTGTGCCAAACCTCAAGCATGTGTCAGTGGTAGAGGGATGAGATGAATAACATATACAGCATTCTTGCATGACAGAAGATCCATGTAATGGACCCACACTGTTGGCAAACCATCAGCATCGTTTCCATCTTGGATCACACAGTCACTATAGAATTTGTAGGTTTTATTGGCTCTTTAATATGACTGCCAATGACATTTCAATTTCAGGCTTCACTCAAGAGTCTTAAAAGAAAAAAAAAAATCTCCATTTGCAATCTATGAACCTTTACAGCTACAATCATTTTTTGTATTTTGCCTTTTCTTCTGCATTTCTCACACATATTAAATCTGACATGATGGCCTGATATGACTCCCTCTGAGAGCCAATGTATAACCTCAAAGCCTCTCCAGACTCATATCTTATCTCTTTGGCCACCTTCCTCTCCCCATAGATTTGCTGTTTGTATCCCCAAAGAGACAGATGGACATTTTATACACTCTCCTGGCATTCATTTGCTTGCATCTTCTTATCATGAACTTACTGTGTATTGGCCAACATGGTATCTTGGAGAGGTGACCCTCCAAAGAAAAGATGACACTTCTTCATGACTGAATCAAATTTACCTTGAGAGACGGTTGCTCTAATTAGATTAATCAGATCTAATTAGATTACTCTTGAAAAGTTCATTTTTTTTTTGTTTGTCTTCTTTTCATGTCCCCATTCACTCCACCTCTCCCTTGTCATTTCAGATCAATTTCTAAAAATGGGATGCCATCCACTCTGAGACACCTGGGTGGCTCAGTCAGTTAAGCTTCTGCCTTTAGCTCAGGTCATGATCCCAGGGTCCTGGGATCGAGGCCTGCATCAGGCTCCCTGCTGGGTGGGGAACCTGCTCTTCCCTCTCCCTCTGTGGCAACACCTGCTTGTGCTTGGTGTATGAAAAAAACCTTTTTTAAAAAATATAAATAAATAAATATCCACTCTGAGCCTCATTAGGGGAGGAATTCCCTCTCATTCATCTCTGTCTAAAACTCAGAGATTGCTTCCTATGAATTAAATTTGCCATTGCTAAGTCTCTTTTCTCCTGTGTCACAAGGACCATACCTGCTGTGCTACCGTTGGGGTAAAGTAAGTTCTCCCTGGACTAGCAGGGATCTGATTTTGGAGTCAAATTAGGACATAAGCAATCAGCTCCTCATTCTGAAGCAAATTATTTGTAAGGAGTGAAAGATACTTACAGATGCAGATAAAGAAATAAAAATCCTCTGAAGAGCCCCTGGGTGGCTCAGTCCTTAAGCATCTGCCTTTGGCTCAGGTCATGATCCCAGGGTCCTGGGATCAAACCCCGCCTTGAGCCCCACATTGGGCTCCTTGCCCAGCGGGAAGCCTGCTTCTCCCTCTCTCGCTTCCACGGCTTGTGTTCCCTTTCCTGCTCTGTCTCTCTCTGTCAAATAAATAAGATCTTTTTAAAAATCCTCTGATTTTTATCATTTTTTTAAAGTAAACTCTACACCCAAGATGGGGTTTGAACTCACAACCCCAAGATCAAGGGTCAAATGCTCTACATACTGAGCCAGCCAGATGCCCTGTAGCTTCCTCTGATTTTTAGCTAAGAAAAAAACAAAAGATCCAGGGAGAAGTTTAACAATCAAATACGTAGAGGCAAGAACTACCAGGAAACTCTCGGACTTTTATTAATCTAGAATTTAAGATAGCTGGGCAAGAAACTCATTATCCTTTCAACATTTCCCTTTACCCAAAGGACATTTATGCCTATTGCAATCATGACAAGTGGTACAAAGCAAAGGTGTGTGGTGCCTATGAGAACATAAGTAGATTTGAGAACTGAAAGATCATTGGAATTGACTAAGTGAAGACGGAAAGAATATAGTCTAGTCAACAGAAATAGCATGTGCAAGAGACCTGTGGTTGGACAGAATCTGGTATATTCCAGTAGAGGAAAGGCCACCGTGATCGAAAGGTTGAAAATAAGAGGAAGAAAATGCAGAAAATGTAAACTATGATTTTATTATAAATTCAGTGGGAAACCAAGTACTTTAAGCTTAAGAATGGTGGCCTTGTTTTTTGAAGTTGAAGAAAGCCATTTCAGCAGAGTAGAAGGGATGGAAGGAGTGGGTTGAACACTGAATCAAAGGGACAGAATTTAGCTGGAGATAGAAGGTTTGGTTAGAAAGAGCATAACAATGGCATGTCGTGGAAAGGTTTGCTTTACATTTGACCTGTGACTGAAAGAACATGTTAATTGAAGAGGAAGAGTGCGTTTTCACAGGGGCCTTAATTTTCTTCACCCATAGAGGTCAAGGAGGAGAGTAACATTGTGTAAGTTGTTTTACGTACGTTTCCTGTATGTCCCACTTAATCCTTGCAAGAAGAGAAGGCTACAGAAGCAGTTGATGTTTGAGCTGATATTCCCATGGAAAGATCTTTAATGTGTACTATCTTGAATCTTGAGTGGGGAGGAAAATATGGGGAAATGGAGTAGATGATTTTCAAAGTCCATGTATATCTTTTTGAAAGGAAAGCAAAATCCCAGAGATAGATCTAGGGGAAAATATTATATGGTCCTCCTTATTTTTATAACTTGCTAAAGCTTTATCCTCCTTCTTTCATTATACTCACTTTCAGCAGAGAAATTTCAAGACGTCATGATCAAAATCAAGAACTAGGCCCACTTTGTTGCATTTTTATACATCTATTTATCTTCTCTTGTCTTTGATCCCTTACTTTAACTAATTTCCAAATCATTAGGAGAAATTGTCTTCCCAACTTATCATTTGCTCACTACCACTCAGATTTTATTTTATTTTTTTTTTTTAAAGATTTTATTTATTTGACAGAGAGAGATCACAAGTAGGCAGAGAGGCAGGCAGAGAGAGAGAGAGAGGGAAGCAGGCTCCCTGCTGAGCAGAGAGCCCGATGCGGGACTCGATCCCAGGACCCTGAGATCATGACCTGAGCCGAAGGCAGCGGCTTAACCCACTGAGCCACCCAGGCGCCCTACCACTCAGATTTTAGTAGCTCACTCATTGATTGGTCCCAGCCAGTCAGCAAAAGTCTGTTGCTCCTGCAAGTGGACAGCTGGAGTAAGAAGAGGGGAGGTTAGCTTTGTCTGTCTCTATTGCTAACCATCATATTAAGGCTGTCCATGTGTCTGAGCAAAAAGATGGCAAAGTGACACTTTTTTTTGATGACACTTTTGAACAATTTCCTTCTTTTTATTCTGAGACTGGGCATGGAGTTTCATTCACTGATTAGGTTTTACAGGATGATTAGGAGTAATAGTTAGTGTCCCAGAGAAATTTTAATTATAATTTTTTTTAATCTAATAACTTGTTCTATATTGGATATGGGCTAAAAGTATTTTCCTTAGAAACATTAGTCACTTTTCCCAGTTTCCTTTAGTAGCCATTATCTGTGATAAAATTAGTACACATACAGAGAAATTTTAATTATAATTTTATTTTTTTATCTAATAACTTGTTCTATATTGGATATGGGCTAAAAGTATTTTCCTTAGAAACATTAGTCACTTTTCCCAGTTTCCTTTAGTAGCCATTATCTGTGATAAAATTAGTACACATACTTGCTTGTACAGTGTAACAGTTAAATCACAGGTATTAGAATTTAATTGCTTGGTTTAATTCCTCACTACACTACTTAACTATTATTTTAAAACTAATAAAATTGCTTAAACTCCCTGAGCCTCAGTTTCCTCATCTGTAAAATGCAAATAAAGATAATTCATGTCTCATAGAATTTTGGTAACATTTGAATGAAGTAAGTACATAGAGTTTCCCTAATAATGCTAGCTGTTATTACTCTTTGGTTTTGTGTTTTTAAAAGATTTTATTTTTAGGTAATCTCTGCACCTAACATGGGGCTCGAACTTACAACCTCAGGGTCAAGAGTTGCATGTTTTATGGGTTGAGTCAGGCAGGCACCCCAATTGTTGCTCTTTGTAACACACAGGCATACTCACATGCACATAAATAAGTAAGCACAAAGGAATAGGTATCTGGAGGCTACTTACAAAGCAATGCAGCATCCAGACACATCTAGGAAAGTGGAAGACAGCCAAGAGAAAGCTTCTGTGTTTCAGTAATTGGGGGTTTAATGAAGACCCATCATGTGACAACCTCCGGTCTTACTAGTTGAATATGTCCTAACTCTTACCCTCTTAAACCAAGGGGTTTAAATTCTAACAGAAAAGACAAGCCAGGAAACTCTGTAACAAGAAGTGGGAGGAGAAAGAAAAGAAGAGTAGGGGTTGGGAAGAAGAAGGGGAAGGAGAAAAAGGAGAAGAAGTTGGCCAGGATGGTTGATGAGAGCAAGGAAAGGGAAAGGGATCAGCCTCTGGAGTTGGCTTTGTCTTAGAAGAAAACCCATTTTCAACTTGTATGAAAAGTAGTGAAAAAAATTCAGCCTGAGGTTAATGGAAGAAACCATGATTACAAAATTTCTCCCTGCTCATATGTCGATCGTAACAACAACTCAAACAACAAGCTACACTTTCTGAGCTTTCCCTGGGCACCAGACACTGTGTTAAGTGCTTTGTAAGTAATAACTTAAACTTCACAATGATACAAAAAAAAAGTCCCAATATTTCCCTTTACAGATGAAAAAATGGAAATTGTACGGCATGAAGCATACTGGGAAGGAAAGATAGTAGGTTGGTGAGGCTCGCATGTCTAAGGTGGTGTGAGGACAGCATGTCTAAGGTTCGGGAACTGGGACTTGCAAATACAAAGGAGTAGAAGTGCAGGATGAGCTGGGACAAGTAAATGCAATACCCTCCCCCACCTTCCCCAAATTCTGGGACATATTTAGCAGGTCCTAGAGTTCTCCCGGAACTTAGAACCGTTGTTCATGGCACGTTAATTCTATCAAATGGAGTCATTCCAGTTGTGACAACCACGATAGCACAAAGTAACACACACGATGAGAGTGGCAGGCCCAGGGGGCTGGGTAGACATGAATGAGGGAGGTTTAGCCAGACCTGAGCAGTTAGAGAAGACGTCCTTAGAGAGAAGCTTGGATGTGATTTCAAGGATGAGCAGGAACTCTCCAGGCAGAGAATTAGTGATGGTAAGCAGGGCATTCCAGGTGTGGGGTATGGCATTGGCAAAGGCACTGTGTGAAATAGGGTTGTGTGGTGGAAGCCATAATTAGGCAGGCAAGATGAATGCTACCAAATTAACTGTTTAAACTCTACACCCACGGAAGAATCCAGAAATCCACATTCATATTCTAATTACCTATATTCGAGAAAATTCAGGCAACTGAATTCTCTGCTTTCCTAAGCTTCAGCAAATAGTAAGCAAAGAAGAGAACATGATATTGGGGACAAATACTTTCAAAGGAAGTGGGGGGAAATGCTAAAATCATAAAATCAGACATAAATGTCCTTAATAATAGACGGCAGCTAATAGTACACAGACTCACAAACTTCAGCAGAACCACTGTCTTATTTGACAGTGTCATAATGATGTGCTCCAAAGTGATCAACTGAATGTTTAAGTTTAGGTGGGGTCATGAGGGAGGGGCTGCCAAAGTGCCATTTTAAGAAGAGGAGGAGACCAGAGGGCCCTCTCTCTCACTCATAGGAGGCCACAGCAGGAAGGCCAACATCTGCAAAGCAAGAAGAAGGCCCTTCTTCACCAAGTATCTGACCATGCTGGCATCTGATCTTAGACTTTCTATCCTGCAGAACTGTGAGCAATCCAGTTAATGATGTTGGTTGCAGTAGCTGGAGCTCAATAAGACACCTAACCCCACTTCCAATGCAAGTCTGGTTTCTGAAATAGTCCCAGAGCATGGTAGGCCATTCATATCTTAATGCATGCCAGTGATGGTTAACATCACTTTAGCAGGTCTGGGAGCTGAGGAAGGAGAGCCTCAGATATCTCTCAGGCTTTTGATTTGGGAGCAGGTAGAAGGTGCTCTATAAATGGAAATGTGCTGGCTTAAGTTGAAAGAACCTTACAAGATAACCAGGCAGAGATACTCAGTGTGCCCTGGGGCACGTGAAGCTCAGGAAGAGATCTTGGGGTGGAATTTGGATTTGGGAAATAAGTGGCTGATGGCAAGTCATGGGAATAATCAGAGGGGAGAAGCCTGACTAAGAGGCAATAATTATCCAATGACGGGGAGGTCAGTGTGCTAAAGAATGCCCACACCAGGCCATTAAGAAAACCCACCAGGGCAGTAAGATGGCCTTCCAGTATTTAGCCTTTCCTTCCAATACCCTGCAGCTTTGTTATGTGCTTAATGCTGGTGTCCTAAAATAAATATATATTTTATGTCCAGAGGAGAGAGGAACTTTCACCTTATTTTAGATTCTAAAGTTCTATGAATGTAACTTATGTCTATATTAATGTTCCAGGAGCCATAGTCTGCTGTTGACTCATTCTGAATGTTTAGTCAAACTAAAACCCCTGAGTTATATTCTCATTAACTGCTATAAAGCCAAGTTTCTGTAACTTATGCTAGTGCAGTTGGTTTTTGACCTTATAGATCAGTCTTTTCTGAATTAATTGTTTCATCCTTTGTTCTTTGGTGACTTAGGTCATTAGAAAAAAAAAGTGATGTTATATTTTGTTTCTTCAACGTAAGAAGTCAGGTTAATGATTAACATATCATCTACAATATTTTTAATGAAAAACTGTAGTTTAAAGAGTCAGGTTTCAAACAGATTACAAAATATCATTCTTTCCTTAGTTCATTCTATAAATACGTGCTACCATGTTGGCTATTTACCAGGTACTAGGGGCTGAGTATTCAGGAATATAAACAGTCCAGTCTCTTCTCTCATGGGGTTTATTCTCAGGCGGGGAAGATAAATATTAAGCAAATGAATAGAAATATAAAAGTAAGTGCCATAAAGGAAAAGTACAGGTTTCTAAGAGAAAGAATGACAGGGGATCTCCATTAGACGGGTGAGTCAAGGCAGTCTTCTGAAGAAGCAGTGTTAAACTAGACCTGAACTATGAGTAGGTCTCAGCTAAATGAAGATGGAGTCGAGGAGCAAGGCTTCAAGACAACCTGGGGCAAATACAAGATCCAGAGGCAGGAGAGGGTTGCTGTGTCTGATGTCCCAAATGAAGGTTAAAGCAGCAAGGGGGTCACTCTTGGTGGGACCGGTAAGTAAGAGAGGGCAGCCAGGTCATCTAGCCTGGTACATCACGTGAAGGATTGTTTTTCGTTTATTGTTTGTTTTTGTCAAATGCAATGGGAAGTCCTTGAAGGGTTTTTAGCTAGAAAGTACATCTTTTGTTTGAGAAAGATGACCCTGGGGAATCCGTTGAAAGGTCATTGCCAAGGTTTAGGTGAGTGATGCTGGCAGTTGCACTTGGATGGTGGCAGCAGAGGTGGGGAGATTCTTGATAAGCTTTGACAGGATATGCTGGGGAAGGTCTAACTAATGATGGCCAGGTTTGGGGACTGTTCAGTGAGGTGAAAGGAGGTAACATTTACCAAGATAAGGAAAACATCAGTAGCGACAGATTCATAAAGGCAGGTCGAGATTTTCCAAATTGACACGTCTGTCATGAAAGCATGTTAGTTGTATTACTAGTTGTACTATATAAGAAATCACGTTTCTGGCTAGAGATACACATTTTGGAGGCCTTGACACGAGATGAAATTTAAAGCTAATAAGTAATGTTGTGTAGAAGACACTACAGATCATGACTTGGCTTGAGATCAATGCTTTAGGAAACACCAACATTTACAAATGGTGTAAAAGACTTAGACAGCCAAAGCAATAGAGAAGGAAGGAAGGAAGGGAAAGAGAGAAGGAATAACTAGACTTATGCTTTCTTGGAACACAAGAGAAATGGGTGTCCAGAAGGAGGGTGCAATTAAATGCTAAGAGGTCAAGAAAGTTTTATGGCATTAAGTGCTTCTATGGGAAGTCTTCGTGGGTGGACGTGACTTTATTTATGTGTGGGTCCCTAGACCTTGCCTCGTGTTTTCACATAGCAGACTCACAATAGGTTTTTGCCAAATCAGTGAATAGGTAAGATAAGGAAATCGTAATGCCTTTCAGGATTTGTGGAATGGTTTTAAATGCATAGTTAAAACTCATAATCACACCGTGAGAGTCCTGTTTTCCAAATGAAGGATTTGCTTCCTGGAGAAATTAGGGTTCTTGGCAAAAGTCAGATATCTAGTAGCATAGTATGTGGCCAGAACAACTCTATTGTTCTGTACCAATATCCCAATTCACGAAAAGTGAGGAATAAATGAAGTAACATAACTAGAAATTAACATGGGTTAGTATGTATTATATTAACATATCTTAAAGTATATATCTTAGAATGTATTTGTATATGGCTGTGTGTGTGTTTATGCATGTCTGTCCACTCCAAAACTTGAAAATACAATCAAAGATGTAAACCATGGGGTTGGCAAGTCAGCTTGCAGAGATGGCAGCCACATTGCTTAGTATAAAGGGGAATGGAATCCTAAATAGTGTAGTCTGGGAATCGAGGCAGTTGATGGAGGAGAAGAGGTTGAGGATATGAATGGACAGTCTCGGAAGGTTGACAGTGAGTCAGGCTGGAGACCAGCAGCCATCATGATGAAAGAATTGCCCATCGCTCTCCCATACATTGTACAGAGGACAGAAGGGACTGAGCTGCACCTCAGGGATTCTAGGCCCACTCACTCATGGGAAACAAGAGCAGGTGCAGTCACTTCACAGACTGAGTACAATGACCCAGGGTGAAGGAATTAGTCATTCTTCACCTTCTTTTTCTCAGGTTGTTCATTTGCTGTTAACAACGGTTAACGGAAGGAAGGATTGTCCCTCCCACCATGACTTCCAGTTCCCATCACATTACAAACCCACATTAACCAGCCCTAAATGGGGAATGTGAGGCTTGCAGGACAACTAAGTTTCAGGAAGTTCTGCTTGGTTCAATAGATTTTACCATGACTTTTGCAATCTCCTTTCTTCTGATTCCTTCTCAGCTGATAGGGGAGTGAATGAGCTCATAGAATTTCTTTTCCTTTGGACATATATTAAAAAAGAGAATATCCTCATGATCTTCTGTATGGTTGAGGACAAGAGTCTATTACTTCCCAGAATTTTGATTTCTGTAAAGTTCTAGCAGAGAATCACAGAATGGAACACAAAAAGTCCCTTCAAGGCTCTTGGAACCTATGTTCTTGGAAGATGCACTCTGTAGCTCACTATATTAGGTGTTTCCAAGTTCATGATTGGAAATAAAGGATCCTAGTGATGCTTTTGGGTAAGCAGAGATTCTTGAAATCAGCTCAGCAGGGTCTATGCACTATGGGCTCTTAATGGCTTTGCAATGTGGGTCATGTTTTCCCAACGACATCGACATCTTTAATGACTTGAACAGTTGGATTGTGCTGTTAAAAAGGGGGGGCATTGTCATTCTTCGAGATATTATTTAAAAAACTCAGAAAATAGCACACAAGGATAAGCAGTAATGCAGACATTTCCCAACAAGTATGAAGTCCTGTGAGGGTCTCCTTATTAAAAAGGATTCCACTGGTAAAGTGTTTGGGATTCATCTTGGCTACTATGAAATTTTATTCTTGGCCTTAAGAAAATCTTACACTTTAGAAACCAGTTAAGTTTGCTTCATTCCATGCTTTCCAAATTTCTTTGCCCATAGGACTTTTGGGTTGTTTTTGGTTTCTTTCTTCAATAGGAGTCTGGTTTATTAAACACAGATTGGGCAAGGACAACTAGTGCCTGCCCTGGAAAGACTTGGGTTCATATCTCAATTCTATTTGGTTTTTTGTTTGTTTGTTTAGGTTGCTGCCCTATCCATTGAGAGTGGAGTGAGTTTGGGCAAGTCACTTTAACCTCCAGAGCTCACAGAAACAGTAATGCATGCCTCAGCAATTTTTTCAAAGATTAAGTGAGGTAATATACGTGAAATCCAATCATTAGTATTTGGTACACAGTAGGGGACGATGAAAAATCACTTAGCTAAATCTGAATCAGACTAAATTGCTGTACTGAAGGAAATCAAAATTAAAGCAAGCCAACAAAAGGCATGTCTCATAATGACGAAGACTCCTGTGGCAGGCTTTGTGAAGCATTGATGGCAAGCACACCAGGATCCCATACCACTGTTTACTGTCTAAGTCTTTATAGCAGGTGCATTCAGTAGAGATGCTTAAGTAAGTCAGTACGTGTCCTTGAACACTTTCAGCCTTATTGTCAGGCTAGATTAGTAAAGCAGACTGAAAGCCAGACCTTTGCATTGAACTTCCTTGAGGAAAAGCATCCGGAATCAGAGAGCTAGAAAAGCTGTTCAAATACTTTCCCGGGAGATGCAAATCATTTCTGAATGCTGAACAGAAACATCATGACACTCCATTACAACACTGATGTCAGGCAACAACAACAACCAAAAAAAACCATTTTGCTAAGGAAGCTCTTGTGGCCTGACAGGTTCAAGTTTAAAAGGAAGTTTAACTTCCGGCTCTCTTTCACTTTTAAAATAAGTGAAGGCATTATTTCTTAACCAGCGAGGAATTGATTTTCCATCTACTTCTAAACAGAATCTCCTTACACTAGGGAAGTCCAAGTCAACCCTGTATTTGAAAATTAGCATATGTTTACCAGACTTCAGACCAGAATGGAAATCCCTAACTGATCTTTTAACTGCATAGCATAATTTTGTCTTTGAAAAAGAAAAAAAGAAGAAAAAAAGAACCAGCTTTCTGGGAAGAGTTATCTTGTCCCAGCCTGAAACTGGAACACATTAGTCACCTTCATACCCTATTAAAAACTAGCAAAACAGTGGGTAAAAAAAATCTCCTGGTCCATTTATTTGACTAGAAATAGCTTCCTGAGAACAGCCTGAATCAAGAGGAGAGGCTGAACTCAATGAGTGAGAAACTTAGTAACAACTTTACACCTTCAGGCATTTCCAATAAAAAGGGGGTGATATATTCTCCAGACAGGTCTGGAGTATGGAGGATATGACTCAGATTCATACACTATCTCAGACACTTTATTTAGAGGCCATGAATGGGAAACGCGACTTTCAGCATTGTTCCAGTCAATAACCCATATTAGATACATGAAATGCACCTGAGCAGACAGCTGAACCAAGTCTGAAACAGAGCCTCCTTTACTGATGCAGTTTGAAGCCACTTCGTGATAAAAATGGGTCCAATCTATGCAAACATCTAAGCACTTTACAATAGGGGCTCATGAACTGGTTTTAGGGACAAAGGGTCTTGACCTAAAACCCCTGAGAAGTATCCTTGCTCAAGTATCCAACTCAGACAAAGGATGAACTGTGACATCAGAGTCTGAGGAAGGGGATGGAGGGCAAAGAGAGTATTTATTTAGCACCTACTGTGTTGCGGAGAGGTTAATTTGCATGCTTGCTCTCCTTAATCTCCATTACCACAGGGTGAGGTGGGCATTGACATTGTCATTTTAAAGAGAGAAGGAAAAGAAGCCATAGGCTCAAGATCAGTAGGGGAAAAATTCAAATTCAGTCCTTCTGATTTTAAAACCAGGATTTTTTTCTCTTCTCTCAGTAATGGCCCACCTGTGTTTTATAAACCAGAGGTCTGGGTGTTATTCAGTAGGATAGCATTCTTGTCAATTTCCTTGTGTTACTTTAACAGGTCTTCATTCTTCTAAGTTAAAAAAAAAACCAACATAATAGCTAACACTATTGAATGACAAAAACTGCTTTGAATTTGGCAGAGAGGATCTATTTTAATCTCTGCAAAAGACCTATGCCAAGTTCTAGCTTTCATCCTACAGATGGGAAAACAGAAACTCACGACACACTTCGTCCAGCATTTACGTAGGTCAGAAGTGGCTAAACCAGGATTTGGGTCCAGGTAGTCTGATTCTAGATTTGCTCCCTCAGCCATTATGCTGAAATTAAATGTACCTGCATACTCTATACATTTGCTTTCGACTTGTTTATTCTCTTCAGAAGTAGAACCATAGGATTGATGGGATCAATGTGGGACCTCAGGCTTTGTCCACACACATGCTGTGGCTATCTACTTCCCAAATGATCAGGTTTATCCTGAGAATGCAGTTGCTTTGCAGCGAGTGGCTTATTTTAACTGTTGGACTGACGTTAAGATGATGAAACTACAAGTTGAAGCTAGTGACCGGTGTTTTTATGTATGTGTATTGGCAGATCAACTATCAAAAAATTTCCAATATCACTTGATAGAATTGCTTGCCATAAAAGACCAGTTGGGCACCTGGGTAGCTTCTTAGGTTGAATATCTGCATTCAGCTTGGGTCATGATCCCCAGATCCTAGGATGGAGTTTGGCATCAGGCTCCTGGCTCACTGGGGAGTCAGCTTCTCCTTCTGCCCCTCACCCTGCTGTTCTCACTCAAAAATAAATACATATTTTTTTTTAAAAAAAATGCAGCGGACTGCTGTGAGTAGCTTGGATACACATTTTGATATACTAGGCTTGAACCACACTTGTGATGATGTCTATATAGTAGGGATGAGGAGTGTGCCTTCTTTAGGACTTTACAACAGAAAGTTTTAGTGACATAAATTACGTGAAGCACAGAAGCTGTAAGTAAGCTGATCTCTCTTATACTAGGATATATTTATCATCGTTCTTAAATATTATCAGGAACAGTTAAAGGTTACTATAGTCTTCTTAAAATATTTCAACTCAAATCATTAGCAGACATCAGGTTGACTTTAGTTGTCCCTAGAGTCTGTGTAAGAACAAGAAAGACCTACTGTTTCTTCTTGAAGAGGTGTTGCCATTCTTTCTCCCCCGAGCGCCAAAGAGAAAAATATAGTTGTGCATTTTTGTCTTCACACTTACAGAAAAACCTAGGTCTTAGTCATACAAAGAGTGATTTTGAATACTTTAATAGAACACAGAGAAAATATTCTCTCCACCATGAGTTTAGCTAATAGAAGCTCTGTTAGGTGTTGTCTTTTAATATGTGGGTTTGCCTCCAGAAGGAGCCTGTACCTTTTCTAACTCATTTTTTTTTTCAAAGATTCTCAGTAGTTTTCTCAAAAGGGCCACAAGGTTTTCGTCCAAATCTCCCCTCACAGACGACTGAGATCCCACAGCCTTGGTCTGAGGAGGGTCCTCAGGCGGCCAGGCTAAGCTTGCCTGGTTGTCCCCTGGCTCTGAGGGGCAGATCTGAGGAGAAGCCAGAATCTAGATTTGGAGTGGAAGCATGCCCAGGAAGCATGGCAAGTTCCTAAATGTCTGTCCAAAGAGACAGTGCTGATCAAAGAAGAAAATGCCCAATAAGGGTGCTGCAGCAAGGACCAGGTGAGGCTCGGGACTCAGAGACTGGACGGATGCCTGAACCAGGGTTAGTGGCAGATCTGGGGCCTTTCCAGTTAGGCCAACATATTTTAAAAAGACTTGCAGGTTGGCCACAAGCTTGTGTAGACATATTCAACTGTAAACACTTCTAAATGTAATTGAACAGCAATAAGACAAGATTCTATGCTGACCTCAGAAGCTACTTCTTCACAAGTTGAATCTTCACCCAGCAATTCTCTCTTTCGCCAGAATGCTTCCGTCACATTTTTGTGCTGAGATATATCGCCCTGATGATCTTGCCCTGCCCTTGAGAGTTCAACTGCGTGTCTCTCTGGTCCTTCCCACGACACCAATACAAAGAGCTCAGAAATGAAAAAGGTCATTTGTCAATGTGTATGTGGCATTATAAACATAAGACGGTGTGTGGGGGAATTTTGTTTCTTAGATATAACAGTTTGTTTTGGTGAAATTATTATAACTTTTAAATCTCTTTTATTGTGTTCCAAAATCTGAGCAATTGTTTTAATTAACGTAATTGTTTTTGTTTTTCAATTACACGTATGTTTTGCGTAAGCAACCCAGTCATTTTCTCTGCATTAAGTAACATGGTCATTTTCTCTGCACTTGGACAGGTCTGGGCCCCAAATAGACAAGAATGAATGTGCAGCGGACTCTAACCAGTTCCCAGCATGTTCCCAGCATGCAATAGTATTCAGTGTGTGGGAACAACTAACCGGTTCAACCTAAGAACACAAAGATTCCTTAGAAAAATGAAATCCATAGATTACAGCAAAATTTCTTTGCAGTTCCCATTTTAGCTCCTTTCCCAAGACTTCATGCTTTTAACTTTTGTCCAGGAGCTTTAACGATTCATTAAAAAAAAAAAAAAAAAAAAAAAGAAGGAGATCAGGTTTAATTTTCTCTACTGAAATAAGATGGGGAAATAGTTGTATTCAGCAGTAGGAGTTCTGAGATCAAAATTCATTTTCTCCAGTTACTGACTGGGTCAATGTGGAAAGGTCACATTATCTCTCTGAATCTTTGCTACCTAACCAATCACATAAGGGCATCAATCCTTTCTTTTTCTTCACTATCCCATAAGATTGCTCCTTAGAGCAATCAAAATATTATACAATAGTTCAGTACATTGGAAAACAAAAGATAAATATAAGTAATATGTATTATATTTTCTCCTCTTGCTATTTCATCAAAGAATATAAAATCCACAATGTCCTCAAATGGCTAAAAGTTAGTTGGTAAGTCAGGATCAGGACTGCCAGAATACAGCTCTGCAGTCTGTACACTGCACAACTAGGGCCAACAAGGTGGGGTTGAGAGGGGCTACTCTAACCTGAGGTTTACTGACACAGCCATGTACCCTGGCAGGGGGCTGCTTTACTTATTTATTTTTGCTAATTAACCCAAAGGAATATTGTGGTTAACAGAAGCCTGGATGGTGCAAGAGAAATCAGGGCTCTGTAAACTAAATATATTTGTAGCTAAATATATTTATAATATCATTCACTTACGTGCATATCAAAGTAAGAAGTTAGAATCAGGAAATATGGATTCTAGCCCTGGCTTTGCTGCTTCCCTAGGTACTTTGGACTTCTGCACACTCATTTGTAGAATGAACAAGTTACCTCCATCTAATCTGGATAGTGAAATGCAAAGTATGTTCCGTTAGCTCTCTGAAAATGTAGACCTGTCCTTCACTCAGTGGATGGTCTGCCAGCATCCCATCCAGTTACTGAGGTTACTTAAAAACTCCTGACAAGCTGTAATTGGTTCCTAAGAACAATAGGCTTAATATTTAAAATGCAGAAATCTCATGTAGTCAGCCCCCAGCAGGTGCAGATGAGGGCTGGGGTTCTATTCCTAGGGGAAAAGACGCACATCCACCTTCTATCTTCTCCTTACACATCTCACTAAAAAATTGCTCACTGGTTATTGTGTAAAAGATAATTGATTTAATTATTTTCACCTAAACAAACAAAGCCAAACATCACAGGATGGGATTTGCCCCTGGCATGTCAAAGGCCTGAAGGTCTGGGGCACCCACTTTAAATTGCATGTTAAACAGCAGGTTCACAGAACTGTGAAGAGGGTGGGGGCAGGGGACTTATGGATCAAGTCCAGCTTCTGTGTTGTTTAGATGGGGGCTCCTTGGAGAGCTGGGGCTGGCCCCAAGTCACTCAGACCTGAGTGGCAGCATCATTTGAATCAGAAACCAGGACATCTGACTTAGGTGTATCGCTTTTCCAATTATGTCACAGTTAGGCTTTGCCAATTCATCTCCTGCCATCCTTCTTCTTCCTCAGAAAATTCATGGACCTCTCACGGCTATATCTAGTGTCTTTACGCAACTGAGAAACAGACACCGGGACACATAGCTTTGTGAATAGACAATGACTTTCCTCATTTACACCAAAGTTGTTTCTACCTCAGGGCCTCTGTGGGGACTGTTTCCTCATCTTTGGAGTACCCTTCTCTCCACAGATTTCTAGAAGGCTCCTTTTCTTCCTTGGAACTATTCCTCAAATGCCACCTCTTCTGAGAAGCTGGTATCTGCCATTCCATCCAAAATCCTTGACCCTGCCATTATTTTCTATGTACCGACTGTGCTTCCAAAGCCCTGATCAATCCTCAATATTATACTCATTATTTATTTTCGTGCTTGGTAATTATTTCTTTTTCTGCTCTTGAATGTGAGTTTCAAGAAAAATAAGAACTTTTTTCTTGTATCTACCATTTCATCTGAATGGTTCCTAGAAGACTGTCTGTCACATAGTAGGTGCTCAGTGCATATCGCTGAATGGACAAATGAATGAATGAGTTCCTGAGTGAGATAATCTCCGTAGTTTCCAGATAGTTTTCCTCTTACTCTCTTTTGGTAATTGAGCTGGTTAATTTGGGTGCTTCTAAGAAATTAGATTAGCATAATTCAACCTCAGTTTGACACTTTTTAAATGTCAACTCCCTCTTTTTCTCTTAATGATAAGTCATTCTTACTCTTTTTACTTCAATTTTGTAAGGCGGTATAGTCAGTGTAGACTACCGCAAGTTTCTTCTTGAATTGTAAGGATAGATTCAGAACTCAACAGGCTGTTTATGCATCGTATCTGTTTCAAATTGGTTAATTTTGAAAAGAAACCTCAAAGAAATTTCACCTCGTCTTTATTAAGTATTTCTGCTTGTTCATACTGTGTTTATATTGCTCTACTGATGAGGGTGCTCTGAACCCAGAACCATGCCTTTTTATGTCCACGGAGGTCTCCACAAATGGTGTCATACTAATTACATTGTCTACTTTAAGCCCAAAATATTGATGGATAGTGGGCTAAGGGTCCCAGTGGAAAAGTACTGGCAGGACTTCTTGCCTATTACGACATTTTTATTTAGCTCAGTCTTTATTTTCCAATATACTTTCTTTAGACTCACTTCACTTAAGGGCTTATTATTCATAGTGAGAACATTTTTCCCCCCTGTGGCAGAGAGAAGAGTCTAGAGATTGATAGAAGGGCAAATTCAGAAGCAATCCAAGCCAGTCTCTGGCCTCTGTGCAGAGCCAAATCCATCAAACAGAGATGATGAGACAGAAAAGCATACCCTTTAATTAGTTCCTACCCACAGAGAACAGCTTTCAAGGCAGAAGGGTATACTTGGGTCCTCTATGCAAGTGCCTTCTTGTCTGTCAGGGATTTCCTATAGTCTTCAGGAGATATTTGCATATTTCCTTATTTTAATTTAACGTAAGTTTTATGGTATGTGCTTTTTTTTTTTTTAAAGACCTAACTTACTTAGCCATCCACATGGCTAGATTGCAAGTTCCTCAAAGGGCAAAAAGTATACTTAATCTTTATTCAGAGTTTATATAGGACCTATAGTAGCTTCTGGCACATAGTTGGGGTTCTGTAAGTATTTGTGAATAAATGATTCAATCAATAAATGCATGAATGAGCAAATAAAGTAAACCAGTGAATTCATTCTTCTTACCTGGTTATTTATAGCAAGGCCTTCATAAAAGAATACTTCTTGTGTAGTCACTTGGATCTATCCCAACCCCTCATCTCAATCTGGAGTTATTCTAAAACTCCTCATAGAATCAGTTGAGGCCTCTATTGTGACGTATCCACTTCCACCCAGGCCTTCTTGTCCTACCAGGTGGGTTTTGCATAGGGATACCCCAACCCCCCTGCCCCCCAACCAGGAAAACTTCTGCATTTAAATCTCTGCTGCAGAGTCTGGATCCAGTAAACTCAGCCTAAGGCATCATTCCGAGGCTCCGTTTTCTGTTTTTAAAAGAGAATACTCTACTTACCCTGAAGAGTTGTTGAGAAGATCACAAGGAAAGTACAGAACAGAAGTGCCATAGTTGGCCTCCAGTGGACGTTAGCTTCTTTCCCTTCCTTTTCTTCACAATCTGGACCACACTTTAGTCCTTTGCTACCACAAATAAATGGTAGGCACACAGTTGTAGCATGGATAAAACATGTAAAGGTCCCCATGTGTCCTTTCCCTAGCCTGCAGCATGATGACATGGGGAAAGCCAAGATGCCCAAATGCCAGGCCATCCAGTGTGCACTTTGGAAAGGAAACCTCCAAGTTCAAGTCTCATGGAGTTTGCTCGTAGTAAGTTTAAGTTTCTCTTTTTTATGAAAAGGAAAGAAAAGTCCAACAATCACACGAGGACATTGTGTCTCTTAGAGAGGGCTACAAGAATTTTCTCAGGGCTAGGAAATGCTTCCATCAAAAGAGAAACTGGGTCAGTTACCTGCCTCAGTCATTGTCATAAAGCTCTCCTAAGAATCCTTTGGTGTTTCATTTTATCTGCATTCTCAACTGTGACATTATGTCTGCCTCTAAAGAAAAGCCACTTGGCAGGACTGCCAAGCCAGCCTTTCCAATTCCCCAGAATGGTTTCTCCTTTGAGGGAATGCCAAAATGTTCACAGAGCTTCCCCGTTGCGTGGTAGGCAGCAGATTTCCGAAATGACGCTGGACCCGGTTTGTCTTATGTATTGCATTGAATATTTAACTAATGGATTGTGGGCACCATGAATCTCTATGCCATCATCTCCCTCTCTGTAATGTGGAGTTAGATACTCTTTGGTGATGCAACTATAGAATATTTTGTTTAAATAGGGTGTAGACACAGATTCACTTACATGTACATTCCATTTTCAATGGATACTTGACGCCAAGAGAATAAAAGATAAGAACAGTTGGCTCCACTAGTTAGCAAGCACCATTCATGTGCCAGAGCCATACATCTGGTATTAGGTGACTATTGTAATAATGTTACATAAAAGAAAACCAACCCAAACGAGAGTCTTATAAACAACAAACATTTGTTTTCAAGTCCATCATGGGATGTGACTACCGTTTGGCTGATCTAGGCTCGGCTTTGCAGGATGGTTCTGCTTTAGGCTGTGGATTTGCTGGGCTTGGCTCCAAGAGGTAGATTTAGGGCATATCTGCTTTTGGTGAGTTTGCTCTGGAGCCTGGGATAAAGGGGACATGCTCCCTAAAGCAACCCACCCCCGGCAGGAAAATATGAGCCCATCCACCAATTTCTTTAGTGCTATCTGCCGTTCTTTATCATAACTCATTTGTAATGCACAGCAGTTGTCTATTTATCTATACTTCTCAGGGGAAATAGGTGTTATTCTTCCTGGGATTGGTTATATCTTAGAAATTGTCTGGCATACAAAAGGCGCTCAATAAGTGTTTTTGAGTTACCAGATGCATAAGTGAAGATCATCTACATAAAACTATACCAATACATTCGAAAAGGATTGTGCTGAAATGATGAATGGTTAAGCTACAATTTGTAACTAGGACAAGCTTGACCTGCTCGGGCAATTGCTGAATCCTTTGAAGCTGACACATTAGAGCTCAAATGACAAATAGCCCTTCGTGTCATCATGAGTGTCGTCCACCGGACGGAATGGACCACTGACTTGACCCAGTATGTTTTCTTTTTGTATTCATTCATGGGAACCTGATGAAGTAATTGAGAGAGTGCAACAAGCGTCCACACACGGCTTAGAGTCTTTAAAACATTGTATTTGGAATTACTAGAGGGAATTTTTTTATTATCTATGAAGTATTAAGAAAGGATTCCAGTAACTTACTGAATGACCCCCTGGAGAACAGTTCACACACAACTCCATAAAGGCAAACAGAAGGCGTTCATGGAGAGTCTTCACATCAGAGTACCAAGAGCTGGCTTGCAGAATCCCAGCTTCCATGGGAGGTGTTCAGAAATGGCAATAGAGTTGTGGAATCAAGTTGTATGTCCTTCTTAGATTTTTAGAAGTGAAGGATGCTGGGCATGCCATTTAATTCTTCTGAGTGTCAATTTTGTCATGTGTAAAAGGGGACTAGGAACATCTATGTATTTAGTTCATTGTGCAGATGGCAGTGGGACAATGTACATGTAGCACCT
Organism: Meles meles; assembly: GCF_922984935.1. Lineage (NCBI taxonomy): Eukaryota > Metazoa > Chordata > Mammalia > Carnivora > Mustelidae > Meles > Meles meles. The sequence goes on along the minus strand of NC_060066.1, from coordinate 12,821,262 downwards.
GATGGATTGTCCTTGATTTTTTTTGATGCAAAACCATTTTCTTTTTAAAATTGGAAATTGAACATAATAACGAAAAAATTTTAAAGAATTGGAATCATCTTTTTTTGTGGAATTTGGAAGAACCAGTTATTCTCTTCATTTAACTTTTTTTTTTTTTGCCACTATCTTGGTATGCTGTAGAAGTATATAATTCTTTTAGTAATTGTTTATTTATCCAAAGTCTATTTAGTATCTGTATGATATAAATCAGTTGCATTAGACTGTTTATTAAGTGATCTGACTTCTGATCTGGAGATGGCTGGTTTCTCTGGCTTAACTCTTCTGATGACTTAACTCTTCAGGGGTTATTGAAGGTGTAAGAGTCTACAAATCCCACACCTCTTCATCTATCCACTTATTACTCCCCCCCTTTCCCGTTTATGCATGCACCCATCTGTAATTCCATCAAAAATGCCTTCATGGGGCGCTTGGTGGCTCAGTGGGTTAGGCCGCTGCCTTCGGCTCAGGTCATGATCTCAGGGTCCTGGGATCGAGTCCCACATCGGGCTCTCTGCTCGGCGGTGAGCCTGCTTCCCTCTCTCTCTCTCTGCCTGCCTCTCTGTCTGCTTGTGATCTCTCTCTGTCAAATAAATAAATAAAATCTTTAAAAAAAAATGCCTTCATTCCACTCACAAATGGTCTTTTTACAGTAAATGGGTCATTTGTATTTACTTGACATTATAGGCAAACAACGAAAATTAGCCAGGACAGTGCTGAAATGGATACAGTGGGGAACAATACTACTGCAGTAGATGATAGAGATTATTAGAGAAAAAAGTGTATCATTATTAGAGAAAAAAGTATATCATTTGGCTAAATAAAATTGAACTAGTGGCAAAGGCACATGCAACTTGCATTGTGCCATCTCCAAATCCTAAAATTCACATTAAAAAAGCAAATAAGTTGGAGGGTTATTATTTACCTCTAATCAATCAGAATAAGAACGTGTTAAATAAGCTCTTTTGCCACATTCAGATGTGATTTAGTTTATGAGAATCTAATCTACATGGAGAATTTTTTCAAGAACACATACATCCCATAAATTAAACAAAGGTGGTCTTAATTACTAGTTTCATTAAAGATGAGCTTCTATTTTTTCATAAAATACAGTCTTAGATCTCAGTTCATTCTACTCTGAATTCAACCTCTAAGAAGAACTTGAGCTCCTCTTTCATTCCCACTGTTGTGGATCTTGAGGAATTCCCTACTGGTGATTACAATAGCCTCCTAGGTGACTTCCTGCTTTCCTAGCCATCTCTCTTCTATAATTTACCATCCATTCTGGTGATCTTTGATGATAGAATTTTTTTTTTTAATTGTGTTATGTTAGTCACCATAAAATACATCATTAGTTTTTGATGCAGTGTTCCCAGATTCATTGGTTATATACAGCACCCAGTGCTCCATGCAATACGTGCCCTCCTTAATACCCACCACCAGGCTGACCCATCCCCCCACCCCGGTCCCCTCCGAAACCTCAGTTTGTTTCTCAGAGTCCACAGTTTCATGGGTCATCTCCCCTTCCAATTTCCACTGATTCACTTTTCTTTTCCTTATTCTAGTGTCTTCCATGTTATTCCTTATGTCCCACAAGTGAGTGAAACCATATGATAATTAACTTCCTCTGTTTGACTTATTGCACCCAGGATAATCTTTTCCAGTTCCATCCACATTGATGCAAAAGTTGGGTATTCATCCTTTCTGATGGAGGCATAATACTCCATTGTACATATGGACCACATCTTCTTTATCCATTCGCCTGTTGAAGGGCATCTTGGCACTTTCCACAGTTTGGCTATTGTGGACATTGTTGCTATGAACATTTGGGTAAATATGGCCCCTCTTTTCACTACATTTGTGTCTTTGGGGTAAATACCCAGTAGTGCAATTGCAGAGTCATACATAGGGTAGCTCTATTTTTAATTTTTTGAGGAATCTCCATACTATTTTTCAAAGTGGCTGCACCAACTTGCATTCCCACCAACATTGTAAGAGGGTTCCCCTTTCTCCACATCCTCTCCAACATTTGTTGTTTCCTGCCTTGTTAATCTTTGCCATTCTAACTGGCATAAGATGGTATCTCAATGTGGTTTTGATTTGGATTTCCCTGATGGCTAATGATGATGAACAGTTTTTCATGTGTCTGCTAGCTATTTCTATGTCTTCATTGGAGAAGTGTCTGTTCATGTCTTCTGCTCATTTTGAAGATAGAAATTTGATCCTAAGGGCGAATGGATGGCTCAGTTGGTTAAGTGCCTGCCTTCTGCTCAGTTCATGATCCCGGGGTCCTGGAATCAAATCCCACATAGGGCTCCCTGGTTTGCAGAGTCTGCTTCTCTCTCTTGTTCTGCCTCTCCCCATCTGCTACTCTTCCTCTGACTCTCCCCTCTTTTCCTTTCCCTCTTCTCTACTTGTGTTCTCTCTCTCTCTCTCTCAAATAAATAAATAAATAAACAAATCTTTAAAGAAAAAAAAGGGAAAAAAGAAACTTGATTCTGAAATTCATTCAAAGATGTTTCATTTCCCTTAGGCTGAAGGACAAATGCCTTAGCAGAACACATGCCACTTATCTGGTCCCATTTATCCTCACTTCTCAGAGCCCTACCACCTGCACCAAAATGAATTCATTAATTAAACTTCTTACTATTCCCTGAGCTTCCTTATGCTTCTGTGCCTTTCCAAAAGCTCTTTTCCCTTTACGAAACAGCCTTTCTCCATTAACATCACTGAAGCCTATTTGATCATCAAATGCTTCCTCCTCCAGGAAGCCACCCTTAACTTCATCATGTGTCTACCCTTCTGTTACAGGGCTCCTTTCCTTTGCTTCAAAGACACCCTCACTAACCTTGTTTGATGTTTAACATGCTGTACTGTAATTTTCTGAAAAAATGTTTCCATCTCTCCCAATCCACCGTGACTGGTTGAGTGCAAAGATACACGGGCCTAACATAGTGCCTGGCATGTGTTAGGCATTTATCAAACATTTGTTGAATGAACAAAGTGAATGAACTTTTTAAAGCAGCAGCAATTTGGTTGTCACACACAAAATTTCAAACAAGAAAGAGAATTACCATACAGGATGATTTGTCTGAGAGCTTTGTTTCCCTGTCATAGTATGTCAGGGATCAAAGGGGAGCATTTTCTCCTCTTCAAACTGAAAATAGCTTTGTTTTTACTGCTTTTTCGTCCCTCATATTGGAGGGAGCTTTCATGGTAGACTTTAATATGACTTGATTGTCTCTGTATTCATATCCCTTGATACCCTGCTTTTCACCATAAGTCAGCAAGATCAAAATCTGCTCCTAATTATCTTCACTACCTGCTGAAATATTTGCTTCTGGGAATGTGTCAGTTGCTCAACAATTTTGCTCGTGGTAACGGCTCACAGTCCCATGAGGCAGGGTGGTGATGTCCTGACTTCAAAGGGCCTCTGCCGAACAGTGATGTATATTGTGGTTCAATTACAGCGTAATTAGGATGACATGCTATATTCTGACTTCTGCTTGTGTCACAGAGAATGGATCCCAACAGTGCACACTGTCACCCCGATGGTGGCTCTATGACTCCTCCATGTCCTGCCATGTGAAGATGGCACAAGACGGTCACTGGGGCCAGATTTATTGCAGCAAACCTGTAATGAGCTATGGCTTTGTGCCAGGCCCAGAGGTAGTCTTAGGTACAGTATTTCACAGATTCCTGGTGGCAAGTGTGAATTCTCATATCTCAGAGGGGCTAGCTAAAGCTCAGTAAGGTTATGGCATGCCCCAAATCATGAGATTTGTCATTCACAGAGTCTGTATCAATGAGCAAGTTTCCTAACCTCTGAGATGCAATGTTTTCTCTGGAAAGCAAATTAATGCCTTCACCGCTGGTTTGCCATAAAACATGCACACAAACAGAAGTGCGTGCATATGTATATATATGCATGCCTGTTTGTATGTATCTATTTATCTTTGTATATATGTATCTATATATCTCAAGTGGAGTAATTGACAGAATAGTTTCTCAGTAATTATGTTTTAATTGTTGCCATTTTGTTTTCCCTTCCAATACCACCAAAGCTGGTGAATCATCCAGCCTCCCAGTTTCCTTATGCTTAATGACACACAGACCTTTGTGAACTCTCTTTTCATTCTGTCAAGGAACAAGTAGAAATATCACTAACATTTGGTAGGTCCTTAACGTGACTGAAGAAGAGCACAGGGAGGCTCAGTTTCTCTCACGTATCTCTTATTCTCACAGTGGAGGCACCAAGAATGGTAGATTTAGGTAGGAGTTTGGAGGAGGTCATCTGGGGCTGTCCTGAACAGCTGATTCTTCTGGTCTCCCCCTGGGGGACTTGAGCTGATTCAGTACAGTCAAGAACACAGAATTAGGAGTTAGAAAGTATGAGTTTATTTTCAAGCTCTGTCACTTTGTTGTGTCAGCTTAAGCAAGTTCCAAAACTTACCTAAACTTCAGTTTTATCATCTGTAAAATGGGAATGATAAGAGTGCTTGCCTCGCCAGGCTGTTGGGAGGATCGAATGAGATAATGCAGCTGGAGCTCTTGGCATTATGTCGGTCACATTCTCAGATCCAATAAATATCATTATTATTATTAGCATGACTATTACTATAACTTCCTTTCCCTGTCTCCTCCTATTTTCTCTCTTCACAGGCATGCATAGTCTCAACCCAGCCTGAAACTCACCCCAGATGCTCAAACATGCTTGAAGGTGCTACCATGAATGGGAGCAATTAAGTGGAGTACAGGCTGTATGCAAATGAGCTCTGGAATTCACTCCACCCCCACCTTTGTATCTCCAGCTTATGCACATTGCAAAGGCTCAAGCCACCTCAGTCAAGTTTTCTGGTAATAATAAGCACAATGAAAACTTGAACACAATCTCTGAGCATTTTTGGAAGCAAGGTCTCCTTGTTATGGCAATAAACTGAATTTTGGGGGTGTACAGGTTGTTATCAGGGAACAGTATCAAACCTTCAGAATCATCAGCAAAAAACTAGGTTGAGCTGGATGGGAGAGTGCACTGCATATGATTCTATCACTTCCTATCTCAAAGCAAATCAACAACAATACCAGAGTGGTTCCTGTACCAGTGTTTGAGTGTAGCAGTATGTCAACAGACCTGCACTATAGAATTCTGCTCGTGATGTTTCAACTGTGAGGCAGAACTCAGTAGAGTATAAACTTACTTACATCTTGATATGCAAATTTAAACACAGTGAGGGGGCAGAAGACCAGCAATGGAAGGTAAAAGAGAAATAAGGAGGAAGTGAGGGAGGAGGGACAGACAGACAGAGATGGTTGTCACTCAAATACCTGGTATTGCAGAGCAGTTTTCTTAGTATTTGTTATCTGTTAAGAACTTTCATTTCCCCCTTATATCTACTCTACCCTTTTAGCAAAGGATATTTTTTTAAAAAATTCCAAACCCTCAATGAATTCTCATAAGTGCTATTAAAACCAAGAGAAAAAGATACCCCGTTTTTAAAGAATTATAGTAGGCAATTAGACATTTGAATTGTTGGCAAGTTTTCAAATATTCCAGATTTACAGTAAAAAACTCGGTTTTCTGGAAATAAGTGATTCCAAGGAGCCAAATCTTGCTAATAACTTTGCATTCCGTCTCTTAAATATTAAAGATATACTTTAGTATGTGATATATTTTTCCCCTTTTGTGTCTTGACTATGTCCTGGCCTTATGAAGCTATGATGTAGACTCTCTCAAGATAAAGTGTTGTGGCAAGAATCTTGAACTCAGATGCCAACAGAGGCTGGCCAGATAAGATGATCCAGAGAGGCACACAGGCCAGCAGAGAAAGGAGAAAGCTGTTCTATGGGAGATGCAATGGACATTTAAGGTGGTACTTAGCTCCAGTCTGTTTTTGCCATACCAAATCAGGGAGGGAGTGGTCGAGAAAGGGGTATAGTATTCTATAGACTTCACGCCATCTGGCATACAACATGTATTTTTCATTTATGTGTCTGTTTCTCTTCTCCTTCCTTGAGGGTGAAAAACATATGTATTGAATACACTTTAAAAATCTGAGAGGAAGGTAATAATATTTCACATATAACATAGATGTAAACATGTACAATGTAGTGGATACAGGCATTTGACCTTCCTACCTTCCATCCCTTTTCCTTCTTTATTTGCCAAATAAGCATTGGGAGTCTATTACGTGCCAGACACTGTGTAAGTGTGGGGAATACAGCAATGAACTAGCAGGCTAAATCCCTCTTTTCATAGTACTTACATCCTATGTGGGAAGACAGGGATAGTAAACTACACATATTCATAATAAGTATATTTTTAATATATGATAATTATACACTTATAAGTATGAATTGTTGTATATGTTGATTTATTTATAGTCTGTATCTGCCCAACTGGAATGTAATCATTCCATACATATGTAAGTATGTGTGTGTGCATATATATATGCTTACATATGTAAGGGTTTATATATAATTGTAATGGTTAAAAATGAAGTAAAGAAAGAGGGATGTGGGACTTCTGGGTGGCTCAGTTGATTAAGCATCCAACTCTTGATTTCAGCCCAGGTTATGAACTCAGGGTTGTGGGATCAAGCCCTGCTTTGGCTCCACCCTGGGCATGGAGCCTGCTTGAGATTCTCTCTTTTCTTCTCTCCCTACTCCCCCCACCCCCCACTCATGCACACTCTTTCTCTGTTTCCCTCTCCCCCCACCAAAAAACAAAAGAAAGAAAGAAAGAAGGATGGGTTGCACCAGGACAGCTGTTGTAGATATCATTCCCCTAGGTGGGAGGAAGGGAGAGTCTCAATGAAAAGGGAACCTCTAACAATAATATGACGGCTGTATACATTTGTAAGGAAAGGATGTTCTGGACAGCGGGACCTACAAGTGCAAATGAGATAAACTGTTTGGAAGAGCAGGGAGGATAACATAGCTGGAGAAGACTGGCCAAGATGACAGTATCAGGAGAAGAGGTCAGAGAGTCAGCAGGTCCAAATCATCCAGGATTTTTGGCCATTTTATGAAGGTGAGAAGCCATTAGACATTACTGAGCAGAAGAGTAATAGACTCTGACTTACCTCTAAAAGGATTACTCAAGATATGTTAAGAATGGAATGCGGGGGCACCTGGGTGGCTCAGTGGGTTATGCCTCTGCCTTCCACTCCGGTCATGGTCTCAGGGTCCTGGGATGGAGCCCCACATCGGTCTCTCCGATCAGCAGGGAGTCTGCTTCCCTCTCTCTCTCTCTCTGCCTGCCTCTCTGCCTACTTGTGATTTCTCTGTCAGATAAATAAATAAAATCTTTAAAAAAAAAAAGAATGGAATGCAAAGGGCAGGAGTAGAAACAGAGACAAATTGAGAGATATTTCAGACAGCGAGGTGACAATGAGAGTGGGTGACAGCTGTGGAATGGTAAGAACTGGTCAGGTTCTAGATAGATTCTGGAGGTAAAAGTTCCAAGACTTGTTGATGGACTACATATTAGGTGTGAAGACAGAGAGGAACAAAAGATAATGCCAAGATATTTTGCCTGAATGACAGAAGGATAAAGTTGCCGTGAACCATATTGTGAAAGGTAGTGGTAAAAGCAGGTTAAGGAAGAGATGAGGTTAGGGGTTAGATTTTGGCCATGCTAAATGTGATATGCTATTTTATCATCCAAATGGAGATGTTACATCAGTACGTGTTCATGCAAATCTGGTGTTCGGGGAATTAGGTCTGAGGTAGAAATCTAGCAGTAGTAGAAATACAGCAGTATTCAGCAAGTAGATAGAATTTTAAGCTTTGCATCTAGCTACGTCAATTGAGGAAGTTTAGATAAAGAAAAGATCTAGGGACAGAGCTTGGGGGAGTTCCAACTATTACAGGTTTTGAAGAAAAGAATAAACCAGGAAAATGTGATTGAGATAGGAGGATACCCAATAGAGAGTGTCTCCCTAGAAGACAAGTGAAGACGGTGCTTTAAGAAAGCAGGTGATTAACTGTATCAAGGAACATAGGTCAAGTAAGATGAGAGCCAAGTACGGGTATTAAATTAAGTAAACAAAGGTCATTAATGATCTTTATCAGAATTGTTTTGGTGAAGACCAGTTGGGGACAGTTCCAGAAAGAAAATGACATGAACTAAAGGTATAGGTTTCTATAAAGGGCACAAGAAAAATGATACAAATGTGGTACCAAGGGATGGAAAAATTTTATTTCACAGCACATTCACTGATGATGGGAATGAATCAGTAGAGCTGGAATTCAGGAGAAAGGAAATTTACTGGAATGATGTCCTTGACTAGAAGAGGAGAGGAAGTCTAGGGCATAAGTGGAGGAAATGCTCTTGGATTTGAGTGCAGACTGTTCTTCCACAGTAATACAAAGGATGATGGAATTTATGAGCTCAGGTGACAGTACAGGTGTGAAGTCTCTTCTGATGGCTTCTACTTCCACTTAAACAAGACAAAAGACCACTTACTGAGAGTAAGGAAGGGGTAGGGATTGGAGGTGTAAGAAGAGAGGTGGGAGAGAGTTGCCTAGGACACTGGGAGAATGGATGGACCACGGAAATGTCCACTGATCACCAGGTGGCCCTAATCATCCACTTAAAATTACGGTCATACATGTAAAGTGAGATGAGTTAATATGGTGCATATTTTTCACAAGATATTTCAGCAGCCAGGCATAGAACTGACAGAATGTTGAATTAAATGAAAGTTCAAGATTTTTCCAAGTGAGTACAAGGAAAGAGGGGCAAACACTCGGAGATGAGCATGATCTTTGTGATGAATCATGGAATCTAAGCCTCCTCAAGTGCTTACCAAGAGCCTGGGATGCATTTTGCTGAATTTGGGGGACAGAGAGATGCACAGACATGCTGCTCACCTCAGAGAAGGATCTCATAGTCTAATACAATGTCTCCCAAATGTCCTTTAAATACCCCATCTTTTTATCATCATCTCTTTGCACTCCCTATAGTATTGACTGTTTTCTTTAATTATGCACATGTTTATATATTACCAAATTTATTTGAAAAGAGATCTTTGTGTCTCGACACATTGGAAAACCAGTTTCATCTGCAAGAAATAGAAGGTAATAGTAGGTAAATACAATGAAAAGGGCAATATGACTGAATTTCCAAACCACTACTTTGTGTGCCACAGTCTCCAAGCCTAGATTTGCTGCGTCTTTAATAATAAAGGAGATTATCGGGTACAGGAGTTGTTAAGGGCATACGAGCACAACACGTACAGTTTCTTCTTAATAAAATTCTCAGCAGGATCAAAGAGAATGAGGAGCCCTTTTTCCATTTATCCTTCCCTGTTATATAGTACATTATGGAGTCAAGTATAAAAACCAGTTCCATTCTCTAATGATGCACATCCCATATGCAGAGAAATATGCAACCAGTAAGAAAACAGCTATACCAACAAGTAAGTGCCATAGGTATAGCCAGGGGTGAGAGACAGACCTAACTAGGGTGTAGATTGCAAAACAACTTGAATCCCATACTAAATGAGTTTGTCACTCATTAAAAAAATAAAGCTTAGAAATCAGGAGATGGATTTAGGATGAGTGCCCATAGAATTACATCGTAGTTGAGTTAGACGCTGAATCTGTAAGAGGTGAGCTCTAGAAGAAGAAAACCGTATGCTGATGGATTTCTTCCCTCTCTTTGGTCACAGATGGCCATAGAATTTTCCATCACTAGGTTGGGTTTAGTATTGTTCTCTTCAGTGAGCCTTGCTTCGGACATTGACTTTATCTGTCCTATTTATTTTGATTTACACTTCTGTGTTAGGGAGTTAAGAGGAAGTGACCCAAGTTGGAACCCACAATGTCTAAACTACACTGAGATGGAAAGGAAGAGCAAGAATTAAGATATTTGATTGTACAATCTATAGGGCTTAGGGATAGATGGACCAGGTGGGAGAACTTATGAGGAGGAAGGACCCTAAGATGGCAAAGCAGTTCTCTGGTATTTAAGAGTAGATGGATTGTGAAGTACGATTTAAGAAACATTTATGTTGTCAAACTTTGAACCACTTTACATGGCAAGAGGTTTTTCTGGCTTACTTTCTGCCTCTTGCCTGCCTTCCCAGCAGGTGAAGTTGCCAGTTATTTAAGTTCTGTATTTATAAGGCACATTTAAACTGTGAGTTAAATATTAAAACATAAATGAGATTGCTCCTTACTTAAATTATAGATTTGTAATAAAGACCTAGCTTGAGATTTGGTATAAGAAATCTACCACTTGGTAGTAAGCTTCATGAAGGTAGCAATAATATCTGTTGCTCAATAAATAATTACTGAATAAATGAAAAACTTCCAAATCTTGCAATGTTACATTTTTTACTGTTTGAACTCAATCACACCACTGTATTTTTTTTTTTATTCTGTTAGGAAATATTTATTGAGAACTACTTTCTGCCAGGCATTATGCTAGGCACTGGGATATAGTTTATGATCAAATGAAATATTGTGTTTCCACAGATCTTTCTAGAAGGTGAGATAATGCTTAATCAAATAACCACATAAATAAATGTAAGATTGCAACTGTTATTGCATGCTACTAGGAGTTAGAGGTTGCCATGAGAACATGAAGACATTCATTCACTAATTCAGTAATTACTTTGGGACCTGTTATGTACTGGGCACTAAAGATGCAACAGTGAACAAACTATGCAAAGCTTCCTGCCATCATGAAGATGACATTCTTAGTAAGCACACTATTGAGGGAGAGAGTCTGAGGGAGAGGGAGAAGCATATTCCCCACTGAGCAGGGAGTCCCACATGATGTGGGACTCAATCCCAGATGCCCCATGAAGATAACATTCTAATGGTAGGGACCAAATCATAAACCAGATCATTAAGTTATTAATTGGTAAGCAAGGAAAGGAACAGGAGTGTAAAGGAGGTCATGCTTTTAGATAGGTGCTCTGGAGGAGAAGGATCCAGGGGGGAGGTGAATTTTTAATACGAAGGTGAAAGAAGAAGTGATCTATTTAGCTTTTCTGCCTCCTCCATCTCTAAAATGAGTATAACGTTGTGCAGAAACCAGGGTTATTGTGATGATTAAATGAGCCTACATAAGGGGAAGCTTCTGAACTTGTGCCTGGAGCTCAGTTAAATGTTGGTTCCTAACTGGATGAATCTCCCTGTTCCCTGTCTTCAGACAAGGGGCTGAAATCTGGTTCAAACGTGTGTATATTTGTCCTACGTTGTTCCACCTAACTTTGAGAACAAATAAACCAATCTCCCCCCACTCGCCCTTAATGTGATAAGTAATATTTGCTTGCAACCAATACATTTTGCACTTAGGCATGCTTCTGTGTATTCACCGCTGTCAGCTTCACAGTCCTGAAGAAGTCAAGATGTGGTCTTCTCTGGGTGGCAGGAGGCATTGCTTGAGATGCGTAGGAAAGCAACACAAATGAAATCTGGTGGCAGTTCCAGGTCAGTATGAAAAACATCCTGAAGCGCTTTCCCCTGTGTGGGTTCCAGGAGTGTCTGTATCCGGGAGCAGTGGACTGAATAGCACACTGGCTTGCCAGATGACCTTGGTAGGATGCGTAACCCTCTTAGATCTCCGTTTTCTCATCTGTGCAACAAAGGGAGTGCTAACCTTCTGTGACCCCTCAGAAGTGTTAGGAGGGGGAATAAGTTAATGTTTGGAAAGACTGTGTGACCCTTGGAGCCAAGACATTATCAAAGTGCAAAGTAAATTACAGGGACTGTTTGCTATCCCATTAGTAACTCAAACAGTACAAGGGGCTCCTCCTGTCAAGTCCTTGTAAGTCAAGCCTGTAATACACACTATTTTTTTTTTAACCAGAACAAAAATGGAAATGACAGAATTGGAAACTCTTTCTCCTCAGACTCATTTTTAAAACGTTCGGCCATGGAAATTCTAATGGGCACTGACAGTTTCCATCCTCTAGGAACACCCTGCCTGACCCCCTCAACAAATCCTGAGATCCTGGAAAAAAGATAAATTTGGAATTTGGAACCTGGACCCAAAGCTTCAGGACTTTTATGACTTTAGCCGAGTCACTTAGCATCCCTGACACTCTCTTTCTGGTCACGTAAAATGAGACTTTTCCTCCTCCTCACCTCACCTTGTTGGTTATCACATCTCCTTAATATAACTAAATAGGTGAGATATAAGACTGTCAACTGTCACTATGCCAAGCACTCTATTTATACTATCTCTTTAAATCTTCACAAAAACCCTATGAGGTATGGTTGATTGTTTTCCATAATTTTCCAATAAAAAACTGAGGCTGTGCAGAGTTAACTTACCCATAGTTATCAAGCTCAAAGGCAGGGAGGCTAGAATTCTCCACAGTTCTATCTGATTATAGGCTAGAAAGATGAACCTGAGTCTTCTGTGCTCTAGTCATCTTTGTATACACTCAGCCTGGCACAAAGTAGATCAGCACTCCCGCGTTATGCACCTGCAGAGTGAAAATGCTTTATAATTTTTAGAATGTTATGTAAATGATGGTATTAACATTAATACTCATATTTTCACAGACCACATGTGTCCATCAGCCTTCTGTGCAGGACAACAAACATTGAGACCTCAGACACATCTGCCTATTTATCACTGGGAATTTGCACTAATAAATCCTTTCTAGCTGAGATGAAAAGAGGAAGGGTTAGGATGTGGCTGGACTGGGCTTATACTTGGATCTCCAAAGGTTTAATCAGGCTGTCTCCAATCTATTAGCCTATGGTGCTAAACTAATTTTAATAATCATAATCTGCCACTTCTTTCCCAGCACAATTTCATACTAATAAGGAATGGAGGTTTGACAGTTGTATAGTGAGAGAGGGATTGGTGGTAAAAGGCCAATGGAAGTACTAGACATGTAGCTCCTGATAGACTATTTTCAGCAATGGTCAAATCTTTTAGACACTAACCATCCTCTAGCATTGAAATATTCCTCATACTCCAATCTACACAGTGTTTGGCTAAGTACTTGGAATGGACATCTAACATGTCTACCTTCCCGAGCTGCTTCGAAGGAAAGTCTAAATCTAATGACATTTATGGGAGAGAAGGCATGGCCACTACTTGAAACTGGTATTTCAATGGATTTTCTTAACTTTCATAACACAATTGTGGATTCCTCATTAACCTTTGTTAATGTTGCCTCTAAGAACTGTGTATTTTATTGGGGTGCACAGGGGTAGGACAAAAGTGTTATAAAGTGGGATCACTATGGGGTGCCTGGGTGGCTCAGTCAGGTAAGTGTCTGACTCTTGATCTTGGCTCAGGTTTTGATCTCAGGGTATTGAGCTGGAGTCCTCCATTGAGATGCATGCTGGATGTGGAGCCTACTTACAGAAAAAATAATACATCCACTGGAGGCCATGTTGGTCTTAACTTGGAGGCTTCTACAATCTTCATGCTGTGACTCAGATGAGCAAAGTAGAAGTCTAAACCCAGTCAAAACAAGTTTCACTTCACTGCAAAAACATCTCAAATACATAAAATTGGGTGTTAGAGGATTGAAAGAGATTAAAGAGGTTTTTTTTTTTCCTGATTTTTTTCTCATTTCTAAGGCACCTAAATTTATCAGTTGTAAACGGTTTCTCAGCCTCCAAACTTAGACTTTCCCTCCTATCTTCCAAAAAGTGGTATCTTATCATGTGAGTATTAAGCTCCCACAAATTCAGCAAAATTCATCCTTCCTAAGGGAAAAATAATTGAATAGTTTAGGGTCACTTCCCCACCACTCCATTAAATGTAATAATGTCTACAATAATCTTGCAAACTGCAGAAGAGAGTGTCAAGTGCTAAAAGAAGGACATGTCCTTTATTGGAATAAAAATAAAAACAAAACTAGGAAAACTGGTTCTACTGTCTCAGCATGATGAGTATCAGTCTTCAAAGTGGGCCTGAACCTTCCTTGTCCATTTTCAGCATAATTTTAAAGGGACATGTTTTTATGTCACATGATTACTTTGGAACTTTATATTTCAGAAGGATGCAATCCTTCAACCCTGTCCCCAAAATTACATTCCAAAAGCCAAGCTGAACCATATGTTTTCTTAATCAATGTTTTCTCATTCATTCATTCCACAAATATGTAATAAACACCCATTATTCTGAAAGGTGCTAAAAATACAACAGAAAATAAAATAGAAAAAAGAAGTTCCATCTCTCATGGAACTGTTTCCCCAGTGGAGGCAGTCAAAGATAAATAAATACATTCATATGCCACTAAGATGATGCCACATAGTAGAAAACACTAGGGAGAGAAAAACTCAGAGTTAGGGGGAAAAAAAAAGAATATCAGTTACAGTTTGAGCTACAAAGGGCGTCCTTTCTGAGAAGGTGGTATTTGAGCTGAGATTGGATTGATGGTTGGTGGGAAGGACACAGCCACGTGAACATACAATGAAGATAGTAGAGGGGCGAAAGATTGCCAAGCCCCTGAGGCAAGAAGGAGTTGCCTTGTTGGAGAAACAGATCAGCAGAGTTGGAACTTCAGAACAATTGGCTAATGGTAAACTCTTCTCAGCATTTAAAACACTGCTTGATGTGACACCCCCAATGTTCCAATCACATCTCTCAACACGTTTCTTTTACACTCCCCTCTAGTTTTGCTCAACTGCTTGGAGACTTGACGTGCATGTCCCACGCTGTTCACATCTCCATTGATTAGTACACGCTGCTCTCCCTGTCTGGAATATGCTTCTCCATCTGGTCATCCCGTGGATCTTAAACATCTTTCAAGATAAACCTTCCCTTCCATATCTATGGAATCACAGACAGGGAACGGTTAATTGCCCAAATTTTCCACAAGTCTATCACTATCAAAATGCTTTGTTACTACTTTTATAGCCTATATCCTAATTGAGTATTCTCGTGTGCTCAACTTTGACCGTCATCAGATTCAGCATAACATTTTAGGCTGTAGATTCCAGAAAAACAGGCACCTTTTCAGCATCTGGTGCAGAAATATAGGCCACCATTCAACAAATGAACCAATCATTTCTCCTTCATTCCCTTCCCTCCCTCTTCTCTCCATTCTTTCCTCCTTCCTTCTTTCCAGCCCTCCTTCCTTCTTCCCACCGTCCCTCCATCCCTTCTTTCTTTCCTTACCTGCTTCCTTCCAGTTCCTTTTAACCAAATTTAGGCATCATCCTTAATACCTCCCTTTCCTCACCCCCCACGGCCATGTTAGCAGAAATCATGCTTCATCCATCCACCCCTACAAACACCTGTGGCACTGTCCTCTACCTTCAGCAGATAAGATTTCAGCAGTCCAATCTCCTTACTCCTGAGGCACCAAGGAATTTCTCCCCCGTATTTTTACATTATTCCCTCTTTAGAGCTCACAGAGAGGTTGTCCTAGCCACCCTATCAAGTGCAACATACTTCCTCATACTCTTTATCACATCACCATTTATTTCATAAGATGTATCAAAATATTATATTCGGGGCACCTGGGTGGCTCTGTCGGTTAAGCGGCTGCCTTCAGCTCAGGTCATGATCCCACATCAGGCTCCCTGCTCAGCGGAGAGCCTGTCTCTCCCTCTCCCTCTGCCTGCCTCTCTGCCTACTTGTGTTCTATCTGTCTGTCAAATAAATAAAGTCTTTTAAAAAATATTAGATTATCTGCTTGTTTTCTAGCTATTGTCCACATTCCCTCATTTTTCTATAGACTCGTTGAGGAAAGTCTGGACCTTGCATGTTTTACTCACCATTGTGTCCCAGAACTCAACATCATATTTGGCATATGTACTGGTTGAACAAGTAAGTGAATGAATGAACATGGACATGAACGCCTGTAATAGTCAGGCTCTGTGTTAAGTATAGGAATACTTAATATTAATTCATGGCCTTTGGCCTTGAGGCCCTTTTTCCTTCCTTGTAGTTCTAGCTTTTCTTCCTTTCTTCTTTCTCATGCAGTTTTTGAAAGAATGTTTTGTAATGTTGTGAGTTAGAACCTTGTGATAATGCCCTAGAGCAGAGGTCATAGGTCTCATCTGGAGGGGGAACCAGTTGTCTGTGTCCTTAAAGGAGCTTCTTAACTCGAGTGCTTATTTTTCAGTCACTTGGTTTTGGTAATAAGTTGGTGTGAACAAGTTAGATCAAATATATCCCTTAATTAGCATTCATCACAGGATATTGTGTTTAATGGCTGAAATGCCCACCTTCTCTTCTAGACGCTGAGATGCTCAGTGGGAAGCACAGCATCCTCTTTTCCTTCCCTAGTCTTCATCTAGCACCACCATAGGTATGCTAATCTTTTTCCCCCTGAAACAACCATGACAATTATGGCACCTACTTACTTGTTTTTCAGAGTATGTAGGAAACTTTAGAGATTATGGGGACTTCTCTTAATATTCTGGATGAGAAAAATGATGAGAAGGATTAGGTTCGAAGTAAATGGCAGAAACAAAACTGATTTGGGTCCATGGCTCTAAGCCTTGCCTGCTTTTCTAATTCAAAGTTGCATCTTTATCTGAGAGAAAAAGGACCGTTATTTTTTTTTAATTTTTTTATTTATTTCTTATTTTTTATAAACATATAATGTATTTTTATCCCCAGGGGTACAGGTCTGTGAATCGCCAGGTTTACACACTTCACAGCATTCACCATAGCACATACCCTCTCCAATGTCCATAATCCCACTCCCCCTCTCCCAACTCCCCTCCCCCCAGCAATCCTCAGTTTGTTTTGTGAGATTAAGAGTGAGTTATGGTTTGTCTCCCTCCCAATCCCATCTTGTTTCATTTATTCTTTTCCTACCCCCTTAACCCCCCATGTTGCATCTCCACGTCCTCATATCAGGGAGATCATATGATAGCTGTCTTTCTCCGATTGACTTATTTCACTAAGCATGATACCCTCTACCTCTAGTTCCATCCACGTCCTCACAAATGGCAAGATTTCATTTCTTTTGATGGCTGCATAGTATTCCATTGTGTATATATATCACATCTTCTTTATCCATTCATCTGTTGATGGACATCTAGGTTCTTTCCATAGTTTGGCTATTGTAGACATTGCTGTTATAAACATTTAGGTGCACGTGCCCCTTCAGATCACAACATTTGTATCTTTAGGGTAAATACCCAGTAGTTTAATGAAAAAGGACCGTTCTTGAGAATCATGCTGGGTGGAGAACCTTCTACTCTCACATGGAAAGGCAGCAAAGAGATAAAAAAAAAAAAAGAGTGTAGAGCTGGCATAGAGAGGTGAGGCTTCATGAACTCATGGCACATGCCAATCCGACAGCAAGGAAATCCTGCAGACTCTGAGACTCACTGCCAACAAGAAGCTGAGAGCTATCAGTAAGTTAATCTATTGATAATGTTGGAGAAGAACATTCCCTTCCATGCACTGCTCTATTTACAGTAATAGTAAAGGAGTAGACCTGAGAACAACTTGGAGGCAGACAGAGTAGTGATCCTTTCCCATATGTAGGTCCATAAGGTTAACATTTTCAAAGAATTGGCCCAGAGCACATGACGATTAATGTTACACATCAACTTGACTGGGCCACAGGGTGCCTATATCTGGATGTGTCTGTGATTCTGTTTCTGGAAGAGATTCACATTTGAATTGGTACACCGAGTAAAGCAGAGTAAAGACTGAGTAAAGCATTATGTGGGTGGACCTCAGACTTTTGACTGCCTGGATAAAATCAGAAGGCGTAAGAAGGGAGAACTCTCTTTCCGTGTGACTGTTGAGATGAAACATGGATCTTCTCTTGCCCTCGGACTGGAACTTTCACCATTGCTTTTCCTGGTTCTTAAGCCTCCAGACTTGGACTGGAGCTACACCATTGGTTTCCCTGGGTCTGTGGCTTGCCAATAGCTGATTGTGGTACTTCTTAGTTTTCATCCTTGTGTGAGACAATTCTTTATGATAAATCTTTTTATTAGTTCTGTCTCTCTGGATTACTCTAATACCTAGTATTTCTAATTCTTGGCTAACCAATAACAATTATAGCTGATATATGTTAACCAAAATATTCAATTAACTAGCACACCCCTGTTTTCCAGGTTCTGGAGAATATCCCTATTTAATTACCTTGATTTCCTTAAGGTACTTGAGGAAAAAAATGATAAAAAGAGAGGCCATAAATAGTCAGGAGTCCAACATTTATTAACACCCCTTTTGGGGATAACTGCCTTCCAACCACAGCCTGATGGTCATGGTGGTCTTAATTGTTTATATAACATCTTGGGTAAGAATTCCTCACCCAAACTTTAATGTCAGTTCTGTATAGGTCTTAATGCATTGCTGTAGTGTTTCTTCAGTCAGAATTCATCTATAAGAGTTCATATTCTTGACCTTTTATCTCTGGCCTACTGATGTACTCCTGGGTCCTTTCTGAAGTCTTTTGGATGACATAACTATGGTTTGTGCACAAAGGTCAGACACCAGGATTGTGGAGACCTCCCACCTGATCTTGGAGATCTTTCCTTTGCGAAAATTGTTATGTTAGCCCAAACAATGTGCAGTCAAGTCCATGTTCACACATGACACAAATGTAATCAGTAAGCAACTTTACTCTCGATATCAGATTCTGTCTTGTTCTGGGCCCACATTTCTGTTGAAGACAGAGGGAAATGACAGAGGGAACTTGGTGCTTAAATTTGTCCTTCCCTTCTCACCTTAAAGAGACTCTTTGTTATTCTGTTATCTTACTCTTATTTGCACAAATACTCTGTGGAGTCAGAGCTCAAATTTCCTAGTAAAGGAATTTTCTCTTCTGTCAAGAAGCATCCTTGGCCACATGGTGCATTCCCACTACCCATAGCTTATAAAAACACTTCATGTTCAGACCTCTAAGACTTGCTTTTGCTAAACCAAATGAAATGCTTCAATTCAGAAATCTCTTTTTGTCACACAACAAAACTGGCTTGCCTAACTTTTGCCTTCCTTTGAGCTTTACATCCTGTTTGGAAGTCAAAAGTTGGATACTGGCTATTACTCCTTTTCCTTTCTACTATCCTAATCTTTCTGGGGACAAATGAATGTCTCTAGTTGTACAGAAAGATAGGAAACACCAGGAGGAGAAAAGTCCTAACAAAATTTTCTTAAATTCTGTCAAAGGGATAAAAATTGCTTATAAAGTCACCTAATGTAAAAGTTTGTAATCCATTTCTTTTTTTTTAAAGATTTTATTTATGTATTTGACAGGCAGAGATCACAAGTAGGCAGAGAGAGAGGGGGCAACAGGCTCACCACTGAACAGAGAGCCCAATGCGGGGCTCGATCCCAGGATCCTGGGATCATGATCTGAGCCAAAGGCAGAGGATTTAACCCACTGAGCCACCCAGGCACCCCTGTAATCCATTTCATATGAGCATATCAATTATGTGACAAAACTTTCAAAATAAGATTAATTTCCATTATAAATGTTAACTCAATGCAGTTTAAATCAATTTAACATAGTCACAGTCAACAAACACTACAGAGTGCCTGTTATGTAGCAGGTTTGTGCTAGGTTCTGGGAAGACTGAGTAAGGAGGTACTTTCATCTTCTTAAAACAGCTCTCATCCTATGAGTAAGACTTATAAATAAATAAATAACTTCACAAATTAACAATTCGGTAAGTTTGTTTCAAAGAATATAGATAAGGCCGTAGCAGATACCTTTGACTTCTATGAGAAAATACACTGTCATGGCCCAGAGAAAGGATAGTCTGAGAGGCTCAGGGGTAACATTTCAAAGGAAGCAATATCTGAGCTGGATCATAAAGGGTAACTCATTAAATGCACAGGAAAGGGGAATCATTCAAGGCAGAGGAGGCAGAAATCTAAATAAATGACCAATGAATACCTAGGAAGAAGAGCCATTTGACTTGATGTACCAATATGTGTACTCACAGAAAGCAAATAACATTTTATGCGCTGGTTGAACACTGAGTATTAGCAATTTAAAGAGCACAAAACTCAGCGCCTTCTCTCAGAACACCCCATCTGGGCACCGGAGAGGGGAGACAGAGTAAGTTATTAAGGACAGGTGAGATAACCACAGGGTCCCGGGGAAAATAAAAGAAGGGTGCTGGATTATGCATTGCATTTTCTAGGTAGACTGCAAGACGGTTCATGCTTCTAGGTCATATTACTTAGAGGGTAGGTTGGAGTGATGTGACCTTGTGAGAGGAAGTGTCGCTTAATGGAGAGCCCTCTAGCCAGAGACACTTAAGTAGGGCAATCAGAGCGTGGGTTGACACAGTCCCGATCTGGCCAGCTTTTCTAATATCCTGGTTTTTGTAAGCCATCATTTCCCATCACCATTTGCTGTCATGTTGGGTGGTTTCCTTTCTTTTTAAAGCAAAGACAGCTCAGGAAGATGAATATGTGCAGCAAGCTAAAGAATTAATCAACTTTAGGGAGAAGAATCATTTATGGACATCTCATTCATTACAAAATTACTCATTTGGCATCTGTGATTTAGACTTTTATAATTCCACTTTCTGTAAGGATGGGATTCAAAATGTATGTATTGTAGACACAGATACAAGAAAATGTTTAACCTCCATAAGAAAATGCACTGTAGCCAATAATAATTTATCTGTAGGACCAGAATTAGACTTTACTAGTTTCGTATTTCCCAATCAAGTACTTTTTCTCTTAGTTCATACTTTAAGAAGTTCTGAAAAACAAACAAACAAACAAAACCTCCTGCATTTCTGTATAAATGTTGCATATAGGCTACTTGTATGCAGAGGAAATAAAATAATAGTTATTATTTTATACAATGTCTATGTTACAGGTACCTACCTGTGTACTTGACATATATAAAATCACTTAGTCATTGGAATTACTTTATAAGGCATAAACTATTATCTCCATTTTAAAGATTAATAAACTGAAACCCAGAGAAGTGAAGACTCTTAGTTACAGACATATAACTACTAAAATAGTCAAACCTGGGCCACAGATTCTAAACGTTCACCTCCAAAGCACTGCCCTCCGCCACCATTTTCATTATCTTGTAGCAACTGAGCATAGCATTTGGAAATTTAGGAAATAATTCCTGACTCATAATGTGCTATTAAGAAGTGCTTTGGCTTATTTAGAGGTGTAGAAGGACTGAGATCTCAAGGTCTCTAGAATTTGAATGTGAGGAGGCAGACTAGAGTTCTGGAGCTCTGGAAAGTATGAGGTCAATGGAAAGCCATCATAAGTAGAAAGGAGCATCCACCCCAGAGTGCTGCTGTAGAGTTCTGAACATAGACACTGAGCCCTGGGTGGCTACTGAACTGGGAGCGGAGGATGAGCTTGGTGTCATAGGAATTTAGGAAGACAGGCTGTTTGAGTAGGTTCACTTTGAAACCCAGTGTGGGCTTAGTAGGATGAGTGTTGTTCACTACCATGGAAAAAGAGAACTGACGGAAGTAAAAAAGCATGGAAATATATAAATATGAAGGTGGGATGATTTCATGGAACTGGAAGGTAAGATCATTGTATGCTTTG
The DNA here is from genome assembly GCF_922984935.1 of Meles meles. Lineage (NCBI taxonomy): Eukaryota > Metazoa > Chordata > Mammalia > Carnivora > Mustelidae > Meles > Meles meles. The sequence continues at coordinate 12,799,778 of NC_060066.1, read as the reverse complement.
AGTTTATGGGGAAACAGAGTTTCCAGGGGAAACAGAGTTTCACCAAAGTCCAAAATCAATATCAGACAAATATCAATTGAGGGAGTCTTGGTATAGAGTTAGGGCCCAACTTTGTAAGGTGGGTAGAGATTCAGAGAGCTTGAGCAGGCTAATACTCTGACATTCCTTCAAAAATACATTTGTTACACATCTGCTCAGTTTATTAGGAGAGATTCAACTTCAATCTTGCATACCCACTTAGCAACAAAAATACCTTGTGCTTCACCAAATCCATATTAATTATAGAACAGTATAGACACCATTTTTTTTCTGTTATCTGAACATGCTATGGTGTATACTCTTATACCTTGTGAAGCTTACCAAAGTCTTTTTTCAACTTTGTCTAGCATTCTCAGAGAATGGTTAGAATGAACATAATTCTGTTTGGTCACATTTTCAATGAGGTTTAAAGCCCCCTTGAGAATAGAGCTCCCAGCAAGTGCTCAGCTAGCCCTCTTTTAAACAGAGTTCTCACAAAGGCAGAGTCAAGTTCTGGATAGGTCCAGAAAAATCCATGTGGGTTGGGCAATTTATTTTCCTCCCATGGACTCAGCTACTTTACCCGTAAAGCAAATCTGTTGAAAGAAGCTAGACACAGAAGAACACATAATATATGATCATTTGTATCAAATCCAGAAAGGCAAATCCATGCAGATGGAAAATAGATTAGTTCTTGCCAGGGGCTGGAGAGAAGGGAGAATGAGAAGTGACTGCTCATGGGTATAGACTTACTTTTTGGGTGATAAAAATGTTCTCTGGTTAGTGGTGATAGTTGTACAACTGTGTGAATATACTAAAAACAACTAGATTGTATACATTAAAAATGGGAATATTATGGTATGTGAATTACATTTACATGAAAAAAAGATATGAAGGCCTTTTCTAGTGTTGACATTTTACAAATATTCATGAGATTTTTTTTTTTTAACCCAAATTTAACCTGGAGCCTAGCAGAAAGTAAAAACAAAAATGACAACAAAAAACAAAAGCCAAGAAAAAAAAAACATTTTCTGGTTCAGTCTTCTCTTTGCTCCTGGACTGCAGACCACAATTTTTGATGCTTCATCCAATTGCTGGCTTTCTGAGCAGTGAGAACTTGATAATTATTGGCAAATTTGCCAGATGGGTAACTGCAGGAACAAGGGAAGACATTCCCCTGGATGTGAGCCTTAAGAAATGAAAGATAAGTATATTTATCTCAGTGGGCTTCAGTCCCATTTCAGAGAGTAGTTTGAACTTGAATTCAAGTGATTTGGCTAAGATACAAATAGCACACATTATATGCAAATTTCCCAAGCATATGAACACAATCACATTCACAGTTGGAAGAAAGGGAAACAAAATCTATATATAACTGCACAATCACTTATTATGCTAAAAATACCCTCTTTCAAGACATCTTTTTTCCAGTGGTTGGAAAATAACTTTGTACTATGCCCTCTGTAGCACTAATGATCAATTGTAAAATTATGGCATAAAAATTTAATCTGCTATTTATTTCCCCTCTGAGCAATTGATTCTTGAAAGCAGAGAAACAGAGCCTGTCTCCCGCTTCCAGGCCTTTGAGCAAAAATGATCATTTTAAACACCTGTTTTGGTTTTAAAAATGGTAAAATTCAAGAATAGGCATGGTGACGTCAGTCTCCTAGCCGTGCAGTACTTACTACAATTGTGTCTGGGGGAAACTGCCACTTAGGTGGGGGCTGGGGAGCTCTTATTTGTTGTTTTAGATCATCACGCATAGCTGGAACTGACGCAGTTCAGGCAAGAGGGAGCATTTCCCCTTAGTGCCTGCCTTGAAGCTCTCCACCACTCATAAGGTTCAGTGCCCAGAGAAGGAGAAAGCAAAATGAATGCCAGGGTTTTTATCTCTTAACTCTCCCCACACCCATTTGGCTTTATCTTCCTTCTCTGGTGATGGAGGCAATCGAAACAACTTTACGACCTATAAAGGCGTTTTCCATGCTGTTTTTTAAGGAATGCTGGTATATATGAGATTTTGGAAATGTACATATGCTTGGGAAAATACGTTTTCCTTGTCCAAAAAAAAAAAAAGAAAGAAAGAAAGAAAGAAAGAAATTCTGTATATATAATTTCCTGGGACCCTAGGATCCTGTGGGAGTGTGGGTAGTAGCAGGTGGTTGGGGTTGGGGGTTGACAACACACATTAGCATATTAAAGATCTTAAGAAACCTGTAGGGCACTGTTTTCACAAGAAACCCTGCCTAGGAAAGTAACCTAAAGTTTAAAAACCTTGAGTCTTATCCCGGCACATAATGCCTATGAAGATACTAAAATTCATCTTTCTTACTTTATCAAGTCATCGAGAATCACTTTCAGACATTGTATTGATCACACTTTCAATTGAATATGTTCTTTGAAACTGGAGAAGTTTTGTCTTTTGTGTCTCTTCTGAGTATTCTTATCTACTACCCTAATTGTGGGACCATATATGAAATCATTTTCTTCTGCATAATTCAGGTTAATTATTCCTACTTAGAGCTGACACACAATCCCCGATCTCACCGATTGAACACAACAGAAGTTTGTTTCCTCCTCGCATTCAATGCAATGTGGGTTCGATGCCTCTCCTCCAAGGAGTAACTTAGGGATTCAAGCTCCTTCTATCACTTGACTCCACCAAACCTGGCGGTCTTTTACATCGTGAATGGGATGAGGGTGCAGAATGAAGTTTTTACGGATTTTAGGGAGGCTATCAACCTGCTATTATGGGGTAGGTGGAGAATGTTCCTTTTTAGGCTCTGATTTTGCTCCCTGTTGAAAGAACTCCCTTGTTCTTTGTATCCCATGGTCTAAGGCTCCACACTTGTAGGTCTTCTCTTTGTTCAGTACTCTCTTTGAGGACATCTGAAGTGGGTATTGGAGAGTACACCATTCTTAGGGGCTTTGAAACTTGACTCCTGCTTATGACTGGCTAGGGCCTCAAAGTTTGCCTCAAGTTTTGTTTTTGTTTTTAAGATTTATTTATTTATTTTAGAGTGAGCAAGACAGAAGGAGAGAGAGAGAGAGAGAACAAAAGTGGGAGGGGCAAAGGGGGAAGAGAGAGAATCTCAAACAGATTCTGCTTTGCAGGTAAAGCCCAACATGGGGTTTGATCTTATGACCCTGAGATCATAACCGGAGGTGAAACGAAGTCTCCGTCCCGTCCCTTAACTGACTGTGCCACCCAGCTACCCCTACAAGTCTGCCTCAAGTCTTGAAGTCAACAGACATTTTCAATGAATTTGTGATTTCTTTGCAAAACAATTCTTTCAACAGCTTAGTAACTTCTGGTCTCTATTTCTCAGTCAGTTCTGGGTCCAGTAACTACAACCTAAATCTTTCCCTAGAGAGACTTGCTTTATTTCTTTGCTTTTCCATCCCCCTCACCTCTTCTCTTCAAAAATGCTTCACTATTGGACCAGGTGGTGGGTAATAGGGAGGGCACGTATTGCATGGAGCACTGGGTGTTGTGCAAAAACAATGAATACTGTTACGCTGAAAAAAAAATTTAAAAAAAATGCTTCACTATTGGGATTGAATTGGGTTGATTGAATTGGGATTGATCATTACCCTGAGCAACCATCCACCTGAGGAGTTTTTCTGAGACTGTGTATTTCAAAGTATTTAAAATCTCCTACCTTACTTTCAGGGGGTCTTGAATCTGTTAACTTTTCCACCTCTACAAGACCTTAAGTTTCTGGGCTTTCTTCTCTTTTATTTCTACCTGCAAAATATCTAATTCTCTTGTGAGCTAATATCTTAAAATATTTTGCCAAAGCAGCCATTGGTAGCCAAAACACACTATAAAGTTTCTGCTTTCCAAGCTTTTCCATTAGAGCTGCTGGTTGACTAGGCATGCAGTCTGTATCCCAAATAACCACAGAATGGAGTTAAACCAAATTTTTTTACAACTGTGTCATCTGAAGTGCTATCCTTCCAGCCTTCTGCGTTAGCTTCCTTGATGCCTATCTCTTAATGCTTAACCAACACCAACTTATTTTAATTCTTTGTTATAGTGGCACTCCACTTCAAAGACTGATCTCTGTATGAAGTTATATAACCAGCCATCCTGAAATCTCAGCGATTTAGCATACAAAAAAGTGGAATTCTTGCTCGTGTCAGAGATTGTTGTAGATTAAATGGCTTTTCTAGGTTTTCCTAAAAGAGAAGGATCCAGGATTCTTCTTTTCATATGACTGTCATCCCCATATCTTTGTTTTGGCCATATGGACAGGGAAAGAGTGTGAGTAGAGGACCTTGAGATTTTAAGGACTAGGCTTGGGAGTAGTGCATATCATTTCTGCTAATTTCACTTTGTCCAAATAGGATTCTTAAGAAATGTAATCATTCTTTATTCTTGGGAAAAGGAAGAGAGAAGAGGAGCATCCTCTTGCTTGCTTTCATATTCCCAAACTCATCTGTCTCTGACTTGGATTGTTTCTTGAATTGAAAATAGATGTTAAACAATGGCTAAGGTTTACATGACATTGCAGCTTACAAGGTGTTCTCACATGCACTATGTTATTGGATTCTCAAAGCATCCCTATGTAGTATCTATTTATATCCCTCCTTTACAGATGATAACACTGAGACTCACGAGTCTAATCTTTTAATATTTATCAAGCTTCTACTGTATGCTAAGTTCTCTGCATGGTATTAGTGACATGAAGTTAACCCAGAAACAGTCTCTGTTCTATTGCTTCTGATCTAATGTAAGAAACAAATATTAATTGAATAAAAACCTCAGTAAATTGGTATTTACTGAATAAAAACATTAAATTGTATACTTTAAATGAGTGAATTTTGTATCATTTAAATTACATCTCAGTAAAGTTGTCAGAAAACAAAAAAGAAATACATGCAGGAAGAAATACAAAATGAATTTATCCATGCCAAATAAATCATACAGATTATAAACACTTCAGTCAAAAGAGTGAAAAAGTACTAGACTTTTCAGTCAGGTCTTCAATCAGTTTTCTTAGATCCTTTTTTCTTGATAAGTCAGGAAGTGTAAAGAGATAATATTCAAAAGGCAAATCTATGCCACCTTTTTATTTTTAAATTTCATCTCATGCTTGGAGAAAATTATGTCAATAACGTAATAGAAGCCACATTTCCCCTTGATGACTTCTTCTGAAGCAAAAACAAATATTGGTAGAGAACGATGTGTATTACACTTTTCTTAGCAAGGCAGTAGACACTGAAAGCAATAACGAAACAAGACACACAACAACAGAGTCTAAATGAGGGACACCAGGAAAGCCTCCTAGAAGAGCTTGAAACTTGATACCTAAAAACGAACTGAAGGAAATCAGGGAAGAAGGAAGAAGAGTTCTCTGAACAGAGAAAGAATGTGTGCACGCAAAGGAGCAATGAAAATGCCTAGAGGTGGCTCTTGTGCAGGATGGCAGAGCATAGGCAGCAATCAGGCCAAAGGGGCCACAAAAGGGGCCACAAAGGCCTAGATTCTGTCCATCCTACTGACCAAGTTAAGATTTTTAATCTTCTACCTGGCCCCCCACTCCAAAATGAGAAACTACTGAAGACATTTAAAGGGGAGAGGCAGGGTTAATTTTAGGAAGAACATTTGTCCCCCTGTAGAGTCCATCTCTATAAGTTATACAGCTAAGTTCACCTTCAAGTAGTTGAGTTGGGACATCCAACTAAGGCATCAGACTAAGGAGGCCACCAGCTGGGCCCAAAGCATAGTCAGGACAAACCAAGTCAGCTGAGCTGGCACTTATGAAGGCCTTCGTCAGGCCTGTCCCAGCAGGCAGCTGAATATTCCTGGTGAGGCAAGAAAACTATTCAGAAGCCTATGACCACAAAGCAAGTAAAGTTCCTTTATTGTGTCAACCATGCGGATCTTTGAAAGTTGAGGCTGCTTCCCCCGAAAGGGAGAGAGTGGAAGGTCCCCAGTGTGCTTATGCACAAGCCTTCACTCAACATGGACTGCCTGACGGCAAACTCAAGGCACAGCTCTGAGGAAGCAGCCTGCCATGAGAAGCTGAGCATCAGCCCACTGGAGTCTTCATCTGAATATCCTTTCCACAGCTTGTTTTCCTGTTCAGTATCAAACCAAAGCAAAAGTACCCTTTCCAAATCTGCATCTCTATTGTAGCCATGACTAAGAGGCGACCTGTTTGAAGTAGCAGGACCCTATTTGTCGTTTTCAGTTGGCACCAATTCTGACTAATCAGTGCCCATGTTGTATCAGTCAACTTTTTTTTTCCTTGATCATGGCCAGGCTTCAATCTGATAGCGGTATTTCTGAATCCATCTAGCTCAGCCTGGTTTTGAAGTCAGGGCATAGATTTGTCCTTCAATCAAAGACTCTGCCTTCTTTCCCTTTCCCTCCAAAGAGCCAAGTATGCACTGGCAGAAGCCTCCTACATAGTTGGTAGGATGGGCGGAGCAATTTAAGGGGGGTGCAGAGAAATAATGGAAATAACGTATTGGCCAAAAGCCCTGCAAAACTTTTCTGAATCGAGATTTTGTACTCAGACACACAGTGGAGGGGGTTTCCCACTTCTACCCCACCAATCCTGGGAAATTCGCCAAAGCTGCCCAGTCTCATATCTGCTTCATGACTGAAGTCTGTAAGCGTGGGGGCCATTTTTCCTTCATAGGCAGTTTGCTGAAGATGAAAAGTAAAGGGACCTTCTGCTTATAAAGATCCTTTAGATACTGAGGTTGGAACATTACACATATTTAATTTTCATATTTAATTTTCATAACACAGCTGTGTGAATATAGGATTGTCCTCACTTTATAAACGAGAAACTTGACTGTCAGGGCAATTAATTAACATAGTAAAGATCATGTAAGTGGAAAGTCGCAGTGTGGGGATTCAAACCCAGATCTTTCTAACACCCAGCACATGCTCTTCCTTATTCAACACTGACTCTCCTTAAATATATTTTGATAAATGAAAAACTTGAAAAACAAGTTGTATTGACTTGGTAAGATCATAAGTCTACTTAGATTCAGAGGGTTTCAGTAAGTATCTGTTGAGTTGTATATTCTTGCATGAGCCCTTTCAAGTACTTTGGGAGCAGGAGAAAGAAATCCAAAATGAAGGGTCAACTATCTCATTTAAACTGTTGATATTTAAGCACAAAGGAATAGGGCTGATTCATGAGCAAATACATCAGAATTTACCAATATCAATAACAGCCACATCCTCATCAAACTATTAATCTTGCTTCAGAAGATGCCCACTGATCTCAGTTGTGCTGAGTGGCAACAGAAAATGAGCATGGGCTTTGAAATCAAAGGCCCTCTGTGGAACCCCAGCCCCACCACTTTTTAACTGGTCAACCTCGGACAAACACAGTTATTTCTGGATCTGAGTCTAGAGAAGGATGTGAATGCCACACTCACAGATGTACTTGATGGTAATGCCTCTGATGATTGTCTTCTACTCCTTCTCTCTCTCCCCACTTCCTGTCTCTCCTTCTTTCCTTTCTTTCAATCATGAATATTAAAAAACCCTTTTCTTACCATATCTCCCCTGGCATGTTTGCCATGACAATATTGATGGCTTTTAGAGAGATTGTGGTTCTCGCTTCATGTATCTGTGGTTTCCTCTGGCTGGAATTGCTTTCATTTCTTATTGCCTTCATGAGATTTTACTCATCCTTTGAGACCTAACAGAAGTACAACTTCTTCCTTGACATCATTTCTATTTCTCCTTTCTCTCCTCCTCAAATAAGATTGATTACTTCATTTTTTACTCTTCACCCCAGCCATACCTTGGGTATACTCTATGGTCAAAGATTCCAGCTTTAAACTACTCAGTGCCTACATTTGATAGTTCACATCTGATCACGCCTGGTTCATCGTTGGAACAGAAGTCTCATGTAGGCACTTTATAAGGGCCAAGGCACCTCATGGAAGAGACTTTAACTTCCTAAAGAAGCCAAGAAAAGAATCTTGTTTTAGCTTTGGAACAAAGAGAACAGTATGGTATCTGCCACTAGGATTCCCCCCAAAATTTTCCCCACATCCCCAGCCCCCCCATTCTTTGGATATAGGATTGGATTTAATTAAAGATAGATTTCATCTCCTTTGCAAGATCATGCTGATTGGTAGTGCCTGCCTGTAATAATGGGTTAAGAAGTGCTTTGCATCTGTAGCCAGGCTCAATGAAAAGAAGTCTTATGATTGATTGCCGATGTCTGCCAGCCTGTTGGAAAATGAAGAGTGACTACACACATATGCACATTTACCATCCCTGGACTAGGTGATTTCTAAGTCCACATTTAGTCCTGAAAGTTTATGAATACTATTTAATCAAAGTTGACCTCTATTAATGCTTCACAAACTATTCTGAGGTCTACATTATGAAGATCAGTGTCAATGAAATATTGATTAATGGAGATTTCCGTGTGACTGGCTGTTGTATAAACCGGTTTTGTCTGTTCTTATTCTTATGCTGCGTTCACATTTAGCACTTCACAGAACAGGTTTATTAACTAAGTTATCTAATGCCATTATTTTTTACTATACATGATGAAATCCCATCTGATTCACTTTGGTTTAATTTGAAAGACACTAGGTAATGTTCAGTATGCAAAATGCTAAAGACACTTTGCACTGATGAATAACACTGCTGCCTTTACTAAATGCGTTCCTTAGCATTTTCAGTAACACATGCATGGAAACTAATGGATAGAATCTAGGGTGAGGTGTGCAATCACAGAAGTTTCCACGAAAATTGAAGACGAAGATTATCTACATCAAAGAATCTGAAGCCAGGATTCGCAATAAGATGTCAGAAGAGAAAATATTTTTCAGGGAGGCTTGTTTGATATTTTAAGAAAAAATTTAAAAAATTCTACACAATGATGTACCTTTTTTAACTTATAAGGTTTTTCTCTCTCTCTTAAAATCTTCAAGTGTGGGGGCACCTGGGTGACTCAGTCATTAAGTATCTGACTTCATTTCAGGTCATGATCTCAGGGTCCTGGGACTGAGCCCCATGTCAGCTACCTGCTCATCAGGGAATCTGCTTGTCCCTCTACCCCTCCCCTTCTTCTTTTCTCTCTCTCTCTCTCTCTTTCTCAAATAAGTAAATAAAAGCTTTTTTTTTTAAATTGTCAAGTGTAATTGGTGAACAACAACAAAAATGTGCCAAATTTCCCATATAGATTCCCAGGACCTTCATAAACCTACAGAGTATATAGACTCAACTCAAGAAGCAAGGATGATTCTGACGGAGAAGAATTATACCATGCACAAGGAATAAGCTGTTTGTCTTGCTTTGCAAAGGGAACTAAGGAAAACCTTCACAGCTAACATCAGATTGAGTGGAGAGCAGGAAAGGTAGTTAATTCGGGGGGAAAAAAAAAAAGAGTCTGTGCCAAGGTATTACACAGAGGTGTTAAGTAACAGAGCTTACCCAGGAAAATGCAAATAGTTTTATACTGTTGGATATGAAGTTTCAAGATAGAGCATGGCATGAATAAGGCTAGAGAGAGAGGGGGAGGAGCCAATATGTACAATAAGTAATTCTGTTAGAAACATGACATTCTTTCTAAATATGTATTTTTTATTAAGTATATAATTGCTCTTTTCTTTCTTGCTTAGTTACTCACTCACAGACTAAAAGGAAGACCAGGTAGAAGCATGTTTTTTGTTTTTGTTTTTGTTTTTGTTTTACTTCCTTCATAAAGTGCACTTCAAAACCAAATCAGCCATGACAAACCTCTGCTTGGCCTTGGCTGCCTCTCAAAGACCTTCTCTCATTGCTGATCAATGGCTCTTCTGGCACTGGACCTGAGCCAGAAAGAAACAGGCCCCCTAATGAAAGAGAAAGGCAGCAATGTGGTGAGACCAAAACGCCCCAACCAGAGTGCAGGCCGAGGGATTCTTCTTACTAAGAAGCATCCTGCTTGTGCAAAGATCATTCACTGAATGACCCACATACATACTTTTCTGAAAGTCAGTAAGCCACCTCCTGCGTTTAACCTCTTGATCCTTTGGGGGAGACATTTATAATAGAAAGCTCAACTGTGCTACAGGAAAGCCAACCCTTCTTTGAGGGTTTGTGAACCAAAAACCTTTGATGATTAACTCCCAGCCTCCTTTGGCATCCCCCCCCATAGTGGCACCCTCCTTATTTACTGGTTCTGGTTCTCCCCAGAAAGAACAGGAAGATGGCTTCACATCTGCCAACAGGAAGCAATATTTCTTTCCCTAAGAACCAAGAGGACTTGACATAATCTTCATGATGTGTGTTATCTTTGAAGTCTTCCTTCCAATTTTCCTCAGATGGCATCATGAATTCTTTTGGGCTATTCTTGTATTGTAGGCAATCTCAAGATGGTTATGACAGAGAGGGTGCTAGAAGGGGTGGGAATTGTCGGTAGTCCTGTTTCCATAGTAATGAGATCTCAACATACGTGACATTTGTGAGAGCTGCTGGTATTGTACCCTCGTCTCTGACTTCCAGACTCCAGAACAGAGAACATGAAATTGGTGCTGTTTACATCAGCCAACCTGGGGTCCTCTGTTATGGCAGCCCTAGAAAATGAATACAGATTTTGCTACTGGGAAGTGGACTGTTGTTATAACAAATACCTACAAATGTGAAGTGGCTTTGGAACCGGTGTAGGTGGAAGTCAGAAGAGTTTTGAGGTGCCTGCCAGAAAATCCGAGGTCTCCTGGAAGACACCATTAGTAGAAATATGGCGCTTCAAGCTGCTCCCAGTGAGATCCCCCAGATAGAAATGAAGAACGTGTTATTGGATAGTGGAGAAAAGATGATAGTGTTCTAAAGTGGCATAGAACCTGGCTGAACTGTATTCTATGTTTTGCAAAATGTAGACATTGTTTCTTTTGTAGACATTGTGACATGGTAGACATTGTGAGCAAAGGACTTGGATATTTATTTAGCTAAGGCTATTTCTAAACGAAATGATGAAAGTGGGGCCAGTCTCTCCTCTATGCATCTAGTAAGATGCCAGAGGAGAGAGAGAAATGGAAGAAGGAACTGTTAAGTAAAAAGGAACTAGAATTTGAAGATTTGGAAAAATCCTAGCCTATCCTCATGGCAAGAAAAGGATTACGTTTCCAGCATTCTATCCATTTCCCTCTTAGATAGTCACACCTGGAGGAATTGTAACTGTCCGAGGTGTCTGAGCTTAAAGGTAAACCACTTGGAGCTGATTTGTCTATGGGAGTCCCATAAACAACGTGTCTTCTTTTCATGTTTCCTTTCTCTTGAAAGAACTTCATTTAACCATTAGATCATCATGCCTAATCAAATTTTGTCTTCTCAAAAGTGTTATATAAATGGAATCATGCAATATGTAACCTTTGGGGATTTGATTTTTTTTTCTCAGCATAATTATTTCTAGGTTCATCCAGGTTGTTGTATGTATCAATAGTTCATTCATTTTTACTGCCGAGCACTATTTCATGGTATGAATGGATCAGCTTGTTTAACTACCTAGCTATTGAAGAAGACCTGGAGTCTTTTTCCAGTCTTTGGCTGTTACAAATAAAGTTGTTATAAATATTTGTACACACGTTTTTGCATGAGTCTCCTATATAAACTTCATAGTTCTGAAAAAGAAATGTCCAGAAATACAATGTTAGGTTGTATAGTAGTTGCATGTTTTTGTTTGGTTTGGTTTGGTTTGGTTTGGGGTTTTGGTATTGTATTTTTTCCTACAGAATTTTTTTCTCATTGAAGTATAGTTGACACACAATGTTACATTAGTTTCAGGTATATAACAGAGTGATTGGCCAACTCTGTATGTTATGCTGAGCTCACTGCAAGTGTAGCCACCACTTGTCATCATGCAACGTTATTACAATACTATTGCTATATTCCCTCTGCTGTATCTTTCATCCCCATGACTTATTCATTCCAAAACTGGAAGCCTGTACCTCCCTCTCCCCTTCACCTATTTTGCCCACCCCTCCACCGACCTTCTCCTCTAGCATTGTTGTTGTATTTTTAAGTTTAAAATTTTCCATGTGGTTTTTTTTTTTTAATGTCTCTAATTTCAGTTCAGAGATGTTCCATATCATTGTCAAGGCTTTCTATTTTTCCGTTTCTTATAAGCATGCTTGTAATTGCTTGTTAAAATATTTTTATGGTAGCTGATTTAAAATCCTTTTAAGATGATTCTAAAGTCTCTGTCACATTTATTTTTGTCCTTTCTTCATTCAGTTTGAGACCTTCCTAGTTCTTGTTGTGACAAGCGATTTCGTTACTGACCCTGGGACATTTGGAGTATCCCGTTAGGAGACCCTACATCTTATAAGAGCCTTGTATTTCTTTTCTTCTTTTTTTTTTAAGATTTTATTTATTTGACAGAGATCACAAGTAGGCAGAGAGGCAGGCAGAGAGAGGGAGGGGAAGCAGGCTTCCTGCTGAGCAGAGACCCTGATGCAGGGCTCAATCCCAGGACCCTGAAATCATGACCTGAGCCGAAGACAGAGGCTTTAACCCACTGAGCCACCCAGGTGCTCCAAGAGCCTTGTATTTCAACTGTCTTCTTTTGATGACACTTCATCAGGGGAAGGAGGGATGCTGTGTCACTTCTGCCAGATGCGAATGGAGGTCCGGATTCCCTCTTGACACCTAAGGTGGGGAGCCTTGTAAATGTTGGGTTGAGTGGGAACTTTTCCTCTAGGCCACCACTTGTATCTCCCTGATTGGGTGGGACAGGATTGGCCTCTACTAACATTGCCTTGCAACTGTGGGGTGGTAAGAATGTCCTAACTTTCCACTGGGACTCCTTTGACATTAATCCAGTGGGGTGTGGAAGGGTATTTCATTATTGCTAGCTGGGAGAAGTGGTGCAGACTCCTCACTCAGCCTTCTCTGAGATCACCGCATTGCGGAGACCAAACACCTTGCTGCCACCAGACGAAAATGGAAATTTGGGTCTTCACTCAGCCTTGGTTGGCATGGGTCAGAATGAAGCCAGAGTTTATTGTGTGGTGTTAGGCTGGGGTGGTACGTTCATTATTGAAAGGTTTTCTGTGTTAGTAGGCTGCTCCTTTCCTAGTCTTTTGGCTTGAGAGGACAGCTACTCATCAATCTATCCATCATATACCTATTTTGATGTGTGTCCATTGACATTTCTGGGTTACTGACTTTTTCAGCTCTAAGTCTAGGTTAGGCAGAAAGGCAAATCTTCCAAGAACTGTTTTCACACCAGTTATTTTTATTACAAGAGGGATATTAATGTTTCTTTTCTCTCACTTGCTTACTTCCCTTCTCTTCCCTTCCCTTGTCTTTTCTCTTCACCAGTCTTTTTTTCACTTGTCACCTCTTCATTTGTCTTTTTTTCTCCTCTTTTTCCTTCACCCTCTTCTCTATTTCCTCTGTTCAAACTCTTCTTTAAGTTTGCATTTTATATTGGCTCTCTGTGTCCATATATAATTTTACTTTAATATTCATCTTATAACAAGGGAACTAATATCTGAGTGGAAACCACAGTGGCCTTCTGGTTCTTTCTTCTTTGTCCCAATATATGCAAAACTGGGTTGTTGGTTGGGGACCCACAAACAAAATAATTTTGTTTTTACAAGCCTCTGTTGGCCTGCATTCCATTATTTTAGATATAGTGAAAACATCTTATTTCTCCTCCAAAGTAACTCTCTGGAAACCTTCAGCTAAATAATTCTCCTGACATTAAAAGAGAATGGGATTGGGATTGATATTGAGCTGGGTTTGAATCCTGGTTCTATAATTTTTTTAGTTGTGTGACTTGCAGCAATTAATCTAACTTCTCCTGTTAGGTTTCTTTTAAGTAATTTGGAGATTTCATGACACTAATGTTTCCAAATTATCAAACACAATTCCTGGTACATAGCAAGCACTCAATAAATATTGAAATCTGGAATTATTAATTATCGGTGCTCTTCAGCCTCCAAAGGCCAGTTTTCCACTCTAGCTATCTGCTTTCTTTCTGTAGGGTTCGTATATACCTATCATTATTTTTTGTTGTTGGTATTTTATGTGTTATTACATAGAGCTGTCTTAGTGTTGGATGAAGAGGTCTCTGAAATCATTGAAAGAATTCATTGACCATCATTATAATCATTATGATTATCTTTGTCCAACTCAAGCTCCCATTTTGTCAAAAAAATCCCTAAACAAATATTCCCTTGATTAATAAAGGAATACTTCCTAAGCACATACTCTTAACTTCTCATTTATGATGTTATGACTATCATCAGATCCAATGTCAACTATGGCATTTTGTTAGCATGCTTTCTTTTTTATTTGCTGATGACGGAAAGACTGCTCAGAGAAAGTCAGATCATGGTTGATAATGGCTGATTTGAGACAAAATCACCCCCACCCTTATCATTTCATGAGAAAAGTAGCTCAAGTAGGGATTAGTTCAGAAAATTAGTTCTTGTGGTTGTTTATCTCTGGTGTCAGTTCATTCTGGATTTGATGAGTTAAGTGTAAGAAAAAATACAAATGTCAGTTTAAAATTTCAAATACATAGAGGGAAAGTTTCATTATTTAAAATCTAGCCGTAGTTGGTGAAAGATAAATTCTTACCAGTCAGAAAAAGAGTCTCCAACTATGTTTCCCAATTTTTCATAAATACTTTTATTTACCTAAAACATCTTGCATTTAAAAAAAAAAAACATGGTGTAAAACCACAATTTAAAAACCCTATTTTTCCATCTCATTCCTTCTCTATAGCCCCAAAGTGGTCATTTTCACTTATACTTGTGTTTTCTTAGGTGCTTTAACTCATATTAAGTCATTTTCTTATTTTATCAATTTTGTATCTTTTCTATTGGTTTGTATATTGATAAAGAGGATTTATTACACTGATAAACTTCTTTACCTGTGGCTATCATCACAATATCATAATATAGTTTACAATTAAATTATTATTTGCCATTTTAAATTTTTCTGAATATGTATTATTCATTACTAAACCAAAAATGTGAATGATGTTTATTTTTTTTTTATTTTTTTATTCGTTTATTTGTTTATTTACAGCATAACAGTGTTCATTGTTTTGGCATCACACCCAGTGCTCCATGCAGTACGTGCCCTCCCTATTACCCACCACCTGGTTCCTCAACCTCCCCCCCCCCCCCCGCCCCTTCATAACCCTCTGGTTGTTTTTCAGAGTCCATAGTCTCTCATGGTTCAATGATGTTTATTTTTGGGTAACATTTCCTCCTGTAGTTATATTTTTGGTCACTTGGGCTTTTTTTTTTTTCTCTATCAATATTCCTTTTTAAGCCATTAATAGTTATGTAAGGCCTTCCTGTGTACTCTTTTCCACGTGGCCATGTTTATCAAATAGTCCTTCATTTCCATTGTCTTCAGACTGGTATCCCTCCAGAAAAGCTCCTTTGCACTGGCTCACTCCGGAATTGTTTTTTCTGGGCTATCTCTGGGACTTCTCTCTATCTTTACCTTGGGTTACATCCCTGACTTTGGGATAATTTATTGAACTTGCATGTAATGTACATAGTTTTGTAAATTTTGTTTTTTATTCTGGGATCACATTTTGATTTATAATTTTTCTGAGTAACTAATTATAGATTGAAATGGTTTTTGAATATAATTTTGAAGATATTTGTCTAATATGTCCTAGATTCTAGTTATTTTAGTAAGTCTAATTATTTGGTAAGTCTGATTCCATCTTATTCCTGATCTAAACATGGAGAATTCTACACTATCCTGAAAATTTTAGAATTTTTCTCTTCTCACTATTAGTTTGATTTTCATGAGATGTGCTTTGGTGTACATCTTCTCTCATTTTGTTCTTGGCATTCCAGAAACACATTCTGAAATTCTGAGATATTTTCTTGATTCATTTTTCTTTCTTTCTTTTTTTTTTTTTTTTTTTTACATATAATTTTCTCTCTCCTATTTTGTTTCTTTTCTTCTCCTAAAATTCCAGTTATCTGATATTGGAGAGCCTGAGTTTATTAACCAGATTTATCTGTCCTGTCTTACTATTGTATTTTGTTTGCTCATTTTTTTGAAAGATTGCATTAACTTTAATTTCTAAATATATTGATTCTTTTTAGTACCCTTTCCTTTGCTAAAGTCCAAGAATATGAGTGAAATTCACCACTACCACCTCCTTCCTTCTCTCCTCCTCTCAATCCTATCTTTCTCCAACAGGAGATGGGTAGCGTGTTCTCTGGAAAAACGAAATAGCTCCTGAAAATAAACTTGCAACTATAGTTATTTAGGTTTACCTCAGTGAAATAATCTGGTTTGTTCCATGCCATCTCATTCAAAAGTTTGCTAGTTGACAAATCCAATCCCTACACACAGAGCTTCTCATAAGCTTTCTAGCACCACCTTGTCAAATGTCAATGGACAGCCAAGCCAGTAAGAGCCTTCCAATTTAAAACACAAAGACCAAAAGAAATAGGAAAAGAAGAAGCTTGGAGGAAAGAGAGGATAGAGAGAACAGAAAAAGTAAAGTGTTTAAAAAATGTATTGTTCTTAGATGAGAAAAGATAATTTATCCATGGGAGAGGAACAGATGCTATATAAAAGGAATAATCAGGTAATAAGAACGCTTTTAAATTAACATTTTGATGGCTAAAAAGGGCCAGTGATTTTCCTCTTCATAGGTATTTGCTATTCAGTTTCTCTACTTATCTACTCCATTCAGGTTCAATCTTTTTCAAATTCTCCTTCCTTCCTTCCTTCCTTCCTTCCCTCCTTCTTTCCTTCCTCCCTTCCTTCTTTTTTCCATTTCTTTGTCTTTAGAGTTCATAGCTTTGTTTTGAAAACTAATGGCATGCACTTATTCATTCATATGTAGTTAAAACGCTTCCTAAGTTGCTAAAAGAGAATCATTTTTAAGGTACTGTTTTTTTTTTCTTTTTTTAATTCTAAGATTACCACAGTAGATATTGGGTTAAAAGGAATAAGCATTTAAGTTCTCCATAGAGATTTGACAACGGTCATTGATATTTTGAGTAATCCTCTCTCTAGGTTGACAATTGACTATTTTTGGATTAGAAACTCCTTTGGTATGATATCCTCCTTTGCTTGATTTAAATAGAATTTAAATCAGAAGAGCTTGTCAAAATCATGGCTAACATCATCATCCCCTTTTACCCCATGTAATCAATCACCAAGCAATGTTGATTTGTCTTATGTCTTGAATCTGCCTGCTTCTTACTTTCTCCACAGTCAAGAATGAATTCCAAATCACCAACATTTTTACTAAGATTTCTGTTGTAGCCATTCAACTGAATGGCTTTCCCTCTTTTGTTTTGTTTTGTTTTGTTTTTAATTAATTAATTTATTTTTTCAGCGTAACAGTATTCATTGTTTTTGCACAACACCCAGTGCTCCATGCAATACGTGCCCTCCCTATTACCCACCACCTGGTTCCCCCAACCTCCCACCCCCCGCCCCTTCAAAACCCTCAGGTTGTTTTTCAGAGTCCATAGTCTCTTATGGTTCGCCTCCCTGGCTTTCCCTCTTTTAATGCATTCACCATTTGGTAGTCAGAGCCATCATTTTAAACCACTGATATTCTCTTGTCATAATCTTAGAGAAAATAAGCCATGGTTGCCCATTCTTCCTCGTATAAAGACCAAATTCTTACCATCATCCACAGGGTCCTGTGGTGCTCTGACCTCAGATGAAGTCTCAACTCTATCTGTCCCCTCTGGCTCTGTTGACCCTCTTTTAGTTCCTGCTATGTAGCAAACTTCTCCCCAGCTGAGGACCTTCACTCAGTTATTTTGCCTAGAACCACTGAATTCTCAGAAAATCTATTCCTTGCATACTTTGCATTCAGGGTCATTACTTGATAGAGCAAGAGGTCAGGTCCAGGGGAAATCCTGAAACACTTGGCAGAAGTTTTTCAAACCTCTATCTCTTTCAAGCTGTGTTACTGTGAGTCACTTAAAAGCTCTTGGGGGCATGTATTAGCTCATCACGGGTAGTTTAATCAAATAATGGAAGTAAAGTTTTTATCACAGTGCCTGGAAAAAATACATATTCAATACATATTGGCTCCTTTCTCCTTTCCTTTTTTCTGTTGAAATCCCAATAACTATTTGTTGAAGGCATGAAAGATTGGAGAAAGTGTCAGGTACAGTAAGAAACATCATGTATACATCCCTAACCAAATATACCATGTGCACAGCAAAAAACCCTTCAGATTTTTTTTTTTTTTAATTTAGAGAGACAACACATGAGTGGAGGGGGTGGGGGGGAGGTGTGTGCCGCAGTCAGGGGAGAGGGATAGAGAATCTTAAGCAGGTTCCATTTTTTCACAAGGAAAAATTGGAAGTGAAGATTTCTGAAATGTTGTTTGCAAACTTACAACATAAAGAAATAATGTCTAAATGTGGATTCCCTCTGGGGTTGGGATACATTATTTTAGGGAGGTCTCTGCTTTACTCATTTAAACTGATCCTGGCTCAGAGAAAAGTTCACCAAGAATTTTCCTCAGGCGACCCCAGTGCCCCAAACAACTCATCAAACACTGTTCTCACATGGGTTTTTACATCCATAATTCTTGGCCAAAAAATAATTCTTGCTAAAAAAAAAAAAAATCTTTCACTTTCCTAAAGTTTCTTCTATGACACTCCCAACTATTATGTTCACAAAGGTTTTTGTCATCCTTCACCTTCCTGTCGAGGGTGTCATACTGTCATCTGTCCCCCAAACACTATGCTGACCATAGTGGTGAACCAATAGCACGAAATACAGACTTGGATCAATTAAGATTTGCTGTACCCATTTACCCATTTCCAAATTTTATGACAATCTTTACTTGATTATACAATCCAGGTTCAAAAACTCTGATTCCAAAATTTCACTGTAGCTCTATTCCAAAATATCTATGATGTATATTACGCATATTACTCATTACTATTGTTTTTTCCAAATCCCAACTCTCCCTGTTAGCCCTCCTCAGAGCATCAGCTTGCAGGTTTTTGCAAACTCTAATTTGACAGAAGTGTATCATTCATACTGATGGGATGTTAACACAAACCACGTACAGGCCGTATCCCTTGATAATTTTGCTTTTTAATTTTTAATTATCTACTTGAAGAAATCATACTTTTTACATAAGCATTTAATTATATTTCATACCCTGTAATCTAAATTTGATTTTAAGATTTTCAACACTATTCATCCCCAGGAAAAGAATGAAATTTCCCAGAAAAGTCCAAGAAATTTTGTTCTATTGCTATCTTGGGTAATTTCCTATTATCAGCCATTGAGTATGCAATGTATAGTCAGTATATAAACTGAACTTCAGTGTTTCTTTCAATTCAGTGCAACAAAGCAAAAGAATGGGATGAGGTGTATTCCAAATTCAAACAGTGCTTTACTATTAATCACTTTAAAAATTATTAGTGTTTTTTTTTTCTTCTCTAAGTTCAAATTTCAAAAGACCTAGTTATGTGAAAGGGGTAAGAGAGGTTAAAGGAAGTACACAGTGATAAAAGATAGATGATGGACTCAGGACCCCCTAGGACGGCTGCATGGCCAACCTCCTTCTTGAGCAGATAAACACCTGGACACGCAGACAGAGGGTACTTGATGACTTAAGGTCTACAATTCTCTTAGCTTAGGGTCTTTACAGTTTTTCTTCTGACTACTTATTTTTTTCATCTATAGAGTACCTTACCAGTCATATAACCGTTATCATATTCAGATTAGAAAAAAAAAAATCTACACTACAGGCAACAAAGATGGGAAGTATCTTGATCACTACATTCTCACTTCTCATTCTCTGTGTTTGAACAGGCCTAAAGATGCAATTCAGCAGAACAGAGACACCGGGGAAAAACCCGCTCTCAATTTAAAACAGTATACAGCTGTAGGCGAATTAAGCTGAAACGAACAAATGGGGAGTGGCAGAAAATACTATACACATCATGAAGATTGCCTACCACGTGAATGGGTGTTCTATTCAATTAAACAGCATCATTTTATTCTGTGATATTTTACAGAGAAGCAGGTCCAAACAGGAAGATGTATTATTAAGGTGCTGATCCATAGTGAGGGCTAGTTACAAGATATGTCTTCCTGAGCACCAGAATCCTGCCTGAATCGCCAGAAGGTCCAATTGGTTCAGATCTCACATCTTCAAATTAGCAAAAGTGATTTCTTAACTGAGGTCTTCATAAGGAAAAAAATAATTTCTTGATAATGGCAACCCATGTCATTTATTAAACACTTTTATGTGGCAAGCATTGTTCTGGGCATTTCAAGTATATAATCTCTTTTTATCCTCACCCCAGTTCTAGAAATCTAGAGGTTAGTGTTATCTCTGTTTTACAGTTGGAAAAAATGAGTCTTGGAGAAATTAAGTCATTTGTCTTACTGATTCTAAAGCCAAATTTCCTAAGTTATGCCAATGTCTGTACACTCCACACTTAAGCGCACAGCCCTAGTTCTCAGGTGCTTTGCCAAGAGAAGGTCTGGGATTAATTTATCATTCCTTATCACTAGGGAATATCAGAGAAGCGCAGCTTTACTTCAGCCTAACTAAAATTTATTGCACATCTTTTTTTTTATTAATTAATTAATTAATTTATTTATTTATTTTCAGCATAACAGAATTCATTGTTTATGCACCACACCCAGTGCTCCATGCAGTACGTGCCCTCCATAAGACCCACCACGTGGCTCCCCCAACCTCCCATCCCCCGCCCCTTCAAAACTCTCAGATTGTTTTTCATTTTTTCTTCTTTTTTAAGATTTTATTTATTTGACAGAGGGGGAAAGAGAGAGAGAGCAAGCACAAGTCGGGGAGGGGGGAGCAGCAGGGAGAGTGGCAGAGGGAGACAGAGAAGCAGGCTCCCCACCCAGCAAGGGGCCTGACATGGGGCTCTCTCCCAGGACCCTGGTATCATGACTGGAGCCCAGGGCAGATGCTAACCAACGGAGCCACCCTCCTGCCTATTTATTCAACATCTACTCTGTAGTAGGTTCTGAGCGGGAAAGAAACGGAATTCAGAAGACCTCATCTTGAGGAGATCACATTAGCATCTCAAAGATGGATGTGAATATATCAAATTTCATTCCAGTGTGGAAAATGGAATGAGAGGTGTATGAGCTTCACCGAGGACTGGCCCTGACCCTTTATCGCTATTCCTGGGGCTTCCGGAACTCAGCACTTAGGCGCATGACCATCTCCCTGGATCTGAGACCCACACCTTCTGTCGGTGGTGACTCTTCAGAGATTTCTATACCTCTATTATGTTAGACTTGCTCAATCTATTTCAGTCTTCAAAGCCATCTTCATTAAGTATCGCCATAGCTGCTTTGATTCCTTTTTTGCTCTTTCACAGATCTATAAAAATAATGAGGGTTCTGTACTTTTCTTGACCTACTCTGAGAAACGCCTGTTACAACCAACATCCTTTGCAGGCAGTGGGAAGTATTTTGTAAACTTCCTTCTCTTTTTGCCCAGAGAGGATAACTTTAACCTGAAGCAGACTTTCTCAATTCCCTTAGAAGCCCCAAGTCTGCCATCAAACGCCTCCCAGGACAGTAGTTCAAATTAAGAATTATCTTCCTGCAGTCTCCGTGAGATCTTGCTAATGTACTGTTTCAGGCCCATTCATTTCTGAAATTTTGTAGCAAGTCTCTGTTTTTCTCGGTTCCTTAGTCTTTGTTAAACACGGATCACTTGGTTAATTAAAAAAACAAGGCAAGTGTGCTTCATATTTACTAAGTAAATAAAGTAATAGAGATCATTCATTGCATCTTCCTTTTCAAAAAAGTGCTTTTCGCAAAGTGTTCCTGAAAGAGATACATGTGCATTTTATCTCTCACCTGAAATTTTGAGTTTTGACTTGCAGACAGTTTGCTACATGCTCCTGGGAAAGAGATTTTAACTCTCATGACCTCAGCCTGCCCATTTTTACAATGAGGTTTAGGTGAGGTGCTTGCTCTCTAAGTTTTATTTTAGCTGTAACATTCGGTTATTTTATTGTTTGAAATCAAGGATCATTTCTTAGGAAGTTCTCTGAAAACACAGTCTGCTTTGCACCAGTTCTCAGCCAGCATAGGCGAGATACAAATAACTATGAATTTATAGGTTTACAAGATCTCAGAGTTCAAAGAGACTGTCAAGGTCATGGAGCCCAGCCCCCTCCGTTGATACCTGAATCCCTTCTACAACATCCCCACCAAGTGGCCAACCCGTCTACAGGTGAACACCTCTACCAGACATCACCACCTCTCAAGTCAACCAGTTTGTTTCTGTGGGCTATTAGGAAGTTTTTTCTCGAGTTGTTTCAAAATATGATCCCCTGCATTTCCCATTAGGAGATCTGAATTTTACCACTTATGACTTTGTTCAAAAGTGTAGTTCCTTTCACCACATAACCATCCTTTAGATACTTGAAAATGACAACACAAATATCCTTCCTTGTCTCCAGGATAAACAATGAGTTCTTGAAAGAATTCCTGCTATGGTAGGACTCTGAGTGTGTTCCTGATTTCGATCACTTTCCTTCTTAATTTGACCCAGATTGTCAATACCATTCTTACTGGCCTGCCAAACTGATCAAATGTCTGACATAATCTTTGATGACAGAATTTGAAAATTGACTTTTAGAAGAAAGATAATCTGGTAAGAGATTATCACTGTAACCTGAGCAAAAAGTGACAAGGACCTCCACAAAGACAAAGGGGATTACTAATAGCAGATGGATATTTTGCATTTGTTTTAAATGCATAATCACAAGTAATATAACCATGGGGCCCTTTCCATTTAAAGTTTAAGTTACTTATACAAGACGAATATGTGATAGGCCTGAAATTCCACATCTTTCCTGTGGCTCAAATATCCATCAGTATTCTTCAAGTGAAAGGAAGATTTCAAACATATGGTATGGGAGGATTTCCACTCCATAAATAAACGGATAGGATAGAAAAACTTGTCCCTGGGGCACCTGGGTGGCTCAGTGGGTTAAAGCCTCTGCCTTCACCTCAGGTCATGATCCTAGGGTCCTGAGATTGAGCCCCACATGGGGCTCTCTGCTCAGCGGGGAAACTGTCTCTCTCTCTCTCTCTCTCGGCCTGCCTCTCTGCCTACTTCTGATCTCTCTCTGTCAATAAATAAATAAAATCTTAAAAAAGAGAGGGAGAGAGAAAGAAATACTTGTCCCTCATTGGTTTCTAAGAGGAATTGTTTTTGAAAACCCTGGTGGGGAATGGCTGCCTAGAAAAAAGTGGCAAAATTTTTTTTAGATCTTCTTGTAGAAAGGACAATGAGTTGTATGTCTGTGTGTGGTCACCTTTCTCCTAGGATAGTTCTGTCCTTGCTGGAGGAGCCTAAGAGAACAGATTAGTCTTCCTTTAGGCCATTGGAACAATGCTCACTGGCTCCAGGAAGGTGCTGGAAATGAGTAGTCCACAGCAGCCCCAATTGCCGTATAAACACGTTTGCATGGATCTTTTCAGGTAGTGATTGTCTCGGTCTCAGCAGCTTTTTTTTTTTTTTTTTCCCTTGGAGTGTATTATGGATAGACCAGTCATCACTTGGACACCTCTCCCACACCAAGTACAGCAAAGCCTGCATTCTCCAGGAATGCCTGCTGCTCTGTAATCAATCTTCAAAAGAACAAAGGCAAATTTTCAGGAGAATCCTTGCATTGAGGGGCAGAAAGAAGTGTTTCAGAAGCCATACAGAACAGGGTTGGAAATGGGCTCCTGAACCTAACAGATATCTGATTTGTGACATGTGACTGAATCATATCTGTGAGTAGCTCAGATGCTCAAAGGGGAGTATGACATGAGCTGATGCACGTGAAGTGTTTAGAATGTTAACTGGTGTAGAGTAAATGTTCAATCAATGGCAATGAAAGTCATAAGAATTCTTACTGCCTCAGATATTTCGTTTGTGGAGAAATAAAGATATCTTGGTCATGCTGGAGTGGAGTTCTGGGTGGAACCTGAGTGGGTCAGGGAGGTGGGAGTCACTAGGCTTTGCAGAAAGAGGAATTCACCTAACAAAGGAATGGTGGGGGGTACGGGGTCAGCATCCCCACATGGAGAAAGGTATGCCTGGACTTGGTCTATGACTGTCCTCTGGCTGTAAACTCACCCAACTTGCCAGGGAGATTTTTGCTCAGTGCACTCAATGATCTGGCTAGACTTCATCAGGACAGCTCCAAAAATGCTTCAAAGAAGGGAAGGCCATCTTCAGAGCAAGGCTGTGAGGACCCTAGGCGATCAGAATGAGAGGATGGCAAGGCTGGAAAAGGCTCTGACAGTGGGAACTGCTGCATGGGGAAGTGGGCAGAGCAAGGAGTTTTCATCTTGGTTTCCTTAACATCCCCTAGGGCCCTGTAGGGTAATAAATGAAAAGCTTCTTATGAGATCCCAGAACATGATCCCAGAACCCCTTCTTTGAGTACTAGTCTGGGATTTAAATCCTCAAAAGACTCTGGTCACCAACAGGTGGCATAAATTTGTGAGCCAGGACAGGCATAACACAAAGCAGGGAAGTTGCTTGGATTGCGAGCCATCACCCCTGCTCGATTACCATTTCTTTTGAACACTTGGGACCCAAAGGAAACCAACAAAATTTGACCCCTAGGCTTCCCAACAGTGATCCCTTTGCAGGCCTTCTTCTCCTTCTCTGCATTCCCATCCTAAGCCCATACCCTCTTGTATTTCTGCCAAGCAGAACCATGTGATCATGTCCACCCCATAGGGAAATACAAGGAGTATGCTTTGGAGTAGGACAGCCCTAGATTCAAAGTCACTTCTAGGCCATATAATGTTACTCAAGTTCTCTGAGTTTTGTTTTCTTCATAGTAACTCCTGCCTTAAAGAGTTGCAAGGTTTACAGATCACCTGCACATAGTGAACAGTCAATATGACAATTATTTCCATCACTATTATTTCTACTTTGGTGAAAAGAACAGGTAATGTGATCTAGAATTTGGTCTCTATGTTTCACTTTCCAATGATCTGACACCTCAACATGTTCAAGGGCATAGACTGCATGAGTTTGCATCATTCCCAGGAGCACAACCACCCTCCACATCCCCCCCATAAACTGAAAGTGTCCCCTGCTCATGTCTGACCTCATGGCCTTAGGACTTGCAACCACTCCTTGGATTAGAGATGCTGACCCCTAAAGGCGCCCCTCTAAAAATGTATCTAGGCAAGACCATTTTAGCATCCACCCTCACATTAATACAAAAGAATTTGGCTGATGCCCAGAATGAGCAAGTTTTGCAAGAAAGTGGAGGTGGGGGAGGAAGAAGGGGAAGACCCTAGTGGGGTATAAATGACAAGGAGGATGTGGTCACTGGATGTCAGGGCAGTTTTCAATGAAGAAGGGCATGAGAGAAGGAGCCCAGGTGATCCTTCCTGTGGAAGCAGGGTAGTTCTCTGTGGTGAGTCACCTGTCTGGGGTTCCCCCAAATCATAAACACCCAGTGGAAACTACACACCCTTGAATACAGAGGCTGTGTGGAAATGTGGACCCAGAGCTCCAACACCCCAGTGCTCACCTTGCTGCTGTTACTGGTTTACCTGCCATGAGATCCCAGACACAGGAGTTCATGTTGGAACCCTTTTCCTCATCCGTCCACTGGAGTGGCTGTGTGTTCATGGAAGGAGGGTTATTGTCCTATTCTAGCATGATTTTGCCCTGACAGAAGAGGAATAGAAAGCGAGACTGAGAAAGACTAACCTGTCAGTCGGGGAGCCCTGACCCAGCTCTTTCCCCCTGCATGTTCTTGACCTGAGGAGCATGGGGTTGAGTAAAACACACCCCTGTTCTGGAGGTACCTGTTGTCTAATCTGGGAGGCAGCTAAGAAAACAGACCACATCCCTCGTACACACTGGGAACATGGTGAGGTCAATACCATGGCATGGGGAACCTCAGAGCTATGCCCTGTACATTTGGCTCAGGGCAAAGGGGAATGGAGGGACTGTTGGATGATTCCAGGGGCCACTCCCCTGCTCTGCTTCCTTCCCTTCAGGTCTTCACCTGAGCCCAGCTATGCCTGCTATCCAGGGTGGAGTTAGGCTGGGACCTTTCCCTACTTCTTACCACCCCCTCCACGTAAATTTGCATCCACCCTTGAGAAAAAGACATCCCTAGCAAAGGAAAATGTTATTTAAGTAAGGGGAATAGGACATATTCCCCACAGTGAGAATTTAGTAAGATTCTGCAATTTCTAGAAATTTCCAAGCCCATGGGTTTTATTTCTTGCCTACTTCTTCGTAATGATCATGACGTCAGTGATGATGACAGCACTGTTGAAGCAACACCAGTAAGTACAATAGTGATGATGGTGGTGGTGGTGGTGGTGGTACCATTTCTAAAAACTAAGGTGTAGTCAGTCTTTGTGCACCAAGAGCTTTGCATGCATTATCCAAGACAATACTTCTGTTGTCATTCCACATTCACAGATGAAGACATTGACAGACAGGCTTCTTTAAGATCACCCAATTTTATAACAGGAGGGACTCTGTTCAAACCCAGGTGTTTGATTTCAGAGTCTGAGCTCTTAACTGCTCTGCCTGGCCCCTGGGTGACTTCCTGGTCTTATACTCTTGCTCTCCTGTGCTGGTCTTCAAGGAAGGCAGGTGAGGGGTAGCTGGAGGGTATGGGCTCTGCTCTAACAAAGGGACACCAGAATGGAGGGACCAAGAGTGGTGCCTTTGAAGAAGAGAGCAGAACAGGCCAAATCATTGGGATCAGATGGGAGAAAGTAATGCATCCCTTGAGAGTGGATCTCTGACCAATGGACACAGGCAAGGAGACTTGATCTAGTTGGTGCTGCCCAGAGCATAAGGCAGCTGCTAATAAAAAGAAAGTGACATGGATCACTTATTGCTATGCACTATCCCACCCATCCTCCCACAAGGGCAAAGGAGAAGGAAAGGTACACTTCAGAGGGACTCCTGCTAGTGATTGCAACCTGCTCTTTAAGGACTCCATTATCTCTCTGGTGTTTGTAGTTCCACTTCCCGTTCCAGCCCCATCCACCCTCTGTAGAACTCAGTTCTCTCCAAAAACCAGTCAGTCAATTAGTCACTTTCAGTAGCTGCCAATGTTAAAAATTGCAAAGCATCTTTCCCTTCTCATGGGCCTCACAGGTGCCATGGGCCTGCAGTGCGGACACAGAGTGGAGGAAGGAGCTCTAGAGGAGAAGCAGGCAGCTCTGCAACGTCCTTCCCTTCCCTGGCTCTACCCCTTCTCTTGCAAGTTGCAGGGACTATATTAGTATGACCTCCATTTCATGACAACACTTCCAAATATTTGTTTAATGAGATTCCCGCCAATAAATGAGGTTTATCTGGAACTTGAAGATGATTGAAACAGAGAGTTTGGGGCTCTCTGGAGGCTTTTAGGTTTTTGTGAACTGGAGTGCTATATATAGTTGCTGCTTTTAAGTTCCTATATACAGCGAAACACAGTTTCCTGCTTTCTCTGAAAAAGGCGCTTGCACTCACAAGCTGAGGCCCAGTCACCCAGAAATACCTACACCCGGATCAGCATGGGTTGGTCTCATGTGGGGGAGAACGGAATCCTCTTCCCTTCTAAGACCTGCCCGCTCAGCCCCCACTCTCCTCCTTGTTCAGTCTTCTTCCACAAAGTTTCTCTAAATTACTGTTTTAATAGGAGAGATACAGAGTGCTATTGAATGGGAGGAAAACAGAACCAGTACCTGGCCTGCCCCAGAGCTCTTGCTGCCTGTTTTTCTAATGTTGAGTAGCCACCCTTTTCCTGGTTCTGAATACATACCTGCAGAATGGAGACTGCTGGGCAAGCAGAGAGAGAGGGAGAGAAAGAGCAGCTCACATTCTAACAGTGTACTCAAGCTGTGTGACCTTGGCCAAGTTCTTTTGTTTCCTCATTTGTACATGAGGTCATGGGAAGAGTAAAAAAGATATGTGGAAATGTTAGCAGTAAGCAGCTGGTGATTAAGGCCTTGGGGTTACATGAACATCTTTGAAATTATTCTACATCGTATGCACTTGGGTGCTCAGTAAATATTGCCACCAACACCAAAGGCCACACTTTTCATGCATTTTTTTTTTTTTCAGAATGTGTGATTTGCACGGATGATAAAGAAATTCTTTAAATAGCTTTTATTTAAATAGGGTTTTTTTTTTGTTTTGTTTGTTTGTTTGTTTTAAATCAGCTATTGATCGTATTAATTTTGGTCATTTGATGGAGGTGTGATAGCCAGTTTTCTCCACTGGAAAGTTAACTATCTTTCCATTTAAGATTATTAAACAGTTTGTGGGGAAAACATTTCCAAAAATGGGAGGAACCACGTAACTTCCAATGAGATGCGCTGGCGTCACTTGCAGTGTTCCTGCCCAAAATGCATAAAGCAAACCAAGCCACTAGGAGATATTAGACAAACCCAAACTGAGAAGCTGTCTACAGTTAGTGGCTGGTGTTCTTCAAAAGTGTTAGTGTTATGCAAGACAGTAAGGCTGAGGAACGGTCCCCAAATAAGGAAGACTAGAGACATGGCATGTAGACGTGATCCGTGATCCTGAATCTGATAATGGATGAGGAAAATTTGCTCTAGAAGATACAGGGATGACTGGAGACATTTGACTATGAACCATAGAGTAAATTAACAGCATTATGCCAATGTTAAATATCCTGATTTTCATGTACTATAGTTGTGGAAGTAAACGGCCTTGCTCTTAGGAAGTATGCACTGAAGAATTTACTAGGACAGAGGCAAGATGTCTGCATCTTATTTATATAGGCTATAGATCGGGGTGAGGGAGGGGTGGAAATGATAATCCATATGGCAGATTTTAGCAATCATTGAACCAGGGTGAAGAATATATAGTCGCATGGACTCTGAAAAACAACCTGAGGGTTTTGAAGGGGCAGGGGTGGGAGGTTGGGGGAACCAGGTGGTGGGTAATAGGGAGGACACGTATTGCATGGAGCACTGGGCGTTGTGCAAAAACAATGAATACTGTTACGCTGAAAAAATAAATAAATTTAAGAAACCTAAAAAAAAAAAAAAGAATATATAGTTGCTTCTTTTTGGTAGGATTCTTTAAACTTTCTGCAAGTTTGAACCTAATAAAAAAAGTTGAAACAATCAGATTAGAAACCAACCCTTCAGGAGAGGAAAGCTATTGAGCAGCAAAATCAAATTCCTATATTCCTTGAGAGCACAGAGGAGTTGAGCCTTGTTTCTGAGAATTCTGTCAACTGAGACCATGACGTCATCACCATGATAATCCTCACAAGGAGTGAAGAATTATAGCTTCTCTGTCACAGATGGTGACTGAGGTGGGGTGAGAATTCAAAGAAAACTCAAACATCTTATTGGAGCTCCTCCCATCAAGTCTTGAACAAAGTTGCGGAACAAGACACCATTCAAACATTCACTTATGTATCAAATCAAGATTTTTTGCACATCTATGTTTCAGCACTCTCCTTAATTCTGGAAGAAAGGCGTGAGAAATGTCTTTCCCTTCGCTCAAGGAGTTTATGGTTCTGCTGGAGGGACTGTCATGTTATCAGCAGCAATAATCCAGAGTGGCAGGGGTTACAGAAGAAACAGACATAAGGTGCTACTAAGGAGGAGGGATCCAGGAGAGTAAAGAGAGTCTTCATAAGGGGATGATACTGACATTGGAGAAGTACTGTAGCAAATAGGAGTACTGTAGCAAATAGAAAAAAGTCTTTCCCATAGGCTGTATCTGCAGAAGGCAAATCACTTGTACTGATAGAACCTAGGCTCTGTAGAGGAGTGAAAGTAGAAACTGCTAGAAGGAGCTCTGTGCAAAGAGCTTTTTTTTCCCCTTCAAGCTAGAGTTTGGATTATTTCAGTGTTCTCTTTATGACCCAAATACCAGACATCTGAGTGTGTCCCAAATCCTATAGTTGATGGTCAGTCACAATTTCCCTCTCATGTTGAAATCAATGTGCTCAAGATGCCATCTACATACACTAAAAACCCAGCCATGATACATCCTCCTATTAGCTCTGCTTGAGTTTCTGTTGGGGAAGGTCACACATTGCCCCCATTCTTCCCTTGTTCCAAAGTCTTTTTTGGATCTTGATCTCACTAGAGTTTTTTCACCTGTGGCTCTTCTTTTTTTTTTTTTTTTAATATTTTTTATTTATTTGACAGAGAGAAATCACAACTAGGCAGAGAGGCAGGCAGAGAGAGAGGAGGAAGCAGGCTCCCTGCAGAGCAGAGAGCCTGATGTGGGGCTCGATCCCAGGACTCTGGGATCATGACCTGAGCTGAAGGCAGAGGCTTTAACCCACTGAGCCACCCAGGCGCCCCACACCTGTGGCTCTTCTATTTCTAACTTCAGTCAACCCAAATGTGAAACCTTGTCTTCTTTCCTTTTGATTCAAGATTCACAAAGGAAAAAAATAAAAGTGGTTTTGGTGGTCCAATTCAGAAAACCATGGGAAATTAATAATGAGGTCTCAACTTCCCAGAGTTCTATAGACTCACTCCTCATTGGGGTTTCTCACTGGCTGGAGTCTTCCTCGTGGACTTTCTGGCTGTCCATGCGCCAGGCCCTCACTCTCTTCACACACTCCTCTGTCTCTTCCATTTCCTGGACTCCTCTCTACATCCATGTTGGGCCAACCTGAAAAACTTCTTAGAGTTTTTCCATTTGTGCACAGAATAATTTATTTTTCACCCAAACTCTCAGCTCTGCCAGTTTTTAAAAATATAAAAAGTTATTATGGTTTTCTCTTAAACAAAGGGCCATCTATCTGGAGTTTTCAACTTTTGACAGCCAAAGAATTGGTGGAAGCTTTGGCATTACGATCTTTCCTTTTATATGATTCAGTATCTGGATGTGGCTACACTCGTGTTTGGAAGGAAGGGAACAATATACAGATTTCTACTTCTACCAATGTGCATTATTTTACCTCATGGAGGGTGAATGTCATTATAATTAATTATCTTTTTTTAAAATTTTTATTATTTTCACCACAATTTTCCCTTCTGGTGAGAAGGGCTTTTGTGAGGGAAAGTTCATGAACAAATAACTCAGCTCTACTTGGACAGCTCAACTATAGCGTATTTCATACTTCTCAAGACAGCCTATTTCATCACTGGAAAAAAGAGCAAACTGCATTATCCTTGAGAATATTCGCATGATTAGTATTGATGAGAATATACTGGATGCTGTATGGCTGGGGTCAGTACAGCAGTCCATAGGTAAAATCCAGCCCTTGTCTGTTTTATAGAACCCATATTTTTTAAAACTGTTCCCCCCCAAAATCAAAAGAACACTTCATGACACATGAGAATTTTATGAAATTTGAATGCTAATAGTCTTCACCAAGGTTTATTGGGACACAGCCACACCCATCTGTTTACCCATCATCTATGGCTACTTTCTCTGCAGTGGAAGAAAGAAGTAGTTGCAATAGAGACCATAAGGCCCACAGAATCTAATATAGTTACCTTCTGGCCTTTCACAGACCACTGCTTTGCATGATGCAAAATTGAAGAGTTTCTGTCCTTAAGCTTTCAAGAGCAAACATTAATTGAAAGATATTATATAATCTACAAATCTCTCATCTTCTTAAAATTTTTTTGACTTGTGTTTCTTGAATCTGCAAGTCTATTCAACTCCAAAGAGAATGTATGCCTATTTGTAAATGTGTATCATAATCACAAAATTCACTTATGTGTGTGTGTGCTTGTATGCCAATGTCCAGAGCTACACATGTGTGGATTTGTACCAACTAATTAATATAAATGTACAATACAGACA
Source organism: Meles meles (assembly GCF_922984935.1). NCBI lineage: Eukaryota > Metazoa > Chordata > Mammalia > Carnivora > Mustelidae > Meles > Meles meles. The sequence continues at coordinate 12,768,015 of NC_060066.1, read as the reverse complement.
ATTTAGATCTGTCTGAATGATAATTTTCATTGATGATGGTTGGATAGAATTACTCAGTGTAAAACAAAAGATTAAACTTTCAAAATCATATTGTTTTAAAATAGATAATCAGATGCTCATTTATTTTTTTGTGATACATGCTGCTGCATGTCCATTTCTTAGATAATTTCTTAAGTAAACAAACAGGTGTTAGACCCTGTTTTTCTTATGAGTGTGACTTCATATTTCATATGACTATTTTCATTTTAGTCTTATGATGCTGACTTTCTTGCACTCACAGAAATAAAAACAATTTCATTTCTGTGCCACCTTTAACAGACCACTCGGATGACAGATATATATGGGTGTGGTTCTCTTTATTAAGATAAAGGTTTTGTCAAATGTCGCAGAATTCTTTCAAGGATAGGACAAGTTTCCTGTTTCAGTAAGGTCTCCCATTCCTATTTCAGTGAAACCTGTCTAGCTCTGGAGAACTACTTAGAAGCCAAGTCATTTTTTTTCCCTTTTTATTAATTTTTTCAGCGTAACAGTATTCATTCTTTTTGCACAACACCCAGTGCTCCATGCAAAACGTGCCCTCCCCATCACCCACCACCTGTTCCCCCAACCTCCCACCCCTGACCCTTCAAAACCCTCAGGTTGTTTTTCAGAGTCCATAGTCTCTTATGGTTCGCCTCCCCTCCCCAATGTCCATAGCCCGCTCCCCCTCTCCCAATCCCACCTCCCCCCAGCAACCCCCAGTTTGTTTTGTGAGATTAAGAGTCATTTATGGTTTGTCTCCCTCCCAATCCCATCTTGTTTCATTTATTCTTCTCCTATCCCCCTACCCCCCCATGTTGCTTCTCCATGTCCTCATATCAGGGAGATCATATGATAGTTGTCTTTCTCCGATTGACTTATTTTGCGACGACGTGGATGGAACTAGAGCGTATCATGCTTAGTGAAAGAAGCCAAGTCATTTTGCAAAGAAATATAGTTCTGTAACTTCCATGGGTGGGGGATAAGAGCCAATGGTTTCCATTTCCTATCACAAGGGTGGTGGAGTCTCCCAAAGAGGGAAGTAGGAAGGGGAAGCATGGTGGAAGGAGCACCAGGCAAGGGTAGGAAACTTGCCTCACTGTTGTTTGACTACTCACCAACACTGGGGCCTTATCAGAGATACTTAATTTCTTGGTCTGCAATCTCCCCATTTGAAAATCAAGAAGTTGGTCAAAGTCAATAGTTTTCATGTTTTCTAAAGTGGTGAACACTTTGATGAAGTAAAATCCTATGCACAAGACCAAAAAATGAGAGAAGCAGGAATGGAACTGAGCTGGTAGAAGGGAGGAGTCACTGGGCCTTCACTCAATCCCTGGGCAGTAGATCTACAAGCTCCTCTTCAGAGCTGAGGGCTCTCCAGAACAGCTTGGCAGAATGTTCCCTGAGTTGTCTTGTTCTGCTCCAAATTACCTGTGGTTCTGTGGATAACAGATGCCAGGTGCATTGTTTGTATATGCACTACTGCATTGGATTTGCTAAAAAAAAAAAAAAAAAGAAAGAAAGAAAGAAAAAAGAAAAAAGAAATAAAAGAAAGAAAAATAACATAAGCTCTTAAATGATCAAGCATTCCTACTATTCCTACTACAGGAATATTTTCATTATTTACTATGCCAGGCGAATGCTAGGGATGGAGATGGAGGGTCAGTCAACTGAACCAGACAGGGTCATTACAAAAGAGATTCGGTGTGTTTGGGTTGTGTGATTGACTCTGCACTTTCACATCTGTCTCCCCAAGTGCTATAAAGCTGTGAAGGAAGGGTCTATATCTTAACCTTCTTTTCCCAATGCCTAGCAATAGAGAACACCCCAGAAATTTCAATAAATGAATATATAAATGAGAGGTGCTCAACTCACTATATGGACGTCAAAATGGTGCACGAAGAGTGAAGGGTTATCTAGGAAATATGAGAGTAAAACCTGTCCACTGGACAACAGAGGATGAAAGAGAGCAGCCAGCTCCCTGAACAAAAAGTTCCATTCCTGAATTAACTCCTCCTGTCACCTTGGGTGCCCATCTATAAATCTTTGTCTGATAGAGATAAACTACACAATCTCTAAATTTCCTCCCAACACTGATACTCCATAAAGCTATGATTAAATTGATTCAGAAGATGATCCTTTTAAAGTGTTTCTTATAAATTATTCAAGTACTCACTGTGAATCTACTTCCTGAATCCCTCTACTGGCAAACTCCATGCATTCTCCCTAGTGCAGCCCTACAGGGGCCAGGGGGAAACATCAAGTGATCTGAGACCACTCTTGAGACATTGTCCAGCTTCTCCACCACCCAACAAGCCCCCCCAACCCAACACCTCACTTTGTATAACCGGATTTCCATTCTAGGAGGCTCAAGGATGGGGTGGGGGGGTCACACAAAGAAGTTGAAAAGACATGATGGCTGTGACTTTAAGTTCTTGGAGGAGCTTTCCTCTGCATGTGACATCCATGTGAGACAGGAACTGCAGAGATGGAGAACTGTAGAAACTTCTAGAATTTTATGAAAGAAAGTGTGTTGGATAGATGATATCAGTAGCTACAACGTTGGGGTTGTTTGGGGACAAACAACCAAAGCTGACCCTCAAGTCACAGCATCACCAACTTCACACTATACTCCCAGGAATGCAAAGAAATGAAAGGTTTCTTATTTTAGTATAACTCAGCTAAGAGAAGTTCTGAGCTCCAAATCTTATGGGTAGGAAGAAAAAAACTTCGAGCTAATGACACTTCAGCTTTTATAATATAAATGAGATGCCTAATAATTTTTTTTAAGATTTTTGTTTGTTTGTTTGCTTGTTTTTGTTTTTTTTTTAATTCATTTGGGAGAAGGTGATAGAGAAATAGAGTGAGAGCACAAGCAGGGGGTAGGGTCAGAGGGAGAGGGAAAAGCAGACTCCCCACTGAGCAGGGTGCCCAGCCTGGGACTCAATCCCAAGACCCCAGGATCAAGACCTAAGCCAAAGGCAAATGCTTAATTGACTGAGCCACTTGGGTGCGCTGAGATGCCTAATAGTTTAAAATAATCTTTTGGAAGTAAACTATTAATACTTCACATCTTCACCCATTCCTCTTTTTTCTTCCCAAGAGGGCACCGAGATAGATCAGAAAGCTTTCTCAACCCTTGTGAGAAGAGGGGAGCTTTGGATCCACATGTGGATTCTTGTCCTACCTTCTAGTTGTTGCTGACTTTGAAGGAGATGTTACGTCTTTACATCAGGTCATCACCCGTGTTGATGCACTCTCTGCAGAATGAATGTTCTGGCATACTTTGTTATTCTTCACTGGCCAGCATCTCAGCTGAATTTAAATCCCAGCTGAATCACTTCATAACTACTCAATCTTATTCAAGTTATTTGTCCTGTCCTTAGTTTCTTCTTCTGTAAATTGGAAAGTATTTTGAGGGTTCAGTAAAATAAGAGACACTCAGTGTTTGGCATATAGGAATCACTGAATAAATGTCAACTGTTATTATGGAAATTGACACTAGTCAGGGCAAATAACAAATTCAGGGGCATGGCAAGATGGAACTGTATGTTAACTCTTATTAATCTTTTTTTTTTTTTTTTAAGTCTAGGTCTTCTAGCTTCAAGGCTGGTTTCAAACACATTAGGTTGAGTAAATTTCTGTGGGCTTTAGATAGCTCCAAATATTAAGCATCAGCCTAAGTATATTGCTCAAGGGTTCCTAACATCAGGCTTTAAAACCAGTTATCAGACAGTTATTGATAAGCTATCAAGCCAATATATTTTTTGAGAAACTCAAGAAGGAAGGTACTTTCATCTTTAATCTCTCTGGCTTTCAATCACTTCCTTACAGATTTTGAGACTTGCCACTAATTTCACAGCATTCGAGTGTGAGAAAAGATCATTCCAATACTGACTGTTGAAAAAAAAAAAACAAACCCTAAAGGGGCTTCTGGCTGCTAGGCCATTATACTTTCTAAATTAATCATGCCCAATATGTATACATCTGCATTGGTGGTTTCCTTGACCAATAAGTGTATATTCCCTTATGAGGAGCTTTGTAGCACTTCTGTTCACTTAGTCATTCTGTTCACAAGGATATCACATTTTGGGTTTTCAAAGATCTTGGCCTTTATTCTTATTAGACCTCTAGTCAAACAGTTCTTTCATTTCCTGTGGGTATTTCATGAACCCTAGCAGCTACTTCACAATTATAACTTTGATCTTTCCACAAACATTTGGTAGTATCTCCAATGTGATGGGCTTTGTGTCATGAGCTGAGAACACACACAGTAAGAAGCACAACTCTTTAGACTTGTTTGACTATGGGGGGATCCTGTGGTGGACTTTGTGACTTTAGAAAGTCCTTCATGGTTGCTTGGTTCAACCGATGGTGGAAGAGCTGCCCTCTATGCCATCTGGACCATTACATTCCAGTTACTGTACTACTTTTCTTCTTTTATCACCACTTTTAAAGAGTTTTCTGTGTGTGTTTCTCTATTTTCTCACCTCCCACTCCATTCTGGATTCTGTTCCCATCACTTCTTGGCAATGAGTGTCCAGAAGATCTCAGTAATATACAAATCTCCAGTTCCATGCACTCTGCACTCTACTTGGCTGTTGGCCCCTATGCTCCTTCTTTGATTTTCTTGGTGCAATAGCCCCATTTCCACCTGCACCTTTGGTCACTACTTCTCAAACTCTCTCCTGGTTATTATTTTTCCACTAAGTAGATATCAAAGAACTCAGGGTTCCTTGTGGCTATCTTGTCGCCTCAGTTTAGGACTTCTCCCTAGGTCACATTTTCTGTGCCCATGACATCACTAACATCTCAAAGGATATGACTTTTGGACTGATGCTTCCAATGTACATCATTTTTGTTTTTGTTTTCCCCAGACTCTAGACCTCTACTTGAATATCCAGTCACTGACTTGACATTTTAGACTAGATGTTGCACAGGTAAGTGCAACCCTGTATATTCCAAACTGACCTCATAATCTTTCTCCAGACAGTATTCTCCCTGTCTAGCATTTTCTCTCAGTAAGTGACACCTCCATCTTCACACTTACTTATATCTGTTACTTCCATCCCCTCGGACATTTCCTTCATCCTCGGATATACATCTAATAGTATTCAAATCTAGGTGAAACCCCTTCTAAGTGTTTTTTGAATCCAAGCACTTATTTACATCTACACTGCCATAATCCTGATTCAAGCTACCATATCTTTCCCATAGGAGCTTTATAGAATTTTCCAATAGATCTTCACCCTTCTCTTGTTCCTTCTCTTTTCAGTCTCCTGACAAGAGAGATCTTTTAAAATGCTCTTCTGGTCCTATAACTACCCTCATTAAAACCCTCCACTGACATCCTATTATTCTTAGAATTTAGACCACCTTTCATGTGGCTTGTAGTATTTACATGTTCTGGTCCCTCCCTAAGTCTACTGCTTCAACTCATATCACCTGTCTCCTCCTTTGTGTCTTCTCACTCGTTTGGATCCTCATTGACCTACAGTACTTGAAATTAACTCCTATCTTACCATTCCACCTGACATCCTTCCTTTTAGGTAACTCCTGCTCATCTGTCATGTCTTGGCCAAAATATCATTTCCTCAGTGAGGCTTCTTCCAATATTCAAACCAGGTGATATCTCTTTTATGTGCTTTCATTTCACAATATATTTTTTGCAATTATAAACATATGGTAATTTGCATGATGATAGGTTTTATTCTGTTTCTCTGATAGACTGTAAGAACACTGAAAGTAGGGAGGCTACCTATATTACACATTTTTCCATCTTCATTGCCAGCACAGTGTAGTCATTTGATAATAAATGAATGAATGATTTGACCATACACCTTCTGCTTAAATGCTTTAAGTTGCAAACAGAAAATTTTGCATTTTTTATAGTTACTTCACCTCTAAGTCCTTCACTAGTGTGGAGTGAATAATACCTAACTGATAGTTTTGTTGTAATGGGCAAATATATTTTACATCCCATAAGATGTAAAATTCCCCAAGGAACACCTATTCAGATCGCGTCAGATAAGTCAGTGGAGTATGCAAGTGGACATGGGGCAAAGTTGGTTCTGGCAGTTTGCAGCCCTCTACATGTCACTTCCTAAATGGAGAAGAATGGTTACAAAGTAGGCAACCTCAAGGATGAAGGTTGGGGGAAAAATAGGAAGAGTGTTTATGGGTTAATTTCAACATGTTGCTACTTGAACAGTAGCACATTTACTAGTGCTGTGCCCTAGGAAAAGCATGGCTGGCCTTAGTTAACTGAGTCAGGCTCAGGTAAACATTTTCTGCGGTCCAGAAATAGAATGGAACATTGCATCTGCAGGGTAGCCAGCCTGGTACTCAGCATCTTTGGTCACTGTGGCAACATTGATCTAGAGAGGCAAAGACAATTTCGACACCACCTTCATTTAATTAATTCACCTAAAATCGTTTTCCTTTTCAAGGACTGTGGTGAGACCCACAAAAGAATGCTAGATCAGGCAAACCTCAGCACATCTGGTGCTCTTCCTCACACCCCCGCAGAAGGGAGGGCCAGATGCCTTTCTAGGAAACAGAATTTTCTGAGTTGTTCTGTTGTCATATTATTACTTAATGGCGGCAATAACCAAAAATAATTTGAAGAACATGGGTTATAAATAGCCCCCCACCTACCTACCTAAAACATAAACTAGTAAGAATCTTTCCTTCTATCAATTCGTCCCTTTCCTCCCTCGCTCTTTAAAATGTATCGGTTTTATACATGGATGCACAAACAAACATCATCCTCACCACCCTCCACCCCCACTCTGACTCAGTAAGCCGGTTATTCTCTTTGAATTTCATTGTGAAGGAAAGGAAGAGTCAAGAAAATGCTGTGTAGGACAGGACTTACGAGGCTTTTGAGTCAGATGGACCTCTTTTGACTCACGAGCCATCTGGCATGCAATGTCATCTTGGACAAGTGGCTTGAGCTCTTCTGGAATTGGTTCCTTTTCTGTGCAAATGTGGGTCAATGGTCATACCCCCATTGTTGGGAGCTGCTTTCCATCTGGTCACATAGACTAGAGTAGCGCAGTATCTGACACGTAAGTGCTCACTACACTCTAACTTTCTAATTCTAATTAGTATTAATATTCTTCATATATTTTGTCATTGAACAATATTATTTTATTAATAATTAATGTTTAACAATAATCTAAAATATTCCTTTCTAATTAATTTTCTTTTGATAGTCCAACAGTTGTCATTAATTCATAATACCCTAGCAAGGAAAGGGATCCAATTTCTTTAAGCAGTCATTTATTCGTCCAAGACCATCTCTCCTCAGCTTTCTTTCCTCATCGGCCCATAGTCATGGAAGACTGTAGGCAGAAGTACATAGATGACACAAATTCTCCCTCTGGTGGGTGTCACTGGAGGACTAAGGAATGCCAGAGTCACAGAAGGGACCCAGGCTGAAGAGAGGCACAGTTTGTTTTATCAATTTCTTTTTCTTTCTTTTTCTTTCTTTCTTTCTTTCTTTCTTTCTTTCTTTCTTTCTTTCTTTCTTTGAATGTTCATAACAGCTTTATTCACGATAGCAAAAACCAATTTTGTTGTTGTTTGCTTTTTAAAAAATTAACATGAAATGTATTATTTGCTTCAGGGGTACAGGTCTGTGAATCATCAGGCTTATACTTTTCATAGCACTCACCATAGCACATACCTTCCCCAATGTCCATAACCCAGCCACCCTATCCCTACCCCTCCCACCTCCCAGCAACCCTGTTTGTTTTGTGAGACTGAGAATCTTTTAGGGTTTGTCTCCCTCCTGATCCCATATTGTTTCCTTTAGTCCCTCCCTACATCCCACAACCTCTGCCCTGCCTCTCAAATTCCTCATATCGAAGACACCATATGATAATTCTTTCTCTGATTGACTCATTTCACTTAACTTAATACTCTCTAGCTTCATCCACATTGTTGCAAATGGCAAGATTTCATTTTATTTTGATATATATATAAATGGGATATATATATATATATATATATATATATATATAAAATACACACACATACATACACACAATGGAATAACAGATGGAGATATATATATACATATATAGATATATCTATACATATATACCGCATCTTCTTTATCCATCTGTTGATGGATATCTAGGCTCTTTCCATAGTTGGGCTATTATGGACATTGCTGCTATAAATATTCAGGTGCACGTGCCCCTTAGAATTACTACATTTGTATCTTTAGGGTAAATACCCAGTAGTGAGATTGCTGGGTCATAGGGTAGCTCTATTTTCTACTTTTTGAGGAACCTCCATTCTGTTTTTCAGAGTGGCTGCATCAGCTTGCGTTCCCACCAATAGCGTAAGAGGGTTCCCCTTTCTCTGCATCCTTGCCAACATCTGCCATATCCTGACTTGTCACTTTTAGCCATTCTGACTTGTGTGAGGTGGTATCTCACTGTGGTTTTGATTTGTATTTTCTTGATGCCTAGTGATGTTGAGCACTTTTTCATGTGTCTATTGGCCATTTGGATGTCTTCTTTGCAGAAATGTCTGTTCATGTCTTCTGCCCATTTCTTGATTGGAGTACTCATTCTTTGGGTGTTGAGTTTGATAAGTTCTTTATAGATTTTGGATACTAGCCCTTTATCTGATGTGTCACTTGCAAATATCTTCTCCCATTCTGTCAGTTGTCTTTTGGTTTTGTTGACTATTTCCTTTGCTGTGCAAAAGCTTTTAATCTTGATGAAGTCCCAGTGTTCATTTTTGTCCTTGCTTCCCTTGCCTTTGGTGATGTTTCTAGGAAGAAATTTTTTCTGCAGATAAGGTTGAAAAGGTTGCTGCCTGTTTTCTCCTCAAGGATTTTGATGGACCCCTGTCAATTTATTTCTAACTCTGAGGTTTGATCACTCCGATTTTAACTGCATCCTTGCAGAAAATGTCATTGAACGTTTCCCACATGCAAGTCCCTATTTGGGGTTAAATTGTGTCCCTTCCAGATTCATATGCTGAAGTCCTAACCCAATATCTCAGAATGTCACCTTATTTGAAAATAGGGTCACTGCATATGTAATGAGTTAAGATGAGGTATTAGGGTGAGCTCTAATCCAATATGTCTAGTATCCTTATCAAAAGGGGATTTTCAGGCACAGAGACACACATACCTGAAGAATGTCAGGTGAAGATGGAGGTAGAGATCAGGGGGTTATATCTAGAGGCTGAGGAATGCCAAAGACTGCCAGAAAGCTATCAGAAACTAGCAGAGAAGCATGGAACAGATTCTCCTTCACAGCCCTCAGAGAGAACCCACTCTGCCAACACCTTGATTTTGGACTTCCAGCCTCCAGGATTTATTGAGACAATGCATTTTTGCTGTTTGAGCCATTTGGTTTGTTACAGCATCACTAGCAAACTCATACAGGCTAAAGGAATTACATGTCCCAAGTACTGCCCATAAGATACATGGGATAAAGTCATGCCTCCCACTTTGAAGGGGTTAAGCCTATTGAGGAATACTCACATTATACTGCCTCAGTGGCTTAACACGTTTTATTTCTGCATGGCTAGTCACACATTTTTATTCCCTCTCATGCTCCCTGGCTACCACAATACATTATGTGAGTCTTTTATTAATACACTGACTTATAACATGTGTATTGATCCTTTAGGATAGGGAGGTGTATTAGTCACTTTTATTCCTATGCAAGACACTTGGGACAAGAGAATAGCCAGAGATGAAGGAAGGAAAGAAAGGCATAACAGAAGCAAGGGGCTACTTCCTATAATGTCCTTGTGGGTGCTGACTCCACCCCTTCCTAAGAGTCTCCAAGGTGGCCTGTTACTCCCACTGTCTCCTTCTCTTAGATGCTCTGGGTTCTATAAATTTCCTTCTAATTTTGAAATAAAATTTATTTTCCGGCAGCTTCTGGAACCTGGCTCTTAGTTCTTCTCTCTGGAGTAATACACATTAAATTCTACCCCCCTAGTCTTCCTTCCAGTCTCTCAGATAACCAAAAACTGGTAACAAGTAATCCCAGAGGCTCTCTTCTGGAGATTACACCAAACTCCAGACTGAGGTTGCTTCTGGATCCATTCATTCTAATTCATGATACTCCTTGCATCTTCAGGACATGTCTGTAAGGCAGGCACTATTTCCATAGTAGAGTAAGGAACCTGGAGCTGGGGGAGGCAAAGGGATTCATCTGATGTCCCACAGTTGAGAAGTGGCAAATATGGATTCATACACTCATCGGTCTGACACTAACACCCAGGTCCTGGTTCCACAAACCTGAAAGTGAACTGTTTTCAATGGTGAGTCTGTTCTACCCTCTAGCTCTGACCTTAATTCTTGTGTCATAAAAAAGACGAAGGTTCATGATCACATTCATAACAACAGGGGTTTACCCTACCCAAACAAGGTCTTTTCAACAAAAGCAGGCACCAGCTGCTGGCATATGGCAATGGGTGCCAATATATCTGATAGTGCCAGGCAAAACAGCCTTGATTGGCAGCTGTTCCCTTGTCCAGCTGTCCAACAGATGGGGAGATGAGCAGCAACATGGCCTAGCTGGCACCATATAGATCTGCTACTTTTTTGATGTGATCTGAATGTCATAGCAATGAAACTGGTGAGCGATGTTGTCTCTGAAATTGAGGCAAGTCTACACAATTATCCAAAATCCCCCCCTCTGTTATGTAGTAGGAAAAAAACTGGTTTCAAGGTGAGATGCCTGGGTTTCACCCTAAATCTGTCACTGATCTGCTATGTAAACTGGGGCTAGTCACTTAGATTCTAAGGACTCAATTTTCTTATTTAAAAAACCCTTCACATCTTTGTGTGATGATCAAATGTGAGGATGTGTTTGAAAGTTATTCAAAAGTGTTTGAAAGTTATTTAAAATGTAAAAAGTACAATAAAGTATAAACACACAAGAATTTTAGGTACTTGACAGATAAGAGCAATTATCTGGGTGATGGAAGGAAAAGTGGAACATTTGGGTAAAATTATAAAAAAGTACCCCACAAATCTAAGAGAGCAGGTCAGAGGACACATTGTCCTGTGTAGAGATCTGTAGACCACACATCTACCTTAAATAGTGGAGCACTGAGCTTTGATGATATTGATTTGTTACTTGTTTTGCTAGTATTTTCAGAAAGCACAGAATTTTTTTTTTTCATTTTGACTGTGGTTTGTTTTTCCTATTGTGTACCCTGACTTCAACTGTAAGATTAAAGTCCTTTTTCATAAACTTTATAGAGAGGGGAATAGTGTCATTTCTAAGGAAAAAATAAGATGCAAACATATTGCAATTCAGCTATTTTAGTGGAACAATGGATTACTTCCGAAAGATTGCAGTGAATAGTTTGACTCACTAGTTTTGAAAATTAGGATGCCAATTAGTTGCCTAGTCTGTAAGCATGAAATGATAGAGTTTGGTGGGACCCACAAAATTAATCCAAAATTCTCATTAGAAGGAGAAGAAACTCCTCTTCAGAGAGACAGGATGGAAAAAGAGAACTGGCATTTGGGAATCATCTCAGACATTTCTTGCTCCCCGTGACTAAATGTGATTTGTTCATTTCTTAGTTTCCCGTCAGAATTTGTTCATTTCGTGTGTGTGTGTGTGTGTGTGTGTGTGTCCGTGCCTCAGCCTCTATTTGGGCACAGTAAAAAGAAAAAAAAAAGAAAAAACCTTTATATTTAAAGAAGGAATGTGTTGCCCTTCTGGCAGAGACTTGGGGCTTTCTCAGCAAGACATTAGAGTTGGCACTGACCAGTCTGTCATGGATCAACATGAGACATAGGTCAGTTGGGTACCTCACAGGACAAGATTCTCACTGTGGTACTTATCACCATATGTATTTCAACCTCTCCCTGTAGATGGAGAGTTCCTTGTAGGTAGCCACAGTTTTTGTTTTACATTGTCAGATTTGTTGTTAGATTTAATTCTCACGTCCGTTCTATAGATCTGATAATACTGACTCACGTCATGATGCCACAGGTCTGCTGTATTACTTCTTTCCTGGGCATTATCCTTTCAACATTGACATTGTCATTGTGTGCTTACCTATCCCTGTTGTCTAGAAAGCATGACTCACCCTGTGGGCCACAAATGAGAAAGGGATTTTCAGGAAGGAAGAAGGGAAGGATATAAGATAGGTTCCATTTCCCAAGAACTTTAGGGAAGCAGCATTAGAATACAGAAATAACACTTATTAACAACTCAGGATATGTGTGTCTACCACCTGTGAAGCCCTATCACCCGTAAGACTTCCAGCGATTCTTGAATATAGTCTATAACTCTTTTTTTTTAAAGATTTTATTTATTTATTTGACAGAGAGAGATCACAAGTAGACAGAGAGGCAGGCAGAGAGAGAGAGAGGGAAGCAGGCTCCCTGCTGAGCAGAGAGCCCGATGCGGGACTCGATCCCAGGACCCTGAGATCATGACCTGAGCCGAAGGCAGCGGCTTAACCCACTGAGCCACCCAGGCGCCCCTACTCTATGACTCTTAAGGTTAAAACATGCAGTCATTTTTACTAGTTCCTGAATGAATAAGGATTTACTGTGCCCAGACAGATTCATATTGCTATGAATCACCAAAGATACTAAGATACTACACCAAAATGTAGTATCTTAAAATAACCATTTATTCAGCTCATGATTCTGTGGCTTAGTGGAGTGATTCTTGCATGGATTGGCCTTGATAGTCCCAAGTGGGCTTTATCAGGGGTTTGTAATTGGCTGAGAAGACACTCGGTGGCTTTAGGATCTAGGATGGCCTCCCTTATAGGTCTGAAAGTTACCTAGAGCAATAGGGGTGACATAGCCCTTGTCCCTCATCATTCAGTGGGCTACCTTGGTCTTATTCTCACGGTAGAGATTTCTAAGAGTAGAAGGAGGAAGCTGTCTATGGTGCTTCTAGAAGATCCAAGGAACCAAAGGAGTGTTCCAAGCCTCTCACATTCGGATGCCTTTTTTTTTTTCTTTTTTCTGAACCACTGCCTATTGCCTGGTGCACAAAGCCCATTCTCCTCATCTTGGCATTCAGTGCCCTACACACCATGGATTCCACTTTACTTTCTTATCTTCCATCCCTGCCCTCCCCGAGTCTCCAAAGTACACACTTTTGTGTAGCTGATTGCACAATTTGTAGACTCTAAATGGCACATCGCCCTTCCCCCTGGGTTTTCTCATGGCCTTCGTTGCATCCAAGCACTCTTTCCACTTGCTGAAACTGCTGCCTTTTTAAGACCCATCAAAAATGCAAACCCCATGCATGTCCTTTAACTTGTTTTGTAACGCTTTTCTGATTTTCTCACGTTAGAGTCTTACAGCATGATTCTCACTAATCATATAAGCCTCAGTATATACCTCCTGCACAATAGACTGAAGCTCTCTTGAATGCAAAGGTAGTGTTCCCTTTTATTTTGTACCTTCTGTAGTACCTAGAATAATGTTCAAAACACACTTAGCAGAGAGGGAAAAAATGTTTGCTGTTGCTGACTTGAAATGAATTGAAAATTCAAATTACCTAAGAGGGTATTTTCTTCATGTTTTTGAAACTAAGCCTGTTTACCATGATGTATCTCTCCATGAGGGTCTTTGACTGTATTTTTAATAGCAACAAAAAAATATGACTATGAAGATAGCATTTTCCATCCCTCCCACAAAAACAACTTCAAGGCTATTTGTGAGAGAAGGTAGGAGGTGAAGCAAAATCATTTGCCTGGAGTTACAAAGGTGTTGTCCTGTTTCCCCGAAACCATAGACTGACTCACTCCTGTTCTTTGGGCTAGCATACCCCCATGCCCACCTCCCCTGAAGACTCCTCCTCCTGAACTAATAGCAGTACTTGGTGTTCATTGATTTCCACATTTGAAAATTCTGAGCAGCCTCAGTATCATGTGAAAGATTTGGCAGCTAGCTCTGCACTCCCCCCACACACTGTTTTCAGGCCCCAGTTGAAGTTATTGTTCTAACTCAGCCATTTCCTGTCTTTGGGAGTTGATAGAGGGTGAGCCTCCACATTCTTAAGACATTCCCTTAACAGTGGAGAACTGGGACCTTGCACACACTTACATACACACTCACACACCCACACACTCAATACTCACACACCCACACACATTCACACACAGTTATTCAGTAATCAGACCCACATTCTTACTCACACCCACACAGCGACACACACTCACTCAATACTCACACATTCTCACACACTCTCACTCACACACTCATGTGCATTCACACACCCACTCACACTCAATACTCACACATTTCCACATATTCACTTACATACTCTCAATACTCACACACTCAAAACACTCACTCACCTATTTTCACACACACACTCAAAATCAGATACATATTTCATTTTAAATTTTTTCTATAGGCACAGAAACTATTTTGAAATAAAATCCATGCCCCCACACACTGAAAATCACAAATCCTCATTTATTGTCATGTTTGCTTAACTATTTTCCTTATCATGAAACAGTACATCCAAGATAAACTTGAAATCTTTATTTTCCTCTCCAGTCTCATGGCTATTCTTTCATCCCATCACAAAACAACTATGGGGAATTTAGTGGCTCCTCTTCTAGTCCTTGTTTTGTACATTTGCTTTGTGGGTATGTGTCCATAAACATTATTTCTGAAATGTTTATAAATGGCATCCAATTATACTTGACATCCTTCAACTTGATGAAGATGGTGGTGGTTCAGGTGCGGTTGACATCAGCTCTTGCTAATACACTTAGATTTTTTTTGAAAAGATTTTATTTATCTATTTGACAGACAGAGATCACAAGCAGGCAGAGAAAGAGGAGAAAGCAGGCTTCCCACGGAGCAGAGAGCCTGATGTGGGGCCGGATCCCAAGACCCTGGGATCATGACCTGAGCCAAAGGCAGAGGCTTTAACCCACTGAGCCCCCCAGGTGCCCCAATACACTTAGATTTAACTGATTCATTTATTGTGCATAATATTCTAGTAACTCTTTTACTGGAATATACCATTCTTATACTCACTCCTACTGATACCACATTGTGCCCAACTTTTTTGCTATTGTAAACAATGTTGCATTAAAAGAGCAAATGCTGTGCTGTGTATGGTTTTCTCTAGGGTGTAAACTTAGAAAGAGGATTGTTAGGTTCTTGGTCATTTTAACTTTACTAGATATCCCCTCACATCCTCTGCCTCTTGCCTCTCTCTAACATTCTTTTCTATTGCTATGTAAGTGACAATTCTAAAGTACAAACTTGATCACGGTCCTAAAATATTTAATATACATTAGTCACTTCTTATAGTTAGTAGGATATGATATAAGCTCCTTAGACTGGCATTTAAGACCTTTTAGGATATGGCCCTGTCTACCTCTCCAGGATTATCTCAGTCACATTTTATTCCCCAGTAATATTGAAACTTTTCTTATTCTAGAATGGCAGAGTGGAGTGCCATGCCTCTGCCCTTTGTTTTGTTTTGTTTTTCATTAATATTATTTATTTATTTATTTATTTATTTATTTATTTATTTATTTTTTCAGAGAACACAAGCAGGCAGAGTGGCAGGCAGAGGCAGAGAGAGAAGCAGGCTCCCCACTGAGCAAGGAGCCGGATGCTGAGCAAGGAGTCCTGCATCCGGCTCCTTGATCCCAGGATGCTGGGATCAGGACCTGAGCCAAAGGCAACAGCTTAATGGACTGAGCCACCCAAGAGTCCCATGCCTTTGTCCTTTGTATAAACTCCTTCCACTGCCTGGATTCCCTCACTTTTCCTCCTTAGCCTCATTTTACCTTTCAAAACTTATCACAGACCTACCTCTTCTAACAATAATAATAATAATAATAATAATAATAATAATAATAGATAGATAACAATCATTGACTATTTGTCATGTGCCTTAAATTACCCTTTGACAACTTCTCTCCCTGACAAATACTATGTCCACTCTTATTTAAAGTTCATCCCAAGTAGAGTTAAATACTCCCTCCCCTGCCCCTCCAATATATACATTACCTGTTATGTTATTATGATACAAATATTTATGATATATATATATATGATATATATGTTATATATATCATATATATATATATATATGTAATGTATCCTTGGTAATAAAGTATCTTTCTTTTCTGAACATCATTGTCATCATGTGGAAGAATTTGCGATGGGCTCTGAGCTCTTCTATTGTCTTTACCACTGTGGTAAAGGCATTTTACCAAATATGAATTAAAAGTCACATTTTGATGTTAAAACCACTCCTTAATAACCAAATAATGAAGCCATAAGGCTTTGTCCTGTTTTGTCCTGCCAGTTTCAGTAGATCACATCTTTCCTTTCTCAAGGTTTAACGATCCCTAGAATTCACCCTGGCTTGGTTAGGTTCCAATTTTCAGAATGCATTGGTAACTCAAAGAGAGGGGGTGGGAAAGCTCTGCTAGATTTCCCTGAACCTAAATATGACACGAACTTAAAAGAAAATGGATTGCTGTCCCTGAAGTCTACCCTGGTCTTCACACAAAGAGATATCAACTATCTTTTGTAGGAAAGACTCATTCATCTTAGTAGGGCAGACCAAATTCCCAATCTTGGGTAAGAGGGAGAGAGAAGATGTCACTAAATGTGAGTAGGACAACTGGATCAGATACCCACAGAAGAGACCAGTGGGTCAGGAGATGACTGGGAAATGACAGAACTCTAAGTATATTTATCCCTCCCAAGTGTCACACCCAGAATTCTTGGCAGAAAGCCTGTGAACTCAGAGAAACCTGACAACAAGCATTAAGAACAATCCCTGAAGAAACAAAAATGCGTAATATTTGACCTTATAATTTCTTCTTAATATGATTCCTTTCCAGGGAAGAAATCATAATTTAGGGTCTGCAGCCAATCAGAACACATAAGTAGAGATACCTGTGTCATATAGATTGTAGATATGACTTGTCGATTAATTAATTTGTTGTTTTATGAATTCTTGGCAGTGTCTTTCTAAAAGTTAATATATTCAAAGAATATTTCTCAAACGGAAATATTTTCTTACTAAAATTCTCTTGAGTTGATGGAAAATTAATGCCTAGCATGTCATCCTACATGTAGGATTAGATGCCACATTAAAGACCTGCTGAGTTCTATGCCATGAAACTTAGTAATGTGAGTGCTGTACATAAAAATAGCTACCTGGGCATCAGGGTGGCTCAGTTCATTAAGCATCCAACTCATGATTTCAGTCCAGATCATGCTCTCAGGGTTGTGGGATCCAGCACTCCATCAGGCTCCACACTCGGCACTGAATCTGCTCAAGATTCTCTCTCCCTTCCTCTGCCCCTCTCCCCTTTGTGTGCTCACACTCTCTTTCTCTCTTTCTCTCTGTGTCAAATAAATAAACAAATATTTAAAAAAATAAAATAAAAATATCTACCATTTCTTCAATATCTGTGTGATATTAGATACTCAAGTGAGACACCTTCCTACTATACATCAGACAAGTAAGCAAGTCATCTCTAATCCTTACAAGAGGGGGATGAAATATACATCAGGCACCCACCCTACCTCCATTTTAAAGATGGGTGAACAGAGTGTTAATAACTTATGCAAATCACTAAGTTAGTGGATATGATGCTGTGCCAGAACCAGACTTTGGAACTAGAGAAATTGAAAAAATCACATCACCTTTTATGGGAATCTCCAACATCAGAATTAGACTCTGTGCCAATTACCAATGTGTGATATTTTGAAAGCATCAATAGGAAAAATTGGCATGACACAGCATACCTTCTTTTCAACCCATGTCCCTAGTGGCTCTTTCTCTTTAGAGATAAGCCCGTCCAGTCTCCATTCCAGATACACATGGCATTCTAAGCTACTTTTGGAGAGTGATCTAAACACAAGGATATTTTTGGTAACTAATAGTGAAAAGTTAGGCAATGAGAAGCACAAATATAACTAAAGTGGGATGTTAATTAATAATCCAGCAGGGTTGTAAAATGACAACGAGATATTACGTCAAGTTGTAGAAGGTAATGCAAACTCTGTTATATGTTGTTTGCTACAATATGAAAATGAGAAAGAGGAGGGGGGCAGAGAGACAGGGAGTGAGGGAGGGAGGGAAGAAGGGAGAAGGAGAGAAAAGTAGATGCTTCTCTTGTCATAGAGACGCTAAGTAAAGTCATATGGTCAAATGTAGGGTTTAAATTGTTTCTGTTTCCATTTTAGCTTTGCAAAACAATACTTGAGCCATTTACTTAACCTCTAAAGGCCTCAGTCTCCTTTGGGGAGAAAAGAAGAGTACATCCTCTGTGGGGCTAATTTGATAATAAATACAGAAGACAAGCTAGTGATGGTTAAGGGTAACTCTGGACCTAGGATTCAAAATCATTTCTTCACATATAAAATGAAGGCAACAATAGTACCAACTTCATATAGTTTTTGTGGGAATCAATTCCATCCACATGTTTAAAGCTCTTGAAACAGTACTCAACAAAATGTAAGGACCCCCTGTGCTTGCTAAGTAGTAAATACAAACAATGCAGATGAAGCCCTTAGTTCAGTTTCTGGCACACTGCAAAAAGTTGCTCTAGATGTTAGCCTTGATGGGAATTCATATCTCAAGATGGCATCCCATGATAGTTATGAAGAAAGACTCACCCCATTTTATTAGAACAACCAAGCCATAACCAAGGCCATGACTTTTTTTTTTTTAATTTCTTTTCAGCATAGCAGAATTCATTGTTTTTGTACCACACCAAGTGCTTCATGCAATACATGCCCTCCTTAATACCCACCACATGGCTCCCCCAACCTCCCATCCCCTGCCCCTTCAAAACCCTCAGATTGTTTTTCAGAGTCCATAGTCTCTCGTGGTTCACCTTCCCTTCCAATTTCCCTCAACTCCCTTCTCCTCTCCATCTCCCCATGTCCTCCATGTTTTTTGTTATGCTCCACAAATAAGTGAAACCATATGATACTTGACTCTCTCTGCTTGACTTATTTCACTCAGCATAATCTCTTCTAGTCCCATCCATGTTGATACAAAAGTTGGGTATTCATCCTTTCTGATGGAGGCATAATACTCCATTGTGTATATGGACCACATCTTCCTTATCCATTCATCTGTTGAAGGGCATCTTGGTTCTTTCCACAGTTTGGCAACTGTGGCCATTGCTGCTATAAACATTGGGGTACAGATGGTCCTTTTCACTACATCTGTATCTTTGGGGTAAATACTCAGTAGTGCAATTGCAGGGTGATATGGAAGCTCTATTTTTAATTTCTTGAGGAATCTCCACACTGTTCTCCAAAGTGGCTGCACCAACTTGCATTCCCACCAACAGTGTAAGAGGGTTCCCGTTTCTCCACATCCTCTCCAACACACATTGTTTCCTGTCTTGCTAATTTTGAAGGCCATGACTTTTTAATCTTGAGGTGACTTGATGTCTTTCTCCAGACTTCGCTCCCTGGGGGAAGGCAATAACTCATATCCTAATTACTGGTATCCTGAGCTTCTAAAAATCAGGGTATATTGTTTCTAATGTTATCCTTCCTTCCATCCAAGGATCAAGATTCCACTTATTCTTCCCCTCTGGTCCTTATGTTTTATATTTATAAAATGAAAAGAATATCTAACCTTTGAATGTTTAATAAGACTAGAAAGTTTTATCATCACAAAGTTTTATCATCACATCACAATTGACTCGATGATAAGACAAATACTCAGGGGTATACTGTTTTTAATTAATCTATAAGAGCAGTGAAGAGTGTGCGTGAGTTGGAAATAAAAGTGTTTGGGCTAGCATCCTTGTTCTATTAGTTCCTACGTGTGTAGTGGTGGGAAATGTACTTCATCTCCTTGGCACCCAGTTTCCTCATCTGTAAAATTGGGAAATAACAGCCCTTAACTCATAGAACTGTGTGAAATTAAGTGAGATAATACAGGGAAAGGCTTAGAACCATGCCTTACATACAAAAAGCACTCAAGAACTGTTAGGTATAATTCTTAGTCTAACCTAGCATCTTAAAGTTACTATTGTTTGATGGATTAGATGTGAGTTCAAATGTGGAAATAACCACCATCCAAGGATAGCTACATATTTTCATCTACAAAATGATAATATAAATGCAAAAATCCCTTCAAGCTCTCACTATGTATGCTTCTTGCTTTTCTTTTGTTTAGGTACCTCCAACCCCTTCCAGAAATAGGTTCTACAAAACTGCAAAAATAAAGTTAAAAACTATACTAATCTAGTACTTGTGAAGGTAGCCTCATATAGACACGGTCACTGTACTTTAAAGATTTTTTTTTTTATCTGTATAAAGATCATTATTTTTTTTTTCAGGATTAAAAAAACAAAAACTTGAAACCAGCCCAAGCTTTGCATTTCTCATTATGAGAAAAAAATTTCCTGCAGTTGAACTATATGACATTTAATGACACATGGTGAAATTTTAGGGTAGGCCCATACTCCTCTGAGTGACTCATAATGTGTTTTCTAGAAGAAAAAACTGTCCTGTAAACCAAGATAGGCCTTCTGAGAAAATGAGAGAACCGAGATCTCGCACTGCTTCTAGAGATGTGGAAAGCTTATTTAAGAGGACTTCTTCTAAGTTGTGGTTGCCCTCTTGAGCCTCCATTCACTTTACCTTAGTCTTGTAATTTAATTGAGAAAAATGGACACATACCTTACAGAGAGAACTTCAGGGAGTTTTGTGGTAACCATTTAAGTATGGACGTGTAATGGCAAAATGTTGTAGTATATTATAATGTTTACTTCTCATCCTTATTGGTTTTTGAACTAGGATTTTATATATATGGTTGAAATCTCCCTACTATTCACCGTGTTGTCCTCCTCCTTCCACTTGGTCTAGTGAGGTTACGGTGTCTCCCTTGCATAGTGGAGTAGAATACTTTTACTCCCTCCATGAGAATAGAAAGAGCATGGTTCCATTTTAAACATTGGCATAGTTTGCTTTTTATGAGAAAATCAAAGTTAAAAATTAAAATTTATGTTTCTGAAATTGATTTATGTTGATACAAATGCTAAGTTGAACTATTTAAGATTGCCAACAATCAACTAATTTTTTTCCAGTTTTAAATTTATGTATTTTTTCAGCGTAACAGTATTCATTGTTTTTGCACAACACCCAGTGCTCCATGCAATACGTGCCTTCCTTATTACCCACCACCTGTTCCCCTAACCTCCTACCCCCGACCCTTCAAAACCCTCAGGTTGTTTTTCAGAGTCCATAGTCTCTTATGGTTCACCTCCCCTTCCAATTTTTTTTTTAATAAACATATAATGTATTTTTATCCCCAGGGGTACAGGTCTGAGAATCGCCAAGTTTACACACTTCACAGCACTCATGATAGCACATACCCTCCCCAATGTCCATAACCCCCTCCCCCTCTCCCAACCCCACTTCCCCCCAGCAACCTCCAGTTTCTTTTGTGAGTTTAAGAGTCATTTATGGTTTGTCTCCCTCCCAATCCCATCTTGTTTCATTTATTCTTCTCCTATCCCCCTAACCCCCCTTTTTGCATCTCCACGTCCTCATATCAGGGAGATCATATGATAGTTGTCTTTCTCCGATTGACTTATTTCACTAAGCATGATACCCTCTAGTTCCATCCACGTCGTCGCAAATGGCAAGATTTCATTTCTTTAACAATCAACTAATTTTGACTGTAAACATAGCACCATTATTTGAGGATAGTCCACCAATTTCACTGTTCAATATTTTCACTGTTTAACATTTCCCACCAATTTCACTGTTTAATTCGCTGGTTCACAACTTTTAAACTACATCCCCCCCATTGTTACACATTCGACTGATTCCAAATTTTTTATGATTATAAACTGTTATAAGATCTGTTAACAGTTTGATCTGTCAGAGTTTCACAAAGTCTGGCAAAAAATAGGAAGTGCTTGCAGCCGAGGCAGAGGACTTTATTACTCATGGCACAATGAGCTTCCTAAGGATTAGCATATTTGCACAGATTTCCCTTGTCTCTCAGCTCCATGTGAATAGAACTGCAGAAGCCAGATGGGGATTACGCCTACAGTGGATCTGCATCATAGCTGAGGAACCCTGAGTTTAGGGAACCTGAATTTTTATAATGCACTGTGAGCAACCATGCCTGATCTTTGATCCAGGGAGACATTACTTTTATTATGCTGGACAGTGAACAAGCCTGCCCTCTGCAGACACTATTTCTTTCTCCCTCGTTCATCGTACAAACATCTTTGAAAAGTTAATTTGAAACTGAAGGACGGTGACTTTGCCTGCAAGATGGGCAGAAACCTGAAAAAATCCATGAATAATTATCTCCTGAAAATCTTCTCGTCCATACAGAAGAATTCCATTGGGACAGATATCGAAACATAAAGGGACCAGGTGTATCATATCTGCATCAACACTGGTTTTCAGATATTGATAAATTACTCTCCAAGGTTGTTAGGTACCAACACTTTTTCACCCCATCAGTGTGAGATCGTTGCCTCTGTTTTTCTCAGTGTTTTATTCTTTCCTAACTGATGGCCAGTATCTCATCTTTTTAATGTTGATTTTTCTAATTGTTAGTGATATTGAGTGTATTTTCATCTTTATTGGACTTTTGGGTCTCCTCATCTGTGAATTTCTTTTTTATATGCTTTATCAGGTTTTTTTTTTCTTTTCTGTTTATAGTTTATCAATATTTTATTGGCCTGGAGATGTTTTATGCATTCTACATACAGATCCCTTTTCCTTTAAATATTTACAATGATCTTTTCTCTGCTAATCACTTGATTTTAGTTATATTTGTTTTGTGGTTTGTGACATATTTTTATTTTTATGTAAATGAACCTATCAATCTGTTGTTTACTTATGGTTTGTGGGTTTTCTTAACATAACAATCTTGCCTAATGTAATAAATATATTATTTCCATTTTCTTCTACAGGTTTAAAATATGCACATGTAGGTCTTTCATAAAGATGAAATTTATTTGGGGGTAATATATAAGATAGATATCTACCTTCAATCTTTAAAAAATATAGGAGCAACATGCCTCAGTACCGTTTGTTGACAATCCCATTTTTTTCCCACAGATTTTTTTTGAAGATTTTATTCATTTATTTGAGAGAGAGAGAGAACATTAACGGGGAGAAGGGCAGAGGGAGAAGCAGGCTCCCCACAGAGCAGGGAGCCTGATGTGGGGCTTGATTCCAGGACTCTGGGATCATGACCCAAGCCAAAGGCAGTTGATTCACTGATTGAACCACCCAGACACCCCTTTCCCACTGATTTTTAAGGAAGTCTGTCTCTCTCATATAGTGAGTGTTGGTACCCAGCAAACTAATCCAACCCAATCCTTTCAATCTTGTTTTTCTTCAAAACTGCTTGGGTGACTCTTAAGCCTTTATAATTCCACATGCATTTGATACCATTTGATACCAGATGATATTTTTTAATTGGAGAATTTTTCCATACTTCTTATTAAATCTTGGACTCCCTTAGACATTAATTTCTGAGATAAGTGAGTCAAAATCTACTATGATCAAAAATGGGTCATACTGGTCAATCGCTACTTGCATTCTGAAAACTTTGGCCATATGGATCTTGAGACTATATTGTCATTTGTGAATTCGTTATTGTACATTCTTGGTGGTTTATTTCCCTTTATCACCGAGCCATATATCCCTGTTATTTCTTCCTATTTTTATACCTAATTTGTTTTATTCTTTGAACTATATTCAATTACTATCTATTACTATGTTAACTGTGAAGTTTAACTTTTTCATTGCTGGTTGAGATTACTTTTTCTGTGCTTTTTATTTTTCAAATTCTCTCTTGTTGTTTAAGTGTATCTTCTGTTAATAACTCAGAGCAAATTTTCTATTAAAATCTATTTTTAACTTTGCTTTTCTATAGGTATTTGTGATGAGTTTAATTATGTTTCCCTCAAGTTCATATGCTAAAGCTCTCACCTCCAAAGTGGCTGCATTTGGAGACAAAACCTTTCAAGAAATAATTAAAGTTAAATGAAATCATAAGGATGGGCCCTTAATCCAATATGACTAGTGTCCTAATAAGAGGAGAAAGAGTCATAAATTAAAACCCCTGTGAGGTCAGAGAGAGAAAATAGCTATTTATAAGACAAAAAGAGAAACCCAGGAGAAATCAAACCTGTCAACATCTTGGTCTTGGACTTCCACATTTCAGAACTGTGAGAAATTAACTTCTGTGATGACAGAAGCCCTAGAAAGCTAATAGAGTATTTTAAGCTTATTTTATATATCGGGGCTTAAATAACCTCAAGAAGCACCTTGCTTTATTATCAACATTCAGAAAAATTGAGAAATGTATCAAATGAATTGCAGATGGGGTTTTAAAAATCATCTTGGTTAGTCACCAAGACCAATGTGAAGAATCCTGTTTTGTGAACAACAGGCACATAGACCTGCTAACATGGTATGCCATGAGTAGGCAAACTCACTTACCATAACCCACTAGCATAGACTGGAGCAGTCTTCCCTGAATGAGGACTGCCGTGCACTGGAATATGGACTATCAAAAGCTCTATGAAATATGAAAAGAAAAACTCTTCTCATTTTCAAGCCCAGAATGTCTGCTCATTCTTTCTAAATAATAAAATCCATCCAGGTAAGTCACTACACATAGGAAAAAAAGAAGAGGAGTATAGCCAAAGAAATTACTCCTCATGAAATATTTTGGATAAAGCTGATATAAACCATTATGTATAGATTGTTCAGTGAACATAATTGCTCATTTCTCTGGAACAAATGCCCAGGAATAAAATTTATGGGTCATACAGAATTTGAACATTTAGTTGCCTTAAGAAAGCACCAAACAGTTTTCTAGGTGGCTGTACCATTTTATGTTCCCATGTGATGTGTGAATGACTTAGTTTCTCTGCATCTTCGTCAGCATTTATTGTTGTCACTATTCACTTTTTTTTTTTTTTAGCATTTTAATGGCTGGGTAGAGACACATCGTTGTGATTTTAATCTGAGTTTTTCCAATGGCAAATTATGTTGAACACCCTTTCATATGCTTATTTGCTATCAGTATATCCATGCCAGTGAAATGTCTTCTCATGTATTTTGTTCATTTTCTAATTGCATTGGTTGCATTTTTATTGTTGTGCTTTGATATATATATCTTTTAGATATACCTATCTAAAAGATATATATATCAAAGCACAACAATAAAAATGCAACCAATGCAATTGGTATATATCTCATATATATATATATATATACACACATATATATGTGTGTGTATATATATATATATATGAGATATACATATAATACTATATATAGTCTAGCTATTTAGTCCTATCACGTATGGCTTGTAAATATTTTCCCTCATTCTGTAACTTTTCTTTCCATCTTCTTTACAGGGTCCTCTAGCAAAAGATAAGTCTTAAATAATGGTGAAGTCCAATTTATTCATTTTTAAGTAAATATTACTTTGGGGATCAAATCTAAGAACCTCTTGCCTAGCACTATGTCCTTATGATTCTATTCTACTTTCTTCTAAAAGTATTATTGTTATATGCTTTACATTTAAGTTGGTGGTCCATTTGAGGTCAACATCTACAAGATATAAGACATAGGTAGAAGTTCATTTTTTTGCCATGTGTCAATGTCTTGTGGTCACTCCAGAGTTCCTTGAGGTAGCTATCTTTCCTTGGTATTTTTGTCAAATTCTATTGGCTATATTTGTGTTGCTCTATTTCTGAGTTCTCCATTCTCTTCCATTGATCTATATGTCTCCTATGCCAGCTACACACATTCTTGATTATGGCAACTCTATAAGAAGCCTTAAGATGAGGTTGATTGGTTTCTTCTAGTTTATTCTTTTTCAAGATTGTTTTAGCTATTTTGGTTCCTTTTTCTTTCCATATAAATTGTAGGATAATCTTGTCTCTGTCTATAAAAACTCAGTGGGATTTTCATAGGAATTATCTAAAACATGCATATCAATTTGGGAAGGATTGGTGTCTTTTCTCTGTTGAGTCTCAGATCTTCTGGTACTGCTCCAGCTGGGGCATTACTGTCAGGTGGTACCAGAAGTCCAGGTTCCCCACTTGGGATCTGTTGACACCCAAAGGGAAACTTCTTGTTGCTGTTGGACTTGTCGTGGGAAACTTAGCTCCTATGGGGTCTCCACTGATGTGGTGGGGATGATCTCATTATTACTGAGTGATTGTAGAAATCCTGACTTCATTGGGCCTTCTCCAATGCTGCCCCAGGGAGGAGGGGAAGGGTACCTTGTTCTGCCACAGTAGCAGTGCTGGTAAAGGGGAGCCTTGTTATTGGCCAACATGGACAAGAGTTCAGGCTCCCTACTTGGCCTTCGCTAACACTACCTGCACAGGAGTGTTAGCATTTTGGCACAGCCTCATGAAGGTGGAAGTCTGGGCTCTCCACTCAGATTTGCTAGCTTGAGGGTGGGGGGCAATATTTTATGTTTTCCCTGGCTGGAGTAGAGTGGCTGTTATCTAAAAGTATTCTGTCTTGTTAAGCTGCCCATTTCTTCATTCTTTGACTAAAGAAAGCAGAATTTTATTAGGGTTTATTTTTCATCTGTACCTATTGGCATTTCTAATTTGCTGGGTTATCTAGCTCCAAGGCTGGAACATGCGATCTAAAACAAACAAAGGCATTTAGGATCTATTCATTCCCAGGGCCCTGTGGTCCCTACTGGTTGTTTTGTTTTGTTTTTTCTCTCTCCCACATTCAGAGTCTTTCTGTTTGTTTTATACATGCTGTCTAGGGTTTAACTGCACTTATCAGGAGTAATAGGGAAAAGTACATCTATTCCATCTTCTAGGAAATAGAAGTCCCCTTCTTGATTTTTAAAGAATCTAAAGAGTTAAAAATACACACAAGATTATCACTCAGAAAAATAGTGGAGACAACACTTTGTGTCAATACCTATAGATGTTCCCTGGCCCACACACAGCAAATTTGGAAAGCAAGCTAAGCTCTAGCCCCCAAAAGCAATTATCACTGGCGAACTATGTTCCCAGAACATACTATTTACCATCGCCAAAAAGCATAGCAGAAGCTCAATGATATGTGAATGAAAAGGAAAATCTTCTTGGTAGGGTCTCACCAGAATGCAATCAGTTGATGCCAGGCTGCTGGAATTCAAGACTTATAAGTTTAAACTCAACTGGGAGAAATCTCCTACCTATACTTTGGCACTATACAGCCACCAATTTCAGAAGGAAATCTACCTATACATGATTTCTTTCTGGAGGATACTCTGATTTCCATCCTGGATTCCTTTCTCAGTGCCAACATACCCATGTCTTCAGCTGCCAATGACCAGCGGCTAAATCCTTCACTAAAACTATTTCTTGGCAACAGAGTTTTCTTCGCTCAAGGGCATAGCCCTCCAGGGAGCCCTCGCCTGCACAATGACTGACTCATGGATGCATACGAAGTCCCAGTTTCCTGCTGCAGAGGGACAGCTCTGAATGGCTCTGTGCCCTGTCAAATGCAACCATATCCTGGGTCCATTCACATGTCCCTGTGAGTGTATCTATCTCTGGATAAACATTCTCCGTGCACTGTCTGTATTAAACTATTGTTTTCGGGGAAAGCAGTTCAAGGTCCTCTAATTTCCATTTCTCCCTTGAGCCTTGCATCTCTCTCTATTGTTCTGAATTGAGTGCAAAGCAGCATCCGCCTTCGTTAGTGGGCAGAGAATTTTGTTCTTGTGTTTTAGTAACTCACGATGATTCAGTACCGAATTATTTTGGCTTAAGATATCCACTTCTCCAGGAGTTTTTTTCTCTCATCTGTTCTGAGTTTTTTGCTTTGTTTTGTTTTTTATGGAAATCTAGTTCAGTCAAGCTAGAACACACCTCGCTCATTTATCCCACAAATGTGTTTTAAGGAGTCATTAAGTTTGGACACCAGGAACAACCTTTGCAACCTACGACATATGGTGTTTGGGGGTCACATGTGTCTACCTAAGCAATATGTCAGGTATAGAGCCTGATACCAAGCAATTTTTCAAGGAATAGAAAGCCATTTACTTTGCTTTTTCCACATCTTGTCTATGACTACAAGAAAATCAAACTAAACTTGTCATTATTTGGTGATTGTGATACTTGGTTACCTTTGGAAAAGAAGGTGGGTATTAAAAGAAGTACCATCTATGGCTTAGTCTCTGGGTCAGACTCTCCTGGTCATCTTTTCCCAGCCAGGCTGTCCAAGCTACGAGTGAACAATTCTATTGTAAAAAGACTTGAGTGACCAATCTCTGCATTTTATCTTGAATACCATTTTAAATACCTCTTCTGAAGGAAATAA
The DNA here is from genome assembly GCF_922984935.1 of Meles meles. NCBI lineage: Eukaryota > Metazoa > Chordata > Mammalia > Carnivora > Mustelidae > Meles > Meles meles. The sequence continues at coordinate 12,739,673 of NC_060066.1, read as the reverse complement.
AATGTTGTCGTGACATAATCATCAAATATCTGGGAGCTGTCATTAGTGGTGGATATCCTCCTGGTTTCTGGTGCCTTTATAAGTTGCCTCAAGCTGTCCTAAAACCTGAGAACCAGCTGAGGACCTTTGGCATGAAGGTTTCCACTCCAGGACTCACCTCTAGAAGATATTTTTTATCAGAATAGGTGTTCAACTAAATTTTCTGACTAAATTCAACTAAGTTTCTCTGCTTGTCCCAGACATGGAGAGTTCTTAAAGGTTGGCCCCAACAGGATGGGTTGCAGTGCGTACTCTGGCTGGGCATAAGGACAAATACACAGTAGCAGCAGAGTGTACAAGGTCTGTGAGAGCAAGAAGCACAGGGGATTATGGCACCACTGAGTAACTGGAAGAGACAGATGAATCTCATCGCTCTAGTCTGGAACGGACCACAAAAGGCCATTTGATAGCAAAGTGAGCTTGCTCTTTCTAGGTGAGTTTCAAAGGGATAATAGGACACTAATTTAGTGGAATGAACGCAAGCATTGATTTAGACACACTTGAGCTTCAATCCAAAATGTGCTTTTTAGCAATTGGTTTGCAAACCTGGGAGCTTCCTGGACAAATCTGAAACTGCTCCCCCCATCCCCCGCAGGAGGAAGGGAGAGACTGACGAGAGATATAGAACACTGCAGGTGGGTAGGTGGCAGGTTTAATAAGCAAGGGGACTTACATATGAGGCTTGCCCTGGGCCCCACAAGACTTTGCTCACTCACCAGTATGCTAAAAGTTTAATGGGGTTCAGATAATCTCAAGAACACCTTATTCTCTCAAGGCTACTTCCTTGAAACAGCTCCCAGTGTGGAAATGGTGGACAAATGTTACATTCCAGGAACGGGGAGAGGGTGAGGAGTCTCTGAGTGCCCTAGGACAAGCAGTGGTCCATCTTCTTGATACCTCTAACACCAGCTTATGAATTTATTATTGCCTTTTTCTCTTTTTTCCTTATCTGTACCATGGGCATAATATTGCCCATTAAAGTTGTCTTTTGTTAGAATTAACTGTGTAAAATACATTGAGGATGAATTAAGCATGTGGTCAACGGTCATAGCCACTGATATCCCAGCATAGCACAGTCTCTAAGAAGAGTTTTTTACATGGACATAAGTCAGAATCTCAGATTTTCCATTCAGCATCGTTTGACCCATAAAAATTATATAACTTCTATGAGGCTCAATTTCTCCTTCTGAAAGTAGAGATAGTAGATTGTAAAATATCTGAAATGTAAGACCTGTTTAACAAATATCACTCTCCTACTGTGGGTCTCTCATGAAATTATTTATCCAGATTTATTTTGAAACTATATACCTTCAAAAGTCCTCTACTTTTTTGGCCTGTAGCTTTTCTCTCCTGATTCCATCTGAGTAGCGAATATCAGAGAATCACATTTTGTCCCAGTGGGGCTGTTGTCTAGAAGTCAACTGATAACTTTGTCCACTGGGAATCCACAGCGAGGGAATTAATAATAGTTTTGGAGGAGGGGACTGCATGTTTTGTTTTGGAGACCATTCTCCCCCTGTTCTTTTCAGTAATATGCCCATGAATTTGGAGATGGCTCAATTATTGTTTTCTAAAGAACTTAGTTGCTTTAAAGTTATAGAAAGTATGCATGACTCTGTGTTTGTGTGTGTACCTTTGTGTGTTATGTATGTGTGAGGACTTTGCATGTGATGATGGAGATTAGGAGAAATACGGGGATAGAACACTGTTCCCCTGGTCTACCTTCTTGACCTTCTTTCAGGTATGTGGTCTTCTGTTGATCCCAAGATGATCCCTATAATGTGTGAGCTGCCCAAGGAGAAAGTCCCTTTTCTCCAACCCTGTCATCTCCTATACTTCTTACTGCATTTTGCACTTAATTCTTCTCTCCACCTTATGGGATATCAATGCCCTTCACCTCCAAATTCTTTAAGGATCAACACAAATGCCACCTTTATCCTAATCACTTAATACTTCCATTTTAAAAATGAATATGCAGTCTCTAATTTGAAGTATAATTAAGTACTTACTTCATTGACTCTACCAGATTACAAGGTTTTGAAGATAGGAATTTTGCCTGATGCAGCTCTTTATTGATCACTGAACTCAAAAAAACTCAATGAAAATATAAATTAAAATATATCAAATAAAGCAATATTTCTGGGAGAGCAGGGAAAAGAAACAGCTACCCTACGATAAAACTAGAGATAGTGTTAAATCTTGTGATCAATTCTGATAAAAAAAAAATCTGTACCACCATGTAGAGTAACTGTTGGTTTACATATCTCTGCCTACCACTGAAATAGAAACCTGTGTTCTTGGGAGGAGCTGGTGGTGTGTTTATCCTGCATCCCCAGGGACCATACACAGAAGGTTGTCAGTCACTATGTGTTGAATGAGTGAATGAATGTCAGTGTTGCTCCTCTCAGGCGAAACCCAGCTATAGAAGGAGTAGGAGCACTCTTTTTTTTTTTTAATGTATTTGTTTATTTCAGGGAAAGAAAGACAGAGAGAGAGCACAAGTGGGTGGGACAGAGGGAGAAAGAATCTCAAGCAGACTCCATGCTAAGTGTGGAGGTTATTTTGAGTCTTGATCTTGTGATCCTGAGATTACAACTTGAGCAGAAACCAAGAGTTGAATGCTTAACTGGCTGAGCTACCCAGGTACCCCGTGAGTAAGAACTCTCTTAATCCCAGGTAAACAGCAACATCCTATCTCCCAAGGCTTTATTAAGACATTAAGCACTTTGCTCTTTTCCAGAAGTGGCTATCTTTTCTTTTATTTTTAATTGAAATTCAATTAGCCAACATATAGTACATCATTAGTTTCAGATGTAGAGTGTAACAATTTATCAGTTGTGTATAACACCCAGTGTTCATCACATGATGTGCCCTCCTTAATGCCTGTCACCCAGTTACCCCATCTCCCTATCCACTCTCCCTCCAGCAGCCCTGTTTGTTTTCTCTCTTTTATAATCTTCTTCTTTTCAAAAGCAGCAAGGACCAGAAAGCTAGCCAGAATTAAAATTCCAATCTTAATCCTCAAACCTCGAATCTGATTAAATCAGTGAGATACCATAAAAATCTTGTGGGGATAAAAATATCTAACCCTGAATCTGTGACTTGCTGAGTGATCTTGAACAAGTCACTTTCTCTGGCTCTCCTACATCTTGTTTGTAAAATAAAGTTTTTTGGCAGAAATATTAAGTTTCTTTCTGGACAGTGAAATAAGACATTTTGCAGGGTAATTAGAGAATAATTAAGCTCTTAGGAATAAAATTATCAATAGAAAAAAAATGATAAATCTTGGAAACAATTAACTTCATCGAAATAGTGGGTTCAATCCACCCCTCACAAGTTCAGAAAAACGGCTTATACATTTAGATACACTCTGACACTAATTTACGACACTATAGAAAGATAGCATCTGTTGAAGTTTTGGGGAGAATCAAAACTGATACTCATTTTCAATGGCAAGAAAATATGATCATGGTAATTATGGCATAATTATGATGCCCCAAATCTAATTTTAGCATCTGGGCATAAGAAAGAATGGAAAACCAATATAAAGGGAGAGAAAAGCACATCAGCTTTCCAAAGATAATGGAACCATAAGAAATAACAGGATTGGTTTATAAAATCACAAATCATTATCCACAAATCTGATTTTTCTTTTGTGAGAAATATCTAATTTTCAGACCAAAAAAAAAGGATGAATAATTCTTTTTTAAAAAGATTTTATTTATTCATGTATTTGAGAGAGAGGGACTATAGGGGAGCAGTTTGGAGATAGAGAACATATGAGTAGGGAGTGTACATGTTGATGCCCACATATTGTTCAATTTAAAAACAAAATTCATGAGCCAAAGAATGAAGCACTGCACTCTTATACCCAAGGAAGAATAATTTCCTGATGCTCAGAACTGATAGACATGTGAATGAAAGGAGAAAGTTTGGGGGAAGGAAGAGAAATAGCCAGCAGAATGGAGATTTGTATCCTTCATCCTCCACTTAGTTTTAAGTTCCCTTATTAGGCCATATTCTTGGCCTCTCCTTATTGTCTGTAAATTGGAATAATAATACGTATCCACTCATAACATTATTATAAGGAATAATGATAATGTGTGTAAAGCACCCATCAGTGTTAGCCAAATACTAGATGTTCTTTAATGAAATATTTGGTCTCTTCCCAATTACGTGAGTGTTTCTTGCTTTGCAGTCCTCTAACTAACTGCCTGCATTGGAATCACTTGGTTTGCTTCTTAAAAGTGGGGAGGCTTTGGGGCACCTGGATGGCTCAGTTAGTTAAGCTTCCAACTCTTGGTTTCAGCTTAGGTCATGAGCTCAGGATCCTGGGATCGAGGGCCATGTCAGCCTCCACACTCAGCTCAGAGTCTGCTTGAGATTCTCTCTCACCTTCTGCCCTTCCCCCTTCCTGTGTGTGTACTCTCTCTCTCTCTCTCAAATAAGTAAATACATTTTCAAAAAATAAGAAAATAAATTCAAAAAAGTAGGAATGCCTTTAAAATATAGGAGATTAACTTACCTCATTTTTCTTGGCCTCTAGACTTTCACAGGTAGCTGACCTAAGAGATGATGACCTTTTCTTATATTTTCCAAGATTAAAATCAATGTTCTTATCACCAGTATTGAAATGTTCCTGTCAATTTACAGTCATCCTTTGACTACATTCTGTATTCATACAAATGTGAATGACCAGAGGCACAGATAACCTCCCACCCCATAGTTAGCATGGGAAGACGTTTACATTCTTATTCATTGCCTAGGGTGAAGGGCTCAGATGAGTTTTGAGAATTCACAGTTCTTCAAGCAAAATGATAAAACTAAGTTTAAAGATTGGATGAAGAGACTATGGAGAATTATTCATTTTTTCTACTCTATTGCCAGCCCACTGACCTCAACATTTAGGAACCTTAGTATCTTTATTATAAATGATAATATGTTCTTGTGACTAGAAAACTTTCTTTTTATAAAACCAATAAAAACCCATATATAAACTCAAATACTCATAGGTGAATTCATAAAAGCAATTGTATTTTTGCAAACTAGTTCATGAAAAAAATTTAAGCTCTTAATAATACGTGTAATTTAGGGTTTTTTGGTTTGGGGTTTTTTTTAATTTTTTTTTTGTCTTGAGCAAGTGAGTACATTTTGAACAAAAAAGATGTTTTTAAGAATGTCTTTTCTTTTTTTCTTCTCTTCCACTTGGTTGACTTTGTGGGTTTTCCTCCTTTCACTCATCATGAGATGACCCTGTACAACAGAGCCAGAGATGTAAAACAGGATGCTCTTTTAAATCTTACAAATTGTTTCCACATCTGCTGTTTTTCCCACTTCAAGCTGATGTCTTTATCCTCAAGCATAAGTGATTGTAACATCAAAAGTTATGAAGAAAAGGCAAAGAAGTTATGTTATTTCAGGACAAAAGTGATTCTTGATTTTTAAGAAATTTTTAACATACACAAGCTTCCCAAAAAGGACATGAAGTGTCATGAAGTTTCAACCCTCCTAAAATTGGATGACGTTCTTTCCTTTGTGAAGTAACATCCTCAACCTCAGTGGTAAAAATTCATTTCTGGAAGTGCCATGACTCAGATACATATGCCAAGAGTCTGAACTAGGGTTACTGGGTGTGGAGTCCATCCACAACAGACCTAATTAAAATATTCCCTCCTGTCTTCTGCTGGAAGGTCATTTGCTGGCTCTCACTCTCTGAAAAATTGGCTTTTCTCTCAGTGCCAAAGTATTATAGGTTCCTTTTAGATGAAGATTTTCCCCAGTCCTCAACAAGGCCCTGGCCTTTACTTGGGTCCCATTCAAGCCAAATTTACATTTTACTGTCAGATACTACACACAAAGCAGAATCACAAAATGATGCCTCATTAACCCATCTTCTGCCTTGAGCTATTTATGAACAAGAGATTTCAAGGCCCTGCACCATTTAGGTTCTTTTATTGCGTATGGTCTATCTTGTCTCGTTTACTTTTTCAACCACTTATTTCATTGTGCCTTCCTCATTCAGCAAATATTCACTGGTTCAACTTGCAAGATGCGCTATTTGGGCTCCTGATAGTTGTGATAGTGAAGTGATGGTAATTTGGTGACGGTAATGATGGTGTCGGTGACAAACATTTGGATATTACTTCAGCGGATAATGTCCCTTATATGGTTTAATTTTATCCTCACCATGCCTTGTGAGGATATCTCTCACCACCTTGAGAGCACACCTGCTCAGGGTGAGGAGAGGCAGAAGGAGTGGAAGAGAGAGAATCCCAAGCAGACTCCCAGCTGAGCATGGAGACCGATGTCAGGATCCATCCCAGGACCTAAGATCACGACCTGAGCTGAAATCAAGAATCAGGCCACCTAGATGCCCCTCTCCTCTTCATGTTTTACTTCATGACTAAAATCACTGTGCTGTATGCATCCATTATTTTCCTCCACATGCCAGCCTTAAACATCTTCTTTGGTACAGCATTTGTACTCTATACTAGGCAATTCAACCCCTATGTCATATCATTTTGTGTGTTAATTATTACAGTGTGATGGACTGGAAATAGTAACAGCATATTACATTTTTAGCTGATTATATTCTCACATATAACATCATAGGAGACTTGAGGTAGGCCTGTGGAATAGCTTTGGTGATCCATGCCATATAGGTGAGAAATGAGGTTCTGTAAATTTAGGTGATTTTCCAAGATTATGAAATGAGTAGCAACTTACTGATAAAGCTGTGAAGAGTAAATAAGTTGAGTATATGAAAACTCTAAGCATAGTGTCAGAGATGTGGTCAGAACTCATTAAATGAGGGGTAGGCAAGTAGAAATTCAGAAACTTGCACCCAGATTTTCTGGAAGTTCTGTTTTGTCCATAGCACAAGTATGTATAATTTCCAAGCTTGCCCCCAACTCAATGCTTATCTTCAATTTCATTTTTGAAATAATCACATTATCTTTATATGATGTGAATAGCTTTCTATCTGAGAATGCAAATATATAGATTATCCCACTCTCATGACCCACACACATGGCAGGAAACCTTGCAGGAATCAATTAATGAGTTCTTTCTTCTAGCACCATATGCAGACACAGTCCCCCACATGCAGTAGTCCAAGAATGCGCTACCAAACTACAGTTACCGTCTTTGAGTCAACAGCTACTTGTATCTAAGCTCTGTGATTTCAACTGTTTAATGATTTCAGTTAACCTGGGTGACTCTAACAATATCTTCAATCACAAAAGTTTCTGATTTAAGGATAATTTTAGGACGAACCTCTATCTTTCATTTCTTTGTTCCTCTGTTACAGTCTGTTTGTGTGTCCCCCAAAACTCACATTTGGAATCCTACCCCTCAGTGTAATGGTGTTGGGAGGTGGGTCCATGGGAGGTGGTTATGTCATGAGAGTGGAACCTTTGTGAATGGGTTTAATGTCCTCATAAAGGAGACCCCAGAGAGCTACCTAGTCCCTTCATCCATGTGAAGATACAATGAAAAATCTATGACCTAGAAGAGGGCCTTCTCCTGACCATTATGGCACCCTGATCTTGAATTTCTAGTCTCCAGAATTGTGAGAAATAAATTTCTGGCTTTTATAAGCTTCCCAGTCTGTGGTATTTTGTTATTATCAGTCTGAACAGACCAAGACAAACTCCAAAGTGGCTAAATTACTACCAGGTACAAAATAACTGTGTAAAGGACTCTTGATGAAGAATAAAAGAAAATCAGACAAAAATAACTCTACAAATAGTTATTGAATATTAGTATATCGCAAACACTGGCTAGATTTTCAAAATATAAGGAGACTCACATGGAGCTTCTCTGCAAGCAAACATTAACTTCAATAAAACTATACAGAATACGTTCTCAAATCACAATGGAATTAAGCCAGAAATTATTAACAAAAAGAGAACTATTAAATGCCAAGGGGATTCTGGAAAGTGGTAATTACCACAGTATAGATTTTGAATATCTCAGAATCTCCAAATAAAAGACCGGAAATAACAAGATAATAAAACCAAAACCAAAAACAACATTTACAACAAAAGCAGATGACAATACATTCTTATGAACCCCCAAATACCAGAAAGTGAGGAAAAATCATATCGTCTAAGACTTCATGGTATCACCATCTACCAAGAAGCAGCAGAGGGAAACAAAGTCTTGTGTGACATCACAGAGGACAGGAAAATGCCAAAAAGCCCCTATGTGTCCACTGGGACATAGCAGATAAGACTTTGGACGGTTTCTCACATTCCGATAGTAGCTAAGTGCAGATGTCTGCTTTAAGGGACTGGATCATTCTGGGTCTTATGAACTCTCAAAACTCACCATCCAGGACTATTTTCCAGGACATGGCTCCACACTGAAGAGAAACTTCTAGAAGTTGAACCAAGATGGAACTGGAGAAGAATAGAGAAAGGAGAGATGGTCCACATAAAAGTAGGGCAGGGGAAAGGAGCCATGAAATCCCAGAAGGCAAACTGCCATATTTTTAACACTACCTGAAAAGGTCAAAGAGGGGGTGAATTTGAAAATATCACCTTCTAAAAATTCTTACTACCTTCTAAAAATTTATAAAAATTAATTTTGTAGAAAATTAAGCAATAGCAAAATATTGAGGGCATATCCCATGTCAAATTATTATGAGAAGAAAGTGGAAGAACAACAGCAAAACCCCTACAGACAATAAAATTATACCACAATTGTGTATCCACAAAACAAATAAAAACTGTAGGCTTCTATTTTTTTTTCTTTATTTATTTGACAGACAGGGATCACAAGTAGGCAGAGAGGCAGGCAGAGAGAGGAGGAAGCAGGCTCTTCGCAGAGCAGGAGAGCCCGATGCGGGGCTCGATCCCAGGAGCCTGGGATCATGACCTGAGCGGAAGGCAGAGGCTTTAACCCACTGAGCCACCCAGGCGCCCTTAGGCTTCTATTTTAAAACTAGCTAAAATACCTGAAGAAACTTATACAAAGCATTAAAAAAAAAAAACCATAAATCAAATTTAGGAAAAGTCTGACATGGGATGGAAATCCTCAAGAAAAAGACTAAAAGTCTTAAAATATTAGTATCAGCAATAAAGTTTAAACCAGAAGGTACACAAAAATGAATAAATGAAAGGCATGTCCAAATGTTTTGTTATAACTTCCCATTCCACCATTTCTTTGCATCAGCATAAAGTGATGAATTAGCCCTGTGTGGGAAGGTGGAGAACAGACCAGGCCCATGTGTTCTTTTTTTTACAGAAGAATGATAACACTGAAGAAAGGAAATTTCTTAGAATCCATATGGACACCACTTTTTTTTTTAAAGATTTTATTTATTTATTTGACAGAGAGAGAGATCACAAGTAGGCAGAGAGGCAGGCAGAGAGAGAGGAGGAAGCAGGCTCCCTGCAGAGCAGAGAGCCCTATGCGGGGCTCGATCCCAGAACCCTGAGATCATGACCTGAGCCGAAGGCAGTGGCTTAATCCACTGAGCCACTCAGGCGTCCCCATATGGACACCACTTTTACAGATAGTTGTCCAATCCTTGCTCACTATTGTTTGTTTGGGGTAGAAGGAAAAGAATGAAATTTTAAGCAATATCAAGTTTCCCTCTGTAAATTCTTGCCTAGTTGCTCTGAGTGCTATCACAGTAGGGCAAGTGATTAGGAACTTAGATTTGAAGACCCAACAACGTATGATTCTTATGACTTGTGTGAACATAGGCATGTGGCTGGCCCTTGGTAATTTCATATTCTATGTGGGAATATCATCATTGGCCTCATGACATAGTTCTAAAGGTTAAAGGAGGCAGTCGGCAAATATTTAACAAAGTGCTTGGCCTCTGCTAAGTGGTTAATAAATGTTAACTATGCTTATTATTATGTTCTAATACATAAAGAGCTCTCAACCGGGTATCTGGAAAGTAGAGAAATTTGCTGTGTTTAGTGCATTGTGTTAGAGGAACACAAGGAATGATTACTATAATGAATGTGTAAATACATTTTTTATTATTAGATTCCTTGTAGTTTTGACAAAGATCTTACTAAAAACAAGTAGAGATTTCGGTTTGGTGTAGTTTGCTTCCATCCTAACATGTTATCTATCCACCTTGGCCTTGTTCTTTCCATAAAATAGGAATAGTGGTAGTTACTTCCCTGGGGTGTTACTAGACCTTATGTCTGAGAAATGCTTCAGCAAGCGATGGAAAATATGATAACATGAAGCTTTAAGAAAGAATGGAAGCCTTGGGGCACCTGAGTGGCATAGTCAGTTGAGCTCCAGACTCTTGGTTTCAGCTCAGATTGTGATCTTGGGTTTGTAATCTGGGAGTTGTGAGATCGAGCCCCAGATTAGACTTGGCACTGAGCGTGGAGTCTGCTTAAGATTTTCTCTTTCCCTCTGCCCCTGCTGCTCATGCTCTCCCTCTGTCTCAGATAAATAAGTATTAAAAAAGAGAGCAAGAGAGAAAGGAAGTCTCAGTAGGAAATACAAGGACTCCAAGGTACAGGGTCGCCTTTGAATCCTATTGACAAAGAATCTTAAGCTTGAAAAGAAAAATTGGAATGACACTCCTCCTCACTGCTGAACTTTGTTTATACCCTTAATAAAAGCACAAATATGTTGTATTTTTAATATATATAAATGATGTGTATATACAATCATACATATGGTGTATACCATATAAACTATGACATACAAACACAGAATATATAATAGAAAATTATGTATCATATGTAAAATGTAAGTATATAATCTATACAAATATTATGCATAACTTGGCCACTTTTGCGACTAGATTCTCAAGTCTTTGAATGCAAGGGCTATTTTGTTCCCTTTATATTCTTTGGGGGTGCTCTGTAAATGTGTACTGATGAATAAAGGAAGGAATAGTCAGAAGCTGGGATTACACATTTATGTTACCATTGCAGTCCACAAAGAACTCAAGAATCAGGGTTGATGACAGTGCTCGGGCCCTGGAGTAGGATTTATTTGCTGCTTAATAAACTTTACACAAGCAATTAACTTCCCCTGTTCTCCATTTTCTCCTCTATAAAACTGGGTTATTACTAAAAATTCTTCCTAACATAGTTTGGGGTTCAATTAGAATATGTTAAATATTAGAAATCTGAAGTTATGCAAATGTGAGGCATCATTATCATAATTACTATAACAATGTTGTTTTTATTCTTAATTGCTATATCTTGAGTCCTCTATTGCTCTGCAGACATTCCTTTTCCTATCTTTCCCAGGGTACTGGTATACCAGGATGCATCTTTAGAAAAGATGAATATGTTTGTTCTGAAGACACAGAACTTTCTACCTTGGCATTTTCAGAAAAGCCAAACGTGCACAGCCACTTAATGGCTTCATCAGCAGCTTCCATACTTGTGGTAGAGTTTGCTATGTGTCTCCCAATATCCTTTTGTTCCTTATTAATGCAACTTCTGAATTTTAGCTGGGCACATGTCTACTCAGAGTAAAGGCTGCCTTTTTTAGCCTCATTGCAGCTATGATTATATGCCTATGCCTACACTTTGGTGCATATTCTGTAAATGGAAATGAGTCTACAATTTTTAGGAAATGTTCTTAAAGGTGTACCCCCGTCTCCCTTCCTTCTGCCTGGAATGCAAAAATAACTCTTGTACTTGAACAGCCATCTTGAGGCAGAAGATAAAAATCATGAGTCAACAATGTTGAAGACACAGAGTAGACAGATATGGGGTCCCTGACTGAAGAGTTCCATGCCATCTGAATTGCTGTGAGCCTACCAAAGAAAGTACACAGAACAGCAATTGTCTACGCACTATTCCAGGTCCCCACCTCCTCCGCATTATGATCTGGAATCTCTTGTTCTAATCTACTGCTCATACCAGAAATCTGCTGAAAGCCTGTTCCAGGCTTGATACCGTGGAGTCCAGGTTAATTTTTGCAGTAAGGCTTATAAACAAATTCTGAAAGTAGCCTTTTTGGTTAGAGAATACAAAAACCCTGGCAGAGCTACCTCAACAAGGAAAGTTGCTTTCTTAAAATCCCTTTTTTTTTTTTTTTGTTTTTTGTTTTTTTTATTTATTTTTATTTGTTTATTTACAGCATAACAGTGTTCATTGTTTTGGCATCACACCCAGTGCTCCATGCAGTACGTGCCCTCCCTATTACCCACCACCTGGTTCCTCAACCTCCCACCCCCCCCACCCCCCTGCCGCCCCTTCATAACCCTCTGGTTGTTTTTCAGAGTCCATAGTCTCTCATGGTTCATCTCCCTTTCCAGTTTCCCTCAACTCCCTCTCCTCTCCATCTCCCCATGTCCTCCATGTTATTTGTTATGCTCCACAAATAAGTGAGACCATATGATACTTGACTCTCTCTGTTTGACTTATTTCGCTCAGCATAATTTCTTCCAGTCCCGTCCATGTTGCTACAAAAGTTGGGTATTCGTCCTTTCTGATGGAGGCATAATACTCCATTGTGTATATGGACCACATCTTCCTTATCCATTCATCTGTTGAAGGGCATCTTGGTTCTTTCCACAGTTTGGCGACCGTAGCCATTGCTGCAATAAACATTGGGGTACAAATGGCCCTTCTTTTCACTACATCTGTATCTTTGGGATAAATACCCAGCAGTGCAATTGCAGGGTCATAGGGAAGCTCTATTTTTAATTTCTTCAGGAATCTCCACACTGTTCTCCAAAGTGGCTGCACTAACTTGCATTCCCACCAACAGTGTAAGAGGGTTCCCGTTTCTCCACATCCTCTCCAACACACATTGTTTCCTGTCTTGCTAATTTTGGCCATTCTAACTGGTGTTAGGAGATTCAAATTAAAATCCCTTTTTTGGTGATCTACGTTGCTGTCAGGGAGAATGGCCACAGGGAAAATGTTAAACAGGGATGGAATCTTTTGGATTCCAGGGAGTAGTCAAGCCAGCTGACCTGAGAGTCATTCAGGGAAACCAGAGAGCCCTCGGGTAAGCCCTATAAGAACTGGAGGTACCAGCACTGGTCCAGGAAGCCTGGCTCACTCTACTTGGACCCACAAAGTAGAGAGAAGATATGGTCCATGGGATAGTAAGTCCAATTTGAGGAAAGGCTAGATGGGGAGCATCCCATGCTGATTTCCTGCTCTAGCTGCCAATACAAAACACTCACAGAATGACTGCTCAGGAAATCTTGCTTGCTTTTAGTGGAATAAATTAGTCTTAGTTGCTGTTCCGCTGCTAATTGGGCAAGCCATTTGACCTTTCTAGGTCTCAGCTCTCCAATCCCTAAAGCGGGGGTGATATTAACACTTATTTCCAGAGTAGCATTAGTATGAAATTAGATACTGCATTAAAAATTTTTTAGAAACTCTAAATCCTATATAAATTAAATGTTTTTTAAAGAAAATTGTCTCCATATTATTGTCTTTAAAACATGCAAAAGTATTAAGATTTTTGTGTCTATAAAGCAGTATTCATTTCCTCACTGCGCAATAGTTATCATTCATTTAATTTCAAGAGACAGGAAACCTACAAATTTAAGTTAAAAAGACTATGTATTAAAAGGATACAGAGGAATTATGGAATTCAATCTCAGAGATGTATCTGGAAAGAGGGATGTGGGTGTTGAAAAGACCCTCTTTCTCTCCTCTTCCTTCTCTTTTTGTTTGTCTCATTTTTTTTTTTCCTCTCATCAAACTTCCTTCTTCTACTTCTCTGTTCTACATGGTGGGACACATAGCCGACCCAGTGGTTTCCACTTTTACATTTTATATTTTACAATCTAAGATATATGAATTTAATTTCAAAATTTAATTGAAGGGGATTAAATGGCTCATTTTGGAACAAGTGCCGCTCCTAAACAAATCAGTTGTGGATAGGGGCTAGGCTGTTGTAATCCACTGTCTTGATTACAGCCATGTCAATGTTGTCAAGTGAATGGCCATTCCCAGAAGAAAAGGGGCCTTTCTACTGTGTTGGTAAAATAATAAGACTCAGTATATATTCGGTTTTTTTCTGTATAATGAAATGGTCAATCTTAGTGTCATAATTGTACCTATCCCCTGGAACTCAATATACTTATATTTTTAATTTTAACTATATTTAATTATTATTTGAATCCTTAAAACAATGCTAAAAACCATTTAAAAAGGTATTTTTATTAATGTTTAATTCTTATAACATAAATTTAATCACTTTAAAGTGAAATAATTTGGTGACGTTTAGTACTTTCACGACAGACATGGGCTGCGACCACCACATCTGTCTGGTTCCAAAACATTTTGATCACTCCAGAATAAACCCCCTTATCCACTAAGCAGTTAAGCACCATTACTCTCTCCTCTAGATTCCTGGTAGCCACTAATCCACATTCCATTTCTATAGATTTATCTATATAATAGATGGTAGATAGATAGATGGATAGATATGTAGATAGATAGATGATAGGGTCATCTGGAAATAGAGATAGTTTTACTTTATATTGTAATTCCACTGGATTATTGATCTGGTTCTCTTCCTGAGTACCATATTTAAAATCTAAATCTTATCTTCCTTCTTAGATGAAGGTCTAGGTCTCTATGTGAGAACTTTAGGGCTCTCTTCTTATCTTGGCAGCCATTATTTTTCTCACACACATGTAGAAGACAGACACATGGACACATGCACACAAACACACATATACATGGCTCACTGTAGTTTCCTGGGCACTATTACTTTAGTGGTTATTGAGTATTTCAGGGATCATGAGTGGTGACAATAGTTATAAAAAGTATAGCTACAAACTTTGCTAAGAAGTATAAAATTAAGGGGTGCCTGGGTGACTTAGTTGGTTAAACATCTGTGTTCAGCTCAGGTCATGATCTCAGGGTCCTGGATTTGAGCCTAGTGTCAGGCTCCCTGCTCAGCGAGGAGTCTGCTTCTCCCTCTGCTCCTCCCCCTGCCCTATTCATGCTATCTCTTTCTCTCTCAATCTCTCTCTCACATAAATAAATAAAATCTTTTTTAAGGAAAAGAACTATAAAATTAAAAAGTAAGCTTCAATGCAATAATATTAATGAAGAGGCCTTAGACTTGCAAGATAAGAAAGGGGAGTTTTGCCTCTCTCTTCCCCTTCTAATTTCCTGTGTCACTCATGTCCTCTGTTTTTATTTCCTCTTTCGTCACTTTGATCAGAGGAAGTGGTCAGAACTATAACAAAAGGGGAAAGAAGGTATATCAATTTTTTTCTTTATCTCTTCAACCTTAATCTGTCTCTCATACTCTTGATTCCCTCATAAAACAAAAAGTTAAGTAAGTGCATGACTAAATTTGCTAATCATTTTAGTTGTTAAGGAAACTCGCAAAATAAAAAGTAGACCACCAAAAATGAACTCTGGGAGAGGAAGGAGAATATGTGATATTAGCAGTCCTTGAAAGCATAAACAAGAGGCCTCTCGGATGTCAGAAGGATTTCTTGAGAGTTGGAATCCTTCCTTTGCTGTGTATTACATTGCAAAATGCACTGAGTTTCACAATCGCTGTGTGGTTTGCTGTGAAGTCACTGGTGGCCTCTCTACTTCCCAAATCACTTCCCAGTGAACACTTTGATCCTCTATGATATCAGTCTCTTGAGCCACTAATTGCTTCCAAGTGAATTTTGGCTTGCCAAGAGTCTGGGTGGTGTCTCCCATCTCATAGAATTCTTTGCACATATATATTTGTTTGCCTCCAAATTCCTCTGAATACTTTACTAGTAGAAATTCTTATTATACAATAAAGTTACAAGATATAAAATTGTCTTTAAAACTGGTTACCTGGGATCTTCCTTGGCACGCACAGTAGCTAACTCCCAGGAAAACACACTAAAGCCACAAAGCTCTACAACTCTGTTTTACATCTTGAGGGAAATTTTGCTCTACCTGTATGGATTTTAAGGTAAAGGTATGAGAAGAAATGTGAAACCATTTGAAGAAAGTAGTTACGTAAGTTCCAGGCTTTCCAACTCTCGAGAGTTTAAATTCTCCATTAACTAGTCGTCTTCCTCATCTCTACATTCTACCAGTGACCATTCTATTAACTGTTTTTCCCAAGTACTTGTCCTGTAGGTTGTATTTTCTCCTCCTCACTCCCTCCACCCTGCCCTCCCCAACGTCATTGTTCTAGCATTGACCCACTTTGGTCGTCCCTAGAATCTTACATAATTTCTCCTTTTTAATCATTTTTCTACTCTCATTTTCAGGCATCAGATTTTTAATTTGCTAAATGAGCATACTAATGCTCATTTCTTGTGGTTTTGTAAGGCTTAAATGAAGAAAACTTCAATAATATTTATGAAAGCCCTAATGAATTTCCTGGCACATAGTCACTACTCAATAAATGCTGCTTTCCTTCCTTGATCTTCAGGATCACTTCCCTGTGTTAGTCAGAGTTGCCTTTTTTTTTTTTTAAATCTATTTTAGAATTTTTTTTTAATTTCTTTTCAGTGTAACAGTATTCATTGTTTTTGCACCACACCCAGTGCTCCATGCAATACGTGCCCTCCCTATTACCCACCACCTGGTTCCCCTAACCTCCCACCCCCCGCCCCTTCAAAACCCTCAGGTTGTTTTTCAGAGTAGAGGCTGTCTTTTATAGGTCTCTGCCAGTCTCGTTCGTCTGTCCATCCATCCGTAGAGAGTTGTCTTTCAAAGATAAAATTTGGTTATCTCTCTACCATCCTTAAAGAAAGCCAGTGGTTATTATTCTTACTCAAGATAGGAAATTCAAACTACCTGACATGGCAGGCCTTCCTGATCTGACTCTAATGTATGTTCCTACTCTCCTATGATATGACTTCCCATAATGCATCTCCATCCTGGCCACCTCAAATTAGATTTCAATGGTGGACATTCTCAGTTCTCTGTACCTTTGCATAGGTTGTTCTGTCTATCTATAGTGAACTCTAGCACCACTATCTTGAGCTCATCCTTCTGTTGAAGGAACTGTCTTCTTAACTTTGGTGCTTGGCAAACGTATTCATTCTTTAGGCCCTGCTTCAAGTTCACCTCTTCCTATGTCATTTCACAGCTCTTGGTCCTTGACAACTGCTCACAGAGCTGTCAATGGTTATCATTACCATGATACTTAACACACTGATTTACCACTACCGGTTTGCATTCTGAGTTCCCAACCAGGCTCCGAGGTCCTAGAGAACCGACAACTCATTTTACTCAGATTTATGTCTCCATTGCTTAGATTTTTGTGTGACACATGATAATGATCCCCAAATACATACTGAACAAATATATATTTTTTATTTTACATTACACTTATCCACTCAGTCAATATAATTGAGTGCATACCATATGTCAGGCACTAGGCTAAGCTCTGTCGAAGAGCATAGATTTTAAAAAATATATATATAGACCTCCTCTCAGGAAATTTAAAGTCTGGTTGGGAATATAACAAACATTTCACATACCCAGAACAGAGAATGTGTAGCATCAAACTACTTCCAGAAAGAGAAGGGTAAAGCTCTCCAAATGATGAAGCAGACATACTGAATAATGTTTACAAATCAACCATCCAGTAGTCCTGAGTCCCAACAAACTTGCCACTCAATCTATTATTATATTTAAAACTAATGATATTCTACTGGTTTGGATGTTGGGGGTCTACACTTAGGATATCTTGGCAATAATCCACAGAAAGGTAATAGGAAAATTCTGTTTCTGTCCTAGACAAAGGATAATACCTCATTCATCATGTTTTCCTTTTAGACTCACTATGGTCTGGCCCATTTGTAGTTACTTAAAGTTGGTTGAAATAGCTTAGATTGCTAACTTAATGAGGTAATTGTGGAGCTCCAGTACAAATAATGTAAAGGTAATTGGAATTGCTTTGCATTAATAACTTTGTCCAAATTTTAAAGGAAAAAACTTAGAGTTCAAGCCTTCTTTTATTCACTCATTTAATCATTTTTATCAGCCAATCATTACTGTATTATTTGTATTAATAGAACAAATACGATGAACTGAGTGACCTAAGCAACAGAAATTTTTTTTTCACAGTTTTGGAGGCAAGGAAGTCCAAGATCAGGATATCAACATGGTTGGGTTTGGTGTGGATCTTTTTTCCTGGTTTGCTATCTTCTTACTGTGTCCTTTCATGGTGGGGAGAGAGAGAGAGAGAGATGAAGGTTTCATTCTTAGGACCTAATTACTATCTGAAGACCCTATATCCAAACACCATCACTTTAAGAATTAGGGTTTTAATATATGAATATTGGGAGGAACACATTCAATCCATAGCAATCTATCTTTATTTATTCAGGCATTAAATCAATAAATGTTAATTCAACTAGCTCCTCCTATTCCTAGTCTTTAATAACCATCTTGTTCTTGTGTGATACTTTTCATTCCCCAACTAAATTTTAAGCGGGCTTAGGACAAGGACCTAGTCTCTGTCTTATAGTGAGCTGAGTAGACATTCCATGCTAGAAATTTACTTGATAACTCCCCACTTTCCTCTTAACTATGACAGCAGCTCAAGCTACAAACATAGACTTAAAATGGATTCCTATTTATAAAAATCAGAATTGATCAGACAGACTGGTTTCTGTTTCATCTCCATGGAAACTTTTATTTTTCCTGGCTGTAGATGAGGAAGCGCCATGGTGGGGGATGACATAACCTTGGAACAGCTCTCCTTTCAGGTTGGAGCACTTACTCAGAAAACTCTGGCATGTGTTCTGAAGTCCCCAGCACTGGGAACGTTAGGAAACTCATAAATACAGATTTTGAGAAGCCAGAAGATTAAATAAATGTCAGCTTTGCAAGGCCATGCTCTTTCAGCAGAAGAGAAACACAATGTAAACAAAGAGCTTGAAGGTGAAATGAAATTTTAGAACAGAACAAGAATACAAAGGATGGATTCATAGCAAATTCGGGTGGGGGAGGAGAAGAAAAGCAAAGATGCAAGGCACCAAACAACTGAAAGGCTGCAGAAACAAAAGTCAATAGATCACTTAAACACTGTGAGTCATTTGCTTGATTCAAGGAAGCCAATGACAGAGGATTCGATCCAATTTCATAAACATTTATTAATGGTGGGGGTGGATGTAGGAAGAGTAGATGGGAGAGGAGATTGGAACGGAGATTGGGCTCCAGGTTGCGAAAATGGGAAGTCTGGAGAAAAATCAGTGCTGTGCACCCTATATTGTACCAATCTTTTTATACATTTAGTAAAAATCTCTGAAGGGGGTAATGCTATTCTCATTTGATAGATGAGGAAACCAAGACTTGAGGACTAAGCAACTTTTCCAGTCATATAGTCAGTAAAAGTCAAAACATATTTCCAAATTTAAGTGTGTCTGAATCCAAAATCTATATCCTATGCCCAACCCCATTTTATCTCCATGCCTCACTCAGTGCATTGTGATAGACTGTAAGAGTGGGAATAAAATTAAGAATACAAAGCAAGTTTTAACTTTTTTAAGAAATGTTCTGGGCTACTAAAAAAAGAAAGGAATGTACACAATGAGCCAAATCATGATAGAATGAAATATGTGCTTGGGTAGATATAAACAATGCACTTAGGATCATAGATAAAAGAGCATCTCATTGAGATTCTTATAAGGAACAGTAACTGTTATCTAGGAATATTGATATTTATGCACCTGAATGAAAAGATCTTGGATCAAGTTTAATAAGCAGAGAATTAAGGGAAGACGATTATACATGAGAAGGGGGGAAGGGCTTATCATGCACGTAATATGGAAATAAGATTGGAAAAATTGCTTCCCATCAGACCATGGAAATCCTTGAATACAAGCCTAGGCAGTTTGAATTCCATACTCTATGAAATGGTGGTCAAATTTCGGAAGAAATTTGAGGAAGGGGGAGGGATGGTCTGTTGCACAAATGTCTAGGGCAAAACCCTGTCTCAAGAACAGCCAATATCTTAGTTTAAGATTGAGGAAATATAGAGAAAGGCCTCTCCAAATTCCTATTCCTTCCACATCTTTCCCTGGAACTTTCTTGTTTGGTATTTAATGCTTGTAACAAGTAACCTAACAATATAAACTAGAACTTTAATTATCATCATTTCCCACCCCTTACAACCCAGAAGGAGTGTCATAAGACTTCACATCTCTATTTATCTAGGATGAATAATATTTAGATAACAAATACAGGCTAAAACAGGAAGAGGGTGAGCTCTCTGGCAGTGTGGTAGAAGGTAGAAAGGAACTACAATGTACTGGGTTCAGAATCATAACTTCAGACCCTAGGAACTCTTGAAGGGGTCAAGATAGGGACCCTTATCCTAGAAAAACTGGGATGCCAGGCAGGTATTTAGGCATGAGAATTGGTTATAAAGCCAGAGATTAGGAACCAGGGCATAACTTGAAATAGAATCCATAGTGTGACCCTGAAAAATTACCTAAATTTAACTCCCTAAGGAAAGAGAATATCTCCAGTTTTAGGGTCAGACGACTAGGGAAGCAAAAAATTAAGCTAATCTTTGCCATGCAAAGAGGCACCAAAGATTATTATAAAATAAGAAGCCTGGAAAATCAAAAGCAAGAATATAAAGAATGAGAAGAAATTCTGAGAAAAATCTCCTTGCACTCCACTACTGGTCTTTGAGCTATTTCTGGAAAAGTTAAGAATCTATGGAGTACTTAGATTTGAGAAAGAGCAATCACGATAGTCTTTCTAATAGAACTTTCTAGTGAGTCAAAAAGGGAACCATATACGTTGCAGGATAGGATCTCAAAGTTTGGAACCAAGGAAGAGACTTGTTCCCAGAGTTGCTTTATTCATAGATAGATAGATAGAGATATATATAGATATATAGATATAGATATATAGATATATAATGCCTCACTGACTTTCCTTACAGTGTAAAAAGAAAGATATAACATTTGGTAGCAGATAGATGCAGGCTTGATTACCAGCTTTGCCCATTACTTCACTTGTTTTGTTGATCTAATTTCTTAATGTGTAAAATGGGAATAAAAATACTTATCTCATAAACCGGTTGAGAGAATTTTAATGAAATAGTTTACCTGAAATCCACATGCTAACAGAGATAAACAGACTGCGACAAGCAGTCTCTACGACAATACCCACCTGTGGGTGTTCATGCTCTTGTATAATCCTCTCCCTTAGTTGTGGAATGGTTTAGCAACTTGTTTTCATCAGTAGGATTTGCAAAGGCATGGAATATCATTTCCCTGACTAGGTTTCATGAAATTATGATTTCTATTTTGCTAACAGACTCTCTCCCTTGATGACCTTGATGAAGCTAACTACCAAATGGAGAGGTCTATTTGGCAAAAAAACAAAGACAAACTCCTGCCAATAACCCACAAGGAATTTAGTCCACTAGTGTAACAACATGCAAGGAATTGAATTCTGCCAATAACTGACAAGCTTGGAAGAAGATCTGGTTTTCCCTGGTTAAGCCTTCAGATGAGAACCAGTCCTGGCCAATACCTTGACTGTAACCTGTGATTGCTAATGTTGTATGTCCACTATGGTACCTGGTTGTTTAGTCAAACACCAGTCTAGAGGTTTTTTGTGGGCAATTTTTAGATGGGATTAACATTAAAATTGGTAGACTCCTAATATTTAAAATATAATTTGAATAAATACATTACCTTCCATAATATGGGTGGGCCTCATCCAATCAAAGGACTTAACTGAGCAAAGACTAACATCCCCCAAGGAAAATGGAATTCTCCACAAGACTGCAACATAGAAACCTTGGTTGATTCTGGAGTCTATTGTCCTATTAAATTTGGATGCAAGACTGCAACTCTTGCACGAATTTCCTGCCTGCCAGATTTCAGACTTGCCAGCCTTCAGAATTGCATGAGACAAGTCCTTAGCATAAATCCCTCTCTTCCTCCTTCTCTATTTCTCCCTAAATATGAGAGGCCTTGAGACAGAAGACCCAGATAAGTTTACCTGAATTCCTGATCCATAAAAATGATTAAATAATAAATATGTGTTGTTTTAAGCCTCTGTGTTTGTGGTAATTTGTTATGTAGCATCTGTGTATTGAGAGATTTTTAAATCTTGACTCACAATACATATCCATGTCCAGTGGGAAATCCTGTGCCCTGCCAAAGCTTTGTGTGACTTCTGGGTTGTGGCATATTTACGTTCTCCTACTTCCTATTGACTATGAGTTCTGGTTTCCAACAAACTCTGCTCATGCTCCTTTCATTTCTTTTCTATTCTACCTCTTTCAAAATAAGTAAGTATGAAACATACATCTTTTTTTGGTTTACTCTCAAAATCATTCATACTAGGTATTAGTGTGCATCTGTATAAAAAATCTGGGGAATTTAAAGACTTATATGACAGCAATTTAAACAATATAACTTTAGCAGTCAGAGATTTTAATCTATATTTTTAAATAGCATCTTCATTTTGCTCTGCCATCTTGAATTTCTTTTCACCCACTTTTCTCTGTAGGCTTCAAATTCCTATGAGGTTATTTAGGACCTCCATTTCCATTTCTCCAAGCACTAATTTCATACTCATCTATCTTGCAGAGTTTGACCTGTTTTGAGACTTTTACCTTGTCCATCCAAAGTGATCCATCAAGGTATTTCCTTAAACAAAGGGTTTCATTCCTAAGAGAAACTCTAACTTCAGTAGTTAAAATAGTTTCTTTACTTTGCTACACATGTGAAGTTCCCGAAGAGTCACACAGTAAAAGGAAATATTTGACAGATTTGGTGTTCCTTTCTTTTTTTTCTCTCTTACTATTAATCTGCTACCTCCAAGCATTTATGATGCAGATGATAATGTTGTTAGGAACCTGGTGCCTCACAAGTTTTACCAACATGGAGGTCGTTATCTAAAGCAGTGCTTTTCAAACTGTGTATCATTTTTATTAAGAAAATGTCCAATACATTGTAATTGGATATATTTGAAAAATCCAATAAAAATAAATGTTAGACTAAGGATCTTGAGCTTTGTCCTCTGAACTTAGAGAAGCCATTGAAAAGTTTTCATTTGAAGAAACACACAATCAACCAGAGTTTTGGAGAAATAATTCTGGAAGCACAGTGAAAGATGCATGATGTATCTTAAGGTCCCTCAGGAGATAGATGGTTGTCAGGAATGGTGAGGAAGAGAAGGTAGAGTAGAGTGATATTTAGAAGGTACACCTTCTAAATTCATCCTCATTGGAGGAAGGAAGAATACATGATTGAAAGAAACCACTGAAGGCAGAGGTCAGGATTCTAGGCCATGATACCCTGCCTCTGCCTGAGATGAAATTGCCCAAATTTTCTCTTCAGTCTCTGCTGGAGTCTCCTAAGCAGTCTCCCTGCCTTTATTTCTAACTCTTCCCAAAAACTTACTTTATACTCCAGACATAATTCTGATTACATTATTATCCTACTTAAAATCTTCAGTGCTCCCCACGGCCTTCAAGAAAAAGAAAAACACTTACATGACTTACAAGACATTATGGCAATGTCTGCTTGTTTGTCTAGTCTTACCACATCACAGTTTGCTCATCAAATAAGAAAATACTTAAAAATATTTTTAAAAAGTAATGCCATGACTTTCTAAAAGACTGAACACCCCCATCAATCTTTGCTGCTTCTCCAAATTCCATTTTAAAACACAGTGAAAAAAAATTTGTAAGGCATAAATTCACAAAGATGAAAGGAGGAGAGGCAACAACAATATTAGCAAGGAGATATAGCAACAATATTCTGCAGTACTGAAACCCAAGCTAGAAATACAGGGATCCTAAAAGCAAGCTGTTTGGTACCATGAAACTCCAGAAAGTTTCAGAGGTTGGAAAGATCAGATACTTCTGAAAGTGGTTTCACAATGATTGCCTTGGGGCACCTGAGTGGTTTATTATGTTAAGCATCTGACTTTGACTCATGTCATAATCCCAGGGTCCTGGAATTGAGTCCCAAGTCTGGTTCCCTGCTTAGTGGGGAGTCTGCTTCTCTCTCTCCTTTTGCCCCTCCCTTGCCCCCTGTTCATGCCCTCTCTGTCTCTGTCTCAAAAAATAAAATCTTTTTTTTAAAGAATGATTGCCTAAAAAATGAATTAGAAAAAGACAGATCTGTAGATATCATCTTCTTTCTCACATAAGAGGCAACATCCCCTTTCCTAGTTCATAGAAGAATGGAGGTTTAGTCTCTAGAGAGGCTGAGCCCGAAGGACAGCTGTAAGCTGATGTTAGAGAAGAAAACAGAAGACAAATTTATATATCTTAAAATGATATTCTCTTCCTTCATGAAGCAAAAAATTACAAGGAAACAGGCTTTAACCTTCAAGGAAGAGTTGGTGGATTCCTGTATGGGGTATCTGACTAGCCAAAGGCAAAAGGAGTACAAATAATGGCATGTGGGAATCCCTCAATACAGTGAGCAATTCACATCTTCCTATAGGAAGCCTACCAGTTGACAAGGCTGACCTATGCATGGTGAATTTAAAGCAGCTTTTAATTTTTGATGCATATGTATGAGCAAACAGAAATGGAAAGATAATAAGACATTTGAAAATCAATCAATATAATTTATCATATTAGCAGAATAGAGGAGAAAAACCACATCTCAGGAAATGAAAAAGAAGCATTCATGAACAAACTCTCTGCAACTACATGCACAAAAAAATCCTACAGCTAACATTATATATTATTATGGTGTTATTGAATGCTTCTCTGGAATAATGAGAGTAAGGATGTCCACTCTCATCACTTCTATTCAACAATAAACAAGATGCTAGTCATTGTAATATATGTAAAGGAAACAAATTACATATAGACTGAAAAGGAAAAGAAAAACAGTTCTTATTCACAGATAATGTTATCATGTACATTAAAAATCTGAGGGGACACCTGGGTGGCTCAGTGGGTTAAAGCCTCTACCTTCGGCTTGGGTCATGATCCCGGGGTCCTGGGATCGATCCCCACATTGGCCTCTCTGCTGGGCAGGGAGCCTGCTTCCTCCTCTCTCTCTGCCTACTTGTGATCTCTCTCTCTGTCAAGTGAATAAATAAAATCTTGAAAAAAAATCTGAGGACTCTACAAAAAGCTTTATGAACTAATATCTGAATTTTAAGGTTATACAACAAAAAATCAGTATATAAAAAACAATGGCATATTTATACTAGTAA
Organism: Meles meles; assembly: GCF_922984935.1. Classification (NCBI taxonomy): domain Eukaryota; kingdom Metazoa; phylum Chordata; class Mammalia; order Carnivora; family Mustelidae; genus Meles; species Meles meles. The sequence continues at coordinate 12,714,546 of NC_060066.1, read as the reverse complement.
TAAGGAATTGGGAAAAATATTAAATATTTTACAATAGCATCAAAAAGCACAGGATACTTAAGAATAAGTTTTACAAAATAGATGCAATACCTATACACTAAAAGCTATAAAACAGTGCCAGGAAAACAAAAAAGAGGGTAAATGGAACATAGCTATACCATGCTCATGGATTGGAATACTTAATATTGGAATTCTTAATATAATTTTTTAAAAGATTTATTTATTTATTCATTCATTCATTTATTTATTAGATAGAGAGGGAGCACAATAGGCAGGTGGCAGGCAGAGGGAAATGCAGAAACAGACTCCCCATGGAGCAGGGAGCCTTATGCGGAGCTCCATCTCAGGACCCTGGGATCATGACCTGAGCTGAAGGCAGGCACTTAACCACCCAGGTGTCCCAAGATGCTAATTGTTTTCAGGTTAACATATAGATTCAATGTAATGCCAATAATATTCCTAGCAGTATATTTTTAAATAAGACTTGACAAGCACATTTAAAAATTAATATTGAAAATCAGAAGATTTAAAATATCTAAAACACAAATTTTAAAAAGAACAACATCAGACGACTTACCTGTTTTACTCACTCTAAAGTGTCAGTAATCAAAAACAGTATGGTATTGGTATAAGAATAGTTATATACATCAATAGAACAAAATAGAAAATACAGAAACAGATTTCCACACATATGGTCAATTGGTTTTACAAAATTCACAGGTAACTAAATATGGGAAATACAATCTTTTCAACCAATTGTAGTAGAAAAACTGAGGGTTTTGGAGGGGATGGGGGTAGGGGGTTGGAGACTCGTTGTGGGTATTAAGGAGGGCATGTATTGCATGGAGCACTGGGTGTAGTGCATAAACAATGAATTTTAGAACACACGTGCACATACACAAAATTAAATTAAATTTTTAAAAAACTAGATAGTTATAGGAAAAAAATTACTTGTCTTGTACCTCATAGTATACATAAAAATTAACTCAAAATGGGTCATAGTCTTCTAAGCAAACTAAAATTATAGAACTTGTAATGTAAAACATAGGAGAAAACATTCACAAACTTGGAATATGCCAAGGTTTCTTGGACCTGACCCCAAAATAACTAACCGCAAAGGAAAAATAAGTAATAAATTGGACTTCATTAGAATTACAAATATCTGTCCTTTGAAAGAAACCATTAAGGAACTGAAAAAATAAACCGCTGTCTGGGGGAAATTTTCCCCAGTGCCTATATCTAATGAAACATTTGTATCAAGAATATATAAATAACTCTTACAACTCAATTATAGAAAATCTAACCATCCTAAGTACTTCAACAAACAATATATGGACATAGGAATGATCAGTAAGCATATCCAAAAATGCTCAGCATTGCTATTCACCAGGGAAATGGAAGTTAAAATCCCAAAGAGACACTACTGAGCATCCATTTGAAAGGCTAGACTTAAAAGTCTGACAATACTAAGTATTGGTGAAGATGTAGAGCATTTAAAGCTCTAGGAGTATGAAATAGTACCACTATTCTAAAATGATTTTGGCAGTTCCTCATAAAGTCAAACATATACTTAAATATGACCTAGCTATTCCATTTCTAGGTATTTACCTAAGAGAAATAAAAACACGTATTCACACAAAGTATTTTTCATGAGTGTTAATAGCAGCTTTATTATAATAGTCCAAACTGGAAACAACCCAAATGTCATCAGTACATGAAAAGATAAACCAACTGTGGTATATCCTTACATGAAAGGTGTTTAGCAGTAGAAAAGGATAATGCGTAATACACACAAACAATCTGGATAAATCTCAAAAACGTCATGCTGAATGACAGAAACCAGACATAAGAAAACATACTGCATGTGTCCATTTATATGAAATTCTAGAATAAGTGAAACTAATCTATAATGATGGAACAGTGCTTGCCTGGGCCAACAATAGAAGAGAGTTGATTGCAAAGGGGAATGAAGGAATTTCTAGAGATGATATAAATGTTCTATAATTTGATTGGAGTGGTTTCATGGATGTATATATTGGTTAAAGTTCATTGAATTTGATACTCAAAATGTGAATTATATCTTGATAAAATTTATGTTCATCTTTTTTTTAAAGGAAGGATATTATGAAAGAAAAAATTCAGGAGAATTTTCCAGACATGCAGGATATGTGTTTTCAGATACTTTGTAGGTATCAATTAATATTTTTAATTTGCTTGATCACAATGTAATGCCTTTAGCATAGTGCTTGGTACATGGAAGATGCTTGATTAACTGTTTATAGAACAAATGTCTTGATGTGTCCATTAATCCCCAATGTCCATTAATCCCCACTTGTCATGAGTTTATAGATGCTTAAATTGAGCAAAGGGAATTAATAAAATGTAAAAGTGCAATCTCCCTTTCTTCTAAGGAGACATGTCTCTTGGCCTGGAGCGAAGCCTGAATAGAGGATCCCACTGGAAATTCTAGTGGAGTTGCCCAGGCAGCAAATAAGCTACTATACAAGGAGGGGCCCCAAGGCTCAAAGAGGAGAAAATGCAGGTAGTTAACAAGGTAAAATCTGGCAAACAGTGTGGGACTAAGGAACAGAGGAAGAGCCTACTTAATTTTTTTTTCCATTTTTATTAATTTTTTCAGCGTAACAGTATTCATTCTTTTTGCACAACACCCAGTGCTCCATGCAAAACGTGCCCTCCCCATCACCCACCACCTGTTCCCCCAACCTCCCACCCCTGACCCTTCAAAACCCTCAGGTTGTTTTTCAGAGTCCATAGTGGACTCTGAGCCTACTTAATTTAATGCAAAGCAACTTCCTGAAAGGAAGCTCAGAGTTTGGTCAAATGCCCTACAAGGTTGATGTCAGTGATCTGAAACACAGATAGGAGAGAGGCCTGGGTCTGAGCCATTTAACATATCCATCCTCCTTTGAAGACCTGAAAGAGCCTTCTAAAGCTTCCTGGTCAACTACTATTTAATAATTGAGGAAATGGAGGCCCAAAGAAAGGAAATGACCTACTCATTGGTGCATAAGCATGGTCCCCAGACCACCTACACTTTCATTACCTTTCATGACCAAAGAGCACAAAGAGTATCTTTCAAATCAAACCAGTGAATTTGCCTTTTGCCTGCCATTCTATATGGCTGTATTTGCTTGTTCAGTGCAAAGGAAAATCAAACCATTTTAGAGCTATATCCATAGAGTCTTAAAATAGCAATTTCTGATTGGCTCAGTTTATGCCAGGAATCCTGTTCTTTTGACTTTTCTCCACTTTGAACTAACTTGTGGCTCCTCTGGTGGAATGAGGGCATGAATTCCTGGAGCTAAATATAAAAAGAAAACTGTTCAGTACCTGAGGCAATTTCAACCAGTCTCTGGCCCCCCAGATTGTTGCAGTGCCATTTTGTTCATTAGAGGGTGGTGTCTCCTGGTACTGAGCTGAGCCTGAATTGGCTTGAGCTAGCTTCCAGCTGACACTAGTTGCAGCCGTGGTTTTTAGGGTCTCACTCTACTCCCATTATCGAACTACATTCTTGTTTTGTGCTTATAGCTGTCACCTGACTGTTTATAGGATGTTGATGTAATTAACACATAATTCTTGTATTTTAAAACAAACGTTATATACTTATTTATAACCTCCAATGAACATCTCAGTTCTTCATACACCCTATCTTACCACACATCTAGTATAGGTGTTACAGGCAGTTGAGGGACTCCTAAGACAATAATTGCATCCTTTCCTTAAATTACACTAATGACTACTCAAGCGATCCTTTGAGGAATAATACTTCCAGTTCTTTGATGTAAATGTAAGAACCAGATATTGCTACAATGGATGACCACTAAGACACCACGGTAAAGTAAAAAAATAGCTCTGGGCTAAGAATCAGGAGGTGTCTGGAGGAGGTTGGAATAGGTGACAGATGATCCTCAGGGTCAAGAAGGAAAAGAACAAAGCACCTATCTTCGTTTGTTCAGGCTGCTATAACAAAATAGCACAGATGGGTAGTCTATGAACAAAAAATATTTATTTCTTACAGTTCTGGAGGCAGAATGTCTGAGGTCAGAGTACCAGTGTTACAGGATTTCTTTTTCCTTGGGTGCCCGCAGTTCTTGGTCACACCACTTCGAAGCATGAAGAGGCAAACCAGCCAGAGTTGTGGGCAGCAAAGCAAGGTTTACTGAGCGATAGTAAAGTTTATTGAATGATAGAGTACAAAGCTCCCAAAGAGGGAGGGGACCCGAGAGAGTTGCCACCAGAGTTTGTAAATCTTGGGTTTTTATGGGCTTGTTGGCAGGCTCTTTTCATTGGATTAACTCTCCCTGTGCGTATCCTTCAATGAGGTTTTTGTCATCTATCTTTCACATGGGAAAAGGTGGAGGGCTTCTTCCAAGGTGTTAAAAAATCCTTTTAAGGGTGGTTTCCTCCTCATGTGAGGACCCATTATCCCTAGCCGCCTTTCTTCCAATTATCCTTCATCACTACCCTGGTCAAGTGAGAGCCATCTTCTGGGGTACAGAAGCAAGGTTGTAACTTGCAGAAGGGGCAGTGAACTGCCTTTGTCTTTTTTATAACACTAATCCCATTGTAAGGCCTCCACTCTCCTGACCTAAGTGCTTCCCAAAGGTTCCACCTCCTAAAACTATGGGGAGGGGGAAGCACAAACATTAAGACCACAGCAGCAACCATGGTTTATTGAGTATTGATTATATGTTTGACTCCTATTACATCCAATTATAAACTTTAAGCAAGATAAGGACAGCTTTATATCTGTTTTATTTACTTTGTATGCTGATACTCATCACAGTACCTGACACATCTTAGTTGTGCAACAAACAATTTTAAAATGAATAAATGAATGTAATATTTTTAATTTTCTTTTTCAGATTGGGAAATTAGGCTTAAAATGTTAAGTAACTTGCTCAAAATCGTATAGCTGTTGTGCAGAAAAGCTTAGGATCAAATTATGAATGGTCTCTTTGATTCCAAAGTGTGTACTCTTCACTACACCATGGGATTTGTAGTCAACCAATGGGTAATTATTTAGGTCTTAGTTCAGAGGAAGTTTGGTAAAACTGAATTGCAGTGTAAGAAGCAGAATTACTCTGAGTTATGATTTAAAAAGTTGACTCAAGCAGCCCTTTGGAGGACATCGGTGTTCAGTTGTGGAAGGAGGCTATCACACTAAACTAGGCAAGAGGTGATAATGTCTTGGGCTAGGTGCTTATGTTGAGCATGGAGGAGAACAGACAACTCAGATGAGTTGTGAGGTCAATCAAGAAGGCTTACTAATGAACTATAGGTAAGAAAGAACAGAAGAACCTGGTATTATTTCAGGCTTTGGCTTCAAAACTGAGTGAATTGGTACCGTTCTCTGAGTTGTGAAAGTCTGAGAGAAGAACAGTTTTCCAAGGTAGAGAATCAAGAGTTTTGTTTTGAACATGTAATCTTTGATATGCATGTTAGATAATGTTAGGTAGAGATGTGGAGGGGGATGCTAGATACATGAGACTAGGTTTACAGAAAGAGGTAAGACTAGGAGACATACATTTAGGCGTCTTTGACATTTATAGAGTGTTTATGCTCTGGGACCCTAACTGTAAATGCCTCTTGAGAAAACTGCTACGTGGTAGTTAGACAACCACAACATACTTGACAAGAACACGCAAAGTGTTCTCAAAGTGTGCCCTCAAAGTGACTCGGTCTGATGACTGCTTCCCAGGTTTGGCAGCAGGGTTGAAACAAAAACAGTCTTTACTGAGAATTCCTTCTGGCACAATATCAGATTTAAAAAATAGCAGAGGAGACTCAGCTGCAGACTTAGACAGACCGAGAGTAGACTCAACCACTACAAGGCTTAGAGAAATTACAATGAGCTTTTGGGTTAGTCAAAACATAATAACCATATCAAAAGTTCAGATATGTGCAGACTAGATATGATGCCTTATTTCTTTCCTTCTTTCTTTTTTCTTTTTCTTTCTTTCCTTCTCTCTCTCTTTTTTTTTTTTCTATCCCAGAAAAGAAAACAAACGTCAACACGCCACACCCTGGAGATCTGGTGTATTGAAGCTTCTGAAGTGCATTCAGTTCCCACTGGAGAACTAACTGTGTCACACTGCATGATTCATCCACTGTCTGCCTTCCCCATATACTCTGGACTCCTTGAGGGCAGAAATAAACCCCCTTTACCATATCCCCAGCCTTGTAAAGTCTCTGGAGAATTACATGGACTCATTGTGAGTTGATGAACCTAACGAGTACTTGAGAAGATTAATGTTCAAAATATCTAATAGGAAAATATGATACAAAATAAAAATAATTATTCTATGAAATTTTATTCATAGGAACAACAATGAGTCCTCATATTGGTAACTTTTTGAGATATATTGACCCCTATTTTTCTTACCACTAATTTTTACCTCAGTTTCCTTTCTATAAGAATAAAAGATTTTATATGCACCACTCAAGCTCAGGGTGTTTAGTTTCTTCAAAACTAAACCCATGGAGCCCTGCCCTCAGGCCAACCATTTAGACAAGTCAGCCACTGGCTGTGACTAAATCTGGCCGTTCCTCTTGACCTCTTTCTTTAGAGTCCAAGAGCAGAAGAGGACATTCTCTCTCCCAGGTCAGGGATTGCTTATTTTAGGCCCAGATAATTGACATGTCATTCAGGAGAAAGCCCCAATAGACCAAGGTGATTTTCTAGACATACAAATAAGTGAGGTCAACAAATAACTTCAAAAATTATAAGAAAATCTTTCCAAAGTGCCCTATATCTTAACCTTTAGCTCATATATTTTTAATTTAGGCCACTCATAAATATCTATTTGCTGTATGCTTATTTATTTTTTTGCCTTGACCTCAATCAAATGTGAACCTCATAAGGCCAGAGACCTATCAGAGACCAGTCCAAGCTATGTAATAGGCCTGTCCACTAGTGTACACTCAGAGCCTAGCACATATTTGTTGAATGTATGAATTACCTCCAGTCTTTCTAATAATCTTAAAAGTTGGATGGTATTAACCTTTTTTAGGGACAATTGAGTTTTGGAGAAGGGACATCTCTAAAGTGGTGAAACTGAGATATAACATTAAATTCTGTATTTTTTTTTTTTTTTACCCCGCTGTACCTGTTTAAACATCTTGTACCACTTTGTCAAAGCTTGGTGAATATTCAGAGTTAGCAATTTTCTATATGTCTGGCTGGTTTTCTAAGATGATTAACCATGCAAACTTAAAAAAAAAGTCATGCTTATTCTTTTAAGGTACAAGACTTCAGGGACTGAGGAGGAAAATCAAACAACTGGTAGATAGTGGAAGATATAAAAGGTGATATTGAAACAAGGAATATTGGAAGAAAAATAGGAGGATAAATGACTACAGATAACTAACCAGCAGACAGATATGCGATTTCTTGAAATTTATAGCTAGTTTTTCTTGATCAGTAGATCAGTCTCTAAAAAGAGATTCTAGGCCTATATTCTTGTAGCATTTTAGTCCTAGACAAGAATGGTTTTTAAAAGGAGGATGTTAAATACTAAGACTCATTTCTAATAGAGGTATGTTCCAAAAACAAAATTAGGAGATATGTCTTTTGTTCAAGTTTGTCAAGACTTGGGGTAGTGATGCCAGGATCAGTGCATGTCTCTACTGAAGGTGGGACCTTGCTCAAATGTGCACTCTAGAATATATGTCATCTGCTACATGACTATAAAGCTTTTTAATGTCTTGGTTGTTGGATCAGGAGAAGCAAGCCAAGAAACAAATAAATATACTGAATATGAAAAAAACCATACTATAGAAATTGAGTCTATGCCTATTAAGAATAGGAAACTTCAACGAATTGAAAGCAGATTGTATATGAATGAAGTAATGTGATGGTGCTGAAGAAAAGGATTTTTCTGAAAAGAAGAGACGAATGTTTTCTTATAACTATTTAACTTACAGCCAAGATGCTGATGATGCATTTTGTTTTTATTTACTGTCAGCAGATAGGTTGGTGTATTTGTTCAAAATTAAGCAATGTTGGAATGTCCGGCTAAAAGGTGACTTCACCCCTTGGCCAATCTCCTGAAACATATTCAGGTTTTATGATCTTTGAGGTTTACAATTCTTATATTTTCTTTGGGGCCCCTGGGTGGCTGAGTCAATTAAACAGCTGACTCTAAATTTCAGCTCAGGTCATGATCTCAGGGTCCTGGGGTCAAGCCCAGTGTAAGACTCCACACTCACTGGGGAGTCTGCTTGAGGATCCTCTCTCTCTCTCCTCTGTTTCCTCCCCAAAAGAAATAAATAAGTCTTTTAAAAAAATTCTTTGATATTGTGATTTGGGATCTTGTAGTTGGTAGAAAAGCTTCTGAAAATCCCATTTATTTTATTATTGTATACTAAAGGAAACCCAGGCACAGATAAGCAAGGCAAATTGTTCAAATTGTCACATAGTTCTTAGTTTGGAAGCAGAAATTCAACTGACTTTGCCTTAACAGAAGAGCTTCTCAGCCTTGACACTATTAAAGTTTTGATTTGGAGAATTCCTTGTTCTGGGAGCTGCATGGTACATCATAAAATATTTAATAGCACCCCTGAACTCTACCCACCAAAGGCCAGTAGGACCTCCATCCCCAAGCTGTGACAACTAAAAACACCATAGACACTACCAGCTGCTCCTTGGGGACAAAATTGCCCCCAAATTGATTGAAAGCCACTAACTCAGCAAAATATTGTTGTGCCTCTTTCCAATGCTATCTCTTCTGCTCCTTAAACCAACCACAGACCTCTATAAATTCCATGCTATAGAATTTCTTTCTCCTTTTTACTAAACATTTCTTTCTGTGATATAAAAAGCCTGCACTAGTTCCATAATTTGGAATCTTTTGATTTATTCGTCAAAAAAGTAGGAAGCTCTCAATATCCTAGAAAAACGAGCTGAAAGGAAGAAATTCCACAAATTAGTACTGCTATTATTGTTGCTGATCATTATTCATTAACTTCATCCTATTGTCATTTTTGTTCTAATGTAGACATGAATAGACAAGACTTAATTTACACTAATGCCACCATTGTCCGCATGATTTGGGCTCACTGGGGATCAGTATAGTTCTGAACTTGGCTGTTCATTTGAAGGCTATGTCACCTAAGACCAACAATAAACTGCTATCTTTGTCTATCCACATTTGGCTGCAAAATTTTTGTTCCATTATCAGTTAATGTCTGCCTTTGTCCAGATAGCTATCTAGGATAATGCTAGAACTATTTTAATCTCATAAAAATTAACTAAAAGAGCCAAAATATTAGCTGAGAGTGATGAGGTCATACTGTGGAATGAAAAAATATAATTTGTTAAACAATCAATTAAAGACAGTTCTATTTATGCAACTATCTAACAATATGAAATAATGCAATGCTGGTGTTAACTTCTGTTTCCTCCTGACACAATAGTTTCTAAATATTTGGCCAAGGCAGGTTAAAGGGAATTTTCTGATTATTTATTACATCTGTTTTTGGGGGGAGTGGGAGGACTGAATTCCAAGACAACTATTTATGGTCTTTTGAAATACAATTTATAGACATCTTTTTAAGAATGAAGATTTGAGTGCAGTAAGATTCAAGGGACACTAAATTGGGGAAATCAGACCACATAGTGTCAAAGGCTTATTGCTAACAATTTTCCACATGAGGCTCTCTCTTTCTCAATAGGAAGTCTCATATACTCTTATGGTCAAAGTGGTCGCACCAAGAGGGGACTCCCGAGTAGGGACGCACTGGTGATCACAATCTACTTCACACTGACTGTGGCAAGTCATTCTGAGCTCTGAGCCCAAAGCCGTAGCAACACTCATCAGTTCTTATTCAAACATCCTCATGATTTTCAATCACTAATCCAGCATTTATTGAGGGCCCATGGTGTACTGAGCAGTCTTCCAAGATATGAGAAGTGATGAGAAGTTAGAGATCAATATTCCATAGTCCCTGACTTCAAAGGGCATTCAGTCTGATGGGAAAAAACAGAAAGGAAACAAACAACTAACGTCATTTGCCCAATGGGATGGCGGAGGTAAGGGTGGAATGCTGAGGGGCCCAGAGGAAGACGATCTTTCACAAACCGTGAGAAGATGCTCTGGGAAGTTTGAAGGAGTCTGAACAGAGTCTAGAAGGATGAATGGGATTTGGCTAAAGAAGGGAAGGCAGATAATCCCAAAGGGAGTAACAAGTAAAGGTCTAGAATGTAATGACAGCATGGTGCAGTGAGAGAACCATGAGCATCACTGGATTAAAGAATGGTGGTCATTGGAGAGGTCTGGGGACCTTCAAAATATAGCTGATAATCCCTCAAATTTTTTTTATTTAATTAGCTTGGAGTGAAGCATGGATATCCCAGAAAATAAATTCACACGTTCTAGAATGGCAGAGCACTAACTACTTGAGCTATGAGAAGCAGAGTGTCTTTCTCACTCTTTCTCTCTTTCTTTTTCCCTCTCTCTCTCTCACTACCAGAAGGCACTTTAGGTGTAGGAACTCTATAGCTAGAAACTACAGTGGGTTATAAAACATTGTTGAAATTTGTAAAAGGAAAGAAATTAAGAGCTATACCACATACTGACTGAAAAGTTCAATAATATTCAATCATTTAGTGAGTTCAGTTAACAAATAACTAAAGAGAGCCTCAGTGGTCTGGTCACTCCTCTAGGCTCTGAAGATACTGCAGTAAACAAAATTACCAAAATCCTTCCTCTAGGGTAGAGTATGTCTTAGAGGGGACTCAAAAAATACACAAATGGTAAATATGCAATATGTCAAATAGTGTAAAGTATCTTGAAGAAAAATAAAGAAGGAATAAGGGAAAAGATAATGACTAGGGAGTATTTCAGGCAAGAATATCAGAAATGGCCTGGGGAGATGAAGGGTTAAGACTTAATGAGGTGAAGGAGACATGATGAGAAAGGGGAAAGGATAACTCCTCACACAGGAAACCTGAATGCAAAGACTCTAAGGTTACCACATTGAAGGGAAGAATAAGGAGGCTAATGTGATTGTATAGAGTGAGCAAGAGAATAGTAGGAGAAGATAAGGTTGGCCTTAAGATGAATGACCTTGGGGTGCCTGGGTAGCTCAGTGGGTTAAGGCCTCTGCCTTCGGCTCAGGTCATGATACCAGGGTCCTGGGATCGAGCCCCACATCGGGCTCTCTGCTCAGCAGGGAGCCTCCTTCCTCCTCTCTCTCTGCCTGCCTCTCTGCCTACTTGTGATCTCTGTCTGTCAAATAAATAAATAAAATCTTTAAGGGATGGACTTTATTCTAAGTGTGATGGGAAGATGAAAAACAGTTTAAAATTTTAATTGCACTACTTAATTTATTGTATAAAGAATAGAATAGATTTTATCAGGTAAGAGTGGAAAAAGAAAGGCTGGTTAGAAAAACTATTGCTTTGGTCCAAGCAAAAGACAATGGGTTATAGAGTACACTAGGACATAGCATAGGAGGTGGAAAGGAAAGATCAATCTTGGGTTATACTTAATGGTAGAGACAAGAGGTTTAACTATTTCATAATGAATTTGAAAATAATATGGGAGGACATTATCAGTGTGGAGATGTGGATGAAGAGTTTGGTTTGGAAAAAAATTAATATTTAATACTTGCAAGACATCCAGTTGAACATACCAAGTTGGAAGTTGGATATATAAGTGTGAATTCAGGGGAAGATCAGGACTGGGAAAACAATTTTGAGAGTTATCAATTTATAGCCCCTGCTTAAAAATCATGAACCTTAATCAAGAGGAGGTCTGTAAACTGAGTTCTGGAATCCTTGGCTGCTTAGAGATTGAAGCTCTAATCCACAGTGTGACAGGATTTCAGCCTGTGAGATCCACTTTTTTTTTTAAAGATTTTATTTATTTATTTGACAGATGGAGATCACAAGTAGGCAGAGAAGCAGGCAGAGAGAGCTAGGAGGAAGCAGGCTCCCTGCTGAGCAGAGAGCCCGATGCAGGGCTCGATCCCAGGACTCTGGGATCAATTTTTCGTCTTTTGATATGTGAAACTATAAGATAGAATTTGTATTGCTTTAAGGCACTAAATTTGTGGTAATTTGTTTCAGCAGAAATAAGGAACTAATATAATTATGCTGGAAAAAGAGGCAAGCATGTGATTATAATCATGGAACATGGAATAAATGGTATACGGAGGGTCATGGGACCAGGAAGGGACCAATGACAGAAAAGAGTGAGAGATAGGATCCCACCTACCATGCTTTAGAGTCCTCAGTGAGGTGAAAGTGTTTCTGGAAAAGTGGCACCAGAAGGAACTGAAAGGACAGGAGGTACTGGTCAGGACAGAAGAGGCATGGAAGCCGAGATTCTCTTTTTGGGGGGAGGAGCATTATTAGTAATGACCAGGTCTAAGCAAGGGTGCTGGGGTTGGGTAAGTTGAAATGAGTGACTAAGTGAGGAGAATGAGATCATGAAAAGAAGACAGGGCAGAAGCACCAACATGAATATGAAAATCACAGTGAGGATGACAATAGCAGTCATGGAGAGAAAAGCTCGGGGGCAGATGCTCAGAGTCCATAAGTGAGGAGGAAGAACCCAGGAGTTCTGTATTTGAGGTTAAAGTAACAGCTAAAGTAGTCTGATAGTATCTTTTTCTTTTTTTTTAAAGATTTCATTTATTTATTTGACAGACAGAGATCACAAGTAGGCAGAGAGGCAAGCAGAGAGAGAGGAGAGGAGCAAACCCCCCCCCGCCCCCGCTGAGCAGAGAGCCCGATGTGGGGCTTGATCCCAGGACCCTAGGATCATGACCCGAGCTGAAGGCAGAAGTTTAACCCACTGAGCCACCCAGGTGCCCTAATAGTATCTTTTTCAAATGACATGGGTCTTTTAGAGAGAAAGAAGGGTAAATAGTTGGGAAATGGCAGTAATAAGACATCTATCCCATGTATAGATCCACTAAATATGTGGAAAGTAAGATTTCCTCCAATTGACAGAGCTTCAGAGGAAGCAATATTCTCAGATTTAATGTTAATGACAGACAGTTCTTGAATGCATTGTAGAAAGGTTTGGGGAGTCAGGGATGGTGTAAGATTGAGTCAGATTACAGAAAATATATCCTTATAGGGTTGAGGGCCAGGAAACGAGGTATGTGTTCTTTCCAAATTAGTCTATTCCAATCAATTTCTCATTAATATTTTTTCAAAGATTTGACAAAATATTACTTACAAGTCATATGGAAGAATAGTTGTCCAAGAATAGCTAAGAAAATTCTGCCAAAGAACAAGGATGTTATCCTTGCCTTAGGAGGTATAAGACTTATTTTTAATCTGCATTAATTAAAACAGTGTAAGACTGATCAATGGAAACAAATATACTGCCCAGAAACAAATATACATGCAAAAAATTGCATGTAAGGCAATTTTTGAGGTGACGTTACAAATTACTGGGAAAATGAACTTCTCAAAAATCAAATGGGGAAGTGACTATTCCATATTTAAAACAAAATTAATCCCCATCAGGGAAATACAAATCAAAACCACAATGAGATATCTCCTCACACCTGTCAGAATGGCTAAGCCTAACAACTCAGGAAACAACAGATTTGGGCAAGGATGTGGAGAAAAGGGAACTTTCTTACACAGTGCAAACTGGTACGGCCACTCTAGAAAACAGTATAGAGTTTCCTCAGAAAGTTAAAAATAGAGCTACCCTACGACCCAGCAATTGCACTATTAGGTATTTATCCAAAGGACAAAAACATTGAGAATTGAAGGTGCATGTGCACCCCAGTGTTTACAGCAGCAATATCCACAATAGCTGAAATACGGAAAGAGGCTAGATTTCCATTAACAATCAACAGATGAATAGATAAAGAAGATGTGGTGTGTGTGTGTGTGTGTGTGTGTGTGTGTGTGTGTGTGTGTGTGTATAATGTGTGTGTATATAGATTATATATATAATCTATCTATCTATAAAATGAATATTACTCAGACATCAAAATGAATGAAATCTTACCATTCACAATGATATAGATAGAACTAGAGGGTAGTATGCTAAGTGAAATAAGTCAGTCAGAGAAAGACAAATATCAGATGATTTCAATCATATGTGGAATTTAAGAAAAAAAAACAGAGGAACATAGGAGAAGGGAAAGAAAAATAAAATAGGATAAAAACAGTGAGGGGTGCAAACCATAAGAAACGCTGAACTCTGGGAAACAAACTGAGGCTTGCTGGAGGGGAGGCGGGGCTGGATGGAGTAACTGGGTGATGGGCATTAAGGAGGGTACTTGTAATGAGCACTGGGTATGAAATTCAATTTAGTTAGCACGTAGCCTATTATTAGTTTACTAACAATTTAAATAGAATTTAAATAAAAATTTAAAAAAATCCCAAACTCATGTCATAATAAAAAGTATTCTAGGTGGTTTGAAAGTTGAAGACCCAAATGACAGGACTTCAAAACAATTTGAAAAAAATATATATGTATAAATATGTGTGTGCATGTATTTTATTGTTAGAAGGTAATTCTTAAACAAGACATAATGTCTGGCCTTTTCTTGTTCTTGTTTTTTTTTTAAGATTTTATTTATTTATTTGAGAAGGAGATAGAGAGAGAGAGAAGGTGTGAGATGTAGAGAGACAGAAGGAGAGGAAGAAGCAGACTCACCACTCACCAGGGAGCCTGATGTGGGACTTGATCTTAAGAACCTGAGTCAAAGGCAGTCGCTTAACTGACTGAGCCACCGAGGTGTGCAGTATCTGTCCTTTTCAATGAAATAGTGCTATTCAGCAGAGAGATAAGGGTGCAATTTTCTGGTTGACCAAAACCCTGGATCCTTGACAAAGAAATATCTATGTACCTGACAGAATGCAGCAAATCATTTCCCCACCTTCTTTTAACTAGAAGATCTATTCCATTTCACATAGCAACGAATGCAACAGCCACAAGATAGGACTTTTAGTTGAATTGCTGAAGTACTGTAGCAAGTGATGTTCCCTTTCAAATTCTTGCAAGAGTTTAGAGGTCCTGATTTTCTGGGGTTTTGTCTTATGTATCATCAGAATGATTTAAGGAGAAGGCAGAGGAAAATATGTCCAAGCCTCGTATCAATGATATTATTTTAGAGTGGAAATCTCCTGAACTGAATATCAAGATGATCTGGGAATACCCAGATAAATCAGGGGACTTTAGGTGAAATAAAGGTACTCGAGACTCATCTATTTCAAAAGGAGGAAACACTGGTGAGGGGCTGGCCCTCACATACAGCTCATTGCCTCCCTCAGTCTCAGCTAATTAAGTGACAATATTTCTTGCTTTACCTGTGACACAAGGTTTTTGGGAGAGTCAAAAGCACTTTGAAAAACATCTCTTAAAATATAATAAAATAAAATAAAATAAAATAAAATAAAATAAAATAAAATATAATTACTACTTGCAAAACACGGACCAGGCACTAGGGGAGAAACCAAGATGAATAAAACCTACTCCTATTCTCAACAGGCAACCAGTTGGGAATCCAGGCTTGGAAAGTATTGCCAGGTAGCTTCATGTGACATAAGAAACAGAAAAACAATGTCATTAGGGTAACAAAACCAGAAGCTCTTTTTAAACCACAAGTGTTTTCCAAATTAAGAGACAGTTACGGTAATCATAACAATCTTACTTATGTCGAGTAGCCGGGCCTGGGGAATCTGTAGCCTCTTTCTCTATTCTAAAATGTCGAAACTCAGTTTTCTTGACAGGTTCAAATATCTATGTCCAATACCTTGGGACGAATCAAACTTCTTGCCCAATAAAGCAACTTGCTAAGGCTCCATGAAGAAAAAGATGCTGAGCTGTCCACATCTTGGTCCAACAGACCAACTTTTCCTTTTGAAATATTGCACTGCAAGAGACAATGATCCCACTTGATTGAAAACAGATTTCCAGATTTACAAGGTCAAAACAATAATTTGTAAAAAGCCTCAGTCATTCTATTGAAACCACTGAAGTTGAAATGAAAATACCATGTCTGTGTGCTTCAGACATGTTTCTTACTCAGCAGAGTCTCACCCCCTTCCACTTGAGCCAAAAGGACAATCTGTTCCCAACAGCCTGAGAAGTTTTTTTTGTCATTTTGCAAACTTGAAAAAAGGAAAAAAAAAAAGACACTGAGTATTTGGCTTTGTGAGAAAAGATTGTGGTAAAAATTTTCACACGTTTTCCCTCTCCTTGCATAAATTTTCAGTGTTGCGCTCTTCCAGGGGTGTGGGAATTTGAGCTGAAATGCTCTGATTGTATATTGGCTTGGTAATTCAAACCAGATTACCTACCTTCATTTGGCTTTAGTTTGTCATAGACACAATGTGTCTATACAACACTGTTTTCAGGTACTACTGCCGGAATAGATTCTTGACTGCCAATCATGCCTTCCCAATATAACTGTTAACCTTTTAAAGGGAAACATCTTATAGTTAATGCTTATGTTGATTTCTCTCACTCTGCTTTCCAAAGTATCAACATATCCATTGTTAGTATTTAATAAATGCAATTTGCTGACAGGCAGAAACTTTGATTTGTCAGTGTTGGTCAGATCAGCGGGGAACATCACCTAGTTAAATAGCCAGGCTGGTCCCCTCTATGATAGACTGACCTCATAAGCCCGTGGCAGATGAGAAAATAAGGCTTTGAGAAGCCTATAGTCTTTGCCAATAACTAATCATCTAGTTTGAGGCAGAGAATCTAGTTTCCTTCCCTGGTCCTCTTTCTTCCCTTTAATTATCCTTACTGATCATATACTTCAGCAAGGACAAGCATACTGCTTGAACCCATGGACCAGTGTGATTCACATCCCTGGCTTTTTCTTTTGATGTCTTTGCTCTTCTTCAGCACATAGTTCCTGTACGAGTCACAAGGAAATTAATCATGTTCTGTCTTTGACATCTTTTCTATTGTTACCTTCATGTTACCTAATGACTTTTTGAGTTTTCCATTCTTGTCTACATTTCTAAGATAGGAATTACATCTTTTTGTTTATCCTGTAGAATCTTGCAAAGTGCCTGGCATACCATAAATATTCAGAAGTATTTATTCCTTGATAATGTAGTCCTTTTCCCATGAATCCATGCTGAAACATGAATATTCAGATTTAAGAATGGACCTTTGAGATAGTGCTATGGAGAACAAACAGGAGGCTCAAAGGAACTGGGTGGCTTTCCACAGTTCTCTCCACCATGGGTGACAGATAAGGACCAGAATGGCTTCCTCTGCCCGTCAACCTGATGCTTTTTCTATTTCCTTCCTTCCTTTCTTTCTTTCCTTCTTTCTTTCTTTCTTTGACAGACAGAAATTTCAAGTAGGCAGAGGGGCAAAGTGGTGGGGGAGGGGAAAAGCAGGCTCCATGTTGAGCAGAGAGCCCAATGTGGGGCTCCATCCCAGAACCCTGAGATCATGACCTGACCTCAAGGCAGAGGCTTTAACCCACCAAGCCACCCAAGTGCCCCTCTATTACTTTCTAATGCCTGTGCTGTGATTTAACCCATGAAGTGTGAAGGATACTTAGGATTCTCTAGACTCATACTCTGTACCTTCTGTCTTACTAAGGAAATATAAGAGTTGGGTTTTTTTTTTTAAGATTTATTTGTTTATTTGTGAGAGATAAAGAGAATGTGTGTGTGCACACACCCATGCACACACACAGAGTGGTATGGACAGAGGGAAAGAATCTCAAGCAGACTCCTTACTGAGGATAGAGGCCAATGAGAGGCTTAATCCCATAACCCTAAGATCATGGCCTGAGTTGAAATCAAGAGTTGGAGGCTCAACTGACTAAGCCATCCAGGTGTCCCAAAGAGATTTTTGATCAATGGATGGATCATCAGAAATCTAGTTCTGACTGCACCCATCACATTACTGGCTAAAGGAAGCTGTCTGTGTCCCAAGACAGCTTCTTGTGTGAGGATGCTGATATATACCCTTGGCTGCCTGGATTCTGAGAGACCACTGATGGGCTCAGATAGGGGCTCATCAGTGACTTAAGAAACTATCTGACAAAGCCTTCATCCTTATCTTTAGCAACTCTGGCCCCTAACACTATCATAACCAGGAGAAGCAAGAAGAGATGGGACAGTCAGAGGTGGGGAATTGGCAGCCCATGGGCCATATGGAAATATTTGGGGATTAGGAACAGTGCACATGTGCTCAGCTTATTCTGGGTGAGACATTTATCCCCCTGCAGTGAAGAGGAAATCATTCACAGTGACTCACTTGGAAGGAAGCAAGCATGGCCTGAATCAAACCAGCTCCATCTCCATCACTGTCTGGAAGTGGGCAGCCATGACCAGCCATTACTAACTCACCACAGAGTACATGTCAGGTACCATTTTCTGTAATAAAGCTGCTTCGGATGGGTGGGAGAGAAGAGATGCTTCCCTGAGTCAATAAAGAACAAAGTGAAACAAGATGGGATTGGGAGGGAGACAAACCATAAAGGACTCTTAATCTCACAAAACAAACTGGGGGTTGCTGGGGGGAGGTGGGGTTGGGAGAGGGGGAGGGGGTTATGGACATTGGGGAGGGTATGTGCTATCATGAGTGCTGTGAAGTGTGTAAACCTGGCGATTCACAGACCTGTACCCCTGGGGATAAAAATACATTATATGTTTATTAAAAAAAAAAAAATTTGGAAGGGGAGGCGAACCATAAGAGACTATGGACTCTGAAAAACAACCTGAGGGTTTTGAAGGGTCAGGGGTGGGAGGTTGGGGGAACAGGTGGTGGGTAATAGGGAGGGCACATTTTGCATGGAGCACTGGGTGTTGTGCAAAAACAATGAATACTGTTACGCTGAAAAAATAAATAAAATGGAAAAAAAAAAAAGAACAAAGTACTCTCTCACCCATAGTATTTGACTGTCTATTGTGAGCTAGGTGCAATGCATATTTATTTTATTTATTCCTTACAAGGATCCTATGAGGTAGGTGTTGTTCTCATGTTACAGATGGGAAACATGAAGCTCATCAAAATCAGCAACTACATCAAAGGTTAAAAACAAGGAATGACAAAAGTGAGATGTGAGCTCATATCTGTTTCTCAAGTTCAAAGCTTATGCTCCTTCCATTCTATTGAAGATGTGTGTCAGTCGCTGAAGATGTATTCAGTCAGAAAAGCAGAACCACTAGATAGTGTAAATATCTCCATAATAAGGGATCTGACCTTGCGCAGTTGTGGAGCAGGTAACAGAATCTCTGCAAGGCTATTGTCTTTGTATCTAACCCCAGACCTTGACGCCCACAGGCAGATATTGGAGAGGGAAAATAGAGATGAAGTGGGAGAGAGCAAGGGCAAGCTAGAAGCCAAAAACACTAGTTGAAATCAAGAGATTCAACTCTCAAGAGAGAGACTAAAAGAGCTCTCATTGCCTCTGACCTTGATGGTGCAGATGTCCTGCAGGAAATGCTAGCATCTTTCATTACAGAGTTAAACACACACAAACCTGGTCCAGGAGATGGATAAGCTTGGTAGGAACCAAGGGAAGCCAGAGTAGTTGTCAGTCCAATGTTGCCTCATGCTGACAAGGTGAGCCATTAAGTAAGGGACATCCTGTATAATCTGTAATATGGTGCCAGCACCCTTCAAATCCTGTGCAAGAATCTTTGTTCGGCCCCAAAAGAATTTTTGGGAAACTTAGTTTAGCCTCACCAAGTTAATACATTATAAAGCCACCATAACTTCTTTTTTTTCTTTTTTTGTGGTGACAGAGCTCTGGTCTGGTTACAAATATTTTAACCAGACCACACTGGAATTCAGTATACTTGACCTCCTGGTAGCCCTTCCTGGATCCTAAAATAGGTCCTGAGTCCTTTTGTTTTGTGTTATAACCTGTGTCTTTGCTTTCTAACCCTGTTTCCAATGTCCCTGGCTCCTCTCTACTATCTAGAACATCACACTTAAACTATCCAGTGCTCCTCTGGTACTAATCTAGTTTCTTCTGCTAAGTCTCCATTTGCTCTTGCTTCTTGCATGACAGCTGCTTTGGGCCATTAGTGTTACTGTTGTTATTGTTATTTTTATTGTTAGAGGGCTCTGGTTCCCATGAGACATTTATGACCAACTTCATATTATGCTGTTTGCTTTCTCTTCCCACTCCACCAAAGAGAGAAGCCCTGCAAGGAGCAGAAGGTAATGTCCCTCCAGGGGACCAATTTATATAGAGGAGTACAAATCCCACTTGTACCTCACACAGGAATGAGTTTAAGATACGGCTTTTATAAACAGACACTTGGATCTCAGTGAGGGGATTTGAAAAGTCAAACATGCTGGGGCCATGACTATAAAAGTAAAATTACAAGGCTCAGGAACCTTTCCAGAGACAGGCTTATTTCAAACATCGCTATCTCGTAGGTGTTATTCTTAGCAGAACACGGGTTCATGTTGGCTTTCATTTTGACATCCAGCTGGGGTGAGAGTCACGCAGTAGCTTCATCAGACTGCAGAGGAATTCATTACAGCACACTCCCGGATTCTCCTTGAGTCTTATCATGGCCTGTGAGCCCTTCCCCTTCCTCCCCTACAGAACCATCAGCCTTTCTCTGTGCATTTGTTTATTCAACCAGCACAGATGGATCAGGTGCTTATGCCATGCCAGGTACCGTGCCGGGTCCCCCCAATACAAAGACAGATAAGATGGAGCCCCCATCCTCAAGAGTTAGAAATAAGAGAGAGAGAGAAGATAATCCAACACACTTAATGTGCTACGGGTGCTATCCCAGCAGTCTGGGTGAGGAAACAAGGGTACACACAGCAGGAAGAGAGCGATTCCCCAGGGGGATAAAGAGGGTGCAGTCAAGCCTTCACTGAGGAGATGGCAGTTAGACAAATGTTGAATGATTAGACACCTTTATGAATCAGACACATCTCTAGTCCATGTTCTTTTGGTTGGAGATTCCAGGCCCTGTCCTCAGCTCTCAGATATGTGGAGCTGAGACATACATTGGCTTTCACACTGGCCTCCCCTCATCCTCCGCCGTTCCTCCATCTGAACTTAATGAGCTATTTGAGAGACCATGCAGCAAGATGCCTGTGTTCAAATCCCAACTCTGTCAACTACGACTATGTCTACCTGAGGAAGTGATTGGACTTTTGTGCCTTTATTTCTTCAGATGAGAAATGAGGCTAATAATAGTATCCACCTTCTAGGGTTGTTGAGAGGATTAACGGACTTATATAGAAGCATTTAGAATATTGTTGACACTGGGGGGGGGCACATAGAAATGTTTATCATTAATAAGACATTTTCTTCTTTAATTAGATGTAGAGAGAAGGGCAGTATTTTAAAATGGCTCTTTCTATCATTCTTCAAAGACTGGACAATTTCCAAGAAGCAGCATGACTCTGGACAAGTCACTTAATCTCTTGAGCCTCAGTTTACCCATTTATGTAAAATTTAAACTTAAAGATTACCTATTAGGTGTCAGGCATTCCTTAAACCCTTCACAAGTACCATTCCATTTTACCCTAAGGATAGCTCAATGAGGTGGATTTGCTTGCTTTTATTTTCAAATGAAGGAAATGATATACGGGTGCCTGTCTCCAGACACCCTGAGCTCAACCCCTCAACCAAACCCTGAGAGTGCTATAATTCTTATCCTACTTGGGGGGCTGTGTACACAATGATTTATATTTACCAGCTCATTCAATTCTCAGAACAATAGTCTCCCCCACTCCGAGTTTTTGTTATTTTTGTCCCATTTTATAGACACGCAAACTAAGAGAGGTTAAGCAGCATGACCTGAGGAACAGAATTAAAAACCATATCTGTGCCCAGGTCTATTTGAGTCCAATCCTGGAGTCTTGACCTGCTGAGTTATGCTATTTCTTACTAGGTGGGGACAGAGTGGGGGAGTGATCACAGACACACATATCTAATAATTCTGCAAATAATCCCAGGAAATTTAGATTCTCTGAAGGCCATGGAGGCCTCCAAAAGTCTGCTCCCATTCCCTTTTTTATACAACTCTAACCAAACATTAAACTTTACTCCATTGATTTTGCTAGGAAAGCAGATTTTTTCAAAGTTCACCTATCTTCTCCCACAGATGCTGACACAAGTCCTGTGGCCCCAGCACCCTAGTCCTTCCTGAAGACTGGTCTTCCACTAATCTGTCCAGGTTTAGAGCCCTTGGACTTGGTGAATTCTATGTTTCCTTCCAGATATGAATTTCAGTCTCTTAGACTATGGGAACCTTCCGAATTGAATGCAATAATTCACCAACTTAGCTTTTCCATTTTTATACCCAAAGGTGACCTCCTACCTATATATTTTTTATCTTACTCAGGAGTTAGCAGACTATACCTCCCAGGCCAAATCTGGCCTGCTGCCTGTTTTTTAATGAATAAAGTTTTATTGGCGGTCACAGCTATACTCTTTTATTTCATGTATTACCTATAGCTGTTCTCATACTACCGTTTGCAAACCAGCCCCTGGGTGGGATTCAGAAATGTTATCTCACCTCACTTGCACTGGAATTTGGAACGCAATGTGGTAAAATGGTTAAAACCCTAAGATCTGGAAGCAGGCCATTTTGAATTAAAACCACAAAGCAATACTTGGCCAGCTGTGTAATCACGGTAATATCCCAGAGGCGACTTTGCCATTTGCAGAGGGAAACCTGAAGGAGATGGCATGGGGATAACGATGATAGCGACTGAGGCGGATGTGCATGCCAGAGAAGGACAGACACGGAGCAATGACTGTGGAGCCTCCTGCATAAAAGGCTTCCCATTCGTGTTAACTGTTACTGCGGTGAAATTGAATCCTTGTGGAAACCATTCTTAAACCCTCCTCTTCTTTATTACCAGCCCCTTCTCCCCTCTTACCCCCTTGATATCTTGCTTCTTGCCATCCAGTGCACTCTGTGAGATGGTGAGTTTCACTCCTGAAGCATAACCGGTGGTTTTACTCCCAGATGAAGAACTTTTAACGGGACTTCACTGCTGGGAGAAGAACGTGCAAATTCCTCAGTGCTTATGCCTCTAATACATAGAAAATCCCAGTGGGCTCCCCATGCTATGCTTTCTCCCATGCACAGCCCCCACACTCGAGGACTCCCCACTTCAGTCTTGCCTCTGTCCCTGGCTCAACCCATCTTCTCTGCTTGGGGTGCCAGCTTACCTTCCCTTGTTCCAACTTTGAAATCTTACCCGCTCAGGATGGTCCCAATACTAGTTACGTATGGAGGAAAGCAGGGGACTGGTGCTTGAAATTCAGTAAAAACTGAGTTTGTATGCAGTTGGTGTTTAATAAATGCTTCCTTCATAAAATTTGTGATAAAAAAAAAATCCCATAACTAAGGGCCTCAGAATTCCGGGAATCTCCTCCTAGGTGAAAGCTGTCACCACCCTATGTTTCCCACAAACTTTTCATGATTCCATCAAGGTGGATACTGCCTTCTCTTCTTTCCAGAAACTCTTTCCATTACCTGAACCCCATTCCTCCCCCAAAGCCCTGCACTGCCGCATGGAAGGCGCTGCTCCGGCTGCAGGATGCTGGGGGCGGGTAGCATGTTTCTCGCAGCAAAGACAAAGAATAAATTGTTGACTGCCTCTCCTCGGAAAAAGATGATGCAAGATGGGCCTATGTGCTTAGCGGATGGGCATCTGGACAAACGAAGGAGGATAATCATCTTTTGTTCGAAAATGAAAATAGGGGGAATGGGTCAAAAAGTGCAGAAACCCCACCCTTCTGGTCTGCGTCTTGAACCTCCCTCCTCTTTGACTTATCACAGAAAGGTCTGCACTTTGGAGCTAGTAAATCTGCTTGGCAGGTAATCGCTACCCATCCACCAGCTGCTGCCTTGGCAAAAGACGCATAGCCATCACCATGGTAACGCAGAGGCAGGCAACCAGCGAGCAGGCCTGGCTCAGGGCCAAGGTAATCCGATGGCACTGGGCTTTGTTAATAGAAAGAGCAAAGCAGGCCAGAGCCGCTTGCCTCTGCCTCTGCCTCTGCCAGTAAAGGCTGGACGGGAAAGGAGTGCAGGGCTAATTAACCGGCCTGACCAGCTGTTGGCTGCTGCTTGCCAAATCCGACAAGTGGCCCTGGGCTTTCTCTATCCCTAACCCTTGTCATCTTCCAGGGAGGCTGGGCCCTGGGGGAACAAGAGCCTTTTCTCAGTGATGTCATCCGAGTATTTGTAGAACTTCCTCTTTGTGGGAAAGTTCTCTGGCAAAGTATAAAGGGATTTGACTTCCCTCGGAAGACCCCTTGGCCTTTTGAATTTTGAAGAAAGATTTTTCTAGATGAGAAACGAGGCAGGATGGTGAGGGGAATGGGGGATGGGTTATCCATATTTGAGGTCACACATTAGGTGCAACCTAACGTGAAGCAGCTCTTAGGGAGGAACATTAACAATGCATAACCCCTCATCAACTGGGACAAGGCAAGGACCATCTTCAATTAGGAAGAGTGGATTATCTTGGAAAGACCATTTGTGAAGGAAAGGGAGTTAATATATTGAGTATCTAGTATATGACAGATCACTCATGTACACAAAATGCTTGCAAGGTGGGGTCTATGATCATGACTGTCCAGATGAGGAAAATGAATGAGAAAGGAGCTGAACACGGCTGAGCTGAGCTTACAGCTTAGACTGGTCCCAAGTGCACCTTCCTTCTTTCAGACCCCATTACACTGACCACCACTACACTCACAGCATTACGACATCCTGAAGAATATCTGGCTTTGTAAGAATAAATAATCCTGGCAAAGGATTTAAAAAATTATTGATACATGCGTAGTGAGACTTTACAAAGATAAGCAATTTAGCTTTGCATGACCTTTAAGAAAATAACCATCCCTACACTGAGTGCCTGTGTACTAGGCACTTTATGTATGTTATTATTATGCTCCAAAATAAGGATTCTAACCTGATTTATGAATGAAGCAAATAAGGCTGAAAGAGCCAAGGGGCAGCAAGTGGAAAAAAAAATGCATGATAGCAGGGTTGATCAGACTGGAAAATCTGGGACACTTAGCGGCTATATATGGCTATAGCCTTGAAGTCTTAACAAGCAAGTACCTGGGGTAAGGCTAGTAGGAAGGGCAGGGTTCCTGTGACTGACAGATAGAAGGAGGACATGAGCGAAGGCAGTGGAAAGTCTAAAACACACTGGTGTTTTGCCCCAGAAGTTCCGTCTATATCCAGAAAACTTGCAGGACCAATCTCTCTGAAGTTGGCTATTATTTTCCCAAATAGAAATAACATTTCCAGTGGGAAAGAAGTCAGGGCAGAGTGGGACGAAAGGTTATGACCAAGGAGGAGTGATATTCTAGTCCTTTTCATGGCTTCTGCTTGAAGCATTTACAGGCAGAACCAAGGAACATCAGCTGAGGAAGGGGAGGGGAAACTCATTCTACCTACATCACGCCAATCATTCTATCTCCCTCATTTCAGTTAAGGCTGTGCTATCCCTGAGAGGCAGATGTTATAACCCCCAGGGCACATGCTACACTGAGATGTAGGAAATGGTGAATGGGCTTCCTTGAGGAGGAAGGACTGGAGCAAGAGACACAGCTCCTCATCCTAGTCATTGTTCTTTCTAGTTTTCCAGGAGAGCATCTAGAGGTCCAGGAGAGCACCTAGAGGTCCATGCTCAGGAATGTGGCCCAGTGAAACTGAATATGAGTTAACCTGGGCATGGGAAGCCAGAGGTCAAGAATAAACAGCGGCCCAAGAAAGGATGCTGGGTGGTAAAGGGAAGAAGCCAAATCCCTGTTTGGTTCTAGGTAAGAATGGGTTTAAGAACTGAGGATAACACTGAATTGGGAACAGGGGAAATGTAGAGATGCAACAAGAGACAACAGACAAGACCATAAATAAATGTGTTATGGAGAAGATATTTAAGATAAGATTCTTATGGACTGGCACAGTGCAAGAGAGCATATAGATAGGGGGAAGGGCTTGAGCAACATCCAGACTCAGGTTTGACTGGTCAGCTTTGCTTCTTTAACCCTTAGGTGGCATTTCCCAAATGTCTGGCTTCATATATATAACTTCACAGGATCCTCCCAGGAACCCTATAAAATAAGTCATGTTATTTGTATCTATTTAAAGGTAAGAAACTGAGCCAAAGGGAGGTCAAGCAACTTGTCCAAGACACCTGCATTGTCTATCGTAGTGTAACAAATTACCCCCAAAATTTAGAGACTTAAAACAACATATATTTATCATCTCACATTTCCTATGAGTAAGGAATCAGGACATGGTTTATCTTGGCCTTTTGCTTCACAGTTTTTTATAAGGCTACAGTCAAGTTATCCTCTACAAAAGGGATCTCATCTGAAGGCTTAACAGGGGAAGAATGTGTGTCCAGAATTTAGCTCCTCATGGGGTATTGGACTGGAGGCCTCATCTCTTCACTGCCTGTTGGCCAGAAGTCACCCTTAGTTCCTTGTCACAAGGACCTCTCCCACAATGGAACTTGCTTCATCAAAGCCAATAATTAAGTCTGCTAGGAAGATGGAAATGACAACTTTTGTAACCTAATCACCAAAATGACAACTACAAAATATTGCCATATTCTATTGGTTAGAAACAAGTTATTCAATGGGAGAGGATTACACAGGTCTATGAATACCAATAGCAGGGATTAACTAGAATTGTCATAGAGGCTGCCTATTCCAATACCCCAGATATCAAACAGGAAAGCTAAAATTTGAACCTATGGTATTCTGTTTCCAGAGTCCATGTTCCTAACCATCAGGCTAGATAGCTACCTAGCCATGTGACCTTGGGCTAAATACTTTATCTCTTTGGATCTTCATTGTCTTTTTCTATAGACTATCCTTTGATAATATTTGCATTTAAATCTTATTGTTGGGATCAAATATAATACATATAAAATTCCCAACATTCACATTGTTTAGTGTCCCAAAAGCATTTTAAAGAAAAAAGCATTCAAATAAACTGAAGGATATTTAATATAGATACTGCTGTTTAACCAGAGTAATCCAGTATAACTTGTACAGGGGACTAGAGAGCTACCATTGACAGGGACTATACTGATCTGCTTAGAAGACCCACTAAATCCTGGTCTTTCCATCCCTCCAATTGTAGTGGGGTTGAAGAAGCTTCAATTCCCCCAGTTCACATAGAATTGTCTCTAGGATTGAGTTAGATCAAAGGCTTGGATGTGACCATTAGTAGGAAATCAAAGCAAACCCTGGAATATTCCAGAATACCTTTTCTAATAAAGGTTCTTACCTTTCCATCCTTCCCTTCCACTGCCTGACAAAGTTGAGGAAGCTAATGTACATTCTTGCCTGCCTTCTGACTTTTTTTTTTTTAAGAATTCAGTTTTGGGGGGCGCCTGGGTGGCTCAGTGGATTAAGCCGCTGCCTTCGGCTCAGGTCATGATCTCAGGGTCCTGGGATCGAGCCCTGCATCGGGCTCTCTGCTCCGCGGGGAGCCTGCTTCCTCCTCTCTCTCTCTGCCTGCCTCTCTGCCTACTTGTGATCTCTCTCTCTCTCTGTCAAATAAATAAATAAAATCTTTAAAAAAAAGAATTCAGTTTTTGTTTTTGTTTTTTAAGATTTTATTTATTTATTTGACAGACAGATCACAAGTAGGCAGAGAGGCAGGCGGAGAGAGAGAAGGGAGGAAGCAGGCTCCCTGCTGAGCAGAGAGCCCAATGTGGGGCTCGATCCCAGGACCCTGGGATGATGACCTGAGCCGAAGGCAGAGGCTTTAACCCACTAAGCCACCCAGGTGCCCCGCTTCTGACTTATTTTAAACCTGTTTCCCTATAGCATTACTGGGGCGCATACCCTTCCTGGGTAGAGGTCCTACAAAAAACTTGGTTTGTGCTTCCCCTTGCCACTCTGTTGCAGGATTGTGTTTTGTTGTTTCCCTAGAGTGAAAACAATGTAAGGCACAGGTTGGTTTTTAACATATTTCTGTTGCCCTAAGAGTCCTCATTCTTCTGTTAAAGAGAAAGAGAAGAAGAAAACCTCTAGGCTATAGAGAATAATAGTCTATGAACATCTTACACTACACTAGTTCATCTTACTTTTACTACTCTTGCTTTTATGGAACTCATAGAACTCCCTCAGTCAGGATCTGTCTAGTCTTTTTTTTTTTTTAGTGTTATGTTAGTCATAATACATAACCCAGTGATGGATATTAAGAAAAACACATATTGCATGGAGCACTGTGTGTTACATAGCTCACATTCTGTTCCATGAGCAGCCCCCCCACCCCCGGCCCCAAACACACACAGATCCAGGTGACAAAAACTGAAGGATACTGCTTTTGGTCACTGCATTGGGAAATGGAACAATTTTATTAAGAATTTATTCTTAATAAAATTCTTATTAAGAATTTATTAAGAATTAAAAATGAAGGAATATAACTACATGGCTCTATAGGGTATGTTATAGCTTAACTTCTGTCTCATGCCTACTAGGAGCAAGAGACCTGGATTCCAGTCCCGCTTCTTAAACCATCTGTAGTTCACTGTGTGGCTTTGAGTAAAACCTTTTGCCTCAGCAGGAATCAATTCCCTCATCTATTAAATGGAAAGCTTTAATCATACTCTCTAAGTGTCCTGGGATTGGATTGTGTGATCACTTCTTTCTTTGCATCTGTCATTGAGTTTTCTGTGTAAAATGTAACTCGAGGAAAACTCTGTGAATCTGCATTCCAAGCTATCCTAAATATGGCAAAGCAAAGCCATTTCCTGTTAAGTTTCCTTGGAAGCATAAAAAAGCAGAGATTGTGACTTCTCAGCTAAGTACATTTTTTCCCCAGACCTACTTGAGGGAGGATGGGATGGGAACACTGTGTCAGACAAAATCAAAACGTACCACACAAGTGGAGCCCTCGGCTAATCCAAACAAAATGATGGGGGTGGATGGTCAAAGCCTGAACAATTTTAATGCAGGCATGAAGATAGGCCACACAGTTAGATCAGAATTTAAATAACCTCACTTCACATGTTCCATTTTAAATCTCCCCTCACAAGCATTCAAAAAAACTTCCAAATGTTTCATTTTGGGAAGCAGATGCCCCTGAAAATGAGGACCATTCCCCTATTGTCTTCTTCTTTCTCCCTTCCCCAGAGTTAACTGCTTTCTGTCCAGAGCTGGGAATTTTGACAGCTGGTGCTTCCTCTCTACAGAGAGGAAGAGTGGCTCACCATTTTCTCCTGCCTCTCTTATGACATGAGCTTAAGTAAGTAACATGTTTATGGCTTGGGCTGAGCCAGACAGTCCCACATACAGACCAGGAAATTCAGATGTTTGTCAGCAGTTACATGAGGCACCATCCAGTCAGCCAAGGCTCATTGAGCATTCTTCTGCCCTTTTTTTTATTTAAAAAAGATTTTATTTATTCATTTGACAGAGAGAGATCACAAGTAAGCAGAGAGGCAGGCAGAGAGAGAGAGAGGGAATCAGGCTCCTCGCTGAGCAGAGAGCCCAATGCGGGCTCAATCCCAGGACTCTGGGACCATGACCTGAGCTGAAGGCAGAGGCTTTAACCCATTGAGCCACCCAGACGCCCCATCATTGAGCATCTTCTTGATGCTGGGTACCTGCAATAAAGTGGTGAATAAAACAGTATAGTCCATGCTTTCGTGGATCTTAGATGTGTTTTAGAGGAAAGATTTAAAGCACTGGTGAGGAAAACATAGCTTGCTCCTGGAAAAACAATGACAATTCATTTGTTCAAAAAGGTGAGGTGGGATCAAGTGGACCATGAGTATGAAGCTTAGAAGGGAGTAGCTTGATGCGAGGTAGAATGCAATGTAAGTAGAGCAAGCTGTCTAGAACCAAGTTAGGGAAGAATATTGGAAGCCCATTTCTCATGGGGCAAGATGAGTGGTGAAAATCAGGCTGAAGAGCTTTGAAGGACTTAATTGAATAGAAGAATGGATAGCCTATGAAGCCCTCCTCCTTTCCTTGTTTTTTATTCTGCCAACCCAGATATATTTTTTTAACTTCTAAATTACATATTTTAATTTTTTTATTTTTATATACTCATATTTATCTTCCTTCTTTTCTTTCCATAATTATGCTCTGTGGCCATTATTTCACAGGTAGGATAGCTTTAGGAATAATTTCTTGAAGGACTTCTGCCAATAAGAATATAACTACAGGAGAGTGAATAAGATAAAGGATGAATTAGAAATTATTGCTATTTCAAAAAACTTGGTTGGAGCCAAAGATGGTACATGGGGAAAAGAAAAGGTCTGAGGATTTGGAGTTGGTGGTGAAGCATGGCAGCTGCTTCCAAAAAGCTGATGGAATGAAATGTGAATAAGGGATTGTCAGATGAGAATGAATGGTGGGGAATTAGAAGGAGAAAGATATTTATTCAATCTGAGGTAGAATGTATATATAGAAAGAGTTACACAATACTGCCATAAGTTGACTTAAGAAGTATTATACTTAAACAAAACATAATGAGAAGCAATGTGACCCAGGACCCCTGCATTGGGCACTGTGATGGGCCATCCACATCTCTCAACAATGGAGACTTGTTCCCAACTATAAGTCCTTCCAAAGACTGCCTTAATTCTAGAGACCACCTCAGGGAACCTTCCCAGGACAACCCAGACTCAATGACTGATTGATATGGTGACTTAAAGGCCTGGCCCAACTTGAACTAACTCTGGAGGGCCAGTCTAGCTTCAGCCCTTCCTACAGGGTTAGCTAAGGTTTTTGAGATTGCATTGTGGCTCAACTACTTCCCTTCCCAATCCTACTTCTTCCTCTTCCCATCAACAGGTATTGATTCTAATGGCTTGACTTAAAATACCCTGCATGTTTACTTTAACTTTATCTCACAGTTTCCCAGGAAACACAATATATAACAACACTTAATATATCAAAGTATAAGACATTTTCTTTTTCAGTTATTACAATGATTTGAACATGATTGAGAAATTAAAGACTTTCATATTATTTTCTCCTATCACTCTTTAAGGGTCATGTCCCTTCCTCCTTCTCTCTGTCTTTTCTCTCATTTTAATTTTCTCCTTACTCTTTTCCCTCCTGTTGTTGTCTTTTTCTGAGTTGATCCAGGACAACTGGGACAAGATTGAACATGAGCCATATTATCTCAGGATTATGAGAATGAGCACCCCTCCCCCACCAGAAAGATTTTCAGGACCATGGACAGCAACATATATGCCACCCTTCCCACCCCCAATATTTTTATTCTCTCAATAGCTATGCCAAGCAGACTCAGAAAACTCTCTGTCTGTGATGATATTGCTGATGTGGCTCCTGCATTAGGATAGGTAGATTAGTCTTCTGAGTTGGTATCTTAAGCATAAACTTCAAGAGTTTATGATTCCAGGCTTGATTTTCTCATGTATTTTGCAGCCCTTTCCTTAGCAGCCTGCCCAAGTATTAGAGTTGTGTATTAATAAAACTGGGCCCATGAGTGTCTCTGTTGGACAAATCTTACTGAATCATTGCAAACCATTTATGATCCTTTTGGTACATGGTTCTCTGGTTGTCTAACCAATAAAGACAACCAAAGAGTAAATTATACCTTTACATATATCACATGTAGCAACTAAGTTTCTTACTCTGACTAATGTTGAAATGTAACATTTGCTCTACTCCAATAATCTTCTATGAAACATATTTGGAACTTCTTTTCCCCAATACATCTTTTAAGCAAATAATGGCTTTGGACTTAAAATTTCAACACCAGAACTATTTGTAGAACAACTCCCATCATCTTTGCCTATATTTAAGTAAAATATATAATAGAAAAAGAGAGAGGAGACCTTTAAAAACTACTAGTCTATAAGTTTCTTGAAGGTAGAGATCTTAGCCTTCTTGATCACCACTTGTATGGTTACAGTAACAAGAAAAAATGAGTTTTAAAACAATAATAAAATTTAAAAAGTTAAGTTGAACCAAGTTAAATAAAAGGCTCTAATTGTGGGAATCAAAGCAACAATATTATTTTAAGGGAAGAATTTTTTCTGCTCAGAGGGAACAAAAATCAGAGTTCTGTGCTCCTGACATGAAGACAGAGTTTCAATGCATTGCAAACTCAGAGTAAAGAACACAATAACTCTGCCTTCCAAAAGGAGCTTTTGTTGATAAAGCGTTGCCTCCAGCTTCCCAGAGGAGATATTACTTCCGCCAGGGGACTGGAAACTGTCCTGGAGGGGAATGATCATTAACTTGAGGTACTATCCTAAGTGATTCTCTTTTCATATGGGTTGAGAAATGGTCAGGTGACCTGCCTTGAGTAGGACAAACCCTGTTGTCCCAATGCCTAAAAACAGTCAAGCCATTGCAAATAGTTTCTGCTTTAAGACCACCACTAACAATAATAACAGCAAAATAATAAGAAGAAAATAAGAATTATAATAATGGCTTCTATATAAGGGTCAATATTATATACTAAGGACAACTATGAGCATTTCACAATACTTAATTCTCCTAGCAACTCCTGTAAGGTATTATCATCCTCCTTTTACAAATATGAAAACTCAGACTAGGACCAATTAAGTTACTTGTTCAAAGCCAAGAAGTAAAAAACAAACAACAACAAAAAAAAGTTTGTTGAATCAATGTATATATTTTATAACATCAGTGAACTGCATAGCAAATTGTCTAAAAATGAATTCTTCAGATAAATGTTTGATATGGAATAAATCTTTTGGAAATGGAAGCAATGGTTTGGGTTTTCGAGACATATGTTAAACATTGGTCTAAAAATCTGAAAATCTAGTATCTAGCTCTTCTTTTGTCATTAATAGTGGCAAAAATGTGGTAGAATTTCTTATTTCTCTGTTTCACTATCAAGTCCTCTATAAGGTATGTTTTGATATTTTGAAAAATAATAGTGTCTGAACATCACTGTGAGACAAGAAATAGTGAACAAACTTCTTAAGTAAAATAAAAAGAAAATTCTTTATCATGGTTTGTTCAAAACCAGCATGATAAAAATGGACTTAAAAAAATACGCTTCATTCTCTGCATCCTCACCAGCATCTTGTCATTTCCTGACTTGTTCATTTTAGCCATTCTGACTGGTGTGAGGTGATATCTCATTGTGGTTTTGATTTGTATTTCCCTGATGCTGAGTGATGTAGAGCACTTTTCATGTGTCTGTTGGCCATCTGGATGTCTTCTTTGCAGAAATGTCGGTTCATGTCCTCTGCCCATTTCTTAATTGGATTGTTTGTTCTTTGGGTGTTGAGTTTGCTAAGTTCTTTATAGATTTTGGATACTAGCCCTTTATCTGATATGTCGATTGCAAATATCTTCTCCCATTCTGAAAGAGGAACCCTCCTACACTGTTGGTGGGAATGCAAGCTGGTGCAACCACTCTGGAAAACAGCATGGTTGAAAATAGATCTACCCTATGATCCAGCAATTGCACTACTGGGTATTTACCTTAAAGATACAAACGCAGTGATCCGAAGGGGCACGTGTACCCGAATGTTTATAGCAGCAATGTCTACAATAGCCAAACTATGGAAAGAACCTAGATGTCCATCAACAGATGAATGGATAAAGAAGAGGTGGTATATATACACAATGGAATACTATGCAGCCATCAAAAGAAATGAAATCTTGCCATTTGCAACAACGTGGATGGAACTAGAGGGTATTATGCTTAGTGAAATAAGTCAATCGGAGAAAGACAACTATCATATGATCTCCCTGATATGAGGACATGGAGATGCAACATGGGGGGTTAGGGGGATAGGAGAAGAATAAATGAAACAAGATGGGATTGGGAGGGAGACAAACCATAAATGACTCTTAATCTCACAAAACAAACTGGGGGTTGCTGGGGGGAGGTGGGGTTGGGAGAGGTGGAGGGGGTTATGGATATTGGGGAGGGTATGTGCTATCATGAGTGCTATGAAGTGTGTAAACTTGGCGATTCACAGACCTGTACCCCTGGGGATAAAAATACATTATATGTTTATAAAAAAAAAAATTGGAAGGGGAGGCAAACCATAAGAGACTATGGACTCTGAAAAACAACCTGAGGATTTTGAAGGGTTGGGGGTGGGAGGTTGGGGGAACAGGTGGTGGGTAATAGGGAGGGCACATATTGCATGGAGCACTGGGTGTTGTGCAAAAACAATGAATACTGTTACGCTGAAAAAATAAATAAATTTAAAAAAAATACGCTTCAGGTACATTCTTTGACTGTGTTTATTTTCAACCTGGATCAAAGGAACTGAAAATTCTTCACACCATCCTGATCTTCTTGTCCCCCCAAGTCCCTGTGCAGACAGAGACATAAATGGGATTTCCATCTTTGTGATTGAGAGGCACTGGACTCAATTCCCAAGAGCTGGATTGGCTGTGGGGTGATGGGCAAATCTTTTCACTTCCATGGGCTCAGGTTCCTCCTTTTGAATGAGGCAACAGGAACCCATATAGACCCTAAGGCTTCTTTCAGCCATAAACTCTGTGATTCTGAGTCATAATAGACATTATTATCAACTCTTCAAAAATATGTTTCTTTTGTCATTCTCTAAAAACTTCTTATATTATTGAGAATGCAACCAGAGCAAACTAATATACTAATTAATGTATTTTTTTCAATAAGTCTCTTTTGAATGCCTGCTATGTGCAACATATTGCCGTAAGAAGACTCAAGCGTTAACACCGTGAAAATAACAAAAACTCCCATCCTAATTTCTACTAGAAGGAGATGGGCAATGGGGTAAGGAAATAAGTAAAATAAAAACTGTGCCACATAATGAAAAGTGAAAAAAAGTAGGGAAACAAGGTGAGCAGTATGGGACTAGGGATGGATTCCTATTTTAAATGGAGTGGTCACAGAAAATTTCACTGAGTGGCCCTCGGTGAGAGATGGTCGAGCCAATGGAGAGAATGAACTACACACAGATAACTTGAGGAAAGAGCTTGTTAAGCAGAAGGTGTACACAATGCAAGTGTTCTGGGACAGAAACAGCTTGGCGAGGTCAGGGAAAGCAAGACCAGGGTGCCTACAGCCATCTGAGCAATGGATGACATGATCTGATTTAAGTGAGGCTCTGGCTGCTCCAGTGAAAAGGGATGGAATAAAACCAGTGTAAAAGCAAGATGGCCGTGTTGACAACTCTTTTATAAAGGACTGCAGTGTGGAGGTGACTGCCTCATAGATAGTGGGCTTGGGTGCTCTCCATCAAAGATAAGTCTGCAGAGTTTATTCTTAGGTATGACACAAACACTTGCTGTACCTCTCCAGGTAAGTACTTCTCCAGATAAGGTTTGATCATGGCTTATTGAAAAATATGTGGGATTTTAAAAACAGTATGAGGTAAAATATAAGTTATTCATAAATTCCTCCTTAGCTTCAGAGCAGGAGAAGTCTTATACCATGTTAAGTCATAGACCACAAACAAGAAGTTAATATGACTACTTTACAAAAGACACTAAAATCTTCAGGGGCAAAAAAGCCTGATTTTTTTTTTAATGGAGAAAACCATAAGCAGGCAAATCACAGAAAATCTATAAAAATAGTCTTTAAATATAGGACTAGATGTTCAATATCCTCATAATAAACACTAAGATACCATTTTCACCTACCAGATTGGCAAAAATTAAAAAATTTAACAATATATTTTACTGGCAAGGCTGTTGAGAAACAGGAACTCATTCATTGCAGGTGGGAATGCAAACTCTTACAAACATTTTACAAAGAAATTTGGCAATAGTGCACAAAACTACATTTTTACGTATCTTTGACTCATCAAACTTGCTTTTAGGAATTCATCATAAAACTACACTTCTTTTTTTTAAATTAATTTATTTATTTTCAGCGTAACAGTACTCATTGTTTTTGCACCACACCCAGTGCTCCATGCAATACGTGCCCTCTCTATTACCCTCCACCTGGTTCCCCAACCTCCCACCCCCCGCCCCTTCAAAACCCTCAGGCTGTTTTTCAGAGTCCATAGTCTCTCATGGTTCATCTCCCCTTCCAATTTCCCACAACTCCCTTCTCCTCTCCATCTCCCCATGTCCTCCATGTTCTTTGTTATGCTCCACAAATAAGTTATGCTCCACAAATACTTGACTCTCTCTGCTTGACTTATTTCGCTCAGCATAATCTCTTCCAGTCCCGTCCATGTTGCTACAAAAGTTGGGTATTCATCCTTTCTGATGGAGGCATAATACTCCATCGTGTATATGGACCACATTTTCCTTATCCATTCGTCCGTTGAAGGGCATCTTGGTTCTTTCCACAGTTTGGCGACCGTGGCCATTGCTGCAATAAACACTGGGGTACAGATGGCTCTTCTTTTCACTACATCTGTATCTTTGGGGTAAATACCAGCAGTGCGATTTCAGGGTCATAGGGAAGCTCTATTCTTAATTTCTTGAGGAATCTCCACACTGTTCTCCAAAGTGGCTGCACCAACTTGCATTCCCACCAACAGTGTAAGAGGGTTCCCCTTTCTCCACAACCTCTCCAACACACGTTGTTTCCTGTCTTCCTAATTTTGGCCATTCTAACTAGTGTAAGGTGATATCTCAATGAGGTTTTAATTTGAATCTCCCTGATGGCTAGTGATGATGAGCATTTTTTCATAGGCAGTAACCTCTTCGATATCAGCCACAGCAACTTCTTTCAAGATATGTCTCCAAAGGCCAAGGAAACAAAAGTGAAAATGAACTTTTGGGACTTCATCAAGATCAAAAGCTTCTGCACAGCAAAGGAAACAGTCAACAAAACAAAGAGGCAACCCACGGAATGGGAGAAGATATTTGCAAATGACAGTACAGACAAAAGGTTGATATCCAGGATCTATGAAGAACTCCTCAAACTCAACACACATAAAACAGATAATCATATCAAAAAATGGGCAGAAGATTTGAACAGACACTTCTCCAATGAAGACATACAAATGGCTATCAGACACACGAAAAAAACTATACTTCTAATAGGAAAATGTGTATCCAAAGAGCTTGACTTGAAACATTGTTTATAACCACAAAATACTGGAAACCCTCTGAATGCCCAGTATCATGGAGAGCAACTGGATAAACTTCAGTACATCCACCCAATGAAGTCCTCTACACTTGTAAAAAGAATAAAGAAAATTTTTCTACACTGAGATAATTCATTGTTTGCCACCCTTCTTGTAAGAAAGAAAGAGATAGAGGAAAATAAACATGCACCTACTCAAATATACAGAAGAAGTACAAGAAGGATAAACCAGAAACCAATAAGATTGGTATCCACATGGAGTAAGTAGAGACAGGGTAGAAAGAGAGAGTGGGTAGGAATAAGGAGTAATGGTGGGAGATACAGACTCTGAATATATCTTTCTATAAGATACTTTAAGAGCTTTTGATTCCTAAAACAATGATAATGTTTATATACTCAAAAATATGTCTAAGTGATTAAAATCAGGCTGTGAAAAAAGAACAACAGAACAGAACAGTAACAAATGAACCTAACTGTTATCACAACAGAACAGCATCACCACACTGATGTATGTGGGGAAGAGAAAAACTAACCTAAGTTACTTTGAAAATAGTATTTTGACCATATATTGTAAGGCTAAAGGACAAGAAGAACCCCCAAAAAAGGTTATTTATATATTATAGTAGTATTACTATTGTATATTAGTGTTTACTAATATATATATTATTAGCAGTAAATTGCTTTTCCCAAGGACACAGGTTAACAATACTGAAATGTTACGTGCATCCTAAGACCAACCAAATAGGTAAATATATTGTGGATAATGAGAGGACCAGATTTCTCACTGTCAGAGAAAGAATTTATAAACATGGAAAGGAATATGGCAAAAATAAACCCTGTGGTGTTGAATTAGAATAAAAAAGACCAGTATGACCTCATAATTGTTAATATATACACAGGTAGTGATACAAACAGATATAAATATGTGTGCAGATGGGGTTGTATACCTAAGGTCTTCATCCCATCGCTGAGTGAACCTGGGTACAAATGGCACCTCGGCAGCAGTTAGCACAACTAGCCTCCACATACTGGTCTCCAAAGAACATTATCTAACAAAAATAGCCAGAGCTCCTGGGAGAAATGGCTGACTGTGGAGCTGAGGCAAGGGAAGAAAAAGATGGAGCTCATTAGCAAACTGTAGCTAAAAATTGGACATGAATATTAGATGGAAATCTGAAAACAAACAAACAAAAATCACAATTCTTTTCCTTTCTTTTTTCTTTTCTCTTCTTTCCTTTTCATTTCCTTCCTTCCTTGCTACCTTTCCTTTCTTCCTTCCAGTTTACCAGCATATTTTGTGGTACCAGAGTAAGCATATGCTTTATGAATCATGGTATCATTTTGAAAGAATACAGAAGCCAATTTGAAGGTCCTAATGGTCCAATCAGGATCAATAGGTGTAATAAAAGAAATACTGACAGTACTGGGTTATAACTCTCATAGACTAAACATCCATGAGTTCATACAGATAAAATTTTTTTAAAAGAATGAGGAAATAAATGAGGGAGAAATGAAAACTCACCCTTATAGTAGAATTTTAATTAATAAAAGCAGAAGAAATAATAGACATAGAAAATCATCGTTTGGGGAACACTGCAGTAATAATTGTTGCAGGGAAGATTCATGAAGTTAATAAAATTAATCGGTGAAAGCATGATGAGAAACAGGTTATTTGTATACTCTCAAGATAGCTTCCCAGAAAGTAGTTACTAAATACAAAGGGGGAAATTGTTAACTTTATAGAGAAGAAATCTGGCAGATACAACCTCGTGCAAGCGTTCTTATTAAATTACCATTTATAATAAGACAGCGACATTATGCATCTCCTTGGTGATGGTATTTTTACCAAGCATGCATACCCAAATTTAATCATGGGGAAAAATCAAACCGACCTAAATTGAGGGATGCTCTACAAAATAGCCAGGACTCTTTTAATGTGTCAAGACATGAAGGACAAAGACCAGACTGAAAGAGTAATAAGAAGACACGACGTCCAAATCTGCAGGATCCTGGACTGAAAAAGGACATTAGTGGGACAATTGGTAACATTTGCATCAGGTCTATAGATCAGTAATGTTATTGTCCATGCATTAACTTCCTGGTTGGATCATTTTATCATATTTATATAAGAAATTAACATTTGGAGAAGATAGGTGAAGGGTCTATGGGAACTCTGCAAGATTTTTATGTCTAAAATTATTTTTAAAGTAAAAGTTTGAATTTTTTAAAAAAATTATTTATTTGTTTGTTTGTTTGCTTGTTTGACACACTGAGAGAGCGAGCACAAGCAGGGGAAGAGGGGGAGGGAGAAGCAGGCTTCCCACCAAGCAGGAGCCCAACACAAGGCTCAACCCCAGAACCCCAGGATCTTCATATGACCTGAGCCAAAAGCAGACACTTAACCAACTGAGCAGCCCAAGTGCTCCAAAAGCTAGAAATTTAAAAATAAAGTGAAATTAATATAAAAATAAAGCTATTAATATTCTCCCCCCTCCAAATATCTTGTTGTAGAGCACCCTTTAGATAACTCTATTATCAGTTTTGTATATTTTAAAGTGTACAATTCAGAGACTATGAGTAAGTGCATATATTTTTTTTTATCATTTTTTGTTGCATCTAAAGTTCAGAATGGCAGGCTTATGTTTATTTTACTCACTGTGAAATCCTCAACACCCCCAAAATTACTCTTTTGCACGTATCATCTCTCAATATACAGTATCTCAATATCCATCCATTAAATCAATTAACAGCAGACATGGGTTCTATCCTAATCCTGCCGTTTGCTAGCTATGTGACTTTTCAAAGATTGTTTAACTTCCCTGAGTCTTGGTTTTGTCATCAGGAAAATAGGCAGATCTTTGCTCAGCTCACAAGGTCACCATGAGGTTTACTGTGGCGCCTATAGCAGGGTGCCTGGTCCACAGCAAACGTTCCATCAGTACTGATTCTCCTTTCTTCTCCCATCAAAGCCTTTCTAGTAATTTCAAAGCAATCATATTAGATCCACATCCAGAATCCTGTTCCTATTTTTGTCATTTTGACCCCTGAGTTTGAGTCCACCAAGCTACTTTTAAAATAGCAACTTCTCTGCTTTAGGAAGGTTCTCATGAATCTCCTACCCCTCGTTTAGATTTATTTTTACTTCCCCATCTCACAGGCTAAACTGGCTCAATAACCCTTAGCTATAGCAGTATTATGGCTGTGTAGGTTCTGCCTTGCAAAACCCTTTATATCCAAGACAGTGTAGAGGGAATTGGGAGACTGGGCAGAGACCCATCATGTACCAGGACCTTCCCTTGGACTGAGCCAGGTGACTCAGGATTGTTCTTTCCATGAATCCTGGGAGGTAGGAATGACGTCCATTTGAGGAAACTCAAGAAACTGAATGTCAAGTAGGTCAATTATCCTGACAGCTTCCCATAAGACTAGAAGATAAAGTCAGTAAATTGGTAATATAAAAATAAAAACAGAAAATTCAACAAACTGGAAGCACTTGAATAGAAAAAAACAGTTACCTATCACAGCCTGTATTCTTCACATCAATAAAGACAGGAAACTTGGGGTTTTCCTCCCCTCCAACATTCCACTTTTGCATTTACCTGCATGTCTCTTCTTTGTCTACTGGAACTTTATTTCGGTCCTACTGTGTGTCTAGGGGAGAACTATGTTACAAATATAGTAATGATTCCCTCCATTTGATGCACCACAGCAGAACCCTTGTTGGGTTGCTTTCAATTCAGGCTCTATGTGTAAAATATTTTTGAAAAATGACTTAAAAAAATGTAGTCCCCTCCTTCATCCTCCCTTTTGTTTCTCTCTATTCTCATTGATGTAATCACTCCACCTAGGACTCACCTGCTTTATGGCGAGCAGAGATGGTTTGGGCTGGAGAGCCAAGGCCAAAGATCTGGATCCTGTGGCTTGAGGAGGAGTAGTGGCTTCTCTGTGCAGAAGCTATCACTTCCTTTGCCTCACTCCGTCCTCACTCCACACTTGCTGTTACTGGTCTGCAGCTGCTTTGCCTACTGCTCACCTCGAATGTATGCTTGCTATTTATAGTCCTCTTTTTACAGGTCAAATGCCCCTTTCCATATACTAAGTCATTCCATGTGCACTGGCAACCTGTGCATTAATTATTATGAACTACATTTTATAGGTGAACGTGGAGCCTCAGAAGGGTGATTATTTGTTTCAAGATCAGTGGTTCACAAGTGGACAGTCAAGACTTGAACTTGAGATTACTGCTCTTTTGAACATACTCTGGGCCTCTGAACATCACTACCTCACAAGTAACCTAGAGTAGACATTCTAAACTCATTAAACATCAGCTCTGGCCCTAGAA
Organism: Meles meles; assembly: GCF_922984935.1. Classification (NCBI taxonomy): domain Eukaryota; kingdom Metazoa; phylum Chordata; class Mammalia; order Carnivora; family Mustelidae; genus Meles; species Meles meles. The sequence continues at coordinate 12,673,243 of NC_060066.1, read as the reverse complement.
AGCACATGAGCTTCCAACACCGAGAGCTTTGTCCCGCTCTGATCGGACTGTAGGTTTCAAGCTACAGAAAAGTTGAAGGTAAGATAGAGGTTCTAATAATTGTTGCCACTATGTCTCCAGTTGTTGGCCTCTTGGATTTAAGAGTAGCTTCATATTTTTGTTCTGGCCCTTATTCAGCTCTTCTCTCTCCCTTTCTTGCAAGAGGAAAGATGAAAAAGTAGTTCAAGGAAGATAGTTACGGGTGCCATCCATTCCTTCTCATCCATCCACTCTCTCCAAGGAGAGGATAGAGGAAAAGTGCTGGGGAGGGGGGAGGACAAGAGACTGTATTGACGAGGAAGCACTCAATGTGAAGGTACTCACATTAGGTACTCAAAGAGTATTAAGGGCAAATCTGCTATCTTTACCCTGGTAACCTTTGGGGAAAAAGGCAGTTCGGCTCTTGAGATAACTATTCATGCTTTAGGTATGTCCCCCAGCACTCAATAATTAGTTCTAATGAATTTTCCAGTGGAATCTTGTTTTTTTTCCCAGCAGTGAAGGAAACAAGGGATTGGGTCATAGAGAAAAATCTGAGCAGAAGTTAAAAAGAGGGTTATTTAAAGAACTAACACTGGAGAAGTTGCAACTTCACTGTGCACTCCAGCATTTGGAGACAGGTTGGCCTTTTGGTATGGCTGCTCTGCCACCCAGCTCTAGTGTATACGGATGTCCCTGAGACTCTGAGTATGAAGAAAGACATACTTTGTTGAACCCATCCTCATTTCACCTGACAGCTTGGCCATCGGTTCACTGTTTGAAGAGTTAACAAGAATAACAATTGCAATGGAACCCATAGAGAAGATATTATTTGGAATAACAGATTATAATGAATAATCCAGCCTTTGTCATCACAACCCTAGGGAGCACTGTGCACATTGGCTTTTGCTTATCCTGGAAATAATGATTTTTATTTAGAGGTCTTGTTTGAGAAAGCAAATTGTCCACATAACATTTTGAGTTGGGCTGATTGGCCTCATCGTTATCTTTTGAAGCAGGATAGCTTATGTGGCCTCTGGGTCAGATGATTGGCGGTTCTGCATAGAGCTTCTATGTATAAACAGAAGAGCCACTGGAAAGCCCATTATGTCTCCCTGGGCTATCATGCTCAGTGGGCGATCAGCCAGCCCTATGCCTGTGAAGATGTTGCAGCTACTGCCAGTCACTAGGGGCTGGAGAAATGAGACTGGTGGTACCTATTAGACTGGCTATCTTCTTCAATTCAGCTCTTGATTTTTGTCTTCATTCCTCAATTAGTGAAAGTGTGTCCCTGGAGAAGGTATAAATCAGCCTCACAGATGAATGCAGCACAGAGGCGTGGGAACACAAAGAAAGAAGACTGGAAGCATGTTAGCATCAGAGTGAATAAGGACCAGGCTTAGTCCCCTTGTACTTCCTTATAAGGGTATAGCTGATCTTGGGAATGACTGCAAAGTTCAGTTCAGTTTAGTTCAACAGATATTTACTGAGGTCTGTTATCTACTGGGATCCAAGCTGGGATCTGGCAGTAGTAGTATGAAAACAAATAATGGCAATGATTAATAAGTATTTAACACTTTCTTCTTCCTAGACAACGCTAAGAACATTAAATGTGCTATCTCATTTAACCCTTACAACAATCCCATAAAACATATACTATTAATAACCAAGGAGATCAGGGATTAGAATGAGCAAGGTTTTGTCCATGGGCATCTGCCTCAAAAAAAGTGAGATTAGGATTCCAACTTTCTTAACATTGCACATGTTGGTTGTGGCAGATGGCTAACTGTTTACCAACATCCATTTCTACATCTTCCTGAGCCTTTTTTACAATGGGGTCTAGCTATATGTGTCTTCTAACTAGTAGATTATAAATAGAAATGATGTGTACCTAAAATCAAGGCTTTAAAGAAGATGTATCTTTCCTCCAGGAATTTTTTTCTCATTCCATAGTCTGAATGCCAATCAAAAATAGTGCTGTGGGATAGTAGGTCACAAGACAGAAAAGAGCTAAGTCCCCAAATCGCTGCACAGAGAAAGTGCACATGCCAACCAGGAACATTTATTTTAGACTGTTACATGACCAAGAAAGAATTTTACCCTAATTATTGCTCTGCATATTTTTTTTCCTCAGAATGCTTTCTCTACCAAAGCTCTCAACACTGGGGGAGCAACTGATTTTTAAAAAGAAATATTTGAGGAAATAAGAACGTTGATCTTGGATTACAGGAAAAGAGCTAGGGCAACATGGTTATTATTTTCAAATGATGGGTTACAAGTATAAGATTCATTAGCCTTAGTTTCTGTGTCCTGAAGAAGTAAAATTGGGACTAATGGAAAAAGATTGAGAGAGTCAAGTTTTTAGTTCATTATATAAAAGTCTTCTCTATTTGGTAAAAGTCCACAAAGATGAAAAGGGTATCTTCAGGAAATAATGAGTTCCTTATCACCAGGTTTCTTTAAGAGGTAATGAATGAGGTTAGACTGTCATTTAGTACAAATATTGGAGAGCAAATGTAGGCAGTGGGTGGGAAGTTCCAGATTAGTGTATCCTCTAATCAAAAGACACTGTAATTCTAGGATCATTTGATTTTGTGATTCTTTGAATCAAATTCTATGATTCCATGTTCCTAAATCTCCAGGTTGCTTCCTGAAGCAATGGCTCAATGTATGTGTCTGCTAGAGAAAAAGACAAGTATCATGGCTAGATTTCTCCATTTGAGCACTGCTTTGGTTTGAATGAGAGTTAATACCATTACAGAGATTCTGCCAAGTGTGAGGACTAAGGAAATCATTGGGGACGGTGACCCATTTTGCTGACTCAGATACACAGCCTGTTTATATGTAATTAAAATGAAAACCTAAGAAAAAAACATGATTGATCAAAAAAGAGAAACATTGTCAGAATAATAGCAGAGCTAAAGAAGTTCCTTGTGAAACATCAATTTCACTTTTTAAGAGATATTTACTAAATTCATTCAATATGTTTTCCTGACCTAAATAGCCCATCTTCCAAGATTTTCAAGCAACATCTGCTTTGTTTGCTTCATTTAGGATTCATTTCACTAAACACCTGAACCTATGTTTTCATGAAGCTTTATTTCCTAGCAGATAGTACAGTTATTCATTACATTTTCTTACATATTCTAGATTCCTCCTTCCCCCTCCCATCCTCATTTTGCCTCTTTCTCATTCTCTCTCTCTCTCTCTCTCTTTTTCTCTTACCGAGCCATAAGTTGATTCTCCAGATTCCAGAACTAGAACACTTGAAGCACTGTATCCAAAATAGCTTGGAGCCAGAGGGTGAGTATGACAACAAATGATAAATTTAGGCATTCATCCCAAAGGTCCAGAGGGAGGGAGTGACATAAAAACTGATCATGATGGGAGAGAAAGAATTACAAAGGGATTTAAAAAAGGATCTTACAAAAATAGAGCTACCTTATGACCCAGCAATTGCACTACTGGGTGTTTACCCTAAAGATACAAATGTAGTGATCTGAAGGGGCACATGCACCCGAATGTTTATAGCAGCAATGTCCACAATAGCCAAACTATGGAAAGAACCTAGATGTCCATCAACAGATGAATTCATAAAGAAGATGTGGTATATATATACAATGGAATACTATGCAGCCATCAAAATAAATGAAATCTTGCCATTTGCGACAGCATGGATGGAACTAGAGGGTATTATGCTTAGCGAAATAAGTCAATTGGAGAAAGACAACTGTCATATGATCTCCTGATATGAGGAAGTGGAGATGCAATGTGGGGGGTTTGGGGGGAAGGAAAAGAATAAATGAAACAAGATGGGCTCAGGAGGGAGACAAACCATGAGACTCTTAATGTCCCAAAACAAACTGAGGGTGGCCAAGGGAAGGGGGGACAGGAGAGGGTGGTGGGGTTATGGACATTGGGAAGGGTATGTGCTATGGTGAGTGCTGTGAAGTGTGTGAACATGGCAATTCACAGACCTGTACCCCTGGGGCTAATAATACATTATATGTTTATAAAAAATAAATCATATTAAAAAATAAAAAAGGATCCTACTAATTACTATGAGAGACATAGAGTTTCTGATTGTCTTTATTGGCCTCTAACTGCTTGAGTTATGTATGAGTGAGTCAGCATTGGTAAAAAGTTGGTGTATTATTCTTTGATTCATTCATTTAACAGTTACTCATTGAGCACCTAGGGATATAATTATAATGAGAGACATAACCATGACATCCCTGCCTTCATGGGGTTTACATTCAGGGAGGGGTATTGTGAGGGATGAGTGACAATAAAAAAATGCATTCCTATGGAGATCAGGTCTTTGAAGACAGTAGATGTGAAGGTATTAGGGGATAACAGTGTGATTAGGGGTGCTCTACCTAGAAAGGAGGATCAGAGGTCGAGACCCTTGAGCTGAGCCTTCCAAGATGAGAAGGAACCAGATACACAAAAACAAGGAAAAAGCGCTCTAGTCAAAGAGAAGTGCAAGTGCAGGTCTTTTAGGCAGAAATGAAGAGAGGCCATTACCCAAAGAAAACTGACAACACGTGAGCAAGGAGAGTTGGCACCAATAGAAACCGGAGAGCAGAATGGGTCAGTTTACTTACAGCCTGGCTGAGCATGGTAAAAATTGTACTAAGATATTCCCTTTCATTTTTTTTCTCTTTCTTCATATTATTTGGTGTTGTCCAAGTTTAAACTTTTGTATTTGGCTCTTACCTACTCTTTACTTTCTCTTTCTCATCTCTTCTGTCCACATCTCCTTTTTTGACAGAGATTTGCTCTAATTTCTTCCCCTCTCTACTCCTCCAAATGTTACTAATCAGTTACTCTCAAGAGTGATACCTGGAACACATTCCTCTTCCTCTGGTGATTGTAGATTCCACCTGTAATAGCATCCCTCTGACTCTACTAGGGAGTTCCCCTTTACCTCTGTAGCCTGAGCTCTAACCCTTCCTCTGGGTCTCAAGTGAAATGAGTCCTTGTACCCTTAGTGAGGCAGTTAATCAACCATGACCTTTCCCATTTGAGTTCTGATATCACACACACACACACACACACACACACACACACACATATCTTGGGCACCTTAATGCATATTATTAATTGCTCACAACTGTCCTTTAAGGTAACTATGATTATTCCTATTTTTACAGATACAGAAATGCCCAGATGCTTTCTCAACATTACACAGACAGGAAGTCACAGAACTGGAGCATGAATCCAGGTGTTTTTAATTTTTTTGATGCTCTCTCAAGTTCATACTTAAATTTTATATAGCTATTCAACACCTAACTTATTTTTTGCTAGTTTTCCTGTTTTGATGGTAAATCTTCAGAGTGTAGACTTGTCCATCTACCATTTTTCTTTCTCATTTCTGTGCTTTCTCATGAATCATTGATTCCCTTCTTGGTGTATTCTTGGTTTTACTGTAACTCTGAAGTTCTTCAAGCTCACAAAGAAACATTTAGTGTATCTTTCTCTGCACTCCATACAAGTCTTCTGACCACTTTATCACATTACATGATCATTTGCTTATCTCTCTTCCTCTTCCAGTTGGTCTCTAGCCTGTGTTGTTCAACAGGTGCCACTCACCATGTGTGGCTCTCAGCACTTGCAAAATGGTTAGTATGGCTAAGGAACTGAAGTTACTTTTATGGAAAGTTCTTGGTAAACTTACGTTTAAAAATTAAAGCAGCATAAAGTTGTTTTCCTTTAAATACAACTTTATTATATTGGTATAAAAATATTTCACTCTGTAACTATTGAAAATTAAACATCTGAAATGAGATGTACTCTACATATAAAATATATGTGGCTTTCACAAATTAATTAAGGAGAAAAGGAATGCAAGCTAGCTCATTAATAATTCATTGTATTGACGATATGTGGACATGATCATATTTTCAGAATACTAAGCTAAATATAATGTATTATAAAAACTTATTTCACTTATTTCTTTGACTTTTAAAAAAAATTAATTTATTTGACAGAAAGAGAGAGAGATCACAAGTAGGCAGAAAGGCAGACAGAGAAAGAGGGAAATGTAGGCTCCCCATTGAATAGAAAGCCTGACACAAGGCTCAATCCCAAGACTCTGATATCATGACCTGAGCTGAAGGCAGACACTTAATCAACTGAGTCATTCAGGTGCTCCTTTCTTTGACTTTTTAAAATGTGTCTACTAGAAAATTTAGGATAACATATATGACTCATACTATATTTCTGTTGAACACTGATGTTATCGGAACTTCAAAGATAGGGATGATGTTCTGTTGATCTTTTTTTTTTTTTTTTAATTTGCTGTTTATCTTTGTAATCTCTGACTCTGGCATGTGCCAGGTGCATAGTAGGAACCCAAAATAAATGGTATGAATGAGTGAGTCAATGAATGAATAACTTTTCCTCATTTTTTAGTATTTTGTGTGCTACTTGACATGTAGGAGGAAGTCAATAAACATGAGGTTTTCAGTTGGTCTACTGATCACAGGTGGAGATAAGAGCATTTTATCCAAAAGAAAGCACAAATTTTATCCCTTTCCTCTGGTCACCATTTGTGACTTCTAGGTCTTTTTTGAAAGGAGCATAAGCAAAAACTCAAAAAATAAAAGACAAGCAAAACCCATAAATTGCTGCAATAAAAATAATTAGAATTTTTTTTGCCCTTATTATTAAAACACAAGATGAGGTTTTAAGGAACTTACCACCGGCCCTCTTTATCTGATTCCAACATGCACATTTCTTCTATTTTATACTATTTTATATATCTTACAATTAAACTGTCTCCTACAAATGAGGAATATGTTTAATGCAGCAACATTTCCTTATTTTTGTCCATGAATAGCTTTTATTAAATCAGACTGGTTTCTTTATATCAATAGCATCTAAGAATCATGGAACAAGGGTAAGGTCAATAGAGATTCAAGACCAATACATTTGCATAAACATAATAGAATGTTTGTGATATAGCAAATCTTTCAAAGGAGATGTTCTTTCAGGGTCCCTCCAGGATTTGTTTGTGATGAACAAGTATATATAAAAGCAGATTAATGGGATCCAAAGCAGATAAGGGAAAGTGGAATGAAAGCTTAAGGAGACCTGGACTGCTTTCATTGGAGGAGGCTTCTAAGAAGTGATGCAGTTGCTTAGAAACAATTTTGATATATTTCCAGTGGGTAAAATCCAACTCAGAGCAAGTTCTTTCCTGATCTGATTTTTACCTCCTTCTTTATCTTCATCTCCTACCACATTCCCTGCCTCAGACTCTACATTTGAACATATGCTATTATTCATACTCTTCAAATACATGTGATGACTTCAACTGTTATGTCTTTCCCTTTCCCAAAGGGTCTTTCTTTTGGTTGGGCAGTTAGAAAATTACTGTTCTTGTTTGAGATGAAGTTCAAGCTTTACTTCCTTTATGGGTACTTCTCTGAGCTCTCATACCTGGCCCATTTTGAACATAATTCTATAAAAAGTCCGTAAGTCATTCTTTTCCACATCTGTCTGACCAAAAATTTTTTTTGGTTTCATGACCATGGGAACCTTACATTATTCAACTTGATTTCTCTAAGGAAGTTGTTCCCAAGACTGGCTTTACAATAGAATTGCCTAAAAACCTTAACACAACAAACAAACAAAAGCTATGCCTGAGACCCACCTGAAACTGAATATTAAGTTAGACTTTCTGGGAGTAGGGCCAAGGAATCAGTACTTTTTAAGTTATCTGGTGATTCTAATAGGTACTTGGCTTGAGAAGCAGTACTCTATAGCACAGCACAGGGCAGGAGTTCATGCATGTTCACAGATTTAAATTGAATTGAAGATTAAAGGAAGCCATAGTAAGTTGCGGTGGGGATTCAGAGTAAAGCAAGCCATCTCAACATTACACTGAAAGGACTTCTTGTATGTACTAAAGCAAAAACTAAAACAAAAAGAATTATAAATATTCTACTCTATAAGAACTGAGATCACCTACTCTCTTAACAACTGTCAAGTAGGCAATACAGTAATATTAACTATAGTAGCTATGCTGTGCATTATATTTCCATGACTTATTTATTTTATAACTGAAAGTTTCTATTTTTAACCCTCTTTATCCACCTTCTACCTCGCACTTCTGGCAAACACCAAAAAAAAAAAAAAAGTAACTATTTATGGTTATAGGTGTTTACACTTATTGTGGTAATCATTTCCAATATTGAACATCATAGTTTTTTTAATTAATTAACTTATTTATTTATTTGCCACCCACCTCCCCTTCTGCAAACCTCAGTTTGTTTCCTATAGTTAAGGGTCTCTGATAGTTTATCTCCCTCTATGTTTTTATCTTATTTTATTTTTCCTTCCCTTCCTCTATGTTCATCTGTTTGGTTTCTTAAATTCCACATATAAGTGAAATCAATCACTTATTGGTCTTTCTGAATGACTTATTTCACTTAGCATAACACACTCTAGTTCCCACCTCATTGTAAATAGCAAGATTTCATTCTTTTTTTTTTTTTAATTTCTTTTCAGTGTACCAGAATTTGTTGCTTATGTACTGTACCCTGTGTTCCATGCAATACATCCCCTCCATAATACCCACCATCAGGCTCACCCAACTCCCTACCCCCTGCCCCTTCAAAACCCTCAAATTGTTTCTCAGAGTCCATAGTCTCTCATGGTTCATCTCCCCATCCAATTTCCCCCAACTCCTTTCTCCTCTCCATCTTCCCATATCCTCCATGTTATTTCATATGCTCCACAAATAAGTGAAACCATATGATAATTGAGTTTCTTTGCTTGACTTATTTCATTCAGTATAATCTCTTCCAGTCCCATCCATGTTGATACAAAAGTTGGGTATTCATCCTTTCTGATGGAGGCATAATACTCCATCGTGTATATGGACCACATCTTCCTTATCCATTTGTCCATTGAAGGGTATCTTGGTTCTTTCCACAGTTTGGTGACTGTGGCCATTGCTGCTATGAACATTGGGGTAGAGATGGCCCTTCTTTTCACTACATCTATATCTTTGGGGTAAATACCTAGTAGTACAATTGCAGGGTCATAGGGAAGCTCTATTTTTAATTTCTTAAGGGATCTCCACACTGTTTTCCAAAGTGGCTGCACCAACTTGCATTCCCACCAACAGTGTAAGAGGGTTCCCGTTTCTCCACAACCTCTCCAACACATGTTATTTACTGTCTTGTTAATTTTGGCCATTCCAACTGGTGTAAGGTGTTATCTCAATGTGGTTTTAATTTAATCTCCCTGATAGCTAACAATGATGAACATTTTTTCATGTATCTGTTAGCCATTTGTATGTCTTCATTGGAGAAGTGTCTGTTCATGTCTTCTGCCCATTTTTTGACATGATTATCTGTTTTGTGTGTGTTGAGTTTGAGGAGTTCTTTACAGATCCTGTATATCTGCCATTTGTCTGTAGTGTCATTTGCAAATATCTTCTCCCATTCCATGAGTTGCCTCTTTGTTTTGTTGACTGTTTCCTTTGCTGTGCAGAAGCTTTTGATCTCAATGAAGTCCCCAAAATTCATTTTTTTGCTTTTGTTTCCTTTGCCTTTGGAGACGTATCTTCAAAGAAGTTGCGGTGGCCAATATCAAAGAGGTTACTGCCTATGTTCTCCTCTAGAATTCTGACAGATTCCTGCCTCACATTGAGGTCTTTTATCCATTTCAAGTTTATCTTTGTGTATGGTGTAAGAGAAGGGTCGAGTTTCATTGAAGCAAAGAGAGAGAGTTTGACTTCTTCTTTGCCAATTCAAATACCATTTATTTCTCTTTGTTGTCTGATTGCTGTTGCTAGGACTTCTAATACTATGTTGAACAAGAGTGATGAGAGTGGGCATCCTTGTTGTGTTCCTGATCTCAAGGGGAAGGCTGTCAGCTTTTCCCATTGAGGATGATATTTGCTTTGGGTTTTTCATAGACAGATTTTATGAAGTTGAGGAATGTTCCCTCTATTCCTATACTTCGAAGCATTTTAATCAGGAACGGATGCTGTATCTTGTCAAATGCTTTTTCTGCATCAATTGAGAGGACCATATGGTTCGTCTCTCTTCTCTTATTGATTTGTTCTATCACATTGATTGATATTCAAATGTTGAACCATCCTTGCAACCCAGGGATGAATCCTACGTGGACATGGTGGAAAATCTTTTTAATGTGCTGTTGGGTCCTATTAGCTAGGATCTTGTTGAGGATCTTAGCATCCATATTCATCAAGGATATTGGTCTGAAATTCTCCTTTTTAGTGTGGTCTTTGCCTGGTTTGAGAATCAGGGTAATGCTGGCTTCATAAAAAGAGTCTGGAAGTTTTCCATCTTCTTCAATTTTTGAAACAGCTTCAGGATAATAGGTGTTATTTCTTCTTTGAAAGTTTGGTAGAATTTCCCAGGGAATTCGTCAGGTTCTGGGCTCTTGTTTTGGGGGAGGTTTTTGATCACTGCTTTAGTCCGGTTACTAGATATTGGTCTATTCAGGTTGTCAATTTCTTCCTGGTTCAATTTTGGAAGTTTATAGTTTTCCAGGAATGCATCCATTTCATCCAGGTTGCTTAACTTATTGGCATATAACTGTAGCTAATAATTTCTAATGATTGTTTCCATTTCCTTGGTGTTAGTTGTGATCTCTCCCTTTTCTTTCATAATTTTATTTATTTGGTCCTTCTCTCTTTTCTTCTGGATTAGTTTGGCCAGTGTTTTATTGATCTTATTGATTCTTTAAAAAACCAGCTTCTAGTTTCTTTGATGCATTCTACTGTATCTCTAGTTTCTATCTCATTGATCTCTGCTCTAATCTTGATTTTTTCCCTTCTTGTGTGTGGAGTTGGCTTAATTTGTTGCTGATTATCCAGTTCTTTAAGGTGTAGAGACAGCTGGTGTATTCTGGATTTTTCAATTTTTTTGAGGGAGACTTGGATGGCTATGTATTCCCCCCTTAGGACTGCCTTTGCTATATCCCATAGGTTTTGGACCAAAGTGTCTTCATTCTCATTGGTTTCCATGAATTGTTTAAGTTCTTCTTTGACTTTCTGGTTGATTCAAGCATTCTTAAGCAAGGTGGCCTTTAGCTTCCAGGTGTTTGAATTCCTTCCAAACTTTTCCTTGTGGTTGAGTTCCAGTTTCAAAGCACTGTGATCTGAGAATATGCAGGGAATAATCTCAATCTTTTGGTATCAGTCGAGCCCTGAAATGTGACCCAGTACGGGGTCTATTCTGGAGAAGGTTCTATGTGCACTCAAGAAGAATGAGTATTCTGTTGTTTTAGGGTGGAATGTTCTGTATATACCTATGAGGTCCATCTGGTCCAATGTGTCATTCAATGCTCTTGTTTCTTTATGATTTTCTGCTTTGATGATCTGTCTATTACTTAGAGAGGTGTGTTAAGATCTCCTACTATTAATTTGTTCATATCAATATGACTCTTTTTCTCGATTAACAGTATTCTTATGTAATTGGCTGCTCCCATATTGGGGACATAAATATTTACAATTGTTAGATCTTCTTGGTGGATAGTCCCTTTGAGAATTATATAGTTTCCTTCTGTATCTCTGACTACCATCTTTAGTTTAAAATCTTATTTGAACATCATGTTTTACACCTGAAATTAATGTAATGTCATATGTTAACTATAACTCAATTTACAAAAAGAGAAAAAATTAAGAACTGAGATCATAGAACTGAAAACATTTTGCTTATCTGTGAAGTAAAAGGAAGGTACTATTTGGTCTTAGAAACTTTTCCAAGTCTAAGCAAATAATAATACCAGAATCATAACACTAGACAGAAAGCCTCTTACTGACCCCCTAGGTCTTTTATTTTTACAAATGATGGAATAATTTTATGTACATAATCCTTTATAATTTCCAAACCACTTTCATAAGCATTATCTCAGAAAACTCCATCAGGTAGAGTTGCATATCCTTTTTAAGGAGATCAGAAAGCTGAAACTTGTAGATATTAGGGTGGACCCAAGATCATGAACAAAATTGTCTTTTATCTCCCATATCGTTTGTATGTCTTAGAAGAAGAGGAAGAGAAAACTGAGGAAGCTCTTAAGAGCTTTTGATAATAGAAATATGAGGGCATTTATTTTTCATTTTTACTGGGCATAGAATCAGAAAAGTGGATATGATTCATTATCAGCACATTGATGTATTTGCAACTTCCATTCTCTTATTTTCTATAATATTGTCCTCTCTCATCCATATCCCCTTTCCTACCCCATTCACATCACCAAGGTCTAGTCATGGCTTTCTTATTTCCTTATTCCTACCTTTTATCTGGACTCTCTTATCAGGACCTCCACATGGAGAGTAATTTGTAGGTAACACACATGCTTATTTTCCCATGTTGCTCAGGGAGCCATGCAACTTCTGCGGTAGGCATTGTCATTCTTAGCACAATTTTATATATTAGGAACATAAGACCAAAAAGTGAATTGTCTCAAACACAGCCAAACAAGTGGATTATTGAAGAGATAGGACTCTAGCTTATGTCTCTGATCAGAAGTTTGAAATCTCATTTTCTCTCCATCATGCTATCCTTCCCCATGGGAGTCATCTGCACTACCTGGTAAGTTATGTGTCTGGCAGAAAGGAGATTTCAGGCCAGATATAAGCTGTAGAACTAGGTCATAGATCACAAAGATTTGCAAGGTAGTATGGAGCATTTTGACATGTAGATAACCGACATTATCATTTGGCTTATGTGATAGATTATTTTAACATGTACAAATATTCACTTCCTTCCCCTTGTGGAAGGAAAATACTTCCCACTCCACTAATACTTAACTTGGTCATTTGATTTCCTTTGGCCATTAGAATGCAAATGGATGTTGCATCCAAATTTTCAATATGACTGTGTTTGACTTTATGCCTTCAGATGCTAGCATGGCATGAAGCAGATGTGGGCTGTGCCTCAATCATGACCCCAAAGTGAGAGACACACAGAACACAAACAAGCAGAGTTCAAGCAATAATTGGCACGCAGTCTGATTAAAAAACAAAAAAACAACAACAACAACAAAAAAAACATGTTGTTATAAGCCACTGAGATTTGGGGGTTGTTGTTAAACAGCAAAACTGACTCATATAACCAACTTCTCATAGACTGAGCAGGTCTTCAAACTGTATTATGCATGTGAAACATAAGATACTTTAAAATACCAAAGTGGTACATGACTTCAGGGAAAAGAGGTAACCACTCTGCAATCCCACTGGAAAATGTTAAGCTATTTAGTTATGGGTGAGACTTAGGAATGAAAAGTTAAAATTGGACATATCTTCTAGTTCTTAACAAACATTAATTAAGACTCCTTGGCTACAAACTAAGCATTGTGAAATGTGAAGACTGTATGGGAATGATAAATTTTAAAACATTACCATTATGACCAGAGCAGTTTGAGGCCAAACCTAGTAGAGGATTAAAATTTCCTTTTAAATCATTCTAAATTTTAAAACTATATCATTAGCACAGTATTATCCATATGCTTTTCTCAACTGTTTAATTACAGAGGAGGCAGTTAAGCAGATCAAGAGACTCTATTAACAGACAAACCCAAAAGCAAATATGATGAAATGTAATTACAGGAAGTAAATGATCTGGAGTTTCCCAGGGCCTCCCAAAACTCAAGGAAGGTTCTAAACATGATTTATGCCACAGCAAAGTGAACTGGTACTTAGTATTCCCCGTAGTGGAGAAAGATAGCACATTTGGATAAAGTAACTATTTCTTGAATGATATACTTGAAAGTCAAAAACTTAGGATTTAGCCAATTGAAAATTACATTTTTGAACACTTCATTGATATGAATATGAACTCCTAAGATAGTATTAATTCCAGAGTTTTTTGGCAAAGGCAAGGTATTTTTTGAGACATTAAAAGCTATATGCTTTCATCCTATGGCCAGAAGACATTGTGATTTTCTTGCTTTGTTTTTAACACAATAATGAAGTGTATAGACAACAAGGTAGGGGCAGGAGGATCACAAGATTAAGAAAAACCTGTGGAGTTCAGAAGAAGCTCCTCATGCTAGAGTCACCCTTTGATAGGCCCTTGAACATACAACTGGGTAGAATACATTACTGGTCTGATTCATTTGGCCAGTTTTCTCTGTTCCTTTATTTCAGTAGGTAATGAACAAATGTAAGTATGCATGTATATTGTTAGGTCTTCCAGACTTCACAGATCTAAAATGATGAAAAGAAGAATAAACAGATAGATTACTGGTTGAATAAAGCACTAAGAAACTGGTGTGTATCATTTGTGTTCATTGTGTGTACATCTATCTACGTATCCAAGCATATACTTGAAGGTGGATTACCAAAAACAATGTGTACTAATGGTACTAATGTCAATGAGATCATTGAAGCTTCAGTGTAAGAAACTGTGTTCTGAAAAGCTGAGCTTCAGTTGTTTTCACACATTAGTTTTAAATGTAAAAATGTAAGGTCACAATATAAATGATCATAGGATATTAAAATTGGAAAAACCACAAGTTTTCCTAATTCAGCGTCTTACTTAAGAAGCCTTTGCAATTTATCCTTGGAAAAGCAGCACTTTGTTCCTTAGTTAAGTAATATGTTTGGCCCCTTCAAAAGCAGCCCTTTCATTGTAGGACATCAGCAAGTTTTCTTTCACAGTGAGCCAAATCTGTGTCTTTGTAAACCCCACCCAGTAGTGTGGTTCCCTATTGAAAAGTTACTCAATTTTGTTTCTTCATATTTTATACAATGAACACCATTATGGCTTTCCTTAATTCTTTGCTCCAAGATAAACTTCTCTACTTCTTTTGACAATTCCTCAAATCTTCTTTATCATAAGAATAATTTTTTAAGAAAAATATTTTCATAAAATAACTGATTACTTTGTAACATGCTTTGTGAGTTTACTTTGGTGAAACTAAGTTTTTCTATAAAGCGAAATAATAGCAAGTTTGTAATTTGTTCAAAACACTTTCTTCATACTAACTTATGATATTTGCAAATCTTTATGAGACTGTGCTCTATTCTTAAATTCTCCTTACTTTTTAATTGTGGATGATATTATTCTTCTCAGAGTTGTGCATCCTTAGGGCATCTTGTGTATACATTATCACAGTCTGGGGCAGCAAGCAGAACCAACATAGATGGTTTTAAAAAGGTAAAAAGTTAAGATAGAAATAGTTACTTCTAAATGTTCTGAAAAAAAATCTGAGGAGCATGCTGAACGCTGAAGAAACCTATTATGGTATTCTACACTGAAGAAGGTGGAGGAGATAGGAACAGACTGTAACTAAGTTCAAGAACAAACTGCCATGCCCTGAGGGTTTGGTGACCAGAAAGCCAGCTGCCATGGATCCTGGAGCTGAGAGTTTTTCCCACTGCTGCCACCATCACTGCTTCTCAAAACCATAAACTTGGAAAATGGACACTGATTCCTCCACTCCTTTCCTTCCCAGAGAGAAACTTTCCAGAGGAAGATAGGCTCTGCTATGGTTTGCTTTCCCAAACTTGCCTGAGGACATTGAATAAGTGAGACTTAACTTGCATCTGGATTCTGAGCCCCAAGAGCCTCTGGGAAAAGGTAGTCTATAGCCTTCTGTGCGCAGCAGTACAGGCGATGCACTAAGAGATGGTGGGCATGGGTGATACGCATCAATTGGGCACATCCTGAGAAGTACCTAAACATGGGGCCATGCTGAGGGAAAGAAAACCAACATCAATTAAATACTAAATGTCTTAGAGGCATTACGTCGCTCACTGTTCAGATGCACATTCACTAATTCATTGAAATCCTGTTGTTAGATATTATCTTCATTTTGTGGAACAGAAAACAGGCTCAAAGAGTAAGTGTTTTGTTTAGGTCTCCCCAGCTGCTAAATGCCAATCCATATTTACATCATTCCTCTGTCTTCTAGTTCAAGAACATTTGTCCTCTGCTATGCTTTTTCTTTTAAGAAAGAAGTTACTTGGAATATGGTAAAACATCGCTTTCCATCACTGGGTAGTTTGGACTGTCATAAAAAGTTCTTCATTACTGGCTGCATAGTATTCCATTGTGTATATATACCACATCTTCAAAAGAAATGAAATCTTGCCATTTGCGACGACGTGGATGGAACTAGAGCGTATCATGCTTAGTGAAATAAGTCAATCGGAGAAAGACAACTATCATATGATCTCCCTGATATGAGGACATGGAGAAGCAACATGGGGGGGTAGGGGGATAGGAGAAGAATAAATGAAACAAGATGGGATTGGGAGGGAGACAAACCATAAATGACTCTTAATCTCACAAAACAAACTGGGGGTTGCTGGGGGGAGGTGGGATTGGGAGAGGGGGAGCGGGCTATGGACATTGGGGAGGGGAGGCGAACCATAAGAGACTATGGACTCTGAAAAACAACCTGAGGGTTTTGAAGGGTCAGGGGTGGGAGGTTGGGGGAACAGGTGGTGGGTAATGGGGAGGGCACGTTTTGCATGGAGCACTGGGTGTTGTGCAAAAAGAATGAATACTGTTACGCTGAAAAAAATAAATAAAATGGAAAAAAAAAAAAGTTCTGGGGCGCCTGGGTGGCTCAGTGGATTACGCCCTGCCTTTGGCTCAGGTCATGATCTCAGGGTCCTGGGATCGAGCCCCACATCGGGCTCTCTGCTCCGCAGGGAGCCTGCTTCCTCCTCTCTCTCTGCCTCTCTCTCTGCCTCTCTCTCTGCCTGCCTCTCTGCCTACTTGTGATCTCTCTCTCTCTGTCAAATAAATAAATAATAAATTAAAAAAAAAAAAAAGTTCTTCATTACTGAGTCTAAGTCTCATTTGTCTGTACTCTACTTCTTGGGATCAGATTCAGTGATTCTAGTGTACCTTTTACAGAGCAACACTGTGTGTGGGTTTGTGTTTTATCAATTTTATTGTTTCTTTTTCTTTCCTTTTTTGGATCTTGTTCCAGCCTACTTTGAGCTAGGATCACAATTAATGCTATAAATAAACGAACCCGCACCAAAGTTTCTAGCTCAAGTCCATGTTTATGAGTCAACATTTTATTATGAAGTGTGGTCGCTCTTAAGTTACCCAAGCCAGGCAAGGCAAATGTATGAGGGAATTTGGGGAGACAATGGGTATAAAACAAACCATTGATTTCTTTTGTAAGTTCTTCAGAGAAGATGTATTGTATCTATTAGGGGTTATAGCCCATTGCACTGTAAGCTTCTCCAGGAGAGGGGAAAACACACACACACACACACACACACACACACACACACACACACACATACGCACGCACGCACGCACGCACACATACAGTGATTTGTTCCCTAGAGAGAAATATAACCGCCAGTGACTGGTGGAATGAGCCACGTGGATTGCAAGCTTTTTCTCCTTGCAATTACAGTGCAACAAATGCTCTAAGCTAATAAGCAGACAAATAACTGTTGCAATCTGCTTCAGCAGCCCACATTTCAGAGGGACTATTTAAAGCTCTGGGTCTTTTCTAAGCAAATTCTTTTGAACTTGAGTCCTAAGCATGAAGCTATTAACAGTCTCCTCAGATAAATAAGATCCTGATGTGATGGTAATGCCATCACCATGATATATTTATCTTTCAATTTTCCTAGACCATTTCAGGCAATAAACCTATAGAGCAATCCCATTATTGCTTATGTGCAATAGGCTAGCATAAGTTCTTTACATGCTTGTCACCAACAAAAAGTTACTGCTCCATTCTTTTGCACTAGAAAATGTTAATTTTCCGGGGCGCCTGGGTGGCTCAGCGGGTTAAAGCCTCTGCATTCGGCTCAGGTCATGATCCCAGGGTCCTGGGATCAAGCCCCGCATCAGGCTCTCTGCTTGGCTGGGAGCCTGCTTCCTCCTCTCTCTCTCTCTCTGCCTGCCTCTCTGCCTACTTGTAATCTCTATCTGTCAAAAAAATAAATCTTTAAAAAAAAAAAAAAAGACTCTCTCTCCCTTCGCCCTCCCCTTCTCCCAACCTCTACAACCATGCTCTCTTTCTCTAAAAAAAAAAAAAAAAAAAAAGAAAGAAAAGAAAAGAAAATGTTAATTTTCCTATACAGGGGGAAAGGAAACAATAAAGATGAAAAGAGCTCTTGAGTTTGTAGAAGAAAAGTTTTGTAAACCCATCTGTATGGCTGTTAATAATCCACTTAAATTATCCTCTATGGACCATTACAGGTATACAGGTGCATTATATATCTCAGCGAAATTAAAAATAAAAGTAACTAATGCTATGCTGCCTTATACCAAGAGAGACATGCTTGCATAGAGAAGTAAAAGTTCATTAGAATCCATGATTTTTTCCAAAGG
The DNA here is from genome assembly GCF_922984935.1 of Meles meles. Lineage (NCBI taxonomy): Eukaryota > Metazoa > Chordata > Mammalia > Carnivora > Mustelidae > Meles > Meles meles. The sequence goes on along the minus strand of NC_060066.1, from coordinate 12,654,920 downwards.
AAAATGTGGGTGTCACAAGCTACATCTACATGGGTTCTTATTTTACTGAGGACTTTCATGATCCCAGAATCCTGGGAATTTTTCTTGAGTTAAATGAAAAATTAATGTTAGGGGTATGAGAGAGCATGAGTGTGTGTGTGCACATGCATGCCCATGTACATGCATGGAGGGTCAAAGAATGTCCAAGAATGGATCTTCAGCAGAAGGTGAAGCTGGTAATTAACACCTCTAGGAGAAGGCAGCTCGAGGGACCCTAAACGTGGTCCAATCTGTTTCAGTGAAAGAATGAATTTGGATAATAAGAAAGGACGTCCACACCCTATGAGCCAGGGGAATTTTGCACCCTGTCTCTGGTGCCTAATCTCTGAGAAGAACACTTGACATTGGCCAGATTTGACCCCTACGTCCTTGGTCGATGCCTAAATATGCTCCATTCCATTGCTCAAGCCCACTCTTGAGGTATGGGAGGAGAGGCATCCAGGGTAATGCTGGGTTGGATCTCACATTACCTGAGAGTTTTCAATTACCATTTGAAATCCACTTTTGTTCTGTAAAACATGCCTCTGTATGTGTATTTTCTGTTATACACTTGGAATGAGCAATTGCAGCTGAGGTAAGGGATAAGCTTCTGGGGGGAAAAGAGGAGAGGGGTTAATCTTTAGGGGTTTTCAGAAGTGAGCTGTGTAAACACATTTGGGCTACTTTAAGTGAAGAGAATTTTGTTTAAAAAAAGATAGCGTAACTTTCTGAAAGAAAAGAAAAACTGCAGAATTGAAAGGGAAAAGCACCAGGATAAGTCTGAGGACCAAGTTAGAAGGATCTTCAGAATGCCATGGAATGGATGAATCTACAGAGGGAGTTCCATCTTTATGCCACGCCATTTGAGGAGAAAGAATTTAAATGGCCTGGGTTAGGCTCCTGATCCACCATTTTTCTGGAAGGAGCCAGGGTAATTTAATTGAAAGCCTCTCCATGATACTACCATAGATTGATGCCCTAAGCTATATAGAGTGTACTTAACAAGCAAAAAAGGAGAACTGTTACTGGGCTGGAACAGAAAACACACCATGACCATGAAAGGGATGCAAGAGATTGTTCTTGGTAAAAATAATGAAGAGGGAGAATAAAAACAATACCATAAAAACAAAAGGACAAGACAAAGCATGAAAAGGGAAGCCCAAGAAGTCAAAAAGGAATAATGGAAAAGAGATGTGAGAAGAGAATAGAAAACAGGAGATGCTGTTGAAAAGAAAAATATTTACCCGAATCCTTAATCAATGCTTGGCATCAATATTATTAATTTTGTTTTGACCGAAGAAACTGAGGCTTGGTCAGCTGGAGTAACAGGCTAATGGGCACACAGAGTAGCTGCCAGAGTTGATTCAAAACCAGCAGCCCTTCTATTGCAGAATTTTCCCTGCAATCATCCTTTTGTTCAGAAACCCTGAAAGAGATCTTCTCCAGACCCCAAAATGTTTTGATGATCAAATGGAGTTACCCATTTTTCTTAGTTATTGTGCACTTACTGGAAGTCAGGCCACCCTGGTCAAAAAACAACTCATTTCAATTCTGTATTAATGGATGAACATGGTGCTGGTGAATTCCAGAGGCAGGGAAGAACCAGGAAGAACTAGAGGGAATCAATGCAGTAGAATTATAAGACTAGGTTCTTTGGGTGGCAGCCAATAGAAACTGGTTCTGGCTAATTTCAGTCAATTTATAGCCCTGAATGGCTATACATCAGAGGTTAATTTACATGCATGCCATAGTTAAGGATATTAATTGGTGGTTTGGAATCACTAACAAAACTGGACATGCTTAATGTGCAAATGGTAGAATGCTAGACGGGGTCATTAGATATTGGATGCAAAAAATCAGAAACACTAAGGCTTCAATACTCTCCAACAAACAGGCCAAATGTAACAAGGAAGCCTGGAGTGGAGCCACCAGTCAAGCCTCGCAATGAGATCTTCCAGTTGAGGATCTTAGAAGACTGAATGTCTGCATGCACCAACAGAATATTTTCTTATCATAGAACAAACATAAAGTTAGCATTCAATTAAGGAAATCAAATGTCCACAACCAAGGAAGAGAGAATCATGATTTATTGTATACCGTTTATACACTTGAAAGTGTTCTATTAATTCACCATAGTGAAGTCCCCTAGAATGTTTTAAACAGTAACATTCTACCAATGTCATAGCAGTTCACCTCCTTAAAACGTGATTTCTGACCAAGTACCTGGAATGGGATGAGTTCTCAATTAGAAAGAGCAGTATAGAACAACCTACCATGAGTGTAAATTCAACCCTGAGGAAATGGAATTGCCTGTATTTTTCCAGAGGCTGCACGCCCATAATATGATTGAATCTAGCTCTCACTATGGAGATTCAGCCCATTCCCTGCCAGTGTTGAGGGTTAACTCACATTTATTTAGAATAAAAAGGAACCCCATTTTTGTTGAGGACTTAGAGGATCAGGGAAGAGAGGTTGCTTCCTGACCACTGTTGAAGCAGAGGCTAGAATCTGGATATAACTTGAAATTTAATGCTCTTTCCATTTCTTGGCTCTTTTAGCAACATCCCTTCTCCTTAATGTACAGCCAGCTCCCTTGTTACTGCTTTCTCTGAATACAGACCAACATATGTATGTGACTGGCTTCATAGATTAACCAAACAGAAGTCACAGGTTTCTTGGTTATATTATGGAATTCCTCTTGTCCTGTTTAGCATGTTAAGGCACTTTCTGCATTTGATCAAACTATACTAAATGCAGATTTTCTATAAGTGCCCAGGGCTTCAAATAAATCCGATTATATCTGATGGAATATAGGTAGTTCATCTAATGAAAAGCAGGCAGGGGAACTAATGGAAATCAGGAAGCCATTCTAAAAGAAATGAATTGGTTTTGTTTCCTTTGGATTTGGATTTCAGTAACTAGTGGTAGTATTGGAAAGCCACCTTGATCTCTGTAAGGCTGTTTCCTGTTGTAAAGCAATAACCAGCCCCACCATGCATATCACCCCTCCCCCATTCACCTGCCAGGATATCTCTTAATAGCCAATGTACCTCAGAAGCGTTACCACTCCAGGGAAGTCTCACAGCCCTCTTCAAGCAGGATAGGACATCATTTCAGCCTTTCCTATTTTCATTCAAAGCACTTATCTTTATCTTTTTAAAAAAGATTTTATGTATTCATTTGATAGAAAGAGAAAGGGAGAATGGGCCCAAGCAAGGGGAGAGGCAGAGGGAGAGGGAGAAGCAGGCTCCCCACTGAGCAAGGAGTCTGACATGGGACTTGATCTCAGGACCTGGAAATCATGACCTGAGCCAAAGGCAGACCCTTAACCATGTGAGCCACCCAGGCACCCCCCAAAATATTTATCTTAATTTGATTTTTATACAATGATTCTATTTGGTAATTAATGCTTCATATCTGTTTCCCTGAGTTTATGGAATGAGGGAGGGGGAAAACTGTGTTTCTCTCTCTCTTTTGCAAATGACAATTCTCCATCACCTAGTCCAGTTCTAGGTAAAATACTGAGTATCAATAAATCTGTGGACTGAGTGAATGAATAATTGAATAAATTAATATCTATGCTTGGACATTTTTTCTTTTAAGCAATAGAAAGTTATGTCTCACAGCAAATTCACTGCACTGAATTTTTAAATTTTAAAGAGAAGCTAATTCATTTTGTTTATACCACGAAGAGGTGAGCAAAATCATTGTAGATAGAAAGACCAAGTCATGAAATTTTTAGAGAGCTGTACAATCTTTAATTCTATGTATCTATTATCAGAGCTTGCATTTGTAGATGAGGGATCTTAATCAGAGTTATTTCAAAAAGATACATTTATTCAGCTTTGTCATTCAACATTTACTTTGTTCCGAGTGGTGTCAGGTCCAATATTGTGTGTCAAGAATACCAAAATTGAAAGACATGTTTTCAGGGCGCCTGGGTGGCTCAGTGGGTTAAAGTCTCTGCCTTCAGCTCAGGTCATGATCCCAGGGTCCTGGGATCGAGCCCCGCATCGGGCTTTCTGCTCAGCGGGGAGCCTGCTCCCTCCTCTCTCTCTGCCTGCTTCTCTGCCTACTTGTGATTTCCGTCTGTCAAAAAAAAAAGACATGTTTTCCACCCTAGAGAGCTCACAGTTTGCTCTTGCTATTGATAAGTGATCAATAATTATGAGAGTGTTTGATGCAAATACTATAGAGGTTTACACTGCAGTTAAGGTAGGGCAGAAGAAAAATGTGTTGAGGAGCTCCCAATTCATCCAGACATGTCAGACATTTTTAGGAACAGATGATACTTAAGAGGGGTCTTGAAATGCAAAGAAGAATTGCTCAAGAAATTGAGGAAGGAAAGGTTTCCTAGGCATGATGAAAGGTATAGAGGGCAGGAAAACTTGGAGAACCCTGAGATCTGTTAGTATGGTTGTTGTTGGTATGGACTACTTCCAAAGAAGTGTGTGATGTGGAGAGAGAAGAAAGAGCAAAGGGAACTAGATCTGGCAGACATCAGAGGGCCAAGATGTTGATGATACTTAATATATACACTCCTATGAGTCTGGGGCTTGCTCTGTTCTATTAGTTTTCCCCAGTATTCAGCAGAGAAGACAGCATGTGGACATAAGTGCCTGCTGAGCAAAGTAGTCATAATAAAATTAGTCCTAATGATGAGTCCCATTTATTGAGCACTTACAATATGGGCAACATCCAATCTAATTCTCCCAATAGCTGTAAGGTGGTTACTAGGTACTCTGTTTTACCTAAACAGAAACTAGACACTGATAAGTTATATAAGATTCTCAAGGTCACACAGTGAGTTAGGGGCAGGGTTAGAATCAAATCTCAGTTCTAGAATGATTCCAAAGTTTATGCTCCTTTTTCTGTTCCCCTAATGGTGATGACTCAATGTTACACTAAAGATGGTTCTGATTACTCTCATCTAAATATGAGCACATATTTGTTTCATTTAATCATTCTACACAGAGGTTCTTTCCAGCACAAAAGAGAAGTGCCATTTGAAAACACACAGAAATAGTTGCTTTGTTGAGGATTAAGTTATAAGATCACCTGATTTTTTTTAATTTATTTTTTCAGTGTCCCAAGATTCATTGTTTATGCACCACACCCAGTACTCAATGCAATACTTGCCCTCCTTAATACCCACCACCAGGCTCACCCATCCCCCATCCGCCCTCCCCTCCAAAGCCCTCAGTTTGTTTCTCAGAGCCCACAGTCCCTCATGGTTTGTCTCCCCTTCCAAACTCCCCCATTTCACTTCTCCTCTCCATTTCCCAATGTCCTCCATGTTATTCCTTATGCTCCACAGGTACGTGAAACCATAATTGACTCTCTCTCCTTAACTTATTTAACTCAGCATAATCTCTTCCAGTCCCATTCATGTTGATACAAAAGTTGGGTATTCATCCTTTCTGATGGAAGCATAATACTCCATTGTATATATGGACCATATCTTTCTTATCCATTCGTCCATTGAAGGACATCTTGGCTTTTTCCACAGTTTGGCGATTGTGGCCATTGCTGTTATGAACATTGGGATACAGATGGCCCTTCTTTTCACTACATCTGTATCTTTGGAGTAAATACCCAATAGTCTAATTGCAGGGTCATAGGGTAGCTCTGTTTTTAATTTCTCAAGGAATCTCCACACTGTTTTCCAAAGTTGCTGCACCAACTTGCATTCTCACCAGTAGTGTAAGAGGTTTTCCATTTCTTCACGTCTTTAACAAGATCACCTGATTTAAAAAAAAAAAAAAAAAAGATGTTCAGATTTTTCTCTTTCCAAACTAGGACCCAATAACATAAATAATTCATGGAAGATGTAGGGTACAACTAACCTAATATCTTCTAAGTTGACCCTCTCTCTTTCTAAACTGGTACCCTTTCTCATGTTAATCTTATTTGGCACATACAGCAAAGGCCAAGAATAAAACTTACAGTATTTAGAGCTAAGGAAAGACTCGATGTCTTCTACAAAAGAAGGCTTGCTGACAGGGCAAACAAATCCATTGAACTTTACTTAGATTGCTTCATTGTCACTTTTGATCTTATTTTCATTTATGACCCTGTGTGCAAGCTCAGCAAACTGATGCAAAATACAATGTACTAACATAATTATTCAATCTTTGGGAGCAAGAATTATATCACAGTTGGTAAAGTTTGCTAAACTTCAGGCTCCAGAAATATTCAACCAGTAATTCTTGTTTTGTTTTCTTTATGTGATCTTATTTTCTCATTTATGCTTTTAAACTCTGAATTCCATAGACCTTGATGGGGATTAGGTCCAGCAAACCTGAGCAGTTTTCTCATGTTGCTTATTCATTAACATACTGAAAGCATATCACGGTTGTCCTCCACTCCAGAACTGACAGCTTAATGCACAAAGAAAGTACCAAACATGGACTTGTGGCTATTTCAGAATTGGGAGCACCAAATCAAATCAGATGGGCAAATATTTGCCACTGATTGGTGACATGTATGAAACAATGATGAGGGCAGAAAGCAGAAAAAGTCAAGCCTCTTTTCCTCAAAGGGTTTTCAGATAGAACTAGCCTTCTATGAGACAGTATTCATTCAACAAAAGCTTACTGTGTGAAACACGGTATGAAACTCTTTGCCTTGAGTTAGTATAGACATTTCTTTGAGTTTGGCCAGAGGCTAAACCATAATTTTGCTTCATATTAGGTGGGTGATTTAGGCAACTTTCCTAACCTCCCTGGATATCTTTTGTCATAACTGGAGATTTTAATTGTCCATATTTCATGAACTGACTTCATAACCTAAAGTTTCTGAAGTACTGATCGCACACAATAAGAATTTCATAACTCAGTTCTTATGGCTATTGCAATTCAGCCTCTGATTAAGATTGTGATGTGTCATTGCTAAAGAGTCAGAAGACATATCCTGTTAGCCTTCTTCTGTCCTCAAAAACTCTATGACCTTAAAAATTCATATAGTGATCATCTTGACTCAGTCAGAACCCAAATTCTTATATGACCAGTTAGTGAGTTTGGGGGATTGAAACCACATTCTGCTTCCTCCAATGTATCTGTTGGCATAAATTGATTTGCATGTAAGCTGAAGAGTCTCACGAGGATGGAGATATGGAATAATGAATGACTTGAACTATATTCAACTTTGGTGGCTCAAACATTTATAAATATCAAAATCATGGCTAAAAGGGCAAGGAAGCCAGATCATAAAAGAAAGGTAGCCCAATAGATTTTTATCAATTAATTAACAGGGCTTGTGGATTGTAGAAGAGCAAAGTGGTGGTGTAATACAGGGACCTGTGAAATAGGTAGCACATGAATATAGATTGACCCAGCTATTCTAGTGGTGTTTGCAAGTAGTCACAAAACCAGGTATGATAGTTAATTTTATGTGTCAACTTGGCTGGGCCATCGGGTGCCCAGATGAAATATTATTTCTATGTGTGTCTGTGAGGGTGCTTCCAAATGAGGTGAGCACTTCAATCAGGAGACTTAGTAGATTGGCCTCCCCAATATGGACAGGCACCTTCAAACTATGAAGGTCTAATTAAAACAGAAGATTAAGGAAGGGGGAATTTGCACATCCCTTTTTTCTGCATCCTGTTTGAGCTGAACATCACCTCTCATCTTCTTCCACCCTCAGAGTGGAATTTATACCCTTGGTTTCACTGGTTCTCACCCCTTTGCACTTGGACTCCAAGTTTGACTTACCTAAGTCTCCAGCCTGCAGTTGGTAAATTGTTGAACTCCTCAGCCCCCATAATCATGTGAGCCAATTCCTCATAATAAACAAATATACGTATGTGTGTGTTGGTTCTGTTTTTCTGGAGACCCCTGACTAATACACAACATATGCCACTAAATGCAGTAATACTTGGGTAGCAGAAGATGGGAACTTGTCCCTCCCCACTTTCAAGATGGCTAAGTGGTCAATGGGAGGCATAGAGGCTAGGGCAACAGGGCAACAGCAGTCTGTCCTGGCTTGGGTGGGATTCTCTGCAGACCAGCTGATGCTTTCCCCAGCCAAGTAGTCTTCACAGGGCAGAGGATGGCAGAGGGCCTACATCAAAGATCTGAGAAGTGAAGGCAATGCTGTGCCCCAGAAGCCAGCAGAGGGTAGTAGCCCACACTTCACATTTTGATGCTGGAACCAAATGCATCTAGTTGGAAGAAAAGGGCCACCATTGTACCATTCTGTAACATAAAGTAATTAACCAACCATAATTATAGCATCTATGATTTATTGAACATGTGCTATGTAACAAATACCATGTTAGATCCTCTATATAAAGCATCGCTAATTCTCACAACTAACAATGCAGATGAAGAAACCAAAACTTAGGGAGAAGACATAATTCTGTATCTATCATCAGAATCCAAGACTCTAATACTGATCCAGCCATGTCCCAAGCTCTCACCCTTTCCACTATGATATAGCAGCTGGCAGAAGATGATAAAGTTTTGCTTTGGAAAACACCTCAGGCATCACAGACATTTCCTGGCCACCATAGTTACCCCATGATCCAATTCTATGGTCCAATTCCATGATCCAGAGGAATTACTGCCACATGCTTACAAGGAAGCAATACCATTTTAGTCCATAAGACCATCTGATGTTGGAGAGTCTGTTTGCCTTGGCCTGTAATACTGGCAATGAAACAGTGGTCTGAATAAATAAATGACTGATACAGCTTGTTTGAATAGGAGGGAGGATGTGACTTATAGGCCAGAATCCCCACTAAATCAACCAACCACACAGCAAGCCCTTCATGTTAATCATGACTAAATGGGAGTCCTGATCATCTAATACAGATTTAGAGATATATGAATTAGAAGCAGGCTGGTTGCATTCAAAAATAATTAATGAATGAGAAAATGGACTATTTTTCTCCATCTAGTAGAGCACCCCTGTCACTTCCTAGATGGTATAGTGATTATAAACATCCCAGAAAAAAAAAAAAATCCTCGGACTCCTAGTTTGGACAAATCAAGAAGGCTAACAAGTAGTAAAGTTGGAGCCAGAATCCCAAACCCTGTCCTTATTTCACTACACTGCTACATAGTAGCAGGTAGTAATATGATGAAAATAAAGAGAAGATGAGAAGGAAAAAAAGGAGAAGGGGGAGGAAGACAGGAAGGAATAAAAGGAAGGAGGGAGGGAAAAGAAGCTACTTATGATAAATATTTTGAATCCTTACACACACCCTGGGCTAAGCCCTTTGTACATATGGTCCCATTTTATCCTCATAGGACTGCTGAAAGTAGTCATTTTAATTCCCATTCAGTGGATAAGGATCTTGATTCTGGGAGGTTATGTGATTGTGCCAAAGTCACTCAGCAAGTAAGTGGAAGAGCCAGGATTTGAAACCAGGATATGTTGACCTCTGGATTCGAACACTAAACTCATCAAAGCATTACTCTGAAAGATCATAGCCACTGCCATGCATTGTGGCACAATCTAGTGAGAAAGGCTGTCACTGCATTGTATTCCAAAAGTGTGTCCCTGGAAAATATTTTTAGCTTCTCGGGACAGATTTTTCACCTACAAAATGGGAATAAAGCACATGGGATTTGTTGTGCATCTCTGTATCACATGGGGTTGTTGGTAACAACAGTTATGTTACATGAGTGTAAGGCTACTTCATTATTATTATATTGATAGTAGTAGTGTTACCCTTATTCTTATTTCTACAGGTCTCCTGCTGAATCAAGCAGGAGTTCTGCAACAGTGTAAAAATATGCCTCTTACCTTCTTCTTCTCAGGGAACTGGAACACTACTGTCACTTAGCATGTCACAGTTAGGTAGTTGAGCAGTGTGGTGCTGCCACAAGATATGTTCACACGCTGCTCACACTCTGAGGAGGCTCATGGGCTGACACTGAGCAGTCTTTCCCATCCTGAGTCACATAACGCTGTATTTATTCTTTTTTTTTCCAGTGTTCCAAAATGCATTGTTTATGCACCGCACCCAGTGCTCAATGCAATACGTGCCCTCCATAATACCCACCACCAGAATCACCCAGCCTCCCACCCACCCTCCAAAACCCTCAGTTTGTTTCTCAGAGCCCACAGTCTCTCACGGTTTGTTTCCCCCTCCAAATTCCCTCAACTCACTTTTCCTCTCCATCTCCCCATGTCCTCCATGTTATTCCTTATGCTCCACAAGTAAGTGAAACCATATGATAATTGACTCTCTCTGTTTGAATTATTTCACTCAGCATAATCTCTTCCAGTCCCATCCATGTTGATATAAAAGTTGGGTATTCATCCTTTCTGATGGAAGCATAATACTCCATTGTATATATGGACCATATCTTCCTTATCCATTCATCCATTGAAGGGCATCTTGGCTCTTCATTCAGTTTGGCAATTGTGGCCATTGTTGCTATGAACATTGGAATAGAGATGACCTTTCTTTTCACTACATCTATATCTTTGGGGTAAATACCCAGTAGTGCAATTGCAGGATCATAGGGTAGGTATATTTTTAATTTCTTAAGGAATCTCCACACTGTTTCCAAAGTGTCTTCACCAACTTGCATTCCCACCAATAGTGTAAGAGGGTTCCCCTTTCTCCACATCCTCTCCAACACTTGTTGTTTACTGTCTTGTTAAATTTCTGAAAAAAGATTTTCAGTGAAGCCTGACCAATAATAAGTTCCTACTAAATATATCAATGTTTTCCTCTTGCCCTTGCCTCCTATCCCTGCCCCAAAGGAATAGCAGAAAGGAGACCAGAGGGAGAGATGGGAGTGGAATGTGAGATGGAAGGAAGGTTTTAGCTCACCCATGTCATTAACTAACTAAAGGAACTATAATTACCCAGCATGCAGGGACTGTGAAAGTCACTGCTTTATATTTAGTGTCCAGCACAAAAGTGAGGGGGGTAGTCCTTAATAAATGCTTGATGAGCCCATGAATCAAAATAAGAGTAGTTAACTCTTTGGGGAGGATGTTCAATAAGCAAGGTAACACGCTAAGCATTTTACATGCTGTTACTTATTTAACCCCTTTCATGGTTATATTTGCCATTTTAGGGATCAAAAAAGGACATTTTAAAAGGTTGGAAAACTCAGGCAAGTTCCTATGTTGGGCCATTATTTAAGTCAAGGTTAAGTGACTCCACTTTGGGTTTATCCGCTGTGCTATTCATCTCCCTAGTCCAACCCTACAACTTTACAGAGGAAAAAGAAGACTGAAAATGTGCCATAGCTTACCTGAGGAACTCCATGGCTTCAAATCATGCTGACATTTAGGCATGTCCTGGATTTGCAGAAGTATATGCCAGGAGGAGAAGGAAGAAAAGAACACTTCCATAGGGAAATAGACAAGAAAACTTTTTCTTGGAATGAACGGGTGCATTGCTGAATTTCTGAAGTTATCAGAGACTTTGGCAAATGGAAAGGAAAATCTGCAAGGAGCCTTGGAGGAGAAGAAAGCAGATCCTAGAAGTTTCAAAGATGATTCATGACTTGTACAACCCAAAAGAGATGTCAGAAGTGCCCACAGAGATTTCGCTGTGGTAACACTGATTCCAAGACCACTGGACTGACTCTGAGACAGACATTTTTGCAGCAATTCAAGGCTATGGATGAGTTGTATAGTGAAAGCTTTATGAGCAGGGTCATATATGATGTATTCAGGAGAGGGAGCGCCAAGAACAGCAAGTTGTACTTGGTTATAATTCCACTCGATGGTCCAGAGAGAATGACTGCTTCTATGTTATTTGGAAATAAAATGGTTGCTAGAAACAATATAGCCAGGTAAATGTTGTAAGATTCTGTCTCATGCAGGACAAACTAGAGGTATAGACAAGAGGACTTAAAAATGATGTAGAGATATGGTGTGGAGGTGAGAAGAAAACAAGAGAATTACTAAATTATCCCATTTCCAACTTGTAACCCATATTATGATTTCTCTGGGTCTCACTTCAAACTTCTGAATTCCTCCATGAAGATTTTTTTTTTCTGATCCAATCAACTGACAGTGACACCTGGCTCTTCTGAACCAGTCATAGAACCTGTACTCAGACCCTGCAGTCACATTATATCTTGCATTAAATTGGGGCACAGATATGGCTCTCTTTCCTCTTTCCCCACCAATCAGTGGTGATGCTTTAAAGATGGGAGCTCTGACTTTCATATCTTGTTATTCCTTGTTATACAAGAATAGAATCATGGTGTTGCTAAATAAGCATACAATCTAGATTCACACAGAGGAGTTCCCAAATGTTGTTTTGCATATGTTTGCATCATTCTGAGACAGTAAGAAAGAGGACTAGCACTCATAGATTCCCTACTCTATGACTATGTCTATGCCCAATATCACCTTCTAGAAAACCAGGAGCTCAAGCCAGTCTAGTCCAGATGTGATTTTCCTGACCCCAAGGATGGCCAGGGGATTGGAAGGATGTCATTTTCTTATTTTACCTGTTGTATCAAACTGATAGAATCATCATAGAAGCAGCATGTTAGGGAAAGCTCAATCTAAATTCAGGAAGATTAGAAAAGCTAATCAAAATTCGAAGAACTTAGGTCTGAGAGAAGAGGATATTAGCTAAAGCAAGAAGAAGGGCAAGAGAGAGCCTGGAACAATGCCCTAAACCAGAGAGTTGTGTTGTGAAGATTTTGAGTAATAGCAGAAATGAGTTCTCCACTCTGGGTGCATCACATTTGTGTTCTCATTTCTGGGGGAACTTCAGCCTCCTCATCTGCAAAATAGAATGAGGAGAAATACCTGCCTCAAAGGATTGCTGTGGAAATTGATAGAGATAATGCAAGTGATAGCACCGAGTACATACTGTGAATCTCTTCCTTTTGCCTACCATCTAATAAACTGTTTATGCTCAAAATCTGTTCATTGAATATATGAATAAATGCATAAAGTAGCTCATGAATCCTTCCTATGATCTGAGGCACTGCACCATCTCCTGACTTTTGCCTTAAAATTTCTTGTCCCAGATTCTCTGTCAGGGAATTGATGCATTTCTTAATTGCCTATCAGGAACAGAAAGGTTAATTTATTTTTGCTCTTGCATGCTCTGGTGACTGAGACTTAAGAGAAGGTAGCAAATTGAATCTAGAGAGAGCAAGGCTTGGAGGTTTATGACACTCTGTTTAGCTACAATGAGTATTTCTTTGGCAGGAATTATCTGACAGACCACTGGTAAATACGGGAATGATGTCAATAAAGTATAAAAGTTGTGTTGGCCAGGACAGAATTTTTCAGTATGTGGATATTTCAAAACAACCAAGGGCAACTTATCTCATAATTACAGGGAAAGATCTGAAGTCAAAATTGAAAATCTATGAAGGGGACTTTATATAGTGCATGGGGTGGCTAATTTAATGGCTCCCAGAACTGCAAGCTTTCCACAGTGTTGACACAACAGGAAAGTACATGTGTGCAAATAAGGAATTAGGAAGACATTTCCTCCTAAACTGAAACAATGCATGAGTGAAAAAAGCTACATCTTGTATCAGACATTTAATTTTGATCACTGTATTCTCTGTTCGAAGCAAGTGAATTGCAAAGACCTGCATCCCTAAGGAGGAGTGGATTTTTAAGCTCCATGTTTTTTTTTTTTTTTTTTTTTGTCAGCCTCTTCCTTTTTTTTTTTTTTCCTCATTTTATTTATTTTTTCAGCGTAACAGTATTCATTCTTTTTGCACAACACCCAGTGCTCCATGCAAAACGTGCCCTCCCCATTACCCACCACCTGTTCCCCCAACCTCCCACCCCTGACCCTTCAAAACCCTCAGGTTGCCCCAACCTCCCACCCCTGACCCTTCAAAACCCTCAGGTTGTTTTTCAGAGTCCATAGTCTCTTATGGTTCGCTTCCCCTCCCCAATGTCCATAGCCCGCTCCCCCTCCCCCAATCCCACCTCCCCGCAGCAACCCCCAGTTTGTTTTGTGAGATTAAGAGTCATTTATGGTTTGTCTCCCTCCCAATCCCATCTTGTTTCATTTATTCTTCTCCTATCTCCTACCCCCCCATGTTGCTTCTCCATGTCCTCATATCAGGGAGATCATATGATAGTTGTCTTTCTCCGATTGACTTATTTCACTAAGCATGATACGCTCTAGTTCCATCCACGTCGTCGCAAATGGCAAGATTTCATTTCTTTTGATGGCTGCATAGTATTCCATTGTGTATATATACCACATCTTCTTTATCCATTCATCTGTTGATGGACATCTAGGTTCTTTCCATAGTCTGGCTATTGTAGACATTGCTGCTATAAACATTCGGGTACACGTGCCCCTTCAGATCACTATGTTTGTATCTTTAGGGTAAATACCCAGTAGTGCAATTGCTGGGTCAAAAATAGATTCCAAATGGATGAAGGACCTCAATGTGAGAAAGGAATCCATCAAAATCCTTGAGGAGAATGCAGGCAGCAACCTCTTCGACCTCAGCTCTAGCAACATCTTCCTAGGAACAACGGCAAAGGCAAGGGAAGCAAGGGCAAAAATGAACTCTTGGGATTTCATCAAGATCAAAAGCTTTTGCACAGCAAAGGAAACAGTTAACAAAACCAAAAGACAACTGACAGAATGGGAGAAGATATTTGCAAACGACATATCAGATAAAGGGCTAGTATCCAAAATCTATAAGGAACTTAGCAAACTCAACACCCAAAGAACAAACAATCCAATCAAGAAATGGGCAGAGGACATGAACAGACATTTCTGCAAAGAAGACATCCAGATGGCCAACAGACACATGAAAAAATGCTCCACGTCACTCGCCATCAGGGAAATACAAATCAAAACCACAATGAGATATCACCTCACACCAGTCAGAATGGCTAAAATGAACAAGTCAGGAAATGACAGATGCTGGAGAGGATGTGGAGAAAGGGGAACCCTCCTCCACTGTTGGTGGGAATGCAAGCTGGTGCAACCACTCTGGAAAACAGCATGGAGGTTCCTCAAAATGTTGAAAATAAGCTCCATGTTTAAGGCTACAAAGATTGGCAATAATTCAAGATTCAAATTTTTTAAAATATTTTAACCTAAATGAAAATGAAGACACAACCTACCAAAATCTGTGGGATGCAGAAAAATTTACTATACAGTTTTCATGTTTCATTTTTGTGTTTTAAATTAGGGTAGTTATTGTTTTTATTAGTGTCCAGTCCCACAGATTTTTGAGTGGTCTTCCTCTAGGATGATTTTTCTTGTAAATTCTGTGATTTTTCATGAGTAATTTCACAGAGAATGAGATTTCTCAGGAACACATATGGAGTGTTATAAACAAAAATGTTGTAAGTACTATAAGGTAAAATCAGAGGATCTGGGAGCTGGTGTACTCTGTGGGGTTTTACATGATTGGGATTCCTTCTGAGGACTTCCTCAGTTAGCGAATGGGAAGACAGGTTGAGGAGCAAATCAAAGGGAGACAGAACATGATATCGGTCACGGGGCCAGGAAGAGCTGTGGGGCTGGAAGTCTGTGCAGAAGCAAGGATGAAGATAATGTGAGTGGAGAACACCAGAAGACAAGTTGATGAAAAAAGAGACTCATTCACCATAGCAGTCTGGACTGAACCATCTCCCTAAAATTCATATGTTGAAACCCCAAACACCCATGTGACTGTTTAGAGATAAGACCTTTTGAGCAGGTCATTAACATAAAATGAGGTCAAGAGGATGAGTCCCTAATCTGATAGTCTAGCATCCTTAGAAGAGGAAGAAGAGACATCAGAATTCTCACTCTGTCTCTGCACTCACACAGAAGAAAAGCCATGTGAAGACAAAGCAAGAAGGTCACTGTCTACAAGCCAGGAAGCCAGGTGACATGGATGCAATACTGAGTTCAATATAATTACTCCCACTTTTTAAAAGTTGTGTTATACCACTTGGATTTTACAGAAGAGTTACATTAGTACCTGTTTTCATGAACAGCAAGAAATATGAAAAGGATTTTTGCTTTTGAAAAGGGAGGAGGGTGGTAAATATAGTGTACCTTCAGTGTTGGTTTTGCAGCAAGCTGTCACAGTGGGGAGCAGAGCTGCTGGGCTACTTCCCCGGAACACATTCAGCATCTCAGCATCCACCCCAGAGCTTTGAACTGGGTGTATGAGCACCTCTACTTCATCTCAGTTTTTGGCGGGCATCCACTACCAAGCTATGTCCTAAGGTATCAAAAAAGCCTAAGAAAGGTGATTTTGGGGATCTGAGAAAGCTCAAAATTTTCCTATTAATTAATGATAATTGTTTATTCACTTCATGTCTTTTCAGTTTAGGAAAAAATTTCATAGGGATGTTCTATTTCCAGGTAGCAGGGGAAAGCTGTACACCTAATATGGGCTACCATGCAGAAGGGGTGGGACACTAGGCAGGGTCCCAGAGAAAGGACAAAATGAATCCAATTTGGCTTCTGCATTTCTGCATTCCAAGAGCTCCTAAGTTATGGAATATTGTGGAAACATGACATAATGAGCCCAGAAATGAGAAGATAGAATCAGTAAGTCCCATCTGAAAGCCACTGACAAAGTGCTACAGGGTTGATTTTAAAGAAGAAAGAAAGCCTTTCCAATAACCATTAATAAAGGATTTGTAGGGAAAATTGCATTCAAGAGTTCCATGTCATTCTGTTTGAAGCCAATAAAATTGGAAGCCAGTTTTTCATATATTTACCTAAACTATATGATTTGTATATGTATCTTTTTAATTTGCTTTTTATTGAGGTATAATTTACATATCATAAAATATAATGAATGTACACATGGACGAATTTTTACAAAAGGAGATTCTCACATAACCACCAACAGATTAGATATAGAACATTTACTTTTGGTTTCTCTTGTCTTTCTCTGCTCTTTTCCTGGTGCTCTTTTTCTTGGAAGGGGTGGATAATAGATAATAGATTAGTGTGGGAATTTTAACTGTTTTTTTTTTTTCTTTCTTGTTCATAAAAACACTAGACATTCTATTCCAGACAACCAAAAATCCTACTTTCTTACCAAACAACCCTAAAGAGCATGTCTTCTGCTCCCTACCTTTTCTGTTTTTCTTTCCTCTTGTTAATGCTTTTTAAAACAAATTAGTTTTTTATTAAATAAGGTTTTTAAACTGTGGAAAAACAATTTACACGATGTCAGAAACCACCTTCATAGCCTGTTCCAAATGCCATGATCTCAAACATCATGGTCTTTAATATATTCTACATTTTATGGAAATATGGATTTTTTTTCATGTTGAGGCTATTATGAATAAAATCATGTACAAGAATTCTTTGGCAGAAATGAATGTGTATTTTTGTGTAAATATACACTTGAGATAGAAATGATATAGATACAGATACAGATAGGTTTCTCACCAAAGAGTTGAATTGCTGGGACATAGGGCCAGCATGTTTACATTTTATAGATATTGGTCAGTATATTTTCAAAGTGGTTATAGAATTTATAATCTCACTCTTAGTGTCCCAATATTCCAGTTTCTCCATATATTTGACATCACTTGATATTATCAGTATAATTTTTGATGTTCTGGAGGTGGCTTTAAAAATGTTTCATAATAAGAACAAAGAACAGGCAACAAATATAAAACAGTAAGAAATATAGTTTATCAATAATCACTCTGAACATCAGGACTCCAAATGCACCAATTAAAAGACAGGGATTGTCAAAGTGGATCAAAAAGCAGACTAGACTACATGTTCTCTACACTTTAAATATACATATAGGTGAAAAGTAAATCAATGGAGAAAAATATATCATGCTAGTAGCAATCAAAAGAAAGCAAAACTAGCAATATCAATTTCAAAAAGAACAGACCTCAAAACAAGGAGAGTTGACAGAAATTTTTTAAAAGGCATTGCATTATGATAAAAAGGTAACACCTCCACAAAAACAACAATTCTTAATAGGTAGTAACAAACAACAAAGAGTCAAACTATGTGAAGCAAAAACTGATAGAACTGCAAGGAAAAATAGATAAACCCGCTATCATAGTTGGAGACGCCAACATCCTTCTATCAGAAATGGATATATTCAGGAGGCAGAAAATCAGTTAAGGAGATAGTTGAACTCAGCACCATCCATCAACTTGATATAATTGACATCAATAGACTATTTTATACAATAACATATTGTTCTGAAGCTCATATGAAACATTCATCAACATAGATCAAATCTGAGCCATAAAACAACTTAACAAATTTAAAAGAGTGGAAATCATACAACATCCACTCTCAGATCATAATTAAATTAACTAGAAATCAGCAACATAAAGATAAATGTAAAATCCCAAAATACATGGAGAGTAAACAATGTACTTCTAAATAAAACATGGGTCAAAGAAGAACTCTCAAGAGAAATTTTAAAATATTTTTAAATAAGTGAAAATGAAAACATGACTTACCAAAATAAGTAAGATGCAGCAAATATAGTTCTTAGAGGGAAATTGATAGCATTGAAAGCATGTTTCAGAAAAGAAGAAAGATCTAAATCAATAATCTAAGTTTCCACCTTAGGAAACTAGAAAAAAGAATAAATTAAATACAAAGGAAGAAGAAGAAGGAGGAGGAGGAGGAGACGAGGATGAAGGAGGTAGCGGAAGAGGGGGAGGAGGTGGAGGGGCAGGAGGAGAATAGAAGTTAGAATTAATAAGAAGAATTACAGCAGAAATCAGTGAAATAGAAAAGAGAAAAATCAACAAAACCAAAACCTATTTGAAAAATCAATAAAATCTGCAAACCTCTAACAAGGTTAAGAAAAAAACACAAATTAGTAATTTCAGAAATGAAAGGAGATATTACTATAAATCACATGCATGCTAAGAGAATTATCAAGGAATACTATGAAAATTTAATATCCACAAATTTGATAATCCACATGAAATCGTCCAATTGCTTGAAAGATACAATCTAAAACAAAGAGGAATAGACAATCTGAGTAGGTCTGTATCTATTAGAAAAAATTAAACAATAATTAATAACGTTCCCAAACTGAAAACACCAGGCTTAGATAGGTTCACAGGTGAATTCCACCAAAAATCTAAGGAAGAAATTATACCGATTTTCTACATTCTCTCAGAATATAGGAGCAGAGGGAATACTTTTAAATTCTTTATTGGAGGCCAGTATTGCAGTAATACCAAAACCAGACAATGACATTACATGAGAAAAAAAAAAAAAAAAAGAAAACTATAAACCAAAACTACAGACTGACATTTCTCATGAGCGTATATACAAAAATCCTCAAAAAATATTAGCAAATTAAATTTAACAATATAATAAGAATTATACATCATGACCAAGTAAAATTTATCTCAGATATGCAAATGGGGCTCACTATTCAAAAGTCAATTAGTGCAACTCATTACATCAACAGTTTTAAAAAGAAAAAAATTGCATAATCATATCAATAGATGCAGAAAAAGCAAATGACAAAATCCAACACATATTTTGTGGTAAAAACTCTCTATACACTAAGAACAGAGGAAAACTTCATCAACCTGATAATAAATAACTGCAAAATACCCTGCAATTAACACAAGACTTAATGATGAGAAACTAGAAGCTCTGATCAGAAAGAAGGCAAGGATGTCCATTCTGACCACTGCTTGTCAACATCATACTGGAAGTCCTAGCCAGTGCAATAAGACAAAAAATAAAAGGTATATAGATCGGGAAGGAAGAAATAAAACTGAATCTTTGTTGACAGATGACATGATTTTCTATGTAGAAAATCTAAAAGAATCAACCAAAAAACCCTTAGAATTAATAAACAATTACAGCAAGATTGCAGGATACATGGTTAATGTACAAAAGTCAATCACTTTCATATAAACCTGCAAGGAACAATTTGAATTTGAAATTAATAACACAAATATTATTTACATTAGTGCCCCCAATATTAAATATTTAAGTATTAAACAAAATATATACAAGATCTACATGAGGGAAACTATGAAACGCTGAAGAATGAAATCAAAGAAAATCTAAATAAATGGAGAGACAGTCCTGTTTATGAATAGGAAGATTCAATATTGTCAAGGTGTAATTTCTCCCCAGCTGGAATCATAGATTCAATGCAATTCCAATGAAAATCCTAGCAAATTGTTTTGTGGATATCTACAAACTGATTTTAAAGTTTATATGGAAAGGTGGGCAACACAGGATAACCAATACAATATTTAATTAATTTATTTTTTTCAGCTTAACAGTATTCATTGTTTTTGCACAACACCCAGTGCTCCATGCAAAACGTGCCCTCCCTATTACCCACCACCTGTTCCCCCAACCTCCCAACCCTGACCCTTCAAAACCCTCAGGTTGTTGTTCAGAGTCCATAGTCTCTTATGGTTCGCCTCCCCTTCCAATTTTTTTTTTTTATAAACATATAATGTATTTTTATCCCCAGGGGTACAGGTCTGTGAATCGCCAGGTTTACACACTTCACAGCACTCACGATAGCACATCCCTCCCCAATGTCCATAACCCCCTCCCCCTCTCCCAACCCCACCTCCCGCCAGCAACCCCCAGTTTGTTTTGTGAGATTAAGAGTCATTTATGGTTTGTCTCCCTCCCAATCCCATCTTGTTTCATTTATTCTTCTCCTATCCCCCTAACCCCCCATGTTGCTTCTCCATGTCCTCATATCAGGGAGATCATATGATAGTTGTCTTTCTCCGATTGACTTATTTCATTAAGCATGATACCCTCTTGTTCCATCCACGTCGTCGCAAATGGCAAGATTTCATTTCTTTTGATGGCTGCATAGTATTCCATTGTGTATATATACCACATCTTCTTGATCCATTCATCTGTTGATGGAGGACATCTAGGTTCTTTCCATAGTTTGGCTATTGTAGACACTGCTGCTATAAACATTCGGGTACACGTGCCCCTTCGGATCACTATGTTTGTATCTTTAGGGTAAATACCCAGTAGTGCAATTGCTGGGTCATAGGGTAGTTCTATTTTCAACATTTTAAGGAACCTCCATGCTGTTTTCCAGAGTGGTTGCACCAACTTGCATTCCCACCAACAGTGGAGGAGGGTTCCCCTTTCTCCGCATCCTTGCCAGCATCTGTCATTTCCTGACTTGTTAATTTTAGCCATTCTGACTGGTGTGAGGTGATATCTCATTGTGGTTTTGATTTGTATTTCCCTGATGCCGAGTGACGTGGAGCACTTTTTCATGTGTCTGTTGGCCATCTGGATGTCTTTGCAGAAATGTCTGTTCATGTCCTCTGCCCATTTCTTGATTGGATTGTTTGTTCTTTGGGTGTTGAGTTTGCTAAGTTCCTTATAGATTTTGGATACTAGCCCTTTATCTGATATGTCGTTTGCAAATATCTTCTCCCATTCTGTCAGTTGTCTTTTGGTTTTGTTAACTGTTTCCTTTGCTGTGCAAAAGCTTTTGATCTTGATGAAATCCCAATAGTTCATTTTTGCCCTTGCTTCCCTTGCCTTTGCCGTTGTTCCTAGGAAGATGTTGCTGCGACTGAGGTCGAAGAGGTTGCTGCCTGCGTTCTCCTCAAGGATTTTGATGGATTCCTTTCTCACATTGATGTACTTCATCCATTTTGAGTCTATTTTCATGTGTGGTGTAAGGAAGTGGTCCAACTTCATTTTTCTGCATATGGCTGTCCAATTTTCCCAGCACCATTTATTGAAGAGGCTGTCTTTTTTCCACTGGACATTCTTTCCTGCTTTGTCGAAGATTAGTTGACCATAGAGTTGAGGGTCTATTTCTGGGCTCTCTATTCTGTTCCACTGATCGATGTGTCTGTTTTTGTGCCAGTACCATGCTGTCTTGATGATTACAGCTTTGTAATAGAGCTTGAAGTCCAGAACTGTGATGTCACCAACTTTGGCTTTCTTTTTCAATATTCCTTTGGCTATTCGAGGTCTTTTCTGGTTCCATATAAATTTTAGGATTATTTGTTCCATTTCTTTGAAAAAAATGGATGGTATTTTGATAGGGATTGCATTAAATGTGTAGATTGCTTTAGGTAGCATAGACATTTTCACAATATTTATTCTTCCAATCCAGGAGCATGGAACATTTTTCCATTTCTTTGTGTCTTCCTCAATTTCTTTCATGAGTGCTTTATAATTTTCTGCATATAGATTCTTTTTTTTTTTTAAGATTTTATTTATTTATTTGACAGAGAGAGATAATAAGTAGGCAGAGAGGCAGGCAGAGAGAGTGAGAGGGAAGCAGGCTCCCTGCCGAGCAGAGAGCCCGATGTGGGACTCGATCCCAGGACCCTGAGATCATGACCCGAGCCGAAGGCAGCGGCTTAAACCACGGAGCCACCCAGGCGCCCTCTGCATATAGATTCTTAGCCTCTTTGGTTAGGTTTATTCCTAGGTATCTTAATCAATACAATACTGAATGAGAAGAAGAAAGTTGGAGAACTGACTACTAGGATTTAAGAACTACTTTAAAGCTGTAGTGATCAAGAGTAGAAAAGTAGATCAATGAACTAGAACAGAGAACCCAAAGATAGTTTCATGTAAATATAGTCAACTGATCTTTGATAAACCAAAGCAACACAATGGAGTAAAATAATCTTTCCAACAAATGATGTTGGAACAATTGGACATTCACAAATTTTAAAAAAAAATCCTTATACCCTTCACAATGAAAAAATAAACTTAAATGGAAAATGCTAAACAATAAATCTCCCAGAAAATAACATAGGAGAAAATCTAGATGACATTAGGTTTGGCAATGACTTTTTAACTAAATACCAAAGGCACAATCGATGAAAGAAATAATTGATGAGCTATACTCCATTAAAATTTAAAATGTCTGCTCTGCAAAAGACAATATCAAGAAAATGAGAAGACATCCTACAAACCAGGAGAAAATATCTGCAAAAGATACATCTGGTAAGGACTATTATTCCAAATATACAAAGAACTCTTAAACATCAATTTAAAAAAACCCACCTGATTAATAAGTATAACAAAGACCTTAAAGCCACCTGGGTGGCTCTGTTGGTTAAGTGTCTGACTCTTGACTTTTGGCTTAGGCATGATCTCCAGGTTGTGAGGTCCAGCCCCTCTTTAGTCACTGCACTGAGTGTGGAGCCTGCTTGGGATTCTCTCTTTCCCCTCCCTCTGCTCTCCTGCACCCCCAACCCTGTCTCTCTCTCTCTCTCTCTCTCTCTCACACACACACACACACACACAC
Source organism: Meles meles (assembly GCF_922984935.1). Classification (NCBI taxonomy): domain Eukaryota; kingdom Metazoa; phylum Chordata; class Mammalia; order Carnivora; family Mustelidae; genus Meles; species Meles meles. The sequence continues at coordinate 12,631,737 of NC_060066.1, read as the reverse complement.
GGCAAATGAGCACATGAAGAAATGCTCCATATACGAGGTCATCAGGGAAATGCAAATTAAACCAATAATGAGATACAACCACAAACTTATTAGGACCAAAACCTGGAACACTGATAATACTGAATGCTAGCTAGCAAGGGTATTGAGGAACAGGACCTCCCATCCGTGCTGGTGGGACACAAAATGGTCCTGCCACTTTGGAAGATGGTTTGACAGTTTCTTACAAAACTCAACTTACTTACCACTTACTATACAACCCTTACCATACAACTCACTTACCATACAATCCAGCAATAGCATTTCTTGGTATTTAACTAAATGGGTTGAATGAAAGGGTTTTTAAGGCAGTTGAAAATACTTTGCATGATACTATAATGATGGATACATATCATTATATATTTGTCCAAACCCACAGAATGTACAACCCGAAGAGCATACCCTAATATACACTCTGCACATTGGGTGATATTGATGTGTCTGTGTAAGTTCATAAATTGTAACAAATGTACCACTTTGGTGGGAGATGTTCATAATGAGGGAGCTATGCATGTGTGGCAGCAGAACATAGATGGGAACTCTCTGGACCTTCCTCTTAACTTTGCTATGAGCCTAAAACTGCTTTAAAAATGAAAGAAAGTGTTGGTCAGCACCTCCCATAGAGCAGTGGTGGATTCCATGTGGATGCTGCCTTTCTGCCCCAAACTTCATGGTACCCAGCCTCCCCCTCCTCGCTAGAGCCACAGCTGAGGTGGCAGCTGCCATTGCAGTAGTAGCAGTGGCAGCCCACCAGGGGTTGGCAAATGGCTTGCATAATAGGCAGGGACCCAGACCCTATGCAGTTATTTGTGCAGTGCAGGTGCCCCTGCTCCTCCAGTGGGCACGGTTCCCATGGTGGGATGTTCTCCTGAAGGAGCCACAGAGTTGTGAAGAAGTCCACCTAGAAGGTGCTGGACCCCAAGAAGGACATGCTGACATGACTGAAGTACCTATGGGCACTGCTGGTGGTGACTTGCGATTGCTCAGAATCATTCCAGGGTGCAACTTTCCTGGATTGTAGTTGATATATTCAGATACACGTCCCCTCAACCACCTCTCACCAAAATGACTAGGAGAAACACCCAACAGAGGAAAAAATTCAGAGACTGTGCCCTCTCCATCAGAACTATTGGATATGGACATAAACAACATGTCAGAAAGGGAATCCAAGGTAACAATTATCCAGGGAATGGCTAGGTTGGAGAAAACCATTTGTGACAATATAGAATCTCTAAGGGGAGAAGTGAAAGCCACCCAGGAAGAAGTTAAAAATGCAATCAATGAGAGCCAATCTAATCCAAATACTCTAGCAGCTAGGGTAAACAAGGCAGAAGATAGAATTAGTGATCTAGAGGACAAACTAATAGAGAAAAAGGATCAGGAGGAGGCATGGAAGAAACAACTTAGAAACCATGAAAACAGAATTAGGGAAATAAATGGTACCATGAAATGTGCCAACATCAGAATTATTGGGATTCCTAAGGGAGAGGAGAAAGAAAGAAGACTAGAAGATATAGTTGAACAAATTCTTGATGAAAATTTTCCCAACCTGGGGAATGGAAGCAGCATTTGTGTCGTAGAAATAGAAAGACCACCTCCCAAGATTAAAGAATCTAGAAAGAACTTGAGACACGTGATTGTGAGACAGATGAATCATAATTTTAGACAAGAGCTCCTGAAGGCAGCTAGGGAGAAGAGATTCCTTATGTACAGAGGAAGATCCATCAGAATAATGTCAGACCTGTCCACAGAAACCTGGCAAGCCAGAAAGGGGTGGCAAGACATATTCAGAGCACTAAATGAGAAGAACATGCAGCCAAGAATACTTAATCCAGCAAGGTTGACATTTAAAATGGGTGGTGAGATAAAGAACTTCCAAGACCAGCAAAGTTTAAAAGACTATGTGACCACCAAGCCGGCACTACAAGAAATATTAAGGGGTGTTCTATAAAAGAAGAAAGAACCCAAGAGTGACATAGAACAGAAATTTACAGAGGAAATCTGTATAGTCCTTGTATAGAAACAAGGACTTCACAGGCAACATGATGTCGATAAAAACGTATCTTTCAATAATCACTTGAAATATGAATGGCCTAAATGCTCCTATAAAATGACACAGGGTAACAGATTGGATAAAACGACAGGACCTATCCATATGCTGTCTACAAGAGACACATTTGGAACCTAAAGATATATCCAGACTGAAAGTGAAGGGATGGAGAAGCATCTTTCATGACAAGGGCCTCAAAAGAAAGCTGGGGTACCAATTCTCATATCAGATTAATTAGATTTTAAGCTAAAGAGTGTAGTTAGAGATAAAGAAGGACACTACATGATTCTTAAAGGGTCTATCCATCAAGAAAATCTAAAAATCATAAATATTTATGTCCCCAATATGGGAGCAGCCAACTATATAAAACAAACATTAATCAAGATAAAGAGGCAGGGCAGCTGGATGGCTCAGTGGGTTAAAGCCTCTGCCTTCGGCTCAGGTCATGGTCCCAGGGTGCTGGGATCAAGCCCCGCATCAGGCTCTCTGCTCCGCATGGAGTCTGCTTCCTCCTCACTCTCTGTCTGCCTCCCTGCCTACTTGTGATCTGTCTGTCAAATAAATAAATGAAATCATTTTTTTTAAAAAAAGATAAAGAGTCATATTGATATGAATACATTAATAGTAGGGGATCTTAACACTCCACTCTCAGTAATAGATAGATCACCCAAACAGAAAATCAATAAAGAAACAAGAGCATTGAATGACACATTGGACAAGATGGACCTCATAGATATTCTAAAACAACAGAATATTCATCCTTCTCGAGCACACATGGAACTTCCTCCAGAATAGACCACATACTTAGTCACAAATCATGGCTCAACCGATAGCAAAAGATTGAGATTATTCCCTGCATATTCTCAGACCACAGTGCTTTGAAACTGGAACTCAACCACAAGAAAAAGTATGGAAGGAATTCAAACACTTGGAAGCTAAAGACCACCCTGCTTAAGAATGTTTGGATCAACCAGGAAATCAAAAAACTTAAACAATTCATGGAAACCAATGAGAATGAAGAAACATCAGTACAAAACCTATGGGATACAGTAAAGGCAGTCCTAAGGGGGAAATACATAGCCGTCCAAGCCTCCCTGAAAAAAAATTTAAAAATCCAGAATACACCAGCTGTCTTTACACCTTAAAGAACTGGATAATCAACAACAAATTAAGCCAACCCAACACACAAGAAAGGAAATAATCAAGATGAGAGCAAAGATGAATGAGATAGGAACTAGAGATATAGTAGAACACAACAACAAAATTAGAAGCTGGTTTTTTGAAAGAATCAATAAGATTGATAAATGACTGGCAAAACTAATCCAAAAAAAAGGAGAGAGAGAGAGAGAGAACCCAAATTAATAAAATTATGAATGAAAAGGGAGAGATCATGGCTAACATTAAGGAAATAGAAACAATCATCAGAAATTACTATCAACAGTTATATGTCAATAAGTTAAGCAACCTAGATGAAATGGATGCATTCCTGGAAACCTATAAACTTCCAAAATTGAACCAGGAAGAAATTGACAACCTGAATAGACCAATATCTAGTAACAGGATTGAAGCAGTGATCAAAAACCTCCCAAAAAACAAGAGCCCAGGACCTGGTAAATTCCCTGGAGAATTCTATCAAATATTCAAAGAAGAAATAGTGCCTATTCTCCTGAAGCTATTTCAAAAAATAGAAATAGAAGGAAAACTTCCAGACTCTTTTTATGAAGCCAGCATTACCCTGATCCCCAAACCAGACAAAGACCCCCCCAAAAAGGAGAATTTCAGACCAATATCCTTGATGAATATGAAGGAAAAGATTCTCAACGAGATCCTAGCTAATAGGATCCAACAGTACATTAAAAAAATTATCCAGCATGACCAGGTGGGATTTATTCATGGGATGGAAGTGTGGCTCAACATTCACAAATCAATCAATTTGATAGAAAAAAATCAGTAAGAGAAGAGAGAAGAACCATATGGTGTTCTCAATTGATGCAGAAAAAGCATTTGACAAGATACAGCATCCGTTCCTGATTAAAACCCTTCAAAGTATAGGGATAGAGGGAACATTCCTGAACTTCATAAAATCTATCTATGAAAAACCCACAGAAAATATCATCCTCAATAGGGAAAAGCTGACAGCCTTCCCTTTGAGATCAGGAACACAACAAGAATGTCCACTTCCACCACTGTTGTTCAACATAGTACTAGAAGTCCTGGCAACAGCAATTAGACAACAAAAAGATATAAAAAGTATTCAAATTGGCAAGGAAGAAGTCAAACTCTCTCTCTTCACAGGTGACATGATATTTTATATGGAAAACTCCAAAGACTCCACTCCCAAACTACTAAAACACATACAGCAATTCAGTAATGTGGCAAGATACAAAATCAATGTACAGAAATCAGTTGCTTTCTTACACACTAACAATGAAAATATAGAAAAGAAATTAGAGAATCAATTCCATTTACTATAGCACCAAGAACCATAAGATACCTCAGAATAAACCTAGCCAAAGAGGTAAAGGATCTGTACTCGAGGAACTACAGAACTCATGAAATAAATGGAAGAAGACACAAAAAGATGGAAGAGAATTCCATGCTCATGGATCAGAAGAATAAACATTGTTAAAATGTCTCTGCTATCTAGAGCGATCTATACTTTCAATGCCATCCCGATCAAAATTCCACAGTATTTCTCAAAGTGCTGGAGCAAACAATCCTAAAATTTGTATGGAACCAGAAGAGACCCCGAATTGCTAAGGAAAAGTTGAAAAAGAAAAACAAAATCGGCAGCATCATGTTGCCTGATTTCAAGCTTTACTACAAAGCTGTGATCACTAAGACAGCATGGTACTGGCACAAAAACAGACACATAGACCAGTGGAATAGAGTAGAGAGCCCAGATATGGACCCTCCAATTTAGGGTCAAATAATCTTCAACAAAGCAAGAAAAAAGACAGTCTCTTCAATAAATGGTGCTGGGAAAATTGGACAGCTATAGGTAGAAAAATGAAATTCGACCATTCTCTTACACCATACACAAAGATAAACTCAAAATGGATAAAAGACTTCAACTTAAGATAGGAATCCATCAGAATCCTAGAGGAGAACATAGGCATAAACCTCTTCATTATCCGCCACAGCAACTTCTTTCAAGATACATCTCCAAAGGCAAAGGAAACAAAAGCAAAAATGAACTTTTGGAACTTCATCAAGATCAAAAGCTTCTGCACAGCAAAGGAAACAGTCAACAAAACAAAGAGGCAACCCACGGAATGGGAGAAGATATTTGCAAATGACACTACAAACAAAGGGCTGATTTCCAAGATCTATAAAGAAGTCCTCAAACTCAACACACACAAAACAGATAATTACATCAAAAAATGGGTAGAAGACATGAACAAACACTTCTCCAAAGAAGACATACAAATAACTAACAGACACATGAATAAATGTTCATCATTGTTAGACATCAGGGAGATTCAAATCAAAACCACACTGAGATACTACCTTACACCAGTTAGAATGGCCAAAATTAAGAAGACAAGAAACAACATGTGTTGGAGAGGATGTGGAGAAATGGGAAACCTCTTACACTGTTGGTGGGAATGCAAGTTGATACAGCCACTTTAGAAAACAGTGTGGAGATCCCTTAAGAAATTAAAAATAGAGCTACCCTATGACCCTGCAATTGTACTACTGGGTATTTACCCCAAAGATACAGATGTAGTGAAAAGAAGGGCCATCTGTACCCCAGTGTTCATAGCAGCAATGGCCACAATCGTCAAACTGTGGAAAGAGCCAAGATGCCCTTCAACAGGTGAGTGGATAAAGAAGATATGTATGGGCCATATATACAATGGAGTATTATGCCTCCATCAGAAAGGATGAATACACAACTTTTTTATCAACATGGATGGGACTGGAAGAGATTATGCTGAGTGAAATAATTCAAACAGAGAGAGTCAATTATCATATGGCTTCACTTACATATGGAGCTTACGGAATAAAATGGAGGACATTGGGAGATGGAGAGGAAAAGTGAGTTGGGGGAATTTGGAGGGGGAGACAAACCATGAGAGACTGTGGACTCTGAGAAACAAACTAAGGGTTTTGGAGGAGAGGGTGTTGGGGGGTTGGGTGAATCTGGTGGTGGGTACAGTGGAGGGCATGTATTGCATGGAGCACGGGGTATGATGCATAAACAATGAATTCTGGAACACTGAAAAGAAATAAAATAAAATATAATGAAAAAAATAAATTGGGGGAAAAACAAAAGAAAAAACTGTGTTTTGAATAGTGAATATTTAGGACATTTGTCCCATTTCTTATAGATAATGAGAGACACTGACTTTTTCAAACATTTATATGATTCATATCTTTTTCTGGTCTGCCTATCTTAGGGATAGCTTAGGATATTTTCAGTTCAGTTTGTCAAAGGCTTTAAATGATTAAAAATATTCTGTGATATTCTAAAAAGAGAAAAGTCCTTAGCAAGCCAAAAACAGTTCTTAGAAGAGGCTTTAGCTTGTGCGTATCAAGCACTGTGTAATCTTATATATAACTTTTAGGTAAATGTGGCATTACTTGAATTGCTTGCTTGCTACATCTCTAATATGCAAACACAGAGGGACAAGTGCAGGGCTCCACATGTAGTAGGGGCAGGTAGATCCAAATATGTGCATTGAGTTAGTTAGCTCTAGGTGTGTTGCTTCTAGGCAGGGTGGTTCGCCCCTGCAATCTGAGATGCTTTCCAATGGCATGGGAGGGGTCAAACTCAAGCACTCCACTGAAAGGCTGCATTTTCCATTTTGCCCTCCCAAGTGTCTCAGTAGATAAATACTAGCTGATTACAAATGAGTGGAGTGGCGCCCTGAATGGAGTTTGGAGGATTGATTAATACGTCTCAGAAAGCCAAATCAAATAGCATGTAAATGGCTCCTGGAGAAAAAAAATTTCCCCAGCCAATTTTCCATGAGTGCCTGAGTCGATGTTGCCTCTCTATGGCCCCATCCAGACATGGGCTTTTCTGTAGGCCAGTGCAGTTAAGACACCCATGCAGTGCCCTAACTAAATCACACTTTCATAAAATAAGCAAACACTGCTGAACCCTGGCTACACACCAGGCACAAGGCTGGGTGCCAGAAAGAGATGAAAAAGATTTGTCTCTGATGCCCAAGAGCTCTCAGTCTAGCCAGAAAGACAGGTCTGTGTGAAGAGTGAAAGGGTGTGCAAGAGGCTTGGGTGAGCAAGCTGGAAAATCTTTTTCTTCGGAATCAGAGACTGGCTTTATTCCTGACTGCTGCTAGGAAGGTGAGTGTCTTCAACAAGTTATTTAGTCCCTTTGGCATTCCATTGATTTGCTTCAAAATAATGGCAATGATACTTAGAGATGTTCCACATAAAATGCCTGGTACAGGACGGCTTGATGAGAGTTGTTCCTATTTTCATGTGCAGGAAGCATCTAGGACTCTGTGTCTTGCTTTGCCCAAGGCTATACAGCTCCTTGTATCATCAGGATGAGTTTCACAGCTGCTAAATGCTCTGACACTTTTATTTCACACCTGAGCCTTCCTGACTTTCCAGGAAGTGGGATGCGAGGTTTTGAAGGATGATATAAACACTAGACCTTCTGAGGTCTTTAGACAAAGGGGAAAGCATAGAAAACCAGAAAAAAAAAAATTAAGACATGGACTTGAAGCTATCATCTGTCCCTCTTGTCATCTCAAGCTGGGCTGAGTTTCCTGATCTCAAGGGACCGTCCCAGAAACAGGGACTGTTTTGTGCACTAGGGACATCTGAAGCTCCATGCTGGTCGGAAAACAGGGGCAAGTGAAAACAGGATGTGGATGCATTGAAAGCATTGGTTCAAAATTCAACATCCACATCAAAACCCGTTACTTTCTTAAATTCAGATTTGGAATAGGTTACGGTCTTTTAACCTAGCATTCATTTGGACCCATATAGGAGGGAGAGTCATGGCCCCTTAAAATGTCCGTGTCCTAATCCTTAGAACCTATGAACACATTAGGTTACACAATGAAGGGAAATCAAGTTCAGATGGGATTGGGTTGCTAATAAACTGACCTTAAAGGTGGGAGATTGTCCTCAACTCTCTGGATATAGCAGTGTAGTCACAAGGGTGTTGCGAAGTTAAAGAGGGGAATAGAAAAGAGTGTCAGAAGATGTGACTACAGAAGAAACGCACAGGGAGATGTAACATTAGTGGCTTTGAGGATGGAAGGGGGCCACAAACCAAGAAATGTGGGCAGCACCTAGGAGCTGAAAAGACAAGGAAACAGTCTCCCTTGAGGCTCCAGAAAGGAACACAGACCTGTGAAACTTTGATTTTAGTCCAGTGAGACCCATTTCAGACTTCTGACCCCCAGAACTGTAAGACATTGTAGTTCTTTGAGACATTATGTTGTTTTTAACCACCATTTATGTGTGATGATTTGTTACAGCAGATAGGAAGTTGGTTACAGCAGATAGGAAGTATCTGTGGCTGCAGCCACAGACTGGAACAAGATGCTGTAATTTACTAGACCCTACAGTGGACTCATTTGTGAATTATGCAGTGACCTGAAAGCCCTGCCAAAGCTCTTTTAGTGGTTTCCCTAATAAAACACCCAAAGAACAAAAGCTACACCCCAACCTTTACGATTACTAATTTGAAGACTTTTTTTTTAGATTTTATTTATTTATTTGACAGAGAGAGCACATAAGCAAGCAGGAGGAGCAAGAAAGGAGAGGGAGAAGCAGGCTCCGCACTGAGCAAGGAGCCTGATGTGGGATTCAATCCCAGGACCTGAGGATCATGATCTGAGCTGAAGGCAGACACCTAACTGACTAAGCCACCCAGGCATCCCTAAAGATTTTTTTTTTATTTTATTTATTTATTCAACAGAGAAAGAGATCACAAGTAGGCAGAGAAGCAGGCAGAGAGAGAGAGAGAGGGAAGCAGGCTCTCTGCTGTGCAGAGAGCCCGATGTGGGGCTTGATCCCAGGACCCTGAGATCACGACCTGAGCCGAAGGCATTGGCTTTAACCCACTGAGCCACCCAGGCACCCCCCTAAAGATATTTTATTAATAGCTATTATTATTTAAAATGTAATGATTAATAATAAATAGAAGAACTATAATTTGTTGGGAAATTTTTATTTGTCAGTTTTAATGTAAATAGCTTACAGGCATTATTTCATTTAGTCCTCTAAATAACTCTCCAGATGACATACAATTCTATGAGTAAGGATTCTGATATGCACTGGGTCCTAAATGAAAAGAGAAATGAGCTATGAGTATGTTTAGGTCCTAAATTTGCACTCACCCTCAACTTTTTATCTCCTGTTCTTTTAAAACAAAGAAATATATGTTTTTAAACTTATTAAACCAGAAAATGTACTACCATCTGAAAAGTCTCTGATGCAAAACTATATGATATGGTTTTACTTACTTGTGGAGCATAAGGAATAACATGGAGGAGATGGGGAGATGGAGAGGAGAAGGGAGGTGGGGGAAATTGGAGGGTAGATGAACCATGAGAGACTGTGGGCTCTGAGAAACAAACTGAGGGTTTTGGAGGGAAGAGGGGTGGGGGGTTGGGTGTGCCTGGTGGTGGGTATTATGGAGAACACGTATTGCATGGAGCACTGGGTGTAGTACACAAACAATGAATTCTGGAATACTGAAAAGAAATTTTAAAAAATTAGTACTAAAAAAAAGTCTCTGAAAATTTTTGTTCACCTTCACACCCAGGTAAAAGAAACTTGAGTATGCAAACATTCATACTTTTTGAAAGAAAAGCAGATTATTTTATTAGGCAAGAATTACTATAAAATTGGTGTGCCTGGATGACTCAATTGGGTAGGTGTCTGCCTTTGGCTCAGGTCATGATCCTGGGGTCCTGGGATTAGTCCTGCATCAGGATCCCTGCTCAGAGGAGAATCTGCTTCTCCCTCTGCCCCCATCTCCAACTCATGTTCACTCTCTCTCAAATAAGTAAATAAAATCTTAAAAAAAAAAAAAAGAATTACTATAAAATTATTTTGAGAGGTGCCTGGGTGGCGTGAATTAAAGCCTCTGCCTTCGGCTCAGGTCATGATCCCAGGGGCCTGGGATCGAGTCCCGCATCAGGCTCTCTGCTCAGTGGGGAGCCTGCTTCCTCCTCTCTCTCTCTCTGCCTGCTTCTCTGCCTACTTGTGATCTCTGTCTGTCAGATAAATAAATAAAATCTTTAAAAAAAAATTATTTTGAGAGCCAGTGTCTCTAAATGAATATAAAGGCATATTTATATTTCCAAAATGATGATTTAAACTGGAATTTCTAAGAAACTGGCACAAGAATTCCTTCCTCGAAGGCATCAGCCAAGATTAGATTAGGCAGATATGAAAAATGCTCTGTAAACTGTAAAGTGTTACATAGATGTATTGGTTATTTGCTATTTTTTATAAATCTAGTAGTAACAACATACATTTCCGGAGCTCTTGGGATGTTAAAAGATCTTCAATGTATACTCATTTAATATAATTCCTAAAGATGAGCTGGATAGGTGTTCTTCAGAAATGAAAAAATGGAAGTTCTGTTTAGTTTCCTTTCTAAAACTCTTACCAAAGGCAGCTATGTGACATTACCATGTGAAACACAAGACACAACATACGGATAAGATATGGATTCTTCCTTAAGGGGCTCACCATCTATTGGGAACAAATAGAGCAAAAACAATTCCAATATGATGGAGTAAATCACAATATTAAATGACTTTGCCCAATGTTACGCAGAGAGAATTAACCCCTATCTCTGAGTCTACACAAACATACACACACACACACACACACACACACACACACATACACACACACAAACACACCCCTTCAGGCCCTCCTTTCCTCCTGCATCTCACTCTGGGGCTAGAAGACAGTGAGCACCTCTCTGCCTGTTCTCACAGCCCTCCAGACTGAAGCCCACCCTGGGCAGAGAAATGCTGCTTCTCCTCTGATTCCCTCAAATTGTATTGTCTAAAGCAATAATGAGACATGCTAAAAATGGGTTGATCAGAGCTGTGTCTTATATTCTTCTCTGCACCTATCAGTATGCTGGGCACTGTGTTCCTATAGGCTCCTTCACCCACACATTTAGAAAACACTCATTTACATCTACTGTGTTTTAGGTAATGTGTTAAGTGCTGACAGTATGGAAATAACATCACTAATTATAATAGCTACTGTCTATTACATACTTATGGACCAAGCATTCTTGTAAATATTTTGAATGGTCTAATGAATTCAATTGATGATTGTACTGTTTAGAGAAGGGAACTCAGAGGTTAGATACTTTACACAAGGTATAGTTAGTAACCAGATGAGCCACACTTCCAACTTAAGAGCTTGGTTTGGCTCAACACACTTAACCACTCTGCTAATCCCTGACTTGGAGAAGAAAATCTCTTGTATTTATAGTTCCTGAGAATTTTAATTCCTGAGAATTTTATCTTGAAAGATTATTGAATATATCAAATACTTTGTGTGTATATTCATATTCATATCACATGGTTTTCCCCCCCTCTATTCTGATAATGTGATTAGTTATCATGATTAATTTTTGGAAGATAAATCCACATCATGTTCCCAGAATAAATCACACTTGGGCATGATATAATCTTTCTACTATATCTCTGGATTTGATCAGCTAATATTTTGTTTACGAATGTGTTTCTATGTTGATGAGAATTATAAATTTGTAATTTTTTTAATATCCTTTTCTATATTTGGTGTCAGAATTATGTTTTCATTATAAAATGAGTTGAGAAGTGCTCCTGTTCTCCACTCTCTGAAAGAATGTGTATAAGACTGTCATTATTTCTTTTGCAAATGCCTGTAAGAACACACCAGTGAAGTAATTTGGGCCAGAAGTTGTCCTCTTCCACTTTTGTAAGTCTGTTCGCTTGTTGGGAAGGAAGTTTTAATTATAGGTTCAACTTTTTTCTTAAGATATAGTTTCTTTAGAGGTTTGGGGATTCCTTAGTTATATCGCTATTTATTATGGTGAGTCCCATTATGGTCAGACAACATACCCTATATGAATGCAACCCTTTGCTATTTGTAGACTTGCATTAGCTTAATAATGTGTCTGTTTTTGTAAATATTGCAAATACTCTTGAAAACACTGTGCCTTCTATAATTTTTTAGTATAGTGTATCAGTATGCCAATTAATTCAAATTAGTTATAGGGTTTTCTTTTTTAAATTCAATTTTATTTCCTCAGCGTTCCAAGATTCATTGTTTATGCACCACATGCAGTGCTCCATGCAATACATGTCCTCCTTAACACCCACTACCAGGCTCACCCATCCCCAACTCCATCCTTTCCAAAAGCCTGTTTGTTTCTCAGAGTCCACAGTCTCTCATGGTTCATCTCTCCCTCCAATTTTCCCCAATTCACTTTTCTTTTCTTTCTCCTAATGTACTCCATGTTATTCCTTATGCTCCACAAGTAAGTGAAACCATATGATAATTGACTCTCTCTGCTTGACTTATTTCACTCAGCATAATCTCCTCCAGTCCCATCCATGTTGATCCAAAGGTGGATATTCATCCTTTCTGATGGAGGCATAATAATCTATTGTATATATGGACCATATCTTTTTTATCCATTCATCTGTTGAAGGGCATCTTGGCTCTTTCCACAGTTTGGCAATTGTGGCCATTGCTGCTATGAACATTGGGGTACAGATGACCCTTCTTTTCACTACATCTGTATCTTTGGGGTAAATACCCAGTAGTACAATTGCAGGGTCATAAGGTAGCTCTACTTTTAATTTCTTAAGGAATCTCCACACTGTTTTCCAAAGTGGCTGCACCAACTTGCATTCCCACCAACAGTGTAAGAGGGTTCCCATTTCTCCACATCCTCTCCAACACATGTTGTTTCTTGTCTTCTTAATTTTGGCCATTCTAACTGGTGTAAGGTAGTATCTCAGTGTGGTTTTGATTTGAATCTCCCTGATGACTAACGATGATGAACATTTTTTCATGTGTCTGTTAGCCATTTGTATGTCTTCTTTGGAGAAGTGTTTGTTCATGTCTTCTACCCATTTTTTGAAGTGATTATCTGTTTTTTGAGTGTTGAGTTTGAGGAGTTCTTTATAGATCTTGGATATCACCCTTTCAATTTTGATCTGCTTTTTAAAAATATATTTTAAAATCTATAAAATTTACTAAGATTTTGTCTGTTTTTCCTATTAGTTCTGTTACACATAAATATTTGTAGGTATAGGTACATTTGGGTTTGTTATGACTGCCTATTGACTATTCTCTTTCATCTTTTTGAAAAATTCCTATCTCATTCTTTAATACTTTCATCAATGCTTATTTTTTCTGATTTTAATATAGTCATGCCAGCTTTCTTCTGGTTTGTGTTTGCATACTATAACATTTATTATTCTTACGATTACAATTATTATTATTGTTGTTGTTATTATTTTACATTTAATCTATATTCTTAGAGTTCACACATGTCTCTCTTACAGAGCACATGCCTGGGTCTTGGGTATGTATGTTTAAATTTTGTAATCTGATAATTTTGTCTCTACAATAGGTGATTAGACAATTTACATTTGATGTAACTACTGATATATATCAACTTAAGTCCACCATTTGTATTTATTTCTAGTTGTTCAAGCTGTTTATCTGTTTCCTTATTCCTCCTTTTCTGACTTTTTTTGGATTACTCAAAAAATGTTAGGATTGTAGTTTTTTGTTTTTCTTTTATTCCTTTTACCTATACATCTTATATTATTTGTAGGGGTTCTTGGATTACAATACACTTTTTTTTTACATATTTTATTTATTTATTTGACAGACAGAGATCACAAGTAGGCAGAGAGGCAGGCAGAGAGAGAGAGAGAAGGAAGCAGGCTCCCTGCAGAGCAGAGAGCCTAATGCAGGACTCAATCCCAGGACCCTGAGATCATGACCTGTGCTGAAGGCAGAGGCTTAACCCACTGAGGCACCCAGGTGCCCTACAATACACATTTTTAACTCATTGCAATCTGTCTTTAATTAGCACTCTACCAATTTCTGAACCATGCAAGACCCTTACAACAGTTTAATCATTTATAATCCCTTCTATTGTTGTCTTTTATTTTATTTCTACATAATTTTAACACTCACAGTGCGTTGTTACTATTGTTGACTTAAAGGTTGTAATATTATACACTTACCCCCACATTCATCCTTTCTAATGCTTTCATTTCCTTTGGAAATTCCATGTTTTTTTAAAAAAGATTTTATCTATTTGACAGAGAGAGGCATAGCAAGAGAGAGAACACAAATAGAGGGACTGGGAGAGGGAGAATCAGGCATCTGCCAAGCAGGGAGCCCCATGTGGGGCTCTATCCCATGACCTGAGCTGAAGGCAGCCACTTAATGACTGAGCCACCCAGGTGAGCCACCCAAACACCCAGGTGCCCCTGAAATTCCATGTTTTCATATAGGATCACTTCCGTTTAATGCAGAAAACTTTCTCTAGTTTGTCTTATAGTGTAGACCTGCAGGCAGTAAGTTCTCTGAAACTTCTCTGAAAACATCAGTATTTCACCTTCATTTTTGAATAATATTTTGTGGGGATGGAATTGGAGACAGCATTTTGTTTTGTTTTGTTTTTCCTTCCAGCTTTCTACAGATGCTATTCTTTTTCTTCAGGGTTTCATGATTTTATTGAAAAGTTTCTTGCCTATTGGAGACAAAGTGCCTTTTTCTATGGTTGGTCATGCTTAGTGAAATAAGTCAGTCGGAGAAAGATAACTATCATATGATCTCCCTGATATGAGGACATGGAGAAGCAACATGGGGGGGTAGGGGGATAGGAGAAGAATAAATGAAACAAGATGGGATTGGGAGGGAGACAAACCATAAATGACTCTTAATCTCACAAAACAAACTGGGGGTTGCTGGGGGGAGGTGGGATTGGGAGAGGGGGAGCGGGCTATGGACATTGGGGAGGGGAGGCGAACCATAAGAGACTATGGACTCTGAAAAACAACCTGAGGGTTTTGAAGGGTCAGGGGTGGGAGGTTGGGGGAACAGGTGGTGGGTGATGGGGAGGGCACGTTTTGCATGGAGCACTGGGTGTTGTGCAAAAAGAATGAATACTGTTACGCTGAAAAAATTAATAAAAAGGGAAAAAAAAAAAAAAAGAATTTCTCTAATCTTTTGTCTTCCACAATCTAATTGTGATGGATCAGTGTGTGATTTTCCTTTATGTGTATCCAGCTTTGAGTTTTAATATTTTCTTGAATCTCTAAGTTATCTTTCATTGTTTTTTAGATTCATTCATCATTTTCTTTTCAAGGCTTCTCTCCTCTCTCTCTCTCCTTTCCTTCTGAGACTCCAATTACATGAATGTTAAACCATCTGACAGTGTCCCACAATTCTATTATAATCTATTCCATTTTCTTCATTCTTTTTTCTCTCTCTTTACTTTAATCTGAATCATTTCTTTTTTTTTTAAAGATATTTATTTATTTATTTACTTGAGAAAGAGAGAGAGCATGAGTGGGAAGGAGGGAGAGGGAGAAGCAGACTCTCTAGCCCAATGTGGGACTAGATCCCAGGACCTGAGCTAAACATAGACACTTAACTGATGGAGCTACCCAGAAGCCATAGTCTGAATGATTTCTATTGATCTATCTACATTGTCACAATCCTGCTTTCTGCTCTTAAGAACAGTGAGTTCTTCATTTATAGCATTGTATTTTTCAGAGTTCTAATATCCATTTGTTTTATTTTATACATTCTATCTTTTTGTTGGAGTTAGCTTTTGATTCATATTACCCTCCATTTTTGTTCATATTTTCTTCCATGTTTGTGTTTATTTCAAAGCATTTTTGCTGAGTCCCATATTGGCCTGCTTTTATTGTCTATTATTTCTCTCAACTATGGGTCCCATTTTCTTCCTTCTTGTATATTTTCTAATATCTTTTCTTGATGTATATCCCTATGTGTAAAAGGATCATAAGGACAAATTGATATTACTTTCACCCAGATAGTATATCATTTCCTCTGGAAGCATGATCACTGAGCTACCTTGAATTATTCAGCAGTTAAACTAGATCAAGATTGGTTTGAAGCTCTTGTCAGATTCAGTTCAATTCTGGTAACAAATCTCTCAAAGACAAAATCTTTCCTTTGTTTATTAAAGCCCAACCTTCGGGCAGAACATAGCATTGTTGATTCTTTTGCTTCTTTGGCACCTTCCCAAAAGCCTGTGTGGGAAAACAAGTTCAACATTGATGGTACCGACATATTCTAATTTTTCACATGGGCTTGCATAGTCAGCCAAATACAATTTCCTCACCAATATTCTTCTACCTCTGGAAGGTCTGGTCTTCAGACTATGCTCAGATTCCGCAAATACTCACAGTGAGGAAAACAGTAATTAAATCCTACCAAACAAGAAAGGTTTTTCCTTTTTCAAATTTATTCTTCTAGGCCTTATTTTTGTCCACAACTCTCTAATGATTAAAAAGTATGATTTTATCATTTAACCATTTTTTCTAGGGGTTATGATGGGAGAAAAATTCTACCACTGGATTCCAAAACTTAACAAGAAGTTGAAGTCCATATATTTGTTAAGCAAGCAGAAAACTCAACTTTTGTACATCTTAATATCATTTTTAGATAATGTAATTATAAATCAACTTTATATGCATTTTAAATCTCATCAATTTCCTTATTTGTGAAACTTTATAACATGGCTTTGAAACAAGGGGAAGAAATTTTAGCCCATTTTAGTAAATATGGTTGTCTTGCAAAACTGCTGGCAGAGTCATAGTGGTGGGATTCATGCACCCTTATGATTCTGTTAACAAACTTTTATTAAACACATATTATGTACCATGCATTTAATCAGTGCTGTGGATCTGCATTGAGCACAATAGCAAATTCTAGTTTCAGCAGAAAGATGATAGCTTCATGAGTGTCACTTATGAAGAGGTTAGGTCTTACTAAAAGGATGAAAGGATTAAAATTTATTAATATCATTGTCTTGTGAAACTGACTCACCTGGGCATGTCAGTAGCCCTCAAGAGAGAATCAACTCCCGAAAGGGATGTCTTTAAGTTGGCTCAAAAGAAGGACAAGCTCTTCTTAATAAATGTAAAATGACTTCTTAAAAGTCATTTTATTGTAAAAGCCAATTATTCAGTAAATTGTGCAGCATGTTAGCAAGTTTCATAATGGACTTTTAGAAGAAGAATACTGATGTAAAATATATAGTAGGCAAGCAAATCATTAAATAGAAAGAAGCTAGAAAAATTTCAGGGCAGAGAAACTAAAATGTGTATCTAGACATGGTGAGCTTCTTCCTATAAATTGATTCTTCATTATTTTAAATATGAAAAGACAGGTCTAATTAAAATCAAGACTGAAGACACTAAAATCAGAATTCTAAGAATATGGAAATATCTTCCTTGAAATATAACTTCTTTGTGTTGTTGCTTTCCAGCTTCCTTGATGAGAAGATATTGGCAATAAATGAAAGTTTTCTTTTAATTTTTAAAAAAAATTCTTTTTAAAGATTTTATTTATTTATTTGAGAGACAGCCAGCAAGAGAGAACATGAGCAGAAGGGAGGGCTACAGGGAGAGGCAGACTCCCCGCTGAGCAAGGAGCCTGATGTGGGCCTCAATCCCAGGACCCTGGGATCATGACCCAAGCTGAAGGCAGATGCTTATCTGACTGAGCCACTCAAGTGCCCCCAAAAGTTTTCTGTTTATAGAGAAGTTTATATTAATTGGAAATTGTTACATTAGAGTGTGTAATAATAGTAATAACTTACATTTGTTGAGCACTTATTAAGTACCAGTCCTTGTTCTTCATATGATTTATATGCTTCAGCTCATATCATTTGATCCTCACAACTATGTGATATGTTAGATATGATTACTATTCTCATTTTACATATGAAGAATGAGGCAGTTTTATTCCACTTTTAATCCTCTTTAACATTTCCTTTCATCCTCATAAAAATCTTGAGGTTAGATAATATTACCATCTCCATTTTGTAGATGAGGAATTTTAATGATAGAAGGTTGAAGTAACTTCACCAGCATCACAGAAGGAAATCATGATGCCCAGATTCAACTCAGACATTCTGAGTCCAGAGCCCTTGCTTTTACTCACTGACACTAAACTGTCTGCAGTTCAAAAGTACCAGGACAAAGAATAGTATTGTTAAAAGCATTTAAGTTGGTCACCTTATAAAAATCACTGTGATGGTTGATAGGTTATTTGTTGTTGTAGGATTTCCCAAATTTTTAAAGACATACTGAGAGTTTAAACTATTAACGTAAAGTGGTTTATCCATGCTCTTAAAAAGTCTCCCCAAAGACCCATTATTCACACCCATCTTTGTGTTTGTTCTTTTTCCCCAGAATATCAGAAGACCAAATAGGCTTTTTAATTCTGTTGTTTATTATTTAATTGTTAACCATTTCCATTTGCTTTCCACTTGGTTCCATCAAACATTTCTGTCACTCCTCTGTATCCATCCAGTCTATTATTTTCCAAGAGATATTATAACAAAGTACTAAAACCTCGGTGGCCAAAACAACAGAAATTTATTATCCCACAGTTCTGGGGGCTAGAAATCCAAGAACAAGGTGTGAGCTAAGTTGACTCCTTCTCAGGGCTGTGAGAGAGTCTTTTCCAGTCCTCTCTCTTAGCTTCTGGTAATTCACTGGCAACCATTGTCATTCCTTGGCTTCTAATAAATTGCCCCAATCTCTGCCTGCATGATGTTCTCTCTCTGTGCTTGTCTGTGTCCAGTGCTCCCTTTTTATCAGGAGACTAATCATATTGGATTAGGGACCCACCTTTATTATTAATTAAATTAATATTAATGATATTAATTAAATCAATTAACTGAATGACTGCTACTTTAATTAAATTAATTGAGTCAATTAATTATTTTTAACTAGCTAAGGACTTCATCTTACCTAATCACATCTACAATAATTTTATTTTCACATAAGGCCACAGTCTGAGATACTGGGGTTTAAGGCTTCAATATAAGAATAATTGAGGTACTTGATTCAACCCATAACAGGCACTGTAGTGGATTTCTTTTTTTATCTCTAGCAATAAAATTAATATTTCTCCCACCTTATAAAGATCATAACAGCATCTTTTCTAAGCCAATTACCATTTAATCTCTTACCTGCTTTTTTCATCCAGGCTTATTAAAAGGGGAGTTTATACTAAGTCTTCCTATATAAGAAAAAGTTGTTTGCTTGCAAGTAAAAGAATCAAGGGCAGCCTAGATATGGAGCTAGCTTAATTTGGCTAGCTTAATTTATAAAGAATACATAAGCAAGATATGTGATACTAACAGGACAGAAGTTGTACCTCTGCAAGGACACAGAGGCAGACAGAGTGATGTACTCCAAACAGTACATCTTCATTCTTATTCTCACCTATCTTGCTGTTCAGTGATGCCATTAGACTGGTTCCTGCCAACAGTCTGTGTGTGTTAACAATGTCTCATTTCTAATGGAGACAGGGAATTGTTCAGGGCCTTACTCTCTCCTGTCTCTATTTCCCTGCTATAATAACTGTCAAAGGTTGGGTTCTCCAAGAGCAGACATTGAGACAGAGTTAAGTTACAAGATATTTATTAGGGATCAATACCTGTTGAGGGAAGGGGGAGCAAATAGGATTAGACAGAGGAAGAATTTATCTACAATGCAGATCCAACAGAGCCTCAGCCAACCAGGGTGTGCTTTGCACACACCCACCCCAGTATTCTGAGTTGAGCAGAAATGGCCACGTCTTTGTCATTCCACCCTGCTCCATATCTAGGCTGCCCTAGGGAAACATGAAGCAAGGGCAAAGGGTGAGTTCAGGTACTAATCATGGGCTTGAGGCACATTGCAGATAACCAAAGGTAGTCAATATTCAATCCAGGAATCACTCTTTAATGCACAATCTTTCATGTAAGTTGGTCACATGAGGAGGTTAGAAAATAAAGTTGACCAACAACTCTGAAGAGGATCTGGGAAGAAGACATCCCAACATGACCAGCAAAACACTATCCAGGCATGGGTCTTTTGACAAATGAAAAGTGTTATTGCAGTCAGGTCACCTTCTGGGCAGACAGAGGTCAGGCAGCATCTGGCTGGAGCAGTCTCCACATGCATAGCATGGGTGGTCAATTGGCTTTGGAGCCTCTGTGAGACAGATCCTTCTTTTAAGGGTCCACTTGGATGTTACACCCAAGGGTTTTTGTCATTTGGCTCAGCCCACTCTGTCTCACCAGAGCCCTAACATGGACAGTTCCAAACAAGTTTTACTTATCTGTTGGTTTACCTATTTGGGCACACTAGAAGTCCTACACCAAATGTTGACAAACAACTAGTATGGGAGTTCACACTGGCCACTGTGACTCCATTTTGTCTTACTCTAACTTAGCTTATTCCCTGTCTTATGTGAGTAGGAATCAGATACACGGTATCACATCATGACTTGGTATAACCTTGGGCAAGGGGGCTTTCTACAGCCAAGGTAGACCCTGAAGTTTCTGACAACTGGAGGTTGTCCGCTGACATCACTCCCCTTAGCTGGAAAGCAAGTCCTTCCCTGAAGAGAGATCTGGTGGTGCATCTCAGCATCTCGCCCAAATATCCAATATGGTGAAGTCTGATTGGCTACCATGATTCAAATCCCAACCTTCGGCTGGCCAGGAAGGGAAGGATGGCTACAGAGGCAATTCCACCAGAACTACAAAAGGGGAAAAGGAAGAGTTTTCAAAGAGGAAGTGAGATTGTATCAGATAAAAGGTGGGATGGATATTTGTCAGGCAAAAATGACAGAATTTTTATATCCTTTACCATTTTCTTACATCTCTTCTACTTTGTAATAGAGAGAAGCCTGGATTCTTCCCTTGTCACTCCCCTAAGCTTTTGCTAAGTTCACAAATACTTTTATTGATTAGACTAATGACCTATTGTTCAAAATATTTCTTGCCTTTCCTTGTGGGAGAACTTCCTCCTAGTTCAGACTAATGCATGTGACTTGCTTTGGCCATTGAAAGGTGACAGGAAATGGCATGTGCTACTTTTGAGCAGAAATTTTAAGAGAAGCTGGTGGTTTTGCCTTGTTCTTTTTCTGCTCTACAATGAAACTGGCTATGCCCAGATAGGAACTGTGGAGCCTGGACCCCAAGGGAAGACATGGGGCAGAGTCACAGGTAGCTTAACTCTAATCTACATCAGAGAAACAGAGACTGAGAAGTTTGAGGTATCTGACTTGTTGTCCACGTTTGCTTTGCTCCCAATCAGGATTTAGTCAATTTTGAGCAAGAATTCACATCCTGTTTACATTTTGTCAGATGTCTCTTCTAGTCCCAGGGTCTCAAACTCAAATACCTCTGGGAACTGGACAAGTAATTTTACACTGTGCCTAAACCAGTGGTAATTTTATTAGGGAGAGCTAGTGTCTCTGAGAAAAGGAGAGTGCGGGCCCCTGGCTGAAGGCATTCCAGTTCCAATGCTTTTTTAAAACTCTGCCAAACCAAACCCATCTGCTGGATGAAATCAATCCTGGAACCACCAATTGACCCTTCCAGCTAAGAGGCAGGCCTCTCGGTGTGGCCCAGGGTAGCAATTCCTACAAGCTTATGGGGATTAGTTCTTAATAGACTGGAGCCTGAATTCCAAGCAACCAGGCAGGTTCTTTCTATTGGGAGATCAATGCTAATGAAGGGCATTGTCCCTAACTACAAAGAATGGAATTTAAGCCATCCGAATACAGTTTCATGAATAAACTTTAATTTTTTTTCATTATTTGTTCTAAGAAAAGAAAAACAAACAAACATATTTCCTCAAGGAGTGAACATGCCCAAATATCTGACTTCCTTTCATCCATTCCATCCTGAAACCCTTGCTTAAAATGACTTAAATCACCAGAGAAGCACTAACTCCTCTTCAGAGCTAATCTGTTCAGCAATGCCGCAGAAGAATGCAGACAGAATGACAAGTCTAAGCAGATTCCCTGAGACAGAGCTCTTGAAAGGACAGAGGGGTTGTTTTCCTCCACATAAAAGGGAATGGAATACATTTGCTCTGTTTTCTACTTTTCGCCTCTGAAATAGGAGAAACACTTTGCACGAGTTCCTTCGGACTCCTGAAGAATAAACTATTTCTGGCCCCACACACCCATTTCTCTTTGTGGAAATCAGATTACACCCTCCCAGTGATTTCTCAGAAGAAAATCAAAGCTTACTGCTCCGGAAACATTCAGAAAAGCCTCCCTTCCTCAGAGCACACTGGTGGCTGTGTAGATCCAAGAGCGAGCACTGTGGGAGTGTGAGTTCATATCCTGGTATTGCTGGGCAGATGACATCACTCTTAGTTTCCATACAGAGTTGTTCCATATGAACTCCTTGCCGAGCAGCACACACAGATGTGGCGACTCTCCACGAAACACACAGACAACGGGAGCCCTAACCAGCTTCAACTCTTAAAGGAATCCACAGTCCTCTTTGAGAAATACGGATAAAAATAATATTTTCTCTTTGGAACTGATAGAGTTCCCAAGCCTGCATAGAATCTATTCCACCCCTGCCCCTTGAAAGAGTTCCTAAAGCTTTTGTTAAGTCCTCTTGAACATCAAAGTTTATTTCGCTTTATGTTTGGCTGTCACTAGATATCACAGAAATAACAGGGATTGTTTTTAAAATGCTTCTGACACACTGGGCGTTTACGCTGGGTGTCATTTGCACAATAGAGCCTCTTGGAAAGGCGGCATGCTCCCCATCTTAGAGGTGATAAAAACCCAGGCTTGGAGAAGTGAAGTTAATGGCTCTCCCTGGAGCCCAGGTCATCTTCCTAGCAAATCTGACAGCCCAAACTGCCTTCTTCCACCCTGCTCATCAGAAAGCAGTGAATCAGGTGAAAGGCAAATGATTGTTTCTGATAACATGTTTTTAAAATAGGATTCTTTGCCAAATCTATTCTCTCAATGTTTCCTTGATTTTTTTTCCCCCTGTTTAATGGCAGCCTAGACTAATGGAAGTAAAATCATGCATACAGTGGGGAAGTTACAGTGACTGCTGTCATTTTGAAAGCAAAACCGATTTTCCAGGAGAGTTGGATGAGTCTGAGTTTCCAATGGAGGACAACAGATGTGTCTCACTAGCAATGCCATTAATTCCTCCTTGGGTTTACTAGTGTCTCTCCTTGTCCCAGTCTGCTTTAAGGCTTTCTCAAGGTGCTGGGTGAAAAGGAGCCTTTTCTTTAAGGGATTTCTGGAAGATCTTCTTACCACCCCTCTCCCCTCACTGTCTTCCTTGGTGGCAAATTGAAGGACTGGCCCCTGAGGCTTTCTTTGGCCCTTTAGCGGCTGAGTAAGATTGTTTCCTATCTCTCCCTAAGCTTCCCAACCCCTCCCCTGACTCTAGTCCTGGGAAGCTCAACTTCTTCCAGTGAGGTCCTTCCCCAATATTCCCAGGAGCCTTTTCTTCTCAGTTCGGGCTACAATCATTATCAAATAGAGCATTTCTCCAGAGCTTAAAAATCCAGCTTCAAAGTTTGACTCTTGGGGCTGGGAACAGATAGTGCTGATGATAAAAACAAAACAAAATTCCCTTCTCTCTCACCCAGAGAACTGTCCCTGAAGCACACTCTCCAACCCCCAGGGGAATCTGCCAATATTACCATAATGAAGGATCAATATAGAGTTGCCCTAGCAACAGTAATCAGCCCCAAAAGCATCTCCCCAGGATTTGTTTGAATGTACTGGGCAGAGGGGGGGGGGGGGGGAACGGACAGAAATGAGGAGTAAAGCTTTGCCCTCCCAATTTTCTAAGGGGTCTCTCACAGGAGTTCACTGTGTTCCTGTCCCAGCTTTCTGTGAGAGGTCCTCTATGAGCTCACAGCCCTAAGAGGATCTGCTGTAAAAAGCCTGATTTCACTTAAGGCTTCCTAAAGGGGCCCTTGAAATAGACAGGCACATTCTAAAAGTTTTCAGGAACATATTTCAGGAACCAAGTTTCCAAGAGTCGGAAATTTATATTTAACAGCAGTCTCCACATTTGTCAGTTGCTGAGATCTGTGCCACTCATTGGAGGATAGGAAATGAAAGACTGCTGCAATTGGGGGCTGGGAGAGTCAGCCTTGGCTGCCAGTGCAGACAAGAAGGCAGGGTTGCTTGTGTCCCTCCTCCCCACCCTCCTGCTCATTGATTCCAGCTTTAGCTCTGCACAAGTTTATTTTTAAAAATCTGGATGCTTCATTTTCAGAGAGTGATCTAAAAATATATGCCTGCGTGCCTGTGGTTACAATGTGTATATAAATCCAAAACCACAAAAGAAAGTGATTATACTCAGGAGCACAGAATACCAAAACGCAGAGCTAGAGGATCCCTCTCTACCTCCTGTATCAGGAGGGGGCATATGCTCACATGAAGCACACATAAATGTCAGAGTTGGTTTCATGAATGAGCAGAATAGGCTTCCTAGGCAGAGTAATTTAAAGGACATCAAGGAAGGCTTTTGAAAGCATGATCGCATTATTGCTCTTCTACTCTGCCTAAAATGAGATCTTCGGCAAAGCTGAAATCACAAGAATGAAAGCCAACATTGACTAGAGGTATTCCTTCCATGTTCCATGTTCTAGGCATCACACTCAGCCTTTTACAGGTGTTACTCCCTCTACTACACATAAGAACCATATAAACCTCATACAGCTATTCTGATCTAACAGATGATGAAAGTGAAGATACTGGCGAGTTAATAATTGACTCAAAGCCACACCTATGGAAGGAAAATGTTATCTGACTCTACAATCTGTGTTCTTGACTACCATATTGTGAGAGGCAGTGTGGTTAAAAGCATGCATGACTTCTGGAGGCAGATTGCCGGAGCTAGAAATTGAGCTATGCCCATTACCAGATTTTTAATCACAGGCAAGTTATTTAACCTTTCCGTGCCTCTGTTTGCTTCCTGTGTAAAAAATATGGGTAATAATTGTACCTACCTCACCGGGGTGCCAAAAGGAATCAACGGGTTAATTGGTATAAAGCACTTAGAACAATGTGGGACTGCAGGTCATATCAGTGATTCACTTTTGCATTGGACTGCTATCCGAAATCTTTATGATGGATGTGTGTTGTTTTACAAATGAAAAGAGGGCTACAACTTACATGCTTAGCCCATCAGCTATTGACATTAATATGGATTGTTTCATTTAACTAGGCTCTAAAATCAGGAACCAGACAGGGATTCTCTCTCACCCCGCTATTATTCAACAGAAGCGTGAAAGTCCTAGCCAGAGCAGTTAGGTAGGGAAAAGGAATAAAAGGCGTTCAAATCAGAAAGGAGGAAGTAAAATTATCTCTGTTTGCAGCTGATATGATCTTACATGTAGAAAACCCTGAAGGCACAACCAAAGAACTGGTAGAACCAATAAAGGAATTCAATAAAGTTGTGGGATACTAAATCAACATCAAAAAAAAAAAATCATTTGTGGGGTATCCAGGTGACTCAGTTGGTAAGCATTTGCCTTCAGCTCAGGTCATGTCCTGGAATCGAGCCCCTCACCCAGCTCATCTCTGTCTCTCAAATAAATAAATAAAATCTTCAAAAAAAAAAAATAAACATACACTCATTTTACAGACTGTGAACATAATTTGCAATTTTGTATAATTGTCAAAGGGTTCAGAGGCCCATGAAAATGTATATAATTTTAATTGTAATCTTTTGTCCTTTATGTTGAAATATATTCTCAGAATATTAAAAATTTTGAAAGACATACCAATCAATTTTCCATTTATATTTGATACTTTTAATGTCTTGTTTAATAAATATTTTCCTACAATAAATAAATAAATAAACAGATATATCAGTTGTATTTCCATGCCCTAACAACAAACCATCCACAAGAGAAATTAAGAAAACAATCTCACCTACAATGACCTCAAAAACAATGAGATACTTGGGAATAAATTTAACCAAGGAGATAAAAATCTGTATACTGATTCAAGAAATTGAAGAAGACATAAATAAGTGGGCAGATATCCTATGTTCATGAATTAGAAGGACTGTCTGGTTAAAATGCCTGTATTACTCAAAGTGATCTATAGAGTCAACGCAATTCCTATCAAAATTCCAATGGCGTTTTTCTCAGAAATTTTTAAAAAATCACAATATTCATATAGAATCACAAAAGACCCCAAATACAATCTCGAGCAAGAAGAATAGTATTACACTGTCCGATTTAAAAATATACTACAAAGCTATAGAATCATAATAGTATGGCACTGACATTAAAAACAGGCATCCAGGTTGATAGAGGCCCAGAAATAGATTCACATATTTACATTCACTGATCTCTAACTAAAGTGCTGAGAACATCTTCAACCCAGTGGTATTGGGAAAACTTGATATCCACGTGCAGAAGAATGAATTTGGGAAATAATTAACAGAATGAAGGGACAACCTATGAAATGGGAGAACATACCTGCATATCTAATAAGGGGTTCATATCCCAAAACGCAACACCACAGAAAACTAATAAATAAATAAATAGATGACCCAATAATAAAAAATGGACAGAAGAACTGAATAGACAGTTTTCCCCAAAAAGGCATGCAGATTGCTAACTGGTATCTAAAAAGGCAATCAACATCACTAATCAACAGGTAAAATGAAAATCTGAACCACACAAAGTTAATACCTTAGACTTGTTAGACTGGATCTTATAAAAAAGACAAGACTATGACAAGTGATGGTGAGTATGTGTAGGAAGGGGGCTCTTGAAGACGGATGGTAAGAATGTAAAGTGGTAAGAGCCATTAGGAAAAGCAGTGTGGAAGCTTCTTGAAACACTAAAAATAGAACCATCATATGATCCAGCAATTTCACTTCTGGGTATATATCCAAAGAAAATGAAATGAGGATATTAAAGATGCACTCCCGGGGCACCTGGGTGGCTCAGTGGGTTAAAGCCTCTGCCTTCAGCACAGGTCATGATCCCAGGGTCCTGGGATGGAGCCCCACATCGGGATCTCTGCTCGGCAGGGAGCCTGCTTCCTTCCTCCCCACTCTGCCTGCCTCTCTGCCTACTTGTGATCTCTGTCAAATAAATAAATAAAATCTTTAAAAAAAAATGCACTCCCATATTTACTGCAGCATTATTTACTTTAGCCAAGAAATGAAATCAACCAAAGTGTCCATTCATGGATAAAGAAAATGTGATACATATATATTATGTGTTACATAATGCATATTATGTAATAATAAATATATAACATATAAATATATTCTATAATATGTAAATATGATACAGTAATTATAAAATATATATGCATGATATAACATCACTCAGCCTTAAAAAAGAAGGAAACCCTATCATTTGTGGCAACATGGATGAATGTGGAAGACATTATGCTAAATGAAATAAGCCAGACACAGAAAGACAACTTCTGCATGGTTTCACTCATATAAAAAATCAGAATAGCCGGGGCGCCTGGGTGGCTCAGTGGATTAAGCCGCTGTCTTCGGCTCAGGTCATGATCTCAGGGTCCTGGGATCGAGCCCCGCATCAGGCTCTCTGCTCCGCGGGGAGCCTGCTTCCTTCTCTCTCTCTGCCTGCCTCTCTACCTACTTGTGATCTCTCTCTCTGTCAAATAAATAAATAAAATCTTTAAAAAAAAAAAAAGGAAAGAAAATCAGAATAGCCAATTCCATAGAATCAGAGAATAGAATGGTAGTTGTCAGGGGTTGGGGTTTGGGAGAAATGGGGAAATGCTCACCAAAGAGTACAAAGTTTCATTTACACGGAATGAGTAAATTCTGGAGATCTCACATACAGCATGGTGACTATTATTAACAATACTGTACTTGTATTGTGTACTTGAAATTGGCTAAGAGAATAGATCTGAAGTGTTCTCACCACACACACAGAATAATGATAACTATGAGAAGGGATAAATATGTTCATTAGCTTGATTGTGGTGATCCTTTTCTAAGGAATATGAATATCAATACATCACATTGCATATCTTAAATATGCATTTTATACAGTATACAAATACATAATTATAGATATACATTTTATACAATATACAAATATACAATTTGTATATCTCAATTTTCCTTCAGTAAAGAAAGCTTGGGGAAAAACTTAGGGGGATATGATTTGAGATTGGGGGGAAATTAACTATGGTGCAGGGGTAATCATGGAGATTGGGGAACAGGGCTGTGTGGCCAACCAAAAGGCAGTATGAATGTACTGGGCTCTTAGAGGAAGGAGTAGAGCAAAGATTGGTGTAGGGCAGCAGTCAGCAAACTTCTTCTTACAGAGCCAGATAGTAAATATTTTCCACTCTACTAGCCATACGGTTTCTGTTGTAAATACTCAACTCTGCTATTGCAGCACAAAAGCACCCACAGATTATAAGTAAATGTTTCAAAGAAACCTTTACAGATTCTGTAATGTGAGTTCCACCTAATTTTCATGTCATGAAATATTCTTCTTTGGACTTTTTCCAAGCATTCAAAAATGTAATAGACAAACACCATATGATCTCACTTAGATGTGAAATCTAAAGAACAAAACAAAAAAATGAAGCTCATTGATATAGGAAATAGACTAATGGCTGCTAGGGGAAAAGAGGGTAAAAAAATGGGTGAAAGGGGTCAAAAGGTACACATTTCCAGTTATAAAATAAATGAGTTACAGTGAGGTAATGTAGAGCATGGTAACCATGTTAATACTATATTCTCTATTTGAAAGTAACCGCTCTTCTCTTGACTAGATCTTAAAAGTTCTCATCACAAGAAAAAAAAGTTACGTAATTATGTATGGTAACACGTTAACTAGACATTGTGGTGATCCTTTCATGTACAAATGTAGAATCATTATGTTGTACACCTGAAATTAATATAATGTGGCATGTCAATTATACCTTAAAAAATAAAAATAAATTTGGAGGAGGAGTCAAGATGGCGGAGAAGTAGCAGCTTGAGACTACATCAGGTAGCAGGAGATCAGCTCGATAGCTTATCTAAACATTGCAAACACCTACAAATCCAACGGGAGAGCGAAGAGAAGAAGAACAGCAACTCTAGAAACAGAAAATCAACCACTTTCTGAAAGGTAGGACTGGCGGAGAAGTGAATCTAAACCGACGGGAAGATAGACCGCGGGGGGAGGGGCCGGCTCCCGGCAAGCGGCGGAGGAACGGAGCACAAAATCAGGACTTTTAAAAGTCTGTTCCACTGAGGGACATTGCTCCAGGGGCTAAACCGGGGTGAAGCCCACGCGGGGCCAGCGTGGCTCCAGGCCCCGCAGGGTCACAGAAGGATCGGGGGTGTCGGAGTGTCGGAGAGCTTGCAGCTATTAGAACGGAGAAGCCGGCTGCCAAGACAGAGCCGAGGACTGAACTCTCAGCTCGGGGTTACCTTGAACTGGTCGCGGGCTGGGTGAGCTCCGAGCGCGGCTAGAGGCTGGGGATACGGGAGTGATTGGGTGCTGTCCTCTGGGGGCGCACTGAGGAGTGGGGCCCCAGGCTCTCGGCTCCTCCGGGCCGGAGACTGGGAGGCCGCCATTTTCATTCCCGTCCTCCGGAACTCTACGGAAAGCGTTCAGGGAACAGAAGCTCCCAAAAGCGAACCCGAGCCGATTACTTAGTCCGGCCGCCGGTAAGGGCGGTGCAATCCCGCCTCGGGCAAAGACACTTGAGAGTCACTACAACAGGCCCCTCCCCCAGAAGATCAACAAAATATCCAGCCAGGACGAAGTTCATCTATCAAGGAGAAAGCAGATTCAATTCCTAAGACAGCAGAGCAATTCCAGAGGAGGAGAAAGCAAAGCACGGAACTCATGGCTTTCTCCCCATGATTCTTTAGTCTTGCGGCTACTTCAATTTTTTTTTCTTTTTTCAATTTTTTATTTTTTTTTCTTTTTTCAATTTTTTTTTCTTTTTTCTTTTTTCTTCTTCTGCTAAATTTTTTTAAAAACTTTTACCCTTTTCTTTTTTAACGTTTTTTGACTAGTTCATCTAAATATATATATTTTTTCATTCTTTTTTATATTTTTTTATTTGTTTTATTTTTTAAATTTTTTTCTTTTTCTTTTTTTTTTCTTTTTTTTCAGAACCTGTTTTTTATCCCCTCCCCCCCCCCCCCCACAATTTGGGGTCTCTTCTGATTTGGTTACAGCGCATTTTTCTGGGGTCTTTGCCACCCTATTAGTAGTTTATTTGCTCCTTCATATCCTCTTATCTGGACAAAATGACAAGGCGGAAAAAATCACCACAAACAAAAGAACAAGAGACAGTACCGAAGGCTAGGGACCTAATCAACACAGACATTGGTACTATGTCAGATCAAGAGTTCAGAATGACGATTCTGAACATTCTAGCCGGGCTCGAAAAAGGCATGGAAGATATTAGAGAAACCCTCTCTGGAGATATTAAAGCCCTTTCTGGAGAAATTAAAGAACTAAAGTCTAACCAAGTTGAAATCAAAAAAGCTATTAATGAGGTGCAATCAAAAATGGAGGCTCTCACTGCTAGGATCAATGAGGCAGAAGAAAGAATTAGTGATATAGAAGACCAAATGACAGAGAATAAAGAAGCCGAGCAAAAGAGGGACAAACAGCTACTGGACCATGAGGGGAGAATTCGAGAGATAAGTGACACCATAAGACGAAACAACATTAGAATAATTGGGATTCCAGAAGAAGAAGAAACAGAGAGGGGAGCAGAGGGTCTATTGGAGAGAATCATTGGAGAGAATTTCCCTAATATGGCAAAGGGAACAAGCATTAAAATCCAGGAGATGCAGAGAACCCCCCTCAA
The DNA here is from genome assembly GCF_922984935.1 of Meles meles. NCBI lineage: Eukaryota > Metazoa > Chordata > Mammalia > Carnivora > Mustelidae > Meles > Meles meles. Next base: position 12,600,794 of record NC_060066.1, on the reverse strand, counting down.
AGTCAACAAGAATAGGTCCACACCCCGTCACCTAATAGTAAAATTTACAAGTCTTAGTGACAAAGAGAAAATCCTGAAAGCAGCCCGAGAAAAGAAGTCTGTAACATACAATGGTAAAAATATTAGATTGGCGGCAGACTTATCCACAGAGACCTGGCAGGCCAGAAAGAGCTGGCATGATATATTCAGAGCTCTCAACGAGAAAAACATGCAGCCAAGAATACTCTATCCAGCTAGGCTATCATTGAAAATAGAAGGAGAGATCAAAAGCTTCCAGGACAAACAAAAACTGAAAGAATTTGCAAACACCAAACCAGCTCTCCAGGAAATATTGAAAGGGGTCCTCTAAGCAAAGAGAGAGCCTAAAAGTAGTAGATCAGAAAGGTACAGAGACAATATACAGTAACAGTCACCTTACAGGCTACTAATGGCACTAAATTCATATCTCTCAATAGTTACCCTGAATGTTAATGGGCTAAATGCCCCAATCAAAAGACACAGGGTATCAGAATGGATAAAAAAACAAAACCCATCAGTATGTTGCCTACAAGAAACTCATTTTAGACGCGAAGACACCTCCAGATTGAAAGTGAGGGGGTGGAAAACAATTTACCATGCTAATGGGCATCAGAAGAAAGCTGGGGTGGCAATCCTTATATCAGATCAATTAGATTTTAAGCCAAAGACTATAATAAGAGATGAGGAAGGACACTATATCCTACTCAAAGGGTCTGTCCAACAAGAAGATCTAACAATTTTAAATATCCATGCCCCTAACGTGGGAGCAGCCAACTATATCAACCAATTAATAACAAAATCAAAGAAACACATCAATAATAATACAATAATAGTAGGGGACTTTAACACTCCCCTCACTGAAATGGACAGATCATCCAAGCAAAAGATCAACAAGGAAATAAAGGCCTTAAATGACACACTGGACCAGATGGACATCACAGATATATTCAGAACATTTCATCCCAAAGCAACAGAATACACATTCTTCTCTAGTGCACATGGAACCTTCTCCAGAATAGATCACATCCTGGGTCACAAATCAGGTCTCAACCGGTATCAAAAGATTACGATTATTCCCTGCATATTTTCAGACCACAATGCTCTGAAGCTAGAACTCAATCACAAGAGGAAAGCTGGAAAGAACCCAAATACATGGAGACTAAACAGCATCCTTCTAAAGAATGAATGGGTCAACCAGGAAATTAAAGAAGAATTGAAAAAATTCATGGAAACAAATGATAATGAAAACACAACAGTTCAAAATCTGTGGGACACAGCAAAGGCAGTCCTGAGAGGAAAATATATAGCGGTACAAGCCTTTCTCAAGAAACAAGAAAGGTCTCAAGTACACAACCTAACCCTACGTGTAAAGGAGCTGGAGAAAGAACAAGAAAGAAACCCTAAACCCAGCAGGAGAAGAGAAATCATAAAGATCAGAGCAGAAATCAATGAAATAGAAACCAAAAAAACAATAGAAAAAATCAATGAAACTAGGAGCTGGTTCTTTGAAAGAATCAATAGGATTGATAAACCCCTGGCCAGACTCATCAAAAAGAAAAGAGAAAGGACCCAAATCAATAAAATCATGAATGAAAGAGGAGAGATCACAACTAACACCAAAGAAATACAGACAATTATAAGAACATACTATGAGCAACTCTACGCCAACAAATTGGCCAATCTGGAAGAAATGGATGCATTCCTAGAGACATATAAACTACCACAACTGAACCAGGAAGAAATAGAAAACCTGAACAGGCCCATAACCAGTAAGGAGATTGAAACAGTCATCAAAAATCTCCAAACAAACAAAAGCCCAGGGCCAGACGGCTTCCCAGGGGAATTCTACCAAACATTTAAAGAAGAACTCATTCCTATTCTCCTGAAACTGTTCCAAAAAATAGAAATGGAAGGAAAACTTCCAAACTCATTCTATGAGGCCAGCATCACCTTGATCCCAAAACCAGACAAGGATCCCACCAAAAAAGAGAACTACAGACCAATATCCTTGATGAACACAGACGCAAAAATTCTCGCCAAAATACTAGCCAATAGGATTCAACAGTACATTAAAAGGATTATTCACCGCGATCAAGTGGGATTTATTCCAGGGCTGCAGGGTTGGTTCAACATCCGCAAATCAATCAATGTGATAGAACACATTAATAAAAGAAAGAACAAGAACCATATGATACTCTCAATAGATGCTGAAAAAGCATTTGACAAAGTACAGCATCCCTTCCTGATCAAAACTCTTCAAAGTGTAGGGATAGAGGGCACATACCTCAATATTATCAAAGCCATCTATGAAAAACCCACCGCAAATATCATTCTCAATGGAGAAAAACTGAAAGCTTTTCCATTAAGGTCAGGAACACGGCAGGGATGTCCATTATCACCACTGCTATTCAACATAGTATTAGAAGTCCTAGCCTCAGCAATCAGACAACAAAAAGAAATTAAAGGCATCCAAATTGGTAAAGAAGAAGTCAAACTATCACTCTTCGCAGATGATATGATACTATATGTGGAAAACCCAAAAGATTCCACTCCAAAACTGCTAGAACTTGTACAGGAATTCAGTAAAGTGTCAGGATATAAAATCAATGCACAGAAATCAGTTGCATTTCTGTACACCAACAACAAGACTGAAGAAAGAGAAATTAAGGAGTCAATCCCATTCACAATTGTACCCAAAACTATAAGATACCTAGGAATAAACCTAACCAAAGAGACTAAGAATCTATACACAGAAAATTATAAAGTACTCATGAAAGAAATTGAGGAAGACACAAAGAAATGGAAAAATGTTCCATGCTCCTGGATTGGAAGAATAAATATTGTGAAAATGTCTATGCTACCTAAAGCAATCTACACATTTAATGCAATCCCTATCAAAATACCATCCATTTTTTTCAAAGAAATGGAACAAATAATCCTAAAATTTATATGGAACCAGAAAAGACCTCGAATAGCCAAAGGAATATTGAAGAACAAAGTCAAAGTTGGTGGCATCACAATTCCGGACTTCAAGCTCTATTACAAAGCTGTCATCATCAAGACAGCATGGTACTGGCACAAAAACAGACACATAGACCAGTGGAACAGAATAGAGAGCCCAGAAATCGACCCTCAACTCTATGGTCAACTCATCTTCGACAAAGCAGGAAAGAATGTCCAATGGAAAAAAGACAGCCTCTTCAATAAATGGTGCTGGGAAAATTGGACAGCCACATGCAGAAAAATGAAATTGGACAACTTCCTTACACCACACACGAAAATAGACTCCAAATGGATGAAGGACCTCAATGTGAGAAAGGAATCCATCAAAATCCTTGAGGAGAACGCAGGCAGCAACCTCTTCGACCTCAGCCGCAGCAACATCTTCCTAGGAACAACGGCAAAGGCAAGGGAAGCAAGGGCGAAAATGAACTATTGGGATTTCATCAAGATCAAAAGCTTTTGCACAGCAAAGGAAACAGTTAACAAAACCAAAAGACAGCTGACAGAATGGGAGAAGATATTTGCAAACGACATATCAGATAAAGGGCTAGTATCCAAAATCTATAAGGAACTTAGCAAACTCAACACCCAAAGAACAAACAATCCAATCAAGAAATGGGCAGAGGACATGAACAGACATTTCTGCAAAGAAGACATCCAGATGGCCAACAGACACATGAAAAAGTGCTCCACGTCACTCGGCATCAGGGAAATACAAATCAAAACCACAATGAGATATCACCTCACACCAGTCAGAATGGCTAAAATTAACAAGTCAGGAAATGACAGATGCTGGAGAGGATGTGGAGAAAGGGGAACCCTCCTCCACTGTTGGTGGGAATGCAAGCTGGTGCAACCACTCTGGAAAACAGCATGGAGGTTCCTCAAAATGTTGAAAATAGAACTACCCTATGACCCAGCAATTGCACTACTGGGTATTTACCCTAAAGATACAAACATAGTGATCCGAAGGGGCACGTGTACCCGAATGTTTATAGCAGCAATGTCTACAATAGCCAGACTATGGAAAGAACCTAGATGTCCATCAACAGATGAATGGATCAAGAAGATGTGGTATATATACACAATGGAATACTATGCAGCCATCAAAAGAAATGAAATCTTGCCATTTGCGACGACGTGGATGGAACTAGAGCGTATCATGCTTAGTGAAATAAGTCAATCGGAGAAAGACAACTATCATATGATCTCCCTGATATGAGGACATGGAGAAGCAACATGGGGGGGTAGGGGGATAGGAGAAGAATAAATGAAACAAGATGGGATTGGGAGGGAGACAAACCATAAATGACTCTTAATCTCACAAAACAAACTGGGGGTTGCTGGGGGGAGGTGGGATTGGGAGAGGGGGTGCGGGCTATGGACATTGGGGAGGGGAGGCGAACCATAAGAGACTATGGACTCTGAAAAACAACCTGAGGGTTTTGAAGGGTCAGGGGTGGGAGGTTGGGGGAACAGGTGGTGGGTGATGGGGAGGGCACGTTTTGCATGGAGCACTGGGTGTTGTGCAAAAAGAATGAATACTGTTACGCTGAAAAAAAAATAAATAAATAAAAAGGGAAAAAAAAAAAATAAAATAAAAATAAAAATAAATTTAAAAAAAATGTAATAGCCGTTCTTAACATGAAGCCATACAAAAGCAGGTGGCAGGCTACATTTCACTCGTGGGCCATAGTTTGTCCACCTCTAATACAGAGTGTTAGCAGAAGGTTCTTCTTCATGGGAAGGAAGTACCCAGAGCTACGGTGAAGGCCCAGCCTTCCAGGAGCCAATCAACACCTAGTTAGTTTGGGAGGGAAAGGAACATTTTCTTTGGGTGACATTTCTGTGTACCAGGGCCTGAACCATCAGTTTATAAAGTTCCTGTGAGGTGCTGATATTACTCACTGCTTATCTTGCAGCTGAAGAAGACTTTCTTGGGGTCACAACACAGCCAGTAAATGACAGGACTATGACCAACAGTGTTGACTGCCTCTAAAACCCTTTCTCTGTTAATTGTACTACACTGACTAGCATGGTCAGAACTTGATCCAGACAGGCCCTGACTAAATATATAGTTTAATATTCCAGTAATTCACTTTTGTCTTGGTGCCAGAGGAACAATTCTTTGGTGGAATCAGTAGGCACTTAGAGATCACCCATCCTACTCCCTTATCTTACCGGACAAATGGAGGGCTTAACAATTTTAGATTTAGGGTGAGATATGCAGATGAATAGCAAAAAGAGACTATATGGCAATGGCTCCCAACTGAGGGTATTTTGCCCCCTGGGGGACATTTGGTTATGTCTGTAGACATTATTGGTTGTCACAAGTGGGGAAGGGGTATTACTAGGATCTAGTAGGTAGAAGCCAGGGCTGCTACAAAATGTCCTACATTACATAGGACAGACCCCCATGAAAACAGAATTATGTGGCCCCCAATAAAGCTGCTGTTGAGAAATCCCACTTTAAATGCCCAATATTTCTGCCATTCCTAAAACTCAGCTTTCATCAAATCAAACTGCTACTCCAAAAAAAAAAAAGAAAGAAAGAAAGAAAAAGAAAAAGTTCTTAGCGACATATGAGATAGAGTCTGAACTTTTTTGTTTTTTAAAGATTTTATTTATTTATATGACAGAGAGAAAGAGATCACAAGTAGGCAGAGAGGCAGGCGGGGAGAGAGAGGAGAGAAGCAGGCTCCCTCCTGAACAGAGAGCTGGATGCAGGGCTTGATCCCAGGACTCTGAGATCTTGACTTAAGTCAAAGGCAGAGGCTTAAACCACTGAGATACTCAGGTACCCCAGAGTCTAAACTTTTTAGCATGATCTGTTTCCCCTTTCCAAGCTGAAATATACCAAACTCTGTGCTCTAGCTACATCTGACTTTCCATGGAACTACCAACTACTTTCCTACTTCTTCACCTTTGTATGTTTTCTTTCTATTTGGAATATTTTACAACCCTCTTTTCACTTATTTAAGTTCTCATTTACCCAAATGTCAAGTTTGAATTCCATCCTCCTTTTATTTTCCTTTTTTTTTTTTAAGATTTTATTTTTAAGCCATCTCTATACCCAACATGGTATAGAGGCTCAAACTCACAAGCCTGAGATCAAGAGTCACAGGCTCCATGACTGAGCAAGTCAGACACCCCCACCCCTTCTTTTAAGTTATCAGTTGCATGTCCCTTTCTAGGTCTCCATAGGACTCATGATGCACTGTAGTGCTAGGGTAGTAAATAGAGTTTAAGCTTTTATATTACTTACCAGTTTTTCCCAAATGAACTCTCAACATGAGACACCTTTACTGTGTTCCTTGAGTTCATGAGTGTCTCTGATCACACCTATTTCCTCAAATCGCTTAACACCATGCCTGGCCCAGGGAAGGGCCCAGGCACATTAGAGCTGTTAAAGTTGAATATCCTTCGTTTGGAACAAGAAAGAAAAATGCTAGAGTAGAAGACTACAGATTGGTTCCAGAAACAAATTAGTTTATACTTTACCAAGTCTGAAATCTATGAAACAATTTCCAATCAACCACGGAAAAGGAATGACTTCATGTTCATGGTTTCGTGTCCCCTGGAAGATGGAAGGAGGAACCAGCCTAGCTAAGGAGTCACTTGGCTGAGTAGAATGGGTCCTGCTGTTACCCCATCCCACTGGCTAATCTGCATTTTCTAGGGAGTCAGTCAAGGCAGCAAAGAGGGAGAATCTTATCACCCAGAAAGGGGCAAGATTTGTCCTTCACCTGAAAGGAGGACTTGAATAGTGGTCATCTCCATTGGTCTATAGGGACATTATCCCTGATACCAAGAAAATATCTTTAGTTGTTGATCTTTTTTTTTTCCATATGTATGTTGGTAACTCTAGTGTAATATAAACCTTAGCTCTAAATAAAATAAAATAAAATAAAATAAAATAAAAAACCTTAGTTCTGGGTGCCTGGGTGGCTCAGTGGGTTGAGCCGCTGCCTTCGGCTCAGGTCATGATCTCAGGGTCGTGGGATCGAGTCCCGCATCAGGCTCTCTCCTCGGCAGAGAGCCTGCTTCCCTCTCTCTCTCTCTCTGCCTGCCTCTCTGCCAACTTGTGATCTCTCTCTGCCAAATAAATAAATAAAATCTTCAAAAAAAAAAAACCAAACAAAAAAACAAAACCTTAGTTCTAGTAGCAGCTTATTCATGGGCAGACAACTCACCATTTTTGAGTCTCAGTTTCTTCTTCTACAAAATGGAGATACAAACATGAATGTTGTTATTAGGAATACAGAGTATAAATTAAAAACCCACATAATGTTTGAGAGCAAGAACTTAATAAATGGTAGTTCATTCCATTTTGAATAGAAGTTTCTGCCCTAAGGAGTTAATAGTGAAATCATCCCAGTTGTTAAGCCAATTATTACCAATATCTGTTTACTCTCCACAGAAGACCCACAAGTGAACTAGATACTAAAAAAGTAGGATTTCATCTTTGCTTTAAGGAATCTGGTAGTCTGGGGGATACATTTCAAGCATAATTCAATATATTACTGGAACAGAAATGAAAATTGCATGTTACAAGTGTCTAGTTTAGGTTTTAGGAAATTGTGAGGACAAATGGGGCAGGAACATCAGAGAAAGCTTTAGGGAAAAAAAATCTGAGTGCCCAGGCCCTGAGGGTGAGGGGGTCCTGATAGGTGGAGAAGGAAAGAAGGACTATGCTTACCTTTAACCAGCCATTCAATGAAAAAATGACTCACAGAATAGTCTCACCTAGAAGCAGGCCAAAGTCACATTCGGTTGAAGTTTTCAATGCATTTCAAAAAGAATTTCAAAAAGAGAATTGGATTCTACACCTTTTTATGATCCAACCATTTCCAGATATGATTCCATTAAGTGTCTTTTAAAGATTTCTGCTATCATTCTCAGAAGCTCAGGGAAAAGATTCTTTGTGGTTTGACATTCCTTTTCATTTACTCTAGAGGAAAACTCACCATGAAAATTTCCATATGTTGATCTTCTCCTATACATATTTATGTCAACAGTTTCCTTTTTAACAACTTTCAAAACATATGCTCTTTCCCAGGTTATTTCCCCTAAAAAGAAATGCAGCAATAACATGATCCATGGATTATGGAGACTGTAAAGTTATAGAAATGGGTGTGACACTTCTACTCAGTAAAAATCATTGTCCCAGAACATTCAAGTGGCAAAATCCACCCACTGGCTCAAGATATTCACATTACTCTACTGCAGCCTATGAGGACCTTAGCTTTCCTGAAGCAAGCTATTAGTTTTAACAAGAGATTGTCACTGCACCTGTATAATATAAAATTCAAGCTAGTAAAAAACATAACAACACAGGAGTAAGGTCGGAAAGCAATTGATAAATGCAAAGTCACAGAATTGGAAGCTCTTACTTTCCCTATCATTCCAATAATTGTGTGGAACTGGAAATAAGAAGTGAAAATGAAATAACAGGTAAACAGTTGAGGTTGCAAATATCAAGACAGGCACTTCCCGAAGATTCATTGCAAGCTTTTTGTCATGAGACATTCATCTCTTCCCAAAGACTGAACTTGAGTTGAGTCTTGTCAGTCTTTGGGATTGACAAGTACTGTATTAATAGCTTTGGACAATTAAAAAAATATATGTTCAGGATATATACACATGATAGGTCAAAGACGAGATAGCAATTACCAAAAGTACTGAAATACTAACGCTCATCCTTCCAAAAGCCATAATAAAATATCCCTTCTTCCTATGGTCAGTCATTGGGACCTCATTTGCCCTTCTGCCACCTTTTCATCCTTGAAATAAGGATGCAGACTAGAGAAACTTTAAAGTCCCACCATCACTGATTTCTACTCTAGATTTCAAAGAGTCAATGCAGATTAGCAATTGCCAGCATGTAAGGAATGCTCTTTAAATGTTGGGCACTATGCCAGACACTTCCCATGCACTTCTTGGCTCTTACCTCATAAGGCTGTTGGCCAGAATAAATAAATGGAGAGCACTTATCACAGTGCATGGCACATCGATCTCTAACATTACAAAGATAAAAAGAACGGAGGAGAGAAAGAGGCTTCATGAAGCCAGTGTTATTATTTTCACCATTTGAAAAAGGAGAAGAAACTAAGGTTGGGAGAGGTAAGATAATTTGCCCAAAGTCATTCAAAAAGTTGTGAAGCCCTGACTCCAATCTTAGCCCCTCAAATCAAAAGTGCAGACGTAATTGCTACTTATAAATCTAGAAATGGGAATGTTGCACAACCATGGACCAACGAAGATGACCGTTGTCTCTTCAGCACAATAATGAGTTGCCCAAGTTTTTTAAAGTGTTGTGTTTGGTGACGAAGTACAGGAGAAGAACTAGAAGTAACAGTAAACTAGAAAGTAATACATATATATAGAGAGAGAGAGAAAGATGGGTGGACACACACACACACACACACAGGATCATGGTACACACACACACACACACACACACACACACACAGAGGATCATGGTATATAGATATAAAGGACCAGAATTTCTAAGAGGGGTCTGTTCCAGCTTCATCCATGCTGCACAGTTAGTTATATTCAAAGTTTGTTTCTCATTTTAGTTCAATGTAACTTCCAAGCCAGAAAGAAACAAAATAAAAACTTGAGTTTGATATATTTACATTCTCATTAAAACTCCTAATAGAGTCATTTTTCACTATGCAAAAAATGGCCAGGGTTCTGATTTCACAAAAGATGGGCTTCCTTCCTCGTTTTACTTTTTCCTCCATTTATTGTTCCACCTATTTATTCAAAACTGCATGTATTAAGCAAAGCCTTATGGATACTCAGAAGAGGAAGAGAGATATTTTGCTGGAGAATTGAGGAAGTGTTTTTCAGAAGTACTGCAGCTTGAGGGGTGCGTGGGTGTCTCAGTTGGTTGAGTGTGGGGCTCTTGGTTTTGGCTCAGGTCATGATTTCATGTCTGTGAGATCAAGTCCCTTGACAGGCTCGGTTCTGAGAGTGGAGCCTGCTTAAGATACTCTCTCTTCCTCTGTGCCTCCCCTACCCCACTCATACTCTCTCTCTAAAAAAAAAAAAGAAGAAGAAGAAGAAGAAGAAGTAATGCAGTCTGAATATGGTGTTGATGAATGAAAGAAGCTCCCTGGATATCAGAGAACCGGCATTCCAGACAGAGTGCTCCTCACCTAGTTACAGACAACAAAACAGGGTCTTTCTGAGACTCAAAAAGTTCAGGATGTGGCTGCAAGCTGTCTGGAGGAGTCATGAATTTATTTTACTGCTAAGGAGTGGGAGGAAGACGTTACTAGATGATAGGAAAAGTAAGTTTTGAGCCTGGTATCAATGGCTTTTGAGTTGAGTGGATAATTTATATTGGAAAGCACATTGAAAGGGATTTGGGGGGAAAAAAGGGCGTAGTCATTCTACTGGGTGCAAATTAGAAGGGTTCAGATTGGTATCCTGATTATAAGAAAAGGTATCCCTTTTATACTCTGGAAATTTATTTCAGTGATAAGACTTCTTAGTTGTATATATCCTTATACTTTGAAAATAATTTCTTGACCACTCGTGCTCTGTACTTCAGGAATCACAGGGGTTTAGGTCAACTATCTTTGAAGCTTTCCCTGCAGTGTAATACTGACCACCCAGCCTGCAGCATCTGCTGTATCTGTGGCCAGAAATGCTAATTCAGTTTCCTTCTCCTGTTGCATGATGACCTCATCTAGCTCTTCTTCCTTTTCTGTGTACATCAAATCCAGACGAAGAATGCCACTTTTCCTCCTCTTTCAGGATGGCTTTCTTCATTTTTTGACTCTGACTCCTTTCATCTTCCTTTCCACTGCCTTTTCTCCCTTCCTTCCATGGTTTTGTTTTGTTTTGTTTTTGTTTTTGTTTTTGTTTTTCTCTAAGAAACATTTAATGGAAGGCTTCTGCGTGGCAGAGACTGCTTTAAGTAACATAAATTACATGATACCGAAAGGCCTAATCTTGTCCGTAAAGGCACTCTTTGTACAGTGGGAAAGAAAAGTGACCTTCTATTTTTCAATAAATGTCTATCAGTACAAGGCAGTATACTTTAATCTTTACAATTATTTTGTTGTCTTCATCCTATGAGGATCTACAGATCTCATGTGGCCAGAGGTCCCTATCATGGTGTTATATTCCTTACCAAGTATGTGTCTTCACTGAAATCACATTTGTTCCATGTCCTACTTCTGCATATCTATGGTTCCTTTGCTGAGGGAGAGTGGGACAGAATACTGTTACGACAACATGTTGGCAAGATTTTGTATTTTCTGTTCCAGTGTCCCAGTGGCTTTATGATACTGATCTACCCTTTTTTAGCGGGTTACTATCTAAAAAGATATTTAAAGTCAGTCAGATAAAATCAATCCCATTTTGCAGATGAGGAAAGCTGAGAGAAATGATGAGACTTGCCCAGGATGTGTGTGATGCCTCTTCTATGCAGCCACTCCGTGTGCTCTTGCACTGTCTTTGGCTTACATTTCAAAAAGGGCTTTTCAAGGGGATCTTCAGACTTTTAGAAAGACTTTCTAAAAGACTTACAGTATTTTGCAGATAGGACAAAATATATGCAGAAAAGAAAATTCCACATCTTTGTAGAATATGCCAATTCTGTGTATCTCTGTATCATTATTGTTGATTAGGAAATACTAAGTAAGAAATAAGTTTTTTGTTCACTAGTTTGGTTGTATTTTTCTTTTCTTTTTTCTTTTTGTTAAAAAATATTATCCCCTTCCAACATTTTTTTTCCTTTCCAACATTTTAACTTGCAAAATAATACTGAATTTTTAAAAATTCACCACTGTAATAGTTTTTTATTTTTTCATATTCCCCATTTTATTTCATTCAAACATAGGTTTTACAAGAGCGAAAATGCTGCTTAACATTTTGTTCATGTGATTTTTACATTATACAGTGTTCACATTTATTTTTAATACCTGGATACTTGACTCTCTAGTAAACTGATGGAATTAATTAGTCTCATGTTGTTGGGTATTTGGTAGGCATAACATTTTTTATTCTTAGAAGTAATGCTGTACTGAAAATTTCATATGTATGCCATTTAGTTCTGCTAAATTATTTCTTTAAAATAAATTCCTCCACTTTGGAGGACTTTGGACTCTTTCAGAGGTTTTGCCTTCCTAAACTTTTCAGGTCAAGTGCCAGACAGAGTTTTAGGTATATGGTTGGCAGTCTCTGAAAAAAACAGATGAATAAAAGCAATTCCCAGACTCACAATTATTGGCTCAAGGAATGAATGGCTTCTTAGCTCTTAATACGCATTTCCTGGCTATTTACTCACACAGTTTTATGGCTCTCAATGACCTATGCAATGTACAAGTTTCATCACAGAGGATAGGGCCAGCAGTTACAATTTTTATAATATCCCCAATTTCATCACTGCTGATAAATGAAATCACTTTCATTCAGAAGTCTGATTTCTAATGAGATTGACTTATTTCTTTAAAATTTAGTTTTTTCTTTCTAATTTTACTAATTTTTTCTTTCTAAAAAATTGTCCTTTTAAATAGACTCTCCCTAAAGTATCCTTCATCAGCAAATAACTTTTATTGCATAAAGGAACAAGAAGGGGGATGAGAAGGAAGAGGAAGATGATGAAGAAGAGGAGGAGGAGGAGGAAGAGAGGAACCAAGGCCAACTTTTGCAATCTAAGGAGTAGATTTTAAATATGTTCCATTCAGGGATGCCATCTTAACTAGACCCAAAGGCAGGAAATTTAAAAGCATATCAAGTTCACCTTTTCAAAGGAGATGTTGCTAAATGAAGTTAGGACATTCATGTATATTCAAGACTTTTAAACTTTGCTCCCAGCATCAAATGCTAAAATACTATACAGCACATAAACATCTTTGTTCAGCTGAAAGTGATATTGCTCAGGTCAAAATGTCTCTGTGGCATATTTCTTACTCAAGAAACGATTCAAGGAACGACTGTGGATTACAGTTCCAGAAGCTAAAATGAAGTGTCTTTGTTGTGGAAAAGCACAGTTTTCCTTTATTTACAGATATTCTTAATTTCACATTTTACTCTAGCTTCTTAGAAGGAGCTTTAGAGAATGCATGTAGGCAATGACTCTCTTAAATGTACATCAACTTTGTTGCTTATAAGATTAAAAACTTCTGTAAGAGGAAGAAAAAAAACACAATTGAGAATGTTCCTTGTCTTAAACACTAGACACTAGACACTGTCATTGGTATTTGACCTTCACAACATTTAAGGCATGAGGTGATAATAATTATAATTATTGTCATGCTGAGATTGAGTAAATTGCTGAGGTCATATAGTTATTACATGATTTCTTTCTGACTCCAAAGACCTGGACTTTTCACTGTCCTGTTAGACATAGTTGTAGTTTCTGAGGCAAAATAATCAAAATTTGCAAAGATGATTGATTAAAAAGAACGGAATGTTGTAGGCAATGAGACCCACTGTGTCATTTTTTTTCCTGCTGATACTTGCAGACTATGATTCTGTCCAAGGAAATCCCAATCAATTCCACCCTCAAGACACACTTCTTTGTTCAGCAGACCCAGCTGTTTGCCAACTATTTCTTTTAACCTTCAACATTATAGAATGTTTCAATTGGAGGAGGTTTTGAGGGTCATCGTTTCCACCTTATACATCTTGACTATCACAAAATGCAGTTTCTAGATTTGCTCATAGTCCTTACATTCTTTTGATAACTGAATTTGAAAAAGAGTGAGATCAGTAAAAAAAAAAAAAAAGTATTTGTGTAATATTTTAAACTTTATGAGAAGAAGTTCATAACTACCTTTCTAATGAATGAGTGAATAAATGAAAGAATGCTTATTTTCCTTTTGCCAAATGGAACAGTACAGTGATTCCAGCAGAATATAGATTTTTTAAAAACACCAGGCACAGTTATGGTGCACTGCTTATGAAGAAATGCCCTTTTTATAACTTGCTTTTTTCCCATGTCCTGGTGGGGAAGTACAAAAATCTTTCTTCTTTTAAAATAGAGTGTTACAGTAGACTTGGGTCAGATGCAGTTGCTTCCATGAGGACGTGTGAGAAAAAATTTCTCCACATCAAGAGTAGCTGCGGTTCTTTTGGGCAAATGATTTGCTTGCTTTCCCCTCTCCCCCTAGTTTTTATTTAAATTCTCGCTAGTTAACATATAGTGTAATACTGGTTTCAGGAGAGGAATTTAGTGATTCATGACTTACATATAACATCTAGTGTTCATCATAATGAGTGTCCTCCTTAATGCTCATCCCCCATCTAGCCCATCCCCCACTTAACTCCTATCAATCCTGTTTGTTCCCTGTCATTAAAAGCCTTTTATGGTTTGCTTCTGGGTCTCCTTTTTTTTTTTCCTTCCCATATATTCATCTGTTTTTTTCTTATTTTTCATATGTGAGTGAAATCATATGGTATTTGTCTTTCTCTGACTTATTTCAATTAGCATAATAATCTGTAGCTACATCCACATTGTTGCAAATGTAAGATTTCATTCTTTTTGATGGTTGAGTAATATTCCATTGTGTGTATATGTGCATATATGTGTGTGTGTATCACACATAACTTACCTTTACCTTAGAGGTGCTACAATTTCACACTGATCATTTTTGCTTCTGTATCTTGAATGCTAGGAAAATCAGACTCAGAGACTCTGACCCTTCTGAACTGTTTGAAATCATATGGCATATTTTTTGTGCATGAATTACATTTCTGGTTCCGGTATTGATTTCATGTTTTCTACCATTATTTCCCATTTCCCCTCCCCCATCTTTATGCATTTATTTTTAATGTCATGTTACAGTAGACATTTTAGAAAGCCTCCTCAAATCCCTTTTAAAATACATCGAGACAAATTAATAACTATATAAATCAAGAGAAAATGATCCACAGAGTTGAGACTATATGCATTTCGATGCTTCCAGTGTTACACGTATTTTCAAAAAAATTAACAATTAAAGGAGTGCTGATTTTAGGTCCCTCAAAGCATGCAAAAGTTGGACAATTTATTTTAGTGTCTACATGGTTCTCCCAGTTGAGGACAGAACATTCCCACTCTACCAAGTTTAATTTCAGGTCTGCTGTCAGGAGACTAATCTTACTTTATCTTCCATTTAACAGAAATAATTCCACTCTCAATCTGAATTGCCAATGCCTTAGAACAATGACTTTGAGGCTTTAGCTGTGAAGTCCCAAGGTCTGTGCAGCTTTTTTTTTTTTTGTCTTGCTAATGACTTGGGAGCTGAATCTGGCATCCAGCAGAGCTTCTCTCTTCTTTGCCTGGTGAGGCCTGATTTGGTGGACTGGGGGAGAAGGGCTCTAACAATGCGGTCTGGGGGAGCTGCTATCCCAGGACACAGAGGTCATGGGCACTGATACACTAGCAGAGCCTGTTTTCTTGTTTAAATCTTGGGTGGAAAGAAGGTAAAGATGAGACTTAACAATGGCATGAAAGGCTTCTCCCCAAAGCCCATTAAACTGTGGGGAAATCTTGATGGCTAAGAATTGTTTCACACTGCGGATAGATGAGTGGTGGGGGCAGGGAAAATCATTATGCATTCTTAAGATTCCATGATCATCCAGACTGATATGAGGATTTCTGCAAAAGCCAAATAAGCAGGACATTATTCCCCAAGCTGCACTTACCCAGCTCCTTCTCTGTTCCTCTTGGGCAGAAATTCAGCTAGTCTGGGCTTTGGACCATGCATTAATGAATCTAATAAATTTTTTCTATATTCAGTGTGTTTCAGAGATGTCTGTTTGCAGATTTTGGGGAGCTGTTTTATTTGTTTGCTTTATTCAATAATTATATGTACGTATGCATCACATAATATATATGCTTAATCATATTTTTTATATATGTATATGTATGTTCTTCTGAAAGCATTTCCTTGAGTGCCTAGGATGTGTGAGGCACTGTATCTAGAAATGGGAAAACAAAGAAAGAGAGTCTCTTCTCTTAAGTAGCTCTTAGTAGAGTGGAAGCAATAAGCAATAATAGTTCAATGACAAAATGCTAAAATAAAGGCATGAAGGAAGGAGGCCAATTGTACAGCCGTGGCAGCGTGCACTTGAGGGAATGGAGGAAGGGATGTGTTCAGGAAAGGTTTTCAAGACTAGGTTACATTTCATCGAGCGTGCAAGAGTAAATAGAAATTTGATTGTCTGCATTACCGTCTTCCTGTTTATTGAAGGATGGGAAGTTTGCCAGTTGTAAAAAAAATGTGAGAGGCCGTCTGGGCTGAGTGAATAATATATGCAGAAGCACAGAGGCTTGCTTGACAAGGTACGCTGAGTGCAGGAACCACGAGAAATTCACTGTAACTTTCACATCATTGAATAGTAGGGTCTGGGGTCATAGAGTAAACAGGACATTGTATTTCATGGTAAAAGTTCCTGTAAGTGAGTGACTAGGGGAGCTCCAGCAGGAGACATAATGAGATCCATGTTTTTGGAAGATTATTCCAAAGGCTTAATTGCTCTGACATCAGCTCCCAACAGTTATCAACATCTTGATGCTATAAGTGTATGTTAGAACTGTTACCACAATCTGTGACAAAGGTGATGCAATTATAATTAGGGTCCCACTGTCCCTATGGCATATACAACCCAATTAGTTTCATAAGGTTTCTTTAAAGACTATTGGTGTATATGCCAATAATCACTTTAATGTTTATCTGAAATACCTTGACTGTACCATGCTATACATTTTTTTGTTTGAGTTCATATTTCCTTTTTAAAAAAATGCTTTTATTTTAAGGGTACTTGGGTAGCTCATTTGGTTAAGCACCCAATTCTTGGTTTCACCTCAGGTCATGATCTCAGGGTCCTGAGATCGAGCTCCCCTCCACCCCTCGTTGGTCTCCATGCTCAGCAGGAAGTCTGCTCTAGATTCTCCCTCTCCCCTCTCCCATCTAAAATGAATAAATAAATCTTAATTTTTTTTTAATTTTTGTTACTCAACACACAATCAGGTACATCACATAATAATTCAACTTGTCTGTAGGCTTTACTCAACGCATATGTTTGCTAGACTCCTAAAAATGAGTAAACATATCTGTGATTTATTCTTCATTATATATCAGGACCAGTTTTTGGTAGAATGCAGAATTAGTTTAGAATTGGATAGTTAAGACCTATGAGATATCGTAATCACCCATAGAATCAGGAATCATCTCAGGAAAATTAAATGTGGAGATCTTTTATTCTACTCTCTTATACTGAAAATGGGTTAAATTGAGTCCTAGATATGTTGGGAATATGATCACATGGTTAAGTCCTTTCTTAAATTTGCCTCTTTCTCATCTATATATTTTCTGTCTATTATTTATCAATGTATCACACAAGAAGTAGAACTGCATTTGAAATAAAACAAAAAACAGAGGGAAAGATGACATCCAGATTCTGCCACTTTAACACAGCCATTATTATTGTTGATATATTACTGCCCATCTCCTTCTTAAACATATTTATGTTTAGTTGAATTTAGTGTATAAATAATTTTTACCCCTTTTATTTTATTTGAAGATTTATTTATTTATTTGAGAGAGAGACCACAAGTCAGGGAGAGGGGCAGAAGGGGAGGGACAAGAAAACTCCCCCTGACCGCTGAGCAGGAAGCCCAGTGTGAGGCTCGATCCCAGGACCCTGAGATAATGACCTGAACCAAAGTCAGGTGGTTAACTGACTGAGCCGTCCAGATGCCCCTATACCCCTTTTAACCTTAAAAATACACACATACCTTCCACAATACCTCACTCTACTCCACTGTGTTCTCCTTCCATTCAAACCCCTTCTTCAGGGTTCATCAAATTTAACAGTAGATTGAACAATTTACCAATTTAAATGTAATATTTTATAGCCAGGGTATATGATTTCCCACTATACTTAATAATTTAAAAAATGCACACATATTACCATATAAATAAATAAAGTAGGCAGGTGGCCTTTTGTTTTCATAACAATGGGACCAAAGGAAACACTGCTTTGAGACTTACTTTTCTCCCTAAATCCTTCCGGGGGACTTTGCTCCCTCATAGATATAGATCTAATATCTCCTTGAACTATTGCATAAAATTTATTAGTGCTCATTTTAATAACCAACCATTCCACTATCAATGGCCATTACAATCATTTCCTCTTCCTCACTATCCATTGTCTGGAGAGAGTAAGGAAAGCATATGAAAAGGTATAAAGGCTGAACTAAGAAATTAACAGTCAAGAGAGAAAGGACAGAAAGGGTCACCCTGGATTAGAAGCAGGATCTACCCAAAGAGAGATGGGAGGAAAGGTGTGCTCCGACCACTCATCTGCCAAGGTTATTACCGATTTAATTTACACCGCTATCTTTTCCTTATCAAAGAAGCAAAGCCAGTAGATTAAAACAAGGCAGAATTAGAGATTTGAATGGCAATGCTTTCTGTCTAATTTTGTTACCTAAAATTGTATTCTACTGAGTTCTGTAAAGGTGTAGCGTCATACTTCACAAAGTGTCCATCTCTCTGTACCTGACCACATTGTGGGTCACAGTGTGTACCCCAGCCCCATCTTCACTGTGTGATGCGCTCTGCCCCACCCACCTTTGTCCTCTAAGTTCTGACAAGCTTGCAGGTCTGAGGTGGGAGAGGAACATCAGAGGTCCTTAAATACCAACCCTAGACAGAGTAATAGAGTAAGAGTAATAATAATAATAGACAAGCATACTATAGAAGATCACAGAAGTGACTCTCCCTGAGAAGCCTATATAACTAATTCATGTCAGCCCTATGGAATATGTCAGCAACTGACTGAGAGAACATTTTGTTTTCCAAAGCCCTTGTTGGTCAACACCAATTCCAAATTAAGAACTCCTTGGTCCTCTGAGTTGATGTCACTCAACCATGTTCCTCCTAGATGGTGCAAAGGAAAATATGGCCCAAGGGATTTCTGGCTCTATCAGGGTCTGCTGTGGCTTTCTCCTCATGAGAACAAACACTCAGGACTCAGCATTTTTGCTTCCCTTCCGCCAAGACGTGTGAAAAAGGAGACCAATAAAATAACAATAAACAGCAAAAGATCACAGTCAAAGGCTCTCTAGCCTTGGGAGGCCATGTTTGGCCTGGCTTTATGTGCCAGCCAAAGCACAGTTCAGGAAGAGGGAGTGGAAGGTTTTTTTTTTTTTTTTTTTCTCCTTGCTAATAGCTCAAGTGATCTACCTCTGGATGTAACCTATTACACTCAACTCTTTTTTTTTTTTTTAAGATTTTATTTATCTATTTGACAGAGAGAGAGATCACAAGTTGGCAGAGAGGCAGGCAGAGAGAGAGGAGGAAGCAGGCTCCCTGCTGAGCAGAGCCCCGATGTGGGGCTCGATCCCAGGACCCTGAGATCATGACCCGAGCCGAAGGCAGCAGCTTAATCCACTGAGCCACCCAGGCGCCCCAACTCTTAATTAGTTTTTGACAGTTGGTGGGCCTGGGATCATCTGGATAAAATAAATTCTTATATCCTTTATATCAAAATGTATATGTAGTAAATAGTTCTGAGTGTCTCTTTTTGGAATCTTATCAAAATTCTTATTTTTAAATATTATTCTTTCTTTTTTTTTCTTCTTTTCTTCCTCAGACTGCCCTTGCTGCAGGTACAAAGGAAAAGTCAGATGATCTCAGGCCAGACTGTAAAAGAGAGAAATTTAGATGCAAAACCTAGAGAATTCAGCTCTTAAAGAGCTCAGTTGTCAATTCTATCAAATTCAAAGCAGTAAAGGCTCATTGGCTGTCCTTCTCTCAGACATGCTGCACTGGGCATGGCGAGGTAGAGATGAAAGGTATCCACACACACATGGACACCCTTTGGGGAGGAAACCAAAGTGCAATTTGATTAGGGTTATAAGATAGGAATGTACACTCTGCTAAAGGAAAACACATACGGAAGTAATTTATTCTGCCTGGAGGGGTCCCAGGAACCTCAGTGCTGAATGACTGGCCTGAGCAATAGGGTGCTAGCTTTCAAACATTCTATGACTGAGACTTAGCATTGAAAATATATTTCACATGTTTGTCTCAAGCACACAAATGCTTGTCTGTGTAGATGACACTCTCGCTTCATGTGATATACTCTTGTATCTTTCTTCAATTCTGCTCCAGTTGCTGATTAACACACATTTAACTAAACAACCTTGTGCAATTCATGGATGGAAAACTTAGTTTAAAAAGTCCTGAAGTAGACCATGGGTGTTGGAAGGACACAAAACTGGTTTTAAATCCTGATGTGGTCAACCAGTAGTCCTAAGATTTGGACAGTTTGTTTCACTTTTCTGAGTCTGAGTTTCCCTGTCTACAGAGAAAGCGTAAGTGGTTACTACCTATCTGACTGGGATTAAAAGAGATAAAACTTGTAAGCAGCTTCCTTCCTTCCTTTATTTATTTATTTTTTTTTTTTTTTGAGAGAGTAAAGGGGGCAGGGCAGAAGGAAAGGGAGAATCCCGAACAGACTCCATGCCCAACGTAGAGCCCAACACGAGGCTTGATCTCATGACCCTAAGATTATGACCTGGTCATAATCAAGAGTCAGATGCTTAACGGACTGACCACCCAGGCACCCCGTAAACAGATTTATATAGGGAGAGCTCAACAGATAGTTCAGTGGAGGACTGACAAAGAGTTGGGGAGGGGCACTCTAGGAACACTGACTCTTTGGTAGGATTGTCCTTACCACCCAAAGCATGACGGATATGCCTACAAGCTTACAGAATACAAGGTGGAAGAGAGAAATAAAGTTTACTAAGGCTCTGCCCCTGGGAGAGTAGGTGTAGGTGTGTGAGTTTTCATGTGAATCAGTGAATGTATATGTACATGTTTGTAGGTATATGTGTGCATGTGTGTGAGAAACAGTGAGCTTGTATGTGGAGGGGGTTACTGTGTGTGTGGATAGAATGTGCCGAGGCTGGTGTCAGCACAGGGACTAAATTCAGTTGTCCCTTTTCAATGACCTCTTAACCAATCCCACTGAGCTTTTCTCAAACCAACCAGCCCAAAGCTTTCCTGAGACTTTCCTCTTCCCAACAGACCGCAGCCTCTAATGACCTTGACACAGTCACCTCTTCTCTCCAGGCTTGATCTTCCTTACATATACATACTGAATATATTAGACTAGATTAACAAATTTTTAAAAAATCTTTTAGGAAAATGGTATAACCTTTTTTCAAGCATAATCTTTAGAGGGTGTTATTACTTAATCATGGTCGAAAGAGAAATATAAAGCTACAAACACATGGTAATAGCTAACATTCATTAAGCAGGTACTGTATGTCTGGCTCTGTGCAAAATTCTTTGCATGTATCAGTTTAGTTAAGACTTGTGACACCGCTATAATGTAGTTACTATTATTATTATCCTGATTATGCAGATACAGATACCTTGCTCAAGGTCACAAAGCTAGTGAGTGACATGACTGGGATTCAAATTTAAATGTGACTATATCTCAATATGTATCTTTCTGTGGCCCCTTTACAGAAACCCAGGCCCCTGGGGGCTGCATTTGAAAAACCCCTGGACTTAGATGATCTGTCTGTGAGTCTACTTTCTTGCTCTAGCAAACAATGACTTCATCAGTGACTTCACAGGACTCTAAATAAACATCTAACCCCTACACTCTTTGCCACATCCATGGATATACATACATACACATACATACATTATATGTGTATATATAGATTTATATGTTATCATGAAACATATATTTGTGGATGTACTTTATATATGAATATATTTACATATATGAATAAACTTTATGTCTGGTGAATATATACATCATATATATACCATACATATAGATGATAAAATAAACGAATGTTGCCATAATACACACATGGAAGGTGTAGATGATCTGTGATAGAGTCAGGACATTCGGTGTCATTTCCTTAGAAAACCCCCACCTTTGACCCAACCAGCACCAACACTGGAAAAGAGCTAGACCTGGGGCATGATCTTCATAGCTCATCAAGCTTCTGTTTTGCAAGCCAAGATAAATGAAAAATCCCAGGTAACAAATCAACCCTCAAGCCCTATTTATTGATCCTCATCCTTGTTATTACCCAGTTCATTCTGTTGGAGTCAAGGGCAAAAGACTGTCTGTTTCCAAGTCCTGGGTAGCATTCTGAGACACATTAGAGAGTATATATTTTCACCGAAAACCCATGCTTAGCTCCAGGGGAACATGATTGTTAAGTATAATGCATATTTACTATTGTGCCTTAAAAGAAGATTAGTGAAGGAGGACATTACTTTAATGTCTTCCATGTGGTTCTGAGCGCTGGTAGTTAATTTCCTCCCTGTACTTCAAGAGGACGTTGTGGTTGAAGAGTTAAAGTCTAATTAGGCTCCCTGTCAAAAGCAACAAAACCCTGGCTTCAGTGGATTCCCTCTGACAAAAACACCTTTTACTCTGAGACTCCCTGTTGGCCCGGTTTCCAGTTTGATTGGAGTTCATCCTGAGTGAAGTCTCCTTCGAAGGGGCAGGAAGCCAGTCTCCCAAATGCACTGGAGTCAGGGTGTCAACGCTGGCATTGACTTTGAAAAGGAGCTTGTGATTTTCTGTCATGGTCCAGGGAGCGGGGACGGAGACCCCGCAGACATGGGAAGCAGGCGGAGTAACTGTTGGGAGGAGCGGCTGGGGCAGTAGTTCATGAGCTTTCCCTTATATATGCATCATTATTACAGCAAGTTAATGAAACAGCCTTTTTCCTGTCTGAGGATAGAAACTGTAGGGAAAACGTATCGGAACCTACAAAATCTCTGTTGAGAGCTTTATCTCTGTCTTATAAGATTGTTGGGAGAATAGCATTAACCAGGTCTGTGGAGCCTTTGGCCCCATGTTTGGCACACACGTAGCTTCTGCTGTTGGTTTTCTCCACCCTCTCCTCCCTACCCACGGTGGCTTTAGCTCCCAAGAACTCTAATTCAAAACCGTGGGTTCTACTTACCACCTGAGGCACATTGGATAATGATAGCAGGTAATCCTTGCTGAGCCCCTGTGATGTGCCAAGAACAAGTCTAAATACTTCACATGTATTCATTTATTTATTGCCCTCGTTCATGCACCCAAATATCCAATAGGTAACTACACTTTTACAGAGAAAAAAGAATACATAACATTAACTGAGTGCTTACTGTTCTTAGCACATGACTGTATTTACTTATTTTATCCTCACATTATGAAATAGATCCCATTATTCCCAGTTTCAAAGATGAGGAAACTAAGTCACAGAGTGATTATGCAATTGGCCGAAGGTCACAGAGCAAGAGCTGGAATTCTGACCAGCAGTGGGGTCCCAGAGCTCCTGTCCCTCTCCCTCCTTAGGCCATGTTGCCTCCCAAGACTTAGTTCCCTCATTTATAAAATCAGACTAACACAATGGTAGCTACACCAAACAGTTGTTGCGATGACTAAATAAAATAGTGATTTGAAAACACTTTACAAATGATAACATGACATGCATGTGCCAGATACTACTGTAATTATGGAAATTGTCACAGTGTAGCCATAAATAGAGTCGGGTACAGAAGGTGAAAGAAACGACTAAGATTTGTTGAATGCCTACTAACCTACCATGCACTGTTTTTTTTTTTTTAAACTCATATTACCTCATTTTGATATTTTTATCTCCAATGTACAAAAGAAAAAACAGAAGCTCAGAGAAAGTTCAGTACTGTGTCCACATGACTCATCTGGGAAATAGAGCAGGCAGAATTACAAGCCAACTTTGACCAAGTATGAGACCTACTGTCTTTCCACTTTGCCATCCTGGTTTATGAGAACAAAGTAGATTTATCTCCCCATGGCATTTTGTCACATGATGCTTATTTTGCTTCTCTTCTTTAAAATAAGTTATGAGTGAGTTATCCATGCAGCATTATACTATTGAAAATAAAATCTTTTACCCTAAGATTTCTTGTTGCATTGAAAGCCAAATTTCCCAATCAGCTTGTCATTGTGTGTGTGTGTGTGTGTGTGTGTGTGTGTGTGTTTCTTATTCCAAGTTTTAAGGTTCAATCTCTCTGGATTTGCTAAAATATTGGTGGACCCATTTTACATACCTGAATTTTAGACCTGGTGCTGGCAATCACCTAACGACAAATCTCTGGGAAGGGAAATAAGTTCCACAGCAGCTAGATTTCAACGTTGGGCAGAATCAGTCACATGTCAGAAATGCCTTCAAAAGTCAAATATGAATTGAAGAACAAATCTTAGGTTTAAATACTCACTCTTGTTTTTACTGAGTGATGATAAGCAAATTGTCAAACCCTCATCTGAAAATGAGATTATTATTATACCTGTCTTACAGAATTAAATAAATGGTTGCTATTACATGGTAGGTGTCCAATAAATATTAATTTCCTTCCTACCAGTTTCCTTCTAGAAGGGAGTTTTGGACTATGGAAGTGAAAGCACATGCATTACCATTTTCCTGGGACCCAGGAATGATAAAATGAAATTAAGTCCTTACTGAAGAATGATTCACATGGAAAAGTTAGCTTTCTTTTAGGGCTTATATGGAGTTGGGGAATATATCTATCTATTAGGATGCCTGGTATATATCACATAAATGAGTAAACTTTAAGTGCCATTAGTTTTGGAGTTAAAGGGGAACAATACTTTGGCCAATGTGGTAGCTAAAATAATGGTGAGAAGATGGGAGTAGAATATGGAAGCTTTTCTTGATTTCCATCCCCTTTCCAGTGACTTGGTGGGAATTATCAGATGTTTCTTGAGCCTGAAGTCACCCCTTTCCCTTCTCTTGAATGCTATGCACACAGAAGCCATTCTAGGCAGAAGAACATTCTTATTCATGAAAGGAACTTCCAATTGGAATCCTTGCCTTCTTTTTTCTCATTAGATGAGGAGTCTATTGGCCAACATTAATTAGCAAATTTGGTGTAATTTAGAGCAATCAGGAGACACTCCAACCAAATTAAATTTCTCCCAGCACAAATTACACTTCTTGAACAGCACAACATCTTTTATGCCTTGGGGCCTTTGCACGTTCTTTCCCCTCTCTCTCTTTGGAAAGTGTCTCACTTTCCCTGCATTGTTCATCTTCACTTGGTTGACTCAAACTCATCCTTGGGGCCTCATTTGTTCAGGGAATGGCTGTGTGGCTACACACGTCTTCCCACATCCAGACGACTAGTTTGTATCCTTGCTATACCTTTATACATTTATGGTGCCCTGCCTCAGCTCTGTACACAATTCCGATTCTTCGTTCACCATATTTCTCTCCCAAATGTTTTGTAACCTCGGCGAGAACTTTGCCTGTCCTGCTCACTGTGGTGTCTGTGCTCAGCACCATATGTAGCACGTAACGGGCACTCACAAGATGTTTATTAAAGGAGTTCATGAGAGAGCAGTTGAGTGAGTGAGAGTGAAACGAGTCAAGCAGGTATGAGGTAGCAGGAAGAATATTGAGCTGTGAATCACAATGCCTTGGGACCACACTTAGCCTCAATTTTAACTAGTAAATTGACCCCTAGGCCACTTTAATTTCTTAGGCCTAAAGAAGCTTATACTATTATCTCAAAGGGTTGTGGGAATTCAATCAAGGGCCCCGTGTATGTTGGATGCTTGATTAAAAGTGAGTTCTTCCCCACTGTGAGAGAAATCATTGATGGAGTTGTGCCATCACCAGGAACTCCCAAGCCAGCTGGCTCAAGGGGAGCCCTGGGTCCAAACTCGAGATCTGCTCCCCAGAGAGAAGCTGTCAAAAATCAACTGAAGCATGAGCTGCTGCCCCAGAAGGGGGTGTTCTCAAGCTGGGGACCTCACTTTTCCCTTCTGCAGAGGGACTGTGCCTCTGGATGGGGACACATGATGCCCTCTCTGGATGAGAAAGGCCTCTTTCAGGAAGACTCCCCCTCTGGCACCCATGACCCAAGGCATAAAGGTGATTCATTTTCCAGGTTCCAAGACTTCACAGCAATATATATATAAAGGTCCAAGGGTGGAGGGAGGCATGTACTCTCTCTCTCCTGCAGCAGCTTTGGTGCTACAGGGAACACTCAGAGGTATTGAACTGCTTGGTGAGTTTCACTGGAAGTGTAAATGCTAAGCACACATAAACGCTCACCCTGGGCACTGGGTGGAGATTCTTGGCCATAACCTTCCAATGTGTTGTGCTGGAGTTATTTTCCACTGGAATATCTTTATAAAAGAAAATCCCGAAGACAAAACTGTAGATTCAGGGACTGCAAGCTTCTGGCAGTATTTTGCTTGGGAGGCCCTTTCCCTAGCTCTGGATTCCAACCATGATACCTAAAGGGACTGAAGGCTAGACCCTTAGTAAATTATGCTTTTGTAGGGGATAGATGAAGCCTGGAGGACACCCTCCCCCTCAAGCAGACCCTGGCAGGCAGGCCTCCAAAACATGCTCTTTGGCAGGCCCAGCTCATGGGAAAATGTGATTTCCTGCCTACTGTGGATGCCTGGGAGTCTGTGCATTTGTGTGTGTGTGTGTCTTCCCTGTTCTACTGTGGGATTTGGGGAAAAGTAGAGCATCTCTCTGCCTTTCACGTAGCACTGCTTAGCCTGTATGAAGCTGCCATAGGGAAAAACCCCAGACATAGAGGTGAGACCAAACTGAGCCTCACTTTCAGCTTTCTGCCTAGCAGCTGTGTGAGCACGGACAAATCACATAACCTCTCTGTGCCTCAATTTACTCATTCCATAAAAAAGCCTCCTCTTGGGGCGCCTGGGTGGCTCAGTGGGTTAAAGCCTCTGCCTTTTGCTCAGGGTCCTGGGATCAAGCTCCGCATCAGGCTCTCTGCTTGGCAGAGAGCCTGCTTCCTCCTCTCTCTCTCTCTCTGCCTGCCTCTCTTCCTATTTGTGATCTCTATCTGTCAAATAAATAATAAAAAAAATCTTTTAAAAAAAAAGTCTCCTCTTTGTTTGGGGTGGGGGTACTGTTTGGGATTACAATGAGACAAGATATATAAAGCATCCCTACCGTGCTTGGCAAACAGGAAGCACTGTTTTCCTTGCTTATAAGACAGTAACTTATGAAACTATTTTCTCAGATGTAAGAAGATCAATGAAGGGTCACTGTTCTCTCTGAGGAGACATTAATATTCCCAAATCTTAAGTATATTTAATATTCATAGGTTATAATTTACTTTTTCTCATTTTTGCATTTATATCTGGGATCGTCTCTTCCTCCTCAGGGAAAACAACACCATATTAGGTAGCTGTTCCTGTTCAGGACACTGGAAGTAATAACAGCGAAATCTTTCAAATTTTGGTTACTTGCCTCTCATTTATAACATTTTTCATATGTCTTACAAAGAAATCACAAATTCAATGGGATCAGCCAAAGTGAACACTGAGAGACTGTGGGTAACATAGATTCAAAACGGAGTCCCCTGCTAGGGATCCTGAAATGTCTCTGGTCTATTGCCCAGCCTGCAAAGCCCTCTGAGGAAGAGAGATTAGACTTCAGGATGCAAAAGGCTCAGGGGAATAAGGAATGAGGTGTGAAGCTCCCTTAATGGAGGAAAGAACATCTCCCCTGGGTCTCCTAAGGTTTATTCCATCAGATTTCCAGGAAGCAAAGAGCACACATCTCCAGCCAGTATTATTGTCTCCATCCTCTGAGTATAATGACATATGGTAATTGACATTACTATATCAGTACAATTTCCAAAAAGTTAAAAACTGTGGGTTAATTCAGTGCTCAGTGAAAATATATTTTCTACCAATAGTGTTCAACCCAACCTACCCTTCCTAAGCTGCTCTGTTAATTATTTACCTGGAAATTTCTGTGTCTGCCAAAGTGATGGTAATGTATTGACTGTTGCAGGAAAGTTTTAAGACAGCATTCTTAAAATACAACAATGTACCAGGGTGCCTGGGTGGCTCAGTGTGTTAAAGCCTCTGCCTTCGGCTCAGGTCATGATCCCAGGGTCCTGGGATTGAACCTCACATCGGGCTTTCTGCTCAGCCGGGAGCCTGCTTCCTCCTCTTTCTGCCTGCCTCTCTGCCTACTTGGATCTCTGTGTGTCAAATAAATAAATAAAATCTTTAAAAAAAATACAGCAATGTACCATAAAGTCATCAAAAGTAAGGAAGAAAACAAAAGTCAAAAAGAAAAAAAAAATTCAGAATGACCTACACAATTGTTAGGAAGATGCCACAAATTATTTCCAGTCTCTCAATGGTCACTGGAAAACAAAAAATAAGCAAAAAAATAAGTAAAACAAACAAACAAACAAAAAACAGTCACACAGTTTAATGTCCCTGGAAGAAACAGATAATATGCACTAGATATAAAACACGCCTCCTCTCCAGTCCTGTCAAACCTTTGCAAAGTGGCTAGTATCATCTTTGTGACTATAGTAGGAGTCAGAGGAACAGACGTCTAGCCCAAGCTCCCACAGATGAGGTAAGATTTGAAGCCAGAGGTATTTTGTTTGTAAGTCTACGTTCTTGTCACTGAAGGACGCAGGTCCTCTTCGATGGGCACGGTGGCACCAAAGTGGATGTATAACACAGTCCTTCTGTGGAATTCACGGGAATCTTTGCAGAGATTGCAGGAGGAAGGTATGAGTTTCTGAAGTGGTTTACGTGACAGGAGGGTAGGCGGCAAACTTAACAATGTGTGTGTGTGTGCATGTGTGTGTGTGTTCAACACTCACATCAGGGTGACGTTCAAAGACACACAACACTGGTGAAGAGCCAAGGTAAAGTCTCCTGGGCTGAACTTTTAGGTTTTTGAGAAAGTTTTTAGATTCAGTCATCCTCACCCACCACCTCCGTATGTTCTCTTGCGAGAGAATGAATGCGACTTTCCCCCCATACTATCTCTTATCGGCAGATTGGGGGAAGTTTGGGAAGTCATAATTGATACCTGCATACTCTCCTATTCCCAGCTTTGCAGCTCCCTAGCGGCAAACCTTCCATGCTGAGACATGGGCTTTCTTCGCACTTGTCAGAGACAGACTTCTGGTTTGTAGAATGAATATTGGAGCTTCACTGTGCTTCATATGTCCTTGCCTGTTGTTTTTTTAAAGGTTTCCAGTATTCTCACTGGGAGAAAACTGACTCAGTGGCCTAGTTTCAAGGCCAATTTTAGAAGAAGCGATCTAGTAGAAATTCATGATACTACCGCGGTCATTTTTAGTGTTTTAGATATTTATTATTCAACTCCTTTCTGAAAAACATCCCTGATGGAGACTGATCCCTATATCACTGTGTTTATGATTTGGCACAAAAGTGGTTCTCATGGCCCGCTCCTCTCTGCTGGCTCCCACAAGCAGTCCTCCAGGGCAATCAGGAAATGAGGATGTAAGTTGTGCCCTTACCAGCCAATGAGAGTCTTCCTGCCAAAGTCGTGAACCAGTCAAGGTCAGATCATTGCAGCCACGGTGTTGGCAATGCCACCCTAGTAGTGACAATGACATTGGCTGGGGCCATGGAGATGGGGATCATATCAGTGTTAGAAGTGGTACCTCACCTAAACGTTCTACCAATATGAGTGTGCTGTGTGTCCCGATACTGAGTCTAGAGCTGCTTCAATTCCTGCAACTGTCCAAGTCTGGGGCTTTACATTACCCGTCACTTCTGGGAGATGTGTTCTATCCTTCCAACAAATTTGTACCCTGCTTGATTTGGCCATAATCTTTTTCTATCATTTGCAACAGAAACCCATGATGAGCACAGGAACTAACAACGACAGAACACTGATTTTCCTGGCAGGTCCTGTGTTAAATGTTTTAACCTCTATGCTAATTGGCTTCCTACTGAACCTTATGAGACTAGTTATTATTATTGGCAATTTTATAGATGTGAATCTTAAGAGTGAAAAAAAAACCTAAGAAACTAAGTTAATCATTCACTTCCTCAGAGTACCATCTCATTTAATCTGCACAACCTTCTATATTAAGTAAAACCACATTTCAGTGTATCTAAGAAAACAATGATTGCAAAATGTACCATTCTCTACATACCACTAAGAAGTAAAAGCCTTCAAAGAAATGTCAAATTTCCTCCATGGAAATGTCCATGGCAGTTGCTGATAAACTCACATGTCTGTTAAAGGAATGAGATGCATCACAGCCCAATCTTCTACACCTGCTTGCCATGGACCAAGAGTTACATTACCATCTTTATTGTCATTACCCCACTCCATCCTTATGTAGGTGTCAATTGTGCTAATAACGTTTAATCTGGGGCACCTGGGTGGCTCAGTTGGTTGAGCAACTGTCTTCGGCTCAGGTCATGATCCTGGACTTCCAGGATCAAGTCCCGCATCGGGCTTCCAGCTCCTTGGGGAGTCTGTTTCTCCCTCTGACCTTCTCCTCTCTCATACTCTCCCTCACTCATTCTCTCTCAAATAAATAAATAAAATCTTAAAAAAAAAAAAGGCTAACCTGCCTACAGTCAGAGACTGTGTTTTATCTGTCCTGTCTCTGCACCTCCAGGGACCGGAACAGTGCTGGATGGAGCACAATGATAATATTTGAGGAAAAGAGCTACCAGTGAAATGGCATAGAGGTGAAAGACCATATAGTCTTTTCCAAGAATTGAAGTGGAATAATGGAACACCACTCCAGAATCCATTGCCTCAATAGGATTGATCAATTGCAAGATGACCCCAGTTCTTCACTCTTCCTCTATCCTGACCCTCTGTCATATAACTCTGCCTTTTACTCTGACTACGGTAATGGCCATGTAACTTCTTTCGGCCCGTGGGCTATTAGCATGCACCATGTAAAATCAGGTTTGAAAGAGCTTGTATGGTTGATCTCGGTTACTTTTGTAGCTTTGCCATTGCCATGGGAACATACCTGGATTCACCTGTAAGAGGATGAAGGACCCGTGGAGCAGAACCAAGTTACCTTGACTGTCCTGGCTGAGGGCATGCTAGACCAACCAACAACCTGTAGACCCCAGATGTATATGTGAAGCTAGACAAGCCACAGTGCAACCAAGAAACCCATAGCTGATCACACAGCAATAGACCAAGCTAGATGAAATCAACCGACGCTCACTCCTGAGCCTCTGAACCTCGCAGATACAGAAGCAAAATAAACATTTATTGTAGTAGGCCACTGGGGGTTGTGATTGTTTGGAGAACAGCATTTTTGTGGCAATAAGTAACTGATGCACCCCATACAGAATATGTATGGGAATAAACAGAGAAATGGCAAAGTGCTATTTGAAAGGCAGATGCGGGACAGCCAGCTGGTCGCACTCAGCAGCTAAATGACTCCCTTAGGGTCACCAACCTAAAGCATGTGTGATTAACATTAGTGCATCAATAAATTTACCTATTATTACATGTCATCAGCTGTTTGGGTCACTTGTCCCTGGTAGAAGCTGCAAACATTAAGACTGTAAATGGCTGGTGTGTAGGGTTTGTAGGACAGAGAAGCAGAGTGAGATGAGGCTGGCAACAAAAGCAGAAGCCATACACAGATGAGTTTGGATGCTTTCCTGGAGTTACCAGGATGCTCAGGGGATTAATGAATGTCAGTTGAATGAATGAGATATTCTGGGAACGATGGACATTTCCTGGCATTACTCAAGTGGGGTGGGTCCCTCCTTTGCCTCTGTGAAAAACTGGCTCTGTTAGGTAGTGAAAATGCCATCTGCTGCTGCAAATTTTACTGGCCTCCTGGGCTTTTTTTTTTTTTTTTAGTAATATTTGCCAGGTTATGTAGCATATAATCAGAGACATAGGGCACCTTTAAATGGTGTAATTTTTCAAGGCAGAAAAGCCTTCTGTTAAAGAGAAGACAGGAAGAAGACCAAATCAAATAACAATTATGAATAATACACTACTCAGCCCATAACAAAAGGCTCTGGATTTTATAATATGTTCCTGCCAAAGGCCATGTGTAATATTTCCTTGTTAGTAGTTCCCAACCGCTATGAAATCCACAAAACCTCTCCCAGCTGCTAAAGACTTATTCTCTGTCCTGTCCGATTCTGGGACATATCCATAAGGTTTAGAAAATATGACTAAGATTCCCAACTTGAATGACACTAATAGTAATTTTCTAAGGCTTTGGAAAGAGATGTAAGGAAACCACAGAGCATGTCTGTTTAAAAACTGTTCTGTCTAATGGTTTGTAGTGTTCCAAAGGTTGCAAGAGGGAGGTCGAGACAACTATTCAATAAGCTGCTTTTCAATGACCTGAGTGATGTTGGCATTATATTAATAATCAGTACAAATTAATTACATTAAAACCTGAGGTTCAAAACTAAAGCATTAAGAAGGATTTGAGAAGGTAGACAGATTTACTTC
Organism: Meles meles; assembly: GCF_922984935.1. Lineage (NCBI taxonomy): Eukaryota > Metazoa > Chordata > Mammalia > Carnivora > Mustelidae > Meles > Meles meles. Next base: position 12,568,492 of record NC_060066.1, on the reverse strand, counting down.
TATTTTTTTTTTGAGTTATTGAAAATATTTTATTACAGTTCTACTCATGATAGAAAATTTGGTTCTAGGCGCCTGGGTGGCTCAGTGGGTTAAGCCTCTGTCTTCAGCTCAGGTCGTGATCTCAGGGTCTTGGAATCAAGGCCCGCGTCAGGCTCTCTGCTAGGCAGGGAGCCTGCTTCTTCCCTTTTTTTTTTTTTTTTTTAGAAGAGTTTCATGAGACTTTAAATGCACATAAGGAAGTTATGAATGCTCCCTCCTGTGTGTAAGGTTGTAATACATCTTTCTGCTTGAATTAAACTTTCTTCAGTAGAGAACAGAAATACAAGAGTATTTAGAAATACAAAAACATAAACACAAGAAATACAAGAATGTCCTCCTAAGAATAAAACACCAAATGAGAAGAAAGTACCTTGAAGGTAATTGAGAAAACACATGGAGCATCCATTCTTCATTTCTTTGGCATTTCTAACAGATTGCTTGTGATATCTATTGAAAACCAACATTTATGGGGCCAATGACTAAGCCAGGCAATGTGCTAAACATATGTACTAACTTATTTAATTCTTACAGCAGTGTTTTGAAGTGGGTACTATTTTTATCCTCACTTTGTAGACAAGGAACTTGAGGCTAAGAAATGTTATGTGTGTTACCCAAGGTCACACTGTAAGAGGCAGTCATGCTGGTCAACCCCATGTCAGAGGGAGGCTACAGTTCATGATTTAATCACCACGTTCAAATATTAACACCTTTTGACACTCCATCTTTTCTGAAAGCAAAGTTCTGGTGACCCTTGAATTCCAACCAAAAAGGCAGGACTGTTTGCTACTGACTCCTGGAAATATTGCAGTCAGCTGCAGGCAGGTATTGATAATAATTAAAGGATTGTCAGGAAACCTTATAGTCTATACCTAGGTATGACTGTTTCTTTAAAACTTTGCTATAAATTCTTAACGACTCGTGGCTAGTTAAATTGTTTCCTAAATTGGCAAAGCATTATATTTAATAGATAAAGTAATAATTACCTAGAAGACTTCCTATATTGCTACTCATCCTAAAGAAAGCTTAGTCAATTAGTCCTCAAAGCAAAGGAGCAAGGAACTTGGGGGCGCCTTCTATAATCTTGTAACATTAAATCAATAATGTAGTTATAAACACCACAGAAAGTGGTGTTCAAGGACCTTGAATTCACAGGATCTTCACATTCAGGAGGACAATGGCAGGGCAGTTTTCACCATCATGTCACCGTCCCTTCTTTCTGTGGAGGTGATGGCTGACAGGTATCTCCTTACATCATCTTACTGTTCCCAAGGTAAGTGTTAGCACCCTCCCTTGCCTTTGTTGACATTCTTGCACATTCTGACAAATTGTTACTTCTTTAATGATGCCAGTCCTTGCATTCTTGCTGGGAAAATGAAGTCCAGATGAATATATCCAGAGGTATTTTAATATAGGATTTTTAATACTATTTAGATATGGTGAAGCCAAGAAATCAGGGGATAACTGCCATTGAAAAGACATTGTTTTATGCAGAGATCCAAGGGAGAAAGGAGGATACCATAGAAAGTCACTTAGAGAAGCACCAGAGCCAGTCAGGAAGCAGAACCTTGGGCGAAGCTTTGGAGAGAAGTTTTGATTTTGTGGTTTCCATAGGAAGAAACAGTCAAGGGTAAGTAGACATCAGATTGGCCAGTCTGGATAATTTCAGTGACCTCTGGAGTGGAAGGGGCTGTCCCTAGTTGTCTGGTACCTCCAGAGTACCAGGGTCAGCAATTCCCCAAATGTCAAAGCATCAGAATACAGAAAATAAAAGATATGGTTAATACAAGAGAGACACTGTGAAGAGTTCATCTTTCTAAAAGCAAATGCAACTCCTATAAGCACATGCACATGTGTTCATACATATGAGTGTCTGTGTGTCTATGCTGGGCTAATTGGTCTCACAGTGTTACCTGAAGTCCAAGAATTTCCAGTGATTCAGTATACATTTCTAGGAAATGAGGCTCTACATGGACTGTGCTATAAATAGCATGGGTCCCCCCACTCAACTTTCATTGGCTTAGCCTGGCTGCAAGGATTCTGTCTGGGGAGCACAAGCAGACTCTTTACAGACTCTTCCTCTTTTCTAGAGAGTCATCAATTTTGGGTGGAATTTGGGGTCTAGATCATGGTGGCCATCATTTTAAACTTTCATTTTGAGTAGCTTTTGTCTAACTGCGTGTGGCTGTCATGGTTAAAGATAAAGATGGCTCCTCCATCTCCTCCTCGTTTTTAGTATGCCCAGATATTTTCCTTAAGAGTTGAGCTTTTTTTTTTTTTTAAAGATTTTATTTATTTATTTGACAGAGAGAGATCACAAGTAGGCAGAGAGGCAGGCAGAGAGAGAGAGAGAGAGGGAAGCAGGCTCCCCACTGAGCAGAGAGCCCAATGCGGGACTGGATCCCAGGACCCTGAGATCATGACCTGAGCCGAAGGCAGCGGCTTAACACACTGAGCCACCCAGGTGCCCCAAGAGTTGAGCTTTTTAATGGCTACGGTCGCCAAACTGTGGAAAGAACCAAGATGCCCTTCAACAGATGAATGGATAAGGAAGATGTGGTACATATACACAATGGAGTATTATGCCTCCATCAGAAAGGATGAATACCCAACTTTTGTAACAACATGGACAGGACTGGAAGAGTTTATGCTGAGCGAAATAAGTCAAGCAGAGAGAGTCAAGTATCATATGGTCTCACTTATTTGTGGAGCATAACAAATAACATGGAGGACATGGGGAGATGGAGAGGAGAGGGAGTTGAGGGAAACTGGAAGGGGAGATGAACCATGAGAGACTATGGACTCTGAAAAACAACCAGAGGGTTTTGAAGGGGCGGGGGGGTGGGGGGGAGGTTGAGGAACCAGGTGGTGGGTAATAGGGAGGGCATGTACTGCATGGAGCACTGGGTGTGATGCCAAAACAATGAACACTGTTATGCTGTAAATAAACAAATAAAAAAATAAAAAAATAATAATTAAAAAAAAAGAGTTGAGCTTTTTTTTTTTTTACTTTCTTTCTTTCCTTTTTTTTTTTTTTTTTTTTAATAAGTGCTATACCCAAAATGGGGCTTAAACTCATGATGACCCTGAGATCAGGAGTCACATGCTCTACCAACTGAGCCAGCCAAGTACCCCAAGAGCAGCATTTTAATTAATCAATTTTTTCCTTCTATCCTTCTCTATGTGTACTTACTCAATTTTGTATGCGCACACAAATCCAGGCACCTGGGGGGTACACAAAGGGAAACCAAACAAAGTTTATAGCCTCATAGAGCTTCAAAGATAAACCTTAATAACATTCTCTGAATGCAAAAACCATACTTAGTCCTTTGATAATTCAAGCTCCTGTTAAGCCTTAAATATCGTCTTCCTTGAGAAATAATGGTTTCAAATGCTGTTAGGAAATATGTCCAGGTTTGTCCCCAGAAAGAGGATGAACCACAGAAATGGCAGAGTCTGTATATGCAAGAAAATCAAGGCCAGGGGTTCTAGGATCATATATCTTATTTCAAATTCCATCTCCAGGTCTTGCTAGTCTTAGGATTTGGGGCAAGTTGCTCAGGTATCTAAGACTTGGTTCTGCCATCTGTTTAAGAAAATAATAATTATTAAAGGGTTTTGAAGGGTCAGGGGTGGGAGGTTGGGGCAACCTGAGGGTTTTGAAGGGTCAGGGGTGGGAGGTTGGGGGAACAGGTGGTGGGTAATGGAGAGGGCACGTTTTGCATGGAGCACTGGGTGTTGTGCAAAAAGAATGAATACTGTTACGCTGAAAAAATAAATAAAATGAGAAAAGAAGCCTGGAAAAAAAAAAAAAAAATAAAAGACTTTTTAGCTCAAAAAAAAAAAACTGTATAGGAGAAAATAAATGATCAATTAAAGATTGCTGTCAGGATAACTGAGAAAATTTGTTGAAAACACTTGACCCTGAGCCCAGTGCATATTAAGTACGCGTAGTCTTTGTTGTTGTTATCATTATTAGGAACAATGACATATTTCAGTGGAAAGCCTATAAGCACTGATATCAGGGGAATCTGAGCGTCAGTGCTGATTCGGCCACTTACTGGTTCTTGTCATCCTGGGTTTGCTACTGAACATTTCTGAATCAGAAATAACAAACCTACCTTTCAAGGATTTCCTGAAACTGGAAGATCATAAATGTGGCATGTCTGTAACTTACTATTTGCTGGTTTCCATTAGAGGTGGTAACTGTAATCATTTGTGTTATCTGGTGATTAACTGAGAATCTTACACTCCTGGAATATCAGCCAAGCATTTCTGAGGGAGAGGAAAACAGGAGCGGGGAGGTAAAAGGATCCTTTTGTTTTTTATGATGTTCTGGGTTCTCTTGGCACAGCTTGAGTAGAGGCCAATGGTTGGCCTCTGTACAGGATGCCTGTGGTTCCACCCGCCCAGCCTGCCGAGCCTTTGGTCCAATCTCCAGGACCTGCGTTGATGGCTGTCTCTGTGGCTACCTATGACCACAATTGGAGAAAGTCCAGACGGCTGGGGGGGAGCCTCGTGTGTGACTCTGTGTTCCTGGGTGTCTGCCAGTGGACTCATTTTGCTGGAGGAATGTGTAATGTGTACCAAGGTTATGTGGGGCCTCTGGGTGGGAGGACACTCAAGGCCAAGGGGCCCTGGATCCTGGGCAAAATGGGATAGGTAGCCAGCTATGCGGTCAGGTCCTCACATGACATACTTATCAGTCCAACCTGAAAGGATTTTCTCTTTTCTGTGACAGAGGGGCTGAGAAGATTCTATGAATAGAACCAGTGATGAAAGAAGGGAGAAGAAAGGAGGCTGGTGAAAAACCCAGAACTAGGGAATCTGAGTTTGAAGGTGGATTCTCCCACTTCCTAGCTATGTGGGCTTGTGTGAGTGTTTTTATCACCCTTCATCTGTAAACTGAGTATCACAGCAAGTGAAATCTCGTAGACCTGTTTTGGGGACCAAATGAAACACTTGTCAGTTTTCTTGAACACAACTCTGACATTTTGCAAAAAAGGTTGCAATCTAGGGATGTGCTTTATTTGCTAGTGAGGATTTCAGAAAAAAGTATACTGAAATATTGCTGGTGAAATTGTGAGTTAATGTAAATTTCAGTGGAAATAGTATAAGTAGAAGGAGGGAAGGAAGGAAGCAAGTGAGGGAGGAAGGAATAGGGAGAGGATTGCTGACTTAAAGGGGTGCACTTCAGACATATAAGAAAATGAAGTATAAGCATATAGTTTGTAGAGCACAGACTGCATGTGCTCAATTCTAGAATCTTCCACTTCCAGGCTGTCTAATTTGGGACCAGGTATTTAACTTTTTGATGTTTCAATTTCCTCCTGTAAAATAAGGATAACAATAGCTCTGTCATTTGTTTGGAGGTTTTTGGATATTTAAATGTGTGCTAGGACATAAAGAATGCTAAAATTGTATGTGGAAAATGATGACTATTTCTAAGTATTGGCTATCATCTCACAAATGTAGAACCCCATATCTAATACAAGACTTTCTATGAGAATACCTTAGTGACTTAAAAAGTGTGAAAATATACATCTGAAACTAATGATATACTATATGTTGGCTAATTTAAGTTTTTTAAATAAGGGTGAAAATATAATCAAACAAGACTCCAATGCTCAAACCATCAAGTGGAATGGTCACACACAGTTACGAATCTCTATTTGAGAAAGATATCCGGGATAATGTTAACAAATGAGTCACACATTGAGAGAAGATTTTTTAATATTTAAATTTGAGAAGGGATTCCTTTCTAAGAATACTTTAACTCCAAATTAACGGGTTCAAGCCGGAGACTCATAGGAAAATAGACAAAGTAACCAGGAAATATACAGACATCGAAGTCCAATTGTCTGAAAAGTATACAAAAATATCCTTGAGCTCGCTAGAAATAGCAGGACTGAATGTTATGACAGCAAGATATCACTTTACACCCATTTGAATGGCAAGGAAAAAATGGGAATGTTGAGATTATCCATCACTGTCAAGGCTTTGAGAGGGCGGGAATTTTTTTTTTATATAAATTTATTTATTTTTTTTCAGCAAAACAGTATTCATTGTTTTTGCACAACACCCAGTGCTCCATGCAATACGTGCCCTCCCTATTACCCACCACCTGTTCCCCGACCTCCCACCCCCACCCCTTCAAAACCCTCAGGTTGTTTTTCAGAGTCCATAGTCTCTTATGGTTCGCCTCCCCTTCTAATTTTTTTTTTATAAACATATAATGTATTTTTATCCCCAGGGGTACAGGTCTGTGAATCGCCAGGTTTACATACTTCACAGCACTCACGATAGCACATACCCTCCCCAATGTCCATAACCCCCTCCCCCTCTCCCAACTCCACCTCCCCCCAGCAACCCCCAGTTTGTTTTGTGAGATTAAGAATCATTTAATGGTTTGTCTCCCTCCCAATCCCATTTTGTTTCATTTATTCTTCTCCTATCCCCCTAACCCCCCATGTTGCATCTCCATGTCCTCATATCAGGGAGATCATATGATAGTTGTCTTTCTCCGATTGACTTATTTCACTAAGCATGATACCCTCTAGTTCCATCCACTTCATCGCAAATGGCAAGATTTCATTTCCTTTGATGGCTGCATAGTATTCCATTGTGTATATATACCACATCTTCTTTATCCATTCATCTTTTGATGGACATCTAGGTTCTTTCCATAGTTTGGCTATTGTAGACATTGCTGCTATAAACATTCGTGTACACGTGCCCCTTCGGATCACTGCGTTTGTATCTTTAGGGTAAATACCCAGTAGGGTAAATACTGAGAGGGCGGGAATTTTTATGCACTATTGATGAAGAATAGACTGGAATGACCATTCTGAAAAACAATTAGTCAATATTTAGCAAAAATAATTATTTATTTTCCCTGTGATCCAGCCAACCTAATCCTGTATATATATTCCAGAACAGTTCTTGCAAATGTTCATAAGGGACCATGTACAAATTTATTTTTCTGAGTGTTATTTTTGGTAACAGTGAACTAGGGTTAACCAAGATCAGCCCCTAAGGAAATAAATGATAGATGCCCAACTCGGGAAAACTGTAGACTTCAATAAGAAATACAAACTAGATGTCCACAACCACATGGATGGATAACCCCTAAAGAATGCTAACTTAGAAAAAAAGATGAATTTTAACTTAATATCATTTATGTGAATTAAAACAGACATACGTAAAACAATCTTGGATATTTTAAGAGAACATATTCCAGAGCATATGTTAAACCCTTTATGTTGGGCATCTATGGACTACAGAAGGGGTTCAGCACCCCAGAATTGGGGAAATGTGATTCAAACTCCAGTGACACCTGAAGGGATAGATAATGCCATTGTGCTTAGGATAATTAGCTCAGCTCTCTACTCTTCAAATCTAATTTAAAAACAAACAACAAAAAGACAAGTTTTGCTATGTAAACATTTATGTGATGTGAAAAAACAAAAACATTTCAAAACATAAGCTAAATGGTCTTTACTCTATACATTACAGAGTGCTAAGCCCCAAATTAAATATCTTTGACATGATTTAAAAAAGGAACGTCACATTAGACCTCTTGCGCCATCTTTTCTTGGAGTTATCTTTTAAAAATCAATGTTCAAAAGGAATGTCAACTTTTTATTGCCCCAGAATTATACTTCTCTTTGTAGTTACACAGACCGCAGATGTTTCTGTACATTTATAAATGGGCCAGGCCTGAAAACCTATTTAAAAAACTGAAGTCAGCAGACCAAATGCAAGGAAGAGCCTACTGATTGTTAGAATGCATATATCCCACCACTAAATAAAGTAGTTTAGTGGGTTAAAGCACAATTGCCACATTATCTGTGAATCAGTTCTGTCACTCCTTACAAACACTTTGCTGATTGTTTTTAACTTCATTGGGACACCTTTTCAACCAGCTGCTTTAGATCTATCTCCCTCGTTCTCTGCAACTTTCTTGGCCTCTATTAATTGACCAAGTTCTGCCTACTCTCTGAAATAATCTGTGGGAATACTTTCCAAAGTGTTCCCTAATTAAAAGTGGTGTGTCCAATAACATCTTGGCTTTCTTCTCTACCTAGTGTCATCTGGACACCCAGCCTTTGGCTGAGGGGACAGGAGTTGCTGCATCCAACTGGAGGAAATATCACCTGTAAAATGGAAGAGGTGATTCAAACAGTTTTATGAGGCTTCTGGGAAAATAATCACACTAGAATAGCTCAGGAGCATATGTGTGTGAAGCTTGGTGTTTAATCACCTATGCGTTCCTTTTGTGGTATTCACCAAAAGACCACTGGCTTATAGAGGAGTCCAGTAAACAGGTCAATGTTCCCATTCATTCTTCCCTCTTTGGGCAGCCAAATAAATGCCTGGAGTCCTTCTTCCCAACAGAGGCTACACATCTCAGACACACATTGCTAAGAATCACTTTTAGATTTATGGGTTTTGCAATGCCGTGTGTGTGTGTGTGTGTGTGTGTGTGTGTGTGTGTGTGACAAAATATCAGTGATAATGAGATTGTTCAAGTGGAATTCTTTTGTTGAACAATCCTGTACTATTAGGGCTACTTGTAAAGAGAATCTTATGGAATATCCATTGAAGTTAAGGTTTGAGATAGTAAAAAAGTAGACTCCCTCAAAGCAGCCATGAATTCACAAGTTCCACAAAAGAAATAGGAGCATTTCAGAACTACACTAAGGCAAAATAAAATAACACTCTTTCTTGTCCATTTTGCCTACAGATAATGTAAAGATTAAAGAGAAGATACTTGACGTTCAGAAAAACGCTGCTTTGGGAATAAACACTGTGTGTATGCCACATGGTTTGATTTCCCCAACCCCCATTTTAGGTGGGACTTTTTAATTCCAGTTATGCAGAAGAGAAGCTCCCATTCCAAAGGGCGAAGGGACTTTCCAGTGAACACACAACTTGGATTCATGTTGCTGAGCCTTGAATCGTGTCAGAATATAAGCTTCCAGAGGTCGGGCACTATTTCCGTCTTTATTATCAAACTCTTAGAATTTAAACCACTACCTAAGAGTAATAGACCCCAATGCATATTTAATGAAGTAATGAGTGAGTAAATGAATAATTAATCAAATCATTGAATGGAATGAATTCAAGAAACTCTTTCTCCTATCCTTTAAGACATGAAACTTCAGCAGTTTCAACTCATGGCGCTGACACAAGGCTGGAAATAAAGAAGAGCTGAAGGAATTCACTTAACTGAACCTGAACTCATTGCATTAAAGTGCAGTCAAATAGCAGGGTCTGGGGCATCGCTATGGTGAGTGGAGTAATAGCACTTGCTACCAGTTCCAATGGTTATACCAAAGCCTTTTGATAGAGACTTTAATTACTATTTAATGAAGGGAAACATTCAGAAAATGGAATTGATCTTATAATAAATTTCTGAAAAACTTACTCTGAGCTCTGCTTAAAATGTAGTTTATTAATTGATGGACTTAAATAAAGAGAACTCTGTTCCTCTGGAAGATGGAAAATAATATGATCTAGAAAGCTACAATTAGCAGATCTACTAAGTGCACAGGGCTATCTCTTCCTATTTTAACGTGCATATCTCTGTTTATGAATGATTTCCTCTGCTCATGTACTTGTTTGCTTTTACTGTTTTTTGTAACTTGCCAGTTTTTATCTTCTGCTTATTTTTTACAGTGAGGGGGAGGGTTTTTCTTTCTTTTTTTATTTTGACAGGCAGAAGACTGATTTATATTCTATATATCAATTCCTTATTGATTTTAAACATAGAGGGGACAACTCTGATTCAATTGACAGTTTTATGTTAATTTAATATGTCAATTGATTTATGTCTCTAATCATTCTAGAGGTCCCAATTTTTGTGTGATGTTAGAGATCTAGATTCATTTTTCATGAATCTATTGTTCCCATTAATTACTTGTGCCAACTTTATCATATATTGAGATCTTATGTACTAATGAGTCTGTCTCAGAGCTATTTATTGTCTTCCATTAGTAAGTTTGCCTATTATTACACCAATAATACACTATTTTGATTACTATCATCTTGCTGTCTGTCTTAATTGGTGATAAGTTTATTCCCTCTACTGTCTCTAAGGTTTCCCTAGCTATTTTTAGTCTATAAAAATTTTGAGTTTACCAAGTGTATAAAAGTCATCAAACATGAATTTTTAGTAGGATTGCATTAAATTTGTATATTAGCTTGGGGAGAATTGATGCATTTAAACTGGCATTATCCCATCTAAAAGCATTGAAATAGCTCCACTTATTCCAATCACTGTCTACGTCATTTACCCAAGTGTTAACATGTTGTCTATAGGGATCTTAATTTTCTGGTTAATTCCTAGATAGCTTAATATGATTGGGCATTATAGAATATCATATTTTTTGAACACTTATAGTTATTTCTTGTATAAATAATAAAAATGACATTGATGTTTGTAGGGTGATATTTACAGGCATCTTTGTTGAACTCTCAAGTCTATTGGTTTATCTTGCAGATTCCATTACTCTTTACTGTCATTCACTTCATTTATATATAATTAATCTCACTCATGTATGTGTGTATATGTCCACATTTGCACATACACTGTTATATAAATAAGCATGGATTATTTTGAACAATCTGCTATCTGTTAGATCAATTAAGAATAAGAAAAATAAAAGCTTTTATTTTATCTCCATTTATTCCTTCTTTGATGTCCTTCCTTTATGCAGATCCCGGTTTGTGGCCTTTATCATTTTCCTTCCTTCTAAGGAACTTCTGCTAACCTTTCTCCCAAGACAAGTCTACTGGCAAAAAAATTCCCTCAATATTTGTTTGTCTAAGAAAGTTTTTATTTCTCCTTTACTTTTGAAAGATAATTTAGCAAGATACAGAATTCTGTGTTGGTGGGTTTTTTCTTTCAACATTTTCAATGTCTTACTCCAAGGGCCCCTGAGTGCCTCAGTCAGTTAAGTGTCTGCCTTCAGCTCAGGTCATGATCGCAGGGTCCTGGGATCAAGTCTTGCACTGGGCTCCCAGCTCAATGGGGAGCCTGCTTCTCCCACTCCCAATGCTGCCCCCAACCCCAAGCTTCTGCTCTCTGGCTTGCTCACTCTCTGTCTTTCTGTCAAATAAATAAATAAAATCTTTTTAAAAATAAAAATAAAAAAGTATTTCATTGTATTCTCTTGATTACATGGTTTCTGAGAAGTTGGATGTTATTCCTCTGTAGGAAAGGCATTGTTTTTTCTCTCCAGCTTCTTTCAGGATTTTTTTGTTTGTTTACCTTTGATTTTCTGTAGTTTGAAAATGATATGCTTGATGTACATATAGTCATTTATCCTCTTAGTGTTAGATAGCAGTGCTAGAATAGTTCCAGGGCCCTAAAAATCCCTGCACTCCACCTGTTTGTCCTTCTCTCTCTCTTCCTAAACCTCTAACAGTCACTGAGTTTTGTACTATCTCCCTAACCTTTCCTTTTCTCGAATGATGTATAGTTGGCATTACACAGTATGTAGCTTTTACAGGTTGGCTTCCTTCACTTAGAAATATTCATGTAAGGTTTTCCATACCTTTTCATGGCTTGGTAGCTTATTTTCTTTTTATCACTGAGTAATCTTTAACTGTATGGATGTACCACAGTTTTGGGGTTTTCTGTTTTGTTTTGTTTTGAACACAGTCACCTATTGAAAGACATCTTAGTTAAAGTTGATGTAAATATTCTTATAAAGGTTTTGGTGTGAATATAAGTTTTCAGCTCACAAGGGTATATACGGAGGAGTGTGGCTCTTGGATATATAATATATACAGTAAAGTATGTTTATATTTGTAGGAAGTTGCCAACTCTTTTTAAGTGGCTGCACCATTTTTCATTCCCACCAGCAATGAATTAGAGTTTCTGTTGTCCTGCATTTTGTCCAACATTCTCTCTGTCACTTTTTTGAATTTTAGCCCTGCTAATAGATGTAGAGTGGTATCTCATTGTTGTTTTAATTTGGAATTCCCTAATGACATATGATGTTGAGTGTCTTTTCATATGTTTATTCACCATCTACATATCTTTTTCAGTGAAGTGTCTGTCCACATCTTTTGCTCTCTTTTCCTCCCAGTTGGCTCATCTATGTTCTTGTTGTTGACTTTTAAGAGATTTTTTTTTTTTGTACATTTTGGATACCCATTGTGTATCTGATAGGTGTTTTGGAAAGTTTTCCTCCAATTCTGTGGTTTATCTTTGAACTCTTTTAACTTTATTCACTAGTCATAGCATCTTTGTTGCAATATACTTCATTTAGCATCAAATTCACCATGTTAGAATGTTCAGTAGTTTTGGGAATACTCACTATCCCCAAAGGTTTTTCGTGATGTTTTATTAATATTCCTACAAGACAAAATTTCTTCTGGTATGCAATATAGAAAAAAGTTTTTAATGTTTGTAGAAAATTTGCTATGTTGACTGATTGAAAATGGTACCTGGAAATTTATAAGGCTTCCTAAGGGATTTCCAAGAGTAGTATTGATAATGAAGGCTTCTTCCCTTTACACACTGACTTTAGTGAGTCTTGCCTTTACCAGGACTCTCCTCTCAATACACACACATATACACACTCTCTAATTATTAAAATTACCTGCAAGTTTTTATTATCTTGCATTTACAAAGATGAGAAACCAAAACCCAAGGGAATACAACCAAAACTAATGAAAGTGGGATTTGAAACCAGGTTTATGTGTTGCTGGATATGATGATTTTAAAGCTACCTCTTCAGTTAGCCTTTTATTTATGTATATATGTATGTATATATAGGTGTTTTTATACACATATGTGTGTGTTTTTTTTAAAGATTTTATTTATTTATTTGACAGATAGAGATCACAAGTAGGGAGAGAGGCAGGCAGAGAGAGAGAGAGAGAGAGAGGAGGAAGCAGGCTCCCTGCCAAGCAGAGAGCCCGATGTGGGACTCGATCCCAGGACCCTGAGATCATGACCTGAGCTGAAGGCAGCAGCTTAAACCACTGAGCCACCCAGGCGCCCCTACACATATGTGTTTTAAAGTATATGTTTTTGTGGCACCTGGGTGGTTCTGTAGGTTAAGCATCTGGCTTTTGATTCTGGCTTAGGTCATAATCTCAGGGTCCTGGGATCAGGCTCTGCATTCAGCAGGGAGCCTGCTTGAGGATCTCTCTCCCTCTTTCTCTGCCCTTCCTCCCACATGCACTTGTGCACACTCTGTCATTCAACTACCATTGAATGACATTGGATAGACAGTTTGTTATTCACGGATCTCAAGAGGAGGGGTCAAGCCACACCATGGCAAATGGAGGGCAGGGGAACTGAAGAATTGAGGTCAGTCAGGAGGCAGAGGGAGAGGGGAGACTGTGACAAGCACTGTTTTTGTGGTTTCTACAGGAAGGAATAGGTAAGTGAGACAAGTTAAGCAGATTTAGGATTGGCTAGCTTATGTCATTTCAGCTGGCTTAGGGATGTAGGGGCTCACTTTAGTTGTCCTGGGGTGGTGATGGCCAGCAAATAGTGGCTTGGAATGGGAGAGATAGTTAAAGGAGGCATTTGGGGGTATGGGCCCTGGACTAAGAGGTGAGTTCATAGGCCAGGAATTTGCTGCCTTTAGAAAGTATCTAGCCCTGAGGAAGACAGTTCTCCAGGGTCAGCAACATCTCAAGACATCAAAAGCTCAGACTAAAAAGTCATGATTAATATGACATATCCATGTACACATGGATATGTATTATAGCTAGGGTTGTACAGTTGGACTGGAAAAGAGAAGATGATTTTCCCAGTAGTGAAACAGCTGTCCAAACTTGGGCCCTGGCCTGGCAGTTCCATGTCTAACATCAGTGCAATATGCTGTCTACCATGTGAACCATTCTGTTTGTGGTTTGAACTTGGCTTCACGGAATGGTGAGAGTCTGGCCCAGAGTCAGTGCCTGCTACATGAAGCAGAGGGCTGCATCCGTGATGTGAGCAGAAGCCTCCTGCATGCTCTGCATCAAAGGTTAGAAGGTTTGGCCAAACACTTTGCAGAGGGGGAAGAGAGAAAGGGATGAACTAAGTGTCTTGAAAGTATGACTTTGATTTTTTTTTTAAATCATTCTATATTCTTGTTTAAATTGCTTCATAAGTAAAAAGGCATTTTTTGTTCTGGTGTTTGTTGTTTTTGATGATATGCTTCTGATACATACAATTTACTATTTTAATTTTTAAATTTTATTTCAATTTTCTATCTTAAATGTCTGTGTCAGTGGCTGCAGGGAAGGCATCGTCTGTGGTTGCAGGTACAGTCAAGCTGACTAAGGAAAGGTGAGCTTCCACACTTACCCATTGGGTGTTGGCGAGATTCAGCTCCTCTTGGGTTGTTGATGATGTTCAACTTACTTATTTTTTCTTTCATTGCTGTACTTTTGATGTCATATCTAAGAACCCATTATGTAACCTCAGGCCATGAAGATTTAAGCCCATGTTTTCTTCTATGACTTGTATAGATTAAGATCTTACATTTAGGTTTCATACATTTTGAGTTGGTATTTGTATAGGGTGTGAAGTAGAGGTTCAAATTCATTTTGTATATGCCTATCCTGTTGTCCCAGAACTATCTGTTGACAAGACTATTCTTACCCATGGACAGTCTTGGAGCACTTGCTGAAAATCAATTGACCATAGACACATGGATTTATTTTTTACTCTCAGTTCTAATTCATTGAGCTAAATGTCTTTACTTGCGCCAGTACCACACTGTCTAGATTACCGTTATTTTGTAGTAAGATTTGAAATCAGGAAGTGAGAGTCTCACTAGTTTGTTCTCCTTTTGCTGGGTTATTGTGGCTGTTCTGGCCCCTGGCAGTTCCATACGAATTTGAGAATCAACCCATTCCAAAGACAAAAATATCAGCTGGGATTCTAATAGTGATTGACTCTATATATCAATTTGGAGACTATTGCCATCTTCATAAGATCAATTTTTCCATTCATGAATATAGGATGTCTTTCCAACTATTTAGGCTTTTTCTGTAATCTTTCAACAATGTTTTGTAGCTATTAGAGAATGAGTTTTACACTCATTTTGTTAAATTTATTTCTATGTACTTGATTCTTTTTGATGCTATTGTAAATGGATTTTTTTTTATTGTTTATACCATTTTCGGTTAATTTGTTACAAGTATATAAAAATACAATTGACATTTGTATATCGATCTTATATCCTGAAACTCTGATGGATTAATTTATTTGTTGTGATAATTTTTGGACTGGCTGTCTTGGGATTTTTTTTTTATATACAAGATTGTCATCTGCAAATAGAGATAGTTTTATTTCTTCCTTTCTAGTCTGGATGCCCTTTATTTCATTTTCTTGCCTAATTACCCTAATGAAAACCCATAGCACACTGTTGAGTAGAAGTGGTAAGAGAAAATTTCCTTGTCTTCTTTGAAGGAAAGAAATCTGTTCTTTCACCACTGCCTGTGTCATTAAGAGTGAACTCTTTATTAATGCCCTTTATCAGATTGAGGAAGTACCTTCCAATTCTTGTTTATTCGATGTTTCAATCATGAAAGAGTTTTAAATTTTGTCTTCTTACTTACTTTTGCAACTCTTATATACTACCATTTGCATATGCTAATCACTCAGTAAGTAATAAATGCAATTCATGTATGCATGAATGGTTAAGTACAATCAGAGTTAAATGAAAAAGTGATTTCATTAATGGTGGAAGGGTAAAAAAAAAAATAGATAATCACAGTTAAGTGATTGTATTTCCTTAAATCTTACTGCACTTTTTATATAGCGTAGAGAAATAAATTCAGATGATAAAATTTTATATTTTGTCACTTTAATTTATAATCCTGTAATAAATATAAAGCATCAATATTTGAGAAAGGATGTTTAAAAAAAAAAAACTTAGAAATGCTCAACTTGAGACCATAACAGAAGCAATATTTCTCATCTGATAAGCACTCATCCTATTTGCAAATCAAACTTATGAAGAGATGGAAAATCCTTAATTTCTGTTATATCAGTTAAGAGAAGGTACAGACTCCAGCAGAAATAAGGTTGTTGGTTTATAAAAGGACCTCTGTGTTGTAGTTATTTGTGAAGAAACTTAATGCTCTTGAAGAAAGCAGTCCCTGGTGAAAGCACTCCTTATTTTTAAACAAATTGCCTTTCATCCTTTATTTATTTGGGGGGCTTCTAAGACTGTCCAAATAGAAAGGCACATTGCTTCCTTTAAATAGCTAATATGAGATGAATCCAATTACAGTCCAGCCTGGCTGCAACTCTTCAGTCTAGAAATGCATGCTATTCACAGAAGCAGAGAGAATGGCCAAGGGAAGAACGCATCTGTTGCACTGAATGAAGACAAGTCATCGCTGTAAGGGGCCAGCTGGTCTCCCTTTAGGCTTGGTGTTGCAGGAAATATGTATTGAACTTGTCTTCCCTCCCCTCTCCTTCTTTCCTTCCTTCCTTCTGTCCTTCCTTCCTTCCCCGTTTCCATATTTCATCCATCTCTTTCTCTCCTTCCTGAGTTTGTGTCTTTTCTATCAACATTTCTAGTGTCTCTAGTTTGTTCATAGCCTTATGTTAGACACTATAAGCAATAAAAAAGTAATACAACCTAGCCCTTAACCTTGTTTTTCTATATGAAAGCAATAAATATATGCACACAAGGGGAAATTGTATAAAACAACCTTGTAAAAGTGAGTCTACTATTACCACCTTCATGGTGGAGGTAGTAACTGTTAGAAGAGCTAAGAGTAACTGGTCAGGGTGGTCGGGGGCCAGGTGTCGGAGTTGAGAAGTTTTTCTAACCACTTAAGAGTAGAGCCAATGAAACTTCTAAAAACACAGGCTTAAATACAAATAGGTACATTCTTTTCCACTGTCTGCCATCCATGAAGAATTGCAACTAAGTGAGACACCATGCTTTGGAACCAGATACTGGGGATAAAAGTTCCTACTAGAAGCAGAGTGACCATATAAGATTTATTTTCTAAATTGAGACCTGTTTGAAAGTGAGGGAGGTTCTCTTAATAATTACAAGGGAAACAAGCATGAACTGGGACAGTCCTGGGCAAACCAAGATGAATGGATAATCTAAAGAATGCTGATGGATGATTTTTTTAGTTTTCTTGGGGGATGGTGGTGGTGGGGCTGGTTGAGAACTAGAAAATTTTATTCCAATTTAAAAACAAGCACATTACACTACTGCCCACAAGGATTTTGTTTTTGTTTTTGTTATATTTTAAAAGTTTGGGTTCTGTGACAAATGATACCCTCTTAGGAGTCGTTCTCTCCACTGAAGGACCCTTGGATTCATTCTAGGCTAGAGAAAACAGGAAATGCAAAGACCTCGTGGTGGGAATAAGCATGACATGACCCAGGAAAGGATGCAAGACCAACATGGCTGGAGAGACATGAGTTAAAAAAAGGAGTGATGGGCAAGCGCAGCCCATGGAGATTTGTTTCAGGCAGGGGCAGCCCATGGAGGTCTGTTTCATCTCCTCCCTCCAGAAGACACCAGAGCAGAGGGAGAGGCTACATTACAACTTTCCTAGTTGAGTCCAGAGCTTGGCTTTGCCCTTTATGGGGTTTGTACTCTTGGACCAGCTATTCAACTCTGTCTGCCTCAGTTTCCTTAACTTTATCAGAGGAAGATAATAGAACTACCTCAAGGAACTGTGAGGCTTACGTGCACTATAACACATGCAGGTTTAGAGTGTCAGCAGAGCAGAGTCACTGTCCAAGTGTTCAAAAATGTTCATGGTTGATCCTGTTAATTCATTTCAATAAGGGCAGGAGCTTCTTCCAAGGAAGAAACAGGTCAGACCCAGGGGTTGATTTTTGAGACCCTAACACCTGGTCCAGAGTGTTTCTCCCACTAATGGGTCATTTTAGTACAGGGATGATTCTTTTTTAAAGATCTTTTAGGTTCTGGACAACTAGGTCTAGTAGCCTATTCCAAGATCCACAGACTTCAGCTTCAATTTTCAATTACTGAAGTACTGGTGTACATGTCTCATTTCTGTAATCCATATCCATAGACCTCAAGTTCACCTTGGAAATATCCAGGGTCTTTCTAGGGTTTTGCCCTCCAGATGGTAAGAGATTCAAGACCTACTCTGAAGAATAAGAATGTAACCCCTGACGATAATGAGAACAGTGCTAATAATGAATGGCAGAGACAACAGGTATTGCTTCTTCCCTTTATATCAGCTGACCACCTTGCTGAGAGCTTTCAAGATATTATCTTATTTAATTCTCAAAATAATCACATGAGTTCAGAGAGCTTAGGAAGCACGGCTCGGGTGTGGGGGTTAGAGGACTTGAATCCAAATCCAAGTCAGCCTGTGCTTCTGTCTGTGCTCTGCTGCCTCCCCAAGGGCAGAAGTGGTTGTAGGGCAACAGCAGATATTTTAGGCAGAGGCATCAAAGTCCCATTGCAGCCTTTTGACCTACAAATCTTGCAGGAATAGCCCAGCTGATACCTTTGCTTCTGCCAAAAAGGAAATGTCTCCATCTTACAGTGATCAGGATTTTCTTAGTGCTTATGTCATTCACGGGAGGTCAGATGCAACACCCAAGGAAAGAGCATCCCCATCAGGTCACTGAACTACTACAGGTGACATTAATCCTGGGTTGCATGAGTGATACCCTTGTGACCTGATATATGCAATGCACTGTTGAAAAGCTCTAACCTATTTCCAGAGAATGACTTTCCATCCAGAGAATCTCTGCCTTGCTCAGCAGTGGCAGGAACAGTACTCCTAATTCTGGTGCCAGTCTGACCTTAAGCTTGGTTAAACAGCATTGAGCATTCACCTTATTAGACCTTTATTGGATCCAGACAATTCATGGAAAGCCATTACAGGAAAAAACTGACTCTAGGTTGCCACTGCGTAATTCTACTATGTCTAATATTTCAAAGTGACTAGCACATCTCAGTTATCAAATTTCAAGGAGAGAGGAACATTAAAACCAATCTAGGGAGGTAGCCTTGTATAGTAGTGACAAACGTGGAAGCATGGTTTCTGAGGTCAGTGTAGATGGGTTCACCTCTCAGCTTTGGAATGAATACCTCAATGACTAATTATTCAAAACTTTCTCTTCTGCAATTTCCTTTGGTATCTAGTGGATAGGCACATTGAAAGGATCAACTGGTGTTATGATATGAAAAGTCAAACTCAAGTTCAAGAACCACTTCATTCACTGACCATCTTCCATTCATGATCCCTATTTCCTTGGCCACCTTCCAGCTAAGGGTCATCACATGAGACACTCTGTCCAATGGGACCAGCAGACTTCATTTGGGTGGGCTTCTGGAAATATTTGCATTTGCATAGAAAGGGTCTGTCTTTTGCTTCTTGAGTCTTTTACACACACACACACACACACACACACACACACACACACACTCATACCCTTTTTTGTTTACTGGAACAAAAATGTGACGTCTGTAGTATTATAGTCACCTTACAACCATGAATAACTACATGAAAGCACTTAGAACAATTCTTGTCCCATGGTTAGTACTACAAAGCATCAATATTACTATCATCATCATCATCATCATTATTTATCATTATTATGAACATGAGGATTAGTAAATTGATCATAGAGTTAAAAAATAGAAACTTCCCAGGTCCAGGATAGCATTGACGAGCCAATCTACCTACCTGAGCCACCTTAATTTGGACTTCTTGAAGTATTAAACAAATAACTGTCTATTTTCCTAAGTTATTGTAGGTCAGGCATTGTGTTACTTGTAACTAAATGCAATCCTTAGTGGTACAACTTGTAACTGGTACACTTGTAACTAAATGCAATCCTTAGTGGTACAACACAGGACCCATTAGTTCTTGTTTGCTTCATTATTTTAGTCTAAACAAATGACTGGTGCTGGAATGCCCAGTGCAACACCTCCACCAAATGGTCATCCAACCTCTGCATGAACACTTTCAATGACTAGAAACTCGCCACCTCCCAAACAGGACCCCTAGAAAGATATGCCTTATGCTGAGCTATAACTGTTCCCCTAGATTTAATTTTTTCTTTTTTCTTTTTTTTTTAATTTCTTAGAGAGCTGCTGAGCCTGTTGACTTTCTTGTCTGTAACAGATGTAACAGATGTCTGTGGAGTACATTTATTCACATTAAAGGTGGTTTGAAGGTGGTTTGAAGGTACAACAGCTATATTCCAGGTGTGATGCAAAATTTTGACATTTCCCTTGACTTTTTTTTTAAAAGATTTTATTTATTTATTAATCTGACAGATAGAGTTCACAAGTAGGCAGAGAGGCAGGCAGAGAAAGAAGGGGAAGAAGACTCCCCGCTGAGCAGAGAGCCTGATGTGGGGCTCGATTCCACCCTGAGATCATGACCTGAGCTGAAGGCAGAGGCTTAACCCATTGAGCCACCTAGGTGCCCCTCTCTTTACTCTTTTTCATAAATCTCTCTCAACATCTTTCTTTCCCCTCTGGACATATTTCACCCTCATCACTTTTCTGTGATGGTTCAGGAAAGATGCCTAACTTTCTTTATGAACTCCTTATCAGAACCAGGGTATTTCTTGTTGCTCCTTTTGAAAGGCACTTATCCAGGGACACCTGGTGGCTCAGTCAGTTAAGAGTCTGACTAGATTTCAGCTCAGGTCATGATCTCAGCATCATGAGATTGAACCTCCATTGGGATCCATGCTTGACAGGTGGTCTTCTTGAGATTTTCTCACTCCCTTTCCTCTGGTCCTCCCCCATCTTTTTCTCAAAAATAAATAAATAAATAAATAGGACTTACCCATAACTTCATTTGTAGCTAATCAAAATATGTTTTTCTATATTGAGGTAGAAATGATTGCCCATTAGCAATGTCCACAATAGCCAAGCTATGAAAGAACCTAGATGTCCATCAACGGATGAATGGATAAAGAAGATGTAGTGTATATATATATATATATATATATATATATATATATATATATACAATTGAATACTATGCAGCCATCAAAAGAAATGAAATCTTTCCATTTGCAATGACATGGATGGAGCTAGAGGTATTATGCTTAGTGAAATAAGTCAATCAGAGAAAGACAACTATCATATGATCTCCCTGATATGAGGAAGTGGAGATGCAACGTGGGGGGTATGGGGAGTAGGAAAAGAATAAATGAAACAAGGTGGGATTGGGAGGGAGACAAACCATAAGAGACTCTTAATCTCACAAAGTAAACTGAGGGTTGCCAGGGGAAAGGGGTAGGGAGAGGATGGTGGGGTTATGGACATCGGGGACGGTATGTGCTATGCTGAGCACTGTGAAGTGTGTAAATCTGGTGATTCACAGACCTGTATCCCTGGGGCTAATAATACATTTTAAGTTAATAAAAAAAAGAAAGAAAGAAAAGAAATGATTGCTCATAATTCAATATCCCTTTAAATTAATTTGTTTAAATATCAACTATCTTAACACTAAGAAGCAATATTAATTTTGAAAAAAGCGTTTGTACCCTTGTACCTGACCTAATCCAAGCTGACCCACCTACACACTACAGAGGTTGTACATAAACAAAGGAACAAGGTAAACATCAAGATTGGAATCCATGGCTTGAGAGTAGGAATTCACCCTTGGACACAGATCTGTAATTATATTTGTGATCAGGCTTTGGTCCCTCAGGATTTAAATGCACCATCATCCCACTTAGCTGACACTGTTTGAGAAAACTGAGGTTCATAAATAATGTGTTGAGTGAGTCAGTTTTCAAGTACTTACAGTTTGGGTGGCACCCGTAATTGGTGAATATCAGGCCATAAAGTGTGAAAAGAGTTAGTTCACACCCCTAAAGTATGTAGAATCAGAAGCATGCTGGGGAGATAGCAGAAACAGAATTTACCGTATCCACTCAACCAGATTTGTCTGATTTCCATGAAGTCTACTTTTTGGCATATATGTTGTTTTTCAGGGATGATTGGGTCAAGCCGGTGTTTCTAGGCCTGTAAGAAGGTCACCTTTACCATTGAAGTCCCCTCCAGATGATGCCACAGGAGTGCTCAGATAAGAAGGAATGGGAGAAGGTTTCCACATGAAACCTTTTACATGAAACCTTTTACATGAAACCAACATGTAAAAAAACCCTAAATAATCCAATTTTCTCCCTTGTTATAAAGTACTTCTACCTTTATGTGACCCAGATCGTGATCCTGACAAATGCCATAAAACCACCTGGGCTAATCTTCAGAGTGGACTGTCAGGAATGAGACAGATGTTGTTGTTGTTGTTGTTGTTTTTTTCTTTTTTTTTTCCTAGTTTAAAAAAAAAAACTACTTTATTTTTTATTTCTTTTTCAGTTACATACTTTTAAACAGGGATGTGTTTCATTATTCAGACATTCAGGCAATGTTGACTTCATTAGTGTTGACAGAAAAGAAGCATAAAAATGCAAAACATTGTTGGCTTAAACTGAACATACCTGCGTTACCTATTACTGACCAGTTTATGTTGCCAAAAGACTTATTCCTTGGCATTAAAATGGAGCACTTAAAAATATTGCTAAAAAGCAAATGTCTACACACTGGTCTTTGCAGCAAATAAGGGTATTTTTACTTTTACAATATTTTAAATCCATCATTGGATTAATATACACACCTTCTGATTTATAAGGAGTTCAGATCATATAAACACTGTAAAGTCCAAAAACCCTACTGCGAATAAAACTAAATAGGCTTATGATAAGAAATACAGATATCGCATATATTTACAAATATCATAGACACACAAATTTGGTCAAATACTGTAAAGAAAAAAAGTGGTTTCACATTATAATGGCCAAAACATCCAGGTTATTGTTAACTGCCAGGAACTGCTGGGCAAAGGATGTCCTGGACCCACCCTGATAGCACTTTGTTCCTCACAGAAATCCTCAGAACTGAGATGGGGGAAGCTCTCCACTGAAGGGAGACCCAGCTGGGGGGACCTCAGGCCCATATCTGTCAGTGAGAAGATGCCCAAGATGCCCCACCAAACCCCTGACCCAAACATCTACTCACACAAAGATAGCATTTAGGTGCTGAAAGGGACTCTTTCTCATGCAAAATTCCCTTTGTACCAAATCCCAAAGAAGTCAGAGTTTAGGAAGGAAATCAGCCCACAGAGCAGGGAAGAACATGAGTTCCTAAGACCAAGTTCACACTTTCCAATTCCTTCCTCTGTTCTCATCAGGTAGTTCAAGGCAAGTTTTTCTTTAAGACCCTTATCCTAAGTTTTTTCCTCTATGTTGTGGAGGTAATAATGGCATTTTCTGCAAATTTGGTGAAAGAATTCATGGTGATATCCTTAAAGCCCTAAAAAAAGTGATAGTCATATAGTAAGCATTCAGTGAGTGACAGGTATTAGTCATTTATCGAACAAGGACCTATATGGCCCCCAAGAACGATGCTAAGAACTGGAAGGAAATGTTGAACAAAACATACATTGTCTCCTGAGCTCACAGAGCTTACAGTATATTGAGGAGAAGATAAGTTAATGGATTATAGCAATACAGTGTCATAAGTTCTGCCAGAGGTAAGTGTGAGAGTACCCTGGGGATTAGAGGAGAGATGCTGACCTCATTGCCAGCCAGGACTTTCCTGAAGAAGTGATGGCTGTACCATGGTGGTGGTGCAGGGGAAGAGGTGGGAGCAAGACCTCCCCAGATAAAGAGAGGAGCTAAGAACATGATACACTAGCATGGCTTTAAGGAACAGAATAAAATTTAGTTTGATGTGGCAAGGGACCACCATGAAGGAAAGGAGGCAGAAGGTAAATAGGGGGGGGGATCAGGACCATGTATATACATTGGGAGAAGCTCTGAGGCACTTTTCTGTGGGGAGTTTGCCAATCAGATTCCCATTTTATAATGGAAGTCTGGGGAAGACCAACGAAGGGGTACCTTCTCCTTTGGTTCCCAGTTCCTATGTCTAATCCTCTGGAAACATCTTTTCCTCAGTTATCTCCAGAGGCCCTAGACTCTGGACTCAATAGATAAGGGAGTTCATATCCAAAGCACTTGAGCCCAGGAGCCCTGGGTAGGATTGTGTTTCTTTCCATCCTCAATACCACAGCATCAGGTGTTAGAGGGACAGTTGCTGGTGGTTCATTTTCTGCGTGGGTTTCCTGAGGCTCTCTGTCCAGAGGCAGCAGCTGGGTTTACCCGAGCCAGCCCTCCCAAGTGCTGAGGGAGGCGGTATCACCCTCATCACATTGTGGCTTGCGGCAAATATTGCTTCCATCTGCAAACTGCTTCAAAATCCCCATCTTCAAACCTTTCGTGGTTGCAATGTAATTAAATATGTTCTTCTAATAATGCTGTAGAATTGTGAAAAAGATTGATAGAAGCTGTTTGGCTTAAAGAAAAAAAAAAGCAAAAGCAATTTGGTTCAGGACACTGAAGTTTCAGGCCTGCCTCTGCCACTTGACTAGCTATCTGACCTTGTGTAGATACTGTATGAACATCAAAAATCTAGGGCGCCTGGGTGGCTCAGTGGGTTAAGCCGCTGCCTTCAGCTCAGGTCATGATCTCAGGGTCCTGGGATCGAGTCCCGCATTGGGCTCTCTGCTCAGCAGGGAGCCTGCTTCCCCCCGCCCCCCCCCCCGCCTGCCTCTCTATCTACTTGTGATCTCTCTCTGTCAAATAAATAAATAAAATATCTTTAAAAAAAAATCAGAAATCTATCCTCCCTAAGGATGGATGATTTCTCCAATACCATCTAATTGTACAGATGAAGAACAGAGATCTAGAGACAGAGGGATTTCCAGCCCAGGCACACCCAGGAGCATCTTTGCTTTTACATGAGTCAGCAAAATTACTTTGGAGTACCAACAATAGAGTGGTGTTGTTTTTTTTCCTCAATGTTGAAGAATGAATGCATAGCCTGGGCTGGCTTCATGGGCCTCTTTGGTTTTAAAGTGAAGATCTCAGTTCTTTTCTCAATTCTATTTCCCCTTCCCTGTTTAAGTCAATCAGAGCGGGATAAAATCGTTTGCTCTAAAATTAGCTGGTAGGTTTCTTTCATCTTGGATTCTTTTGAAATGAGAATTCAAGCCCAAGCCTCAAGTCACTAAAAATCTAGTTTTTCTTCCACAAACTTCTGGAATGTCTGGACTTTTGCCCTTACCAGACCAATACAAGGGTTTCTCAAGTGGGATACCATTTTTATCTCAAACCAGCTCTTTTGAGGGAGGTTGCTGAAAAAGCATTGGCCAAGGATCTTTACTTTAAACCATGTCCTGTTCCTCTCTGGGGTTTGGTGTATCCACTCCTCATGACCAGGACATCCAGAGAGCCCTGCTGTGCCCTTGCTGAGCAGCTGTCCTCAAGCTGGATGAACACGGAGTACAAAACTGACAGGGCTGCAAGTTCCTCGGCCAGTGATTGTGGGGCTCTAATGCTCACTCTCTAATCTAAATGCTGAGGCAGTCTGTTCTTTGGCCACCACAGAAGAGCTAACAATCAAGACAGTGGAGAGGAAGCCAGTTCTTGGGATTTGCTATAAATCCACCCAAGGGTTGTGGTTACACCATGGAGTAAGCAAAGCTCATGATACGTAGCTGTGGCGGTGTGGTTGAGGGCCCCACTCCTCCAGCTCAGAGAGAACTACTTTGGGATCTTCAGGCAAGTGTAAAATTGTCCTCTGGGCAAACGTTCTGATTTAGAGGCTCTGTCATAAATTCTGTGTGCTGGCTGTCAGGCTGTTGGCCATGGAGGACCACACGGTCCAAATCACCAGGTCCTAGGTCCTCGGGAATACTGTGAACCTCAACATCACCTATGCATGAGTATAGACAAAGCATTTCATTTCTAATCAACAGAATAAACAAAACAAAACAAAACAAACAAACAAACAAAACATAGGTTCAAATACCAAAGATTGATGAGTGACATTGGGCAAATTTTTCAAAATGACAGTTTACTCATTTGTGAATACACACACATTCAGACACACACACCACATTTAACACAGGATCTGATACATAGTGCTCACTAATTGTAAACAATAACAATAATCATAATAATACAAATATTATCAGGAAGGATCTATTACCCATGGAAACCATAGGTAATCTTCGAGCTATAGAGATGAGGGGTCGAAATCTGTGCCTGCTGTTATTGTCCTTTTGCTCTTTGGACATACATATTGTTTGCTTGTTTTCTTGCTGTAAAGTGAAGGTCATACTATCTACTGAAAAGGAGGGTTGTTTTGAGGATTAGAACTATTTTGTGGAAAGCACTGGGCCTGTTGCCAACCATGTGGTAGACACTGCGTGCATGGGATCACTCTAGGGCATCTCAGTTTGTTCTTTGGTTCTGCAAGGAAGTGGCCCAGATGACCTCTGAGCTCTATTCATCCCTGAGTCTGTGACATGAAGATCCATAATCCCAGGGAGCTCAGGCAAAGGCAGCAAATGTAGAGGATGTTTGTCACCAGCTATTATAGTAGGAGGAAGTTTGCAGGGCAGCCCTCATACTTGGCCCACACATGACACTGTCCTTGCCCCCTTCCCTAGCTCCCTAGAAGGGACATCTTTGCAACCTAGTCTGACCTCTGTGGTCAGATGCATAGACACAGGAATGGTGAGAAGGTGATGATCAGACAGGCCACTGAAGACGGCTTCAGGAGTGGTTGAGGGAGAATGGGAGGTTCTACCAGCTGACTTACTCCTGAGACTACAAAGGGTGTTTTTAGGTTCTTGATGACATTCTCTGATTTTACGCAAGTGTACTCAGACAACACTTAATGAACTCACCAGGACAGAGCAGCTCAGACTCAGAGCACTGAGTCCATTTGTGCTGCTGTGGACACATTCAGGCCCACCAGCCCTGGAGGAGCAGGATAAGCCTCCAGGGCACAGGAAGTAAGACTGCTCTCCCTCGCACTGAGACGCTGGATGTATAGCCTGGGACTCATTCGTTACTATTCACATCCCACCCAAACTTGGCCTCCTGCAGGATGTTTTAAATTATGAGGGAGGAGGGAATCAAGCTAAACACATTTATGTTATGTAACTTTTTTTTTCTTTTCTTTTCTTTTTTCCAAAAGGATTAGCTGTTCCAGGGACACACAGCTGTTCTTTCCACAAGTCTCTTCAGGGCTAGCTCAGACAATAGTAAGAACAGCAAGCTTAAGACCAAATTCCACATTCCTCTCTCCCTGGCTGAAAATCATGCTGTACATTCCCACATTGAGCAGGAAATGTGTTACTGAGGAGAGGGAAGCTTTGTCCAGTCTCATTGGCGGTCCTGTTTCCTCACGACTTTCATCATGTCCTCCTCTCCTATGCTGCTCCATCCATACTTTCTCTTCTCTTACTGTCCTTGTGAGGACATCTGTTTTCTTCTTCTTCTTCTTCTTCTTCTTCTTCTTCTTCTTCTTCTTCTTCTTCTCCTCCTCCTCCTCCTTCTTCTCCTTCTTCTTCTTCTCCTCCTCCTCTTCCTCCTCCTCCTCCTCCTCCTCCTCCTCCTCCTTCTTCTTCTTCTTCTTCTTCTTCTTCTTCTTCTTCTCCTCCTCCTCCTCCTCATGCTCCTCCTTTTCTTCCTCCTCCTCTTTCTCCTCCCTTTCCTTCTCCTTCTCCTTCTCCTTCTGCTTCTTCTTTACTTTTCTTCTTCTTCTTTACTTTTCTTTCCCAAACATAGACTGGCCATGATGCTCCAATGTCAAGTTTCAGGGCCTATTATGCACACAGGCCACGTACAGTGTCCTATAACTAATACTGTGTTTGCACAATATCATACTCCTTCCCTTAGGTTATTTCTGTTTCAGTCCTCATAAAACCTGGTCTTCCTGTGGTAGCAGCATCCCAATTTTCTTTTGGGCAGAACAGAGCACTCCTATTCTTAGCCCATGTGGGCTGGGGGGATTGATCAACCTGACTCCAGCGGTGGAGGCAGGAGTCAGTCTAGCCAATCAGTGTGTTCCTGACCACAAAGTTTATTTCAGACTAGGCAAATGACCCATGGGACTCAAACATAGGACTTCAGTTGCAATAAATGAAGGAAAAAAACATCCTTTTCCCATTGAGGTTCCAAAAAATGAAAGATTTAAACCTGTTACTGGTGCGGGGGAGGGGGGCATTCTCACCATCAAGGGAGAAACACTGGGGCGTCTGGGTGGCTCAGTTGTTAAGTGTCTACCTTTGGCTCAGGTCATGGTCCCAGGGTCCTAGGATTAAGCCCTGCATCAGGCTCCCTGCTTGGTGGGAAGCCTACTTCTCCCTCTCCCTCCCACTCCCCCTGTTATATTCCCTCTCTTGCTATGTCTCTCTCTGTCAAAAAATAATAAAGTCTTTAGAAAAAAGAGAGAGAGAAGTGCTCACCTAAGATTGAAGGTACACAGTCAAGAACTGAGTATATACTCCTCCATGCAGTACTCATTCACCAAGCAATTCCTCTGTGTTAATAATGGCCAAGCATGTTCCTGGCCATGGGGCTTCACCAGTGAACAAAATGGGTAATATTCCTGTCCTTGTAAGCTGAAATCCTCATTGTGAGAGAGATATACAAATGGATACATGCAGGTAATGATGAATGTTATGAAGGAAAGTAAAGCAAAATAAGGTGATAGAGAATGATCAGCAGAAAACTGTCTTCTTAAGTTTTGGGGGTATTTAGAGAAGGACCCTGTAATGATGGGGCAACTGAGCAAGACCTGAACAACGTATGGGATGGACACTTTGGACAAGGCAGAGAAGTACCACGGAGCTTGAGAACACGGGTGCTCAGAAGTCCTGATGCAGGAAGGTGAGTGGAGTGTCAAGGAGGAAAGCTGCCCTGAGTGGAGCAGGAAAGGAGAACTGAGGGAATGCCAGGGTGGGAGTATGTCGCAGTGCCTTGTCAGGCTCTGTAAGAATAAGGGAATTGATTTTAATGGTGCTGGAAAGCTGTGGGTGTTTCAAGAAAAGGTGTCATACTCTAAAACATACATTTTCAAGGACTGAAACAGACCGTAGTAGAGCCAGAATGGAAGGCTGGACCAGCCAGGAGATGACTACTGTGGTCTAGAACACAGACCATGGGGCTGTGGCCAGGGTTGCAGTAGTGAGGGCATGAGCAGTGTCTAAACATACCTATATATTGAAGTTTGAAAACAAGATTCTCTAACTGACTGCATGATAGATATGGGGGAAATAGAGGGGTCAGAGATGGCTTCCCAGTTTGGGGTGTGAGCTCAGTGCTAAATGAAGTTGCCATTGACTAAGATGGACTTCACTAGGGAAGGAGCAGGTTGGGATTAGTGTTTATCAACTATAACTTCTTGTGTATATATATTTTTTATCTTATTTGATGCCTCTTGGCATTTAGAACTAATGACCATCTCCATCTTGACTTATCTCTTGTACTCTCTGTATCTAAACTACTCTATGGGGTTTTTCTTATCTGCAACTTTCTCACTGTTTCTGCTAAATCTGGCTAAATCGGCCTATTTTAGTCTTCCAGGTGATAATCCTCTTCCTCTGCTTACCATTTAGAAGTGTTCTGACCTATATTTTCCAGTTTAATAAATAGTCCTACAACTTTATCCATACATATGGTTTGACTATCATGACCTTTCTGGCAACCACATATTTCTATCTCAAATCCATTGTACACTTAATGTATGTTTTTAGAATCCCACAGACACCTCATATAAAATACTTTCCTAATCAAGCCAGTTATGCAAATATCCTTCTCTTCTTGTGTACCTTCTTTCCTAAAAAGACATGATTACCCATTCCAATTATCTAGCTAGAAACTTGGGCTCCTCCTGTCCCCTTCTCACTAACCACATCCCTGCATTCAGTTAGCAAATTCTACAGATTCATCTTCCTTACTACATTTAAAATGCATCCAGTGTCTTTCTTTCTGCTGTTTTTACCTTCTTGAATTCCTCCATGATCTTGTCTCCAGTATTGCTCACTTTCCATACCTTCCACACTGCTGTCAGACATTTTTAAGACACAAATCTCAGTGTGTCATTCCTCTACTCAAAAGTATTTACTGACTCTTCACAGAGTCCCCATATTTGGGGACATAGTGAAAACTCAACATTCTTCATGATCTCTTATTTATGAGCCCAGCACATCAGCATGTCTTCCTTTTAGTATCTTCATCTGGCTTTTGTATTCAAACCCTTCCATGCCTTTTGTGGGTTTATTGAACACAAAGTGATTGTCCCTTATATTTCACTTGAATAGTAAGATATTTATCTTTTGAACTGATTTAACATAATGTCCTAACAGGAATAGCGCACATGCTACCTGAAGAAGAGGTCTCAGCCTGGCTCTGTGCCCATCATGGTCTCTTCAAGCAGTGGGGGTCTGCTTCTGCAGACTTCATGGTCTGCCTCTGAAGTGGGCCCAGGAAAGGGGAGCAAATGCTGGTGCTCTTGTGGGCAAGGTGAGCTATGGCTTTCCAAGCCCTGCCCCAACTAATGCCCATCAATTTCTTTGACCAGCTTCATCCTTTCTGCTGATCTGGAAGTCTACCATTAAAGATTGCCATTGCTCAGCCCAGCATGTTGGTAGAAATGCTCCTCCACTCATCATTAGTGAGAAGAGATTGTGACGTTAGCTGTCAGCAGCAGGGAAGTTGGATATTGACTTCCACCATTTACAACTCTGATTGCTGTTATAGTCAGGTGTGAAAAACAATAACAAGTTAAGACTGTAGTTATCAACTAAATACCACACAAATGTCACACAACACATCACTTTTTGTTTATTCCCTGGTGAGATTTCCTCCCCAAGTTATTTTTGAATATTAAATTTCTCTTCCTATAAAAGCTACTGTTGTTAGGTCAAAGAAAGTTCTATTGTCTTGGAAGGTGAAAGGCCAAGATTTTGTGCATGGTTATGACTGTGACCTAAGTATTTGGACAAATCTTGCAAATAACTGTGTGTGTGTGTGTGTGTGTGTGTGTGTGTGTGTGTGTTCAGAGCTAATAGGGGAGTGGTGCTTCAAGCACTGTTTATGAGGGATAAAATCAGATGAACTTTGAGTTTCCTTGTGATCCAGAGATTCTATTACCTAACGAAACAGAATTCCATTTTATCTCCCAACTCAGTAATGAATGCCTGGGGGCAAACCTATCTTGCTGAACACTGTTTATCTCCAGCAGCAGAGGGTCAGGATATGGCATTATTTTAAATGGATATTAAAAGGATGAGCAGAAATGCCTGTGACAGAGGAATTACAATGGCCTTTTGCAGATGCCAAATGTCACTGTGTCCTCTAGGCTCTGCCTAACATCTGTGGGAGAAAGTGAGCATGTCATTTGAGGGAGTGGAGCCAGATGAAGGCTACTGCTCTGTCAAATGGCATACCTAATGTATAACCCCACCTTGTGGTCTGAGGAAGGTGAGGTGCCATGTAAGATCTGATTTTAATGTACAGTGGAAAATAGACAACAATGGCTGTACCAATAAGCTATTCTGAGTTAAGAAGATATAGAAGAGGCAGCTAGGTACTCAATAGAGTGTGGGCTCTGGAGCCAAAGAGCAAACCTCACCATCATCATCATCTGTTTCCTTCAACAAGTTACTCTCTCACAATTGGTTTCTTCATCTATAAAAGCAGGTGTTCATTCATTTATTCAGTGGTATTTATTTGGTGCCCAGTGTGTATCAGAAACTGGACTAGGTTCTGGACATGAATAAAGCAGAGAGCAGGGGTATCACCTACTTGTCCAGAGCGTATCTATCCTACCTACTGCCATCCATGAGAGCATTGGTCACCTATGGTGTGGTTATCTCTCTCTGTACAGGAAGTTGTTACATGGTACAGAAAATGTCCTTAATTCACAAAGATGTGGTCTTATTCATCTTGACACTCCCAGTTCCTAGCCTGACCCTTATTTGTTGATTGCAAGTCAGCTCTGGCACTGTTGTTCCCTGCTTGTCATTACACTTTCTCCTGCGTTCATGACCATATATTCACTGTTCCTCTGGATCTCATGCATCCCTCTTCTGAGTTCTGTTCATATAATGTTGTGAGCTGAATCCCGCCTCCCAAATGCATTCAAATTCTAATTTCCTATATCTGAGACTGTGACCTTATCTGGAAATAAAGTCTTTGCAGATGTCATCAAGTTAAGATGAAGTCATACTAGATTAGGGTGGTCCCTAATCTAATGACTGGTGCTTTTATAAGATGAGGGACATTTGGACACAGATACGCAGGTAAAATGCCATGTGATAATGGAAGCAGAGATTTTAGTGATGGGTCAACAAGCTGAGGACACCAAGTATTGCCAGCAATCACCTGAAGCTGGAAAGAGTCAAGGATGGATCTACGTTTAGCATCTTCAGAGAGAGCATGATTTGGTTGATACCTTTATTTTGGACTTGTAGCATCCTGAACTGGGAACAAATAAATCAATATTGTTTTAACCCATTCATTTTGAGGTACTTTTTAAGGGCAGCCTGAGGAAACTAGTACACATATTTTCTCTCATCAGAACTATGTTTGTCTCTTACCTTTACCTGCTGAAAGCCTCCCTCTTCCTTAACGACCAGCTCAAATACAACCTTGACAGCTCATCTCAAAGTAACCCACCCACTGAAGTACTAAGTAGCACTCAGCATATATATGTCTTCTAATTTTTATGTTTTGTTTTGCTTTGCATAGCAATAATAATGAAAGAAAAACTAACATTTATATAGTACTTTCAAAATTATCCATTGTGATATTCACAATAGCCTTGTGGTGTTGGAAAAACAGATCTCATTATCTCCATTCTCCAAGAGAAGAAACTGTTGGAGAGAGAAGATGAGCAGCCCACCTAAAGACCCATAACTGGTTTATGTCCACAAGGCAGATGACAAGCAGAGGAAGGGTTCATACATTGGCTCCATGAATTTTCCTTGTAGCTTCATTGGTCTTTCTCATCAAGAATTCCTAATGCCTTCCCATTGAGATCAGGAACACGACAAGGATGTCCACTCTCACCACTCTTGTTCAACATAGTATTAGAAGTTCTAGCAACGGCAATCAGACAACAAAGAGAAATAAAAGGTATCCAAATTGGCAAGGAAGAAGTCAAACTCTCTCTCTTCGCAGATGACATGATTCTTTATATGGAAAACCCCAAAGACTCCACCCCCAAACTACTAGAACTCATACAGCATTCAGTAACGTGGAAGGAAACAAAGTCAATGTACAGAAATCAGTGGCTTTCTTATACACCAACAATGAAAATACAGAAAGGGAAATTAGAGAATCGATTCCATTTACTATAGCACCAAGAACCATAAGATACCTGGGCATAAACCTAACGAAAGAAGTAAAGGACCTGTACTCGAGGAACTACAGAACACTCATGAAAGAAATTGAAGAAGACACAAAAAGACGGAAGACTGTTCCATGCTCTTGGAATGGAAGAATAAACATTGTTAAAATGTCTATACTGCCTAGAGCAATCTATACTTTTAATGCCATTCCGATCAAAATTCCACCAGTATTTTTCAAAGAGCTGGAGCAAATAATCCTAAAATTTGTATGGAGCCAGAAGAGACCCTGAATTGCTAAGGAAATGTTGAAAAACAAAAACAAAACTGGCGGCATCACGTTACCCGATTTCAAGCTTTACTACAAAGCTGTGATCACCAAGACAGCGTGGTACTGGCATAAAAACAGACACATAGACCAATGGAACAGAGTGGAGAGCCCAGATATGGACCTTCAACTCTATGGTCAAATAATCTTCACAAAACAGGAAAAAATATTCAATGGAAAAAAGACAGTCTCTTCAATAAATGGTGCTGGGAAAACTGGACAGCGATATGTAGAAGAATGAAACTCGACCATTCTCTTACACCGTACACAAAGATAAACTCGAAATGGATAAAAGACCTCAAGGTGAGACAGGAATCTATCAGAATCCTAGAGGAGAACATAGGCAGTAACCTCTTCGATATCAGCCACAGCAACTTCTTTCAAGATATGTCTCCAAAGGCAAAGGAAACAAAAGCAAAAATGAACTTTTGGGACTTCATCAAGATCAAAAGCTTCTGCACAGCAAAGGAAACAGTCAACAAAACAAAGAGGCAACCCACGGAATGGGAGAAGATATTTGCAAATGACAGTACAGACAAAAGGTTGATATCCAGGATCTATAAAGAACTTCTCAAACTCAACACACACAAAACAGATAATCATATCAAAAAATGGGCAGAAGATATGAACAGACACTTCCCAAATGAAGACACACAAATGGCTATCAGACACATGAAAAAATGTTCATCATCACTAGCCATCAGGGAGATTCAAATTAAAACAACATTGAGATACCACCTAACACCAGTTAGAATGGCCAAAATTAGCAAGACAGGAAACAACGTGT
This sequence comes from Meles meles, assembly GCF_922984935.1. Classification (NCBI taxonomy): domain Eukaryota; kingdom Metazoa; phylum Chordata; class Mammalia; order Carnivora; family Mustelidae; genus Meles; species Meles meles. The sequence continues at coordinate 12,534,125 of NC_060066.1, read as the reverse complement.
GTTGAAGAGGATGTGGAGAAAGGGGAACCCTCTTACACTGTTGGTGGGAATGCAAGTTAGTGCAGCCACTTTGGAGAACAGTGTGGAGATTCCTGAAGAAATTAAAAATAGAGCTTCCCTATGACCCTGCAATTGCACTGCTGGGTATTTACCCCAAAGATACAGATGTAGTGAAAAGAAGGGCCATTTGTACCCCAATGTTTATTGCAGCAATGGCTACGGTTGCCAAACTGTGGAAAGAACCAAGATGCCCTTCAACGGATGAATGGATAAGGAAGATGTGGTCCATATACACGATGGAGTATTATGCCTCCATCAGAAAGGACGAATACTCAACTTTTGTAGCAACATGGACGGGACTGGAAGAAATTATGCTGAGCGAAATAAGTCAAGCAGAGAGAGTCAAGTATCATATGGTCTCACTTATTTGTGGAGCATAACAAATAACATGGAGGACATGGGGAGATGGAGAGGAGAGGGAGTTGAGGGAAACTGGAAGGGGAGATGAACCATGAGAGACTATGGACTCTGAAAAACAACCAGAGGGTTATGAAGGGGCGGCAAGGGGGTGGGGGGGGTGGGAGGTTGAGGAACCAGGTGGTGGGTAATAGGGAGGGCACGTACTGCATGGAGCACTGGGTGTGATGCCAAAACAATGAACACTGTTATGCTGTAAATAAACAAATAAAAAAAAATAAAAAAAATTAAAAAAAAAGAAAATGTCATGAACAGATCAGGAAAAAAAAAAAAAAAAAAAAAAAGAATTTCTAATCTCCTAGAGCTCCCTCCCAGCCAATGGTGGGTACAGTGTGCATAGTCAAAATGCTTTTTAATGGACTTTTCCCTTTCCAAGTTCCAGAATAAGCTCATTAGTTCAGCCTCATCAAAAAGCACTATGCCTGGCAAATAACATGCACTCCAAAAGCACCTACTGAGGGCATGTGCTGAACCTATTGTTCTCTCTGCTCTTCCCCCAACTTCTGACCAGGCCAGTACAGGACACTTCCTTCAGGAGAAAGTCTGGGCACTATTCCACGCAAGCTGAGGAAAGGAGGAACAAAGTGATTTTCTATTTTGCCCCCACTGAGAGAAATGTTAACCTCCTTGTTTCTTTTCAAGCCTGGGATGCCTCACAGCACAGATCACAGGAGATAAATAGGAGCCATATCTGGGTAGTAAACTGCCTCCCTGCAAAACCCCACTGTCTTCAAGAGATCACCAAGTCAGTGAGGGGTTAGTGGGGCTTTCATATTTCAGGGTGACAAATATCGTGAAGTTCTAGAATTATTCACAACCTCTCCTGTTTCCTCTCCATGTTATGGAACAGATGGAAAAGGATTAGAGCCCAAACAATTTTGTTTGTTGGCATAAATCACACAAGACACCTGCTATTAGCAATCTCATGGATGAATCAATGCCTTTTCTCCAGTCGGAAGCGTTGAAGATTGAAGTTAATCTCTCTTCCTTTTGCTCTCATTTTTAAAGTGTCATAACTTTATCCATAGAATAACTGGGGTTTTAAAAAGTTGTCCTCACTCTGATTTCTACCTCTTGAATCATCAGATGCTCTCCATCCATCCTTTTGGCTGAGAGGCCCCTAAACAAAATCAAATGGCAACACCCCACAAGAATAGTTTGTTTGTTCCCTCTTCCAGGGTCAGGCCAATCTGTATCTCTCTCTCTCTCTCTCTCTCTGTGCCTTGTATACATCTCTACAAACTGCTGAAGGCTATGCTTGGAGTGGTTCCCAGCACATGCTGATATCAATCTATGCATTTGCTGTGTGCTCTTCTTAAGCTCTGCTGGAAAAGTATTAACGTGAACAGAGTATTTGGATGATTGCCTGGGAAAAAGTGAACTTCACCCCAGATTCCCTGCATCAGATCTTGGTTTGTCATGTTGTACCCTGAAGATGCTCAGAAGGCAAGTTCTTGGTTTTTCTCAGTAGAAACCACTGTCTCTTTGTCAGGTAGGACTACAAGATAGGGAGTCTGTTTTGGATGAAGGTCTTGGCCAGATCTTCCAAGGACCACATTTGGCATGTGGCTTTGCCTGGCTACCTCCTGCTTAGCCTTCAAAGGTCCTTTTGTCTACATCATCCTGTCTTCACCTGGGGCTGGCAGATAGCCCTAAAAGCCCTCCTTCTTATGAAATGTCTATCAAGTCCACTGTTTTGCAATAAACTGTTTCTTTTGCTGACTCTATTGTAAGGATGTTAACATACACAACTTTGGTGCCCTACCTAGGTACCTTGAGATCTTTTTTACCTGTTGGGCTGATATACTCATCCTCCAGCTGTCATGGGTGTTTCAGCTCCTGCCTTTCACCTACAACATTCTCCAGAGGATTCTCTTTGGACTATTGAAGTCATTTCTCCTTGGGGACCCTGGAATTATGATGCACCATGACCTCACTTACCACCACCACTTCTCTCAAGTCAGGACAGATTCTGTGGTACTATTTATGTTCTTGGTCTCCCCAAAGGATTAGGCTACAGTTAGACCTCATGTGATACTACTTCTTGTACAGCTCCCTTCTCTTCTCTATTCTACTTTCCTCATTCCCTCAGCAGCTTGTCCTGAATGCACTCCTCCCATCAACCACTTGTACAGGAATCCCTGTCTCAGGCTCCACTTCTAGGGAACCTGACCTAAGAAGAGTATATAATCTCAGTACATTCTCATGACAACCTGAAAGGTAGGTATTAATATTTCAGCTACAGAAACTGAAGTTCAGATACTGTAAATAAAACTTTAAGTTCTCATAACTTTGTCCATAGAATAGCTGAGGTTTTGAAAAGATGCCCCCACCCTGGTTCCCACCTTTTGAATCATCAGATGCTCTCAGTCCATCCACTTGTCTGAGGAGGCCTTAAACAAAATCAAATGGCAGCACTCTATAAGAACAGAATGTTTGTTTCCTCTTCCAGGGCCAAGCCAATCTATATCTCTTGCTATGTAACAAACACTTGCCTGTCATACATCAGGTTCTCAGTAAAAGATGTTACATGAAATAACAATCTGAAATCTCCATTAATGCACCCAATAATCTTAAGTCCCAAGACCAGGTATTGGTTGGTGATCAAATGAGACAATTTGCAAGGGACCAGGAGTTGGAAGCTGGACAGGTCGTCTGGGATAAATATAAAAAGAGGAAATCCAGATTAAGAAGCATCTGATTGTACTTAATGAATTAACTACACAGGCCCATCAGACAGGTCAACTCCTTGAAGTTTCCAGTCTTCATCTCTGGAAAGAAGTGAAGCCAGATCATCTTGCTGCATGGCTTCTGCCAGAGGAAGTTAAATGGCTTCCATTTAAGAGACTGGGTTTGGGAACAGAGTATACTCATTCCAGTGAACAAATGAGTTTCCTTCTCTGGTTCATTTGTTCATCTAGGCTTTTGGACCAGCTGAACATTCAGAATGTTACTTCTCCATGGTGGATGATGGTTACTTTTATTTTCTTGGGGAACAGGAAATAAGATGAACAATCCTCAATGACTGCACTTCCCCCAAATGAATTGCCTTCTCACACATAACTCATTTTGTCTGAAATGCTACCTCAGATGGTGTGGACCACCTTGAACCAAATCCTTGAGCACTCAGCTCTACTAAAAGCTTTCTGTCTTCTATGGCATCTTAAAACTTAGAACACTTTAGTCCAAAGTGGGATGAGTTGCCCATCCTCTGAACCTCTGAACACTACCTATAAACTCTCTATGTTGATCTTTATCATAACACTTATTTTTCTACATTAAAATTCTCTCTCTTCTTCATGTATCAGTCTCTCCTACTAGATTTTGAAATCCTTAAGGAGAAATAGGTTTTTTTCCCCTAAAATTGATGCATCTGAAGGATGGCATATGATAAATGTTTACTATTTATTGTGTGAGTAAATAATTAAAACTTCAAAAAGTTGTGGATACACAGTAACAGGACAGAGCCGTAGGAATTTCTCTACTATTCTTCCTGCCAATCTTGTCTTGCTTTGGGGATAAAAATGGCTCAGAATTAAAGGGAAAGGTTAGTAAAGATTCAGAGATGGGACAAAATGATTAAAGATGAGGAAACAACCAGTAATTGGAAAATCCAGAAGGATTGGGCTTTTATCACAATTATTTCAGCATTTCAATTCAGTTCCATACACCTTTATTGGGGAATTCTCATGACCTGACAACACTATTGTCCAAGGCCAGTTGAATAGCACAAAGTAGAAATGGACAAGGGAGGATGGGTGAGAATAGAGAGGTAGTTCAGGGCCAGATTTGTAGTGCCCTTAGCTACCCTAGGCAAAGTGATTGAAAGTGCACTGGAGAATTACAAAAGGAATTGCTTACTATGAGGTACACAGTCACAATTAGAACTCAAATATTATTGTTGGTGTCAGGAAGAAGTACTCTCAGCCCAGTCTTTCGGTGCTGTGCACCCAATTTCAATGTAGTGATGGGCAGGGGTTGGCAGGGTGGGGGTGAGTAGGGTAGTCCAAAAACAATGCAAGGCAATTTGGGAAATCCTAGCTAGGAATCCTGCCGTTCAACTCAATTCTGATACTATGGACCCAGAGACGGCATCAGATTCCACAGTCAAGGGTTCAGTCCTATAAGACCATCAGATTCCACAGTCAAGGGTTCAGTCCTATAAGACCGCCTCCCTGCACAAATGTCAGATGCCAGTAGCAAGCTCAGGCTGTTACCTGTATTTATGAACCAACTTGCTATAAATCAGAGGTTTCCATGACCTCCACTTCAATTAATTTGCTACATCAGCTCGCAGAATTCAGGAAATTTGTTTACTCACTAGATTACCAGTTAATTATAACAGGATAGAACTCAGGAAGAGACAAGGGAAGAGGGGCACAGGAAAAGGTGCAGGAGAAGGGAATAGAGCGACCAGCCCCCTACCCACCCACCACCCCACCACTCCTCCACCCTCCACCCCTTAGGTTACCTAAGTGCTTTCCAAAAGTCACCTCATTAACATAACAAAAGGTACTTTTCTTGCTCTCCTCACAGAAAATTCCAAACATTTTAGGAGATGTGAGGCCTAAACTTTAGACAAAGACCAAATATATTTATTCTAAATCACATTATTGCACTTGGGATAAAACAGATACAAGAAGAGATTTAGCCAAGTTATTTAGAATCTTAGGTGAGCTATGAGTGGAGGCGACCAACTTTTTACTTGTTACCGCAGAAGTCAAAGCCCATGTCCCTGCTGACATTTACATGGTGTTTACTAGGCTCTGGGCACTGATCGAAGTGCTTTCCAGACAGTAGCTCTTTTAATCTACACAACACTCCTATGAGTGGATACTAGCCTTATCATCTCTCATCTCGAAGCTTGATGTTCGGTCGATTAGATGTATCACATACATTTTTGAATTATAATATTGTTTAATTGTCATAAGTCAAGGAAGACCGGCATGGAATCCTTCCTGATGATAAAACCTCTATATTTCATACAAAAGTTATCTTTATTATCTTTATTTATTTATCTTTATTTATCTTTTATTATCTTTATTAAACACACAACCAGAAGCATATTCCCCAAAGATAAAGTGGGTGGATCTTCCGAACTTGAGATCATTTTCTAATGAGTGTTTCTCATCTTCTTACTGTGACATGACAATATGCACCTGTCTCAGCCGGGGACTGGGATGGCTATATTTGAGGACCTTCCATAATTTACATATAACAGTTCATGAAAGTAAAGTGACTTCTGTAAGACCTCTAGTCAACTAGAATTTAAACTTTTTTTTTTCATTTAAAATAAAGTGATATTTCAATTTTCTCACTATAACTACTAACAATATTAGCAGGTTGTATCTCTTTCCAGTAGTTATCAAACCTCTTTTATACCTTTAGCAGTCCCACATTCATTATGGTTTGCTTTCAGTGGGTGAGACTTCTTCTGGGTACTGGGAGACCAGTTGGAAAAAAGCACCTAAGGTCCCTGTTCTCATGGATCCCAAGTTCCAGACAGGGGAAGTTCAAGCAAGAAACAATCCAATAAGGGAAACATTTCCAATAAACATATAGAATATGAGGAGAAGTAAACCAGGGAGAAGTGATAAGAATGGCAGTGACTACTTTAGCTTGGGAATTCAACAGGGATGGATGTTTGAATAGACGACATTGAAACTGATTCCTAAATGGTACAGAGTCAGGTAGACCATTACCAAGGGAAAGCAAGCTCAAAGGCAGGAATGACCCTGGCCTATGAGGAATTTGAACATGCTGGCATGGGCACAGTGGTTTGATGCTGGACCTGATAGACGGGCAGAGGTCATATGTATGCTCTGTAAACTGGAAAAAGGAATTCAAGGGGAAACCACTTGTGCTCTTGTGTGTGTGTGGGGGGGTTGTGTATGTATGTGCATTACATTTATAAACTCTGAGCTAAAACTTTGCTTTCTTTTTAAATTGTTTAAATGTACAAAAATGTATAATGAATGAATAGTATAATGAGAACCTATGTACCATTACCCCTTAAGAAATGAAACACACACGTAAAAATAGCTTAAGTTCACTTTATTTTCCTCATGATCCCATTATTGTCCTCCTCTTCTTCACTTGTTCCCTTCCAAGATATAATCCCTGACCTGAATTTGGTGACTTTCATTGCCATGCTTGTCTTTACATTTTTTAGAGTATATGTACAAATCTTTGAATAATTACAATATTGTTTAGCAGATGTTGGATATTTGCATACATAACTTTATATTTGATATTTCCTACAACTGTTTTTTTTTTCTTGGTATTATATTGTTGAGGCTATCCATGTTGATTACACATATACAATCCAGTGTGTAGATATAATTTTTTTTCCATTCTACTGTCAATGGATAGATCCATCATTTTGGAATGTTTGCTATCCCAACACACTGCTGCAATGAACGTTCTGGTATGTGTCTTCCTATTTGAGGGGTGGTCTAAGACAGTGCTTCCCAACCTTTTCCAATATGCATAAAAATATGCATAAACATAGCAATTCCAATGAGACAGCCCACCCAGCTATAGGAATGAGCCCACTGTAACCCCTCAAGGCATGTGCCATTAACATTTTTCCTCTGCTTGATCTATCAATTACTGAGAGAAGTATGACAAAATTTCCCTTGATGGGTGTAGAATTATCAAATCAATTTGGTCAGTTTTTGCTCTTCATATTTTGTACTCCGGACATTAGAGTCAACGACATTTAAAAATTTTTATACCTTCCTGGTGAATTGCTGCTTTTATCACTAGGCTGTGATGTACTTTGTCATTGGAGATTTTGTAATCAGGGAGGGATATGATCTGAATTATGTCTTAAAAAGATTACTCTGACTCCTGTATGGAGGATGGAATGTAGGAAGAAGGGAAGGTGGTGATCAGTGAAGAGGCTGCTAAAATCTTCTGGGAGAGCAATAATGGCAGCTTGGATGAGGTTGGTTGTCCTAAAGATATGACAGCCTCAGGTTGGTAGGATGTTTTGAATTGCCAGGATATGCTGATTGAGTGAATGTGAATGTGAAAAAAAAGAGAAAGAGACAGATCCACTGCAATATTTTCATTTTTGGCCTGAGCGACTAACTAGAAGCATGAACATCCTTGCCTTCTGATATGTGAAGATATGCACACATCCAAAAATAGCTGCAACAGTGTTTCTGTGCTTCTTTAGAAACTTTATACTTCCCCCGGGTAGAGAAAATGGTTCCCTGTCTTGAACCTGGTCAGGTCCCTGGGACTCCCTTAGCTGATATATGGAATGGCATTATAGAAATGATGCTATATGACTCTTGAGATTAGGTCATAAAAGGTGATGCAGCTTTTGACTTGTTCTCTCTCAGGACGATCCCCTTGGAACCTAGCCACCATGCCGTGAAGAAGCCCAACCACATGTAGAAACCCAGGAGCCAAGTTTCCTGGTCCTCAGCACCAGTTGAGCTTATTAGCCAGCACCAACTGGCCAGCCAAGTATGAGTGAGGCATCTTGGAAATGGACCACTTAATCCTGCTGCCCACCTGACGATGCATGAAGCAGAGACAAGACTTTCTTCCCAGTCTCTTCCCAAATTATAAATTTGTTGGGGGGGGTGGAAAGAAATAGTTATTGATGTCTCTCATCACCGACTCCAGGTTGTTACTTGTGCTTAGGATTATTTCATACCATATTTATACAGAGATGTCCATTTTATTTTATTCAGCAAGAGGCAACAGGACTAGATACATGGAAGAGTATCTTGAAGAAAAGGGATAGAGCATAGAGACAGCACTGCTTTGGCTATGTTAACTTTGGGATTCCTATTAGACATTCTTTTGGAAATTTTAAATAAAGTTATATACAAATGTCGAGTTCTCTAGAGGAATCAGAAGTATAATCAAAATTTTGAAATCATTGACATATAACTATTTAAACCCACAGGGCTGGGAAAGTTTATCAAATTAAAGCTTGTTGCTAAGAAAAAAACCACCATTGGTTCCAACTTATAATTATTGACTCACTGTGTCAATGATTTATCTATTCATTCATTCAACAAATATCTTAAGGCATGACTCTGCCTATATAAAGTTTATATTTTAAGTGTTATTCAGAATTTGGTTTTACCAAAAATTTACTTTACATAATAATTTGGAACTTATAGACTTTTTGGAATCATCATTCTAGATTTTATCCCATTTTTATATAGGGAGGTCTACATGTTCTTTTTAGACACAGTAGTCTTTATGTCTTCCACATATCATGAATATCTCTTCTTAATTTAGGACTATGGTCTCCTAGATGGACTCACTCACTTGGGCATAAATTGCCCTTTGAATAATGTAATGGTGGGTGTTTATGAAGTTTTCCAGAGACTAGGGGATCCCTGGAGCTGAGAGCATGCAGTGGTTTGGAGTCCAGAACTTTCCATAAAGCATCCACTTTTAACATCTGATGCATAGATATTTCTCATGAACATTCTCTTCTAAAATATAAAAATCACGTATGTCACTCTACCATCCCCCTTTACCTCATAGGTGTGAACTCAAGTCTCACTTGGGGGAGTGAGTTCAACAGGAACAAGGGATAAAATTCCTCAGTGAGGCTCTATCACTTCTAACTGATCAAGAGCATGATTACTTTTAGATAGGGAGCAGGCTTTGTATGTCATGCTCAGATATCTCTTATGGTAATTCGGTTTAATCTTCAAATTTGCTAGACTTTGTGCTACTTTGAATAGTAAATGAAAAAACTTACAGGTGGAGAGATAGGCTTTATTACACATACAGCCCTGGAAATAACTGAATGAACAAACCCTCCCTTATCTTGTTAATAACATTTTTCATAATATACAACTTTTCTCTTTTGAGCTTCTGGACTCAGTTCCAGTGTGTGTGTTCGGGTGGGACAGATAGCTTCCCCACACCAGCAAGCCATTTGCAGGGTGTCCGAGAATTCACCTCAATTCTGACACTACCTACCTAGAGGTAACATCAGATTCTGCAGGTAAGAATTTGGTCCCACAAGACTGGCCTGTGTTTCAGAGGCCAATCATAAGCCCAGGTTATTCCCTGTGCTTCTGACAGACTAGCTGTAAATCAGAGGTTTCCACCACTATCTCCTTGGGTTCAATTAATGTGCCAGAGCAGATCACGGAACTGTGAGAAATATTTTACTTAATAGATCACTGGTTCATTTTAAAAGGATGTAACTCAAGAAAAGCCAGATGGAAGGAATGGACAGGGTAGGGTGTGGGGAGAAAGGATGGAGCTTCCATGCGCTCTCTGGGTGTACCACTACCTATCACCCTAATCCCCACCACTAACCTGGAAGATCTTGGAACCCTGTCCTCTTGGGTTTTTATGGAGGCTTCCTTGCGTAGCCATGATTAATTACATCATTGTCTATTGGTGATTAATTCAACCTCTAGCTCCTAGAGGTCAGGGGGATGGAATTGAAAATTCCAACCCTCCAATCACCTGGTTGGTTCCTAGGGTCACCAGCCCTCTTCCTTAGGTGACCCAAAGGATTCCAAAAGTCATCTCATCAGCATAACAAAAGACCCATCATTTAAGTTCTAAGAGTTTTAGGAGCTCTGTGCCAGAAGCAGGGACAAAGACGAACATGTATTTTTTATTATAAATCATATCTCTATCATTTGGTGATGACTTAATAAAATTGAACGGCCATTCTTTGTTTTTTAAATGACAATTATTTATTTAGCATTTAGTATGCATTAAATTCTTCACACACGTGCTCTTTTTCACCAAAGTAACCGTGACAAGCTAGAAGGTCTTAGTCCTATTTTACAAATGTAAAATTTGGTGCTCAGTAACGACTAGAGTCAGGACTCAAAAAAATGTAAGTCCTTCTGGTTCTGGGGCCTGGAGTTCAACCACACAGCCTCTCACCCTACTCCTCCAAAAGGAATCTTGGAATCTCTGCTCCCTCGTTCTGTTGGAAAGACATCAAGGGCACAGAGGGAAGGAGATTGCTCCAAAACCAGTAAGTGATAGATGTTGGGTTCATGTTGAGTTCCATTTAGCTCTAGATCCAGAGCTTCTCCTGCTCTCCCCAATGCTAGCCATTTCATTTAAGCCTGGGCACTGGAGGGAGAGTCATATTCCTTCTTGCCCAGCACTATTGCTGGCTCCATAAAACAGAAGCTTTTGCCTTCCCCCAAATATTGAGACAAGAACTTCTGCTTTTCTCTTTATATCTGATGTATTCCCCACCAGAAGAGAAATCAGAGATGTTGAAAAGAGTCCTTTCATGATTCTTTTGGATCTCTTCTAGGGGACCTGCCTACCTGCTGACCACACCCTCCAGTGCTGAGGTAAGCTGCCCAGGACAAATTGCAGTTCTGTGAGGGAAACCGGGCTTTTCCCACTACTCTGTCCAGAACTCAACTGGTGAGTTTAATTCAGCAGGAAAGGAGAAAAAAAGCTTATTTTCTATACACCATTCCAAGCTGTATTACATAGTTTAAACTTGGTTTGTCAGTAGCAAAGCTAATTTTTTAAATTCCTGTTTTAGTTCTGTATTTCAGTAAATTCAACATCCATAGAAAGCAAGATAATCCCAGTAGTAAAGTCAGGAGCTGGGTGGTCATTAGCCATTCACCATTCTTGGAAGTGCCTCTCTATCAATATTATGAACAACCCATAGGACACTATCTTCTTCTCCCAGGTGTGTTGTAACTCCTAAACTCCCTCTAGACAGAAATTCTAGAGAGGCTACTGCAAGAAGGGGTTAATTATTTAGACTGTCCCAGAAACTCCAAGACTGATGACCCATGGTTTCCTATAAAAACTCGAATACTCCTGGATTAATTTAACAAATACAAATGTGTCAGCTGTAATCTAAAGTTTATTGACTAAGGAACCAATTTTTATCTGCAAAGCCTGTGGCTCTGGAATGAACATCAGGGACTGGACTTTTCATAAGGAGCTGTGCGAGTAAGGCTAGGTATGTAGGAAGAAAGTGTCAGGGATCTGAGGAGACACTCCTACTACAATGCAGCCACTACTCACTTTAATTTCTGTGAAACAGTTGATTTCCTTCAAGTCCAAGATAATTCCTTGTAAGGCTCCTGAGCCTGAACGAATGTGCATGACCAGTCTGCTGCAAACATCCATCTGTCAAAAGAGAAGATGAGGAGCAAGTGAAATTAGACCATGGCTCTCTGGTTTCTCCTAAAAGCTGCCAATGAATGAGAGCATCAGCTGCACCAGATTGGGCCAGCCAGGGCTCTCATCCTTAACTGAACACTCTACACCCAGGCAGTGAGGTACAGCCTGTGAATAGAGATGACTCAGCCTCAACAGGTGTCTGGTGGCTTTGCCAACCAACCGCCTGTTCCAATAGGCTGGAGCAGCAGCACATTCTTGGTGGCATGCAAAGACTATGATGAATAGCAGGCTTGTGTCTCCTCCCAGAGGACAGGGATTGGGTTGGGGCAGGTGTGAAGGGCAGAACCAAGTGCATAAATGCATCTTCTCAATCCCTGTAAAATGCACTGCCAACTGGCCTATCAACAGACTTTTGGTTTCCAAAATGCCCCTCGGTGGTTCTCATCCTTGGAACCTCTGAGTCAACATCAACCATCGGTAGAACTTGTTATAATAATACCTTACAAATAAATATCCCAGGCTTCAAGTTTTCAAGATACTTGAAACAACCTATAAACAACCTTTCATACTGCATCGTTGTTGGTTGTGATGTACACAGTTCAGAGAAATCAGCTAAAGCTCAGAAAGAATGAATTCTCAAAGCCCAGTGGTTCACCAAAGAAGGAGCGGGGTAGAATCTAGGAACAGGATAGAATTCTGTTCTATTGTTCTGAAATACACTAAGTCAGAGGATAGTAAATCCATTTATTTACTCACTCAGTGGACTTAAAGAAAGATGGATAGAATAGTCTTGTATCCATGCAAATAAATTATTATCCTGCTGTTTATTACCTCTGGGCATTTTCTCAGCCAGAAGTATAGAAATCACTTGATTCCATGATACCAAGATGATTCCTATTGGTATGACCACATGTTTTTCTTTCAAGCCCAGATAGCAATGACTTTAATAAAATATGACCATGTTTCTTTTTCTCAGCTATAAGTCCTGATAAAAGGTCCAGGACTGCTGTGGTGACTTCATAAATATCAAAGTCCCAGAATTCTTCTTTCTGCTCTGCCATACTCTGCTCCCATTTTCCAACTTCTAGATCAAGATTTTCAACTTTATCTTCAAGTCCATAGTTCAGTTCCAGCCAAAATAGTCACGTGACTATTCATGAACTATCATGAAGGAGGAAGGGGGCAGAAAAGAACATATCTCTTTCCCTTACAGATATTTTCTGGGTGTTATCTCTACTACTTCTTCCATCACTGCATCCATCTGTAGGGGACCTAGAAATTCAGTCTGTAATTTGGAAATCATATGCTCAGCCAGCACCGGAAGTTCTATAAGTGGGTTAGTTTTGGAGTTTGGATTTTGGTAGACAGCTAGCAGTGCCTGCCTCATGCAGGGTAGCTGTTCCGCGTGTGTGAAATAAAATAGGAAAGACAACACTGGAAAACATAAAAAGGAATAGATAATGAGAGGAATTTCAAAAGGCAGGAATAATAAAGCTAATTTTAACTGAGAGGCTGTATGGAAATAAGAGGCTGCAAATTAATGCTTTATGGATTTTTATCCCCACTATCACTTAACAAAGACCTTACTAGGTAGTTACTCATCTCATAAGAATTTTATAGGTAAGGAAACTAAGAAGTAAACAAGGTAAGTCAATTGCCCAAGATCTTGCGGCAATGACATTGCAGAACTAGGATGCACATCAATGTCCTCTGAATCCAAAACACTTGCTCTTAATTATTGCCTTCCATTGGCTCCCACATGGTCACAAAGAGCCTCTTCATGGAAAAGCTCAATGTAATTCCTGTTTTATGGACCACTAGACGTGACAAAGCATGTTCATGCTCACACAGACAAGTGGCCAAAGGGAAATTTTGACCCAGGTCTTTCCATCATGACATAGTGCATACAGATTCATGTGTTGACAGCCTTAAAATCAATTTACAAAATAACAACAATAATTAAGAAAGAGAAAGGGAAAAGGTCTGCACAAGGTCCTTCATTTGCTCATTTCTCAATGCAGTAATGGCTTTCATCACCTTCATTGTATTTAAGCAGAGCTCAATGAGAAGATCAACATGTTGCTGACAAGCTTGGTGCAGACCAATTGTTTTTGACTTTATTGTTTAGAACCATGGAGGGTTCATTTAATAGACCTTGTGAAACTAGGCAAACTAGGCAAAAGGGATTCCTTAGGACAACCTAAGTATTCCAGCATTATCCAAAGTATGTTTGTCAATGAAGCATAAGAAGATATAGAAAACAAAACAAAACAAAACAAAAGTCTTGGGAGCAGGGACGTAAATGGGGGGTTTGGAAAGATAACTTATAAAAAGAGCTTCACCTGGACACCAAGTTGGCAATTCCATTTAATTGTTCTTTCAAATTTCGATTAACATTATTGTCTGCTTTTAAAAGCAATCATGGATATTAAAAAAGTATAAGAAACACTGACCCATAACATAGATAAAATTGGCTTTGCTCTTTCGTGACTGTAGACCCATTAATACCACATTGTCTTTCCGTGAGTCGTGTGTTCACAGTTCCTTTCCTACACATGACTACAAGATGGCTTTACTCTCAGGGAACCTGAAACATTTTGCAGAATTCTCTTCTTTTGGAAAGACAAAGGGCAACAGCTACTACACTCACAGGTGCCAATCATGTGGGTACTATACTTTGTATAACACTTATATAATATTGTTTCCTTTGATTGTCAGAGAAACCCTATGAAATACATGCTGCAATCCTCACTTGGCAAGGGAGGTGGGGCTTTAGAGGGGTTCAGTTTCACCTAACTTTTCACAAGTGAACACTATAACTCAAGGACTCTCCAGGATTAAGAGCAAAGTCTCCTTTTTGATATTTTGGGACAGACAATTCAACAAGGAAATGAAACAACATTGTTGAACCAGAAAGAGTAATAAAAACTGTAGAATGAAGTATTATAAATACAAAGAAAATGCTCTATACCTTCGAGATGTTTATGATAGGGAGACATTTTAACTTCTAGGCCTTAAACATTACGTGTGTGATTGTTTGGTACATGGGTGTGGCAGTTGGTGACCGTGAATCATTGGAGACAAATGTTTAGCTGACAAACTGTTTCCAGACAGGATGTTGGCAATATAATTTACATATTTGCAAGGTACTGATTCTAAATTCATCTATCCCCTTTGTTAGAGCACTCCCCAAAATTTGTCTGGTCATGCAAGTTAGCTTCCTCTCCCTTTCTTAGCACTATAGTTTTGTGGATTTTAATTCAATTCAGCAGGTGCTATCAAGCTCCTATTATATGCTAGGCTTATAAATTGCTGTTGAAATGTTTTTATTTATTTGCTATGATTCACGTAGTCTGTCTTCAATGCGGATTATAATACAAAATAAAGAAAATACAATGAAAACATGCAACATACTCATACACACACATACACACTGAATCTTCCCATAGAAAGATCATCACTGCTAGCTAATTAAACATATTAGCATTCACATACGTTTCTTGAGTCCTTATTGTGTCCAAATCATTTTTTCGGTTTTTTGACATCACCACTACTATTATTTGGGGCCAGGAAATTCTTTGCTATGGGACTCTCCTGTGCATCCTGGGACATGAAGCATCCTGGGGTCAAAACTACCTTTCTTTGAGAACCACTTGGTCAAAATGCATAACAATACATACACTATTTCATCACAACAGCGCCAAAAGACAACTAATATATTTACCTCATTTTATAGCCAAGGAAGCCCATGGTCAGAAAGTCTAAATGATCTGGGTGGGTCCCTTCAGCCATGAAATGAAGGAGCAGATGTTTAAATACAGCTGTGATGGCCTTCAAACCTCTCCCCCCATCCCATCTCTCTCATTTAGAATGAAATAATAAAGTGTACTACCATGAAACTTGCTTTTCTCAATGTTCAACAATATATCCAGTGCATCTTTCCTTGTAGGTCAATAAAGATCCACATCGTTATTTTTAATAGGGATATAATATTCACATGAGGGGATGCCCATTATTAATCGAGACGGTCCTTCATTGCTGGACATTTATACTGCTTTTTACTTTCAAATATCACAGATAATACTCTGAGGAACATCCTTCTGCACGGATCTGTGTCTATGACATTTCTCTTAAATGTTTTATTAGTCCAAATTTCAACAAGGAATTTATTATTCCAAACGTGACATTTCTGGTTGGGAAAGGTGGTGGTACTACTGATACTTACAGCAGGAGAAATGAATCAGGATTATCTCAGGGAAAAAGGTATGTAATTATGCCCAAGCTTTAGTGGCTTTTCCAAACTAAGCACATTATTAGCAAGATGGCTTTTTTTTTTTTCTACAATTTAGATTTGGTTTTCTCTCCAAAGAGATCACACAATTTTCCATAAAATTCATCAAGATCTTCTGAAGAACATAAAATAAGTTCTGCCCAAAGAAGGAATGTGGGGATCTGAATCATAATTTTCAAGCTCCCGGCATACAGTTGATCACATAACTGAATACTTTGTCCTTACAGAAAGGAACAAACCAGAGATTTTCTGTCCAGCATTGAGTGATTTCACATATTCTGTTTACTTTTTAAAATTTCCATGGTTTGTTGGGAACACGTAGCTGTATCTGTTTTTCAAAATAATTTATTCTATTCAGTAATCATTAGATGTTCTGTACTGGGCAGCATGCCAGATGCTGAAGATATGAATATGCCCAGTGTTCACATGGTCTTAGTAGTTTGTATGTAACTTCCAGACTTCTAAAACATAAAACATTAAGTTTTCCTGTCCTTATACCAGTCTTTTCACACAGATCCTCAGTTGGGGGGTTCTCTGAATTCACACGACTCCCTTGTCCTGGCACCCATCCTTCTTGCTGCATGGAATGTCCTACTTCTCCACGCTATCCCCACGATCACTCATGAGAAAAGCTGTGCCTCTCCATTCAAAATCCAGGTTGAACATTCCCTCTTTTCTAAAGCTGCAGTCCTCCTAAGCTCTCCCGGTCCAGGCCCCAGTCTGGGCAATACCTTCATGCAGGTGCTGCCGTTCCCTTTGGCGATTATGTGCTCACTGTCTACCTTCCAGCCAGAAGTGTGTGTTCCTTCAGGTGCAGGCATCGTCCTTTTCATCTGGGTGTCCCAGGTGCCTAGCAGGGTGCTTAGCATGTGATAGGTTCTCAGTAAATTCTTAATTAGTTAAATGTAGGGAGAAGAGAAGGGCAGTGTGGGTGATGCTTGCTTGGCCTTGCTTGGCCTTGCTTGGATTTCCCCAGAGAGCAAATAGGATAATTCATCCAGGAATGGCAGGGCCCACACAAAGAGCCCGAGAGTAGGGCTAGAAGACTTACAGGGTTGAGGGAAGGAACAAACAGTAACCCAGTGAACAGATGCTGATCACAGTCCAACCTTCACACTGTGTTGTAATCTCTTACTTGGCTATCTTGCCTCCAAGTATGTAAAAAGCTGGAGGGTTGGAGCCATGTAATCTGTTCATCTTTTTAACCTTAGTATTCCTCCCAGGGCCTAATAGACAGTGGGTCCCTATTTAATGGTCCTTGAGTTGCAGAATAGGCTTCACTCCCTGTAAGAATTTTTCGTAAACACATAGGGACTGGAGCAAAAGTTTCCTTGGATACTCTATGTGCTTTCAAGGCAGAAGGGTCTTCCCTGTAATCACCTTAGACTTTTGAACAATAACCTGGTTCCAGCAGTGAGCCAGAGCTGGCTTATATCAGCCTCTAAGAGCCAAGCTAAATATAGAGAAATTTTGTGAGTAAATTGTTACTATCTTGGTAGCTGGAAATTGGCCAAAGAGGGAGAATTTATACCCCAGAAATTGGCAAATCCTACAAATGAGGGGCTTCTCACCACCATGTGCCCCCAGGGAGCCAAGTTTCCAGCACACCATGGCCAGCTTCTAAGCCCCAGACCCCAAATTTAGTTTTTCAATAATCTGTTTCTGGTTGCAGATCTTCAGTATCTGCAGTTAAAGAAAACTGATGTAGCCACTGATCAACAGTTCAGGGAAAGAGAAAAAAGAAATGTATTTCTTAAATTGGCTTTCACATAGTGCCTTCAAAGGGCATCCATGCAATTTAGGAGATACAGGTGAAGAATACAGCATTGGAACTAAGAATGTCTTTTTTTGGATAAGGGAATTATGAGCTCTGAGCCCCAGTTTCCAATCTGTAAGTGTGACTAAACACCTAAATACTTCCAGTGGCTAGCTATGAGTCTGAAACAAGATAACATACCCACTAAGAAAATATCAACCATTTCTTGAATGTATACCATATAAGCATATAAGAACATATGTGGTTTCAGAACCGTAATTCCTTATCTCAAGCCCAGAGAGCCAGATTTATTTTGACTTCCGGTATCTTGAATTTTTAGGAAGATAATGTAATTCAAATTGTGTGTGTATGTGTGCGTGTGTGTGTTAAATACTCCAGGGGGATCCCAGAGGGATCTAGGGCAGCTCTCTGTAACCAAATATATTCGCTTTCCTGCAGCAAAATTCATGAAGATTCACTCTAAATGAGAGCAAGAAATAGTATTAATAGCCTCAAGTTAATTCAGGTCAGATTTAGTCATCAAATGAGTATGCATCAAATTACAAAAATATTTTCAGTTTTCAGAGCCATTTGGATTTTGAATTATGATTGGAGATTTGGACCTGTATTACTGATATTGTTGTGAGTTGGCCATGCCTGGTGGAATGATTTCATAGCCAATATTTTCTGGGGAATTCTGACTTCAAAAGCCAAATATATCTTTTCCTTAAGTCATCAATATGGTCCAGACACTTTAGCTTTGTCTCCCATACTGGCATTCACATCCTGAATTGATATAAATATTCTTTGTGGGATTCATAAACGAAGACAGTCACTCTCAATAGACATCACTTTGATCTCTTAAAGAATTGCTGCTGTAAAACGTGCTGCCTGCCCTTTGCCATCGGGTATTGTGAAAAACCCTCAGGGCCCTAAACCTCCTCATGAAAAGTTCCTCTTACCTTTGAGACACTTCCTCTTCCAGGAACAATTTTTTACTTTACGGGGTTCCCCCTCACCCTCCTCAAAAATACAAAACTCTGGGTCCACATTTGTATTTCAGTTCTTCCAAAAGTGGAGGTGGCTTTCTTTGCTACTCCTTTGGATGAGAGAAGCTTGTGTTGCTGGTCATGAACTGAAGTGAACCACCATCTCTTTCTACACAGAGGCAGCAGCCCACATTTCCATGTTCTGACTCTCCAAGGCATGACATTCTGTTTTATGGTTTCTTAACAGGATAATGGCTTGGACATTTCTAGAGTGGATATGATTATATTTGTTGATTGGGTTTGTTAAAAATGCACTCACATTTGGCCTTTGCTAATATGATCATTAAATACATCACAGACATTAATGATCCCAGATAGTCTGCCCATTAGGACATTAAGAGGCAGATCTGATTAAAGAGACGTGTACTCTGTTCTTTACAAGCGAAATCACTCATACTTCCTTGGATTAACTGAATGTTAAGGACCACAGACATCAGGCTCTTCTAGGCAGACAGCTCTTCCCCTGAGTTCCCTAGATTCCTAATAAGAACAGAGGCAGCCATAACTAAGAACTAAGTCTGTAACCATTACGGCTACAAGGAGTTTTCCTACATCCTACTGAGATGCCAAGCACTCTGCTAAGCATATTGACATCCCTCTTTTTAACTGGCTTGACAACTGTCAGAATTAACTACTACTTACTTTTTGCATCCACAAGGGAACCTCAAAGCTTATCTATTTAAAAACAGGAGACCTCTAAATGAGGATGCATTTATGGAAAGGAAGAGAAAGAGCAAAAAGGCATCAACATTAAATTAACACCTACTAGGTTCCAGACATTTTATTGAGATGAAATCCATTGGCATCCAAAGCAGCACAGAAAACAGCTAACCATGTTCTCCAGGTGCACATCAAACTCATGCATCTCAAAAATGGGAAAGGTCAGATTTAAACCCTTGAGTCTGGCTCCAAGGCTAAGGCTATCTGCAGGGCGGGTACAAGCTGGGTATGCTGGAGCAACTAATCTCTGCCTTTATCATCCATGTTGGGAGATAATTTACATACACCTGACTAACACCTGAGTGAAGACATAATTACTTAAAGTATGTTCAAAGTCTGCATTTGAGACTTTGGGGAAAAGAGGTTTCTCTTCATTTCCTTCCATTTGTGGGGAGGTCTTGAGACACAAAATTCTGGATGTTTGTCTTCTTACATCTGATGGGTAAGCTTGGAAGGAGAAAGAGAAAGCAAGTGTAGTGCAGCCCTTTAGGTGTCCTCTTTTGGGGACAAGACATGACCACAGAGAGCCCACATTATATTCTGGATCTCCATTCTATAACTTTTATCAACTGCCTGTGACCAGGGAGGTGCAGGAAAGTCACTCAGATTCTGGAGTTCAGGCTTGGATGTTCATTTGCTCACAGATAACAGCCCCACTCTCCAGCCACAGCTTTATCAGTAACAAAGGTGATATTTCAGACTTACATCTAATTCATTCTCTCACCTTATTTCCCTTCATTTGTCACTATCGAGAGAGATACTAGTTTCCATGCTCCTTGGAGTCCAACAGAGACCAAAAAAATCACAGAAGCCACAGAAAGCAAAATTCAATGTTCAATAAAGTAATTGGGGAAAACTTCATTGAAAGTTCCATGCCCAGTTTGAAGCCCAACGTGGAGCCTGAACTCACAACCCTGAGATCAAGACCTGAGCTCAGATCAAGAGCCAGAATCTTAACCACCTAAGCCACCAGGTGCCCCATGATGTCCTTTCTTTTTATATAAACTTCCAATTTCAGAATACTTTCAGATTTACAGAAAAATTATGAAGATGTTAAGAAGGTTCCCAAATAACCCCTTCCAATTTTCCCCATTTTTAAAAAAAGATTTTATTATTTATTTGACAGAGAGAGATCACAAGTAGGCAGAGAGGCAGGCAGAGAGTGGGAGCAGGCTCCCTGCTGAGCAGAAAGCCCGATGCGGGGCTCGATCCCAGGACTCTGGGATCATGACCTGAGCTGAAGGCAGAGGCTTTAACCCACTGAGCCACCCAGGCACCCTCCAATTTCCCCCATTTGTAACAACTTACTGTGATACATTTGTTAACACTGAGAAAAAAACGTCGATAGAGTACTTTTACCAAACTCTAGATTTTATTTGGATTTCATCAGTTTTCCCTTCTTTTTTTCTTTTTTCTTTTTTCTTTTTTTTTTTTTTAAGTAGTCTCCATACCCAGCATGGGGCTTGAATTCACAACCCCAAGCTCAAGACTCATATGCTATACTGATGGAGCCAGTCAGATGCCTCTCACCAGTTTTTCCTTTAATGTCGCCTCTGCCTCTGTGTTTCAGGATCCAATGCAGAACACCATCTGACATTTAGTTGTCAAATCTCCCAATTCTTCTGGTTTGTGGGAGTTTCTCTTTGTTTCCTCTTCTGTATGATCTTGTCAATCTTGACTATTTCCCTTCTGTTTGAGAGGCACTATGTCATAGTGATCACAGAGAATTTGGAGTCAGACTAAGACATCTGTTATGATTCTACCACTTACTAATCATGTGACCAAGGAAAAGCCATCCTGGCCTCAACTTCCTCGACTGTGAAATAGGAATAATTATACCTACCTCACAAGGTTGAATTAAGGATATAAAATATTAAATATGTTAGTCATGGGTCTCCAAAAAAACAGAACCAAAAAGGATGTGTGTGGGAGGGGTATCAGGGGCTGGTTATAAGAAGAAATTGGCTCATGTGATTATGGAGTCTGTCATATCCTCAGATATGCAGGGTGAGTTGGCAACACAGAGGCCCAGGAATGCTGAAAGTGAGTTCCTTTCTGAGGGTTGGCAGTTTCAACACCCAGGAAGGGCCACCGTTTCAGTTTCAACACAAAAGCATGAAAAAAAGCCAGTGTCCTAGTTCAAAAACAGTCAAGCTGGGAGAATTTTCTGTAACTCAGGGAAGGTCAGTCCTTTTACTTCATCTCTACCTTCAACTGATTGGACAAGGTCCACCCACATTAGGGAGGACAATCTGCTTTATTTAGTCCACAGATTTAAAAGTTAATCTCCTCTCAAAACACCCTCTCAGAAACACAACAGAATAATGTTTGGCCAAATATCTGGACACCTCAAGGCCTCAAACTGACACATAAAATTAACCACCATACTAATTAATGTGCCTCATACCCACAGGGCATTCCAGAAACAATTGCTATTATTCTTATGCTAAGAGGACTGTCAGAAGACATTGAAGGCTTTTGTTTCCCCTTATAAATCTCTAGTCACAGGGTTGAAACCAGCCCTTGGATGCTGCTGAGTAGGTTGCCAGTTTCAAAATGAGCTTAAATCATCACAATAAGGAGAAAATAAAAAGAAAGAAAAACCCATAATAAGCAAAATGTAAAAGATACCAAGGGTGATTGCCATAGCTGATCTGAGGGCTGTTAAAATCTCTTTTCTTCTGGTCTCCTCCCAGGGGAGGATTTGTAGTTACTTGGGTTGATAGATTCTGGTGTGGTGAGAAGTTGATCATGCCCCATCCCTTCTTAGCATCCCTCAGAACAGAAAGAAGACTCTCTGGAATAGGTTAAACAGTGCACTGCTCACTCCATCTAAAGTATCTATTACTGTAGTGCCAACAGAAATAGAATTAATAATAATAAAAGTAGTAATAAAAGTAACTTTGATTTATTTGGTGCTTACTACGGCCAGGTCACATTTTAAGCACTATGATGTCATTTAATCTTCAAAAAAAATTGTGAACAAGTATTATTAAATCATTTTGCACATGGGTAAATCAAGGCTTAGAAAAGTAAACTATTTTAATTGTAAATGAAAGACCAATAACATTTATTGAGTTTCTTCTATAGATGAGACATTGCCCCTAACACATTAGGTAGATTATCTCCTAGAATCTTCATACAGATTTACTTCATAAAAGTCTTATTAATAAACCTCAGTGCATGGATTAGAAATTTACATCTGAAGACACGTTTTGCCTGACATCATGGATTTCAAAAGAGAGTTGCTTGGATTATAAATTGAGCCTGTCCGCTTTAGGGACTCTTGTCCTTGGTCTTTGTACTATCCAGCATTCTCCATTTTTGCTAAGAGTAGGGGTGGAAGAAAGTACTAAGAAACTGGAGCCGGAAGACTCAGATTTTCAGATCTGGTATTAATGTTCTGGGACACCTCGAATAAGTCACTTCCCTCTGGGTCTCAAGTTCAGCTCAGTAAACTGAGGAAGGATGGAACCAGACCTTCTAGTGTGTGTCTACTTGCTTCCTGGATGAAGAAGAATGTTATAATGGAAAGACTGTGGAGTTTGGAGTCAAACAGCCCTGGGTGTAAGTGCCAGCATACTCTTTCCTACTCCCACTTAAAAGTTCTATAATCTTAAGTAGGTTGTTTAATTGTCCTAGTCTCTTCCATTTATCCAAAACTGTAAATTAGGCACCTACTTTGTGCTAGAGATACTATTTCTCTGGAATGAACACATGGATCCCACCCATGTCTTCATGGATCCCACCCATGTCTTCATGGATTTTATGATCTAGTGGAAGAGAAAGAAATGCTCGCTTCTTCCCCCTGCAAAATAGTAATGTCAATAATACCTACAGCACAGAGAGGTTTGATAAGAGCCAATGAACGCATGCCCAAAGTGCATTGCCCGGTACCTAGCAGTAGTGGGGCATTTTGCATAATGGCTGAATAAAGTTTCAACGTATGCTGTGTGGGGAAATGCTTGAAATTTATGGCTCAGCTATTGTTTCTATTACGTGATGGGAGAGATTTCTTTCAATCCCTTGGTCTTCACATGGGTGGATCCCATGACTGAGTTGCTTTTATTTTCATAAGATTGCCCAAGGATGGGATGGACCCAAGGCTTGAAACAAAGCTGTGCGTTAGATTCTGCAAGTTAGAGCTCTATGAGCCACTCAAGGGACTTGAGAAAACATGGATAGTAGGAGCCGAGGAAGGCAAGAAACAGTGCAAGGCCTGGTCTGGATGAGTGGTGAACAGCAGAATTGTGGTTCAGTTTCCCAGAGGGTTGAGAGGCAAATGAATAGGATGAACAGATGAAAAGTTGACTTTCACCACCCACTGGCTGAGTGATCTCAGGCAAAGCACTGTTTTGTGAACTTCATTTTCCTCATCCGTAAGCCACCTTCATGGTGCACTTGGAGAACGAGGCACTCACCTTCACTGGAGCACCTAGCATTATATATTGGATTCATTGTTTCCAGTTAGATCACTTCTATTCATATCCATGATCTCTGCCCTGGTCCAAGCATTGTCACCCCTGGCTTGAAACACATCAAAACTCTCCTACATTAAGGAAATGTTTCCACCTTTGTCCCCTTTTATCTGTTTTCTATACTGTGAAATATGTGTCTACACTACTCCCTCCACTCTCTTCTTACTCCCTGAGCTCCATCCACACCAGCCAGCTCTCATTTCCTTCCTACTCTAGAGGTCTTCCCCTCTGTTCCCTCTGCCCAAAACACCTTTCCCGATCCTCATCTTGGCTTGTTGCCTTTCACTCATTCTTCAGACCCTAGTTCAAATGTTATCTCCTATAGAAAGATCCTTAAGACTGGGGGAGGGTCCCCATTTCCTTCATAGATTTACCATAGTTTTTCATTTTGCAGATGTATTCTTTTGTGTTAATATTTCAAAATGCTTGTCCTTCTCTCTCCCCGATTTGACGGTTAGCTCCATGAGCATCAGGAGTCCACATTTTATTATTTTATCCTCATAATCCTGAATAGTGTCTATTACATAGTAGGTGTCAAATAATTGTTTTTTTGGGTGAAGAAATGAATGAAGAAATGAGCAAACTTATTTGTTGCCCCATCTTGGAGATGGGGAACAGGCCTTCATTATGATCGGCCCAGCACTTAGTAAAGTACCTGGAATTGACAGGAAGCTCTCTATAAGTATGTTTTGGAAGGACACCATTGATGAGTTATCAGTCATACTGGATGATTTGACAGTCTTGCTTCAACATTACAAATCTGTGACACTGAGTCTGGTCCTCCACCTCTGTCAAGGGCAACGTCATGTCATGCCTTTGCAACATCTACTCATGACTGAAGAAAACTCCAAAACTCTGGACAAAGCCTTTCTATTTTCAGGAAAGTTTAAGATGTGTTATGGATCCAAACTATGTCCACCACTCTTGCCACCATGTGACTTTCTCATTAATCAAGGACATATGTCTGCTGTCTTCAGCGGGGACCTGAGCACTCCCTGAGCCACTGGGGAGAGAGAAAGGCAGTGCTTGGATAATCTAAGAAAAATGGAGGCAGAGGGATTATGAAATGTTCATTGAAATAAAGTGCGTGCAAGGGGAGGCAGGGCCACACAGAGGAGAGGAGCAGGATCAGGAAGCAGGAGGTTTGGGTCTGGAGTAGTTTATAGGCTGTGTGCTCCCAGGCTGTTATCTTAAGGGTACCCAGAGAGGCCTCCTCCAGAAAAAGCCTAGGGAGTGCTCACATGGAGAAGCCAGGCCCTCATCTTCTGACTTCATGCCCATTCTCTTCTATAGCACGTGCATGGGGAGAGCAGTTTTTAGAAATAAAACTGTCCAATGGAAGATTCGAGAGAATACCAGAGTCCTGGGGAAAACATGTTAGGAGAACACATCTCCATCGGGCTGATAATCTGAAAAGCAAGACATTTTCACTTCTAGTTTTCACTAAGGTTAACCCTTGGCCAGAGTCTCTCCTTAATTAAGAACTGGGGTTTGCTTTTTGATGGCTGAGTAATATTCCATTATCTATCTATCTATAATATGCCATATATCCTTTATCCATTCATCTGTCAGTGGACATCTGCTAAATTACAAATGTTTTTGATATTTATTTCTATTAAGTACATTATTGTCAGACTTCTGTGTATGTTATATTGTCTAACACAACAGTTTAAAGGGATGTTGAACAATTACACTGAAATTGGTGCTAATAGGTATTCAAAGTGATGAGAGTAAAAGAAATATTTAATTGAACTAGGTGTAGAGTGTTACCGATGTTATCAAGCACAGATGTGAAGTGCTTGTGAAGCAGAGAGCCATATTGTTCTTAGGGGATAGGTAGTGATAGAAATGAGAAATGAGAAACAAGAACTGTTCCTGGAAGATATACCTAAACATTTCCTTGTGCCCTTTCCTTGAGCTGTTGAATTGGCCCTCTAACAGGTTCTTATACGTATCTGAACTTGACTGCGAAAAATGTAGGTGACCACCCACAGGTCTCAAAACCAGCAGAAGAGAGAATGTGTAAAGGGTCTGAGTCATGTGGTTTGTTTCAGAAAGTTAAGGCACTGGAGTGCAAAGTGAGTTCTAAGGGGTGATGGGGACGGGCCAGGATGTGCGTGAGTTGGACAGAGGCAGAGTCCAGGTCATAAGAAAATGTGAACGTGAGATTTAGGAGTCTGAATTTTGTTCAATACTCAGTTTTGTTCCATACTCGGTAGTGTGAACTAAAACTGCTGTAGGTGATTAATGTCAACCTTCTATGACCATCTCAAGTGACCTCAAGGTGAAATCAAGAACAGCAAGAACTGGACAACCAGTTAAACAGAGGCTTTCAAACAATGTTTTTGAATAATCAGACATGATAGAAACATAATGTATTAAGATGACTTAAGGGTCTTTCTCACTTCTGTGTGGAAATCAGTAAACCTTCCTTTTTAGAACTCTAAAAAATTATCCCTTGTGATGCACAAGTATTTGGAGATCTGCTTGCAAGCACATTCACCCTTTTCCCCTTTATGTATATATAATAATTTTATATACACGATTTGTACACATAACAAGCTTTGGAGCCGTTCTTGAGCAATTTGAGAATTTGAGAGCAATTTGAAAAGCTGCTCCTGGGCTATAGTCTTCAGTAAGATGAAGAATAAAGCATTTACTAGCCTAAAAAAAGAAAAACAAATAAACAACAACAACAAAAACAAGAACTGGGGTTTGCATGGCTGTGTGAAGATTCTATAGAGACTCTCACATATATTTTCCTCTGCAAATCCCCACAACACCATGATGCTGATATTACTTCTTCCATTTCCTGCCACAGGAACCCAGGATAAAGGGACTCGTCCAGTCTCAGCCTGCTACCAAGTGCAGGAGCTGGGAATAGGGACTAGAACCTCAGAGCCAAATCCTGTGTTTCATTTTGTTGGCTCTTCTCCCCTAGAACCCTGCAATGCCTGGCCAGGGCACCCCTGCAGTGTGATTCTGTGATTGAATCATACGTGCTCAGAAGCCTGACAGTGCTTCAAAAAATCTCAGATTGTGGGAGTTGGAGGCAATGAGAGGCAAGTTTATATATGAATGGAGATCTGAGGAATCCGTGGTTGTCAAGACTCACTTTTGCAGGGCAACACTGACTGGGGGTCTCTTTGGCGTGGTTCCTGCCCCCGGCTCCATTGGTCTCTCCAGTGTGTAGTGTCTAGACCAGAGGGCTCCTACCTGGATTCCCTGCCCCGGGTTCTGCCTCCTCTCTTATCTCTGACAGTCCACAATCAACCTGCGGAGGCCAGAGTGACATTTCTAAAATATAAAATTGGATCACATAATTTTCCTCCTTAAAATTCTTCAGTGGTTTCCCCATTACCTCTGGGACAAAGTGTAAAGTGTCCTCAGTAGGACAATGACAGCCATTCATCACTTGCCGGTCCTGGTGGTTACTCCTTCATTTACTAAAAACAGGCATTTGCCAAGAGCCTTTGGGGGTCAGGGCACAGCCCTGGGGGAATGCACAGGACTAGGTCTGCTATTCCAGACTGCCCAGTCTGGAAAGGGATGTCAGATACCCTGGGTTTTATACTTCAGCCCCCCGCGAGGATCTCCCTGTCTTCTGGAATCCCTCCTCCTTCCCAAATCTCAGTGATGGTTCCTATTACTCTCACTCTCTAGAGCATCTTCCATAGAACCCCTCAGACACAGCTCTGCACCCCCAGCCACCAATTTTCTACCCAGTGAAGCCATCCTGGGATGAGATGCAGGTTGTCCCCTTCTTCATTCCGATGAGTCTTTCACAACCTGTAAGAGGTTTGCTCCACTTTATTCACCTTAATTAGAGCGTACACCATCTTACTTTATAACCATTTATGTGAACTTCTGTGTCCCCAGAGTCACTGTGACTACCTTGACAGGAGGAACCCCCACCTTCTCTATTCTCAGTGACTAACACAGAGGAAGGTACCAGATGCAAGGTGCTGGGCTCCTTGATAACACTCGTGCCTGGCTTCTTGCCTCGTGAATGAAGCATTGTTCTGGCTGCACCGGCTGCAACCGCTCCCCCCACTTTCCCCAGATTCCCCTTCAGCCTCCCCCTACATGTCTGACACTTGGGTTTATGTTCCAGAACAATCTGTGGCCATCTGTCCTTCCTTATTCTTCAGAGGCAGTCTTTCCATGGAAGGGTGGCTTTGCGGCGTAGTGTCCACTGGCACCTAGCCCACTGCCAGGCCCACAGTGAGATCTCAAGGAACAGCTGTTGCTTTTGGAAGATGATAAGGATTTGTTAAAATTGCCTGGAGTGCATAACTACCACCCTTTACAGTATATATAGATGTATATGTTAATATATATAATATAACATATGCATATAATGTAAGGCACATATAAGATATATTACTCTTAGATATGTATATATGCTACTATAGGTAACATGGAGTATATATAATATAAATAATATTTCTCTTATACATGATACATGTGTAGATTACAAATACGTGCATTATATCTATTTCTTAATTTTTCAACTTGTCACAATTACAAAGAGAAAGCTATTCTTATTAATTTTTACTAGCAAACTTCAACAAATTGAAGACTTCATAAGGAAGGGACCACGTTTGTGCATATTTCTTTTTTGAGCCTCTAACAGACACCTCGTATTTGTCAATGCTCAATGAATATATTGTAACAATGGATGAATAACAATGATGGTCATCCTTTATTGAATTTATACCACATGGGGTAACTTAAGTGCTTTGCATCTCTATGTTTTCATTTAATCCATAAAATAACCTTGTGAGGTTTACAGATGAGGAAGCTAGACTCGGGAAGTCTAAGTAAATTAGCCATGGTCTCATGTCTCGTAAGGGGCACGGTTTATTCCAAAATCAAGCCAGCAGCTGCAAATATCCATGCTCTTAACCTCTAGGCTGTGCTTGCAGCAAGTAGCCCCACTAATGAAAATAGAGTTATTTGGTCAAATGCAGGGCACGTTTGTTTTCCTCTGTGAAGAGAGACAAGATAATCGGCCTGTGCCTGCTTCCCCGGGAAGGGTATAGACTCTGCTTCCTGATTCTACAGTCTGTCACCAACTGATGCAGACAGGGGGACCAAGTGACCTTGGTCATATGGGCTGAAGGGTTCCCTGGGACATGGGAATTGCATGCTAAAGTCAAGACCAACTTCACCCTAAATTCAGGGCTAACCTGATAGCATTAAAATACTCAAGATAAAATTCATTTCGTCACTTGCTTTGAACCAGAGTGTGTATAGCATGTAGTGTGTGCACACGCATGTATGTCCACGTGCACCATATACTGCTGTTACGAGGAAATGGGACATATTTTCTCATGAGATTTACTCAAACTCCAAAGGAGAAGCTGAGCCAGACCAGAACAGGAGCGGCTTCACTTCCAAGCTGAAGTTTAAGATACTCATCCTCATGTGTTGTGAGTTGGGGAACCACACACACAGACGTAGGCACATGGTTTATCTCACTGCACAGACTCACATACAGTCTCATCTCCCAAACCAGACACATTTCCCTTGGTCTCACCCCCAATCAAAGCTCTGCCACAGACATGAGCACGTATGTGTATAGTCACCTAGCCATGACTCATACATATTCATTCATTATAGGTAATCATACATATGCACACCCAAGTTTGTTGGATTCCTAGGTACTCACACATTGTTGCATTCTTGCACACAGACTACAAAAGTATACTATCATATACACTTTCAACCAAGACACTACGTATGTACAGACATGATGTGTGCCTTTTTCATGTGCGCACAAAGTGGTGCATGCAAAACAAAATATATTATCACAGTGACATTCATTGGTATATACATGCAATCACAGTTTCAAAATAGGCAAATGTACACTCACAGGCACAAAGTTTGTCTTTGACCCATGATGTTTGTTTCACTTACAGAAGCATTTTCACAGATGCTAACATATTTTCCCTAATCCACATATCCAGTCACACTCACTCATACACATTCACATGTATGTATATGCTCTCATGCATATTACACATTTCTCTCTTTTACACACACATACAGTATACCCTGGACAGCCGCTTGAACTGTTCTCTGTGACAAAGCAGGGTAAAGGACAAACTTTAAGAAGAGAGAAAGGAAAGAAAGAAAGAAAGAAAGAAAGAAAGAAAGAAAGAAAGAAAGAAGAGAGAGAGAGAGAAAGAAAGAAAGAAAGGAGAGAGAGGAAAGAAGAAAGAAAGAAAGAGAGAGAGAGAAAGAGCAAGCAGACACACACATATAGAGGTATACACATATTTTAACTGTCTCTTACATCTGTCCCTATCTACTGACACAAGGCATTTTCTGTCTCTTCATCCTCAGTTGGATACACATTGACAAGATCAACAGACAAAGAATCCTGGATCACACAATTCTTCCTAATCCCTGCATTGCCCCAAATACCAAATAGAGCTGGTGTATCTGCTGATCTGATTCTCTTCAAGGAAAATGGGGGGGGGGGGGAGGGGTGGCCATTTGCACATGATCTTTGTAGAGCCCCACTGCCAGCGAGAACCCCAGAATTAGCAAGTTTCAAGAGGAAACTGACCATAGAGGAATGTTTTCCTACTTAACCAAAAAGATCCGGCTCCTTTGAACATAGACTTTCTGCTCAGAACTCCTAATGCATTCCACATTTGGCCATTAAATCCTAATTGGAGGCCTGCTGGGGAAGGTATGGGGGCCCAGCCTGATAGCATTTCCTGGGTCACATCCCTGCAAGACCCAGCCTGACCCTGGGACCTTGTATGACCTGCCCTTTTGAACTCTTAATCCCGCTATTGGCCACAAAGAATTAGGAGCTCAATTTACTCCTGAAACCACAGGCAAGTCCCCTCTGGTCTTCCTCTTCTCATCTGCCATCTCTTCCCCCCACCCCCCACACACCACCACACACATATAAACACTTTATTTTTCTTTCCTTTCCTGCCTCCTCGGTAAGGAGGCAGGATGTCCTGTGGGGTCTTAATTGAAAGGCTCCACAAAGCCCGAGACTTTTATGATGAAACAATTGTCCTTGGTAAATGTCAGGCTTGTATTTGATGATATTTATGACCTTTTTTCCATTAGCCTGTCATTTTTCTGAGAAATTATGACCCTGGCCCTGTCAGCCTAACCAGGCCGATTTTATATATAGTAAGTGGTGTGCAGATGGGAAGAATGTCACCCTCCTCTTTGCCCAAATGACTCTATCACATCAGATTGGGAGCATATCTCACCAGGTACCAATAAGCAACTGGAGAGATAAGATAAGAGTGAACTAACCTTGAAATGATCACTTTGGAGGGTCTGGGTGATTTTGGAGTGAAAGCTAGCCTTCACTCTGCCTCTTGCTAGCTTACTAACTCATACAAGCCATCAAGCATCTCAAGTCTTCGGTATTCTCATCTAGAAAGCAGTGATCAATATGCCTGCCCCGTAAAAGAGTTGCTGTGAAGATCAAATAAATAAATACAGGGAAAGGGACTTTGCATGATTGAAAAATTAATCAGATATCATTAATATTATTTAAATCATGAAGGGATTCTCTCTTCATCAATGGGAGTTTCAAGCTGAGCTAAGAAGTAGAGACAATAATTGCCTTTAAATCTGAGGGAAGCCATGAATCATGGCCAATGGCTAGAAAATATAGGAAGATAAATTTTGGTTCTATCTAAGGAATAATTTCTCAAGGATTGGAACTGTAAGAGGATGAAATGAAATGCTTTGGAAGCAATATAATCCTCATTCTTAGGGACATTTACCTAGGGCCCCTTGACAATGTCAGTCTCTGCTTTCTCTTGCTGCAATCTTACTTTTTCAGAGATGAATTATTCTGTAGACCAAAGTCTTCTCCAGTGACTGAGTCATCCCAGAGAAGGGCAGGACATAAATCAATAACTTCCAATATCCCTGTCTAGAAAGGCTTGGAATTCAAACACAGATCTTGACCTGGACCCTAGAGTCTCCATCATGACTATGGCATGACTTGTCTCAAAGAAGACACCGTAAGGAACACGGGAGCTGGCATCAGATTCATGACTTCAAATCCTTGTGGCACCCCTTACTAGCTTTAAGGCATGAGCAACTTAGTGGAAGTCTCTGAGTCTCAGTTCTCCTATCTTTAAAATGGGAGTAATGATAAAAGCTACCTTATCAGATCACTGTGGGATTAAATGATGTAATCTATTGAATGTATGTGGCCCAATTTCTGGCATGGAGAAAACATCTGGTAATGTTATCTTTCGTCATTAAATGGTACTGTTGGTGGTGGAGTCAATGATGGTGATCCGAAGCTGGATTTTCTTTAATAGAGAATTTTCCGTACTAGACCCAGGAACAAGTGTTCCATGGAAAGAACTCGATTCAAACCTGTTGCCCATAGTCAGGGCACCATGAAGAAGAAAGTGGAGGAAGCTATAAGAAGATAACGAATTGAGGAAGGGGATCTCATTTTAGGTTGAGTCAAGAAAGACAGCTATGGCAAAGCAGCATGTGAGCTCAGCTCAACACGAAGAAAAGAAGCCATCCAGGTATGGAGTAGAGGGAAGAGCATTCCAGACAGAGAAAAGGTCCTGAGCCATGAAAAAGTTGGGTCAGTTGAAGTCACTGGAAAAAGACTAATGTGTCTGGGTGTGCTAAGTGGCCCTATGTGAGCTTGGCCAAAGGACAGGTTTTGCAGAGCCTGAACCGCAGGGTATGGAGTTGCTATCAGCAGGATCTTAACAGGAGAGTGGCAGGGTCAGATTTATGCAGGTCGCATGCCGTGACGTCACAATGTAGGATTTAAACAAGCAGCATCTTTCCACAACCTAGTTGTGCTACTGTTGGTCCTTTGCTGAATTAATGAAGGACAGGAAGGCTGACCACTCAAGGCTGCTGTGTGCTGCTGGGTTTTATGCTCAGCTGTGTCAGAAGTCACAAAGGAATGCTAGTGCTCCATAGAAGCTTTGCCCCAGCACTGAGTCTACAAGTTTAGATTCTTACCTTGTATAGTATTACATTCCCAGAGCCTAGAAATAATATATGACACATAGTAGACACTCAATAAAATTTTTTGAATTAAATGAATCAAATCCAAGGACAGCCTGAGCCTTCATCACCAGTGGGTGGCTCCTTCAGTTCTTGAATTTAGGAGGACACTCCTAAAACACTGGTGTTCAAATCATGCTAGTCGACGACAAAGTGTCCTCAGGTCCTACAATCCCTCTCAGATATATTCCTGGCTGCCCATCTTGGGGAAATTTAGGTCACAAGCTAAGACTCTTAAGTAATTTTTTTTCAGTCCCACCAGATATTCAAGCTGTCTTTCTTGTGGACCAGTAGAGGGGAGAACTATAGGTAGTAAGAGGTTACATTTTTGACTTCTCTCAGTTTTCCCATAATGTTCCAAACTGAGTGAAATAATATTAAGAAATTAAAGTCAATTTTCATCATCAGACCTGTGTGGGTAATGGGAATCACATTTTTACAATGTGATAAAAAGGAAGCATTCCCAGCTGAAGGACTTGCAATAAGAAAACAATTGGAAAAAAGAAAAAAGAAAAGAAA
This sequence comes from Meles meles, assembly GCF_922984935.1. NCBI lineage: Eukaryota > Metazoa > Chordata > Mammalia > Carnivora > Mustelidae > Meles > Meles meles. The sequence continues at coordinate 12,500,681 of NC_060066.1, read as the reverse complement.
ACAATTGGAAGCAAGACAATAACAGGAAATATAGTTTCATATTGCTTTTTAGATTTTGTCCTGCATTCTTCAGACTTCTTTTATCCTATTTTGGTTTTGATATGAAATGGTAGTTCTAGCAGATAGTAGTTGGTTTAATGTATTTAGGTGTCAAAATAAAATCAGTGTCCAAAATTATTTAGCTAACATATTCTTTATCTACAGATTCCTAAAATTTGAGATCCATAGAAACCAGAGGAAGTATCAGAAAGGTAAAAGAAACTTCCAGGGCTCCAGGTGGGCCAGGCTTTGAATATAACAGCTCACATTTTCACAAGTAGAATTGATGATACTCATGTCATTATTTTCAGGATTAATGTTTAAAATATCACCTCTATTTTGAATATAATGGAATATGATTCTAGTTATTCCACTGTTAATAGGTAAAAGAGATGGGATTCAGAATCAGTTTTTTTCTGGATCCAAGTAAGATCTTCAGCTACTAAGTGCTACTAATTGCATACACACACACACACACACACACACACACATACAAAACTGAATTTAAGAGTTAGTGAATGAGTAAGGTAGTGGAAGAAAAAATGACCTTAATACTAGACAAATCTGAATTTGAATTAGGGCTTTGTCAATTACCTTGTTGGTACAGTGTATTTTATTTTCCCTAAGTATCTTAGTCAGGTTAGCCTGCTATAGCAGAATATCATAGACTGAGTGGCTACTAAACAACAGAAATTGATGTCTCCCATTTCTGAGACCTGGAAGTGTGAGCTCAGGATGCCAGCATGGCTGAGTTCTAGTGAAGAGCCTCTTCTAGCTTGCAAACTGCTGTGTCCTCACATGGCAGATAATGAGGCAAAGGGACTCCCTGAGGTCTTTTTTATAAGGCCACTAATCCCATTCATAAGGATTCCACCATTCTGACCTAATTATCTTCCAAAGGTCCCACCTCCTAATACCATCACACTAGGTTTCAACACATGAATTTTGGAAGGACAGAGACATTCAGTTGGTAATGCTAAGTCCCTGTAAGGGGATTGGCTGTTGTCAACTGCTGCCAATGGGAAGAGAACAGACGTGATGTCTGGCAGATGTCCTCTGTGTGGTTGACTTGTGACCTCTTCTGTGTTCTGTTTAAATCTTCTTTCAGCCTTCGTTCTCAAATGGGAGACTATCATGGAGCCAAGGCTGACCCAGCAGAATCAAACGTTTGCTGTTGTAAGCATCTGAAATAGTTTGTGTTGTTTGCTTCTGCCTCGCGAACTCAAAAAAATCTGACTAATGCAATAGTGTTTGAATAATCGTTTGCTCTTAGCCACTAAACCATTGCAAGCCTCTGTCCTCATCTATAAAATGGGGATAATGTGTATCTACTTTATCAACTAAATATGGGGATTTTATAAGAAGACAAAATAGCTACTGTGTGCCAGACATAATACATTGTATACAAGGGAAGTCTCAATGCCTTCACATCTTTGAAATCTTTTTAAGCTCATGCTCTCTTAAAGTGCTACTTTATTTCCTTTTCCTGAACTGTCCATTCCAATCCAAGCCAGCTCCATTTATCAAACACCTATTAAGGGTAACATTTTTGGCAGGCATTGTGCCTACGAGGTAATGTTTTATCAGTTTTGCCTTTCAGCTGAAGAGCAAAACCATGAGGAAAACAATGTGTACAGGACAAGGACATAGGTTTCTGGCCAAAAGCAAATGTCCCAAAGGGAACTTGGATTCCCACCAGTGTTTTAATTATGAGATTTAAATATTGTAGGAGAGTTCATGTAACCGAACCTAATTAACTGGAGAGAGAAAATCATCCAGGTACTCAGACTGCAAGGCAGGATTGTCTTAAACAGTATCGATACTGAAACGCGGAGAGTTCCCCCAATATTATGGGAGTGGAAAATGAGCAATCAAAGGGAAGCATGTTAAAAATAGTATTACAAATATATCTTGGCAGCAAAGTGAGTAGTCATGTTTTTCAAAGTGTGGTCCTCTCAACACCCACGTCAGAGCCATCTTGTGGGGGCGAATTAACAGGCAGAGTCCTCGCCTCTGCCCAGACTTATCCCATGAGAATCTCTGGCTGGCTAAGCTAAAAAAGCCACATTTGTAAGTCTCCATAGGTTTCCTTTAGGACCTTGTTTTTGTCAACAGCACTATTATATTACATAATTTCTGACCTGTGTTGCTACAGTATGTGTAGTTTATATAACATAAAATGCACATATCTTAAATGCTGAGTTTGGTGAGAGACTTAATCGTTTGACTCAACTGAACACACCTGGTCATCACCACCAGAAACAAAATGCAGAACATTTTCATCACCCGAGAAAATTCCCGGCTATCCCTTTCTAGTCCCTGCCTCTGCCAAGAGATAACCTCTTCCTAACTTCTACCACCATAGGTTATATTTTCCTGTTTGAGGGGTTCACATGAATGGAATTATACACAATGTATTTGTGTGTGTAAATGTGTGTGTGTGTGTGGTATGCTTTGCACATCACGTTTTTGAGATTCACCAGTGTTGTTCTAGGCACTGGTAGTTTGTTCCTCTGAATAGTATTCTGGAGAATGCATATACCAAAATGTTTTTCTATTGTCCCATTCATAGAAATAAGGTTTGTTTCAAATTTGGGGGCTATTATGAATAAGGATGTTATGAACATTCTTATATTACTTTTTCTGTGGGCATATGTTTTATTTTTCTTTTATAAATATCTAGGAGTAGAACTGGTGAATCATATAGTAAATGTATACTTAAATTTGCATGCCACTGCCAAAGAGTTTTGATATTCCTACCCGCAACGCATGAGAGTTCCAGTTGCTCCAAATCCTTGCCAACAATTGGTACTTTCTTTTTTTTATTTATTTTTTAAGACTTTATTTATTTATTGGAAAGAGAGCATGAGCAGGGGGAGGGGAAGAAGGAAAGGGAGAAGACGACTCCCCATTAAGCAGGGAGCCTGACTTGGGGCTCAAACCCAGGACTCCAGGATCATGACCTGAGCCAAAGGCAGACACTTAACTGAGACAGCCACCCAGGTGTCCTAGTCCTTTTTAATTTTGCCATACTGGTGGGCATGGAGTGGCATAACATGGTGGTTTTATTTGTATTTTTCAACAGAATAATAAAGTTAACTAACCTGATGGCTAGTGGTGTCCCTCTGGCTATTTGTGGGACTTCTTTTGTGACATATGAATTCAAGCCATTGGCCCCCATTTCTTTCCTGTTCACTGCACTGTCAAGCACAGCCCTGGAGGTAAGTACCCTGACCTTGTAACCAAAAGCTTTGGTTCTTGACTGGCTCTGCCATGAGTCAGCTATCTGAAATTTGGGTCAGGTTGGTTTGCTTGCTTCCTAATCTACAGAATGTGGGTCCCACCTAGGTCACTCATTTACTTATTTCCTTTGGGAGGAAGGGGAGGAAAACCAAAGAAGGAAATAAGGGAGTGAACACTCATCTCCTAAAGAAGAACCTGTCCTCAGGGATTATCTAAAAAAATATGCATACATCAGACCTGCAGATTTTGCATCAGTTCCTGCATTAACACATAAAGGGTCAATAATGAAAGGATATTTTTGAGTAGTTTCTGAAGCAAATAGACAACATTAAGAAATAAAAGGCATCCAAATTGGCAAAGAAGTACAACTTTCACTATTTGCAGGTGATGACATGATACTATACGGAGAAAACCCTGAAGCTTCCACAAAAAAAAACTATTGGAACTGATCATGAATTCAGTAAAGTTACAAGATATAAAATCAATGTACAGTAATCTGTTGCATTACTATATTCTAATCATATGTAGCAGAAAGAGAAATTAGGAAAGTAATCCCATTTACAATTGCACCAAAACTGTAAAGTATTTGGGATTAGACCTAACCAAAGCAGGGGGTGGGGAGAAAATGGAGGATATTGTTTCACTAAAGGTTTTCCTTACACCTACCCTCACCTCACCCCAAGAGTCACTACATCTCAGCTTCCATGGGTGGGAAGGAGTTGGAGGACACTAATGAGTGTGCAGAGGCCAATGGATCCCTGAGGTTCTGAATCTTTTTTGACCACTTCTGTGAAACAGATTAAAGACCAAGATAGGTTTATGGAAGCAGAGCTGGGAGGGAGTGTGCTGTGCTCATCAGCCCAGGCTCCAGGGTGGTATGAAGAAACCAGAAAGGAAAGGACCTTGAGAGCTGCCTAGAAATTCTCAATGCCGTGGCACAGCACACAATCAGGCAATTCACTGTACATGCCATACATAAAGAGGATGAATAGACAAGATAAATGCAGTGGAAGACGCATTTGCTATCAAACAAGATTAGCTTCCATAAGACCCTGCATAGTGTCTGTTATTCTAAAATCCACCCCTGGGGGAAGTTGAGGTGATGTTCTTATTTCTTTGGTTTGTGTTCCCATCTGCCCTATATACGAAGTTGAAACAATCTAGAAATTGAGTTGATATGTAAAAAAGTGCAGATGTGTCTGAGAATTCTTCAGTGATTCTATGGACTGAAGTTAATGTGTAATTAATACAGCAAGTTTTTTGTGGTTTTTGTTTGTTTGTTTTTTTACAAGAGGTGAAGAATTTCTGAGAATAAGAGGTTAAGTAATTTGCTTGGAGGTTAAATCAACAAACCAAACACAGCCCACACTCCCAATTCTCAATCTACTCCTCTTGCTCTTGGGTCATGCTTTTCATATCTATATCTATCTATGTATCTATCTATCCATCTATATAGTGTTTTTCTATTTTAATTACTGTGTAGTTAACACACTGTGATATTAGTTTCAGGTGTATAATATATGACTCAACACTTTCATACAATACGCGGTGCTCATCACAAGTGCCCTCCTTAATCCCCATCACCTATTTCCCCCTTCTCCCCACCAACCTCCCCTCTAATAATAATCTGTTTGTTTTCTATAGTTAAAAGTCTGTCTCTTGGTTTGTCTCTCTCTCCTTTTTCCCCCCTTTCCTCATTTGTTTTGTTTCTTAAATTCTACATATGAGTGAGATCATATGGTATTTGTCTTTCTCTGATGACTTATTTCACCTACAATTATGCTCTCTAGCTCCATCCATATTGTTGCAAATGGCGAAATTTCATTCTTTATATGGCTGAGTAATATTCTATCATATATGTATACACATCTTTTTTTCTCCATTCATCTGTCCATGGAAATGGGCTATTTGGCTATTGTTGATAATGCTGCTGTAAGGGTTCGTGTATGCCTTTCAATTAGTGTTTTGTATTTTTTGAGTACTCGGTAGTATGATTACTAGATCATAGGGTAGTTCTATTTTTAACTTTCTGAGGACCCTCTATACTGTTTTCTGCAATGTTTACATTCCTACCAACAGAAGACATGGGTCATTATTCTCCACATTTTTGCCAACACCTGTTGTTTCTTGCTTTTTTAATTTTAGCCATTTTCCAGGTATGAGGTGATATCTCATTGTGGTTTTGATTTGCATTTCCCTAATGATGAGTGATATTGAGCATCTTTTCATGTGTCTATTGGTCATCTGTATATTTTCTTTGGAGAAATGTCTGTTCATGTTGTCTGCCCATTTTTAATGAGATTACTTGATTTTTTGGTGTTGACTTATGTAAATTCTTTATATATTTTGGATTCTAACCCTTTATCAGATATGTCATTTGCAAATACCTTCTTCCACTCAATAGCTTGTCTTTTATTTTTATTGATTGTTTCCTTTGCTGTGCAGAATGATTTTATCCTGCTGTAGTCTCAATAAATTTATTTTTTGCTTTCCTTTCCCTAGCCTCTGAATACATACTTAGAAAGATGCTGCTACAATCAATGACAGAGAAACTACTGCCTGTGCTCTCTTCTAGGATTTTTATGGTTTCAGGTCTCCTATTCAGGTCCTTAATCCATTTTGAATTTATTTATGTGTATGGTGTAGGATATGGTCCAGTTTCATTCTTCTGCATGTAGCTATCCAGTTTTCCCAACACCATTTGTTGAAGAGACTAAGACTAATAATATACAAAGAATGTTTAAGAAGTATCCTAAAGTAACATATGTAGCCCAGGCAAGATGCTGTAGGACCAAGGTAACTGTAATCTGCAGAAGTCTGCCATTGTAGGACCAGCCAAAAACTACTTCTTTAGCTAGACTTATTCATGTTAACACCATTTTTTAAAAATGAAGTATAATTGGAGACAAATGTGAGAGTCTCCTGTGGATTCCCCCTCTTTATTTTTCTAAAAAAAAAAAAAAAAAAACCATATAATGAAGACTTACTACATCTAATTGTAGCATTCATTCTCAACAATTTCTTTGTTTTTTGGGGGAGAGAGAGGAAACTCATTAATTAAAGACTATCCCACATATATACATTATTACAAATAATGGCAGTAAAGACTATCCCAAATATATATATTATCATAAATAATAGCAGCAAACATATGACATACTGTGCCACTCCTGTACTGGTAGCAGGCATCATAAGTCATTCATGGCACTCTTTCCAATAAATCTGGAAATTGCTCACAATCCTTCACAACTCAGATCTATAGGCAGCCATGGCTAATCAATCTGAATCATCATAAAAGTGGAAACTTCCTTCTGGTCCCTTTTAGAGACATCTGGCTTAGGTGGCTGGAATCTGACTCTTCCAATGAAGAATATCATGCCCAGAAGGATAAAACTTGGTAAAATCTCAAAATGATGATCATGTCTTGTGAATGTTGCCACTTTTTACATTAGGGTTCTTCATTATTTTCCCTCATTCACTGTTACATCTCCAGCTTCTGCAAGTCATGTTCTACTCTTTCCATCACGTTCTCAAGCAATGTATATCAAGTTCTCTTACCTTACCACACTCTCAGTTCTTTGGCTTTATGTAGACTGCCTCCTCTCATTGCCTATTGTTTTTGGTGCTTCTTCTCACTATCACTACCACCACTACCCATGAGGATCTTCTTCTTATGGAAATATGAACTTGATGACCAAGTTGGTCAAATGTCATGAGCCTTGACCAGAGAGTGTCTTTTGTCACTCAGCCTTATCTGCGTTCCTATCCATCCTCTCTACTCCTGAGTCTAGCGGCCTCTCAACAACATCTGCCAGACACCCTTGCCAACTGACTTCTTGGTATTCATGTCATCAGGAGGCACTGATGGGAGTCTGGAAAGTGGGAAGAAGGAAAGAGCATGTCTTTCCCATTTTTGGTGGCTCCTCCAGCAGTGGCAGCAACTGTGCCAGCCAGCATGTGTGTGGTCCTGGGGTCCTTCTCAGGCAGCTGGGTTCCAGCAGCATCCACATCAGTAGTGCAGCAATGAGGGGCTCTAGGAACACTGTTTATCTTCTCCTTTCCTTCTTCAGCTTTAAAGGTCGTCTTACTAGTTCCCTGTAGTTATTAACCTGTGGCCTCCTTAATTTTTGTCCTGCCAATTCTTCTGGTACCTTTGTAAACTGTTAACTATTTCAATTCCTTATTTTGAAGTACCTAGAGAAGATTCTATTTTTCTAGTGCAGAACGTGAAGAGTAAGCAGGAAGATTATTATTTATGAGTTGTCTTGGGGCGCCTGGGTGGCTCAGTGTGTTAGGGCCTCTGCCTTCGGCTCAGGTCATGATCCCAGGGTGCTGGGATCAAGCCCCACATCGGGCTCTCTGCTCAGCAGGCAGCCTGCTTCCTCCTCTCTCTCTGCCTAGTTGTGATTTCTCTCTGTCAAATAAATAAAATATTTAAAAAAAAAGAAAGAAATATTATGAGTTTTCTTCAAGGGACTCTGAGAAGCTGAAATCATTTTTCTGAATCATACCCTGGAAGCAAACCCCATCAGGTACTCTCTTGAGCTTTACCATCATTTAAACCCTAAGCCCTTGATCATTCTCTAGAACAGGGGCAGCAAACATTTGTTTGTAAAGAGTCAGATAGTAAACATTGTGGATCATACAGTCTGTGTTGTAAATACTCTGTTCTCACGGCATGAAATCAGCCATAGATGATGCATAAACAGGTGGGCATAGTTGCATTCCAATAAAACTTTATTTACAAAGATAGGCAACAAGCCAGATTGGCCCACCAGTGGTAGTTTGTTGACTTCTTCTCTAGAAAGTTGAAAATATAAGAGGAAGGGGTAGGACTGATTATTACTGAGAGAAGATGATCATTCATTTCAATTATCCTTTGTTATTCATTTATTCACCTTTAATTTATTTTTCTGTTATTTATTGATGCTGCTCTAGGTAACTGGGATAAAATGGAGATTAATATATGCACATTTCAAAAAGGAATATTTAATTTGATAGATTAAAGCACAAGAAAATCTCATTTTCAGTAAATCTGGAAATGTTCCTCAAACTCTAAGTGCCAAGCTTTTTCCTGTTAAATTTTTGCCAGTCATAGGCACACTGCCACCTGCCTTTGTGTGATCCTGTCATGACTGTAACTTCTACTTAAGAAGAAGTCCCTCTTTCATGAAATGAAAGGATATTCATTACGCAGATGAGTATTAGCTTTCCAACCCAAGTGCAAGGCTTTAATCAGCCCTGAGAAACACTTAAAACACACAGAGCCTCTAAATTGCATTATCCTCTGGAAAAATATCTCCACTCCCCTATACAGAAAACAATTCCCTTGTTCTTATCATGGAAGAAACAAAAGATACCAACAGAATGCTTTCATGTATCCCCCTAAATAATGCCTATAATTAAATGTACCATATGCGTGATCGAATAAAATTTCATTTGCTTTCCAGCTTCTTCTGAAAAACACTACGATTTAAAAGATCAAAGCAATAGGCCATTTTGAGTCTTTGAGATTTTTTTTTCAAGCACTAGCATTAATCTACAAGAACAAAAATATCTTCCTCTATTCTGAAAAATAACAATAGTAACCAGAGTGTCTCCAAATTCATATCAAATCTAATGTTCAATTCAAAGTCTTGTTTAGAATTCATTTTCATCCTATCACAACATGAAGTTATTTCCAGAATTTAAGTTCTTTTATCTTTTCCCACATTTTTTTTTAACTTTTTACTGGAAATAATTTCAAAGCTAAAAAAAAGTTGTAAGATTAATGCAGGGAATTATCATATCTCTATTTACCCAGTTTCACCAATGGTCCTAATAACCTTTAAGGCAAAAGGATCAAATCCAATATCACATGTTGCTAAAAAATTGCCATGCTTCTCTGATCTCCTTGAACCTGGATCTGTTCCTCAGTCTTATTTCAACTTTCATGACCTTGGCACTTTGCAGATTACAGACCAACTTTTTTTTTTTTATAAATACCTCTCCACTTTAGTTGGTCCAAAGTTTGCCTGTGATTGGACCTAGTTTATGCATCTGGGGCCAGAATATCACAGCAGGAATTCTGTGTTCTCATTGCCCCCCTCCCATGGCATGTCAGACCATTTTTTCCCATTACCAGGGTTATGAAATTTGATCACTTGGCATTGGCCAGTTTTCTCTGCTCTATCATTACTTTTCTCACCTTTCAAATGTATTCAAATAAATAAATTTGAGACAATGCAAAATTCCATTTCCATCCTTTAGTTTTAGCATCCACTCATGTCTCTTACCCAAGTCAGTTCTTCTATGATGATTAGCTAAGTCCATCTTCACATCTGTATTTTGACATTATTAAACACAGAGCCTTCTTACCTCTACATTCATTTATTCTGATGAGACATGAAGCCAAGTGGATTCCTCTTTTATTGAATGAGCTGTAATACTTTGGTATCATCATTTATGCAAGTATGCAAATTGTCCAAGATTTGCCCAGACCCTTCAAAGAGTTAGGTAACCCATTTAAAGCCACCCAGTTAGCAAGTGCTGGGACTAGGAATAAAAACTAGGTTTCTTAGCACATTGATTTTTAAACCATATTTAGGCTTTTTAGAACAACAAAACAAACATTTCATGCCCTTGCGAATATGCACAATCAAGTATTCTACATTATCTGCTCTTTAATTTATAGAATAGTTAGGATTTTGTGAGGTGAAAAGAAGCCATTGTTTCAAATCCCATATTATTTGTAGGAACCGGCTGTGTGCCACCCATTGCTGATTCATATGTGGAAGCCCTAACCCTCAATGTGATGGTATTGGGAGGTGGGGCCTTTGGAAGATAATTAGGTTTAAATAACATCATGAAGGCAGAACCCCCGTGATGGAACTGGTGTCAGTGTGAACAAAAGAAGAGGGACCAGTGCTTACCTGTTCACTCTCCCTCTCCCATGTGAGGATACAGTGAGAAGATGGCTGTTTGTAAACCAGGAATGTGTTCTCACCAGGAACCAGATCTACTCGCATCTTGTTCTTGGACTTCTGGCCTCCAGAATTATGAAAAAATATACATTTGTGGTTTGAGCCACTCTGTCTATGGTATTTTGTGATAGCAGCACAAGTTGACTAAGACTATTTTAACAAAATTAACAGTGACATAATAAAAACAGATTTAAAAATTAAATTTATGATAGATAAATGATAGATAGATTATGATAGATAATGAAAAAGAACCAGTATTGGTTTATAAAAATCATGAAGAAATGCCATATGCGTATTTCTAAAGCGAAGACAGCAGCTCATGATGTAGCTCTTAGGAGTTTACAAAAATGTTTACCTGCATGTGGTCTTCCTTTAAACAATACAAATTGACAACATTTGTATATTTTCCTTACAGCTTAGGAATTCTAAGTTTTCATGAAGAGGGTCTCCATTTCCAATCATATGTCTCCTGCATGTGTTGGGAAGGAGTAGTCAGACTCTAATGATCAGAAATAGGAGGGAGACAAGGTATTGCCTTCAGTTCTTCAGAATTATCCTTTTCTGCTACCATTTAAAAATGAAATCCAACCTGCGTTGACGGAAAGTTAAATTGCTGTTTTGGGCAACTGGATCAGAGTGAACCATTCCATGGGAAGCTGGGGACACTCGACCTCACTACAGGAGATTATAAGAGGACTCTGTGTGTTTGCTGCTGGCCCTGGTTTCTCGCTCACTCAGTTGTCAGGCCCTTCACGTCCCACATATCTGAATGCTCAGCTCCTGTTGGTGGTCAAAAGTGTCAGGTTTCTTCTTCAGTGACAGCAAGGGCAAATGAAGTCTTTGGTCTGGGGTTACCACTCTGAGGTCTTACTAAAAGTCAAAAATGGGGAGAGCACAATCTGGAATCACACAAGCCTGGGTTCAAATCCAGACTCTGTCACTTCCTAGTCTGATGTCTTGGGAGAGTTATGTCATCAATCTGAGTCTTATTTTTTCTCACTGTCATTTGAAAATGTGGACAACAGGATGCCTCGGTGGCTCAGACGATTAAGCACCTGGCTTATGCCCAGGTCATGATCCCAGAGTCCTGGGATGGAGTCCCACATCAGGCTCCTTGCTCAGCAGTGAGCCTGCTTCTCCCTCTGCCTACCACTACCCCTGTTTGTGCCCCCGTCTTTCTCTCTCTGAAAAATAAATAAATAAAATATTTATTTTAAAAATGTGGACAATATAGAAAGAAGTTATATTATACATGGAATGTGAAATGATTCATACATACATGAAGTTAGATAACCAAGATAGAGTTTCCTCCAGACCTCCAAGTAAGTGAAAACTCGGGGGGAGCCAAGCTGGGCATTATGGCTCACTAGAATATCTAGGGTTTAGATTATTATAAATAGTAAAATGGTTTAAGAATCCAGAAGAAGAAGGGGCACCTGGGTGATTCAGTCAGGTGAGTACTGACTTTGGCTCTGGTCATGATCTCAGGGTCCTGGGATTGAGCCCTGCTTCTGGCTCTGTGCTCAGCAGGAAGCCTATGTGTCCCTCTCTCTCCCTCTGCTGCTCATGCTCCCTCTTCCTCTCTCTCTCTCATAAATAAATAAATAAATAAATTCTTACAGATGAAAGGAGAGAATCCAGAGAAAAAAGGCCTGGGTTGACAAGAGAATGTTTCCCAAATGTGAAAGCAGCTCCCACAGGCCTCCTGGCTGGGTGGGACTTGGGTGACTTCTGAATAAGGGGTTTAAAAAGCAGAGGAATATTCTAGGTGTTTTCAGATTCATTTAATTGGCAATTAAACCACCATTTGACTGTCTACTAAATGGCAAGAATTATGTCGACACTTTGAATATGAAATTAAATAAGACAAGCTCTGTTAATTTCCTAGGCTACCATAACAAAATACCAGAAACCAGGTGGCTTAAAAAGAAATTTATTCTCTCGGAGCTCCGGAAGCTAGAAGCCTGAAATCAAGATGTCCACAAGGTTTTTCTCTCTGGAGGCATTAGGGGAGAACACTTCCTTTTCTCTTCCTAGCTTCTGGTGGTTGTTGGCACTCTTTAGCATTCCTTGGCTTGCAACTGCATCTCTCCAATCTCTGCCTCCATTATGACCATCTTCTCCCTGTGTGTCTCTGCCTCTGTGTCTCCTCCTCTTGTAAGGACATCTGCCATATTGGATTTATACCTGCTTTACTGCATGTATACCTGCATGACCTCATCTTAACTCATCTTAATTGCATTTGTGAAAACCCTACTTCCAAATAAGGTCATCTTACAGTGTTAGGACTGCAAAATAGCTTGGAGGGGGGGCACAATTTAATGCATAGTAAGCAGACTCTTCCTTAGGAGTTCATAGTGGGAGACAAAGACATGGAAAAAAAGACATAATTCCAGTATCATTTGAAATATGCTATATTAGAGATTTGTTCAGGGTGGTATGAAATGTTTTAAGTGACGTGTGTAGGGCACCTGAGTGGCTCAGTTGCTTAAGCAGCTCAGTTCATAATCCTGGAGTCCCAGGATTGAGTCCTGCATTGGGCTCCCTGCTGAGCAAGGAGTCTGCTTCTCCCTCTGACCCTCCCCCCATTCCTGCTCTCTTTCTCTTTCTCTCATTCTTTCTCTCAAATAAATACATAAAACCTTTTTTTTAATCAATATTGAAACTTTGCTTATAGTTTTTCCACATACAAAATATTCTGTGACTCCCTAACTTTATCACTACTATCCCTTTCATTTTCTCCACTTCTTCCTCTGAGACTAGTGGCAGGGGGTCAGAGAAAGGAGAGAAGATACAGCTGGGGATCTAAGTTGAGCTAGCACATAGAGGGTCTTGGCTTATGTGAGGAAGTTTAGGCTTTCATTTGGTTTTCCATCAGCCCTTTACTGAGCACCTACTACAATAGTGCATACCAGAGTGTGTCCTGTCATTGGTTGAGGTTAATGCCACATAATTGCTCTAATGTCAATAACTGAAGCAGGCCAGCTCATAAATTCACAGTACTGTGTGTGGCAAATATAACTGAAAAACAAAACATTACCAAACTGCAAATGTATTGGAGTTATGGCTTCTAAATTGAACTACTAAATCATTCAAGCATGCCAGCATTATTTGGAAAATTCATGGCGGAGATTCTGATTCTTGGATACTCCTTGACATGGAAGACCAGGGAAAAAAAATGGATTTGTAGCATCATAAATCTTCATGTCAATCATACTTGTAAATATTTTAAGGTACAAGCTGTAACAGGTCAGCAATTTTTATTAGCAGTAATTACACTGTTTAAAATGAGACCAATATGACAGTCTCTATCATTTCAACAAATGAATTCCCAGAAAGGTTTCCAGAACTATACATAAGACTATGTAGAATTTACTCCTTCCTCCGGCCCAGTACTCTTTTTCATGGGGACAAGGAAGCATTCCAGAGATGGTCCAATTACTAACATTTCATACAAGTCTTCCTCTAAACAAAACTCATTGTCCCTTTGCTACCACCAGCTAACCTCCTGAAGTGTGTCAGTTGCAAATAGAGGAGGGCCTAAGGACTATGAGGCCTATGAGCAGCTACTGAGCAAACCAAGCTATTTGAAGTGCATTCCTTTCTTCTGAGTTTGCTGTTAGGAAAGGGTAACTCTGCTTTTCCTATAGCAGACCCTCTGACCCCTATGAGGGCTTGGGCAGGGGGCTGCGAAGGGCCTGGAGCAAAGAAAAGGCTAGTGGGTACTTGAAGTGCTGAAATCCATGTCCCCAAACACTACTTAGAAAGGGCCTTATTTTTGGCCTCATGCCCTTCTCCAGTTTCATTTCCACTAAGAGTAGTCTGAACTCTGTGACCTTTTCCAACAACGCTTGTGGCTAAAATTAAAATCCCTGAGTCCTGGTGAAGAGGGAGACCAAGCCCTTTCTAAATACCCACTCAGCCACCCTGATGAGTATCCCCGACCAATAAGGGAAGGAGAGAGGAATTCCCTTCAATATGATGAGCATCTGGAAGGGAAACAAAGGAAGTTTGTACAAACGCCAGTAAAAGATGCAGGATCCAAAGATGAGTAAACCCTGTACTCAAGGAGCTTAAACTCCAGTGAGAAGTCTGAGATGCACCTAATGGATCCTATTATGAAGCATTCTATTACAAAGTGACTTAAAGGAGTGATTAAAGATCGTAATAATAATAGTAGTAGCTGCTGTTCACATAACTCAGTTTCCCAACTTTTTTTGTGTGTACATTGTCTTAGTTTATTTTCACAGCATCTCAATGCTTTGTAGAATGGCACCACTCATTATTTTCCTATTTGAAAGATGGATAATCTATGGCCTAAGTAGAAAAAATACACTGATGTCTAGAAAATGTCTAAAAGCAATCTAACTCTCTTCATTTCAAAACACTATGATATCATTCCCCTGAAAATTGCTCTTCTAGGATGGAGAAGGAAGAGACGATCTCTGACTAGTAACATACAGTGGTAATTGTACAAGTAAATCCTATAGCCTGGATTATAAAATAATATATATATGATTTACCTGTATTCCTCCATCTACACTGTAGGCAGAATATTAAGTAACACAAGATACATTTTCCAAATTGTTGGGAAGTTAAACCTTTTTCTCCATATACATGTTTATTTATGATTCTTTCTAGTCATCTCTCAAATGCTTTCCCAACTTTGCTTTCCGGACTGCTTTTCCCAAATGCTTTCCGGACTGCTTTTCCCAAATGCTTTCCGGACTGCTTACACAATTCAGGATAAGTTTGATATAAGATATTGGGAATCCCCCTTTATGCAGTCAAGAGGCTGTGCCAAAGGAAAGTAAACCCCTTGCTTGGGCAGATTCCAGAATGTTGAAGTAAACATGAAATTCCAAGATGGGAGTAGTCTTTTTAAGATGCTTTTACCATAATCAAGTGCTATGACTAACCTCCTGGAAATACCCAGGATCTCTCTTGTAGAAAGAGCCAGAGACATTTTGTGTCATTTTTAACAGGACTGAAAATGCCCATTTGTTCAGCCCCAGGTAAAGACTAAATCCATGATCTACAATATGGGCCAAGAAATCCCATCCATTCTTCAGTAAGAAGATGTTTGATTTATCAGTTAAATCTACCTTTCTATAATAAGTATGTATTACACAATTAGGGATCATTAAATTATTTGTTGAAGAAATGAATGTCAAGGAATAAGTACTTTGTTTAATGCTATTTTAACTTCCCACAAACATGAGAAATGAGTCATAGAGTAAGTGGAAATGCCATCTGTGATGCTTCTAATATCTGACTTGCATTAGGAAACAAGTGTGACGTAGATGACGGAGGGTGAAACTGGTAATGGAAGGCACAAGTTCAAGCCTGACTCAACCACTGACCTTAACAAAACATCTTATCTTGTCTGGGCCTTGGTTTCCAGTACCAGTGTGGAAGGAGAGTGGAAGGAAACTCTTTTCTGGAGTATTCCTGTTTTATGGCAGGCACTGGATCATGCTTTATCTCATTTAATCTCTGCAAACCATCATGAAGGAATTATTGACCCTATATAGACTCATAAGGAAACTAAGACCGGAATGGGATTCAGTAACTTCTCAAAGTTATCACTGGTGAAGGTAGAGATGACTTTGAACTCTGGTCTTTCTAATGGCTCTTTCTATGGCAGTATGCTCTTAAATTTAAGAATGAAATATTCTCTTAAAAGAATGAAAATTTTTCCAGTCTTGGAATGAGATGGGAACCCAAAATAAGAAGGACAAATTTTTGTCCTTCTATTTGTCCTTCTATTTTCACTTCTATTTGGACTGCAGTGATTCAAAATTACTGATACTGAGACAGGCTAGATTACACATAGCATATAACAAGAAAGTAACAAATATTTGTTGAATAAATGAATGAGTGCATGCCCATTCATGGGGCATAATAGGTTGAATGCTCATTGGTGTAAAACCTATCCCAAGCCACAGAATACATAAGAAGAAGATTAAGAAGAAGATTCCTGACTACAAAGAACTTGAAATTTAAAAACTTTAGTAGGAAACAGAATATAAAACAAGCAACAAAAAAGATTTAAACACATTGTAGTGGGTAAAAAAGTTAATTAAACACTCTTAGAAATATTTATATTGCTCAATACCATGAATATGAAAGACAGGCATTTGGATGTGAGTTCAGGGAATCTGTTACAATTAACCCTTTGATTCTGCTACAGGGATGACTTGGTGTTCATCTGTTTAAAGACAGTCTTCTAAGAGTGATCAAGAAGTTCAGACATTCTACAGTCTCTATGAGTCTCTCTGTATTAACACTCTCAGGCACTTTTGTCTCCCTGTGCTGGTGTTCCCTCTCCTCAGCCATTAAATAAAGTACTTGAAGGGCACTGAATGTTTCAAGAACATTAGCTTTGAAGCTGGAAGCCTCCTCTTTCTCCAATCTAGCTTCACTGCTCACTGAATCATGATGAGAGACACGTAAGTCAAGTTTAGGAAGGCTAGACTGGGTCATTGCTTCCCAAACTTCAGACATTTAAGCAACATATTCATAATTTTGCCAAACTTATGTGTCACTCAGGCAAAAATTTTGCAGTCCTTCTGTGCTTGATTATCATGGCAGTAGGCAGCTTTGCCTTTCAAAGCTAATCTCTGTACAATCACTGGTTAATGCTTCAGTCATATTTTTCTATTAGATGTTAAGATATACAGTATCCACAATCATTAAATTGGAATGTGTATATGTGATTACCCAAATCACTTTCCTATTACCAGATATTTACATGATCACACTTTCGGAGATAGAGGAATAGTCAAAACAGTTAAGAATCACTTCAGGATCGAAAATCTATGCCTAGATGATCATTAGTGATGATTACTTAAAACCTTCTAAGATTTTAACATTTCTTTATGCTTAATCAGTATGTTATTATTAATTTTAGTATCATAGAAAAAATGAGAAACCAGATATATTTATATATCTATGTATATAATCTCTCGATCTATAATCTCGCAGCTCTCTGTCTACTAATCCAGATACTAATGCTTCTGTCTTTTGCGTCTTGCTCTTTTCTTAGAATACAAAGTAGGTTGTGCAACTTCCCTCCTTAAAAACCTTCATGATGCCTCAGAACCTGCCAAGTTCCATGTGACCATCTTAGCATCTTTGAGGTCTTTCATAGTTTGGTCTTCTGAACATAAACTTATTTCCCACCCTTGTATTTATTAAACATCTTAAAGGAAAGGTTGACTCAAAGTTCCCCAACCATATCCTATCCTGCGAACATTTTGCCTTTGTTTGCGACATTCGCTACCTACTTCACTATGTGAAATCCCACTCATCCTTAAAGGATGTGTCCATGTTGGGGCTGGTGGGTGGATCTATGTTAGGCTATATATGGTATATCCACCCTTGTTTACTGTTCATTTTTTTCTCAATAATTTTTATTTAGACAGTAATTTGCAATTCAAAGGTTAATATTCAATATATAAGGAATGGTTGGGATTTTGCAAAAACAGTTTTTCTCTTGGTTCTATCACTGTGTAGCTGTGTAGCCTTGAACATGTCATGCACTCTCTCAAAAATACAGCTTCCTAATTTGGAAAATAAGGAAAAGTATCAAGTTGGGCTTCACATCTTCCACAGGTCTTCTATGACCCCAGTATACTGGAATACTTGGCTATCTGTGTGGTCTCATAGTAATGGAAACCAACTCTGCATATTCCAGTAACATTACCTATTTTCTGGTTTGTCTTGTTCACCAGATTGTAGGTTTCTTGAAGGCAAAGAAATATATCATGTTTGTCATTGCTCTTCTACTGCCTAACAGTGTATATACTCCCTAACAATATGTGTAGGTTAAATGAATGAATAAATTGGATTATCTATTTCAAATAACAGGAATGATTAGGGGCAGTTGGCCTGCTCAGCCGACAGAGTATGTAACTTTTGATCTCAGGGTCTTGAGTTCAAGCCCCATGTTGGGCATGGAGCCTACTTTAAAAATTTCTAAAAAATGGGAATAAACAAGCAAAGAATTGGGATGATTAGACAACAAACGACATAGGTACAGACTGCTATTAAATGCACCAAATAGATGTTAGTTAAGAAAATATACAATGGAAAAAAGACAGTCTCTTCAATAAATGGTGCTGGAAAAACTGGACAGCAATATGTAGAAGAATGAAACTTGACCATTCTCTTACACCGTACACAAAGATAAACTCAAAATGGATAAAAGACCTCAACGTGAGACAGGAATCCATCAGAATACTAGAGGAGAACATAGGCAGTAACCTCTTCGATATCAGCCATAGCAACTTCTTTCAAGATATGTCTCCAAAGGCAAAGGAAACAAAAGTGAAAATGAACTTTTGGAACTTCATCAAGATCAAAAGCTTCTGCACAGCAAAGGAAACAGTCAACAAAACAAAAAGGCAACCCACGGAATGGGAGAAGATATTTGCAAATGACAGTACAGACAAAAGGTTGATATCCAGGATCTATAAAGAACTCCTCAAACTCAACACACACAAAACAGATAATCATATCAAAAAATGGGCAGAAGATATGAACAGACACTTCTCCAATGAAGACATACAATGGCTATCAGACACATGAAAAAATGCTCATCATCACTAGCCATCAGTGAGATTCAAATTAAAACTACATTGAGATACCACCTGACACCAGTTAGAATGGCCAAAATTAGCAAGACAGGAAACAACGTGTGTTGGAGAGGATGTGGAGAAAGGGGAACCCTCTTACACTGTTGGTGGGAATGCAAGTTAGTGCAGCCGCTTTGGAGAACAGTGTGGAGATTCCTCAAGAAATTAAGAATAGAGCTTCCCTATGACCCTGCAATTGCACTGCTGGGCATTTACCCCAAAGATACAGATGTAGTGAAAAGAAGAGCCATCTGTACCCCAATGTTTATAGCAGCAATGGCCACGGTCGCCAAACTGTGGAAAGAACCAAGATGCCCTTCAACAGATGAATGGATAAGGAAGATGTGGTCCATATACACAATGGAGTATTATGCCTCCATCAGAAAGGATGAATACCCAACTTTTGTAGCAACATGGATGGGACTAGAAGAGATTATGCTGAGCGAAATAAGTCAAGCAGAGAGAGTCAAGTATCATATGGTCTCACTTATTTGTGGAGCATAACAAAGAACATGGAGGACATGGGGAGATGGAGAGGAGAGGGAGTTGAGGGAAACTGGAAGGGGAGATGAACCATGAGAGACTATGAAAACTCTGAAAAACAACCAGAGGGTTTTGAAGGGGTGGGGGGGGTGGGAGGTTGAGGAACCAGGTGGTGGGTAATAGGGAGGGCACGTACTGCATGGAGCACTGGGTGTGGTGCAAAAGCAATGAACACTGTTATGCTGAAAATAAACAAATAAAATAAAATAAAAAGAAAGAAGTTTTGAAATACGAAATGTGGTAAATGTGAAATGGGGTGATGGAAAGAAATGGAAATCAAAGATAAAAGTCTTCCCCAAAAGTTAACATTGAATTATTCATTTTTTACAAAATTCTAATAACCTCAAGCTCCACTGACTCATGGGGAGAACCATATAGTATAATAAATTGCATTTGAAAAAGGAAAGCAGTCTTCAAATATTCTTCAGCATGAAGAAAAATGCTATTTTTAATTAGCATATCTAAAACTATTCATTTAGTGCCAAACCATGAGTAAAAAAGGATAACTGCATAATCTGACTGATGTAGTATCTTCTTACTAGGGGAAAAAATTGGCATGTTGGTCCGTACTTTGCTTTCTATTCTTTATATATAAACATACACACAGACACACACATACATTACTTTATCATTGTCATTTGCTGAGGATGACTGACAGTAGAATTAAGAAAATAATATGCTGTCTGTGTGTGTGTGTGTGTGTGTGTGTGTGTGTGTGTGCACGCACATGCATGTATGTGCTGCTCAACACAAATTCACCCAACAACCATTTTATAATTTTATTCTTGGGATCACTGTAATCCCTCTCCTATCTCAGTGGTTCTGGAGGGAATCCACACTTTGCTTGAAAATTGGACAATGTAACTTAAGTCTAGACCAATTAGCATATACTTCTTTCTTCTGGGCTCATAGATTGAAAGCACAACCTAATTAAAATCTATGATAAGAGGTGATATTTTT
This sequence comes from Meles meles, assembly GCF_922984935.1. Lineage (NCBI taxonomy): Eukaryota > Metazoa > Chordata > Mammalia > Carnivora > Mustelidae > Meles > Meles meles. The sequence continues at coordinate 12,480,295 of NC_060066.1, read as the reverse complement.
TTCCTGAGAATCCTGGATGTGAGCCTAGAAGTCATTGGAATTTATTTTATATGTATGAGTATAGAGCATCTGAAAAATATATGTGATAGAAGGGAAGTGGAGGTGGGAACTGGAGAAAAGAAATTGGAGACTAATTTTGATTACACTGAAATTTATAACCAGCTCTACCTGAAGCCATTCATATGTCTGGACTTTTCAGTTAAATGCATGATTGGGTTTTTGTTTTGTTTTGTTTTGTTTTAAGGGAATTTGAGTTACTTTGTAAGTGCTTCCAACCAAAAAGATACAAAGATGGCTATAATACTAGTCTTCATCTTAAAGGGCTTATAGGCTAGAAGAGAAATCAGATTTGTAAGCAGATACTTGCAACTCAGTGTGGTAAGTATCATGTCAGAGATATTTATAGAATACATTTTTGGAAGGCAAGACACATATATAGGCAAACCTCAGAGACATTGTGAGTTTGGTTCCAGACCACCTCAATAAAGCAAGTATCCCTACAAAGCAAGTCAAATGAATTTTTTGGCTACTCAGTGTCTATAAGTTATAGTTACATTATACTGTATCTATTAAGTGAGCAACAGCATTATGCCTAAAAATCAATGTGTATACCTTAATTTAGAAACACTTTATGGCTGAAAATGGCTAAATACCATCTGAGCTTTGAGCAATTGGTTCACTGTCATAACAAATAGTGATGAAGAAGTCTGATATATTGAGAGAATTACTAAAATATGATACCAGACACAAAATGAGCAAATGCTGTTGGAAAAATGGCACCAGTAGACTTGCTCATTGCAGAGTTGCCACAATTAGTAAACAAACAAACAAAACAACAACAACAAAACAAAAACAAACAAAAAACCCTCTAGTATCTGCACAGCACAAAAAAGTGAACCACAATAAAATGAGGTATGCTTGCGTACATGTGATTTAGGAGAAGTCATAGAGGATGACAAAGGAGAAAAGATGCTCAATCTGTCATTTTTTTTTAAATAAGATTTATTTATTTATTTCAGAGAGAGAGTCTGCAAGCAGGAAGAGCAGAAGGAGAGGGAGAGAATCCCAAGAAGACTCCCAGCTGAGCACTGGCCTGCTATGGGGCTCTATCTCATGACCCTGAGACCATGACCTGAGCTGAAACCAAGAATGGACCGCCCAACCAACTGAGCCACACATATGCCCCTCTCAATGTGTCTTTTCAAGAATGAGTGTTTGTTGAATCAGATAATTGGGGAAATGTTATTTCAAATAGAAAGACAAATATGATGAAGATGTGAAGGGGCCTTATGTATGTTAGTGGGGCTGGAAGGTGAACTAGTTTTAAAGTGGAGATTGAAAGAATCATTATTGCCTGATCTTAAAAGCCTTGCATGTCATGGTCAGGTGTCTGGACAGTCTGAGTGTGAGGGGGAATCACAGAAGAAATCTGAAAAATGGAGAGATCTGAATGCCTCTGCCCTTCCTGAAGTTCACTTTGGGGAGGACAGATTGGGAACCAGGGAGGAGAAATGGACACCTTTGCAGGAACATAAAGATGTAAAAAGATTACAGGGAGATTACAGGAATGGAAGTAGGAGAAAATCTAAGTTCATGAATTTTAACTTCCTATTAGAATATCATTAACCTCTTTCATATTTGCTGAATCTTCTTGGGATGTAGTAATGTTCATGACTAAGACTTTAGAGCCAGAATTCAGCTCTCTCACTGACTAGCTGAGTGGTCTTTGGCAATTCGACTCTGTAGCATTTTTCCTCATCAGAAAAGTAGGGATGATGTTGATATCCACTGCATGGTGTTGCCATGATAGATAAATCAACACAGGTGAAGGGCTTAGATTAATACCTAGCACATGGAAACCATTCAAAAAAGTATGAGCCACAATTATTTTGCTCTGCTTTCACTATCATATCCATTTACAACAGATCAACAATGACCACCGCTCTGATTTTTACAGATGGATAAACTGAAGCTCAGAGAAATTATGTGATTACCCACATCTAGGAATGTACTTCGTAGCAGAGCTAGGATGTGAATCAGTCATTTGTTTGCCTCTGAAACTAGTATTTTAACCTTTGATATACTACCTTCCCTCTGTCTTGAGTAATGATTTCCCTGTGACTCCAAAAGAATTTCCTCTACTTAGAATGACTGTATCCTTCATAACGCTACTCTCTAGTAGCCCTTTTTTCTCTCTCTCTCTCTCTCTCCTTCTCTCTCTATTTTTTTTTTGCCATGATTCTGTGGGACACCTAGTAACATGGGGTCCTTGGTAACCAAGATTCTGAGTCAGATTTTTCAGTTTACATTTAAGAAAGTGATTGCAAAGATGTTTTACTGAGAACCAGAAGTGTTAAAAGTAGCCCAGGTTTTTGTAAGTAGCCCAGGGATCTGTAAGATGGAGGGCAGTATCCTGGTAGAGCTGGTGGTTTCACTGTTCCTGTTGCTGTTGCTCATGATGGTGATGCTTTCGTTGTCCATCAGTTATTGATATTTGCCTGTTGTCCTACTTAACCGAAATGCAAAGTGAAAAGCACAGTGCTGGTAGCACCCAAGTGAGGTGCTTAAGATCAAATCAGAAGACCAAACCAGACTGGTGAGTGTGTGCTTTGTCCTGCCTGCTGTGGAATGTCCTATCTGAAACCCACAGCACTGTCAGAGGACAGTGGGTCTAAAGGCAGTGAAGACTCGGGGCTCCTGGAACTCTGTTCCCATCAGAATTTTAGTTCCTTCACATCAAATCATGAAACGTTAACGTTTACATCCCCCCACATCACATCGAGTAGAACATTGGCCAAATTAGGTCCCTAATAAATATTTGTTGAGTAAGATCGTAAAGAATAAGCAAACCTGATGGTTCAGGAGTTTCTACTTGGGATGATGGAAACATTTTAGAAACAGTTCCTGATGGCGGTGACTCATCAGTGTGAATGAAACTAATGCCACTTAATGGTACCCTTGAAAATGTTAAAATGACAAAGTTTATACAATTTTTTAAAAAAGAATAAGTGAAGAACAAGCAAATGAGAGAATGAATGAATGCAAGGGTAAGTGGGATGGAGAACAGATGAACAAACACACAAATGAACAAGTGAACACATGACTGAATTTCCCAAGTGTTTTCAAGGATTAAGTAGTTTCCATAGAATGCCAAGTGCAAGTCTTGGTCTCACACAGCATGGGACTCTGGCACGCTAAAAGGAAAAGAATAAACGACATTGTTTTATTTAGAGGAACAGCTGTTGATCATGAGCTGTAAATTTTTTCCTAATGTAATGGCCACTGAGCGGAAGCCCGAATACGTCACAGGATTAAGTGGTGCCAAAAATGGCTGTAACCCTCTCGGGGCCTCATGTGATCAGCCTGCCACACAATGCAGCTCACATGCTCACAGGCATAGCCAATCCACTGTCAAGTTGGAAACTCTGGTAAGCTGGGCTTTATGGTAAAAAAAAAAAAGAGAGAGAGAGAGAGAGAGAAACAGAGAGGGAAATAAAGAGAAACCTGCTTAAATAACCTTTCGTCTTAAGAAAAAGACTTTCTCCAATAAACATACAAGGCTAGAGACTAAAGACTAAATGACAACTGGTTCTCATAATAATAATCTCATAATAATTAATATATATATAATATATATTATATTATATTATATATTATATAATATATAATAATAAATATCTCATAATAATCATAAAAAAAACACAGGCAGTTTAGACTGATGTTGTGACATCCCTTCACCCTCTGAATCTTAGATGGTACAACAAGGTCTGGGTGTGAAGGTTTGGTATTTTGTCAGAAATACTCAGGTCACCAGCAACATCTGAGGGGTAGTCAGTTTTCCATGTCAGAGGGTTGAGAGGAAAGGGTTAATGAATCTCCTTAGCATCATAAGGACCTTGTGCCCTAAGTGGGGCTCTAATATGCCTCTGTTTTCATTAGAGAATTCTCAGTAAGTGTGAAGCCTGGGAGGGGCAGGATGATCCTGTGGAGGAACAGGGAATTTGGAGTTAGGAGTTGCACTGGAGGCTAGGGCAGCCCTGGGCTGTCAGGTTTGGTAGAGTGCCAAACCTCAGTTTTCTCTTTTGAAATACGATTGGGAAAATCCTTACCTTTTAGAGAGGGTGTACAGTAAACACTGATTATAATACTTAGTGCATAGTAGACATAATAAGTATCCCATGATGTTAAATGAAGAACAACAGTGGTCTAGAATTTGCAAAACTGAGTTTTAGTGACAATTATTTTATTGACTTTCCATGAGACACTGAGAAATTCACCTTACCTGTGTAGGTCTGTCTCTGGGTGAATGGATGAGACCAGATGGGTTCTGGAGTCCTCCTTAGTGCTGACATTGCATACATGCATGTATGTATGTATGTATGTATGTACGTATGTATTTAAAGCATACATGCACATGAGTGGAGGAGGGAAGGGGAGAGGGCCGGGGGGAAGCAGAGAGAGAATCTCAAGCACACTCCCCACTGAGCACAGAGCCCAAGCCCAACTGAGCATGAGCTCTATCTCTCGACCCTGAGATCGTGACCTGAGCTGAAATCGAGTCAAACACTTAATTGACTGAGTCATCCAGGCACCCCACATGTTAAAAATCTATTTTAAGTCAAGGTCAAGGTTTTAGAGTGACCTTTCAGTTCCCTGGATTTGTTAGTTGACTGAGTTGTTATTGCACCAATAAGGAGAAGGACATTAACACTTTTACAGGGTGACCAGAATCTCCTCAATGTATACCAAAATCCTATTCAAAGGGGCAGTGCATTTCTTCTGTGTATTCTGTTCTTAAATACAATCCCCAAATAATTTAAGGTTGACTGGTATGATGTCCTGGTGACCCTGGCCATCAGAACATGGGGTGGGAATCTATAGTCATCAAAGAGAAGCCAGGAGAGCCCACAGACACTGAATGGGTGAAGAAAATAGTAAGGCCGCCACCTCAACATCCACAGAGCCCCCAAAATATGGGGGTCATCTTGATTCCATCTCTCTCACTCCAATCCACTAAATTCAATCATTCCACAAATTCCATTGGATCTAATTTCTACATGTCATAAGAACCCATCAGTTCTCTCAAATTCCTGTTACTGAAATCCAAGCCTGAGACTACTTCAGCAGGTTCTAACTGGACATGCAGCCTCTGGTCTTCACCCTTGACAAGCCATTCTCCAACCTGTTATACTCCAGGAAAACCTTCTGTGGTTTCCACTAGAGTTTAGGGCACAATTCAAAGTCATTTACTGAGGGCATTTGTGAAGGGCATGCTTCCTGGCCTCTGTTTATTTCCTGTATCATATCTCCAACACTCGCTTCATCCCATAATTAGCTCTAGCCATCCCAGACTCCCTTCTCGTCCTCTAACCTGCCATAATCTGACTCAACTCTCCGTTCTTCACAAACCTGTTCTCCCCAGCATGGAATACTTATCTGCCTTCTCTGATCCCCTCCTCAAATTCCAACTTCTGCCTTTGATTTTCCTGATCTCACCTTAAGCAATGTGACTTGCAAGAACCTATTTCTTACATCCACTCAGCCCTTTCTCCACCACCAGACTGGACTACAGCATTCTGATGCTTTTGTCTCATCTCGGTAATCTGTCGTCCTCTAATTGTACTTTGTCTTCATTATCACTTTGGTTGCCTGTCTCTGTTTGCCAAATCATGAGCCCAGTGAAAGCAGGGATTCTGATGGTTTTATTCGTTGTAAAGTCTCTTGGCACAAAGCGTAATAAATACAGCATATATGAATACTTTTACACATGACTGCATAATCCACAAGACTGAGTCTTGTATATAGTCCTTACTATTTCTTTGACCTTGGGCAAATCACTGAAAATCTTGGAACCTCACTATTCTCAACAGAAAAACGAATGCAAATCCTATGGATTCTTGACTCCTTGATTGAAAGGATTCTGTGGGATCAGGCATGGGAACTATGAACACAGTGATATGTGGTATCAACAAGCTGGGATCAATTATTGTTATTTACTATTTATTTCCTCCCCCGAGGCATCTCAGCTTCAGTACCAAGAGAAGTGAGAGGATAAGGCCCTGAAATTCTCTGCAGTCTAGTTCTAGGGAAATAGCTTGCTTGCTGACTGCTAAAAAAACAATTTCCCTGAATTTGACTTTGATTTCTGTCAGTCCTATTAGATTGTACCTTCCGAGAAGAGCCATTTGTTTTTGAAAACAAGTTGTACTCTGTGTTCTGCTGTTACTTAACTCACCAGCACCATCTGCTCGGCTGTTATGCCCAGTTTGAATCAGAAGGAAAGGATTCTTTCTGTCTGCACATCCTGAAGAAAATATAGACCCCAAGAAAAGTCAAGGAGGTGGAGGAGATTTGTGGCCAGTTGATTGGATGACTTTGATCCCAGGTTCCAATTTGACAAGTCAGTTTTAAGATGAGAGTTGGCCGATAGCCAAGAGTGAGTCAAGTTCTCAGACTCTGGACTCTGTGCTGCCTGGACTGTCATGCTGTCCCAGGGAAACATGCTGAAGAGGTGACGACTCTGTTTGGCTGTTAGAGGAATCCTTTGGATTCCAAAGAAAAACAACATGCCCTGTATCACAACTGTTACAATTGTTGGGACTAGCAGATGTGTCAAATCTGGCACATCTGTCCCTGGGTATCTGTGGATCAGAAATTTACCTCTGTAATCTTTGAGGCGTGTGTGCGTGTGTATGCACACGTGTGTGTGAGAGAGAGACAGAGAGAGTGAGCATGTGTGTGTGTGAGACAGAGAGAGAGAGAGAAAGTGACAGAGCATGTGGTGTATGTGAGAGAGAGAGAAAGAGACAGAGAATGAGTGTGTGTGTGTGTGACAGAGAGAGAGAGAAAGTGACAGAAGGTGTGTGCGTATGTGTGTGAGAGACAGAGAAAGAGAGAGAGATTGTGTGTGTGTATGTGTGTGTGACAGAGAGACAGAAACAGAGAGAGAATTTGTGTGTATGTGTGTGTGTGCATGTGTGTGTGAATTTGCCCTGGGTGTGCATACTGAGTCTGTGTGTCTGCGCAGTGGATGATGACAAATGGAAGGAGTGGACAATGAGTTCAAATACATGCGTGGAATTACAAACCAACAAGGCAGAGTGCCTTCCAAGTATTCTTAAACCAGACTCTGGTTGAAGCACTATTCTTTGTTGCCAAAAAAGGATTTATTTCTTGGAAACTAGCAATGCAATAAAGCCGACCCTCAATTTCCTATAATAACAACAAGCTTCAAGTTTGGCATCCGTATCACCAGGGACAAATTGTGCCAAGCAAGCAAAGGAGTCAGAACCAGCACCCACAAAGGCTGTTCTCAATTCAGCAAAAGATGTTCTTCTAAAGTGACTGAGCTCTTAGCTCCCGGCTTCCATCCCGCCCACCCACCGAGCTGCTCGGCATCCTCCTACTGGCTCCTTCCCTCTCACTCTCTGTCTACCGGGGCCAAGAAGAAGGTGACTGGTTCTCACAGAACCCCCTAGGGAAGTCAGCTCCTCTGTCAGGTTAATTTTCACATTTACTGAGGATATGCCTCGAGCTGAAACTTGAGCCACACCTTTCTAGTATGGAGGAGGGTGATCTGATTATGCCCATACTAGTAATGGTTGAGGTAATGGCAGAATGGAATGACAAAATCTCAGTGGGTGCAGGGCTCCTCTGGCAGAGGCTTCTGAAGAAGCCTGGAGATGACTTAACCTTCTTCCAAAGAGAAGTGCTTTATTTTCAGTTGAAAAACTGCTCCCCCCACACACAAAGAAACTAAAGTTCACCAGCATTTTCCAATTTCCCTCAGGTGTCATCAATATTACATAAAAAAAGAATTATATTAATAATAGCTACATTTATTGATCACTGTCATCCTAATATATGCTTGATACCTGGTGGAAATTACCTTTAATTCTCCCAGAACTTTCTGTGTTGCCTCAAGGCCCCCATTTATATAATCTTATTCTCATGTCAGTTTGGGGGGAGGGCAATTTCAGAGCAAGGAATAGAGACACCCTTGGGAAACCCTAGGTGATGAGAATTCAGTTTTAGTTTCCTTGAGGAGGCACTAAAGCTATCCTGATGACTGAAAAACCAGGTCTCATGTGGAAATTAGAATAATAATAATTAAGTATATTATTAGTGATGTAAATTTAAATATAGAAACTGATAACTACTTAAAATGTATAAATATAAAATAACTGTACTGTTAACTATATATTAATATATTAATAATAATTATTAATCACCATTGATCTGGTAACCCCCAGAAAACTCTGGGTGTGCTATTCTTATGGTTCAGTTGCTCCTCATCTCTGCTCCTGCCTTATGATCATTCCCAAGAAAGAGGATCTAATTGGGCTCTTCATCACCATCCAAGAAAAAGTATCTCTGTTGAGTAGAACTTTTCTTCTAATTGTCCACATGGGACATTTGCCCATTAGTTCTTGACTCACATCCCATCCTCAAATCCAGGCTGTGGTGGTCAGGGTTATTTAGTTCCTATAAAACAAATCACTGTTTACTACAGAACAAATCGTGGTGACTTAGAGTTAAAGAACCTCCTTCTGCTGGTTGCTTTATTTGCTCATTTATTTGTTTTCTGGAAAGGTCCTTGGAGGTTTATTACACAGCCTGACAAAGACCATTTATAAACAAAGAAACATGGGCTCATGAATTTCAATGACTTGTCCAAGGTCACAAAGCTGATCAGTTGCCTTATTTATATTTGAACCTAGGTCCATCATTTTCCTAGCACTGTGTTTACCATCTTGCTTTGTAGCCTGTTCAATTTTGCAACCATTGTTCACTGGAACTTTCATATCTCTATGTTTTGATTTTTGATTGCTAAAGATTGCTGGCAGTCTTTCCCAATCATAAGATTACATGACACAGAAAGGCTAATAGAGAGAAAATGAAAAAAGTAAAACAAAATAATGGTGGATTAGAGGTGTCTTTTTTTTTTTTAGATTTTATTTATTTATTTGACAGAGAGAGATCACAAGCAGACAGAGAGGCAGGCAGAGAGAGAGAGAGGGAAGCAGGCTCGCCGCTGAGCAGAGAGCCTGATGCGGGACTCGATCCCAGGACCCCGAGATCATGACCCAAGCCGAAGGCAGCGGCCCAACCCACTGAGCCACCCAGGTGCGTCTTAAGGGAAGAAATTTGTATACTGTTTGAAAAAAAAACCTGTCACCTGGACCTTAGAAGTGACCTGTCTGCCTCATAGTAAAAGAGAAGAGAGACATCCAGAAACACATCCAAAAGAAGGTAGAAAAGGACTGTTATTATGAAAGTTGTATGTTATTATGAAAGTTAGAGAGATGGGATTATGACTGAAGGGACAGAACTTCTACAGTAGAAATCTTCTTGTCCTACATTACTAGGATCATAGTTGGCTGGGATAATCAAAAAGTTAGAAAAAATGAGGAAATCATAAATCATCATGCATAGATATTTTAAATATTCTATTTAAAGGTAAGCTGACTAAAATGTATGTATAGGTTAATAATTTTTTTAAAGATTTTATTTATTTATTTGACAGACAGAGATCACAGGTAGGCAGAGAAGCAGCCAGAGAGAGAGGAAGGGAAGCAGGCTCCCTGCCGAGCAGAGAGCCAGATGCGGGGCTCAATCCCAGGACCCTGGGATCATGACCTGAGCTGAAAGCAAAGACTTTAACCCACTGAGCCACCCAGGTGCCCCTAGGTTAATAATTTGATTTAAATCCAAGCTTTCTCATTTCTCATACATGACTAAAATGTTATGTATAGGTTAAAAATTTGATATAGACCAAAGCATGTATTAGTTGGAATGTTATGTTGCCCTTATATAAATATTATACACCGTCTATTATTTTGGTTTATTGAAAGTGAGGGTAAAACCTGAAGACTCTTGAAACAAGTTGGATACAGACATTTTCTCAATCTTTCACCAGGGCTTCTTGGTCTTTTAAAATCACTTCACACACCTCTAATTTTAATTACATAATTCAGTTGTTTTTTAAAACCAATTGAAACTTACTGAGTTTTTCCAAAGCATTCCAGTTAGTTTTCTTAGCATCACAGTATAAATAATTCTCTTTCCATATTCATATTTTATCCATTTACTATTTAACTGAAATGTATAATCACAACAAGTAAAATGACATGCATTGATTTAGAAACAGACACTAGTGACTCTTAGTAAACATATAACGCTGGGGGGGGGGGAATAAAAGTACAAATGTGCAACAGAGAGGAGCTTATTACTATGGATGTTGAGACACGAATGGCGTCAGTCCATAATTTATAGAGAGAATGGAGAGCATCATTTAATTTGCCAACTCAGTTGTGTGGAGTTTGGATGGAAGACTTTATAATATGGTTGACTTTGATGTATTCTACGAGAGCCAACCCTATGTTTTCCATGAGAAGAAAATGAGGAAAGTATGTTGTGTGGCTGAGGAATGCCAACTAGGAACAATCCTATATAAAACTCCTTCTTAAACTAGCTATTAAACATTTACAAGGTCAAGAATTGGTGGCATAAAGAAGAAAGCTAACGTACCATCTTTATATAGCAATTAACAAATTATCGATTTGTTTTTTAAAATAAAATTAATTTATATGAATCTATAAAACATCTACCCTTTATTTCAGATATTCCCTAGGAGTTTTTGAGTGTGTTGCAGGGTACATAATATACTGTCTTCGTTAAGAATTTTTTATTGTAATTGGGAAAACTAAACCAACAAACAAAAAAACTAGAGCTATGGGCACCTGGGTGGCTCAGTGGGTTAAAGCCTCTGCCTTCGACTCAGGTCATGATCCCAGGGTCCTGGGCTTTCTGCTCCATGGGGAGCCTGCTTCCTCCTCTCTCTCTCTGCTTGCCTTTCTACCTACTTGTGATCTCTGTCAAATGAATAAATAAAATCTTTAAAAAAAAAAAAAACTAGAGCTAGGTAAAGACAGACAGACAGACACACACACACACACACACACACACACACTATTCTTTTAAAAGACAATAGGCTATTTCAAAAATTAAGACTTGAACTGCCAGATCTCCATGTGAAAGCCAGAATACTAAAATGACCCCCAAGATTCCTGCCCAAATATTATTGCTCTGTATAATTTCCTCCCATTGAGTATGGGCCAGACTTATGAATACAATAGATAGCCACTCTATGATTACATTACATGGTATTAGACTCTGTCATAGCAGAATGGAGAAAATTCTCAGCTGATTCCAAAGAAGTAAGCTGTCATGTTATGAGAGGGCCATGTAGCTAGGACCCGAGCAAGGCTGCTGGGAACTGAGGGTAACCCCTGGCCAGCAGTGAGCAAGAAAAGTAGGATTTCAGTCTACAACCATAAGGAGCTGATTCTCCTAACAACCTGCATGATCTTGAGAGGACCCTGACCTCAGATTGCATCCCTCACCGATGCTGTGATTGATTTTAGCTGTGTGAGGCCTTGAGCAGAGAACCCAGGCAACCTGTGCCTACACTCCTGACTCACAGAAACTAGAGATAATGAATTTGTGGTTTGGGGTTTTTTTTGTTTTGTTTTGTTTTTTTGTTTGTTTGGTTTTTTTTGGTTTTGTTTTGTTTTTACCATTAAGCTTGTTCTGACTTGTTATATGGCTCTAGAAAACAAATACTCATGGGTAAGGCAGAATACAGAGACTTCCAGAGAGCTTTAATGAAGGTTATTTGAGAATATTCAATCTGAATAATGTCATCAATATCTCCTAGTTCAAGAAACAATCTATTTCTCTCAGCTTAAATTTTCAAGAGGAAAATCTGATTTATGTACCTGGGGTCAGGTGATAACACATGGACCAATCAGCTGTGACTAGGAAGGACGATTCCCATAGATCAGGCACCATTATTGGATGAACCACCTCTGTGCATTGAGAGTGGCTTCCAGAGAAGAGAGAACATGAGTTAGGAAGAGCCTCAAGAAGTGTTTGCTACATAGAAACCCTGTAGTCAAAGTACGTTCTGAATATTAAAGACACTTATGGCTATTATAATTGGAAGGCACTGGAAAAATCACTGATTTCAGTGGATCCCGCCATCAGTTCCTACCAAAGAACAGTTTTATCTATCTCATAATACACAATACTCCTATTTAAAAACAAAACCAGAAAACTGTCCTGACCAACTTCCATTTAGTAAAGACTAATGTATTACTTTTCCTTTTACATTATTTAAAACATGCATGATGATGTCAACATTTTTTAAAGCAATAAACAACAATCACATTACTTTTTTATGTCCTATAAATTATTGAAATGTAACTCATAGAGCTTCCACCTGATTAACTACATAGTACACTCTAAGTCCAAAAAGATCGAGTTCAGAACCATTCATCCAGCCAGTGCCCTCACCTCATAGTTGTTGAAATTGTAAGAAATTTGAATTTTTTTCTTAATCCAAAAAGAAAACCCAGAACCCAAAATCCACCTCTCCTTTAATCAAAAATCAAACAAAGAAATTAAAGAATCTACTTCCTTCAATATCAACGGGAAGAATGCAGGAAAAATCTTCAGGTAGAAAGCCAGTCGGGTATCAAGCATCCAATCATACAGCATTGGCTGAATTTCTGCCTGTGTAAGTTCTGTTCTTGATGTCAGGAAATTAACATGGTTGCTACTTGAGGGTGATTCCCAGCCCACAGTTCTATTATAGAGTAAGGGAGCTACTAATATTGATGAGGTAAGCATAATTCATTCATGCACCACTTACTAGTTAAAACTATTCTTCGACTATCCCACAAAGGTATTTCATTAGTCACGGGAAGAACCAAGAAGTTTTGGAAGGTCCAAAGAAAACCAACTGCTACCACTTGGAAACAGATACAGTACTGGTAATATCAACTTTCCACACTAAGTACTAAACATGAAAATATGATTCCAATTGTTCCTTAATGGCAGAGGCACTTGGTTAGGTGCAAGCATGTGATTGGGAAGCCTGATTTCTGAATAAATGCCAATGTTGAGTTTCCAGGATCTAATTACAATTTCCAGAGTTTTAATAATAGAGACTTTGAAGGTTTGTTAAACTTCAAATGTCCTTAAAACTTTTTTGATGAGTTAACTGTAAACGAATAAAAAACATGTGCATTAAGTTTCCCTTGGAATACGTGTGGGTTTAAAAATTAAGGGAAAAAGGACTTGGCAAACATTGACTTTGAGACCTGCCAAAGCCAAGGCATTTGAAAAAATAGCTCAAGACATTTGGAGAATCCCAAAGTCTGGTAGGGTTTGTCCCTCCTTTAAAGAACAAGTGAGACTGAAAATAACTTTTTTTTGATGTTTCAACATGGACATTCTTGCTAAAATATTGAAAGTGTATAAATATCTTGCTATTTTTACATGCATACTCACACACTTACACACAGATACATACACAGGTAGACATACAAATACATTTTGACTTGGCCTAAGTTCAAACTTCAGTGAGTATCAGACTTACTTGGCTCCTTTTAACATTCACAATACAAATGAGTGAAAAACTTACACAAATACTCAAACACATATCACAGAACATTTTATTTGATGGGATTGTTTCATACTGACAAATCTTATTAAGTTACAACTTCTATAAAACCCTTCGATGATTTCTCATTACGCACTCCTAAGCACATCAAAGCCCTTAGTTTTATATGATTTTGTACCTTTCCCCAGGCAAATCTACTATTCAAATCTTTGTTTTCCAGTTCTTCCCTGTGTATAATCATTCTCCAACAATGCTACAATAACTCTCATCGCGTGGTTTGCAAACACCCATCATTTCCTTTTCGGTTCTCTCTAGAGATTCTCTCTGGTATTCTCTCTAGAATACCACTTCACCTCCACCTGCAAATGTCCTGATCATTCAAAGTACAAACTGAAATAAGGCTTCCTCATGACCTCTCTCATATCCTATCTCATAACCATAGACTTGGCAAATCTCACCAAACCATGCATCTTTAAAAAAAAAAAAAAATTCTTCCAAGTCTCTGTGTTGCTCACAATCACAGCTCAAATCTCTTGGCATTACAGGGGTGAGACAGGTGTAAAAGAAATCTTTACACTCATTCCTCCACTCTTACTGGTTCTGGCTGATTTGAGAAATTGGACCTGAAGATCCAGGTAGGAATCAAATATAGTACTAATTTCACCACTGCTATGGCTGGATTGGTGAAAATGGCACAACTTCTATTTCCAAGAATCCAATAATAAGTAGCCAAGCTAAAATAGAGGAAGAAACTTGGAAATGGTGTCGGGATACCTGCTAGGCACCTATCAAGACAAAGGCACAGGACTGAATCAAATCTTTCCTGTTCAATTTTTTTTAAAGATTTTATTTATTGATTTGACACAGAGAGACAGATCACAAGTAGGCAGAGAGGCAGGCAGAGAGAGAGAGGGGGAAGCAGGCTCCCTGCTGAGCAGAGAGCCCGACGTGGGGCTCGATCCCAGGATGCTGAGATCATGACCTGAGCCGAAGGCAGAGGCTTAACACACTGAGCACCCAGGTGCCCTTCCTGTTCAATTTTGATGCAATACCTCCTCACCCTGATTAGTGGATTATAGTGGATGAGAGTAAAAATAATGCCTGGCTGGGTTTTCTCCAGCACTGGTAGGGAGTGACACACAAAAAAATCAACAACTGACTATTCTTTCCCCAACAAATTCAGGGCTACCATGCTGGGGATCCTGCCTGCCTTCTAGCTCCCCTTACAGATAATCTGACCCAGCTATATGCTTGTAGGACCTTGCATATCTCCTCTTTGTCCATGTGATATATTTATTTTTAACAAATCTGTCCTTTGAAAATGTTGTTTTCTGTGGGAAGACTCTTCTTGTCCATCTGGTACAGCTACTCCAACCTGGAAAACTCAGCTCAGAAATTATCTTTCATAGACAATCACTGAACTTCCTTTGGCTCATTTTTCTATTTACTCCTTTGGGTAGTTTGACCATCATCTTTGATATTACATAATGTACTGGCTTGTAGTTCCTACCTACAATTCTTCCTGACAAGAGTGAACTTCTTGAGAACAGGGACATATATCTTATTTTATTCATTTCTATCACTCAGATTTGCTACATACAATAAATAATCAACATAGTCAATAATAAAGAATTATTATTTAAATACGAGTAGGTCTACTTGATATACTGGCTTCTCTGATCAAGGCTGTAGTGAGAATTATGTGGGGCCAATTCAGCATAGGTATAACTTTATGCAGATTTGAGGGTGAGATGAGGGGGCTGAACAGAGCAGGAAACAGGCAAGACAGATAGAACATATAGTCCCTTTCAGCAATGGTACAAATGATCATTCTTGTGGTCTTAGACTGGTTTGTCCACTCCTTCCAGCCTTTGGCTTCAAAATAAGCTGTAGACCATGTTATATTTTTATTCCTTCAGAGCCAGCAGCTTTCTGGATGCCCATTCTGTTATAGAGACCTAAGTACGAGGAGCTGAGTCTAATCACAGGAAAGCATTTAAAGCATCCGTCCATGACATAAGTACTAACGCTTCACTGGCCAAAGCAGGTTCCTTGGCCAAGCCCAGCATCAATGGGGAAATATATTCTACCAACTTTGATGGCAAGTGCTACAAATTCATGTGGCAGAAAGTTTGGATGCATTATTTCATCATGGGAAGGGTGTAAAGATTGGGAGAAATTTTATAGTATCCTACATTGCCATCACTCTGACTGTGAGTGCTCAGTAAATAATCACCCCTGTCTTCTCTTCTATTTATAGAGCAATATCCTGCTCTCTTTGAAAAAAAAAAAATAACGTCGAATGTACCTTCCACATTAAGTTAGTGGCTAGATTGGGGATAGTCGCATGAAATTACAGAGGACACAGTGTGAGTTGTTTTGGATAAATATATGTTGGTCATGAGGTGATGGCAGAAGCCAGGAATCATGTTCACAAGGGATGATTGAATTGAATGTTAAATAAATAAGTACAAATTTTAATCATGGATCAAAGAAGCATATAGATAGGAAGTAGCGATCAAGATAGGGCACCAAATGTCCCAAAACAGGGGAACTGGGAGTGATTTGGGGCCAATAATAAGCAGCCAGGAACAAATGTCTTGGGCACTTCAAATAATCAGAAGCCAGTGATCTAGACAAAGTTAAACATATGTACAAGAATAAGACTTATTATCTACTGGACATCTACATCTCTGGCTCTTCAGTAGGCATTTGTATGCATTTTGTCTTCTCCAACAAAATTTGATTTTTCTATCAATATGAACCTTATGAAATGATATATATTTAACTATCAATACATTCTTAATATCCCAAAGGCAGTTATTTTAAAACACAGCTCTGCATGATTATCCAAATTATACATTCGCTTTCCATTTTTCCTAACTACTTTACATGTAAGTTCATTCACAAGTGGTTTGTTATTAATTTTAACATATCGTGAACACAAGTTCATCATGAATAAGAGAAGGAAGAAGCAAAATAGAACAGTTATTAGAGTACATGCATCATTTCATTAATTTCTTCCTGCATGACAGCTGGGTAGATGATTCCCATCCTTCCTTCACTGACTGAGAAACTCAGGCCGAGAAGCCAAGTAATGTCCCAAAGTGTGGACTCATAAGACTATATAATTTTTATTATACCAAACTACCAACTTCTCTGACAAGAAAGTATTCTACTCATTGAATACACAAAGAGTTCTAGTCTGTGTCAACTTGATTCTCACATACTAAGAGGCCAACTCTGGTGAGGTAAGCATACCTCTTCTGTCTGTAAGCAACAATCCAATGACTCTACAAATCAGCTTAACTTCACAGAGAATTAGAGGACACCACAGCGGCCAACCGAAGACTTTTTCCTTACTATTGACCTCCAATGTGCATCTTGGATCTTGTGTATCCTTGATCAATATTTGCTAATAGTTAGCTTTTATATAATCTCCCCTATAATCTCGGATTTTTCTTTAGCAGTAGACATTTCATGAACAAGAAGTTATTACCCAATTCATTCTTATTTTTGCTACTTTCAGCCAATTTAAAGGCTTTGCTAGAATTCCAGAAATGAAGTGTTACTAACTTTTTTTTGAGAGAGAGAGTGCACATGAACAGGGGAGGGTGAGGGGTGGAGGGAGAGAAAGAAAATCTTAATCAGGCTCAGGAACTTGAGATCATAACTTGAGCTGAAATCAATAGTTGGATGCTTAACTGACTGAGTCACCCAGGAGCCCCTGAAGTGTTATGTTTAATTCTGATAATAAGGTTTAGAATTATATCTCTATTTATGTTAATAACTTACCTGAAAATTGAATTCATCCTGGGGTAAGGGGAGTTTGGTTTTGTTTGTCCATTGGAAAGGTAATTAGTAGGCTACTAGGTTAGTAAGCTGAGACACTTTGAATGGATTGTTTCTTCTGGTACAAACTGGAACTGTGGAGAACAAAAACAACTTCGAAGAAACTAATTTCTAAAGGGCTTAGATTTTAGGGGGATTGGGTTTATAATTAATTTTTTCCATTCCTAAGAGATTTCTAAAAAATTCTCTTTCTTGATAGTAAATCCATTCTTCCCCTTAGAGGTACATTTTAATTTGAAGCTTCCAGAGGCAGATGACTTTAGGGGAAAAATTTTGTATGGCTTTGGGGCCAGCCACACCTTTGTCTGTCATCTGATATATTTGGATAACACACTTAAACCATCTGATCATGAATTTTCTAATTTATAAATGAGGATAAGTATACCAAACTCATAAGCTTGCTGTAAGGATTAAATGAAATAAGGCATAAAGTTACACTTTGCAGCGTAACAAGAAGAGAGCTTTTCAAGGTGGTTGGGTTGAGAGGTGATAGCAATCAAGGAATGTTGGAAGTCTGTGGAAGTGATTTTTGTATCTCCTATCTTGATGGAATCCCTGCATCAGAGGATAAAAGGAAGAGATCCATCCCTTTGCTTCTGGCTGATGTTCCCCTGTGTCACAAGGGTTGATCGGAGCTCTTCCTTCCCTCTATGAGCCTCTCTACTTGAAGGTACAAAAGGGAGAGGAATGAGATTTTTGCCCTAAGTGCCACTGGTATAAACTTAGTGCATTATGATATATTGTTACTTCGGTCCTAGAACAGATCCAGTAACAAATTCCAGCCAGGGTTGAAATGTTATTAGGATTAGATACTTGTATCCTTAGTACATTAATAGGGTGTAAATAATATGGCAACAGTGGATACTATGATGTACTGTTCTGATTTCCTTTCACGACTGAGAAGATACTGATTCCCCCAACTGTCAGATGTGTGACTGCTGATGGTTCACAGATCAGTCCTTTTCTGGGAAGGTCACTGTGCTGGGGGAAACTGCTTTCCTCCAGGTTAAGCTCACATTCAGGGGCGATTTGGGGTGTGGTTATAAAGGCCTGGTCCCCTTTCCCAAGAAGGAAATACAACTTCAATGGGGTAAATCTGTTAACATGTAGTATGTCTGTTACTTTCCTCAACTTCTTGTGCTTTGCACGTAAGAATACATCGATACATTGATAACCCAGAAAATCTTTGAAAAAATTGTTAACTGAGCACAGACCAGTCTGAGGGTTCAAGTGGCTGGGCTGAAAGATGCATAAATTGCCCAACTGAGAAGACGGATGGCACCTGGAGGGAAACCCAGGCCACTCTGCCAAGTATTGAATTTCAATTACTCAATTCAGGTATTTAAATTCTCTAGGTCTGGGGCACCTGGGTGGCTCAATTGGTTAAGTGGCCAACTCTTGACTTTGGCTCAGGCCATGATCTCAGGGTCCTAAGATTGAGCCACAACTCGGGCTCTATGTTCAGTGGAGAGTCTGCTTCAGGATTCTCTTTCCCTCTGCCCCTTCCCCAGCTCTCTCTCACAAATAATTAAATAAATATTTAAAAATATTCTCTAGGTCAAGTGTAATTCCCTCACCTGCTATTTTCCAATTCCTTCACTTGGATGCCCCTCACTTCTCTTAAAAACTGCCCTCACAAGTCACTTCTTACAGGGAGTCTTCCATGATTCTCAGACTGTATTCATTTTTTCTCCTCTAAGGTACTGATGAGATATAGGCCTAAGGCTTTTGATACATTTACCTCATTTTACTATAATTTTAATCTTACTAGAAGTGGGTCCATATAGAGATCTTTGTCACCCAAATCTACCAGTGATACTTAAGTATAATATATGTTGAATCAATATTAGTTAAATTGAACTGGAATATGAAAAGGTCACTTTTAATTTTCATTCCAATTTTGAACTGGCTGAAATGAAGATCACCTCTGACTTTACCAGATAACAACCATTTTTTTTAAACTCTCTGGGAGGCTGTGTTGCCATTCCAAGAGCATAATTCAGATAGATGAGACACATACCTAAGGCTTTAGAGAGAAAAGAAGACTGTTCTCTCTAGAAAATTTACAAGGAAATAATCTGCTCACTTGAGGGACTGTCACCCTCCCCAAGTCTACAGCAAAGCACAGATTCATGAGATCCTTCTGAAAATTGTTTTATGAAACTATGAGGAAATATAAGCTCAAAAGTGTCTTTTTTACTTCCATATTACATAAAGAAAAATCACTACATGTTGTATTAGAACATTCACTTACTCAATTTTTAAAAAATATTTACATTTTTTTCTCTCCTAAACATTCTCGAGTCTTTTGGCACATTATTCATTTCAATTATGCTGAATTTTTTCAATCTGGCCTTGGTTATACAACTCAGGTCTTTCATCACCAGTCCCTCTCCGTGAGAGTGGGTAGTTTTAAATAATCTTATTATAGAAAAGAATAGATTGAGTGGTTTGAATTACAATTTCCCAACAGATTTCTAGTTCAAATAAAACTGTCTTTGGTTTTAATGTGGTTCTTTTTGTGCAATGGCAGGAAATAAAAAGGGACACATTTTCAGAGCTAAATATGGTAGGTACAAACCCCACAACACTTTGGAGAGACACTAGGACAAACCTATTTATTCTTCAGAACAAAAGACTAAAGTTAAACCAGTGAACTCATTAGCCCAAGGTCACATACCTAGTGAATAGCAGAAATATGATTGATCTTAAGATGTTATTATTTTACTTTAAAGAAGCAACTGTAATTAACCAGAGACTTAAGAGGGCTTTTCCCAAGGTCAGAAAATCTTGATTCAAATTCTGAGTTTGGTGAGATTGGGTATTAAGGGAACTTTGGCTAATTCAGTTTCTCGTCTACTAAATGTGGTTTTCATACCCATTTCATAGACTGGAATAAATTTTCAATAAATATTTGCTGGATCTCATACTGGGCCTTAGAAGAGTGTCTTTGCCAAAAAAAAATTTTGAAATTTCTTTTAAGATATCTTACATTTAAAGACAGCAAGAGAGATGTATCACGTTTAAGTCAGTAGATAAAGTTTCAGGCTTCTCCCTACTAGTCAACTGATGCAGACCAGTGAACCTCAAAACTCATCAGCTCTTGGTTGCAAAATGATCTAAATTTTCCTCATGAGGAAACAAAGTTTGAGGTTCTCCCAAGTTCAACCTCAATATATAGCTACATACATTCTGTCAAGCTGTGAAATCATTTGCTCATCAGCCAGAATAATTCCAAACAATGGGAATTGTTGTTTGCAAGATGTTCTTAAAACTCAGAGCAAAGCTGTTCTTTGTATCTGTCTCGGAGGTTCATAGAAATGCTACTTTCTTAAAGTAAGTCCAAAAATCTGTGGATGATTTTCATTGATTTAGTGCATGAGCTGTGGCTTGAGGCAAATCGTCAAACACCGACTCCATCCTTGGATGCTTTTCTCAATCCATTGCCCTTGAGCCAACAACAATTGCTTGATTGGTTGCTGGCTACAGCAATGGGGGAAATCTACTCACTTATTTTATCAGGCAGAAAGAACCTGCTTCTGTTTTCTGGTATTCTGTTTGAGAACTCAAGGCCAATGGTGTTTTTCTGCTGGAGAAGCAGTTCACTATTTCATTGACCACCCTCTAAATATAGCACAACCCAGGATCTTCTGGAAGGATTAGGGAAGGGGGTTTGTTTTGAGAAACAGAGAAAGAGCAAGGAAAAAAAAATGGTCCCTTCTTGTTCAACTAAGTTCCAAAGGTCTATCATTTATGAAGACTTGGTCGTTAACTTTTTTTAGATATAAGATATGTACATTAATGTGCACAGATTTGAAGAACGCACCTTGATGGTTTTATGGGTGTCTATGTAATCACTTCTCCACTCAAGCAAGATTTCCAGAACCCAAGGGCTTTTCTCTTACCTAGTCAAACACTCCCCACCCTCCACCATGCATACACTCAGGTAAACATCCTTTGCCTTCTATTAACACAGATTATCTTGCCTGTCCCTGAAACATATATTAAGTGGAGTCATAGAGAATGCATTTGGTGCACCTGACTTATTTTGCTTAGTACCATGTCTGAGAAAGTACCCATATTTTATTGTACACGACAGTAATTTATCCACTTATTTGAATGTGTAGTATCAATGTAGTGTACCGGTATGCTGTAATTTATGTATCCTTTCATCTGTTTACTTAGATTGTTTCCATTTAAGGGCTATTACAGAAGAAAGCTGCTATAAACATTTTTGTTCATGTCTTTGGTTGACCTCTGCATTCCTGTGTCTCAGGGAAATGCCTGAGGATGGAATTGCTGAGTCATCGAGTAAGCTCATACTGAATGTTAAGAGATGCTGATAAACAAGTGTTGGGAGATAGTGGGACCGATGTATACTTCCACCGTCATGTATCATTATGGTTAAATATATGTAAGATTATAACCCATTTATACTTCCACCCTAAATATATGTGGTTTACAGTTCTATATCTGCCAGCACACCTGAAGTTATCAGCCTTTTAGATTAATCGAACTCTCATTTCAGTTCTATTTATGTTGTAAGAGGAAATCTAGCCATGTGTTTAACAATGTTAACGCGGTCGCTTCAATTTAAATCCTGTGTTATTTGCCACCTACATGACATTGGCTAAATTATTCAACCTCTTTGTAGCTCCGTTTTCTCAACTGAAAATGAGGCTAAAAGTCATACTTTCTATCCAGGGTGGTTGTAAGGACTAAGTGAGTATTGTGTAGCTCTCAGAACAGCACATAGCAAGCACCCTAAGTGTTAGGTCTTTTGGTGTGTGCTTGTTTTCAAGTAATATATTCACATTTCGAAATTCAAGATATACTAAATATTTGTTACTTAAAAAAAAATCAAAATACTTATCTCAGGGCTATGATTGATGAGCAACTGTGTTGTAGGTGGAGGAGGGTGGAGGGAGAAGGGAGAGCTGGAGACATAAAGCTGTAGAGGCAGCAGGAACCAACCAGAGGAAACGTGTTAGGCTAATTCGTTTAGACTTCCCTGAGAAGGTCTTTGGGACACATTAATGCAAGCCACGTTGTGTTATCATACTTGTGTGATGGGCTAGAGATGGGAGGGGAGAGGGGGCAGAATATTAGCTGCCTCCTGTAGAGGACTGCCATAGGTACTAGGCACTATGCTAAACATTTTACAAATGTTTTCTCATTGAACCCCAAACCTGATAGAGTCCCATCATCTTCATTTTGTATTATGAATAGATTGAAGTTCAGGAAGATAAGGAATTTCCCCAAGGTCACAGAGGTAATAAGTGGTAGAGCTGAGGTTTCAATCCAGGGTGTCTGACCCCTGGACTGAGGTCCCGACCATGTCCAAGCATCAAACTATATGTGGTACAAATAAGATCTCTAATTCCCTTTGCAACCCTGTAGGGGAAGTACAATCTTCATCTCACAGATGAGACCACTAGGGCTCCGACTAGAAAATACCATCCCCAGGGTCATGTGCTATGGCAGAGCTGATGTTCAAAATTGTGTCTGCTGTGTCTTTCCCTCCGGGATCCCATTCTTTAGGATGGGAGCTCATAGCAAACAAACCTGAAAAAGGCTGTTGCTACCTTAGTCTAAATCAGAGGCTGGCACGTTTTTCTAAAAAGGGCCAGATAATCAGTATTTGAGGTTTCTCAGTCCATATGGTCTTTGTACAGCTATTCTACTCAACTACTGTAGCTTGAAATATGTACATAAATGGGCATGTGTGGCTATGTTCCAGTAAATCTCTATTTACAAAAATAGGCACGGGCTAGATTTGGCCTGTGGGTGATATTTACTCTCTCCTGGTATGAAACAGTTAAAGAACAAAATCACCTTTCTCTGACTAGTTATACGTGGTAAAAATAAAAATAAAAATAAAATAAATAAAAAATTAAAAAATTTCAATTCATATGTCATAAATTCTAACATAAGTTATTTAACCATTGTATTGTTTTTGGAATATTCAGGGTTTTTATCTTCTTTTTTGTTGCTGTTGTTTTGATTTTCCTGAATAAATATTGCTGTTCCAAACCCTTTGCTTTCACAGTGTTTTGGGTTTGGGGTTTTTTTTCCTCCTTTAGAATTATGTCCATGGGATAAATCCCCAGGAGTGAGATTACTGGTTAAAGGATACAGATGTTTTTAAAGGTATCTATAAAATTATACTTTCACTTGAGGTGTATTGAATCAGTCTTCCTACTCCTTCCCACACCACCTTACATATTAGTATTTATTGTTATTTAGCCTCAAACATTTCCCCCCAATATTTTGAATGTAGAAACAATGAAATACTAACTTCAATAGGCAAAATGTTACCAGATGAATGAGTGGAAGATATATGGAAGAGAAGAAAATGTTTGGGGACAAGTGGCAGAAATTTGGCACAAATACTATGAACTTCTCCACCTGGTCTTCCTCTGTCTTAAGCACACAAAATGTTTAGCTTCCCAAGATTTATCTGACTCTCCCTGAAAGTGTTGAAATGAACTCATGTTCTCACCCAAGGCTGCCAGTGTCTAAAGAATTGTGGAGCCTGTCTTTGGATGAACAAATTTAAACCTAAAGAAAACTACTTCAATTTCTTTGATTTTCTTGACTTTTTAGAGTAGGAAGTGGGTTGGAATGAAAGTTTTTTCCAAGAAAGAAATATTTCATAATAGGTTTCAAGTAATGACAAAAAAAAAATGAATGTTATGTACTGTCAAAGAAAAATATATCAAAATGACAGATGATGAGCTTGTGCCTTTCATCATAGAACCATCTTCCATATGTGGGCCTCTTCTCTTCGCTCTCACCCTCTTCAGCAAGGCTCTCCTCATAGGAGACGACCTATCAGAGTAACTTTCTAGGTGTTCTCTTTGCCTTCACGTGCTCCAAATCTAATGATCCCCCCAGATCCACCCAGACTTGTCTTGCTAAAATCCCACCTGATGAGAGCGCTCCTCTGTCAGAGAAGTCTCCTCGCCCTGTAGTGTCTAGGAGATAACCTGGACCTCTACGATCGAGTCCCCACCTGTATTTTCTGCCACATCTCCCACTCCTCCTTACCCTCCTTGACAACTTCAAGGAAATGCTCACCCACACTTAAAACATGCTCTCCTTCAATAGACAAGCATGTGTATGTAGCTTGTATGTGTGTATGTACCACTCCAAAACACTTTGCCCAGGAGCTGCATGGAAAGAGAGAGCACAAGCAAAGGAAGGGGCAGAGGGAGGGAGAGAGAGAAAGAGAGAAGCAGACTTCCCACTGAGTGTGGATCCCAACCTGGGGCTTGATCCCATGGAGCTAAGATCAATCATGACCTGAGCTGAAACCAAGAGTTGGACACTCAACCAGCTGAGCTACCAGGTGCGCCCCTGGGTAACTTGTTAAAACCACAAACTCCCAGACAAACTCCAAATCACTGGAATTAGAATCCCAAGGTTAGGAATTACAATTTATTTCATTTTATTTTTTTGTAACAAGTTCTCCAGTTCACCTGGCTTGGGAACTATTGCATACACTGATCCATGTTTTGGAACACCACTTTCTCACCCCTGGGATCATTCCTTAGGATCCTACTTAGATTTGTCTCCCTTGGGAAAACTCTCCTTCTACCAAACACAGAATCAATACTTCCTTACCATTTCCTCTTAGAGCTCTCTCCCATACATTTGTTGTCCTGATTATTGAGCATTGCCATTTCTTCCTCTATGAGAAAAATAACCTCTATGTCAATAACAAGTGTTCAACAAAGATAACAGAGAAGGCGGGATAAAATCTGCTGGGGAGTTACCCTGTGACCATCTCTATTAGGTATTAGAGAGAAATACCACACAGCTTAAAGGTGAGGCATCACCTACCCTTTACAGAACTTGCAAATTCCTCAGAAAAGCCATTCTTCATTCTCCTTCTGGGATGCCTTGCTGGCCCTACAGCCAGTCAGCCATGTCACATGACTGTCCCTGTGAAGCGTGCATTTCTCAAGGACAGGGTCTGCATCTTCTTCACCTCTTTATCCACATCACAGACAGAGTGTCTGAGTCTCTTGACTTTTGTGTGTTTTATGAATCTCTGGGATCTGAGATCACTGGCATTAGTATAACATAGTGCTTAAGACCATGAACTTCAGAGTTAGAGCTGGGGCCTGAATTCCAGTCTTGACATACATAATCTTGAGCTAATGATTTAACTTATTATGACCCAGTTTCCTCTTCAGCAAATGGGAATCATAATAATGACACCAAGTTCTTCTCAGAATTAAATAGTATTGGCATACCAATTATCATATAGTAAGTAATGAGTAAATGTTGGCCCTTATTAACATTGTGGGTAGTATTTTTTTTCCTAAGAGGCTCCCCACGTCTTCTTTGAGGTAGTCATCTGACTCCTGAATACTGATGTGTTGCCTGGAATCCAAATGCCCACACGCTGTTGCTCCATCCGCCCAGAGGCATCTGTCCCATTGTGAAACACAGGAACCAAGCAAGGTCCCAACACCATCCCTTCCCCACCTCTTCTGACCTAGGCAGCCCCTTGAGTGCCATTCAGTCTTGCTGAGGTAAGATAACAGTGCTCTATAGACAGCACTGTGGAAACAGAAGATATTGCTGTCATTTCTCTCCTTGACTGGGCTTTAAATCTTTTGTTGGCAGAGATCATGCTGTCACACACCCATAACCTATTCCTCTTGACTTGAGGAGCCTCACAAGCAATGGACAATAAAGGGGGTTGAGAAGAAAGTGCCAATGAAATCTCCTGTCCTGAACTGCAGATTTTCTCGTATGGCATGGATCATGCTGAGAAAACAAGAACTAACTTGGGATGAAGACTTAAACAATGCTCCTTGGTTTACTAAAGAAATCCTACCCTATTTCTCTCCAGTGACCTGAAGCTGCCTCTAAATCAACTATCTTTCTCAGAATATGCATGATTCATTCTCTGTGCAATTTAAGGTTTGCAACTTTTTCTCACTGCAGTTTGAGAAGTGTTTTAAAATTTATGGGAGGCACGTTATTTAACCTTACCATGAAAAAATTGTTCTGTCTAAAACAAATGGAAGTAAAATACAAACTTAAAAAAAAAAGGTCAAAATGCAATATTCATAATCAGCACTAGCCAGAATCTCAGCTGCAAGATTTAAAAAAAAAAAAAGTGACCCATAGAGCTTCTAATGAATGCCCTACCTCTCTGAACCTGTACCGGAGTTAAGAATATTTCTCATCTGGGAGTCCTTTCATTCCTCACTGTTAGTGTTATGTTTATATCTGTCTTAGTTCAAGCTGCGGCAGCTAACTGTAGGCTGGGAGCTTAAATGCCAGAAATGACTTTTCACATTCTGGAAACGGGAAGTCTGAGATCAGGGTGCCAGTGTAGTTAGACTCTGCTGAGGACTCCCTCCCAGGTGGCAGATGGCTGTCCCGTATTCTCACATAGTATAAAGAGGAAAGAAAAGTCTCTGGGGTCCCTTGTATAACTTCTTATACAAGGGACCCCAGAGACTTTTGTCTCCACAAATCTGATTCATGAGGACTTCACACTCATGACCTAATCACCTCCCAGAGGCTCCACAACTTAATGCTGTACTCTGGAGACAAGAATTTCCACATATGAATTTTGAAGAGACACAAACGCGCAGCCCATTGTAGCCTACTTGCATCTTGTGAACTCTGTATTCTGAGAGAATGTGTCTCATTTACATTGTTGTCCTCTAAGGATCGATTAGCATGATTATCTTCTACCTCAGGGACTATCAATAAATATTTAATGGTAGATTATGGATGGTCAAAGGCAAACTAGCTTTGGTACTTTTTTTTTAAGATTTTGTTTATTTATTTGACAGAGAGAGAGAGATCACAAGTAGGCAGAGAGGCAGACAGAGAGGGAGAGGGGGAAACAGGCTCCCGCTGATCAGAGAGCCCGATGTGGGGCTCGATTCCAGGACCTTGAGACCATGACCTGAGCCAAAAGTAGAGGCTTAACCCACTCAGCCACCCAGGCACCTCTAGCTTTGGTTTTATATCTTTAACATGGGCACAATGATTATTATTCTTATGATTTGGGGAGAATTAAATGAGTAATTGTATATGGAAGGGAATCCCTCCTTTCATCTGTTCCTCTCTCCGCCCCTCTGTTCCTTCTTTTCTCCCTTCCTTCTTTACCTTCCTCCTTATCTCTCTTCTTCCTTCCTTCCTTCTTCTTTCCTTCCTACTTTCACTTCTTTCCTCTCTTCCTCTTTCATTCCTCATCCCTCTGAAAAACATTGGCCAAGACAGGATGGAAGCCCCATGGCATCTGGTGAAGAAAGGAAGTAAGCTAGGTTTGGAGAAAGGTCAGCTACAGGTCTGGTTTGCTATGGTGCAGCCAGTGTGGGAGGCCAGCAGCAAAGACAGCACTGGTGTTTGATTCAGGGTCAGCATAAACTGAGTTGGAAAGAAGCCCTTGAGGGATACCTAGGTGGCTCAGTCGATTAAGCATTTGACTCTTGATTTCAGCTCAAGTCATGATCTCAGGGTCATGAGATTGAGCCCCGTGTTGGGCTCCCCACTCATCACAGAGTCTGGTTGAGATTCTCTCCCTCCCCATCCTCTCCCTCTTCCCCTCCCCACTATGCTCTCTCACTCTCTCAAATAGTTAAATAAACCTTAACAGAAAGAAAGAAAAGAAAAGAGGCTCTGGAGAAAAAAATAAAGGTGTGGAAAGTAACAGATCCTTCCTATTTAATTTTTCCATGTTGGACATCATCTCCTCCTCTGCTTCTAACCGGTAGCCCCAGCTTTCCGATGCTGCCCATGTTGAAAGGACAAGAGAGCACAACACAGATAAGATGGTTCTGTGGGTCAAGCACACCCCTCCCCCTATGCCACTGCCTTCCTCTCCACCTGCTAAAGAATTCCAAAGTACTTATTTAATGACCACAGATTTCAAATTTCCTTTTCTTAAAGATTATTTATTTATTTATTTGAGAGAGAGACATAGAGAGAGAAAGCAAGAGCAGGGGGAGGGGCAATGGGAGAGGGAGAAGCAGAAACAGAGGTCAGAGAGCAAGGAGCCCAGTGTAGGACTCTATCCCAGGACTCTGGGATCATGACTTGAGCTGAAGGCAGACCTTTAACCAACTGAGCCACCCAGGCGCCTCTCAAATTTCTTTCACTTTAATCCTTGATTTTCCACTTGCAGTCTTCCTTTGAGTGTTTGGCCATCCATTTTACATATGTGTGTATATATACATATACACACACATATATACATACATATATATGAATATATATATGTTTGTATATAAAATAAAACATGTTCATTTACAGATATGCTTTCCTCAAATTACTGAATTATACACTTTTATTAGTATTCTTTTCTTCTTTTTAATATTCATTTTTCAACTATAGTAAAAATATATATAGCAAAATTTCCCCTTTTAATCATTTTGTTTATTTTATTTTATTTTATTGTTCATCAGGACAAGTATACTCCTTAATCCCCCTCCCCTATGCCCCCCATCTTCCCACCCATCTCCCTTCAGGTAACCCTCAGTTTGTTCTCTACATTTAAGAGTCTGCTTCTTGTTTTGTCTGTCTGTCTGTCTCTCTCTTTTTTTCCCCCTGGCTCATTTGTTTTGTTTCTTAAATTCTACATATGAGTGAGATCATATGGCTGGCTTATTATGCTTAGTGTTATACTCTCTAGCCCTATCCATGTTGCAGCAAGTGGCAAAATTTCATTTGTTTATGGCTGAATAACATACTATGATGTATGTACACCGCATCTTCTTTACCCATTCATCTACTGATGAATACTCAGGTTGCCTCCATAGTTTAGCTTTCGCAGATAATGCTGCTATAAATATAGGGCTGCATGTGTCCCTTCGAATGGGTGTTTTTGTATTTGGGGGGTAAATACCCAGTAATAAGATTCCTGAATTTCCCCTTTAAATTAGCTTAAAGTGTGTAATTCAGTGCCATTCATTACACCCACAATGCTTTTTTGATAGGGAGTCTGTAAAAATACTTTCTTCAGAAGTACCCCACATGGAGAAGTAAAAATTTTAGCATGAGCAGAATTTAGACATTACCCTTGTCCTACCCACTGCCCTGTCATGACAGAGTGCTGTAGCACCAAGAGAGTCCATTTATTTATTTATTTATTTATTTATTTATTTATTTGGCAGACAGAGATCACAAGTAGGCAGAGAGGCAGGCAGAGAGAAAGGGGGAAGCAGACTCCCCGTTGAGCAGAGAACCCAATGCAGGGCTTGATCCCAGGACCCTATGATCATGCATGACCTGAGCTAAAGGCAGAGGTTTAACCCACTGAGCCACCCAGGTGCCCCAAGAGAGACATCTCTCCTATGCAAACTAAAAGCAAGTTCCATTCCAGGTGTGTATATTATGTATGTTCTTGTTATTTTTTTTTTAAGAGAAAAAGAGGAAAATCCAAAGAAGAAGGAGGACCCAGGGAATGTCAAAGATCTAGAAAGATAAATTGTTAGAGGATATGTTCTTACATTGGAAATTAAAAGAAGACCCAAAATAATAAAAGGGTCTCTGGGCAGCATCCAGATGATCAAGTATTTGGTAAATTCATACCACAGAAAGAGAATTAAGAACATGAGCCCTGACCCAAAACTGCTTCAAAGCTCAGTTATGCCAATGAATTCCTGTGTGAAATTGGGAAATCACGTATCCTGTACATGACTTTGTCACATTCTACATAAAACAAGATGACAGAACTAATCTTGCAGGGTAGTTGTGAAGCTTTAATGAATTTGTGCCTGTAAAATATTTAGGAGATTGCTCAGCACTCGGTGCTATGTAAGTGTCAACTATAACATTAACGTTATTGTTAATATCTCCCAGAATTGTTGTAAGGTTAAGAAGATATATTTTATGGAGGGGAGGTGCATTCATCTCCCAAACCCTGATACATGCCTGCACAAAGCCAAATGGTCTATATGCCAGACATTTTAGAGTTCATTCTCTACATCATTTAGTCTTTAGAACAACCTAGTGAAAGAGGTCTTCACCACTGTAGACTTGAGAAAATTGAGTCTTCGCAAAGTAGAACTTGCCTAACTACAACTGGCTCTATATGACATGGAATATTCAGCCATCGGAATGGAATATCAGCCCAGGTCTTTTGGGTGAACTTAGAGTCCATGCTCTCTCTGGCACATCATGCCCTAAGCAAGACTCTTGTGGTTCCAGCTGTCTAGGTGTTTCTATGTATAAATGGAAGGTGTCAATGATCTAGAAATAGGCCATCCATCAGTGGGCGCCATCTGTAGGCTATGTCCCAGTGAGCAATGCTTGGTTCCAGTTGAGAAATTCCAATCCTGCAAACTCATTAACTCCTCCCTTCCAGTTAGTCCTAAACCCCTAGAACTGCTTCCATAGAGCTCCATCTAGTGCTCTAGGGCAGAGCAAGTCAGCAGGGGTGGGGATGAAAAACAGAGGTCATACTTCTCTCGGGAGATTCTTCTTCAGAAAGTCTTCCAAGTGATACTCAATGCCAGACAGCAGTGCTGGAGGACGGGGCAGTCTGGGAGGAGGATGGTGTGACTCGCCTTCTTCTGATGAACCTGAGTTTTCTCCCCAAACCTAAAAGGAATAATCTTTTTTAGATTCCCAAATTATGCATCTTGTTATCCAAATGGGCTAAATCTTTCTCACCATGTATGTATGTATGTATGTATGTATGTATGTATGTATTTATTTTTACCTTTGTTTCCATTTTTCTGCTTCTGCTCAGGCTGCTCCCACATCTTTGTAATTCCCCGTATGCCTTTAAAGTCTGACTAATATTCATCCTTTAGATTTCCTAACTTGAAGTTTATGCTGAGGAACAAATTCAGTTGATAGATTCTCCGATCTTAGGCAGTACATCTCTTCTAACATGGCTGCCTGCCTTTGCCTTCTGACCCCTTCCTCAATACAATTCTACAACTTCATTTACTACAGACAACCATTTTTCCCAAGCTTCAAACAGTCATCCTAGTAGAGTATCACACCTGAGTTCAAGTATCCTTGCTAGAAAGAAAACCAGAGGGAAAATATCCCTCATCCAACCTTACATTCCCCATATCTTAGTCTCATAGCCTCAAAATCACTCCCAAACCTGTTTCATTGGTTACTGAGGATACATGCCACTGGGTTCTGAAGAGCTATTGATGAAGAATCCTTCTCTTCCTGAGTCAGAATCAGTAATTCCTCTAGGTAGTCATGCTAAGACTTCACACAAATTTTGGTCTACTAAGAGCAATGGGGGAATGGAGGCAGATCTTAAGAATGAAAAATACTACTTTCAGAGTCCTGTGCCTAAGTATGGCCTTTGCATCTCTGCAGGCAAGGGAGGCTGCTGTTCTCCAGCACCAGGGAGAGAGATTTTGTGTCATCCTGAGGGTTCAGGAGAATCTGGTGATTCCAAAGTTCTCAAGCATATCCATCCCGATGTCCCCATCCCAGGTCTCAGGGGCCCATTCTTTCCATATTAGAGCATGGAATTCAGCATAGATCCTTGCTGTTATTAGTGTAGAATTTGTATTTAGTGTAGAATACTGGTATTTAGTGTAGGATACTGGCTTTGCAATCAGCTTTCTTTGTAGTTCTGTTACTTTCACAATCAAATCCCAATTTTCAGTATTACTGTCCTTGAGTGGCACGTGAAAGTCCACTTAAGTAATGCAACACCTACTTGATAGATTTTGTTTTCCATGCTCTGAGTTAGTATCTATAAGAAGTTAAACAGTTGCCCACCAAACCCCCAGAATGTAAGCTTCTTTGGAATAGGGTCTTTGCTGTTATAATTACGGTAAGTAAGGATCTCAAAATGAGATCATGTTGGATTTCGAGAGAGCCCTAAATCTAGCCACAGGTCCTTACAAGAACAGGAAAGGCACACAGAGACACAGGGCTGAAGGCCATGTGATTAGAGGCAAAGATTAGAGCTACACTCCCAGAAACAAAGGAACAGGAGCCACAGAAGCTGGAGAAAACAAGAAAGGATTCTGCCCTCTAGAGTTTCTGGAGGTAGTGTGGCCTGCCAACACCTTTGATTTTAGACTTCTGGCCTCCACAACTTGGACAGAATAAATTCTTCCCGTTTCCAGCCCCCTGGTTTATGGTGCTATGTATGGCAGTCTGTGGACACTAATATAGCAGCAGTCTGACCTTAATCCGACATTATTTTCCTTCTATGCTTTGGTGGCAATAAATAATGAGCAATTAATTCCAATTTCTTTATCATTGCCATTGCCTGCATGCATGTCAACTATTTGAGATCTGCGTAAGGCTGTGCATCCCTTTCCACCTTTACAGACCCAAATTTAGCACAAGTGATAATATTAGTCACCATGATGCTACCATATGCTAGGGATTATCATCACTCCACTTATTATAAACACCCAGGTCCCTGATGCTCTATGGCCAGCAAGTGGCTCATGATGGGATCCCATCCTGAGAATCTGATCCCTACGACCACTTCTGATAGCAACTGTCTTCATTTAGACTCCCCATATGCAGATCCTAGACTTATATTCAAATATTAGTTAATTTGGGACATGATTGCAGGAAATCCTGGTATAGGAGAAGTAAGAAAAAATAAGAAGGAGAGAAGGAGAAAGGAGAAAGAAGGAAGAAGAAGGAGGAGGAGGAGGAGGGGGAGAAAGAGGACGAGGTGAAGTTTTTGTTTATTTCAGATTATATTATGCTTACTCAAAGCACATGCCTACGTTCCTTTTATGTTTATTGAGACTTATTTTATGGCCATGTGTATGTTTATTCTTGGCCAATGTATCTTGTGTACTCATGTGTAGGATCACGTTATTTAGGTTTTAATTAGGTCATGGTGGTTAATAACACTGTTCAAATCATCTACTTATTTACTCATTTTTTCTAGTAGTTCTATCAATTGCTGAGAGTGGGGTATTAAAACATTCTTTGATTGTAGAATTGTTTATTTCCCTCTGTGATATCGATCAGTATTTACTTGAGGTATTTTGAGGCTCTGTTATTTGGGGTATAGATGTTTGTGACTATTATGTCCTTCTGTGGAATTGATCCTTTTGTCATTATTAAATGATTCTCTTTATCCCTGCTATAACTTTGTCTTGATTTTATAGCCCTTTCAGGCTTACTTTGTAATAATTATAAATTGTTGTGAAACAATTACTCCAAAATCTATTAGCTTAAAACAACCAATATTTATCATCTCACAGTTCTTTGGTTCAAGAATTAACCAAGCAGCTTAGCTCGGTGATTCTGCTTCAAGGTCTCATGAAACTATAACAAAGCTGTTGGGCAAGGTTGCAGCCAACTCTAGTCTCCACTTCTGAAACTCCACTTCTGTTCTCACTCAGGCGGCTGTCAGTAGGGCTCAGCTCTCCATGGCCTTTTGAACTGATGGCCTCAGTCCCTTAACCACATGGGTTTTCTACAGGTTTGCTGCCGTGTCCTCAAAATATAGCAGGTAGCTGGATGGTTTCCCCCAGAGCAGTTGATGACATAGATAGATGATAGGTAGATGGAAATTGAAAGTTGGAGGGAAAAAACCCACATTTTCTTTTATAAACGAATCTAGGAAGTATCATTTTATCATGTCTGCCATATTGTATTTCTCAGAAGCAAGTCAGAAACCAGCCCATTCTCAAGGGGATCTTACAAAGGGCATTAATACCAGGAGACAGGGCTCTTAGGCAACTATCCTAGAGACTACCTACCACATTGCTTTTATGGTATATCTTTTTTATGTCTACTTGCTTATAGCCTGTATCTTTTTATTTAAAATGCTTCTCTTGTAGAGAGTATATGATGGAGTCTTGCTTTTTTTATCCATTTGAAAGATGGAGTTTAAACAATAACATTTAATGTACTTGCTGATAGATATTGTTGAATTAAGTCTACCAGTTCCCTATTTTCTGCTTAGCCATCTTTTTTGTTGTTGTCATTATTATTCCTCTTTCCTGCCTGCTTTTGAATTATTTGATTTTTTTTTTTTTAGAATTGAACTTAATCTGTCCATTGGATTTGTACCTCTTATTGTTATTTTTTAGTGATTGCTCTAGGGATTGGCAAATATATCCTTAACATTACACGTTGGAACTCATGTTAATATGGTACCACTTGATATAAAATGGAGAAAGCTTGCAATCATATGGTCTATTCACCATTCCCATTCTTTCCTATGGAAGAGTTGCCATTTTTATTGTAAATGCATATATACATATAGTACACATACATTTAATTCCAATAAAAGAATTTTATAAATTTGCTTTATATAGTCATAAGTAAATTAAGTAATGTAAAACGGAAATAGTTTGCCATTTTTACCCATATGTTTACTTCTTCTAGTGCCCTTAGTTCCTTTTTGAAGATCCAAATTTCCATCTGGTATTATTTCTTGAATTTGAAGAACTTCCTTTAGTATTTCTGTCAGTACAGGTTTACTGGGGACCAATTCTCTTGGTTTTCCTTTATCTGCAATTGTACTTCACTATCTTCTGGTCTCCGTGGTTTCTGGTGAGCACTCTGCATTCATTCAAATCACAGTTTTCCTATATGTAATGTCTCATTTTTCCTTGGCTGTTCTTAAGGTTTCCACTTTATGTGTGACTTTCAACATTTTGACTGTCATACGTGGTCTGATATACCTTGGTGTGATTAGCCCATAATGATCAAGTGGAAAGTCTAAGAAACTGACTGAAATCATAAACGAAAAGCTGACGTAAGCTACTGGGAGGACAAATAGTAAGCTGGCTTCCACAGTGACCTAGCTCAACAGTCTTGTTGGGAAAATCTATCACTTAATCTACTGGGTAAATGGGATCTATTTACCAGAGTAAGACATGTGATTTCTAATGTGTTTGTGGTTTATAATTTCCAAGTGAAGTTACTCTCAGTATGAAATACATAAAAGAGAAAGTTAATGAAAGGAGACTTAGACCTTGGATCTCACCCAACCTCTCATTAATGTGGACAACATCACTCCCTCACTGGGCTGTCAATTTCTATGTGTAAATCTGGGGACTTCTAATAGAAAACTATTAAGAGCTTTTTTCTTCCTATGTTTCTAAGAATTTTTAAATCTGCAAAGAACTCAACAGTGGTAAATGACTGGGTATATTTTGCCAAAATCTTATAAACCCACATTGCTGCATTGTGTTCCTTAGCTGCTGAAGGAAAGTGGAGATTTTCATCTTTAAACCAAATATAAAATTAAGTCATCTCTTCATTGAATTCCTTGACCATGTTACTCTTGAAATTAAAGGGTCCATCATATTCAGTCTCCCTAGTTGGATTTGTGGGGTTTTTTCCCCCCACAAGTACAATCTGTTCCTATGTTTTATTTTTTTAAAAACGATTAAAGATGTGCTTTTTGTGTAAACAAACACTTGTAGCCTTAGTAACAGAAAACACAGTGACCCAGGCAGTGATGAGCTTGGGCCAGGCACTCTTTTTAATCTGAACGAATCTCTATATTTTTGCTTTTTTGGTTGGGTTTTATGCAGGAACTTTTGGGTTTCATCTTTGGTAAAGATACAGATTGGTAGACCTACAGATAGTTATTACTAGTTTACACTTATTTAAAATCAGATGAATTGAAAGTTTAAAGTTGCCTCAGAGATCGATTCCTTAATTTATTAAGGTAACTATAGCCTATACTACTAGAATGAATGCGCCAAGGGAAGGAGATGGAAAAAGAAGTAGTTATTAATGGCTTGCTAAGGGCCAAGCCCTTTGTATGTGCTACCTGACACTTTTAATCAGACAACTGTGCAGGATAGTTATACTTATTTGAACTTTGGAAATAAAATTAAGGCTCAGAGATATTAAATTACTTACTCAAGTTCACATAGTATGGATTATAAATTGCCGTGTATCACTTGTAAGCTATGGAAATAAGATTTAAATCCAAATCTCTGTTACTCCAAAGTATCTGTTTTTCCTACTGGGTCACGCTCTTTCCTGCTACATACACCACCCTCTGGGTTTTATGCAAACAGGTTACAACGTGAGTTTTATGATTACAAGACAAGTGCCTTTTCTATAAATCATTCTGTTCCTCCTCCTTCCCTAAACTTAGAGTAAATTTCTCCAAAGTTTAAAGCTAATGGTGGAAAAAATACATTAATGATCAGTATTTAATAATAATATTTATGGTATTTAATACTTACTGAGAGACGAGCACGTACCCAGGATAATACTCGACGAGATGATTATATTTATTTCTCAAACAGACCTTTAAATTTGGATCATGACTGTTCTTTTATACAGATGCAGAACTGAGAAAAGTTAAATAATTTACCAAAGGACACACTGCTATTGAATGTCAGAGCCAGAACTGCAACCCAGAGGTCTGTCAGATTTAAGGGTTTGGTGCAGGCACGTGTATATGTATATGTGTGTGTGTGTGTGTGTGTGTGTGTGATAATCTACCCAAAGAAAATGCACAGAACCTATGTTTACAGTTAGATAAGATTTTGACAAATGACTGCCATGCCAATGAAGATAGAGAACACTTCTATTAGCAGAGAACTTTCCATCCTACCCCATTTGCCATCCAACCTGTATCTCAGCCTCAAGACACAAGTGCCATAATATATTCCAGCAGATTCTTGTCTGTTCTAGAATTTCATATAAGTGCAATCAGACTATAGGTACACTTTTAATGTGTTCAACAGAATGTCTGAGAGATTCATGTTGTGGGTCTCAGTAGCTCTGATCATTTTTTATTGCTGATTACTATTCGATTATATGAACATACCTCAATTTGTTTAAACATTCTCCTGCTGATAGAAATGTTTGGCTATTAAAAAGAAAGCTGCTGGGAACATTCTTGTAAAAGTTTTCTTTTGATATATGCTTTCATTTCTTTCCGAAGTACATACAGGAGTGGAATTGGTCAGTTATATGATAGGAGCATTTAATTTTATAAGGAGCTACAAGTTTCTAAAGAAGTTTTATGGCTTCATGCTTTCATTGGCAATGTGAAAGAGTCTCATTTGCTCTACAAACTTACCAACATTTTTCATTTTCGTCATTTTAATGGGTGGGAAGTAGTATCTCAGTATGGTTTTAATTTAATTTTCATTTCCCCAAAGACCAATGATATTGAGCAGATTTTCTTAATGCCTCTTGGCTACCTGTAAGTCTTCTTTTGTGAAGTGTCTGTTCAACTATTTTGTCCATTTTTATTAGATTACTTGTATTTTTATTTTTATTTTTTTGTATTTTTATTTTTGATATGAAGGAGTGCTTTATATATTATAGATACAAGTTCTTTATAAGATATATGTGTGGTGAATATTTTCTCCAAATCAGCCTTTTTTCTTAAGTCTTAGTCCTTTCATTTTGATGAAATCCAACTTATCTTTTTTCCCCACATTTACAAGTGCTTTTTGTGCTCTGTCTCATAGATCTTTGCCTGTGCCATGGATGCTGGGATATCCCATTGTTTCTTTCCAGAAGCTGTATAATTTTAGCTTTATACTTAGGAAAATGATCCATCTTGAATTAATAATTTTGTGTAGTGAGTAGAGTTGTTCTGGCCCTACATTTTGAGATTACATCCCTTTCCCTATTAAATCAGTTATAATTTCTTCAGAAATGAATGGCCTGCATCCGTGTTTATTTACATCATGACTTTCCATTCTATTCCACTGACCTATTTGTTCAGCCACACATCCACACAACAATGTCTTAACTACAGCAGCTTTAAAATAAATCCTGAAATCAAATAATGTAAATCTCCCAACCATTATCTTTTTTAAGACTGTATTAGATATTCTAGGATTTTTGAATTTTGATTTAAGATAACACTTAATCTTTCCCAAGAGGTCATGCTTCAAGTTTAATTGGAATCATTGACTATAAACATCTACTTGGGAAACAATGATATCTTTTTTTTTAAGATTTTATTTATTTATTTGACAGATAGAGATCACAAGTAGGCAGAGAGGCAGGCAGAGAGAGAGGAGGAAGCAGGCTCCCTGCTGAGCAGAGATCCTGATGCCGGCTTGATCCCAGAGTCCTGGGATCATGACCTGAGCCGAAGGCAGAGGCTTTAACCCACTGAGCCACCCAGGCGCCCCGGGAAACAATGATATCTTAACGATACTGAGTTTTCCAATTCAGAAGTGACATCACTCTCCACTTCTGTACTACTTACTGAATTTATTTACTAATTCAATTTGTCTCAAAGATTTAAATTTGTCAATGTAAAACCTTGTGCCCATTGTGTTTAAATTTCTTTTTTTGTATTTGATTCTAAAGTAAATATGACATTAAAACTTTTTTTTAAAAGATTTTATTTATTTATTTGACAGAGAGAGATCACAAGTAGGCAGAGGGGCAGGCAGAGAGAGAGAGGGGGAAGCAGGCTCCCCACTGAGCAGAGAGCCTGATATGGGGCTCGATCCCAGGACCCTGAGATCATGACCTGAGCGAAGGCAGAGACTTAACCCACTGAGCTACCCAGGTGCCCTGACTTTAAAACTTTTAATTCACAATAGGTTATTGCCAGAATCTAAAAATACAATTGATTTTTGTACATTTACCTTTCATCCTGAAGCCTTGTTGAAGTCACTTTTTAATGATCATAGTTTATTTTGGTTTAGTACATTTCTTAGGTTTAGATATTTCAAAGTCATGTTGTAGACAAAACAAAACAAAAACAAAACAGAAAAAGTTTCCTGCTTGTATTCCAAAATGTATATATTTTATATCATTTTCTTGTCTTATTGCAATGCTAAGACTTCTAGTACACAAGTGGGAAGATTAGACATATTTGTTTTTTTCCCTGATCTTTGAGGAATTTTTGAAATGTTTTACCAGTAAGTATTAATTAGCTAGGTTATTTTCTACTGTTCTCATTATCAGGCAGCAAGAATTCCTTTGAATCTTGGTTTTCTGAAGTGCTGAATTATTTTTTTTTAAAGATGTATTTACTTATTTGACAGAGAGAGAGCACAAGCAGGCAGAGTAGCGATAGAGGGAGAGGAAGAAGCAGGCTCTCTGCTGAGCAAGGAGCCTGATATGGGGCTCTATCCCAGGACCCTGAAGTGCTGAGTTTTTTCAAGAGGTTTTTGTGCCCCTCCTAAGATAATTATAACCATTGCTGCTTCTATATTTGTAATGTAGTGAATTGCATTGATTGATATTTTATTATTACACTAAACTTACATGCCTGATATTAAACTCTACTTGATCATGATGCATATTGCTAGAAATGTTTGTTAATGTTTTATTAAGATCTTTTTTGCATTTTATTTATAGGGGATTTTGTGTGTGTGTTTGTGTGTGTGCATAGTGTCACTGTAAGGTTTTGGGATTATGATGATTCTGGCCTCATACAATGAGTTGGAAAGTATTTCTTTATTTTATGAAAGAGTTTGTGTATATTTAATATTATTTATCTAGTCAACGTTTCACAGAATTTACCATTGATTAGATTTACAGGGGACACTGAATTTTTATTTCTGAAAAACCTTTAAATTAAGAATTAAGTTTCTTTACAATATATAGCAATATATATTTTTTCTTTCTTGTGCTAATTTCAGTAATTTGTGTCTCAAATAATTGGTCTATTTCATCTAAATTGTCAAAAATGTTGACAAAAAATTTATGTTTCATCATTATACTTTTAGTACCTTAGAATTTGTGAATATTACTTTTCTTTCATTCCTCATATTATTAATTGGGAGAGGGTCAGATGGAGAGGGAGAGAGAGAATCTTAAGCAGGCTCTGCACTTGGTATGGAACCTCTTACAGAGTTTGATCTCATGATCCTGAGATCATGACCTGAGCCAGAATCAACAGTCAGACACCCAATTAAGTGAACCACCCAAAGCGCCCAACTGGAAATATGTTTTAATCAAAACTTGCCAGGAATAATCAGTTTTAAGAATCTTTTCAAAATACCCTCTTTTGTCTTTGCTAGTTTCCTTTGTTTTTCTGTTTTCTATTTCACTGATTTCCAGTTTTATCTTTATTATTCCTTTTCTTCTACTTATGTTAGAACTTAATTTGCCTTTTTTTCTAGCTTAACATAATAGGTTTGATCATTGATCTCAATCCTTTTTAAAATTTTTCTAATATAAACACAGCACAATAGCTATAAATTCCATCTATTCAGTGTTTTAGATTTATAACACAAATTTTGATGTGTTTGCACTATAATTTGGTTAAAATCTTTTTAAATTTCCCTTTGATTTCTTTTGGACATATAAATTAGAATTTTTTTATTTTCAAATATTTGAAATTTTTCTACTTGTTTTCCATTTATTTTATTTTCTACATATTTTATTTTAATGTTATTGATGGTGTTATTCACATCTTTTAGGTATTATCTATTTATCTTTTCAGTTCTCTATTCTCTATACATTCTGAATTGCTGTCAGTAGGTGGGTATACATTTAGGATTGTTATGTCTTCTTCTTTTTTTTTTTTAAATCTTTCTTATTTATTTATTTATTTATTTATTTAGAAAAAGAGAGAGAGAACAGGGGGAGGGGCAGAGACAGAGGGAGAGAGAATCTCAATTGGACTCCCCACTGAGCACAGAGAAGGACACGGGACTTGATCTCACATGCTGAGGTCATGACCTGTGCTGAATTCGAAAGTCAGATGCTTAACCAACTGAACCACCCAGATGCCCCAATGAATGTTCTATCTTCTTAATGAATTTACTGTTTGAGATATAAGAAAATTCCCTGTTTACTTGTTAATATGCATACCTTTGAAATCAATTTTATCTCATATTAATATAGTCATATTACCTTTCCCATGCTTAATGTTCACACAGTATATCTTCTTGATTGCTTATTTGCACACTGATATTTAAAGTGTGTCTCTTATGCAGAAAATCCTTGGGCCTTGCTTTTTAAAAAGAAACCATTTTGGCAGTGTCTTCCTTATAACTGGCATGTTTAGGTCATACATAATGTAATTACTTGTGTGACTGGGTTTAAATCAGACTTCTTGGTGTTTTATGTTGGTGTGTTTCATTTAATTTTGATCCTTTGCATTTCCTTTCCTGCATTTTTTTCTGATCAAAAGGCAGCTGGGTTGTTTGTTTGTTTGTTTTTCCTTAACTTTGCTCCCTTTCATGATTTTTTTTCTGCTTTTTTAAAGATATGCTATCTTTGTTTTTACAATAGTTTATTATCATATGTCTAAAGTTTTATTTTTCTTTCATCTTTTAGGGTTCAGTGAAATTACAGATCTGTAAGCTATTTTTCATCATCTTTGGGGATAAATCAGGCATTATTTCTTCAATCATATTTTCTTCTCTTCCTCTCTCTACTCTCCTTCTGTGAATCTATATGCTATGTCAAGCCACTTGATGTTGTTCTAAAGGTCCCGGAGTTCATGTTCTTCAGACTTTTTTCTCAGCAGCCTTCAAATCTTAAAAGTTTTTGTATTTTGTTTTCAAGCTCATCAAACTTTTTTCTGCTTCTAATTTCATACAATGATTATATCTTTAAATGTCAGAGCACATTCTCTAATCTTAGAAATTCCATTTTGTTTCATTTATATGGTTTCCATTTCTATCCTGAAATTCTCCCTTTGGGTCACTGATGATATCCATTTTCTTTTCTATATTTATATGGAATATATAAATCTTTTTTCTATATTTATAAAGTTATAAATCTATAACTTTTCTATATTTATAAAATTACCTTCAAGTACTCTTCTGCTAATCCTAATAGTAATGTTTTTCATGTGGGACTCTTCTAGACTCCTTACAGCACTGACTCTCATGATCATCAAAAGCTCATCTATCTTCTCCATATCCCAGCAAATTATCCTAGATACTTAATCTAACAGACAAAGGCTTTAAAACAACCACTCTTCAGCTGCTAATGACTTTTTTCTCTTGAAAATTGATTATGTTTTCTCTGTTCTTCCCATATATCATAATTATTTAACTGAATTAAGCACATTGTACATAAAAGACATTGGAGAGTGTGGTACAGTTTTGGTTGTTTTGTTTTGTTTTCTGAGCTAAAAAGTTCTTCCCTCTCCTTTGCAGTTGGTTGAGGAGTTAATCATTCAA
Source organism: Meles meles (assembly GCF_922984935.1). Taxonomy (NCBI): domain Eukaryota; kingdom Metazoa; phylum Chordata; class Mammalia; order Carnivora; family Mustelidae; genus Meles; species Meles meles. The sequence continues at coordinate 12,437,944 of NC_060066.1, read as the reverse complement.
TTTATACTCAGGGTAGCCAAGCCTGTCTGGGCTACAACTTTAACTAGATTGAATTCATTTCAATCTATATAGTTAGCCCAATTATAAACACCACAATCTGGGGCTTCCAAGAAACTAAGTTCCTGTTCTTGTCACAGTTGTGGTGGGAAAACACTGGCCCACTTTTTCAGACAGATTTGGTTCCCTTTTCATTGCAATTTCAACAGGTTTCCAGAACCTAAGCACTGTGAACTGTAAGAGAGGGTGAATTTTCTTTACTTCCTAGCCCTTCTACCACAGCTACTTTCTTGGGAAAATTTCAGCAGTGTGGATGAGAAGAACTCCCCTGAATGACCTATTTTTGTCTCCAAGGCTCTTCCACACACCAGTCCATCTCAGGAATCTCATTGTCATCAAAGGCCTGCATGTTTCTCCTTGGCTCTGCAAACTAGCCTGACCTAAATATAGACCATTCACCTGCACACTGCACATAGATAAGGCAATTATGCCCACATAGAGGAAAGTCCAGGCTCTCCACTCTATGGAATTCCATTCAACAAAGCTTCTTTGCATCCAGCGCTTTGCTGATGGATTCACAGAAATGTGTAGGTTTTTTTTTTACTTTATCCATTTTTCATCAATGATTTATATCTTTCTACAGGTCTGATTTTAAAGCAATTTTTATCTGAAATAGATCATCCATATAGGAAATCACTTATATCATAAGTGTACAGCTCAATTAATCCTCCCAAACTGAAGATGCCTTTGTGACCGGTGCTGAAACCACTACCAGTTCTCAAGAAGCCCCATGCATGTGCCCTCCTGTCATCACCACCTTCTCACTGTCTTCATTTCTCTTACCATTGGTTAGGTTTGTGTTTCTGTATTATAGGTTTTTCTCTGAAGGAAGTCATTTCAGTATATAGAGTATGTCTTTTTATGTTTAACAGTGTGTAAGAGTCATTCACGTTCTTGCCTATAGCATTAGTCTGTACGTTGTACAGTATTCTATTCCATAATTCATTTCCATAAATTATACAAGTTATACATTTTATAACTTCTTTATCACATATCTATTCAACAACTTATTTGTCTATTATACTGTTGATGGATATTTAACTTTTGGTGATTATAATTTTTGGACATTGTAGATATTGGTTTTATTAATATTTTTATACATCTATTTTGTTAAATACATGTACGTGTTTCTTGGCATATTGGAAATATTGAGTCATAAGGTTGGGTACATTCAACACTAGTATAGGGTGCCCGAGTGGCTCAGCTGACTAAGCATCTGACCCTTGATTTTGGCTCAGGAGATGATCTCAGGGTGCTGAGATTGAGCCCCATCCCCAGACTTCACACTGAGCGGGAGCCTATGTAGGTAGGATTCTCTCTCTCCCTCTCTCTCTCTGCCCCTCCTCATCCCACTTACACGCTCTCTCTCTCACCCTCTCTCTAAAAAAAACTAAACAAAGCCAACAAAATGATTGGCACATATTGCCAGAGCATTTTCCTCAAAACATTTTGCTTTGAATTAAGTCATATTATTTCAATGTAAAGGTAATTCCTACTGAAACAAAATAAAACAAATTAGAAGTTCAGAGAGAAAATGATGCAACCAAAAACAAACAAACGGTTTGAGAACAAAGGGCCATATTCCTGTTTCCAATACCCTCCTGGATCTGAATGGTAACTGCCTCCATGAAACAGGATGTGTCTATTCCAAGTCACTACAACCTTGCCTGAACCAATTCACTCATTTGATTTTGCTATTTTTGCATGAAAGCCTGTGCTTTTCTGACTATAACACTTTTCTTCCTATAACTTTATAGACCACATTAAGATTCTCTAGAAGGATGTCCCCCTTTCCACTGGTTCTCCATTCCAAGTTCATCCTGTTTCTTGGGTTCCCAAAACAAAGAATGGGCACACACAGCCAAGATGATCCATTCCTGCCTGTGGTTTTGCCCATAAATTTGCCGGCTCTCCTCCCCCAGTCTCCTTGTCTGTCCATATTCAAAGGACAATGCTCATATACTTCCCTCTCCTTTTTTTCCTCCTGTTCTTGGGGCTCTGCTCCAAATTATGTTCATACCATTGTCTGAGATGCTCCTAAGCAGCAAGTACCCATACCCTTAATTATACCTTCCTATGAAGTCTTATGACCCAGAAGACCACTTCACAAGGGAACAAAGGAGAAGAAAGAAAGGAGGAAAGTATTTTATTAACCCATCAATTCTGTCCTCTGATTAGTTTCTCATTCCTTTTGTACCATAAATTAATTTGAAGATGTTGGTTTTCATGAAATGGGAGATAGTTTGTTTACCTAGTACAGGACTAGACAAAGGCTTTGTAGCTGGATTCCATGTATCAGGCTCACCTTCTGGGAGTTGGGGGAGGAGGTGGCTAGTGTTTTGTGTTGCAGCTGGGGAAACTGCTTTCTATCTTGATACCTGGTGGTTAGGAAAGAATCCAAACTTCATGAAAGAAACAAGTATAATAGGTTAATTACTATATAATGTAAAAAAGCTCAAAACAAATAGGGTCGAGGTGTCAAAAATGGCCAAGGTGACAGGGAAAGAAAAGCAGTCAGTGATGCATTAGGCCATTCAACTTGAAAGGTTTATAGAGGAGGTTACTTTTAACCTAACCCTTTCAGTAAGTAATGAGGCAGAAAAGAGGGAAAGGCATTTATGATGGAGGGAATAGCATGAACAAAGATACAGAGCACAGAGTATATGAGGTACATGATAAAAGATATATTGCTGAATACTGTCTCCAAATTCTTTGCCTTCAAAACGATGACCTTTATCGCAAAGCTGCTCTAGATGCAACCATAATACATGTTGCATTCCTGCCTCAGTGCCTTTGCAGCCTCCCCAAAACACATTCAGATGTTGAATGTATGGTCTTATCTTTGTTTTCCCACCTAAGGGAAAAGCCAGGAGCTGGAAGTTTCCTTCAGATTGTGTGGCACTGTCTACATAAAGCAAGGGATAAAACAAAATATGAAAGCATGTCACAACCTTCCCTAACAGCTTCAAAGGAACTGTTTTCATGAACACCTGGGTGCAGGAGCTGGTAACTACTTTCTGGATTTCTCATAAGGATAACTGTTCCATGCATTGTTGTCAAATCAGTGTCTCTGGGAGGAAGGAGGGTGTGGATTATTGACCCATGGAAATCAGGTCAGTTCCTGGAACAGGCCTAGGACTTAGTCAAGACTGATAGAAACATGAATGAGATGTCAGATCAGCCAATCAGAAGTGGGGTTGGGCATGAAGGCCAGGATTTTATCATTTTAATGAACATTGAATGCATTTTAAGGAAGCACCACAAATAATTCCCTGAGAGAGTTTGCTTCAAACCTAACTGAAGAAAGTGACTCCCCTACTGGTTGGTCTTCAAGGACTGAGACCTATCACTCTGCTTTCTTCTAGTGTGGAGAGTTCCATATAGTAACTGGAAAAAAACCTCAAATCTCTTAGCAAAATCAGACTCAAGACCTTATGGACTCATTAGCTTCCATTAACTTCCATTAACTGGGGCTCTTAGAGTACCAAACTCCTTACCACAGCTGGATTGAGGTTCTATCAAGAATACAGTTGCCAGATTAGGCAAATAAAATCATAGGACACCCAGTGAGTTAGAGGACAAATAATTTTTAGTATACATATTTCTCATATAATATTTGGGATATGCTTATAATATAGAAGTTATTTGTTTCTTATCTGAAATTTGGCTTAAGTGTGCATAATTTGTTTTATTTGGAACTTCTAGTCAAGAGGACTCTCATATATTTGAGGAGCTATTATCCAGACTTGTTTTTACAGTTCTTGAGATCACACCTAGGAATAGAAGGTGTACCTTGAAAGGTATCTTAATTCAAAAGCTGGGATTTCCAGTCCAGAAGGAAAAATATACAGATACTGAGTTACTGATCTTTCCACGGGGGTCTCTGCTAAAATCCCAACCAACAGAAAAAGCATCATGGCCATTCCACACACATGAACATTGTAAAGACTATAAAAGAATATGCAATTGATAAAACTTTATTTAAGACATGAACATCTGGATGGCCCAGTCGGTTAAGTGTCCTACTCTTTTGGTTTCAGTTCAGGTCACAATTTCAGGGCCATGATCTCAGGATCTTGAGATTGAGCCTGAGGTCAGGCTTGGGTCAGGCTTCAAGCTCAGCGTTGGGTCTGCTTAGAATTCTTTCTCCTTCTTCCCCTGCCCCTCCCACTTGTGCACTCTCTCTTTCTCTGTCTCTAAAATAAGTAAATAAATCCTTAAAAAAAAAGACACAGACAGATTGCTCCCTGGGCACAAACAATAAGAGTAAATGCACACACATGCTGTGCATGCAGAGCACTGATAAAATTAATAATAAAAGAAAAGCAAAAAAAAAGAAAAGAAAAATAATATTTTGCTAGAGATGGGCTCTAAGTTGTATTCTAAGTCATGTTGCAGCCAGTGGAAAGAAAAGAGTATGATCCTCATTGTCTGTCACAAAAAAACAACTGTTGCTCTGGAAAGGGAGACTCATCTTTGGTCCTCAGCCCCAAAGGAAGTTTCTCCCTTGGACTCGCAGAGAGAGGGGCCACATAATCTATGGAGCAATATCCTCAACATCAGTCCTACCAAAAATTGGTTTTCTCATTGATTGATTCATTATCTAAAAATCTGGCTCAGTGGGGGTGAGGTGCTGGGCATTGTTCTCATCACTGGGGATGTCACAGTGAACGAAGTAAGTACCTCATTTCACGATTTCTCTCCCTAAGAATGGCACATTTGGGAGGATTTTCTTTTCCAACTGCATTGATTATTTATCAGTCTGGATGGTTTTATAGCCATGAAATCAGCGAATTCCAGAGACCTGAGAAGACATGGCAAAGCTCACTGTTGGCAGGGTCCAGTGGGGACGAACTGCACTAGAATCTTTGAGTCTATGCTTTAGCTTTCCCACTCTCCAGTGCAGAAATAGGCTTTTTTTGCCAAACTCATATCTGCCCCTTTCATTTCTCAACTCTATAACCATCTTGTTTTAGGTGAGACTCACAGGGTTTCCAGATGAAACCATGTGCTGGTCACAGGGCTAGTAGGGTACTGTATTTTATATCCCATCACTCTCACCATCATTCTGTGAGATAAGGAAAATGAGACCTAGAGAGTGTGAGTAACTTGCCCAAGACTCTGTAGCTAATAAATGGAAGAATTACTGCTGCTTCCCATCATCCTATCTTCAAATCACAATGATCACCATCCAACCCAAAACCACTCAATCATGACCAAATGATGCAAGTCCAGCCCAAGACTGGACCCTCATACCTCCAATGCTGGCAGCTGGACACAGGTCACGCCATCTTACACTTCCAAAGAAAGAGTAACTCTTTTCTCAGCCAGCCATGAATTAGCGTAGAGTGACCTGCCTTGTGATTATTTTTGGTTCCCTAGATGGGCTGAGCCAGAAGGCCATGACCCAAAGCAGGTCAAGGCAATTCCTACACTGAATGGGAAATTGTTCTAGATGATCTCTTTGGGACTTTTCAACATAGAGATGATTTGATTATTTTGTGAATAAGATGGTGACCACATGCATGCTAACAGAGAGTGATCTTAGTAATCTGGAAAGGGGAGAGATCAGTGTGTACCAACTTTTCAGGCAGATGTATAGGTGTGAATATTTTCAGTTTCAAATGTATGTTGTAACCTAATGAGATGGAAGTCTGGATGTGGTTAAAACATAAGATATTTATTGCAGTTTTTTTTCTTTTTCTTTTTCTTTTTTTTTTTTTTTTGAGAGAGAGAGCGAGACAGAGAGAGTGTGCACACACACATGCCAAGTGGGAGGGAGTGGGGGTGGTTCAGGGAGAGAGAGAATTTTAAGCAAGTTCCACACCCAGTGGAGGAGCCTGACCGGGGGTGAGGGTTGGGGGAGGCTGGGACAGGACCACTCAGTCTCAGGATCCTGATATCATGACCTGAGCCGAAATCAAGAGTCCAACACTTAACCAACTGAGCCACCCAAGCACCCTGGCTTTTTTTTTCTCTTAAAGAAAAGCAAGTGCATATAACATATTTAATAAATATCAAAAACAAAAAACACACTTAAGATCTTCTTGGTGTTTGGCTATCCTGTGGAGTTAAGTTCATCTCCCTAAGCATCAACTCATTCATTAGCACATGGAAAGGGTTAAAGTAGATGAACTCCAAGATCTCTTCCCATTCTGTATCCTAGAATTGCATGGTTTTATTCTGCCTGTCCCTTTCTACCACCTTCTCCACCTTGCTGCCTCCCCCTACTTGCCTGCCCTCTACCATGAAATATGTTGTCAAGATGACATCGTTGATTAAAATCAGCCCAAATAAAGACAGTAATAGCCACATGTGACTAGTTAAATTTACATAAATAAATTTAATAAAGAAAGAGTTTTGCTCTAAACCTCCAGAAACCCTTCTTGTATTTTACTGATTAGTTCATCACTCTCTCCAGAGCAATTTATGGATATGAACATGCCCCAGAATTTTAAACATTTATGCAGCTGCAAAAAAGATGGTCTGCCTTTATCAATATTAACGAGAGGCCACAAATTATACTTTGAGCTTTCCCCAAAGCAATCCAAACGGTACAAATTGACATGTTTATCTCTATCTAAAGATGGAAGATAAGCACTGGACTCAGAAACAATAGAACAGTCTTGTTTGTGCTTTGGAATGGTTGTGTTACCTTGGGTATATAATTTAATCTCTACTGACTCTCGGGTATTGTCATTTGTAAATCCGATAGAACATCCCCCTTGTCCTATGTCTGCAGGGAACATTAAGAGAGATGTTTGGGTAAAATAAGGTAAAAACAGAGAAGGAGGTCAACCATAAGAGATTCTATGGTTAAGAGAACAAACTGAGGGTTCTTGGAGGGTAGGGGGATGGGTAGATGGGTGATGGGCCCTAAAGAGGGCGCTTGTTGGGATGAACATTGGATTTTATATATTGTGATAAATCACTAAATTCTATTCTTGACACCAATACTACACTATATGTGAACTGACTTGAATAAAATTAAAAAGAGAGAGAAAGAGAGATGCTTGGGAGAGAACCTATCCAATGCTGCTCAGAGTAGGCATCAGCAAGTGTGTGTGACCACAGTCAAAGTTGTGACTCTTATTTTCAGGAAGCTCCTGACCTCCTTTATCTGTCTTCCTTGTGGTTCTCTCTGTCCGCATGTGATTCTCTACGACATACCACACTCACAAACACGTCGTGGCACAAACACCATACAAAGGAGCTTGGACCTCAGTGCTGGTTTGGAGATGCTGGTATCTGCGTCCTCGTTTAAACAGCGTTCATTCTTATAATTCAGTTGGCTAGACTTTAATTGGTGCAGCCCTTTCTTTATCACTCTATTACCCTCCTTTCGCAGCTGCTGAGTGGCAGACTTATCTATTTCTTGGCCTCTTTATCAAATTTCCCTGCCCTGTGGACTCCTTCTTCAAGGCCTGGCCGTAGATATTCACCAGCTCTGAAAGCAGGCTGGCAAATGAATGGTTGCTAAGGGGATTCTCAGAGTTGTAGTTGATTATAATCTATTTTATTATACCTAGAAGCAGCTGTGTTTCCACTGGGACTCTCCATTCCCCATACAAACACATTATATCCTCCTCAATGAGCAGCATTAAAAGCAGTATGGGGAATTAAAATCCGTGTAGCTCTTACAGATATTATTACTGTTTACATTTTAGGTGAGCCCGACTCCCTTCACAACCCCCCACCTTGGTATAACTAGCTTCTACATCTTTTTCATCCCTATTAAACACTGTGTTATTCCAACCCTTAGTCCATCTCAATGTGGAGGGTGGAAATGTTCATTTGTGTATCCCCAACATCTGGTATAATCCTAACACATAGGATGCTGTTGAGGGTGGGGGCAGGAAGATGAACAAAGAGAAAATAATAGAAAAGAATTCATAAATCCTTGAGTTGCAAAATGACTCACTCAAAATCAGAACCAGTAAGTGAAGAGGTCAAAACAGATCCAAGTAATTCGGCACCAAACTCCTTAATGAGAGCCTCAGTTCCGACCTATTTTCCTCTAGGTTTGGCAAATTTTTGTAGCAGGGTTTAGACCCAAAAAAGGATCTTTTTACTGGATAGAGTCTATTCAACCCCACAGGCAAACACTGAACAAGTCCTTGGTCCAGACACTGTGCTTCACTCTGGGAATGCACCGGTACCCCAGATGTTGGCCCCGCCCTCTGGGAGGTGAGTCGTGGTGATAGTCATGCAGAACCACACACATTTTTAATATAACGCAGAATGTAAAGTAGATATTGTGTGTGCATCTGATACAGAGGTAACACTATAGATGTTTAACCCATCATGAGATCCCATATGGAGGGGATGTTTAAGTTGTGGTATAAAGAGTTTTTAAGGCCCATCCAAGAAGATAAAGGGAATGGGGGTGGCGGGAAGGAGAAGGAGGACACTTGATGGTGGGGTAACAGCAGGGCAGTCAAGGAAAAGTGGAAGTATTGTTGGATGGGGAAGACAACATTCTTAAGAGCATAGACACGTGTGAGAAAGTGGCTGGAATGCTACGGAAGGAAGGAGGGGCACTCCAGAGAGGGGCTGGGTATTATGTGTCTGCATCAAGACAGACTGTTTCTGCTCAGCTCTGATGGAGGAAATCTGAAGCAGAAAATGAGTTCCTTGGGAAATGGAAACTCACTGCATTATCCATTCAGTTTTCCACATTGTAACACAGATCACACGTACAATCACAAGGTTCCCATTAGGCTTTCTGCAATCTGATGAGGTAGGTCTCTTTCTGTTTCATTCCTGAGCACCTGGACAGAGAACACTTACAAATAATAATGATAATCTGTTACAATTTGACAATGCACTTTACACAAGGAACGGCATTTGATAAAATGCTTTTGAGACTGGTTTAGGTCTCTAAATGTACATACATACTGTTTCATCTATATGTAACTTACAAAGTGTTAGCATTACATATTATATGTTTATGCATATATATTACTAATATTATTATAGTAACTAATACTGGTATATATAAAAATCTTATTATATAAATACTCATCTTGCAGGATGGCCATGAATTTTAAGCATACATAAATGTTCTGTTACTACAGGATGACATTTATCTAAAAATAATAGTTTTTACAGGACACATAATATCATATTTATTGCCAAAAATCACTTAATACATAAGCAGTTAAAGTGACCAGCACTTAATGAGCCTCTACAAACATTCCAGACACTGTACTAAGGGGTAGACATTTTCACATTTTATAAATATATGTTTGAAAAGGTTTGTCAGCAGTAGCGTTATTACTGTTATTATCCCTGCAAATAAGGATACTGAAGACTACAGGAGTAGAAGGACTTGCCTAAAATTATATATCTGGTAAAAGGGAAGAACTAAGATTTGAACCAAGGAAGGCTGGCCCCAAGTTGATGCCTTCAATAGCGATGTGAACAGCAGAAACAGAGCTGGTGAATTTCATCTGCCACCTTCCGATGGTCCTCGCAGGCAGGCAACGGGTAGAGTCCTGGCGCTAACAGCCCAGGTTGCTTTGCTTCCAGCTCAGAGAAGATCTTCAGAAGGTCAATGGCAAGTGTATTTCTTTAAAAGTCTCCAGTGTCTATGGATCCAGTGGGCTGTTTTCCCTTGGGTCATGCACACCCGAGGGTGTGTCCTAACACCCTCCCTTCATACCTCCGGGGTTGCTTAAATAGACAATGTGCAATGGCATTCTCTTGTAGAATCTAGGCAGATCTAAAAGATCTAGGTAGGCAGAGCTCAGAGAACCACGTGACTCCCCCACTATCTTCCCACTCCTGTCTCCTTGCCACACACCGCATTATAAGAGACTGTTTATCCTTGGCCAGTTTCCATGGCAACCGCTTCTCCCACAGTACTATCTTTTTCTTAGTGGAATTGCTGAAAGAATAAAAATATATGAAAAATAATTAGGAGTTTTCATTGCATGCTTTCTCCAGAGTGTGGCAGGGAGGGAAAGGGGTAGAAGGTGAAGGAGGTAGGACTGTCACAGGGAATCAGGGAGCTGTGGGCAAGGTGATCAATACAAAAGGAGTAATCTCATAGAAAAAGTGGAGTGCAATTTCCTGTCTCCACCGTGGGAATACATGCATTCTCATTTTTACTCATGGATGTTTATAAGAAGTAAGTGAAAAAGGTTATATGCCTTGTATCTTAGTCCTGGACAAGGTTCTGCTCAGATTAATGAAATTAAAGTATCCAAGGAATTAGCTGCTGATCGCCGTTGAACTGATGAAAAAACTACTGCATCCTTGTTCAGTGTCGGTCAATAAGGCACTGCTTCCATTGACAGTCTAAACTCTAAGGCAGTAAAAGCTTCTTTGGAGAGCCTTTGGGACAAAGACGTGGTAAGAGTGATCCCTGGATTGGGAATCAGGACACCTGCCTTCTCTCCCCAGCCCAATCATTTAACTAGTTCTGTGATCTAGACCAATACCACCATCTATAAAACAAGAGGTTTGGATGTGATGGCTCCAGCAACCTCTGAAAGTCTTGAAGCCTATAGATTTGTGAGTTCTGGAGAGCAATGTCAGTTGGCATGGAAAGAAAAAGTAACCAGGAAAGGCCAGTAACAAGGAGAATAATGCCTACTAGTAGCTGACCGGGATTTTGTATTGGACAATGTGCTCTGTGTTTCCATGCATTATCTCACTAAATCCTGATGATGTTATTATGAGGGAGTAATTCTTTTTCCCATTTTACAGAGGAAGAAGCTGATGATTCAAGAGATGGAGCTCAATGCTTGGTATGGCAGAGCTGGCCCCCAAACCCAAACCTGTTTGACTCCAGTATAGACACAGGAGTGCATCCTAACCTGGCAATGAGAGAGAAGACATTAACAGCCTCCTCCAATCCCCCTGAACCCACAAGCATAATTTCCTACATTTTGTTTATCCCCAAACCTCGTACACTGAAGAAAAACAAAAGTGTGCCATTGCAGGGAACAAGAGACCAGGAGGAACATTTTTCTGCACCTTTTTTTCATGTGCAGTTAGGAAGTCCCTGCATAGATGTACCTGTGAGAGCAGAACCTGGAAATCAGTGGAACCCAGTTGAAGCTCAATCTGTATTTTCCCCAGTTCTGTACCCCTTCCACCAGCTTTCGTCACCTGAAGACAAAGAGATAGTACATGCAATGTCCTCTGAAAGACGGTAAGATTTCTTGAGGATTGAGTTCCCATGACCCTAGCCTCTAGAACAGAGCTTGACACATCAACAATATTTGAATAAAGGATTAATGTCCCCTATCTATTATTTTTGTTTCTAAGCTACTGATCTTAGTCAATTGGTTCTGGCCTCCAGTTTATTGCACTGATATTTCTCTCTGGTGTAAAAACCAGTCTGAATACTTTCACAATACTGTTATCTATGCCTATGGTTTATATACCGTAGGCATATATATATATATATATATATATATATATATATATATATCCTGAAAAGCCGTAATCTGTTGTATTGGTATAATTGTAATAGTGTCCCTATTTTCAGAAGTATCCAGGTTTGAACCATAAATTATATGGCGCCCTCTATGTACCTCACCATTACAGCTGAGCCTCATAATCACATGTGAAACACAAAGGGTCAGGGGAAGATGTAAGAAAACATTCCTTAAGAGTTTGAGTTGCTAAACTTTGAAACGATTGACAATCAAGGATGGGACAGCTTCTTCTCTGAAGATCTTCGGAACTGGACATGAGCTGTAATCATCAATATTATTAAAGCACTGATTTCTTAGACTGGAACAGGGATAGGTGGGAATGCATAGGAAACGCCACAAAGTCACTTCCTGATCAATGGCTCTAAGTGATGGGGGAAATGGGTGACAAAGTGTAGCCTGGTACATGTTAACAAATGACACAGGAAACCAGACCGACTTAGCTCTTATATGCTTGTTGTTTAAATTAACATAAATTGAAAGGCACAGAACAGATGCATTTAATAAGGAATTGAAAACTACACAAGGTAAGAAGGCAATGAGGAAGCGAACAACGAAGAAGCGAATTCTTTACACTCATTCAAGTTTCCAGATGCAGACAAATTATACTCCAAGGTACCCCAAGATCTTGCTGATATAAGTACGAAGGAACTGCAAGTTATCTTGTAGAATCGTGTAGAAGGAATAAGTGTCAAGAAAGTGGAAATGGACAAGTGTTTCCCCAGTTCTGAAAAGGTTAAAAAACAGGTTACAGAACTAACAGCTGAGGTCCTTTATCAATCTCAGAATTTTTACTGGGACTGATTATACAAAATACATGTGGTTATAATACATTGAACCAAGTAGGGATCCCAAAGAGCCTGCATAAATTCACTAGGAAAAACTTAAGCTTTTATTTTCCAGTTTGATGAAGTCACTGCGATATTTACATAGAGGAAAGACAGAACTGGGGCACCTGGGTGGCTCAAGTCAGTTAAGTGTCTGCTTTTGGCTCAAGTCACTGATCCCAGGGTCCTGGGATCAAGCCCCACGTCAGGCTCGAGCCTGCTTCTCTCTCTGCCGGATGCTCCCCCTGCTCCTGTTATCCCTCTCTCTGACAGATAAATAAAATCCTTAAAAAGAAGAAGAAGAAGGAGGAGGAGGAGAAACGTGTACTGCTTTGTTATCAACAATATATGTGGACGGTCTCTCCTTATGGTCTTATGGACATGCTAGAAAACTGTACAACTAAATACAGTGGATTATAGATGTACTGTTATCCTCAGAAAGATCAAAAGACCCAGGAATCCTGGGTTCAAATCTTGGCTTTAACTTTTATATCTGTACCACCTAGAGAAATGCTTCAACCTCTCTGAGCCTCATCTATAAAGTGAGTGACCAGTGTTTTTCACAAGCTATTTGGATAATTCAGTGTAATTTTATATTGTGGATTAATTCAGAAGTCAGTTAGGTGGAAATCAAAGTTGCCTGTTTACCGTGGCTAAAACTGAGTTGGAAACTGCAGCTTGAGCTTTTACCAGAGTCAAGGTTCCTACTATAATTCCCGAGGGAGGCGCCTGGGCCGCTCAGTCAGTGGAGCATGCAACTCTTGACCTCAGCTCATGTCTTGATCTCAGGGTGGTGAGTTCAAATCCTGCATTGGTGGCCTCATGCTGGGTGCACAGCCTAGTAAAAAATAATCATTCCTGAGGAACAGACATCTCTGTGGAACCCTGGCCCCCTCATAACAGGTTAGAGTAGAGCTCGGAGGAATTGAGAATGTGTGAGTCTCACTAGCAAGCTACTCTGCAAAATAAGGGAGGAAAGAAGGCCCTGTAATGCACACTTAATACCTTACTAGTCTCATGAACCCTCTAAAAGACTCCTCCTCCTGGGGAGAGAAATGAGTGCAGGAGTGGAGGGAAGGGCTGAAGCTACCTCCAAGAGGACAGTGCAGAGTCTGTATTATGGACCTAAACAGAAGCTCTGGAGGGAGAAGAAAATATTTGCTCCTACACCAAAGGACAAGAAATAGAAAGCTAGTTATACGGTGTTACAGTGTTCTAGGCTGGGCATGGAGCTTTGCTGGTAGATGTAGTCTATACCATAAAGAAAAGAGGTTGTTTGGCTCAATATTCTACTAGAACAAGCAGTCATAAAATATGGCTTGTCTGCTCCCTCGTATTGCAAGGATACAAGGCAACCAAGGTTTAAGACAAGTCAGTTCACGGATAGTGAAAAGAATTTTGTGGTGAATATATACGTTTTCAGCTTTTATCTGATTGTCTTACCCATGGTGGTGGATCAATATTGACCATTGACTGCCGGTATGCAAGTGCCCCACATCTTAAAACGTTCACTTCCCTTAATAGTTGTGCTCTAGAATACTGAGTTAGAAGGCGTCATTCAGAAAGCAGAGCATTTGGGAGAGCCGCTTTATGCTAGAGTAGCCAAGTAGTGTAACTTCAGATACTCCCTAACATATTATTATTTTAATATCATTGTCATTATGCTGCTGCCTTAAATGAGATTTTGCCGCAGCTGGCTTTTTTCATGTGTTGTTTTGGGTTATAATAGAATATAGTAGCTTCCAAAGAGAAAAAAGAAAAAAAAAAAAAGAAATCAATATACACTGCTAAAAATACCTTGGTGTTATCCCAGCTTGCAGTTCTGCCAGCCTTAAAAAGGAAAGAAAGATCAGTGGAGATAGGTTTTCAGGCCCTGGCATTTAGGATTCTGATGATCTGATGATTTCCAAATCAATGCACCAGAAATGTCTCCAACATCTTACTTGTCAGGACGGCTCTCCCGCACTGTTTTTCAGTATCACAAAAGCCATGCTAAAAATTGGTCCTGATTGGTTCTACTGGGCATTTCTCCACATCATTCCCACATCAGATTCTTGCTCACAAGCCTGGGTGAGGTAAAGTCCAACAGAATGGGTGTTTACAATGTGTGTTGGGGACTGGGGAGGCACGTATGCACTTAGTTTTCCCAGAAGCTTGATTTCAAAAATTAGGGGAGTCTGGGAATAATGCCAAAAAGAGAAAAAAAAAAAAAAAAAAAAAAAAAAAAAAAAAAAAAAAAAACCTCCTTTTCTCCGTCTCCATCCAGGCCATGAAGAACTTTGTGCCTTGGGACTGGTCCAAGCTGCTCTCTGGCTTATGCCATTTTCTCAAACCGGAGAATGTATTTTCTGGTAAATATCCCTTCATGACTGCTGATGGGAGAAACTGGAAGCTGACAGAAGTTGATATCAAATTTAATATGATTTTGTTTAAAAAGCATTTACTAAAGACTTTCCTGGTGTCCAGCACTTTCTCAGACCCTGTGGGGAACATAAAAAATCAATAAGACATTCATTCCCTTACCATCAGCCTAATATGCAAATAGCAACAGAGTATGAGTCTTGGGCGAGTTTGTGGCAGGAATTCAAAGGAGACTTTGTCATGGACACCATCTGGCTTGGCTTTTTGAGAAGATAGCAGGTGCACTGGGACTCTAAGGATGGGTAGGGTTCAAATTTAGTGAGGATCATCATGTGAGGCATGTGGACAAGCAAGTCACAGGTCCTTCTTGAAGAACTTGAGCAGCCTAGGGTCTGGATGTGCTGTTTGGGGTTATTTAGGGCAGTTGCTTAAATGCCACTTTGAGCCAGAGTTGGATATTAGTTTAACAAATGAGCTCTGAAATCAGCTTAGGTTGGATCTTTAAACCTGGGTTCTTAGGACGCCTGGGTGGCTCAGTGGGTTAAAGCCTCTGCCTTCAGCTCAGGTCATGATCCCAGGGTCCTGGGATCGAGCCTCGCATCGAGCTCTCTGTGCAGCAGGGAGTCTGCTTCCTCGTCTCTCTCTGCCTGCCTCTCTGCCTACTTGTGATCTCTGTCTGTCAGATAAATAAATAAAATCTTAAAAAAAAAAAGCTCTGCTATTAAAAAAAAAAAAAAAACCTGTGTTCTACCCTACAATCTTGGGTAATCTGCATAACCATTTTCAAACTGAAGTTCCTGAATTGGGTAAATAATACATATTACATGAGGTAGTACTGGAGATAAAATGTTTCAATTCATTCATTCTACCAATACTCTTTATGTCATCTTTGTACCAGGTACATAACTTCAAAAGTTCTAGGCACTGAGGAATAAGTATGCACAAATGGGACAAAAATGGTTCTGTAAATAGTCCACAATGGGACAATCAGTAAATGACAGATTTCAATTCAATGCTTTAAGCTTTGTGGGAGAGGAACTGAAGAGGTAGGAATTGTCTTAAGGAATAGATGGAGAGGAGAAGGGAGTTGAGGGAAACTGGAGGGGGAGATGGACCATGAGAGACTATGGACTCTGAAAAACAATCTGAGGGTTTCAAAGGAGCGGGGGGATGGGAGGTTGGGGAACCAGGTGGTGGGTATTATGGAGGGCACGTATTGCATGGAGCACTGGGTGTGGTGCATAAACAATGAATTCTGTTATGCTGAAAAGAAATTTTAAAAAAAAGGAATATAGACATGCCCTGGGTGAATGGAAGTGGGGTGTCAGAGAGCTCAAAGGCAGAAAGACCAGCTAAGAAGCTATTGCAACAACCACACAATGAGAGTCCACTAGGGTGGGGGCCATGGACAAGAACATTGCTGAGGGGTGGAGCTCAATATGGCACCTTCTCCCCTAGAATTTTATGCTAACATATCCAGGAATAGTTTAGAGCTCACGGTTTCACCCATCACAAAAGAGTCATCACTAGACTTTCCACTGAGTATATATTAAGGCATCCTGACCTTTATTTACTTCTGAGAACAGCAGTTTTCCCAGGATCCCAGTTGGGAAAGAGGCTTATAAATAAACCATTTTGCTTGTTCACTGAACTAGACTGTCATTCGCAGTGATGTGCTGACTCAGGTGATGCTGAGTGAGTTGGAATGTTAACATGAAGGTCTTTGAGGGGAAAAGAAACAGCCCTGCTCTTCCCCTGAAGTTGGAGGATGTAAAACTGAGAAGGTTGTGGTTTCGGCTCATTAAACGATCTCCAGTGTATTCATCAAATGCCTCGTCAAGAGTTTTATTATCGACAAAGGGATTCTCTTCTAATTGTATATACCTTAGAGTCTAGAAATTGCCTGTTCTAAAGGTAAATAAAACACGAGATTGCCTCCCTCTCTGCAAACACAGGACTTCTTGATTTTAAGTCATAAGCTTACCTGGAGGAAAAAAGCAACAATAGTAGCAATATACCAGTGTCTTCAGAATTGTTACCATATGCTGAAGCCCTTGCATTTGTTCTGTGTGTTATACACATCTGAATTAATCAACTCAATTAACAATGTATGGAGGACCTATTATGTGCCCTCTGTGATGTGCCCCAGAAACTTAACTAGGAATAAGAGAGGAAAGACCAACACCATCTTAAAGTAGAAACTCATAAGAAATTGCTAAACCGGACATTCTCACCAGAATACTGATAAGAGCATGACCAGAGCCCATTTTCTGCCTGCGAGTCCCTCCCTCTCCTAATATCCTGGAAATCCTCCAGGAAAAGGACTGACTCTTGACCCCCTTCCTCTATTTTTCTAGTCAGTACCTCCCTCCCTTTTTTGACTTCATCATCTTTTGCTCTTTTTGGTCAGTCATTTTTTTGTTTATTCTCATCAATACCAACCAATCTCTTTCCATCTTACCTCCCAGGAGCCCACGTTGCCAGGGAGATCAGTCATGTAGCTTGCAGAAACAACAGAATGGGGGCTCCTGGGTGGCTCAGTCGTTAAGCATCTACCTTTGGCTCAGGTCATGATACCAGAGTTCTGGGATCGAGCCCCACATCGGGCTTCCTGCTCCACGGGAAGCCTGCTTCTCCCTCTCTCACTTCCCCTGCTTGTGTTCCCTCTCTTGCCGTGTCTCTTTCTGTCAAATAAATAAATAAAATCTTCTAAAAAATAAAAAATAAATAAACAAAAGAATGAGCACTGGCCTGGGGTCAGAGCACCTGGGTTCAGATCTTGGATCTGACCTTTATTATCTGTGCAATCTTGAGAAATACCTTGAACTTCTCTGAGCCTCATCTGTAGAATGAGTGAACAGTGGTTCACAAACTAGTGTGATAATTCAAAATGATGATAAGTAGGTTTAAAAATATCCATATATACACAATATATAGAAGGATGTGTATATGGATATTAAAATCTACATGTATACATATGGAAATGTTAATATATACATATAAATTGATGACATATACATTGCAATTATCTTAATAAAGTATTAATTTGCCTACTTATCATTCTGGTTTTTACCACAAAATGGCAAGTTCTGGGGTGCCTGGGTAACTCAGCCGGTTAGGCATCTGCCTTCAGCTCAGGTCATCTCCCTCTCCTACCTGCTTGTGCTCTCTCTTGCTATCTCTGTGTCTCTCTCTCTCACAAATAAATAAATAAAATTTTTTAAAAACAAAAAAATCTTTTAAAAAAATGACAGGTTCCATCAGGAAAGAAAATTGTTCCACCTTGCTATTCTCCCATCTTCAATGCCTAGAACAGTCTAGAACATAGCAGGTATTTAATAAATATTCTAGTAAGAGTGAATGGATGCATTGTTGACGCTCAATAAATATTTGTTTCTTTCTGGGCTTCAAGCAAATGGGGACATTTTTCTTTTACTTTTTTCTTTTTTTTTTCTTTTTTTTTTTTTTGCTTCTGATCCCCAGCTGAGACTTATTGGGAGAAAAGTGCATAATCGTGCTAATTGACTTCATCACAAATTTATGATTTCCAATCTTTGCCAGACTCTAAGTGTTTCTTGATAATCCTTTAACATGGATTGGCTCAATTTCCATTCTTTTTTTTTTTTTTTCCAAAGCAGCTGTTGCTAAGCATCACCTTCTCCCTTCCCTTCTGCAGCTCTCCATCCAGTTCACTCTCTCTTCCATCCATCTGCAGAGAAAAGTAAGAGCCCGATGACTTCAATTAGCCCTTCCTGTCCCTCCCGTTTCGTTATGTCTGATTCTATGAGTGAGACGGATTGGGTGAAGGGATGTCTGGAGAGCGGGTAAGACATTATTTCTGGGTGTGTTGGGAGATGTTTCTGGAACAGATTAGCATCTGAAACAGAGGACTGGGAAAAGTCACACCAGTGTGGATGGGCAATATCCAGTCGGTTGAGGGCCTGAATAAACTAAGAGACAGAGAAGAGTGAATTTGTTCTCTGTTGGGTCTGGAACATGCATCTTCTCCTGCCCTCAGACGTTAGCTCCCCTGGCTCTCAGGCCTTTGGACTGGGACTGAGTGACATGACCAGTCTTCCTGGGTTTCCAGCTAATAATATCTATATTATCTACATCTGCATTTATATCCTGTTGGTTCCAGAACTTTCTCCAACTCTCTCCTGCCTCCTTTTTCTCTCTTCCTCCTCAGTCTATGTGAAAGTGTCCTCTCTACTAATCTCTGACGGAATTCCCCAAGGGAATTGATTAACTCCTATCAGCTTCACATGTGTAAAGGGTAACACAAAGGCAGACTAAAAAAAGACAGAATGAATGATAACTTTTTAAGGCTGAATACAAAATCTGTAGGTGACAATTCCCAAGGCCTAAGGGTATAAAGAATGTTCTTACCTAACAAGGCTTTCCTTCTCCACAGTTCATAACCCACAGGTTCTGGCAATACTATCTCAGATTTGCATAGGCCATTAACATGATATTTGCAAAGCATTGAACCACATGACAATCCTTTAAAAATCGAGGAACAGGTATTAGTACCCCCAGGTTGTAAATGAGAAATGGAGGCTCAGAGAACTGAACTGATTTGTCCAAAGACACAACCTTCATAACTTTCGTGGTGGCAAGTGGACACCACATCTTCTTACTAGAAATCCCAGGCTTTCTCCATGGGGCCCCTCTGACCCTGTTGGTCTGAGCCCACATCACAGACCCACAGACACCTAGGTTATGCTCCAGATTTTACCCTAGCTCTCTCTTCTTTGACAGGGTGTCTAAAGGGCTCTGATTCTAGACGCATCTCATGTAATGATTAAGCATACCATCTCAGGGGGAGCCAGGTACCTTGCCTGAGCTTTGAAGTAGTGGTGCAATTTTTCCATGCCCATCAAGGGTAGCACAGCAGGAATTATTTCTAGGAATGGCCCCCAGAATCCAATGCCTGAATGCCCAGAACTTGTAAAATATTTGTGGGATGGTGTTATGTTATATGGCTCAGTTGACCTGAAAGAGAGGTTATCCAGGTGGTTCTAATCTAATCACATGAAGCTTTAAAAGAAGAGAACTTTCCTCAGGTGGTTGCAGATGAGACAGTCAGAAGGATTTCAACCATGAGAAAGAACTGACGTGCTTTTGTCTGAAGATGGAAGGGGCCACATGAGGAAGAGTGTGGGCAGCTTCTAAGAGCAAACAACATTCTCTGGCTGACAGGCAGCAAGGAGACAGGGACCTCCATCTCACACCTGCAAGGAAGCGAACTCTGCCCACACCTGAATGAGTCTGAGAGCAGATTCTCCCCCAACATTTCCAGGTAGGAGTACAGCTGGTCCACACCTTCGTGTCAGCCTGTGATGCCCCGAGTAGAGACCCACTTAGCTTGCCCACAACTCCTGACCAACAAACTTCATGGTAACAAATGAACATTGCATTAAAATGTGAAGTCTTTTGTTTTGTTTTGGCAGTGGTAGAAAATGGATATAGGCAGGAATCAGCCAATATGCTCTTCACGGTGGAGCTGAGCCCTCCATGGAGTGATGATGGGGCTGGGTGGAAGGACTAGAAAGAAATGTCTGAGACAGACACCACAAAATCGAGACCTCCATGTAGGCACCTTGGAGATAAAACTACCATTATTTTGATATGACATTTGTAGAAATATTTTTAATTTCTACTACGGGTAAATGAGTTTCCAAGGGAGAGTGTTGGGAATGTCAGCTCTGTAGTCAATTTTGCCTTGCTGCCACTGACCAGCTGGGTAACCTTCGATAAAACACTTGGCCTTGGGAAGCCTCGTTTTCTGCATCTGTGAAATGGGGAGAGTGACAGCACCAAAGTTAGCAGTCTGTGGTGAGGGTTAAACGAGAGAACGTTTCTGAAGCATTTCCTTCGACACCTGGCACTTATTAAGTGCTAAATAAATGGTTATAATTATAATTATAATTATTCATGTATTCATTCCAAAAGTATGTATTAATCATCTGCTCTATGCCAAGCATTGCTAGGCAATGTGAGAACACAACTATGAATAAGGAAGCGTCTCCACCCGCAAAACAACTCTCCACGTAATGTGTCCATATGTATCCCTTTCATTTATTCATATATGTAAATTTTCCTGTGCGTGCATGTGGTTGTGTGTGTTTGTGGTTGGGGGGGTGGGGTGGGCGTCATGTGAAAGCTGTATTTTCCAAAACTAGCAAAGAACAAAGTACTGCATTCAAACCTACAGGGAAGGCTGGGGTGCAGCCATCCATCTTCCTCCCCCTCAGAGGTAGGCGACCCTGGGACTGTTAAATCACTTCAGAGGGGCAGAGCAGGCGGTCCCGGCACAGCCTTCCTTCACCCACCCCAACCCCGCACAGAGAGGGACGTTGTGCCTTATACAGGCTGACAGGCAGGCTTCAGAAAAAGGGTTCCCCACGCCATAGAATTTTGCCCAGTGCTACCCTCCGACCAGGGAAGCAGAAAGCCATCCATCAGCTTGGCTGTCTGGGAGTCCCAAGAGCTGCTTGAAACAGACCCATTAGCCGAGAGGATAAATATTTACTCTGGGCTCATCTGAATAACCCAGAAGAAGGACTCTGTTTTTTATCAGTAATAAAAAACACTCCCACCTAAGCTTGGATTTAGAGCTTTTTGTCTTTAAATCTTCGCTGCCTTGGACCACTCCAAGTCCTGTGAGAGACCAGATTAGGGTTTCCCCTTGGCCTCCGAGCTGGCCGGGGAGGGGGTGCACAGGAGCATAAAGGGAAACGTGTCCTTTCACTGAGCAAAGTATGTGTGGCCTCCGTCTGGCTCCTACCACACAGGTAACCGAAATATTTGCCCCTGGGAGAGAAGGTGCAGAATGTGCTCTTAAAACACTCCAACCGGTGAAATAAGAGATTTTAGATAAACAGCTTTCGAGGGACCCCATTTCCTGAGCTATGCTTTGATCACATGACAACAGCACCAGTGAAAACACTTTTGTTAACCTTTCAAGGGAGACGTTTGAGAAAGAGCGCTGGCCTGGGTCACGGAGGGGAGAGTATGGATTCGGTGGAGGGCGGAGAGGAGAAGGGGGCTGGGATGGAGGCGTCTGGAGAAGCATGGCATCTTTTCACAGCAAACCTGGGGCATGTCTTTCCCATCCCCCAGCCTCACTTTACCTACAAGAACACCCTGCCCCTGTCTCCTTTCTGGAAGTTAGACTGACCTGACAGGAAGAGCTCTGACCATGGAAGCAAAGTAACTCTTCTCAAGCGCAGACATGACAGGCACCAGAATATTCTAAATATTCCACCGCAAGGATGTTCTTTGTGCCCTCTGGGCTTTCGTTTCCCTCTCCGTGCTATGGAGATAGCAACGCTTACCTCCAGGATGGCGTAAAGGTAAATAACCAGATACGTGTGTGTGTATCTAGCACAGAGACAGCTGCGCTCTGGGGGCCCAATATGGGTTAGCGCACACTGAAGTAAAGGGATTGGGAAGTTGGCAAATGGGTCAGAACCAGTTTAACTGGAAGTTATCAGTCCAAAGGCTTGCACAGCTGTTCTGGCCAAGGCTTGCAGGAAAAGCTGAGCAAAGCAGGAAGGGGCAGAAACAAACCTCCTCTAGGCACGGTTGTGTCTGCTCTGAGCCACTGGCCTTCCTGCATCTCAGTCCTACAGGATATCTAGCATCACAGGAGCTGGGCACAGGCGGCCCACACACTCCAGGGCAGTTTCCCATGCTGTAGAGCTGATGAGGAGAGTGTCAATGCAGCGATCGGTACGAAAACACTCCTCTGTCCTCAGTCTATCAATGCCAACACTTGTCTCTCTCACCACAGTAGAGACAGCGGTCCTTGTTCCCCAACACTGTTGTGTCGATATAGTAGGAAGTATTCAGTTAAGTGTTAGCAAATGAATGAATGGACGAAGGAATGAATGCAGAAATGTGAAGGTCAAGCTCCATAAGCTTCCGTTAGGTTCGTAATGTGTTTCTCATTGTCCTTCATTCAAATGGGTCACTTAGCTTCCAGGTTCCTATAGGGACACCCTGGCTGCCCGGCCATCATGTGGGGGCTTTAAGCCATCATGGAGTTCTCTTGCCAGGCTGGTTACCCCCAGAGAGGTGTCTGGGGAAGAGAGAAAATGCGGGGTTCTCTCTGTCCATGCTGCTGTTGCATAATGATGCTTATCTTCCCCCTCTCTCCAGGCCTGATGTGCTCTGAAGCCATGTTCTCTGGAGCCCCGAGGAAGCAGGACACCTTTGCTACTTGTGACCCCACTGCAGGACAACTGTCCCATCTCTTCTCACATAACGAAAAGTTTTCCCAGAGAGAGAACTAAATCTGGCACAGATGCCAGGAGAGACCATATCCTGTCCCTCAGCCTTGGGATATTTGTCTTGGTGGCCTTTGAGTTTTGAACCTACCCCGTGGTCTGAATGAAGAGTATATTATTTCAATATATTTATAGCATTCATCTATTAATGTATTATATCTTTATTATTTCCTTATTTCTAAAGATTTGTTGAGTATATAGTTTGTTGAGGAGTTTTTTAAAAACACAATGGGTAAGGTTTCCAGTTACTATGGAATTTCCACTCAAGAAGGGGGTGCAGCTAAGTTCAGGTAAGTCAGCCGCTGAAAAAAAAACTGTAAAGTCTGTAGAGCTTCCCTTAGGACTATTTTTATCCTATCACTCGTTTACCCAACACTTAAGTGCTTACCAGGCACATTCTCAAGAAAGAGCAATGAACAAGAAGATATCATCTTTGTCCCCAGGAGCATATATCCAGCTAGGGAGTCTGAAGTTAAATATAAAATTGTGCAATTAATTGTTTTAGAGAAGTACAATGTGGTAAGAGAGTATAAAGCAAGGCACTATAATGTAGCCTCAGGCTGTCAAGAAATGCTTCCTGGTGGATGGAGGAGTGGCCGGCCACCAGTGAATTCTATTTTACTCTGTGAGCGTCCCTTCCGCCCGTACTCTGGGCTTGGGCACGTGGTTAACTTTGGTCAGTGATCTATAAGCAAATTGAGGCGCACAGAGGTGTGGAAAACACACTCAGGCCCTGGAGCTTATGCCGTGTCGATGCCAGGAATTCTTCCACAGCCCAGGCTGATCAGCAGGAGATCCGTGCACCGCACACACACACCACACCACCCCACTCCCCGCCCTGGCCTGGCACCCAGGCACAGCTGTAGGAGTGAAAACATCTTCGACTCTGCAGTCACAGTTGAGGTGCCAGTGACAGCAGCTGTGCGAGTCACCCAGGTGACACCAGCAGGAGACCCACCCAAACAGCGGATCCAAAGAATCAGGAGCAGACTGAATAGTTGTTGTTTGAAGTCCATAAGCTTTTAGGGTGGGGGGTCCTGAGGCAAAGGCTGAGTTAGAAATAGATACCCAGACATGGGCAGTTTTCAGGCAAAAGTCTAGTGCGTGGGTTATAGGCATTCAGACTGGGCAACAGGTGAGAAAGTGGTAAAATGCTGAAAAATGTTTGTAGAGTCTGGAGGAGTGCTGAGGAAATGGCTTGGCTTTTGGAAGTTGGGAAGCGGTTGGTGCCTAACAGTGCCAAAATGCCATCAGCATTAAGAGAAAACTATTCCTAATGAACTTGAAGATCCGGCTACAGAGATTCCCAAAAAGGAGGAAGTGTTGATTGGCTTCTTTTAGTGGGCGGATGGTAAGGGCCAGGAAGGGGGAGAGGACGTAAAGAGCTATGCTCTTTGTAAACGGAATTTTGAGGGACTGGAATGTGTAACTGAACCTTTCCAAGTTGGAAAATAAAACTATTTCACACCTTTAAAAAAAGATTTATTTATTTATTAGAGAGAGAGAGGGAACAGGGGGAGGGAACCATGGGAGAGGAAGATGGGCAAACTCCCCACCGAGTTGGGAGCCAGTTTCCAGGCTCCATCCTGGGACCCTGAGATCATGATCTGAGATCCTAAGAGCAGCAGTACATTCTGATCCCCTACATTTGGCCAAAGCAAACCACACTGCTCAGTAGGCAAGAAGTGGAAATAACTCAAATGCCCACTGGTGAATAGATTTTTTTAAAATGCATATTCAGGGATATCTGCCTGGCTTAGAAGGGAGAACGTGCCACTTTTGATCTCAGAGAGTCATGAGTTCAAGCCCCACACTGGGTGTAGAGATTACTTTAAAGAATCCATAGCATGAAAAAAAAATAAAAAGTTAAAAAAATAGAGAATGCATAGCCATATAATGGGATATTTTTTGATAATAAAAAGGGAAGTTCTGATACATGTTATGATATGGATGACCCTCACAGACATTATGCTAAGTAAAAGAATCCAGACTCAAAAAAGCTGCACATTAAATTTCCAGAAAAGGTAGATCTTGAGAGACAAAAAGTATATCACTGGTTGCTTGGGACTAAGGGTGAGAGTAGAGATTTACTGCAAAAGGACACAAGGATGATGAAAATGTCCTAAACCTGGATGTGGGTGCTGATCGTAGAGTTGTATTAATTCACTAAAAATCATTGAACAGTTCACTTATAATAAGTGAATTTTAGAGTTTATAAATCATATCTCAATTCTGTTACTAAAGTGTGTAACTAATAGAATGAATGATATCTTGGCATTAAGCTTACAACGATGTAGTATTTCCAAAGGCATACTTAAATGACTGACTTGATACAATGTGGAAATAGTTGCAAAACTCTGACTACTGTCTCTTTAAGCAATAGCTGAGGTTCCATTTTTTTCTTCAGAAGCATTTTACCAAATTTTAGAATTTTCATTAGTTATTCAACTTTGGCTGTAAATAATGAACATTTTTTTTTTATTTTGTCCTTTGAGCTACTGCATTTTAAGTTAGTGCATGTGGTATTTAAAAAAAATTGGCACCCGTAAAAGCAGCTGCAATTAATGAAGCATGCTCTACTTATTGGCTTTTCATATAATATGTACAACAGAAACATGCTCTTATAAACAGGTCAAGAACTGTAAAATGTTCACTAATTGCTGGAATTTGTTCTTCTGTTTGGAATAAAAATGGATTTAACAATCAGAATAGCTATTCAAGGGGTAATAGAAGCAGGAAGGAGGGACCTCTGTTATTAGCTAATCTAGCAATTATCCCCAAATCGGAGCTTGTATTCAGCATGAATATCAACTGAGTTTGTTGAGGAGGTGCAGCTGGAGAGGTGCGAGCAGCTGCCTGCTCTAACGCAAAGTTCCTTTGGTTAGGAGAGTACACTAATGTTAATGCAAGAGTAGGATGAACTGAATTCTCCAAGTGGAAAATGTCTGTTTCTATCATAGGCCTACAGCAATGTCACTATGCCTCCTTTTGAAGCGCATGGAGAATGTGCCCACAATGACATCATCCCATTTACGAACCCTCGAAATTATTATTTACAACTTAGGCATCTGTCCTGAATGTGGATGACTCTGCCTGAGATCCTGGTGGAGAGTAATCTTAGGAAAGTGTTTCTACTCTACATTCTCTTTCTAGTAAGAGGCCAGAGAGGGAGTTACAAAACTAGAAATGAAGATAGCAAGAAGTGTACGTCACAGCTGACAAAATGTGGTCGGGGCATTGCCTCTGGGTTAATATTTATTCCACAAATATTCATCAAGACCTGTTATAATCCCCATGTGTCTGGCCAGGTGCTCTACTCCTCTCATTCAAACTAGTTCCTTTGGAAGGATTCTGGTGCAAGTCCTTATGGAATTGATGTAGGCGTTTTGTTCTCAGTTCTGTAAGGTCTGCATCATCACCATGATTCAAGGGTTTGGGAACTTTAGGTGCTAATTTTTTATGATTTTCCTAGTTTCTAATGTATGGGGAGGTATGCAGAGTTAATCAAATACTGATAGTATTGCCTCATGGCTCTATGATTCGAGTCACGCTTGTTTAAATGTTTGTTCCAAAGCCTTCAAGTCCTTATCTAGGAGGAGATTTAACAATATACCTGTTCCTGAGTGTGAATGAGAAATTCCTCCGTGGACCTCTCTTTGGTCACCAACTACTACCCCATTTCTCTTCTTCCTTTCCCACCAAATTAATTCAAAGAGTCTACATATTTAGTCTCCAGTTCTTCCATTTTTTTTTCTTGAACACACTTGATTCATGCTCACTTCCCAATCACTCTACTAAGACTTTTACTGTGGTCAATAAGGACCTCACCACTGCATGATTTAAATGGCTTCCTTGTTCATTTTGACCCTTCCACAAATGTCCTGTCAAATTC
Source organism: Meles meles (assembly GCF_922984935.1). Classification (NCBI taxonomy): domain Eukaryota; kingdom Metazoa; phylum Chordata; class Mammalia; order Carnivora; family Mustelidae; genus Meles; species Meles meles. The sequence continues at coordinate 12,411,066 of NC_060066.1, read as the reverse complement.
TTAATCAGGTCATAATCCACCTGATGCAGAGTAAGAACTAAACAATCTGCTCCCTTCTCTCTGATCTCATTTCTCATCACTCTTTCTGGCCTCATCCCCTGAGATCTCGTTGGTTTCTTATGCCTTCTAAAATATGTCCAGAATCTTCATCCTATCTTTACAGGGCATTTCATGTTACTTATTTTTTCTTCCTGAAATTTTCTTCTCCCTGTGATCCATATTGATGACTCTATACTTTTCTTGTTTCAAAGTCAGAAACTCAGGGAGGATTTCCCTAATTCTCTTGTTTAATTCAGCAGCCCCTCTACCCACCAGCCACTCACTGTACATCCTGTAACATACGCACATTGTTAAGGAATCAAAGCTATAGGAGGGTGAAGAACATTCTTACTGTTCTCATGGTTCATATAGCTCATGGCAAAAGTGAGTTTCAAGACTCCAAACTTCTATTCATTGTCGAAGAAACATTAGATTAAGATTAGGAGAGCCATGTTTGAGATCCTGCTTCTTCATTGGGTCTCTGGAGTCTTAGGAAAGCTTTGTTCAGTCTACATGTCCTCATTCATAAATGAGGGCAAAGCATGGCTATTGGTATCATAAGTATCTTCCTTCCATGCAAATTTTTTTAAGGTCAGAAATGTCTAAAGAGCTAAAGATGGTCCCATAACTGTCTAGTCCATTCGTGTAAGAAGTTGTGTTATCTTCATTTCCAACTCAATACTTCTGGTAAGTCAATGTAGCTGATGATCATAGGGAGTAAACTACTTATCTCCACAGCTGGGTTTGACTAATTTCCCTTTTCTGGGGAGAATTGGAGAAGGAGGCCCGTGGAGTTGTCTCTAGCTCTGTGGTGAACTGCTAATTTGAAACCACAGGGTCCTCTTTGAGAAATTGCAGACTCACATCTGATAACCATTTTATGGGAATGTGCCTGGGCCTTTTAGCTGTGGTTCCCCACAAAATGCCATGATGAGTGACATGCTTCCAGCAGATGAAAGCTCCATGGGGGTCAGTGCCAGAGACCTCTGACTACATCACTTGGCATTTGCTGATTTCTGCCTATTTTCTGTATAAGTGAATGTCTCTGGGTTATGCTCCCATTTGAATGTTGGTATTCCAGTGAAATTCACATGTGGTCAAATGGAAATGGTATCTCCAGAATGAGGTAAAGTACACCAAGAGAATTAGATTCTAGTGTTTAAGAAAAGTTACAGGCAAGCTTTCCAACCACGGCCTTTCTTCATCTTTCTTTTTTTTTTTTCTTTCTTTCTGAAGGAAGAATGTGATCTTTGCAAGATGTCAGCACTTCCATTAGCACTGGCTTCTGAATTTCTGCTCAGTTAAGGCAAGGAGGGAACTAAAGTCAGAATAAACAGCGACCAAAAAAATGAAATAATAGTTGTCAAACCCCAGGGACATGGTACGCCTTTAAAAATACAGTATTCTCTTTGACAGACAGGATAAGATGGTAAAAAACCTATCGCTGGACAGCCTGGTTCAGATCGTAGCTCTGTCACTTACAAGCCTCAGGACTTTGGGCAAATCAATTCACTTCTGTGCCTCAGCTTTTGCATCTCGAAAATGGGGATCCTTATAGTATTGTTAAAAGGTTCTTGTTAAGAGTACAAAGGCATCTGAGATTAGGAGGTATTTGTGATTTCCCTGCGAGCACACTGCCTTCCATGCTTCTTACTCTTAAAGGACCTGAAATTCTCACACAAGAACCAAGAGATACGTGTATTCTCCATTTACTGAAGGGTTGGTCCCTGTCAAGTGATATGCTAGATGCCAAGAAAAGAGGATTAAATAAGTACCTACTTTTGTCCTTCAGTGTGCTAAGGACACACACATACAAACAACCAACTACTGAAACTCGAGTGCTTTTACAGAAGAAGCTTACTAGCAGAAAATAAATTCCTTTTGCTTTTGGGGGGTGGAAATAATATCTGAGATCTAGCTGAAAGAAAGACTGGGGATTGGGCATTGCAGCCAAAAGAAAAAACACTAACAAGACAGAGATGGGAAAATACATGGTGTCTTTGGGAGCATGTTTGTGAAGACAGTCATCTTTAGTCGGCTGTGTGAATGTTGATCTCACTTATTATCTTTAAAAGCTCCTACCAGCAGAGGCCATTTCATCTCTGTATTTCCCCAGCAAATGTCTTATATATAAGTACAAGCAATGTTTGGTGAATTGGTTTGAATTGAAAATTTGATTTAGATAAGGAGTGCTATGGGATTTCAGGGGAAGGTGTGCTTCATTCCATACTGGAAATTTCATGGCAAAACCTTACTGGACGAGTGAAGGATCAAAACAGGTTGTTTTGTTTTGGTTTTGTTTTGTTTGTAAGTTAAATTTTGGTGAAAAAGAATCAAATTAGAGAAACGAGCATGAGAAAATGCATTTTTAATCCCTCTTTTGGACTCTGGAGGTGTGTATACTAATTCTATATTATTCACTATTCTTTGGCCAAACACCTTTCCCTTCTCCTTAAACATATCTGAGAGGGGCTCACAATTAACTGTCTTATTCCCAGTCTACAGAGTTGGACACACAGGATTCAGATTGCCCAATCAGGATGTGACACCTGCCTCCCTCACTGACTTGTCCAGGGAAGGGCAGGTGACCAGTCAGAATTCCCCCAAGATGATCTACTCAATTCTAGGAGAGAGAGTCTTCATTCTGGATCATGGACCACGTCACACCATTTCCCACCAAATGGAAATAATCTATCTGAGAGGAAGCCAATGCCTAAAGACTGAGAAGTCCTGCGAACATCACATGGGACCCTGTCTCCAAAATTTTACAGTTTCCCAGTTACATTAGAGAATAATCTCTTCTCCCCCACCTCTTTCATGTCAGCTTGGATTTTCTTCTTTGCACTTCCAAAAAAGAACTTCCTCACTAATACAAAATGAGTAGTAGGGACTGAGAAGCCATCATTTGGGAACTCCTCCTAAGAGTCAGTGCTTCAAATAGCACACGGAAGTCAACTCTTTCAGGTATGACCTTCAACGCAATTAAACAAAGAGGCCAGGATTGTACTCATCACCACCAACAGAGGAGAATGAGGCAGAATTTACTGTTGCTTCCATTTCATGAACAATATTCTCAGATGGCCTCCTAGCAGGACTTGAAAGTCCTACTCACAAGCAAGAAGCTGTGAGCACTGAATGCAGAGTCATAGTCTTTGGTGACCACCACCTGGTCTCACTAATTTTTCATTCATTTGTAACCCAGTCATTAACTTACTATTAGTTCAGTCGCTCAGCAAATGAACATATGACCAGTCTGAAGAGTATGGGAGATTTGGGGTACATTCTGGAGCACGGCAGAGCTAAAGGGTCGTTGGTACATTGGAAATCATCCCCTTCAGTTCCTCGAAGTCTCCTGGAGCACACCTCTAGCTGCTGTATCTGCGAAGGACCAGGAATGCAATCACTGCATGATTCTTCCATGCTGTTAGTGATGCTGGGAGGCCTGTCACCGTGTCAGAAGGTTTCCACGGACTTCTTACTTCCTTCTTTTCATTTCCCTCCATTTCCTCCATAACATCTAGCCCATCTAACATCTCTATCTTTTGCGTATTTTTTTGTCAGCCATCATCGCTTAAAGCATTCCACAGAGCGCAAAGTAAGGGGAGAAAAGAAAGCTCACAGGGGAGTGAACAACATGTGTTGTGTGTTGCAGAGGAATCTTCAGTGCATGTTAACATGGCAGAGCCTCCCTGGCTGAGACCGTTTGCAGCGTGGCTCACCACCACTTGCTGCCCCGACTAACTCTGGCTGAGAGCACAAATAAGTAAAATATATATTAGTGTCATGTAATGTGTGGAGACACGCATAAATAAAAATATAGGTACAAACAGATTTTAACTACTCAGTGCTGTATGAAGAGGGATACAAGGAATCTATGTGCTTCTCTTGTAGGTGAAGGAAGTGCTTGAAGAAAAACGTGGAGGTTGGCCACCTCCTGCACTACCCATTGTGCCATCCAGCCGGTGCCATCCCACTTCTGGGTATTTATCCAAAGGCAATAAAATCAGTGTCTCCAAGAGCTATCTGCATTCCCATGTTCATTGCGGCATTATTCACAATAGCCAAAATACGGACAAGCAAAGTGTCTGTTGACAGATGAATGAATAAAGAAAATATGATGTTTAAAAATGAATATATATTATTCAGCCTTTAACAAGAAGGAAATTCTGCCATTTAGAATAACATGGATGAACCTGGAGGACATTATGCTAAGTGAAATAAGCCAGACACAGAAACACAAATACTACATGATCTCATTTAGATGTGGAACCTAAAAAGGTCAAATTCATAAAAGTAGAGAGTAGAATGGTGGGTGCCAAAGGTAGGGGGTGGGGGTGCTGGTGGTGGCAAGGGAAGAGAGATATTGTTCAAAGAGTACAAAGTTTCATTTATGCGGGATGAGTAATTTCTAGAGATCTAATGTGCAACATCGTGACTGTAGTTAATAATCCTGTACTATGTTCTGTGTACTTGAAATTTTCTGAGAGTAGATCTCAAGTGTTATCCCCCCAACACACACCAAATGGTAACTATGTGAGATAATGGATATGTTAATTAGCTAGATTGTGTTAATTATTTCTCACTGTATAGGTATATCAGAATATCACACTGCATGTTTTTTTTCATATAATTTTTATTTTTTAATTTTAGTCAAAGTGTAGTTGACATACAATATTCTATTAGTTCCAGATGTACAACACAGTGATTCAGCCATACATTACAACAACATTCACTAGTATATGTGGTCACTGTCTGTCACCATGCAAATTTCTCACAATATTATTGACTCTATTCTATTTTCAGTCCCATGGCTTACTTGTTTCCAGCTGGAAGTTTGAACCTCTTATTCCCTTTTACTTGGTATGCCTCACCCCCCACATCCTTCCCCAACTGTGTTTGTGAGTCTATTTCTTTGTTTGTTTGTTCATTTGTCTTTTAGGATCCACATAGAAGTGAAATCGTATGGTAGCTATCTTTCTCTATCTGACTTATTTCACTTAGCATATACACTCAAAGTCCATTCATGTTGCTCATGGCATGATCTCATTCCTTTTTAGGGCTGAATGATATTCCACTGTGTATATTTATCACATCTTTTAAATATATATATATAATTTTTATTTATCATTTGTCCTCCAATAAAGCTGGGGAAGGAGAAGAGTACCTAGAGGCAGACAAGAGTAAATTTTTATGGAAAACAAGTTAAGATAGAGAAAAAGGTATATCCAGGAAAGGAAATAAAAATATATTGGGAGGGGCGCCTGGGTGGCTCAGTGGTTTAAGCCTCTGCCTTCAGCTCGGGTCATGATCTCAGGGTCCTGGGATCGAGTCCCGCATCAGGCTCTCTGCTCAGCAGGGAGCCTGCTTCCCTCTCACACTCTCTGCCTGCCTCTCTGCCTACTTGTGATCTCTCTCTGTCAAATAAATAAAATCTTAAAAAATATATATATTGGGAAAGATAGTTTAGAGGGAGAAAGTTTAGGATGTCCGCTGCCACCTGCTATGTTGAAAGGATCGCATAAAATAATACAAATTGTCCCTACTTGGCTAAATTGACTTCACTTCAACCGCTCACTGTGCCTATCCACAGCAACTGTAAATAGTTCTAAAATTTTCTCTGGTGATGTGTGGGACGCCATGTAAGAGAAAAGGTCACAGCAGAGATTGCATCCTCAGTCTGTCCTAACTTTACACTGAAAACATCAAAATTTGTTCTTCCAAAGTCAGGTTCTTCTATTAACACTACCTGGAGGGCACCTGCCCTGCCCCCTCAATGACAGGGGAGATTTTAAAGTCACTTAAAGAGACTGTTGAAGAACTGAACTCATTTTATAGAATTATTTGGTGTTTAACAGTTAACAAACAAGGGGCGCCTGGGTGGCTCAGTGGGTTAAAGCCTCTGCCTTCAGCTCAGGTCATGATCCCAGGGTCCCGGGATTGAGCCCCACATCAGGCTCTCTGCTCAGCGGGAAGCCTGTTTCCTCCACTCTCTCTCTGCCTGCCTCTCTGCCTACTTGTGATCTCTATCTGTCAAATAAATAAATAAAATCTTCAAAAAAAAAAAAAACAGTTAACAAACAAGATAACAATCTAACATTTTAAAGGTCCACATCAGTTTCCTAAACCATATCTGTCTGAATACGAGGAGAAATTCCCCCCCTCCCAAGTATATGTATATATCCCTTGTAAAGATGTAAGTCATCTAATGAGATTCTTTCTCAAATGCTTTATTTTGCACAAGATATTACTAATTTAAAAAGATCATTTGGGGCGCCTTGGTGGCTCAGTCATTAAGCGTCTGCCTTCAGCTCATTTAACGATCCCAAGGTCCTGAGATAGAGCCCTGCATAAGGCTCCCCGCCTGGCGGGAAGCCTGCTTCTCCCTCTCCCACTCCACCTGCCTGTGTTTCCTCTCACTGTGTGTCCCTCTGTCAAATAAATAAAATCTTTAAAAGAAGAAAAGATCATTAAGCTGAATCTACCTAATCAGTAAAAAGAGGAGGTAATAGTCCAGGTGATATCATTTTACGATGTTAAGTGTTAAAATGATATAAGTACTGTTAACTTCAAAAATAAAAAACTGCCATTTACTTCACCAGCAAAAATGGGTTTATTCAGGAATAGTGGAGAATTACAATGAGACAAACAAGCTATAGCAAAAACCATGGGCAAATCCAACAAACAAAGGAGAGGAACACTTTATGGAGAAGGGAAAGGAAGTTGGGAGGGGTTTTTTTGAACAAAAGTCCATCAAAGATGATGCCAAAACAATGAACACTGTTATGCTGTAAATAAACAAATAATAATAAAAAAAAATCCATCAAAGAGAAGCAAAGGTTCAGAGTGATGTCAATTTCTCATTGGCTGAGTTGCAAATATAGTTGATTTCTTATAGGAGATATAATATGTGTCTTTCCCTGTTGTGGCCTGTAATTGATGATTCTGTCCTGTTGAGATTCTTCCTAGGAGTCTGTAATTGACAATTCTTCTTATAATTGACATTGAGTGGTAGGACTCCCTCTACCACCCTCCCCTTCTAGCATCCGAAGTGCACTTTAGTGAGGTTTCTCTTTATTAATTTTCACAGCACACTTTCTAAAGATCACTTACAAGGAACTACAGAAAACAAATTCCTTTAAAGATTTAAATATATTATCTATAGAATAATTGAACAATTCCCTGGGTGTTATATGACTGGGTATTGTTTTATCTCCATATAAAATATCTAATAACAACATGCTTTGCAAATTCAAGAAGTTTTATGCTACATCTCAAACAATTTAGAGAAGATGGTATGCTCTGTAACAGTATTAATAACTTTGAAACATCCCTAGAGACAATGAAGATACTGATTTTGAAGATACCTGTAAAGAGTTTGTATACATTTTTAAGGAGAGCACATATTGCTTGGAGTCCTGGGTGTTACAGGCAAACAAAACTGTGGAAAGAACCAAGATGCCCTTCAACAGATGAATGGATAAGGAAGATGTGGTCCATATATACAATGGAACATTACACAGCCATCAGGAAGGATAAATACCCAACTTTTGTATCAACATGGATGGGACTGGAAGAGATTATGCTGAGTGAAATAAGTCAAGCAGAGAGAGTCAATTATCATATGGCTTCACTTATTTGTGGAGCATAAGAAATAACATGGGAGACATGGGGAGACGGAGAGGAGAAGGGAGTTGGGGGAAATTGGAGGGGGAGATGAACCATGAGAGACCATGGACTCTGAAAAACAATCTGAGGGTTTTGAAGGGGGGGTGGGAGGTTGGGTGAGTCTGGTGGTGGGTATTATGGAGGGCACGTACTGCATAGAGCATTGGGTGTGGAGCATAAACAATGAATTCTGGAACACTGAAAAGAAATTTTAAAAATAAATAAAAATTTAAAAAATAAATAAATACCCAGGTGGGAATCAATAAAGTTTTTGTTTGTGTTCTAAAAACAAACAAACAATGAATCACAGAACACTGCATCAAAAACTAAAGATAAACTGTATGGTGACTAACAACATAATAAAAAAAAATTTTTTTAATCTTTAAAAAAGTTTGTACACATTTTTAAATGAAGATTCAGAAAAAAGCTATCACAAATTCATGTATTTTTAAGTGATATAGATATATTTATGTACAATAAATTATTAAATTTTATAGACATCAGACCCTTTTAAATGTATCTCTACATTTTATGTGGTTCTACATTTTTAAAGCATTTATTTCTTTCTTTTTTTAAATTTTTTTATTATTTATTTATTTATTTATTTTTTCAGCATAACAGTATTCATTGTTTTTGCACAACACCCAGTGCTCCATGCAAAACGTGCCCTCCCTATTACCCACCACCTGTTCCCCCAACCTCCCACCCCTGACCCTTCAAAACCCTCAGGTTGTTTTTCAAAGTCCATAGTCTCTTATGGTTCGCCTCCCCTTCCAATTTTTTTTTTTTATAAACATATAATGTATTTTTATCCCCAGGGGTACAGGTCTGTGAATCGCCAGGTTTACACACTTCACAGCACTCACCATAGCACATACCCTCCCCAATGTCCATAACCCCCTCCCCTCTCCCAACCCCACCTCCCCACCGCAACCCCCAATTTGTTTTACATTTTACAGAACAGGTAATCCATGCCCACTCTTACCTCCCTTTTTCACCCACTAGTACTTCTTAACTCGCTCTCCTTTATTTCTAAATTTTAAGTTCCATTTTTATCACATGGAAATCTATATTTAGAGCTGCTCATGAATAACTGGAAGACATGGAAATTCTGCTTGGGATTCTGGTATGGTAGTGACAGGCTAGGACTGAGGAGCTCTCTCCTATTCTAAAAAGCTCATGTACCCCTCACAGTCCCCACCTGGCCAGTGTGACTTTACAGTCCTGGTCCCAGCAAGATTGTGAGCATCGTGTCCATGTCCATGTGTCCCTCCCTCATAACTGGCTTCTCCTTGCTCTTGAGCCCTACCCAGGGCATCACACCCCCAGCACTGTACCTACCTGTACTGGTTTTCTTCCATGTTCAACATCAGTGATACCTCAAGAGTTCATGTTTACAAGACACATTCACGTTCATGATTTTTATTTTATTTATATTCATGTAGCAAGGCTGTGTGACACATATAGAAAGTCTTCCCTGTATATATTTGTTCATATAAATATATAATACATAATATTGTATATAAAATATATAATAATATATTTTTATATATGTGTTTTAAGTATATGAAGAAACTGAAACCCATGCCACAGCACTAGTAAATACTAAAATTCAGTGAAAAACATGTCTTTCATTACCTGCCCCAGGTTTCACACTTTCAATATTTCTATGATCCCAGCTGTCATGAAGCAGGCCACTCACTTCAACAGTCTCTCACCTTGCTGCCTCTCCCCAGATTTCCACGCATTTTGGGGCTTCCTTATTCTTTTTCAGTACTGTGAGGTCTTCTGGAATGAAGAGAATGCAAGTCGTTTTAGTGGTTTCAACATTTGTGCTCTCCCCCCCTCCAAAATCAACAAAAGCCGCTGAGTCTATAAATTTAAAAAGTTGAATTTAGACCAGTAATTATAGTTATGGAGTTGAGGAATTTTCAATGTTTTTTTTCTTTTCTTAGGTTTATCATCTAGGAGTTGGAATTTGAATTCCGGATCCTCTTTTTCCAGTAATTCCATGTGAGAAGTACCAATGTATTTACACAGCATGCCTAATGACCATTAGCAGGCAAGCAGGGGTACTCAACTGACATGATTTGAGTAGGTCTTTTGAAATATAGCAATACCACATGGCATATATTCCCAGAGAAATCAACTGCCTTTTTAAGCAAGATGGGTTTTGAAAATAAGAGCTGTCCCTCCCACGTCCACCCTGAGAAAAATTTAAGAATTCAGACAAGACCAACTCAAATATGAATAATTCAGAAATTTGCCATTTGTGTGGAATAGGAACGACTCACCTTTTAAAACATTATTATTTATGAATTTGACTTTAGCTGTTCTGTGATTAAATCTTTTTTTTTTTCTTTTCTGGTCAAATATTTGTGAGATGAAAAATGGAATGGAACTTATCCCTAGTGTGATACTTCCAGAAGTATATTAAGTAGAAAGCTCTGACCTCAGTGGGCAAAAGGGCATCCTACCTAGGAATGTAGAGTGGAGATCACACTTTCCTCCCTCTTCCACCTGTTCTTGAGGTCTGCTCTGAAAAGATGCTGTTGGAGGGGATTGGGGCAAGTGAAGAGTAAAATAGGACCTGCTACTCCTTGTTCATCATAGAAAAATAAGCAAGTATGGTGTCCAAATGATCTTCATCAAAAAATCATTCAGAGCTTTGTATTTTATAAGGTGTATGGTACTTTCTCAAAGGACAAGCAAGTGGAAAATGTGATGTCTTCATAGAGTGACTGTAGTATCTAGATAAGCCCAAGTATGGATGTTTTTTTGTTTTTGTTTTTGTTTTGTTTTAAAGATTTTATTTACTTATTTGACAGAGATCACAAGTAGGCAGAAAGGCAGGCAGAGAGAGGAGGAAGCAGGCTCCCTGCTGAGCCTGATGCGGGGCTTGATCCCAGGACCCTGAGATCATGACCTGAGCTGAAGGCAGAGGCTTTAGCCCAGTGAGTCACCCAAAAGCCCCCCAAGTATGGATGTGTTTGATGGCAAATGTTCTTCTCATACCTTCATCACCTCCATGTGGTTCTCCCCCTTCATGCTGGCATCTTCTCGCAAGCCTTGCTAAGCTGTCAGAAAATCAGGTCAAGCGTTGGCATCAGATTGAGTCACTCCTATATTGCTCCTATGTGTTATGCATAGCCAAGTCATCTCAGGGTGTTGAAAGCAACTGTAATAGTCCAGTATGGTATTTCACAAAGGATATATTACTCAGGGTTCTCCTGAGAGAAATATTCTATTTCTTTCATAGAAAATAGAATAGAAATTTTCTATTTCTCCTATTTCTATTTCTATTCTATTTCTATTTCTATTCTCATAGAATAGAAATATTCTATTTCTCCTGAGAGAAATAGAAGCAATAGGATATATAGAGATCTACCCATATATCTACCTATCTGTGAGATTTGCAATAAGGATTTAGCTCATGTGATTATAAAAATGGTATGTCCCAAGACCTGTATGGGGGATCAGCAAGCTGGAGATTCAAGAGAATCAATAGGTTTATTCCAGTCCCAGCCCAAAAACCTAAGAACCTAAGTCCAACAGACTTAGGATCCAGAAAGCACCGTTACAGTTCAAGTCAAAGGCAGGAAGAAAACATATGTCCCAATCTGTAAGCAGCCAGGCAGGAAAGGATTCTTTCTTGCTGGGGAAACATTAACCTTTTTGCTCTATTCAGGCCTTCAACTGATTGGATGAGTCTCACCCACCTTGTGGAGGGCAATCTGCTTCACTCAGTGTACCAGTTGAAATGTTAATCTCATCCAAAAATATACTCAAACAGCAATAATGTTTGATCCAATATGAGAGTACCCTATAGCCCAGTCAAGCTGACACATAAAGTTAACCATCACACATGGCAATCCATCAAGGTTATGCTCCCCAGAGCTCTCTCAGAAATTTTTTAAGCATCCAGTTCCCTGTCAGCTGTTAGACTGAGGGCCTCTGTTCCTTACAGGTGGTTAACCAGAGGTTGCACTCAGATCCCTGCCATACGGGCCTCTCTAACATAACAGCATGTTTCATCAAAGGCAACAAGAGATAAAGAATCAGCTAGCAAATTGGAAGTAACTATATTTTATAATTAAATCACAGAACTGACTTCCTATCTCCTTTGCCATATTCCACTGGTTAGAATCAAGTGTGGGATTTGATCCATAGTGGAAAAGTTACATAAAGATAACACCAGCAGGTGGGTATTGCTGGGGGCCATGGTAAAAGTATGCATGTCACATTGCTGAAAATGCAGAATGAATGTTTGAGGAAGGAAAAGAAACACTGGAACAGGGGGGAAAAAAAAGGACCTCCCTCTATGTTATAAAACCTGGATTTGAGGCTCATTTAAAGAAAACCTGTGTGATGTGTTAAAATGGATGTATGTTTTTATGTTTCTTCTTGCTCAATATTACTCCTTTTTCTTCTGATAATAGAAGTTGATTTTCTTTTGCTCTCCCATTCTCAGGCCAGATGATTAAGGTAGGCTCACTAAACTAAAGCTGATATAATCTCCCCATTCCTCCAGAGATGGACTTAGGAATCACAGCAACTATTTGAGGATGGAATATAAGATCCATTCTGTGTCTGTGAGAACCATGTCTAGGACTTTTTCTGGAAGTACTAAGAATGAGAAAGCCTTTTTTCAATGAGCTGGAAGCTGAGAGAATGTGGGCCTAAGGTTGCCCATGGCCATCTGGTTACCGAGTAGGAAAAACCTGAATGAGAATGAAGTTAACATGAGAATTCAATCCTGAGGTACAGAGAAAGAGATGGATTCCCAAAGATACAAAACCCTGGATCCAGCCTTGCCTGAAACTAGCTAAAGGTATTAAATACCTAGATCCAGTCTTTCCTGAAGCCACTTACAGATATTGAGCACCTGGATATACCCTTGCCTAAAGCTAGAAACCCTGATTCCTTAGTTAAATGAACCAATACATTTTGCTTGTGCTTATTTGACTTTTGTTTCTGGCCACTGCCTGATCTATCCAGCGCCTAGAACAGTGTACAACACGTAGTTGACTCCCAACAGATATACACTGATGTATGAAAGTGGTTTTTGGAAGATTAACATTGAAATCCAATGGGCAGGAAGTTGGAACATATCCACCCCACCACCCCCACTGAGTCTTTCTGAACCCTAAAATTCTATGGCTGGCTGCTTCCCAAAACACCTCTTTGAGACTTCTCCTTTGAACTCACATCCAGAATATTGGGGGATGGTTTAGGCAGCTCTTGTCTGTTCATTCCTCACTATCCCCAGACTCACTGCTGTGTAGGTGGGCCAAACTCATAAAACTCTATCTCTCAGCACCCTCAGGCACAGGAAGTTGGCCCATAGAAGTTCCAAAAGAAGAAAAAAAAATCACCCAGTATATAAGACCCAGAGCAGGAAGCAAAACTAATGAAAAAATGTCCCCAGCTTTCACAGGAAATTATTTTCACTCCACCTCTATAAAAAGGAACAGATTTGACCCCTCGCCTCTCCCCACCTCCTTCTCAGCTAACCTCCTGATAGAGGCAATGGGAGAGTCGGGCCACTTTCCACGAAAATGTTCTTCAGAAACCAGTTTGCCATAGCCGGAGGCCACCAAGAGTAGCTAAGTCTGGCTAGTTGTTAAATTGGAAGGTTCTGAGTGAAGAAATTCGTAGCAGTTCGTAGTGATCAGAGATGCAAAGCATCTCTTTCAGAAGAGAAGCCAAAGACTCCAAAATTATTTTCCGGCTGCTTTCCTCACTGTTTTGGGACTATTTTCCCAGGGAGCTTCAGATATTTTATGTAAATATCTTGATTCAATTTTGAGACTACGTTGGAGGTGAAAGGTGAGGGGCCAAAGTGCAACCAATGATCTGAGACCAACGAGACCCAGGCTGAGCCCCCTGAAGAATGCATTCATTCTGCAATTTTCTTCACAGCCCATGGCAGCTCAAATCTGACTGGCCAGCCCTGAAAATAGGCTGTTGTCCCCCCCGGGGGGTTACTGGGAAAGGGTACCCTGGATTCTTCTCTGCTATGCAAAGAAAGGACACGCTCAGGTATGCATATATTTCCATATAAATAATTACACTAAAACACACATTATTGAGACAAATAATCACAGTAAAATGTGACAAGTGTTCATGGAGGAAAAAGAACACACTTAAGTTGTTGAGTAACCCACCTATGACAGCCCGAAAAGCTTCACGAAGGTAGAGACGCGTTAAAGGAAGAAAGAGAATTTGGCCAGTATCTGAAGGTAGGGGAAGACTTTCCAGAGAAGGAATAGAGTGAACACAGAACATTGTTTGATATGATAGAACAAAAAATATGGCTGGATGGTGTCAGAGTACAAGACTCCAAAGCTGAGGCCAAGTCATCAAAGGTTTGAAACATCAAGCTTTTATGTTGTCTGCAGGCCATGGGAGCCATTTACAAATGTTAATGGAGGGAGAGCAGTAAGGTGTTCAGATCTGCATTTTATTATCCAGCTCTTCCAACAGGGGAATCGGAGCCCCAAAGGTTAGACGACTTTCTCTGGGTCATAGGGAAAATAATAGAAGCCAAATTTTTGCTAGATTAGAAATGAAATGCCAACTATCTACTTCCTGCTCACTGCTTAATTATTAGTGACAATATTTGTCATGTGGAAAAGGAGTTAATTACAATCAGACTGGAAATTCATGTACCTGAAAATCTTTAGAAGGGAAAAATGTAGGGGAAGGAACAAGATAGAATAGCAGATACAAAACAATTCTTATCCATCTGAATCTGTTTTACATTTCATTCCAGACTCTGCAAATTAGCACCAACACAATGAATCTTTGTAAATTAATGAGAGTAACAGCGGGAAAGAATCAATCAGCCACTCTTGTTCCAAAACCCTCCTAGGTAATAACCTGAAATGAACCTTGGAGTCATGACCCCACACTAATAGCCTGCTTCATACTCTTTGAACAAAACAATTAAATAATCACATTCCTCATGGTCCAACTTCCTGAATATATTAATTAGATTAAAACCCAACTTGTCAGGATCCCTTGAGAGGAAGGGGTTTGCTGAGTGTGTTTCCTCCTGCCCTCCAGTTTTCAGTGGCATGTCTTGCTTTCCCATAGAGGGAGCCTGTGCCTGCCCAGGCAAGCTTCTTTGCCTACACCTGATGGTGTTCCTTCCAGAATGGTGCCCTCACCCATTGTCTCACCTGGACTCCTCCCCCGAGGGCATCCTTCCTCCTCTCTGGACAAATGCCTGCCTCTCAGTTCTAATTGTGTTACAAACCCTCTTAAAATATCAAAGCCAGTTGATAACGATTTGGTTCAATGTGAACACTCCATCCCTCTGTCTGATCCATCCATCCATCCAATCTTTATGAAAAATGGACTCAAATCCTGGTTCGGCTACTTTTTATCCCTGCAATCCTAAACAAATGACGTCATCTCCCCATGGCTCAGTTCCTATATTTGTAAAAGGAGAATGGTAACAGGCCCTACCTTGTGTGGTATCCTAACAGCACAAGGAGGGAAGAGGTGACCTCAGCCAGGCCAGGGAACTCTGGCCAAGGCTTCTGCAACTGCTGCCACATGTTTCCAAGTGCTCTTCTGAGATACCCCAATGTTTTATCGTCTTACTCCTGTCAGGTCTCTGCCAAGTGATCAGCCTCTTCTGATGGACCCACCTAAATCAGCAGCACCTACAGCACTATATCCCCTCTGTTCTCCCTCCTTCTGATGTCTTTCTTCATAACACTTTTCCCTAGCTTGCTTTCTGTTACGCATTTGCCCTTCTATTTGTTTACACTACTTGTTCTCAAAGTGTGATCCACGGAACCCGGGATCTTGTTAGAAATGCAGATTCCTGGGCCCCGTCTTGACCTAGGAAATCAGAATGTCTGGGTGTAGGGTTCAGCTGTCTGTGTTTTAAGAATTGTCTGCAGGTGATTGGGATGTTTGCTTGAGTTTGAGAACCACTGGTTTATAGTCTGTCCCCACCAGGAAGTGACAGTTCCTTGAAGCAGGGATGTTTTCCTTTTTCCATTTACTGCTATATGTCCAGCACTTAAAACCACATCTGACACATGGTAGGCATTCAGTAAGTCAGTTCAGTGAATGGACAAATGGATGACTACATCTCACTTGGTGACTGAGCAAAAATCGGTACCCAACCAGATTTCTCTCGTCTAGCTCTATTTTCTTTCACAACCTGGCTGTGAAATACTATTTTAATACAAAATGTTTAATCATTTGTATTCAAACTAAGAGAGAGTGGCTTTTTTGGGGCATATATATGTAAAATATGTATTATTACTATAGAAGATACTTAGAAAATGTTAATATTTATATAGGAAGAAAAAACATGCATACAAACAGAAGCTCATCAAAGCATCATCATTTGAGCCCTCATTTATGTCGAAGCTGGTTTCATATGCTTAAGAGACATAGAAAGGAGTTGGGTAAAAATCCAGTTGTAGCAGATTTTTGCATCAAGTGCAGGAATGAGAATCCTCGTACTGACAAGAAGATACGTGCACCTACCACAAAGAGCACAAACGTACCAACAAGAAAGGAGGAGGGACGGAGATGCAGTCAGGGCACCAGAGGAAGGCAGAGGTTGAAGACAGAGACAGAGGGGATGGAGGCAGACTCTTGCACAACCGATCTATGGCCTTATTGTTTCCCAGAAAGCAGCCATGGCCTGTTGAGCACCACAGCCCCAAGCGCCTTCGTGTGCTGCCCCGGCCATCCATCGGTGATGTCCAGATGGAGCTTGTGGACAGCCTATTAAGAAGCCAGAGAGAAGAGAAGCAGAAAGCTTTCGCTGCAGAGGAGGCAAAAGGCAGATGTCTAGAACACTCCGTGTGGTGGCCCAGTGCTCAGACAGCATCGAACCCATTCCTAAAGAAGAGATTGGAGAAACCGCCCCTGTGCTTAAATGTTCACGGGTGTGCTTGGGCGGGGGGCCAGGGTGCAATGAGGCACAAGTCCCGTTATCAGAGGACTGAAAAGCACATTAGCAGAGACTTAAAGCATCACAAAATAAAGCAGCTGGCCCTAAACAATGCGAGATGCTTCCCTTCTTCCCAGTGTTTGATCTGTGCTCCTTGCAGAAACAGCAACAGAAGCAAAGGGCTGTTTTCTTAGGCTTTACTGTAGTACCTGGAAACCAGGCACAAAAACTCCATTTTCTTAAGTTATGTATTATTTTGAAAAATGGCGTGTGAAAAATTCTTGGTGTTGTGTCTGTCTAGCAAGGATAGCCTATGTTCTGCTGAGGTAAGGAATCTACCCCTTTAGGATGACTTATTTAAACAAGGTTTACTTATTGTTCAAGCTACCTGTGCGGTGAGGTTTGGGATGAGAGGTGGTGCTGTGCCCCACGTGGGGAATGCAAGGTCCCAGGTGGGCTGTCCAACACCTCAACAAGTAGCCTCATATTCAATGTGGAAGGGAAGGGGAAGAGGACTGTTGAACCGCCTAGAAATGGCACTCATCACTCTGATCATGTCTAGAACCAGTCCCATGCTCCTTTGCAAGGGGCTGAATCCCAGACTTGTATTCGGTCAGCAGTGACCCTTTCTGTGATAGAGTCAGAGTTAGCTGTTCAACATATGGCTCTGGAAAGCAAAGGCCTGGATATTTACCACTTAAAGTTTCACTGTGTGACGGGCATTCCCATTAGCCCCAGCAGTCCCCGAGGGTGCATACTACTATCCTCATTCTACAAAAGAGGAATTGCGTTCCTCACCCACAGCCCCTCTCTCACTTCGCGAGTGGTAGTGGGGTCAGGATGTAAATCAGACATCTCCCACTTCTTCCCCACCTTCACCCCAAGGTCTCAGCTTGAGCATCCTGCAAGAGTCCTCTCTAGGAGTAAACTTTCCTGGAGTCTTCATTAAGTGATCAAGTTCTTTTATTTGTTCTCACTGCACTCTGAATTTCTCCTTCAGACACCTGTCATAATTGTATCAATCACTGGCTACACTCTGTCTCGGTAGGATGGACATTTATGAGGGCAGAAGGATATGTGTCTTGATTTCTGTACATCTCCAACAAGCATGGTGCCTCCCCTACACACACACAATCAGTGGTCAGTAAATAGAGCCAAGCAAGGGACCGTCCCTCCTGCTGTTTTCATTCTCATCTACCCCACACTTCAGCAGATTAATGGTTCAAAAATGCTCCGTGTACTCAGTGTTGCCAGATCCTTCAAGCCTTCCCATTGCTTGCAACCCATGCCAAACTCAAGCTAGTGTTGAAAGTCTGGCCTCAGACATCCTTTCCAGAGCAATTTGGCTTATCCTCTCGACTGAATCCACTGGTATAACCCAAACACTCAACACCCCTTCAAATACCTGCCTAGCAATCTCTCCCTACCTTTAATGCTGTCTTGGTCAATGCTATCTTGAATACAGTAATAGTGCAGTAGTAGGGTAAGCTTGACAAAAAGTTGATAGAATATTTCTGCCAGTTATTAAATATTTTTTTTAAAAAAGGATGACTTTGATTTTTGTGTTTCTAATGTATAAGGGAGACAGAAGACCAGTATCATCAAAGACAAGGAGGCTGTCTCTAAGTAGAATTTATCTCTCAAAAGAAACTGGGGTGACAGCCAGTAAGCCACTATGCTTCCTGATACCCTGCCTCTCTTTTCTCTAAAGGATAATGTCCCCATAGCAACCACTGTCCAGACAACAGCACTTCTCTCTTTGACTTGGGAAGATAGAGAGGAGGGAAGTGAAATAAAGTAGCAATTATTCAGCTACTGAGAGCCTGGTCCTTTGCTATCTACCTTGTATATAGCATTCACTCCATTCGTTCCTGGAATGTAAGAAGTTTTATTTCTGCCTTATAGAGCACAGGGTTGAAGCCCTGTGCATTTTAGAAACACAAGCAAAACCAAACAGTTCATTGATTCGCAGACTCAGATTTGTCCCATTTTCAAGATAATGTCAACTCTATCACACCATTGCTACTCCAAATGTGGACCTGAGCACTGCTACCATGGGCACCATCGGGAAGCTGGTTAGAAATGCAGAATGTCAAGGCCTTCTTCAGACCTGAGCCTGAGTCTGCATTTCAACCATTGTCCAGGTGACTGTGTGCTGTGTGCTGTGACAGTGTTTCTCCACCTTCGCTGCCCACAAGAATCACTTGGAGAGTTTCAAAATAATCCCCATTCTACCCCAAACCAGTGGAGTCAGAATCTCTATCAGTGGGACTAGGACATCCCTGTATCTTTAAACCTGCCCCCTACCAATGATCCTAATGTGGAGCTGGTATTAAGAACAACTTATGTGCCATATGGCCACATGATGGAAAAACCTACTAACCCTTCTCCTGGTAATTAGAATGCTCTTACTACAAGAGGCTTGGTACACCCAAACAGAGCTTACTGATCTGTGTTCTGCTCTGGAAAGAAAACTAGAATGTAATAGAACTATAAGTACTGTTTGTTTCTGCAAATATCACTCTGAAGGATGTCAGTTTTCTAAATTCAGCTAAAAAAAATACTAAAATCAAACACTTGTTGGCTTTTCACTCATTATTATAGAGCTATCTGAAGAGGGGACTATTGAAATCACGTTTTCTAAACATTTAACTCCCAAATTATCAAAATAGTAGTAAATGCCAAAAAGGTCTTTAATGCTCCATTCCTTTTTTGTAGAAATGACACTTGTTGGAGGGAAGATGGTAATAATAGGTTGCAAACTAAAACAATTGAAGCTTGCAAATTAAACACTTAAAACCATAATGGCTTTCAATCTCAGGATAAGGAGATGGAGAAAATGTTTATTCTTTTAGCATCTGATAAGAAGAATCTCCTAGGGAAAGACCAGTCTGTATAGGGAAAATACATAGAAAAACGCCCCCTTGATACACATCTTAAACATTAGGACTGATGCTATAGCTTCAGAGATAAGGAATGCTTCTGCTTTACAGGAGGCAAAGATAGCGAGAGGAAAGAGCCAGAGAATTCTGTTACTCTGCATGCTTGGTGATGTGGCCCCTTCCGATGAATCATTGAATTCCAGGCCAATGCTCACTGGGATGGGGTTTATTTAGAAATTGATAAAGAGGCTTATTTCTACTTTTGGGCTTACATAGGACCAAGAGGCAGGAGCTGAGAATAGAATTGTTAGCTCTTAGGCATTTGCTAAAATCGCAGAGAAGATTTTGGACATCCCTGAGCTGTGGAATTTAGAAGATTTGTGGAAATTCATCCTAGAAAAACCGGGAGACAACCTGGTACATCGGGCAAGCATGTTGTTTTCTCCTTTAGATTACCATGGAAACATTTGGAAATTTTGTTATATTTCGTGGATATCGTCTCCACCAAATGGAAAGTTTCAACTCCCCAAATAATGATGCAGATTTGGAAATATTCACAAGGCATAGGTGTTATGGACTTTCAGATAAAATAAGGACATTTTCAATGGGACGCCTTCCTCAGAGACCACTTTCCATTGTGTTTTGTTTGTTAAGCCCGCCTGAGCTTGTTAGTTTTTCTTACTTGCTTTGTTTACTGAGCCCTGCTAGTTTCTGGTCTCCACCCAGGGCCTAAGATCGACCTGCCCAGGTCATCTGCATCACAGAAACCACTAATACCATTTGAGAAGGACAGAAGTCTCCACTCAAAGCCTGCAGAAGCACAAAGAAACAGACGTAACTGAGAGCCAAGTTCCAGTATTTCAAGAGGGTTGAACATCAAGCCAGGCAAATTGCCCAAAGAGCTAGCCAGCAATAGAAAAAGATCAATGATAAAAGGTCCAAAACCACACAAATGAAAAAGTCTTAAGCTGGGTGATGGGTTCAATTGTATCCCCTTAAAGATGTATACACATCTTGATCCCTTGGACCTCATGTGTATTTGGAAACTGGGCCTTTGTAGACATAATTACACTAAGATGAGGTCATCCTTCATTAGCATGGGTCCTACATCCAATGACATTTTTCCCTTATAGAAAAGGAGGGGACACACCGAGGGACACAGAGAAGACAGCCTGGAGAAGACCTTGGCAGGGACTGGAACAAGACAGCCACAAGTAAAGAAACATCTGGATCCACTAGAAGTTGGGCAAGGCAGACACAGGTTCTTCCCAGAAACTTCGAGGAAAAGTGGCCCTGCCGAAACTTTGATTATAGGCCCCTGGCCTCTGGAAGTGTAAAAGTGTAAATGTCTGTTGTTGTAAGCCACCCTGCTTGGGGGCCGGCTGTGGTTAGAGCCACCCCAGGGAACTAATTCAGGCTGGGGCTAAAATTTGGGAACCCTGCAGGCAAACACACCTCGAGGTAGGCAGGTCATATCCGTTCACTTGTATTTCTTTGCCCAGTTCAGGGATCCCGTAATACCCATTATACTGCTTTGTAAATTTTCAGTTGTGTATTCCAACCCTGGACACTATATTCCCAGGTAACAAAGATCAGGACTATCTTGCTCAGATCTCATCCCCAGCAGCAAGCCCAGTACCTGCCACATAGTAAGTTTTCAATACCTTTATCCAGTGGAATCAGTGCTTTGACCTGGGTCACAGGTAGAGGGGAAACAGAAGGCTGGCCCAAGGATCTTTTTGATGCCTAGTTTCCCTGCTACTGAAGCAGAAATTTGCTGATTAAAATACCCACCTCCTCATGAAAAAGTGCTCCACGTCACTTGGCATCAGGGAAATACAAATCAAAATCACAATGAGATATCACCTCACACCAGTCAGAATGGCTAAAATTAACAAGTCAGGAAATGACAGATGCTGGCGAGGATGTGGAGAAAGGGGAACCCTCCTCCACTGTTGGTGGGAATGCAAGCTGGTCCAACCACTCTGGAAAACAGCATGGAGGTTCCTCAAAATGTTGAAAATAGAACTACCCTATGACCCAGCAATTGCACTACTGGGTATTTACCCTAAAGATACAAACATAGTGATCCGAAGGGGCACGTGTACCCGAATGTTTATAGCAGCAATGTCTACAATAGCCAGACTATGGAAAGAACCTAGATGTCCATCAACAGATGAATGGATCAAGAAGATGTGGTATATATACACAATGGAATACTATGCAGCCATCAAAAGAAATGAAATCTTGCCATTTGCGACGACGTGGATGGAACTAGAGCGTATCATGCTTAGTGAAATAAGTCAATCGGAGAAAGACAACTATCATATGATCTCCCTGATGTGAGGACATGGAGAAGCAACATGGGGGGGTAGGGGGATAGGAGAAGAATAAATGAAACAAGATGGGATTGGGAGGGAGACAAACCATAAATGACTCTTAATCTCACAAAACAAACTGGGGGTTGCTGGGGGGGAGGTGGGATTGGGAGAGGGGGAGCGGGCTATGGACATTGGGGAGGGGAGGCGAACCATAAGAGACTATGGACTCTGAAAAACAACCTGAGGGTTTTGAAGGGTCAGGGGTGGGAGGTTGGGGGAACAGGTGGTGGGTGATGGGGAGGGCACGTTTTGCATGGAGCACTGGGTGTTGTGCAAAAAGAATGAATACTGTTACGCTGAAAAAAATAAATAAATAAAAAGGGGAAAAAAAAAATACCCACCTCCTGACACCTACTGTGTCTCTCTCTTCTGTTCTGCCTGCATTTGGATGTAGCAATCTGCTAGTGGAAGCAGAGAATGATCTGGAGCCTGTCTGTGTGTGCACGTAGTGTTGGGGAAGGCTGGCCTCTTGAAGGACCTCCGCACTGCTGGGTACGGAGGGTTCCCACCTTTGCACTGATATCCTCCAGGATCCGTAACCTGGATGCTGCCAGGCATCGGGCTTCTTTATCTTGACTATTTGCAGGTCTCTCTCTTTCCAAAGCCAGTGGGTCTGAGGGATGAGAGGGTCTCTCCCAGGGGCTCTGTTTGCCTGTGCTGCAGTTTTGCAAGTCTAGCAGGAACTGGCTTTCATTTCAGGCACGTCTCAAGGATGGAGACTTTTAGAGGGGAAAGCAAATTTGCAAAGGAGAAAAGACTCCAAGAACTCCAGATAATAAATGGGATTTAAAACAAGTTTTTTATCTGCCTCCTTTTCAACACTCTGCCCCAGTCCAACACCATTAATTCTGTGCCTGGTTAGTGGAATTGAGCACCAATAAACACAGTACATAATAAATAAAATATAGGGAATTTTTGTTTGTTTCTTTATAATACCCTCTTCATGGTTACCACAGAGAATCGAGGGTTAATAAATCAATAGTTTCCTCAAATAGGGCAAGGTTGTGTCAAAAATAAATAAGGGGTACATGTGCTCACCACAGAGAAGTTGTAAGCTAATAAGGGGCGAGCACGTCCCTTGTACAGACAGACAATGCTACTTCCTCTGCCTGGCAGCGGATCTTGACTCTTCCATCCGGGGCTGTTCCTACCCCAGCAGAAAAGACTCCTCTAAACTCCGCAGGGTACCTTGGTGTATAAGAAGAATAACATATGGTTATAGCAACTTAGTTTTTATTAAGCAATCACAAATGATTTTCACATCGTAAAAAAAAAAAAAAAAACCCATCAAGTCATAAGTCTACATAGAGACCAATAGAAAATAGAAAATTCTATTTAAATGTCTCCCATATACTTAGAAACTACATTTCTCTCTTTCTAGATTGATAGATATACAACAAAGCCAGAACATGGTGGTACATAGAGATACATGTATCATGCACACGTGTGTATGTGTGGGTGTGTGGGTGGGTGTGTATGGTGCTTTCCTTCTAGCTGACCACCATCTTTGCTTCAAAGCAATACTCCCTCTAATAAAATAAACACATGTTCAAAATGAACATTGATTCACTCAGGGTTATATCGAATACCCAATGAGTTAATGAGCGCAAATACACAGAAGAATGTTTGCTGCGTAGAGAGAGTTCAGTGAAGGTCATTTCTTATGCTTGTTGGTACCATTATTTGTTCATCTAACTGTAAGTATTTATTGAGCATCTATTGTACTTCAAACATAAGGGTGGCGGTGGAGGTGCCTGGGTAGCTCAGTTGTTGAAGCATCTACCTGATCCCAGGATCCTGGGACTGAGTCCTGCATCAGGCTTCCTAGCAGGAATCCTGCTTCTCCCTTGGCCCCCTGCTTATGCTCGCTCTCTCTCTCTCTCTCTGACAAATAAATATTTAAAACACACACACACATGGGGTGCCTGGGTGGCTCTGTGGGTTAAAGCCTTTGCCTTCAGCTCAGGTCATGATCTCAGGGTCCTGGGATCGAGCCCCACATCAGGCTATCTGCTCAGCGGGAGCCTACTTCCTCCTCTCTCTCTCTCTCTCTCTCTCTCTCTCTCTGCCTGACTTTCTGCCTACTTGTGATCTCTGTCAAGTAAATAAACAAAATCTTAAACACACACACACACACACAAGGAATAAGAAAGAAGGCATCTCCTCTTTCAGAGTTCAAGACCCAGAGGAAAGACAAGCACTAATCGCTATCACTCTGTCTAATCCATGTAATCCAGAAAATGTGCAGTCTCTCCATGAGAAGAGATTTATAGTGATATTCAATATAATCACGCTCCAAGCCTCTTTCTGCAATCCAGGTCCCTAACAAGGGCATATTTATGTTGACTTTTCATATGGAGAAGTATATAAGCCAAGAGTTTGTACTGGCTTCCTGCCATTCGTGTCGGACGAGTCTCTATTCTTGTCCCTCTACGATTCCCTTGACAGCCTTCTGCAATTCAACAGAGGGTTTTTTTTGTCAATTTCTCTCCATTCACACATCTGATATCATCATGAGGAACTTCATCATCTATGTGGATGACTCATCACACCAGCTTATTTTAACTTTTCTCCGCCTTCCTGGCTCCAGCAGACATCACATCCATGCAACTTCTGGAACATTTCTATTACGGTCAGCTGGAGCCACTCCACTTCTGAAATAAGTTTTCTCATACCTAAACTCTTAAATGTCATCCTTTTGGTCTTTGACCATGACTGCCCCCACTCTGAGATTTCTTCCATTCACATTTCCACCAAACCTGTTCTTCGGTTTCATGTAGTTGTTTGTCTGAAAGTTTCCCTTTGCTCCAGAAAAATTCCTATCCTTTTCTTGGTTTCCCTTCATCCCATGTGGAACCTAGGTCCCTTGGTGCCTCTCTAGTGAATCTTTAATATCCTTGTGCTACGATTTAATTGGAATGCCAGGTATCATGCAATACCGAAGAAGGTGCCACAGCCCTGTGGAGTGACACCATCAAAACTGTATACTCTTGGATGAGATCAGCCACGTGGGGATTCCTTTGTGTTTTTCCGGTCAGGTTCTCCCCCATTCCTCCTGCTTCTTTGTGTCCCTCCAAAATCCCTATGTGGAAACCCTACCCTTCAATGTGATGACATTTGAAGACGGGGCCTTTGGCAAGTAATTAGATTTAGATGAGGTCACGAGGGTAGATCCCCCATGATAGGATTAGTGTCCTTATCAGAAGAGGAGGAGGACTCTGGAAATCAAACTGAGAGGTTTTGGTGGGGGGCGGTGAACCCAGTGATGGGTCTTAAGGAGGGTATGTATTGCATGGAGGACTGGAGTTATACACAAACAATCATGGAACACTACATCAAAAATTAATGATGTACTCTATGGTGACTAACATAACATAATTTTTAAAAATTCATGGAAAGAAGAGGAGACCTGAGCTCACACTCCCTGTGCAACAGCAAGAAGATGGCTATCTGAAGGCCAGGAAATAGACACTCTCCAAACATGAAACATTCCAGCAGTTTGATCTCAGATTTCCCAGGCTCTAGAACTGTGAGAAGGAAATGGGAAATGTTTTTTGTTTGAGCCACCCCAGTTTATGATATTCTGTTACAGCAGCTCAAACTGACAGATATCCCCCAACCAACCTTCTCAAATTTTCTCCAGCCTCTTTAAGACCTCTGCTACAACCACCTCTTCCTCCTTGTCTTCCTCTTCCCCTTCCTTCTCCTCCTCGTCCTCCTTCTTCATCTTCAATAGAGAAAAATTTTCTTCTTTTTTTTGGTTCCTTCTTTTTTTTTTTTTTTTTGCTTCTTTCTTTTGAGACCAGAATTTCATCCATGTCATCTGATTCATGTCACTTGTCATATTCAAAGATGACATAATATGTAATTTATGTATTATATTTTGGTTACTGCAGAATATGTTCTCTAGACCATACTTTTCTCCCTTTCATATACCTCCAACACTATCTCCCCAACTGGTGCATCCAACTTTTAATCTGGTATCACCTCATAACCTTTCTTCTTTTGCGATCTTTCTACTATGCCATGTGATCAACCTCTGGATGCCATTAGGTTCTGGATACTGAAGAACCAGACTGACAACAAGAAATTCCTGTCTCATATATTCAGACTCTTATAAAGGGGTACAACCATTTAATAGGTAAATGCAAACCTTTTTATTTAAAACATCCCATTCTATTAAGCAACCATGGGATGATGAACACATCATATGCCAGCATTTGAATTGTGATGAAAGAAACCATTGTCCCTCAGCCAAGACTTGGATCAAAGTTACTGCATTCTGCTATATTAAGTTAGGGTTCTGCCATTGGCTGACCATGTGGCTTTGCACAGTTATTTCTACTTCTCAAATCTCTGTACAGTCTTGTAAAAGTTAAGGGACTTGAATTAAGTGATCTCTGAAGTTTCTTTTCAACCTAAAGATTCTTTTTTTTCATTGCTATTTCCACCATTTTAAATATTTAGTAGATAGAGTGTTTACTAAGTGTTCTATACCATAGAAAGTCCCGTGGGAAAGTGGAGAACATATAAAATGACACCGGGGGCTTTAATCCCTGCATTTGGGGTAGAAACCCAGTGTACTGCCACACGGTGTGGAAATGTTCATTCTAGTTGTAACTCTTCCACTAACTTGTTGAACGTCTGAGGGTGAGACATTCATTCCTTTTTCTAGATCCTGCCTCAGTTTTTCCTTCTGCAAAGCGAGGATACTGAACCATGGATCTCTAAGGCCCCTTTGAGTTCTGGGATGCCATTTTCTCGTTACAGGGCAAAGATGAAGACCTCAGTTAATTCGAGAATAAAACACAGTGGTAAAAATCCTCCCTCACAATCACTGAGCTGCTGCTGGTGAGGATACAGATGTGGAGTAATTTATGCAGCCACCTCTTTGAGAAGGCTTGCTTCAACTCCGTGGGAGCCCGGCCAGCTCTTCAGCGCTCTTCACTCAATGGCTTGTCAGTTCCTCTTTTAATAGTAACATTGCACCCTCAATGAAGTGCTATGGCATTTTTTCCTCACAAGATGAAAAGAGATGGTCATGGAACTGGCACCGCTCTGGGCTACAGACATCCTTCCAAATCTCTTTTCTTTGAGGAGCCAAATGATTCATTCAGGAAATGTATGAGTGCCCAGTGCAGAGGAAATTAGGAAGATTATCTCCCCTGACCTCCCTCAATTTCCCCCATTCTCTTGATGTTTGCATTTGGGTAGCTCTCAAAAGGTTTATTATCCAACCCCTCAAATTTTCTTTCAGGAGTGGAGGATATAAAATCGAAGTTCAATTAATGCAACGAATAGAAGCACCTCTTCACTGCTGAAAACTTAATAGTGATTGGGGAATATATGGAAAATACACTGCTCAAATTATGTTTGTCCAAAGGAGAGGGACTCCACCCTCTGGCCTTAAAAATCTCATCCTTATCCTGACATATGTCTGGTAGCTTCCTGTTGCATTAAGTTTCCGGGCCAAAAAAGCTCAGCTTCAAAAGCTTGCATGAGCTCACTTCCCTCGAATTTCCTCTTGTTCCTGCCTCCTCACCCCTCAGCCACCAAACCCATGCATTCCCTCAACAGACCTTTGTTGACTGTCTAAGAGACAACAGGTGGTAATGGCAATAACATCAGATGAGGGGACTGGCGTTGGTGTTCTGCTCCCAGACTTGTTAACTGTGTGATCCTGGTAGAAGTCTTCTTGGCTCTGTGTTTAAGTCTCCCCCTCTGTAATGTTTTATTGCCCTGCCCAGAATCAGTCAACCCTGTATAAACTGGTACGACTGGTGATGACTCTAATTGACCAGAAACTTGATGAGGATACAGACCCTGGTTCCTTTATCTCTGTGTTCCTAGCCGCTGGCAAATGCCTTCTTCACAGAAGGTATTCGCTATAAATTAGCAGAATCAACAATTTAATGGCTAAACCTGAGTCTTCCCATCCTGCTATGACTAAAGCTACTGAGAGCTTAGGAGAGACAGGGTGTGGGGCACAGATGAAAGGAATTCCCCTAGTGCAGCAACACACACACACACACACACACACACACACACACACACACACTCATACAGGTTCTCCACTGACTGGAAACTGGCCTTCGCCCATTTCACCTATTTCCTATAGATGCATTTTTTTTCTTTATAATAATCCTTATAATTCCTTTTCCATCAGTTTACATAAGGATAAAAGAAGGTTGAAGATAGATTTACTGTTGCAATTACCTGGGACTCATACACCCTTGGGAGGAATCTATGGGGTACAAAATGCTAATGATCGTGGGAATTATGAAAAGAAATCTAGCAAAAGGGAAGATATTCAAGCCAGCTGAGCCTCACCCTTGGGCTCTCCTAGAGCTTAAACCACAGAATGCTGCCAGTTTGAGTCCAAAAAATGAGATTCCACCCCAGAGATCAGACAACTGTTATAAACAACCAAAAGCTACCTCAACATTACCAAACAAAACAAAACAAAACAAACAAACAAAAAAACCCGTCCTTCTTCTAACACTTGTAACTTAAGCATTGCTTTTATTTTTTTTTTTTAATATTTTATTTATTTGACAGAGAGAAATCACAACTAGGCAGAGAGGCAGGCAGAGAGAGAGGAGGAAGCAGGCTCCCTGCGGAGCAGAGAGCCTGATGTGGGGCTCGATCCCAGGACCCTGGGATCACGACCCGAGCCGAAGGCAGAGGCCTTAACCCACTGAGCCACCCAGGTGCCCCTAAGCATTGCTTTTAAAATCAGACAAGTTTGGATCAAAATTGGGCCCTGCTCCTTTCTTAAATAGTCTCTTCTGGAAAATCCCTTAATTCTCCTGAGCCTGTTTCCTCAGCTGTAAGCAGTAGATAACACAATAACAATATATTTAATTGATGGCCTGGTAGGGGAAAGTCAAGGAGGAGGATAGAGAGGGCATCTATTGAACTCTACCTACCCTCTTATACATGTTAGTGATGGTCAGGACATTGGAGACATGGTCTTGCTTTTAGGGCCCTGCGCTCCAGTTGGGGAGACAAGGTGAGGTCTCATGAAAAGACAAGTCGAAATGCAAGCCAACGTGGCAGGAGATGGCATGAGATTATGGCAGATTAAGTTCTAGATGAAGGAACAGAATCTATTAAGCAGTGTTTTCAGAACTCACTGCTGTGTCTGGCTCTGAGGGAGCCATCGTTGTTTTAAGTAGCTGCCTAGGGGTCCATAAAATGTTTAAGAGCTCTGTCCAGCCCCACACAGAGAGCTTTAAAAGTTTAAATGGACTCTATCCCAACCTCAGGTTTCAGTTGGCCATCTAGGCAAGGATTCAGTTTAGTATCTTTAAGAGATTAAGGAGTCTCCAGGGCCTTCCTACCAGTCCCAGAATCTTAATAGAGAAAAACACACTGGCTCCATTTCAAAATTAAAGAGACAGATGCTCCAGAGTGATCTTCCGCTGACATCCAGCGCAGGTTGGATGTCCAGGCATGGTGCCAACACATCTCTTATTTGGGAAATGAGTGCTTGGACATCGTCCTAACTTCCTGCCAAAGGATCGCACAGCTTGATCCCTCGCAGACAAGAAGCCATAAGCACATAATTGACATTGTTGAGTGAGACTGACAAAGATGTATCGTAACAGTGACATATTCATAAAAATTATTTATTGAGAGCTACTGTAGGCCACAGACTGTGCTAATCCCTCTTGATACAATATTACTGACAAGAATGAGCAAGAGCTTTGTGTGCTAGGTATTTTATTTCTCATTTTTCTAGAGGAGGTGACGGACTCAGACGTTACATGACTTGCCCACGATTGTTTAACGGGTATGTGTCAGAGCCCAGACTCCGGCCCCAGGATTTACAATAATATTTATTACTATAATGTAAAACTACAAGTAATCATGATATCCATGGCAAGAAAAACAATCAAGTGGCCAGCCACTGGGCTCAAAACCGTATGATTTAATCTTTATAACAATTCTGTCCCATAGGTACCAGCATCCTCGCTCTACAGTAGAGGAAAAGGGGTCTTGAGGCTTTTTAAGTATCTTGCCATCTCTTATGTAACTAAGTGAGAGCTTGTCTCACTCCTAAGCGTGTGCCCTTTACACTGTACTGCCATTCAAAGAGAAAACATAATTTACAGTCTCCTGAGGCAAGAACTTCTCTATGTCAATCAAGAGCAGGCTCCTTGTAAGGCAGATGGGGTTTGTCTGATGACTGGAAGAAGTGGACTGTATAGGCATATCTGGGGAAAGGGCATGCGGTGGGAGGGGTCCTACATCCACGTCCTGAGGCCCTGCCATTTGGCTGGATGTGGAGGGTACATGTCTGGATGGTTCTGCGGATGTAAAGCAACTCTACATTTCACTTTTGTGGCTTTTGAGCTTATAGCTTTGGTGGGGTAGATGACCATCAGATGTGAAGAGGAAACCATGGACTTGAGAGTTCAGTTCAGACCAGCGCTCACAAACCAGGGGCGTATTGCCAGACCGAGCTAACAGACAGATGGGTTTTATTTTATCAAGACAGTGTGTGAACAGAAATGGAACTGGTTAGCAACTTTTAAAATCAGTAAATTTCACAAGAAAATCCAGACTCCAAGCTTCCTTTGGGAAAAAACAAAAACAAGAAACCAAACTCAAAAGCTTTGGTGTCTCCAGAGCCACACACCTGCATGGTGGTGGTCAGGCCCCTAGAGAAGGATGGACACTCTGCTATTTTCCATGCCCACAGCCCTCATTTAGGTTATTTGGTCCTGTAGGCTTTGAGCTTGCCACTCCTGTCCCAGAGCCAGCTTGCCCTTACCTAGCTAGGGCAACATAGATAAATGTCTACATCTTTCTAAAAATAGAGAATTTTATGAGGTCAGTAGTTTGCAAACTAGTTTTGAGCCACGAATGACTTTCTGTTAAGAAAACTTGCCCTTGAGGGGCGTCTCGGTGGCTCAGTTGGTTAAAGCCTCTGCCTTCGGCTCAGGTTATGATCCCAGGGTCCTGGGATCAAGCCCAGCATCTGACTCTCTGCTCAGCAGGGAGCCTGCTTCCTCCTCCTCTCTCTCTCTCTCTCTCTCTATCTCTCTCTGCCTGACTCTCTGCCTACTTGTGATCTCTGTCTGTCAAATAAGTAAATAAAATCTTTAAAAAAGAAAAAAAAAGAAAACTTGCCCTTGAAACTCAAGTGTATTACATGCAAACAAGTATTTACAATGAGTGAAGAGGGTCATTATCATCCTGACCCCCACTTCTGGAAATATTCTTTAAAGGTACTGTGTAGGGGCGCCTGGTTGGCTCAGTGGGTTAAAGCCTCTGCCTTCAGCTCAGGTCATGATCCCAGGGTCCTGGGATCAAGCCCAGCATCAGACTCTCTGCTCAGCAGGGAGCCTGCTTCCTCCACTCTCTCTCCGCCTGTCTGTCTGCCTACTTGTGATCTCTGCCTGTCAAATAAATAAATAAAATTTTTTAAAAAATTTAAAAAAATAAAAAATAAAGGTACTGGGAGGCGAACCATAAGAGACTATGGACTCTGAAAAACAACCTGAGGGTTTTGAAGGGTCAGGGGTTGGAGGTTGGGGCAACCTGAGGGTTTTGAAGGGTCAGGGGTGGGAGGTTGGGGGAACAGGTGGTGGGTAATGGGGAGGGCACGTTTTGCATGGAGCACTGGGTGTTGTGCAAAAAGAATGAATACTGTTACGCTGAAAAAATAAATAAAATGGAAAAAAAAAGAAAAAAAAATAAAGGTACTGTGTAGAGCACACACGAAAGTTCTAGACTGACTTGGAAGGTTGAGTCAATGTTGCAAGTGTGAGGACGGGGAGCTTATTCCTCCCTGGGAACTTCATACTGATCATTCTTGAATAATCCAAATTTATTCACTGGCTTTTCATCTCAATTCTCTCTTTTGTGTTCCTTCTTAATTTCTTTTTGCTTTGTTGTTGTTGTTGTTGTTTCTTGAAAGACTTAACTTGATGAGGATATCAGCCAATAATATTTTTCAGTTTTAAAAACCAAGCTGTGATTTACATGCAAAAACAATCACCATTTATACAGTTTTTGACTTATAGCAAATGTATCCATACCACCACCATCAAGATATAGAAAAATTCTGTCAGCCGAAAAAAATTTCCCTGGCACCTGTTCATAATCATTTCCCAGTTCCTGGCAATCACTGATCTGTTTTCTATTGCTATAGTGTTGCCTTTGGAAAACGCCACATAAGTGAAATTATATAGTATGTAGCCTTTTGAATATAGCTGTTTTTTCATTTAGAATAGTGCATTTTCAGATTAACCATTATGTCATCATCAGTATGAGTACTTCTTTATTTTCTGTGGTTGAATGGTATTTCGTTTCATAGTTATACCACCATTTTTTTCATCTGTTTATCAGCTGATGGCCATTTGGGTTGTTTTTAGCTTTGAGGGATCAGGAATAAAGCTATTTTAAGCATTGGCATGCAGTTCTTCATACAAATGAAAGTTTTCACTTCACGTGGGTATTTATCTTGGAGTAGGATTACCAAGTCATATGATATATGTGCCACTTTATGAAAAACTGTCACATTCGTCTCAAAAGGAGGTGTCCCATTGTGTTTGCATATCAGTAGTCTTTGAGAGTTTCTGTTGGTCCTGTCCTTGGGATTGTTGTTTTGTTTGCTCGTTTGTTTCGTCATTCCAATAGATACATAATAATGTGTCTTGTGGCTTTGTTGTGCATTTCCATAGTGATTGATGAGTTTGGACACTTTTGATATACTTATTTGCCACCTGTATATCATCTGAAATAAAGTATCTATTCCAATCTTTGGCCTGTCTTTGACTGAGTAGTTTGTTTTGTTACCATGTGTTCAAAGGGTTCTTGATACATTCAAGTCCTCTGTTAGTTATGAGATACACAAAAAAGCCAGTCTGTGGATTTCTGTTCTTTAGGGGAGCAGAAATTCTTAATTTTGAT
Source organism: Meles meles (assembly GCF_922984935.1). NCBI lineage: Eukaryota > Metazoa > Chordata > Mammalia > Carnivora > Mustelidae > Meles > Meles meles. The sequence continues at coordinate 12,378,250 of NC_060066.1, read as the reverse complement.
GAAGTCCAATTAATCCTTTTTTTTTTTCTTTTATGGACTGTGCTTTTGGTATCCTGTTGAAGAAATATCTGCCTAATCTTGGTTCAAAAAGATTATCTTCTAAGTTTTCTGAAAATTTCACAGTTAGGTCTATGATTCATTTCAAATGAATTTTTGTATAGGGTATGAGTAATGAGTAGAGGTTTCTTTTTGCACGTGGATATACATATGTTACAGCTCAAAAGACTGTTCTTTCTTCATTGAATTGCCTTTTCACTTTTATAAAAAATTATTTGATCATAGATGTGTGGGTCTATACCTGGGCTCAAAAATATTTTGAAATGAAGTATCTCCTACTTAAACACAAGGCATTATATAAACATAGAGTCTAGATTTCATCATGCAGAAGAGAAAATAATCTCCCCAAAGAGCAGAGGATTTGTGGAATCTAAAACTTTCCACAAGGAACCAGTAGATTTTATAGACAGAATTAGAAAGAGCCTTACCTAGGTATTAGAAGATCTAAATCAGAGCACTGGTTCTGTTAATAACATCAAGAACTTTTGCAAATTACTTAAATAGTTCTGTGCCACCGTATTGACAAAGATTATGTACACAGTGTAGCATGGAACCAAGGACATGGTAAATATACAAAAAGCAAACAGTGAAACAGTTATTAAAATATGCCATTGGATCAGGAATTCAAGGTGAGTGAATCCTGAGTCTTCATCCTCCTTCATGATCTGATGCTGACTTTCCAGGCGGTTAAGCCGTAAGCTAGAATCTTCTGCACCTCAATCTTCTTATGTATAAAATGGGGTGATTATGCCCCATCGGCCAACCACAAAAGATACTCATGAAGAGGTCATAAAATCTCCTTGTGAATGTATGTTTAAAACACACCTTGAAGGAATAGAAAAGGTCTCTGCCTGATGGTGTGAAAAACAGGATAGTGAAAGGGTATTTAAAATGACATCTGGGTAACAATTTGTCTTCTGTTTTGAAATGTTTTAACCAAGTTCTTTCTAACCAACTTACAAAGAAAAGTCCTAGACCACAGATGGGACTGTTGAGTTTGGGAAAACGGAGACTTAGGTACGTGCAAGCGCAGTGGACTGAGAGGGGGTGTGCAGAAGGGCGGAGGAATGAGCCACAATAGCATGGACCCAAGGTACTGTGAAAACATCAACGGAGGCACATTACAAATTTTTAGAGTTCAGGTAAGCAAACATCCATTAAATAGGGCACCACCAAACCAGAACTAGTCAGGAGCAGTAAGCCAACAGAGGCCAAGGGAAAGTCTTTTCCAAAGGAGACACAGAATCAAAGCAGGGGAATTACTTGACTGGCCATAGTTTAAATGGGTGCTTTATTTGGGGAAGGCTAGCTGACTTTTTGTGATTGGTTGCCCTTCAGTTTCAATTTCTTAATTTGGAATCATTTCCAGGTTTAGGTTTTGGTTAGCTTATGGAGGCTGCTCAGGTGTTAGACACACTTCATTCTAATAGCCTTCTTGTGTCATTAACTTAACAGTACAAGGACATTATCCAGAAGTCAAAGGTCCAGATAAACTCGTGAAAAGAAGTTCAAGGTAAACAAGAGATTGGAAAACAGGTGTCAGAACACATGTAGCATGAGAAGCCATGGTGAGCAGAGAAAAAGAGGATTAATATTTAATATGTATTGAGTGTTTGCTACATTCCAGGTGTGGTTCTAAGCACTCGATCTGTGTTGACTGATGCAATCCTCATAACAATTCTGTAAGAAAAGTGTAAGTACTACTCACTCTACCTCATCGCTAATGGGCAGCCAGAGAGGTGAGGTAGCATACGTGGCTTTGTCATTTACACTTCCGGTGGTCCCTACTCCCTCTTCTGCTCCGCCCCTCCACCAACATGCTTTCACAGACTTCCTTGCCCTTGGGCTTTCAGATGGGCTCAAGAGAATGGAAAGCTTCAGCTGGAGACTCAAGGGGGATCAATTTCTTCCCAGCTTCCCTCTCTGAAGGGGAGTGGTTAACTGACTGCATCCCTCAGCCTAAGGCCATGAATCTCTTCTCTTTGTATAGTTCTCCTTGTCCAGGTGAATGCCTCCTTCCAGGTCCCCTCAGGATTCAGGTGGTCAAGTAGTAATCCTGGGGTGTTGCACAATACCTTGTGACCTACTTCCTCTCAGCCCATACTTTATAAAAGGTCTGTGCATCAAACTCCCCTTGAGTTATCCAATTTGTGCATGTCTTCACTTCCTTTACCAGACCCGGACAGATAAATGTGACTGGCCCGATATGATCCTCTTAAGAGAGCAAGGATTCAAACCTAGGAACCTGATCCCAGAGGCTATTTTTCATTTTTTTTTTTTTTCTGAGAGAAAAAAATCAAAATCAAACTAGCTCTCACTTGGTGCCTGGGGGCAATATGATACTGTTTGTTCATTCCTGAAGCAGGCAAGTATTAATCCCGACTATGAAGAAGGTATTATAAGTACTGAGCAGAGAAAACTCAGCAAAATTCTGCTTTCAAAGGCCTCATGCTAGTTGTGTAGATAGACATTTTCAATATGAGACCACAGGAGAAGAATATATAATGCTTTCTGCAAGAAAGCAAAAGAACACGGTGTCTAGAGAAAGCCCAGAGGGTATGTGACATGTGACATTGTATAAATGGATTTATGATCCCCTGAGCTGTTTGGACCAAGGGCTTCTGAATGCAAAGTTTTGCTCAGAAAAAAAGGTAATTATTTTCTTTTAATGTAATAAGATTTTTCTTAGGTCATGACAAATATAAGATAATTTTTTTAAGTTATAATATACATCCAAGCAAAACTAAGACAATCAAAATCTACCCAAATCATAAGGACCAAGCTAAACATTTTATAAATATTTGAGTATCCATCATATATAAGTGATTATACAGGACATAATGTTTTGTACCCTGCCTTTTTCACTTTTAAATTTATGTTGATTCCTTTGACATTGAGTTATTGTCATGTCATTATAGCAGCTACTATAGTCTGCCTGCCTGCAAAATTCCCTTTTTTTTTTTTTTTTTTTTTTAGTTCATCATTTAACATATGATTTAATTTGACAGGAGCCCAACTTTCTATGGAACATATTGTCAGAGTTAGAGAAGATCTGCCAGTATTTCAGGAAAATTTCCATGGAACAGTGTCTACCTAAGGCAAATGTTTCCAGTCGCAATAAATTATAGGGCCACATAAATATCAAGCAGTTTCCAATTCTGTTTTTTTGGTCTAACAAGACAGGGACAAATCCTTTGTCTACACAATATTTGTTCATGGATAGCCTATTCCTCTAATATTCCTATATTGGAAATGGGGACAGTTCCTTGGTTTAACCATTGGCTCGTTGTCTATTCATTCCTTCACTTTTCCTTCATTCATTCACCTCATTTATTATGAAGTGCTCTCCACAATTCAGGTTCTGGAATGGCTTTTAGTTGTTCTGGCCCTATTGAGCCTAAGCTTGAGTTTGCGTGTGATATGTTTCCCCAGCTCTTAGACAAGTAGACTTGGTTCTAGAAAAATCTGTGTCATCTGGATCAAACACTTGAAGCATTTCAGACTGCACACTATCTCACCCATGATGTGCTCCCCACTCTCCATTTCTCTTCTCTTAACACTCATCTGTCACAAATCTGTCAAAAACAACAGTAAAGGGAGATAATTCTGTATGTCTTTCTTTGGTAGCAAGGTTACTTTTTAAATAACTTTTAGATGAAAGAGTTTTTGAATGTCTGCTTGAAAGAACAAGAATGTTTCAGTGTTTCATGGGCTAGAGTTAAGTCCAATGTCAAGAAATATATAAGACATTAAAATAGAATAGCAAGCTTTCCTTGCTATGGTGGGCAGAATAATGGCTCCCCAAAGATGTTGATGTCCTAATCCTCAGAACCTATAAATATGTTAAATTACATGGCATGGGGAGAGTTAAAGTGACTAATCCTTTGATCTTGGGTTGGGGAGATTATTCTGGATTATCTGTCTGGGTCCTGTGTTATTACAAGAGTCTCTGTAAGGGAAAGAGTCAGGAGTCAGGAGTATAAATGATGTAATGTGAGAAAGTTGTGGCTGTTCCTGGCTTCAAAGATGGAAGGAAGCCACAAGCCAAGGAATGTGGGTAGAACCTTGAAGCAAGAAAATAAACTCTTTCCTAGGGTCTCTTGAAGGCCAAGTAGCCCTACATCTTCATTATAGCTCAGTGAGGCCCATTTTGGACTTCTGACCTTTAGAAGTATAGGATAATTAATGTGTATTGTTTTAAGCCACAAAGCATGTGGCATTTTGTTACAACAGCAATGGGAAACGATTACAGTAGTTTACTGATAATTTGTCTGTTTTTTAACCATGAATTATTATTAATTTTATCAATTTTTTTCCAGTATCTGTTAAAGTATTCATTTATTTTTACTCCTTTATTCATGAAGGTGATGGGTTACCTGCACAAGGTAACCTAAGTTACCAAGGACAAACTGATAACTTAACCTTGCAGTATTTGGATTCCCATTATTGCGATCATCCTTTTTATGGAAAACTAGATTCAATTTCATAATACTTTGGGAGTTTTGCATCTATGTCTATGGTCTTTGCCCTTTTTGCACCCACCTGAATCTTCTCTGTACATAATGTATTACTGACAGATATCGTGAGTGTCAATAAAGCATAAAGGTAAGGAGCTGGGGTTTTGCCAAGACTTGAATCCTATCCTATCCATACTTATTGCCTGAATTGGGGCTAGGTCTCTAGCCCATCTCTATACCTCAATATCCCCCACCTGAATAAGGTAGTAACAAGGATAATCCTACCCTTAAGGACAATATGGATTATATGAGATAGCCCAAGCATTCAGCATAGTTTTTGGAAGTTAGGAAAGTTTAATATCTATTATCATGAGTACGAATATTATCAATACAAGGAAGAAATTCTAACTAATTTTCAACTGTTAGACAAATTAGTCCCAGCAATTCACGACTCATACTCTAGTCACGTAATCTCTATTGGAAACTTTCTTTTAGAATTTAGATAGAGGACTGGCTATTGACACTTTGTATACCTGCTTCAGTTAGAAACCTGATGTAGAGAGGAGAATGAGAAAGAATGTTTTTCCATAAAAACTTGTTGAAACCCTTTTTTTTGGTGGAACCTTCTGTCTTTGGGGGCAGGAGTGGTTTCTTTCAGGTTTCCTGAACCCCTGCTCTCAGGGGTCCAAGTCTTATATATCTGATATATCAACTCTGTGATATCTAGGCTTCTTCTACCTTCCATCCTTAGCGTGTGGTTCAATGTCATGATTCAAGGTGGCTGCCTGAGCTTGTTATCCATATCCACCTTGCAAGCAACCAAATGGAAAATGGGAAAGAAGAGCTCACCCCTCCTTTTAAGAAGAATCCCCCAAAGTGGCAAAAACATTTCACTTGCATTTCAAAGGAGAGATCTGAGTTATATCATCATTGAGTCAAAGAGAGGCAGGAAAATGTAGTCCTTCAGCAAGGTGGCTCTATGCCCAGCTATCAATGAAGGTTATGAAGGTCCCTAAGAGCAGGGCCTCTATACTTATTAACACCCAGTTCTTCCAGACTTGCCCCTTACTCCACTGCATGGCCCCAGGCTAAACATTAGGAAGGGTGGATATTATCCATTACCATTTCTTTCTTTCTTTTTCTTTTTTTAATTAAAAAATACTACATGCAAATTGTTTCCAAAATAGGGATAAACAATAGTTCTGGGATGTGAACATGGCACACAAAGCAAAGCAAATTGTTCTCTTTCCTGCTCAGATTCCCAGACCCCAATTCCAGAGCATCTCGTTTTTAAATATTTTGTATATTCATCTAGAAATTTTTTAACTCACGGAAGGGTACTCCACACCCTTTCTGACCTTTGCGTTTTTGTTTAAATAACTTGAATAAGATGTGTTCTTTAAGAGTTAGTTGGAACTCAGCTGTGGAACACCCTTGCTCTCGTTCTCTCCTTCCCTTTGATCTTCTTTAAATATCTTTCTATTTCTCGATCATTGTTCAAATTTTCTACTTCTTGTTCAATACAGTTGGGGTAATTTCCCCTAAATTTATAAATGTGCTATGGAGTCTCTTGAAGCATATGCTTAAATTACTTTAATCTCTTCATCCTTAATATTGCATAACTTTAATCACTTTGTCATTTATCAAGTTAGCAAGTTAAACAGAACAGTTTGTCTATTTTTGTAATTATCTTTAAAGAACCCTTTTTTTATTCTATTCATAGTCTTTTTTTTTTACCTTGCTTTTATTAAAACCCATCTTGGAGATCATTCTGTATGGATATATGCAAATTTAGTTCATTCTTTTTAATAGATAAATGTTAGTTCATTTCAGAGCTGTGGTATAATTTTTTCAATTTGTCTCTTATTAGTAACTATAGAACAAGATGGAGAGTTGTTTACCAAATATGTTTATTTTCCCTCTGAGCAGATGACAAAGCCACGTTTTCTAGATTCCCATGTAAATGGTATAGCCATGTGACTGATCTCCAGCTGCTGGAATGTAGGCAGAATTGACAGGAGCCTCCTCCTCACCTGGTGAATAACATATGGAACTACATTTTTCCCCTCTTTGGGAGACCTTGGGAGTATTAAAGATGATTGGAGCCATGGAATAAGTCCACATGCCCGAATTACTCTTTGGAAGAGTACCCCCTGCGAATTGAGAACACCTACTTTGACTTTATATGAGTGAGAAATGAATTTCCATTACAATAAATTACTGTGATCTCTAGGTTGATTTAGTTTATCTGATTAAGGCAGCATCCCTACAACTCATTTACAAAAAAAAAAATGACACTATATATCCCTTTACACATAATTTGACCTCATATAAACTTAACCTGTACATTCAGTTTGCTTGTTCAAAATGCATCCCGCTTCAAACATTTTAAATTGCCTTCCTAAGAGCCTCAATCAATTTATGCTTTTGCAAACAGAATATCCAACAATTCTAAGCAATATTGCGCACTGTCAAAGTATTTGATCTCTGTCAATCTGATGTCCAAAAGCTAACAGTTGTGAATTGAAGCTAAGCATCTTCATGCTTGTGACTTTCAGAAGTTATTTACGTTTCTTCTGGTATGTGATCTGCCCATTTATGTCACTTTTCAGTTTGCCCTTGAGTTTTTGGTCATTTTCTCGGTGATTTGTAAGAGATTTTATATATCAAGATTTTAAAACATCTTCATGTTTATACATCATGAAATTCACCCCTTTTTCTTCATGTGCTGCATAACAGCTGTCTTCAATATTTTGTTCACCATTCAACTTGGATTATAGCACTAACACAAAGAAATCTTTTCATATTAGAACCTAGACAAATTCATATTTTTTCTTTCAAGGACTTTGAGTTACATTTTCTTATAAAAGCCTGACACTATCTCCTAATGATGCCCTTATGATTGTTATATTTAAATTCGAAAGCTTAGTGCATCAAAAATCATTTTTAGATAAATGTGAACTAGGAAGTATAGATTAATCTTTTTTTTAATGACATGGGTAATTAGTTGTTCAACCGCCCCCTATTAATTATTCTTTTCTCTGTTGATTTGAAATGCTTTCTTTATCATCTGTTACATTTCTACACATACATAGTCTATTGATAGATTCCTTATTTCATGTGATTGAACAACTCTCTCTCTATTCGGGAACAAGAACAAATCATTTAAATTTGTTATAGCCTTGTACACACCCAAATATTTGTTAGGCTTCTATTCTTGCCATTTCCATTGTGACACCTTCTGTTGTCCATTCTCATTTTTCCACCTACTTTTAAGGAAAACATCAATTAATATTTTTATTGTGCCCATATCAAACTTAAAGATTATTCAATTTGTATATTAATAGAGAACTGAGAGCTTTATCTCATGGAGTCTTTCTTTTATGTTTTTTATTTTAACTTCAGTATAGGTAACACACAGTGTTTTTTTAGTTTCAGGTGTAAAATACAGTGATTCCATAGTTCTAGGCATTACTCAGTGCTCATCTCTGTAAGTATACTCTTCATCTCTGTCACCTATCTCTCCCATCCCCCCTCCCCTCTTGTAACCACCAGTTTGTTCTCTACATTTAAGAGTCTGTTTCTTGGTTTGCCTTGTTTTCCCCCTTTGTTTTGTTTCTTAAATTCCACATGTAAGTGAAATCAGATGGTATTTGTCTTTCTCTGACTGACTTATTTTGCTTAGCATTATACACTCTAGTTCCCTCCATGTTGTTACAAATGGAAAGATTTCCTTCTTTTTTATGGTTGAGTAATGTTCCATTATAAACATACTTATAATGCATATATATGTGGATACTTGGGATGCTTCCAGAGTTTGGCTATTGCAGAAATGCTGGTATCGATATAGGGGCACATATATCTTTTCAAATTAGTGTTTTTGTATTTTGCGGGTAAATGCACAGCAATGCAATTCCTGGATCATAGGGTAACTCTATTTTCAACTCTTTGAGGAACCTCCATGCTGTTTTCCAGAGTGGCTGCACCAGCTTGCATTCCCACCAAAAGTGCAGATTTAGTTCCAATAGTTTATATTTGCTTTTATTTGCCTTGTCTCACTGAATCTTTTTCTAAGAATAATGTCAGTATAAACTACTTATATCAATTCTCTTAAAATTATTTCTATTTTTAAAGATCTATTTATTTTGAGAGAGAGCATGCAAGCATGAGTGGGGGGATGGGGTAGAGGGAAAGAGAGCAAGAGAGAGACCCTCAAGCAGACGCCCTCAGAGTACAGAGGCCTATGCAGAGTTCAATCCCATGATCCTGAGAGCATGACCTGAGCTGAAATCAAGGGTTGGATCCTCAGCTGACTCAGCCACCTAGTGCCCCAAATTATTTATATTTTTTAAAGTAGATCTTCCTTTGCCTTCGGAGACATATCTTGAAAGAAGTTGCTGTGGCCAATGTCAAAGATGTTACTGCCTGTATTCTCCTCTATGATTCTGATGGATCCCTGCCTCAAGTAAAGTAGATCTTCCTATGTCTTTTCTAAGTGTACAATAATTTTACATTCAAATAATGATGATTATATTTTCTTTCCAACTTTTAAATTATTTCTTCTTGACAAGTGTCATTGACTACTACTTTCTAAAACAAAATTAAATAATGGTGGGCTAGAAGACACCTTCACCTTTTAGCAAAGGTAAATTTTATTTTTGCCTTATTTTAGCTAATAATATTCTTTTTCTACTTGATTCAAATGGTACTGTCTCTAGAAAATATTCTTCAGAGTCAGTGATTTGGAGGAACCCATTCCTTGGGCTCAGTCTTAATGATGTTTTCTTTATTTTTTTAGTTGGCATACAATGTTATTATTGGTTTCAGGTGTACAATATATAATTGATTTTACAATTCTATATATTATGCAACGTTTACAAGATAAGAGTCATCACCATCTGTCACCATACGACATTGCAATATTATTGACTAGATTCCTCATGCTGTGCTCTTCATCCCCATGATTCATTTTATAACTAGAGGGTTGTACCTCTAAATCCAACGTGGGTTTTTTTGTTTTTGTTTTTACTTCCTTTATATCCTCTTGTCACTTTTGGTTCCTTTTGGTAGATTTTGGGGGGAGAAAAAATGTAAACATGCATTTACTCTTAACATTTCCTGAAGTCCAAATCCCTTTGTTAATCTGTTTGAAGCATTTTATGATTTCTGACATCTTTTACAAGAAATAATTAGATGGATAGCTCCCAGATTGTGTTGGGATCCCAAACAGGAAACACATTTGTGTTTAAAGCAGAAATCACCCACATAATTATATTTATGTCAGCCTCCAAGCAGAAAGTTTCTTGATTATTATTATTGATGACTTCTACAGAGGATATCCTGAGAAGCCTACATATGTTCTGAATCAATTGCATTGTCTCCAGTGAGTCCCAAAATACCATGACTGAACCCAAATCAGGGAGCCTAGGTAGAGGCTGGCTTCACGGATAATTAATCTCCTTCAGGGGAAGTCAAGTCACTTACACAATGGCAAGATGGAGAGGTGGTCCTCCCAGCAGCAGGAGCCCGGGGCACATGCTCTCTTCTTATAAAAGCAGCAAAGAAAAGAGAGAACAGAGTCCCTGTGAACTTTCTGCCCTTGGTGGGAAGGAAGCTGGAGGCATTTGGTTCCTCTCACTAGAAGATACCAAGATCAGTGGCCCATGACCTCTACTCGACGTCCCTATGATAGAAAGTTAATCTAGGGCCTGAAACCAGGAAAGATGAGCCATGGGGACTTGAAAGCAATGCACACAGTTACTTGTCCTGTTAACTCTCCAGTTCAGATGGTGCAAAAAAGATAAACTGAGTCACACCAGAAGAGTCGCTGTTCAGTATTCTCTAAAGGACTCTGCACTAGTCACAAGGGTAGAGATGGGAATAAGACAGAAGCAGGTGAATGTGAGCAAGACACGGAACAAGGCAGATCTGTATTCGAATCCAGAAAGGGGGACAGAAGTGATAAGGTACAATTACAAACCCATAAGGAGCTCTAGTGTTGCAGGGATGAAAGCACAGTGTGAAAACACACATGCCAGGTCACTCACCTTGAATGGAGTAGTTAAATGTTTCACAGAAGGAGGCGGCACATGGGATGCCTTAAAGGGCATGTAATGGTTTGACAGACACAGAAGAAGAGTCAAAAAGATTGAGCTGGGGGAGCAGGAACGAAGTACTAAAGGGTAGCACTCCCTAGGATCTAACTGCGTGTGGGTGACTGTCTTAAGCATTTTGACATATATTAATTCATAGAAGCCCCAACAACCCAGCTGCAGAATGATGAAATCCACTGCAAGGGGTCTGTGGGGCTTGCTGTGGGAAACGTGAGGGGGAGCGAGGAACTTAGGAGAGGGGGCAGAGGGGGGAGTAGGATTCAGGTCATGCAAGTCAGATTTGGAAGTCTCCAAATGTTGGGACTCCCACACAGGGCAGTCTAACAAACAGTACTAAGGAACATGCATCGAGGGTCAATGAAGAACTTAAGAATGCAGAGGCTGACTGATACATTTTCTTATTTGGGAAATGGTAAAGAGAATCATCCTTTCCTTGTCTACTCAAGATTATTTTGACAATCAAAAATGAGCCTGTAAACAATAAAGCACTTCATGAATTACCAGGTCCCAACAAAAGTGGATTCTTATCACTTATAGAGGAGGATAAAGGGCAAGAGAAATTCACTTTCTTGGGCATACAACAACAAGGGACAACTACATGCTGTCCAGATACCTGAGAAGTTGTTCTTATCCCAGAAAGTGTGGCTACAGCCTCAACTCCCTCTTTTCAGGGAAATGAAAGTGTTGGCCCCATTCACATTAACTTTTCCTTTTTAAATGGAAATGCAGGGTAGAAGAGCAACAAATCCCTTTTAACACGGAGAGTAAATTTGGCACTCACAGAAAGGGTTTCTAATAAGAATTTATAAGGCTTCCAGACATAACTCCGTAAATCAGTTAACAAAATGGATTATCATGCCTCGTATTGGTTGGCAATGTGTAACTCACTGAGTTCTTCTCCAGACACTATCCCCCTGGTCAATGGTCAAACCGATTTTTATTGAGGGTCTCTGACGTGTGAAGTGTTGTACATAAATTATCCACAATCCATGCAACAACACTGTCAACAAGGGCACGTCCCCAGAAGGGAGCAGAGCAGGGATTCAAAGACATGTGTGCCCAACCGCAAAATCTGTTTTCTTTCCACCAAACCACGCTGTTTTGGACACTTAACAAAGAACGTGACTCCAAAATGGGAATTTCTTTCTAGGTAAGATTTTGGATAAGGCTGTCCAATGTCTTTGTTCAGTTTTTCTTATGTCTACAACAAGGGGATTGGACATAATTATCTTTCACATGGCTCTTCTCTCCACCAATCTACAAGCCCGGTGGTTCAAATCATACACAACAGTGCCGAAGCCGGGAAACTCTGCTCCCCACACCTCTCCCCCAGCCAGCCAGCCGACTGCATCAAGCCCGGCAGCCGGCGAGGGGACAGATGTCACGGCCAGCTTTTCCTGAAAGCCAGTATTTGAACCTCAGCTAAGATCTTCCATATGTCCTCCTCACCCACAGGGGATACAAGAAAAACAAACACAACCTAAGGAAAACTCCAGCACATTAACTCCACACGTGATTGGGAAATGTAAGGTTTTTAGATTTCTTTCTAATGAGACTGGGTGGCTGACAGCCAGCAAACTCAGCTCTCAAGCTGACAGAAGCTGGAGAAGACCAGGAAAGGGCTGGAGCAAAGCTATTTGAAGATAAGCATTGGGAACAGATCTGAAGAAAAGACTAGACACACACTGAAACTCGTTTGCACAGACAGGTGTATCATGTAGAAAGCCTCAGGGTGGCTGGTGTTCATGCAACACCTCCTCTCCTGAAAAGTTCAAAAGGCCAGTCACACTGGACTTCAAATGCCTCTTCAGTGAATTCTAATAAAGAAGGTATGCACTGACCTGGAATTCACTCCTCTCAGGGGCATTACTGTCCAGAGGAAATGTTTTCAGCAAGAACATTCTGCTGCACTAAAGTATAGTTAAGATCCAAGGTCACTGTGCTCTGGAAGGGAATCCCTTAGAGCAAAGACTTCTCAGAGAGGTGGTTTCTTTCCCTCCTCTCCTTGAGCCCTTTGCCCCCAAAGAGCTCTTCCGCCTAATTCTGCAAACGGTGAACTAAAAGGGGAGAATATTCACTTCCGTATATATTGTGGGAGAAACGAGTCTTGATGCTTGAGCCTCCCACCTCCTACGGAGTGTTTTCCTCTAACACACTGTTACCGAGGGCAGAAGTTAGAGCATGGTGTGTCCTCTGAGGTTTGAAAGTTTTAAGAGTTTTAAAAGCTTATGGAGGAGGGGAAACATTTGTTCTCTACTCTGAGCGCCTCCCCTGTCTGTCAGATAGCCTACAACGTGTTTTCCTGAATCATCACACAACTCTGTGAGGTGGGTACTGGGCTCCGGCTTGATGGATGAAGAAACCAAGGTTAGCGAACTTGATGTGAGCAATTGAAGTCTAAACTCCTCTTCTGGTATTACCACCCTTACAACTTAGTCCCCAATTAAATAATAATTTAATTACCCTGTTCTCAAGAACTCATGCTTTGGCAAAACTGGAATCACTAGCAGTTCCCTGAAATGGTCCTCCTCTCTCATGCCCTTGTGATTTTCGTCAATATTCTTACCTTTGGTTGGAAAAGCCCTTTCTGGAACCCTGCGCTGCCCCCTCCATCGCTCTGGTGAATCCTTGCTGATTCCCCAGGGAGAATTGAACTCTTCATCCCCTTGCTGTCCGCCCACATCATGAAGTCATTCAGCAAGGTACAAAGCGACACTGTAATTATCTGTTTTGGTGTCCATAACTCAGTAATTGCAAGTATCTGTTTTTGTGTCCATAATTCAGTAAGAATTAAAAATTTGAGGGCAGGACTATGTTTCTGTTTTGTTTTGTTTTCCATCACCCCAGGGTCACAAGCGTGAAGGACACTTTCACTCTAACTTTGTGACAGTGAGGAAAGCAGGCCAGTAAGAGGAAGGAGATGACGAGGGAAAACAGGGAGAAACTAAATGATGGATAATATGAACTATTTTTTTTGATACTTTGTGGTTCACTAAGACATGTTCAATTTCATTAATTCCCTCGATTTTCAAAACCAACTTTGTAAAATAATTTGGAGTGAATATTAACTCCACCTCCAGGACGCAAAGTGTATGTTGCAAGAAATGAAATGAAAGAGGAACTTCATTCAAGAGATGCTTGGACTCCAAGGTAAGACTTCGAATGCCACTCTCTTCCTTTCTTTTCTTTCCTTTCCTTTTTTTTTTTTTTTTTGGACTATTTTTTAAAAGTATAATCTACCTCCAACATGGGGCTCGAACTCAGGACCCCCACAATCAAGAGCCACACGCTCTACTGACTGAGCCAGCCAAACAGCCCTTGTTTTGTTTTTTATACACACACAAGAAGGGCTGTTGAGTTTGATACAATGTAATCTCTCCCCTCTCAAAAGTCCTCATGTGAAATGGAAGAGTATGAGTGGCAGCAAAGGGAGGCCAAAACTTCCAAATTTAACATCTGTGTATTGGCTACTTCAGAATGACCTCATATTTGAAAAGCGATTTTCCTTATTTGAGCTTACCGTTAAGCATCCTGGAACCCAGAGCCCTTTGCATCAGGTTTTGGGGAGAAAATAATGTTGGCCACTGGTTTGTTCCAGTCTCCGCAGAGAGGAGATGGCAACCAGATGATGCGTGTTCAGAGGGATCATTTTCTTCTCCACCAGGATAAGGAACACAGGAGGAGAGCAGGTAGGGGCTTTTGATGCTGTATTATTTTTTGTGGGGATAATGCAAAAGATCAGCCACAATCTTTCTCACCTAAAACAACAGAAATCCATCCTGGAAGCCAGAAGTCCAAAACAAAGGTGTCAGGGGGAATGTGCTCCCTCCAGAGTCTAAGGAAAAGTGCCTTTCTTGCCTCTTCCAGCTTTTGGCTACCTCACCCCAATCACTGTCTCCGTCTTCACGTGGTCTTCTCCCTCTTTCTTAATCACTTTTTCTGGGGTATCTGGGTGGCCCAGTCAGTTAAACATCCAACTCTTGATCTCAGCTCAGGTCTTGATCTCAGGCTCAGGTCTTGATCTCAGGGTCGTGAGTTCAAGTCCACTGGGCTCCATGCTGGGTGTGGAGTCTACTTAAAAATAAATGAATAAAAATAAATCACTTTTTCTCTTTTCTGCCTGGTTCTTGCTGGTGCACAGAAAATTTCTTGATTATATAAAGATTTTCTTTATACCTAGCCTCCTTTCCAAGCTCTCATTTTAGTTCTGTTTTTTAAGTGATGCTTAGAAAATCTAGAGAGACAATCCCATCATCTGCATAAATGATAATTGTGCTCTCTCCTTTCCAATTCACAACTGCATTTGACATTCATGCTTTTGAGACGTGGCTCTCAAAAGCAAATTATCTTAAGAGCTGGTGTAGGAGTTGCTGCTAACAGAGGAAATCAAATTTGCCGAGGCACAGGAACAAAGTGAGAATGTCAGGGTAATTCAGGTCACAGACTTAAAGAGCTGTGAGGTCTTCAACATTACTTAATTTCTTCCTTTGATTCTGCCAATGCATATACCAAGGCTGATACCTGAAGATACTGCCCAAGGTCACTCAACTGAAAAAGAATTCACAGTACAAAAAAATAAATCTTCTCCTACACCCCATGTGGGACTTGAACCCAGAACCCCAAGACCAAGAGTCTCACACTCTACCCACTGAACTGGTCATGTGCCTCCAAAATGTTATTTTAAACTTGAAGCTGTAACCATGACACTCACTTAAAAATCTGCATTAACAGCCATTGTTTTTAAGGCAATGTCTGGCTCCTGCCTGTCCCTGCAGCCTCTCCTGTCTCTTTCAGAGGATCTTACTCTGTTCTGGACATGTCCCTGAATCTGCCCAGCTGGTCTCAGGGCTTTCCAGATCTTCTTCTTTCTGGCCTGAAAAAGTTCCCTGTCCACGCACCTACCCTTTCCCTTGGCTAGTCCTGCTCTCTGTGAACTCCCATTGCCCAAAAGAAGGTTGGCATCACCTTCCAGCCCAGATTGTACAAAAGCCCATGCTTTTCATTCTCATCAGAAGTCTGAAGTTCTTCATATCATGTATAGAAACAGCAGTTAATTAATTAATGTTTAACGCAATTTATTTGCTTCATATCTGTCTTCCCCACTAGACTATAAACTGCATGAAAGCCAAAACCAAATCTTATTGGCTGCTCATTGTTAGATCCTATACCTTGAATAGCATCTGACTCAGAGTTTTCATTTAACTGGAAAAACTCTTGAATGAATGGAACATTCATATTAATGCTGGCTCTATGACACCACAGTCCTTTGGGCGTCTCCACTTGTTTCCTTTTCTGTTATTTCTATGTACTTCCTAAACCTATTCTTCCTCATTTCAAACCACTTAAGACAGAGTAATCTTAGAAAAACACAAGGCTTAAACAGCATCAAATAATAGTTTTAAACACTTAAAAGCTTTAGAAAGATTGTGGAAAAGATAGTGTAGGTGCAGTCAACTAGATTCAGAATGTATCGTAAGTGGTCCTTTTCTGATGACCTTTATTTGTGCTATAGTAGGGACAACAAGCTTAGTAACTAGCATGTATGAGATATCTTCTTTATAAGAGGCATTTATTCTCAGCTCTCATTTCCTTCCCAAACCTAAAGGATCTCATCTTTCTTGAGCAGACCATAAGTTGAGGAATCAAACAGCATAATTCCTTCCATTTCTTTTTAAAGTTCTACAGGGCAGGAGCCATGGTCAAAGACTTACCTAAAGCTTCCCAATATGAGAATATTCAGACCCCCAACAATTATCTCAATTACATAGTTTTTCTTGTTTCCTATCTGTGCACATAAAAACCACTAATAAAATACAACAAATCAAATTTTCATGAACACAATAGTGTAGAGTAATTTTTTCACCAAGAGTCTGCCAAATTATTTTCAAGAAGCATAGGAGATGGATATGTTCTCAGCATCTCACATAGCATTAAGTCTAGGCACAAATTGCATGGCATGAAGGAAAACAAAATCCCATTCCAAACATCAGGGTTTTATCCTCTTGCCATGTGTGTAAAATGTATCCAAGATGAGTTCCTCAGGGTGAAATCATTCTCCCTTCTTCTTGTTTAACTTTTTAAAGTTGTACAGTGATTACTGAGTAGCACCAGATTTCCAAACCTAAAAAGTTATGCTCAATGCTCCTTTTTTGTGAATTTATTACATAGCCAAGTGATCGTGTGGGTTATGTTAACAAGTATTAATAATTCCTCATTATGCTGTATTAGTCATGTTCCACATGGAAGGAGTTTCCCCTTTAATTCTAAGGGCACAGTATGAAAGAGGGAAAGAGAAAATGGAATATGATCTATCCAGGGGACCCAGATGAAGAGGGAACCAAATTCTATGTCATGTGGTCAAGAGTTAAAGGAAGGAACTAGAGATTCATTATCTAGATCTGACAGGTGGATACCTGGAAGCTGTTTGCACGTATCTAAAAGATGGTCATGTTGAAGAAGGTTAGGCTCTTTATTTTTGATGCCTGATTGGAGAAAAGGACTCAACAGATAAAAGCTGTAGAAACACAAACTTTAGTTTTCTTCAAAGCAAAGTATTCTCAAAGGCAATGTTATTAAAGATTACGTTGGCAGCTCTAGAGGGTGGGGGTTAGGAACCCGCCCCCTAGCACTGGAAGACTGATAATGTGAGAAGCCCTCTGCTGGAACTTTCTTAGAAGGTTTCTAGGTGTCCTATAGAAGAATGACTTAGTCTATCAGTGACTTTCGAACTATAATCTGTCAGGGCAAGAAAAACGTGTAAGAAGGCAATCATCTGGGTCTCCTATTTTTGTTTGCTTGAATCTCTCCCTTCACTTAAGAGTTTTCAGAGTAGTTTTTGTGTTCGAGCAACTTTTTGTGGTCACTACTGAGGATTGTTGAATTTGCCTTGTGTTTGTTTGATTTGTAGTATCACTCAAAACTTGGAAATTGTAACGTATTGGAATGTGTTTTAATGCATTGCAATGATTATTCTTCTTGATCCCCAAATATCCCACTGAAGGACAGTGAGAGCTCCTACAAATGGGCTCCTGTGTCCTTTTGATGTGACACCATTAGTCTTTGAATGCCGTTTTACTCTGACCAAGGTGTTCCAGGCTCATCTAGAATGTTCCCTGCCTCAGGGAACCCTAGAGCCCTGGTTTCATTTAGCCAAGAAGGGATTTAGTGGAACAAAGTAGATCCATTTATGTATGCTTTACATGTAGAAGTTTGGGTAGGAATTCATTTGAAAATAAAAGCAAACTTTGTTATGAAAATGGTGTAAAAAGAATCATCTAGAACATTTTTAAAATCCCTTCTTCTTTGAGTGCCTCTAAATACAATTAAATTCTGAAATAGAAATTGAGCCTTTTGCTGAATTCTTTTGGGCCTAGAAAACTGGTTACTGAGTTCCATCCAGCAATGGTTTGCTATATAATAGTTGGGAAAAATTATCAGTTGGTAAACATTTTTTTTTAAAACAATAAAAAAATTGTGGATTTGGAACCATATTGAGAGAGCTAACTTTTTTTTTTTTTTTTTGGCTATAGTTCTGGTTTAAAACGTTTTATTTCCAATGTAATATAGTCCATACAAGCATAGAATTAGAAAAAATAATAGAGTAATATCTGCATAGCCAACATAAAAATGTTAATATTTTGCCATGTTTAATTTTTAAGTACTAGAACATAGCAGATACACTTGGATCCCCAGGATCCTCCCTTGTTCATGCCTTCCCCAATTGAAGAGTTAATCAATACCCACAATTTTGTGTTTCTCATTCCTACAACTTTTTAAAAATACTGAACTTATGTATCTGAAGTTGTGTTGCACATTTTAAACCACATTTACCTTGTATCATATGGTACATATTATTCTTCAATTTGTTTTTGTTTTTGTGGGTTTTTTTTTAATTGAAAATGCTTCTGAAATGTAGCCTGCGAATACTGTAGTTCTTTTTTTTGTGTGTGTTAATTGTTGTATTATACCACAGTTTATAATAGTGACATTAATAGTATCACACTAAAGACTATTTAGGTTGTTCTGAGCTTATGTTATTACAAATACCTCCATAACACTCATCCTTAAACATGGGTCCTAGTGATGGAGCTGTTTTGAGTCATGTACATGGGAGAGAAATTCCTAGGTCACATGATATCACAACTTCAACTTTTCTGGATTTTACAGAGTTGTTTCCAAACCAGTTACACCATTTTTCACTCCCATCAAAGGTGGATGAGCTCTACCCAATGACATCTTTACCAACATTTGCTATTTTTTTTATTTCTTTTCAGCGAACAGAATTCATTGTTTTTGCAACACACCCAGTGCTCCATATAATGTGTGCCCACCATAACACCCACCACCTGGCTCTCCCAACCTCCCACCCCCTGCCCCTTCCAAACCCTCAGGTTGTTTTTCAGAGTCCATAGTCTCTCATGGTTCATCTCCCCCTCCAATTTCCCTCAACTCCCTTCTCCTCTCCATCTCCCCATGTCCTCTGTTATTTGTTATGCTCCGCAAATGAGTGAAACCATATGATAATTGACTCTCTCTGCTTTTGGGACTTCATCAAGATCAAAAGCTTCTGCACAGCAAAGGAAACAGTGAACAAAACAAAGAGGCAACCCACAGAATGGGAGAAGATATTTGCAAATGACAGTACAGACAAAAGGTTGATATCCAGGATCTATAAAGAACTCCTCAAACTCAACACACACAAAACAGATAATCATATCAAAAAATGGGCAGAAGATATGAACAGACACTTCTCCAATGAAGACATACAAATGGCTATCAGACACATGAAAAAATGCTCATCATCACTAGCCATCAGGGAGATTCAAATCAAAACCACACTGAGATACTACCTTACACCATTTAGAATGGCCAAAATTAGCAAGACAGGAAACAACGTGTGTTGGAGAGGACGTGGAGAAAGGGGAACCCTCTTACACTGTTGGGAATGCAAGTTGGTGCAGCCACTCTGGAGAGCAGTGTGGAGATTCCTTAAGAAATTAAAAATAGAGCTTCCCTATGACCCTGCAATTGCACTACTGGGTATTTACGCCAAAGATACAGATGTAGTGAAAGAAGGGCCATCGTACCCCAATGTTTATAGCAGCAATGGCCACGGTCGCCAAACTGTGGAAAGAACCAAGATGCCCTTCAACGGACGAATGGATAAGGAAGATGTGGTCCATATACACTATGGAGTATTATGCCTCCATCAGAAAGGATGAATACACAACTTTTGTATCAACATGGACAGGACTGGAAGAGATTATGCTGAGTGAAACATTTGCTATTTTAATATGTTTAAATTATTATCATTCTAATGGTTATAAAATATCTTATATCAATGAAAAGTCATGATTATTAGTTAAGTTAGGAGTATTTTCATATGTTTCTTATATACACAGACTAGTTCATCTGTGAATATCTAGTTCACATTTTTTGCACATTTTTCTATGTGTTCTTTTTTTATCTTACTGATTTATAGATGTCCATACTGTATACTAAATCATCTGCTGATCCAGTCAGTTATACGGACAAATAAAAATGCCATTTTCTTTTAGAGGACTGTCATCTACCTAGAACACTCCCTGATGCTTCTTCTGGCAATTATTTACACATTTTCTTATAATTGCTTTTTGCAGACAGTCACATTGTCTTTAGTTTACACAGGTTTTGTCTTTTACTTTCTAATTCATGTACCTCTTTCTTGTAAAATTGTCTTATTGGACAGTCAAAACAGAAAGTTGAAACTACCCCAAGAGTAACAGACTTATACTTTAATTTATTATTTTCTTTTTTCATATTCATTGCATTTTTGCATTTTATCATATTGCTATATTTCTTTAATTTCCCTTAAATTTATTGTTTATCCTATTAAACAGATAGTTTAATTATTCATATTTACTCCTTCTAGTTTATAAATAAATGCCTCTAAGCTATGAATTTACCACTAAGTACCACTTTAGATGCATGTTATATCATATTATATTATACTTTTATTGAAATTCCATTCTATCTTATTTGTATGGTGCTATATGCTGTCTTGAATCAAATCTTCCCATAGGCATAGGGTTTAAAGGGTCTATTTTGATCTATTTGCCTGTCTTGTGACATCTCACACTGATTTGCATACTATAACCACAATAAATTTTTATATAATTTAGGAAAATTCCCCCAAACTTGTTCATCTTCAAAATTATGTTAACTACTCATGACTCTTCTATATATATATTCTGAAATCAGCCTATGAAATTCCATAGAAAAGCTGATCTTAAACTTTATTTACAATCAGTTCAGAGCAAATGACCTGTTTATGGTATTTTGTTTCCTATCCATAAATAGGATATATTTCTCAATTGACCTAGGTTTACCTTAAAATGTTTAGAAAATATTAAAGTGAAATTTCCCAATAGATATCCTATCTGTCTTTTGTTAGGGTCATTCTTTGGTTCTGGTATTTTTGGGTGCTTTTATAAATAGTATACACTGTTTATATTTTTTTAAAAGATTTATTTATTTATTTATTTATTTGAGAGCTAGAAAATGAGCAGGAGGAAGATGGAGAGAAAATCTGAAGCTGACTCCATGCTGAGTGCAGAGCCTGATGCAGGGCTCCATCCCCCATCCATAAGATTAAGACCTGAGTAGAAACCAAGAGTCAGAAGCTTAACTCACTGAGCTACCTAGGGACCCCTACATTGTATTTTTGAGCTCTCTGGGCTGGTATTGAAAAATATAATTGCATTTCACTTACTGATAATCAATGTCATTGCATTTTTAAAATTTTTTAAAAGATTTTATTTATTTATTTGAGAGAGATAGAACAGAGAGCAAGAGGGAGAAGCAGCCTTCCTGCTGAGCAGAGAACCTGATGTAGGACTCAATCCCAGGACCCTGAGATCATGACCTGAGCCAAAAGCAGATGCTTAACTGGCTGAGTCACCCAGGCACCCCTAGTACCTTTTTTTTTTTTTCTTTCCTGCCCTCTCTCTTCTTTTGGGAATTACTCATATGTTAGACCATTTTATATTGTCCCTCAGATTTTGGATTATCTCTCTTCTTTTTTATCTACTTCTTTTTCTGTTTGCCTTGATGTTTCCATTGAACTATCTCCAAAAACTTCATGTAGGAATATACTTTGCAAGTATATATTTCTTTGTTATATTGTCATTAGACTTGAACATACACCTTTATTGATGCAATGTGGGTGAAAC
This sequence comes from Meles meles, assembly GCF_922984935.1. NCBI lineage: Eukaryota > Metazoa > Chordata > Mammalia > Carnivora > Mustelidae > Meles > Meles meles. Next base: position 12,356,413 of record NC_060066.1, on the reverse strand, counting down.
TTTCAGTCACCAGTTCTAAGCCTAGACCCTTAGTGGGATATTCTGTTTCTGCTTGTCCACTTGGGGCTTGTCCACTTGGGGCTGAGAAGCATGGTATTGAATTTAACTGCTGGTCTGGGGACTAGCTCATCTAGCCCAGCCTAGGTCAACTAAAGCCCATCTTTCCTGTATTTATATGAGCTAGAAATAATGCTTGTTGCTATAAGACACAAAAGGTTTGTGGATCTGCTGCCTAGAACTATGTGAAAATTAGTAACTGATATATTGAATCATAATGTATCATAACATTATTCAATGTTACTGCTAAGGGTTTTCTAAAGTTCTTATACACAATTATACACTTATACATTGACCTGCAGTGTAACAGCTCAACATTTTTACCAAAACTGGGAGTGACCTCTCATGCTAATTTTAGTTTTTCTAGTAGACCTCTCATGCTAATTTTAGTTTTTCTAGTAACTGAAAGAAATACCTTTTTATTAAATACACAAAATATGAGCATATTTATGTAAGTGATTTTTTAAAGTCAGGGGTTTTTGTGGGTTTTTTTTTAAGATTTTATTTATTTATTTAACAGAGATAGTGCGAGTGAGAGAGCCTGTGCACAAGCAGGGGGAACAGCAGGCAGAGCAGGCAGAAGGAGAAGCAGGCTCCCTACCAAGTGAGGATACTGATGCAGGACTCAGTCCCAGGACCTTAGGATCATGACCTGAGCCAAAGGCAGCTGCTTAACCAACCGAGACACCCAGGCGTCCCTAAAGTCAATATGGTGTTTTTTTTTTTAATTTAATTTTTTTTATTAAATAGGAAGAGAAACAAATAAACATTTTGAAAGTCAGGCAGGATTTTCATTTGGAAGCTGGAAAAAAATTAAGTCGAAGTGTCCTTCATGGTAGAAGGGAGACAACGGCCCATGTTAATAGCTAAACAACTCAAGGACAACTTGGAAATTTCCAAAGTTGTTTCAAAGAAAAATTAATGGCAACAGGTTGAGATACACCTGCTTCAACAGGTAAAGTATCTATATCACAATCGGTTATATTCATTGTGATTGACCTGCCCCTGTACAGTATGACATTCTTATCTTTAGCCTTAAAGGAAAAGAAAGACTTTTGTTATACCAGTTTGAAATAACTGAAATAAGACTCCTTTTAAATACCTTGTTATAGTAATCATTCCCATGAGAGGGTTCATAACTATAGTAAAAAGACCAAAAAACAGAAAAACAAAAACAAAAACAAACAAACCAAAAAAAACCCCAAAATGAACTTTATAGTCATCTTTTTTCATTTGCTTTCCTTTCATTTTCATAAAATGGGGGATTAAATACCCACAAGCCTGATCTGTTTGAGAAAACTCCTGGGTGCATAGGAATGCCAAATATAAAATGTTCTAAAATACCTTCTGATCACTAAATATAAAATCAAATCAGTGTGTCTTCTTGGTTCCCTCCACTTCTTCAAGAATTCTTTACCCACTGCCCGTGCTAGAACACTTGAGCTAATAGAAAAGAGCCCCAGAAAGGCACTTAATTCTGATAACAAATGACTGCTGCCTTCACTGGAGTCTGCCTTCAGAAGGGAAACACCACTCAGCTGATGATCTTGGGGTAAATTCAAGTGCTGAGTTATCAGGGTAAGTTCACACACATGAATGAGATTGACTTCAGATGCTCTTGGAAAATATTCCAGCCCAGCCCCTCAAGTCTGGTTCTCTTTTAGATAGCTGCATTCGGAGATACACCAGCTGAGGCACGTTTTTTAAGAGTAACACTGATCCCTGGAATTTATATTCTTCCAAGTAACATTTGGGTCTCTACAGATCAAGGTGGTGCCCAGATGGTAAAAGAACATTTGTTAATGGTGAATGCTATGGACAAAATTGTGTCTTAGACAAAATCTAGAAGCTGAAACCCAAACCTCCAATGTGACCATATGTGAGAGAGTCTTTAGGAGGTAATTAAGGTTCATAGGGAAGCTCTATTCTTAATTTCTTGAGGAATGGATAACAAAGAACACGGAGGACATGGGGAGATGGAGAGGAGAGAGAGTTGAGGGAAACTGGAGGGGGAGATGAACCATGAGAGACTGTGGACTCTGAAAAACAACCAGAGGGTTTTGAAGGGGCGGGGGGGGGGGGGGTGGGAGGTTGAGGAACCAGGTGGTGGGTTATAGGGAGGGCACGTACTGCATGGAGCACTGAGTGTGGTGCAAAAACAATGAACACTGTTATGCTGTAAATAAACAAATTAAAAAAAAAGAGGTAATTAAGGTCAAAAGAGGTCATTAAGGGTGGAGTCCTAATCTGATAGGACTGTAGTTTTATAAGAGGAAGAGAGAGAGCAAGCCCGAGTGCTCTCCTCCCATCTCTCTCCACGTACAATGATTCAAGGAGGGGTTCAGTGTCTACAAATCAGAGCATTCTCATCAGAAACTGAATTCTGCCAGACCTTGGTATTAAACTTTCCAGCCTCCAGAACTTCCAGAAAGTAAGTTTCTGTTGTTTAAGCCACCTTGTTTGTGCAATTTTGTTTTGGCAGCCGGCTGATGAATACAGAGATGGGGTTGCTATGTAGAGCACCGTGGCCTGGTAAAGGTGATCGGTGTCGCTCTGGGGGGTTTCCAGCCAATCTTGTTCTTCCACTTCTGAACAGAGCAGTAAATTCAGATGTATCCTGCTGTTACATTGTTTAAACTTGGACTGGATACATATGGTCAGAGTCCAAGCTGAACTTCCCATATTGGTATGATATTTGCAGATTAGTTGATCTGGCTGATGTTTTAACAGATATTGTTAGTAGATAACCTGAATGTGAACTCTCTCTAATCAAGGAAGTTCCTTCTGGCAACTCTTTCCATTTCTGTCCCACTTCATTAACAGTCGTTCTGTGCTCGTGCTGTTTTGTTTGTGGTCTGGCAGGGCCTTTCCTAGTTACCCGCCTCCTGGGACTACTCCCTAGCTGGCCCGGGTCCCCCACTGGTTCTAGGTCCCATCGAGGCTATTCCTGGAGAGCACGAGCCATAGCAGGGTTTGGGGAGAAGGATCACCTTGGCAAAGACAGAGGGCCTTGGAGCTGGAGTCAGAGAGAGGCACCCGTCCTTCATGGGAGTTAGTGGGAACCCCAAATAGTCCCTGCACTGTATCTGAAATGGCCACAGAGGGGGAGGGGATGATGAGCTGCAGGTTCCTTCTCCCCAGGTCCAGATGGACTGGTGTGAAATTCCCCAGCAGGTGCAGTCTCTTGAAATTCACCTGCTGCTGGCCACCTCCACCAAGCTCCTCTGGTGTGGGGGCTGCAGGTGCAGGGCATACTAAGATTTTGTGCCATGGCACCCATGCACCCCTTCCATACCCAGGCAGCTGCAGCTGGGAGCCAGCAGGCTCATGCTTCGGGGGAAGCCCAAGGTCCAGGAGCCACAGCTGTGGCCTCCGCAATGGATTTTTAATGACGTTTATTAACACACTGCGAGTTTTGGCATTGTGTCTTGTGTTCCACGATTTACGTGTGAATTCACATTTTTCTAGATGAAATATCCCCTGATTGTTATTTCCATGATCACCTGTGGCCAAGAGACTGCTTTGGTTATCTGAAAATATGTTTTCTTTCTCCCTACTTATTAAGGGTAAGAAATCTCAATTGAAGTAATTTTGATATGTTTTCCTGCCAAACTTCAAGGGAAAGTTAGCACCAACACTAATGATTCCATTTCTTAGCTGAATTCACAAAGCGACAAAGAACAAGCCTTTACAAAGTCAGTGTTTGAAACTGGTCCTTTCTTTCATCCCAGAATTTTAAACTCTAATCAGGGAAGGCTACTATAAGGACAGCTATATTAATTCAACAAATTCTTCATGTGAAATAACTATATTTGATACCAAGGGTGAGAAAGAGTGAGACTATTCTATGTCCAATGAGAACACATTAGGTGGGCATGGTTATGTTAGAACAGGTGTTAGAACAGGCAGAGACTGTCTACCTAGGATATTTAACAAATCAGTAGTGTCCAGTGAACACCTAGTCTCCTACTTTACAGGGTAAGTTGGAAAAGTAGCTTAAGATCACTGAGCTGTGTTGATGTTATTGTTGTTTCATTTTTTTTAAGATTTACTTATTTATTTATTTGACAGAGATCACAAGTAGGCAGAGAGGCAGGCGGGGGGGGGAACAGGCTCCCCGCTGAGCAGAGAACCCAATGTGGGGCTCAATCCCAGGACCCCGGGATCATGACCCAAGCCAGAGGCAGAGACTCAACCCACTGAGCCACCCAGGCACCCTGTTTCATTTATTTTAAATGATCGATGAATACATTGTTCACTTAATAAGACTGATATAATTAAATGAGATAAAATTCTTGGTTCAATAGGTACTTTGCTGATGGCAGTTTTCTGGAGCTAGACATTTAATGGCTAAATGATAACTGGGAAGAAACTCAACATGGGAATCTTGGCTTACAATATACCAATATCAGTCACCAACCATTAATAAGCACTGTCAATTTTTCCTACCAATTTCTAACACTGTTAGTGTTACTCTTGCAAAGTTTCATCCATCAGATAAAACTCAAATTTTGTTTGCTTCAGTTTGTATTTCTTTAATGACAAATGGGTTGCCCTTCTTGTATTAGTATATTCAACCTGTTTTTCTGAGAAGGGCATCTTATCTTTTGCCTATTTTTTTCTATTTGGGTGTTAGTCTTTTAATTTATTTGTTACACATATTATATCTTAAGGAAATCATATCAAACCTGTTCAATAAATGTAGATTGTGGGAAAAAAGATAAATAAAGGTACTTCAGTAAAGGGGAGTGGATAAGTCCTGCTAAAAATAGGTTTTATAGATGAAGATGCTAAAAGTTAAACAACTCACTGAAACTTCTTACTGGTTAGTTGGGCAGGACTTTAATCCAGTCCTGATTCACTAAAAAGTCTGTGCTTAAAAAGACTAATTTTGTTTTCCTACAGAAAACAGAAATCAGCACTAGACTGTGTATGCACATGAGTCCCTGTGTGTGAGAGAGATCAGTCAAGCATGTGCTCAAGAGATGGCGAGCACACTATCCTGGAATTACTATGTAGGATTCATGATAATCCTAGGAATTTCAGCGAGGTCCTTAAACTTCCTAAGCTTTACTTCATCTGTTAAAGGGGCCATGATGATAACTCCCTACCCAATTTTTCACACTTGTGTGATTTTCATACAAATTAAATGTTGTAAAGATTGTGTTCTCCTATGAAAATGAGACCATCTAAAGCGGCAGTCCCTAAGAGGTCCTCATCTTGGCCGTCCCTAAGGGTCCCTTCTCCTCTCTTTGCCTTAGTTTGGGGGTGAGTCTTTAATTGCACATGAGTTGGATGACTGAGAAGATTTCTTTAGGCCTCCTCAACTGGCACACCAGCCTAATCCAGTCTCCACCTAAAATATGGGTGGAATTTGCAAAAGTTCCTAGATGAATGTTCCTCCCAGGGAGAATTTATGACAACTTTTCCAAAACTAAAGCCTCAAATCTTTACTATATTCTGTTAATGACTCAGTGGACTTTTGGCAGAAAAGACAAGTTTCCTTTGGTTCAAACACTTCTAAGGAGGGTTCTGATTAATCTATCCGATGGTCTAAAATAAAAATAACATATGCAATCTTTGGCTGAAAAAGCTCACCCGTGGTGTTATAACAATAATTCCTCTCCTTGTTTTCATATATAACCTTTTGGAAATATTCCTGTTCAAGCCAAAATTTCTATATTTTGGAAACTTGGCCTATGGATAGATGATGGCTGAAGTATGCAATTTATTTTCCTTTAGGGGGGTGGTGGTGGATACTAGAACAGTCAGAATGGTTGTTAGACTATTTCTTAAAGAAAATTTTGTAGAACGACCCAATTTAAAGTGAAATAAAGCCTTCTTCTTTGCCTTCATGTCATAATACATACTCCTTTCAAGGGTTTTTCCTGACCACCCATTTAAAGTACTTCACATCCCCAGCAGTCCCTTTCTGTAAAGGGTCAGACAGTAAATATCTTGGGCTTTGCAAGCCATATGGTCTCTGTTGTAACTACTGAGCTCTGCCATTGTAGCATGAAAGGATCCATAGACAATATGAAAACAAGTGAGCATGGCTGTGTTCCAATAAAACTTTATTTATAGTCACTGAAATTTGAATATCCTAGAACTTTCATGTGTGATAAAATTTTATTCTACTTTTGATATTTTTCCAACAATTGAAAAAATATAAAAACCACTCTTAGCTCACAGACCATACCAAACCAGGTGGTGGGCTGGATTTGGCCAGGAGACTATAGTTTGACCCTTCAACATTACTCTTTTTTTTTTAACCTGTCTCATTATTTAAAAGAATATAGTTGTGTATTGTTTATATTGTTTCTATACAATCTATGCTCTGTCCCTGTGAAAGCAGAGATATTCTCTCTCCTGGTCACCCCTGAGCACAGCAGCATAGACAGTAAATATGTGTTGAATGTATAAATCTGCAGCATTCTGGTAAACCAGTTCCTGTGAGTGACGTAATTAGTTTAGCATGTATAGCATATTGGATTCCCTAAGTGATTTTTATTCCAAATAAATTTTACATGCACTATAGAATTTCATGGTAAAGGGATCATATAGAAAAGTATTTTTAAGCTTTGGAGTTAATGATGACCAGGCTACTTATGTCAGTTAGTATTTGTGACATTGACTAAGTTACTAAACCTGTCTGTTTTCTCAACTACAAGAAGAGAATTGTTTCAGGACCTATTTTATAAGATTCATGGTGGTTTTCTGCTTGGCCTTTCATTTTCCTCCCCAAACCCACTCTTCATTCTGTTCTGTGCTTTGGCAAGACCACAACAGTGGTATATGCCTTGGCCTCTAGACTCTAGTTGGGTTTTGCCAGTAGAGGGGTGGGCGCTAGAGGACAATGAAGTAGGAATGTTTATACTCCGAGTTTACTCCCAGATTTCGGGACTGGCTATGTCTGTTGGGAAAACATGTTTGCTCACAGTATTACAAATTTATGGATATTCTCTGATGTACCTAATCAGTATCCCTATTAGTACAAGAAAAATCCTGTTATTAGCTTCAGGATACATGGTTATTCTACACCCACAACATTAAAAACTGTCTCTTTACTAACATCTCAAATCATCCTAAATTCCTTCTGGGATTCTGAACTGATCTCAGCAGTTTAAAGAGAAAATGCTTGAGAAGCCATGGTAGCTCGAATTGAAAATCTTCTTACTTAGAAATCTTGTCTTCTTTGAAGTTGTATTAAAATAATAAATGATTCCTCATGATTCATATTTCTCTAGAGTTACAAACTGGATACCTATAGGACATATTCCAGCTTGTAGAATCCCACCACCACAAGAGTATTTAAAATCAAGAAATTCTGCAGCAAAATCTGAACCTTCAAATTCTCTTGAAAAGAACCCACGTTTTGGCTAACATGGCCCACTTCAAGGCCATGATAAATGAGCTGAGTAGCCAGTACACCATTCATATGGGCTTTGCCCTCGGTAGGCAGCTTTGGTCCTTTCCACTGTCCTTACCACCTCTGTGATGCTTTTAGTTCAGTGTTTGAGGTTAGCTACCTGGCCCCTGTGGACATTTTCTAGGAGAAATACATGGCCAAGTTATTAGCCACCTTGGAGGCTGGGGGAAATGGTAGTGTTGGTTTGAGGAGCAAAATGGTGTATGCAGTCATCCAGAAGAGTAACAATATCCAGAGGGGGGCTACGGGAATGTGATGTGCAACCGAGGGTCCTCTTGGAGCTTGGGTTGCACATGGAAAGTATAATCCATGAGCAGGGCCTTGTGCATTTTTTCAGACCCCTCAGCCCAAAGAAACAACAAGTTGGATTACGATGCTGGAGTTTTGGCCAGAGAGAACCATGAGGGCCAGAGAGTTAAGGCTCTTTGTTGGGGGAAGGAACATAATAGTGGGTCATGGAATCCAGGCCAATCAAGGAGGAAGTGAGGTCAAGACAGGTGGTGGACAGTGGGGGAAAAAGAGAGCCTCGTGATTCAGAAGACTCACTCTATACACTGGAGCCAGACCACATGGATTCAAAACTCATCTTGACCCATATTAGCTATGTAAATATGTATGTTAGATATAAAGTGTAGGTATAACATTGTTATATAGGAGTGTGTTTGGAACACTGCCTGGTTTGTGGTAAGTTCTATGGCAGTGCTACAAGGATACTTTTCCTTCCTTGCATTGAATTTGATTTCAAAAATAAAACTTTCATTGTTTCAGTTAAGAAATATTTATTGAATTTTCATAATAAACATATAAAAGAATGTTAACAGATAGTTTGTGGAGACCAGAGAGAGAAATCAGATGTGAAACCAATCAAAGACTCACAAAACATCTTCAGAACAAATAGGAGAGATAAGCTCCATAAAAGAAAACACAGAGAAGGCTGTGTATGGGCAGAGTTCCTGAAAGACCTGGTCAGTTTCAGACACAGCTAGAAAAAGAAAAAAAAAAAAAAAACAGGCAGCTACTATGTGAAGTCTGTTAGTAGGTGCCGAGCCTGGGATTTCATGGATTTTTCTAACATTGCTTTGAAGCAGAGACTGGAATTTCCCCAAAGGCTGATTCATAAAAAGAATTTCTGGTAGTGTGCCAGTCCAAGCTGGGAGATATTTTTGAGGAGGTAGATTTTTTTTTCTTTCTTTCTTTCTTTTTTTTTTTAACTCCCTCATTTTTGTTTCTAAGGGGGTGGAAAATAGGACATGTACATGGCAAATATGTCAAGCAGTAAAAATGGTTATAGAATGATAACAAAGTTTTTATCTAACCCTTTGCCCCCTTTCTAGAGCCATCTTAGAAATAAATCACTAAAACAGTTTTAGTGACTGTCAAAAAATATTCTGTTCAATTGTAACATGCATATGTACACATATCATTTTTTTTAATCCCCTGAACACACTACCCTGCAACTTTTGATTTTTCAGTACTGGAAACTGTTCTCATGGCGTCATGTACTTCATCAGTTCCTATCCACACCATCACCTGCTTTCTAAAGGTTCACTCTCACAACCAATATGGGGACCAAAATTGTGGTATAGAACTGTATATGTGTTGGTTGCCTGCGGATGAAAGTGAAGTTGTTAGGTTACATACTCAAGAAGAAAGTACATGTTTAGAATATTGATGGATACTGTTAAATTGCCTTTCAAAATGATTATACCGGTGAATTCTCCTACTAACCTTGTGGGAAGGAGAATGCCTGTTCCGGCTTCACCAGCACTAAAAACATTTCCTCCTATCCATTTATAAAGTAAATATTCTTTTGTTTTATTACATTTTTCTAATTCTGAGGGAAGTGAAACATTTTTATGTTTAAAAAACCATTTGTATTTTTTTCTGTAGAACATAGTTTGTGCCCTTTGTAAGAAGACTTTTAAGGACCTTATTCCTTGTGCCTTATCTATATCTCAAATATTTCCCAAGTTGTTTAGGGACTGATCTTCTTTCCAGTATTTCTTGACAAGTAGAAATTTTAAAACCTTATAAAGCTGCATTTATCAGTCTTTCAAAAATTCTAAATTATGTATCTTATAAAAAAACTTACTGCAGTAAGGTTATAAGAGAAAATTTGTTTTTATCTCCATTTTGAATTTTCATCCATCTAGATCAACATATTTTTAAGATATTTATTTATTTATTGGACAGAGAAAGAGAGCACAAGCTGGGGGAGCAGCAGGCAAAGGGAGAAACAGGCTTCCCACTGAGCAGGGAGCCTGCTGTGGGGCTTGATCCCAGGATCCTGGGATCATGACCCAAGCTGAAGGGAGATGCTTAATTGACTGAGCCACCCAGATGCCCCAACATTTTTGAATTAGGGACTCACCTTAATTTTTTTTCTCAGTAGGTTATCCCAACACCATTTATTGAATATTCTGCCTTCGCAGCACTGATTTGGAAAGCTAATGTTATCATAATCTAGATATCCATACACTTGAGTCTCATTCAATATTTTTTCCTTTGGTATTTCTATTCACACACCAGTACAAAACCCATGTCCATTTCCTAATAATATTTAATTGTGTAGTCTGTTCTCTTATCTATCTTCTTCAAAGTGTTTCTGCCTGATCTTCCCCTGGACTATTGATTCAGGATGTCTTGTTTCATGCAGATGGTCCCGTTGGTAACCTTATTAGAATCACCTTCAATTTACAGATTAACATTGGTTAAATGAGCATCTTTACAATATTGCATTATCTTCACTAGAACTGGACTTTAATTCCCATGAGTTCAAATTGTATTTTGTTTCTTGGTTCACTTTAAAGGTTTTCAAAGTTCTGTCTATGCTCTATTAGAGCATTTTTAAGTTTATTCATATAAATCACAGCATGTTGCTACTTACCTCTATGTCTGGGCATTTATTTCTTTGAAGTGTTTGCTTCATGGACTTTTCTTCAAGTAATGTAAGTATGTATATCTTTGAACATAGTAGAGCCAACAGGGTTTTAGATATTAATTTTTAAATTTTCCCTTTATTTATAACCATTCTCCCAGGTGATTCTTTTGGGTGTTCCAGGCTTATAAAATTATCAGGTATTTTTAAATTGAAAAACTTTCCTTCTCTTTTAGAATTTTTATACCTCCAATTTATCTTGCCTCAATTTATTAGAACTCTCCCACAGAATTTTAGACAGTAGAAGTAATAATCAGGATCCTTGTTTTATGTCTTAATTTAATGGGGACATATTGTATTTTTATTATTGTGTTGCTAATTAAAAATTTGGGCAGGGATCAGTAGGGATGGCTTCTATTACCCCTTTAGCTGCAGCTAGAAGAGCTCAAGTGGGAGCTGCAGACTCCACTTTCAACACGAGTTCACTCACATGGCTCGTGAGTTGGGTTTGGTTGGGTTTGGGAGGTCTCCCGTGTCTGTGATCCATAGTCTTTGGTTTTTCTCTCTGTGAGACTTGCCACAGTCTGCTTGGGATTCCTAACAATACAGTAACTGTTTCCAAGAGAACAAGGCCAGGTGTATGGCATTTTAATGATCTAGGTTCATAAATCGCATAACAATTCCACCATATTCTGTTGGTCTAAGCTTGCATTGTTTAGTGCAATGGCAACTAGACACATGTGCCTATTTAAGTTCGAGTGAATTAAAATTAAATTCAATTCTATAATCATCCTAGCTATGTTTTAAGTGCTCAGTGTGGCTAATGGCTACCGCATTAGACAACACAAATAGAACATTTCTACCATTGCAGAATGTTCTGTTGAACAGCCCCCATCTAGGAAGCCACAAAAGTCAACTCAAATTCAGGGTCAAAGTTACCTAGACTCTGTCACTTGCTGGAGGAAGTGTCAAGGTTACAGTGTAAGAAAAGCATGTGGAATGGGAGCTATTGTTGGGGCCATTTGGGAGGCCTAGAATATGCCATGTCAATTAATTCAAATGATAAAAACAATGTAAGAAAAAAGTTACAACTGATAATGGATACTACAGTTTAACATATGCAGATGCTAGGACTCCCTAGTTTTATTCCCAAGTATATACAAACTAGGAATGTTACATGAAAAGGCAAGAACATGAAAAGACCATGTACCGAAAAGACAAGAACAGGAATGATCATAACATCACTTTTTGTAATAGCCCCAAATTGGAAGCCTCCCAAATGCCCATCAGTAGATAAATGTTCAAACAAGGAGTTGAATCTTGGCTCTGATTATTTCCCATGAAAGTTTCAAAACCTCTCAAAATTTGAGTCTTATTAACTGTAAAACAGAGGCAATTTTATCCATGGGATTGTTGTGGAAGTTAAGAACCCATATGCAAAAGCATCTAGAGTATGTTAGCACTCAACAAGAGCTCCTCTTTACATCATCGGTGACTACCATGGTTTCTTAGCATGCATGAAGTCTTCATAAACGTGGTTGAAACTCATGAATTCATGTAATAGTCTGATCTGCCCATCTGAATCTCTAATCTGACACCCTACAGTTCATAGAAGTAGATTCTCAAGAGGTCATGTTGAAAAAGACCCTCCTTTGAAGACCATGACTGACCTATCAATATTTTTGAATGACTAAACAGGCAGATGGATGGATTGATGGATGGATGGATGGATGGATGGATGGATGGATGGATGGATGGATCTTATTTTTTACTCTGCCTGTATGTAGAAACCTACTAAATCTCCAATTAATGAGATTTTTAGCCTATGCTTTAAAATCCTACCACTCCCCACAGGAACTCTTTTTTTAATGATGTTGACCCATACTTGGCAAGATAATATTGGAATCTTGGAAAAATTAACAGAAAGAATGGTTGTGGATCTGAAGAAGAGAGTGCCCACCTCTGATCAGGGAACTGCAGCTGAAAATCTCTTGAGCAAAGGACACCCACATGAAATTCCAGGGCCTCAGGTTTCTCTGAGGTCTCAGCGAGGGAGGGAGACCACAAGTATGACCTTCCTGTTGGTATTTCACTTCAGGTCCAAACCAGAAGCAGGAAGCTCAGTGCTTGCTAAGCAAGAAAAGGAAATAGACTCAAACATTCCAGCTTGAAGCTGGCATTGGGATAGTTCTTCCTTTGTTAGGGGCATTTCTTTCATTCCTGCTAATGAGCCCAACCTGCAGGAAAAGAAACCTCTTCCAGAGCCTAGAGCAGAAACGTTTTGCTCTCTCTGCACTGCCACCCAAACCAAGGGAGGACTGTCTAGTTGAAATGTCTATTCTTCTCCTATGTTGGCATTGTTGTTTTTTTTTATCTAGTCTCAGGCTTAAAGAGGTAAGTAAAACCTTGAAGATGGAGGATAAGATAAATACAAATTAAAGATAGAGTTTAAAGTTGAAAGGATTTAGATCTTTCTTCAGGTCAGAAAAGGGCTAGTATTGTTTTTAATGTCTTTCCTATTTTCACTAACAAGGTAAGTCTTCCTGGTGGAAGCCACAACTGAATGGCACTGAAAGGACAGGAAGGGACACTTCAAGAAAAGAAAATAAATACTTAACAAAAACATGAAGAGGTAAACAAATGAGATATTTTGTAGGGACGGTAAAAATACCTCTTGAACTGTGGTACTGGTCATGTTGGAAGAAAAGTAGCAAGGTGAAAAACAATAGCATTTATTAAATGCCTGCTATGGCCCAAAACCTCTGCTAAGTTCCTCACTTGGATTATTTATATTATGTATCCAGGGAGTTTAAGCTAATTGCAAAAACTCCAACAGTTACCAAGTCATGAAGCTGGAATTCAAAATTTGTTCTGACCTTTTCCAAGAACAATGCATTCTGGACTGTGGAAGATCAAGCTTGTAGGCTACTTCCAGGTGGACAAAGGGGAGGGTCTTGAAGGCAGAATCAAGCATCTAGTTTTAAGTTTGGGAGCAAGTATGAAGCATAATTGCAATATGATGTGGGCAGACTGTGCCGACAGTTGTCACTGGGGCCAGCTCGAAGAGCATGGGATAGCCAGGCTATGGAGTGCATCGTGCAAACAGTCTCAGACCCCAGCAGAGGCCATTCACTTGTTTGCAAAGTGTTCAGTCATGGAGCAGGTGGGCTTGTCTCTAGTTTTCATTATTTGCCCCAGAAGACTGGAGTAGAGACCTGAACAAGGTCACCACCAGCATCAGAAAAAGACCTGGAATGGACTCACATGTCACTTGGATCCTAATTATGCTCACATCCCTTCCTGCTACTCTACCTAGGCATCCAACCTCCTAACTTGGCTGTTGCAGTATAAATTTCAAACTCTATTTCCACATTCTATATATGGCAGGTACACCATCATCTAGAAGTTTGAATGGGGCATTTCTTCACTGTCCTCTCCCACTCCTGGATTCCCTCTAGCACTCTATCTGATTTTCATGAGTAGGATATCCTTGAAGGCAGAAACTCTGTGTTTTTTAGCTCTGAATATATCACATCTATTTTGGGTTGCTTCCAACTTTCAGTTTTCTTAACATTGAGATGTAGATTTTTGTTGCCTCTACTGGTGGGTAACTTTAGCACTTTGTCTTTTCCTAGGAGTACAATTACCATTATCTAACATTTTTAATCCTTAAAACATGTTTCCTAAGTATCCTCAATGTCTCAATTTCTACCCTCCCCGAACAAATTAAAATAATCTCATGTGATAAGCTCAAGAGGTGGGCTAGAGAAGTATTGCTTTAAGATTTGATTGAATGGAGGGTTGTTTAGAAGATGAACGACTCACTGTGCCAATGATTTGCACATTTCCCCCTCCATTCCCCAACACTCCTGCTCGGTAGCTCTGGGACTATTATTTTTGAGGTGCCTTTGTCAGTTGGCTCCCAGGTAGACTTGGCCATTGATTGGGTGGCACCGGTAGCAAAATGGAAATTGGGAGAGGGGAGGAACCAGGGAATTCCAGGCAGAATCTCTGACAGTGACTCCCTTTATTCTGAAGTTGGTTCCACATCCTTTATAGATGGCCCTGCCTTTCTCTCGTTGGATCTCTCACACAGTAGCTATGCCCTAGTTAGCTCCTGTCTGACTATTCATTTTCTGTTCTTGGGAACCTCTCCTTCCCTTTGGGTTCCCTCCTTGTTGACAGTGGCTTCCTGCTGTTGCTACTCTTTAGATGTCCAAACATCCCTCCTTTTAACCCCTCTCCCCATACCTTTGTATTAAATCACCTCTTTCTCCCTAGCATGGGATCTGTTTTCCCAAAGTTCTGGGGGCTGATATACTTACCCACATATGCTCGGCTAGAGGTGATGGTATAGGATCAGAATCCAGACCTGCTGATGGAAATCTGGTGTTCCTTCTCTAGATCCTACAAAAAGTGTTGGTGTGAAAATGAAGGCATCAAGGGAATGGTAGAGATGACTACTGCGGAAGGCCGGGGGGATGTGATTATAATGGTCTGAGGTGGTCATAGATGGCTGTGTGGGAAGGGTGTCCTTTAAATGATGTCTCGAGGGTGGATCTGATTCAGATGTGCAAGGTGCTGGGTGGCCCCCACCCAGTTCAGGTTTACATCCCCTTGTTTTTATCCCTAGGAACCTTTGTATCTTTCTCTTTCTTTTTTCTTTAAGTAGTCTTCATGCCTAGTGCAGAGCCCAATGTCAGACTTGAACTCCAAATACTGAGATCAAGAGTCAGACACTTCACCCACTGAGCCACCCAGGTGCCCCTGACTAGGAAACTTTTCTTTTTTCTTTTTTTTTTTTTCAAAGATTTTATTTATTTATTTGACAGAGAGATCACAAGTAGATAGAGAGGCAGGCAGAGAGAGAGAGGGAAGCAGGCTCCCCGCCGAGCAGAGAGCCCGATGCGGGACTCGATCCCAAGACCCCGAGATCATGACCTGAGCCGAAGGCAGCGGCTTAACCCACTGAGCCACCCAGGCGCCCCGGAAACTTTTCTTAATGTGAGAAAATATTTTGGTAGATTGTTGAATTTGAAATTGCAAAATACCTATGATGAGATTTTTTTCTGATGTTCTTTAATCCTGCTTTACTGTTAGTGATATTTTTATTTTCAGTTGCCTAAGGAGGGAACATAATTTTTGACTTTCCAGAATCTTTAGACATCATAATCCAGTCTCGGGATAAATAAAGGAAGTAAACTATCCCCAAAAATCTATATATGTTCTGAACAATTGGTCTCTGACCTATTTCATTATTTATAACTGTCTTAGAGCTTCTGGAGTCAAAGGTCAATATGGTCTTTACAAGAAAAGCCTACCTGATTGTTCTGCTTCCCTGTTCATGGAACAAGCCCCTCCTCCCCCAGCTGAGGCATCTCTACTCTCCCATCTTAGCCTTTCATTCTTTGACCTCAATTTCTATCTACAGGGTCTGGCATAGGCATTTCTTTTAAAGTGGTGACTTCTACTTTATGGAAAATGAACATGGAATAATAGAACTCAAGTGACCTTTACAAGATTCATCTCTACAAAATGTATAAATATGGTTTCTGTGTATCTTCCTCCTTGATCTACATTTAGACAGTAATTGATTGATTCTAGCTTTCAAATGCTTTCTTTCCCTCAGAACAGTAAAAAGTAACTGGCCTAAAAATCTAATTGACTGAAATGATCAGTTTTACCACAGTTCACTACACTCACTCAGAGAGCTGTTCAGAGTGGCAATTTGAAAGAGCGGTCCTTTGAAATTGGCATTTTCAGAGTATTCTCCTAAATTACAGTTGGGCCATAAATACAACAGGTTAAACTAAGGCAGCTGAGAAATTTTATAGGTGAAAAATTACAAGGATATGATCTTTCCACTCAGGCATGTAAAGATTTAATCTCCCAGATTAAAAACCCAGAACACAATGATTGTGTCAAGATAACAGCTGGGAGGAGGCTCTGGGACACAGTTCCCAGGGTGTCTTCAGGGGACAGGGTCTGCGGCTGAGAGAAGCAGGTGTTTCAATGGGGGAGCACAGAGGAGCCCTCCCACTGGTATCAAACCAGCTGTGAGCTTATCTGTGGCATCTTGCTTTCAAGGAACGGTTCCCCAGTGTCTGCTGAAGAGAAGGGAGAGGAACCACCCATGTGGGAACTGTATTGCCTGTTGACAGGAAGGAAAGAAAAATTATGAAGGAGAGAGCAGGTTAGGAGGTCTAGCCATGTGAAAGAGGGATCTATTCTATTACAGGACAGTAGACTTTTGTACTAAAATATGCATTGTTGTGATTTCTGTCCACTACCTGGGAAGACCATGCTCTTCTTTGGAGATCTCGCCATTCTCTCTACGCAGGCCCATTACCACTGTCTTCCTCTGTGTCAACCCAGATGGCATTGGAAGCTTCTAACCAAGGCTCTCATTCCTGCTTCTTTCTAATCCAGCCCTTCTGTTGCAGCCACCATGGTTCCTCTCTACTCCTGTGCCCACCATCTCTCCAGTGGCCCCATGTTACTCTCAAGATCCAGTCTAAGCTCCATAACCTATTGTTGAAACCTTCCAGGAAACACCTTCCAGGAAATGCATGTATCCTTGGCCCAAGCTCCCGATCCTCTGCCCGGTACACCTTATACTCCAGTCACATAATGTACACAGACTGCTTTCTTTCTTTGCCTATGACCAGATCCACTTTGGAGAGGTCTCCTGAAAGCCTCAGAAAGGAAATAAGTCATTACACACTTGTTACATGGCCCACTCTAGGCTCCACAGGCACATGGCCCCTGAAAGGCAGGCAGAGGCTGTATTGCCTTTTATGACCCGGCTCATAAGTCTCTGAGTGTCATTTCTGCAGCACTCAGTTAGCTGGAGCATTCACAAAGGCCTGCCCAGTTTTACAGGGAGGGGACATCAATCCCACCTCTTGATGGGGGTTAAGGGAAGGGGGCATGATCCTGGAAGAGCATCAGAGCCTGGAAGTATGTTAAAGTCGTTTTTGTAGAACAGCTTGCCACAGGGAGGGAGTATAGATTATTGTTCTAAGAAGTTTGACTAAGAAGAGAAGGATAGAAAGATAAGAGAACAAAGCAGGATCAAAGTAAATTTTCTTTGGCCTGGACGTGTGACTGTGCACTGGCAGATGGAGTAGTCTGGAAAGGAACCGAGGCAGGGTGCTGAAGAGGGTGTGCTCCCCAGCACCTCACTGCAGAGCAGGGGTGTCCAAACCAGGGCCCGGGAACCCAACGCAGCCCTTGCCTGTTTCTGTAAGCCCATGAACGAAGAAGAGATTTCAGGCATTAAAATGAATTAATATTTATAATAAAATTATATTAAATAAAATATTAAATATTCATTATTATTTATTCATGATTAAAAATAAATATTTTGTGACCTACTAAAACTCCTATTTCAAGCCTCCATAAATAAAATGATTGAACACAGGCACACTCACTCTTTTAGATATGGTCTGTGGGGCCTCGCATGCTGTGCCAGTGGACTGAGTAGCTACACCACAGAGTGTATGGCCCACACAGCCTAAAATATTTCCCTGATTCTTTATAAAAGTTTTTGCCAACCCTCCATCCCCCCCATGGAGTGGGTCTCTCATAGACCCATTTGTGTCTTGCTATGCAAGTGGAAGTTTCTTTTTTTTAATTATTTATTAGTTACTTACTTTAATTTTTATTTTGTTATGTTAGCCACCATAAAATACATCATTAATTCTTACATCATGATGGATTTTTTTTTAAGATTTTATTTATTTGACAGATCACAAGTAGGCAGAGAGAGAAAAAGGGAAGCAGACTCCCCACTGAGCAGAGAGCCAGACACGAGGCTTGATCCCAGGATTCTGAGATCATGACCTGAGCCGAAGGCAAAGGCTTAACCCACTGAGCCACCCAGGCACCCTTCATGATGGATGTTTCTTAAGATAGGAGGGTCTTTCCACATGTAACGTGAGGGGAAAAACAAAACAGAAAAGACAAACTCGAGGTTTCCTGACTCCCTTGCTGGTTTTCTGTAGGGGTATGAAAAGAGTGGCTAAATGTTTGCTTTTACTCCTGGTCAGTATTGACTTGACCTTGATCCCTTCGATAGCATTTTGGGCCTGTGTTTTTGCATGTCGGTGCTACTCTCTTGTTTGTCTCTCTGGTCTTAAACATCACTTCCTCAGAGAGGTCTTCCCTTATGAACCTGTTGCAAGCAGGTCCACCCCTGCCTCCTCATTCCTGAACACTGACTGGTCCCCTCCATCCCTGCACTGGTCCTTGTTATGTTATTTGCCTGCCTGTCTGGGTCTGCCCCTCTGACGCCAGAACGTGCACCTCCCAGGGCAGCAGGAACCCAGCTCATCCCCGAATTTCCAGCGGCCATGTTTATACTGTATCCATCTGGCATGCTGCCAGCATGGATTTGTTTGAGAATGAATGCATGTTTCCCCATTTTGGCTTTAGCTTCCACAAGCAGAAAAGCACTTTGATTTCAGCATCTTCTGAAGCAAATAGCTCTCCGTTTCCATTTCACAGAAGACTGGGAAGCGGGGAGGGGGGGCTTCGTCTGCGTACCCGGTGGTTGGGATTTGTGGAACAGAGAGAATGGGGGACATTTTCAAAGCTGGCGGGGGTGGAACTGGGGAAAGAGGAGGGGTATAAGCCGCGAGTCCATGCCCCAGCCTCCCACCATGGTTGGGCTGGAGAGCCCTGGAGGGGGCTGTAGGCAAGGGATGACCGGGCTGCATCTGCTGGCTTGGGGCTGCTTTCGCCCACAGGGGCTATGGCCTTCCAAGTTTCACGGACAGGGAGCAAGAAGTCAGGGAGGGATGTGGTTAGGTTGGATGAGACGTGTCAGGGACTGATGAAGAAACAGAAGGAGTGAGGCGTCTGTCTTCTGACCTTGAAATCCTGGTGCCATGTTCCCTCTTTCCTCTGCTACCCCTAAGTGCTGCCTTTTCTGTATCAACCCGTCTGTATCTGCCCCTTCCTCATGGCCTGTGTCTGACCCAAGGATCACTCTCACATCTTTTCTTAACCAAACCATGGCAAAAAAAAAGTCCACTTCATCCTCAGTGTCTTCTCCACTGGGATAAGCTTGTAATGGGTAAATCTGATCGTGATTAAAAACCCTCCAGTGGCCCCCTAATCCCCACCAGACGAGCTCTTAGTATCTTAAATGTTGACCCAAGCCCTTGGACGCTGTCTACAAGCTTCCTATTCAAGCTTACTTCCCTCACGCCTTCCCTCAAGCCAGTCCCATGGAATGTTCCATTGCTGAGGCAAAACAGGGTGATTTCCTTCATCTTTGCCTAGATGAATAACTGTCCATCAAATGAATAATCTTTACTTCCTATTTTTTACTTGAGAGTTCTACTTCAAGATTCATCTCAACCGAACACCCTGTGAAACCTTCCCCAGGGAGAGTTCTAGGTTCTGTGCACCCTATCTCCTAGCTCTCCGCCCCTGCTTCACTCTTTAGCTCTCCCCACCCCCTTCACCCCGCATCCCCGTCCCTCATTCTTTCTCTCACGGGAACATGACGTAGAACATGAATTTTCCTGTGTGAGCCTCTATCTTTGTCCTCACGCTCCGTTACCTTGTGTGATGTTTCCTCAGCAAAAAATCTCTTTTCTGAATCCTCAACTCTAAGATTATCCCCTGGAATACGATGGATTCTCATCAAGTTTTTGTCAAAGGGGAAGAAGAGAACCAGAGGAAGGGAATAAAGAGGAGAGGAAAGGAAGAAAAGCAGGAAATCAGTGTCTGGAAGAGACTGAGCATGGAGCAAACAGCAGTCCACATAAAGACCATGAAAACAGCTTTCATGGCTGTAGGGCCTGTGCTCAGAGGTCAATACCACTGAGTCAGGAGAATTGATGCTGGAAATTGATCTTCTTTTTGGTATACCCTTACATGTTTATTTGAGAAAATGAAGAACCAAATGCACAAGCTTATCAAACGATACACATTAGAAGTTTCCAAAGAAAGTACGTCTTCTTCACCGAAATACAGAAGGTAGGAAATGGCCAAGAAAGGACTACAAATCGATGAGTCAGAACAGACGTATGTTGGAGGATCACAATAGCCAAACTCTGACTCTTTTGATATTTGCAACTGAATGAACAATTGATGCTGGAATTGATGCGCCCAAAGAGGCCATTTCAGTGGATTGCAGAGGGGATGAAGGAAGATTTTCATTAAAGCATCGTAGTCTAATATCAGAGGACTTGGTTTCTTCCTTGATAGTTGGGAAACCTCGGGAAAGCTGGGGCTTGTGACGGCTCTATCGCCTCTTGCCAACGGGGATGATACTCGATTCTTAAAATTTAAAATGCACCTTAAATACATTTATTTTACTTTTTTCCCCAACATTTATATATTTGAAGAGAAAGTGAGAGAGAGAGAGCACAAATGGGGGAGGAACAGAGCAGCAGAGTGAGAGGGAGAAGTAGACTTCCTACTGATCAGGGAGCCCAATGCAGGGCTTGATCCCAGGACTTCAGGATCATGTCCTAAGCCGAAGGCAGACACTTAACCAACTGAGCCACCTAGGTGCCCCCACCTTAAATACATTTAAATGAAACAAAACCTTTGTAAATTCTTTAGATCAGTGTTTGGTACACAGAAAACAATCACAAAGTTAGACCGCATAAACCTCACAAACAATGCTGAGATAACATACCAGGTCATTAATTCAGAGGTCCATTACCATGACCCTCTATTCCCAACCAAGGAAACAGGGCCAGGTAGTGATTAGCAGCACTGGAATAGGAATGAGCCCGTCTTAAGCAAATCTACTATCTTCTCACAGAAGTCATAGCAGTGAAGAGGTAGAAAAAGTCCATTTAAGAAAAGGAAGGGATTCATAATTGTTAGAGATAGAAGCCTGCACCAAAAGAAGTTGCATTTTCGAGGGGAGGAGTCAAGATGGCGGAGAAGTAGCAGCCTGAGACTACATCAGGTAGCAGGAGATCAGCTCGATAGCTTATCTAAACATTGCAAACACCTACAAATCCAACGGGAGAGCGAAGAGAAGAAGAACAGCAACTCTAGAAACAGAAAATCAACCACTTTCTGAAAGGTAGGACTGGCGGAGAAGTGAATCTAAAACGACGGGAAGATAGACCGCGGGGGAGGGGCCGGCTCCCGGCAAGCGGCGGAGGAACGGAGCACAAAATCAGGACTTTTAAAAGTCTGTTCCACTGAGGGACATTGCTCCAGGGGCTAAACCGGGGTGAAGCCCACGCGGGGCCAGCGTGGCCCCAGGCCCCGCAGGGTCACAGAAGGATCGGGGGTGTCGGAGTGTCGGAGAGCTCGCAGCTATTAGAACGGAGAAGCTGGCTGCCAAGACAGAGCCGAGGACTGAACTCTCAGCTCGGGGTTACCTTGAACTGGTCGCGGGCTGGGTGAGCTCCGAGCGCGGCTAGAGGCTGGGGATACGGGAGTGATTGGGTGCTGTCCTCTGGGGGCGCACTGAGGAGTGGGGCCCCAGGCTCTCGGCTCCTCCGGGCCGGAGACTGGGAGGCCGCCATTTTCATTCCCGTCCTCCGGAACTCTACGGAAAGCGTTCAGGGAACAGAAGCTCCCAAAAGCGAACCCGAGCCGATTACTTAGTCCGGCCGCCGGTAAGGGCGGTGCAATCCCGCCTCGGGCAAAGACACTTGAGAGTCACTACAACAGGCCCCTCCCCCAGAAGATCAACAAAATATCCAGCCAGGATGAAGTTCATCTATCAAGAAGAAAGCAGATTCAATTCCTAAGACAGCAGAGCAATTCCAGAGGAGGAGAAAGCAAAGCACGGAACTCATGGCTTTCTCCCCATGATTCTTTAGTCTTGCGGCTACTTCAATTTTTTTTTCTTTTTTCAATTTTTTTTCTTTTTTCAATTTTTTTTTCTTTTTTCTTTTTTCTTCTTCTGCTAAATTTTTTAAAACTTTTACCCTTTTCTTTTTTAACATTTTTTGACTAGTTCATCTAAATATATATACTTTTTCTTTCTTTTTTGTATTTTTTTATTTGTTTTATTTTTTAAATTCTTTTTTTTCTTTTTTTTTTTTTTTTTTTTTTTCTTTTTTTTTCAGAAGCTGTTTTATCCCCTTTCTCCCCCCCACAATTTGGGGTCTCTTCTCATTTGGTTACAGCGCATTTTTCCGGGGTCTTTGCCACCCTTTTAGTAGTTTATTTGCTCCTTCATATCCTCTTATCTGGACAAAATGACAAGGCGGAAAAAATCACCACAAACAAAAGAACAAGAGACAGTACCGAAGGCTAGGGACCTAATCAACACAGACATGGGTAATATGTCAGATCAAGAGTTCAGAATGACGATTCTGAACATTCTAGCCGGGCTCGAAAAAGGCATGGAAGATATTAGAGAAACCCTCTCTGGAGATATTAAAGCCCTTTCTGGAGAAATTAAAGAACTAAAATCTAACCAAGTTGAAATCAAAAAAGCTATTAATGAGGTGCAATCAAAAATGGAGGCTCTCACTGCTAGGATCAATGAGGCAGAAGAAAGAATTAGTGATATAGAAGACCAAATGACAGAGAATAAGGAAGCCGAGCAAAAGAGGGACAAACAGCTACTGGACCATGAGGGGAGAATTCGAGAGATAAGTGACACCATAAGACGAAACAACATTAGAATAATTGGGATTCCAGAAGAAGAAGAAACAGAGAGGGGAGCAGAAGGTCTATTGGAGAGAATCATTGGAGAGAATTTCCCTAATATGGCAAAGGGAACAAGCATCAAAATCCAGGAGATGCAGAGAACCCCCCTCAAAGTCAACAAGAATAGATCCACACCCCGTCACCTAATAGTAAAATTTACAAGTCTTAGTGACAAAGAGAAAATCCTGAAAGCAGCCCGAGAAAAGAAGTCTGTAACATACAATGGTAAAAATATTAGATTGGCGGCAGACTTATCCACAGAGACCTGGCAGGCCAGAAAGAGCTGGCATGATATATTCAGAGCACTCAACGAGAAAAACATGCAGCCAAGAATACTCTATCCAGCTAGGCTATCATTGAAAATAGAAGGAGAGATAAAAAGCTTCCAGGACAAACAAAAACTGAAAGAATTTGCAAACACCAAACCAGCTCTACAGGAAATATTGAAAGGGGTCCTCTAAGCAAAGAGAGAGCCTAAAAGTAGTAGATCAGAAAGGTACAGAGACAATATACAGTAACAGTCACCTTACAGGCTAATAATGGCACTAAATTCATATCTCTCAATAGTTACCCTGAATGTTAATGGGCTAAATGCCCCAATCAAAAGACACAGGGTATCAGAATGGATAAAAAAACAAAACCCATCAGTATGTTGCCTACAAGAAACTCATTTTAGACGCGAAGACACCTCCAGATTTAAAGTGAGGGGGTGGAAAACAATTTACCATGCTAATGGGCATCAGAAGAAAGCTGGAGTGGCAATCCTTATATCAGATCAATTAGATTTTAAGCCAAAGACTATAATAAGAGATGAGGAAGGACACTATATCCTACTCAAAGGGTCTGTCCAACAAGAAGATCTAACCATTTTAAATATCTATGCCCCTAACGTGGGAGCAGCCAACTATATCAACCAATTAATAACAAAATCAAAGAAACACATCAATAATAATACAATAATAGTAGGGGACTTGAACACTCCCCTCACTGAAATGGACAGATCATCCAAGCAAAAGATCAACAAGGAAATAAAGGCCTTCAATGACACACTGGACCAGATGGACATCACAGATATATTCAGAACATTTCATCCCAAAGCAACAGAATACACATTCTTCTCTAGTGCACATGGAACCTTCTCCAGAATAGATCACATCCTGGGTCACAAATCAGGTCTCAACCGGTATCAAAAGATTAGGATCATTCCCTGCATATTTTCAGACCACAATGCTCTGAAGCTAGAACTCAATCACAAGAGGAAAGCTGGAAAGAACCCAAATACATGGAGACTAAACAGCATCCTTCTAAAGAATGAATGGGTTAACCAGGAAATTAAAGAAGAATTGAAAAAATTCATGGAAACAAATGATAATGAAAACACAACAGTTCAAAATCTGTGGGACACAGCAAAGGCAGTCCTGAGAGGAAAATATATAGCGGTACAAGCCTTTCTCAAGAAACAAGAAAGGTCTCAAGTACACAACCTAACCCTACACGTAAAGGAGCTGGAGAAAGAACAAGAAAGAAACCCTAAACCCAGCAGGAGAAGAGAAATCATAAAGATCAGAGCAGAAATCAATGAAATAGAAACCAAAAAAACAATAGAAAAAATCAATGAAACTAGGAGCTGGTTCTTTGAAAGAATCAATAAGATTGATAAACCCCTGGCCAGACTCATCAAAAAGAAAAGAGAAAGGACCCAAATCAATAAAATCATGAATGAAAGAGGAGAGATCACAACTAACACCAAAGAAATACAGACAATTATAAGAACATACTATGAGCAACTTTACGCCAACAAATTGGACAATCTGGAAGAAATGGATGCATTCCTAGAGACATATAAACTACCACAACTGAACCAGGAAGAAATAGAAAACCTGAACAGGCCCATAACCAGTAAGGAGATTGAAACAGTCATCAAAAATCTCCAAACAAACAAAAGCCCAGGGCCAGACGGCTTCCCAGGGGAATTCTACCAAACATTTAAAGAAGAACTCATTCCTATTCTCCTGAAACTGTTCCAAAAAATAGAAATGGAAGGAAAACTTCCAAACTCATTTTATGAGGCCAGCATCACCTTGATCCCAAAACCAGACAAGGATCCCACCAAAAAAGAGAACTACAGACCAATATCCTTGATGAACACAGACGCAAAAATTCTCGCCAAAATACTAGCCAATAGGATTCAACAGTACATTAAAAGGATTATTCACCACGATCAAGTGGGATTTATTGCAGGGCTGCAGGGTTGGTTCAACATCCGCAAATCAATCAATGTGATAGAACACATTAATAAAAGAAAGAACAAGAACCATATGATACTCTCAATAGATGCTGAAAAAGCATTTGACAAAGTACAGCATCCCTTCCTGATCAAAACTCTTCAAAGTGTGGGGATAGAGGGCACATACCTCAATATTATCAAAGCCATCTATGAAAAACCCACCGCAAATATCATTCTCAATGGAGAAAATCTGAAAGCTTTTCCGTTAAGGTCAGGAACACGGCAGGGATGTCCATTATCACCACTGCTATTCAACATAGTACTAGAAGTCCTAGCCTCAGCAATCAGACAACAAAAAGAAATTAAAGGCATCCAAATTGGTAAAGAAGAAGTCAAACTATCACTCTTCGCAGATGATATGATACTATATGTGGAAAACCCAAAAGACTCCACTCCAAAACTGCTAGAACTTGTTCAGGAATTCAGTAAAGTGTCAGGATATAAAATCAATGCACAGAAATCAGTTGCATTTCTGTACACCAACAACAAGACTGAAGAAAGAGAAATTAAGGAGTCAATCCCATTTACAATTGTACCCAAAACTATAAGATACCTAGGAATAAACCTAACCAAAGAGACTAAGAATCTATACACAGAAAATTATAAAGTACTCATGAAAGAAATTGAGGAAGACACAAAAAAATGGAAAAATGTTCCATGCTCCTGGATTGGAAGAATAAATATTGTGAAAATGTCTATGCTACCTAAAGCAATCTACACATTTAATGCAATCCCTATCAAAATACCATCCATTTTTTTCAAAGAAATGGAACAAATAATCCTCAAATTTATATGGAACCAGAAAAGACCTCGAATAGCCAAAGGAATATTGAAGAACAAAGCCAAAGTTGGTGGCATTACAATTCCGGACTTCAAGCTCTATTACAAAGCTGTCATCATCAAGACAGCATGGTACTGGCACAAAAACAGACACATAGATCAGTGGAACAGAATAGAGAGCCCAGAAATCGACCCTCAACTCTATGGTCAACTCATCTTCGACAAAGCAGGAAAGAATGTCCAATGGAAAAAAGACAGCCTCTTCAATAAATGGTGCTGGGAAAATTGGACAGCCACATGCAGAAAAATGAAATTGGACCACTTCCTTACACCACACACAAAAATAGACTCCAAATGGATGAAGGACCTCAATGTGAGAAAGGAATCCATCAAAATCCTTGAGGAGAATGCAGGCAGCAACCTCTTTGACCTCAGCCGTAGCAACATCTTCCTAGGAACAACGGCAAAGGCAAGGGAAGCAAGGGCAAAAATGAACTGTTGGGATTTCATCAAGATCAAAAGCTTTTGCACAGCAAAGGAAACAGTTAACAAAACCAAAAGACAACTGACAGAATGGGAGAAGATATTTGCAAACGACATATCAGATAAAGGGCTAGTATCCAAAATCTATAAGGAACTTAGCAAACTCAACACCCAAAGAACAAACAATCCAATCAAGAAATGGGCAGAGGACATGAACAGACATTTCTGCAAAGAAGACATCCAGATGGCCAACAGACACATGAAAAAATGCTCCACGTCACTCGCCATCAGGGAAATACAAATCAAAACCACAATGAGATATCACCTCACACCAGTCAGAATGGCTAAAATGAACAAGTCAGGAAATGACAGATGCTGGAGAGGATGTGGAGAAAGGGGAACCCTCCTCCACTGTTGGTGGGAATGCAAGCTGGTGCAACCACTCTGGAAAACAGCATGGAGGTTCCTCAAAATGTTGAAAATAGAACTACCCTATGACCCAGCAATTGCACTACTGGGTATTTACCCTAAAGATACAAACATAGTGATCCGAAGGGGCACGTGTACCCGAATGTTTATAGCAGCAATGTCTACAATAGCCAGACTATGGAAAGAACCTAGATGTCCATCAACAGATGAATGGATCAAGAAGATGTGGTATATATACACAATGGAATACTATGCAGCCATCAAAAGAAATGAAATCTTGCCATTTGCGACGACGTGGATGGAACTAGAGCGTATCATGCTTAGTGAAATAAGTCAATCGGAGAAAGACAACTATCATATGATCTCCCTGATATGAGGACATGGAGAAGCAACATGGGGGGGTAGGAGATAGGAGAAGAATAAATGAAACAAGATGGGATTGGGAGGGAGACAAACCATAAATGACTCTTAATCTCACAAAACAAACTGGGGGTTGCTGCGGGGAGGTGGGATTGGGGGAGGGGGAGCGGGCTATGGACATTGGGGAGGGGAAGCGAACCATAAGAGACTATGGACTCTGAAAAACAACCTGAGGGTTTTGAAGGGTCAGGGGTGGGAGGTTGGGGCAACCTGAGGGTTTTGAAGGGTCAGGGGTGGGAGGTTGGGGGAACAGGTGGTGGGTAATGGGGAGGGCACGTTTTGCATGGAGCACTGGGTGTTGTGCAAAAAGAATGAATACTGTTACGCTGAAAAAATAAATAAAATGAGGAAAAAAAAAAAAAAAAAAAAAAAAGAAGTTGCATTTTCTCCCAACATCCCCCCAGAGAAGGCAATGTTATTCTAGATTGACAGATGAGGAAATCAAGGAAGTAGCCACTTTATGAAGACAGAGGGGCAAAAAACATTCAGTAGTAATTCCATTAAGCCCTTTCCAGACGGCAAGCCCATGAAGATACCAGGTGGCCGCTATCCACAGCCATACATTACTAACAAAAGGACCAGTAATGCACTGAGTCATGAGAAAACAGCCTCCTAGTTAAGACAAACAATATTCTAAGTCACTGCTATAATAATGAAAAGGGAGAGTAGACTGTGAAATACAAGTTATTGCAAAAAAAGAACATAAATTGATAGTTGGGCTAGTTGCAAAGTCCTGGTTTGTATATTACAAGCACTAGCCTCAGATGGTTGCTTTGAAATGCACAAGGGAGAGAACAAAGTGTAACTACTCCAGAGATGTTCTTTCCTATTTTTCCCCTTTGTGTCTAAATAAATAAAT
This sequence comes from Meles meles, assembly GCF_922984935.1. Taxonomy (NCBI): domain Eukaryota; kingdom Metazoa; phylum Chordata; class Mammalia; order Carnivora; family Mustelidae; genus Meles; species Meles meles. The sequence continues at coordinate 12,328,146 of NC_060066.1, read as the reverse complement.
AAATGGCTTAAAAAAAAAGTCTTTAGGAAAAATCACCAGTTGCCTTCCAGTCATCGTTTTTTAAAGCTTGGAAGGTACATACTTTCTGAATATTACTCAAAATTATACTGCCTCCTCATTTATGAGCACAAAGCATGAATCAAATGTTGCCACCCTTCTTCTTTAAGATAGTCACTGGTTTTTGGATTCCTCAATCCAATCATGAAACTTATGCATGTGGAGTATTCCAAAATACAGATTTAGGATGGTTTAAGGTTTATCCTAGAACAATGTATATGGAGTTATTCTGGAGATGATTAATTAGATCAAAATATGTTTATTTGTTTAATAATTCCTGAGAGAGGGAGAGAGAGAAGGGTTTGGAGGAGAGAGGAAAGTCATCTCAGCAATTCTGGGATCTTTTTTCTCAACCTCAGACAACACTTTTTTTTTTTTTTTTTTTTTTTTTTTTTAGGTTTCTGTTTTTCCGGATACTTCAGTTAATAATTGGTTCACATAAATTACTTTGCAAGATGTTAAGAGCTAAGGTTACTTTGAGGGAAGGCAGTGGGTGGCTATGAATAAGGCAGCTCTGAAGGTATGGAGAACTGCCACACACTGGCAAGTGGTTTGAAGCCTGAAGTTTTTTCAGGTTCTTGGGCAGGCTGCGTGAGGTTCAGGTTCATGGGATCTGGGCAGAGTTTCCATGTCCTACCCTCATGGTACTGACAGAAACTCCAGAGACAAGAGGTGGGAATGCAAGAGGAAAATCCTGTTACAGCCAGGGAGGCCAGCATTAGGGATGTGAGGGCCAGCACTGGCTGCCAAGCTCTCTGGAGAGATGAGGAATGGGAAGAACCAGAGAACAAGGAGGGGGTTAGAGAACGTGCACAGAAAACGAAGGGATCGGAATTCTGGCCTGTGCAAGGAAACTGTGGCCACATGGTTAGAGAATGCCTGTGAGTGGGGCCCTGGAGTCTGTCTTGACAGCTGATTCTGTGGTGTACCCCTGGGTCATAGAGCTGAAAAGCTCATGCCCCGAATGGGTTTATTTTTTCCTGTTTTTGGTTCCCATTTTTCATGTCTTTGAGTCCATCAAAAAAGAGCCAAAGCAATCTCCACATTATTTTTCAAGTAGCCCTTTTCCCCTTCACTTGTCACTATGACAATCTACTCCTATGGGTAATTATGAAGCATCAGCTGAATGATGTTTATCCTACAGATCAATATTGAAACATCTATTTTCAAATAGAGGCCTTCTATCATGAGGCAATCAGATTTCAATGAAAAACAGTGGTATTAAGAATGGGGGGGTTCGAATCCTGGTCCTGCCACCTTCAGCATGAGGCAAGCCATCTGAACCTTGCGGCCTCAATGTCTTCTTCTCACAGAATGCTGAAGATTAGAACAGATAGTGCATCTAATGTGTTTAGTACAATTCTGGAACAAAGAAGTTACTCTGTCAAAATATTTTCCTTACATTCAAAATCTCTCTACTTGGCTTTTCACTGATACTAAACAATTATTAATGCCAGGTTAATTTTTAAAACTATTCACTGATTCGCTTCAGTTGAATTCGATCCTAAAGTTCTAAGGAAATCATCCCCGTTCAACCTTGTAATCCACAGATGACCTTTGTGCACTGAAGTTTTTCTCAGCAAGGGAGTGGAGAGGGTTGGTGGCTCTGAGGGAATTCAATGAGGGAGGGTTTTCTGATCATCACTACAGTTCTGGAACTGAGCTTGAGGAACTGAAAGAAAAGAGAACAAATTGAATTTGTATTGATTTCCTTCAAAATACACTTAGAGGGAAAACGATTTCTTGAGCAACTTTTTTATATATGGCTAGGCACAGGTCTCAGCCACAGAAGGCATAAATTCTCACGGGAGAAGCTACTGCTCAAATACCTTAAATGCGTAGCAATGGAGGAAGCCTACACAGCAGTGAAGGAGCCTGATTCCTGGAGCAATGTATTCTGACTCTGGCCACCCAGGGAGTTCCCCTTCATTATCTGATACATTCTGAGCTTGAAAGTGGCAGGAGCCATCAGCAACTGCCTCACGATGTGAAACTTTCCAGTTGGGAGGGGAGAACTCCAACACCAGCCACATCTTCTCCCCTGTGAAGTGGTTTTGTCATCAGCACAGTGATGGGATCTCACTACCATTCCAGGCAGCCCATTACAACCACAAACAGCTCCAACCATTGGACCGGTTCTTCATATGCGTGGCGCCCCATGGTCTCCACCTACTGGTCCTAGCTGGACTCCTATAATATCAAAGATGAGAAGAATCCCCCAGTCACTTGTTAGTAAATGTTCAACCACCAACCACCAACTCCCCAGCATCTGACATGTATGCATCTATGTATGCATGTATTTATGTTTAAATGTGTATTTTATTGCTATAAGGAAAGTGTAGCACAAATTAATAAAAATAGGGTATTTTTACTTATAATTTCTATACAGCCAACTGATTCTCACTAAATATTTTCAATGATTTTACTGAACTCTTTTCCTTATAGCTAGCCTGTAGTTGCAACTGACCGATCCTGGTTATTTTTTGGGGGGTGGGGATTATTTTTTAAGTATAATTAACATAAAATCTTATATTAGTTACAGGTGTACAACACTGATTCTAACATTCCCCCATGCTCACCAGTTAGTGTAATCACTATCTGTCCCCATACAACCTTATTTCAATATTATTGACTCTATTAACTACACTGTATTTTGATCTCTGTAACTTATAACTGGAAGCTTGTACCTCCTATTGGCCTTCACTTATTTTCCCCGTCCCTCCTACCATCTTCTATCTGGCAACTACCAGTTTGTTCTCTGTATTCAAGAGTCTGGGTTGGTTGATTTGTGTGTGTGTTCTTGTTGTTTATTGTTTTAGATTCCACATATAAATGAAATCACATGGTATTTATCTTTCTCTGATTTCACTTTGCATAATACCTTCTAGAGCCATCCATGTTGTTGCAAATGGCAAGATTTCATTCTTTTTTATGGCTGAGTAATATTCTACTATTGATAGATCGATGTCTCCCACCTTCTTTATCCATTCATCTATCCATAGACACTTAAAATAGTAAGTAATGTTGCAAAAACCATACATGTGTGTATACGTTTTCAAATTAGTGTTTTTGTTTTGGGGGGGAGAATACCCAGTAGCAGAAATATTGAACCATATGTTATTACTATTTTTATTTGTTGGTGGAAGATCCATTAAGCTTTCCACAGAGATTGTACCAGTATGCATTCCCACCAATAATGTAAGAGGGTTTTTTTCTCTGCATCCTCACCAACATTTGTTATTTCTTGTCTTTTTGATATTAGCTACTGTGACTAACCTGAGGTATTATCCCATTGTCTTGATTTGCATTTCCCTGATGATGAATGATGTTGAGCATCTTTCCATGTGTCTATTGGTCATCTGGATGTCTTTTTGGAAAAATGTCTATTCAGGTCCTCTGCCTATTTTTTAAATCAGATTGATTTTTTGGTGTTGAGTGATATGAGGTCCTTATGTATTTTATATACTAATCCCTTATCAGTTATATTCATATTTACATATTCTTATGATTTACATTATTCACAAATATCTTTGGTTATTCACTGGGTTGCTTTTTGTTTTGTTGATGGTTTCCTTTGCTGTTCAAAAGCTTTTTATTTTGGTGTAGTCACAATTATTTATTTTTGCTTTCATTTCCCTTGCTTGAGGAAACATATCCTTGACTATGTTGCTAAGGCTGATGTCCAAGAGATTACAGTTTATTTTTTCTTTCAGGAATTTTATGGTTTTAGGTCTCATATTAGGTTTTTATTCCATTTTGGGTTTATTTTTGTGTATGGTGTAAAAAAAAAAGTGGTTTTATCAATATCATTTACGGAAAAGACTGTTTTTTCCCCATTGTATATTCTTGCCTCCTTTTGTTGAAGACTAATTGACCAAATGAGTGTGGGTATATTTCTAGACTTTCTATCCTATTTTATTAATCTACATGTCTATTCTTGTGCTAGAACCATAGTGTTTTGATTACTATATCTTTGTAGTATATCATGAAATCCAGGATTGTGATACTCCAGCTTTGTTCTTTGTCAAGATTGTTTTGACTATTTTGTGGTTCCATTCAAATTTTAGGATTATTTGTTCTAGTTCTGTGAAAACGCTATTGGTATTTTGATAGCAATTAGATGAACCTGTAGATTGCTTTAGGGTAGTATGGATATCTTAATGATATTAATTCCTCCAATCCATAAGTATAGTGTACTTTTCCATTTGTTTCTATCTCTTTCATCAGTGTTTTTTAGTCTTCAGAATACAGGTTTTTCACCTCCTTGGTTAAATTTACTCTTAGGTTTATTTATGGTGCAATTTCAAATGGAATTGTTTTCTTAATTTCTCTTTCTTCTACTTAACTATTAGTGTACAAAAATGCAACATATTTCTGTATATTCTGTATCTTGCAACTTTACTGAGTTTTATCCATTCTAATAGATTTTTTGGTGGATCTTCAGAGTTTTCTATACATAGAATGTGCAAATATTACAGTTTAATGCTTTACCAATATGGATGCCTTTTATTTCTTTTTCTTGTCTGATTGCTAGAGCTAAGACTTCCAATATTATGTTGAAATAAAGTGGTGAGAGTAACCCTCCTTGTCTTATTTCTGATCTTAGAGGAAATGTTTTCAGTTTTTCACCATTGACTATGATGTAAGCTGTGGGCTTCTCACATGTGGCCTTTATTATGTTGATGTATGTTCACTTTGAAACCTAATTTGTTGAGAGTTTTTATCAAAAATGGATATTGTAGGGGCGCCTGGGTGGCTCAGTCCTTAAGCGTCTGCCTTTGGCTCAGGTCATGATCCTGGGGTCCTGGGATTGAGCCCTACATCAGACCGTCTGCTCAGCAGGAAGCCTGCTTCTCCCTCTCCCACTCCCCCTGCTTGTGTTTCCTCTCTCTGTCTCTCTGTCAAATAAATAAGTACAATCTTAAAAAAAAAAAGAATGGATATTGTATTTCGTCAAATACTACTTCTGCATCTAGAGAGATCATATTATTTTTATCCTTTCTGTTGTTAATATAACATGCTGATTTGAGGAAATTAAATAATCCTTATATCATGGAATAAATCCCACTTGATTGTGGTGAATGACTTTTTAAATGTATTTTTAAATTGGGTTTGCTTATGATTTGTATGTTCATCGGGGATATTGATGTGTAGTTTTTTTGTTTGTTTGTTTTGTTTTTGTTTTTGTTTTTTTTGGTAGTGTCTTTCTGGTTTTGGTATCAGGGTAATACTAGTCTTGCAGTAGAAATTTGGAAGCTTTCCTTGCTCTTCTGTTTTCTTTTTTGAATTGTTTAAGAAGAATAGTCATGAACCCTTCTTTAAGTGTTGGGTAGAATTCACATGTCCGTTTTTCTTTTTCTAGGTCCCTTAGGTGTAAGATTATGTTTTTTGAGATTTTTGTTTCTTGAGGTACGCCTGTATTGCTATGAACATCCCTCTTAGAACTGCTTTTGCTATATCCCAAGATTTGGGGCCATTATATTTTCATTTTCATTTGTCTCCTTGTATTTTTTTTTATTTCCTCTTTGGTCTATTTGTTTAGTAGCATGTTGTTTAGCCTCCATGTATTTGTGTCCTTTGCAGTATTTTTCCTCGTAACTGATTCCTAGTTTAATACTGTTACGGTTAGGAAAGATGCTTGAGAGGATTTTAGTCTTCTCAAAATTACTGTGACTTGTTTTTTATATTGTTGTTGTTGTTTTTAAAGATTTTTACTTATTTATTTGACAGAGAGAGGTCATAAGTTGGCAGAGGCAGGCAGAGAGAGAAAGAAGAAGCAGGCTCCCCACCGAGCACAGAGCCCGATGTGGGACTCAATCCCAGGACCCTGAGATCATGACCTGAGCCAAAGACAGAGGTTTAACCCACTGAGCCACCCAGGCATCCCCCTACTGTGACTTGTTTTGTGGCCTAACATGGGTCTAGCCTGGAGAATGTTCCATATGTACTTACAAAGAATATATAATCTGGTTTTGGAGGAATGTTCTTTGTATATTTATTAGGTCCATCTAGTCTAATGTGTCATTCAAAGCCACTGGTTTCTTGATTTTCAGGCTGGATGATCTGTCCACTGATGAACATGGGGTATTAAAGTCCCCTACTACTATTGCTTTACTATCAATTTCTCCCTTTATGTCTGTTAATTTATACTTTCTATATTTAGGTGCTCCTATGTTGGTGCATAGATATTTACAGGTGGGTTGATCCCTTTATTGTTATTGGATTGATCCCTTTATTATTATGTAGTACCCTTCTTTGTCTCATGCTACAGTCTTTGTTTTAAAGTCTGTTTTGTCAGTTAGGTATATTGCTACTTTTTCCCCCACATCCATTTGCATGCTATGTGTTTTTCCATCCCTTTACTTTCAGTCTGTATGTGTCCTTATGCAGGTAGCATATACATGGGTCTCATTTCTTTATCCATTCAGTTACCCTATGTCTTTTGAGGTGCATTTACTCCATTAACATTTAAAGTAATTATTGACAAGTATGTATATGTTGCTTCATTAATTAGTTTCTGGTTGTTTTTGTAGTTCTTCTGTTCCTTCTCTTATGTTCTCCATTTGTGGTTTGATGGCTCCTAGTGTTATGCTTAGATTCTTTGATTCTTAGATTATTTGTGTATCTATGATAGGTGTTTTTGGGGGGTTACCACTGGGTTCATATAAAACATCTTATGTGTATAGCAGTCTGTATTAATGGTTGCTTAAGTCCAACACATTATATAAGTACTAAAATTTTACTTCCTTTAATGTTTTATGTATCTGATGTCATAGTTTACATCTTTTTATTTTGTATGTCCCCTTGACTAATTTTTGTAGATATAATTTATTTTACTACTTCCATGTTTTAGCCTCCAAGTGATGAATCTACTACTACTAAATGTTGATTTTTACCTGTGGAATGTTTTCCTTCCATAATTTTCTTCTAGTTATGGCCTTTCCTTTACAAAGAATTCCCTTTAACATTTCTTGTAAATCTGATTTAGTGGTAATGAATTCCTAACTTTTGTTTATCTGGGGACCTCTTTATCACTTCTTCAATTCTGAGTGATAACCTTGTTGGGTAAGTATTCTTAGCTGTAGGTTTTGTCCTTTCAGCACAGTGAATATATTATGTTGCCCACTCTGGCTTGCAAAATTTCTGTTAAAAAAACAGTGGATAGCTTTTTTCCCTTATATGTAACTGTTTTTTCTCTTGCTCCTTTTTAAATTGTTCCTTTTGCCATTATTATTATTGTTATATGTCTTTGTCTGGGCCTCCATGAGTTAATCCTGTTAAAGTCTGTGTTTCCGGGATGTAGATATCTGTTTCCTTCCACAGATTAGGAAAGTTTTTAGGTATAATTTCTTCAAATAGGTTTTCTACCCCCTTCTCTCTCTCTTCTCCTTCTGGGATCCCTATAATATGATTGTTATTACACTTGATGATGTCACTGAATTCCCTTAACCTGTTCTCATTTCTGTTGGTCTTTTTCCTTTTTGGTGTTCTGCTTGGTTGCTTCCCAGTACCTTGTCTTCCAGATTGCTGATCCATTCTTCCGCATGGTCTAATCTGCCATTTTTGTCTAGTGTTTTGTTGGTTTTTTTTTAATTTCAGTTATTGAATTCTTCATCTCTGGCTCTTTTTTTTTACCTCTTTGTTGAAATTCTCATAGAGTTCTTCCACTTTTTTTTTCAAGTCTACTGTGTACCTTTATGACCACTGCTTTGAATTTTTCATCAGATACAGTGCTTACCTTGGTTTCATTTAGCTTTGTTATTTTGTCTTGTCCTTCACTTAAGACCAATTCCTCTGTCTCCTCATTCTGTCTAACGCTCTGTCTTTGTGTCAGGTCAGCTATGAGTCCTGGTCTTAAAAGTAGTGGCCTTGTGTAGAAGAGGTCGTGGGGTGCCCTATAGCACAATCCCTCCTGGTCACCAGAACCAGATACCTCAGAGTGTCTGTATGGGCTGCATGTACCCTAGTGTTGTGGTTGAGCTGCCTGTGCCTTGAGCCCAGCCAACTGCTGTGACTTGTTTCACCTGCTATGGATGCACTGGGCAGTACTGGTCCCCATACTATTGAGAGGCCTGAGGCCACCACCATCTCTTTGGTGGGTGGGACTGGTAGTCAGGCTCACTGTCTGCAATTAGCCTCTCTGCCAGCACTGCAGGCACACTGATGGTCAGGGTTTGCTCTCTGAGCCACCAGCTAAACTGTGGGTGCTACTGTGTAGGGTGATTTCCCCCATTCCCCAGAGTGAGTCATTTTGGAGTAGTGCCAGTCCCTGCCAGGACTGCTACAGAGCTGTTGGTGGAGCAGGAGCCACTTTCAAGGGACATCTGATTCAGTGGGCAGGTTGGATGGGGCCAGTCCACAGGGGGACACCAGTACAAGGCTCACAGTGCCAGCAAGGTAGATGGAGAGTTGTTAGCACTGTTTCCTGCAAGCGTCCAGATATCTAGGATGGGGAGAGAGACGGGGGAGAAATAGCACCTGCCAGCACTTTTGTTCCCAAAGAAATCTTCTGAAGATCCCTACCCCTCCAGCACTTGTTCTGAGATTAGTAAATAAATCTCCTTCCTCTATATACCACAGGCACTTTTCAAACTGCTGCTTCTGTGCTTCATTTCAGGCTGAGTTATTTATTATGCTGACTCTTTAAGGGTGGGGACTGCCATTTCCTACAGCTCTCAGGCTCTCCCAGAGTTAAGCTCTGCTGATTTAAAAAAGCTCCTGACATGAAGCCCTCCTGGTTTTCAAAGCCAGATGTGATGGGGAGTCATCTTCCATCTTCCCAGTACAGGGCCCCAGTGCCAGGAGTGCCTGGTGTGGGGTCTAATCCTTTTCTCTATGCTTGTGGTGTCCCTCTTGTTTGTGGTGAGTCTCCCGGGGGGTTTGGTTCCTCACAAAATTTCTGAGAATAAAACCATCAGCTCTCACGGTCCATGCCAGGACACTCTTGCTGATAAAGACCCTAGGGCTCAAACTGCTAATTTTATAGATGAGGAATTGAGGTCTTGGACAAAAATGAAAATGGTCCAAAATTTAGTAATTTAACTGCTTTGGGGTTAGGCAGCTGAACCATGAATTTGATTCTTGTTGTTGCTACTTACTGTCTGAGCATTCCTAATAAGGTTATTTGACTCCCTGAGCCTTAGCTCTGCCTTTTATGTTTTATAGAAATAACAATTCCTAAATAATAAAGTTAGAATAAAGGATATCTCAAGGCCTATATCAAGTACAGTAGCAGATACTTGGAAACTGTTCCATAAATAATAGTTACTATTTAAAAGTTCATGTAAGCAGTAAAGGCAACTCTACTCTCAATTCCACATGACAACCTTCCAGAGCTCTGTAGACATTCTAACATTCCACTAAATACAATCGTTATTTCACTGTATGACCCACACTCTTTCAAAAACTCAATAACGCACTTAGCACTTATGCTGGTAACACAATAGGAACACAACGGTTTTTGTTTTTAATTAGAGTAGTTCTCCTCTTTAACCATTTATACTTCAGAATGTCCTGAATTAGGGCTTGTGTTTTGGTTTTGTTTTTGCTGAACTGTCCACAGCCAGGAATTAGATTCAAGTCCACGTGCTGCATTTCAAGAATGGCATTGGCAAAAGAGAATGTGTCAAGGGCAGGCTTTTTCAATAAGTGGTCTGGAAGCTGTTACAGTTTCAGAGATTTGAAAGTGGTGGGCTTCTATGTCCTGGAGAAGACGAGGCTAGAGAAGAATATTATATGGAAAATCATATAAAACATAGAGTTTACTTGACCTAGCTTGTAATTGCAACTGAAATCATTCACGTTCTCCTGATCTTCAGTGAAAGCAGAGTGGAAATACTGAATGAACACATACATAAATGATGCATAACTCACACACACAAAATTAAGCACAGTTTAAGTAAAACTATGGGGTTTACTAGAGTATCTTAAGCCTAAATTCCCTCACTGGTGATCATGGGATGATGGCGGTCTCCATGATAGGTTGTTGTAAAGATTACAGTCATAATAGAAGTGGCATATGCCAGGCAGTGGACAGATGGTCACTATCCTTATTATTTTTCCTCCACTTGCCACCTCAAAGAGCTGTGGGGAAATGGCTTAGGAGCTAAACTATATGTTCCAGGGGGAGTGTATGGCAGAAAAAGTCACAGGTTTGGAGCTCTGGCTTTATGAAAACAGAATCATAGAAAAGTTTTGGGGACACTGACATAAACTTAAACAACCTAGTGTCTCACCTGTGATCCCTAGGCCTCTAACTCCAGGGTGATTTTCAATAAGACTATAAACGTACTATGGGATAGATGACTTCTGAAAGCTGGTGAGCAAGAGAGCCTACTCTGGGTCTGAGCATATTTCAGAGCTGGGACAGGGAACCATATGGCAAAACTGGCTAGTTACCTCCTCATAGCTATCCCTTGACCGTGCATTTATTAAAAGGACTACTTTTGATCATCTCTAGTAAGTAGGTAAGGCCATGTGATTACCTTCTAGCCACAGAGGTGAAGGCAGAATTATTTTCTAGAATTTCTTTCAAGGACCCTTTAAAAAGAGTCCATGTGGGGCACTTGTTGGCTGAGTCAGTAGAGCATGCCACTCTTGATCTCTGGGTTGTAAGTTCGAGTCCCACATTGGGTGTACAGATTACTCAAAAATAAAATCACTCAATGAATGCATGTGTGCCAATATGCTTTCTTCCTTCACATTTAGAATATCTTCATCCTGGCTTATAACTGGGATGTAATGGCTGATATTCCAGCAGCAACTGTCTGGATGTAGGAAATAAGTGACTTTTGGAATGGAAGCAATGCGGTAAATTGAATGATGGAAGGAATTTATGTTCCTGCTTATAGGATAGCCACCAGCCTTCACAGAAACATTTGCCTTCAGAGTCCTTTTCACATGAGAGAGAAATACATTTTAGCCATAACCTTTAGTCCCTATGACAATGTCAGATATGTTCAAAGTCAAGGACAGGACTCTACATTTATCCTGATCATTGAATCCTAGGGCAGTGAGCTAAAACCATTAATATTTTGATGGGCAGAAACCTCCTCCCCCACCCCGTGACATCTGGGTGCTTTGCTAATAATTAATAGTAGGGAAGTGGACAGCTAAGCCCATGAATAATAAACGAAACTTTTCTCTTCAAATGTCTATATTAAAAATAAGAGGGGAAAAAACTGCTTTGGTCACTTTCCCAAATCACATTTTTATTGTCTGGCCCCCTCTTTGATTAACAAACATTTGTGTACCAATTACTATGTGTCAAGTCCTGATTTAGGTACTTTAAACACATTGATGTATAATATTGGCATAACAACCCTTTAAGTTTCATACAGTTATTGACACCTTTTTTCAAGACACTGAGGCAGAGATGGATTAAATCAGTTGTCTGAAGTCAAAAATGGAGGGGCGCCTGGGTGGCTCAGTGGTTTAAAGCCTCTGCCTTCAGCTCAGGTCATGATCCCAGGGTCCTGGGATCGAGCCCCACGTCGGGCTCTCTGCTCCGCAGGAAGCCTGCTTCTTCCTCTCTCTCTGCCTAGTTGTGATTTCTCTCTGTCAAATAAAGAAAATATTTTAAAAAAAAAATGGAAAGTCAAAGCTCAGACCTGGACAATCCAGCCCCAATGTCTGTGTTCTTACCAGCACTCTACGTTGTCAATTAGGAGAAGGGCATCTGGTCACAAAGTTGGCTGAGAAGCACTCACCATCTTAGTTCTACCTCCTAATGGATTCCTGCCCCACTTTTCCCTTGGAAATTTATTTCTCTTAACTTGGATTTTAAAAACATCCTGCTGTGGCAGCTACATTTCTCAGACCACCTTGTGGAAACTAACTGGTTTATTCAATGTTCCTGTCATTCTTGTCTAGGCCAATTAATACTGAATGTGCCCCTGAATGAAAGAGCAACAGCAAGGTCCTGGCCAACCAAGATCAGCAGACTCCTCCCCAGGAGTTTTTAGTATCCTCACACACATGTAAACGAGGTGACTATGAAGAGACCCCATTAAGGAATGACCACGGTGTGCAAGATACTTCTGCAGGAAAGGCACTTTTATATCTTGGGCTGTAAATATTTTTTTATAGTTGAGCAGCCCCAGTACCAGTATCTCAGTAGCAGTTTTGAGATTGGAGCCCAAGTCCCAAATCCCATGTTTTCCTTACATTTCTGCATGCTACATCCCCAGTACTGACCTCAAAAGGAAAGCCACATTATACAAACAATCCCATCCCGGTTTATTTATGACTTATGTTTTTGTATTTTCATAATAAAGAGAAATGGAATATAAATCTTTTGAACTTACAACTCAGGAAATTAAAAGGTAAATTGTAGGTATGGAGAACAGACTAGGGGCTACCAGAGGCACAGGGGTCAGGGGACAGGAGAAAGGGGTGAAGGCAGTCAAAAGAGACAAACTTCCAGCTATAAAATTAATAAATCCTGACGATGTAATATCCAGAATGCTGACGATAGTTAAGAATACTGCACTGTATATTTGAAAGTTGCTAACAGAGTACATCTTAAATGTTCTCACCACAAGGTGGGGTGCCTGGGTGGTTCAGCCAGGTAGGTCTCCAGACTGTTGATTTTGGCTCAGGTCAAGATCTCGAGATTGTGAGATTGAAACCCACATGGGGCTCCCTGTTGTTTGTGGGGCGTACTTAAGATTCTCTATCTCCCTCTGCGTGCTCCCCCAGCCTCTGGTGGAACACTCGTGCATGTGCTCACTCTCTTTGGGGCAATAAAAAGGTTCTTACCACAAGAAAAAATTTGTAACTATGTAAGAAAATGGATGCTGGTAATCATTTCACAATCTATACAGAAGTCATTTATGTTGTATGCTTTAAATTAATACACTGTTATAGTCAATTATACCTCAGTAAAACCAGGTTGGGGGCTCAATCACAAATGATGGCAGCCCTCCCTGGTTATAATGTGCTTCCTCCCTTTGAGAGGTGTAATTCCTTATCAGCCCCTCTGTCAGGGGGCATTTTCTGGGTTTAATGGGTCACAGGGAACATTTCAATCTTTCTCACCTACCCAAATCTCAGTACAAATATTAAAACTGAGGCCCACAGAGGAGAACAATATTACAGCCGATCGTCATATCCAAGTTTGGGAACCCCATTTTAACACTACCCTCACTGTATCATGCTGCCTTTATAAAAACAAAATACTCATTTCCCACAAGTACCTATTTTTGTCTATTTTCCTAAGCCATGGAATCATAGAGGTCAAATGCATTTGAAAACTATGGAAGAAAAGTGTAAATTTAACTTAGTCTATTTTTAATGCATTAAGAGATTACAAATTATCTTCTTAGGATAAACTGGAAAGTATTCCAACCTTATTTAGCACAAGAGAGAACACACAGGCCACTGCTGAACCCCTCATCTCCCTACTTTTCTAACACTGAGGGATGAGCTGGTACTGCTTAGTAGAGAGCTTCCCCCCCACCAATCATCATACAAATCCACTCAGAGGAGAAATACACCCTTAAGAATGGGGCCTGATAAAAACTGCTTAGAAACAGTCTGGGATGAAGCAGTGCCCTTCTGATTTCATTTATCAGTGATGGTGGCATCTTTTGAAGTGGCTTCCTTCAGCCTTGGCAGGAGCTCAGAACCACCAGCATAGGAGAAACTGCCACCCACAGCCTCCATGAGGCTCCTCAAGGAGGGAACACCCCACAGCCACGGCTGCGCCTTGCTGACAGCGGGCTGCACCAGGGAAGAAGAGGAGAAAAAACTGCTGACTCATGCCTTTGGCCACTTCCAAATTATTAGGAATTTCCTGAACCAGGGATTATATGCATAACTTTTCCTTCTGGGATAAGAGAAGTCATGGGCCTTTTTCTAAGTAAGAGGGAAGGAAGAATTCACTATTATGAATATTTTAGAGATGTTTTATCTACTGGCTGTACATATTCCATTATCTCCTAAAGATCCATTTTTTACCCTTCCCTATACTGTAACATTCCTTAGGAGACTGACTTCCTATAAACTGTATCAACGGGTTCCCTTGCCATCAAGCTGCCAGTTGGCTTTGGCTGGTCGGAGGCACTAGAAAGGAGTAAGGTCAAGCTACATATTACTGCAGTCTTCTCTCTGCAGGGTCCCCTTGGGTTGGTTGAGTCCATTTTTTAGGGTCAAGCTATACCAAATAGTTCCCACCATAATCACCTTCTCCCCTGTCATTTGCTGAAGTCTTAGCGAGATTGCTAGAGTGGCATTGGGTGGGCACCTGATCTAAGCTAGGCCTTGGACTTTGACTCTCAAGTGATAGACAGATAGAAGAAGAGTTAGAATTGATGATGCCTGTGTTGGAGCCTTGAACAACAAATTTCAGTTGCTCCTAATAGATTCCTAGAGCTACACTGGTCCTATTTTTCAGGTCAGTATTCTTCAAGTGTTTCCTTAAATGCTGTGACACATTTAACTGAAAAGACAGCTAAAACCGAAGAAGTAACTTGTTTGAGGTTACACAGCTAGTAAGTAGAAAATTTGGGATTCAGATTCAGATTTGTTCCTAACACAACGACAGTGCTTAGGAGTCCACTACCTGTACAAAGAGACTTGAACTCAGTCTGCTGTTATGCTCATTGGAGATGTGTGCCTGGTGCCTGTAAATATGGGAAAATACAAAATAAAGAGCAATTTAGAAAACTGGTATGACCGATACAATTATTTTTCTGTACAGAAGAGGAACTGATCATCTATATATAAAACCATGGTCATTTACAAAAGACTTTGCATTCTCATTTCTAATTCTCTTCTTACATTTTTCAATCTTTGCTATGTTCTGAGAGTAACCAGAGAAGGAAGTAAATACTTATACCTTATTGCCAGTGGGATTTTGTAATATATGGTATCTGCTATAGAATGAATATTTGTGTCCCCCCAAAATCCATATTAAAAACCTAATGACCAAAGTGATGGGGTGAGGATGCGGTCCCTTTGAGAACTGGTTAGGTCATGAGGGCAGAGCACTCATGAATGGTATTTGTGCCTTTTAAAAGAGACCCTAGAGAGCTCCTTGCCCCTTCTTCCTGGTGAGGACCAGGAAGTTCACCTTCTATGAACTTAGGCAGGTCTTCACCAGACACCAAATCTGCTGGTACCTAGATCTTGGCATTGCCAGCCTCCAGAACTTTGAGAAATTTCTATTTCCATAAAGTTACACAGGTAATGATATTTTACTATAACAACATGAACAGACTAAGACAACATTTTAATTTTTAAAATTATCTTGTGCAGAAACTTTTTTGGTTTTTAAAAATTTTTTAAGTAATTTTTTTTTATTTTTTAATTATTTTTATTAACATATAATGTATTATTTACCCCAGGGGTAAAGGTTTGTGAATCATCAGGCTTACATACTTCACAGCACTCACCATAGCACATACCTTCCCCAATGTCCATAATCCACCACCTTCTCCACACACCCCCTCCCCCCAGCAACCCTCTCTTTCGTGAGATTAAGAGTTTCTTGTGGTTTGTCTCCCTGCCAATCCCATATTGCTTCATTTTTCCCTTCCCTACCCCCCAAAACCTCCATTCTGCCTCTCAAATTTCTCATATCAGGGAGATCATAAGATAATTGACTTCCTCCGATTGAGTTATTTCACTCAGCATAATACCCTCTAGTTTCAACCATGACATTGCAAATGGCAAGATTTCATTTCTTTTGATGGCTGCATAGTATTCTATTGTATATACACACCACATCTTCTTTATACATTCATCTGTTAATGGACATCTAGGCTCTTTCCATAGTTTGGCTATTGTGGACATTGCTGCTATAAACAATCATGTGCACGTCCCCCTTTAGATCATTACATTTGTATCTTTAGGATAAATACCCAGTAGTGCGATTGCTGGGTCATAGGGTAGCTCTATTTTCAACTTTTTGAGGAACCTCCATACTGTTTTCCAGAGTGGCTGTACCAGCTTGCATTCCCACCAACAGTGTAAGAGGGTTCTCTTTTGCAGAAACTATTTTTGTCCCATTTATCAGATGAGGAAATAAAAGGCAACATAAGCCATAATCATAACTGTAAATGGCAGAGCTAAGAACTAGAATTTGGTTCATGTGCCCTTTTTTGCCATACTAATATTCCTCAATGAAAATGCTATTGGTTGACCATAGAGTTGAGGGTCTCTTTCTGGGCTCTCTATTCTGTTCCATTGATCTATGTGTCTGTTTTTGTGCCAGTACCATGCTGTCTTGATGATGACAACTTTATAATAGAGCTTAAAGTCCGGAATTGTGATGCCACCAACTTTGGCTTTCTTTGTCAATATTCCTTTGGCTATTCGAGGTCTTTTCTGGTTCCATATAAATTTTAGGATTATTTGTTCCATTTCTTTGAAAAAAATGGATGGTATTTTGATAGGGATTGCATTAAATGTGTAGATTGCTTTAGGTAGCATAGACATTTTCACAATATTTATTCTTCCAATCCAAGAACATGGAACATTTTTCCATTTCTTTGTGTCTTTGTCAATTTCTTTCATGAGTACTTTATAGTTTTCTGCATATAGATTCTTAGCCTCTTTGGTTAGGTTTATTCCTAGGTATCTTATAGTTTTTGGGTGCAATTGTAAATGGTATTGACTCCTTAATTTCTCTTTCTTCTGTCTTGTTGTTAGTGTACAGAAGTGCAACTGATTTCTGTGCATTGATTTTATATCCTGACACTTTAAGACATCCTCTTCAATAAATGGTGCTGGGAAAATTGGACAGCCACATGCAGAAGAATGAAATTGGACCACTTCCTTACACCACACACGAAAATAGACTCAAAATGGATGAAGGACCTCAATGTGAGAAAGGAATCCATCAAAATCCTTGAGGAGAACGCAGGCAGCAACCTCTTCGACCTCAGCCGCAGCAACATCTTCCTAGGAACAACAGCAAAGGCAAGGGAAGCAAGGGCAAAAATGAACTACTGGGATTTCATCAAGATCAAAAGCTTTTGCACAGCCAAGAAAACAGTTAACAAAACCAAAAGACAACTGACAGAATGGGAGAAGATATTTGCAAACGACATATCAGATAAAGGGCTAGTATCCAAAATCTATAAGGAACTTAGCAAACTCAACACCCAAAGAATAAACAATCCAATCAAGAAATGGGCAGAGGGCATGAACAGACATTTCTGCAAAGAAGACATCCAGATGGCCAACAGACACATGAAAAAGTGCTCCACGTCACTCGGCATCAGGGAAATACAAATCAAAACCACAATGAGATACCACCTCACACCAGTCAGAATGGCTAAAATTAACAAGTCAGGAAATGACAGATGCTGGCGAGGATGCGTAAAGGGGAACCCTCCTCCACTGTTGGTGGGAATGCAAGCTGGTGCAACCACTCTGGAAAACAGCATGGAGGTTCCTCAAAATGTTGAAAATTGAACTATCCTATGACCCAGCAATTGCACTACTGGGTATTTACCCTAAAGATACAAACATAGTGATCCGAAGGGGCACGTGCACCCGAATGTTTATAGCAGCAATGTCTACAATAGCCAAACTATGGAAAGAACCTAGATGTCCATCAAAAGATGAATGGATAAAGAAGATGTGGTATATATACACAATGGAATACTATGCAGCCACCAAAAGAAATGAAATCTTGCCATTTGCGACGACATGGACGGAACTAGAGGGTATCATGCTTAGTGAAATAAGTCAATCAGAGAAAGACAACTTTCATATGATCTCCCTGATATAAGGACATGGAGATGCAACATGGGGGGTTAGGGGGATAGGAGAAGAATAAATGAAACAAGATGGGATTGGGAGGGAGACAAACCATAAATGACTCTTAATCTCACAAAACAAACTGGGGGTTGCTGGGGGGAGGTGGGGTTGGGAGGGGGAGGGGTTTATGGACATTGGGGAGGGTATGTGCTATGGTGAGTGCTGTGAAGTGTGTAAACCTGGTGATTCACAGACCTGTACCCCTGGGGATAAAAATACATTATATGTTTATAAAAAAAGAAAAAGAAAAAAAGGATGAATACCCAACTTTTGTAGCAACATGGACGGGACTGGAAGTGATTATGCTGAGTGAAATAAGTGAAGCAAAGAGAGTCAAGTATCATATGGTTTCACTTATTTTTGGAGCATAACAAATTACATGGAGGACATTGGGAGATGGAGAGGAGAAGGAAGTTGAGGGAAATTGGAAGGGGAGGCGAACCATAAGGGACTATGGACTCTGAAAAACAACTTGAGGGTTTTAAAGGGGTGGGGGTGGGAGGTTGGGGGAACCAGGTGGTGGGTAATAGGGAGGGCACGTATTGCATGGAGCACTGGGTGTTGTGCAAAAACAATGAATACTGTTACACTGAAAAAATTAATTAATTAATTAAAAAAAAAAAGAAAGAAAATGCTGTTGGCATCCTTGAGGAAACCCAAAAATACAAGGCCTAGTTGCAAACCTCAAAAGAACATGAATCTATTACTGTATATTTGGATTCCACTCCTTCCCTTGAATTCCTACATTCATTCTTTCTGTCCTAAACATGATGGAAAACAACTTTGTTCCATTTTTAGAATTAATCTATTTTTAATTGATATATATTTTACATGTAATATATTTTTCAGGTGGATAACCCAAGGTCTCCATATTTTTATACATTGCAAAATGATTATCATAAGAAGTCTAGTTAACATTTGTCCCCTTACATAGTAAAAAATTTTTACAAAATTTCACAAACTTTTTTGATGAGAACTTTGAAGATTTACTCTTAGCAACTTGCAAATATATAATTCGGTAGTATTAATTGTTGTCAACATGTTGTCCATTACACCTTCACTCTGTTGCTGTTTTTAAGAAGGGACATATGCTAGCAGAGGATTCAGTATGGAATCCTATATGGGGAAATCCCAGTATCTGGTAATGCAGAGTCTTCTACTTTCTACCAGCCACCTTCTGAAATGCCAGTCAGTGAGGAGTCACAGTATAGGAGACCCAAAGAATTCATATTAGCAGCCCCATAAAGGTAAAAGCTCAGTTATTAACTGTTTATTGAATGCATATGATGCCTGGCACTCTCCTAGGCACAGTGAATACAGCAGTAAATGAAACTGATAAGTTCTGACTTTCATTGAGGAAAGAAAAGACAAACTTAAGCAAGTGAAAAAAATTTAAAATGTACTCAGATAGGCTAAGTACCATAGTTATAAAATAATAAATATGGTACTATGATTTAAAAAAAGTAACTGGTGGATTCTTAGCATAGTGCCAGGACAACTCAATGTCCTCACACAAAAGAATAGAGCTGGACCTACCTTTACTTCATAGCATACATAAAAATTAACTTACATGGATAATAGTCCTAAATTTAAATGATTAAAACTGTGACTACTTCGAAGAAAACATGGGAAGAAATCCTCATGACCTTGGGTTAGGCAATGGTTTCTTATACATGCCAATAAAAGCACCAGCAATGGGGAAGACATAGATTCCATCAGAAGGAAAAAAAAAAATGTGTTTCAAAGTAGACATCAAGAAAATGAAACTACAGCTCACAGAACTGGAAAAAAAATCTTGCAGATCATATTTATCTTCTAAAGCACTGTATCCAGAATATATAAAGCACTCTTACATTTAGGTCATTTTTTAAACTTAAATTTGCATTTCCTTTCCTGAGAGCCATATTAAAATGGGCAAAGACTCATAAAAAAATGTTAAGGAGAATTCTTAAGTGGACTACAAAGGTCATAACTGGCCATAAGAAAATTATGAAAGAAAACATTTCATTGGTAAAAGCGATCATATAATAAAGATAGTAGGTTAACCACTTATAGGTCTACCTCAAGAAACAAGAAAAATCTCAAACAATCTTCCCATACTCCTAAAGGAACTAGAAAAAGAACAAACCCCACAGTTAAAGATCAGAGTAGAAATAAATGAAATACAGAATTAAAAAATAATAGAACAGATGAATGAAACCAAGAGCTAGGTCTTTGAAAAGATAAGTCTAAATAAAGGTTTATCAATTTTATCAAAAAAGGAGAGGACTAAACTCAGAAATGAAAGATAAGTGACAACTGGCAATATGGAAATAAAAAGAATTATACAAGAATAGTTTGAAAAATTATATCCCACAAATGGGACAACCTAGAAGAAATGGATAAATGTCTGGAAACATACAATCATCTGAAACTGAAACAGGAATAAATGGAAAATCTGAACAGACCAGTTACTAGTAAGAAAATTGAACCAGTAACCAAAAAACTCCCAACAAACAAAATTCACAACCTGAGCCAAAACCCAGTCAGACATTTAACCAACTGAGCCATCTAGTCACCTCTCACTGGTGCATTTTAACAAAATCTTTTAAAAGAGTTAATACCTATTCTCAAACTATTTCAAAAATAGAAGAGGAAGAAAACCTTCCAAATTCACTCTTGAATACCAGGATCATCCAGATAGCAAAACCAGGCAAAGAGATTACATTTTTAAAAAAGAGAGAAAAAAGAAGAAAAATTATAGGGCAATATCCTGATAAACATAGATGTAAAAATCCTCAATATATTAAAAGGATCATTTACCACAATCAAGTGGCAATTATTCCAGGGATGCATGGGTCATTCAATATTCCCAAGTCAATCAATATGACAAATTAACAAAAGGAAAAATAAACACCATATGATCACCTTAACAGATGCAGAAAAAGCATTTAACAAAATGGGTTTGGGGAATAGCTGTCAACATAATAAAGGCCATATATAAAAAACCCACAGCTAACATTATGCTTGATGAAAAAAATGAAAGATTTTCTCTAATATCATAAACAAGAATGTCCTCTCTTGCCATTTTTATTCAACATAGTACTGGAAGGCCTAGCCATAGCAATTGTACAAGAAAAAGAAAAGGTATCTAACTTGATAAGTCAAACTGTCACTATTTGCAGATGACCTCACGCTACTATATATAGAAAACCCTAAAGATTCCACTAAACTACTAGAACTAAGAAATGAATTCAGTAAAGTTTCAGGACACAAACCTAATATACAGATATCTGTTCAATTTTAATATACTAATAACTACCAGAAGGAGAAATTTAAACAATCTCATTTATAACTGAACCAAAAAGAATAAAATACCTAGGAATAAATTTGATCAAGGAGGGGAAAGACCTATACTCTGAAATGAAATTGAAGACAACACAAACAAATGGAAAGGTATACTATGCTCAAGGTTTGGAAGAAATAATACTAAAATGTCATCCTACCCAAAGCAATCTGAGTTTTCAATGCAATCCCTATCAGAATACCAATACCATTTTTTTACAGAACTAGAAAAAATAATCCAAAAATTTGTATGAAACCATAAAAGATCTCAAGTAGCCAAAGCCATCTTGAGAAAGAACAAAGCTGGAAGTATCATAACCCCAGATTTAATGATATTCTACAAAGTTATAGTAACCAAAACAGTATGGTACTGGCACAAGAAAAGACACATCGATTAATAGAACAGAATGGAGAGACCTGAAATAAATCCATGCTTATATGGTCAATTAATCTTTGACAAAGGAGGCAAAAAATATATAATGGGGAAAAGACAGACTTTTCAATAAGTGACATTGGGAAAAGTGGACCACTTTCTTATACCATGCACAAAAATAAAGTAAAAATGGATGAAAGACCAAACTGTGAAACCTAAAACTATAAAATACTTAAAGGAACAAAAAGGTAGTAATCTCTTAGAAATTGACTTTAACAATATAGTTATGGCTAGGTCTCCTCAGGCAAGAAAAATAAAAGCAAAAATAAACTATTGGGACTACACCAAAAGAAAAAGCCTTTGCAAAGGAAACCATTGACAAAACAGGGAGAATGGGAGAAGATACTTTCAAATGATGTATGTGATAAGGGATTAATATCCAAAATAAAAGAATTTACAAATCAACACACACCAAAAAATGACTTAAAAAATGGTGAGAGAACCTGATTAGACATTTTTCCAAAGAAGACCTACAGATGGCTAACAGACACATGAAAAGATGTTCAACATCACTAACCATCAGAAAAATGCAAGTCAAAACCACAATGAGATATCTTACTCTAGTCAGAGTGACTACTATCAAAAAGAAATAACATACTGGAAAAGATTTGGAGGAAAGGGCACCCTCATTATAGAAAACCATATGGAGGTTCCTCAAAAATTGAAAATGGAACTATTTTACTATGATTCAGCAATTACATTACTGGGTATTTACCCAAAGAGAATGAAAACACTAATTCAAAATGATGTATGCACCCCCACGTTTATTGGAACATTATTTACAATAGTTAAGATATGGAAGCAACCCAAGTGTCCACCAATAAGTGGATGGATAAGGAGGATTTGGAATATCTGGAATATTACTGAGCCATAAAAAGAAACAGAAGCTTATCATTTGCAACAACATGGATGGACCTAGATAGTATTAGGGTGAGTGAAAAAGAGTCAGAATGACAAGTACCATATGATTTCACTATGAGTAGAATCTTAGAACAAAAGCAGTCAAAACAAAAATAGACTCTTAAAAACACAAACAAACTACTGGTTGCCAGGGAAGAGGAAGGTGGGTGACAGGCAAAATAGGTGAAGGGAATTAGGAATTGCAAACTTCCAATTATAAAACAAGTTGCAGAGAAAAAAGTATAGCATAGGGAATACAGTCAATAATATTGTAATAATGTTGTATGGTAAGATGATGGCTACACTTATTATGGTGAGCATTGAGTAATGCATGGAATATTTGAATCAATATGTTGTACATCTGAAACTAATATAAGGTGTTTGTCAACTCTACTTTGATAGCAAGTATAGCAAAAATAAGTTTCCTATGAAAATGAAGAATGACATGAGTGACTACTGCTAAAGTGGAAAGCTTTTTATGCACTGCTTTTGTACTGTTAGTAAAAGACAAACACAGTAGAAAAAAACAAAATTTTTGAAAGTGGGGAAAAGGGACAAAGAATTTCAAAAGATGTTTCTCCAGAGCAGATATACAAATGACCAGTAATCACATGAAAAGAAGGTCAACATTATTCATTAGGAAAATGCAAATCAGAAGCACAATGGAATACTACTTTATACTCACTAAAATGGCTTAAAAAAAACAGAAAACAGCAAGTGTTGACAAAGAGGTAAAACAAATAGAACCTTTGTACATGCTGGTGGAAAAAATTTGGCAGCTGCTGCGGAAAGCTATCTGGCAGTTCCTCACTGCCAGAGGAGGAAAGTTAAACAGAGTTGCTCTATGACCCAGCAATTCCACTCCAAGGCAAATCCCCAAATGAAAACATGTGTCTGCATAAAAACTTGTAAATGAAAGTTGCATTATTCATAATAGCCAACAGGTAGAAACAACTGAAATGGTAGGTGAATTGATGAACAAATTATGTTACATCCATACAATGGAATATTAAACAGAAATACTGGCACCTGCTACAACTTGGATGAACCTTGAAATCAAGCTAAGTGAAAGAAACCAGTTACAGAAGCCACATGTTGTATGAGCCCATTCATATGACATGCCCAGAATAGGCAACTCAGTAGATGCACTAAGTGGATTAGTGGTTACCAGATGCTGGAGGAAAGGGGCAATAGAGTGATGGCTAATGCTTATGGGGCTTCTTCTGGAAGTGATGAAAGTGTTCAAAAGTTAGGTAGGGATTGTTACACAACTCAATGAATATACCAAAAAGCAGTGGAATGTATCCTTTAAAAAGTTAAAGTTTAGGGGGGCGCCTAGGTGGCTCAGTGGGTTAAAGCCTCTGCCTTCGGCTCAGGTCGTGATCTCAGGGTCCTGAGATCAAGCCCCGCATTGGGCTCTCTGCTCAGCAGGGAGCCTGATCTTCCCTCTCTCTCTGCCTGCCTCTCTGCCTACTTGTGATATCTCTCTCTATCAAATAAATAAAATATTTTTTAAAAAGTTAAAGTTTAGGGAAGATAAAATATATTTCAATACAGTTGTTATAAACAAAGTAACTGGCAGGGACATAGAATTACTCAGTCCCCACCATTTCTCCTTTAATGATGATATGAGTTTATATTTTAAGTGTGCATGTGTGTGCATATGTTTTTGAAAAACCTGAAGCAGGGTGCCTGGGTGGCTCAGTGGGTGGAAGCCTCTGCCTTCAGCTCAGGTCATGATTCTAGAGTCCTGGGATCCCGTACCGGGCTCTCTGCTCAGCAGGGAGCCTGATTCCCCCTCTCTCTGCTGGCCTCTCTGCCTACTTATGACCTCCATCCATCAAATAAATTAATAAAATCTTAAAAAGAAGAAGAAGGAGAAGGAGAAAAACCTGGAGCTAAAGTCCTGGCACAAAGCATGTAATGGTGGAGGAGGAGCACCAGAGCCCTACAGCTTAGGGTCACATTAGATGCTACTACTTCTCAACTGCAGAATCTCAGACAACTTCTTAACCTCTCATAATTCCAGGTTCCTTACTAGTAAATAGGGTAAGAACAGTGCTTCCTCTGTGTATATGCATATGTGTGCATGTGTGTATATTTAAACAACGTTTACAGTATGTTAACTTATTGTTGTCATGGTTATCATTACTCTCCCAAAGGACTTACGAACATTGTGAAGGGTGACCAAGGATTCTCTCCCTTCCTATTGACATTTGACAGATTGCTGTCTGCTGCTGCTCATGTTTCTCTCACTGTCCTAATGTCCAGAAATAGCTCCCATTCCAACCCCACCCCGCTAAGTCTCCAGAGATTGTTTTGCTTTAGGGATGAGGCTGAGTAGAAGCAGGAAGGAGGAGGGCTACTGAAGTCCCACTTTCGTCCTCCAATCTCTCCCTCCTCCCATCCCCAAAGCTGGGTCTTATCAGCAGTATTCCTGGAATCTGCTTTATCCCCTATGTAACTTCCCAGCAGACTTCTAAAAATATCTCCTTATATTGAACCATCACCTGCTTTGGGGTAACTCAAAGACTTACCAAACAGTTCCATCCCACTCTGGGAAGAGCAAAGCCAAGGTGATGAAGAGGGTGGTGTCAGAAGTGGTGGTGACAGTGGTGTCAGAAGCAGGCTGGATCATCCTTAAAGCTCTAGAAGAAAATGAATATGAGTGGTAAAGAAAAGTGAGTACTTACATGTGTCCCAGGAATAATCACATCACCCACCATCACACTTCATGCCTAGGCCCCTGAGTTGGAAATTTGTTGATTAAACACTTGCTCTGGGTCAGGCCCAGAATGAGTAAGTTATAGGGATATCTAAGTTAGCAACAGGGGCAAAGGGATAGATGTCTACATAAGGGGAGTCTATATCTGAGACATGGGGAAGAGGGGCAAAACAGGTGAAGGGGATTAAAGAATGCATGCATGTGTGTATATTAAACAGTGTTTACAATGGTTCAATTTCTGTTAACTTACAGTTATTACTGTCCCAACAGAGCCAGGCCTAACCTGAATGCCATGAAGGGGTGGCTTCCCAGAGGCAACACTGGAGTTGCTAGGAGACCCCCACTGAGAATTAATATACCCTTCTTGACCTCCCATATCTCTGGTATTTTAAATGAATACACTAATTTATTGGACAGTTTAAACTCAGCTCAATCTGTATCTAAAATTATTCTCACATCTCCTATTTATCTCTGGGGAGCTGCCCTGGAGGTATTCAAGGAGAGATATAGGAATCCTAACAGAGATATCACTTGACTAGGGAGGGAGGAATGAGATTTACATATTTTGAGGGCATGGCATCTTATTAGATTGTTGACAATAAGCAAACAGCCTGCAGATTTCACAGGCAAGGCTTACCTTGAGATTGGCAAACATTTTCTGAACACCCTCTCTAGGCCATGTGCTAGAAATACTTTCATGAATGGCCAGACCCTGCTGGCCCTGTTCCCTGTCTTCAATGCACAGGCAGGGTAATGAATCCTAGATTCACAGCCTCTGTTTGCCAGGCCAGCCCCCACAGAGCCTGGGGATGATCTTTGCCCCACTTGCTAGCAAATCTCTTGGCATTCATCACACACATCTAAGAAAAACCCCCCAGATAGGAGGGATTAAGGAATGTATGTTAGACATGGCAAAGCTGCAAGAGGCTCTAAATATTTGAAGATCATTCGGAGAGGTTAATGTGATAAAGAATAAGTGTCAGACTCAATTTTTTAAAAGAAAGAAAATGTAAGTATGGCTTTAGAGAGCTTTTCTTCATTGAGAAAGTTTATGAGCAAGGATTTGGCAAGCAGATATTGAAGCTCTTCCCTGCATCTGTTTTCTTCCCTCTGCTCTCTGTCTGCAGAACTGTTAGTGCAAAACTAGGAATTGACATTAGCCCTACTCCTAGTCCCGGTCAGCCCAATATGTGAATAATGAAGGAAACACAACAAAAAGAATATTAGCCAAAGATGTTCATGCAATAATGGGAGGATAGCAAGAAAATCAGAGAGCCAGAACACCTCTGGAAATTATAGGCCCAACTTCTGTACACAAAGAAGCTAACTTCAAGTACCCACACACCATGTACATAGCAAGTGGACTCACACTTCCATAGAAGAGCTTTCTGTTCAAGTTACAGTAACACATGTGTCTACCTTTCTACTGACTGAACAACTTCTCAATATAAAGCAAACTGGTTATTATCTCCAAAGATTTCATTTTATGGAATGGTCATTTCTTGAGCACCAGAAATTTTACTCGATTTTCTAATTAGCTTATTCAACCCCACAACAAGCCAGAAAAGTACATATTAGAACTATTGTTACTAATCAGAAAATTAAGACTCAGAGGGTCTCTGGTGAGACAACTGATTGGGAGACTTGAGAAGTGAAGCCATAATTCAAGTCCATTATTTTAAAACCCTTGTTTTTTCCTACAAAACTTGATTTTTGTAGCCATTCCAACAAGGCAGGCCCACCTGCCTTGCAGGTGCAAGTGCAAGGCAATTGACACCAGGACACCCCTAGATAGCACCCAGACACATAACTGACTGAGCCACCCAGGTGCCCCAAGAGCTGGTTCTTTGAAAAGATCAATAAAAGTGATGAACCTTTAGCCAGACTCATCAAGAAAAAGAGAGGACTCAAATTAAAAATGAAGAGAAATAAAAACTGACACCACAGAAATACAAAGGATTATAAGAAACTATTACAAAAATTATGTGCCAAAAAACTGGGCAACCTAGAAAAAATGAATAAATTCCTAGAAAAATATAATATTCTAAAACTGAACCAGGAAGAAATAGAGAATCTGAACAGACAAATTACTACTATGGAAATTGAGTAGGCAATCAAAAACCCCCAACAAACAGAAGTCCAGGACTGAATTGATTCACAGGTACGTTCTTAAAATGTCTAAAAAGAGTTAATGCCTATTCTGCTCAAACTACGCCAAAAATAGAAGTGGAATGAAAGCTTCAAAATCAGCATAACCCTCATACCAAAACAAGACAAAGACACTGCAAAAAAACAAATAAACAAAGAAAAAACTATAGACCAATATCCCTGATGAACATAGATGCAAAAATCCTCAAGAAAATATTATCAAACTGAAATCAAGACTATCTTAAAAGTGGGAGTTATTCCAAGGATGCACAGGTGGTTCAATATTCAAAAATTATTGTGACAAATTAATGAGAAAGAATATTCACCATATAATCATCTCATTAGATGCAGAAAAAGCATTTGACAAAAACTAATATTTACTCGTGATGAAAAAAAAAAAAAAAAACCCTTTGCACAGTAGCTCTAGAGGGAACATACCTCAACATAGAAAAGATCTCATATGAAAAACCTGCAGCCAACATCATACTCAATGGGGAGAGTTTTTCCCCTAAAGTCAGAAACAAGACAAGGATGCCCATTCTTTCCACTTTTATTTAACATAGTACTGGAAATCCTAGCCACAGCAATTATACAATATAAAGAAATAAAAGACATCCAAATTGGTAAGAAGGAAGTAAAACTCACTATTTGCAGATGACATGATACCCTATACAGAAAACCCTAAAGACTCTACCAAAAAACTAGTAAAACTGATAAATCAATTCAGTTTATGGTTGCAGGATACAAAATCAATATTCAGAAATCTGTTGTTTATCTATACACTAATAACGAAGCAGCAGAAAGTGAAATTAAGAAAACAATCCCACTTACAACTATACCAAAGAGGTAAAAAATCTGCATTCTGGGAACTATAGAACATTTATAAAAGAAATAGAAGATGACACAAAGAAGTTGAAAGACATTCCATGTTCACAGGCTGGAAGAACAAATATTGATAAAGAGCAGGAGAAAGAATAGCAGAGAAAGCCTAAACCCAGCATGAGAAGAGAAATAATAAAGATCAGAGCAGAAATCAATGAAATAGAAACCAACAGAACAGTTGAACACCACAACAAAACTAGGAGCTGGTTCCTTGAAATAATTAATAAGATTGATAAACTCCTGTCCAGACTTATCAAAAAGAAAAGAGAAAGGACCCAAATTAATAAAATCATGAATGAAAGAGGAGAGACCACAACTAACACCAAAGAAATACAAACAATTATAAGAACATATTATGAGTAAATATACACCAGGAAATCTGACAATTTGGAAGCAATGGATGCATTTCTAGAGACATAAAAACTACCACAACTGAACCAAGAAGAAATAGAAAACCTGAACAGACCCATAAGCAATAAGGAGATTGAAGCAGGCATCAAAAATCTCCCAACAAACAAGAGCCCAGGGCCAGATGGCTTCCCAGGGGAATTCTATCAAATGTTTAAAGAAGAATTAATACCTATTGTCCTGCAACTGTTGCAAAAAATAGAAATGGAAGGAAAATGACAAACTCATTTTATGAGGTCAGCATTACCTTGATCCCAAAACCAGGCAAAGACCCCGTCAAAAAGGAGATTTACAGACCAATATCCCTCATGAACATGGATGCAGAAATTCTCACCAAAATACTAGACAATACGATCCAACAGTACATTAAAGGATTATTCACCATGACCAAGTGGGATGTATTCCTGGGCTGCAAGATTGGTTCAACATCCACAAATCAATCAATGTGATACAATACATTGATAAAAGAAAGAACAAGAACCACATGATACTCTCAATAGATGCTGAAAAAGCATTTAACAAAGTACAGCATCCTTTCTTGATCAAAACTCTTCACAGTGTAGGGATAGAAGGTTAATACCTCAATATTATCAAAGCCGTCTATGAAAAACCCACAGCGAATATCATTCTCAATGGGGAAAAACTGAGAGCTTTTCCCCTAAAGTCAAGAACATAGCAGGGATGTCCACTATCACCACTGCTATTCAACATAGTACTAGAAGTCCTAGCCTCAGCAATCAGAGAACAAAAAGAAATAAAAGTCATCTGATTTGGCAAAGAAGATGTCAAACTCTCACTCTTTGCAGATGATATGATGCTTTACGTGGAAAACCCAAAAGACTCCACTCCAAAATTGCTAGAACTCATACAGGAATTCAGTAAAGTGTCAAGATATAAAATCCATGCACAGAAATCAGTTGCATTTCTGTACACCAACAGCAAGACAGAAGAAAGAGAAATTAAGGAGTCAATCCCATTTACAATTGCACCCAAAATGATAAGATACTTAGGAATAAACCTAACCAAAGAGGCAAAGAATCTGTACTCAGAAAACTATAGAGTACTCAGGAAAGAAATTGAGGAATACACAAAGAAATGGAAAAACATTCCATGCTCATGTATTGGAAGAACAAATATTGTGAAAATGTCTATGCTACCTAAAGCGATCTATGCATTTAATGCACTCCCTATCAAAGTACCATCAACTTTTTTCAAAGACATGGAGCAAATAAGTCTAAAATTTATATGGAACCAGAAAAGACCCCAAATAGCCAGAGGAATGTTGAAAAAGAAAACCAAAGTTGGCAGAATCACAATTCCAGACTTCAAGCTCTATTACAAAGCTGTCATCAACAAGACAGTATGGTACTGGCACAAAAACAGATACATAAATCAATGGAACAGAATAGCGAGCCCAGAAATGAACCCTCAACTCTATGGTCAACTAACCTTCAACAAAGCAGGAAAGAATGTCCAGTGGAAAAAAGACAGTCTCTTCAACAAATAGTGTTTGGAAAATGGGACAGTCAGATGCAAAAGAATCAAACTGGACCTATTCCTTACACCATACACAAAAATAGACTCAGAATGGATGAAAGACCTCAGTGTGAGACAGGAATCCCTCCAAATCCTTGGGGAGAAAACAGGTAGCAACCTCTTCAACTTCAGCTGCAGCAATTTTTCCTAGAAACATCACCAAAGGCAAGGGAAGCAAGGGCAAAAATGAACTATTCAGACTTCATCAAGATCAGAAGCTTTTGCACAGCAAAGGAAACAGTCAAGAAAAACAAAAGACAACCAACAGAATGGGAGAAAAAATTTGCAAATGACATATCAGACAAAGGGCTAGTATCCAAAATCTATGAAGAACTTATCAAACTCAACACTCAAAGAACAAATAACCCAATCAAGAAATGGACAGAAGACATTTCTGCAAAGAAGACATCCAAATGGCCAACAGACACATGAAAAAGTGCTCAACAGCACTTGCCATCAGGAAAACAAAAATCAAAACCACAGTGAAATACCACCTCACACCAGTCAGAATGGCTAAAATTAACAAGTCAGGAAATGGCGGGTGTTGGCAAGGATGCAGAGAAAGGGGAACCCTCCTACACTGTTGCTGGTGATACAAGCTGATGCAGCCACTCTGGAAAATGGTATGGAGGTTCCTCAAAAAGTTGAAAATAGAACTACCCTATGACCTGGCAATAGCACTACCGGGCATTTCCCCTAAAGATACAAATGTAGTGATCTGAAGAGGCACATGCACCCAAATGTTTAAAGCAGCAATGTCCACAATAGCCAAACTATGGAAAGAACCTAGAAGTCCATCAACAGATGAATGGATAAAGATGTGGTATATATATACACAATGCAATACTATGCAGCCATCAAAACACTGAAATCTAGCCATTGCAACAATGTGGATGGAGCTAGAGGGTATTATGCTAAGCAAAATAAGTCAATCAGAGAAAGACAATTATCATATGATCTCTCTGATATGAGGAATTTGAGAAGCAGGGCAGGGGGTTGCAGGAGGTAGGTAGGGAAAAAATATGAAACAAAATGGGATTAGGAAGGAGACAAACTATAAAAGACTCTTAATCTCAGGAAACAAACTGAGGGTTGTGGTGGGGGGGGTGGGGGGGGTAGGGATAGTGTGGCTGGGTTATGGACATTGGGGTGTGTATGTGCTATGGTGAGTGCTATAAAATGTGTAAGCCTGATGATTCACAGACCTGTATCCGTGGGGCAAATAATACATTATATGTTAATAAAATTTTTTTAAAAAGACATGAATGGACACTTCTCCAATGAAGACCTACAGATGGCCAACAGACACATGAAAAGATGTTCAACATTATTCATCATCAGGGAAATACAAATCAAAACTACAATGATCACATCACACTTGTCGGAATGGCTAAAATCAAAAACACAAGAAATAACAAGTATTGGTGAGGATGTGGGGAAAGGGAAAACTCTTACACTGTTGGTGGGAATTTAAACTGGTATAGCCCTCTGAAATATAGTATGGAGTTTCCACAAAAAGTTAAAAATAGAGCTACTCTATGACCCAGCAATTGCACTACTGGGTATCTACCCCAAAATACAAACATTGTGATTCAAAGGGACAAGTGCATCCTAATGTTTATAGCATAATTATCATTAGTAGTCAAACTATGGAAAGAGTCCAGATGTCCATCAACAGATGGATTGGTAAAGAACAGGTGGTACACACACACACACACGAATATTACTCAGCCATCAAAAATGAATGAAATTTGGGGCACCTGGGTGGCTCAGTGGATTAAAGCCTCTGCCTTTGGCTCAGGTCATGATCTCAGAGTCTTGGGATCGGGGCCCCGCATTGGGTTCTCTGCTCAACGGGGAGCCTACTTTCTCCTCTCTCTCTCTCTCTCTCTCTGCCTGCCTCTCTGCCTGCTTGTGATCTCTGCCTGTCAAATAAATAAATAAAATCTTTTTTAAAAATGAATGAAATTTTATCATTTGCAATGACATGGATAGAACTAGAGGGTATCATGCTAAGTGAATTAAGTCAGAGAAAGACAATTATCAGGATTTCACTCATATGTGGAATTTAAGAAACAAAACAGATGAACATAAATGTAGGGAGGGAAAAAAATAAGACAAAATCAGAGAAGGAGACAAACCATAAGAGACTATTAACTCTAGGAAACAAACTGAGGGTTGCTGAAGGGGAAGTGGGTGGGGGATGGGGTAACTGGGTGACAGGCATTAAGGAGGGCACATGATGTAATGAGCACTGGGTGTTACACACAACTGATGAATCTCTAAATTCTACATCTGGATATGTGTGTGTGTGTGTGTGTGTGTGTGTATACATATATATATATGTTAATCAACTGATTTTAAAGAAAAAAATCATTTCTACTAAAAATAAAAAGAAATGCATCAAAAAATGTAATAGAGAAAATGGGTAGATGAACAGGTATGTGACAAAGTAAGCATGCTATGTTAATAGTAGGATCCAGGTCACAAGTATGTGGGGATTGTTGTCAAATTCTTGCAACTTTGTTGTACATTTGGAAATTTTTATTTAAAAATTGGGGAAAAAACAAACAAAAATTTAAATAAAATTAAAAAGGGGCTGAAGACCCAAAAAGACATTTTTCCAAAGACAACACAGACAGCCAATAGGTCCATGAAATGATGCTCAACATTACTCAATTTTCTTTTGATAGATTCATTTTCTTGTTATTGGTTTATAAGTATACTTTATATATGCAGGATAATTTTGTCTGACATATATATTTCTATATACCATTTACCACTAAGTAGGATAATACAAAGAAATGCCATTTTCAATATTTATATTATCAATCTTTTTCTGCCCAATATGAGGTCTTAAATATGTTTACCTTTAGTACTTGTTACGTGCTTTATAATTTCATTATTTTTGCTTAAACATTTGATATATCTAAAAGTTACTGCAGTGTGTGATGGGAGTTAGGAAATATATTTTTAAAATATTTTAGTAAAATTATATTTAATACTTACTATGATGTCCCTTTTAAAGAAAAAACTCCTTCACTTCAAATTTGCCCCAGGTGATGTTTTAGAATTTTTTAGCCATTGTCAATATAAGATATGTAAGGAAAAATAAAATATATGTTTCTCTCAGAAAATTTACAAATTGTCAGGGAGATAATAGAGATATAAATAGTGTGTTATGGTAATAATGGCAATTGTGCAATTTTAATGAAGACCAGCTGAAGGGCAAGTTTTGGGAAAAGTGAGAATTAAATTGGGCTTCAGAGAATGAGTAGCATTTCGTAAAGTGGAAAGGAGGAAAGAGGGCATGAAGGACAGAAGAAATGACAAGGACAACAGTGGGACATAGAAGCAAGGGGACACAGCTTGATACAGGGCATTGTATCAAACAGGAACACAAAATGAAATTAACTAAGGGGTGTGTTGTAGTTGATGGTATGCAGCTAATCTGTTTTCACATTTACATTCAGTTTGCAACAGAATTTGACAATTCTTAAAGATTTTTATTTATATGAGAGAGAGAGAGAGAGCAAACAGGGGAGGGGCAGAGGGAGCAGGGGAAAGAATCCCGTGCAGACTCCCTGCTGAGCACAGACCCTGTCATGGGGCTCCATCCCATGACCCTGAGATCATGACCCCAGTCAAAATCAAGAGTCCAGCCCTTCACTGAGCCACCCAAGTGGTCCAGAATTTGACAACTTTTAAAAGATTAATCCAACCATTGTTCTAAACTAGGGAAATTGAAAGAGAAAATATAATTTCAGCTTGGTGCCAACAATTTGTATAATTCATTCCTGTTTTCTTTTGCACATTCATTCATCAATTCCATTAGTGTTTCAGTCAGGAAACATTTTTTATTTTCTCTGAACAATCAGGCTTGGAATCTCTCTGATGTGCCAGGCACTTCGCAAAGTGCTGGGGTTATAAAGATGAACAAATCTGATCACTTCTTTGGAAGAGACTTACAGTAGAGGGGAGATGAGACTGTAACCCAACCAAGCAGGCTGCCTGCTGTCTTGGAGGGGTGTTACCCAGGTTGTCATGCTACCTGGAGTTCTCACAAAAGCTACATAGTCGTTGGCATCCGGCTGATCTCTGAAGAAGGAGTAGCAGTTTATCAGTTTGAGATAGTGTGGAGTTTAAGATGGTATTCTGGGATCAGAGCCCATGGTGTGTGTTGGGGGACATCATCAGGGAATCCCTCACTGGGGAATCGCTCATTCCCCATCTGAGGGTGGCTTTTTCCTGCAGGCACTTAGTCTACTTACCCCCCTCCTTCTGTACCAGTGCATGTTTTTTGTTTTTTTTTTTTGTTTTTTGTTGTTGTTGTTGTTGTTTTAAATATTTTATTTATTTATTTGACAGAGAGAGAGGTCACAAGTAGGCAGAGAGGCAGGCAGAGAGAGAGGGAGAAACAGGCTCCCCACTGAGCAGAGAGCCTGATGCAGGGCTCCATCCTAGGACCCTGAGATCATGACCTGAGCCGAAGGCAGAGGCTTAAACCACTGAGCCACCCAGGCGCCCCTGTACCAGTGCATGTTTGACACCACTGGTCGGACATGAGAAAATCCATTAGTTGGATCTCACCTGGGCATCTATGCCAAAAGGAAGAGAGTCATGGTAGGTGATGTTTCTTGAATGTTTATTATGTGCCAGACACTGTTTTCACCGTTTTTACTTATTTCATCCACACAGCAACCCTCACCACGTCTTTTCTTCCAGCTGAGGAAATGGAGACCCAGAGCTATTAAGGGAATTGCCCAAAATTCCTGGCTACAAATTAGTGAAGATGGGATTCAGCCACAGGCAGCCAGACTCCAGAGCTCGTGCTATTAAATAGCAAATCCATTCACCTTGAGTTCACTGGAATTAAGGACAGAAACCACAGCTCTGACCTAGAGCAATTTAACATTGACAGTTCTTCTCCTAGAATACACAGACTAACCCAGAAGAGAACGCAGAAAAGTGAAAATGATCACAGGACAGGTGACTGTTAGATTTTACGTTTTGTTTTGTTTTTTTTTTTAAGGCAAACGCAATGCAGGAGTTCAGAATAAGGAGTTAGGATATCATTTGTTATTGGATAAATAAGCTATGTGTGGATAGTCAGCTTAATAAGATATCATCCTGCCAATTTGGTTGTTTTCCTGTTCCATTTACCCAAAAATGAATACAAGTGGGATTTTTGGTTTATTCATACTTCTTGAGGACTCTGAATACAATTAATTTGGTATTTCCTGGGGCACCTGGGTGGCTCAGTGGGTTAAGCCACTGCCTTCGGCTCAGGTCATGATCTCAGGGTCCTGGGATCGAGTCCCGCATCGGGTTCTCTGCTCAGCAGGGAGCCTGCTTCCCTCTCTCTCTCTCTCTCTGCCTGCCTCTCTGTCTACTTGTGATCTCTCTCTGTCAAATAAATAAAAAAAAAAAATCTTTAATTTGGTATTTCCCAAGGCTCCTAAAATCATCACCTAAGTGAAAATGCATCTTTTATTTTAAAAAATAGATAAAATCTCAGAATGTGTCAAAAGCTTTTCCATATTATCTAGCTTGAGAGGCTGCCCAGCAGATGCAGCAAGGATACTAGACCCTAGCTCCCTCTCACCCACCAGTCATCAACTGCCATGGCTATCTGTGGGGTCATTGCTATATTAATCCATCCCTAGAAACTCTTCAGTTTGACTCCACCTAGAAAAAAGTAGCATCAGGGTGAACAATCAGAAATACAATCAGAATGGTCTGTGGTGGTCCTGCTTTCTGGGAGGCCTAAGGCTGACACTTCTATGGGGCAGTTAAATAAACTCTGTGATTTTTTAAATAGTTTTTTAAAAAATATTTTATTTATTCATCTGAGACAGAGAGAGAGCATAAGCAGAGGGAGAGGGAGAAGCAGACGCCCCACTGAGCCAGGAGCCTGATGCGGGACTCAATCCTAGAACTCTGGGATCATGACCTGAGCCAAAGTCAGATGCTTAAGCATCTGAGCCACCCAGGTGCCCCTAAACTCTGTAATTTGGCATCACCATTAAGAGCCGAATGTCTTAACTAATGGCTGGTGCACCATAACCAGCCCTCTAATGCATTTTGCTGAGCTCTTCATATTTTCAATGAATGAGGAATATACCAAAATGTAAATATTGAGAGATTTTTATGAAATATGTTGTTTTTCAATTTCTTGTAGAAAATCAGAAGAATTGGCAACAATAGCCCACATTTCTGCATGGCAATGATCCACTCTAGTTGCCTTGAAGCTGCATGATTAGATGGGGCATTCCTTTCCCTGTGCTTGGGGCCTGTTCCACTCAAGTTAGATGGCCCCCAGTTGGGATTTGTTTTGAACAGTGATCTGAAGCATCGGAAGAATGATACCTGATCTTCGCATAGTCTCCAGCACTTTTCTGTGGCTGCATACTAAATTATCACTATGGCAAAGCTGATGAGTGATCTATGGCTAATGCACACAGCAAGTGTTGAGCAACCATCATATGTGTTTATGTTTCTATTCATAATTGTGTTTAGTCTTTTATTTCGAAACATAAATCAAAGCCCTTCAGAAGGGTTCCTCTTTCAATAGCTGTGATTAATGCAAGAAATAATATGTGAACTACTGAGTTCCCTGGGGTGAAATTCAAATTCTCCTGCAATGTGCAAAGAATACTCATGCTTCCTAATGCTAACAAGCAGAAAAGAAACACCCTA
The DNA here is from genome assembly GCF_922984935.1 of Meles meles. NCBI lineage: Eukaryota > Metazoa > Chordata > Mammalia > Carnivora > Mustelidae > Meles > Meles meles. The sequence goes on along the minus strand of NC_060066.1, from coordinate 12,291,265 downwards.
TTAGCAAAGAGAGTAATCTTTTAACTAAAACACTGTGTATATGGCCGATGTGTAAAAACTATTCTGAACAATAGGAAAAGCATCTAGGTTGAAGGCGGGCCTACTATAATTAAATGCTATCCTGAGATGTAGGAAAGCAAAAAGTATGACTTGTTAAGATGTGGGCACCACTGTACGTTTCTGAAACTACAGTTCTTTTAATTGGATGTAATAGACACTCAGGCAAAATTCACATGACAAGATTTTCGCATGTTTAGGCACCTGGCAAATTCTTCTCTGTCACAGCCACATCAAGCAGCTTCTGTGAAACATTTAAACAAAACTCCATCTCTCCATTGTAGCTCTCTGTATTGATCTCCATCATTGGTGGTTGTGTTTATTTTACTGAATTATGATTGTTACTTGCATGTTGGTCTTTCGGTTAAGATTGTGAGCTCTTTGATAAAGCTTTTTTTCCTTTTTTCTCACACACAATATATCTGGCCAATGAAAACAACTAATATTATTGAAATAAAATGTAGATGAATAAACAAGTGAATGAATATTTAATAATCAGGTATTAGGCATGTTGTGGGAGGCAACTGGATAGCTGTGAAAACAGTCCCGGGTATAGCCGGAATACTTGGAATTGAATTTTGGATCCAGTACATACAGCTTTGAGACACTGAACAAGGAATTTTGCAGATGGACAGCTGTATTTCCTCATCTATTTGTCTAGTAAGGCTATTGTGAACATCTCATGGTATAATGCCTGTAAAAGTTACTTGAAACTGGTAAGTGCTCAGCAAGTAAAGGAGCTCATGGAGATGAAGAATTCCATCACCTTAGAAACTGGTAACAATCATTTCCATTCTTTTTAACAGCTCTTTTGGCTAAAACTTGCAAATAGGGCCAATAACTTCCTCATTTTTAATTTGTCACCAGGGCCCTCTCATAAGGGACAAGCCTTCAGCATTGATTTTGTTTCCATGAGTTCCACTGTGAAAAACCAAGATGGCGGTGTACATCAGTCAGTCAGACTTGAAGTTAGATTTTTGGCAGGAGCTGGGGATGGAAACAAAGGTTTTGAAGATAGTGGGGGGAGAACGTTTTCAAGGGTTCCCCATTAAAGTATGTAAAAGAAATCTAAGCAAATCCTTACCATTTATAATAGGAGTGAGTGATGGAGAATATACGAAGGGGTGAGAATGATGTGCTAAAATCCTTGTTTATCCCCATAAAACACGTGATATTGGAGCCTCAGTATTCTCATATGTAAATTGGGAATGAGGAGAAATGGGCTTTCAGGTGTCAGGCATTAAATGACAACCTATCTAGAGCATCTGGTACAACATCTGGCACATTCTTCCTGGAGGAAGTGTTCAGTCTCCCTGTGTACGCTGAAAAGAGAGTGCTAGATTGGCAGTCACGGTTTAGCCTGAGGGAAGATTTAATGTTGCTTTTCACATGGGACACAGCTCCGGCAGTCTTCAAGGGAAGTTATTGCACCTGGCCCCAGAAGCAGAGCTGACATTTTTGACAGGACCTTAAGTGCAGCTCTCCCTGGGGTGTCATAACCGAGACAAGATGGGGCAGGTGGCAGTAATTGGCATCACATCCACTCAGGGATTGGATATAACCTGGATTACCATGGAATTCTTTTTTTTTTTTTAAGAGCGACTTCTATGAATCTTAGCCAGTTCTAAACCCTTTGATAATTATTTCTATCATCAATTACACAGCTGAAGGTTGAAAGGAAAGGCGGTATTTTCTTAGGAATAAGACGACTTGACCTTATATTTCCCAAAGAGAGCAGTGTGGTGTTACAGCTACCGGTTCACCATCCCTGATTCACTGCTCAGACTTACAGACCAGTGTTCAGAACCACAAGGTGCCGCTCTGTTTCCTGATACAATCCATGTGACCTCTACAACTCCAGGTTCCCTGGACACACCATGCTTTCACACCCTCATACTTTGGTGCTTGTGATTCTTCAACTTAAAAAAAATTCTCTTGCCTTTCCCACTTCTAATAACATGCATTTTAGGAGGCAGCAAAGACAAAACCTAAAACCCAGGGCACATTCCTTGTCCTTTCTGGTCCTCAGATTTGTTACATGCAAAATGGGAGTAAAACCTAGCATGAGGGGCCAAAATCAGGCTTTAAGACATGTATAAATGGCAACACAGAGCATGGCAGAAGTAATCATGGTGTGTTCAGGGCTCTCAAGTCAGCCCTGCTCTGCCCTTGAGATTAACAGCAGAACAATGTCTCATTTCTTAAAGAAATGATAGATAGATGATAGATAGATAGATAGACAGACAGACAGACAGAGACACCAAACGCAATACTTGACAATGTGAAATTAGCTGATGGTTCTATGGGGAGACAGAGGATATGTTTACTTTGCTTAGCATCATTCACCTTCCAAAGAGGTCAATTTTCAACTCTATTTAAAAGTCTAATTATATTCTAAGTGAAAAAAAGAGAATATAACATTTGTGAAGAAATAAGATCAATGAATAGTAATCACTTTTAAAGGTGTGTCTCTGTATTTAGTTAGGGTTCTCCAGAGAGACAGAACCAGTAAGAGATATGTATGTGTATGACTCATGAGATTATGGAAACAAAGAAGTCCCCTGATGTGCCATCCACAAGCCCAGCAGAGCCAGTGACATAGCTCAAAGGCCTGAGGGGCAGAGAGAGCTGATGGTTCAGGTTCTAGTTGAGGGTCTAAAGGCCTAAGCACCAGAAGCATGAGGACAGAAGAAGATGAATGTCCCAGCTTTAACAGTGAAATGAATGCAAACCTTCCTCTACCATTTTGTTCCATCTGGCCCTCAGAGGACTAGGTGATGCCCACCCACACTGGGGAAGGTCATCCACTCTACTCAGTCCACCAATTTAAATGTTAATCACTTCCAGAAACACCCTCACAGACACACCCAATAATGATGTTTAACCACCCAATAATAATGGGTTAACCATTAACCCAATAATGATGTACATCCCTGGTACAGTCAAGTTGACACATAAAATTAGCCCTCATGGTCCCAAAGGCTTAGACCAGGCAGGCATTTATGAAGAGTGAGGTACTTGTGAAAACACCTGTTTCTGGGGAGGAAGTCAACCTGTTGGGTCCGTTATCAAAGGAACGAGACTGAGACAAAGTGAAAGTTATGCAAAGCCTTATTCTATGCCAAGCATTGGAAGTTAGACTGACCGGCCAGTGGAACGAGGCTGAGACAAAGTGAAATTTATGTAAAGCTTTATTCTATGTCAAGCATTAGAAGTCGGACTGACTGGCCAGGGCCACCTCTGAAGAGAACGACCCCACTTTGGTGTTACAGGCTAGTTTTATATGGCACAACCGCAGACCTCTACATATGTGGGTTTGGCTGATTGGATGTCTCCTACCTGTGTGTTTTAGTAATGGTTACCCAGAACTGATACAACAAAATGGCCTTGTTTTAGGTATGTGTTTTAGCAATGGTTACACGGAACCGGTATCAGTAACTGCTGAGGCATTTATTAAACAACAAAATGGCTACCTAGGCAACATGGAGTCACTATGGCTACGTAGGCCCAGGCAGGCCTTAGGGGTTTAATAGGTTTTAACCTGGAATCGGCCCCAACAAACCCCGTTCTCAGTCAGGGACACAGGAGACAGGGCTTATTCAGGGGACTTCCTCCTCTCCCCTCACATTAGCAATCATTGATGTAACGAGTATTTATTAGGCATCTACTCTGTATCAGGTAATGGCAAGCAAAGACAACGAGATGAGACAGAAGTCCCTGCTCTCATCTAGATGACACCTTAATGTAGGAAAACATATTCACACTAATGAATGTACTGTAACCATGAATGCAGTATGTATGAAGCTAAGAAGAAGGAAGAGGAGGATCTATTGTAGGCTGAGGAGGGGATGTAGAAAAAGCCTCTGCTAGTGACCCGATTTCTTAGAAACAACTGACTTTTCAGTAGGGCAATGTGGGTATTTCCTTGCTCTCCTTTTCTTTTTAATTATAAAAGAGAAAACGTGACCACTTTCCATTTGAAAGAAATCCTAGGTGATAAGGCTTCACTTACTACTTCATGTCAGTAGAGTCCAGAAATAGTAAAATCCTAGTCCTAGTGAAATTGGGCAGGGCTCAGCCATCCTCCTAGGGCTGGGAATGAATATTCAGATCTGGAAGCTACCGTAGATTTGGTTGTTGTCAAGAAGATAGAGAAGAAGAAGAATACATATTTAATGATAATCCCTTACAGATAAGCAGAAGTCTTTTTTCTAAATTATTAATACAGATAAAAATTGAAGTAATAATAATGATGATAATAGGGCTTTTGACCATGTGCTGGTTTCTGTTTGAGGCATGTCCTGTACAAAATGTCATTTCATGCTGATAACAGTTTGTATTATTCACATATGTATCCAAGGGCTTTGTCTAAAGAGCCATGAAAAAACTGTGAATTGGTTCCGATCAGTACGATTCTCCGAGAATCTAAAGGAGAGGGAAGCATGGATAGAAATTATCAGTGAGGGAAAGATGGTGGTCCTGGCTCCAGGTGAGGCTAGCACATGCAGGATTCCAGCAGCTCCAGGTGTCACCGTCAGGTGACGTGTCAAAGAGTCACCTTAGCTCTAGCACAGGTATTAATTAATGTGTTTAATCATTCACTCAACAAAAATGTTGTGACATTAAACATAGATTAATGATGTATCAGTGAGTAATTACCATTACTATCTAGAGTACTATTACAAAGATCCAGGGAGTCACAGGAGGATTTAGTCTCTGGTCATCTCGGGATACCCTCATGGTCCCAAGAATGAGAATGGAGTCCATAGGCCAGATATGTGCGCTTCCTGATCTAATCCGAATCTTGTGTTTTCCATACAGGAAAAGGGAGGCCTAACAAAGACAATCACCCACTCAAATCTAATGGCAAAGTCACAATCCCAGTCAAGTTGCTAGCCACCTGGGCAACTGCATTTTCAAGGTGCAAAGCTACCCCATGTCCGAGATCAGACTGACAACTTGGATCAGCTGCTTCTTCAAGGATTTAAATGGGATTCAGTCCCCCAGCGATCACAAGCCCATGAACATGTGTGGAAAAATGCCCTCCCCGCCCACCCCCTCAGTGTGATCACTAGAACTAAACAAGGTAGTGTGCATGACTCAGCACAGATCATCCCACTTGTTGAAAAGCAAGTCGGAGCCTAGGCCTGACCTATAAAAGAAACAAAAGCATTTTCTCTAAAGAAAAATAGTGATCATCAGCTCACACTCAGGCTGCTTTTCAAGTCCCATTCTTCGTTACAAGTAAACTTTGACATTAAGCAACTCTCAAATGCCCATGAAAAGAAAGGAAGGCTACTTAGATTTACTTTACTCTTATGAAGCATGGAGTTTGTGAATTGTGTACTTCCTATCAGTTTTTAAGGCTATTTTATGAAGGCAAAAGAACTACCCTCAGAGTCTTGGAACAGTTTCTCAAAAACTCTAAGCAAAACAGGGGCACTTCGGTGGCTCAGTGGACTGAAGGCTTGACTTTGGCTCAGATCATGATTTCAGGGTCCTGGGATTGAGCCAGGTGTTAGGCTCCCTGCTCAGCAGGACGCCAGCTTCTCCCTCTCCCTTTGCCCCTCCCTCTCCCTGTGCCCCTACCCCACCCCCCTCTCCCACTCATGCTCCAACCCCCAATAAATAAAAGCATCAATCAGCAGAACATGAAACAGAGTACTCCACCAGTTATCTGAATAAACTGGGTTTTAATCCTGGTCCACTATAACCTTGGACAAGAACCATGGTCTCTAGGCTTTGCTGTCCTCCTTTGTAAAAAGATGAGCTTTAATGTCCCTTGCTGCTCTACCTTTTTGCAAGTTTTAAATTAAGAACCTGTATAAAGTAGATGAGGTTATACCAAGGCATAGCACACACGCTCTCCATCTAGAGGACTGGAGAGTCAAGGTTCACAGTAAAAGGCCATCTTCCCATCCCAAGCCAAGTGCCAAAGGATCTCTGAGAGGAAATTCCAGGCTCATTCCCAGGCTGTTTTCCTAGGAATCCTCATTCCATTTAAGCACATAAAAGGGGCTTTTTCATATTTGATTTTTTTTAATTTTTTAATATTTGAATATCCCAAGTCTAACATTTCCCCACCAAAATAAAACACTCTTGTACCTCCATAAACTCTTTACAAAAGGTTTCTTAAAACCCTCAAGTTTATAAATTTAAAGTACAGGATACAATTTCTATCATCTTTAAAGAGAAAAAAAATGAAAATGTGAGTAGTCTAAATGAATCATGTCACAAATAGAATGTCATATTCTGTGTATAATATAAAGTATAATATGTATAATTTTGAATTTTAAAAGCCCCTTTATGGACTTCATCTCATTGGCAATCACCTTTTTTCAGTTTTAAATTAATGTAGGCAAAATTAAGTTCTTGTGTGAGTCCAGTTCTCTGCATGGGAAACATATGTATAGATTTGCGTGGTCCCTACGACAACAGTCAGGACAGGGGATGGTTTTGTCACTCCTAGTAACTCCCTAGGCTATCCCTTTTCAGTTACCTCCTTCCCCCACACTTGACCCCTAGCAACCAACTGATGTATTTTCTGTCACTACAATGGCGGGGGGGGCGCAATAATATATACATGCTATCATACATTACATAACTTTTTGAAACTAGCTTCTTTCACTCACCATGGGATTCCTTCAAGCAGCCATCAATTGATATTTCATTTTTTATCGGTGAATAGTATCCCATCAGAGTGATGCACCACCATTTATCCATTCACCTGTTGAAGAACATTTGGGTTGCTTACAGTTTGGGTCCATTATAAATACAACTGCTATAAAAATGTATAAAGTTTTATGTGAATATAAGTCTTTATTTCTCTGCTTAAAAATGGATCAAACTGTGTATGTAGTTTTAACTTCATATAAGCTGTCAAACTGCCTTCCAGAGTGGCTGTACCATTCACAGGCATCTTAACATTAAAATGACCCGTATTTTCCTTAACTGGCACCACCTGTCTCCTGGTTCGGCTCCACCCTCTTCAAGTATTTTACCCTATTACCCAGCCAAACCACCAGATCTCTGCAGCCCCCAAACCCCCATGGGGTCCCTTTCCCATTTAGGCTTCTGTTTCCTCTGCCCAAAATAGACAACCTTTCTGGAAAGCTTAGTGTTTCTAAAACATAATTTGGACATAAACTCTGCTTCTTTAACCTTCATTCAAGCAGAATAATGCTTTTTGCATTATTCCCTAATCAGTCTTCCCCACCAAATTCTGGCTATGGACAAAGCAATAACTGAGAACTATTTGATGTTCTAACTTCATTCACTCACACATTAAGCAAGCATTTATTATCTACCAAGTTCCAGGCATCACCTACATTCTGAGCTAAGAGCCTGCCCAGAATCCGGCGTAAGATAAGCAGTTAGATGTATCCTGGGTTCGTGACCTAAATGACATGGTCATGGTGGCACATGCTTTAAAAATTAAAAAACTGGATCTATCAATTGCTCATTCAGTTATTTCTCATTAAACCACACCTTACCTAGGGGATACTGAATTATTTTTAAAACTCTTTGGAGGAAAGGAGCTCTTTTATTAATCTTTACATCACATGAGCTGACACATAGGTGCTCAGAAAATATTTGTTGGAATGCATGGACTTGGCTAGTGGAAACCCTATTTTACAGTGGTCTGTTTGTAGTCTGATACAAAATCAAGCTGGTTTTAAAATATTTTATTGGACACTAAAGTTTTCATTTTTATATTGGAAGATTTAATCCAACAAAAATTATGTCTCCTCATCATATTGAAGGTTTCCTTAAACATAAAGTAAAACCTATCCTTCCATTTCATATTTCATGCAGTAAGCATATTTCCTCTATGGCAGCTCATTTTCTTTGGCACCTGCGATTAGCTTAAATAATTGAGTAGAGTCTGCAACAGCCGTCTGTGATGTCTGTGCTAGTGTCTAGATAATAAAGCATTGCAGTAATTCAGTCATTTTGTTCAAATAGCTGCTTGTTTTAATAAATACCCATTAAACCTGTTGTTTGACTAATGTATCATTTATTCATCAAACACTCACTGAATGGCAGTGCTGTACTAGGTGCTGGGACTGCAGAGGCGAATAACAGGATGTCCCAAACATGCTGAATGAGAAAGGGACACTGTGTAATCTAGTCCAGGAAGGATGGGACATGTGGTTACTGAGTGAATGCCCTCTGCAGAAATTTGAACACTACCACCTACCTCTGTATTTTTGTCTGTATTCTTTTGTTTCAGGCTCAACAAATTCAAATCCTTTAAGGTTTCTTAAAGACTTCCGATGAAGTATGTTGGATTTAGCCAACAGTTCCACATTTTTCAGGTACTCTCTGAATCTAAGTGTGATTAATATTAAAAAATGAAGTTAACATAAGCAAGAATGTTTTGAAGCACTATATTTTTAAAGTGTTTATATTACAAACTGGCTTAATGAGATACCTGGAATATTAGACATTTTCTCTGTCCCTTTCATTAGTTACAGCTGAATAAGTGTCTATAGTACGTAGGTACTGTACAACCACCACCACCATCTCTTTCTACATGGAGCTCACTGTCTAAAGTGGAAATAGACAGGAAAATGTGATTATACTACAGGAGTACCAAAAAAAGAGACACTAGCTTTGTTTGCAGGAAAGGAGTCAGGAATTAATTTATAGAGGAAAAGATGCTTAAATGAATATTGATGGATTATTAGGTATTTATCAGACAGACAAGGGACTAGAAGCATTTATAGAGGAAAAACAAGGAATTGGAAATGGTCTGGGTATTTTGAGGAAACTCACAATTTTTGAGTATTTAATGATGCCTAGAGGGGCAAATACAATCGACCACTGGTAGAATATATGGAATCGTTCTCTATTTTTTCAACTGATGCATTTGAAGTACCTTGAAAGGTGCCCGAGTCACAGTGGGTGCTCAGGAAGTGCTTGTTAAATGAGAAGCAAGAGGTATTGGCAAGCAGGTGGCGAATAATTAAGAGGCAAAGCTGAAACTGGAGGTCAGAAGGAGGGTGAGTGGGTTTCCAGGAGAGGGTCTGGTGGTCATGGCTGCAGGAGTCATTAGATCTTGGAGACTATGATTCAGGAACACACTGAGAGCATTCATGTTCCCACCTTCCCTACAAACAACCTCATAACCAGTACCTAGGCCCTTGCCTGATACATGTAAGAACTCTATCAATATTTGTTGAATGTACAAATAAAGCTTTTCCTCCTCAAATGTGATTGGTACTTTTGTCCCACTCAATCTGAGAGCAGAGACAAGGGAGGGGGGCATAAATTGTCTAACATGTTTTTTTCCAAAATTTTAATTTTTCTTTCTCCAGAAAGAAGAAAAAAGAAATAATAAAATAGGAATAAGCCTCTACATATATGGTCAATTAATTTTTATTATTATTATTTTTTTAAGATTTTATTTATTTGACAGACAGAGATCACAAGAAGGCAGAGAGGCAGGCAGAGAGAGAGGGGGAAGCAGGCTCCCTGCTGAGCAGAGAGACCTATGTGGGGCTCCATCCCAGGACCCTGAGATCATGACCTGAGCCAAAGGCAGAGGCTTAACCCACTGAGCCACCCAGGCACCCCTGGTCAATTAATTTTTGACAAAGTCTCTCAGAATATCCAATGAGTAAAGAATCATCTCTTTAATAAATGATGCTGAGAAAATTGGGTATACCCATGCAAAGGAATGAAACTGGACTCCCAGCTGTACCATACACAAAAATCAACTCAAATGGATTAAAGACTTAAATATAAGACCTGAAGAAAATAAGAGAAAAACTCCTTGACATTGGTAAGGAGTCCTGGCAATCATTTTTTGGATTTGACACCAAAAGCAAAGGTAACAAAAGCAAAAATAAACATATGGGACTACACCAAACAAAAAGCTTCTGCAAACAAAAGGGAAGTGATCAACTAGGTGAAAAAGCAGACTATAGAAGAAAATATTTACAAACAGTGTATCTGATTGGGGTTAACATCCAAAAAAACCAAGGGACTCATTCAACTCAATTGCAAAAACACCCAAGTAACCCAATTAAAAAATAGACAAAGGATCTGAATAGACATCTTTCCAAAGAAGACATACAAATAGTTCACTGCCAACATCTTTAATCATCAAGGAGATGGAAGTCAAAGCAACAATGAGATACTACATGATACCTCCTAGCATGTCTATTATCAAAAAGACAATAAACAAAAAATGCTGATGTGGATGTGCAGAAAAGGAAACACCTGTACCCTATCAGTGAGAATATAACCTGGTAGAGCCAATACGAAAAATGTGGGAAAGTTCCTCAAGAAATTAAGAATAGAACTACCATAAAATCTATCAATAACACTGCTGGTTATATATTCAAAGAAAATGAGATTACTATCTCTAAGAGATATGTACACTGCCATGGTCATTGCAGCATTATTCACAATAGACAAGGTATGGAAACAACTAAAGTATACATCAATGAATGAAGGGATAAAGAAAATGCTAGAAAGATAGATAAAAGATAGATATTGAAATATTTTTAAATATATTAAAAAAACATGTATATAGGAACTGTGGGAAGATGGCAGAGTAAGAGGACCCTAAACTCATCTCCTCCCATGGATACAACAATCAGTGTAAATAACATAGAAAATGACTCAAAGTCTGGCAGAACAGACTCCACAACTAAAGGTAGATCAGAGGCCACATCAAAGACAGTAGGAAGGGCAGAGACAAACTGGGAAGCAAAACAAATCACAGCCATCCATGGGTGGGAGGGAGCTGCAGGCATGGAAAAGGGCAAGAAACACATGCTCACACTGGGGTATCCACACAGGGAAGAGGATTCCTCAGAACATTTGACATTGAAAGAATGAGGAGCTGGATTTTGTGAATTCTTACAACCAGAGGGACAGAAAGTCTGCAATTTTAAAAAGCAACAGGCTGGGTTCTGGGAGATCCTAAAGGGCATTAAGACGCTGAGTTCCCACCCTTAAAGAGACAGTATGACTAACAGCTATGGAGATACAGCATAGAAGCAGCAGTTTGAAAAGTGGTGGAGCATTTGGGAGAAAGAGTTATTTACTCAACTCAGAGAGTGTCTCAGAGGAAGAATCCTCCAGGAACAAAGGAGCTGGCCAGTGCCATCTCCCCCCTACCCACTAACATAAACACATAGTCACCTGTGAGAACCAGGAAGGCACTGGCATTCACTACCTAACTTGCCCTGCCCCCTGCACTTCAGCGGCTCTGCCTTTCCCAGTCAGACTTGCTTCAACCCCAGTGCATCAGGTCCACTCCCCCAGAAGACCAATGCAAACCTTACCAATACTGCATCTCCTGACCCATGTGTTTTGAGGGAGTCTTGGTCCCAACAGTGGCAACAGTGGCAGTGGCTGTGGGCCTTATGGAAGGCCAAGGTGCACCTTGTTAAGATTGTACCCCTGCCAATATGGCCCCAGTCATGGAGGTAGAAGCTTGTATCATTTTTCAAGCAGACCTGTGTGCACCTTATTAAAACCGTATACCTCACCCCGGCCAGGGAGCAAACACTGCCCACAGCAGGCAAGGAGAGCCCCTGCAGATGACTGGACTGAAGGAAAAAGCAGTTGGGACAAAACAGCAGGGTATATGCACCACACATGAACCCTGAAATGCCAGATTCTGATGAACAGAGGACACCACACAGCAAGGCAGTACAGGTCCTCTTCTCCATAAGGACATTACATTCAAGAGCAGAACTAGCTGACTTTCCTAATACATGAAACAGACACAAAGAGAAAAAATAAAGAGACAGAGGAATATGTTCCAAATGAAAGAACAGGACAAAACCAAAATCACAGTGAGAGACCTAAGCAAAACAGATAGAAGTAATATGCTGGATAGAGAATTTAAAGTAGTGATCATAAAGATATTCACTGGGCTTGAGAAAAGAGTGGAGGAGATCAGTGAGGCCCTTAACAAAAAGATTTTTAAAAAGAGCCAATTAGAGACAAGGAACACAATAAATGAAATTTAAAATACACTAAATGGAATAAATAGCAAGCTAGAACAAGCAGAGGAGCAAATTAGTGACCTAGAAGAGAGAGTAATGGAAAGTAATCAGGTTAAGCAAGTGAGAGGGAAAATTTATACAAAATGAGAATAGATTTAGGGAACTCAGCAACTCCATCAAGAGTAGTAACATTTATATAATAGGGATCCCAGAAGAAGAAGAGAGAGAAAAGGGGGGAAAATGCATTTGCAGAAATAATAGCTGGAAACTTCCCTAATCTGGGGAAGGAAACAGATATCCAGATCCACAAGTCATAGAAAGATTCCCCAACAAATCAATACAAACAGGTCCACACCAAGACACATAATAATGAAAATGACAAAAAAAAATAGTGATGAGAATTTTAAAAGCAGTGAGAGAAAAGAAGACAGTTGCATACAAGGGAAACTCCATAAGGCTATCTGTGGATTTGCAGCAGAAACTTTACAGGCCAGAAGAGAGTGGCATGATATATTTGTAGTGCTGAAAGGAAAAACTCTGCAGCAAGAACAATCCACCCATAAGACATTCATTCAGAATAGAAGGAGAGCTAGAGTTTTCAGACAAACAAAAACTAAAGGAGTTAATGACCACCAAATCAGCCCTACAAGAAATGTTAAAGGGGACTCTTTGAGTGAAAAGAAAAGACCATAAGTGAGAGCACAGAAAATAAGAAACAAAAATGCAGTAAAAATAAGTACATCTGTAAAAATCAGTCAAAGGTTTCACACACACACATACACACACACACCATGTAAAATAACACCATATATCTAAAACATGGGAGAGAGAGGAATAAAAAATGGGTTCAAACTTAAGCAACTGCCAACTTAATACAAACTGCTGTATGCAGAAGATGTTATACGCAAACCTAATGGTAAACACACATCAAAAACCAGTAATAGATATGCAAAGAATAAAGAGAAAGGAATCCAAATATATCACTAAAGAAAGACGGCAGACCATGAAAGAGGGCAAGAAAGGATCAGAGAAAAACTGCAAAAACAATGACAAAACAAGTAACAAACTGGCAAAAATACATATCTATAAATAATTACTTTGAATGTAAATGGACTAAATGCTCCAATTACAAGACATAGGTTAACATAATGGATATGAAAACAAGACATCTATATGCTGCCTACAAGAGACTTATTTCAGACTAAAGACACATGCAGATTGAAAGTAAAGGGATGGAGAAACATGTATCATGCAAATGGATGTCAAAAGAAAGCAAGGGTAGCAATACTTATATTAGACGAAATAGACTTTGAAACCAAGACTGTAACAAGAGACAAAGAAGAACACTATATAATAATGAAGGGGAGAATCCAACAAGAAGATATATCAACTGTAAATATTTATGCCCCCCAACATGGGAGCACCTAAATACATAAATACATAAAGAAACAAACTGATAGAAATAAGATAATAGGAGAGGACTTTAAAGAGCTGGCATGATATATTAAGAGCACTAAACAAGAAAAACATGCAGTCAAGAATACTATATCCAGCTAGGCTATCATTGAAAATAGAAGGAGAGATCGAAAGCTTCCAGGACAAACAAAAACTGAAAGAATTTGCAAACACCAAACCAGCTCTACAGGAAATATTGAAAGGGGTCCTCTAAGCAAAGAGAGAGCCTAAAAGTAGTAGATTAGAAAGGTACAGAGACAATATACAGTAACAGATACCTTATAGGCAATAGAATGGCACTAAATTCATATCTCTCAATAGTTACCCTGAATGTTAATGGGCTAAACGCCCCAATCAAAAGACACAGGATATCAGAATGGATAAAAAAAAAACAAACCCATCTATATGTTGCCTACAAGAAACTCATTTTAGACGTGAAGACACCTCCAGATTTAAAGTGAGGGGGTGGAAAACAATTTACCATGCTAATGGGCATCAGAAGAAAGCTGGAGTGGTAACCCTCATGTCAGATCAATTAGATTTTAAGCCAAAGACTATAATAAGAGGTGAGGAAGGGCACTATATCATACTTAAAGGGTCTGACCAACAAGAAGATCTAACAATTATAAATATCTATGCCCCTAATGTGGGAGCAGCCAACTACATAAACCAATTAATAACAAAATCAAAGAAACACATCGATAATAATACAATAATAGTAGGGGACTTTAACACTCCCCTCACTGAAATGGACAGATCATCCAAGCAAAAGAGCAACAAGGAAATAAAGGCCTTAAATGACACACTGGACCAGATGCACATCACAGATATATTCAGAACATTTCATTCCAAAGCAACAGAATACACATTCTTCTCCAGTGCACATGGAACATTCTCCAGAATAGATCACATCCTGGGTCACAAATCAGGTCTCAACCGGTATCAAAAGATTAGGATCATTCCCTGCATATTTTCAGACCACAATGCTCTGAAGCTAGAACTCAATCACAAGAGGAAAGCTGGAAAGAACCCAAATACATGGAGACTAAACAGCATCCTTCTAAAGAATGAATGGGTCAACCAGGAAACTAAAGAAGAATTGAAAAAATTCATGGAAACAAATGATAACGAAAACACAACGGTTCCAAATCTGTGGGACACAGCAAAGGCAGTCCTGAGAGGAAAATATATAGTGGTACAAGCCTTTCTCAAGAAACAAGAAAGGTCTCAAGTACACAACCTAACCCTACACCTACAGGAGCTGGAGAAAGAACAAGAAAGAAACCCTAAACCCAGCAGGAGAAGAGAAATCATAAAGATCAGAGCAGAAATCAATGAAATAGAAACCAAAAAAACAATAGAAAAAATCAATGAAACTAGGAGCTGGTTCTTTGAAAGAATCAATAAGATTGATAAACCCCTGGCCAGACTTATCAAAAAGAAAAGAGAAAGGACCCAAATAAATAAAACCATAAGTGACTCTTAATTGCACAAAACAAACTGGGGGCTGCTGGGGGGAGGTGGGGTTGGGAGAGGGGGAGGGGGGTTGGACATTGGGGAGGGTATGTGCTATGGTGAGTGCTGTGAAGTGTGTAAACCTGGGGATTCACAGACCTGTACACCTGGGGATAAAAATACATTATATGTTTATAAAAAATTTAAAAAATAAATAAATGCCACTTACATCAATGGACCAATCACCCAAACAGAAAACCCAAAGGAAAGAGTGAGTTTGAATGACACACTGGACCAGAGGTGTTTAAGAGATATATTCAGAACATTCCATTCTAAAACAGCAGAATACACATTCTTTTCAAGTGCACATGGAACATTCTCCAGAATAGATTGCATATTAGGACAAAAAACAAGTCTCAACAACTTCAAAAAGGTCATACTATGTATCTTTTCTGACCACAGAGCCATGAAACTAGAAATCAACCACAAGAAAAACTCTAGAAAGAGCATAAATATATGGAAGTTTAAAAAAAATACTACTAAATAATGAAAGGATCAACGAAGAAGTCAAAGAAGAAGTAAAAAATTACAAGAACAGACATGGAAATGAGAACACAGTGGTCAAAAATCGCTATGCAGCAAAACTGATTTAAAGCCTACCTGAAGAAGTAAGAAAAATCTCAAATAAACAACCTAACCTTGCACCTAAAGGAGCTAGAAAAAGAAGAACAAACAAACCCAAAACCAGTGGAAGGAAGGAAATAATAAAGATTAAAGCAGAAATAAAAGATACAGAAACTGGGGCGCCTGGGTGGCTCAGTGGATTAAGCCGCTGCCTTTGGCTCAGGTCATGATCTCAGGGTCCTGGGATCGAGCCCTGCATCAGGCTCTCTGCTCCGTGGGGAGCCTGCTTCCTCCTCTCTCTCTGCCTGCCTCTCTGCCTACTTGTGATCTCTCTCTGTCAAATAAATAAATAAAATCTTTAAAAAAAAAAAAAAAGATACAGAAACTAAAAAAACAAACAAACAATAACAGATTAATGAAACCAG
This sequence comes from Meles meles, assembly GCF_922984935.1. Taxonomy (NCBI): domain Eukaryota; kingdom Metazoa; phylum Chordata; class Mammalia; order Carnivora; family Mustelidae; genus Meles; species Meles meles. The sequence goes on along the minus strand of NC_060066.1, from coordinate 12,275,280 downwards.
GAACTGGTTCTTTGAAAAGATCAAAAAATTGGTAAAACTCCAGCCAGACTCATCACAAAAAAAAAAAAAAAGAAAGAAAGAAGGAAAGGAAGAAAGAAAGGAAACAGAGAGAGAGAGGGGACTCAAATCAAAAATGAAAAAGGAGAAATAACTGACATCACAGAAATGGGAGTGATTGTAAGAGAATATTATGAAAGATTATATGCCAACAAATTAGACAACCTAGAAGAAATAGATTAAGTCCTAGGAACATATAACCTACCAACACGGAAGAAGAAACAAAAAATTTGAATAGCTCAATTGCCAGCAACGAAACTGATCATTAATCAAAAACCTCCTAACAAACATGAGTCCAGGACCAGACAACTTCATAGATAAATTCTACCAAACACCTACAGATGAGTCAATACCTAGTTCTAAAACTATTGTAAAAAATACAAAAGGAAGGAAAACTTCCAAGTTTATTCTATGAGGCCAGCATTAGCCAGATAAAGACACCACAAAAAGAGAATTACAGACCAATATATCTGATGAACATTAGACAGAAAACTCCTTAAAAAAATTAGCAAACCAAATCCAACAATGCACTAAAAAATCATTCACTATGACCACGTCGTATGTAAGAGTTGTAAGGGTTGTAAGGATGTAAGGTTTCTCAATATTGGCAAATTAATCAACATGATACATTTCACCAATGAAAGAAGGGATAAAACTATATAATTATTATTTAAATAAATGCAGGAAAAGCATTGGACAAAGTACAATGTCCATTTTTTATTTAAAAAAAAAAATCCTCTGTACAGTAGGTTTAGAGAGAACATAACCTCAACATAATAAAGCTCTTGTATGAAAAAACCCACAGCCAATATCACACTCAATGGGGAAAAGTTGAGAGCTTTAGTCCTAAGGTTGGGAACAAGACAAGGATGTTCATTCTCACCACTTTTATTCACGATAGTACTGGAAGTCCTAGCCACAGCAATTAGACAATAAAAAGAAATAAAATGCATCCAAAATTACTAAGAAAGAAGTAAAACTTTCACTATTTGTAGATGACATGATACTATATATGGAAAACCATAAAGCCCCCACCAAGAAACTGCTAGAACTGATAAATTCAGTGAGTCAAAGGATACAAAATCAATGTGCAGAAATCTGTTGCTTTTCTATACATTCATAATGAAACAGCAGAAAGAGAAATTAAGAAAACAATCCCATTTACAATTTCACCAAATATAATAAAATACCTAGGGGTGAACTTAACCAAAGAGGTGAAAGATCTATGCTCTGAAAATGATAAAATACTGATGGAAAGAGAAGATAATGCAAAGAAATGGAAAGACTATGAGAAGTTCCATTCTCATAGATTGGAAGAAGAAATATTGTAAAATATCTACACTACCCAAAGCAATCTACAGATTTAATGTAACCCCCATCAAAATACCAGTAGCATTTTTCACAGAACAAGAACAAATAATCCTAAAACTTGTATGGAAACATGAAAGATTCTAAATAGCCAAAGCAATCTTGAGAAAGAAGAAAAAAATTGGAGGTATCACAATCCCAGATATCAGGATATACTATAAAGCTGTAATAATCAAAATTACATGGTGGGAAACATAAGTAGCTCAATGGATTAAGTGGCCAAGTCTTGATTTTGGCTCAGGTCATGATCTCAGAGTCCTAGGATTGAGCTTCATATCTGGCTCCCACACTCAGCAGGGAGTCTGCTTCAGGGTTCCCTCTCTCCCTTTGCCCCTCCTCTCACTCACTCTCTCTCTCTCCAAGGCAAAACAACAACAACAAATAGTATGGTACTGTCACAAAAATAGATGTATAAATTAACAGAACAGAATAGAAAATCCAGAAATGAGGCCACAATAGCATGGTCAATTAGTCTTCAAAAAAAGCAGTAAAGAATATCCAATAGGAAAAAGACAGTGTCTTCAACAAATGGTGCTGGGGAAACTGGACAGTTACATGCAAAACAATGAAACTGGACCACAAAAATAAACTCAAAATGAATGAAAAACCTAAATATGAGACCTGAAACTATAAAAATCCCAGAAGAGAGCAAAGGTAGTAATTTCTCTCTCATTGGTCATAGCAACATCTTTCTAGATACGTCTTCTGCAGCCAGGGACACAAAAGCAAAAATAAACTATCAAGACTACATCAAAGTAAAAAGATTTTGCACAACAAAGGAAACAACCAATGAACGTAAGAAACAACCTATGGAATGGGATATTTGTAAATGACATACCTGATAAAGAGTCAGTATCTAAAATATATAAAGATCTTATACAACTCAACACCAAAATAAACAGACAAACAAACAAAAACACATACCAAAAAATCCAACTGAAAAATAGGCAGAAGACATGAATAGACATTTCTCCAATGACGACATCCAGATGGTCAACAGACACATGAGGAGATGTTCATTATCACTTACCATCAGACAAATGCAAATCAAAACCACAATGAAATAATTACCTCACACCTGTCAGAATGGCTAAAATTAGAAACACAAGAAACAAGTGTTGATGAGGATGCAGAGAAAAAGGAACACTCTTGTACTGTTGCTGGGAATGCAAACTGGTGCAGTCACTCTAAAAAAATAGTATGGATGTTCCTTAAAGAATTAAAAACAAAACCCTACAATCCAGGAATTGCACTACTGGGTATTTTCACAAAGAAGACAAAAATACTCATTCAAAAGCATACACGCACCCTTATGTTTATTGCAGCATTATTTACAATAACCAAACTATGGAAGCAGTCCAAGTGTCCACTGATAGATGAATGGATGAAGAGGATGTGGGGTGGGTGTGTGTGTGTGTGTGTGTGTATGTGTATGTGTGTGATGTAGCCATAAAAGAACGAATTCTTGCTATTTACAATAATACGGATGGAGCTAGAGAACATTGTGCTAAATGAAATAAACCAGTCAGAGAAAGACAAATACCATATGATTTCACTCATATGTGGAATTTAAGAAACAAAACAACCAAAGTGGGGAAAAAGAGAGATAGAGAAATTAAAAAAAAGATAGACTCTTCACTATAGAGAACAAGCAGATGGTTACCAGAGGGGAGGTAGGTGGGGGAAAGGGTGAAATAGGTGAAGGGGATTAAGAGTCCACTGATCTTGATGAGCACTGATTAATGTATGGAAGTCTTGAATCACTATATTGTACACCTGCAACTATAACATTGTATGTTAATGACACTAAAATTAAAATTTTAAAAACTAAATATATATAATAAATACATACTATATAACAAATACATATTTTGTTACTTTAATATATTACATATATTAACATGCTATATATTAATATATAGATAGAAAATTTATATATAATGGAATATTATTTAGTCTTAAGGAAAAAGAAACTTATGCCATACGTGGCGACATAGTTAAGCCTGGAGGGTGTTGTATAAAGTGCAATAAGTCAGACCAGGGAGGAAGGGGAGTGGGGAGAAGTTGATAAAAAGCTACAACTTTCAGTTATAAGGTGGATAAGGTCTGAGGAACTGATTGATATACAAGATGGTGAGTATAGTTGATACTAATAATAAGCTGTATAATTGAAATTCGCAAAGAGAATAGAAAAGTGTTCACACACACAAACACACACACGGACAGAGGAGGTAGAAAGTATGTGAGGTCATGCATATATTAACTAACTCAACAGACGGAGTTCTTTCACAATCTATACATGTATTAAATCATCATGCTGTATACTTTGAATATATTTTAATCTTATTTGTCAATTATATTGCAATAAAGCTGGTGGAAAAGAAGTAGGTAGAAACAAATCTTGCTGTCCTGGGACATGACAACTCTGTGGCTGCATCCCATGATTGCTTGAATGTTTTAGAGGAGAGAATGTTCTGCATCCATTGTTGGTGATATTAGCTCCAGAATTTCTACCTAGGCCTGGCTTAGGAGGTTCAGATATGCACTGACGCCAGCTTGCATTGGGAATTTTGTTAGCCAGTTGTTAAATGCAGCCGTCCCTGAAATCAGCCATAATGGGAGTATTCATAGGACAAAGATCAACAAATACTACAGAACAGGATTCCTATTGTTTCCTGAGTCAGTTCATACCACCTGAAAAATTGATTAGAAGCTACATTTTCATATAAAGCATGCTGTTTTCCTTTCCAGTGTATGCTTTCCTGGACAATGTGTAAAGAGAAGTGATGAAGAACATGAAAAATCCCAAAGCCACTCCTTGATTTCACTACTTTACATGGTTGACCAGTTGAACAACTAGAACTCAACTGCAGACCGGGCACCACTCTTCCCACAAAAGAACATGCAAAAAGGATTTGTGGTAGACTCCTCGAATCTTTAAGGACATATGGTTAAGTTGTAATACACAGTGCATGTTACTGAGAAAAGTGTTCAAGGATCAATTGATCCATATCTATAAAACTATAAAAATGTTGCCAAATCAACCAAAATTTCTTTTCCTTTATGAATGTAGTTATGTTCTGCAGTATGAATTGTGAGCCTGCATAGTGTTCCGCCCTGGAGAATCTGAAAAGCCAGTTGTTATGTCTCTTCCCAACTCCCACAGCTCCTCTCTTAATCAGATAAGCCTTTCTAGCAATTATAAAAAGCTCTTCAATTGTAGCAAGGGTTTACAAAACTCTTCAGTGCCCCCAGATCTGCCTTCCATCTCAAGCAACAGCCAGCCCTCCTGGATACTCTCATGCTGCCACAACACCCTTTCATGCTTGGCCACACTTCCTCCTTACTTTATGGTCATTTTATTCTGTTTCTGTTTGTTTGTTTGTTTTGTTTTGTTTTGTTTTGCCTATCTCCAGGTAAAGGAAAGAAAAGAGAAGCCAGCAGCAGAGCATGGCTTACTTTGAGGAATCCCTGCAGGAGAAACTGTCTTGGGCTTTAAGAAACCAAAGGTTTGTTATGTGACCTTATGTTATGTGACATTGAGATTAAAGTCATAGACTTGCCAATTTGAAGTCTTTCAGTCTTGGGTTTAGACCTGCATAGGCTCTGCCAGATCTCACCTCTGAGATCTTGACCAAGGCATTCAACCTTTCTCCTCCTCAGTGCCCTTATCTGGAAAATGGAGATAAAATAAATGCAGCACAGGATGGTTAGTGTTGCCTAAAATAAACAGTGCAGGTATAGTGTCTGGCATAAAAGATGACCTTAATAAATGCTTTTTGATTTATTTTTTAATACCATAACACCTTAGCTCAAGGGAAATTTGTGTCATATATGGTATGCCTGTAGATCATCGTGAAGAATGCTGTAGTTATTTAGAAAGCCAGTATCACATCTGGGTGACAATCAAGGCCAACAATAGAGTTACATGAACACCAATAACAAACACATGGAACTAACAGCCTACCCAGTATTCTAAGCACTTTACATAGGCTAACTAACATTTAATTAACAAAGTAACACCGTGAAGTAGGAAATATCTTCATCATTTCCAATGTACAGATAAAAGGCACTGAGACAGAGAGAGTTTAACCTACCCAAGGTCACTCAGCCAGAAAGCAGCAGAGCCAAGATTTAAACTCCAAAGTTTGATTGTAGTATCTATACCCTAAATCACTAAACTATCTTGCCCTTTACAGTAAAGAAAGCATTTTGTTTTTGTGTTGTCTCACTGACTTTACAATAACCCTGGGAAATAAGCCACTTCAGAAATTCTCTGGCATTCTTCCCTTTGGACTCCAGCTTGATTTGCTCTTTCTGAATCTTAGCCTCAGCCCTGCCCAGGGCTCACAGCATTCAATTTTGCTGCCTTGAAGTTGGAGACCAAACTTCCTAGCTAATCCACTTTCCAGAACTGTATGTATAACACATGGCCATCCCAGGAACAATAAGCTGTGCTGGCCTCTGTGCGGGTGACAGCCTGGGGTTTTAATCAAGGCTCTTTTTGGTTGCAAGTAAAAACAAAAAAAAAAACAAACAAATGAAAAAAAAACAAAAACAAATAACGCCATAAATGAGCAGGAAAAATAAGGAAAAGTGGAATTTATCCAAAGGAGACTGGGATATTCCATGGAAGCCAAAGAAAGGAAATATACTCAGAGGAGATTAAAATCTGGAAACAGAAACCTATCAAAAAACTCAAGTGCCAAAATATAAGGTCCTCTCTCTATGGTACTGTAGGAGTTCAGCTGCCCCAACACAGCATGCATATCATTTTGAGCTGAAAATAATGAGCCCAAAAGACTCATAAAGAAATTTTGACTTTCCTACTAACTACCTAAAAGAATTTGGGGGGCACCTGGGTGGCTCAGTGGGTTAAGCCGCTGCCTTCGGCTCAGTTCATGATCTCAGGGTCCTGGGATAGAGTCCCACATCAGGTTCGCTGCTCAGCAGGGAGCCTGCTTCCTCCTCTCTCTCTCTCTCTCTCTCTCTCTCTCTGCCTGCCTCTCTGCCTACGTGTGATCTGTCTGTCAAACAAATAAATAAAATCTTTATTTTAAAAAAAAAAGAATTTAGATAGAGGACCTGCTCCAGGAAGGGAGCTGTCACTATGGATAACTACAGTATAATATGAAGTAGGGGTGGTGGACAGAGAGAAATGTAGTAAAGTCTGTTAAAATTCCTCTCTATGCTTCTTGTTTCTGAGGGGCCTAGCAAACATTTGTTTACCAAACATTTGCTCTTTTTTATCTTCCTGTGAATTGCTGTCTTTCCCTTTGAAGTTCAAGGCCCTACTCCCTTCTCCTTCATTCGGGATGACATGTATACCTCATTTTGCCTGCCTTTGGAATCTCTGGTTTATGTGGGTTTCCCATACATATGAAATTAAATTTGATTTTTTCCTGTTACTCGCTCTCATGTCAATTTGATTCTTAGACCAGCCAGAAGAACCTGAAAGGAGAGGTATACATTTTTCTCCTCAACAACATCATGCCTCACCCCATGTTTTCTTTTCTTTTCATGTCTTCTTTTCTTTCTACAAACTCATTTTCTCTCATTTTCTGGGTGTGGTAAAAGATGGCCATTCTATCACTTTGAGGTTTATATCCCTCTCATATTTGACCAGCAGAATGTGGCTAACATCTTTGAATCCCAATTTTAAATCCTGAATTGGGAGAATATGATTGACCCTTTTGGTGGTCACATGCCCACTCTGGGCTCTGTAAGCTACATGGAAGGCCAGTGTTAGGGGAATAGGGTCACACAGTAAAATTGTGGTGGCCAAGGCCCTCACCTGTTGGGACATGGCGGTTGTCAGGAAAACAAGCATGGCTTATTGGCTGAGCATAGAGCCCAAGAAAAAAATTTAGTGTTTATGTGTAAGGATCTGCCTGACTCATATCTTCCTGCATTAAGGACTTTGACATTTCTCAGCTTCATCCTTCTCTTTGCCATTAAGGTCCCAGTGACTACACTGGTAATCTTGCAAATACCTTTTTACCATAGTAATGAAGAATCTTCTCTAACCTAAAATTCTCCCTCAGAACACAGTTCAATATGATCACAGTTCAGTTTGGGCAGTGTATCATAATGTACACTGTAGTAGGTGGAAGACATTCTCTAAACTGTGAACTATGTTTTTTAAGATGTTAAGATGAAAGTTTAAAATGTTCTATTTTAAAATTCAGATTTTTTCAAATGTGCATTTACTCATCACATGGAATTGTTGTCACTCTTACAAAGGAAAAATTGTTCAGATCCTACCTTCAAATGAGAACATTTTTTGCTCAACAAACATTCTCTGCTTGCAGAAATATTGCTGAGAGCAGGAGAGGATTGCTTCTGCTACTGCTCAGAGCTGGTGACTCTTTGCCAGGTGACCCTATAAGTCATTAGTTATAATCAAAAAGTACATATTTAAACATATTGAGCTTCTTCTTAAAGCAATATCAGGACTTTAAAAAAAAAACAAACCTTGAAGAACAGAGGGCTTGAAGAATAATGTAAAACTGAATAGAAGGCTTGGGTTTCTCATGTCTCTGGTAGCCAATTGGTGGGCTTTTCCTGTCTAGTATTAGTAATCCCAGCATTTCTCTTCCTTCCTTGAAGACCTCAAGCAAGTGATCCAACCTCTCTGAGTTTCACTTTCCCCATTTTTATTTTTTTAATTTAATTCAACTTAATTTTTTTAGAGATGAGAAAGAGTGTGAGAGGGAGGGACAGAGGAAAAGGGAGAGAGAGAATCTTAGGCAGGCTCCACACCCAGCATGGAGCCAAATGTGGGGCTCGATCTCACAACCCTGAGATTGTGACCTGAGCCAGAATCAAAAATCAGATGCTCAACTGACTGAGCCACACGGTTACCCCTCATGTTCCCCATTTTTAAGTAAAAATAACTATTTCTACCTCTTAGGATTATTGTGAACATCACATATAATAATGTGGGCAAGATTCTTCATAGAGTCCCTGCACAATAACATCTTAAATAAATAGTTGTTCTTTTCTTATTTATCCAACCATTTCTCTTTCTATCACTGGGACCATTCTATTTCATGCTGGTCCATTTCATGAGATGAGTTAATACTTCAGCAACCTGAGATTTGTATGACATTTTTACTAATCAGCTCTGTATCCAGACATCTACTATGTGCCAGGTGACATAGGAGAAAAGAAGAAACAAGTAAATTCTCCATTTCTCTTTTGACTTACATACATTTCTAGCAAGAAATTCCTGCTATCATTTGTCTGTGTCCAAACCCGAGATAGTACATGATAAAAAGAAAGAGATCTTAGGTGACATGAGAGATCAGGTGGTTAAACTCCTTATTTTTCTCAACCTAGCCTCTACCTCTGCCGACTCAAAGGCTGTAGTTACATTCCATAACCCGCTGTCTATGTGGGTCCCAGAATAAAATTCACTGATGCATGTTCTGGATGTGTTAATTTGATTTTCTCTATTAGTGGGTCTTCTCAGTATTTTTTAGGTTCATTTGCTATTTTTATATTCCTTTTATAATTACTGGTTCATGTATTTTATTTACTATGCTGTTAGTTGGTTATCATCCTTGAATTAATTTCTAAGAGGTCTTCATATATGTCATTTCTCTGCCAATAGGTGTGAATGGTTTTCCCTGTTTATTGTGTGATTTTCTTTACTTTTTACAAAACAGTATTTTTTTAAAAACTTTAGATATTCAAAAATAAAAAAGAAAACTTTTGATATTCAAAACCAGCTATCTGGTTTCAAAATTTACGTTTTTTTTTATTTTATTTATTTATTTTAAAGATTTTTCTTTCTTTATCTGACAGAGAGAGATCACAAGTAGGCAGAGAGAGAGGGGGAAGTGGGCTTCCTGCTGTGTAGACCGCCCGATGCAGGACTCGATCCCAGGACCCTGAGATCATGACCTGAGCCGAAGGCAGAGGCTTAACCCGCTGATCCATCCAGATGCCCACCATGACAATTTTTAATTCTTTTTTTCCCATTTTATTTATTTTTTTCAGCGTAACAGTATTCATTCTTTTTGCACAACACCCAGTGCTCCATGCAAAACGTGCCCTCCCCATTACCCACCACCTGTTCCCCCAACCTCCCACCCCTGACCCTTCAAAACCCTCAGGTTGCCCCAACCTCCTACCCCTGACCCTTCAAAACCCTCAGGTTGTTTTTCAGAGTCCATAGTCTCTTATGGTTCGCCTCCCCTCCCCAATGTCCATAGCCCGCTCCCCCTCTCCCAATCCCACCTCCCCCCAGCAACCCCCAGTTTGTTTTGTGAGATTAAGAGTCATTTATGGTTTGTCTCCCTCCCAATCCCATCTTGTTTCATTTATTCTTCTCCTATCCCCCTAACCCCCCATGTTGCTTCTCCATTTCCTCATATCAGGGAGATCATATGATAGTTGTCTTTCTCCGATTGACTTATTTCACTAAGCATGATACGCTCTAGTTCCATCCACGTCATCGCAAATGGCATGATTTCATTTCTTTTGATGGCTGCATAGTATTCCATTGTGTATATATACCACCTCTTCTTTATCCATTCATCTGTTGATGGACATCTAGGTTCTTTCCATAGTCTGGCTATTGTAGACATTGCTGCTATAAACATTCGGGTACACGTGCCCCTTCGGATCACTATGTTTGTATCGTTAGGGTAAATACCCAGTAGTGCAATTGCTGGGTCATAGGGTAGTTCAATTTTCAACATTTTGAGGAACCTCCATGCTGTTTTCCAGAGTGGTTGCACCAGCTTGCATTCCCACCAACAGTGGAGGAGGGTTCCCCTTTCTCCACATCCTCGCCAGCATCTGTCATTTCCTGACTTGTTCATTTTAGCCATTCTGACTGGTGTGAGGTGATATCTCATTGTGGTTTTGATTTGTATTTCCCTGATGCCGAGTGACGTGGAGCACTTTTTCATGTGTCTGTTGGCCATCTGGATGTCTTCTTTGCAGAAATGTCTGTTCATGTCCTCTGCCCATTTCTTGATTGGATTGTTTGTTCTTTGGGTGTTGAGTTTGCTAAGTTCCTTATAGATTTTGGATTATAGCCCTTTATCTGATATGTCGTTTGCAAATATCTTCTCCCATTCTGTCAGTTGTCTTTTGGTTTAGTTAACTGTTTCCTTTGCTGTGCAAAAGCTTTTGATCTTGATGAAATCCCAATAGTTCATTTTTGCCCTTGCTTCCCTTGCCTTTGCCGTTGTTCCTAGGAAGATGTTGCTACGGCTGAGGTCGAAGAGGTTGCTGCCTGCATTCTCCTCAAGGATTTTGATGGATTCCTTTCTCACACTGAGGTCCTTCATCCATTTGGAGTCTATTTTCGTGTGTGGTGTAAGGAAGTGGTCCAATTTCATTTTTCTGCATGTGGCTGTCCAATTTTCCCAGCACCATTTATTGAAGAGGCTGTCTTTTTTCCATTGGACATTCTTTCCTGCTTTGTCGAAGATTAGTTGACCATAGAGTTGAGGATCGATTTCTGGGCTCTCTATTCTGTTCCACTGATCTATGTGTCTGTTTTTGTGCCAATACCATGCTGTCTTGATGATGACAGCTTTGTAATAGAGCTTGAAGTCCGGAATTGTGATGCCACCAACTTTGGCTTTGTTCTTCAATATTCCTTTGGCTATTCGAGGTCTTTTCTGGTTCCATATAAATTTTAGGATTATTTGTTCCATTTCTTTGAAAAAAATGGATGGTATTTTGATAGGGATTTCATTAAATGTGTAGATTGCTTTAGGTAGCATGGACATTTTCACAATATTTATTCTTCCAATCCAGGAGCATGGAACATTTTTCCATTTTTTGGTGTCTTCCTCAATTTCTTTCATGAGTACCTTATAATTTTCTGTGTATAGATTCTTAGTCTCTTTGGTTAGGTTTATTCCTAGGTATCTTATAGTTTTGGGCACAATTGTAAATGGGATTGACTCCTTGATTTCTCTTTCTTCAGTCTTGTTGTTGGTGTACAGAAATGCAACTGATTTCTGTGCATTGATTTTATATCCTGACACTTTACTGAATTCCTATACAAGTTCTAGCAGTTTTGGAGTGGAGTCTTTTGGGTTTTCCACATATAGTATCATACCATCTGCGAAGAGTGATAGTTTGACTTCTTCTTTACTAATTTGGATGCCTTTAATTTATTTTGTTGTCTGATTGCTGAGGCTAGGACTTCTAGTACTATGTTGAATAGCAGTGGTGATAATGGACTTCCCTGCCGTGTTCCTGACCTTAACGGAAAAGCTTTCAGTTTTTCTCCATTGAGAATGATATTTGTGGTGGGTTTTTCATAGATGGCTTTGATAATATTGAGGTATGTGCCCTCTATCCCTACACTTTGAAGAGTTTTGATCAGGAAGGGATGCTGTACTTTGTCAAATGCTTTTTCAGCATCTATTGAGAGTATCATATGGTTCTTGTTCTTTCTTTTATTAATGTGTTCTATCACATTGATTGATTTGCGGATGTTGAACCAACCCTGCAGCCCTGGAATAAATCCCACTTGATCGTGGTGAATAATCCTTTTAATGTACTGTTGAATCCTATTGGCTAGTATTTTGGCGAGAATTTTTGCGTCTGTGTTCATCAAGGATATTGGTCTGTAGTTCTCTTTTTTGGTGGGATCCTTGTCTGGTTTTGGGATCAAGGTGATGCTGGCCTCATAAAATGAGTTTGGAAGTTTTCCTTCCATTTCTATTTTTTGGAACAGTTTCAGGAGAATAGGAATTAGTTCTTCTTTAAATGTTTGGTAGAATTCCCCTGGGAAGCCGTCTGGCCCTGGGCTTTTGTTTGTTTGGAGATTTTTGATGACTGTTTCAATCTCCTTACTGGTTATGGGCCTGTTCAGGTTTTCTATTTCTTCCTGGTTCAGTTGTGGTAGTTTATATGTCTCTAGGAATGCATCCATTTCTTCCAGATTGGCCAATTTGTTGGCGTAGAGTTGCTCATAGTATGTTCTTATAATTGTCTGTATTTCTTTGGTGTTAGTTGTGATCTCTCCTCTTTCATTCATGATTTTATTGATTTGGGTCCTTTCTCTTTTCTTTTTGATGAGTCTGGCCAGGGGTTTATCAATCTTATTGATTCTTTCAAAGAACCAGCTCCTAGTTTCATTGATTTTTTCTATTGTTTTTTTGGTTTCTATTTCATTGATTTCTGCTCTGATCTTTATGATTTCTCTTCTCCTGCTGGGTTTAGGGTTTCTTTCTTGTTCTTTCTCCAGCTCCTTTATGCGTAGGGTTAGGTTGTGTACTTGAGACCTTTCTTGTTTCTTGAGAAAGGCTTGTACCGCTATATATTTTCCTCTCAGGACTGCCTTTGCTGTGTCCCACAGATTTTGAACTGTTGTGTTTTCATTATCATTTGTTTCCATGAATTTTTTCAATTCTTCTTTAATTTCCTGGTTAACCCATTCATTCTTTAGAAGGATGCTGTTTAGTCTCCATGTATTTGGGTTCATTCTAGCTTTCCTCTTGTGATTGAGTTCTAGCTTCAGAGCATTGTGGTCTGAAAATATGCAGGGAATAATCCTAATCTTTTGATACCGGTTGAGACCTGATTTGTGACCCAGGATGTGATCTATTCTGGAGAAGGTTCCATGTGCACTAGAGAAGAATGTGTATTCTGTTGCTTTGGGATGAAATGTTCTGAATATATCTGTGATGTCCATCTGGTCCAGTGTGTCATTGAAGGCCTTTATTTCCTTGTTGATCTTTTGCTTGGATGATCTGTCCATTTCAGTGAGGGGAGTGTTCAAGTCCCCTACTATTATTGTATTATTATTGATGTGTTTCTTTGATTTTGTTATTAATTGGTTGATATAGTTGGCTGCTCCCACGTTAGGGGCATAGATATTTAAAATTGTTAGATCTTCTTGTTGGACAGACCCTTTGAGTAGGATATAGTGTCCTTCCTCATCTCTTATTATAGTCTTTGGCTTAAAATCTAATTGATCTGAAATAAGGATTGCCACCCCAGCTTTCTTCTGATGCCCATTAGCATGGTAAATTGTTTTCCACCCCCTCACTTTAAATCTGGAGGTGTCTTCGCGTCTAAAATGAGTTTCTTGTAGGCAACATACTGATGGGTTTTGTTTTTTTATCCATTCTGATACCCTGTGTCTTTTGATTGGGGCATTTAGCCCATTAACATTCAGGGTAACTATTGAGAGATATGAATTTAGTGCCATTATTAGCCTGTAAGGTGACTGTTACTGTATATTGTCTCTGTACCTTTCTGATCTACTACTTTTAGGCTCTCTCTTTGCTTAGAGGACCCCTTTCAATATTTCCTGTAGAGCTGGTTTGGTGTTTGCAAATTCTTTCAGTTTTTGTTTGTCCTGGAAGCTTTTGATCTCTCCTTCTATTTTCAATGATAGCCTAGCTGGATAGAGTATTCTTGGCTGCATGTTTTTCTCGTTTAGTGCTCTGAATATATCATGCCAGCTCTTTCTGGCCTGCCAGGTCTCTGTGGATAAGTCTGCCGCCAATCTAATATTTTTACCATTGTATGTTACAGACTTCTTTTCTCGGGCTCCTTTCAGGATTTTCTCTTTGTCACTAAGACTTGTAAATTTTACTATTAGGTGACGGGGTGTGGACCTATTCTTGTTGACTTTGAGGGGGGTTCTCTGCATCTCCTGGATTTTAATGCTTGTTCCCTTTGCCATATTAGGGAAATTCTCTCCAATGATTCTCTCCAATAGACCTTCTGCTCCCCTCTCTGTTTCTTCTTCTTCTGGAATCCCAATTATTCTAATGTTGTTTCGTCTTATGGTGTCACTTATCTCTCGAATTCTCCCCTCATGGTCCAGTAGCTGTTTGTCCCTCTTTTGCTCGGCTTCCTTATTCTCTGTCATTTGGTCTTCTATATCACTAATTCTTTCTTCTGCCTCATTGATCCTAGCAGTGAGAGCCTCCATTTTTGATTGCACCTCATTAATAGCTTTTTTGATTTCAACTTGGTTAGATTTTAGTTCTTTAATTTCTCCAGAAAGGGCTTTAATATCTCCAGAGAGGGTTTCTCTAATATCTTCCATGCCTTTTTCGAGCCCGGCTAGAATGTTCAGAATCGTCATTCTGAACTCTTGATCTGACATAGTACCAATGTCTGTGTTGATTAGGTCCCTAGCCTTCGGTACTGTCTCTTGTTCTTTTGTTTGTGGTGATTTTTTCCGCCTCGTCATTTTCTCCAGATAAGAGAATATGAAGGAGCAAATAAACTACTAAAAGGGTGGCAAAGACCCCGGAAAAATGCGCTTTCAGAAAGTGGTTGATTTTCTGTTTCTAGAGTTGCTGTTCTTCTTCTCATCGCTCTCCCGTTGGATTTGTAGGTGTTTGCAATGTTTAGATAAGCTATCGAGCTGATCTCCTGCTACCTGATGTAGTCTCAGGCTGCTACTTCTCCGCCATCTTGACTCTATGTTTTTTTTTTAATTTTATATTCATTTCATCTCTAGAAAGATGCTATAAACAATTATCAAAGATTACTGTAGGCTAGCTTAGGACAATAGAATTTAGTGAATGAAATACAAATTTAAAAATTTGAGTTAATGAGCCAGATACAAAGAAAATCAAATCCAGAAGCAGCAAATCTGTCCCAAAGTATAAATTTAGACTTCATGACAAAATAGGATTCAGTGTCCAAAATTCTGTATCTGAGGCCATTTGACACTCTGCTCTTTCCAATATGCCATCTGTGGCCTTTCAAATGAAGAACAGAACCCAGATGTGGACAGACAGAGACCCTTTTACAAGGACTGGTATGAATTGTGAAGGATTAGTTAGAGCGGGAGTGCATGCTGAAGAAATAGATTCATGGCCCTGAGGTACTAGCTTAGAACACTTTTAACTTCCCTCCTCTAGAGGCTGGGCCAGTTTTGATTTCATGTCTCTCTTGCTAAAGAGTGTGCACAAGGTAATTCTGCAAGAATGCAGCCAGTGAAAATCCCAGAACCCACCAACCATCAGGAGGAAAGGTCTTCTCATATCCTGGGCACCTGTTATGCGACAGGCATCTTGTGTTACCTACTTCTCATATATTCTGAACAATGCTTTGTGAGGGCATACCTGGGTGGCTCAGTCAGTGGAGAATATGACTCTTAATTTTGGCTCAGGTCATGATCTTGGAGTTATGAGATCAAGCCCCGTGTCAGGATCTGTGCTGGGCATGGAGCCTACTTGGAATTCTCTCTCTCTCTCTGTCCTTCTGCCCCTCTCCACCCCCCACCCCTTCATAATAATGCTTTGTGATAGGAGTCATTATCCCATTTTACAAATGAAGAAACTGAGGCTCAGAGAGATTAATGATCTTCTTCAATGTTAAATAGCTAATAACTAGTTGGGGGCACAATTGGAACTCAGGTCTTTGACTCTCAAATAGTAGCTTTTATTTACTGTCTCACAAAACTTTTTGTGGCCAGTGGCTCCAACAAAAGCCAAATTCTTCTTAGTCAAAACATACCTCCCAGTGGATAGTGATGAGTATCATCTCTCCACTCTAAAATTCACAGCTTTCTTTCACTTGCAGCCAGGGACATCCATCTCTCAGATTGCTGTGGGAAGTCCCAGAGCTGGCTAAAATAGGCTACAGACCTTTGAGCTGAGCTAAAAATAAGAGGCAAGCTTCTGGAGGGATTTGATCTCCCACTGTAGCTGTTATTTCATTAGTGGAAAACACTGCATTGCCCTTTCCCTGACCTCCTTTGCAAAGAAGGAAATGCCTTTCTACACCAAGACTCCCAAATCTAAAAGAGAGTTAATGAGGTCATTCGGTCCAGACCTCTACATCAAGGCGATATGGTATATCTTCTTCAAGAAAGATAATTCTGTCCTTTGATATTATATGCAATACACTTTTAGATATTTGGACCTAGTCCAAGAAACAAGAGGAAAATGTCATTGAGGGGTTTGAGCTGGTAGGTGGCAGGTTTTAGATACAACAATTCAAGGTAGCATAGATAATGAAATTGAGTATTCCAGTTTGGAAAAATAAGGAGACCTTCATAGTAATCCAAAAGATAATGAGGGGAAGAAGAAAAGATAATGAGGATCTAAACTGGAGCCTACCAGCAGTAGCAGGAATAAAAAAAGAGGGACAAATTCAAAGAAATAAATGTTATTTAGTTATATGAATAGAAATAACTAAACCAATAGTATGATAACAAAAATAATAATAGTTAACGTTTATTGAATGCATATTATGTCCCAGATCACAACTCTATCAAGTACCATAACGTTTTATGCCCTCAACCAAACCTAGGTAGGTTATGTCATCTTCCTTCTATTAAATAAGATGTAACAGAAGGACATAGGGGTTAATTGGCTCCCAAGTTCTCATGGCTAGCATAAACAAAACCAGGGTTTGACCCAAGATCTGTCTGATTTCAGTGTTATTGCTATTGTGTGGGACAATTGATGGTGAAGAGAAAAGAAAAAGGAGAGCAGAAGAATGTAGAACAGAAAAAGAAAAAGAGGTTTCAAAGTAAAGTATTGAATTCAGTTGGGTGATGTAGGGTTTCCAGGAGGTTGTTGGGTGTATGAAGATGGCAAATAAAGACTGAGAAACCCACAGTAAGTGGTGGTAGGAAAGATGATTCAGGAGGGTGTGAAGAGACAGGCAAGTATAGTATTAGGATGGGGTCCTAGAGAAAAACTGGACTTTCAAGTGGGATATGAAGGAGACAATATTTTTCAGAGTGGGGGGAAATTTAGGACATGACAACAGCAATAGCCAATAGTCATTGTGCACACACTGGGTATAAGCACTCTTTTAAATGTGTTAATTGAGTAATATAATTCTCACAACTTAGGGTATAGGTGCTATTATTATTATACTTTTAAAATAAGGAAACTGGAACATAAAGTACTTATGTAATATAGCCATAGTTCTATAGCAGAGAGTAGGATTTATACCCAGTTTAGCACCAGAGCCCATGTTCCTTTTTTTTTCTAAAATCTTTTTATTGAGCCATAGTCTGTATTTTAAAAGTTTGCAAATCATAAACATGAAATACAGTGACTTTTCATAAATTGACACATATATGTAACCATCATTTGGGTGAAAAAAATTAGAACACTGCCAACAATTCAGAAGCTCATTTCTCACCCATTCTGAATCACTACTCACCCATTCCCTCTAAATATAACAATTATATGACTCCTAACACTATCTATCAGTTGTTGACAGGCTTTGAAATTTATATAAATTGAATTATACTATTTATATCTTCTGTATATAGCCATTTGTATTCAGTGTTCTTTTATAAGATTTATCTATTTATTGCTTTAGCTATGATATTTACATTCCATCTCTGTGCAAATCAATTTCATGAACATATCAAAGCACATTCATCTAACCTACTGATGGACATTTGTGTTGCTCCCATTTTGGATCTAATACACACTGTTTGGCTACAAAACATATTTTTCTCTATCTTTTGGTCCAGATGTGCAAAGACTTCTGTTGAGTATATAACAAGGGGTAGAACTGCTAGATTATATAAGATACATGCATATATTCAACTTTACCAGATAATGTCAAATTTTTTAATGTCACTGTTATGTACATATATTTACAAATAATAAATCTGATAAAGAGCATCTATCCATAATATGTAAAAAACTCTGATAACTCAAAAATAATTAGATAAACATTACAACTTTTTCTAAGGGGAACAGTATATGAATCTATTACTTTACTGAAGATGATATACAGGGGTACCAG
This sequence comes from Meles meles, assembly GCF_922984935.1. Lineage (NCBI taxonomy): Eukaryota > Metazoa > Chordata > Mammalia > Carnivora > Mustelidae > Meles > Meles meles. The sequence goes on along the minus strand of NC_060066.1, from coordinate 12,257,130 downwards.
GACTTAGTTGGTTAAGCATCTGCCTTGGGCTCAAGTCATGATCTCAGGGTTCTGGGATCCATCAGGGCTCCCTACTGAGCCCAGAAGACTGGGAGAGTCTTCTCCCTCTCCCTTTGCCTGCCCCTGACTTGTGCACTCTCTCTCTCTAATAAAATCTTTAAAAAACAAAAGATAAAAACAAAAACAAAAGATGGTATACAAATGGACAAATGAGCATGTGGAAAGATGCTAAAGATCATTAGTGAACAGGAAATGGAAAATGAAACTGCAATAGAAACAATTCTGCATATCCATTAGAATGACTATAATCAAAAGACTGACAGTGCCAACCATTGCCAAGGAAGAGGAGAAACTGAAATTCTCATTTATTACTGTGAATGTGAAGTGGGACACCTTCTTAGGAAAACAATTTTGCAGTTTCTTAAAAAGGTAAATTTTAAATGCACTTAATTTTGTACTTTAAAAAGATAAAGTTTAGGTATCTGAATTACAGCCCCTTCAAGCTGTTAAAAAGCTACCAAATGTTCCAGCCATTCTATTCCACCTATTCTGAGAGATCTATCAGAGGTAGATGTCTGATCTACCAGAAGTAGATTCTGAGAGATCTACCAGAAGTAGTAGAACAGAAGTAAAAGCCCATGTCCTCCCAAAGACTTGTATACAAATACTCTTGGAAATTATCTGTAACAGCCTCAAAATGAAAGCAACCTGTATATTCACCAACTGGTGAATGAATAAACAAAATGTGATAGAATCAGATAGTGAAATATTATTCAGCAATAGGGAGGAACAAGATGGTGGAGGAGTAGGAGACTTAAATATCATTGGGTCCCAAGAGTTCAGCTACATAGTTATCAAACCATTCCGAATACCTACAAATTCAATATGAGATTGAAGAGAAGATCAGCCATTCTAGAAACAGAAAGGCGACCACTTTCTGGAAGGCGGGACGTGCACAGAAGTGAATTCGAAGCAACTTCCGGGACAAGAGACCTCAGGGGGAGGGGCCAGCTCCCAGCAAGCGATAGAGCAACGGAGCACAAAATTGGAACTTTTAGAAGTCTGCTCCACTGAGGGACATTGTTCCAGAGGATAAGCAGGGGGTGCAGCCCTCATGGGGACAGTGTGGTCTCAGGACCCATGGAGTCACAGAAAGACCTGGGATGATTGAATGTGGCAGAGCTCCCAGGTACTCGAGTGGGGAAGCTGGCTACAGAGACAGAGCCGAGGAGTGTGCTCTCTGCTTCGGGTTACTATAAACTGTGATCCGAGGTACAGATCTCTTCGAGCAGAGATCCCACAAGTGGCATATCCAAGAGACCCCCTCCTTCCTCCTCTGGGAGGAGTGGTACAGGAGCACTTTCCAGGAATCTGCTGGGTTTGTGTACTAGATATATATATTATATATATATATATACACACACATATATGTATATATATGTATTAGACTGGTGAATGGAATGGAACCATATATATATATATATATATATATATATATATATGAGATAAGAAAAAATGAATATATACATATATATGGATATATATTCATTTTTACATATATTTTACATTCATTTTTATATTTTATACATTTATATATATTCATATGTTATATATATATGAGATAAGAAAAAATGAATATATATTCATTTTTTCTTTTTCCTTCTTTCTTCTCCCAATTTTCCCAATTTCAGGTCTCTTCCAATTTGGTTAGCATATATATTTCTGGGGTTGTTGCTACCTTTTTAGTATTTTGTTCTCTCATTCATATATTCTTATTTGGATAAAATGACAAGGCAGAAAAACTCACCTCCAAAAAAAATGAACAAGAGGCAGTACCAATGGCTAGGGACCTAATCAATACAGACATTAGTAAGATGTCAGAACTAAAGTTCAGAATGACAATAATCAAGGTGCTAGCTGTGCTCAAAAAAAAAAGAAAAGAAAAGAAAGAGACTAGAGAATACATTTCTGCAGAAATAAAAGGACTAAAATCTAACCAAGTTGAAATCAAAAAAGCTATTAATGAGGTGCAATAAAAAATGGAGGCTCTTACTGCTAGGATACATGAGGCAGAAGAGAGAATTAGTGATATAGAAGACCAAATGATGGAGAATAAAGAGGCCAAGAAAAAGGGAGATAATCAACTACTGGACCACAAGGGGAAAATTCAAGAGATAAGTGATACCATAAGAGGAAACAATATTAGAATAATTGGGATCCCAGAAGAAGAAAGAGGGGGGCAAAAGGTATATTGGAGCAAATTATAGCACAGAATTTCCCTAACTTGGTAAAGGAAACAAGCATCAAAATCCAGGAGCCACAGAGAACCTCCCTCAAAATCAATAAAAATAGGTCCACAGCCATCATCTAATAGTAAAACTTACAAGTCTCAGAGACAAAGAGGAAATTCTGAAAGCAGCTCAGGACAAGAAGTCTGTATCATACAATAGTAGAAATATTAGATTGGCAGCAGACCTATTCACAGAGACCTAATAAGTCAGAAAGGACTGGCATGATATATTCAGAGCACTCAACGAGAAAAATATGTAGCCAATAATGCTATATCCAGCTAGGCTGTCAATGAAAATACAAGGAGAGATAAAAAGCTTCCAGGAAAAACAAAAATGAAAAGAATTTGCAAACACCAAACCAGCCCTACAGGAAAGATTGAAAGGGGTTCTCTAAGCAAAGAGAGAGGCCGAAAGTAACAGACCAGAAAGGAACAGAGATAATAAACAGTAACAGTCACCTTACAGGCAATAAAATGGCACTAAATTCATATCTTTCAATAGTTACCCTGAATGTAAATGGGCTAATGCCCCCAATCAAAAGACACATGGTATCAGAATGCACTTAAAAAAAAAAAAAAAAAGGAGTCGTCTATATGCTGTCTGCAAGAAACTCATTTTAGACCTAAAGACACCTCCAGATTTAAAGTGAGGGGGTGGAAAACAATTTACCAAGCTAATGGACATCCAACGAAAACTGGGGTGGCAATCCTTATATCAGACAAATTAGATTTTAAGCCAAAGACTATAATAAGAGGTGAGGAAGGGCACTATATCATACTTAAAGAGTCTGACCAACAAGAAGATCTAACAATTATAAATATCTATGCCCCTAACATGTGAGCAGCCAATTATATAAGCCAATTAATAACAAAATAAAAGAAACACATCAACAATAATACAATAATAGTAGGGGACTTTAACACCCCCTCCCTGAAATGGACAGATCATCTAAGCAAAAGATCAACAAGGAAATAAAGGCTTTAAGTGACACCCTACCAGATGGACATCACAGATATATTTAGAACATTCCATCCCAAAGCAAGAGATTACACATTCTTCTCTAGTGTACATGGAACATTTTCCAGAATAGACCACATCCTGGGTCACAAATCAGGTCTCAAATGGTAACAAAAAATTGGGATCATTCCCTGAATATTTTCAGACCACAATGCTTTGAAACTAGAACTCAACCACAAATGGAAAGTTGGAAAGAACCCAAATACATGGAGGCTAAAGAACATCCTCTAAGGAATGAATGGGTCAACCAGGAAATTAAAGAAGAATTTAAAAATTCATGGAAACAAATGAAAATGAAAACACAACGGTTCAAAATCCTTGGGACACAGCAAAGGTGGGCATGAGAGGGATGTATATAGAAATACAGGCCTTTCTCAAAAAACAAGAAAGGTCTCAAATCCATACCCTAACCCTATACCTAAAGGAGATGGATAAAGAACAGCAAAGAAAGCCTAATCCCAGCAGGAGAAGAGAAATAATTAAGATCAGAGCATAAATCAATGAAATAGAAACCAACAGAACAATAGAGCACATTAATGAAACTAGGAGGTGGTTCTTTGAAAGAATTAATAAGATTGATAAACTCCTGCCCAGACTTATCAAAAAGAAAAGAGAAAGGACCCAAATTAATAAAATCATGAATGAAAGAGGAACGATCACAACCAACACCAAAGAAATACAATTATAAGGACACATTATGAGCAACTATACACCAGCAAATTTGACAATCTGGAAGCAATAGCTGCAGTCCTAGAGAAATATAAACAACCAAAACTGAACCAAGAAGAAATAGAAAACCTGAACAGACCCATAACCAGTAAAGAGATTGAAGCAGTCATCAAAAATCTTCCAATAAACAAGAACCCAGGGCCAGATAGCTTCCCAGGGGAATTCTGCCAAATATTTAAAGAAGAATTAATACCTATTCACCTGAAACTTTTGCAAAAAATAGAAATGGAAGGAACTTCCAGACTCATTTATCAGGCCAGCATTACCTTGATCCCAAAACCAGACAAAGACCCCATCAAAAAGGAGAATTACAGACCAATATCCCTCATGAACATGGATGCAAAAATTCTCACCAAAATACTAGACAATCAGATCCAACAGTACACTGAAGAATTATTCACCATGACCAAATGGAATTTATTCCTGGAATGCAAGGTTGGTTCAACATCAACAGATTAATCAATGTCATATAATACATTGATAAAAGAAAGAAAAAGAATCACATGATACTCTCGATAGATGCTGAAAAAGCATGTGACAAAGTACAGCATCCTTTCTTGATCAAAACTCTTCACAGTATAAGGATAAAGGGCATATACCTCAATGTCATTAAAGCAATCTATGAAAAACCCACAGCGAATATCATTCTCAATGGGAAGAAACTGAGAGCTTCTCCCCTAAGGTCAGGAACACAGCAGGATGTCTACATAGTACCTGAAGTCCTAGTCTCAGCAATCACGCAACAAAAAGAAATAAAAGACATCTGAATCAGCAAAGAAGTCAAACTCTCACTCTTTGCAGATGATATGATACTTTATGTGGAAAACCCAAGAGATTCCACTCCAAAACTGCTAGAACTCATACAGGAATTCAGTAATGTATCAATATATAAAATCAATGCACAGAAATCAGTTGCAGTTCTATACACCAACAGCAAGATAGAAGAAAGAGAAATTAATGGGTTGATCCCATGTACAATTGCAAACCTTAAGATACCTAGGAAGAAACCTAACCAAAGAGACAAAGAATCTGTACTCAGAAAGCTATAGAGTACTCAGGAAAGAAATTGAGGAAGACACAAAGAAATGGAAAAACATTCCATGCTTGTGGATTGGAAGAAAAAATATTCTGAAAATGTCTATGCTACCTAAAGCAATGTACACATTTAATGCAATCCCTATCAAAATACCATCAACTATTTTCAAAGAAATGGAACAAATAATCCTAAAATTTATATGGAACCAGAAAAGATCCCAAATAGCCAGAGGAATGTTGGAAAAGTAAATAAAAGTTGTCATCATCACAATTCCAGACTTCAAGCTCTATTGAAAAGCTGTCATCATCAATACAGTATGGTACTGGCACAAAAACAGATACATAGATCAATGCAACAGAATAGAGAGCCCAGAAATGGACCCTCAACTCTATGGTCAACTAATCTCCAACAAAGCAGGAAAGAATGTCCAATGGAAAAAAGACAGTCTCTTCAACAAATGGTGTTTGGAAAATTGGACAGCCACATGCAGAAGAATCAAACTGGACCTATTCCTTACACCACACACAAAAATAGACTCATAATGGATGAAAGACCTTAATGTGAGACAGGAATCCATCCAAATCCTTGAGGAGAACACAGGCAGCAACCTCTTCAACTTCAGCTGCAGCAATTTCTTCCTAGAAATATCACTAAAGACAAGGGAAACAAGGGCAAAAATGGACTACTGGGACTTTATCAAGATCAAAAGCTTTTTCAGAGCAAAGGAAACAGTCAAGAAAACCAAAAGACAACTGACAGAAAGGGAGAAAATATTTGCAAATGACATATCAGATAAAGAATTAGTATCTAAAATCTATAAAGAACTTATCAAACTCAACACCCAAAGAACAAAATAATCCAATCAAGAAATGGGCAGAGGACAGGAACAGACATTTCTGCAAAGAAGACATCCAGATAGCCAACAGACACATGAAAAAGTGCTCAACGTCATTCGCCATCAGGGAAACTTAAATCAAAACCACAGTGAGATACCACCTCACATCAGTCAGAATGGCTAAAATTAACTAGTCAGGAAATGACACATGTTGGCGAGGATTCAGAGAAAGGGGAACCCTCCTACACTGTTGGTGGGAATGTAAGCTGGTGCTGCCACTTTGGAACAGTATGGAGGTTCCTTAAAAAGTTGAAAATAGAGCTACCCTATGAATCAGCAACCGTCCTGCTGGGTATTTACCCTAAAGATGCAAATGTAGTGATCAAAAGGGTCAGATGCACCCAAATGTTTATAGCTGCAATGTTCACAGTAGCCAAACTATGGAAAGAACTAGATGTCCATCAACAGATGAATGGATAAAGATGTGGTATATATACATAATGCAATACTATGCGGCCATCAAAATAAAATGAAATCTTGCCATTTGCAACAACATGGATGGAACTAGAGAATATTATGCTAAGCAAAATAAGTCAATCAGAGAAAGACAATTATCATATAATCTCTCTGATATGAGGAATTTGAGAGGCAGGGCATGGGGTTGCGGGAGGTAGGGAGGGAAAAAATGAAACAAGATGGGACCAGGGAGGGAGACAAACCATAGTAGACTCTTAATCTCAGGGAACAAACTGAAGGCTGCTGAGGGGTGGGGAGGGAGGGTTAGGGTGGCTGGGTTATAGACATTGGGGAGGGTATGTGCTATGGCGAGGGCTGTGAAATGTGTCAGCCTGATGATTCACACACATGTACCCATGGGGTAAATAATACATTACATGTTAATAAAAAATGTTTTAAAAATAAAAAGTAGCACACTACTGTTTTGTTCTGCAGTGTGGGTGTACCTCAGAAGTATGCTAAGTGGAGGAAAATAGATATACACAAGTAATCTATATACTTTATAATTCCATTGTTGTGAAATGCCCATGCAATGCAAACCTTTAGAGACAGAAAGCAGATGTGCATGTGACTTGGCTTGGAATGAAGACTGCCTACAGGGACCAGGGAACTTTTGGGGTGAGTGGAAATATTCTGAAACTATTTTGTAGCTATGGTTGTATTATTCAATACATTTACAAAATATTAAATTACACACTTTCTGTGGGTAATCTTCATGAGTTGTAAATTATACCTCAAAGAAACAAAACCTGATAAAACAGAACGTTATCTTTTCCACAAAGAATTCTGGGCTCTCAAACCCAAAATTTGTTGTTCCCCACAAACATGTCAAAAGCAATGTTTAACCATCAGAATTCCAATGCCTTTTTTTTAAGGTTTTATTCATTTGAGAGAGAGAGAGAGATAACATGAGCCAGAGAAAAGGGCAGAGGGAGAATGACAAACAGACTCCCTGCGGAGCGTAGAGTCTGATACAGGGCTTAACATGGGGTTCTATCTAAGGACCCTGAGACCATGACCTGAGCCAAAGTCAGAGGCCCAACCATCTGAGTCATCCAGGTACCCCAATGCTTTATTAGCCTATTCTTCTAATTAGACTGTGAGAGTATCGAAGTTTTAAACTGGCCTTACCAGTAAAAACCAAATTGGTTTTTAACATCTATTTGTGTATTCATCTTCCCCTATAGTCTGTAAGTACTTTGAGATTACAGGTATCCCAACATCTGCCATAATGCTTGAAGAATGTACCTGCTCAATTAATGTTTGTTGAAGACTGAATGAACTGAATTAATAAAATATTAATAAAGAAGAAAAGCAGAAATTTAGTATTATGTATCTGTATGACTTCACATACATTAAGAATACCTTTCCATCAAATTTCATTATTTCATTTTACAGTATTCTCTCATGTACAAGGAAATTTTATGTGTAAACACATACTTGCATACATATGTTTGGAGATTTTTGTGTTTTGTTTTTTACAGGTGAAAAAGAACAGGTATGACTAAGAAGAAAGTCCACAAAGCTAAAAGTCAAGCTCAGATCTTCAGCTCTTATTATTTTTCCATATTGGAGAATATTAAACAAACCTATTTAGCAGAAAGGAGGTGCGTTCCTTGATTTTAGAAAAAGGAGACAAATTTTGAGGAACTTTGGATAATCACCAAGGGCTTTATGTTGCATTTTGTCAATGCAGCCTATCCTATATCATGCTTAAACGTTACTTCACTTCGGCAAAAGAGGCATGTGACTCCTCTTGCTGTGATCTCATACGTCTTATGGTAGTTAAGCCATCCAGTCTCTCCTGCCCCATCTCTCTCACTCCACCATCAAAACTCATGCTCAGACACAAAGACACAAATAGACATATATGCACAGATTCATGTATGCACAATGATGAATTGTTAGACACATTAGTCATATATCTATACAGAGACAAGTTCAGAGATGAATGTCACCTTAACCACACACACATCAATATTCATACAGTTACTTGAATGTATATTGTACAACTCCAGGGAATATTATTCACATCATAGATAATGCAAATGGTGTTGTCTTCTTACTTGTACCATGCTCAACTTATACAATCAAACATGACACCCACCCATTCAAAAATTTACAAATCTATGGTTCTCCTCTCTCCCTCTAAAACTACCTTTCACCAAGTATAATATATCAAAATGGAAAGAAAAAACAGAAGAAGAATTTTAAGAAGTGAGGTAGTGACCAGAACAGGTGGAATTAGGGAAGGCTATCAACAAGATGAATTGCCCACAGCTTCCTGACCAAGACCGCCATCAGATGGAGATAAATGGATATATTTTAGACCTTCTAAATTCACAGCCAAGCGAGCAGCAGCCAGCAACCATGACTACTTTTTCCTTAGAAAAAATAAAAATCAGATGAAGACAAAGGCCGATCAGAACATGGGTACACAGATCAGAGCCATAATTTCATCATTGTCTTGATTTCCCCATTGCCCTGGAAATGAACACTTCCCTACTCTCACTTTTGATTAGATAAGGAAAACTGTAATGAACTATTACATTTCAAATTATAAATTCTTTAAGTTAGGACTTCTAGGTTAAGAAGGTCATAAGTAATAACTCCTATTTGAGGCTTGACTTCTAAAAACATTCTATCAAGCTTAAGTTGGAGGGTCCCAGAACCAGTCTGCCTATATTTGAACCCCACCACCATCAGCGCCTCGTTGGGTGAGTTTGGGCATATGCTAATATCTTTCACCTTGGTGTCCTCATCTGTAACATGAGAAATATAACCTTATATATCATGTAGAATTTGAGGAAGAGTCAATGAGATAATATGTAACCAAGGTTTAGAAAGTTCCTGGTGGATAATAAGGGCTCAGTAGATATTACCTGCATTTATTATCATATCCATGACTAGCAATTTCAGACGTTCTGCTTTAACATTCAAACTACAACTTTCTCAGCCACACAAGCCTGAATTTAAAGCCTGGCTCTGGCATTTGGGAGCTGGGGAATCTCATACCAAATAAATGTTTGAGCCTAACGTTTTCTCATTTCTTTTTTTTTTTTTAATTTTTTTTATTTGTTTATTTTCAGCGTAACAGTGTTCATTGTTTTGGCATCACACCCAGTGCTCCATGCAGTACGTGTGCTCCCTATTACCCACCACCTGGTTCCCCAACCTCCCACCACCCCCCCCGCCCCTTCAAAACCCTCTGGTTGTTTTTCAGAGTCCATAGTCTCTCATGGTTCGTCTCCCCTTCCAGTTTCCCTCAACTCCCTTCTCCTCTCCATCTCCCCGTGTCCACTGTGTTCTTTGTTATGCTCCACAAATAAGTGAGACCATATGATACTTGACTCTCTCTGCTTGACTTATTTTGCTCAGCATAATTTCTTCCAGTCCTGTCCATGTTGCTACAAAAGTTGGGTATTCATCCTTTCTGATGGAGGCATCATACTCCATTGTGTATATGTACCACATTTCTAAACGTGTCTGGAGGTCAAGGATTATGGCAGTGATAATGAAGCCCACAGCATAAAGTAGATGTTCAAATGTTAGCTTCCTCCCTTGCTAGGCCATAGATAGACCACTACTGTTACTGAAATTTCACTTTACAAAAGGCCTCTGCACACATTCCCCAAGGCACACCTCACTGAGAGCGATATCTAACACTAGCAAGAGTATATATAACAACATCAATGTTCTGCTGGTTCCCATGGCCAAAAATGTCTGCCCCTAGATCATTCATGCAATTCCTCAGGTGCAAAAGCTAAAAATAATACATCTTCTCATCATAGAGATGCAAGCATTACAAGACATAACTTTTTAAAAAGATTTATTTATTTATTCTAGAGAGAGAGCAAGCAGGGGAAGGAGCACAGGGACAGGAAAAGAAGGAACCTCCCGCAAACTCTGCACTCAGCACAGAACCTGACTCAGGGCTCAATCTTATGACCCTGAGATCATGACCCGAGCTGAAAACCAGGAGTGGGCCACTTAACCAACTGAGCCACCCAGGCACCTCATGAGATGTAACTCTTGTGAAAATTGGTTTACAGTCTCTATGTACCTCAAATATAGCTAAAAATAATGGTTTCAAGTTCATCCTTGGGATGGTTAGTGATTTATTTACATAAGTGATGTCAGGGAATACTCATACTAGCCTTGTAACATAGGTACAGTTATCCCCATTTTACAGAAAACAGAAGGGGGTCTGAGAGAAAGTAACTTACTCAAGTTCAGGCAACTGGTAAGAAACAGAACTTGGCTTTGAATCCAAATGTTGTAAGTCCATAAGTTCCTATGGAGTCTGCTGTTGATTGATGGGTATCAAAAAGTTGTGACTGGCACAATACCTCCAAACTATTTGGTGAGTGAATGAATAATAAAAGAAGTACAGTGAGCAAAAACTCAGGAGGATAATAATACTGTAGCAGCATAGATATTTGACAACTTTACATCCCACCATTTTTAGGGGAGACCAGAAGTTCCATCATTTATTAATCTAAGAACCGTCCTGGTCAATAAACAGGACATACAGGGTACCAGGTTAGGTAATGGAACTATAATAAGGCTCTCAGTATCTCAGAAACTACTTGGTCAAACCATGAATTTGGATTTTGTGTAGAGATCATCTAGACATTAAGCCTCAAAACGTAAAAGCAAACCCTGTCTCCCCACAGTGGCATTTTCAAATGATATATGATGCAGAATTAGATAAGGTCCACTAGCTAGTTTTATAGCTAGTACTTTTGTAAAATCTTTTGGTGGGGGTTCATATTGTAAAGATCACTAGGGTATCTACAGACCTCTATTCATCAATCATTCATGGAGAAGACAAATTGGGAAAGATTTTCTGCTTTCAAACTTACTATCTTCAAAAGAGGGCTGTTCATGTTTCAACGTAATGCCATTATTTGATACAGTTTCTGAAATGGATCTAAGATTCGCTTTCCTGCTACTGACCCAGGGGACAAGTGGTCTTCCAAATATATGCTAAACAAAAGAGACTCCCTGAACCAGGGGTCTGGTATTTGGGGGCACTCTGGGAATGTGGTGGGAAGAAGATTTTGGCATGGGGATGGGAGGGCTCAAACATCAGCTGGATGCCATTTGTAAAAGAAATACATCAAATCAGTAGGGCCAGAACTGAAAAGATATGTCATGGGCAGGGGAGAAGACATGCCAAACTTAAGTGTCTTTGTCAGACAGCTCATGCAAGAGGATCAGAAGAGGCTAAGGGGAACTCACTCCAATGATCTTTATTGCCTTTTATGGATGAGGAATGGGGACCTCAGGGAATGATGGGATTTTCCCAGTCGGTGTTAGGAATCCAAAGCAAGAAAGCTGGTCTCCCTTCTTCTCTTTCAGTGAGCTGTCCTGTCCTCTAGCAGCCTTGGGGCTTCCCTGCCTCAAGCCACTTCTCTCTCCATTCTTTCCCCAGAGGGAGACTGTATGCCTATGCGGGGAAGAGAGGCGGAAGGGAAGGGTTTCTTGCTAGAGCTATGGTAATTGTGGGAAAGTGAACAAGGCACAGTATTTTCCATGTTCATTTGCTTGCTTATAGACCCAGTGTACTGACGTACACTCCTTGTGAGACAAATTGTAAAAGCCATCAAAATAGAAAAAAGGAGTCCCTTACCATCCCACCACTGTGAAGTACTGTTAGCACTTCACTGTATTTCCTTCCAGTCTTTCATTGTACCTTTCATATAAGTTGCTCAATACTGAAGATACAATTCTGTTTCCTATATTTCTTAATTTCGATCACAACTCCCACATCATAAAAAATCTTCTGAGCATAAATTTTAGTGGCAGCACAATATTTCATTACAATGTACCCAATTTTTGCTCCAATAATGCTGGACTTTGATGACTTCTGGTTATAAAATTGTGTAACAAAATGACACTGAAAATCTTGATGCCTAAATCTTGGTATGCATTTCCAAATGTTTCCTGATGGTTGATTTGTGGAAGTGAGATTTCTTATGTCAAACTGTAGGTATGAACATTCCTAAAGCTCTTGGTAAATTTTAGGGAGGGCTTACGAATTTATATATTTTCCAGAAGTGTCTGTGAATAGAGACTTTAATTCCCTCTTTTTATTTTCTTCTACTTTCTGCAGTACAAATTCCAAAGACATTGGATTGCATATTTAAACCAGCTCAGTGCAATTGTGTAAAATAATTAAATGTTCTCTTTAGGTAAATAGTCATCTCTCCTGCCTATTCAATGAAAATGATCAGGCAAATAATTTATTAAAAACAAATTTTATACCATCTTTTTAGAGCTACCCAAATGCTCTAGCTCTGAGCTGTCCACTAGTGTAGGCAGTAGCTGCATATGGTTGTGCATTTGGAAGGTGGCTGGCCCAAACTGAGAAGAGCTGTGAGTGTAAGACACATGCCAGATTTTGAAGACTCACGAGAAGAACCAAGAATTAAAATATCATATTATTTTTTATATTGATTACATGTTGAAATGATAAACATTTGGCTATATTTGCATTAATTAGAATATATAATTAAAATTAATTTCATCTGTTTCTTTTTACCATTTTAATGTGGCTACTAGAAAATTCAAAATTATTTGCATGTTCTCACTAGATAACTATTGGACAAGGGTGCTCTAGCTAGTTCCCAGATTTGTCCACGAAGGACATGGCTAACAATTCTATTTTGCCTTCATGGCTTTTGTGAATTCAGAAAATTGCCAATGTGGAACCAATGCTTCCTACTTTCTTGTGCATTTCTCATAGAGTTGAATACAGTTTGTCTTTCTTAATTTCCTTCTATTTATCATGCATGCCTATATTCCTTTTTTTTTAAAAGATTTTATTTATTTCTTTGAGAGATCACAGGAGTGCACAAGCAAGGGGAAGGGGGCAGAGGAAAAGGGAGAAGCAGACTCCCTACTGAGCAGGAAGCCCTACAGGGGGCTCAATCCCAGGACCCCGAGATCATGACCTAAGCTGAAGTCAGACACTTAACCAACTGAGTTACCCAGGTGCCCTCTGTCTGTAGTCTTCAAACTGTTAACCATGAGGTTTCACCCAATAAGTTCACGTTCCTTCTCCTCATTCTTTCATTCCATTAGAAACCACTAATCCATCACCTATAATGGAATCACTGAGCATTCTGGGCCTAGGAGTACGAAGATTACTCAGACAGAATTCTTGCTCTCAGGAAGCACACAGTCTAGTAAGGGAGACAGACACTGAAATAATTACAGTCCAGTGAAATGATTTTTAAAATAGAACTAGGTCCTGGATGCTGTGAAAGAAGAGAAAGAAAGGACCAACTCTCAGTGTAGGGTGGGGTGAGGGGAGTGATGTATGCCAGGGTCATCCAGGAGACACTGGATCTGGACCTTGAAGTAGAAGCCTGGAAGCTGAGCTTTCCAAAGCAGAGGGAATACCCTGGGATAAATCACCAATGTGTGAAGGAGCCCAGCTTTGAACTCACTGCTAAAGAATGGACAAGGTTGAGGGCAAGGAGGAGGCAGGTGTGGACATTGAGATCTGCTGCAAATTATGCTAGCCTATATGGTTTAGTCTGTATCTCCTGTACAGAGGTTGGGAAACTATGTAAATTGCTAATCATGAGATGTAAATGATCAGACATGGTGTTTAGAAAGATCCTTCTTGCAGAATGAACTGGAGGGGAGAAATACAGTAGACAGGGAGAGAAGTTAGAATGAGGTATCCATCCCCTTGCCTGGAAAGTTTCAAAAATGTCTTCTTATTCCATGAGTGTGTTGAAACCTCACTTCCTCTGGGAAACCATCCCTGGAAGGCCTAACTAGAGTTGGTAATCCATTCATTGTTCTTGATTCCCCATTCTGTTTTCCATCACTGCCCTTGGCAAGAAGTATCACACTTAGACTTCTGTATGTATGGCCCACCAGTCATTCAGCTCCTCCTGAGATGAGTGCCTAGTGGAATACTGGGCTTAGTTGTCCTCAGTCTATGAGGCCTTCACTGACCACCCTGTCATTTTTATTCTCCACTACCATACCTTTTTATTTATCACAATTCACAAAATCAGTGTGTTTACATTCATATTACCTGTTTTCTCCATTATCCTGTAAGATTCCCAGGGAGGAAATATTCCTGTTACATTCACCAATACATATACAGCTTTAACACTTAATAGGCACTCAATAAACAGGTGTTGAATGAAAAAACGGATTCATAAACTGGGGGTGTTTAAGGAAGGTGTATCAAAAGAATGAATTATTTTATGAATAAATGAATGAACATCCTATTCTAACAAATAAATGTCAATAGACTGGTTTTAATATTTTGTTCCACTCATGATCTGGTACATTAGTTCTCCAACAGTTAATCTTAAAATCTATGCCAAGTAATAATTCCAAACCAGGACTACCTCTATCAGTGGTGTTGGCAGAAATCTCTAAGTGGTTCATTCTATCAGGTGTGTTAGAATTAGAGTATGGTCAGTGAACACTGACAGTGATAATAGTCTAAACTGTTCAGGGTCTGTTGGAGAAAATATGCATGTGTACAAACTACACGATGAAGCAGTAAGGTGAGGCAACACAAGGTCACAGAACACTATGGAGGGACTTGTAAACCCCATGTTGTGATCAGAGAAAGCCGACTTTCAAGGTGATACCTTTTTTCTTTTTTCCCCCCAAGCTGATTCTTAAAGCATGAGCAGCAGTTACGCTGGTGAGGTGACTGGAATGGGTGTCCCAGGCCTACAGAGGTAAAAGTGTAGACACTAGGAAGAACAGTGAAAAGAAGCACCAACAGCTTCTCAGGTCCCTTCAAAAGGAAACTCCAGCCTCTGGGCTTCGTCTTCTTCCCCTTTGTTGTTTCTCCTTTCTCACTAGCTTATACCTTCTCCTTCTTGTTCTAAAGGAGTCATTCCTTCCTCTTGCCTCATGGTCCCTTGATATCTCTGTTCTCACCAGGTAGCCTGGAAAAGGGCACAGAGCAATAACAAGCAGCCTTTGTCTACACTTGGAGGCTAGGTTCCCTCATTTCTAAAGAGAGGAGTAAGAGAATTAGCATGGAGATAAGATTAGGTAGGGCAGTAGGAAGAGTCTGGAATTGTAGACCTGCCAGGACTTTGAGCCAGGGATGTTCCTGAAGACTGTTATTGCTGACAGAACCATGGGTACATAAATGCCAATGGCTGTTTCTTACTCCTCAAAATAAAACAAATTTCCCTGCTTACATAGTCCTAAAACAAGTATTTCTATTTTCCAAAAGGTAGCATTATCCTCAGACTTAAAACCAAGACCCTAGTCCTCTTTCCTCAAAGAAGCCAAGGTGAAGAAGTCAGGCCATATCTAACCACTAAGTGTATGTGTCTTTGTTTTGGGGTTTTTTTCTCCTTTCTTTCCCCCCTCCCAAGTTTTTTTTAAATTTCTAGTTAGTTAACACAGTGTAACATTAGTTCCAGGTGTAAGATTTAATGATTCATCACTTATGTATAATACCCTGTGCTCATCACAAGTGTCCTTCTTAATCCCCATCACCCATTTAACCCACCCACCACCCATCTCCCCTCCAGCAGCCCTCAGTTTGTTCTCTGTAGTTAAGAGTCTGTTTATTGGTTTGCCTCTTTTTTATCCCTTGCATTCATTTGTTTTGTTTCTTAAATTCCACATATGAGTGAAATCATATGGTATTTGTCTTTCTCTGACTTATTTTGCTTAGCATAATATTCTATAATTCCATCCACGTTGTTGCAAAATGGCAAGATCTCATTCCTTTTTAGGGCTAAGTTAAATAGCATCATTTATTTATATATATATATATATATCACATCATCTTTATTCATTCATCAGTAAAAGGACATTGGGCTATGTCCATAATTTGGCTATGATAGATAATGCTGCTATAAAAGTCAGAATGCATGTATCTCTTCAAATCAATATTTTTGTATCCTTTGGGTAAATACCCAGTAGTACAATTGCTGGGTTGTAGGTTAGCTCTATTTTTAACGTTTTGAGGAACCTCCACACTGTTTTCCAGAGTGGCTGCTCCAGCTTGCATTCCCACCAACAGTGTAAGAGGGTTCCCCTTTCGCTGCATCCTCGCCGACATCTGTTGTTTCCTGTGCTGCTAATTTTAGCCATTCTGACTGGTGTGAGGTGATATATCCTTGTATTTTTTATTTTTATTTCCCCAGTGATGAGTGATGCTGAGCATCTTTTCATGTGTCTGTTGGCCATTTGGATGTCTTCATTGGAAAAATGTCTATTCATGTCTTCTGCCCATTTCTTAACACCCAAAAACAAATGATCCAGTTGAGTTTGATAAGTTCTTTATACATTTTAGATACTAACACTTTATCAGATGTGTCATTTGCAAATATCTTCTCCCATTCCATAGGTTGCCTTTTAGCTGTGTTGATTGTTTCCTTCACTGTGCAGTAGCTTTCTATTTTGATGTAGTCACAACAGTTTATTTTTGCTTTTGTTTCCTCACCTCTGGAGACCTATCTAGGAAGAATTTGCTATGACCAATGTCAAAGAGGTTATTGCCTATGTTTTCTGGTAGGATTTTAATGGTTTCCTGTCCCACATTTAGGTCTTTAATCGATTTTGAATTCATTTGTGTGTATGGTATAAGAAAGTGGTTCAGTTTTCCCAACACCATTTGTCGAAGAGACTTTTTCCTATTGGATGATCTTTCTTGCTTTGTTGAAAATTAATTGACCATAGAGCTGTGGATACATTTCTGGGTTTTTGATTCTATTCCTTTGATCTCTGTGTCGGTTTTTGTGTCAGTACCATACTGTCTTGATCACTACAGCTTTGTAATATAAGTTGAAGTGTTGTGGCTTTTCTAAGAGCAGTGATGATTACTTTCTCCATGATGCATTCAACTTTCAACAAGCACCTCTTAAGTGCCTGGTACCATCCTGGTGCTGTGGGTGTAAGCTGAATCAGCAGTGAGGGAAACTGACTAATGTTGCAACACATTAAGTCTCTGAATCAGGTTTCCCCCCACATAGAGAAAGACAAGGTAATTAACTGACTAGCTTGACAGGTGCTTCTATATTTCCTTAATTTTTATAGCTACTACCATATAAAATGGATATTATAGTTTCATGTGAAAACTGAAGCTCAGAAATACCAGGACAGGAGAAAAAACTACCCAACATATTAAGCTAAGAGAAAGTCATCTTACGTGACTGGAACAATATGTTGAATGGTGACGAAAGAGCATGCAAACAAATGTAAGTTTGTGCCAGAAGGTACAGGATCTTTAGCTGACTGGCACAAACAGTGTATGAAGTAATCAGTCAACTAATTGAAAAGATTCTAGTCACCGTTTATTGCCTAGAATTTTGTTGAACCCCATAGAAGAGAGAATAGAATTTTTAGACACCATTCTTATGTCCATATAGAGGACTAAGTGGCCAAGCTTGTAAGCAGCCAACTTCAAGATCCATATGGAATTAAAAAGTGGACCCCCACATGGGTGAAATGAAGCCTAGAATGCTAGGAACAATAGTAGGTACAAAAATCAGGAATGAGGATATCAGGGACAAAAGAAACACTAGGAGAGAAACACCCTATTCCATTTTGTATTTCATGGAGGATAGAATTAAGATGCAGGGAGAAGCTTGCCCAATGTCTCAGAAATTCTAATGGCCCAGCTGGGATCAGAATGCAGATGTCTTAATCACTATAAGGTGAAACATGTGAGCAGAAAAATAATTTGATGGAGCCACTCTTGCAACATTCTGTGTCAGATACTCTAGGCCAATTGTGATGTCATCTCTATTACTAAAATATTTCAGCAAAACATTTAACACTTCAAAGGACTTTGAAAAATAATAAATGTATCTAGATGTATGAATATGTAAACGCTGCACTTGTTGAATTATGAATGTTCATCCCCCCCCCCACACACACCAAATATTAGGCCGCTGTGTTCAAATATATGCCAGTCATATCTACTGAGATTTAGCAATGGTAAGTACAAATGAGTCCCTGCTCCCAGATAAAGACCCCAGTGCCCTGTAGTATGTTTTGTCACATTGTAAAAGTAGCATTTTACTAAGCATCATAAGCTGGGATATGAAATGATAAGAAAAAGGGAGACTAACTCTCTCTAGGGGTGGGATGGGGATGGGAGGGGAAGCTTTGCCACCAATCAGCTGGGGAGCTCTAAGTAAATCACTTTTCCATTCAGGGCCCAGTGCACTCACTGTTCAGGTAGTAGCAGGGTAGTAGAATGCTTAAGAACATGAGATCTTCAATAGGGCTGCCAGATTTAGCCAAAACAAAACAAACACAACAACCCCTGTGATACTCTCAGGATTGAATTTCAGGTAAACAATAAACAAATTTTTAGTATTTTCATGTCCCCTGAAATATTTGGGGTATATGTATACTAAATTTTTTCCAATGCTTATCTGAAATTCATATTTCTCTGAATGCCCTCCATCTTATGTGACAACCCAATTCTGAAGTTGGACGGCCTCAGTTGTTACTATTGCTCTTAAACTTATTGCTGTGACATTGGGCAGATCCTTAAACTTTCAGTGCTTCTTTACAATATATGTATATACATTGAAAGAATAGCAATAATATCCACTTCAAATGAGTTTGGGGAGTATTAAATGAGAAAATACTTGCAAAGTGCTTAGAACAGTATCCAAGTCATGATATGCATTCATCTAATTGTTCTTGTTGCAATAATTGGGTGAAACTAGGTGATATCTGAAAGGATTTAACCTTTGTGTTTCTCCCAATAATTTCTGAGCAGCATTACTTCTGGGTATCAAAGCCATAAATTTATATCAGAGTGTGATAAATATAGACAGAAGGAATTTCATATGTAACTGGCAAATTGGCCTTTTCATTTAACTTAGGAACACATTCATATAAAAAAGTAAGAAACCTAAGAAAGAGCACATTCCAAGGCAAGGGTCTCAAAAACGATGTCAGGGAAGTTTAAAACAATTTAAGACAAAATTAGTCCAATGGCGCATTGGCCTCTTTCCCATGGCTGTGTACTACAGATCTGAAAGCAAGGCCAGTATTTCTGAGAGGAGTAATTAGATAGGCCTCACTCCCAAAGGATTAATTCAGCTCCCAACAGATTATGGCAGCCACCTTTCATTTCCATGAACAGACTCCATCAGCACACTGATTTCAATTAGAGAAGTGAAGTTCTATTGACTTATGTTAGACACAAGGAGACATAGCAGACAGATAACAAACTGGATTACAGCATTAATCTTATGGTCATGGCATCAGAAAGATTTTTAAATGCATTACCTCTCTCCCATAGGAATATCAGAGAAGGTTTTTTCCCCCTCCTGCTGCAAGAAGTTTAATCTTTATGCAAGGTGATGGGTTGATACATAAATTGAGAGTGAAGTCAAGACCTCCTCACTTCCTGAGAGGTATTAAATTTCTGGCTGGATTTGATGGGAGCTGTCTCTATCAGAGACCATACCTTACAGTGCTAGTCCTGACCAAATCTCTAGATGGAAAGGAAACCACAAGTCAGTTGCCTTGATGTCCATCTAGAAAACACTTGAGCTAGATCAGTTGACAACTTGATTATGTGGACAAGGTGAAAATGCCCTCATACTAATAGTTAATAGTCCATGACATTAACAGATGAAGTGAAAAAAGTAATATACAGAGGAGAATGCCAGTCTCAGTCTAGGCTTCTCCTCTTAATTTTCTCATGCCTCTTTCTCTTTTTTAAACTCTCTTTTTGATGGTGTGATTCACCCTTCCTGTCATTCTCTGCTTGGATTGAATGACACAATATTATTTAGCTTTCCCTGATTAATACAGAAACCCACTAGATCCCATATCTAGAAACTTCCCATGGCACCATGGCCCAAACACCAGTTATCGGGCTGGATCTCAATACTTTCCCAGGCCTAGGATACCATCCAGATTACAACCTCCAGGTTACCAGAGGAAGAACATATAGGAAAAGAATGACAAAGGCCATGGAAGATCTCAACAACAACTGAATTTTAAAAGACTAACCTTATCGAAGGACAAAATCAATAGAGGGAATAAGTAACCCAAGGAATGGAAGATAATATTTGCAATTATGTATTTGATAAGGGATTACTTTCTAGAATATATAAAGAACTCCTAAAACTCAACAACAGCAACAACAACAAAACAAATAACCTGACTCAAAAACGAGCAAAGGACTTGAATTGGTATTTCTTCAGAGAAGATCGATGGATAGCCAGTAAGAATTTAAGACAGTAATTATTAAATAAATGCAAATAAAAACCACACTGAGCTATCATTTCACAGTCCGTAAGACGGCTACTCTCAAAAAACAGAAAATATTGGCAAGAATGTGGAATTGTTGTACACTGCTATAGGAATGGAAAATGGTATGAAAAACAACATGGTGGTTCCTCAAAAAATTAAACCTCAGTTGTCATAAGATGTAGCAATTCCACTTCTGTGTATATACCCTAAATAACTGGAAGAAGGGTCTCAAAGAGATATTTGCACACCCATGTTCATTGCAGAACTATTCTATAGCCAAAAGGTAGAAGCTACCTAGGTGTCCATCAATAGATGAATGCATAAACAAAATCTGGTATATGCAAACAATCAAATATTATTCAGCCTTAAAAAGGAACTACCACATAGATGAACCTTAAGGATATTTTACTAAGTGAAATAAGCCAGTCACAAAAAGACAGATACTATAGGATTCCATTTCTATGAAGCACCTAGAGTTCTCAAACTCATAGAAACAGAAAGTTGCCAAGGGTTGGGGGAAAGAGGCATGGGGTGTTGTTTACTAGATTGAGTTTCAGTTTTGCAAGATGAAAAGCATTCTGCGGATTGGATACACAACAGTGGGAATGTACGTAACCCTACAGAACTGCATACTTAAAGATGGTTAAGATGGTCAGTTTCAGGTTATGTGTATTTTACCACAGTTAAAAGCTTTTTAAAGGCTCTAACGCATGTGCTCCCAACAGAAAGGATGTCACCACCCAGAGGACAAAAAAAATTGAAAAATGAGCTTAAGGCAGCCACTTTGGAGAACAGTGCGGAGATTCCTCAAGAAATTAAGAATAGAGCTTCCCTATGACCCTGCAATTGCACTGCTGGGTATTTACCCCAAAGATACAGATGTAGTGAAAAGAAGAGCCATCTGCACCCCAATGTTTATTGCAGCAATGGCCACGGTCGCCAAACTGTGGAAAGAACCAAGATGTCCTTCAACGGATGAATGGATAAGGAAGATGTGGTACATATACACAATGGAGTATTATGCCTCCATCAGAAAGGACGAATACCCAACTTTTGTAGCAACATGGATGGGACTGGAAGAGATTATGCTGAGCAAAATAAGTCAAGCAGAGAGAGTCAAGTATCATATAGTCTCACTTATTTGTGGAGCATAACAAATAACATGGAGGACATGGGGGGATGGAGAGGAGAGGGAGTTGAGGGAAACTGGAAGGGGAGATGAACCATGAGAGACTATGGACTCTGAAAAACAACCAGAGGGTTTTGAAGGGACGGGGGAGGTGGGAGGTTGAGAAACCAGGGGGTGGGTAATAGGGAGGGTACGTACTGCATGGAGCACTGGGTGTGGTGCAAAAACAATGAACACTGTTACACTGAAAATAAACAAATAAAAATTTAAAAAATGAGCTTAAGGAAGAGAGATTTTAAAAATTCTTACCTTTTTATGTATAAAGCATAGATAAGCATGAAGTCTATGGACAAATATATAGTATATCTAAGGTTTTGAAATTCTGTGGATGTGATTATAAGTAAAAAGTGCTAAAAAGATTCTTTAGGGGGCCAATAATGAAGAAATGTTGAGAAAATCTGCCCCAAATTTTCATCTGTGTTTCAGTTTCCAATCTCAAAATACCTACAACAGATGTCTGCCTACCTCAGTTGTCACCATGACTAAAGTCAGAATCTGCTTCTGGCAGTGACACATTTTGAGCACCAAGAATCCAAAAGTTGTGTGGTGGACTATGGATTTTGCTGGGAAGAATGATATGAAAGAGTAAGAAATTGGACTTGTCAATCCCCTACTAAGCAAATATTCAATGTTCCCTAACACAATACATGACTTAGAAGCCCATGCCCCATGCTATGGCCAGCAAGTCCATAAATCACAGACCTCAATCTGACCAGACTAATCTCTCCCAGGCATAATCTTCCACTGACACAGAAAATCACTATAACTTTGCACCTCCTGTGGCCTGGGAATACAAATCCATACCTTCCCACAGCTCATTCTTTAATTAGTGAATGTCACTGAAAACATTGATGAGCCAACTTAAATACTATCTCCTCAAGAAAGTAAAGTTAGTCATTCCTTTCTCTGCTATACCAAGCCCACTGTGTAAATATATCTATTATGGGAACCTGGGTGGTTAAGTCACCAATTTGATTCTGGCTCAGGTCATGGTCTCAAGATTAGGACATTGAGCCCTGTGTGGGCTCTGTCTGTGCTGAGAGTGGAACCTGCTTAGGATTCTCTCTCTTCCTCTCCCTCTGCCTCTCTACCTGCCTCCCTACTCTCTTTTGAAAAAAAAAATAGCCATTGAGCATTATGCTTGGTTTTTTTTTTCCATTCTGTTAATTATATGCTTACCTGTCCCATAAATTGAAAATGTTCTCAGAGTAGAAAATGTGCCCTAATGTTACATTGCCCTGCATTGACTACAAAATGCAGAGTGCTAGATGAACAAATTAATAAATGTGTGGAAGTATATGATGGGGGTAACTCTTTTTTAATTTAGGGGCCATAAGATTTTATGGAAGAGGGGGCATTTGGATTTAAGTGTAAAACTGCCTCTTCTTCCAGAATACACTATTAAAAATGATTTTAAAATCCCCTCTGGATTATCAAACTAATACTTAAGGTTAAAAAAATACAGAAATTACAAACATATTCAGTGAAGCAGGAAAGAAAATCACCTCTTCTCTCTATACCCAGAAGCAACCACCATTAATATTTTAGACATGTTTTCTTTCAGCATTGAGCTAAGCATTTTTCTCTACAAAACTGAGATAATTTTATAATCTCCTTCCTTACTTGATGCTATATCATAAGTATTTTCATTATCATTAACAAGCATTATAAATATAATTGTAAATGATTGCATCCTATTCCTTCACATGAATATATATCATAATTTACATAATCATTTTCATAGTACTAGATTTCTAGGTGGTTTCCGGTTTCTTGCTCTCATAAATAATGCACATATTTACTCATAAATATTTATTCCTATTTCTGATTATCTCCTTGGGATACATTCCTAGAAACAGAAATAGTCAAATGGTGTTAGAATGTGATGGCTTTTGAGAAATAATGCCCATATATTTTGTGGAAAGTGGGTAGCAGTTTATGTTCCCACAAGCAATGTGAGAGGTGTAGGTTTGAGAGCATTTTGGCAAACGCCAAAGAATACCAGAATTATTACTATTACCTTTATTTTTCCTTTTCCACTAAAACAAATCTGGCATTGTCCAGCTGTTTATTATTATTATTATTATTGTAAAACACTGCTCCCTTTCTTGCTTCTTCTCCATGTCAAGCTGCTGTCCTAAGTCAGGTCCCTCGTGATTTTGTACATATAAACTAGCCCAAATCCCTCATTCAAGTTAACCTTCCTCATATCTATGTTGACACTTACCTCAGACTTCATTTCAGCCTCATCTAAGTGTCTTTGCCTACATAATCAGTATCACATAACCTTAAATTTAGTTGTTCTTTGGTTCAAATGAATGATGTTTGTCTCCTCAAGGCAAGACCATGCACATAGTAATTCATTCAACCAACATCTAATGAACATAATACTTAACACCAGAGCTACAAGGACAATAAGGCACAGTGCCCACCTCCAAAGACCTAAAAACCCAGTGGGGAAGAGGAGGAGTAAATACATAATAGAGATGCTTCAGTAGGAATAATCACAGTAATAGGAAGGAGGGAAAACTATCATGTTCATGGGAGACCTAGAAAGGTTTTATGGAAAAGCAACATCAAAGCACAAATTTTTGTTGTCAGGTAAGAATTTACTGAGGCAAAACCATTTGTCATGGACTGCATGTTTGTGTCCCCCTAAAATTCATATATTGAAATCCAAACCCTTAATGTGATGGTATTAAGGGTGGGACCTTTGGGAGGCAGGAGCCCTAATGATGGAATTAGGAACCTATAAGAAGGGACACACAACTTGCTTCCTCATGCTCTCCTGCTCCCCCTCCCTCCCCTCCTTTCTTTTCCTCTCCCTGTCTCCTTCACCCTCCACCATGGAAGACACAGCAAGAAAGTGGCCATCTGTACCCCAATGTTTATTGCAGCAATGGCTACGGTCGCCAAACTGTGGAAAGAACCAAGATGCCCTTCAACGGATGAATGGATAAGGAAGATGTGGTACATATACACAATGGAGTATTATGCCTCCATCAGAAAGGACGAATACCCAACTTTTGTAGCAACATGGACGGGACTGGAAGAAATTATGCTGAGCGAAATAAGTCAAGCAGAGAGAGTCAAGTATCATATGGTCTCACTTATTTGTGGAGCATAACAAATAACATGGAGGACATGGGGAGATGGAGAGGAGAGGGAGTTGAGGGAAACTGGAAGGGGAGATGAACCATGAGAGACTATGGACTCTGAAAAACAACCAGAGGGTTTTGAAGGGGCGGCGGGGGTGGGGGGAGGTTGAGGAACCAGGTGGTGGGTAATAGGGAGGGCACGTACTGCATGGAGCACTGGGTGTGATGCCAAAACAATGAACACTGTTATGCTGTAAATAAACAAAAAAAAAGAAAGAAAGAAAGAAAGTGGCCCATTGTAAACCAGAAAGAGAGCCCTCTACCAAGAACCCAATCCTGCTGACACCCAGATCATGGACTACCAGCTTTCAGAACCATGAGAAATGAATGTTTGTTAGTTAAGCCACTCAGTCTTTGGTATTCTATTATAGCAGCCCAAACTAAGATGCATTCTAGACAGAGGTACAAGCATGTGTAAAGACAGCAGAGAGAGAGAGGGAAAAATGTGGAAAGACAAGTCAGAGACTGAAATAAAATGCTTGCAAAACATCTACCTTATGTATGACTTATAAACAAAGGACATTGGTAAGACTTAAGGAAAACTGAATAAAGTATGTACTTCTATTATATAATAATATGTCAGTTTGGGTTTATTAACTGTAACAAATGTGCCATACTAATTTCAGATGTTAACAGAGGAAACTGGGTATAAGATATATGGGAACGCTAACTACATTAGCAATTTCTGCAAATCTAAAAGTGTTCTAAAAAATGAAAGGTCTTTTATAAACCAAATTATAAAATTATATGCATATGTACATAATTTCATCTTGATTTTACACATACACAAAAATAAGCCCTAAGTGAATTAAAGACCCAAATGTGAAAAGTATACTTTAAAAAAATATTTGAGGAAAACAGGATAATTCCTATATGAAATAAGGAGAGGAAATAATTTCCTGAACAAAACATAAAAAGTACAATTTAGAAAACATTGATAAACTTGATTATGTCAAAAACTTAAATTTTTCACTGAAAAGTCCCCATAAACAAATGTTAACACAAGGCAAACACAGAACATTAATTGAAACCTATAAAACAAATAAAGGATTAGTATTCAAAACATTTAAAGAATGCCTCAAACCCATTAGTAAAGAACAAACATATTTACTTTTTCAATAAATTAGGATAAATTGTTTGTTTAATAAATAAGAGATTATAAAGTCCCCAGTATTGTTTTTGTTACGAAAGTCATATTTGAATGGGGTCCTTGGCTTGAACAAAAAGAATTCTGTTATGAACTTCATTCTATAGAGAACACTGTTTTCCTTTTAAATAAATCGTTATGTATTTTTTTTAAATGAAAGAAAAGACAAAATGACAGAAAACAAATAGCAAAGAATATTATGGTGGTTAATTTTATGCCTCTACTTAGCCAGAATATAGTGCCTAGTTGTTTGGTTAGACATGAGTCTAAATGTTGTTGTGAAGATATTTTCTAGATGTGATTAATGTTTAGATCAACAGATTTTGAGTAAAACAGATAAGCCTCCATAGCATGGGTGGGCATCCCTCACTTTAAATCTGGAAGTGTCTTTGGGTCTAAAATGAGCATATTGATGGGGTTTTTTTTTTTTTTATCCATTCTGATATGCTTTTTCTTTTGATTGGTGCATTTATCCCATTTACATCAGGGTAACTATTGAGAGATATGAATTTAATGCCATTGTATTGTCTGTAAGGTGATTTTGCTATATATATTCTCTGTTCCTTACTGGTCTACTACTTTAAGGCTCTTTCTTTGCTTAGAGGACACCTTTCAATATTTCCTATAGAGCTGGTTTGGTGTTCAAAAACTCTTTTGTTTGGGGTGCCTGGGTGGCTCAGTGGGTTAAAGCCTCTGTCTTCAGCTCAGGTCATGATCCTAGGGTCCTGGGATCAAGCCCTGCATCAGGCTTTCTGCTCAGCAGGGAGCCTGCTTCCTCCTCTCTCTCTGCCTGCTTCTCTGCCTACTTGTGATCTCTGACTGTCAAATAAATAAATAAAATCTTTTAAAAAAAAATTTTAAGCCATTAAAAAAAAAAACTCTTTTATTTTTTGTTTGTCCTGAAAGCTTTTTATGTCTCCTTCTGTTTTCAAATATAACCTAGCTGGATATAGTATTCTTGGCTGCATGTTTTTCTCGTTTAGTTTTCTGAATATATCATGCCACTTCTTTCTGTTCTGCCAGGTCTCTGTGGATAGGTCTGTTGCTAGTCTAATATTTTTACCATTGTATGTTACAGACTTCTTGTCCCAGGCTGCTTCCAGGATTTTCTCTTTGTCACCAAGACTTGTAAGTTTTACTATTAGATGATGGGCTCTGGACCTATTTTTATTGATTTTGAGGGGGGCTCTCTGTGGCTCCTGGATTTTGATGCTTGTTCCCTTTGCCATATTAGGGAAATTCTCTGCTATAATTCGCTCCAACATACCTCCTGCCCCCCCCCCTTTTCTTCTTCTTCTCAAATCCC
This sequence comes from Meles meles, assembly GCF_922984935.1. Lineage (NCBI taxonomy): Eukaryota > Metazoa > Chordata > Mammalia > Carnivora > Mustelidae > Meles > Meles meles. The sequence goes on along the minus strand of NC_060066.1, from coordinate 12,229,668 downwards.
AATTATTCTAATATTTTTCGTTTTATGGTATCACTTATCTCTCAAATTCTCCCCTCATGGTCCAGTAGTTATTTGTCTCTCTTTTGCTCAGCTTCTTCATTCCCTATCATTTGGTGCTCTATATCACTAATTCTCTCTTCTGCCTCATTTATCCTAGCAGTAAGAGCCTCCTTTTTTTAATTGTACCTCATTAATCACTTTTTTTATATTTCAGCTTGGTTAGATTCCAGTTCTTTTATTTCTCCAGAAAGGGTTGTTTTGTTTTTGTTTTTGTTTTTTTCTCCAGACAGGGTTTCTCTAATATCTTTCATGCCTTTTTTGAGCCTAGCTAGAACCTTGAGAATTGTCATTCTGAACTGTAGATCTGACATATTATCAATGTCTTATTGATTAGGTCCCTAGCCTTTGGTATTGCCTCTTATTCTTTTGTCTGTGGTGAATTTTTCCACCTTGTCATTTTATCAAGATAAAAATATATGAATGAGAGAATCAAATACTGAAAGGGTGGTAAAGAACCCAGAAAAATGTGTGTTAACCAAATCAGAAGAGACCCCAAACCTTGGGGGAGAAAAAAGGGGGTAAAAGAAGTTCAAAAAAATTTTTTTAAAAAAAGCAAAAAGGAAATATATATATATTAGACTGGTGAATAGAACAGAGCTGCCCACTTGATTTAGGGGGTATTTTGTCTCTTACAAGAAACTACCTCTCAAAATTTTAAATAAAGAAAATACACACACACACACACACACACACACACATATGTATATATACATATATATGTACATATACATACAGAAAAATAAGGGTAAACATGATTAAGGGATGTAATATGACTGTAAAGATTGAAATTTTTAAAAAAATTATTAAACAGTTTAAGTTTATTCCCAGGCATGCTATGGTTCTTGGTGCTATAGTAAATGGAATCGATTCTCTAATTTCCCTTTCTGTGTTTTCATTGTTAGTGTATAAGAAAGCCACTGATTTCAGTACATTGACTTTGTATCCTGCCATGTTACTGAATTGCTGTATGAGTTCTAGTAGTTTGGGGGTGAAGTCTTTTGGGTTTTCCATATAAAGAATCATGTCATTGGCAAAGAGAGAGAGTTTGACTTATTCATTGAATACAATTTGGATACATTTTATTTCTCTTTGTTGTCTGACTGCTGTTGCTAGGACTTCTAATACAATGTTGAATAAGAGTGGTGAGAGTGTATATATACCACATCTTCTTTATCCATAAAGAAGATGTGGTATATATACACAATGGAATACTATGCAGCCATCAAAAGAAATGAAATCTTGCCATTTGCGACGACGTGGATGGAACTAGAGTGTATCATGCTTAGTGAAATAAGTCAATCGGAGAAAGACAACTATCATATGATCTCCCTGATATGAAGACATGGAGAAGCAACATGGGGTGTAGGGAGATAGGAGAAGAATAAATGAAATAAGATGGGATTGGGAGGGAGACAAACCATAAATGACTCTAAATCTCACAAAACAAACTGGGGGTTGCTGGGGGGAGGTGGGATTGGGAGAGGGGGAGCGGGCTATGGACATTGGGGAGGGGAGGCGAACCATAAGAGACTATGGACTCTGAAAAACAACCTGAGGGTTTTGAAGGGTCAGGGGTGGGAGGTTGGGGCAACCTGAGGGTTTTGAAGGGTCAAGGGTGGGAGGTGGGGGGAACAGGTGGTGGGTAATGGGGAGGGCACGTTTTGCATGGAGCACTGGGTGTTGTGAAAAAACAATGAATACTGTTACGCTGAAAAAATAAATAAAATGGAAAAAAAAAAAGAGTGGTGAGAGTGGGCACCCTTGTCGTGTTCCTGGTCTCAACGGGAAGGCTGCAAGCTTTTTCCCATTTAGGATGATATTTGCTGTGGGTCTTTCACATATAGATTTTATGAAGTTCAGGAATGTTCCCTCTATCCCTATACTTTGAAGCTTTTTAATCAGGAAAGGATGCTGGATTTTGTCAAACGCTTTTTCTGCATCAATTGAGAGGACCATGTGGTTCTTCTCTCTTCTCTTATTGATTTGTTCTATCACATTGATTGATTTGCAAATGTTGAACCATCCTTGTAACCCAGGGATGAATCCCACCTGATCATGGTGGATAAGAGGTAAAGGATCTGTACTCGAGGAACTACAGAACACTCATGAAAGAAATTGAAGAAGACACAAAAAGATGGAAGACCATTCCATGCTCTTGGATTGGAAGAATAAACATTGTTAAAATGTCTATACTGCCTAGAGCAATCTATAGTTTTAATGCCATTCCATTCAAAATTCCACCAGTAATTTTCAAAGAGCTGGAGCAAATAATCCTAAAATTTGTATGGAATCAGAAGAGACCCTGAATTGCTAAGGAAATATTGAAAAACAAAAACAAAACTGGCAGCATCACGTTACCTGATTTCAAGCTTTACTACAAAGCTGTGATCACCAAGACAGCATGGCATTGGCATAAAAACAGACACATAGACCAGTGGAACAGAGTAGAAAGCCAAAATATGGACCCTCAACTCTATGGTCAAGTAATCTTCAACAAAACATGAAAAAATATACAATGGAAAAAAGACAGTCTCTTCAATAAATGGTGCTGGGAAAACTGCACAGTTATATGTAGAAGAATGAAACTCAACCATTCTCTTACACCATACACAAAGATAAATTCTAAATGGATAAAAGATCTCAATGGGGGGCACCTGGGTGGCTCAGTGGGTTAAGCCACTGCCTTCGGCTCAGGTCATGATCTCAGGGTCCTGGGATCAAGTCCCGCATCGGGCTCTCTGCTCAGCAGGGAGCCTGCTTCCCTCCCTCTCTCTCTCTCTCTCTCTCTCTGCCTGCCTCTCTATCTACTTTTGATCTCTCTCTGTCAAATAAATAAAAAAAAAACTCAATGTGAGACAGGAATCCATCAGAATCCTAGAGGAGAATATAGGCAGTAACCTCTTCGATATCAGCCACAACAACTTCTTTCAAGATATGTCTCCAAAGGCCAAGGAAGCAAAAGTGAAAATGAACTTTTGGGACTTCATCAAGATCAAAAGCTTCTGCACAGCAAAGGAAACAGTCAACAAAACAAAGAGGCAACCTACGGAATGGCAGAAGATATTTGCAGATGACAGTACAGACAAAAGGTTGATATCCAGGATCTATAAAGAACTTCTCAAACTCAACACACACAAAACAGGTAATCATATCAAAAAATGGGCAGAAGATATGAACAGACACTTCTCCAATGAAGACATACAAATGGCTATCAGACACATGAAAAAATGCTCATCATCACTAGCCATCAGGGAGATTCAAATTAAAACCACATTGAGATACCACCTGACACCAGTTAGAATGGCCAAAATTAGCAAGACAGGAAACAACGTGTGTTGGAGAGGATGTGGAGAAAGGGGAACCCTCTTACACTATTGGTGGGAATGCAAGTTGGTCCAGCCACTTTGGAGAACAGTGTGGAGATTCCTCAAGAAATTAAGAATAGAGCTTCCCTATGACCCTGCAATTGCACTGCTGGGTATTTACCCCAAAGATACAGATGTAGTGAAAAGAAGAGCCATCTCTACCCCAATATTTATTGCAGCAATGGCCATGGTTGCCCAACTGTGGAAAGAACCAAGATGCCCTTCAATGGACGAATGGATAAGGAAGATGTGGTCCATATACAGATGGAGTATTATGCTTCCATCAGAAAGGATGAATACCCAACTTTTGTAGCAACATGGATGGGACTGGAAGAGATTATGCTGAGCGAAATAAGTCAAGCAGAGAGAGTCAAGTATCATATGGTTTCACTTATTTGTGGAGCATAACAAATAACATGGAGGACATGGGAGATGGAGAGGAGAAGGGAGTTGAGGGAAATTGGAAGGGGAGATGACTATGGCCTCTGAAAAACAACCTTAGGGTTTTGAAAGGGCGGGGTGTGGGAGGTTGGGGGAACCAGGTGGTGGGTAATAGGGAGGGCACATATTTCATGGAACACTGGGTGTAGTGCAAAAACAATGAATACTGTTACACTGAAAAGAAATTTTTTAAAAAGTGGAAAAAATTATAAAAAACAAGTTGATAAGATAAGTTGGTTGGAAAAGAAAGAAAAAGAAAGTGGAGAGAATTTGCTCAGGCTTAAGGATGAGAACAAAACCCTCTGCTAGATTTAGGGTATATTTTCATCTATTAGAAGAAGTTGTATCCCAAAAAGAAAGAAAAAAACCCTATGTGTATACAAAAGATAACGTTAGGTACAATGAAGGATAAAATAGGACTATAATAATAAAGGTTGAAAAAGATTTTTTTTAAGAAAGGTATTGTTAAGATAAACTAGTTAAAAAATGTTAAAAAGGAAAGAGTAAATCCTTGAGGAGAACGCAGGCAGCAACCTCTTTGACCTCAGCCGCAGCAACATCTTCCTAGGAACAATGGCAAAGGCAAGGGAAGCAAGGGCAAAAATGAACTATTGGGATTTCATCAAGATCAAAAGCTTCTGCACAGCAAAGGAAACAGTTCACAAAACCAAAGACAACTGACAGAATGGGAGAAGATATTTGCAAACGACATATCAGATAAAGGGCTAGTATCCAAAATCTATAAGGAACTTAGCAAACTCAACACCCAAAGAACAAACAATCCAATCAAGAAATGGGCAGAGGACATGAACAGATATTTCTGCAAAGAAGACATCCAGATGGCCAACAGACACATGAAAAAGTGCTCCATGTCACTCGGCATCAGGGAAATACAAATCAAAACCACAATGAGATATCACCTCACACCAGTCAGAATGGCTAAAATGAACAAGTCAGGAAATGACAGATGCTGGCGAGGATGTGGAGAAAGGGGAACCCTCCTCCACTGTTGGTGGGAATGCAAGCTGGTGCAACCACTCTGGAAAACAGCATGGAGGTTCCTCAAAATGTTGAAAATTGAACTACCCTATGACCCAGCAATTGCACTACTGGGTATTTACCCTAAAGATACAAACATAGTGATCCGAAGGGGCACGTGTACCCGAATGTTTATAGCAGCAATGTCTACAATAGCCAAACTATGGAAAGAACCTAGATGTCCATCAACAGATGAATGGATAAAGAAGAGGTGGTATATATACACAATGGAATACTATGCAGCCATCAAAAGAAATGAAATCTTGCCATTTGCGACGACGTGGATGGAACTAGAGCGTATCATGCTTAGTGAAATAAGTCAATCGGAGAAAGACAACTATCATATGATCTCCCTGATATGAGGACATGGAGAAGCAACATGGGGGGTTAGGGGGATAGGAGAAGAATAAATGAAACAAGATGGGATTGGGAGGGAGACAAACCATAAATGACTCTTAATCTCACAAAACAAATGGGGGGTTGCTGGGGGGAGGTGGGGTTGGGAGAGGGGGAGGGTGTTATGGACATTGGGGAGGGTATGTGCTATTGTGAGTGCTGTGAAGTGTGTAAACCTGGCGATTCACAGACCTGTACCCCTGGGGATAAAAATACATTATATGTTTATAAAAAAAAAAATTGGAAGGGGAGGCGAACCATAAGAGACTATGGACTCTGAAAAACAACCTGAGGGTTTTGAAGGGTCAGGGGTGGGAGGTTGGGGGAACAGGTGGTGGGTAATAGGGAGGCACGTTTTGCATGGAGCACTGGGTGTTGTGCAAAAAGACTGAATACTGTTATGCTGAAAAAATAAATAATTTTTTTTAAAAAAAGGAAAGAGTAAAAGTTTTAAAAATTAGAATAAGAAAAAATAAAATTAAAAATATTTAATTAACTTTGCAAGATTAAAGGATTATGGGAGAAAGCCATGAATTCCATGGTTTGCTTTCCCCTCCTCTGGAATTCTGCTGTTCTTCTTGATCAGTGAGTTTGGTCCTGGCTGGATTTCTTGCTGATCTTCTGGGGGAGGAGCCTGGTGTAGTGATTCTCAAGTGTCTTTTCCTGAGGCAGAATTGCACCGCGCTTGCCAGGGGCCAGGCTAAGTAATCTTCTCTGGTTTGCTCTCAGGAGCTTTTATTCCCTGAATGCTTTCTGCACATCTGTGGAGGATGGGAATGAAGATGGCAGCCACCCAATCTCCACCTGGAGGAGCCAAGAGCTTGGGGCCCCATTCTTCAGTGCACTCTCAGAGAAAAGCACTCGATCACTCCTGTCTCACTGGTCTGGGGCCGCACTCCATGCTCACCCAGCCTGTGACCAAGCATTTCTATCTCTGGTGCATAGCCCCATTTGGAGGCTCCACACCCAGCATATCCCTGCCACTCTTCCGGGGGGGGGGGTCTCCCCAGATCTGCTACTTGTAGGGTCCCTGCTCAAAGAGCAATGGTCTGACTGTGCCACGGATCACAGTTTAAGGTAACCCTGAGTGAGTGCTTACTCCTCTGTTCTGTCTCTGTAGCCAGCTTCCCCACTCTAATACCTGCTAGCTCTGCTACTCTCAGACACCCCTGATCCTTCTGTGACCCTGTGGGACGACCCTGCCCCTGTGAGGGCTCCACCCCCACTTAGCCTTTGGAATGATATCCCCCAGTGGAGCACACTTCTAAAAGTTCTGATTTTGTGCTCCATTGCTCAATCGCTTGCCAGGAGCCGGCCCCTCCCTCCATGGTCTGTCTTCCTGTTACTTCGGATTCACTTCTGTGCAGGTCCTACCTTTCAGAAAGTGGTCAATTTTATGTTTCCAGAATTGCTGCTCTTCTTCTCTTTGATCTCCTGTTGGATCTGTAGGTGTTTGGAATGGTTTGATAACTATGTAAACTCCTTCTACCTGATGTATCTTGGTCTGCTACTCCTCTGCCATCTTGATTCCCTATCCAGCATGCTTTCTTGATCAAAACCCTTCACACTGTAGGGATAATGGGCAGATATCTCAATATCATAAATCTGTCTATGAAAAACCCACAGTGAATATCATTCTCAATGGGGAAAATTGATAGCTTTTCCCCTAAGGTGAGGAACATGGCAAGGATATCCACATAGTACTAAAAGTCCTAGCCTCAGCAAGCACGAAACAAAAAGAAATAAAAGGAATCTGAATAGGCAAAGAAGAAGTCAAACTCTTACTCTTTGTAGGTGATATGATACTTTATGTGGAAAACCCAAGAGACTCCACTCCAAAACTGCTAGAACTCATACAGGAATTCAGTAATGTATCAATATATAAAATCAATGCACAGAAATCAGTTGAATTTCTATACACCAACAGCAAGGCAGAAGAAAGAGAAGTTAAGGAGTTGATCCCATGTACAATTGGACTCAAAGCCATAAGATATCTAGGAATAAACCTGACCAAAGAGGCAAAGAATCTGTACTCAGAAAACTATAGAGTACTCAGGAAAGAAATTGAGAAAGACACAAAGAAATGGAAAAACCCTCCATGTTCGGAGAAAAAATATTGTGAAAATGTCTATGCTACCTAAAGCAATCTACACATTTAATGCAATCCATATCAAACTACCATCAACTTTTTTCAAAGACATGGAACAAATAATCCTAAAATTTATATGGAACCAGAAAAGAGCCCGAATAGCCAGAGGAATGTTGAAAAAGAAAACTAAAGATGTCAGCATCACAATTATAGACTTCAAGCTCTATTACAAAGCTGTCATCATCAAGACAGTATGGTAGTGGCACAAAAACAGACACATAGATCAATGGAACAGAATAGAGAGCCCAGAAATAGACCCTCAACTCAACTCTATGGCCAACTAATCTCTGACAAAGCAGGAAAGAATGTCCAATGGAAAAAAGACAGTCTCTTCAACAAATGGCATTGGGAAAATTGGACAGCCACATGTAGAAAAATCAAACCGGACCATTTCTTTACACCACACACACAAAATAGACTCAGAATGGATGAAAGACCTCAATGTGAGGCAGGAATCCATCCAAATCCTTGAGGAGATCACAGTCAGCAACCTTTTCAACCTCAGCCACAGAGAAACTTCTTCCTAGAAACATCACCAAAGGCAAGAGAAGCAAGGGCAAAAATGAACTATTGGGACTTTATCAAGATTGAAAGCTTTTGCACAGCAAAGGTAACAGTCAACAAAACCAAAAGACAACTGACAGAATGGGAGATGATATTCTCAAATGCCATATCTGATAAAAGGTTGGTATCCAAAATCTATGAAGAACTTATCAAACTCAACACCCAAAGAACAAATAATCCAATCAAGAAATGGGCAAAGAACAGGAACAGACATTTATGCAAAGAAGACATCCAGATGGCCAACAGACACATGAAAAAATGTTCAACGTCACTCGACATCAGAGAAATACAAATCAAAACCAGAATAAGATAACATTTCACACCAGTCAGAATGGCTAAAATTAATGTCAGGAAATGACAGATGTTGGCGAGGATGTGGAGAAAGGGGAATCCTCCTACATTGTTGGTGGGAATGAAAGCTGGTGCACCCACTCTGCAAAACAGTATGGCGGTTCCTCAAAAAGCTGAAAATAGAGCTACCCTAGAGCCAGCAATTATACTATTGAGTATTTACACTAGAGATACAAGTGTAGTGACCCAAAAGGGCACATGCACCTGAATGTTTATAGCAGCAATGTCCACAATAGCCAAACTATGGAAAGAACCTAGATGTCCATCAACAGATGAATGGATAAAAAAGAAGTGGTATATATATACAGTGGAATGCTATGCATCCATCAAAAAAGTGAAATCTTGCCATTTGCAACAACATGGATAGAACTAGAGGATATTATGTTAAGTGAAATAAGTCAATCAGAAAAAGACAATTATCATATGAGTTCCCCGATATGAGGAATTTGAGAGGCAGGGCCAGGGCCATGGGGGGAAGGAAGGGAAAAAAATTAAACAAAATTGGACTGGGGAGGGAGAAAAACCTTAGGAGACTCTTAATCTCAGGAAACAAACTGAGGGTTGCTGGGGGGTGGGGAGGTAGGGATATGGTGGCTGGATTATGGACATTGGGGAAAGTATATGCTGTGGTATGTGCTGTGAATTGTGTGAGACTGAAAATTCACAGACCTGTACCCCTGGAGCAAATGATATATTATATATTAATAAAAAAATAAAGAAGACTCATTTGCCAAGCTGGAAATGTCTGCTGATCATTCTGATATTCCACACTGAGGGACACAATCTACATAAATCCTCCGGTAACTACCAAGGACATAGATAGCAAATTGTTCCTTGTAACATCAGTTGTATCAGAAAAAAAAAATAGAAGAAAAACATCCTAAAAGTTAAAAGTCCATTAATAGAAAAACATATAGATTGTGGTTTTTTAAATGGACAACAGCAGCTGTTACAATGGAAGCATTACATCTATATGCATCAGAAGAAACATAAAAGTGCAAGTGGCGTATTGTAAAATGGTATATACAGTTTAGTTTGACAACATAAGTGCTTGCTTTAATACATGCAATATGACATGTTGTATATAAATATATGCTGGTATAATAAATATTTTTTAAGCATCAGTTGGAAGAATGAACAACTACATGGCTTTTTGCTTCTGATGAAGGAGGAGGAAGCAGGAAGGAAATGAAGAGAGATACTGAATGGAATTTCAACTAAATTTATATCTTGCTTTATCAAAGTCCAAAGTATGTGTAAAAATGTTAATATCTGTTAGTAACAGGGTGGAAAGTACATGGATATTAGTCACATTACACAGACTTTTCTGTCTGTTTGAATTTTTTATAATTATTTTAGAAAGTCATTTTAGCAAAAGGGAGAGATGATGGAGGCAGTGTTAATCAAGAAGAGGGGACAGGTAGCACCAGCCAATCAGCAACATGTACCACAGCAGTGAGAGAGAGGGAGCAGTGAGAGCATGTGACGTGTGTGTCCTTGATTTCTAGCTAAGGTGACTCTGGAGGAGGAGATACCATTCATTGAGAGAGGACTGGAGGAGGCAGAGTAAGCTGGAATGAGAGAGAATCTTCTATCATACTGGTTGTAAAGCAAGACACATTATAAACACGCAGTAAATGTTCTCGTGACTGCTTTGAAAGGAAATATCTGGGGAGCTGGCAGGAGGACATTCTATTTGCAAGACTACATTCTCTTATTTCTAGGTATTTTGGGTATATTGGCTCTATACTCATCACAGTCCAAGTCAACTAGGTAAGCGAGGCTAGGGGAAGCATTCTCACATAATCTAGTTATAGATGTTATTAGACAACAGATTCTAAGTGAATCTTATTCTGAACTTTAACAACACCCTAGGGAAAATAGCTATTACATTTCAAGTGGCAAAATATGGCTCCCCTTTAAAAAAAATCAATAAATTCTCTGGAGGAAAGCAGCAAATGACTTCCTTTTTAGAATTTTATCAGTAGTTTTCCTGCTATAAAGGCACAGTCTATAAAATCATACTCAAAGATGATCTGGTTGAAATGAAAGTCAACAACAATATAGATCAACAGCCTGTTTCATACTGGACGTGTTTGCAGTAGTTGCCATTTATTGTTGGAAATCCCTTCAAATCTAACCCAGCTTCCACAGAGCCTGGGTGACCAAACTGACCTCCCCTTGGCCTCACCTAGTTTCTCCTTGACTACTGCTAGGTGACAAGCAGAAATAATTAATACGATATCCGTCATGGTAGGTTGTAATTATGTGTTTCCATACCCTTTTTTTTAAAACAGACTATTGGACCATTTGGGAACAAGAGGCAAAGTTAGATAAGGGAGCAGCCAGGCAGGGATCTGTCATCTATAACGAATTATAACACAAATATGGTGCCCACTGGATTATTTGTTCACCCAATTATTATATAATGAGCAAAACAGAAACTGGCCCCTCTACCTTAAAGGGAGATGACATACCAAGTGGAGATATAACACTGCCAGCCTCAGTCCCTGTGGCAGGTATGGGTACGGGTGGTTTTTGTTTGTTTGCAGGTATGGGTAGATTGCAGTGTGTGGCTCCCACCTCACCACTTAAGGAGTGACCAGATAAATGAACACTATTTTCTCAGCAAAAGCATCTGTAACCCCCACACCAAATAACACACAATGTAGTTCTCGTAACTAAAACCTGTGTCTTTATTAGAATACATAGAAAGAAGGACCATAAAGAAGGTCTATGCCTCAAAAAATTGTAATTTCAAAATCATTTCACATAATTAAGAATATTTTACATCCAGGACTTGTCACAAGTCTCTTATTTTAAACATAAAATGTTACGAAAATTTTATCTGGAAAATAAGTTTCTCCCATCCTCCTACATGAATACTAAAAAAATATTTGTTGAAATGGTTTGCTGTTATTTCCCCGACGAGTATTCCATTTCTTACTCTGGCCATATGCAAGGCCATGTGTGTAGTTACAATCTTTTCTCCTAACACCGAGTGCAATGCCTAGCACCTAGTAAGTATTTAATAGGTGTTTGATGAATGAATGAATTTAACAAACTTATCACCTGCTCAACCTTCAGTGTTAGAAAATCCACTAGCTCCTATGACACCCTGAGATTTTATTATAGCACAACTCTGATGGTTAGAAAAGGATTTGTAAAATTAAAGTATCTCTCAATTGTCTTGAATATCCCAATCATGGATATGTTCTTGGGACACACTGATCTAATATCCGCAGAAACCATTACAGATAAAGTACGGAACTCAGTGAGTCCCAATTCCTAGAAAATACAGAGACCCTACCTGACAACATCAGAATTGTGAGCTCTCTAGTTGACTTTCCTTATGACCTTGATCATTACACACACATTTTTGGTGGCAAAGGAGAGAAGAATTGCCAGGTATTTTCCAGAACTTCTCTTTGATAAAGATAAAGACTTGCTAAAGGAAATAGTAGAAAGAGAACACAAAATCAGAATTTCTCTTACTCCAAATACAGCAGGGAAGAAAAGACTGCTGATGGAGAACATACCACATGCCAGATGCCTCCCCCATCATTTTACAGATTTCTGACAACTACGCCTGAGTCACGTGCTACTGGCTCCATTTTAAAGGTGGGCCATTAAGACTCAGAGAAATTAAGTAATTTGTTAAAGTCATAGAAAGAGTGGGGTAGCCGGCATCTGTATCCAGGTCTGCCTAGAAACTTGTCCACCTAGAATGGTGGCTAGGTTCAATATAATTAGGATCCGTGTGTATTCTTCAACCAACTAATTCAATGGCCAATTTGCCCACCCACATCTACACAGTGAGCAGGAAGGAAGAAATTTCAGAATTTATCTCTATAACAAGATGCTGACGTCAGAGGAATTAGAGGGAAAACCATCAAAAGAGTTCATGGCGATTGTCAGATCCTCTAAATCTGCCCAAGGTTAAAGAGGCTAGAAATGGCTTTAATATGTCTATACGATAAGACACACAGTACCAACAATCTGTTATTTAAAGGAGTTCACTGTGGTGCTGATTCTCAAAAAAGGAAGCACCAAAGGGTTGACTCAGGTTTTAAAAAAATAAAAAAATAATAAAACCCTTAAAGACTTAGATATGTCTCCCCAGGGAGCATGCCTCCTGAGAACCTTTGAGAATCATTGGGAGAAAAATAAGGTCGTTCTGTTGTTTTATTATTAAGGATATTTTTTTCCCTGTGAAGCAAATATCAGCCAGGTTAAATCCTATCTGAGAAGTGAAATGATCTATTTTTAAACTCGTGCCATTCATTTGTATTTTGTATGTTCAACACTGCTACATCTGCTGCCACTCAAAGTGAGGGACACTGACCTGAAGCATCTGCACCAGCCAGAAGCTTGTTAGAATCCAGGCCCCACTCTGGTCCTATTGGTTCAGAACTTGCCTTTTAACAAGATCCACAGGTAGTTCTTATGCATTTCAGCTTGTGGGTTCCTGTCGAACACATAGAGATGCTCCCCCCCTTACTAATGGGGAGGGAAGGCGGACACTATTTAGGTGTCATGTGAACTAGTGCTTCTCAAAAGTGCCTTATCATCCACTTATGACACCGTGTTCAAATTGTTTGCTTGAAGGTCTCCTTTTCCCACCTGGATATAAGCTCTTTGAGACAGACTGGTGTCTTCCATTTTCACCACAATGATTGTTGGCAACTGACATTGCCTGGCACAGAGAGTATTTTCAGCAAATATTTGGAAATCCCACAGGATTGTGAGTTTCTCAAGGTCGAGAACCACATATTAGTATTTGTGTGTCTTTAAAACATAGTGGGGTTCTGGCATATGATAAATGCTTATTTATGTTGATCCCCTGAATATGTGCCTGATTCACCCCAAAGCATGGAATGGGCTGAAAATGTACCCAATGTAACTTCCATTAAGCTTTCTCTGATGTCTTCCAGTTCTAATGAAGCACTAATTCCCCTGTGTTCTAACAACGTGTTGCTTATTGACAGTAACAAAAATAAACACTTGAATGGTTTTCAGTTTGCCAAGTAACTTCACCTTCACAGTCTCATTAATTCTTAGATTGGCACAAAGAAAGTGTTCTCAAGAGTTAATCTACAAAGTTCAGCTAAGTCCTTGATAGAGTCAGATTCAAAGAGTATGTAATCTTCCCAATGTCACAAAGCTGGTAAGTGACAGGTCAGAACGCATTCTCAGATCTGGCCCAAAGCGTCTTCCCACTATATTACACTGATTACTATAATCAAATGGCATCTGATCGTTTAGAAAAGTGACTCAGACACTGGCTGGCACTTGATTTTACTTCACATTTTCATTACAATTACTTCATTCAGCTGTATATACACTAACTTCTGGGTTTTGTTTTGTTTGTTTGTTTGTTTTCAAAGAAATGTGTCTGTCTGGTTCTGTAGTAAGCACCTTCTCTGTCTGTACCTTGATCTCTCTCTCTATGCATTTGTCCACTTATCCAACTTTTATTGACCCTTTCTGAACAGTGTCAGCCCAAGAGTGGTCGTTCAATGTTGGTTTAGTTGAACTGATCAGCCTCCTTTGATCGATATTGATGATTCCAGTCCCTGAGATTCACTGGTGAAATAATCACATTGCCAGATGACAATTATAAAGTCATCAAACATTAGAGCTAGCAGATGCCTTTGGAGATTATCCACTGTAACCTCCACTTCTGCCAGATGAAGAGGCTGAGCAGCAGAGAGGAAGAGTGACATGCCTGAGTTCACATTTTATGTCGCTTTTCCTGTAGGGACCTGAATTATCTGCCTTATATGCCTGCATTGATCACAAGCCAGGTTGTTGCCAGATCCCCACTTAACTTGGGCACAGGACCAAATAATTTAAAAATACCCCCAAAGCCCCCATATAATAGATGCCTTCTACAGCTTGCAGCTGACAATGTACTCATATTGCTGATCCTAAGAGAAATTTGGAATGAGTGAGATGGACTGCCACGTGTAAATATTCATGATACAAACGCATCAAGCCTTGAATAAGAACATATGTGAATAATTAACAAGATCGTGATTTGTAGCATCATGGTAATAGATAACCTAGCTCTTAGTGAGAGCCTAACTGAAGCTGCTTTTCTTTTTACAAGGCAACAACAACAACAACAAAATTGAGACAGTCCATTTTAATGTTTGTTATCACTTTTGGGGGGATAAGGTTTTGGAAGTTGAATCCTTCAGTTTTTCTTCTAAAGTATTTAAACACTCGTTTCAAGACACTGTATTTAAGATGGAACATTCTAGACTCTTTGAGAAAGTGACACAAGGTATCATTATAGGATTTATTCACTCATCTGTCATGGTACTAACCTTGTTTTCCTTCTCTTCCATCTTATACCTAAGACAATGTAACTCTTTCTGTTTTTTTGATTCAGTATTGAAACATGAGGGTTATTTTCAGCTTAGCCCTGTGATTGTTCTTAGGGAAGGTAAAGACAGTCACTAGCCTCCCTTGGATGCTTTTCCCTAAGAACAAAACACCCCCTGCTTTTTTCATCTCACTCAGAAGAAAAGAAACTCTGAGGACACAGCCTCCTGTGTTACCTGTGTATCCTACAGGGGTGTGTTCCAACCTCCCTTTCTTCCTTCCTCCCTCCCTCCCTGACTCTCTCCCCACAAACGAAAAAGCCTACTTTTTTCTCTTACATGAAAATCACCACTTTGGAAGACCTCTTGAAACCACCTTCTTTTAAAGCTGAACACATATCTACCCCATGGCCCTATAATTTTATTCTTTGACATAGGTCAACAAGTACATTTGTCTACCAAATGACAAGGATAAGAATTTCATAGCGGTTTTAGTCATAATAGCGAAAAACTAGAACCCAGATGCCTATGTACAGTAGAATCGATAAATAAATTGCAGAATATTCAGAAAGTGGAATACTATGACATAGTTAAACAGAACATCTGCTACAAGAATGTCACAGTTGCATCTCACAGACACAGTAGTGAATGAGTGAAAGAGGCTTGCCACAAATCTTACACACTGGGTAATTCAGTATAAGAAATTCAAGAACAAGAGAAACTACACCGTAGTGATAGAAGTCAGAATAATGGCTACCTGATTTTTTCAGGGGGGAAAGAGGCAGAGAGTGTAGGTTCATCCTTACAAAGGGGTCCTGAAGAGTCCTTCCAGGTATTAAAAATAGGATTATATATGTAGACTGTTGATTTATACATTTAAGATTTGTGTATGTATCTATACCTCAGTAAACACTGGGTTTAAATGATAATTGACATTTTCCTCCCAACAGCTGGCAAATGCTGGAATTATGTATACAATGGTATTGCTAATTCTGTGCTCTTTCCCTTAGCAGCCACCCACTTTGGGTTATCCACTTATTTTTTTCATAAAGGAGTTCCTTTTAGAAAGCGTGTATCCTGACCACAACAAAATATTTTGAAATAAAAATGTGAACACAACAAAAACATTTTAACACAAAATCATTTTCATGATACATGCAAATTTGGGGCAGATGTGTTTAGAGGAATAACTCAAGTCCACCCACCACTAGAAGAAAAGTAAAAATGAATAAGCATTTCTGCAATCTTGCAATGATTTTCCCCCTGGCTTCTAGTCAAGACTGGAAACAAATACAGAAACGCCAGCAGAAAGGCCTCTCTGGGAAGACGGGACTAGAATCCTCAGACACTGGTGGGAGACTGGGGAAAGTTAGCTTAGCTTTGAAGTCAAGAAGCAGCCCTTATGGGGAAAAGATGAAGCCCGTTCGGGGATGAACCATTCTATCCTTTCACATATACAGATATTACCTCATCTAACACTTCTAAGATCAGTAGCATTATAAAGTAAGGTTTACAAACATTAAGTAACTTTCCCCCAAAGCCAAAGAGCTTTTAGGTTGGGAGCCCCTTTGGGGCCCTCATTGTCTATCTCCCAGATTTTGTGTCA
The DNA here is from genome assembly GCF_922984935.1 of Meles meles. Taxonomy (NCBI): domain Eukaryota; kingdom Metazoa; phylum Chordata; class Mammalia; order Carnivora; family Mustelidae; genus Meles; species Meles meles. The sequence goes on along the minus strand of NC_060066.1, from coordinate 12,213,369 downwards.
TGCCACTCTAATGTGGCTTCTAGACTGGAATACTTGGAAAGGACTTAAAGATTAGTTAGATTAGTCATAGTATGTTTTCCCCCAATAAAGTGCAAAGTATTTTTTTCATAGTATCTTTTTTTATTTAGTCTATCTTGATAAAAAAATTTTGTGAATTTACCCTGCTACAAATCAAATGAAACTAAAACTAGTGCCCTACAATTCACACAACTGTTTCAGTGTGTCTCTTATTTCGTTCTGATTGGTTTCTCCCTCTGAGAATTTTGGAAGTGGGGAAATGGGCATAATCCATGATTTCCACCCTACTCACTGCTCCGTGGGTACCTGTTCAAGGTACACCTTGGCAGCCACAGCAGTTCGCCTCAGTTTGAACCAACAGCTTGTCCCTAATTGCTGACTGCCTCAGTGCTCTTGATCCTGGAACCTAACAGAAGAGTCTAGAAACCAGTTTCTAGGTCCAACCACTTCTTTCCCCCACCACACCAGGCTCCCCTCAGCAGTCATCCTTAGAGCCTTTCATTGCAATCTCCATGGATCAGAATCTGGGGGAAATACGCTGTGTCTTGGAAGCCTTCTATGCTACCAAAGCTTAAAGAATTGACCACCACCAGCTTTCTCTTGGCTCCCCAGGAGTCCTTCATAAGCAGCTCTGGGGAACCAGTTACCCAGAAAGGCCTGGGAAGTCTCATCAGATTCTTTTGTGACACAGTCTGTTTGCAATTGGTAATGCTTCTGCCAGGAGGCAGAGTGGAAACTCCTAAGTTCCTAAGATGGCAAAAGGCTGCCCGAGGTGGTCACTCAACATGTATTTGCTGCCTTTCTCTCTCCAGGTAAGAATCAGGGAACTCTTTAGAGCCCACTTAGATGAACCAAAGTCAGAGTCACTATGGATAATTTATGTGCATTCTGATATTAACAAAACTTTCTTTAATTAAATGACAAAAGTGGAAATGGAATATTCTGGTTAGGAAAATGGGAAAGCCACACAATGGGAATTCCACTCCCCCCCCTTAGAAATATTGAGGAAAAGTTGGTGACCTCCTCTCCACTTCTCAGACACTGAGCAGGGGAACAAGTGGCTCGGTCTGTTTTCTCTTCTCCTGCTGCCCTGTGCTTGCAGTCAGGTGGCAGACTGGAAGCCCATTCTGGGATTGAGTTTAAGCCTAGAGTTCAGTGTAGTTTGCCAGTAATAAAGTTTATTTTTAAAAGATTATATGCTTGGATATTTAAGAGTCCCCTATTTCAGAGATCCAAGAAGTTCAGGTAATGCTAGAGAACACTACAAAGAAGAAATTCTCCAACAACTTGGCTTAAGAGCTAAACCACTATCCATACCATTGCATTTCTTTGTATATGCTTTCTTGTCTCCGTTCTTCTCCCACACACTTCCTATCACAGAGAGAACCACCGATGAACTTTGTGTTTATCATTCCCCCAAATGTTTTCATATTTACAGTATGCATTCCTTCACAATATCGATTTTTTGCTTGTTTATATATGAATAGTATATTCACATATTCATATAAATAGTTCCTTTATTTTACTTGAGTAACAATATGTTACACAATATTATGCCATCAGGGTTTACTCATGTTGACAGACATATTGCTAGTACATTCATCTCAACTGATTATCGCATCCCCATGGATTAACATACTGCATACACATGGTGATGGATATTCAGGTGGTTGCCCACACTTCACTATTAGAGGCACACTGTTATGAATATTCTGTGATACGCTTCCATGTACACATATGTGCAAGTTTCTCCAAGGTATGTGTCAGGGGCAAATTGCTGCATCCTAAGGTAAATGCATTTAGACTGTTATTGTGTAGTATTAAGCTGATATTCGGATCCTACAGAAGAGAGATGACTTATGTTTCCTTCATCTCCTACCTATAGTAAACTTTCTTCCTCCTCCTTGTGCTTTGTGAAGGCTTAATCATTTCTCATGACTCAGCTAAGTTTGTCTCTCCTGTGAAAGCTTCCCTGAGCCCAACAGATTGATCATTCCCCTCATCTGAGCTTTCACGGATGGTACGTCTGCCATCCACTTCTAGGACCTGTCAATTACCAAACCCTGTAGATCCTGTGAATAGTTGGCACAAATTTCACAAAGGCTCTAACTTCCAGAAGAGACACCAAAGAGCAGACTTCCCAAAACCATACTATAGGGATACTGTGTCCTTCTATAGATTCTTAATCACCCAAAACTCCAACAATTAGAAAGACTTACCCGACAGTGGCATCCTTGTCATTGCCCTTAATCCTCTTTACCCAGAACACTTAGGTTCTTTATGGAATTTGGAGCATAAAATCAATTTTGTTAACTCTAATATCTACACACATACAGGTCATACAATCCCTACCCACATTCTCCTGCCATTTACTTGATCAGAGAAGGTACACAAGTGAAACTATTATAACAACAACAACAACAACAACAAAATCCACTTGTGGAATTACAAAATTGTGGGACTTTAAAGCTGAAAGGGCACACAGGTGATCAACACAATCTCCCTTTGAGAAACATGAAACAATCTTTTGAAGTGGTATTTCACCTGAGATAATATAGCCAATTAGTAGCAAAGAGCTCATGATAACTTGTTTCTTTAATTCAGCAAATATTTCTAGAACACTGAACTATACATCTCCATATGCATGTTAATTAAGATGAGCCTGAGAAATTCAATTTTGTTAAAACTTTCTTATAGATCTACTCTGTGAGTATGGCCATATAAGTATATCATGGACTTTACATAAGACATTATTATCACTAGAGTTTTCACAAGACTTACATTTCATCTTGTGGCAGTAAGACAGGAAAATGGTGACACCTGAGTGTGTACCAAGATGTAAACTTAAAAGTTTTAATTGAGGCAGCGAGATAAAATAGATGAAAATTCCAAGGTGGAATACTAAACTACATGCGGACATTTTGAAGTAATTCTGAGAATCATGTGGAACACAGAGAGAACATAAAAAAGGTCAAAAGAATAGGAATTAGGAAAAATATTCTTGTGAAAATTATTTGGAAAAGCTATGTTAGGAACCCACCCCTCCTTTCTCTTTTTGCCATTTTACTTTAAATTTAGAGAAGGACTTTGGCAGGACTATGTTCTGTGTTTTGGGGATATGGGGTATGTTGGGACTCAGAGTGACACATGCCTAAAGAATAAAGGGGAGAAACTGGATGGAATGGCCCATGTCTATAAAGCAGATTGGGTGGTGGGGGCTTGGAAAGTTATCACACTCCCTGTGTGGATTAGCAGTGTTCGGATATGAAATCTCTTTGGAAAGTTCAGTCATTTAAATCGGAATCCTATCAAAGAAACCTTCTGCCAGAGGGTAAGGGAATCCATAGAATATATGTGGAGTAGACTGCCAGAAATATGAGTTGAGTTGAAAATGGATAAAGACCACGCTAACCAAAAGTAAAGGCACTGTCCATGCCTGTGGAGTCCTCACTTAGAGAAGTCCAGTAGAAGAGCCATCGAAGAATCACAGAAATTCCTGTGAAAGGTTAGCTGAACCCATCGGCCAGAACACATCTTGTAAGCCAAACTTAAAACTCACCAACTAAGAACTTTCTCCCTCTATCCCCATTTCTCCCCCTGCATTCAACAGAGGACAGGTTGTCAACTTAAACTTAATAGGTGAACAGATGGAAGAGAAGGAAGGAAAGAAGGAAGGAAGCAAGAAAGGAAGGAAGGAAGGGTTAATCATGCCTCATTCTCCAAAACATATACTGGCCTATTTGGACTGCCCCAACGTAGTGAGTGGGCTGGGCAAGAGGTCTCACCTTTAACCAAAGACTAAAGTATTATTTTGTAGGTACCATGTCCATTATTCATTGGCATTTCTGACTCATCTGATTTTGATATACAAAATCATTAGTTATCTTTTTTTTTAATTTTCAGCATAACAGTATTCATTGTTTTTGCACCACACCCAGTGCTCAATGCAATACGTGCCCTCCCTGTTACCCACCACCTGGTTCCCCAACCTCCCATTAGTTATCTTTATTTCCAAGAACATCTAGAAGATGATGCAATGTGCCAAAATTTCAGTGGCCTGGGTAACTGCCCCTAGTATTTAAATAATTAGGAGTTGGAAACAAAAATGAAGCTGTGCTGTGATTGTATTCAATGAGTCCTGGTCGTTCCACATACCAGTTACAAATATGACCTCACACTAGGCTCTTCAGATGATTCATTTAATTCTTATCATGCAAGTTGGATACTAATACAGCGACGTTTCAGAGATAGTTTGGAGAACTTAAGTCACGAACATAACTAAACACATTACTATATGAGTAACTAGAAGAACCTGCCTCCTCCCAGTAAACAAAAGTGTCTGTGTGGCTCCACAGGCCATTTTCCTTCTGTTCCATGCCATCAGGTAATCATGCAGACAAATGGCAGCACGAAATACCAAAGTAAGTTTTACTGGCATAATCCAAATGGTCTCATCTTCATGTTAAATCCAGAAGAAAACCCACATCAACCACACAAAAGGCCTCAGAAAGGGCTGTAAATATTGACTAAAGTCATTTTAAAAGGCACCAAAGAGAAATTTTGTTCCTAACACGATGCAAATGTTCAGTTTCTTAAAATCTCCTTCTCCACTTCTCTTCTAATCTCATATAATCAACTGCCATCAATCTCTCACCTCTATACTCAAAAACATCCAGAACTCTCTTCCCTAACTCAGGGAGTTTACTGACTTCACTCTCTAAATTCTCTTGCTAGCCTGTCACATTGACAGTTTCCTCTGAGGTCTTCATTCTTTCCAATAGTAATAAAGCAAACATTTCTCCCTTCTCACATCCAGGCTACCCTGACCTTCGTTGCCATAATCAACATGCCGAGAAGGGTCGGAGGTGATGGGAGAGGGGAATGTCCATAAATATTTTTTTTTTCCATTGTGGTTTTTTTTTTCTTTTTTTTTTCCATTTTATTTATTTTTTCAGCGTAACAGTATTCATTCTTTTTGCACAACACCCAGTGCTCCATGCAAAACGTGCCCTCCCCATTACCCACCACCTGTTCCCCCCACCTCCATCCGAAGGGGCACGTGTACCCGAATGTTTATAGCAGCAATGTCTACAATAGCCAGACTATGGAAAGAACCTAGATGTCCATCAACAGATGAATGGATAAAGAAGATGTGGTATATATACACAATGGAATACTATGCAGCCATCAAAAGAAATGAAATCTTGCCATTTACGACGACGTGGATGGAACTAGAGCGTATCATGCTTAGTGAAATAAGTCAATCGGAGAAAGACAACTATCATATGATCTCCCTGATATGAGGACATGGAGAAGCAACATGGGGGGTAGGGAGATAGGGGTCCATAAATATTTTATCTTACATTTTATCTCTCACACGGGAGTTCCCAGAATGGGAATCTATCTGGACTTGAGTAACAGAGAGACTTCAAATAATAATAACAATTATATCGGCCTTGAAGGAGGGAGAGAGTTTGGGCACTTGTGATATTAGTTCATCAACATTATGTCTACTCTCTTATTCCAAATGCTAAGAGGTTCAAAGACAAATTCAAGTACAGTTGACCCCAGAGCAGTGGGGGGGGGGGGTGTTAGCGCTGCTGACCACCCCCACTCCCTTGCAGTCAAAATTTATATGTAACTTTTGCCCCCCCAAAAAACTTAACCACTAATCGCCTACTGTTGACCTGAAGCCTTGCAGATGACATAAACAGTTGATTAACAGATATTTTGTAGGGGCGCCTGGGTGGCTCAGTGGGTTAAGGCCTCTGCCTTTCGCTCAGGTCATGATCCCAGAGTCCTGGGATCGAGCCCCGCATTGGGCTCTCTGCTGGGCAGGGGGCCTGCTTCCTCCTCACTCTCTCTCTCTCTGACTGCCTCTCTCCCTACTTGTGATCTCTATCTGTCAAATAAATAAATAAAATCTTAAAAAAAACAGATATTTTGTATATATTTTATTTACTGTATTTTTATAGTAGAGTAAGCTAGAGAAAAAAATGTTGAGAAAATCATAAAACACTTACAGTACTGTATTTATTTAAAAAAAGAAGTAGTCCATACATAAGTGGACACACACAGTCCAAACCCATGTTGTTCAAGGGTCAACTGTGCTCTCTACCATAAGACATTTTCTCCTACCTTTCAAAGGTATTTCCTGAGGAGAGTTGCCATCACTAAATGTAAGCTCTAGGAAACCTATAATCAGTTTCTCTCTCTAATTGAGTACTTTCTTCCCTTAGGTTTTGGTAGAAGCATGAAAATAATTTACTGATTTAGGAACTGGGTGGAGTAGACCGCAGAAGGACAAATCAAAAACATCTGGAATGAACTAGTTGTAAGAGAAAGAGGGGGAGGGAGAGTGGGGTGGGGGGTGGAGAGGGAGAGAGGGGGGGGGTTTCAAATGAAACAAAGTACAGATGATTTGGCCAAATTTAAGCCAAGCCAAACACTCACATTAAACATTGCACTTGGGTCTGGTTCAATAGCGGGAGCCGGCAAGAGGGAGCGTCAGCCAACATTGCATCAGACACACATTGTGGATAGAGGAAATGAGTTTAGTCAAGCCAGCTGTGACTTCAAAAGGGCTGCTCTCTCAGAGAACAGTGGGAAAGGGTTCCCTCTTCAGTGAGGATAGCAAAGTTCAGCCAAAGCCAACGGACTTCTGGAGGAGGGAAATTACATTCAATGTACAAGAAAGGCTATTTTCCTTTCATGAAGGGGCTGTGACCATCAGAAAAGGAAGGAAGATGATGGGGAAAGGAGGTGAGAAGAAAAGATTCTGACACTCATCTGAGGACTGGAGTCTTAGATGCATAATTATGAAATGGGGTGTTTGTGTATAGAGTAGGTTGCTTTTCAGCTCAGCCACCTCCTTGCCTGAATCATGTTCCCAAATCTGTGGGAGGAGAGATCATAGGATTCCTCCCCCAACTGATTCCCATAGTTTCTTTCCCCCTTTGTACTTCTAAAAAACTACACATTTCTTTCCAATTATTTACTCAACACAAATTCACTAAGGGACAAACAGTGGCTTGGACCCTGGGAATACAAAGACAAACAAGACAGTCCTTTTTCTAGGGGTTCACAGTCTGAAGGAGAACTAGACACATACACAAAGGATTATGGCACTGGTCAATAAATCTTATGTTAGAACAGTGGTTCTCGAAGCATGACCACCTTGACCGGCATGAGGATCACCTGGGAACTTGTTAGAAATGCAAATTTGTGGGTCCCTGCCCAAACCTACCCAATCAGAGCTGAGGTTGGTTTAATAAGCTCTCCAGGTGATTTGGATGCATGCTAAAGTTGTAGAAATCCCTTGGTAGTGGAAAACAAAGGACTTTGGAGCAGAGAGACAACACTTGAGTTAACCTAGAGTCCCTCAGCCATCTATAAATCACCTCTCAGTCCCTTCCAGAGGAGATTCTAAATAGGATGCTCTCTGGTTATTCACAAGAATGATACACAAGTGAATGTCTTGTCTCTATGTCAATTGTAAGAACTTTAAGAGCAGGGGCTAATTCCTTTTTCATGTTTTTTTTTTTCTTCCTTTCTCTTCCTTTCAGACATCAGCCCAAAGAAGATACAGGCATTGAAACTAATTTTAATTCAGAACTTCCACTGGTGTGTGGGTTACACATTCACAAGGAGAAATTGACAAATATGTATTTTAAAATTCTCCTAACTCTCATAGGTTGCAGGAGAACACAAATATTATCTTTCCCAAGCACCCATTTGATGTTTGAATTCTCTCTGTGATATCTGTGTCAACGGTTTGTCCTTAGCTTGAGTTCCTGCACTGATCTCACCATCTAGGAATACACTTTGCTTCCTTTCAGACAGCTTGGTTAGGAAGAGCTGCTTCTTCTGGACTGAAATTTACCATCATTTAAATTCCATTTGTTAGTTATAGTCCTATCTCTTGGGAAACCATAGCAAAGATACTTACATATTAATGTGACATATTTCAAGTATTTGAAGGTAGTAATTATGTAGCATATGACGTAGGTTAAACTCATAGACTCTGGAACAAGATTGCCTGCATTCAAATTCCTGTTCTGTTACTCATGAGTTCTATAATCTTGGAAGAGTTGTTTACTATCTCCGTAGCTTTGTTTCTATATATACATAAAACTATATAATAGCTTTACACAAAGGGCTTTTGTAAGGAGTGCATGAATTAATATATGTAAATGTGCCTGGAAGACCATAAATGCTCTAAAAGTTTGGGCTATTATTAATCATCATTATCAAAGAGAGCTTGTCAAGTATATGACACAGGTCATCATTCTAATTCTTTAGCCACTCACCAGATGAGCCTGTTCACTCCCATGGCTTCAGTCACCATCTAGGTTTGTGAAAATATCTTCATTTTCCCTCTGAGCACACAGCTAAATGCAAGGGGCCAGTTGGGACCATATGAATCGTTCTGGCCACTATCATTTGGGTGGAAACAATGCACACAACTTCTAGTCCTGGCCTCCAACATCATCCTGAGAAACGTTCCATTCTCTTTCTCTCTGTTCATCTGATATTTGAACATATAGGAAGGATGCCAGACCAGGACTCCAAGACGCCTCCGGGGAGAGGTGGAGCCCTGAGTTGGAGGAAGCTCTCTGAGTCAGTGTTTAGAGGGGAGCTGCCTGTGAGAGCTACCAGACTGTAACATCCACATGGGGCTTTGTGTTTAAGTTATTTTTTTGAGTTAAGCCATTGAGACTTTCATGGCCTCTCGTGCATAACACAATGACTCCCTTATTTATATGTATTGCTCAGATTTTGCTTCTGGGCTCCAGAACTATACATCCCACCTTCTATTCAGCCCTTCCACAATTGGACCCTCAAGTAGAGTAGTAAGTCAACTCAAGTAGTAAGTCAACTCAAGGCTTTGGGGATCAGACTGTTGTGTTGAAATACCAGTCCTGCCAGGTACCTGCAATAGGACAGTTAGGTGAATTATTTAAGTATTTGTAACTGTATATACTTCACATTTTTTAGAATATCAAGTGGGTAGATGTATATAAAACACTTAGAATGGTCAATAGTCCATAGTAAATGTGCAGTAAATGCTGTAGCACAGTTATTATGACCATCCTACTCCAAATTTGCTCCTTCCCTTTAGTCTTCCATATGAACAACTGCTATTTTCTCCACCATCCAACAAGATGTTAAAACCAGAAACTTGCAACTCAATCTTGAATCAGTTTTTTTGTTTTCTTCATTATGCCACATGGAACCAATCACCCAAAACCGACTGATCATACTCCTTAAATATTGAAACCCATCCACTTCTCTCTATCCTCTTGTGCTGTGCTCTCTCCATTTTAAGGGCACCAGCATTCATGGCTCTATTACAGTTGTATCCTTACTAGTCTTTTCAAATCCATCCTCATGACCTTCAAATGCATTCTTTAAATTTCAAATCTGATGTGGCCACTCCAATATTTAAAACGCACTCATATTTTTTGTTGCCCTTTGGAAAGACCAAATTCCTAACCCATCACTTCAGCCTCTCCTTATCTCCACCTCAGGACTTTATCTCTGGAGTTCAGCCATGCTAGGCTTTTGTCATCTTCATAAATATGCCACAGGTTATCCCATTTTTGAGGTTTTCACGTGTGGGCTACTTTTGCTTAGAATGAACTTTCTCCCCACCCCCAGTTTACCAAATTAATTCCTTCTTTACATCCCAGCATAAGTGCTGCACTGTCCAGATAGCCTTCTTCACCATCTCTCCCCATGCTAATACGGGTACGTTCTTCTGCCCTCGGTCAAAGGGGGAAAAGAAACATTGATATGAGCCTTTCGCATTGACAATGGCTCTGCAGCCATCCCCTAAGCACGTGGGATTTCTCTAGCTTCTTTGGAGTCGTGACCAATAGTTCTGTCGCCTTCCCCGGTTCTAATAAAACTCTGCGATGGGTTTTGGATTACACTCATTCCAAGGGGACTCCTTGTCAGTCCTCCAGTGGCCTTTGTTGTCTACAGCCCCTTGCAACGAATTTGAGGGCAAAGGTCTCGGTTACACCCACCACTGAAACCAGACTCATCTATACTACATGAGGAACGTATTAAAGGGTGGAATCCAGCATTCATTCTCCCAGGACATAAGCAATAGCTCTGCAGCCATTCCCTGTCTTTACTTTTGATGGTTCTATAACCCACTGCCTCTGACGTCGCAGACAGCTAGGATTTCTCCTGACCTGCACCGAAAATAAAACAGCATGCAGCAGAGGAGTCAAATCAAGTCTCGGGAATGTTTTTGCTAAGAGAAGAGGTTGAACAAGTTTCGATACCAAAAAACTTATAAATCCCTCTAAGTACTTTTCCTATTTTAATAGTTCCAGCCAGTGCCTTATTATTATTCACACCATGTTTGAATAATGGAACACTTAGATCACTATTTCATCAAGGGAAGGAAATGTTGTATATTCTAAAAAGCACTTTTAATAGAGCTCTCTTCCTTTGCAAGACCATACTCCACTGAGTTTTCCTAATTGCTAAATGCACAGTTCTGGCTTGAAATTCAAGAATCTGAAGAGTTGTAGAACACGTACTGAGCTGGTGAAAACCAGACCATAACAGATCCCAAGGTCTTCATTATCCAAGCAAACCTTTCCAGTTCCAGATTATTACAAGCAGTGGCAAGAGTTTGTATCTATACACATGAACACTGTATTACTATAAATAGTGTCAAATATGTGTCTATACCTGAATTATGAATACATATATATGTATTTCTCTCTTAATGCATATAAATGTGTGAATATATATATATATATATATATATGAGACAGAAAAGACCTCAATTCTGGCCCTCAGCACTGCTATCCAACAGTAAATTGAGTTTGGAAAAGTTCCGAGCCTCAGTTTACTCATCTGCTAAATGGGGATAATGCATTTGTCTTGGTTACAGTCAAGGTTCTTTTATGGCTCTAATGCGATAATGTAGATCCTGAGGCTCAATGATCCAGGATATGTTCAAGAACTTTTCAGGGAAAGGGGTTTTCTTACACCATGTGTGCTATCTGCTATCTGTTCTAGGACCAAGCTAATATAGGGGCTCCTTTCATTGTCCAAAGTGCAGCATCTCTGATATCTTCTATTGGAGCTCGGAGCAGAGCAGATTTAGACAGCTGAGAGCCCCGCTCTAAGTCTCCTCTAAGTCCCCGCTCAGAGTCTCCTCTCATTTCCTGTCTAAAGTCTTTCTGAAGAAGTTAATTCAAGTGGGACAATCAGCCCATTGTTTGAAAGAAGTCCAAGGTTCTTGAAGATCTGATTTTCGGGTTCATTCTCCTACATGAGCAATAATATGCATGTAAGACAACAGGTAGCTATGTGTGCAATAACCCGGAGCCTAAACTACTTGACACAATGCAAACACCCAATCACTGGGGACACGCATTCACCAGTGGATCATTCTACAACCATGAAATAGTTATGAAATTTCTTTTTCAGTACAAGGAAATGCTCATGTTGTATCCTTAAACAATGAAGTAAGGTTCGCATTTGTGTGACCTGTCTTCTATCAATTCTGTGCCAAGGAGTTCTTTTGATCATGATAGACTCCAGAGTGTATAAACAGAGAGCAGCTTTCTTCTTCCTTTTATCTGTCCCTTTAAACCTGTGCAGTGGGCTTCGAGAGGACAACTTTCAACTTTTCCATGTCACCCCAGATTTTGACGTATGTTCTCTGGTCACCTTCAGGCCTGAAAACAGCCTCATTTCAGCAACTAAAGTATCCAGTCTAATATATATCACCACCCACTAACGCTGTTGAAGATTTCCCTTCTACGCCAGCTTAGGTTCCACTTCATGCCTGGGAGACTGCAGTGAGGAAGAGATACCTGTTTACCTTCTTTTCTCTCCTTTCTTTCCCTCTCTTCTCCCTCTCTAGTCTTCCTCAGGCTCCCCAGAGTTGAAACAGGCTTTGATAGAATCTGGTCATTGTGCCCTCTAGAGGCAGCACAGTATGTATGGATGACTTATCCTTGAGGAGCTCTCCTGAGGCCATCATAAGATCCCCCTATGGCATCAATAACCTGGCCCTGGCCCTCAGACCACATTTCCCCTCCAAGTCTGAGATCTAGTGGTCCCATCTTTCTGCTGAGCCACTTAGCTACTTCAAGCAATCCTCTTGGCTGTGACTACTTTCAAAGCAGTTCCGACCTATTACATGTACAGTTATTTTTTTTTAAGATTTTATTTATTCATTTGACAGACAGAGATCACAAGGAGGCAGAGAGGCAGGCAGAGAGAGAGGAGGAAGCAGGCTCTCTGCCGAGCAGAGAGCCCGATGCGGGGCTCGATCCCAGGACCCTGAGATCATGACCTGAGCCGAAGGCAGAGGCTTAAGCCATTGTGCCACCCAGGTGCCCCTACATGTACAGTTATTGATGACTTTGAGCAGTGGAGTGACTGTGTCATCATGTAAATAGCAGCATGTGTCATACAATAGTACCACCATCACCGGCACCAACTTTGGACCAAAGTCTATGCCATATGCTCAGAGTGTGTCAAAGTGTCCCCATTATCATTCTTGCCCACAAGACACTAACGATCCAGTAGGGAAGAAAGATGTATTCATAACCAACTGAAAAGTCTAGCAGGATGAAACATTTGCCCTGCCTTGTTTTCCCAAAGCAAGCATGACACCAAACTCTGCCTTCCATGATGCTCCTGAGCCTTCCTGTGAATGTCCCTTTCTCTCCAACAAGACTGTGAACTCACAGCAAGCAGGTCTATGCCTTGTTCCTCTTTACCTCTTCAGCTCCAACCATGGCTTCTGATAGAAATAAAGATGTAAATTCAGTGATTGAAACAAATGTCAAATTTTTGGAGGATCAGATATAATACTGTGAGGATCAGATACATTGTTTTTGTTTTTGTTTTGTAGTGGTATAATGTTACAGTATAAATATGCAATTTGTTTCTGGTTAACTTGTCTTAACTTCACTGTTTACTGCTCTGAACATGTCTCTGGAGTTCTAGCTCCAGAGGATAATGCCTTCCTTCCTCAATAGGTGCTAATAAATTTAGGGTTAGATAGATTTGTTCTGTTGTTTTGTGCGCTAAGCATTCTGCAAGTATTCATTATTTGAGCAATGAACATAGGAAGGATTCAATAAATGTAAAAAAATTTTTTGACATTATGAAAAGTATTAATTACTAACTCTGGAGCAGCTGTGTACTCATCCCATTGTAACAAGTACAAAAATAGGTGTGGCTTTATGGAAACAGTTTCCTGTGAGTGAACTTATTCTATGCCATGATTAAAGCCAGTTGGCAGATTTGCCTCTCCTAGAAGGTAATGAGCCCCTTTTCCTGGAGTGGATTATGTTCAGGATGATGACTGTCCACAGACGTGCAGAACACAAATTAGACTAGATGGCTTTAAGGATCCATTCACTTGAGATTTTCACAAGTTTGAAAATTCAGAAATTTATCATTCATTCATTCAACAAATGAAAATTTGCTGTGCTAGGCACTCTTTACAAAATCCCTAACCAAATAGAGGAAGATAGACAATAAACAGATAAATGAATTAATGTTTAGTAATCAATGTTTAGTATGTCAGGTGATGATTCCTGCTAATAGAAGACCTAATATTTTCAGCTGGAGCTGAGTTTTAAATTTAGTTTAGAGCGGTACCCCAATCTCAAACCTCAGTGGCAGGAAGGCAAAGAGTTTCAAATGCAATGGCCTCTGAGTCCCAGATGTTTCCTTTCCCTAGCATTTAATATCATCTGATGCAGATGGATCCCTGGTCAGTTGAGGAAACTAATTAATAGTTGATAAGTTTCATCAGGGAAAAGATTTGTATCATGGGGTTCAGTATCCTTCATCAAAGCATCCAGGTGATACTATGAATTTTTCCCCTCTGGTTAATCAGGTTGGCTAAATCCAGGAGAAGAGTTCCACAAGGTCAGAGAGATGGAAAAACAGCACAATTGGCATTCTGGAGCACATGATTGTATCTATTTATATATACCTCCAGGGAGACAAGGGGAAAAGGCTCTAGTATGCACAGATAAGATTTTCAAAGGTCCTAAAAAGCTAACTGAACCATTCAATCCACTAAGAGAAGATTAGTAATAAGTATCTGCTCCTAGATAATGGTAGTTTATTTCTTTTTATCAGAAAACCTCTGTACAACTTAGAAGAGCAATTTTGATACATTTGCCCTGTTTCAAGGACTGGATTAGGCTATGTTTAAACAGAGACACAGACATATTTCTAGGTTTAACCTCGCACATAAATAATTCCTAAAGTGATTTTGCATCTATTATTTAATAGATTTATTCCTGCACAAACCAACCTCAGAGTTAAGCAAAATAGGTCTTGGGATTTTGGGTGGAAACAGAAGAATGTAGGTTTTTGGTGTCACAGATTTTCACATACATTTAGCTCCTCTCCGCTGGGGGCTCTCAAGCGTCAATGGGCATCCAAGGAATGGGAGTGCAGGTTGCAACATGCCATCCATTCCCTCATTTCTTCATTCACAAACATGGCAGTCACTGGCATGGGGTCTGAGGTTCACAGTTCAGGAAAGCGGAAGACAAGCCTGGCAATAGCTGTAATAAAAAATGAAACGTGGAGAGCACCATTAGAAAGTTATGGAGTGTTATGGGAGTTCATGGGAGGAATATATCACATTAATTTTCTTGTCAGAAGATCCCAGTGGGCTTTGTGGGCAGCTGTATTCAGCTCAGTTGATGTGGAGGAGGGGAGGAAGAGCATAATCACTGTGGTCCATTGTTCCAGATAATGCACCCAAAACTTCACAAAGGACTGGCTTTGTCAGATGCTTAAGGCCAATGTGCCTGTTTTTAAAGACATGCCCATGGAGTCGGACTTCAGCCCGGGGACCAATCCTGGGCTATGGGACTTTTAGTGCCAAGAAAGTTCCAGGCAAACAGAATGAGTTGGGCATCCTACCTGGTAAGCCCTCAGACCAGGCAGCTCTCCCGGTAGACACTGAAGACGCTGACAACTGCAGATGTCTGCTGATCCTCCCCTTCAGCTTTATAGAATGGGCATCTGGGGCAGTGTTTCTCCTTGGCTACCTCTTACCTTCACTGGACATATTACACCATTTTGCAGATACATTAGGTTCAATGAATTGCAGTGCCCCACATGAGGACAGGAGCTCTGTTAAATCAAAGAATTACTCATGATCTATGTAGACTCTGAAACTCTTAAAAGGGTCAAATGCTTCGTCTTCAGGAATAGCATCAAGATGAGAAGGGAAGACAGGAATATTTTCCTTTAGTAAATTTAAGGAAGAGAGATCATGGAGGAGCAAATAGGTTGCCAAAGTTTTAATTAGGGAATGGGAGCAGTCACAGTCCTTGGGGTCTATGGCAGGAAAGGGCTGAGTCCTGGACCAGACTTGGCATGGCTGGTAGACCTGAGGAGAGGTTTGCTACAAGGCTTTGTAGTCCCACAGGCAGCCTGCTTCCCTCCTCTTTTTTGTTAGGCCTATTTTATAAGCCAGCAGGAACATAAGCTGAATTCTGTGGAGGTGTTCCCAAGAAGCTTTCCCCCTTTCCTGGAGGGATAAAAGACAAAAAAGGGACCGTTCATGGTAAGGAAAGGAAGTGGTTGGAGTGAATTCCACAATTCCTTGGCCTTTTAAGCCTGAAGATGACTAATTAAATAGTTTGATGCACAGATCCTGACCAACATTCTAATGAGCTCTGGTAAGCTGGCACAGAAAATTAATGATAATAAATTAATTCCAGAGAATTCCATTTTATGTACTCAATTATTAATGGAATTACAGTGTTATTAATGGTGTCAATTATTAATGGCATGAATAATTAAGAAATCACATCTATGCTATGATGTACAAGGGTTCTAGTGTTGAGCAAATTGCTCAGAATAAATAAATAAACATACCAGGGTTCAGACCTATAATGTTCAGCCTTCAACGTGTTTCTTGGAAAACTGGTCTGTCATAAGACTAATTTTATTGACGATGTCTCTGTTACTAGGACTCCTGCCCAAGTCTTATGATAGTAACAAGAAAGAGGGTAGGGGATGGGGGACCATGTTTTCTTGGCAGTTCTGCTTTCAGGAGAAAAAGAGGGGAGACTTTGAAACTAGCATCTGTAGGAAAGTAGATACGAGAAGAAAGAAGGTTGTGTGAATTTAGTGAATCCAGGAGAGCTGACAGGTAACCCAAGGATGACTAGTTAGTGTTGAGTTTAACTTGAAAGGTATCAGAAGCAGGCTACTGCCCCAACCAGTGCGACCAGATTGGGGTTCTGGTAAGCAAAAATGAGGGAGGAACTTCAGGAAGAACGTAGTGTCCAGTGGGGGCTGTTGATCGGCTGTGTGAGTATCCTGCAAGAGCTTCCTGAGTCTCCAGTCTCCTGCTGGTGTAAGGGAGATGGTATTTATTCTGAAGGTGGTTTGACACAGTAAATGTAGGGTTCACAAAAAGGTCTCAACAACAACTATTACTCTGGTTGTTGCTTGTTAGTATCATTATAAATCTTATAATCCAACTTGACCATGTTACAGGTGATGAGATTGAAGCCTGAAGATGTGACTTGCCACTTGGTTTGTATATAGGATATCTTTCCCTCACTGCTCCAAGCTGCTATCTTCATCCTGTGGTGTTTCCCAGGAGCTGGCCTTCATGCCCAACACTGACAGGCTCCAGAGCCTGGGTGAGCTCTGCTAACGGAGAGATGAAGCAGAGATGGGCATAAGGGGCAGGAGGAGGCCAGGGCATCTATTTTCTTAGCTTCTTCCTTGAGAGATTCCTATCAGTTGGTCAGGCATCTCTATATATGGCTACAGGTATTCCCAAAGTGGCTAAGTCTATGTGATTTTCTTTTTCTAGAATCCTGAAACTGCTCCCACCTCTAAACCCTTCCAGTCTATAAATAATAATGAGTTTTTGCTGCCAGCTGTGAATTACTGTGCTATCCCTTTGTGGAAAATGTTGATTAAATTATCCAACTTTGAGATAGCAGCGACAGAAATGATACAGAGTTCATGTTCTTGGTGTATTGTCTTTTCTTAACACTCACTTAATTTTCATTCACAGACTCATTAAATTATTGTCTCCTTAGAACAAGGCCCCATGCTGGACACAGTGATATAAATATCAGAAACACGTGGGTGCTCATTATTTTGAAACACCACTTTAACCCAATTGTTTCTATATGAAGAGCCAGAGAGCAACTAATTTAGACACTGGGCTCTGTCTTTGTTGCAATTACTCAGCTCTGCTGTGGTAGTGCCAAGGCAGCCCTAGACAATACATCTACAAATAAATATGCCTATAACCAATAAAACCTTACTTATATCTGTTGAAATTTATACTCCAAATAATTTTCATGAGTCACAAAATAGTACTCTTTTGATGTTTTCCCTCCAAATATTTAAAAATATAAAAGCTATTCTTAGATTGTGGGTTATATGAAACCAGGCAGTGAGCTAGATTTGGCCTACAGACCATAGTGTGCTGACCACTGTGCTAAAACATGAACTTGATGTTGAAGGAACAGATTTAAGGAAGCCAAGAGTTAAGAAGGGGAAGCGAGGAAAAGATCCATATAAGAAGGGACATTTGCACAGGGAACTGATGGATGACAGAGTTGGTGGGGCAGGAAAGAAGGGAAAGTACCCTTAAAGCACAGGTAATGAGCAAAAGCCAAGATTCTTGGAAGTGTAAGATGTGCTCCAGGAGTGCAGCCTGAACTTGTAGGGCCAGAAAAAAGAGGCGTGGGGTGATTAGGGAGACCCTGGTGGGAGAGAGGGCAGGGAGGTCTGAGTCACGTCCTGGAGGACCAGAGTGCCCTGCTGAGAGACTGGATTTGAGAGGTGGGAAAGCCTAGTGATGGGATCCTGGGAACCAGCATTAGACAGACCTGAGTGCAAAACCCACCTCTACCATTTTCTGGCTGAGCAGTCATGGGCAAACTATTTCAGCTGTCTAGCCCTCATTTCTTACATGAAAAACGGGCATCATCACAGCACCAGCTTCATTACAGTTGTGAGGAGTAAATGGGTCTGCTCTCAGCAGTACCGGCTCTTGGTAAGTGCTCAAGAAAAGTCTGCTATTATTAGCATTCCCATGATTAGGCTCATGGACTAGCCTGGCTCCCACTATGTTTTCTCTAGTCCAAGTTCAGAGAATTTTTGCCACTGCTGATGGGGATGGCAGCTGGACATCTGGCAGATCTGAGATGAACATAAGGTTTCCCTTCTAGCACCATAACAGCATCAGCCCTAATGAGTCTTCAGTGGCAGAAATCCATTTCTCTGGAGCTGAACCCCATAAACCTTGGGTCATTGGACATGGAGCCAGAGCCACAGCTCCTGAGTCCAGACAATATTCTTCTTGGAGTGTTCACCTATTATTACTTTGCCTGTGAAAGCCTGCTTAGGCTGCAAAGAGAAAGGACAATGTTTGGATAGTTTTCCTTTCTAACAATTCCCTTTTGAATCTCCTGGGTAGCAGCCTTCAGTGAATTTCCATGGTTTCCCATCCAACCTGAAGAAGGAGAAAGGCTGAAACAAGTGGACATTATTTAGGGACTACTCTTTAAAAAAAGCAAGTTCTGTCTATCCTAAGGATGCCTAAAGTGACACATTTTGTGATGACTTTAGTGGATCTTTAAAATATTTCAGACCTGATTTCAATGCAATATTGTATAGAAACCATAGCATTTTACTCCAAAGACACTGTAAAAAGATTCAGACGTATTCCTGTCTTGTTAATCTTTGCCATACTAACTGGTGTAAGGTGGTATTTCAATTTGGTTTTGATTTGAACTTCCCTGATGGCTAATGATAGTGAACATTTTTTTCATGTGTCTGCTAGCCATTTGTATGTCTTCAGTGGAGAAGTGTCTGTTCATGTCTTCCCTCCATTTTCTGACATGATTATCTGCTTCTGGGGTGTTGAGTTCGAGGAGATCTTTATAGATCTTGGATATAAACCCTTTATCTGTAGTGTCATTTGCATTGATAGGAATGCAAGTTGGTGCAGCCACATTGGAAAACAGTGTGGCAATCCCCCAAAAAATTAAAAATAGAGCTACCCTATGACCCTGCAATTGCACTGCTGGCTATTTACCCCAAAAATAGAGATGCACTGAAGAGAAGGGCCACATGCACCCCAATGTTCATAGCAGAAATGTCTGTAATCACCAAACTGTGGAAAGAGCCAAGATGCCTTTCAACAGACAAATGGATAAAGAAGATGTGGTCTATATATACAATGGAATATGACTCAGCCATCGGGAAAGATGAATACCCAACTTTTTTATCAACATGGTCAGGACTGGAGGAAATTATACTGAGTGAAATAAGTCAAGCAGAGAGAGTCAATTGTCATATGGTTTCACTTACTTGTGGAGCATAAGGAATAACATGGAGGACATTAGGAAAAGGAAAGGAAAAGTGAATTGGGGGAAATCAGAGGGGGAGACAAAGCATGAGAGACTGTGGACTCTGAGAAACAAACTGAGGGTTTTGGTGGGGAGGCAGGTGGGGGTTTGGGTGAGCCTGGTGGTGGGTGTTAAGGAGGACATGTACTACATGGAATACTGGGTGTGGTACATAAACAATGAATCTTGTAACATTGAAAAAATTTTTTTAAAAAGGCTAAAAACTAGTGAGGAAGAGGACAGATCATTTATTTTAAAGACAAAATAATTTTAATATTTTGATTTAATTAATTTAATTAATTAAAATAAAAAATTAATTAAATCAATTAAAATTTAAAATTTTAATATTTTAATTATAATTCAGATAATTAAGTCACTAAAAAGACTTTAAGGACATATTTGAAGGTAATAATTTTGACCCCACTTTAAAAAGTATGAAAAATTCTGCTATAAAAGTAACATTTGTTACTGTACAGATAATAGGTAAATATATTTCTTTATTATTTCAACATTTGGGGAAAAAAAGAAAATGAAATAACAATTATTCAATAAGACTAAACTCATAGGCTGTATTTTTAACATTAATTATGTATATTCTTCAAAGACTCTTATTGGCATATTGTAAATCTAGATAAACGTAGGAGGAAACAAAAAAAAAAGTATGGGATATAAAGAGATTATAGTGGAAGTAAGAGAGCTCAAATGCCCAGAGTAATAGGGTGTTGGGTCATCACCTTTCACCCTCACCCTGGGTGGGGAGGCACATATTTGTCCTTCACCCCAAACTGAGTGAGAGTACATGGATAGATGGATGAAGAGATGGATGGAGAGAGAGAGAGAAAGATGAAATAAAATGATCTAAAGAGAATAAAAATTGGGAGTAAATGATCTGGTAATATTTACTAGTACCTATTACTTAAAATTTATAGGATAGAATCATATTCTTAGTACCATGTGTAAGTTAACTGTCTTTGTATTCTTGCCTATAAAGAGAATAATAAGTCTTATACCCACCAATGCCTAAAAGCCTGATATATTTACATGAGGCAAAACTTGCTCTACTAGAGCTGCACCTGATCAAGTTCATCTTAGACCCTGAAACTTGAACTTATTAAAGCTCATGAAACAACAGTCAGAAAACAGTCTTGCACCTGAAAACAAACCATGCGTTTATTGAACAGTGCCTTCTGTTATGGCTGTTTAAGAGTGACATGTAGTCAGGGGCACCTGGGTGGCTCAGTGGATTAAGCCGCTGCCTTCGGCTCAGGTCATGATCTCAGGGTCCTGGGATCGAGCCCCGCGTTGGGCTCTCTGCTCCGCAGGGAGCCTGCTTCCTCCTCTCTCTCTGCCTACCTCTCTGCCTACTTGTGATCTCTCTCTCTGTTAAATTAAAAAAAAAAATTAAAAAAAATGTTAAAAAAAAAAGAGTGACATGTAGTCATAGCTCTTTTCCCTCTGAGTTCAGTTCAAATAGACACATGAATACAGGACATAACATTTCCACTTCCAATTATTAGGACACAATAAGGGCTACAATTTAGAAATGAGAAAATGGGTTCAATTTAATCTTAGATGAAATTTAGGAGATCTATCCTTAGCCAAAGTACTGGTAAGAATCAAACTCAGTCCTCTCTAGAGGAAGGCAACATTCATACATCATGTCCTATGATCAATAAAGAAGTTATAAGGAATATGAAGAGTTAAAATAAAAAACATATATATACTTGCAAGATTTCCAGATATAAATATTATGACACATAGACTTCAAAATAATTATACTTGAAATGAAAGCAGTCAGATGACAAGATGTAGAATTTTAGCAAAAACCTAGAAACTATCTTTTAAAAAGGAAAGTCTGAAACTGAAAAAGAAGATAATTTAAATTTTAGAATTACATACATGTGTTTAATAGTATAGCCAATACTCCAAGTATACACCAATAGTATAGCCAATACTCCAAGTTCAGGAGAGAAATGTTGAGCTGCAAGTAGATTGGTTATATATATATATATACATATATATAAAATAATTCTTTTTAAGTTGCTACTTAGCCATACACAAAAAGAGGGGGAGATATGGGATATGGAAAAGAGCCTATGAGGTTCAGGAGACAGAGCTAAAGGGTCCAACATACACACCTTGAAGTCCCAGAAGTAGTGGAGAGAAAATGGAGAATGATAATTGAAGGTACAATTATGAAGAAATTGTCAAAACTTAAAAAAAAAAAAGAAAGAAAAATTGTGGAAGCAGCTGAGATGACAGCTAATAGATAGGTAATGCTTGATAGAGAGATAGAGAGATAGATATAGAGAGAGAGACAGAGAGAGAGCGAGCTAGATCTTTCAAATGAGCCTCAACAGCAATAGTAAAGGTGGACCGTGATTAAGGAGGGCACTTGTTGTGATGAGCACTGAGAGATCTACGGAAGAGTTGCATCACTACATTGTACACCTGAAACTGGTATTGCACTGTATGTTAACTAACTGGAATTTAAATAAAAACTTTAAAAAAATAGTAAAGGTGGGCCACATAAAAGAAAAGATACAAAAAAAAAAAAAAACAAACCTAAAATGGCATATTCAAAGTGTTGAGCAAAACAACTAATAATCTGGAATTCTATACCCAGTACAAATATCTTTCAAGGATAAAGATGAAATAAAAAGATATTTTTAAAAACAAACAAAAATGGAATCGATTCTCTAATTTCCCTTTCTGTATTTTCATTGTTAGTGTATAAGAAAGCCACTGATTTCTGTACATTGACTTTGTATCCTGCCACGTTACTGAAATGCTGTATGAGTTCTAGTACTTTGGGGGTGGAGTCTTTGAGGTTTTCCATATAAAGAATCATTGCTGTAGCACCAAGAACCATAAGATACCTGGGAATAAACCTAACCAAAGAGGTAAAGGACCTGTACTCGAGGAACTACAGAACACTCATGAAAGAAATTGAAGAAGTCACAAAAAGATGGAAGACCATTGCATGCTCTTGGATTGGAAGAATAAACATTGTTAAAATGTCTATACTGCCTAAAGAAATCTATACTTTTAATGCCACTCCAATCAAAATTCTACCGGTATTTTTCAAAGAGCTGGAGCAAATAATCCTAAAATTTGTATGGAATCAGAAGAGACCCTGAATTGCTAAGGAAATGTTGAAAAACAAAAACAAAACTGGCGGCATCACGTTACCCGATTTCAAGCTTTACTACAAAGCTGTGATCACCAAGACAACGTGGTACTGGCATAAAAACAGACACATAGACCAGTGGAACAGAGTGGAGAGCCCAGATATGGACCCTCAACTCTATGGTCAAATAATCTTCGACAAAACAGGAAAAAATATACAATGAAAAAAAGACAGTCTCTTCAATAAATGGTGCTGGGAAAACTGGACAGCAATATGTAGAAGAATGAAACTCAACCATTCTCTTGCACTGTACACAAAGATAAACTCGAAATGGATAAAAGACCTTAACGTGAGACAGGAATCCATCAGAATCCTAGAGGAGAACATAGGCAGTAACCTCTTTGATATCAGCCACAGCAACTTCTTTCAAGATATGTCTCCAAAGGCCAAGGAAACAAAAGCGAAAATGAACTTTTGGGACTTCATCAAGATCAAAAGCTTCTGCACAGCAAAGGAAACAGTCAACAAAACAAAAAGGCAACCCACAGAATGGCAGAAGATATTTACAAATGACAGTACAGAAAAAAGGTTGATATCCAGGATCTATAAAGAACTCCTCAAACTCAACACACACAAAACAGATAATCATATCAAAAAATGGGCAGAAGATATGAACAGACACTTCTCCAATGAAGACATACAAATGGCTATCAGACACATGAAAAAATGTTCATCTCACTAGCCATCAGGGAGATTCAAATTAAAACCATATTGAGATACCACCTGACACCAGTTAGAATGGCCAAAATTAGCAAGACAGGAAACAACATGTGTTGGAGAGGATGTGGAGAAAGGGGAACCCTCTTACACCGTTGGTGGGAATGCAAGTTAGTGCAGCCACTTTGGAGAACAGTGTGGAGATTCCTCAAGAAAATAAGAATAGAGCTTCCCTATGACCCTGCAATTGCACTGCTGGGTATTTACCCCAACGATACAGATGTAGTGAAAAGAAGGGCCATCTGTACCCCAATGTTTATTGCAGCAATGGCTACGGTCGCCAAACTGTGGAAAGAACCAAGATGCTCTTCAACGGATGAATGGATAAGGAAGATGTGGTCCATATACACAATGGAGTATTATGCCTCCATCAGAAAGGATGAATACCCAACTTTTGTAGCAACATGGATGGGACTGGAAGAGATTATGCTGAGCGAAATAAGTCGAGCAGAGAGAGTCAAGTATCATATGGTCTCACTTATTTGTGGAGCATAACAAGTAACATGGAGGATATGGGGAAATGGAGAGGAGAGGGAGTTGAGGGAAACTGGAAAGGGAGATGAACCATGAGAGACTATGGACTCTGAAAAACAACCAGAGGGTTTTGAAGGGATGGGGTGGGGTGGGAGGTTGAGAAACCAGGTGGTGGGTAATAGGGAGGGCACGTACTGCATGGAGCACTGGGTGTGATGCCAAAATAATGAACACTGTTATGCTGTAAATAAACAAACCAAACAAACAAACAAACAAAAAAACCCCAAAAATGAATTTCCTATATTTGGCCCTATGGTAAAAGGGAGGTCTTCAGATAGAAGGAAAATGGTGGGTGCCTGGAAAATCTGGACATCATAAGCAACTGAAAGGATAAGCATGTGTAAACCTAAATTAATACTGTGTATATAAATAAAAATAATGTCTAATTGAATATAAAATATATGCAGAATTCAAATACATGACAATAGCTTAATAAGGTGGGAGAAGGTAAATGGAATTGAATTCTCTTGAATAATGACAAAAAATATGAAAGAACATATAGGGAATAAAATAATAAAAGGAAAGTGGAATTAAAAATAAATTTCCAGGAAGATATTTGCAAACGGCATATCAGAGAAAGGGCTAGTATCCAAAATCTACAAAGCGCTTAGCAAACTCAACACCCAAAGAAAAAATAATCTAATCAAGAAATGGGCAGAGGACAGGAATAGACATTTCTGCAAAGAAGACATCCAGATGGCCAACAGACACATGAAAACGTCTCCACATCACTCGGCATCAGTGAAATACAAATCAAACCACAATGAGATACCACCTCACACCAGTCAGAATGGCTAAAATTAACAAGTCAGGAAATGACAGATGCTGGTGAGGATGCGGAGAAGATGAAGATGTGGTCATCTATTCACCTCACACCAGTCAGAATGGCTAAAATTAACAAGTCAGGGAATGACAGATGCTGGTGAGGATGCGGAGAAGAAGAAGATGTGGTCATCTATTCTTCCCCTGGGGCTAATAATACATTATATGTTTATTAAAAATTTTTTAAAATTATTAAATAAAAAATAAATCTCCAGGAAAAACAAAAATGAAAAGAATTTGCAAACACCAAACCAGCCCTACAGGAAAGATTGAAAGTGGAGCTCTAAGCAAAGAGAAAGCCTAAAAGTAACAGACCAGGAAGGAACAGAGACAATATACAGTAACAATCACCTTACAGGAAATTACAATGGCACTAAATTCATATCTTTCAATAGTTACCCTGAATGTAAATGGGCTAAATGCCCCAATCAAAAGACACAGGGTATCAGAATGGATAAAAGAGAGAGGACCCATCTATATGCTATCTGTAAGAAACTCATTTTAGACCCAAAGACATCTCCAGACTTAAAGTGAGGGGGTGGAGAATAATTTACCATGTTAATGGACATCAAAAGAAAGCTGGGGTGCTAATCCTTATATCAGATAAATTCGATTTTAAGCCAAAGATGATAATAAGAGATGAGGAAGGGCACTATATCATACTTGAAGGGTCTGTCCAACAAGAAGATCTAAAAATTGTAAATATCTATGCCCCTAACATGGAAGCAGCCACAAACCAATTAATACAAAATCAAAGAAACACATCAACAATAATACAATAATAGTATGGGACTTTAACACCCCCTTCCCTGAAATGGACAGATAATCCAAGCAAAAGATCAACAAGGAAATAAAGGCCTCAAATGACACACTGGACCAGATGGACCTCACAGATATATTCAGAACATTCCATCCCAAAGCAAGAGAGAACACATTCTTCTCTAGTGTACATGGAACATTCTCCAGAATAGATCACATCCTGGGTCACAAATCATGTCTCAACTAGTACCAAAAGACTGGGATCATTCCCTGCATATTTTCAGACCACAATGCTATGAAGCTAGAACTCAACAACAAGAGGAGAGTTGGAAAAAACCCAAATATATGGAGGCTAAAGAGCATTCTACTAAAGAACGAATGGGTCAATTAGGAAATTAAAGAAGAATTGAAAGATTCATAGAAACAAATGAAAATGAAAACACAACTGTTCAAAATCCTTGGGACATAGCAAAGGTAGTCCTGAGAGGAAAGCATATACCAATACAAGCCTTTCCAAAGAAACAGAAAGGTCTCAAGTACACAACCTAAACATACACCTAAAGGAGCTAGAGAAAGAATGGCAAAGGAAATCTAAACCCAGCAGGAGAAGAGAAATAATAAAGATCAGAGCAGAAATCAATGAAATAGAAACCAAAAGAACAGTAGAACACATCAACGAAACTAGGAGCTGGTTCTTTGGAAGAATTAATAAGATTGATAAACCCCTTCCCAGACTTATCAAAAAGAAAAGAGAAAGGACCCAAATTAATAAAATCATGAATGAAAGAGGAGAGATCACAACCAACACCAAAGAAATACAAACAATTATAAAAACATATTATGAGCAACTATACACCAGCAAATTTGACAATCTGGAAGCAATGGATGCATTCCTAGAGACAGACACATAAATGACCAAAACTGAACCAGGAAGAAACAGAAAAACTGAGCAGATGCATAACCAGTAAGGAGATTGAAGCAGTCATCAAAAACGTCCCAACAAAACAAAAGCCCATGGCCAGATGGCTTCCTAGGGGAATTCAACCAAATATTTAAGGAAGAATTAATACCTATTCTCCTAGAACTGTTGCAATAAAATAGAAATGGAAGGGAAAAGTCCAAACTCATTTTATGAGGCCAGCATTACCTTGATCCCAAAACCAGACAAAGACCCCATCAAAAGGAGAAGTACAGACCAATATCTTTGATGAACACAAATGCAATACAATAAGGGCAGGAACATGGTAGGGATTTCCACTATCACCACTGCTATTCAGCCTAGTACTAGAAGTCCTAGCCTCAGCAATCACACAACAAAAAGAAATAAAAGGCATCGAATCGGCAAAGAAGAAGTCAAACTCTCACTCTCTGCAGATGATATGATGCTTTATGTGGAAAACCCAAAAGACTCCACTCCAAAACTGCTAAAACTCATATAGGAATTCAGTAAAGTGTCAGGATATAAAATCAATGCACAGAAATCAGTTGCAATTCTATACACCAACAGCGAGACAGAAGAAAGAGAAATTAAGGAGTCGATCTCATTTACAATTACACCCAAAGCCATAAGATACCGAGGAAGAAACTTAACCAAAGAGGCAAAGAATCTGTACTCAGAAAACTATAGAGTGCTCATGAAAGAAATTTGAGGAAAACACAAAGAAATGGAAAACGCTCCATGCTCATGGATTGGAAGAACAAATATTGTGAAAATGTCTATGCTACCTAAAGCAATGTACACATTTAATGCAATCCCTATCAAAGTGCCATCAATTTTTTTCAAAGAAATGGAACAAATAATCCTAAAATTTACATGGAACAAGAAAAGACCCCAAATAGCCAGAGGGATGTTGAAAAAGAAAGCCAACATTGGTGGCATCACAATTTGAGACTTCAAGCTCTATTACAAAGCTGTCATCATCAAGACCATGTGGTACTGGCACAAAAACAGACACATAGTTCAATGCAACAGAATAGAGAGCCCAGAAATGGACCCTTAACTCTATGGTCAACAAATCTTTGACAAAGCAGGAAAGAATGTCCATTGGAAAAAAGACAGCTTCTTCAACAAGTGGTGTTAGGAAAATTGGATAGCCACATGCAGAAGAATCAAAATGGACCATTTCCTTACACCACACTCAAAAGTGGACTCAGAATGGATGGAAGACCTCAATGTGAGACAGGAATCCATCCAAATCTTTGAGGAGAACACAGTCAGCAACCTCTTTGACCTCAGCCACAGAGCAACTTCTTCCTAGAAACATCACCAAAGGCAAGGGAAGCAAGGGCAAAAATGAACATTGGGAGTTCATCAAGATTAAAAGCTTTTGCATAGCAAAGGTAACAGTTAACAAAACCAAAAGACAACTGGCAGAATGGGAGAAGATATTCGCAAATGACATATCAGATAAAGGGCTAGAATCCCAGATCTATAGAGAACTTATCAAACTCAACAACCAAAGAACAAATAATCCAATCAAGAAATGGGCAGAGGACAGGAACAGACATTTCTTCAAAGAGACATCCAAATGGCCAACAGACACAGGAAATAGTATTCAACATCACTCACCATCAGGGAAATTCAAATCAAAACCACAATGAGATACCATCTCACACCAGTCAGAATGGCTAAAATTAACAAGTCAAGAAACAACAGATGTTGGAGAGGATGTGGAGAAAGGGGAACCCTCCTACACTGTTGGTGGAATGAAAGCTGGTGCAGTCACTCTGGAAAAGAGCATGGAGGTTCCTCAAAAAGTTGAAAATAGAGCTACCCTATGACCCAGCAACCGCACTGATGGGTATTTACCCTAAGGATACAAATGTAGTGATCCAAAGGGACACATGCTCCCAAATGTTTATAACAGCCATGTCCACAATAGCCAAGCCATGGAAAGAACCTAGATATCCATCAACAGAGGAATGGATAAAGAAGATGTGATAGATAGATAGAAAGATAGATAGATAACTCAATATATCCATTGGATATCTATATCTATATCTATCTATCTATTGAGTTATTTTGCTCAGCATAATACCCTCTAGTTCCATCCACGTTGTTGCAAATAGCAAGATTTCATTTCTTTTGATGGGGGGAGGGGATGTGGAAAGGGAGGTCCGGTTATGGACATTGGGGAGGGTATGTGATATGGTGAGTGCTGCGAAGTGTGTAAGTCTGACAATTCACAGACCTGTACCCCTGGGGCAAATAATATACTATATATTAAAAAAAAAAAACTAATAAAAAAATTCTCCAAAGTAAGGCAAAAAAAAGTGAGTAAAATAGAAAGAGTGAGATAGTACATATAAATAAAAATGTATGAGTAATTATTTTAAATGTAAATAGACTAAATAATTCTATTAAAAGAACAAAGGTTAACAGCAGAGATTAAAAGTAAACCAGCCATATACTTCTTAAAAGAGATATACCCTAAATACAAGGATGTAAATTTTGAAAGTGAAGGTAGGAAGATTTATACAATGTGAACACTAATAGAGTAACTTGGATATATACGAATATCCAACATAGTAATTTTAAAGCAAGAAACATTACTATGATAAAAGGGACGGTTTTTTATTAAAAAAAAATCAACCTATGAGAAAATGTACCAATTCCAAATTTGCATCCACCTAATAACATAGCTTTAAAATACATACAGAAAGTATTAAGAGAACTAAGAGGAGAAATAGACAAAGTCACAGTTATTTGGCAAAAATGAATGCATACTTCATTCAAGTTCTAATAAAATAAGTAGACTCCAAATCAGCAAGGATGTAGGATATTTGAATAACATGAAAAACAAACACAAACTACTTAACACAGAGAGAATAATGCATGCAATAATTGCAGAAAATAATAATCAACAAGAGGATCTGATCAGTGAATACAAAACAAGGACTTATTGTTGTGGAAGCTGAATTAGAGAAAGTGTTTACCCTTTTGTCAGAATAAGGTTTCCAACTATTCCACCACCACAGTCTCTATCAACCTAAATTTTTTCCCTGTAAGGAACTGGGCAATTGTAAGCCTGCTCAACAAGGAGGAAGAAGAGAAAAGAAACCTACGCTGTGTACAAACTCCACGTTCAGAACAGGTGCTTATTTGGGGAGGACAGTGGCTCACAGAGTAAAAAACGGTCCCATTCCAATTCCTGGGAGTGGAAGTCTCCTCCTAGAGACATGATAATAAGAAACTGGGCTCTCCCCGCCCAACAGTATCTCAAGGAGATACTGCAATTCAGAGAGAATGACACAAAAATGTTATTTATAATCCTGTTTTAATACTGATCCCATTTTTATTTTAAAGACACGTCTGTATTCCTGATACCTCATCACCAGAAACTAGATCTTTTTAATATGTGTATCCCTGCCCCTTCACATAAGTCTTGGTATATCATAGGTATTCTAAAAGAATTTTTTGAAAAAATAAATAATTTGTTGAATAAATTGTGAGTCCCTCAAAATTTGGAAAAAGGTAAAGGCATCCGGCAGAGACCAAAACCAATCTATGAGTAATAGCCAGTTCTTTACAGAAGTAGCCCTTCCTAAGACATCACATGCAAATGTGTTCCTGAGGAAACTTGGAAATCACCCAAATTCAGAGTAGCTGTGCACATCCTCCAATCTCAAATGTGACCCAGAACAGTTGTTAATTCAGATATTGAACTGAAACTGTACATTCTGAGGGAAGAGATGTTAAGAGGTCCATGCAGTTTGCACAGAGATGGAAATTGGCTCAGGGTCAACAGCCAGTATAGGAAGAAGCAGGAGCTCTGACTGCCCAGTTCCAAGCTTTTGATGTCCCAGAGATGGGGACTCCCACATTTGGAGTGCCAGGAAATCCCACTTAATCCCCCACAACTATCCTTATTTATTTATTTATTTATTTATTTATTTATTTTCAGCATAACAGTATTCATTGTTTTTGCACCACACCCAGTGCTCCATGCAATACGTGCCCTCCCCACTACCCACCACCTGGTTCCCCAACCTCCCACCCTCCACCCCTTCAAAACACTCAGGTTGTTTTTCAGAGTCCATAGTCTCTCATGGTTCATCTCCCCTTCCAATTTCCCTCAACTCCCTTCTCCTCTCCATCTCCCCATGTCCTCCATGTTATTTGTTATGCTCCACAAACAAGTGAGACCATATGATACTTGACTCTGTCTGCTTGACTTATTTCGCTCAGCATAAACTCTTCCAGTCCCGTCCATGTTGCTACAAAAGTTGGGTATTCATCCTTTCTGATGGAAGCATAATACTCCATCATGTATATGGACCACATCTTCCTTATCCATTCGTCTGTTGAAGGGCATCTTGGTTCTTTCCACAGTTTGATGACCATGGACATTGCTGCTATAAACATTGGGGTTCAGATGGCTCTTCTTTTCACTACATCTGTATCTTTGGGGTAAATACCCAGCAGTGCAATTGCAGGATCATAGGGAAGCTCTATTCTTATTTTCTTGAGGAATCTCCACACTGTTCTCCAAAGTGGCTGCACTAACTTGCATTCCCACCAACAGTGGAAGAGGGTTCCCCTTTCTCCACATCCTCTCCAACACACATTGTTTCCTGTCTTGCTAATTTTGGCCATTCTAACTGGTGTCAGGTGGTATCTCAATGTGGTTTTAATTTGAATCTCCCTGATGGCTAGTGATGATGAGCATTTTTTCATGTGTCTGATAGCCATTTGTATGTCTTCATTGGAGAAGTGTCTGTTCATATTTTCTGCCCATTTTTTGATATGATTATCTGTTTTGTGTGTGTTGAGTTTGAGGAGTTCTTTATAGATCCTGGATATCAACCTTTTTTCTGTACTGTCATTTGCATATATCTTCTGCCATTCTGTGGGTTGCCTCTTTGTTTTGTTGACTGTTTCCTTTGTTGTGCAGAAGTCCCAAAAGTTCATTTTCGCTTTTGTTTCCTTGGCCTTTGGAGACATATCTTGAAAGAAGTTGCTGTGGCTGATATGGAAGAGGTTACTGCCTATGTTCTCCTCTAGGATTCTGATGGATTCCTGTCTCACGTTGAGGTCTTTTATCCATTTCGAGTTTATCTTTGTGTACGGTGTAAGAGAATGGTCGAGTTTCATTCTTCTACATATTGCTGTCCAGTTTTCCCAGCACCATTTATTGAAGAGACTGTCTTTTTTCCATTGTATATTTTTTCCTGTTTTGTCGAAGATTATTTGACCACAGAGTTAAGGGTCCATATCTGGGCTCTCCACTCTGTTCCACTGGTCTGTGTGTCTGTTTTTATGCCAGTACCACACTGTCTTTTATTCCAGTACCACACCTTGTGTGTAGTTCTGCAGAGCGAACAGCATGTCAGGAATGCCTCTGTCTCCTCAATATCTATTAAAGTACTCACTAAACAATTTACCTACTGCTTTCATAAGAAATCAAAAGGGCAATCCAGTCTCTTTCCTTTATTTATGTGTTGAAACTCTATAAGCTTTGTAGTAAAGCTTGAAGTCAGGTAATGTGATGCCACCAGTTTTGTTTTTGTTTTTCAAAAACTTCCTTAGCAATTCGGGGTCTCTTCTGATTCCATACAAATTTTAGGATTATTTGCTCCAGCTCTTTAAAAAATAGCGGTGGAATTTTGATCGGAATGGCATTAAAAGTATAGATTGCTCTAGGTAGTATAGACATTTTAACAATGTTTATTTTTCCGATCCAAGAACATGGAATGGTCTTCCATCTTTTTGTGTCTTCTTCAATTTCTTTCATGAGTCTTCATAAAATCTATCTATGAAAGACCCACAGCAAACATCACCCTCAATGGGAAAAAGCTTGCAGCCTTCCCGTTGAGATCAGGAGCATGACAAGGATGCCCACTCTCACCACTCTTGTTCAACATAGTATTAGAAGTCCTAGAAATGGCAATCAGACAACAAAGAGAAATAAAAGGTATCCAAATTGGCAAGGAAGAAGTCAAACTCTCTCTCTTCGTGGATGACATGATTCTTTATATGGAAAACCCCAAAGACTCCACCCCCAAACTACTAGAACTCATACAGCAATTCAGTAACGTGGCAGGATACAAAGTCAATGTACAGAAATCAGTGGCTTTCTTATACACAAACAATGAAAATACAGAAATGGAAATTAGAGAATCGATTCCATTTACTATAGCACCAAGAACCATAAGATACCTGGGAATAAACCTAACCAAAGAGGTAAAGGATCTGTACTCAAGGAACTACAGAACACCCCACGACTATCCTTAAAACCATTACCTCCTTTGTAATGGGATAAAACACTGAGGTCCAAAGAGAATATGACAATTGCTCTAATGACTGCCAAAATGGAGAATCAAATCCTGATCTATTGCCCCCTCCCCAAAATCTGGGTTCTTTCCAGAGAGAGAGAGAGGAGGAAGCAGGCTCCCCACTGAGCAGAGATCCTGATGTGGGGCTTGATCTCAGGACCCTGAGATCATGACCCAAGCTGAAGGTAAAGGCTTTAACCCACTGAGCCACCCAGGTGCCCCGCTTTTCACATTTCACAGGTTCCCAAAACATCCTTGAGAAGATGCTGTGAGTCTACTTCCTTTGTTCAGTAAGCAAGCTACTGATGTTGACTTTACTTGCCTTGGGAACTTCCCACAGAAGAGAAGTGTGATGACAAAAACTCTTTAGTTCCTATTGTAGTTCTAGATGCTTTATTTCATTGATGACATGGAGTCTGGTATAATAATCAGTACCTGATGATACTGGTTAGTTGTTAAGATTGTAATTGAGTCTTGATGGGCTGGAAAGTCAGAGTACTGAAAGGCACCAACCTGACCCCTTCTGTGTGTAGTTCTGTAGAGTGAACAGCATGTCAGGAATGCCTCTGTCTCCTCAATATCTATTAAAGCAATCACTTATCTACTACTTTCATAAGAAATCAAAAGGGCAATCCAGTCTCTTTCCTTTATTTATGTGTTGAAACTCTATATTATGGATTTTGAAACTTTTTATTATAGGCTGCCAATATTTTTCTCTTTCATCTGTCCCTTAAATTGTATTTTTTTTACCATCAAGAAGTACCCTCTTTTGCTTCTCTCTCTCTCATCACCCCCACCTCTGTTGCTCCCTCTGTCTCACCCCATCTCTTTTCTCTGTCCTTTCTCATCCTCATCTCTTTATTGTCCATCCCTTGTTGGCCCTTTCATTGAGAAGTTTGTAATTTTAGACAAACCTACAAATCCTTTCCACTCATTCTTTAACCCACTGTCTCATTTATTTCCACAGAACAGAAACTGTTCTTTCAAAGTTCATAAGGGGTTTGGGTCCTAAACTGACACTGTCCTTCCTAAGTTTCCAGGAGTCTTCCATTCCTTCTGTCCCTCAGACTTCGCCTTCCTGTTTCCCTTCATGGCTTCTCTGCCTGTATCCTCTATTTGAACAGGTGCTCTCCAGGAATCGGTCCTCTGTATTCCTCTTATTTTCATCATCACTCCATTTCTGAGCAATATCTATGAATCCCAGGGTTCACTGAGGAGATATGTTGGTATGTACAGAAAAGTGAAGACAAAGGTGTCTTTCTAGAACATCAATTTTATGAAGACCTGGAGATGAATTGATTATTTTCTAGTATGACAGAAATGGGATACACTGTGAAACAAAAGGCAAAATTTGCATAAATTTAAAAAATAAAACATCATGTGTGAAAAAATGTCAGAGTCACTGTGTATGATTTTAAGTCGTGTCTCCAAAATCCCTGGGCTTATTTTTTCATTATCATCCACCATCGCTAGTATATTCATGGTAAAACAAATGCACACAAAACTCATGTGTAAGCTTTCTTTATGACTGATAAATTACATCAATAAATCTAATCAATTTTCTGAGTCCTAATCTTAAACCTCCAAATGTTTCTTAATGCTAATTTAATGGACATTATTGCAAAGAATGGTAGAGAATTTTCCTATGGCTGGAGCAGGACAATAATCGTCCTATTATTAATACAGGAGTAACTATCTCTATCCTTGTCTAGAATCCTGCCTTAGAAGGTATGGGAAGACCTGGTATTCATTTATAAATCAACACTGGTAAAACACTACCATAAAAGTAGCACCACAAGTCTGAGAGGTATAGTTTTAGAAAAGTAGACTGTTGCTTAATTCAAGGTAAAATGTCCCTATGCCTCTTTTACTGTAAGCTGGGTCTGCTGGTTTGATGCCCTATTATACGGGAATCCCATACTGGTAGATCCTGCTGCAACCCTCTAGATAGTAGTGACTGCTTAAATCCCACAGGTAGTAAAGGCAAATCCAAATCCAAAATATTGACTCATGAGCATTGACTCATACAGAATGGAAAGAGCCTGTAGTCAACTTGCAACTAAGTGGCCAGCTGGTCTCAAGGCTTGGTGCTGTATCAGATGTTCATGGTTCATTCGTGCTGCTGGCTG
Source organism: Meles meles (assembly GCF_922984935.1). NCBI lineage: Eukaryota > Metazoa > Chordata > Mammalia > Carnivora > Mustelidae > Meles > Meles meles. Next base: position 12,178,516 of record NC_060066.1, on the reverse strand, counting down.
GGTAGACCATCCAGGGCCATGCCATGTCACAGCTAATCAGATTTGTTCAGTAGGAGTCCATACTATAGAGCCCATGTGTAATCTCTACTACCTTGGCCACATTACTCTTGTGGCTGCCATGTTAACCCTGGGATGCTTGATGACAGAGGCTGGCTGACATGAACTAGACCAGTCATTTCATCTGTTTGGCTGTTTAGTGCCTTTCTCATAATAGACACTCTCAGGTGGCTGTTCCTCTGTGATACAGGTATACTGTACCTACTCCCAAATGCTCATCCATATTCCTCTAACCCAAACTTCTGTAACTGGTCCTCCAACCTTTTTCTTTCCATATCATGGACCAGCCTGTCAGGCCATTTGCTACTGACCATATCTCCATACATATTCTAAACTTGGCCAATGATATTTTCACACACCTACACTCTGCCCATTAGGGTCATTTCTCTTTGCTACTGCCATTCAAGGGCATGAATGCAATGATAGCTTGACAAATCCTCAGTCACCCTAATGGGGGGTTCTGGAATAAGTATTGCCTGCCAGTGGATCCCACATTGGCCCAGAATTATTTGGTTTTGTCCTTATGCCCCTACCTCACCTAGTCACAAAATGTTGACTGCCCAAGGAAGGGTGAGATCTCAGGTTGGACAGGGAAGGGGGACTCTCTGGAGGGGAGTTCTCCAGAACCAAGATAGACCCTAAAAGAGCTGGCAGCTGGAGGCTGTCTGCTGATCCCCCCCCCCCCCCACTGCTGGACCCCTGGTCATCCTTGGAGGGGGATCTGGATAGTGCATCTCTATGTCTATCACATGCCTTCCCCAACAGAGTTCCCAGAATAGAGTGTCTCTCTCTCTCTCTCTCTCTTTTTAAGATTTTATTTATTGATTTGAGAGAGAGAGAGTGTGAGAACACAAGTGGGGGAGTAGGCACAGGGAGAGGGAAAAGCAGGCTACCCTCTGAGCAGGAAGAACAACATGGGGTTTGATCCCAGGACCCCAGAATCATGATCTGAGCCAAAGGCAGATGCTTAACCAACTGAGCCACCCAGGTGCTCCTGGAATATAGTATATCTTAACTGTATATTTTTTTGCAGGAAACAGGAAGCCTGACCACAGTGACTATGTTTTCTTTATATAACAATGTATCTACTATTAAAAGTTGTGTTGGTTCTAGAAATCCATAACGTCTATAGCTTTCTTGCCATTATCCTCATGGTCACAAGGTAGCAAATACCATATTCACAGTCAAGGCCAGAATGAGAAAGGGCATTGCAGTGTGTCTGTCTCTTTTCATCAGAAAATCAAAATCTCTTCAAGAATTCTGCAGGGAAATTTCTTTTTCTTAGGTCTCTTTGGCCAGAAAGAAGGTATACTAAGGGCTTCCAAGAATGCTGAGAGAGTGAGAATAGGATTATTATGATTGACTTACACCAATAAAAATTTATTGCTTGGGTGTGAACATAATTCTTCCCTCAAAAAAAAAAAAATCCTACAGGCAAGGAAAAGGGAAAAGTAGTTGAACAGATACTAACAGTATCTGCCACAGTGAATAAATATTTATTGGCTGGAGAATGGTTTTGTGCCACACACACACAAAATTCTGCAATGCGAAGAAGTTTGACTAAATAATTTCTGAGGTCATTTCAATGACAGTCTATGAACTAGAGGGAACATTAAAGACCATCCATAATTAAGAAAAAGAAATATTTTAACGACGGCAAACCATCAAGAGAGCCAGCGAATGAGAGGAAAATTCTTTAGCGTCGTCGCCAGACTCATTCGGTATCCCCAAAGGAAACTTCACACAGCCACTGACTTTCAGAACAGAGCTGCTGAGGCAATGGTGGGCCAAGCAGGAATAATAACCTCTTTGTCTTGACACTGGGTCAGGGAAATAGTGATCAGCTGTAGCGTCCATGAAAAGCCTCACTCTCACCACCTTTAACCACCCACCCCCGCCTTCCTCCCCACCCTGGATGGATTCCCCTGCTCAAAATCTGACGTCAATTGTTTCCTTATCATGGCAAGCTGCCCAAGATTTCTGGGAAGTATGTTTAAACAGGAGTCATGCCAGGGCTGGAATGAGCAGCGCTTCTGTGGAGCCTGCAATGTAAGCTGTAATTAGGGATACTGAGATCTCTGAAGTTGTAGGCCAATGAAGTGGGGTGCGTGTGTGTGTGCGCCCCCCGTGGTGGGAGGGGGATGTATCCATACACATACATATATGTAGTCTTTCCTATTTGCTTCTTAACTTAGAATATGAAAATCAAAAACTTTAAGGAGCTTTGTTAGTTTTATGAAATGTAACATCCCTCCCAAGTCGTTTTTTTCTATGTTCTTCCTTTCCCTTTCTTTTTCTTTCTTTCCCTTTCTCCTTTTTTCCTTCTTTCTCTTTCTTTCTTTCCCTTTCTTTCTCCCTCTCTCTCTCTTTCTTTCCTTCTATTAAAGACTTCGTGGGTAAACAGTAGTTAACAAAACAGATAAGGACTACATTCTCATAAAAATTATGGTAAAAGGCAGACTTCAAACCAATTTTTAAAATAGTTTCTTGATGACATCTACCCTCTTACCTCCTTCTGTTTTTCCTATTCTTCACTGTTTCGAGGCTGAAGTAAAATACTGCCTGCTGAGATGGTATGGTTGAAGAAGCATGAGCTACAGAATAAAAAGACTGATTGAAATTCCAGCTGAGCCCCTTACGACCTGTTGGACCTTCGGCAATTTACTTAACCCACAAGAAGCTTTTTTTCTTCATGTGAGCAGATGGCCAGTGGTCCATTCACATATGGGTGCATCCCCTTTCCACTCTTCTTCCTCACTGATACTTTCTTAAATAAGTGACCCCAAATGTGTTGGTGATCTTGCATGAAGTCATCTCTCTTCTTGGTAGACAGATCCTCTTTGTGTCCTAATGACTCCAGTTCATCTGCTGGATTTATTAAATTTAACTGAATAATGGCATACAGAAAAGTACACAACTCCAGGTGCCTGGGTGGCTCAGTCAGTTTAAGTGTCTGCCTTTGGCTCAGGTTATGATCCCAGGGTCCTAGGTTCCAGCCCCTCAGGCTCCCTGCTGAGCAGGGAGCCTGCTTCTCCCTCACTGTCCTCTTGCTCTCTCCCTCTCAAATAAATAAATAAAAATAAAAGTACACAACCCACAAATACACAGTTTAATGGATTTTCACAAACTGATAAAACTTGCATAATCAGTATCCATAACACAGAATTGAATGTTATCAGCACTGCAGAAGCCCTGGCATCCTTGTCTGGTCACACACCCAAAACGAACTAGCATCCCTACTTCTGGCACCAATAAAAACACCACGGGGACTCTTGCTTAGGGCTTCTTTCATTAAACTCCATGTTTATAAGATAAATCAAGGGTATTAACGACAGTGTTCATACTCACTGCTGTATAGTATCCCACTGTGTAAATACATCACAATTTGTTTATCCATCCTTCTGTGGAGGAATACTTGGATCAGTACAGTCTGGGATGATGATAAATAGGACTGCTGCAAACATTCTTGTACATGATTGTTAACATATGCCCAGTTTCCTTTGGGATACCTAGGACTAGAATTCCTGGGTCAGCGGGTGTAAAAATACTCAACGGGACTGAATAATGCTGGGTTCCCAAAGTGGTTGCAACAAGGTTCACTCCCACCAACAGTATATAGGGTCACCATTGCTCCACATGTTCACTAGCCATTGTTCCCATTAATTCTTATCACTGTTCCTATTGGTTAGTTCCTACGAACTAATGTTACCATTGTCCAACACGCTTTAATATGTCCTTTTTTCATTTGAACCATTCCGGTAGATGTATAGTGACATTGCATTATTATCTTAATTTTCATTTCCCTGAGGGCTAATGAAGGTGAACAACTTCTCATAAAGTGTCATTGGGACACTTTTTATGAAATTCCTATTCAAGCTTTTCTGCCAAGTTTTGCTTTTACTTATTGACCCATAGAAGTTCTTTATATATCCTGTAGTGCCTTTGTTAGCATATGGATTGCAAATTTCTCTCACTCTGTGGCTTGTCTTTGGTTTGAGTCTTTGTTCACTTTTATTTTTTTAAAGATTTTATTTTTTTATTTGTCAGAGAGAGAGAGAGCGTGCATACAAGGAGGGGAATGGCAGGTAGAGTGAGAAGCAGGCTCCCAGCCGAGCAAGGAGCCCAATGCGGGTCTCAATCCTAGGACCTTGGGATCATGACTTGAGCCAAAGGCAGATGCTTAACTGAATGAACCACCCAGGTATCCTGTTTAATTTTAAATACTGTTGTGGAAACAATGAAGTTGAATCATGCCTCCACAACTTTCTTATCTGTGAGAAATCAAGTAAATTAATAAACCTCTCCGGATTTCAGTTTCCCATCTATAAAATGGGAATAATGACCCTCACCCAACATATATAATATTGTTGGGAAGAACAAATGAGATACTATCTGTGCAATAGCTTGAGAACTTATATGATGTCCAGGTCAAAAACTATAACTATGGTTTATAAGTATTACAGATAAATCATATTACCATCAATGGCAATTAAGTTGTCACCAGAGAAAGAAATAATTTACATGCTGAATAGAAGAAAAAAAAAGGTTTGGTATAAATCATCTATGAGGGGGATATCTTGGGATATCCACAGGATAAAGAACTTTTAGTTATACATCCTACACAGGAAATAAACCTCGTAAGACTCAAGTCATGCTCCCACACATGAGCATCAGCACTCACATTAAGAAGGATTTTTAGAACCTGCCATTTAACATTCCTTAATTCTCATTTTCTCTAAGTTCCCTTGCTTCCCAATGGATACATTCAACCAGGCAAAGGTGTCTTCCCCAAGCAAGTAGTGCCATTTCTCAGAAATCTAGGTCTATAACAGGATGTGTTTTCCATATATTTTATTTCCTCAAATTGAAGAGCAGTTGACTTTTGTTGAAAACTTGTGATTTAAGGGTCATAGGGGATATAAGAAATGTGGAATAACAGAAAGTCAGATGCTGACAAACTGAGATCATCTCATCCTACTTCCCAATTCTATACCTGGGGAGACAGAGGTGTAGAGAGATAAAGTTACTTACCTAAAGATGTACTTGGAGTGAAGGGCAAAAGCCTAGAATTTTATTTTATGAACTGTTACTACTATAGGACAAGGACTTGTGTCTGTTCCGTTCATTGTCATGGCATGGAGCATACCAACCACAATGCCTTTCAGACAGTCTTCCTGTCACTTCCCATTCCTATCCTCAAAGACAGCTAAGCTGAGCTTAGACAGAAAAGGCTGAGCACTTAAAAAATGTAGAATAACATAAACAAATGATTGATTGTTTAAGAAGTACTTACAGCTGGAAAAACTTGTACAAATAATTAATTGTGGGATACTTCTCATGTTCCTCAGAGAATCCTTCCAAAACCACCCACACCCTAAAACAGAATGAATCTGTGTTCTCACAGGAACATGTCCTTAATTCTATTGTAGCAGTATGTCCTGTACCTCATGTTATAGGTAGTGAGATTCATGCATTTATATCCATTAGACTGCACCTAATACAGACCTTGGTACTCAGAAGATGATCTATAAATAGTTGTTACATGAGTGACTCACTCAACCAAAAAACAGCTGCTTTATTCTAGGGTCAACTACTAGACATACTAATGGTATACTACTCTGGTATCTCAACCTGATTCCCAGTGTTATCATTAGGGATATTGAGATCCTTGAAATCATATGTCAAGTAAGTATTTTCTCTGGGGAAGTGAGGGGGTGCATACATATATGCATTTTTTCTATTTATATGAACTTATAAGTTATAAATGAAAAAAACAGCCTATAAGAGACTGTTTGATAAAGTATATCAGCCATGTCAACTGTTTTCATTTCCTCTCTTTATATTCCCTTATTCATTCATTCATTCATTCATTCATCTGTTCATTCATTTACTCATTCTTTTAACTAAAGAAATATTTTTAGGTAAAGAATGGCTATCAAGAGCAATTTTGTCCCTCAAGGGAGATTTACCAACGTCTGCAGACATTTTTCGTTTTCATGCCTTGAAGAGAGAAATTGCCACAGATACCTAGGGGTAGAGGACAGGGATGTTGCTAAACATCCAAAATGCACAAGACAGACCCCACAGCAAAGGCCTTTACAGCCCAAATGTCAGTAATGCCAAGCCGAGAAACTTTGCTATCCATCTATTGTAGCTAAAACGTTGCCCATTGGCCTGTGTAACCCAGGAGAAGCATGAATTAACTTAATTAAGCGAAAGCACTGGTTTCATCCATGGGCAAGAAGTTTGCAATTATGCAGCATTCCTTCTCTAAACTTTGCAGTGAATGAACCAATCAGCCTTGTTTATCAGTGGAGAATCACTGGCCATTCCAATCTAACTGAGAGGTTATCTTAAACATTTGAGTCACTTAAATCATACAGTAATGAATGACACTGCAGTCTAGGGTTGTGCTATGTTAAGAGAGAAGGCAAAAGAGAAACAATTCACACCGAATCACTGCTTTAGTTTTCAAAGAATCTTACGATGTGACCTCACAACTTCCTTTTAAGGGAAGGAGGACAGGAATTTGTGGCCCAACCTGACAAATGAAGAAACTGAGGCACAGAGATACATACAGAGTATCTATCCCCAAAGATTAAAGAGTTTTCTTGGTAAAATAAAACTAAAATCATTGCGTGTATAAAACTGACAATAGGGAAAATTATAAAAGCCATTAAAATGGCAAGGATACTTTTGTAGTTGCCTATCTGGAGTAGAGAAGGAGGCAGAAGAAAGGAGGACTAGCTCCTTATCTCAGTCTGTGTAGCTTGCTATAACTAAGTAGCTTATAAACAACAGAAATATATTTCTCATAGTTTTGGAGGCTGGGCAATCTGAGATCCAGGTGCTGGCAGATTCTGGCACATGTGGTGTCTGGTGAGGGTCCCCACTTCCTAGTTCCGTCTTTCCACAATGTCCCAACACGGCAGATATGGTGAGGGAGCTCTGTGAGGTCTTTGTTTCAAGAGCACTAACCTGCTCACAGAGGCTCCACCTTAAGACTTCATCCTCCCTCTAATGCCACCCCTTCCAGGGTTAAGATTTTAACACACACGAATTCTGGGGAGGCACAATAAACGTTCAGTCCATGACACTCCTCCCCAGATACCTCTTTGGCGAGACCACTTATCACAATCAGGATCCAAAGCTGAGCTAAACTGAGAATCCTGAAAGGTTCTCCCTACCTGGACAGAATCCGTGGGCCCATTAAGGCAAGTGTGGCTCAGAGCAGCTGAACTAGTTTCCTTCCTGAGCTATCTTAGAAAATGTTGTCATTTAAAATAAATACAAAAATAAAAAATAATGCATATTTTAATAAACAGCATTTCTATTTCTCATCCTTGGACTGTCAGAGAAACAAGTCAAGTTATATTTTTCTGAATTTTCTGAAGAAACCCGGCTCAGAGAGGTTAGATGATTTTCCCGAAGTCACATATTTACACACTGTTCTGATCACATGACTAGGTCTTTTCCCATTTTTCTATTGCCACTTTTTCCCAGAATGCCCTCTTCTTTTTAAGTCATCATCCCACCACCCTCTGCCTTTATTTTCTCCAGGAAAAAAAAAAGAAAGAAAGAAAAAGAAAAACAAGCTGCTAAATGGAAGCACAACACTCAGGGAAGTATGGCACCTCTAGGGATTTTTTTCATGACTCACTAACATAACTGGGTGCGTCCTCTGGGAAACAGAGTCAGAGTGAAAAAACGTGGGAAGATCTTCTCCTTCCCCTGAACTGATGATAGGAGATTCTCTGACTGACGTTCTCAGATTCCCATGGGGAGATGAAGGCTCCTTGTCTCTCAAGTGTGGAAATCCGACATCTTTCTCATTTCCAAGAAAACAGGACCACTAAAACCAAGAGGTTCAACTGAGCCAAGACAATGTCCCCTGCAAAGGAGGACCCAAGATTCCAGACCTGGCTGTGGTCAAGTGGACAAGGTCCAGTGAATTTGATCATTGCTTCTGCCACCCGGAGAGGCCTTAGTTCACCTCTACCCTTTTTTATCAGCCTCAACTTGAACTTGACATAGGAGGCATCTATAACTTCACAATAAATTGGTGTTCTGTACTGAGTCACTTGTAATAACAGGTATTTGCTCATGTCTTCTCAAAAGAGAAGACAATACTAACAGGTAGAACCACGCCAGTTGATCCCAAGATCATCTCTGACACAGGAGCACTATTAAACTCTCATAATCCAGAAGACAGTGTTATCAATAATACCACTGTGCTTATGGAGCAAGGTGAATTTATTAATTCATATAAAAATGCCCACAATAATCAACAGAGTTCTACAAGACCCAGATAGTACTAGAGAGAGAAAAACCACACACAATTTCACCCTTAGAAGACAACGGGCTATTTGGCGTTATGAAAGTTATCAATTCAAGTACTTCATTGGTACCGTGTTCCATGCTATGCACAAGAAGGATAAAGAAGAATTTGAGAAGCAAAGCCTATCCTCAAAGAGATACAGACACATTCCTAAATAATGGCCTGGCGTGGTGACAACACCATGGCTGTGGTCTGCTGGTACAGACGTGGGAATGACCAAGCCTGCATGGGGTCAAAAGTCGTGAAAAGAATTCCAACAAACGTTTGTGGTTGTTGTAGAAGACCAGTAAACCCAGTCTCGGTCCTTTAAGGTGGTCCTCCTAACCTGAACTCAGTGACCAGGGGCTGGTTCAGTGACCACACAGACACACAGACTTAACTGCCAGTGCATTCTGGTACAAGATTGGTTTCACTGGGTCCACTTCCTTTAGGGCTGATGCACTCAGTTCTCGCCTCTCATTTCATCAACTGAGGTCAGGAAGCTCCTCCAGAAAGTGACGAAGTCAAACGTTGAAGTCTTACAAAATTTTCACAGAAGAGGAAAGATCACTTCATGTATGTGCTGAGCCAGATTTCAGGGAGACAATCGTCTCATGGAGACAGTGACCAAAATTATTCCTACTCAGACTCTTTTTCTTCCAGCACAACTGAGCAAGAGCTCTCTGACATTTTGTCTTTTAACCCTAAATGAGCATTATGTCATCCAAATGACAAAGAATCAAAAAAATTATATGGCCTTACATAGTAACTCTTTGGTCTCTGGCCTCTCAGGACCAGTCAATTAATATTCCCCAATATTTCATGATCCATCAATATGTAGGGCAGGTCTTAACATGAGGCACTGAGGAATCAATAATAAATGAGTCATGTCTTCATTGTACCATCCTGGGAAAAGAGAGAGACCAAAACAGGCAATTAAAAATCTGAGTCCAGGAGGCACCCAGAGGGACCCCAACCTAACGTGCAGACTCTGCACGCTCAGGCCTGTGTCTGGGGGAACATGGGGTTCACTGGGCTCTGTCACCTCTGGGCCACAGGGTCAGGGCAGGTGTTGATGCAGGGGCCCAGGAGGTCCTGACATATGGCCATGGGCAGAAACCCCTCTGGGAGCCTTTCCCAAGCAATGGACAGCCCCAGTTTCCAAGAGCTCAAAGTGCCTCTGCTGGCAGGTGTGGGCTGCAGACCACCCCCGACTACATCCAGAAACCTGCATGCAACCTCCAGTGACAGCAACTTGGACTGGGATGGGGGTAGCCTTCTCTCCCCACACCTACCCTACGACCACCTCGGCTTGGCTGTCTTCTCCAGGCTGTGCTTTCTGACCTGTGAGCATTGCTGCCTTCTCCCTGGCCCAGGAGCATTTGCCACCATGTGACAGACACTGATTTTCTCTGCCCATCCCCCCACTGTTCCTTGCACTTGGGAGCTGGGTGTCATTCACTGCTGAGTCTCTAGCACCTAGCAGGGCCTGCACCCCAGACAAGACCTCATGTCAGGAGGCAGGGAAGGCTCTGGCATTCATCTTGTCTGCACACTAGTACCTCAGCAGCAGAGTAGAGCCCCTCAGTGGTGGACATCTGCAGCTTCCACTCCAGGCTGTTGAGCACAAATAAACAGGTGTCGTGGCTGTACAGTTCCCACAGTAGCCATAAAGGTCAGGGTGGGCTCCAGACTTCAGCTGCCAGAGCAAAGCCAGATGCCATGTGTGCACCCAGAATCCACTGTGACAGTGTCTCCCAACAGCACCAAGTGGACACTGCCTACAGGCTTCTATTTTGGGGGTATTCCCCTTCCTCCTATTTGCTCCTTCGGCTTTGTCTACACTGTCATAACCAGTTTCCCTCAGGGAATTCCCTATCTGAAGTACCCTGCCTCTCCCCCCGCCCCCCCCCCCGCCAAAAATCTGCTTCCAGAATGTTCATGTGAGCTCAGAAAAGGGGCAAACAGCAGGTGCTAGAGAGGTGGGATGTGGAGGGAAGATCTCCCAGAGAGAGCAGCTAACCTTAGTCTTGGGATAAAACGTAGGGAAGATCTAGGTGAAAAGGGGCCATTCCAAGAAAGGAATTAGTAAAAACAAAGGCCTACAGAGGGAAAAAAATCGGGTGCAGCTAGGATCTTAAAGATGTTCAGAATAGCAGGGAAGACAGGAGAGCTTCTAGTGGAGAGGGATGATGCTAGTAAAATACCAGTCAGGCTACAAAGCTCAGAGGTACACTGAAGGCAGCACAACCTCTGAAGATTCTTGAAAGGTAGTGTGTGTGTGTGTATGTGTGTGTGTGTGTGTGTGTGTGTGTGTGTGTTTAAAGAGGACCCCAAAAGCTGCTTTGGGAGTGGGTGAGACAGAATCAAGATTAAAGGTAGAAACTAACCAAAAGGCTGTTTGTTGTCCCCACCAGAAGATAGAGTCCCGAAATGTTAAAAAATGACAGAGATGTGGTGCCGGGGTGGCTCAGTGGTTGAGTGACTGCCTTCGGCTCGGGTCATGACCCTGGAGTCCCAGAATCGAATCCTGCATCTGGCTCCCTGCTCAGCAGGGAGTCTGCATCTCCCTCTGACCCTCCCCCCTCTCATTCTCAGTCTCTCTCAAAGAAATAAATAAAATCTTTTTAAAAAGTGGCAGAGAGACATCAGTTTCTCTGAAACTAGAAAAATCAGAGAAACATTAGTATAATGAAGAATCTCCAAGTGCTTGGAAAGAATGGGTAGTTGGCTGGTTGACAGAGCTGAGGAAAGCATGCATGATACTGAAGTTCGGAGCTTGGAAGCTGGGTAGATCCTGGCGCTGTTTATGAAGAAAAGGAATTCTTCTAAGAAGTACAGGAACCCCACTGGGGAGACCACTTGGAGAAGTCCTGAGACCACACGCACAGGGATCCCAGGGATCCAGGGGCACACAGGCTCCCAACTGTCTGGGAGCAGCCCAGAAGGGAGCCAAGCTGCCTCGACTCCTGTGGACTAGCCCGGACGTCATCTGAATACCACCAAGCACCCCAATCGGCCCCGAGAACCACCACCTCACCAAGTGTGCCAGAAGTCCATCTGCCACCAGGACGTAATAAAATGTTATTTTTGTTCTGCTTTGTTTGTTTTTTGAGATTTTATTTATTTATTTGACAGAGAGAGACCCAGTGAGAGAGGGAACACAAGTAGGGAGAGTAGGAGAGGGAGAAGCAGGCTTCCCACTAAGCAGGGAGCCTGATGTGGGGTGCAATCCCAGGACCCTGGGATCATGACCTAAGCTGAAGGCAGACGCTTAATGACTGAGCCACCCAGGCACCCCTAAAATGTTGTTTTAAGTCAAAATAATCATACTGAAAAAGAAGAGAAAACTACATTTTTAATAGTTTTTGTTTTTTTCATCTTCTGAGTTGCCACATGAAGTAAGTGACAATTTGTGGCTTTCCAGAATCAGAGTTCTGGACCTAAGGTAACTTTTTACCTTATCTGAAGTCCCCTGATTGAATATATCCCTCAAATATGTACCAGGGTGGGGGGGTCAGATACAAAATGTCCCATATCCTGTGACTCTTGTTTACATGAAATATCCAGAAAAGGTAAGTCCAAAGAAATAAAAAATAGATGGGTGGCGGTCAGGGGCTCAGGGAAGAAGACTTCTTAATGGCTCTAGAGTTTTATTTTGAAGGATGACAATATTTTGTGACTACATAGAGATGGTGGTGGCACAAGGTGAATGGACTAAATACCACTCAACTGTTCACTTTAAAATAGTTACTTTTAGAGGAGCCTGGGTGGCTCAGTGGGTTAAGCCTCTGCCTTCAGCTCAGGTCATGATCTCAGGGTCCTGGGATTGAGTCCCACATCGGGCTCTCTGTGCAGCAGGGAGCTTGCTTCCCCCCTCTCTCTCCACCTGCCTCTCTGCCTACTTGTGATCTCTCTCTCTGTGTCAAATAAATAAAAATCTTTAAAAAAATCTTTTATGGTAAATGAATTTCATCTCAAACTTTTTTTTTTAAGATTTTATTTATTTATTAGAGAGAGAGAGAGAGCAAGCACAGACAGAGGCAGAGGGCGAAGCAGGCTCCCGCCGAACAAGGAGCCCGATGCGGGACTCGATCCCAGGACGCCGGGATCACGACCCGAGCCGAAAGCAGCGGCCCGACCCACTGAGCCACCCAGGTGCCCCTCATCTCAAACTGTTAAAAGTGTATGGGGGGTGGTGTAATCCTAAGGGGATTCAGCTTGGTTCAGAGTCTCATTCAGATGAGGAGGATGTTTGACTTCCAGTCTTCCTCAACTGTTTCAGGAGATACCTCCTTTTGAGGGACCTAACGTTGGGTCTGACAAAATCAATGCTATAATCAGAGACAGCTGAACTTTCCAAATAAAGTAAATGGCATCACCCTTCCTAACATTTGGTCTACCTGTTGGGGAATCTCTGACATGATTTCGTGGGGGAGGGACAGACGTGGTTTGTTGATGCTCCTGCCTGTCTACAAGTTTTCCTTTTTTTTTGGTCAGTCTTTCCATCAGCTTGCAGACCATTCGGCCACAGCTTAGCAGTTACCCCCTGCTGGCCTCCCCTCCTGCAGGAACCTGCCACAGTGTCTCCCCAAGGACATGCCGCATTTACAGGGTATCCATTTCAAAGATTGGCTAATTGCTCCACAGGCTGCAAAGAGTGCACTCTCAAATCATAAAAGGGAAACACTCTGGCTTTTCCCAGGCCACAAAGCATGACCAAGTTGATGAAGACTCATAATTCACACTCCCGATACCTGAGCTTGATCCTCCAAGAAACAGCTGCCCTATAAAAGCAGAGGCAGAAGCACGTATATCACCCGTTCGGGCCGCCGTCGTCGCAACTCTGCTTCCACAATAAATGGCCTCTGCCATGTCTGGGCCAGGGCTGTGCTGGAAATGAAACAATAAGAGTGGAAAATCGCCTTTATTTATTGAGTTCACCTACCCTTAACATCAAATCAACACCCAGCCTGCACAGCTCACAGAATCCAAAGAGCTTAAGATGGAAAACACTACAGTGGGCAAGTGATCCTTTCCCCAGGAGCTAGCACAGGCCTCACCCCTCACAGGACATGCATCCATGTCCCGAGCCCCAGTGTTTGGAGTGATGGAGCAGTTGGTGCTCTGTGGGGATGGTGACAGTCCTCCAACTAGGGCTGACTCTTCTCAGAATGACTGGGAGAGTTGCTGTGCTTTGAAACAGGACCCTCATAACTGGAATGTAATGAGAAGCAAGCATCATGATAAAAGTTACACAAAGAAACTTTTTATGGCCATTCATGTTAAAGGAGAGATGTGGTGTGAAAGAACATGTTTCCTAATGGGGGTAAAGTCACATTCTATGGCAAAACCAGGTGGATGAATGCTGTTCTAGAGAAGATAAAACCCATCTTGGATCCTATATGCTGTGACAGGTCTTTCTCTTCCTGACAAGAGGCTACCCATCGTAGGGTTGGGCACACAAGCTGTGGAATCACCCAGAAGTGGCTTTGAATCATAGCTCCATTTCCTCATGCATGTGATCATCCAATGAATGTTTCCAAGTAGCCATTCTATGCTTGAATAGAACATGGTGGGCAAAACAGGGTCCTCCTCTCAAGCTCATTGCCAAGGAGTTATTGAGCAAGAAATCTGTCATTAGAGCCGTCAAAAGAAATGAAATCTTGCCACTTGCAATGACGTGGATGGAACTAGAGGGTATTATGCTGAGCAAAATAGGTCAATCAGAGAAAGACAATTATCATATGATTTCTCTGATGATGGCACGGTGCAGGGCTGTGGGGGGTAGGGAAAGAAAATGAAACAAGATGGGTTTGGGAGGGAGACAAACCATAAAAGACTCTTAATCTCACAAAACAAATTGAGGGTTGCTGGGGAATTGGGGGTAGGGAGAGTGTGGTTGGGTTATGGACATTGGGGACGGTATGTGCTATAGTGACTGCTGTGAAATGTGTAAGTCTGATGATTCACAGACCTGTACCCCTGGGGCAAATAATACATTATAAGTTAATTTTTTTTTAAAGCTGGAATTAGAAAAAGCTGAGCAGTTCTGGGATCATAAAGGGAAAATGACATGGGGAGACAGGTCAGAATTCTTAGACTAAGTGGAATTTCAGGTCAGAATCCTTAGACTAAGTGGCATTTCAGCTGAGGCCTGGTGAAATACTGTGTGCATGTATAAAAGGATTAGAAAGAGTATATTTAAAGACCCAGAATATAGAGAGTATTGGGGGATCAGAGAAAAAAGAAATGGACCTAGAGAGGTAGCATTATGAGAGAGAGTCTTTATAGGAAGAAGGCAAAGGGAAGAAACTTAAAAATTCATCATAGCAAAGTGACACAGGAACAGGAATTTTAGGAAAATGTTACCGACCAGGTAGCTTTAGACCCAAGAGTTAATACCTCTGAGCCTAGAGTTTTTAACACTACCTAATGTGCTGTGCAAATTAAATGATACAATATGTACAAAATGCTTATTGCCTGAAACCTAGTAACTAATTACTCAGCAGTAACCACAACAAAATATTCATTAGCTCAAATTTGATATAACTTTTGACCTTCCCTTCCTTTACAAGTTCAAATGTTTTATGAAATGCTTCTTGCAAATGTAGGTACAAACTAATTCAGTATTTCAGCTAATGGGAGTCTGAGAAGTTCATTTGCTCAATCAATTAATCAACATAAATTTTCTGAGCATCTTTTCTGTGCCTGCCACTGGGGATGCAATGAAGAAAGTACTGACTGGGTGGTAATTTGGTTGGAAGAAATACTTGCTCAAGTCAAATATCCAGCAGATTACTGTGGTTTACTGTGGTTTGGGGTTTGTGGCAGAGACTACCAGTTGCCACCAAGTATCTGTTCCCTCCTTTCTCTTTATAAAAAGAATTCTTATTTTTAGTGCTGAAAATGTTCTGTTTAATGATCTGGGTATTGTTTACATAGGTGGACTTAGTTTGAGAACATTCATCAGGCTGTGCACTTATATATAATCATCGATGAAAGTTAAAATTTAAAAACCTTCAATTTGTGTCTGGGTATACATGGCTGGCTAAAAAAATATTGTTTCTAGGACTCCCTTGCAGCTAGGGATGTAATACAACTGAGTTCTGGCCAGTGGTGTATAAGCATGAATGCTGAGTGGTACGGCCAGCAAGTCCTTTTATTTTTTTTTAAGATTTTATTTATTTATTTGACAGAGAGAGAGAGAGATCACAAGTAGGCAGAGAGGCAGGGGGAAGCAGGCTCCCTGCTGAGCAGAGAACCCAACGTGGGGCTAGATCCCAGGACCCTGAGATCATGACCTAAGCCGAAGGCAGTGGCTTAACCTACTGAGCCACCCAGGTGCCTCCAGCAAGTCTATTTAAAAGGGACACTGCATGGTCTTTCCCAATTCTCTCCTCCATCTTGACCTAGAAATACACATGATGTGCAGGCTGTCTTGGATCATGAGAACAAGAGCCACATCCTCAGGATATCTGAGAACTTAGCTGGAAGATCTGTCCCGGCTTGACAACTTTTCACAAGCCAGTCTTTCCCTCTAGAGTTAGCTTACATGGAGGGGTCGGGGAATGAGCTTGTTGTAAACACTGTTAGATTGGATTTTTCTGTTAATTCAGCTCAAGTTCATTTTAATTAATATAGTGTTTGAGGTGGAATTCCGTTCAGTCCTTGTTTTTACACCAGGAACACCCAAATGATATAACAAATAAGAAGTTATCTAGAAAAGAATAGCAATAGCAAAAAACTCTGAATGTTAAAGGTCTGGCTTCACTTTTTACTGTTGAATTGCAATTCTACATTCTCATATGTGTTATGGAGATTCAAAGTCTACTATGTTTTCTCTATGAGAGCTCTTTCCTGGCAATAACCCAGTCTAAATCTGGTTAACTTAAACAAAAAGGGAATTTATTGGAATGTTGTCAAAGATCTCTCACAGTAAATTGATAGGCTAGTGTCCAGGCTTAGAAATAAGGCAAAAAATCGTAACAACTACAGGGTATTTACCTCAAAGATACAGATGTAGTGAAAAGAAGGGCCATATGTACCCTAATATTCATAGCAGCAATGGTGACAGTCACCAAACTGTGGAAAGAACCAAGATGCCCTTCAGTAGATGAATGGATAAAGAAGATGTGGTCCATATATACAATGGAATATTATGCCTCCATCAGAAAGGATGAATACCCAACTTTTGTATCAACATGGATGGAACTGGAAGAGATTATGCTGAGTAAAATAAGTCAAGCAGAGAGAGTCAATTATCATATGGTTTCACTTACTTGTGGATCATAAGGAGTAACACAGAGGACACTGAGAGATTGAGAGGAGAAGTGAGTTGGCGGAAATCGGAGGGGGAGACAAACCATGAGACACTGTGGAGTCTGAGAAACAGACTGAGGGTTTTGGAGGGGAGAAAGGGGGAGACCAACCATGAGACACTGTGGAGTCTGAGAAACAGACTGAGGGTTTTGGAGGGGAGAAAGGGGGTTAGGTGAGCCTGGTATTAAGGAGGGCACGGATTGCATGGAGCACTGGGTATGGTGCATAAACAATGAATTTTGGAACACTGAAAAAAATAAAATAAATAAAATAAAATAAGGCAAAAAATCAGAACAAAAACTCAGAACGGGATCCAGGCAACAAGAACATTCTACCATTTCCTCATAATGCCACACCTGGAATGAGGGATTTCAGCCATTTCTCTTTGGTGTGAGTCACTCAGTGCAACAGGCCAAGTTGTGGGAGAAGTCTGATTGACTAAGTGTAGATCACAAGCCCTTTGGTTTCTTTGAAGCAGTTGAGAGAAAAAGTCTGGAGGAAAGAGAATGCACCAACCTCAAGGGGCCTCTAGTTCTCTATTAGGAGGGCAGTGGACATTGATTTAGAGTCCCATCGAGAATGTACAAAACAGGGGCTAGTTAGGTCCCTCAAATTAATGGATGCTGGACAGTCATAAATCAAAAAATGTCCACTCTTTCTACCTCACAAGGTTGTTGAAACTGGAATAAATTAGAGACAAATGCTCAGAAAACTGAAACCTGCTACACAAATATTCATTGATATCTTGTTAAAATTATTGTTTTTGCTATTAATATCAGAATTTATGAAAAAATAAGGTAACCTTTAAAGCATGGTCATTTGAAATTTTGAAGATTTCCTTCCTTTACTGAAGAAATTATTTCATTAGTAATGGGCACTAAATAAGTAGAATGTCTCAAATTAATAAGAGGGAGTATGTGTAGATAATACTGACATTAACTGGTCAGTAAAAAACAAGTCTCCTTTTTACACAGGTTTGGAAGGTCACATCTCATATTAGATGGGTTTCAAAGAAGAGCATGAATAATGGGAAAATGCAAATTTCTATACAGAAGTCATCACCTAGAATGGGATTCTTAGTAGTGGTCTGGGTGCATGAATGGCTTCAGAGGCTTATGAAACCCCAAAATTGCACATAAACATTTGGTTTGTTGCATATGAAAGTATATATTTCTCAGAGATATGGGAATACCTTTTATCAGTTGGTAAAAGACACATGACCCCCCAAACACTAAGAATCATTATTTTTAATGCTATATATCATCCCAGTGTATGGAATCAGAAATACCTGGGTTCATATTCTGGGTACCCCACTGTATCAATTAACATAGGAACTCATAAGCCATTCCCTAGTCTTCAGAAACTTAGGGTCACACCCAAGAGATATGAGTGAGTATATTTAAAAAAACAAAAGAGTAGGTGTACTAATTAAAATATCTTGGGCTACAAATAACAGAAAAATCCAACAGAGGTTAGCTTACAGGATCTGGAAATAATTCATGAAGCTCACAGGAACAGAAATCCAGGAGGAAGGCAGGGTGCAGACATGACATAATGCAATGGCTTCAGCTGCATTCCTCCATGGTTCCCTTAGTGTGGCCTCCCCTGTGTGCAAGTTTCTTCAGGCTACCATTTGCTTTGGTTACAGAATGACCTCACATGTCCCAAACTGAGTGGACACAAGTAATACCTGTACAAGTAAGTATTATTCCTAGTTCACCTTCATCTTCCCCTCAGAGTACTCTGCACAATTGGGTATCCAAAAATTATCTCCCCAATAGCAATGACTGGATAAATATATGAAGTATTTAAATAATAACACATGACAACATGATTAAATAAGCACTTTAGATACAAAAAAATAGATCAAAGAAAGAAATTATAAGTTGAAAAAGCTACTAAAATCCAAAAAGTTTCTACAGAATAACATGCTTCAAATAGATAGAGGGGGACAGAAATAGCATTCCAGACACACAGTTGGCACTTTGTTTAAAGCAAGTGAATTCATAAATGAAAAAAAGATACTAGATTTCAGGGGAACTTTCCATCCATTCTGAGTGGTTTCATATTTTTGTTGCAACACCATGAAGTTATTAGGGCACTGGAAGTTTCCATGGAACTTTGTATCCTACAGAATCTCAAGTTACTTCGTGCAATAATGATCAAGAGCACCTAAAATAGTAGGATTAATATATATGATGAGGATATGGAGGCTTCTATTTTTTTACACACTAAAAACTCATTATAGTTTTGATTCTCCACTATTTTTGTAGCTCATTTACACATTCATTAGGAACTTTCAAATGTCAGGGACCTAGCTATGTACTTTCAGGTTTGTTTGTTTTTTTTTACCTTCCACAATAAGGTTAGTATTATTATCTTGACTTGTACAAGGTACAGAAATGGGAAACACAGTGAGGGCAAGGGCCCTGGTTAAAATAGCCAGCTAATGAGTGTCAGAGCAGGAATTATAATATAGGATTACATGAGTTAATTTTAAGTGTTTATGTTCTGTTAAAAGCCAAGCTACTTGTAAATACACTAAACGTAACAATTTAATGTGGGGCAAATGATGCCATGATTAAAAACTACTTCAGTCTGAGGTGCCTGGGTGGCTCAGTGGGTTAAAGCCTCTGCCTTCGGTTCAGGTCATGATCCCGGGGTCCTGGGATCGAGTGCTGTGTCGGGCTTTCTGCTCAGCGGGGAGCCTGCTTCCTCCTCTCTCTCTGCCTGCTTCTCTGCCTACTTGTGATCTCTGTCTGTCAAATAAATAAATAAAATCTTTAAAAAAAAAAAAAACTACTTCAGTCTATGGGGCGCTTGGGTGGCTCAGTAATTAAGTGTCTGCCTTCGGCTCAGGTCATGATCCCAGAGTCCTGAGATTGAGCCCCACATCAGGCTTCCTGCTTCTCCCTCTCCCACTCCCCTGCTTGTGTTCCCTCTCTCGCTGGGTCTCTCTCTGTCAAATAAATAAAATCTTTGAAAAAAAAAAAAACCTACTTCAGTCTAATTGTACAGGTAGGTCCACTTGCTATTCTTAAGATCTTTCTAGTAGTCAGTTTCTGGATAATGCACAAATGAAAAAGGAATAGAATTACTTTCTTGGAGACTACTGAAATTTTAGACCTTCCCTTCTTAATTGAAACAGTGTGGGATACCAGGAAGCACGTTACAGTGCCAGGAGGAACTCAAGTCCAGTCTTGGATTTTGAACAAATTACATGATTTCTTTGAGCCAGTATTTTCATATCTGTAAAACAGAGGTTTAATCATCACTGTTGAAGACTGTTGTGGAATAAAGTGAGATGGGATTAAAGTGTGTTTCATGGACACACAGATGCCTAAGAACTATCTCCCCTGCCTTTATTCAACTAGACCTATCTTTCCAATATTCCAAATTATAGGGAAGGAAAAGGTGAAAGCTGGCCTTGTCAGGCTTAGGACTATTTGTTTATCTTACTGAAGATCCAAATTACTAATTTAGATATTTCTTTGATGGGATATTTTGGAAATGATAGCATTAACAATACAGTAGAGCTGGTTCATTTTTAAAAACACCTAAAGCAAGGTTTATCTCTTGGCCTGTGTTTTGGGCTTCCAACTTTTTAACTGTACTAGACAGGAGTCACTTTTGTTTCAAAGGAGTGAAAAACTCAATTCGAACGGACTGAAAAGATACAGGATATGTTATTTTATTCACATAACTGAAAGTCCAGAAACAAGGTAGATTCAGGATTGTTTGGATTGACAGGCTTAACAGGGTCATCTAGGACCTGTGTGTATGTGCATCCACGCATGTGTGCACACTTGTGTGCATCCATTACTTTTCTCTCACTTCTGCAGGCTCAGCTTCATCCAGAGGCAGGTCAACCCATGACCAAGTGCCTGGAGAAGTTCCAAGGTTCATATTCAAACACCATGCCTTCCAGAAGAAAAATTTCTCTTCCAGTAGCTGAATAATAAGCAAAATTCTCCTGTAGACACTCTTACAAATCCTCTTCTTTCCTCTAACTGGCTTTAATTGAGTCCCATAGGCTCAGCTGGGATCCAAATCCTGTGCGTGATCATCCCCAGAGCTCTGGTCTACATCACCTACACCAATCACTCTGCGAAGTGGAGGGACTTACTCAGAAAGGTTTAGACCAATCAGAACTTATCCATGGAGCTTGGGTGGGGTTAACTTCTCCAGTGGTAAATGGACAAATTGAGATATGTATAGATCTGAGTACAGTTAAGAAAGGGGAACAGGAAGACACTGAATAGACAACAGTATTTCACTTCAGTGGTCAGTTCCTAGAGTAGATACATGGATACCAGTCTAGATACAGACATGGTTGTGCATACAGACATGCACATACACAAAATATTCTATCTAATTACAAAAATGAATGCAAGGTTAAGGTTGATAACTACAAAAAAAATCAAGGAAATGACCTATAATCCTATTGTTTAGACATAAGTATTCCTATTCTTTTGATGTATATACTATACAGGTATTTTTCACATACAATCCTAGTATGTATAGCATGTAATTATTTTTTTAATTGAAATCACACCATACATTTTGTCTCCATCCCACTTTTTTCACTTATCAATATATCATGCACATTTTCCTATGCCTGGAATGTAGATCCTTCATATATATTCTTATTTTTATTACTACCCTAAAACTCAGGTTCTATAGCTATGCAATAGTGCATACTATGGTTACTATTATACTTTAAGCACTTCCTTATTGGTTTCACTTCTTAATCATTTCCTATTTTTCTCCTTTAAAATATTCTACAATAAACACTGTTTATTAACTGAGTTTTTACCCAGAGTTTGAGATTCTCAAGTCAGATTAATCTGAGCTAAAATTATGATTTAGCCACTTAGTAGCTATGTGACCATGAGCAAGCTGTTTACTTTCTGTGACCTCACTGTCCTGAGACAATAACAGTACTTCCAACATAGACTGTGGTGGTGTTTAAATGTGGTAATATATGTAATATATCTGAAACATGGAAGGCACTCCATACTTACCATCAATACCATCACCAATCAGAATGGTGAGTTCTTATATGACAAGAAGAAATATTTTCTCCTCTAAGTCAATCTCATTTTCAAGAGGTTGCTGGAAGACCAGACTCACATAAATATAACTCAGCTTCCTCAAACCAGGTTTGTCTTTGTTGTCTAAGCTGATCTACATGCCAATAAATAACAGTGTGACTTACAAATTGTCACATTTGTAAAGTCAGATTATTGACAATGTCACCCCCTATAGATTATCTGCCTTTTAAAATATTACAGACCGGGGCGCCTGAGTGGCTCAGTGGGTTAAAGTCTCTGCCTTCAGCTCAGGTCATGATCTCAGGGTCCTGGGATCAAGCCCCACATCCCGCTCTCTGCTTGGCAGGGAGCCTGCTTCCCTCTCTCTCTCTGCCTGCCTCTCTGCCTACTTGTGAACTCTGTCAAATGAATAAATAAATAAATCTTTAAAAAGATAAAATAAATAAAATAAAATATTACAGACCTATTTGCAGAAATAAATGGTGAGATTATTGGATTTTTAATTATAGTGATAGAAGGTAGTGTTATTCCTGAAATAAGAAATTCAATGGCTTCAGGAACTAAGAGACCCAGAGATTGACAAGTACTGGGCCTGTCTTTTACATATGGAGGCAACAGAATAAACATACCTGGTGGTAGACAAGCCAGGTGGGTCCGAATCCTGAGGAGTGTTTCTTACTGGTCTTTACAAAGGATATAAAGATCACATACTACAATGATCCATAGCCAGAAAACTCCAACTATGTAGAAAGGCATTTAGAATTCTTGCTCAGAGTCATTCTAAAAGGCAAATTATGTCCCTAGGGTTTTCAGTCTTGCCATTGTTGATCTTGGGGGCCAGACATGAGACTGTCCTCTACCTTATGGAATACTTAGCAGCACCCTGGCCACTAAATGCAGCTCTTCCCCATTTGAGAAAGTCACAACTGCTTCAGATATAACCAAGTGTCTGCTGGGGGAGAATGTCAACCCTGGTTGAAAACCACTGGGTGAGAGGGACATCATAACCAAGCTGATGGGGAGTGCAGATGAGAGAGTCCAAAGGGCAAAAATGTTTCTCTCTTGACAAAGAGGGGAGTGTTACAGGTTGAATTATGTCCCCACTAAATCCCATATGTTAAGTCCTGATCCCACCGCACCTCAGAATGTGAACTTATTTGGTGCTAAGGTCATTGCAGGTGTAATTAACTAAAATGAGGTCATACTAGAGTAGGAAGCTTCTAATCCAGTAGAACTAGTGTCCTTATAAGAAGGGAAATCTGAACACAGACATGTAGCAAGGAAAGCAACACCAAGTGAAGGTCAGAGTGATGCTGCCACAGGCCACAGAACCACTGGGAACTGGGAGACAGACCAGAAGCTGATCCTTCCCTGGCACTTCCAAAGGGAGCAAGGGCCTGCTGACACCTGATCTTAGATTTCCGGCCTCCAGAACTGTGAGACAATAAAATCCTGTCATTTTGGCCACTTGCTTTATGGTAATGTGTTATGGCAGCTGCAGAAAACCAATACAGGTGCATGACTGGTTAAAAAAAAAAAAAAAAAAGCGGTTATGCCAGGTGATGACTTGGGAGGAGGCTGAATAGAGCAGAGGAGCCAATCCCAACTCCCCGAAAGCTGTGATTTGATGTAAGTTGAAATACACAACTCAAACCAGAAGTCAATGAATATTTATTTTTACCTTCTGGAATCAGTGTCTTAAGAAGAGTAAAATTTGCTAATCGACTTTAGCTCTCCTCTCTGCTACTAAGTGCTGATGTCCAGCGTTTGCTCTAACTTCATTCTTTTTTTTTTAATATTTTTTTGACAGAGAGAAATCACAACTAGGCAGAGAGGCAGGCAGAGAGAGAAGGAAGCAGGCTCCCTGCGGAGCAGAGAGCCAGACGTGGGGCTCGATCCCAGGACCCTGGGATCATGACCTGAGCTGAAGGCAGAGGCTTTAACCCCCCGAGCCACCCAGGCGCCCCTCTAACTTCATTCTTAAATATTCTGGGTTCTGGCATTCCGTGCTTCTGTCTTCAGAGACCGAGCAATTCCAGTTAAAGTTCCAAAATGGCCACCTTTGAGAGAGAAGTCAATCAAGTTTAGGAGTAAAATGAGCCAGGAGTTACAGATAGGATGATTTTCTCTGATATTTTTTTCCACCTTACCATCAACTCCCTCACAGGCACTCTCATCTCACAGTCTCCAGAGTACTTTCACATACACAGAGTTATCTTTTCTCCCAACAACACAGAGTAGCTACAGGGAGGCTGTTCCCATTACAAGGTGGGGGAACTGATGCCCATGGAGATTTCAAGAGTTTCCATAGGGAACTGACCCGGCAAGTTGAAAAAGGTCTAGTACCCTTCTCCCTACACCAGAAACTTTTTTCATCATGAAATAAATGTTCCAGCACATGAAGATAAAAGTTAACTCTGCCCATTCTCTTTAAGAGAGGGACATTTGATTCATGCTTACATGCTCCAAGGACCTCAGTCAGACTTGGAGTGTAGTCCAGATTTAAGATCTTGATTCCTGCCATGGCCTTTTGGCTTCTTGACCCTCCTATTAACTTACCAAGCCTGAGTCATAATTCTGGATGGTCCTGCAGGGAATCTTTGACTCAGGAGAGGCTCATAAAAGCTCTTCTGGGAAATTAGACATAATGCCAGAGTTTAGCACAATTGAGGTATCTTTACAGAATCCCAGATCAATACCACCAGAACATTCCTTCTCCACTGTGTCTTGACCAAAGGTCCTCAAATAAAAAGACACATTTTTTTTAATTGAGGTGCAGTAGTTCTCACATCTCTACTTTTCTTTGTCAAACAGGGTTAGGAAATCAGCCCAGAATGTGGGGTTGTGGTATATTTTCTTAGACTCATAAAATGTTAATACTGGAAGTGATCTAAGAAATACTCTGGTTTAACACTGTTTCACTATGAACACGGAGACCCTCGGACAAGAACCAATTTGGCCAGTGCCATAAGAGGAGTTAATAGCAGGGCTGATATTAAAATCTAGGGCTCCGAAGTCAATGTTCTTTCCAATATGCTAGTTTTATCCATGGACTCAATTCTTTCCAATACGTGATTGCTGGCCTTCTATTTAAATGTCATGGATCAAATCAGTAACCAATGTGATTCGCCAAGGATGGTAAAAGATTCACACTGACCCCAACTCCCACTCCCTGTTGTCTGCAGTGGTACCTACTTCTTCAACATTAATTATTAAGTTATTGATTTTTTTATTCAATAACCTTATTCAATAATAACTATAGCTCTCTGAGCTCCTTGTTGTCACTGATTGGTCTTGTTTGTCCTCATCACCTCTGAAAATATAAAGGTCAGAGTACAGTAGAAGGTGGAGATATCTGCAGAATTAAGGAAATACAATTTGGTAGAAATATTATGCAAAAAATGAGATGTGGAGCTTAGAGAAACGGGAGACTCACTAATCTAGGAAGTAAAATATGGAGATGGGGGAATGTTCCCAATGGAGGTGCTCTGTGATGTTGAGCCCAAAAGACTGGGAAGGAGTCTGCAAGTTGTAGAGGCCAAAAGGGTATTCCAAACAGAGGAAACAGCAAAATAGAAGTGTAACAGTGGGGTGTCACCTGGAACAGGGTTTGCAAGGTCCACAGAGGGGAGCTGGAGCTGTGAGGGCAGGAAAGGTACTTGGCTAAAAAGTTGGGATGGACCCAGCCAGTCAGGGGCCTGTAAGGCCATGACAATAAAGCAAAAGGAGCATGGGCTTTGCAGAGAAGATGCTAAGGAGCCCATGTAGAGGCGGGAAGACCATTTCAAATATTTCAGTACTGGTGGTAATAGATGATGGAAGTCTACACTGGCAAAGTTGGGTTTGGAGGAAAATTTGAGTTTAAGCTAAATGGTCCATTGGATATTGCTATCAGAAGGGAGCAACCCTGCAAGTGCCTGGAGACTCTAATCGGGAGACTGTCACCCGGTCATGAAACTGTACCCTCAAAGAGAAACTTCTTAACCCTTTAGATTCAGTGGGTTTTATGAATCTGACAGCAACTCTGGAGCCTCCACCCAGAAAAAGGCACAAATAGAGGTAATTTTTCATCCAATTTCAAATGCTTTATGAGCTCCCTCAAGCCTATAAATGAGTGGGATTCCAGATTATGAGCCCTTTTTTTTACAAGAGGAATTTAAATACAAAAGCACCTGTGAAGTCTGGGCTGTGAATTACTAATGTCCTAGAATTAATCTGTCAGCTTCTGAAACTGCTGGTTGGATATCTGTATTCTAATGTAGCAAATGGGGTTGAAAGCACTTCCCATGTGGTGGCCATGAGATAGTCACAGAGTAGAAATAAAGCAAGAAGTGGAGGGATCAAAAGATGATCATCAGCACCCTCTATATTTTTCTCAATCAGCACAGAATCATGGACATGAATGAATCAACTACATCCCATATTTTCACCATCCTTCAACCTCTGAGACTTTAACACTCACAATAAACCCTGTGATGTTAGCAGGGAAGACTAGTAGATCTGTGTCACAAGATGTGAAGCCATCAAAGTTCAGAGAGATGGCGTGGCTTTCTTCCCCAAGGTCACACAACACTAAAGTGGCAGAGAGGAGACCAACTCTATTCCCTTCCTCTTCAGGGCTGTTTCCTTTAAAGACAAGTTTGCCTGAGACATCAAGAACAAAGATCTGCTTCTGCTCTGGATTCTGATCCAGGTTTTTCCACCTCATACTGACGATGCCAGGGTGTTGGTATCTGGGACTCTGCATTCAGGAGACAGTGGGGTTGGAGCCATTGAGTACAGTGTCTTCAGCTTTAGATAGACTTAGGATCAAATGCCAACTCTGCCACTTAGATCTCTGACAATGACCAATCTCTGTAACCTCATTGCCTTCAGGTTCTTCATCTTTAAAACAGATACAGTAATATGTATCTCCAAATTTGCCAAGCTCCAATGAGACATGATAAGTGAAAATGCCCTCCTTGAGTGCCAGCTCCTCCTCTGAAAGCTTCAGCAGGCACAGTAATTTGTTCGATATCATAAATCCTAACTGCAGGCTCCTGACACTGATCTCTTTCCCTCATTTCACTCACTGGGGGCAATCAGCCTGCCACAATTGTCCACTGGCTGACCCACCTGGAACACATAACTCTCTTGTCTCCATCACCAGAACAATATGCTCCAAGAATATCCAAGAATATCTGACACCTTAACACTTGAAGTGTGAGTCTCTACAGACTCAATGAAAATCTATTTTTAAATATACATGCTCAGAAATAGAGAACAATAAGATTGTGAATGTAAAACATCCCTGATGAAGAGAGCTATCATAATCTGTGGCATGAAACATGCCAGCTATGTTTACTGTCTTTATCGAAGCTTAAACCTGTTCACATATTTAGATAGTCACTTGCAATATTTGAAGTCCAACCACCTCTAAGAAATTAAAACTTACAATACATTGTGTATTATTTCAAGAAACAACCTAGCCAATGAAAATGCTCAGAGCTACTTTTTTTCACTTAAGTAGTTAGTGACCATAATATGAGTAAATCTTGTCACAATTTAAGGGGAGTGTTTTTCCCACAACATTCACTACAGGAATAAAAATTGGAAACCCCAAAACGTATTGCATTTGATGTATGATGCTCACCACCTTTTAACTGTGTGACTTTAGGCAAACCAGTTAACCTCTCTGAGCTTCTGGTTCCTTATTTCTCAAATGGGGATATAATGTAGGCTCATCACCCTTACAACCTCCTTAAGAAGATTATAAAATCCCATATTCAAGTTATTGTCCTCCTTCTGTGCTTCCTTTTTCCATCCCACTGCTTCTAATCACAGTGCTTAGGATTCAGTGTGCCAAGGACATAACACCATGTGCCATACAGCTGTCTTCCATTCTGAATTCTGCTGTTCTTTATTGTATACATTAACCAGTGGGATATGCCTAAGATTCAGTTCCTCAGACTGCACATACAGGCACAAAACATGAGCTTTGTAATCAGTTGAGGACTTACTGGAATCCTGACTTGACCAGCTGTGCTTTTAGTGGCATTGACTGCCTCAACTGTAAAGTAATATGGATAATAATATCCCTCCCTCAGGGCCAATTTTTTATTTTTTTTAATAATTGAAACCCAATGCAGGGCTTGAACTTACAACCCTGAGATCAAGACCTGAGTTGAGATCAAGAGTCAGACACTTAACCAACTGAGCCACCCAGGCACTCCACTCAGGGTTGATTTTTTAGAGTTTGTTGAAATATAATTTACAAACCATACATTTAATTCACTTTAAGTGTAAAACTAAGTGCATTTTAGTATATCTATAGAGTTCTACAGCTATCTGTAGAAACTAATTTTAAAACATTTTTGCAACCCCCCCCAAGAAACACAATGACCATTAAGTCATTCCCCATCACCCCTTCTCTATGCCTAGGAAACCACTAATCTATGTTCAGTTATAAAGACTTGTCTATTGTTGCTATTTCATGTAAATGGAATTATACAATACGTGGTCTTTTGTGACTGGGTTCTCTCATTTAGCATGATCTTTTCAATGTTCATCCATGTTGTCATATACACCACAATTTCATTCTTCCTTTTTGCTGACTAATACTCTGTGGTACAAAGATACTATATTTTATCCATCCATTCATAATTTATAATTTTTATTATACTGAATAGCGGTGGTAAGAACCTATGTTTGTGTGGACACATGTGTTCATTTCTCTTGGGTACTTATCTAAAATTAGAATTTCTTGGAATTAGAGTTATATGATAAATCCATGTTTTTAACATTTTGAGGAACTGCCAAGCTGTTTCCCAAAGAAGTTGCCCTATTTATATTTCCACCACGAAGGCAGGGTAAAATTTCTACACATTCTAACCAACATTTGTTATTGTCCTTTTGGTCCCAGTGGGCATGAACTGGTATCTCATTTTAGTTTCATTTGCATTTCCCTAATGACTAATAATGCTGAATATCTTTTCATGAACTTATTGTCCATTTGCATATCTTTCTTTGAAAAATGTCTGTTCATATCCTTTGACAATTTTTTAATTGAGGGTTTTTTTTTCAGTCATTGAGTTTTTTTTATATAATATTTTTTTATTTGTTTATTTACAGCATAACAGTGTTCATTGTTTTGGCAGTCATTGAGTTTTAAGAGTTCTTTGTATATTCTGGTTACAAGTTCCTCATCAGGTATACAATTTACAAATATTTTCTCCCTTTATGTTTCCAGACTGCCTTTTTCTTTTCTTTTTTGATGCTGTAATTTTTAGTGCAAAGTTTTACATTTAGATGATGTCCAATTCTCAAATTTCCCTTTTTGCTTGATATTTGCTGTTGTAACTAAAAAAAAAAAAATGCATAACCAAAATTCACAAGGACTTACTCTTAGGTTTTCTTCTAAGACTTTTATAGTTTGAGCTCTTACATTTAGATCTATGAGCCTTTTTTTTTTTTTTTTGCATCAGAATGGATTTTTTAATTTAATTTTATTTCTTCAGTGTTCCAAGATTCATCGTTCATGCACCACACCCAGTGCTCCACACAATACATGCCCTCCCTAATACCCACCACCTAACCCTCTCACCTAATCATCACCCCCTCCCCTCCAAAACCCTCAGTTTGTTTCTCAGTGTCCACAGTCTCTCATGCTTCATCTCCCCCTCCGATTTCCCCCAACTCATTTTTCCTTTCCTTTTCCTAATGTCCTCCATGTTATTCCTTATGCTCCACAAGTAAGTGAAACCATATGCTAACTGACTGTCTCTGCTTGACTTATTTCACTCAGCATAATCTCCTCCAATCCTGTCCATGCTGAAAATTTGGGTATTCATCCTTTCTGATGGAGGCATAATATTCTATTGTATATATGGACTATATCTTTTTTATCCATTCATCCATTGAAGGGCATCTCAGCTCTTTCCACAGTTTGGCAATTGTGGCCATTTCTGCTATGAATATTGGGGTACAGATGGCCCTTCTTTTCGGCACATCTGTATCTTTGGGGTAAATACCCTGCAGTGCAATTGCAGGGTCATAGGGAAGCTCTACTTTTAATTTCTTAAGGAATCTCCACACTGTTTTCCAAAGTGGCTGCACCAACTTGCATTCCCACCCCCAGGGTAAGAGGGCTCCCCTTTCTCCACATCCTCTCCAACACTTGTCATTTCATGTCTTGTTAATTTTGGCCATTCTAACTGGTGTAAGGTGGTATCTCAATATGGTTTTGAACAAACAATCCTAAAATTTATGTGGAATCATAAAGACCTCAAATAGCCAAAATAATTTTGAAAAGGAAAAGAAGAGCTGGAGGTATCATGATTCCAGACTTCAAGTTGAATTACAAAGCTGCAGTAATCAAAACAGTTTGGTTCTGGCACAAAAATAGACAAATAGATCAATGTAACAAAACAGAAAACCCAGAAATAAGCCTACAATTATATGGTCAGTTATCTTTGACAAAGCAAGAAAGAATATCTAATGAGAAAAACAGTCTCTTCAACAAACGGTAATGGGAAAACTGGTCAGCTACATGCAAAGGAATGACGCTGGACTACTTTCTCACACGATTCAAAAAACTACACTCAAAATGGACTAAAGACCTAAATATGAGACCTGAAACCACAAAAACCCTAGAAGAGAGCACAGGCAGGAATGTCTCTGACATCAGCCATACCAGTATTTTTCTAGATATGTCTCCAGAGGCAAGGGAAACATAAGTAAAGTAAACTATTGGGACTACATCAAAATAAAACACTTCCTCACAGTAAAGGAAACAATCAATAAAACTAAAAGGCAACCTAGTGAATGGGTAAAGATACTGGCAAATGACATATCCAATAAAGATTAGTATCCAAAGTATATAAAGAACTTACACAACCCAACATCAAAAACAAACAAAAAACAACAACAAAACCCACAAATAATAAAATTAAAGACAAATACCATCTGATTTCATTCATATGTGGAATTTAAGAAACAAAACAAATGCACATGATGGGTAAGAGAAGAGAAAGAGGCAAACCAAGAAACAGACTTAACTACAGAGAACAAACTGAAAAATCACTCATCATCAGGGAAATGCAAATCAAAATTATGATGAAATATCACCTCAGAATGGCTAAAATAAAAAACACAAGAAACAAGTGCTTGCAAGAATGTGAAGAAACAGGACTCTCCATGCACTGTTGGTGTGAATGCAAACTGGGGCAGCCACTGTAGGAAATTGGATAGAAGTTCCCAAAAAGTTAAAAATAGGACTACCCTACAACCCAGAACTCACACTATTGGGAATTACACAAAGGATACAAAAACAATAATTCAAAAGGCTACATGTACCCCTGTTTATAGCAGTGTTACTTATAATAACTAATTTATGGAAGCAGCCCAAGTGTCCATTGTTAGATGAATGGAGAAAGAAGATGTGATACATATATGCAATGGAATGTTATTCAGCCACAGAAAGAATGAAATCTTGCCATTTGTAATGACGTGGATATAGCTAAAGAGTACAATGCTAAGTGGATAAGTCAGAGAAAGACAAGTATCACATGATTTTACTCATAAATGGAATTTAAGAAACGAAACAAGGAGAAAAGAGACCGACAAAGTTCTCTTAATCATAGAGAACATACAGATGGCCACCAGAAGGGACATGAAGTGGGGGGTGGGGGAAATAGGTGAAAGGGATTAAGGAGTGTACTTGTTTTGAAGAATACTGGGTGATGTATGGAAGTGCTGAATCACTGTATTGTACACCCAAACTAACATAACACTGATTATAAACTATACTGGAATTTAAGATAAATTAAAGTGTATGTTTTGCTCAAAAAAAAAAAAAAAGAATATTACATGCTCCAATACATAAACATATGTGTGCCTCTCCATTTTTTAAAATATTTATTTACTTATTTTAGAGAGAGGGAAGTGGAAGGGGGTAGGGAGAGGGAGAATCTCAAGCAGATTCCTCACTGAGCATCGAGCCTGAGGTGGGGCTTGATCTCATGTCCCTGAGATAGTGACCTGAGCCGATATCAAGAGTCAGATGCTCAACCCACTGAGCCACCCAGGCGCCCCTCTCCATTTACTTAGATCTGTAAGGTAGAACTAAAGATCGATTTTTTTCCCCCTATGAATGTCCAATTGTTTCAGCACTACTGGAAGGTTTTTCGTTTTCCACTGAATCGCACTGGCACCTTTGTCATAGGCTTGCTAACTGCATATGAAGCTGCATCAGGAGCCTCACAGTCCCACAATGACTGCAGCTTGTAGTAAATCCTGAAACCAGGTACTGTAGATTGTCCAACTTTATTTCCCATCTCCATAGTTTTCTTGGCTCTTCTAAGTCCTTTAGAGATCTATGTACATTTTAGAATCATCTTGTCAATTTCCACAAAAATATGTGAGATTCTGACTGTAATGCATTGAATCTAGATCAATTTTGAGATAACTAATTGATCACATATGCTGCAGACCATTAGTCTTGCCTCTCTTATGGGAGCCCTCTGTTCACAAGAAAAAACATGTTTTACATGGTCTTTTTGTGCCATGAGTTTATTTGCAGAGTTGCCACAGGTGGGGCAGTCTTTACATTGTCTGTTTGTGTCTATGATGGAGTAATTGTATTTCAGGGGTGAAATATCAAAGTTACTTGCTCATGCATCTAAGCCAATAGATCAATCAATAATAAAGCTGACAGTTTGCTCTCTACATCTTAACTCTTGTGTCTACCTCTCAACTGACTTCAAAGTCAGATGAAAAATAGTCATTAATTAATGCTGTCTTCAGCTTAGACACATCTTGCAGAGTCAATAAAGTAAGCCAAACTACAACTCCTTTGAATAAAGTTTGTAAATGTTTATATGGACTAACAGAACATTAGAAGCAGTACTAAAATTTTTCATTTGACATTTTGATCACATTCATAGGGACATTTCTTATGAGAAAAATTACAGAAGGCTGAGGGACTAACAATTATTGAGCCATAAACCGTCATTTAATCCTCACTGCAGATTTCTGAGATATTATTATTCCATTAAACAGAGAGGGAAAACATCTTTTGAGAGATTAAGTAACCAGAGGTGTGAATTTACACAGTTAATGAAAGCACTCAGAAAAGATAAAGCAAATTTTCATGTAAAGTGAATACAATCTTCAAATGGTTTCACATGCAGTATTTTATACAACCCTCAAAATAATTGTCAAGAAGTCAGACAGTTATCCCAGTTTACAGATGGTAGAACTGAAGCTCATAGAGCTTACATGACTTATTCATGGTTACTGATCCCCCACCAAAAGATAGTAATGGGTCTTGGTACTCATAGTAAGGCAATCTACTAGTATATCATGCTTCTGCTATTTCTAGGCATTGTTTCTACTTTTGACATAGGTCCCTGAGCACCTACCTTATTTTTTAGCCTACATACAGAAATGAGTGTTTCCCCCATAGGCTCAAAGGAAAGAATAACCCCAGTATTGATCTACTGCAATCAAATAACAGGATGTCGTAGGAATGGATGGTTGGAAATCTATACCAATTCATCTGGCTGTTTTGGTGCTTGTAACTGGTAAAAAGTACTCTGAGTAAGCACTTCATTTTAATCACTATAAAGCAACTGGTTACATTTTCACTTGTCTGTCTCTAACTCATTGTCTCTAACTCATTGTCTGTATATATTTTCCCTTACCACTTACATGATTCCATATAAGTAGAATCAAATGTGATTATAGTTATAAATCAAACTAATGTCAACTTATGATAAAAAATGAAGAGTCTGATCTAGTCCAATCGATTCTCTTGTCAACTAATCCTTACTTAACTAGTCTGAGTTCTTTAAATGGCCCGAGTCACTCACCAAAAAAAAGTACTTTTATTCCAGGTAAAGTGTAACAAGAGCATAACTGAAGACATTGTCAGTAGTAGTGAAGTGCCACAGTACCTGCTATATACCAAGTGTTCAATGAATAACTGTGAAATGACTAAATGTCCATATTCGGTGAACATTCATGTAATCGGATTAGTAGGACATTGTGAGAGGTGGGGTTAGGAAAAAGAATGAATCAAAGACGACTTCCCTGTTTCCAGTTTGGAAATGAATGAGATAGGAAATTCAGGAATATGGGAAGACTCTAGGGAGAAGATGATGAATTTGCTTTTAAATTAATCAATTTTAAAAGTAGATGGGGGCAACTCGTTGGCTCAGTCGGTTAAGCATCTAATTCTTGGTTTCTGCTCAAATCATGATCTCTGGGTTATGGGATAGAGCCCATGTCAGGCTTTACCCTGAGCGGTAAGTCTTCTTGAAGATTTTCTCCTGCCCTTCCTCCAACTCACATGTGCACTCTCTCCTCTCTCTCCAATAAATAAATAAATCTTAAAAGTTGGTGCATCCAGTTTAGAAAACAGTGTGAAGATTCCTTAAGAAATTAAAAATAGAGCTACTTTATGACCCTGCAATCGCACTGCTGGCTATTTACCCCAAAGATACAGATGTACTGAAAATAAGGGCCATATGTACTGCAATGTTCATAGCAGCAATAGCCACAATCGCCAAACTGTGGAAAGAGCCATGATGCCCTTCAACAGGCGAATGGGTAAAGAAGATGTGGTCCATATATACAATGGAGTATTATGCCTCCATCAGAAAGGATGAATACCCAACTTTTGTATCAACATGGATGGGACTGGAAGAGATTATGCTGACTGAAATAAGTCAAACAAAGAGAGTCAATTATCATATGGTTTCACTTACTTGTGGAGCATAAGGAATAACACGTAGGACATTAGGAGAAGGAAAGGAAAAGTGAATTGGGGGAAATCGGAGGGGGAGATGAAGCATGAGAGGCTGTGGATACTGAGAAACAAACTGAGAGTTTTGGAGGGGACCGGGGTGGGGGGTTGGGTGAGTCTGGTGGTGGGCATTAAGGAGGAAACATATTGCATGGAGCACTGGGTGTGGTGCATAAACAATGAATCTTGGAACACTGAAAAAAATAAAATAAAATTTTTTTTTTTTAAAGCGTATGGAAACTCCATATGTAGATGTGGTAGATAACTCAAAGGTGAATGGGTCTGGAGCATAAGAAAGATCACTGGGCAGGACATTTATGTTTCAATAGTTTCTGTTTACATATAGAAGGTAAAAGCCAAGGGAGTGAATGAAAGGAATTTATTTATTCATAGAATCTCTATTGAGGTAGGGGCTACATGCTGGAATAAGAGAACCTGAAGTCAAAATTCATAGGGAACATCAACATCTGGTGGGTAGAGAAAGAAGAAGTTAAGGGTTTTTTAAGAAGAAATTTAAGGTTTTTTTAAAGATTTATTTATTTTAGAGAGAAAGCTGGGGGAGGGGCAAAGAGAGAGAGAAGAAGAGAGAGAAGTAGATTCCTACTGCGCATGGAGCTCATCGCAGGTCTTGACCCGAGCTAAAATCAAGAGTCAGATGCTTAACCAACTGAGCCACGAAGGTACCCAAGAAGAATTAAGTTTTAAGCATTGGCTAACTTAATGGTTTTAGGTTTCCTTCTACATTATTGAGATACTGGACATATTTACTTTGGGGACTCAAATGGTCTCTTATACCTTCGCACTTTCTCAGCTTTTAGCATTATACAGTGCTCTTCATATTCTTATCCTATGATCTAGTTACCTAACTATAAGTTGTTTTAGCAGATACTATTCACTGGCCCAACATCTATCTCTCCCAGCAGAAGCCTGATTTTGTTGAGGTTTTCCAGCAAGTTCTAAAATGGCCACTGGTGATCGCCACTTCACAGTATTCACATCCTTGTATAATTCCTTCACCCATAGTTTGGGCCAAGCTTATGGATTCATTCAAATGAACAGAATATGGCAAAAATGATATGATGCCACTTTTGAAATTAGCTTATAGAAAGACAGTGAATTCCATGGCGGGAGTTCTCCCACATCTTT
This sequence comes from Meles meles, assembly GCF_922984935.1. Taxonomy (NCBI): domain Eukaryota; kingdom Metazoa; phylum Chordata; class Mammalia; order Carnivora; family Mustelidae; genus Meles; species Meles meles. Next base: position 12,142,836 of record NC_060066.1, on the reverse strand, counting down.
TCATATCACTTGCCTTGGTGCAAGCCAGCTGCCATGATGTGAGGGAGCCTCTGGAGAGACCACATGGCAAGGGAATGAAGCCTGCCACAATCACTGAGTGAGCCTGGAAGCAGATTTCTCCCCAGTCAGGCTTTCCCATGAAACCATGGTCAACAGCTTTGCAACTTGACTCAGCCTGAGCCAGAGGTGTCCAAATGCACCATGCTCAGGTTTCTGACCCACAGAGCTATGAGATGATACTGGTTGCTTGAAACCATTAGGTATTGGGGCAACTTGTTGTAGATAAGTAGATAACTTATACAGTGAATAACACACTTAACTTACATACTTGGAATTTGTACAACAGATAAATTCTACATAGATAACTATTAGTACTTTCCACCTAAATCAACCATCACATGTCTTTTGCTGCTATCATTTTCCCTGTGTCTGTGGCTAGGACTGGGCATTTACAGGAAAATCCCAAGGTCATACTTCATTTTAGCCTCTACATACCATCCTGCACAGGCCTCCTGCACTGAAAATAATATATTTTAATTAATCAGAAGCAAGGTATAGCAGAAAGAAAGTGACCATTGGACTCAAACAGATCTCAGTGAAAATCCCAACTTCACTTATTTGGGTGACTATGGTCAAATCAATCCCTAAGAGCTAAGATTTCATCATTCACAAAGTGCTGATCAGTGGTATAAAGGAAAAGCACAAGATGTAACTGGACCACAGACCAAGAGTTCTTAGCCTAGCTTGAAAACTTCAGAAAAGACATTCCAGATGAAATGTCATGTAAGCAAATTCAAGAAGGATGAGTAAAGGTTACCAAGCAAAAATGGGAAGGAACAATGTTCTCAGCACAAGCCATAGCTTATACCTTTGACAGGTTGAAAGAATGTGTGGTTTGCAAGGAGAGCAGCAACTGATGAGTCTGCAGCGATTGACAGGATTCAGATCATGAACTTAATGTCAGAAGAATCCTAGACTTCTTTGCAAGGGCGATTAGGAGTCACTGAGTGTTTTAAGCAGGGACAGTAAAATAATTAGATTTGCATTTTGGAAATATCATTCTATGCCTGGCAAGTGCAGAAGGCTGCAAACTTTTTTTGTAAAGTGTTAGACTGTAATATGTTTTGCATTTTGTGATCCACACAGTCTCAATCACAACTGCTTCAATTCTGCTATTGTAAAGAAAAAGAAGGTACAGACAATATGTAATGGGACAGGCACAGCTGTGCTTACATAAAACTTTATTTACAAAATTAGACAACAGACAGTATTTCACACACTGGCTGTAGCTCACTGATCTCTGGTATAGAGTGCACAGAAGGAAGTCAAGCATAGAGGCTGGAAATATTTGGAAAGACAATTAGTTAACTGATTAATTCATTCATTAATCACATCTCTAAAGACCACCTTCTATGTACTAGAAAGTCTTCTAGATGCTCAGCATATAGTGATAATAAGAAAGACACAATTCCTCTTCTTTTTTTTTTTTTAAAGATTTTTATTTATTTATTCATTTGACAGAGAGATCACAAGCAGGCAGAGAGGCAGGCAGAGAGAGAGGATGGGAAGCAGGCTCCCTGCGGAGCAGAGAGTCCGACGCGGGGCTCGATCCCAGGACCCCAAGACCATGACCCGAGCCGAAGGCAGCGGCTTAATCCACTGAGCCACCCAGGCGCCCCGACACAATTCCTCTTCTGGTGGACCTAGGTGGGTCAGTCGGTTTAGCATCTGACTCTTGGTTTTGGCTCAGGTCATGATCTCAGGGTCATGGGACTGAGCCCCACATCAGGCTCCAAGAGGAGCATGGGCTGCTTAAGGTTCTCTCCCTCCCTCCTCTCCCTTTGCCCTCCCCTACCTTGCTCACATGCATTCTCTCTCTCTCTCTCTCTCTAAAAAAAGAGTAATAATAAACTTTGTAAGCTGAAAATCATGAAATGCATATAATGATTTAATATTTGATAGGATATTTTTCTAAAAGGCCATTTTTTAAAAACAATGTCAAGCATATATTGACTGACTGAATAGAAAGACTTAAAGAAATTACAGACAGCTCCAGGCAAATAAATGAATCTAGTTTTATTTGCCAAGAACACTGGAGCTATTTTCTATATGGGACCCTCTCTGACACTAACAGTATCTTTTCAAGGTGTGCCTTATTGGTTCCATTTTACAGCTGTGAAAATGAGGCCTACAGAAGTCTCATCACTGCCTAAGACCTAGAGAGCTGACATTTAGTATGTCAAGATGATTCTCCTCCCCTTCCTCCATGTTGTTAGCTTGGGAATAACACAGGAAAAACAATGGGGAGCTGTAAGCATGAGCTCAGCAAAGGCTTGAGATGAGCTCTTCAGGGTCCCACAGAGAGCTCAGGACCAGCCTGGGAACTAAAATCAGGAATCCCAATTGCCACTTCCTGCTTCTAATCACTTTCCCAAGAGAGCTGTCCCAGCTGTTCCTGAGCAGAAGGAAGGCTGAGAGAATCTTTTTCAAAATCCAAGCCCTTGTTATAAATTTAGACTTCAGGGAAGGAAAAGAAGAAGAAGAAAAAGAAATTTTTGGCCTAAAAAAAATAATGTTTCCCATTCGTCAGATCAAGGGCAGCGGACAGAGGAAGGGAAAGTAAATTCGGTCGCTTTGAGTGCTGGCCCAGAGGCCATGAAGCCCCAGTGTGCCCTGAATGCTCGCCCACCCCACTCTGAGGGAATGTGGTCATGCCCAGAAATACGGGCTATACAAGGAAGGCTTCTGTTTCTTCCTAATGAGTTGATTATATCCTGTCAGAAGAATTGTAAGGCCATCAAATGTCAAGTCAATTTTCTCAAACATATTATTTTCATAGCAGCTGGTTCTGACTAACTGTTGAAACAGAGCATCCTATTGTTACATTTCACTGAGAATGTTAAAGTGGAACTCAATTAAAAAAGGAAGAAAAAATCTGACAGGACACATGATCCTTATTCATGCAAGTTTTTAATTCGGTATTTAGAAGCCAATTTTATTAAGATCATTTGGTCACTTAGTTCGCAATGAACTAATAATGAATAAGGAAATAAATGAGGAACGTGCCATTTGCCCACAAGAGCCATTTCCTCAGAAGGTGGGCAAGACGTCTCTTCAGTTACTGGCTCTACCCATGAAGGGTGGATGGGTAAGCCAAGAGGTCCAAAGTGCTGAGTTCAAATCCTTACGCTTCCCACACATGATCTTGAATGAATCTGGCTTATCACATTCTCCAAAGACAGGAAACTATCAGGATGAGACAAATGAACTTCAGCATGAGACAACCAGAGCCTTAGCTTGCATATGTGCTGAATGTTCCTAAGCAAATTTAGGAATCGGGCACCGCAGTTAGCGACATGAGTTTTTGAAGGAATTTAATGATGTAAGATATATAACATGTTGGTCGAGAAGAAGCACTCATTAAATGGTAGTGATAAAAATGCTGGTGACAATGACACTAGCGAGAAAAATGGAAAAAGAGGAGGGAATTTTGTAAAAGATGTGTCCAGGCCAACCAGATAATGAATGTAGAGCTGGAACCAAAAGGCAGCCTCCAACTTACAGCAATTCATGTTTTCACTGGACATGTTCCATATACACAGGGTCAAGTGTGATACCAGGAAGGTATGTCTCCCTTCAAAAATTTGATCATGTTTCCCTCCACCCCAAACCCAATTTTCATCACCAAATTTTATTACAGATGTTCTGTTTTGGTTTTCTTTCTTTCTTCTTTCTTTCTCTCTATCTCTCTCTTCCTTTTTGGTACAATTTATTGATGTGGTATGCAGAACTTTAAAATGACCCCCAAGATTCCTGCACCCCCTTCCCATTTATTCAGCCAAAAACATACTGCTATAAAGGGATTTTGCAGATGTAAATAAAGTCCCACATCAATAGACCTGAAAATTAAGAGTATGAGGGTAGGCCTGACCTAAACACATGAGTCCTTTAAAAGCAGAGCGTTTTCTCCAGCTTGCAGTGAAGAGAAAGTCAAAGATTCAAAGTATGCCAATGATTTGATATACCACTGCTGGTTTGAAGATGGAAGGGGCTACACAGCAAAGAATGCAAGAGGCCACTAGTAGCTGAGAGTCAGCAAGAGAAACCTAAGCCCGACAATGACAAGGAGCTGAATTCTGCCAAGAGCAAGCATGAGATTAGAAGAGGACTTTTTTATTCTTCCTACAGCCTGGAGAAGAAAATTCAGTGTAGCTGACATCTTAATTTCAACTTTGTGGTACCCCGGGCAGAGGAACTAGCCATGTCACCCTGGACTTCTGACCTAAAGAATGTGGGCTCATAAAGGGGTTGGGCTGAGCCCCTGATTGTGTAGTAATCTGTCACATAGCTGTGGAAGGCTAATAAAGGTGGTCTCAAAGGCTCAGAGCCAAGAGTTGCTCTGAGTCCTCAGACCTCTGAATAAGCTTGGTTTACCTATCTAGGCTGAGAGAAGGAAAGAGCCACAATAACAACTAATCACTCAAACTAAACACATATGTATCAAACACACACACACATGCATACTCACAGGCTTTATCTCAAAATATCAGGACAATGGAGGCACAGGTATAGATTACAGCTGACATACTTCAACTGCTGCCTCCATTTTCCTTCTCACAGCCAGCACACCATTTCTTCAGTAAGCACTTATTCAGTAAGTACGATCACTGTGTGCTGGGCTCTCAGAGAGACCACAGGGACAGACCCCACACACAGCTCTTCGAAGAGATCACTGAAAAGTGCAGGTAATCAGGGAGATGAGGGGCATCACAGAGAAAGGAATGGAACCCAGTCCTAGAAATCAAGGAAGGCTTCTAAGAGCAGAGAGTTTCTAAGCTGAAACCTGAGAAATTACCTGCTGAACACTGATGTGAAAGGGAAATGAATGTTTCCAGGAAGCAAAAATGGGATGTGCAGAACACTGCGAGTGATGAAGGCCAGAGCTCTCTAAAGAGCCACGCAGCATTCATCCTGACTGGAGCATGCCTCGGAGGAGGGATGAGTCAAGAAACTGCAGAGAGGAGCAGAGATAGGGTGGTAGAGTGAAATCCTCTGTAAGGAATTCAGAATTCTTCCTGAAGTCAGGGGAAATCCAGGAAGACTGATAAGCAGACAAGCAGCTACACTGGAGACAATAAGCCATTCCAGTAACTCAAGTAAAGTTGAAAGAAGAACAGTGCTCTGAACTAAGGCTGTGCCTGTGGATGACAAGAACAGAGAATTACAAATTGCTAATTTTAGATGTTTCAAGACTTGGATCTTGAATAGATACAGGAAGAGACGGGGAATGGAGTCAACGACAACTCAGACATCTGGCTTAGGAAATGGATTGGGTAGAAAAGCCGATCAATGATAAGGGCACCTTGGAAAAAGAAACCATTTGTGTGGGGGAGGAGGAATAAGGGATAGGTAGATGGTGATGGGTTTGGTTTGGGTCATGCTGGATTTTAGGTGTTCGTGGGAAAATGGAATGGATATATGGAGTAGGGAGCTCTTTATGTGGGGAGTTTGGTAGAGTCATATGCGACTCTATAACCCCCTGCTCCGTAGCTGCATCACAAATTTCTTTTAAAATTCTTTCTTAGTTCTTCCTCCAGTTAACTGAAGTTCGTTAAACTTCGAGAAAAGCACAATTGATGAAAACTGGAATATCATTTGTGTTGCCATCACAATTAGTCCTCCCCTTTCCCTAAGGTGGATGGATGGACAGTACAATCACTGAACATTTTAAGGGAGAGGAACACAGAAGCATTCAAAATGCAGAAAGTCCCAAAGAGAGCTAATCAATGTGTAAGGCATGGTTTCCTTTTATTAAACCTATTTTTTCATATTGTTATATGGTTAATAAGAACACTTGTTACTTACATTATAAAATAAAATGCAAAGATAAAAGATAAGTGGGGAATCAAGTCCACCTTAGAAAATAAGTGATTCCATTAGAGAAGTACTCATTTGTGTCTGCTCTCTCAAGCCTTGTAAAAATAAAAGAAACACGCTTCCATGGCTTTAGTAAAATAATGACCAAGAAGGAACATCTTCCATTAGAAACATTCTACCTAGGTTTCATTTTATGTATTAATTGAACAAATATTAAAATTTGAAATAATTAGTAGACAATGACAAGCAGAGGCAGAATATCAAGCGAAATGAGATATTGGATGCTACGACAGCATAGACCTGGGTTTACATTCTAGTTGAAATATCTGTTAGATACACAATCTTGGACAAATTGTGTATTCATTCCAAAGATTGATTTTCTCACGTCTAAAAATAAGAGAACAACAGAACTCATCTCAAACAACTGACGTCAGCATTCAATGAAAAAATGCATGTAAAGAACTTTGTATGACATTTATATTATCACTTTTACTATCATTACTTGTATTCATTCTTTTTTTTTTTAAAGATTTTATTTATTTGACAGAGATCATAAGTAGGGAGAGAGGCAGGCAGAGAGAGAGAGAGAGAGAGGGGAGGAAGCAGGCTCCCTGCCAAGCAGAGAGCCCGACGCGGGGCTCGATCCTAGGACCCTGGGATCATGACCTGAGCGAAAGGCAGAGGCTTTAACCCACTGAGCCACCCAGGCGCCCCTGTATTCATTCTTATGTGAAGGGCTTCAGATATCTGTAATTAACCTCTAGAGAAGTGCTCATTTCAACAGCACATATACCAACCTCTAAGCTAAGATTCTTTAATTCTATAACATCAATCTTACGTACATGGAGATTAAACATTTGTGATACATGCAAACAAAAATAGTACACAAAAAATTATATATATAAAATTTTTTAACTGGTTACTATGTGCCAGGCATATATCCCAAGTGCTTCTCTTCCATTTATCTACACAACACTGGGTGTGGAAATATGCTGTAAACAGAGCTGATCAATCTCAAATCACATTGAACCACTCTAATGTGATGAACATCCAAATGAACTACCTTATGTATCAATGTATGTACATATGTATGTATGATTTATATGTATTTTTTCAAGTGTTAAACTTATCAACCATTACATTGTTGGATCCCCAACAACTGACCTTGGGCTTCTATGATGCCTAGCATGCATGTTAAATCAACAAAGAAACTTATTTGAAGAACAACAACCGAAAGCATTTCCTAGAGCTCTAAAATGATATATCTAATTCTATGGTTTGAGGTTTTTTTTGTTTTGGTTGTTTTTTGTTTTTTGGTTTGTTTGTTTTTTGTTTTTTGGTTTTTTTTTGGTTTTCTGTTTTGTTTTGGTTTGGTTTTTTTTTTTTTTTTTTAAAGGGACAGAGAGAGAGAGAGAGAAGGAGAGCAGGAAGGGGCAGAGTGAGAAGGAGAGAGAAGATCTTAAACAGGCTCCACACCCAGTGCGCAGCCTGATGCGGTGCTCAATCTCATGATCCTGACACCCGAGCCAGAATCAAATGTTGGACTCTTACCTGACTAAGCCACCCAGGCACCTCAAATTCTATGTAGTCCTTAAAAATTACATAAAACAGTGACATCAAAATAGTCTTCAAGCTTTAACCTATGACTATTCCACCATAGCTAACATTCATTGAGTGCTTTACTGCAGGCAGGCACTTTGACAAGCATTTTACATGCACTTAATCCTCAATACCACTTTCTGAATTGGGAATTCTTTTTTTTTGCTTTCATGATAAAACTGAGATTTAAGAAAGCTAAATCTACCATGCTTGTAGTAAAAGATAAGAATTGACTGTACTGTCATTTGCAAATATCTTCTCCCATTCCGTGGGTTGCCTTTTTGTTTTGTTGACTGTTTCCTTTGCTGTGCAGAAGCTTTTGATCTTGATGAAGTCCCAAAAGTTCATTTTTGCTTTTGTTTCCTTGGCCTTTGGAGACATATCTTGAAAGAAGTTGCTGTGGCTGATATTGAAGAGGTTACTGCCTATGTTCTCCTCTAGGATTCTGATAGATTCCTGGAATGGGAGAAGATATTTGCAAATGACAGTACAGACAAAAGGTTGATATCCAGGATCTATAAAGAACTTCTCAAACTCAACACACACAAAACAGATAATCATATCAAAAAATGGGCAGAAGATATGAACAGACACTTCTCCAATGAAGACATACAGATGGCTATCAGACACATGAAAAAATGTTCATCATCACTAGCCATCAGGGAGATTCAAATTAAAACCACATTGAGATACCACCTGACACCAGTTAGAATGGCCAAAATTAGCAAGACAGGAAACAACGTGTGTTGGAGAGGATGTGGAGAAAGGGGAACCCTCTTACACTGTTGGTGGGAATGCAAGTTAGTGCAGCCACTTTGGAGAACAGTGTGGAGATTCCTGAAGAAATTAAGAATAGAGCTTCCCTATGATCCTGCAATTGCACTGCTGGGTATTTACCCCAAAGATACAGATGTAGTGAAAAGAAGGGCCATCTGTACCCCAATGTTTATTGCAGCAATGGCCACAGTCGCCAAACTGTGGAAAGAACCAAGATGCTCTTCAACGGATGAATGGATAAGGAAGATGTGGTCCATATACATGATGGAGTATTATGCCTTCATCAGAAAGGATGAATACCCAACTTTTGTAGCAACATGGACGGGACTGGAAGAAATTATGCTGAGCGAAATAAGTCAAGCAGAGAGAGTCAAGTATCATATGGTCTCACTTATTTGTGGAGCATAACAAATAACATGGAGGACATGGGGAGATGGAGAGGAGAGGGAGTTGAGGGAAACTGGAAGGGGAGATGAACCATGAGAGACTATGGACTCTGAAAAACAACCAGAGGGTTTTGAAGGGGCGGGGGGGGTGGGAAGTTGAGGAACCAGGTGGTGGGTAATAGGGAGGGCACGTACTGCATGGATCACTGGGTGTGATGCCAAAACAATGAACACTGTTATGCTGTAAATAAACAAATAAAAACAAAAAAAAAGGGGGGGGGGTTAAAAAAAAAAAAAAGATAAGAATTGAGCCAGGACTCAAAAATGATTCAAATTAAATTCAAAGCCCCTTTTCTTAAAGTCACTTGGTTTTTCTGCATTCTTCTCTTACCCCATAAATGGTTATGATTTTTATAAATTATTAATTTAGTACTAACTTTTTGGCTTGAACACTACTTTCAGATTCTCTGAGAAATGAATTGGTCCAGTTTGATAAATAAGAGCAAAAAGCAGAAGCAAAGATGGAGGAAACTAGTGGGATCAGAGAAGAGACTTGAGCTGGTGCCAAAGGGCATTCTGGCAGACATGGTCACATGCCTACCCAGTGCCCACAGTACCTTCGTTCTTTGCCAAAAGAAGCTATTATGGGCTTCACTCCTGGACGATTAACCATTAATAATGAAAGCCAACTATTATCACCTTCTGCTCTATTTTCCTGGCCACTAGAGTAGCTATGGTTCACATTTTAACCTATGAAATATAAGAAGCTTCTGAGGCTTCCGAAAAAGTTTTCCTGATAAAAAAGAAAGTCATGGGTGCTACCTCCCATTTTTTTTTTTAAGATTTTATTTACTTATTTGAGAGAGAGAGAGAGAGAGATAGAGAAAGAGTGGAGGAAGGGAGATGGACAAGCAGACTCCATGCTGAGCACAGAGCCCAACATGGGGCTCAATCTCAAGACCCTGAGATCATAACCTGAGCCAAAACCAAGAGTCAGATGCTTAACCAACTGAGCTGCCCAATCACCCCCCTATCCACCATCCTAACTTAAGCATAGAAATGATGTCTGGAACTACAGAAATCACTTGAGTAGTCCGTTAGAGAAAAGCCAAGCAAAACACAGTTGAACCTTGACATAACTGGGACCACTGAACTAGCACTTCCTCCCAAGTTTCTTGTTAGATGAGAAAACCACTATTAATCAAAGCTCTTATTGCTCAGATCCAAAGACATTTCTACCTGATAAAGTTATACCAGCTATGGCTAAATACAGAGAGGGAGGTGTCAGCAGTGTAAGACTTCATAAGTAAACAAAAGCAAAAGATTTAAGCCATTTTAGTGTTGTTTAATGAGTTTTATTTTCTTTGTTTTTCCTGCCATATTTAAGTGGTTTTCTAGGTATGGTGCTATATTCCTTGAGAGATGAAAGTTAGCTCCTTAAATGACCCAGTAGCAGATAGATCCAGCTTTGTGGTTTGAAGACAAAACTATGCCATCAAAAAAAAAAACACACGTAGTTAAATGCTTCAGAGCACTGAATGGTAACAGAACCAACCAAGGGCTTTTTGGAAAACTGACTCTGGCTCTTCTTATGGGTCTAATTCACTACCCCTTGGTACCTCAGCATGTAACAGGCATGTTCCATTGCAATAGACCCAGCTCGTAAAGTCTCCATTTCCACCAGGACTTTTCCTAATGTAAAACCGGACACCCCAGCAACACATTCACTGTCTGCAAGTGTTAAAACTGTGGTGAAAGCTGACTATTAACAGCATTTCACACTTGTGCTGTCATCTGGATTATATAACAATGTGTGGAGTTTATAAACAGCAACTGCTCATTTTTGTGGTTGGCTTTTTACTGGATGTGCCCAAGAGCCATCTGACTAAATAAGCTGGAAGCAATGAGATTAAGCATAAGGTAACAGTGACATTCTTTGGCACATGCAAATCAAATCCTGCAGGAACTCACATAAGAAAAAGCTTCTAGAAAAGTCTCCATACCTCTGAGCTACAGTCAAAATACCACAAAAATATAAATGTGAGTTTTCTTGTAGATTGGCTCTGCCTTGTAAGAGCATCTCACAAATATTCTACACCATTTTGCTCCAAGAATACCCGCTGCACCATAATACTAAAATATTGGATAATGGTGTTGTCTAAAGGTAAATCACTTTTAGAAGGTACATATTGAGTAATAAAAGTAACTGTCATAAAGAAAATCATTGTTGTATGTATTGATTCCCAAGAACAAAGCATTTTACTTCTGCCTCACAAATGACCCATTATTTCAGAATGATGGAATATTTTTAGAGATATTTTTGTCATACTAGTGCTGAGAACTGAAGTGAATATAATTGTCTAAGGTGATGTCCCAGAGAAAATTTATAGAAGTTGAAAAGCAACAATAATTTACCAGGGAGATGAGGAAAAGATGAGTAAAGTCACCAAATAATGTACACGGAAAACATCTTTAGGGAAGAGCTAGTGGAGATAGAGCGTTAGATACATATGAGTGAAGGGTCCTATATTCTACCGAAAACACTGTTCTGACATGAATACATAGTTAACTCTTGAACAACGTGGGGTCAGGGACACCCCTTCAATCCACATCACTGAAAATCCATGTATAACTTTGACTCTCCCTAAACTTTACTACTAGCCTACTGGAATCCCTGCTGATAACGTGAACAGTAGATTAACATATATTCTGTCTGTTACATGTATTATATACTGCATTCTTATAATAAACTATAGAAAAGAAAATGTTATTAAGCAAATCATAAGGAAAGTATATTTACAATATGGTTACTGTATTTAGCAAGAATAATCCCCATATAAGTGGACCAGTGCAGTTCAAAAGTGTGTTGTCCAAGTGTCCTCTTGCAAAACAAATAAACATATATTTTACATATGTATAATACATATTTTATATATTTTTATATATCTATTACATGCATTATATATATAAATGTATTGATGCATCAATCAGCAAATATTCACTCAACATTTAATAACTACATTGGAATTTGTGAGAAGCCCATAAAGGTGCTTCCATCATTGCTGTTGACCAATGGATCTTCTGATATAACCATGGAGTCAAGTCACAAAGTCATAAAGAGACATAAGCAACAGAAGCCAGTAGAAAGAGGTTCTATTAGAGCATGGGGTAAAAAAGAAAATGCACTGATTTAGTTAATAGATGTAAATCAAGCTTTACTGGATAAATTTGAATAGAATTTAGTTCTGCGGTTAAAATGAAAACTAAGAGCTGTCTGACCCCAGGGCATTCACAGTATGCTGTGGAGAACATCTTGCTGCTTTACTTCGATCCTTGGTTGCCATCTTTTTTATGTCTATTCTCTGTGTCTCTGTGTCAAGTTTTAAACTTAACTCACAGTTTCGAGGTGTCAGCTTCCTCATAACATTTGTTTATCCTGCCTTCTCTTAATTCTGACTCAGTACCCATACCCTAGTCCCCACCCTAATATATCCCCAACCAGATTCTACTTCACAGCTTTCCCTGTACATCACTTTCAAAACTTGAGTTGCTCCCTTATCTTATCCCTTCCTTGTTGCCTGTGTCAAATTTCAAAGAGAGGACACTTCTGGACACAGCCTTGTTTTCAAGACAGGACACACCGTGGGGTGCTTATATCCTATAGGTTAACATTCCTGATCTCAAGGACTCTGGCTGGGCCAGACACCATAACCAATAATGGATAGTACAAATGTGGTGTTTAAGGAACCAATGGGATTTCCAAGTAGTTGGAAGTTCAGGAGTTGGTGAACTTTCTGTAAAGGGCTAGATAATAAATATTTTAGGTTTTACAGACCAAGAAGCAATATTCAGGATACTTATATAACAACTTATATAACTTAAATGACAACTTATATAACTTAGAGTACTATATAACAACCATTTAAAAACATAACAACCATTTTTAGCTTTCAGGGTATAAGCCATAAAAATAAAATAGGCCAGATTTAGCCCATGGGCTATCATTTGCCAAACCCGGGTCTACCTTAAGTTATGATATTGGAACATATATATTTTACTTCTCAATATATAAATTAGGAGTCATTCTTTCAGAGGTGATAGGTAGCCTTATTTGGCTCCATCATTCAGAGTCAATTCTCACCTTCTGGACTTGACTTGTACTTGCTATCATATAGAATTATGAAACTGGGTTCACCCAGAAGCTGGCCCTGAGACAAGAATTTGAGAGCTAGAAATTTATTTAAGAGGTGATACCAGGAAATACTTGTAGGGAAGTGGTGTGCTAGTAAGCCAGTCATGACTGTGGAGACTTAGAGCTTAGTCCCCTGGGGAACTCTCAGAGTCAGCACAGAATTCACATCTGAGTCTCTCATTCTGGGTGAAGGAGCCAGGGGTATTTATTCCCTGTCTCCTATCAGAAACTGGTTGGGGGTCTCCCAATATTACTTTTCTAGTATGTCTAGCCTGCCTCATATTCAGACAACCAAGAGCTTCAACTTTATAATATCTATATATTATATATATAATTTTATAATTATATATATAACATATATATAATTATATCTAGATATATCTATATATAATTATATCTATATAGATATATTATCTATATATCTATATATCTATATAGATAATATATCTATATAGATATAATTATATATAGATATATCTATATAGATTTATAATATCTATATCTATATAGGAATGATGTAAAAAAGGATAGGATGAAAAGATTTCCATGATTGAGACTGTTTTTCAATAAAACTTCTCATTTTCTACCCATTCACCCAACCTACATTTGATGCCAAAAAGCATAGACTTGCATACAACATCCCATTATCAACTGCCTTCTAAGCAGAGTGAGGGGCTCCATTACTTAACCTGTGGGGTGATCTTATTAAGCTTCTTCCCCAAGTTTCTTTTTCTTTTTACATTTTTCATCTTGTTTTCTCTCCCATAAAATGGGTTAATATCACCCTGCGAAATCACCTAGTTTTTCTGAGGATGAAATGTGATATTAAAAACCATATGCATAAATCTGGCACACTGCAGATGCTCAAGAAATGTTATTCCACTTTTTTATTCCCACCCACTTATCCTAGAGGACGTCTATTATTTTCCTATTCCATCCATGATTAGGAATCCTTTTGTGAACCAGAGGCTAGAAATCTTGCACTGATTGGAATATGGCAGCCATTCAATATCTCCCCCGTCTGCTCTCACTAAGTTCATCTGACCCAATGGGAGTGGAGAATCTCAGACTGCTCCATGGGTCACTCTGGAAAATTCCAAATTGAAACTTTCTTGAGAAAAGAGACATTACCTCAGAACTTCCACAAGTAGCTATTATGGCATTTCTGTTTATGTGAATGGATATTTTCACCAGATATTGGAAAAATGCTAAAGCTCGGATACAGTGCAATAAAGGCAACCCAGTCAGCCGTCAGCTCATGGGATTATGAAAAATATAGTTGAAATTAGACAAATGCTCCACCAGGAATTATGTCCAGAACAAATTATCATTACAAAAAAAAGGAAGATGAAGAAACAACAGATTGCTGTCATTTTTCCTTCTTGCCAGTGTCTTTGAAAGATAGACTAGAAGTCTCCAATAATACCTTAAACCCCAAATGACCATGAGAAATTAAGGAAGGCTTGTACCTTGGCTGATTGGATGGATGAATGAGTATGGGAGAGTTTTTTATTTTTTCTTCTGTGAATAAATCAATGGAAGAGTAACTGAGGAGGGCTTCAGAATGCTTCTGGAAGGGTAGGCATTTGAAGAAGACAATGAATGATGAGCAATTAGAAGTGAAGTTTGGGGAGAGGATAGTTTTGATTAAAAGGAAAGGATAGAGAAAGGCACAGAGGGAACAAAAAAAGTACCATTCATCTCCCATGTGAAGAACTGTGTCTTCACTTTCACATTCTAGATGGAAGAAGCAAGAGGTTTTTTTTTTTTTTTCCCAAATAGAAATCAGAAAACTAAAAAAAAAGTTCTTAAATCTTATATCTAATAACATTTTCTTATTTATTAATGTATTACTCATTTCTCTTTAAGGAATACATATTTTCAATAAAAATAATGAGCCTATACTGATTTTAAACTAGCATAACTCCATAACTTAATGCAACAATTTTATTTTCCCTATGTCTCCAGGGTTCTTGTCCAGATAAACTCACATTTATATAATTATTACCAGAGTGCAGATGCTATTTGATATTCTTTTTAGACATTATTTGGTTTGCCATTATCTTTATAATTATTATATTTAATTATTCATAACATTCCATTCAATGAAGAAACCGTAATTTAGATGGATCACTTACTTGTTTCAATGTTTTTGTTATTGTACATAAATCTGCAAAGAATATCTCTATTAATATGGCCTTTTTGTTTCACTCAGTTTCTTTCTTGAGGATAAATTCCCATGAGTGACATTATTGACCAAAGGACATTATCTTTATTGTGGTTCATGATACATCCTGCTAATTGCGTCACAAAACAATTACAGCTACACACCCACCAATAGTACATTAGTGTACTAATTTCACTGAGCTCTGCCAGCAAAGGATACTGCCATTTTTTTAAATTATTGAATAATTTAGCAGGTATACAAATAATCTGAAGAATCTTAACTTTAATGTGCTATTCCACCACTACTAATTAAGTCTACACAGGGATTCTGGTGATAACTCATTTAGCAAATACTTGTTGAACAGTTTTTGTTCTCACTCCATGTATTCAGAACGGGAGGGAAAGATAGGCATGAGGAGAGAGGTAACCAGGGCTTTGGATACATAAGGCCTCTGGGCCCTGATAAGAATTCTGACTTTAATGTCAGTGCTGTGGACGCGACTGTAAGGGAATAAATGATTTCATTTGATCTCTCTCCATCAAGGACTTTAAAAAAAATCTTAATGAAGACATTATAATCAAGGGATGTTCCCCATCCCCCAAAGAGGCTTGCCCCTAACCCATGCCCACCATTGTACAGAGACCACAGTACCATCCTCCAATCTTTGGAGACCGTACTCTCCATCTCAAAACAGAGAAAGGAGGGCATCAAGGGACACCCTCCCCTGAAGCAGTGCTAGGAGCTCTATGTATCCAACCTCATTTTATCCTAACAAGAATCCTGTAAAGCCAGTCCCATTTTTACAAATGAGAAAACTGAAACCCAGTGTCCTCATTTTGGAAAGATCTTCTGTTGATCTTTTCTTACTAAGGGAAAGAAGTTTAGAAACCATGGCATCCTCAAAGAGCTCTGATAGAATTAGAACAATTTTTACCTTGACTTTCATTTTTAATCTCCAAGGTATCTTCACTATTGTCACCTTGTGGACACTATGGCATTCCATGTTTCATAAGATTGGCCCTTCGGGTGAAGTGGCCACAACCTATGTCCTTCACCCCCCTCATGTGCATTTAGAACTTCCAAACAAGGTTGCCTGGATTCAAGGAGAGTAAATCCACAGAACTAGGAATATGTGAAATTAGAAATCCAAATTTATATTGTCTCCTATGACTTTGAACTTGCCCCCTCCACTCCGTGAATCTCAATTCCTCAAATATGCCAGGCAAGGGCAGGAAGATAAACCAGAGGATCTCCAGAGGTCACTCCTGTTTTAATGATCTATAACAAAAGTTTCCCAGTGGATGCACAACCAGAAAAGAACAAGGCTGAGAGCTATTTCTCCCCAGAAATGTGACTCTATAGTTTCAGTTTCCTGGAACAACTGAAGAGTGCGGTAATAGAATCCATGGAGAGAGACTTTATATGGCTAATATTCCAAAGCTTTCTAAGTGCAGAAATAAACAGAGCACATCTTGGTGACACAGAAATTACGAGGCAGAGACCATAATAATAACTCATGTCTGCTTCTATTCACCAGAATAGACAAGAGACACTTCCACTCCCAAGACATCAGAGCAAGAGAAAAAGAAGTAATTCCATTAGTTGCCGCCACATGTATTTTGCTTTATACTACTTTTTTTTTCCCTGCCACCCACTAAAGGGAAACACGATCAGCTACAGAAGGTGCCTTCTGTCTAAGAGTAAGTTGTGGTTAATTAACTGAGTCATATGAAGCTAGACATCATGCTTTCCATGCTGGAAACCAGCATGGAACCAGGCATTCTTGGTTTACAGTAATACACAATCAATAACTGGGAGACAACTTTGAAGATGTCACACTGGCAAAAGATATCCCAGATTCTGAAAGTTTTGAGAAAACTAGATGATCATTTAGCCAGACTTACTTTCTTATCTCTCACACCTCAGAATTCCTTTCCCTGAAATCATTCTTGGGAGATTTTTATCTAACTTCTACTAAATACACCAACATGGAACTTGGCTAGTTTACCATTTTGTGATTCTTCTTGTTCCATTTTGCATGTCAGTTTCCAGTTATCAGAGTGAGGTACGCCGTCTTGGTCCTGTTGCAGTCGGGCAGGAAGCATTTATCCTTGGACTGAATTGCTGTTCAAGGTCATGGAATGAGCCTGACACATCTTCTAAGTCTTCTTTTCCCCATGTTAAGCATGCGCAATTCTTCCCCATTTCTGGCTGGAAAAATTTCAGATCCTGTCCCAAAGTGGTACCACCTGCCCGATGCATGCTCTAAAAGAAGACACACTACACTTAACACCTCTAATGTGGGCTGTGTCAGGGAAAATTATTGGAGTCAGGTGCCTGGGTGGCTCAGTTGATTAAGCATCTATCTTCAGCTCACCTCATGATCCCAGAGTCCTGAGATCAAGTCCCATGTTGGGCTCCCTGCTCAGTGGGGAGTCTGCTTCTCCTTCTCCCTCTGCTCCTCCCCCTGCTCATGCTCTCTGTCTGTCTCTCTCTCAATGACTCTCTCTCAAATAAATAAATAATCTTAAAAAAAAATAGATGACTGGAATCATCACCACTTGTAATCTGCACATTCCAACCCTATTAACCTCCCCTAAGCCTGCACTTTCTTCCTTTCAGCAACTGTGGTATGCATTTGGCTTGTGTTTAGTCCTTGTCAGTTTCTGAGCTTTGCTCTCTCTGTCTAAGGCTCGAGCACGGGTATGTTGAGAATCAGTTGCTGGGTCACCACAATGTATGACAGAATAGAGCCTCTTGACAAAATCATGAATCAGCCTAGACTGTGTTTTGGACATGGCCTTCCTTTTTGCTGTTCCTACCCTTCTCTGTCTTCTCCATCCCCACACACCTGCCGAGCTTCTCCCCAATGGTAGCATACACCCCAATGGAAGCATAATGCCGAGCTTGGCCTGTGGAACCATCCCAGCTCTGGTATTTGCCAGCTCTTTAGATTTCTGAAGCTCACTTAATATCTTTGAGTCCCAGGTATAAAACAATCATGCCTCCTTCACTGTGTTCATATGATGATTTAATGACTTAACATATGTAAACCATTTAGGACAGTGCCTGCTAAATACTGACTGCAGCCTGGACTATATAACCCTAGCATGGAATTACAGACAATCAGGCCTAGAAGACAAGACATTAAGGGTACAGTCATTACCCAGGCTCTAGTAACTTCTGCCACCTTAGGCTTGTCATGTTTTCTTTCAGACCTCCAATTTCTCCATCTCTAAAAATGGGGCAAATCAGAGATGATGCCTACAGTCTGTTCTATCTCTTTATCAAACTATGATTATCTGCGAGTCTTCGATGGTCTGGCTCCTGGAATGGGTGGAAAAGCATCTCCAGCCTTGTTGGTAGGTGACAGAAGCTGAGATCTGACACCTCTTGTAGGGGCTGCATTTACCATCCAGATAAAATATAAAGGCAAAATGTTCTGTAATAATGGAAGGCAAATTTGGGAAGACTTCCAAGGAAAGTGGAATCTTTTCGGAGCCTCCTTACATCATATCACACAGGCAAACTTCTCACTCAGTAAGCTGCTGTCATTGGGAACATGGAGAAGTATTGCTAAGAACAGCCTGGCAGTCAGATATGAAAGATTGTGTCATTCTGAGGACTGAAATAGAGAAAAGAATCAAGTTTTCATGGAAATACTTGGCTTTGCAGGGGCTTCTGAAAACCCACACAGTAAACACAGTGGAAAAGGCAATGCACAATGGCAGAAGGCCAGAGGTCTAGGACTGCCTCAGCTACAAAACCAACATGGCACTTAATTAACCTTGGCTGTATGTCTGAACAGACCAGAGATGTAGCCTCTTTCTTGGCCCAGTGGGATAATAATGCTCTCCCTTTACCTCCTCACAGAACTGCAGAAGAGCATGAATATTAAGATATCATGAAAGCAGGGAGCGACACTGACTCAGTGACACTGAGGTTCCTGATACTCCAAGGCCAGAAGACCTATCCTATAACCTCCTCCATCATTTAGTTCCTGAACCTAGATAAATAGATGTAGCCACTCTAAAATATAAGAGTGCAGGCACCTGGGTGGCTCAGTCAGTCAAGAAGCTGCCTTTGGCTCAGGTCATGATCCCAGGGTCCAGGGATCAAGCCCTGCATAGGGCTCCCTGCTTGATGGAGAGCTTGCTTCTCCCTCTCCCACTTCCTGCTTGTGTTCCCTCTCTCACTGTTTCTCCCTCTGTCAAATATAAATAAATAAATAAGGTGAAAGTGCATTTCTTTTCTCTCCCTGCTCAATGCCCTTCAATGGCTCCCTTGACATCTATAGCTCTTTGTGGTACTATTCACCATCACTTGATATGTGTCTAGTAATATCTTTTATGATCTGACCATCTTACATCCTCAGCGTCCTCTCTCTTGCACACCTGCTTTGAAGTCTAAGATCTAGTTGACTGATCTTCTAATTTCTTGAACATTCTTTAACATTTTCTCTTCCTTTAAATTATCTCTTCGGTTTAGTTGTTCCTAATTATCCTCCTCAAGTCCCAGCTTTTTACCTGTTTAACCCTTTCTCCCCTAATCAGCTAAGCTCTGTGCTCCCCAAGCCCCTGAACTCCTGCACTATGGTCCTCAACACTGTTGATTGGAACTACTTGTTTAATTTGTGCTCTTCCAACCCTGGACTGTGTGAATCTTTGTGCAGAGACCAGATATTTTCCCTTTGATTTTCAGTACACCCCGTGCTTGTCAGAAAGACTCATGTATGTTGTCACTCAACAAATACAAACAACATGCATGTTAAAGGTACATGGCATCTTTTTTTAGTGTTCTGGAGAGCCTTTCCCTTCACCAAAACCCAACACCCTTTCCTTTTTTGCTTCTTTAGCTATCCTTACAATTCTCCTTATTTCCAGGACTCCTCCCTGGCTTGAGGAAACATTCCATTTCAACTCTCCTTGTAACAGCTAACTTCAGTATCACTTCCTCCAGGAAGGTTCTCTGACTTAGTTCTCAAGCAGTGAGGCATTTCCTTTACCCTGCAACTTGTTTATATGTCTACCAAAAAGAATTACTGTATAAATTACTTATTTACATGTCTACCTCCACCACTAAATTCTAAGGCCTGCGAGTCATCTTTGTTTCCCTTCACTCAGGAGTGTCTGAAAGATGAAAAGGTCAGGTGTCTACAGGATGAGAGATCTATTAATTGTGGAAAGGACTCAGACCACCTGAACCCTCATTCCTTCTTTCATTCAACAAGTATTTCTAAGAGTTTGCTTATTCTAGGTGTTGGAGTCTCAGTGGAAAACAAAAGCCATTCTGTGATCACTTTAAGATAGAGATTGTAACTTACCACTAATGATATTTTCACTTATTTATCCTTATAAACTATTACCTTCCTTTTAAAAGACCTCATGAGAATTAGGCTTATTTAATTTTGCCGACGAGTGAATGAAATCCCACAAGTGGCTCAGCGGGTTAAAGCCTCTGCCTTCGGCTCAGGTCATGATCCCAGGGTCCTGGGATCGAGCCCCGCATCGGGCTCTCTGCTTGGCTGGGAGCCTGCTTCCTCCTCTCTCTCTCTCTGCCTGCCTCTCTGCCTACTTGCCTACTTGTAATCTCTATCTGTCAAATAAATAAATCTTTAAAAAAAAAAAATGAAATCCCACAAGTATAGACATTTCCTAGTAAAAACTTAACTGAAATTTGTGACCACCATGATATTATTAGACTACTTTTTGGGGTCATTTTCTTGACTGCAATATGCCAACTGACAAAGTATGGCATTTATTGAAATAAATGGTCATCAAGAGTCTTTCAGCAATTACTTGGAAGACTGAAATGGGAATACGGGAAACACCCAGGGCAGAGGCTTTCTGCTTCTTCTCATGGGAAGACTCTGTTAATGGCACTATTCCTGTCCCCTCTAGCTTAGGCTGCTTGTGAAGACTTACTACAAACTCTTTCTGCTTTTACATCCAGTGATTACCCCCACGATCATGAGAGAGTCAGAAATTAATATAACACTGAATTGGAAGAGCCATTACCCTCTTTATAGGAATCAAAGCAACACTATGAGGGATCAGGTTGCACAGAAGTGGATTTCAGATTAGTCACAAAACTTGCTTGACTTGGCCAAACTCAGATTACAGGTTAAATGTCTGAAAAGAAAGAGAATAAGATTTTGGGGCCCATTTCTTAGAATCTCTTAACCAAGACAGCTTGTCATTATACAAATGTGTGGAATGTCAGAGTATGCCGCCTGGTCACTTTGTTTTAAACACAGAACAACATAATTGAGTCACTGGAACTAAACAGCATCATCATGTTTTAAAAGTCTGGCTCAGCCACTCACCAGCTATGGATCTTTGGTAATTTACTTGATTTCCCTGGGCCTCAGGTTCTCAGGTTCTCCAAAACATGGATGGTGATAACAACCACCAGGCAGGGCTACTGGGAAGATTAAATTATGTTCTGGATGTACTGGTGCCCAGCAGAATAGTGCCATTCAACATTAGTTCCCTGGCATTCTCTAAATTTGAATCCTTCTCATTTATAGAAGGTCAATAGGAGATAATACAGGCTGAACATCAAGTCTAGGTATCTTGAAACACTGTGTTATGAAATATTTACTAAGGAAATAGCAGTTCCATCCCTCCCTCACACCAGGCCTCTGTAACCCACCAACTGCTTCTCTGAGCCTCAACTTCTCATCTGCAAATAGCAGGTGTTGAGAAGTCTCTCGGTGATTACTGTGATGCTCTCGTGAAGTAGACCATGTAAAGGACTTCACTGAAAGCCATGGCAAGTACCAAATAATATTGGCTATTAGGCTAATAGATAGCGCTAGAATCAATGTTTTCAAACTGGAGCCAATTATGCTTTCCTTCTCAAGTATAAATATGAGGGTCACTGGCAATGTGAAACAATGCGTGATGAAGATTTTTGATCTTCCCAGTGCCAAAAATCAAAATCAAAATACATCAGAATCATATGAATCATTTAAAACAATCTGAGGGTTTTGAAGGGTCAGGGGTGGGAGGTTGGGGGAACAGGTGGTGGGTGATGGGGAGGGCACGTTTTGCATGGAGCACTGGGTGTTGTGCAAAAAGAATGAATACTGTTACGCTGAAAAAAAAAATAAAAAGGGAAAAAAAAAAAAAAAGGCTGTACAGAGGGGCGCCTGGGTGGCTCAGTGGGTTAAAGCCTCTGCCTTTGGCTCAGGTCATGATCCCAGGGTCCTTGGATTGAGCCCCACATCGGGCTCTCTATTCAGCAGGGAGCCTGCTTCCTCCTCTCTCTCTGCCTGCCTCTCTGCCTACTTGTGCTCTCTGTCTGCCAAATAAATAAATAAAATCTTTTTAAAAAATAAATAAATAAAAGGCTGTACAGAGGCACCTGGATGACTCAGTTGGTGAAGTGTCCGACTTTTGATTTTGGCTCAGGTCATGATCTCAGTCATGAGATCAAGCCCCATATCCGGCTCCACTTTCAGTGAGGAGATTGCTTAAGGTTCTCTCTCTCTCTCTCTCTCTTTCTCTCTCTCTCTCTCTCTCCCTGTCCCTCCCTCTGTCCAATAAGTAAGTAAGTAAGTAAGTAAATAAATAAATAAATAGCCCATTTGGGTTGCTTTGAAATGGTTGTATGTGGTCATAGCCTAGGCAGGTGCTTGAGACCCAGCTTCTCAGAGCTCTACTCATTAAACTCAGAATTTCAGGGTTGGGAGTAAAGAGCAGAGGAAACAAGGTTCCTAACTTCAAGGAACTCATATTGTAAAAGGAAATAAAAGACATTAAGACATAATGTCTTTCCCTCTTTCATCACTTAGGGAAAAAAATTAGATCCTTAATTAAAATGGTAAAAATCCCCACAATCATGGGAAAGGACTGATTTGTCTGTAGCCATGGTAATGGGGAACCATTGGAATGGCTTTTAAACCTGTTTGAATTGATTAACAACTCCTCTCCATGGACCTACTTTGTCAGGCCAATCAATCAGTGACATCCCCTGGCTTCTGGAAGCCAGCTTAGCAGGAACTGAGCCCCTCTAAGAAACACACATCAGGGTGTCAGTCAACAGCACTGTCCCCCAAATTACCTCCCCTATGCAGATTTCATGGACAACTGGACCTCTAAAAATCCACCAGCCCCTCGACAACACACTTGTCCTGCACCTTGTAAGATGCACTGCCCGCTCTTTTGGGTCCAGCAAGCCTCAGCAGCACACACCTCCCTAACTGGGAGCCATAAATTCAGTGCTTCCTCCCAGTCTGAGATGGTGTAAGATCGTGAATGAGGATCTCCTGATCCTTTGACACTACTACACTTTATGTACAATAAAATGTATTCCAGACAGATTAGTATTAAAATACATGGGATTATATCTGTATCAATGACCATAAAAGCATTAAAAAAAAAATATGTGTTCCCAACGTGGGGCTGACCTTACAACCCCAAGATCACGACCTGAACCAAAATCAAGAGTCAGAAGCTCAACCAACTGAGCCATCCAAGTGGCCTAAATATGTTTTTTTTTTAATATAGTTTTTAACATAGCAATGGTCTTTTAAAAAAATATTCGTGGGACACCTGGGTGGCTCAGTGGGTTAAACCTTTGCCTTCGGCTCAGGTCATGATCTCAGGGTCCTGGGATCGAGCCCCGCATCGGGCTCTCTGCTCAGCAGGGAGCCTGCTTCCCCCCACCTCTGCCTGCCTCTCTGCCTACTTGTGATCTCTCTCTGTCAAATAAATAAATAAAATCTTTAAAAAAAATATTCGTGAATGGTACCAAAGGCAGAAACTAAAGCAGGATATGCTATTGGTAGAACTTCAACTTCAGTAGGGTAAGATAACACACCACCATCATCACGACTAACATCGACATCACCATCAGTACCATCACCAACAGAAAACAACATTACCAACAGCAACACCAAAACTAACAGCACCAGCAGCAGCATCTCCTGCCACAATCACTGTTATGAACAGAACTAAAAAGCAAGTGACAGGAAAAAGGGAAAATATTCCTAGTATACATGATAAGATAAGGATTAATGTTCTCCATATACAGAGAGATCTTAAAAATCAGCAAGGAAAGAAGCAGAAGTAGATTTAAGAAGGTAAAAGGATACAAAAGGAAGAAATGCAAATAGCAAGAGAAAAAGGAGAGAACAAAGTATAACAGATTAAAAAGAAACTTCTATGTTAACAATAGTCATCAAAATGCATATTTTAAAAGATGAGCAATACCTAATTTTTTATCAAAACTGTTGAGAACATATATTTTCAGATGAATCTGGTAGAAAAGTAAATTGGTCTAATCTTTCTGAAAGGTTATTTGGAAACATAAATTAAATGCCATAAGAATGAGACTATGGACTTTTGGAGGGGAGGAGGGTGGGGGTTGGGTGAGCCTGGTGGTGGGCATTAAGGAGGGCACAGATTGCACGGAGCACTGGGTGTGGTGCATAAACAATGAATGCTGGAACACTGAAAAGAAATAAAATTTAATTAAAATATATACATATATATGATTTATATCCTCTAATTCTACTTCTAGGAATTTATCCCAAGCAAATAATCAGAAAATAGCTAAAGTATTTACAAAAATGTTTAGTGCAATATTCTTTGTAATAATGAAAAATGGGAACTCTAATATACATCAATGAAGGATTGCCTTAATAAAGTATTACATGTCCATGGAGGCAAAATGTAGACCACTCTGGAGTGCCTAAAAAACTGTGTACATGTTCATATATTGATAAGGCAAAATGTACCCACCATGTTATTAGGTGAAACAGATTCAGTTTACAATATTCTAGGTTCAGTATAATCTTATTTTTGTAACCTACAATTCACATACATGTATACTCACTCGCTTATTCAACAACAACAAAATAAATGTATATCATCTGCTTTGTGTAAGGCACTGATCTAACCATTGAAGAAAAGCCAATGAACTATGCAGACGTGGTCCCTAACCACATGGTGCCCCAAAATGCACTGAGACAACTTGACTAGAGCATCTGATTCTTCAATATCCATTTCTTCTCTTCTTTCTCATCCTTGCATCTTCCCTCCCCTCCTCTCCTTTCCTTTCCATTCCTTGCCTTTTATCATATCCTCCTCCTCCTATCTTAGTCATGAAAATCCTTTCTCTTCAACTGGTCCCCAATAGAATGCATTGCCCTGGGATGATAACAAGCCATTGGTTTTAATAATGGATCACAAGCCAGTGGTGATTGGCAGCACCTCACCCTTATTTACCTCAGTAGCTGTGTTCATGCCAAGCTTTGAACAGAAAAGTTCAAAACAGGGCAGTATTAGCCAGGGAGGAAAGTGTAATTAAGTTCATGTCCAAATAGTATCATCTTTCTGAAAGTCGAGTTCTTTAAAGGTCTGGAAGGTTGGGGCGCCTGGGTGGCTCAGTGGGTTAAAGCCTCTGCCTTCAGCTCGGGTCATGGTCCCAGGGTCCTGGGATCGAGCCCCGCATCGGGCTCTCTGCTTGGCGGGGAGCCTGCTTCCTCCTCTCTCTCTGCCTGCCTCTCTGCCTAGTTGTGATTTCTCTCTCTGTCAAAGAAATAAAAAATTTAAAAAAAAAAAAGTCTGGAAGGTTAAGGTAACATCACTTAATATTTATTAGATTTCTCCACTAAGAGATTTTTTTTTATTCCTCCCTGCTGATATATCTCCTATTGTATACACACATACATTAGCTCCCAAGATACAAAGCTGTACAAAGCCTACTGACTTCAGGAAGTTTTTGATCTCTTGAGAGTTTCAGGACATATTCTCTTTTTTTTTTTTTTCAGTGTTCCAAGATTCATTGTTTATGCACTACACCCAGTGCTCCATGCAATACATGCCCTCCTTAATACCCACCACCAGGCTCACCTAACCCCCCACCCCCCTCGCCTCCAAAACCCTCAGATTGTTTCTCAGACTCCACAGTCCCTCATGGTTTGTCTCCCCCTCCCATTTCCCCCAATTCATTTTTCCTTTCCTTCTCCTAATGTCCTCCATGTTATTCCTGATGCTCCACAAGTATGAAACCATATGATAATTGACTCTCTCTGCTTGACTTATTTCACTCAGCATAATCTCCTCCAGTCCCATCCACGTTGATACAAAAGTTGGGTATTCATCCTTTCTGACGGAGGCATAATATTCTATTGTATATATGGACCATAACTTCTTTATCCATTTGTCTGTTGAAGGACATCTTGGCTCTTTCCACAGTTTGGCGACTGCGGCCATTGCTGCTATGAACATTGGGGTACAGATGGCCCTTCTCTTCAGTACATCTGTGTCTTTGGGGTAAATACCCAGTAGTGTAATTGCAGGGTCATAGGGTAGTTCTTTTTTTAATTTCTTAAGTAATCTCCACACTGTTTTCCAAAGTGACTACACCAACTTTCATTCTCACCAACAGTGTAAGAGGGTTCCCCTTTCTTCACATCCTCCCGAACACTTCTTGCATGCATATTTGAAGGGGATGATGAATCAGTGTTAGCCCCAAGCAGAGGGTAGGACCCATACTCCTAAGCCAAATGCAAAGCACAACAGGGCAAACAGAGAGGCTGACTTGGAATGGGGGAGGGAGAAATTAACAAGGATGTAATGAGGATGTGGGGCAAAGTGAAGGCAGACCCAGCACAGGAAAAAGACACAAACACGAAGCGCTCAGAGAGCAGGATATGTTCTGTGCAGTTTCAAACAAACTTTGGGAGTTTGCTCTGGGTGAATTCGGTTCTGGTGATGTTAACAAGGTTCTGTGGCCTGGGATCCAAGTTCATTAGAATCTATTACTTCTGTCTGCTCACCCGATAAAGCACCACTTTCCTGGTGAAGTTCAAACTGTAATAGATGTGAATAATGGTGCCTTGAGCATGGAGGTGCAGCCACCTCTTCATGACAGTGATTTCATTTCCTTCAGATGTGCACCCAGAAGCAGGACTGCTGGACCCCCTCCCACGTTCACTGCAGTATTGTTCACAACAGCCCAAACATGGGAACAACCCAAGTATCTACCAATAAATGAATGTATATAGATAATGTGGTACACACACACACACACACACACACACACAGAGGAAATTACGTAGCTCTGAGAAAGAAGGAACTCCTGCCATTTGCAGCACATGGATGAATCTGGAGGGCATTATGGTAAATGAAATAAATCTTGATTATTTCCCTTCTTGCATGTGGAATTGGTTTGATTTGTTGTTGATTCTCCAGTTCTTTAAGGTGTAGAGACAGCTGGTGTATTCTGGATTTTTCAATGTTTTTGAGGGAGGCTTGGATGGCTATGTATTTCCCCCTTAGAACGGCCTTTGCTGTATCCCATAGGTTTTGGACTGAGGTGTCTTCATTCTCATTGGTTTCCATGAATTGTTTAAGTTCATCTTTGATCTCCTGGTTGATCCAAGCATTCTTAAGCAAGGTGGTCTTTAGCTTCCAGGTGTTTGAGTTCCTTCTGAACTTTTCCTTGTGATTGAGCTCCAGTTTCAAAGCATTGTGATCGGAGAATATGCAGGGAATAATGTCAGTCTTTTGGTATCGGTTGAGTCCTGCTTTGTGACCCAGTATGTGGTCTATTCTGGAGAAGGTTCCATGTGCACTTGAGAAGAATGAGTATTCTGTTGTTTTAGGGTGGAATGTTCTGTATATGTCTATGAGGTCCATCTGGTCCAATGTTTCATTCAATGCTCTTATTTCTTTATTAATTTTCTGCTTCGATGATCTGTCTATTTCTGAGAGAGGCATATTAAGATCTCCTACTATTATTGTATTCATATCAATATGACTCTTTATCTTGATTAATAGTTTTCTTATGTAATTGGGTGCTCCCATATTGGGGGCATAGATATTCACAATTGTTAGATCGTCTTGGCGGATAGTCCCTTTAAGAATTATGTAGTGTCCTTCTGTATCTCTGACTACAGTCTTTAGTTTAAAATCTAATTTATCTGATATGAGAATCACTACCCGGCCTTCTTTTGAGGCCCATTGGCATGAAAGATGCTTCTCCATCCCTTCACTTTCAGTCTGGGTGTATCCTTAGGTTCAAAATGGGTCTCGTCGGCAGGCTCCATAGCTCAGTGGTTAGAGCACTGGTCTTGCAAAATGGGTCTCGTGTAGACAACATATGGATGGGTCCTGTCGTTTTATCCAATCTGCAACCCTGTGTCGTTTTATGGGCGCATTTAGGCCATTCACATTGAGAGTGATTATTGAGAGATAGGTTTTTATTGACATCGTGTTGCCTTTGAAGTCTTTCTGTCTATAGATTGTTTCTATATTTCTGTTCAATGATATCCTTAGGATTTTTTCTCTTTTATAGGACCCCCCCTTAATATTTCCTGCAGTATCGGCTTGGTGGTTGCATAGTCTTTTAAGCCTTGCCAGTCTTGGAAACTCTTTATCTCTCCATCCATTTTAAATGTCAGTCTTGCTGGATAGAGTATTCTTGGTTGCATGTTCTTCTCATTTAGTACTCTGAATATATTTTGCCAGCCCTTCCTGGCTTGCCAGGTCTCTGTGGAAAGGTCTGACATTATTCTAATGGGATTTCCTCTGTATGTAAGAAGCTTCTTTGTCCTAGCTGCTTTTAAGAGGGTCTCTCTTGAAACATAATTCCCCATTCTAACGATAAGGTGCCGTGAGGACTTTCGAGAATCTAAAATCTTGGGAGGAAATCTTTCTGCCTCTAGTACATGAACGTTGTTTCCATTCGTGAGATTGGGAAAATTTTCATAGACAACTTCTTCCACTATATCTTCTAGACTTCTTTCTTTTTCTTCCCCTTCAGGGATTCCAATAATTCTGACGTTGGAACGTTTCATGGCATTGTTTATTTCCCTGATTCTGTTTTCGTGGCTTCTGAGCTGTTTGTTCCAGGCTTCCTCCTGATCCTTTCTCTCTATGAAATGGATGCATTCCTGGAAAGCTACAAACTCCCAAAATTGAACCAGGAAGAAATTGACAACCTGAATAGACCGATATCTAGTAATGAGATTGAAGCAGTGATCAAAAACCTCCCAAAAAACAAGAGCCCAGGACCTGACGGATTCCCTGGGGAATTCTACCAAACTTTCAAAGAAGAAATAACACCAATTCTCCTGAAGCTGTTCCAAAAAATTGAAGCAGAAGGAAAACTTCCAGACTCTTTTTATGAAGCCAGCATTACCCTGATCCCCAAACCAGGCAAAGACCCTACCAAAAAGGAGAATTTCAGACCAATATCACTGATGAATATGGATGCAAAGATTCTCAACAAGATCCTAGCAAACAGGATCCAGCAGCACATTAAAAAGATTATCCACCATGACCAGGTGGGATTCATCCCTGGGTTGCAAGGTTGGTTCAACATTCGCAAATCAATCAGTGTGATAGAACACATCAATAAGAGAAGAGAGAAGAACCACATGGTCCTCTCAATTGATGCAGAAAAAGCATTTGACAAAATCCAGCATCCGTTCCTGATGAAAATGCTTCAAAGTATAGGGATAGAGGGAACATTCCTGAACTTCATAAAATCTATCTATGAAAGACCCACAGCAAATATCATCCTCAAAGGGAAAAAGCTTGCAGCCTTTCCGTTGAGATCAGGAACACGACAAGGATGCCCACTCTCACCACTCTTGTTCAACATAGTATTAGAAGTTCTAGCAACGGCAATCAGACAACAAAGAGAAATAAAAGGTATCCAAATTGGCAAGGAAGAAGTCAAACTCTCTCTCTTCACAGATGACATGATTCTTTATATGGAAAACCCCAAAGACTCCACCCCCAAACTACTAGAACTCATACAGCAATTCAGTAACATGGCAGGATACAAAGTCAATGTACAGAAATCAGTGGCTTTCTTATACACTAACAATGAAAATACAGAAAGGGAAATTAGAGAATCGATTCCATTTACTATAGCACAAAGAACCATAAGATACCTGGGCATAAACCTAACCAAAGAAGTAAAGGACCTGTACTCGAGGAACTACAGAACACTCATGAAAGAAATTGAAGAAGACACAAAAAGATGGAAGACCGTTCCATGCTCTTGGATTGGAAGAATAAACATTGTTAAAATGTCTATACTGCCTAGAGCAATCTATACTTTTAATGCCATTCCGATCAAAATTCCACCGATATTTTTCAAAGAGCTGGAGCAAATAATCCTAAAATTTGTATGGAGTCAGAAGAGACCCCGAATTGCTAAGGAAATGTTGAAAAACAAAAACAAAACTGGCGGCATCACGTTACCCGATTTCAAGCTTTACTACAAAGCTATGATCACCAAGACAACATGGTACTGGCATAAAAACAGACACATAGACCAGTGGAACAGAGTGGAGAGCCCAGATATGGACCCTCAACTCTATGGTCAAATAATCTTTGACAAAACAGGAAAAAATATACAATGGAAAAAAGACAGTCTCTTCAATAAATGGTGCTGGGAAAACTGGACAGAGATATGTAGAAGAATGAAACTCGACCATTCTCTTACACCGTACACAAAGATAAACTCGAAATGGATAAAAGACCTCAACGTAAGACAGGAATCTATCAGAATCCTAGAGGAGAACATAGGCAGTAACCTCTTCGATATCAGCCACAGCAACTTCTTTCAAGATATGTCTCCAAAGGCCAAGGAAACAAAAGCAAAAATGAACTTTTGGGACTTCATCAAGATCAAAAGCTTCTGCACAGCAAAGGAAACAGTCAACAAAACAAAGAGGCAACCCACGGAATGGGAGAAGATATTTGCAAATGACAGTACAGACAAAAGGTTGATATCCAGGATCTATAGAGAACTTCTCAAACTCAACACACACAAAACAGATAATCATATCAAAAAATGGGCAGAAGATATGAACAGACACTTCTCCAACGAAGACATACAGATGGCTATCAGACACATGAAAAAATGTCCATCATCACTAGCCATCAGGGAGATTCAAATTAAAACAACATTGAGATACCACCTAACACCAGTTAGAATGGCCAAAATTAGCAAGACAGGAAACAACATGTGTTGGAGAGGATGTGGAGAAAGGGGAACCCTCTTACACTGTTGGTGGGAATGCACGTTAGTGCAGCCACTTTGGAGAACAGTGTGGAGATTCCTGAAGAAATTAAGAATAGAGCTTCCCTATGACCCTGCAATTGCACTGCTGGGTATTTACCCCAAAGATACAGATGTAGTGAAAAGAAGAGCCATCTGTACCCCAATGTTTATTGCAGCAATGGCTACGGTCACCAAACTGTGGAAAGAACCAAGATGCCCTTCAACGGATAAATGGATAAGGAAGATGTGGTCCATATACACAATGGAGTATTATGCCTCCATCAGAAAGGACGAATACCCAACTTTTGTAGCAACATGGACGGGACTGGAAGAAATTATGCTGAGCGAAATAAGTCAAGCAGAGAGAGTCAAGTATCATATGGTCTCACTTATTTGTGGAGCATAACAAATAACACGGAGGACATGGGGAGATGGAGAGGAGAGGGAGTTGAGGGAAACTGGAAGGGGAGATGAACCATGAGAGACTATGGACTCTGAAAAACAACCAGAGGGTTATGAAGGGGCGGCGGGGGGGGGGGGGGGGGGGTGTGGGGGGGGTGGGGTGGGGTGGGAGGTTGAGGAACCAGCTTGTGGGTAATAGGGAGGGCACATACTGCATGGAGCACTGGGTGTGATGCCAAAACAATGAACACTGTTATGCTGTAAATAAAAAAAATAAAAATAAATAAGTAAATTAAAAAAACAACAACAAAAAAAAACAAAAAAAAAAAGAAATAAATCAGAGGAAAAGTACAAATACTGCATGATCTCACTTACACGTGGAATCTAAAAAAGCCAAACTCACAGAAACAGAGAGTAAAATGGTGGTTGCCAGGGATGGGCAGGGCGGGGAAACAGAGTGATGCTGGCCAGAGGGTATAAACTTTAAGATATAAGATGATAAGTTCTGGGGATCTAATGCATAGCACGGTGTCTGTAGCTAACGATAATTATATATTTGAAAGTTGCTCATAGAGTCTCAAATGTTCTCACCACATACACACAAAAACAAAAATAACTGTGTGAGGCAATTAATGTGTTAAAACTAACTTTATTACACTAATCATTTCGTAGTATGTAAATATATCAGATCACCACACTGTATATCTTAAACTTAAATGATGTTACACTTCAATGACACCCCAACAGAACTGGAAAAAAGAAAACTCTATACTTAAAAAAAAAAAAAAAAGATGCAATATGTGGAAACCAGTTCAGATCCCTGGTTTTGTGTTTCTCAAAATCTGGGATGTTGATAGTAGGGGAGTACAAGAATGCCACCACCACATGGAAACACCTTGACTAACACAGTGAGAACATGACTTCCCTCTCAATTCTCCTGGTCGCTAAGAAAGCATCAGGAGGGTGCTCATGTTATTCTCACCTCTTTGTTATTTGCTAAGCAACATTGTTAACAGGGAATAAGCTTCAAGCTCAGAGTCTTCTAGCAGGAAAGGTTTTGTAGTTAGAACATACTGACTTTTTTGATGTTAAGTATCCATTTTTGTGTGTCCTACCTTCACAGAATAATTCTAGTCTTCTCTTCACCGTCCTTTTATAAATGTAAAGATACTTCTTTAAACAATAACTAATTAGGTGGCCATGCAAATATGGTGAAATTCATGGAAATGTTAGAAAAATAGCTGAATGTGGCAAAAATAAAAATTTTAAAAATTAAAAGGAAAACACTTCCCTGACCCTCTGCTCCTGCCAATTTATGACATCCGTCACCCTGGTATTGTCTTATCTCAGTCTGACCACTGACGCGCTTTAGAAAGTGCGTCACCTCGTCTTGGTGACCACATTCGTTCTCAGTCTGCCCAGGGTCTGTGTGGAAGAGTCATGGGTCCCTTCAGTGCACAGAAGAGTTGGTGCGTGCTCTTCCAGCCGTGTGGGGATTACAACTAGAGTTGGCTAGCTCCGGACGCTGTGTGGCAAAGGACGAACCTGAGCAGCCTGAATCACTGAGTGACAGTGTGGAGAAAAGCCCTCTGGTGAGCTACGTAGATAAAGACTTTTGTGTAGCTACTCAGATTTGGGGGTGATTTGCATTTGGGAGTCTCCTTCTTGGAAAGCAAGTTTGAAACTGGGACGCAGAACATCCGTTGGGGAACACTCTCCAAGGGCACCTGTGGGGCAAGGGGAAGACTCGGACCTAGGCAGGGAGAGAAGGTGGGCTAGGGCATACTCACCCCAAGGGCACAGCAGAATCCACCGGAAGTTCTGAAGTCCGGAGGGCCTCTTAGAGTTGTCCCCAGTGGGAGACAGGGGTGGGACTTTCTGCCTCCAAACCAATTAGTCACTGAATGAAAGCTGCCCCCAGGAGGAGTTATGATGTTGGTGAGGTGACTTTCAGCCAAGGCAAATCCCGGAGAGAACTGAGCTGAGAGCCAGCCATGGTGCATACTTTCAGCAGCTGGAAAACCAAGCTCTTCAGTCCTGCAAAGGGATCTGGGAAATGCATCTCTGGATCCACGGCAAGCCCTAACCAGTCAATTCTGACTGTCTGTGCAGAGGCTAAGCAACTTCCCCATGGTATAATATTGCAAGTGGCGGAACTGGGCTTCAAATCAACATGGGCCTGACTCCTAAATTTTAACATTAGTTTAAACTGTCTACCCTCTAAACGTCAGCCTGGGCCTGTCTTTTGTTTGGAGGCCAGTTAGTGGGGTCACTGCCATTTATAAGGAATTTTCTTAAGTGCTGTATTTATATTAAAATCTTGAAGGATGAGTGTGTTCCTTCTCATGGGGAAGGCAAGCAGAGCTTGGAGAAAAGGAGCTATTTGTCCTGGTTGAATAGTCATTAAATGAGATGTGGATCCCAGAAGGCTTTATTCTAAGACCTACATCCTATTCCTCAACATTGTGGGCCCAAGCAGAAGCTCAAAAGGCCAAGTAAGTAGGCTCCAGTCTCTAGCAATGGGCAGCTTATCCATTCTCCTCTGCATAACCACTGACATTCGATTAGTAGGGGATCCCCTTTTTAGAAGCTTCATAACTAAGCCTTTTCCAGATCACCCATTTCTTTAACTTTATGAGTGCAGCTGCTGGAATGCCCAATCCCCTCCTGACACACTAGAGAGAGACGAGCTTTCCTTTATTAGTGTGCCCCCTTAAAGTGCACAGATCAAGACACCTGGTCTACAGTCCTGACCCTACTACTTTCTGATGAACTCGGACAACTGGGTTTTCTAGGCCTCAAAGGTAAGGGAGTTGGATATCATATACAGGCTCTAAATGATATTTTCCTATTCAGATTCAATATGTCATGCATTTGTGGAGCATGTACTATGTGCTAAGCATTGAACTGGGTCATATACATTGTGCCAAAGATTTGTAAATCTCTCTTGACCCCTCAGACAGTTCTTTCCATTTGACAAGCAATAAGTAGCTTATTCCAATTAGCAGCAGAGGACTGTGATCCCTAGGAGGGAAATAAAATATCTGAGCCCTACAACTGCTCCCAGTTTTTAGTTGGATGTACTTTCTAGAATGCAGTAAAAGGAAGAACATTCAAAGAGAACACATTCTCACTCAGTTGGAAAGACTGATACTGCAGGTCAAAGAGGACAGGGTGGCAAAGAATTAAAATAGAAATTATTGTCAAAATGATATCTTAAAAATTCCCATTTTTAATTGGATTATTCATTTTGGGGTGTTGCATTTTATAAATTCTTTATATATTCTGGATACTAATCCTTTATCAGACTTGTCATTTGCAAATATCTTCTTCAATTATGTAGGCTGCCTTTTAGTTTAGTTTTGTTTTATGA
Source organism: Meles meles (assembly GCF_922984935.1). Lineage (NCBI taxonomy): Eukaryota > Metazoa > Chordata > Mammalia > Carnivora > Mustelidae > Meles > Meles meles. Next base: position 12,108,028 of record NC_060066.1, on the reverse strand, counting down.
TTTGTCAGAGAGAGAGACAGCATGTGAGTAAAAGCAGGGGGAGCACCAGAGGGAGAGGTAGAAGCAGATTCCCTCTCACTGGAGCATTGGAGTAGGGAGCCTGACATGGGGCTCAATCCCAGGACCCAGGGATCATCACCTGAGCAGAAGGCAGATGCTTAACCCAGGTATCCCAACCTTATAGTTTTATTGGCCATTTCCTTCACTGTGCAAAAGCTTTTTATTTTTATGAAGTCCCAAGTCCCAGTAGTTTATTTTTGCTTTTGTTCCCCTTGCCTAAAGAGATACATGTACCCTAATGTTTACAGCAGCATTATCAACAATAGCCAAATTATGAAAACAGCCCAAACGTCCATCAACTGATGAATGGATAAAGAAGAGGTGGTATTTATATATATATATCACATACACATAACTATACATATACACATACATACACAGAGAGAGAGACACATATATAATGGGATTATATTATATATACATATACATATAATGGGATATTACTTTGCCAGAAAAAGAACAAAAGCTTGCTATTTGCAACAACATGCATGGAGCTAGAGGGTATTATGCTGAGTGAAGTAAGTCATTCAGAGAAAGACAAATATCATACAATTTCGCTCGTATGTGGAATTTAAAGAAACAAAACAAATGAGCAAAGGGGAAAAAAAGAAAGAGACAAACCAGGAAGCCAACCCTTAACTACAGAGAACAAACTGATGGTTACAGAGCAGAGGTGGGCGGTCGGCAGGAGAAACAGGTGATGAAGATGAAGGACTGCACTTGCCCTGACGAGCACCAGGTATGGTATGGAAGTTCTGAGTCACTACATTATATACCGGAAATAGTATCACACCGACTGTATATTAAACTGGAATTAAAATAAAAACTTTAAAAAAATCTCATGTGTTTGGGAAATAATGCACCACGAAATCACAGATCGAAGAATAAATAAAAAGGGAAATTACAAGTTAAACTAGATGAAAATTAAAACATAACAAATTTTTGAGATGCAACTGAAGCAGTGCTTTAAGGGAAAACATGAGCTTTTGATGGGAGTATTTACTGGGAGAGAAGTGAAATGGGGGAAATCGGAGGGGGAGACAAACCGTGAGAGACTGTGGACTCTGAGAAACAATCTGAGGGTTTTGGAGGGGAGGGGAGGGGGGTCGGGTGAGCCTGGTGGTGGGTATTAAGGAGGGCATGTATTGTGTGGACTACTGGGCGTGGTGCATAAACAATGAATTTTGGAACACGGGAAAAAAATAAAATTTAAAAAAAAACCACTAAAGTCATTTATCTATATGCACGCATGAAAGAGCTGGATAGAAAGAGTAAATTAAACCCGAAATAAGTAAAAAAAAAAAATTTTTTTTAAGGAAATAACAAATGTATACTACACTACTGTGAGAGAAAGCAGATGGGCAGCTGCCTGGGCTGGGCAGCTGCCTGGGCTGGATGTTGGAGGGCTCGTGGTTGGGAATGTTGGACACTTTAGGCTATGAGAACTCTCTGCTCGCTGTCCTGGTAACTATATGCATGTGTAGACTTATCAAAACTAACTGAAGTTTACACTTGAAATGAGTGTGTTTTTTGTATGCAAATTCTTCCATACCACTTCTGATTTTAAAAATTTTAACAAGTGCATTTAGCATTCCCTGAAGATGCTGTGGGGATAAATATTAAAGATGGAAAGACAATGATAGCGATTTCGGTGGTGCAGCTAATGTAATGCACTTAAACGCTTACTGTGTTCCAAACACTGACAGAAGCCAGTCTGCATTTTTTTAAATTTTGTTTTAAGTTTATTTATTTGACAGAGAGAGAGAGAGTATAAGCAGGGGAAGCAGCAGAGGGAGAGGGAGGAGCAGGCTCCCCGCTGAGCAGGGAGCCTGATGCGGTACTTGATCCCAGGATCCTAGGATCATGACCTGAACCAAAGGCAGACGCCCAACCAACGGAGCCACCGGAGCCACCCAGGCACCTCCCTGGTTTGCATTTAATGTATGACACATTAATCACAAAAAACCTAGTGGCAGGTTTTATCATCCCCCCATTTTTCCAGACAAACAAACTAAGACCTAAGAGTTTAATCAAGTGACCCACGGTCATACAGATACCAAGGGAAGGAGCAGAGCCAGAAAACAGATCCACTTGCATTCACTGCTAAGCAGCCGTGTGATGGGGATACAGATTTGTCACAGCGAGCCATCGTTTGTGGAGGGACCCAAATGATGTTCTCCCCAAAATGTGTGTTCTCATTTGATTAGCTTGGCAGTCATCCCTCCTCCTGTTTTGATTTACTGTCTTTTGTCTGCCGGGTTTCCAGTGAACCTGCAGTCTGCTCTGTTTTCTTTGTACTGCCTCACATGGTTAGTGCTTCATATAACCTGGCCTCGTCTTCCACTCTCACCACTCACCTCTGATGCTAATTTGTTGGGTATTTGGTGTTCGCTGCTTGGCATGATCTCACAGAGCATGCACATGGGAGAGCGCTCTGTACAACGGAGCTTCCTTTTCTCCATCTAGACTCAGTCTTTCCCGTTGCAGCAGGTAGCACGCCATGGGCAAAAGGCCAGACTGCGCACACAATCTGCTTAAGAGATGGAAACAGAGGCGGAACTCAGAGACACGCTCTCAGCTTTTAAGCATTTTACAACATATGTGCTGGGAAAGCATCCCACTGGCTGCATTATTTCAGATCCTAGGCGTCTAGGGCACGGTGAGACAATGCTACAGTGAGGACATGGGCATCCATGTGTGGCGGGCTGGTAGCAGCTGCCATAATGCTTTCCTGTCTGTAATAAAGATTCTCTCTAAGTTGACTAATGAGTCATAAGAGACATGTCTATGCTTGCTGGGTTTTACCCCTCTCTCCCTTCAGAAAGAATGGATTCCATATCTGCAAGACCATTTTTCCCCAAATCAGTGGTTTAAAAACCTGCACACCCACCTTAAAATTAAAGGCCGTAATATGGATTTGAGACCTGGCTCTGTCACTCAGAGGCTGAGAGATTGTGGGTGATTCACTGGTCATTTTCTTCAGTGGCAAATGGAGAACAACAACAACAACAAAAATATACCAGCACTGCAGGCTGGGAATGAAAATTCAATGAGATGATGCATTCAGAAACCTTCCATGTAAGCCGTAAGAACTGGAACATAATCTATAATTATTGCTTTTGGTAAACATCTCATTGTGCAGACCCTTTCCCTTAATAAATATCCCTGCTTTCCACTCAGGAGAAAATCCCTTGAAGATCACATCATAAAATCGTGTAAGAATGTGCTAGAAAGGAACTTAGAATCCAAAACGTGCAGTTTTCACATGGGAAACTGAAATCCAAGGAGAGGAAATGTTTTCCTCATAATTTTGAACTTACTTACTCTTACTTGTTCTGAGGTTTTGACATTTGTTTGGATTCTAGAAACATATGTGATCAATTATTATTATTGCCAAGACATGTCTATGTATTTCTCAATTCTGTATGTTTCCTATGCCATTGTCTAGAAGTTCCCCAAGATACACTTCCTTCCAGACAAAACATCTCATACAAGGAGAGCATAATACCAATATTTTGTAGGTTTTCCTATCATTCAAATTCCAGCATTGGAAACCGAATCATGCAGAGTTGAAAGTGACTGGAAATACTGAGTCTTTGTATCTGTACTCTATGTTCCTTTGTTTGTTGGGTACCCAGAACTCTGGGATTTCTGGAACATACTGCCCGAGACCCATGCCAAGTGGTGTCCAAGGGACAGCTGTTCACAGCCAAGGTCTACATCTTTTGTGCGAAGTCGCTTACTGTTTGTGGGGATGGGACAAGAAAAAGGGTAGTTCTCAGGAGCTAATTCTCCGCAGGCCACCAACTCCTAGAGCAAAAATCCAAGATTCTGAGACCTCTAAACCCAAACCTGGCCACCCAGGTGTGTTAGGATTTTATTTGTTTGTTAGGACATTATTATCTGTCAAGGTGGGAAGCTAGATTTAAAAGTTTATTAACTTAGTTTATAACTTTCAAACATTTAGACACATGGTATGTGGGCCTCTGTTTGTGCTTGGGCCCTGCAAATGCTAGGGGCAGGCATGCTGAAAGCCATACCTGCAGACTGTTTGCTTGAAATGAATAGCAATGTCTTCCAAAGGAGAGCCTACCTGAAGCTCGTCTAGGAGCTGTGAAGAGGTGCTCCAGGGCACAGGACTTGTGATAAGTGAGTAAAGAAAGAACTCTTGCTTATTATATAGTTATCTCTCTCTTGTTGGCTGTAATTATTTATTACCATTTTAGCAACAGTCGTAATATCATTATTTCCCAAACTTTAGAGCAGAGAGTACTATTTCAAATTAGTGTGTGTGTGTGTGTGTGTGTGTGTGTGATCTGTCATTCCACCAAAATATAAGTTCTACGACACGGTGAGCCTTGTCTGGCTTACTCACTTGTTTGCACAGTGCCTAGAATGGTACTTAACATGGAAAAGGGATTTAATAAACTCTCTTAAAAAATTCATCGGAGAATTGATTTTAGTATTCATTCACAGCTCACAGGCCCCAAAGATTGACAAACATCCAATTACCTTTACCCGTGACTGGGCAGGCTGGGGCTACAGGCCCAGTACATCAAGCATTATCTATTTCCCCTCCTTAGGCACAGCCACCAGTAAAAATTTAAAACCAATTTTTTTTAAAAAATAATAGCAAAACAACCCTAAGGTTATTTCTCACACCGGTGTCTTTCAGGCTTTCTGCAGGATGTCATTGGTATTTTCAAAAAAAAAAAAAAAAAAAAAAGGATGCAATGCTCAAATAAGATTGGATTATGCTGCATGATCTCATTTAACCCTCAGTGTAAGGGCTGACTGATAGTTGTTCCCAGACTCGAACAAGAACCCTTGGCTTGGTAACTTCTAGGAAAACCGAACAATAAAACTAGTAGTAAATAGTAAAAAATAAAAACATCCCCCAAAATCGCTTTGTACTTTCCCACAGCAATGCCTTCATCAGGTGTTTGCAGCAATCATTAGCCTCCAGATATCTTTTAGGAAATATCTATGTCCAGATTCATCTCTGGGTCCCTGGCAAAAAGTCTAACATATTCACAGTGAACAAAGGAATAAATAAATGGACGAGTAAAGCACAGAAGCTGGGTTTGGGGACTAGCTATCTTTTTTTTTTTTTTAATTTTATTTATTTACTTGACAGAGAGAAATCACAAGAGAGGCAGGCAGAGAGAGAGGAAGGGAAGCAGGCTCCCCGCTGAGCAGAGAGCCCAATGTGGGACTCGATCCCAGGACCCTGAGATCATGACCTGAGCTGAAGGCAGCAGCTTAACCCACTGAGCCACCCAGGCGCCTGGGGACTAGCTATCTTATTACTGGTATAACCTTAGATAAACTTAACCACGGTGAGCTATTTTTTCCAAGGCATAGAATGTCTACCTTCTTTGCAAGATAGTTATAAAGAACAAACAAAATAACAGCAAACACACAGCTTTTACCATGTAACAGGTGTGCTCCAAACACTTCGTATGCATTATCTTATTTAATCCTTACAAAAGTCCTAATAGTGGAAGCACCTGAGTGGCTGAGACAGTTAAGGGCTGGATTCTTCGTTTCAGTTCAGGTCATGGTCTCAGGGTCAGGGTCCTGAGATCCAGTGGTGGAACCGGAGTCCCACGGGCAAGGAATATGCTTGATGATTCTTCTGCTCTCCCTCTGCCCTCCCCCTTCCTCACACCCCTCCCACCACTCATGCCTTCACACACACTCTCTTGTCCTATCAACCTAAAATAAATAAATAACAAAAGTCCTAAAGTCCTAATTGGAAGGTAGTCATGGTATTTATCTTTCCCAGGAAAATAAGACAGCCAGCAGCTAAGTGATTTGCCCCAGGTCTCTTGGCTTATAATCTGTAAGGTCTGCAATTGAACCCAGCAGCTCGGCCGTAGAGTCCCTGCTCATCTCTGCACGTGCGGGGTAACATTTTGTTAACTAAAAAGCACTATTCAAACAAAAGAATTCAGTGTTACTTCCTCTCTTGGAATAGACAAGTCTCCCCTGCTTTGGACATCCACTGCCTGCCCTGATACTCTGCAAATCTGTTTGGATTCTGTTCTCCTGAAGTCACTAAGCAGAATTTTGGTTTTCAGGGAAGTAGCAGACATTCCCCACTCTACTAAGCTTGCATGTCAGTCTGCTAGACTGAGTAAGGCTTTGCTTTCATTTTTACTTCCTTCCAGTCCAAGCTTGGTAGCATAAATCTCAGTTTTCATGAACAAAAGAATTCAGAGCCCATTACTTATATTGCTCATTATTAGATCTGCATCCTGAATCGAGCTATCCTGCCACTACCACTGTAGCCCCAGGAGCGGCGTGTTTAGAGCCTCATTGATTGAAACCAGCCAGATGTTTGGAAATTGAGATGCTTGCCCATGCTGCCACAAAGGAGCCTCCACGATGTGAATTCCTGATGGCAAGCAGGGAGGGGGAGGAGGGAAGGGAGGGCCCCATAAAATGAGCAAACAATAAAGAGATGATTATAGGTGTCTCACTTCAGCGCCTGGGTCGGTAGCTGAGCATACCTGAATTGGGTTTTAAGCATTAGTAATGAATTTAATTCTCCCATTTGGGAAAGGATGGTATCAGCTTTCAGCATAGGGGAGACGGTATTACTTTCAAACGAAAATTTGGGAACCGGAGAAATGGAGGTGTTTGACCCTGAGAATGGGGCCTTTTGTGAATCACGACTTTTGAGGAAGTAGCACACTGCAGTGGAAAGAGGCTTGGAATCACGCCTCAGATCCTAGGTGGGTCACTGGCCACCCATGTGACCTTGAGAAGATTCTAAGTTTCATTTTCTCCTCCCGTAAGGCAGATTATGAATCCACCTTAAATGGCTGTTGTGAGTATAACGGGATCTCTGCCTTATCTTATTTCTATGGTTATATTTGAAAGCCAAAAAGGCTATGAAAGGATAAAGTATTAAGAAAATACTGTACAAGGTGGTATTTAATCAAGTTAGCAGCTACTAATCAGTCATTTGACAAATATCTGCTTGTTTGGCTGAATGTACCTCGTGGCATTATTTTCATAGAGATTTTCAGCATATTTTTCAGAACATCTGGGTTCCCAATCCTGTTGCTTCCTTAACATGTCCAAACCAAGCATTCAAGTTAGCCCACATTCAAATTCCAACTATATTATTTGTGAGTTTTGTAACTGTGTGACTATAGGCAGTTTTCTTAACCATCCTAAGGCTCAATTATCTCATCTGTGAAGTAGGAATAGTAGTTAATTTTTATCTCATAGATTTGTAGAGATTAAAAGGGGCCATATATAAGTGTTGGTTTCAGCAGCATGTGGTAAATGGTCACTATTATAGAATTAGTCTCATTGGTATCATTTCAAATATATACATCTGTTTTATGGATAATATGCCATATTAGTACACCACTGGGTAGTTGGCTATGGTGGGATGCAAATTTTGTTGATACTTGGTGCCGTGAAGCAACACCGAATTAAAAATATTTGCACTTGTCCAGCCCCTACCTACCATCTGCATGTGCTCATAACATGCAGTTCTGGGGGCAACAACCCCATTAAGCAGCAGAATGTTGTGACCTTTGGATGGCTTGCGCCTCAAAGTTTAAGTGACCAGTGGCAAGTCAGGGGCAGCCAAAGGCCTGGAATACTGGAAATGCCTCCTTAGTGAGCAAATAAGCAGAAGGGGCTGATGTGACTTTTAAAAAACTGGCCAACAAAGGCTGCCCAGATCTGAGCCTGCCCCCTTTCTCTTTCTCTTCTTCCCTCATATCCTCAACAAACACACATCCTGAGCTGCAGTGTTTAAAATAATAAGAGATCTAGGGGCCTCTGGGTGGCTCAGTTGGTTAAGCTTCTGAATTGTGATTTTGGCTCAGGTCATGATCACAAGGTCCTGGAATCGAGCCCCACATCAGGCCCCGTACTCAGCGGGGAGCCTGCTCGGGATTCTTTCTCTCCCTCTGAGTCTCCCCCCACTTGTGTTCTCTATCTCTCTCTAAAATAAATAAAAGAAAATCTTAAAAAAAAATACTTAGAGAGCCTCAACATACTATGCTAATCCATCTCTCCAAACTGTGCAGATGCGGGAACCCCTGCCCAGATGTCTCTTCATGGGCATCTGGACGCCAGCCCACCTAGTCTCTTCCTGCCTGTGCTCTACTGGTGGTTCATCATCCCTCATAGTACACAGTTGTCATCTGACATGGGTAATGATAATAGAAAATCATGTATTTTAACTTCTTACTATGAGCCACATGCATGATATTACTTAAGCTCCTAAAAGGCAGGTCATTGTTATCCTCTTTCCATATATGAGTAAATAGAAGCTTACAGAGGTGAGAAAATCTGCTCAAAGTGACAGAGTTGGTCCCTAGACCATCTGTTTGCAAAAGCTGGCCTCCCGAAAGAGGGAAGATCCCGTGAGTGTCATCTCCAAGGCTTTTGGATGATGAGCACAATGGAAGCACGAGAGTCAGTAAAAGCTGAATGCAAAAACCCAGGCTGTTGGTGATGTTTTTCCGTCTCCTTAAAGTCCCCACACTGTCCTGCCTCCAGCATCTTCTGCTCTGCACAGTCAACAAGCAAAGTGTTTTCTAAGGAGTAGTTATGTGTACCTTCACCAATGCAACCATGTAAAAAGAAAACATCTTTCCTCATACACAGCACCCACTGGGGTTTGAAAAATAAATCTAGGTTATTATCCAAGCCCTGGCCTTGACCACCAAATTCAGAATGCCTTTTTTATTTATTTATTTATTTTTTTCAGCGTAACAGTATTCATTGTTTTTGCACAACACCCAGTGCTCCATGCGATACGTGCCCTCCCTATTACCCACCACCTGGTTCCCCAACCTCCCACCCCCGCCCCTTCAAAACCCTCAGGTTGTTTTTTCAGAGTCCATAGTCTCTTATGGTTCGCCTCCCCCAGAATGCCTTTTATATACATTATCATCTCTGGTCTTCATGCCAATGATCAGAGACAGGTTTTATTCCCGTGGATCAGAGAGATTCAGTGACCTTCTGAAGACCAGCTGGAATTCAAACCCAGGTCTGTGACCTAAAGCCCTAATTTTAACCACCATGTTATACTGCCTCTGAGCAGCACTAAAGCTCCAAGCACAAATAAACCCTCTTAAGAAGTTCTGCAAAAAAATAAATTCCAAGAAACCAGTCATTAAATGTCATGGAAACTGGATCAATTTGGCAGAAAAATGAGAGGTCAGAACATTTATCAGCTTCACTCAGCAGATGTGGAAACTGAGGTTCAGAAAGTAGACATGATTTGCCTGACATCAAGTAGTTTATTAGCTGCACATGTAACACGAGAATGCAGACACACTTGACTTCTTAAAATTTGTTGGCTCTTAAGTCTTGTACTATTAAACAAACATTGTAAACTTGCTGAACGAGCTAGCCAAAGATGATACAAGGAATGGCAGAACTCCTTTGTGGAAAAGGTCTTCATTTTTTATCCAAGTTTGTCCAATAATGCAAATTTATTATACTCCCCTGGTCATCCCAACATTATATTAGGCATTGGGAAATAAGTAAATGCAAAGCATAGCCCTTACCCTCAAGGAGCTCCTTCTTCACTGCGAAAGAAAATATTTAAACATGAAATATCATAAACACCGCAATTCAAACAAGACATGCTATGGTGGTTAGAACAGCTGTCCCAGATACTGTTCTGCAAAGTCCTATATGGATGCAGACAAAATTTAGCGACATGAAAATGGGATTACGGTGATCAAGGAAGGCCTCATGGGGGAAACAAAGCACCCCCACACTGGAAGAATGGGAGATTAGTTAAGACTTTGGTAGTTGAAAGGAATGAAAGACTTATTTGTGTTACCTCAAGGGAAAGAGATTTATTGTTGAAGTCAATACAAATATAATGAATACAAAAATAATAACAGCTGTGAAATTATCAATCTCTTATTATGTTCCAGGAATTATGCTAAGCACTTTATCTACAATCCCACATGAATGGTGCTATCCTCTAACTCCACTTTACCTGTGGGAAAATTGAGGCCCAGAGAGGTTAAATTAACTCATCCAGGGTTACACAGCCTGAATTTAAATTCAGGCAGCATAACTGCAGAGCTCTTATTCCCAAGGTCAGTGTACTAAATGGACAAGAATTGGGCCTTGAAAATAATTGTGTGTGTGTGTGTGTGTGTGTGTGTGTGTGTGTGTGTACTCACAAATGCATGTGTCTCAAAGTTCACATAAACCCCAGTCATAACATCTCCGTGGCTTCTACCTACCTGTTCCTTTAGATCCTCACTACTAGCCAGCTTGGCCAAGACTGCAACTTATCTGGGAACCACACCATCTACACAATCCTGAATTGACCTCCTAGCCTTTGGGTTCAGCTTCCAAGTGAGTCAGTCCCACTATCATTTTTGTCATCCTGTACTTCCGGCTAGCACCAGGTCATGCAGGATCCAGGTCACTGGACCTGTGGACCACTTCTCACTCAGGTACCAGCCTTGTTGTCCAATTGGCTGTAGTTCAAATATAGACAAGAAGTCCCATATTCCACTGCTCATCTAGTAGAGGCTGTGGACATAGCAGAATGGCCTGGAAAGAATGACCTCAACAGAGTAGGCAGTGACCTCAAGGAAAGCATTTGTTTTCCATAACCCAAAAGAGGTCCTTTCTTTTCTTTCAAAACAAAAAAATAAATAAGTAAACCAAAAGACTTTTGAGATAGAAGGGAGCTCACATCCATTTCCATTTTACATGTGAGCACATGAGAGCTCAGGGAAGCCAAACAGCACCGCCAAGATCAGAGCACAATCTAGGGGAAAAGCGGAGATCGGAATTCTACGTTCTTGCTCCTGCAGTCCAGTTCCCTGTTCCTCGTGGCACTGGACATCTGAAATGAACACTGAACTGCAAACACCAGTCTCATGGCTTCACTTTCTCTTGTAGCGTCACATGACTCTAAAAGAGCTAGGGGTCAAAAGAACAGTTTGCTTCTAATTGTCTCAATAAATTTTAAAGATGTTATTACATTGTAGTGATTAAGAACTGGTAAGAGTAGATGCAATGTGATAAGAGCAAGGCCATGAAGCTTAATAGTCCTTAGCTGACTGTCACCCTCTTACTTTTTTCTTTTCTTCTTTTCTCTCTCTCTTTTTTTTTTTAAGAACGAACAATTCTACCCAGGACCCTAAAGCACCCGGATCCAACGGCACTTTATATTTCCTGCCATAAAATTCCCCGACTAGAGCAGCTGCGAGCTGAAGTGAGGATCGCATAAACAAACACCAGAGTTCTGATCCCTACAGCATGCCAGCCTGGCCCGGGAGCCCAGGAGACAGAACAGATTTCTGTGCAAAGAAACGTGACCTTTCACACACTTTCAAATACCCTGTCTGTTCTTTCTGTTGTCTAATTCTTGCTTTCCCTTTCTTCTTTGCTTCCTGTCTTGTTCCCCCCTCCTTCCTTCCTTCTTTGGTTTGGAGCAGTTAAGAGAAAATGTGTTAGACAGCAGAATCACCTCCGGTAGTGGGCAATGGGATGATGTGAGCCCAGGGCTCCACTGGATAAGCAAAGCAGAATTCTAACAGCGCCATACGTTTAATGCCTTCTACATACAAGGGCCAGACTCAGTGCTTTACTGAGGTCATCTCATTTCATTCTACCTTGCAAAGCAGTTATTACTATTCTTACGATATAGAGAAGAAAACTGAGCCTTGGAAGAGTTCTTAAATTATTTCCATCATATCCTATGCCTATGGAATGGTAGGATCCATTTAATGGTTCACTGATTGATTTTCAAAGCCCTAAAATACCCACGACAGTAAATTTCAATATTGGCAAGAAACGACTTCAGTTCAAAGAAGTTTCCAGGAAGATCCATGATCTACCCAGATTTCCTCAAGGTCCACATTTAACATGAAATGGCAAATCTCTCTTTATTAATGTTAAGCTGAATAAAATGTTTAGTGTGTTCCCCCTGAACCCTATTCCCTCTTTGAAACCCATCAGGAGTCAACATTTGCCATTTCCGTAAATTCAGTGCATTTGGCTGAAAGTGCTCCTGCTGTGTCTGTCAGCACCTTGACGATGCAAGTAGTAACAGAGGAGGGAAGAAGAGTTCCTGATATTATGATCTATATCCAGGTCTCCTTTCCTACTCCGAAGATGTCCACACACAGACACTGTGCTTTGATGAAGCAACCTATCTGAATGGTACGTATCTGTGGAACTGTTTTGTGTCCAGAGAATATGGGAAACATCGGTTGTATTAGGTAACATTACAAAGCAGTAAGCAGTGACAACGAAGTAGAAAACAAAGGGATGATCTATTATGCAAATGCACGGCCAGTCAATGTCAGTCCAAGCTATTACTGCTTACAGGAGACAAATCAGACAAATCAGATACTAGATGTCTGAGTTCTCTGCTCTTGCTTGATATTAGACCACATTTCTGGCAGCATCAAGTGCTTGCAACCTTACCTCAAGGCAAGACTGTTCCTCAGATGAAGTTTAAAAAGGACAAAGCTGAATACAAAAGGAAAGAAACACCAAAGAAAGACTGAAGCCACATACAGAGCCAAGCGACAGACCCCAGTCTGAGCAAAGGGGAGATCAATTACCAGAGTCTGTGGTATAAATCCAAGATCCTGACTTGCTGGGATATGCGGGAGGCAGTCAAGAGAGAAAGGAAGCTCACCTGTGCGACCCCAAGCACATGCTGGGCCAGCAAGGCCCCATCTGAAAACCCGTGAGCTTCCCGTTACCAGTATGTGTGGTTTTCTGCTTCCGTCATCTGCTTCCCCTCTAAAGGCTGTACTCCTCTAAGACAAGACTTCTTCTTCTGCCCCTTGCAACTGGCACCTATAGAGTGCATGGGGCTTTGTGGCTGCTCAAAAATATTGGTTAAGGAATGCCAGCATTTGGGTTTCCTTCCACACACTTGCTCTCTGCTCTACCATATTCTAGAATGCCTGGGATCCAGAAAGGCACACTCCCTGTGTCTCTCACATGGTTAATCTAAATGAGAATATTTAATGCAATGTCTATCCCCAACAGGATCATATCTGGGGCAAATTCTCCCCCTGAATAGAATACTCTCCCCATTCCAACAATTCAGCTCTCCTCAAATATAAGGTACAATGCCTTGTACAAGACATTGTCTTTGAGAAAAAGAGCCAATATTGACATATTGTGTTGTGTTCCCAAATTAGCAGTCTAATACCCCCACCAGGGCTATGGGAGGCCTCTTCAGATAGAAGGTCTGGGGGAAAAAACATGTGGCTGAAATAAAAGTGTCTAGAAAACTTGCTGTAGTTGCACCAAGGAAATATATTTCATATTCTTCTCTTGATTAGCATTCTAATGGTTTCTGACTCAGGTCTAACAGCTTGGAGAGAATATTACAGGCAATTGTGTAAATAATACAGGTTTTTTTTTCAGTGTGTCCAAATGTATAATTAAATGGATAATGTTACAGCTCCCCAAACCCGCCAAGGCCTATTGCCTAAATGGAGAGCTTTTGAAATTTCATCCCAATACATGGTTACATGATACATTGCTTTTATGGCCCGCTGGGCAAATGACTAGTGGTTTGGAAAAGGTCTGAATGCATATTTATAGTAGAGAGTACAATGATGTTCAGAGGGCCAGTAAAATCGTTCTAGTAAATAACATGAATTATACAAGAGCATCTCTTTATGTATCTGAACTTTTCTGATGCAGGATGCGTGTCCACACAAACACACTTCATCTCCTTAATGTCTGCAGGTAACTCTTGCTCCAAATTCTATGCAATCAGATGTCAGGGTTAACCAAATTTGAAGGAGAAATCCTACTTCTGAAATCCCTCGGCAATGTTCAGTGTCTTCTAGAATTCTCGGAGGATGCAGTGTTCATTATCGGTAACGAGGACCTAGTCTTGAATCCAAGCTTTTGTGTCCATGCCCACCCTTTTGCTCACATATCTGACCAAAACCTCTGGCAATGAGGACAAATCAGTGAGGCTTTTGTTGGAAACTGTGAAGGTCATGAGCTGGTTGGGAGGCCCTGTGTGTGTGTGTGTGTGTGTGTGTGTGTGTGTGTGTGTGTGTGTGTGCGCGCCACGCTGTGCAAGCCTCAATGTCTGCCCTTCTCCACCGGCCAAGAGTATATCCTCAGGAAAGCCTCCTCACCCTCTCTGGCCTCAGCTTCTCAGTCCATAAACAGCAAATAATCGTATCATCCCTCCCTGCCTCATAGTTTCATTATAATGATTGAATGAGGTGGTGTACTTGAAGCAGATGTTGCATAGTAAGCAATTTATAAAGTAAGTAGGCACTGTTCATGACTTCACTTCCTCAACAAGTATTGTGGACATGATAAAAGGTGAAGGCATGTAATAGGAAGTACAGATAAAAAGGTAAAAAAGAGACAGGTCCCTGGCCTCTAGGAGGAGCTTACCGTCCAGTGGAAAGGGAAAACAATTAAATGTAATGTGTTACATGGTACAGTGGGGAAAGTTAAAAGGACGTCTTGGGCAGAGATGAAGCATGCTATTGCAGTCCAGCACATGGGTGGGGATGTGGGTTGAGGTTGGTATTGGGAAAGGAAAGTTTCAAGGGAAGATATGACAGATTAATATGAATTAGGCTTTGACATGAGAAGGGAGAGGAACAGAGAAAGGAGTGTTTTCAAGCTGAGACAGAACATTTGAGCATTGGGAGCTGGAGGCTGGTTGTCAGAAGAGGAGTAGGCAGGATGGGGCTTGGTGGCAGGGATGGTAGACTGCTGGTCTTGGGAGTCTTGTGGAAGGGGGCATCCACAGAGTTCTCCTTGGCCTCTCCAAACCCTTGGGCCTCTCTCTGAGGGAGATATGGGTTCCCTTATCTTGCTCCCTCCTCTTAACCTGTGAGCTGCAGCTGCCTCTCATCCGGCAGGGCAACATGACACTTCCTAGGTAATGCCCCCTCCATAGACTTTCTGGAGGTTAGAGAAGGTTGCATTTCTAATACACTTGAAGTGTAATATAAGAAGTACCCCCACCTGGGAAAAGGAGAGCCACAAACACCACACATTTCCTAGCTTAATCCCTAGGCCTTTTTCAAGCTGAGAGTGCTGCCCATTAGTGGGTCTGGAAATCAAAGCAGTGGGCTTTGATCAGCAGCACTTTAAAGAATAGAATAGAATAGAATAGAATAGAATAGAATAGAATAGAATAGAATAGAATAGAAAAAGAGTGCTTGGTTTTGCAAGAGAATATTATATCATAAAATACTTTATTTTAATTACATACCTCTCTATGTGTGTGCTCTAGGTTGCAAGGCAAAGTGAATTTCTTACTGTGAGTGTCTGTCAAAAAGTCTGAAAAACATTGCTTCAGCTGTAACAGGATATGAGGTTTAGCCAATTAGTTTCTGTAGAACTCAACATTAATAGATGTTTCACAAAAATAAAACTGATGCTAGCAAATTGTTCTTCTACAATATAAATTATATTGTTGAGAACACAAACATATAAATGTATGTACACAATTAAAGTTGACATGATACCATAAGAAATGTGGTATTTTTGCAGAGAAGGAAAAGAAACTGACTGTGATTCCTGGCTGTGTGACTTGGGGGAATTACCAGAGGCACTAACCAGTGTCTTTATGTGCACCGTATATATGATGACACATTTGAACATGATTCAGTGTTCATCATTCATCAGACATTTATAGCCTCAAGAATTACTGTTGGTTCTCTTAGTACCTTATTTTTAAAATTTTCTGTGAGCAGGTAAGTTTGGGAAATACTATCATCGTTTTAGACTGGGAAGGACCTGACTTGAGTACTGCAGTGCCTCATCGTTAGGTAACATCATTGAGATCCTGGGTCTTGCTGAAAAATGACAAAAACAGCCATCATGTGCTTAGAACTTACCACATGCCCATTACTTAACTGAGCAGTTTATGCACATGACCTAATTTAATTCCCACAAGAACTCTTCAAGACAGGTAATATTTTCTGCAGATCACAGATGCAGAAAAATTACACCTAGCAGGGGCACCTGGGTGGTTCAGTTGGTTAAGCATCTGACTTGATTTCAGTTCAGGTCATGATCACAAGTTTCTAGGGTTGAGCCCATGGTAGGGCTGTGTGCTCAGCAGGGAGTCTTCTTGAGGATGCTCTCCCTCTGCCTCTCTTTCCCCATGCTTGCACATTTTCTCTTTCTGTCAAATAAATAATCTTTTTAAATTTTTTAGAAAAATTAGAGCTAGAGAGGTAAAGTTATCAAAATGATTAAACATTGTTCCATGTTGCACAATTAATAGATAGTGAATAGGGACACAAGCCAATGACTGGAGAAGGAACTCTCACCCCTCCTTCTCCCATCATGACAAAGGAGAGTACTTTTTATTTGTTTCACCCTAGTTTTTCCCTCTGCCCACACTCTTTATTCACTACAGGAAGATGAGCAGCAGATATACATAAGGGAAGTCTAAAATCCACTGAACTTTTTTTTTTTCATCTTTTAGTTGCTGGGTGTGGAGCCTAATATGGGGCTTGAACTCACAACCCTGAGATCAAGACAAGAGCTGAAATCAAGAGTTGGATGCTTAACCACTGAGCCACCCAGGCACTCCTATTTTTAATTTTTTAACAGAAGGAAAGACGTATACTTCATTCTACCAAAGACTATGCGTAGGAGCTACACCACAGGTCCCCATGAGGGCCAGCTGGGTAACAAATTCTACTTTGCAGATACAAGTGTTCTCAAGCCAGATTCTGAAGTTTATATTTAGAGAAAAAAAATAGGAAATGCAGCTTTGGGCTTGGTTGTCAAGCCCCAAGCTTTACTGAAAAGACTTGAATGTTCAGAGTGATAAAGCCTTCTTCATCAAACAGATGGTTTCATTCCCTTTTGGCTTTGTGGGACTGTGTGTGTCCTAGCAGTTAGAAGCCAGATATAGAGAAGTGAAGTAGGGACACCCAACAAATACAACCTGGTGATTTCACAACCTGTTGGTGTTCAGAATAATATTCCACAGTCTTGCCCTCTTCTTGATGAATGAGAGTAAAACTCATACTTTGAGTCACTGTCTTTGGAGATCTACAACATTCTAGAGGTGATCAGACCGATCCTTTAAAAGACAACAAAACTAAATCTATCTTAAATCACATTGCTTTTCCTAATAAATCTTTTGTTAAAAATAAATCCTCAGAAGGCTAGAACTGTGAAGAAACTGATGGAGCACATGACATAATCTGCTCGCATCCAGAGGAAAAACTGGGACCCCAAGTGAGATGTCACTGGGAAAGTGTCTCTGGATTTTTAACACTGCAGTTCCTGGGTCTCCTTGATTCTGTCATGATGGTGTGTGGCTTTTCTGGGGACGAGTGTGACTATGATTCACTTTTTGCAAAGTCCAGCTCCTGCCTCACAGAAACAGGGTAGGTTGTTGGGGAAAGCAAGGTCCCAACCTTTAACATCACAAGTTACATCATTCAGAGACTCCCTGAAGAGAGAGAAGAACTGTAAAATGAGTCACGTGTATCCCTCGAGGGGATATCTTTTCTTAAAGAGTTTTTACATACTCAGTAGGCTTTGAAGAGAGCCCCAAACAAGAATAAAAATAGAGACCAAGAGCAGGCTGAGAGCAGAATGAAGATAGAAAATACTATTTGAGTGAATAGGCCTTTAGCCTTAATTCTAAATAAATCCCCACAAGATGGCCCCAGCCAAATTCTCCAAGAGTAAAATACAGCCTTCTCTTTAGCAGAGTCCTCCAGAAGGCCAGGGATGTTATTTATGGCCCCTTATGCTCCCATAGTACTGAAAGGGAAGCAGGAAAAAGAAAGAGCAGGAAGTCAGCACTGAGGAGCATTAGTTTCTCTCCTAAGTATCTTGAAAGCCTAAACCACTAGCTTACTCTCCAGGAGAAGGGGAATAGGTAGGGGACAAACTCTCTAAAATATAAGAGACATGTTAAAATCCACAATTCTGTTTTGCAATACCATGTAATTTTGCAATGAAAAGCACTTAAAACAAAACACATGTTCACTGTCTTATGGAGAGTCCCCCCAGGATGGCATCCAAGGATCTGAAGCCCAGCACTGCTTTTTTCAGGCTACATTTAGGAACCTGTATACATACCACATGACAGCCTCTTTCTGAAACACCAAAAAGCCCTTAAAAAACAGCTAGTCCAGCGTCTCTATTTTACTGATTGGCAAACTGAGCCCCAGAAAGGGGAAGGGTCTGATCCAATGACACACAGCCAGGAACCAGAAAGGTCCTGCCCTGCTATGTTCTCTGGAACTTACTATTCAACTAGATGCTCATGTTTCATCTTCTCTTTTTTTTTAAGATTTTATTTATTTATTTGACAGAGATCACAAGTAGGCAGTGAGGAGACAGGCAGAGAGAGAGGAAGAAGCAGGCTCCCTGCTGAGCAGAGAGCCCAATGCAGGGCTTGATCCCAGGACCCTGGGATCATGACCTGAGCCAATGGCAGAGGCTTAACCCACTGAGCCACCCAGGCGCCACACTCATGTTTCATCTTCTTGACATGGAGTTAAGAATTGGCTCTAAATTGCATTTTTTTTTAAATTTCTAGTGATTCTTGATGTTTGAACAGTCCAACGAGACTTGGGGGAAGAAAAAAGGAAAATAAATAAATACATAGATAAATAAATAAATAAATAAATGTGGTTGTTACAGTTCTTACAAAGGAATAAACAAATTTAAAGGAGCACGCTTCAATAGAATAGGCTTCTGAATTATGGAAATAACTGGTCATCCATTTACATTGAGAAAATATCATTCACTCGGTGTGTGCTTGACCAAGGGAGACACGTTTGTCTTGGATAAAAGTTGAAGCAACACAGATGAACTGATCACAGGGAGAAAGTTACCAGGACACATAGCAATAACCACTTGTGTCCTCAAATAAGAGCTAAATTCTATTCCTTCTCCTTCATCTCCTTTTCCCTCTTCTTCCACCCTTCCCAATGCCCCTCTTCCTCTCCTTCTCTTCCTCCTCCTCTTCTCCTTTTCAGTAAATTCACTTAAATTTAAGCTAGGCTGCGCCTAAGCTACAAGATGGTTATTCCTGATCCATAAAGTTGGAGAAACATTTGAAAAGTGAGTACATATTTTTACAATTCATGGGTGACTCACTTTATCTTTCTGTCTGAAATTTCTGCACAGACTGGCTCAACATGCATGACTATGTTTCTTTCTCCTCGGCCCTTGATGAAACGAAAGTAACAGTCAGTTCTGTGCTCCAGAAGTAAGTAAACTCACTGTCACCATCCACCATCCATTTAAAGTCCCATGACTACTTTTATGCCATTGTAACAGGTATCTTATAGGCTAAAGATACCCTAATATTTCAAAAGTATTCAAGAATGGGGACACAGAGTGAGAGCAAACACAGGGGAGACCCCCTAGGTCTTCTCTGTGACCAGAGAAGTCTGTTAACTGGAGGCTCCATCTGGCTGTGGGAGATGGTTGCTTACCCAACAGGTGCAAGATCACACGTGCGCGTGCACACACATACACACATGTAGAAGCACCGTGTATTTCATCTCGCTTGGGTTCCCTTACATTTGTCGTTTCCGTTAATGATCAGATATCCCTTTGGGCTATACAGTGAGAAGTTACTTGAGGGAGGCCACCAAACCCATTAGGCACAGCTCTTTTGTTTCAAGTGCTTTCCCTTCCACAAATGTGGGGGTCCTCATTGAACTCACCTTCAAAGGACATTGTCTTGTTATTGTCAGAAGGTGCACTAAGACTTGCATTATTGAACTAGATAACATCAAGTCTGTTTGTTGGGGCAAATACCTTTCTTAGTAGAGTTTTAATTTTCCCCAAAGAAACATAACCTCCAGAGATAAGATGCAGGTGTTCAGTAAAGAGCTACACAGAATAATTAGGAAAGCAAAATTGAGTAAAAATTGGTGACCAATTACAAATAAACACATTTGAAACCTCAAAACATGTGACAAAATACCACTTTCAACATGAAATAATTAGAGTGTTTTAATCAAGTGATGGAAGCCATTGAACTGGAACCTGAGCATCAGTTATGTTGTTAAAGATGCTGTTTCCTTTCCATATTTTTTTTTAATCTTTGATCCCCATCCTTCCTACTCCAAACAAATAAAATCTTGCTATTCTGACCTTGGGGAAAATAGACTGACAGATAATCAAGCTTTACATTTATTTTTTTTTATGTTTTTTATTTTTTTAAAAATTTTTTTCAGTGTTCCAAAATTCATTGTTTATGCACCACACCCAGTGCACCAGGCAATATGTGCACTCCACAATATTTTTTTAAGTGTAGCTTCCAATTTCAAACTGTTTTTTTCTTAATGGACATAGTACTTCAAAACTAAATTTTTTTTAAAAAGTCCCTTCTTGCCACACAAAGAGCTACAATGTGACTTGTCTGCATAGCAACTAGTGTTGGCTAGTGAACAAACTGGGGTTCTCAAGTATTGGCTTACTGTTGAAACTAAGAAAGATCTAAAGCTACTGTTTATTGTGTGTAATATACAGGGATGGTATCTATAATCTTTGCATTAATGTTCTTAGACATCTAATCATTATTCCCATTTGCCGTTGAATAAAAAGCTCCAAGAGAAAGGTCATGCAAGACTGCAAAGCTCGTGGGTGATAGAGCCAGAGTCTAGCTACCAAGGTGGGCTCTTTCTGTCACAGCATTAGGAAGTGGAAGAGGGCAGAGGAAGCAGGATCAGAAGCTCTGGCAGGCTGCCCCCCCCCACACCATGCGACCCTTGCCAAGATCCAGGGCTGGTGGAGCTTAGAGACCTGGGCTCAGCAGTGCCACGGCAATGCTTGTCCTCGGGACACAGGAGATGAGTTCTCGTTTTCTTTCACCCTCCCTTTTTTCTGAAACGTGACAAAAAGCTTATTTAGCCTCATGGCCTCCAAGGTACTCGTACATTTGCTCAAAATTAAGTCAAAAGCAGCCTTGTCTCCTACATCTGCTTCACGCAAAACATACGCAGTCATTTCTTTGTGGGGACACCACAGCCGTCAGGCAGCTAGATACACTCAGAACCCTAACCTAATCATTTCCCTTGTCAAATGTGCTCATGGCAGGTAAAGAATGAGCACTAGTCATACTTAAAAATAGTTTACTAAGGGTGCAGCCTGGCTGGCTCAGGCAGAAGAGCATGTGACTCTTGATCTAGGGGTTGTGAGTTCGAGCCCCCGTTGGGTGTAGAGATTAGGTGCATAAATAAAACTTTAAACATAGGAGGGGGAGTCAAGATGGCGGAGAAGTAGCAGCCTGAGACTACATCAGGTAACAGGAGATCAGCTCGATAGCTTATCTAAACATTGCAAACACCTACAAATCCAACGGGAGAGCGAAGAGAAGAAGAACAGCAACTCTAGAAACAGAAAATCAACCACTTTCTGAAAGGTAGGACTGGCGGAGAAGTGAATCTAAAACGACGGGAAGATAGACCGCGGGGGAAGGGGCCGGCTCCCGGCAAGCAGCGGAGGAACGGAGCACAAAATCAGGACTTTTAAAAGTCTGTTCCACTGAGGGACATTGCTCCAGGGGCTAAACCGGGGTGAAGCCCACGCGGGGCCAGCGTGGCCCCAGGCCCCGCGAGGTCACAGAAGGATCGGGGGTGTCAGAGTGTCGGAGAGCTCGCAGGTATTAGAACGGAGAAACCGGCTGCAAAGACAGAGCCGAGGACTGAACTCTCAGCTCGGGGTTACCTTGAACTGGTCGCGGGCTGGGTGAGCTCGGAGTGCGGCTAGAGGCTGGGGATACGGGAGTGATTGGGTGCTGTCCTCTGGGGGCACACTGAGGAGTGGGGCCCCAGGCTCTTGGCTCCTCCGGGCTGGAGACTGGGAGGCCGCCATTTTCATTCCCGTCCTCTGGAACTCTACGGAAAGCGTTCAGGGAACAGAAGCTCCCAAAAGCGAACCCGAGCCGATTACTTAGTCCGGCCACCGGTAAGGGCGGTGCAATCCCGCCTCGGGCGAAGACACTTGAGAATCACTACAACAGGCCCCTCCCCCAGAAGATCAACAAAATATCCAGCCAGGACGAAGTTCATCTATCAAGGAGAAAGCAGATTCAATTCCTAAGACAGCAGAGCAATTCCAGAGGAGGAGAAAGCAAAGCACGGAACTCATGGCTTTCTCCCCATGATTCTTTAGTCTTGCGGCTACTTCAATTTTTTTTTTCTTTTTCTTTTTTCAATTTTTTTTTCTTTTTTCTTTTTTCTTCTTCTGCTAAATTTTTTTAAAACTTTTACCCTTTTCTTTTTTAACGTTTTTTGACTAGTTCATCTAAATATATATATTTTTTCTTTCTTTTTTATATTTTTTTATTTGTTTTATTTTTTAAATTTTTTTCTTTTCTTTTTTTTTTTTTCTTTTTTTTTCAGAACCTGTTTTTTATCCCCTTTCTCCCCCCCACAATTTGGGGTCTCTTCTGATTTGGTTACAGCGCATTTTTCCGGGGTCTTTGCCACCCTATTAGTAGTTTATTTGCTCCTTCATATCCTCTTATCGGGACAAAATGACAAGGCGGAAAAAATCACCACAAACAAAAGAACAAGAGACAGTACCGAAGGCTAGGGACCTAATCAACACAGACATTGGTACTATGTCAGATCAAGAGTTCAGAATGACAATTCTGAACATTCTAGCCGGGCTCGAAAAAGGCATGGAAGATATTAGAGAAACCCTCTCTGGAGATATTAAAGCCCTTTCTGGAGAAATTAAAGAACTAAAATCTAACCAAGTTGAAATCAAAAAAGCTATTAATGAGGTGCAATCAAAAATGGAGGCTCTCACTGCTAGGATAAATGAGGCAGAAGAAAGAATTAGTGATATAGAAGACCAAATGACAGAGAATAAGGAAGCCGAGCAAAAGAGGGACAAACAGCTACTGGACCATGAGGGGAGAATTCGAGAGATAAGTGACACCATAAGACGAAACAACATTAGAATAATTGGGATTCCAGAAGAAGAAGAAACAGAGAGGGGAGCAGAAGGTCTATTGGAGAGAATCATTGGAGAGAATTTCCCTAATATGGCAAAGGGAACAAGCATCAAAATCCAGGAGATGCAGAGAACCCCCCTCAAAGTCAACAAGAATAGGTCCACACCCCGTCACCTAATAGTAAAATTGACAAGTCTTAGTGACAAAGAGAAAATCCTGAAAGCAGCACGAGAAAAGAAGTCTGTAATATACAATGGTAAAAATATTAGATTGGCAGCAGACTTATCCACAGAGACCTGGCAGGCCAGGAAGAGCTGGCATGATATATTCAGAGCACTCAACGAGAAAAACATGCAGCCAAGAATACTCTATCCAGCTAGGCTATCATTGAAAATAGAAGGAGAGATAAAAAGCTTCCAGGACAAACAAAAACTGAAAGAATTTGCAAACACCAAACCAGCTCTACAGGAAATATTGAAAGGGGTCCTCTAAGCAAAGAGAGAGCCTAAAAGTAGTAGATCAGAAAGGTACAGAGACAATATACAGTAACAGTCACCTTACAGACTCATAATGGCACTAAATTCATATCTCTCAATAGTTACCCTGAATGTTAATGGGCTAAATGCCCCAATCAAAAGACACAGGGTATCAGAATGGATAAAAAAACAAAACCCATCAGTATGTTGCCTACAAGAAACTCATTTTAGACGCGAAGACACCTCCAGATTGAAAGTGAGGGGGTAGAAAACAATTTACCATGCTAATGGGCATCAGAAGAAAGCTGGGGTGGCAATCCTTATTTCAGATCAATTAGATTTTAAGCCAAAGACTATAATAAGAGATGAGGAAGGACACTATATCCTACTCAAAGGGTCTGTCCAACAAGAAGATCTAACAATTTTAAATATCTATGCCCCTAATGTGGGAGCAGCCAACTATATCAACCAATTAATAACAAAATCAAAGAAACACATCAATAATAATACAATAATAGTAGGGGACTTTAACACTCCCCTCACTGAAATGGACAGATCATCCAAGCAAAAGATCAACAAGGAAATAAAGGCCTTAAATGACACACTGGACCAGATGGACATCACAGATATATTCAGAACATTTCATCCCAAAGCAACAGAATACACATTCTTCTCTAGTGCACATGGAACCTTCTCCAGAATAGATCACATCCTGGGTCACAAATCAGGTCTCAACCGGTATCAAAAGATTAAGATTATTCCCTGCATATTTTCAGACCACAATGCTCTGATGCTAGATCAATCACAAGACGAAAGCTGGAAAGAACCCAAATACATGGAGACTAAACAGCATCCTTCTAAAGAATGAATGGGCTAACCAGGAAATTAAAGAAGAATTGAAAAAATTCATGGAAACAAATGATAATGAAAACACAACAGTTCAAAATCTGTGGGACACAGCAAAGGCAGTCCTGAGAGGAAAATATATAGTGGTACAAGCCTTTCTCAAGAAACAAGAAAGGTCTCAAGTACACAACCTAACCCTACACGTAAAGGAGCTGGAGAAAGAACAAGAAAGAAACCCTAAACCCAGCAGGAGAAGAGAAATCATAAAGATCAGAGCAGAAATCAATGAAATAGAAACCAAAAAAACAATAGAAAAAATCAATGACTAGGAGCTGGTTCTTTGAAAGAATCAATAGGATTGATAAACCCCTGGCCAGACTCATCAAAAAGAAAAGAGAAAGGACCCAAATCAATAAAATCATGAATGAAAGAGGAGAGATCACAACTAACACCAAAGAAATACAGACAATTATAAGAACATACTATGAGCAACTCTACACCAACAAATTGGACAATCTGGAAGAAATGGATGCATTCCTAGAGAAATATAAACTACCACAACTGAACCAGGAAGAAATAGAAAACCTGTACAGGCCCATAACCAGTAAGGAGATTGAAACAGTCATCAAAAATCTCCAAACAAACAAAAGCCCAGGGCCAGATGGCTTCCCAGGGGAATTCTACCAAACATTTAAAGAAGAACTCATTCCTATTCTCCTGAAACTGTTCCAAAAAATAGAAATGGAAGGAAAACTTCCAAACTCATTCTATGAGGCCAGCATCACCTTGATCCCAAAACCAGACAAGGATCCCACCAAAAAAGAGAACTACAGACCAATATCCTTGATGAACACAGACGCAAAAATTCTCGCCAAAATACTAGCCAATAGGATTCAACAGTACATTAAAAGGATTATTCACCACGATCAAGTGGGATTTATTCCAGGGCTGCAGGGTTGGTTCAACATCCGCAAATCAATCAATGTGATAGAACACATTAATAAAAGAAAGAACAAGAACCATATGATACTCTCAATAGATGCTGAAAAAGCATTTGACAAAGTACAGCATCCCTTCCTGATCAAAACTCTTCAAAGTGTAGGGATAGAGGGCACATACCTCAATATTATCAAAGCCATCTATGAAAAACCCACCGCAAATATCATTCTCAATGGAGAAAAATTGAAAGCTTTTCCATTAAGGTCAGGAACACGGCAGGGATGTCCATTATCACCACTGCTATTCAACATAGTATTAGAAGTCCTAGCCTCAGCAATCAGACAACAAAAAGAAATTAAAGGCATCCAAATTGGTAAAGAAGAAGTCAAACTATCACTCTTCACAGATGATGTGATACTATATGTGGAAAACCCAAAAGACTCCACTCCAAAACTGCTAGAACTTGTACAGGAATTCAGTAAAGTGTCAGGATATAAAATCAATGCACAGAAATCAGTTGCATTTCTGTACACCAACAACAAGACTGAAGAAAGAGAAATTAAGGAGTCAATCCCATTCACAATTGTACCCAAAACTATAAGATACCTAGGAATAAACCTAACCAAAGAGACTAAGAATCTATACACAGAAAATTATAAAGTACTCATGAAAGAAATTGAGGAAGACACAAAAAAATGGAAAAATGTTCCATGCTCCTGGATTGGAAGAATAAATATTGTGAAAATGTCTATGCTACCTAAAGCAATCTACACATTTAATGCAATCCCTATCAAAATACCATCCATTTTTTTCAAAGAAATGGAACAAATAATCCTAAAATTTATATGGAACCAGAAAAGACCTCGAATAGCCAAAGGAATATTGAAGAACAAAGCCAAAGTTGGTGGCATCACAATTCCGGACTTCAAGCTCTATTACAAAGCTGTCATCATCAAGACAGCATGGTACTGGCACAAAAACAGACACATAGATCAGTGGAACAGAATAGAGAGCCCAGAAATCGACCCTCAACTCTATGGCCAACTCATCTTCGACAAAGCAGGAAAGAATGTCCAATGGAAAAAAGACAGCCTCTTCAATAAATGGTGCTGGGAAAATTGGACAGCCACATGCAGAAAAATGAAATTGGACCACTTCCTTACACCACACACGAAAATAGACTCCAAATGGATGAAGGACCTCAATGTGAGAAAGGAATCCATCAAAATCCTTGAGGAGAATGCAGGCAGCAACCTCTTCGACCTCAGCCGCAGCAACATCTTCCTAGGAACAACGGCAAAGGCAAGGGAAGCAAGGGCAAAAATGAACTATTGGGATTTCATCAAGATCAAAAGCTTTTGCACAGCAAAGGAAACAGTTAACAAAACCAAAAGACAGCTGACAGAATGGGAGAAGATATTTGCAAACGACATATCAGATAAAGGGCTAGTATCCAAAATCTATAAGGAACTTAGCAAACTCAACACCCAAAGAACAAACAATCCAATCAAGAAATGGGCAGAGGACATGAACAGACATTTCTGCAAAGAAGACATCCAGATGGCCAACAGACACATGAAAAAGTGCTCCACGTCACTCGGCATCAGGGAAATACAAATCAAAACCACAATGAGATATCACCTCACACCAGTCAGAATGGCTAAAATTAACAAGTCAGGAAATGACAGATGCTGGAGAGGATGTGGAGAAAGGGGAACCCTCCTCCACTGTTGGTGGGAATGCAAGCTGGTGCAACCACTCTGGAAAACAGCATGGAGGTTCCTCAAAATGTTGAAAATAGAACTACCCTATGACCCAGCAATTGCACTACTGGGTATTTACCCTAAAGATACAAACAGTGATCCGAAGGGGCACGTGTACCCGAATGTTTATAGCAGCAATGTCTACAATAGCCAGACTATGGAAAGAACCTAGATGTCCATCAACAGATGAATGGATAAAGAAGAGGTGGTATATATACACAATGGAATACTATGCAGCCATCAAAAGAAATGAAATCTTGCCATTTGCGACGACGTGGATGGAACTAGAGCGTATCATGCTTAGTGAAATAAGTCAATCGGAGAAAGACAACTATCATATGATCTCCCTGATATGAGGACATGGAGAAGCAACATGCGGGGGTAGGGGGATAGGAGAAGAATAAATGAAACAAGATGGGATTGGGAGGGAGACAAACCATAAATGACTCTTAATCTCACAAAACAAACTGGGGGTTGCTGGGGGGAGGTGGGATTGGGAGAGGGGGAGCGGGCTATGGACATTGGGGAGGGGAGGCGAACCATAAGAGACTATGGACTCTGAAAAACAACCTGAGGGTTTTGAAGGGTCAGGGGTGGGAGGTTGGGGGAACAGGTGGTGGGTAATGGGGAGGGCACGTTTTGCATGGAGCACTGGGTGTTGTGCAAAAAGAATGAATACTGTTACGCTGAAAAAATAAATAAAATGGAAAAAAATAAAAATAAAAAAAAAAAAAACTTTAAACATAGAGTTTACCAGGGTGATAGGGGCAAGGACTATTTAAAAACTATATAATTTTTATGATTTATGTAAATCTACCATGAATAGAATAGCCAGTCAACATTTTTTATGTAATGTTGATTTCAATGTTCATCAAACAAAAATATATTGGATAATAATTATCATATAGAATTGTGGCTAAAAGGCTCCACCCCTTTTCTCAACTCCAGATAGAAAATGAGAATAAAATGTCATACGTGTTTAAATATTAGACTGTGGTTCTGGCTGCACAACCCCTGTGAATCTACTAAAATAAGCAGCAAATTGTACTTTCAACAGGAGACTTGTACAGTATATGAATTAGGTCTCAACAAAGGTGTTATCAAAACACTTGATCTGAGGGGCGCCTGGGTGGCTCAGTGGGTTAAGCCTCTGCCTTCGGCTCAGGTCATGATCTCAGGGTCCTGGGATCGAGCCCCGCATCGGGCTCTCTGCTCAGTGGGGAGCCTGTTTCTCCCTCTCTCTCTGCCTGCCTCTCTGCCTACTGGTGATCTCTCTCTCTCTGTCAAATAAATAAATAAAATATTAAAAAAAAAAAAACACTTGATCTGAAAGTCCCTTTCCTATTGTAAATTCAAGCACAGAATTCATTGAACTTTGGAAAAAGGGACACGAAAGGTGAGCCATGTCAGAGAAAACAGTAGGATTACTTTTTTTCTCCCATAGAAAGAAGAAAGAATGTGAAGAAGAAAGAAAGACGAAGGAAGAAAGAATTTGAGTGGGGAAATGAGAGGAGAGCTAATGGTGAACAGAATAACTTGGTGAGTAGTCGTGGGAATTTAAGGATTTGCCCACTCACCCACATCCCCAACCTTGACCACCCCTTCATCATCATTTATGGGAAGACAAGGTGTTTCCCAATTCACTGACAAGTTCCCCTTCCAACTACAGCTCACACTGCTTGCAGAATTTAAGACATTAACTGAATTTTTTTAATTTAAGAAGTTAATTTCATCTAATGCTACCATAGTTTCCTGTGCTCCTTGACCACCACCCCTAAGAGAGCTTCAAGATTAACTCTCCCTTCTTTCCGTCCCATTGTTCTTGGCTCCCAGAAGTCATCCAAAATCCCAGGCTCCCCTTATCACCTGACACATATCCCCAAATGAAACATTTCATTTCATTTGAGGATCTTATGTGTTGTTGAGGTAAACAACCTAGCAAAATAAACTGAAATGATTTGGATGAGTTTTGCTCTTTTTTTCTTATTTTTATTTCTGAAAATCATGGACAGAGGCTAATTTCTACAGTTATCAGTCATGGGAAAAGAAGCAACACCTTCATGAAAGCAGGAGAATTCATAAAATAAACAAGAATTCAGAGCCAGAAATGACTTCGTGGAGAATTTATATCCCCGAGGAATCCAAACGATGTTGGACAGTGGCCTTTGTGATCCTCTCTACGATGCAAGAATTGGGGCAGCTCCTGCTCCTTGCAGAGCCTTACCGCCATTGTATCAAAGCCAGGCACAAGAATGAGTTACGGACCCCACTCTGGAGTCTTCAGTTAAGTCGCAGACTTTTAAGACCTGCTTGCCAGTGAGCATCAGTATCTTGTCTGTCTGCCTGTCTGTCTGTCCGTCTAGCACATCATGGAAGCAGAGCTATGAGCAGTGCCTCCGAGACACCATGAGAATCAAGGGCAGGGGTGCTCCCTTCCACTGTTGCTCTCTCTCCCTGTCAGAGTGGCCTGTGTCAAATGTCTAAATGGGCCAAGTTTTGGGGGGAAAAAAGGGAGGTAGTGTAGAATGAAGCAAAGGTAGAGATATTAATTATGAGAAGATGAGGTATTAGTTAGAAATGTCCTAAGCTACAAGTAAGAAACCTCATAAAGAATGACTTTAATTCAAGGGTTTTGGAGCACATGGGTGGCTCAGTCATTAAGCGTTTGCCTTCGGCTCTGGTCATGATCTCAGTGTCCTGGGATCAAACCCCGCATCGGGCTCCCTGCTCGGGAGGAAGCCTGCTTCTCCCTCTCCCACTCCCCTGCTTGTGTTCTTTCTTTCACTGTGTCTCCACCAAATAAATAAATGAATAAAAATCTTTTTTAAAAAAATAAAGTAAGATAAGTAATTCAAGGGTTTCCCCCCCTCACTCAACAAGGACTGGGAAGCAGCCATTCACAATGTGGTTTCTGCTGGTCCAAATATCAAGTCCTCTTTCCAGACAGACAGAAGTGGGGGAGAATGGAGACAGAGGCTGTGTAGTCTGCACTGGGAATTCAGAAGCTTTCCCAGGCACTCTTCAATCAACCAGCCCTCACCCCTCTTGCCAGACTACTTCATGTGACATCTGTAACTACAAGGGGCCCTGGGAAGAGGGGAACATGATCTTCAAGACTGGCTTACCCTGAGACCAATTATGACCCACTGCACAGCTTGGGACAACTGCCACTCCATATCAAACCCCAGTTCTGTCAGCATGAAAGGAAATCACGGGTACTGAGTAGGCCACTATCAGCGTCTGCCACAGGGGCTATGGTGGCATCACAGTGAATATTTTGAGGCCAAAGGATAAATACTTCTAATCTCAGACTAATCCTGGGAAAGGATTTCAAAGTGATCTTTCCTCGAGTCTTCTCATTTGGGACCTGGAACATAGATAATTCCATAGACTTCCATCCCTTAACACCTGGTTCTCTTCCTTCCTCCTTTTCCACTCTGACCCCACTTTCAGGTCCTTTTCTGTTCTGCAACTTCCCCCAGGATGCCTTTCAGCTTCATGTGCAAATATTGGGAAACCATCTCTTCCTCAAATTCTTCATGAACCCTTCCCTGGCCCTCCCCATGGAAAGCACCTCACTCCCCAGCATGTATCTCTAGCCCTGGGAATGTTCTCTACAAGTCTCGCATTGCATTATGATACACACTAGCTCTCATGCACTGTCTCATGCAACACCCATACATCCTCTGGAAGGTAGGGAGTTCCATGTCATTGAAGATTTTCAAGCAGAGGCTAGGCAGCCACTTAAGTGGGATGATGCAGAGAAAGAGATTTAAGCATGACGCTGAGATCTAGAAAAGATTCTGAGGTCACCTCCAGCAGTCACTGAGCAAGCACTCTGTGCCAGGTTGTAGGCCACTTGCTTCGCTACACACCTATACATAACCCTCATACAATTCTAAGAATGACACCACTGCCCAAGGTCACAGATAAATAAGTGGTGGAGCTGGAGGTCCAACCAAGATCTCTGATTCCAGGCTGTTTTCCACTTTAAATAAGAGAAGCGCAAAAGTAAAGAAACAAGATGAATGATTTCCTCTCCAGCATTCCCATCCTTAAAGCAAGAAAATGGTAAACAAACTAAAGATCACCAACTTTTCTTAGACCCACCAGAGAACTAAGGTCACAGAGCAAACCGCCACCCCTCAAATCTAGAGCCACAGATGAGACCTTACATACAGCAGATGCTATAAACAGGTACTATACATGGGTAGGAACATTTACATTATAGATCTCATGAACTGCAGGAGGCAGACTGTGAACTATGTAACAGTGAGAAATGTCTAGGGACTAATCTTAGGAAGTCCACATTTTTTATGGGTTTTAATCTCTAGGAAGCCCCCAGGTTCTCATGGTGAAGTCAAGAAAGATCTCCTGTGGCTCCCGCAGAGTGGAGAGTTAACACTGCGGAATGCGTCAATAGAACGCAAGCCTCCTCTGCAAGGAAAGGACTGTACTGAGGCTACCCTCCTGGAGGAAGAGATTTCTCTATGCCCAGCCTCCTCTAGACTGCCTGTGTCACCTAAGTGGTGGAGAGAGGGAGGCAAAGGCACCGCCTGGGGCACAGGCGCACCCCAAGATCGATGACTGATCATGAGATTACACAACACTCTACTGCCCCACCTCACCAACACATCAAGAAGGCTCTAGTACAAGAACTGCAAATTAGAGCTATAAGAGTTGTGAGACATGAATTCTACCAGAAGAGCGGTTCTCAGGGAACAGCAAACACAACAGTGGGACAACACGCGGGCACTAGAGGAAGTGGAAGCATCCAGCACCCGCAGCTACAACAGACACGAAGCACAGCGCAGCTCCTGGCCACAGTAACACAAAAAAAGCCCCGCACAAAAGGCCTATTGCCCAATATCATCCAGTCCGGCTAGCAAAAAAAAAATTACAACATATACTAAAAGACAAGAAAATAAATAGCTAACAGTCTGTGATGCCTTTGACAGAGATGTACCTGCCTTGAACTATTTATTTTCAAAACTCAAAAACAATATGACAATGTGCTTATCAGACCATCTACTCAAGTCAGCAGCCTCCAAAATTTATTTTGCTCCCCATCAGCAAAAAAAAAAGTTAAAGAATTCAAAAATCAAATTAAAAGCCCACCTTTTGAAAAGAAATGGTTATAAATTATATATACCTAGTCCTTTTCTAGAAGGTTATATTCATCATAAATCACACAGAAACTAAAACTAAAACAGATGCAATAAAAAGTAGTTATAATTGTGGGGCACTGGGGTCGTTCTATTGATTGAATGTCAGACTCTTGGTTTTGGCTCAAGTCATGATCTCACAATGGGACTGAGGAATATGTTGAGCTTTGTGCTCAGCACAGAGTCTGCTTCAGATTCTCTCTCCTTCTCCCTCTCCCTCCTGCATGTTCCCTCTCTTTGTCTCTCTTTCCCAAATAAATAAATAAATAAATAAATAAATAAAATCTTTTAAACAAAGTAATTATAATTGAGGATCTAACATTTGTCCCCACAGCTGATGGTTCATGTGCAACTTGAATATATACCTTGTTTTGGAATCCACTGGTATGGCAGGAAGAGTTCTAAGATTCTTATCCCCTGGTACCCTTGTATGCAATCTCCCTGCTTTGGATGAGGGCAGAATCTGTGGTTTGCTTCTAACCAACAGAATGTAGTAAAGGAAATGGAATTTTGCAGATGTGATTGGGTCTCTCATCAGTTGACTGAGTTCATCAGAAAGGAGATTATCTTGGGTGGGTCTACCATGATATCAGGTAAGATCTTTTAAAAGAGGGATCAGGTCTTCCTGGAAGAACAAACTTGAAGCAGGAGAGATGTTTTCCTAGTGGTCTTGAGGAACCAAAGAGCCATGTTGTGAATTGCCTATCAAGAGGGCTTGTGTCCAAGAGTTGAGGACCTCACTCCCCTAACCACAAGGAACTGAATTCCAACAATAACTTTCATGAGCTTGGAAGAGGACCCCAAAATCCAGATGTGAATGTAGCCCAGGCAACAACTAGACTGCAGCCTTGTGATAAGCCACACAGAGGACCTAGTTTAAGTGATGTCTGGGCCACTGACTCACAGACACTGTGGATAATAAATGGGTGTTGTTTTAAGCCTATAGGTTTGCAATAATTTGTCACACAGCAGAGAAAACTAATACAACTCATCTTGGCAAATTGGGTGACTCTGAGAGTTCACAATTTTCAGTGAGGAAAGGACCTTCAGGGTGGGAGAGGCCATCCTTGCACTCAAAAGTGCATAACAAATGAGACCCAGCCTGTGGAATGTTCCCCTTTTTTCGGATTTTCTATGGCTAGCTTTCCTGAGTCTTACATCTCAGTCGCGGGGATCAAAACATGACATCATGTTTACTCATTTTACCTCTCAGAAGCCCTATAAGTTCACTAAAAGTCCTCAGACTTAAAGGTTCTCAGTTACAGCTCCTAAGATGAGTGGTCATTAAGATTTTTTGAACAGGTGGTGCAGTGGGGGTGGGTAAGGCACCGCAATGTCTTGGAGTTCCCACATCAGGAATAAGAGTTCTGCCACTCATAGGAATACACACACCTCTCCCCCCTTGACCCTGGTCCTCGGATAACAACCTCATGCCCTATACAACACACACGCATACGTGCATGCATGAACACACACATACCCCTCTGACATCAGCCTCAACACACATGCATGTTCATGCATGAGCACACACACCTTCATACACAACACACATGCCCCTCCAACATCGGCCTCAACACACATGTATGTGCATGCATGAACACATACACACATGCCACTGTCCTCTTCCCCATCCCCCCAACAACACACACTCTGCTGCTACAAAGGTGCAGATGAGAATCAAGTGAGGGGTTGATTCTCACTAAATGGGGTTTTGTATTCCAAATTTGAATATTCATCATAAAAAGAATTGTCGGGAAAAGTTTGGATGGGATGGTACTATTTTACTAATATTTACCTCTGGGATGCTCTGTGTTCTGCAGTTTATCTGGACAGGTGTGGGCTTGGACTTCTGTTGGAGCCCACCCTCTCCACATAGGAGCACCATTGAGTGGGATCTCAGTGTAAGTCCTTCAAAAATCAGGCCTGGGATCACATCTTAGTTTGTCTTTACTAACCACAGGAATCTTTAGAAGCAGTTCATTTCCCTAACACTCTACATAATTAAGCTACTAACACCCATCTCACAGGATTTCTGCAAAGATCAAAGGAGGTAAGGTGAAAGGTCAGCCATAGCACATGACAGGGTCAAAAACTGTGATGCATTAGTTGCATTACATTAGTTGACCTGTTCCTACACTTTTATATTAGGATTAGCACTTTGCATTTCAGATGTTACCCTATATTCTGTTTTCATCAAAACAGTAATCTGCTTTAATTTGGCTTCGTATTACTATATTTATTTGCCCTAACTAATGTGGGCCATTTTATAACTTTTTTTTAGATTATTTGGTGGGAGGCAGAGAGAGAGGGAGAAGGAGAATCTCAAGAAGACTCCCCACAGAGCATGGAGTCTGACACAGGCTCGATCTCACAACCCCATGATCATGACCTGAGCCGTAATCGAGAGTCTGACACTTAACTGAATGAGCCATGCAGGTGCCCCTACTGATGGCATTTTAAAGCACCAAATCACTCCGAATTAAATTCCTAACATTTTAAGTAAATATTTTGCAGCTTTAACCCTCTAGAAAAGAATAGGAACATGCGAAGAAAAAAGAATGAAATACAAATTAAGCCATGGGCAGACCTCAGTTCGAAGATCATTTTTAAAAAGAAGGAGAAGGAGGAGGAAAAGGAGAGGAGGAAGTAATTAGGGAAAGGGATGGTGGAATAGAAAGGACAAGGAGTTAGAAATGTTGGTTCATTAACAATTCTGCTCAGCACTTTTTGTGTGACCTTGAACGAATTAACTTCCCATAGTTTAGTCTCCTCGTACATAAAAAATGTCAGTAAGAGTAACTGATGTGATTTCCCAATTGAAATATTTGTAGAAATACAAGGTAAAAGATGCCAGAGAGTCACTGGGTCGTATTACAAAGGAGTGAAGCTGCTTCCTCAAGCCTGCACCAACAGAACAGATGAGCCTTGCCCAAAGCTATGGCCCCTTTGAGGACGCCTGAATCCAGTGGCTGATGTATTCTGGGTATGAAAACTTGACCCACTGCCCCAAGCAGGGACAGCTCTGGGTGGTCATTCCATCTTCAGAGCACCCTAAAGGGGTACCCTGAACCTCCATGGAGCAGCATCACAGTTCTGCTTCTCTCTACACCACTCCAGGATTCCAAGAGTACACCCTAATAAATGCCCTGCCCATTCATCTACATCAGACAGTTCGCTTTCAGGAGAACCCAACCTGTGGCAGGCTCTTATTCCAAGGTATCCAGACATACATCTCTTGTATAATATCCCAACCTCTAGATTTATGTTTTTGCCCCTTTCAAGCAGCAAATGTCATCTGTCTGCCCCATGCCAAATTCCATGGTGTTCACTCTAATTATCTATCTCAGAGTTTCTCAATCTCAACATCAGTGACACTCTGGACTGGATAGTTCTCTATTGTAGAGGACCATCCTATATATCATAGGATGTATAATGGCCTTTACCTATTACATACCAGTAGCATCCCCTCCCCAAGCTATAACAGTAAAAACCCTCCAGACATTGCCAAATAGGTGTCACCAAATGGGTGTCAAAATCATCCCTGGTGAGAAACGCTGATCTACTTTATTTAACATAAATTTGTGTTAGGTGTTAATGGTTGATGTTGACTTATGCCAGTTCTCCAGAGACACTTGCTTGGCAGTAAGAAATTCTTTGGAGATATAGTGCCTTAACAAGAAGGGATGCATTTCTAATGGCAGGATTCTTTGGAACTCTTTCAAAGATACCACAGTTATCCTCCTGATTCCCTGAAAATAAAACTTTGCATCTTTTGTAAAGCTGTTTACAGAAAACCAGGCTTTGAGAAAAATGGACTTATGGGATTACATACCTTATAAAGAAAGGGAGTTATTTTGTTCAGCTATTAAAGCTATAATCCAAGTACTACATTCATATATACTAAAGATTCATCGTGAAAGATCTGTTCCGTATATCTACACAGAGAACTCAGGACAGGAGTCAAGTTATCAAATTTGTGTAAGATGAATGGTACAAAGCCCGCATTACTTGACCATTCCTAACCATTAAAAATATACTAATTTCACAGGATTCAACTTAACTTAGCCAGGAATCCATTCCAATTAAGGCTATAGAACACAGAGTGAAATAGTTTCGTGCAACTTCTGATTGATTACGGTTGCCAGGAAAGATCTCTTTGACCAATTAGTGCTGTCTACACAAGGCCAAGGGAAAGGATACATCTCATGCCTCATATTTCCACCCATTTTTGAAAGAGAGGAATAGTGGGAAATGTCCTACTGAATCTCTGAGGTAGAAGGGAAATGCGGAGGGGAATGGATCTGTGAGAAATGATTATGAGACAGAGAATCAAGGTATGTTCTCTTTCCTTGGTCCTCTGGAGTCACTGCTTCTCATATGGCATGTAGAGAAGTCTGGATTGACATAGAATGACCCAGCCAAAAGTCCTCTGAGCTGAGTCATAAAAACCTATGCTTGGTCTCCTCTAACACCACAAAATATCTTGGATTGCAGCTTCTTTTTAAAAGGTACTTTTGACCCAAAAGAAGCCTCTTCCGATGGCACATATAAAACAGGCTAATAATTTAGATTCAAGCACAAGGAAGAGGTGCCCACTCCTAAGTCTACTCAGTTTGTTATAAATTTTAACTAAGTCAGACTGTAGCCATCCCCTGCTTTCCGGCTCCAGCAAGAGCAACTGCAGAGCCTCTCATAGGTAACTCCCATGAGAATGTCCCATTCACCTGTGCACTGGTTCTCCCTTTACAACTGAACCAAATATATGTATTTTTAACTCAGTACTCAGTACTGAGCACTTGCTATGGCTGAGCACTGCACTTTCTACTGAGATTGATTATAAAGTTGGACATGACATAGCACCTAGCTTCTAAGGTTGGTTGCAAAATGAATAATCCAGAACAATGAGCAATAGCCTTGAGCTGACGCCAGGAAAGAAAAAAGTGGTACTGGGTATCAGGAGGACTCATGAAAATCCTGTGTTGGGTTTAGGAAAGGAGGCAATAGTTCATAATGCCTTACAAGGGGACAGGCAATCTGAGCTGACTTAAGAGGGATGATAAGAAGTTCACCATGGGGGCTCCTGGATGGCTCAGTGGGTTGAACATCTGCCTTCGGCTCAGGTCATGATATCAGGGTCCTGGGATCGAGTCCCACATCAGGCTCTCTGCTCAGCCAGGAGCCTGCTTCCCCCTCTCTTTCTGCCTGCCTCTCTGCCCCCTTGCAATCTCTGTCTGTCAAATAAATTAATAAAATTTAAAAAAGAAGAAGAAGAAGTTCGCCATGTTGATGAAAAGGATAGGACATTGCATTTGAAGATGGGGGGAGCATTTCAGTGAGAGGGAACTAAATGGGTATAGAATAGAAACAGGAGCCAACTAGGCACGATGGAATTCAAAGGAAGCTAAAGCAAAAACCAAAGGAGTGAAGGAGTAGTTGGTGATGAAGCTATGTCCCTACCACTGTCAGCTGTGCATCCTATAATCTTATCTCAAAACTGACAAGCTGATGCCTATTTGCACCTATGTTCTAAGTGTTCACTGTGTCCAGTTTTACTAAATCACCAATCATTTTCCAATACTCCCTGTTACCTGCAGGATAAAGTATAAAACAACTTGTTAAAATGGCCAAGGGAGCCATTCATGACTTGGTGTCTGAACTTTCCTGGCTACATCTCCTTACCACTTCATTACTCATTCAGTCATCCATTCAACAAGGATCAATAGCACCCATATTCAAGGCATAGTATAAAGGGCTATGCAACAAAAAGAGGCATAGTTCCTGCCCTCACTACAATTACTTGCATACACACACACACACACACACACACACACACACACACATTTTATGTCGTAAAGCCACAATAAACTCCATTCAGTTCACCAATGGTGCCATGAGACCCTACACACAGCTTTTGTACATCCTCTGGTCATTTCTCAGAATGTCCTCCCCTCCCTGCAGGCTGATGATTCCCTTTCCATCCTCCATAATCCCACTCTGCTTCATTGCCTCTGGAAACCTTCCCAGAATTGAGCACCTTGCTTTCAGAACACACTGTCCTTCCCTCTTCCGTAGTTCTTGCTATTTGGCTTGCTTATCTGCAGGAGAAGTATTGAAAAGACGTAACAGCTGGTGTGGTAGGAATTCTAACTAGTCGTAACTGAGGTTGGCTAAGCAACCAGTAGTCACACCAGTGTTCCAAATGAATTTCAACTCTCCTCCCCATCAGACTGTAGCCACTGGACTTTTGTCTGGTTCATCTGTGTGTCCCCAGGGTCTAGCACACGCTAAGCCCTGCACAAGTTTCCTGAAAAACTGGAGAACTGTTTTCTCTCAACACAAACTGTTCACTCTTCCTTCTTCACCAGGCTATTATTGGGGTCAATTATCTGTGAAAGTGATAGAAAAATATCTAGTGTGGCTGTTGAGGTGATTTCTGAATTAGCCATCAGTGCTACATGTCAATGGAAGCCAGATCAGGCATCTTGGCTGACGGTAAGGACATCCACAAGTAGTACTGCTGTGGGCTGCCTTTCCCCATCACTCCAGCCTGGGACTTGAGCAACATTTCATGGAATGATCACCGTCCTAGAAAAGCACAGGTGAAGAGAATCAGAGCCATTTCCCCATGTTTTAAGCTCCTTCCTTATTTTTCTTGGAATTCCCAGGGAATGAGAAATATAAGAAGTCTTGGATAGGATCATCCCAGGAGCCATCTCTGATCAGTTGGTAGTGGCTTCCTGGAAGGATTCCCAGTGAAACAGGATGGACATCAATTAATGATGTCTACCAAGGATAAGGGAGAGGAGTGTGAAGACATGAGTGCTATGGACTTGTCCATCCTCATCTAGTCCTGCTCCATAAACTAATGTTTGACTGAACTGACGTCCTGAGAGAGGTGATCAAGATCATGTCTCACTAGCATTCGCATCTCTTGATTTCTGGGCCATGTGTCTTCCCACAACACCGTCTTTCAGCATGTGAAGTGGAGAAGCTTTTGTGAAGAATCATGTGAAGATTCCAGTGTGGAATCTCTGATCATATTTCCCTTCTTCTTAATAACAATTTTTGGCAGAGGTTTGAAATAATATCCAGCATCCTCTTTTTGTTTGTCCGCCTGCCTGTCTCTGAAAACAGAGCCTCATGGTGAAAACCGTGGCTGGTACCCACCCATGGGTGCACATCTTGAACCTATAGGCCCCATTCAAACCCTTCATCTGCATAGCTGACCCCTCAGCTCCTTTTCCCACTAGCTCCATTCATACCTCTGCCTCTATCTCCATTCAAATATCTCCTAATTAAAGGTTTCTCTCACCCAAGTGCTGTCATATGAAAGTAGCTTCAGTTAGCAAGTAAGTGGTCCTGAGAACAGAGTAATGAGTGAGATTACTATTCCCGGACTCAAACACCTATCAGTATACTGGGGAAGACTAGACAATGAACAGACTAGGACAATATGATGCAATTCATGCTAATGAGAAACACATACACAAGAATCTACAGAAACAGGGAGAAGAGGGACCTAATCCAGCCTGAGCATGCGGCATCAGTATATACTGGATTGGGGAATAGGGACGGGGTGTGAGGGAAGGTTTCTCCAAGGAGTCACGGAAGGCAGAAAGAAGGAAGGAAGGAACGAAGGAACAAACGAACAAAGGAAGGAACAAAGGAAGAAGAGAAGGAAAAGAAAATGTAGGAATACAGGAAAAAATCCCACAGAAGCAAATAACACCATGGCATATTTGGAAAACTAAAGCATTTAAGGGGGCTAAAGCAGGATGCATGTCAGTGTGGATGTGACCACACAAAGGCATACATGCTGGGAGGAAACAAGGTTTGATAAAGGAGAAAAGAGAAGCCTGGGAACATGAGCAGAGCCTAACACCCTGACCTCACAGAGAAGATTTTACGCCAAACAGGACCTCAGCAGTCTCAGACACTGCTTAAGAGCCTATTATCTGCCACCCATGTACCAAATGTTTCCTGTGCATCAGATCAATTAACCTTCTGAATAAACTCGTGAAGCAAGTAGCTTTTAACTCCATTTTACAAAGGGAAGAATGAATATCAAAAGGAATAAATGATTTGCTCCAAATCACACAGCTGGTAAATAACAGTCAAAACTAGAAATTTAGCCTTTAATCTTGCCACTCTTTTGCTCTGCACTCCCCCACATGCCCTTGTGGAAATCATGCCCCTGGTTTAAGCCTCATAGACATCATGCAAAATGAGTCCTTTGACTCTTTAATAGACAAAATGGGGAAAGAGTAAGCCTGGCACCTTTCCTCCATGAAGAACTAACGGTCCAGGAATATGAGCAATTGTTTTCAGTCCTTCCTGCACTCATTAACTTAAGGAACATGCTTTGTGGATCCACTGGGTGCCCACCATTCTCCTAGGTACTAGGGTTACAAGCATGCATGTGAGATAACCCATGATCTGATCCCAAGTCGCTTAGAGTAGAAATGTGGAAGGTGCAGGAAAGTATAAGACAGCATGGTCCCTTTCAGGAACCCCAAACTGCCCAGGAGTTTGAGAAGTGCTGAAGTTGAGTCTACAGAACCAAAAAGGAGATGATCAAAGCCATATTCCCCCTGTCTTACAAGGTCAGGCTTTGGCTGAAGACAGTGGGCTTCGGAAAGCATCAGCTCTATGTGTAAGAAACAGTCTTCTGACAGCAGTGTGGACCAGGGAGAGACTGGAGCCAGACAGACAGCTACCTATTGCACTAGCCCAGGTAGGGGGGACCGACCCTCATCTGAGGCAGGGGAAGAGGTGACAGGCAGGTAAAAAATGAAGGATATATTTATTTTTTTAACTTAAATTCAATAGCCAAGGTATAGTACCTCATTGGTTTTTGATAACAATGTTCAATGATTCATCAGTTCAGTATAATACCCAGTGCTGATACATTTATTTAGTAGGGAAAATCGTTTTATCCAATCCTTTCATTTTGTGGCTGAGGAATAATGTCCAGAGTACTCAATACTCCTACACTCCACATTTACATCATCCATAATCATTTCTTATACCACATGGAGATCCCAACAGAACTAAGTGCCTACTGGGTCTGGAGCCAGGGAGTAAGCTCTCTGAACATTTGTTCAGAGTAAGCTCTCCTCGAACATTTGTTTATCCTTCTTGCACGCTCCTTTTCCCTACCTTGGTCCCAGCCTATGGCTCAGGGTGAGGCCCACAGCAAGTGCTCGATTCAAATCAGTACAATTCCAGCTGGCCTGGTTGTGGAGAGGGAGAGGGGTGAACTGTTGGTCTTTGTTCCTAGAGTTGAGGACCTAGAAGGAAATGTCCCCCAACCACAGAATTCACTTACAGTACCTGGGAAAATTGTGCAGGGGACCAAGTTTCCATAGAGCAGACATCTGTCACCAGATGTCATTTGAAGTAAAATGCCATTCGGCATTCTCTTGACAAAGTCCCTTGAAGAGAGCCTTCTGCCTGTGTCACTTCTATTCAGGGTGCCAAGAGTCTTTCTTGATGTCCTTGCAAGTAACCCCTTTAAAGCTGAAGTCCTGTCATTTTACCGGTAACTTTACGCCCTCAAAATGGTTTTTTCTTTCAAAGTCTTATCTGTTACATGGAGGCAACAGAACACAGATAGCCACTAGGACAGGGATAGTCTTTTCCATCTTATGGCACAACATTTCCATTTTATGGCACAGCTTCAGGAGAGCTGAAGCTTTTAAGGATTAAGAATTTATCACAAAATAAGGCTAAGTGTTGAAATATCTACAACTATTCCCAGGGATAATTTGGTCCTGTCCAACTCTTAAGAATGCACTCCCTGGCATGCCTGGGTGGCTCAGTGGGTTAAAGCCTCTGCCTTCAGCTTGGGTCATGATCCCAGGGTCCTGGGATCAAGCTCTGCATCGGGCTCTCTGCTCAGCAGGGAGCCTGCTTCCCTTCCTCTCTCTCTGCCTGCCTCTCTGCCTACTTGTGACCTCTGTCTTTCAAATAAATAAATAAAATATTTTTTTTAAAAATGCACTCCCTATAATCCAAGGGATGTATCCCTTGGAAAACTCTCATGTATGTAAGATATAAGAATGTTTCTTGCATGTTCTGATAGTTAAAAAAAAAAAGGTGGAAAATTTCAACTGCCCATCCAGCAGGGGAATAAATTAGAAAGTATGCTATATTAATATAATGGAATACTTTGCAGCCATTAAAAAGGTCTAAAGCAGATATATATGTCAACTAGCACAGAATTCAAGAAATATAGGGCTGTAACATAAAGCAAGGTGCAGAATGATTGTAAGGTATAACACTCTTTCATAGCTTAAAATAAACCCAATACAATATATCAGGGGTTTGCAACCTTTTTCTGTCAAAGACATATGGTAAATATTTTAGGCTTTATGGGTCATATATGCTAGCTATTGCCTGTTTTGCATTCTTGTTGTTATTTTTTATAACTCTTTAAAATGTAAAAACTATAGGAACTGGCCATGGGCTGAATATCCCCCATGGGCTCTAATTGGCTAAAATATCAGTTGATAAGCACTTATATTTGTATGTGAAAATATAAGATAAAATGCATTCACAGAAGAGTCATGATAGTACTTACTTCAGAGGAAAGATGAAGCAAACAGGAATGTAATGTTAAACAAAGAGTCAGATTTATCTAAAAAGTTTTATTTCTTTCATTAAAAATATGAACCAAGTATGAAAAAATATCACCAATGGTTCAGTTATGGATAATGGGTGCATCCTATTTTGTTTCCCTATTATTCATACTTTTCTACACTTAAAATATATTCTCCAAGTAAAAGAAAATGCAAGAAAAAGGCATTCATTCAAAAGCCATAATTCAATGCCAGATATGCTTCTTTGCTCAGACTGAAAATGTTACTCATGAAACTCATTCATTCTTTATTGCATGAAGCACATATTTGCTGAGCAGCTGCTCTGACTCTAATGTTCTGACTGATGCTATAAGAAGCACCAGATTCTGTCAAACATGCAGATGTGGACCTAATCCCCTAGAGGCTTAAAGTTGGGCAAGAGAGAAGCTCACAAAAAAGCCGCACCACACATAACAAGGAATACTATTTGCCAAAAGAGATACTCAGGCCATGTGCTATGGGAGCTCACTACTAGTTCATGAGAAGCCTGGACTGCCATACCCAAGACATTCAGCCTAGCACTTAAAGACAATGGAAAGTCACTAAAGATTTTTGAGCAGGGACATGGTAGGACTAAGGAGACTGTTTATAAAACTGTAGTTTTTTAGATGGGGGGAGGGGCAGAGGGATATGGAGATACAGAGAGTCTTAAGCAGACTCCACACCCAGTGCAGAACCCAACATAGGGCTCCATCTCATGACCCTGAGATTATGACCTGAGCCAAAATTGAGAGTCAGATGCTTAACCTACAGAGCCACCAAGATGCCCCATAAAACTGTTTTTAAGCAGGATGTGTGTGAATTAGAGAAAAGGGAAAGGAGAAGCAGAGAGAGAAGCCAGCCATGCAGGGCTTTAGAGAAGGGTAAAGCATTGGCTCCCTTTGGGAGGCCACAAGATTCTCTTAACTCCCATCCCCCAAAGTCAATGTCAATTGCTACAGCTGAGTTAGAAGCCCAAAGAGGGGTCACTGCCACCTGGAAAGGAGAAAATGGTGAGAAGAGGATAGTAGTTGCCTAGTGGGGGTCCAGGTGCAGTGCATGAGAGGTATGGACAGCAGCGGGGGTGGGGTATCTGTGCACAGTGTCTGGACCCAAGGCCTACCTCACTGCACTCACCATCAAAGCCAGTCTTTAGCTACTGAATAACAATTTGTCTTTCCTTACAGGAACAGGTCCAAGAGAGCATTTCTGGGGACCCAAAAAACACTATAACATGACAGTGGCTCATCAGGGAATGCTGTTTGTGTATCCAAAGTTACACCTGAGTGACTCCTTGGAAAAGGTTCTAACTCCACATGCTTTGGCCAAGACCTCTGCTCCCTGAGGCTGATGCAGTGTGTGCAGAGCCCTGCAACATGCTCAGGTTTCACCCTTCTGTAAATTAGGCTTTTATTGTTGTCAACAATTTTGTTTCTATGTTTCTTTTTGTCTAGAGACACTAAGTGGCTTCTGTCAGCTGCTCTGATTTTTCCAGCCAAGTCATGACAAGTGCAAGAGGGAATCCAGAGAATTGCCAAAATGAGGTATTGCCTCCACCATAAGCCCCACCTCATGGATCTGTTAGGAGGAGATGAGAAAACAAGCATGATAACATTTTATTAACAGCAAAGGAATATCCTCAAAGGTACTGTTCTAAATACTAAATGGCACAGAGGAAAAAAATAAGCCACCCCTTGACTCTGACAAATAGCTAAATTAAATCAATAAGTCATGGGGCTGCCTGGATGGCTTAGTCTGAAAAACCAACAAGTCACCAACAGATAGACAGGCAGAAAGATAGACAGATAAACAAGTCACAAATGAGATCAGGTATCTTTAGAAGCCTCTATTCAACTGATTCATTTCTCGGGGCAAAGACAAAAGGTAGATGATCTGGTAATCTAATCAGACGATCTTTTCAGTGTAAGAAAATCTAGTGACAATCAAAAGTCTAAATGTATATAAGACAAAATTGCTAAATAATATAGGGCTGATGTAAAAGGAAGTTTGGGAGAGGAAAGGCAATGAATATCTACCTCCTCTGTGTATACCTAACTAGCAGGAATCAAGGGGTTGAGGGGCATCACTTATTTGGGCCATTTTGGGGCTGTTG
Organism: Meles meles; assembly: GCF_922984935.1. Lineage (NCBI taxonomy): Eukaryota > Metazoa > Chordata > Mammalia > Carnivora > Mustelidae > Meles > Meles meles. The sequence continues at coordinate 12,063,120 of NC_060066.1, read as the reverse complement.
GGTTGTCTAGGCTACAGTCAAGGCCAAAAAGATTGACTGAAATTGTAGATCAGAGACATAGTCCTAGAGAGAACCAAGGGAAGAGCTGAGAAATTCAAGCAGAGACCAAAAGCAAGTACAGTATTACTGAACTAAATTGGAAATGCACAGGCCAGGGTCCAAAGACAAGTGGACATGATAAATAATTAGCAGCCATCAGTAATTCAAGTAATTCAGGATTGACCTCACTTGACTTTGCTTGCCACCACCCATACAGGGTAAATACCAAGTCATAAAGGACCAACAACAAAAATTGAGAGTTTCCAGTACTGTCCAAAGGAAGGGGCTTTTCATCAAAAGGTTAAACATACACCCTCTTTAATAGGTATCTATTTTAAAGAGGGTTATATCCATGAATATCCAGAACCATTAAGATACTCTAACTGCAGTAAGGAAACTCCAAATTTATTTGTCTTGCTGTTTTAGCAAGAAACAACTTCACCAGAAGACTTAAAGATCATATGCTGTGAGTACCCAGTGTTTGCATTTGTGTCTTCTAATTTATTCAGCCTGGATCATGTCATGAATAAGCCAAATTTCCAGATGTGGAAACTCAAGGACGAGATCCCAGAGCCAGGAAACAAACCACACATGCATGAGGCCACCCCGGAAGCCAGGGTCCTCAGACAACAACACTATCAACATTTCACAATACATCTACAAGTACAAGACTTGCCATTGGGGGAGTTATGTTGAACCAGTGCTTTACTGAAGCTTCATGGAACAATACCAGCTAAAAACAAAACATCACTGGGCTTTTACCTACTCAAGATATCAATGTTTCATTCAGTATCATAAATTACTGCCAAAGAGGAACCAATCAAGACATTTGCAAGTTCAAGTGGAAGAGTAATTAAGTCCCTCTCAAGAAGTTGAAGAACTAATGTGGAAACCACTAACATCTGTTTAAACTTCCTCTGATTATTGTTTGGGAAGTCACAGAAACTTTGGATTAAAAACAAACAAATGCAGGAACACCCAAATCTGTCATAACACAGTGAGAGTGAAAATGAAAGCAGAGGGGCTCCTGGGTGGCTCAGTGGGTTAAAGCCTCTGCCTTCGGCTCAGGTCATGATCTCAGGGTCCTGGGATCGAGCCCCGCATCGGGTTCTCTGCTCGGCAGGGAGCCTGCTTCCTCCTCTCTCTCTGCCTGCCTCTCTGCCTACTTGTGATCTCTGTCTGTCCAATAAAAAAAAAAAAAAGAAAAAAAAATGAAAGCAGAACTACTATCTAATTCTTGAGACTTTTCAGGAGTTGAGAAGAAGGAGAGGTCTAGAAATGAAGGATTTTAAAGCCAAGCATAACTCCAGTCAACCAACAGTCCATCTGAATGATGATGGACTATGTTCTTGGCCTCTCTGTACTTTAGTCTCTTCAAATGCAAGACAAACTAATACTGCTTACATTTCTTCATTGAGTGGTCAGTAAAAATCTTGAAATTACAGGTGTTAAAAATGCTCTAATTTTCTTTGATTAAATTAAAAGGCCACATGATAACTTGATGTCCAGTATGCCAAAGACTGGTAAGATCTCATCAATTCCATGGACTGGCCGGCTGGCATGGCTCAGAATTGGCATGTTCCATTAAACAATTTAATGAAATCTTTATTCAAATTTTGACATAATATGATATAGCAAAACTCTTCTTTCCATTCCATGACATTAGCCAATATATCTTAAGGTGATTACAATGCCCAATCTTCTAACTAATTAGGGACTAATTAGTTAACTTGTGTATTTATGAATGTTTCCAGTTTCTTAATTGCAGGCTTTTAGAGTCCTGGGAAATATCTGTGCCCATCAACAGGCTGAAAAATACCAGAACACTGGATTACAAAGCAGTAATATTAAAGATTGGATAATAATAATCTTTCATGTCTTAATAGCATGTCAAAATATACATATAGCCTTTCTATCAATATTAGCTTATTTGATTTTCACATCTCCTGGGATAAGCATATTGGGACTTTTTCTTAACCTGGCATTAGTGGCTGGCATGTGGTATGCCTTTAAGAAGAGTTGACTGAATGAATCTAATGAATGAATATTAAGGGTTCAATAAATATTGGGAAGATGCATGGAAAGATGGATAGATGGATGAATATAATTTACTCAAGAGAAAAAGTTATATAGCTTGGTCTGCTAGGACCATCTTCACTACCCAACTTGATGACTACCCTCTTTGCAAAGAAATACTGAATTGTATAGCCACTACATATACCAAAATGCTTTGGTCTCAATAAACTGATGGGATAATGTGAATTTATTTCTATATCCATTTCCCCAAATAATAATATTCACAGAAAATCTCAAGTTGGAATACTTTGTTCATCTCTTCCCCAATATTTCTGGAAATAGGAGAAATGCACAGCATGCACTTTTATTCAAAACCACATAATTAATTTTTAACACAAAACAATACTAACATGGTGGCTGATGTGTGAAAGCAAAACACTTACTTTTCTCCTTGATTCTACCATTTTCTGTGAGGAGATTGTGGTTGTACTACAATGACTGAACACATAGAAAATCTCTTCTTTTGATCTTTCTGGATGTCACAGAACTCCTTGCTGCTCAGATTAGGATGGATTTCTGAGGGACCTACTTCCCACTCACCTGAAATGCATCACCTTTTTTTAATTAAATTGGCAAACATATAGTACATCATACACTTCATACACTACATACATCATATACTACATAGTGTAGTGTTCAATAATCAACAATCAGTGGTGTATAATACCCAGTGCTCATCACATCATGTATACACCAACTGCCTCTATTGAATTCAAGCTGTCTCTTTATGGTGAAACTGACTTAGGAACAGGGACTTCCTTTTCCTTTCTTCAGTGGTGTTGGCAATTTTTTTTTCTTTTTGGTGTTCCAGAATTCATTGTTTATGCACCACACCCAGTGTTCCATGCAATACATGCCCTCCTTTTTTTTTTTTTAAGATTTTATTTATTTGACAGATAGAGATCACAAGTAGGCAGAGAGGCAGGCAGAGAGAGAGAGGAGGAAGCAGGCTCCCTGCTGAGAAGAGAGCCCGATGTGGGGCTCAATCCCAGGACCCTGAGATCATGACCCAAACTGAAGGCAGAGGCTTAACCCACTGAGCCACTCAGGTGCCCCAATATATGCCCTCCTTAATACCCACCACCAGCCTCACCCAACATTCCATCCCCCTCCCATCCAAAACCCTCAGTTTGATTCTCAGAGTCAACAATCCCTCATGGTTTATCTCCCTCTCCGATTTCCCCCAACTCACTTCTCTCCATCTCCCCATGTCCTGTGTTATTCCTTATGCTCCACAAATAAGCGACAACTGACTCTCTCTGCTTGACTTATTTCACTCAGCATAATCTCTTCTAGTCCCATCCATGTTGATACAAAAGTTGGATATTCATCCTTTCTGATGGAGGCATAATACTCCATAGTATATATGGACCATATCTTCTTTACCCATTTGTCCATTGAAGGGTATCTTTGCTCTTTCCAAAGTTTGGTGACCGTGGCCATTGCTGCTATGAACATTGGGGTATAGATGGCCCTTCTTTTCACTCCATCTGTATCTTTGGGTTAAATACCCAATAGTCTAATTGCAGGGTCATAGGGAAGCTCTATTTTTAAATTCTTAAGGAATCTCCACACTGTTTTCCAAAGTGGCTACACCAACTTGCATTCCCACCAACAGTGTAAGAGGGTTCCCCTTTCTCCACATCCTCTCCAACACATGTTGTTTACTATCTTGTTAATTTTGGCCATTCTAACAGGTGTAAGGTGGTATCTCAATGTGGTTTTGATTTGAATCTCACTGATGACTAGTGATGATGAACATTTTTTCATGTGTCTGTTAGTCATTTGTATGTCTTCTTTGGAGAAGTGTCTGTTCATGTCTTCTGCCCATTTTTTGATGTGATTATCTGTTTTCTGTGTGTTGAGTTTGAGGAGTTCTTTATAGATCTTGGATATCAGCCCTTTATCTATAGTGTCATTTGCGAGTATCTTCTCCCATTCGTGGGTTGCCTCTGTTTTGTTGACTGTTTCCTTTGCTATGCAGAAGCTTTTGATCTTGATGAAGTCCCAAAAGTTCATTTTTACTTTTGTTTCCTTTGCCTTTGGAGACATATCTTGAAAGAAGTTGCTGTGGCCGATGTCAAAGAGGTTACTGCCTATGATCTCCTCCAGGATTCTGATGGATTCCTGCCTCCCGTTGAGGTCTTTTACGAGTTTATCTTTGTGTATGGTGTAGGAGAATGGTTGAGTTTCATTCTTCTACACATAGCTGTCCAATTTGCCCAGCACCATTTATTGAAGAGACTGTCTTTTTTCCACTGTATATTTTTTCCTGTTTTGTCGAAGATTATTTGACCATAGAGTTGAGGGTCCATATCTGGGCTCTCTACTCTGTTCCACTGGTCTATGTGTCTGTTTTTGTGCCAGTACCATGCTGTCTTGGTGATCACAGCTTTGTAGTAAAGCTTGAAATCAGGCAACGTGATGCTGCCAGTTTTGTTTTTGTTTTTCAACATTTCCTTAGCAATTTGGGGTCTCTTCTGGTTCCATACAAATTTTAGGATTGTTTGCTCCAGCTCTTTGAGAAATACCAGTGGAATTTTGATCAGAATGGAATTGAAAGTATAGATTGCTTTAGGCAGTATAGACATTTTAACAATGTTTATTCTTCCAATCCATGAGCATGGAATGGTCTTCCATCTTTTTGTGTCTTCTTCAATTTCTTTCATGAGTGTTCTGTAGTTGCTTGAGTACAGATCCTTTACCTCTTTGGTTAGGTTTATCCCCAGTATCTTATGGTTCTTGGTGCTATAGTAAATGGAATCAATTCTCTAATTTCCCTCTCTGTATTTTCATTGTTAGTGTATAAGAAAGCAATTGATTTTGTATGCTGCCACATTACTGAATTGCTGTATGACTCCACCACCAAACTACTAGAACTCATACAGCAATTCAGTAAGATGGTGGCAGTCTTTTATTTTTCCTTTTCCCTGGAAGTTTGCTGCTCTACCTCTTTTCTGTCAAGTAGATGTTTTATCTCAGTGACCACCTTTATTCCTGGAGAATCCAGACTTCTTTCCCACTAAAGCAATGGTCCTCACTCACTCCTGGCTGCATATGACAAACCCCTGAAGAGCTCCTTAAAATGTCAGGGCATAGAACCTACACCCAAGGACTCTAATTAAATTGATCCAGAATGGAGCCTGGGGATCCATGCTAAACAAAACACACTCAGATGATTCTAATGGTGGCCAAGGTTAAGCACCACTACTATAATGGAGAGCAGCCGACAGTGCACAGGCCCAAATATTCTAAGAACTGTAGTAATAACAAATAATTGTCCTTCCTTTACTGAGCAAAATAAACGCCATATGCATAACTGACGGCATCAGTCAGCAATGTATAAGCCATGCAAAAGGAACAAATAAGCTCCCAAATATCTCAGTGGCTTACAACAATAAAGGTTTATTTCTCACCCAAATTGTATGCCCTTCACAGGTGAACTATGGCTCTGATGTTTTCCTTCTTCATTCTAGGACAAACCTTGAAGGTACATCCTCTACCTAGGACTTGATGGTCTAGGGGCATAGAAAATAGGATACAGCAGAACCTCACCCAGGGCTGGTCTGCGCACCCTATCATATTTCATTGGCCAAAGTAAAGCTAGGTCCAGCCTAGGGAATAAGGAGAGGCAGTACTCTCACAAGAAAACTTTAGACACTGAAGCCATAATAACAACTTGAAAAAGTACAAGGACTGAATGAACATTTGGTTATTCAAGAGAAAATGGATCTCTGCACTTCTGAAGGCCAAAGCAGAGGAGAAGGTTGAGGCATAAACTTCTCTGCATCCATCATAGCTTCACAAAGATTAGTCACTCAAGTCCTATTTCATGATGAATTTTGAAAGAAATGTCAGGGGCGCCTGGGTGGCTCAGTGGGTTGAGCCGCTGCCTTCGGCTCGGGTCATGATCTAAGGGTCCTGGAATCAAGTCCCGCATCGGGCTCTCTGCTCCGCAGGGAGCCTGCTTCCCTCTCTCTCTCTCTGCCTGCCTCTCTGTCTACTTGTGATCTCTCTCTGTCAAATAAATAAATAAAATCTTAAAAAAAAAAAAAGAAAGAAATGTCAAACAGCTGAGGTTGTGCCAAGAGCTAAGTAAGTGAAGCTTTTTTCTCTCCCTTCCTCAGGCTTTAAGAAGGTGGAAGCTCTGCAGGGTTACAGGCAGATTTCAATGTGTCCATTTCTTCATGTATGCTGCTTAAATGGAGCACCAGCATTCTTGCAACAGGTGACATGTATGACAGAACAAAGAACATGAACAAGATGAAAACTTTGGAAAGTTGACCCCACAAAATGAGAGAAGCACATGTTTGTTGCTCCATTATCCCTCTGAAGGGCGAATCCCATAGGGTTCGTACAACACAGGGCTGCAAACAGGGCATTGCACCCAGCTGACCATCTCCTCCTGTGCAGCCTGAGGAAAGCCATGGAACCTCTTTAAACCTCAGTTACCCCATCTGGAAAACAGTTACCCGATCTGGGAAAATCATCCACTTTACTGGATTAATAAAAATACTCACAAGAAGTGCAAAATATGTGTGAGTCTTCTCGATGGCAGTAATTCATTACTGCTGTTTGTGTTGACCCTCCCAATCCTGTAAGGTAGGAAGGGTAGATGTGATGTTATGTGCAGTTTACAAAAGAAGGCACTGAAGCTTTAAGAGGAAAAGCAATTCACCCAAGATCACATGTCTCTGCATTCTTTGCAAAAGGAATAAAATGACCCCTCTCCATCATCTGTTGATGAAGTAACTATGTTTGTTTTAAATTTTCTTACTTTTGCAAGGTAAGTGCTCATGATAAAATATTAAGTGGAACAAAGCAAAAAAAATGGGATATACATTATAATTTTAACATTTATGCATGTAATATACACTCATATCTTTAATTACATCTATCTGCTGAGTACAAAAATTCATTTAAAACACTTCATAGAGTTCCCAGCACATTACAAGCACTAAATAAACCAGCCAGTATCCTTATCACTGTTATTGTAACTATAAATGCATAGAAAAAGACTGAAAGGAAATATCCATGGTAACAAGTTCATGCTGATTATTTCTCGATAGAGATTAGTGGTAATTATTTTTTATGCTTTCAGCATTTTCCAATATTTTAATAATGCTTATTTCTTTTATAATAAAAAATACATGCATATCTGTTATATAACATATAGAAATTACCAAATTATTCCTATAAAACATGGAATGAGCACAGGTAAGATGAAGGATATATATTTCATATAATATATTACATTTCATTTCAGGATAAGAAATGTAAATGTAAGGAACTGCTGAGAAGGCAGGAGTACCCAACTTCAGTAAGGAGCCAACAGCAGCTGCATGGCTACTGGCAGGGAATTTATAAAAGGAAAGTCTGAGCTGATAACCCTGAGACTGTATGATCTTATGAATTATATTTAGACATCAGGGTTTTTACACTTCAGAGAAGGGTCAGTTTCATAATTTGCAGGGCCCAGCATAAAATAAAAATGTGGGTCTCGTCCAAAAAAATAATAGGAATTTCAAGAGAGGGAGAGCAGAGTGTTAAACCAAGTGCAGGACCCTTCTGAGAGCAGAACAGTGAATGACCATATAGGTCGTAAGCCCAGGAAGCTGAACTTGATGCAGAGTCCACAGAGTGCAAGGCTTGTTTACTCAAGATAATTTGACAGGCCAGTTATCTTCTAAATGTGGATTAAGAGGTAAAATTCAGCATTTCAGGAGGACTTAAAGAGTCTAAAGCATATCCTAACCATCAAAAATTCTTTTTTATAATCTCCTTTACACTACAAAGTAAATCAAAGAAGTTACCTTCTGAGGGAGGCTTCAGGTAAAAAATGGTGAATAGACTGCTTTATCACTTATATTCCACATAAAGTCCAGCCAGAATGAAAGCAAAGGAATGACAAGAATACAGGACAAATAGATCAAGAGAGGAAACAACAGCGTTATCAGCAATTTCGGTTACATTCTGGAAAAGTGAAAGTAGGTAGAGAACTAGTATCTGACTCAGCAAGTTAGAGCAAGTTACAACCTAAAGGTCTATAGGTGAAAATACCACCAAGTGACCCAGTTTGACCCACAGAATTTCTGAGCCTCAGCACTTAGGAGCACCAGAAATGATGGAAGGCCAGAGCAGCTGGGTGCCGGTCTAAAGACAGTAATACCGGTGGGAAGACAGGAAAGAGTGGGTAGAACCTACACAACCCCTTTCTCATACCCAGGAAGACCAGAGGTTTATAACTGAACCAAAGAGGATCACCCTGGATTCAGGACCATCAGGTGCAGCCCAGGCTGGTTAAGCTGATTTCAAGTTAAAGTCTAAATACTGACCTGTGAGACTTTTACAGAATATCTGGAAAGAAAGCATTGAATATATACTGGCTCCTTGAGAGAAGAACAACGTGCCACTGAAAATGGACACTCAGAAACTGATGAAGGGCTCTTAGGAATTAATAACATCATAGTCAAAATAAATAATTCAGTAGGAGACCATAAAATAAAACCAAATGAACGTACAGGACAAAAGGACAAAGAATAAGAAATGGGAGAATATTTTTTAAAAAATAGAGGCTCTGTGAGAAAGCTCAGCACTCCATGAAAACGAGTTCCAGAAAGAAAAAAGAGAAAATTGTGCAGAGGGAATGCTTTGAAACACAAGAAAACTCCCTGAAACTGAAGAACATGAGAATCTAGAGAAAAAAAAGGCAAATCACATAATGAAGATCGGGAATTAGACAGCACTGAATTTCTCTATAACTATACTATAAAATAGAAGATAGTGGAGAAATGATCAAAATTCTTTTTTTAACAGATCTGTACTGCAGACATTCAAGCTCTCCATCAAGTTTGAGGGAAAAGTAAAGATATTTTCATATATTCAAGGTCTCAAAAACTTGACTCTCAAAACATCTATTTCTAGAAAGTTACTTGAGGATGCACTTCAGCTAAACTTTATAAGACTGCAAAAAAAGAAAGATGTGGGATCCACAAACAGGAGACCTCACAAGGGAGAAGAATAAAAAGAAACCTAAGGAAACATGGACAGTAGCCTAAAAAGAAATCATCCAAATTCCACTTCAAAGGCAGAAGTCTTTGGGGGAGAGATCTTGAGAAAATCTTTCAAAAACTGATTGTTTGAGCTTAATAGTAGACCTAGAGAAGAGATGTTCTAGCCTTCAGAAAAAAAACAAACACATGTCAAGATGTGTATGTTTTAGTAAGACCATCGGAAAACCAAGGCAACATGGGGAAATACCACAAAACCAGTTACTGACTAGGGAAACAGGAAAAGTCATATAAAGGAGTAGACAAGATTATTCTGTGTTACCTGGCTTAGCAGTGAACACTATTTGCAGAGTGATCAGTGGCAGAAACATACATTACCTAGGAAAAGGGAGATGGTGGAAAGGAGTAGAAGTGTTCAGTCCTCAACCACCAGAAAGCATTTGAGAAGTAGAAGGTTATTGTTAAAATTTTTATTTGACCTCTATTACATATATGCTTTACTATGAGAAAAATTAAAATGGAGACATTAAAATATAAATAATTAAAAACAAATGTCATTCTAATACTCAGGGTATGCTAATTTCCATAACAAACAACCCCCAAATTTTGGTGATTTTAACACAAATGAGGGTTTCTTTCTCATTCAAGTCACAGCTCCATGGAGTTTAACCAGTGCTCTGCAACCTCCAATGCTCCAGGAAACCAAGATTTCCCTCCTCTTGGTGACTCAATCTTTAACTTTAAAATTTGCACCCCCAAGCCTGCTGTTGAATGGAAAGAGAACAAAATAGAATCGTTCAGGGTGTTAGTAATCAGGCTGGAAGCAGTGGGCATCACCTCTACTCTGAAACTGCCCCATGATCCTAAGCCACCTCAACAAGGCTAGGATGTACAACCTTTCTCCATACTCAAGGTTTGATGAGTACTCCATACTTTGCTTGGGCATTTCAAAAAAATAAACTAAAATGCTGTTTAGGAATGCATTAAGGCAGTGGTTCTCAGTCAAGAGGTGATCTTGCCCTCCAGGCACAACAGACATAGTCGGCTGTGTCTGGAGACATTTTGGTCGTCACAACACAGGGGCTAGACCAGCATCTATCGGGTAAAAGCCAGGGCTGCTGCTAAACCTGCCAAATGTGCAAAATAGTCCCTCCCCCTGCAACAAAGAATTATTTGGGCCAAAATGTCAAAAGTGCTGAGATTGAGAATTCCTGCTCAAGACCCCCTGTTCTCTGGGATTTCTGATAAATGGAGATTAAGACCACTAGGAGCCAAGAGTTAAATAAGAGTCAGAAGCTTCTCCTCTTGGCTCCTCTGTGTGACCCTGTCTCAGTCATCAACACTCTGACACTCACTTTCCTCCTTGTCCAGTCGTCCTCATGCTTCTTTGAAGGGTCTCTTGTAGATGTCTGGAGGCTATAAAAAAGGCAAGAATTCATTAATGCTGTAGTTTCAAGGGTCGTAACTAAAAAAAAAAAAAAAAAAAAAAAAGTCTTTAATGGAAAATTCATCAACAATGATTATTCAGTGATGATACTAAATAACAGAGGCACTGAAAACAAATGCTCAACAGTAAGCAAACAGGAGAGGAAATCAGATCCAGCTAATATATGATTACCACAACCACATTTCTCAGATTTTCTGGGGCTGTCTCATAACACATGGCAATCCTTTATGTCATTCACATGTCCCGAAAATTACATTAATTCAGTTTATAAGCTAACATCCCAAATGTCCTTTTGTACCAGACATACTCTAGAAGTCTTTTATCAAACCTGGGTCTATATTTTGAGTTCAAGGTAGGATCAATCATATATAGGGGAAAATATATTCTTCCCTTTTTTATTTTACTCCTGATTTCAAACAGAGGTACTGGTTTGGAGTTGGTGTTTAATAATTATTTGTTGGTTGCATAGCTGAATGAATATAAAAAGAAACACACAAATACGCTAAAATTTAATTCAGCCAGACTGAGATCTGAAAAGAACCCTACATCTTTTTCTTTGTATATTTGCGATGACTAGCATATAAATGACACTCAAAAATGCTGAATTAACAAAGATAATTACTAAAATTAATTTCTTGAGCAAAATTTATGCTAGACATAATTTATGACAAATATAGGGAGGTATTTATGAGATCATTTAATGAGAAGCATAGAAGAAAGTACAGATTTCTCCAGGCTAGAAAACGCATCAAACAATATTTAAGCACTTGAAGCACTTAAGAGGACAATGCACAAGCAAACATACAATTTATCATAGTCCCATCACTGGTCAAGCAGGGGTGCTGTGGTTTTCATAAAGGGATGTGATTCAAGCTGTCTATGGTCATCCAGAAAGTTGCATGGAAGAGACAGGCCCTGGGCAAGGGCTCATAAGATTTGGAGAGACCATGGAGAGGTGCAGGGATTTAAGGGAGCCAAGCCCGATGTTAGGGGTATGATGGGAGCAAACACACTGAAGTATCATTGCATTATTATAAATCTATAATTCTCAGACAGACCAAAGAAACCGTATTCTATTTTTCAATAAAACATTTCAAACAGAGAGAAAAAGCATAAATAAAACACTTAGGAATCTTATGTCCCAGACATAATATATATTTGAACATTTTCTATATTTCCTTCAGAATCATAGTATAAAGAACCAAAACAGGACACACACAATTGAAACCCATGTCTCTCCCAACTCCAAGCTGATGAGCCTTCCACTTTCCAGGTAAGTACCTTATAAGGTTAGTGTGTGTCCACCTTCAAGTCTGTGTTTGTATACTTTCACAACAGTTGCACATATTCAGAAATAAGATGCGTAGAACTTTTTCCAGTTAAAAAAATAATTAATGGCATCATACTGATCATATCCTTCTGCAACTTGTGTTCTCTGATCAACGTCATATTCTCAGGTTTTCCATATTGATATATATCATTCTAGTTCATCCATTCATTCCACAAATATGCTACAAATGCTTTATTCATTCTCTTGATAATGAATATGAAGGTTGTTTCAAGTTTTGTTAGTTTGTTGTCTTCTGCTTTAACAAATAATGTTGCCAGGAACATTCCTGTATATGTGTGACAGTTATGAGTGGTAAATTCTTAAAGTATAATTGATGATTTATAAAATATGCATATCCTCAAAGTTATGAGATACTGAGAAATTATAATTCAAAATGGCAATGCTAATGAATATTCTCACCAGCAAGTCTGAGTTTATGTTTGCTTCACATGTTTGTCAATACTATCAGACATTGTAATTTTGCCTATGGAATGGGTTCAAAATCTCATTTTACACTACTGGGATTAATTTTTTCATATCTGTACTGGCTAGTCCAGTTTCCTCTTCTGCAAATTAATGGACCACATTCTCCAGTGCTGTTTTATTGATCTTCTTATTTCTTGTAGTTCTTTATATTGGACACAAATCTTTTCTTATTTATAGGTTAGATAACTTGACAGAATTTGTTGCCTTTTTATGTTTTTAAAGTACTTTCTTAAATATTTCATCTATTTATTTGAGAGAGAAAGAGCATGAGCAGAGGTGAAGGGTCAGAGAGAGGGAGAAGCAGACTCCCCACTGAGCATGGTGCCTGACATGGGGCCCCCGATCACAGGATCCTAAAATCCATGACCTGAGCGAAAATCAGACATTTAACAGACCAAGTCACCCAGTTTTATTTAAAGTACATTTTATTACTTGGGATATTTTTAAACTTTCTATTATTTTTTTTAAAGCTTTTGTCTATTTATTTGACAAAAATCACAAGTAGGAAGAGAGGCAGGCAGAAGGAGGTGGGGAAAGCAGACTCCCCACTGAGCAGAGAGCCAGATGCGGGGCTCAATCCCAGGACTCTGGGATCATGACCTGAGCCAAAGGCAAAGGCTTAACCCACTGAGCCACCCAGGTGCCCCTAAACTTTCTATTATTTAATCATAATTTTCCCAGTCAAAACAAATCTAGTGCTCAGAAATGTTGTTGGGAGAAAGGCATAGAACAAAAGAGGAAGTAATGACCTTTGCTGCAGATACCTAACAAGCTATCTCAGTCAGTTTCCCTAGGAGAGAGCCTGAGATGAATATTTTTGAAGTAATAATTGATTGGGGGAGTTCTCCCAGGATATACAGAGGGAAAAGTCAGGCAAAGATGTGATTTTGGTGGAAATATAGCCTCTGCCTGATCTCACGGAGCAATCTGAAGTATGAATAACATAACAGAGTTCTCCCACCTTAGAGCAAGAAGTGTTCCGAGCACCCAATCAGTTGGTCATTAGCTGCAGGCTACTGCTCATCTTCTCCAAACCCAGGAAGAGCAAATAGCATCCTAGAAATTTCCAGACAAGGCAGTTCCCATCAGCAGAGCACAAAAGGATGCAGTTACAAAGCATTAGCAGCCAAAAGTCACAAGAGCTGAAGGGTGGGAACCCGCCCACCCCATAAAGTGGAGCCCTGCAGGACACCAAATAGGACCTACTACACATGAGCTAAATGTCACTCCAACCACGCAGCACAGGAAATGTCATCTGCAATTTAGGTCATTGTGAACGGAGGCTGAGATGTGCTGACACACTTACTCCAGGACCACACTAATAATCAAAGAATCCCAAAATTCAGACCTACTTGTTTCTGACTCCAGAGTTTGGACCCTATATAATTTGCCACGGCAACTTCTCTATGGAAGTTTCCATTCAGGACCGTCGTCGGTTAATAACAGCCTAAGGCAGGGAAGCTTTATTTCTGCCTAATGGTGGTTGCAGTGGCCTTCAATTGTCACCAGGGAAGGAAATGCAGCATGAACAGATAGCCTGAGTTGGGGGGGGGGGGGGGGCGGCGGGAGGGGGTGGCACGGAATGCATCACCAGGCTCACTTTCTTTGTGTACCCCATTTGCACCCCACTGCAGTGTCTTTCCCTTGAAAGTGGCAAAGGATCTCATCTCCCTGCAAACAGGTTAGGTACCTGAAGGAATCTAGGCTTGCTATAAGGAAATAAGTCGTGAAGAAACAAGAGTTTCACTACTTGGTGTTTGGGAAATCCTCTGCTTTCCTACGTGACTTTTTTTTCCAGTGTCAAAAAGACATGGCTATGGGAAAATAGCACCTGTACTCCTTATAAATTAAAGGTCAATGGAGCTGAGGGTTTAGCCCTGTCACCTTGCTACAAATCGAAATTGTCACGGAACTTTGAACACGTATCGTTACAGGGGAAGGTCTGCACGGTTCAGCGAGAAACTGTTCATCTTTGTGCTTAATATGATGAAGATTCAAAGGGGCCTCACCATGCATGCCGCTACGAATGCCACTCCCTGCTCTCCGCCAGGCTCACATGTGTTCTCTCGCTTACCAGAGCAAATGATCTAGGAGCATTCAGTGTTTGCTGTCAGCTGCTTTCTCTCATGACAATTTACTTATGAGCCAGCCTGCCATTTGTAAAAGCGAGAGACAAAAGATTTGCCAGATGGTTTGGGGATCCGAGAGTAGGAAATGTTTCTATACAATATGCTCTGTTGGGTTACTGATGACACAGGGCACCAAAGCAAGGGAACTGAGATGTGAGGACTTGCAGGGTTGCAAAGAATTCCATTTGCTCACTACAAGCAATGTCCCCCAAACCACCAGCGAGGACCACAAGAGTCTGAACTACCCTTCCTTCTCTAAACTACACTTTGGTCCCTGTCTAACAAAAGAGAGGCCATGGAAGCCACATGATATTTATAAGGGGGGGGCATTCCATCATACCCACATGCTGCAGCAATCAGTCTTCAGCACTCCAATTAAATACTGTAAAGTTAAGTGGTAATAAAATTAAAATGGAGTCACAGAATGGAAAGGAATCTCAAACCAGGTGCAATTACACTCATTTTTATATCAGTCTCTTAAATTTTAATGCTTTTTATGGGCCCCTGAATAAATGAATTATACAAGATTTTGAAATGAATTTCAGCTTGCTCCAAAATTCCCTAGTTTCACAGAGATGGAGATGGTACAGTGGACAATATAATTAAAGAATGGAGTTGAAAAGCCTATCCATAGCTATAACACTGAAGAAACCTCTATGTAAAAAATGTTGCACATAGAGCAGATCCATAAAAATCCAGGCTAAGGAAGAAGATGTTGGATGAAATTTGACACAGCAGTTTTCTGACACCCTCAGGAATACCTCTGCCTACAGGAATTCCCATCACTGGGTCCCCCGTGCTCTCCATTGAGGACCACATATGTTAAGTAATTCTTTATAATGCATATGGTTCCCGCTGATCAAGACTGCTTCATATTTTCAACCAACTTACACCTGCTGTCATAGGGGAAATAAATTCTTTACATCTTCTTTCACTTATTCTTTTGTTCCTTCATTCTGCCCTGGGCTGAGAATGTGGGCTCTGCATGCTAGCATCAAGTTACTTAGCCTCTCTGTGCTTCAGCTTCTTCATCTATAAAAGGCAGTCATGAATACACTAATTAATATGAATTCTGTACTCATAAGATTATTGTGAAGGTTAAATACATGAATCAATATCAATCTATGCAGACAAGGTCTGCTACATAATGATCACACAAAGTAAGCCATCATTATTATTCATTCATTCAACAAATATTTTTTGAGACTTCACCATGTGTCAGGCATGGCCCTAGGTGTAGAGTCCTAAGAATGATCCAAGGAAGCCCTGGCTCTGACCTCAGAGGGCTCACTGGGGTCTCAGCCCTCTTTCCTGTTCCCATCCCTCAGAGATGCTAGAGAACAGAAAAGCAAGGGGCTAATATTTTACAAACAAATGCCATATCAAGTAAACTGGCAGGGCAGAGTATATGCATGTGTTACTATTAGTGGTAGTAGACCTAATCATTATACTACTTTCCCCTTAATAAGCACTTACAGAAGTGTATGTGACAATATTTACTTTTTATTTTAATTAGATCAGTGCTACTTTCATGAGAGTTATTTTTTGTCTTTATATTTTTACCCTTTCTCTCTTCAAATTTGGTATCCCAGTCTTTCTGTCTATCTATCTAATCCATATTGATTTCTATACCTCTGGCAAAAAGTTATTTGAGGCAGCTTACAAAAAAGGCAGTCAGGCCAAAAACTTTCAAATAAGGCCAGCCCCACACACATGCACGCATACACACACACACACACACACACACACACACACACAAATAGAAGTGAAGAGGAAAAACTGTATCCAGAGAGTCAATTAAGAAATATACAATAGCTATGGTCAATACTTAGTTCTGATAGCTCTACAAGCTAGGGAAAACAAAGAAAAAAATGATGAGTCAAATGACTCATTATCCAGATGAATACCCGTACTGTCATTGTGGGAAGCAGTATCTCCTCTGTTGTTATTTTATAGCCCTCAACTCAGATTAACTTACTAGGTGGTATTCATAGAAGAGGTTTGGGATAGCAAAGCAAATGATGTCCTCTACCCTACTCCATTAAGGGGCATTCCCCAAATATCCACATCGTTATCTCCCCTATTGCTCTATCAAATCAATCTACCGGGGTTCTGATGGACATGAAGCAGGTAACCTGGTTTTATGTGGGTTTTTTAATTTATTTATTTAATTTTTTTGGTGACCTGGATTTTTAAAAAGATTTTTTTGCCTAGAAAATTTTGAGAAAAGAAGTGTGAATCAATCCCTTAAATTTACCTTCCCCAATGTCAACA
The DNA here is from genome assembly GCF_922984935.1 of Meles meles. Lineage (NCBI taxonomy): Eukaryota > Metazoa > Chordata > Mammalia > Carnivora > Mustelidae > Meles > Meles meles. Next base: position 12,046,329 of record NC_060066.1, on the reverse strand, counting down.
TCTTAGCTATATTTATAACAGGAGCAGGTTGTGGTCAAAGCAAGACTGATAATGCACAGGAAAATTTAAAGTGCTTCTCTTCATTGTGTTATGTTCGTCACCATACAGTGTAAAAAAAAAAAAAAACCCATCAGGTAAACATGTCTAAATAATAAAAAATAAATAAATAATAAAATAAAGTGCTTCTCTTCAGTGCGATCCTTTTTAAATTTTTCTGGTTTTTATTTTTTTTAATTTCTTTTCAGTGTTCCAAAATTCATTGTTTATGCACCAGATCCAGTGCTCCATGCACTCGTGCAGTATGCACCTTCCATAATACTCAGAGTGATCCTTTTAAGAACAATGATCTCATCTCCATAGGCCAAATGCACAGAGGGCAAAGCGAAGGTGTAAATGAGTACCATGTACATCCAACCCTGGGCTAAGAAGGCTGTTCACATCATCTTTCATTCAATCATCCCTATGCGTTTTTCCCCCATCTTTTCTGTAGTTATAATTATTATCAGTCCACTGCAAGTGAGGAATACAGAGCAGAAGGAATTTAAGGAACATGCCCAGCACCATACAGCTAGGGTTTGAATCTTGCATTCAGATTCTAAAACTGATATTTTTTCCTACTCTCAAATGTTTCCCAGGATTTTATGGTGAACATTAAAAAAAATACACAAGTTTACAACCACAGCCTTAGTGTGACTCCATCAGTACAGAGGTGAGCATGGGCCTGGAGGACCTGACTTCAAGTTACGAGATCTTGAATTTAGTAATTATTCTTTCTGAACATCATGTTATTTATCAAGAAGGTGGAAAAAATAGTAAGTCTTCAATGATGTCTTGAAGGTCAGAAATCATGCAGAAAATGGCTGGAATATAGGAGACACCCAACAAATGGGAGCAAGTACAGTTATGACTTAAGATCACTCACGGTCCACACTGTAGAAGGAGACATTACTGTTCTCAGAGAGTAGCAGTGAATCTACTTCATGATGCAAAGGCACGTGAAAAGGTGTGTAAAACATCCTGGATGAAGAGAAAGGAAGGAGTGGGAATGGAAGAAAGCAGACATTTGCTGAACATCAAATATGATGCTAAAAGATTTACTGATACATCCCAGTTAGCCATCCCAGCAACTTGATACTCAAAATACTATGCTTCGGGAGTGGGGAGGCAGAAAAGTACATTAAAGCTTAGAGAAATTAATCAGTTTGTTCAAATTCACCATATGGTGATTGGCAGACCTGAGATTTGAGTTCAGGTCCCTTGATCCCACACCCATTGCCCCAAACCACCCTAGTGGTATCTCAATTAATCAGGAAATAAGCTCCCAGGCGTGTCAGTGTATTTTTTCCACCTCCTGCTAGTATCGCCGGCAATCCTGGAGAACTAGATTTTCCCCCGTCTCTGTCACACTAGAGTGGCGGCCACAGCCTCCTCCCTGTCTCAGTTCCCCCATTTCTGAAATGAAGCAGTGAGACTACAGGATTGCTAAGGCCCTTTCAGCTTTCACATTTTATGATGATTCTTTCCCCCCAAAGAACTCTGCTGGCAATACAGAGTGAAGACACAGCACATATGTATGAAAGTTGCTCCGTTTATATTAAATTCCACATTCCTGCAGGGATATGTAATGTCTGTTGCCCTTCGGTCGACTCTATACTCCAGTGTTTGTTTACAATCATTGGAGCATGAACAGCTATTTTTAAACCTGGCTTTTCATGTAAGAAGGTTAAAACTCAAACTGAATTTGATTTGTTGGAGAATTCAAATCCTCAGGATTATGGCAGGAAAAAAGAGAAATGTAAGTCACTTTAATTACCCTTTGAGTCCTCCCTGCACATGCACCCCCATAATTCCACTAACAAAGACGCTATTGGTTGAGCTGACTGTATCCAGGGCAGAAAAGTCTTTACATTGGCAACTGATGACCAAAGGTCTTGGGGGACTGTTTACTTTATATTTTTGTTCAATACAACAGGAAGTAATGTTTAGGAGACAGCTGGCTTGGGAGTCAGCAAATCCAGGGATTTGCACAGCTGGGTAAAGCGAAACATATAGTATTCTTCTTCAACTGAGTATTTTATCTTCACTCTCTCCTTTCAAGAATACAGGTTTTGAAGTCAGACAAATGCCTGTTCACCACGTCCTAGGAGAATGACCCAGTAAAGAGTATGGCACATAGTAGGAACAGAACACATATGCCTTTGTTCTCTCTTCTGTTACTACCATGGGTTTTGTTCTGCTTTGTTTTTAATTTGGGCCCATCTGCAGACTTCAACAGAGAACATAAGGTCCCTGAGAGCTGGGACTGCTTGCCTGTCTCTCTTGGTTGTCTCCTTATCACTACAGCCTGGAAGAGTATCTCACTTATAGTGGCTTCAATAAATATTGGATAACTTACTGATGGTTTACATTCCTGGAGCACTTTATAGAAAAATTAGAAAAGTATGTTACCAAGCTGTTGCATAAGATGAAGAGTGACTGCTAATGAGCATGGAGTTTCCTTTGGAGGTTGAAAATGTCCTAAAATTGTGCTGATGGCTACACAAATCCATGAACACACTAAAATTCAATGAGTTATATACTTTAAATATGTGAACTATATGGTATGTGAATTATTTATCTCTATAAAGCTATTTTTAAAGACTTTATTTATTTATTTGACAGAGAAAGAGAGATCACAAGTAGGCAGAGGTAGGCTTGAGGGTGGGGGGAGTAGGCTCCCTGCTGAGCAGAGAGCCCAATGCGGGGCTTGATCCCATGACCCTGAGATCGTGACCTGAGCTGAAAGCAAAAGCTTAACCCACTGAGCCACCCAGGCAACCCAAAGCTATTTTTAAGAGACTTTTTTTTTTAAGTAGGCTCCACACACAGCATGGAGCCCAATGCAAGGTTTATGGTTGTGAGCTTAAGACCTGAGCCGAGATCAAGAGTCAGACGCTTAACCCACTGAGCCACCCAGGCATCCCTAAGAGACTTTTTAACCGCCCCGCCAAAACTGTACACATTCATGACCATCTGTATTTAGATGAGAAGTTGACACCAGTAATCTGAATAAACTGTGGGGCAGCTGGTAGACAAATAAACTGGGATTTGAAAATGGGTCAAGAAGGAGAAGAAATACAGCAACCCATTCAGGAAAGAGATACCCCTACAGTTCTGTCCTAATGAAGACATGTTCTTTCCCTCACTGCACTTAGACTCTTCTCAGGATGAGCCTTATAAAGATAACAGACACAGGTGGAACAGCCAGGAGTCATAATTTCAAGCCTATTCATTATATACTAACTCATTCCAAACAGTAACATGACAAGCTGTCAGATGAAAATCTCTTGGCTCCCAACATGGCTCCCGAACTCATGAGTTTTCAGGATTGCCAGGAATTCTTGAGTCCTGATTATCTGATCAACTCTTTCATATCAGAAATCACATACTTTGCATAAGGCACACACTCTCCAGGCATATTTTTAAATGATTCATTCATATTCATTTACTGTTTAGTATTCACCAGACATCAGGCTAAGTGCTGGAAATTGAAAGATAAAACTTAGGACTGAGAATTAACACTCACTGAGCATGCCCCATGCTTCATAGGATTGACCTAGTCCATTACTCTTAAAACTGTTTAAGGCAAAGACTAGTATCATCATGAACCCCGTTAAACAGATAAGAAAACTGATGCCCAGGAAAGTTGAGTAACTTGCTTAAGGTCACACCACAAGGAAGTGAAGGATCTGATTCTGTGTCGAGGCGAGCTGTCTCCAAAGCCTGGGCTGCAAATCTCTATTCTTGCTGCCTCCCACATTGAAGCTGGGACATGCTCAAGCAGGGAGCAAACACCTACATACAATACAACATGCTGAGTGCCCTGTGTTAGGGAGGAACAAGGTATAGTCGGGGGAACACAGGGCTCACATAGTTACTAAGTCTCGGAATTTTAGAGCTGAATGCAACACAAGATCGTTTTCTCCAACTCTTCTGTCTTTCAGATGAGGAAAATGAGGTATGGAGAGAAGCGAGGACTTGCTCAGTGTCTCCCAGCTTGTATTAGTCATTGAACTTGATTTCCCGCCTCTTAAGTTCCAATACAATACTCATTCATTCCTTTATTCAAAAGCATTTGTGCCAGGCACTGTGCTATTTTCACTACATCCTATTGCATGTACCAATTATAAAGCTGAGAAATTATTTTAAGCAACATTAAAAGGCAGATATAATTTCATATTTAATCATGCAAAGATTCTATTATCTGATGACAATTTTGCAAATTCATCAAATCACTCTTATGAGGCATTGGAGTGGGGAAAAGAGTGACAAAGAGAGAGAAGGGGGTGGATTATTACATGTTGGGCTGATTTATCCCCACTATTTCAAGTAGTTTTCCAGATAATCCTAGTGGACGTCTGGATTTTGCCATTTTTTTAAATGATGAAACAGGCTCCCCCAAAAAAATCTAAATAGTTTTCCACAAAGTTACAAGTCAACTAAACTGGTGGGGAAAAAAAATCTCAATCTGAGTCCTGCATTTACTAACTACAAAGTCCAAATTCTTTTCTCTCCCATTCTGACTTCCAAGCTCAATAACTAGGTTAGTCAAATCTCTCAATAGTATGGATTCTTTACATTAATCATTAGATAAATTATAGTCAGGTTTAGAGTTCCATAAAGGCAGTTAAGGTGGATGAAATGACCTTTCTTCCTTCGAGTCCTACTTGTCCATGAATATAAAATGTCATCTTCAAATTCTCTATTTCACTTCCCTCCCTCTCTCTCGTTTTTTCTTAAACATGCAACTTTAAAGTGTCTTCTTTAGCACAGTCAGCTGCCATGCAGACTTGAAAGCAGATGACCTGGCCAAGAGATCTTATCAACTGATTTTTAATGAAAGTTTCTTTCCTGAATGCCAAGTATAGGAGGTGAGTCGAAAATGGGCATTTCCAAATGTTAAAGAAAGCCACAGACATCCTAAAGGACTCAGATTTCTCAATCAGCCCTTTCTTTGTCCATGCCAAAGGTCACCCTGAGAAGGTGCCTGATGACAGACATTATTTTGCAGTGGTTGAAGGCTTTCTGTGGTCACATACTTTCTTTTTCTCTCTTCCAAAGAGTTTTCTTAAGTCAGTGGTCAATAGTTCTGCTCGTATCATATACAAAGGTGGTGAACTTATATTATGTTCATAATTTTTTGAACAATAATGATCCTATTAAAAGTGGAAGTTTATTTTTTATTTTTTGGTTTACTTCTGTTATCATTTAGCTCAGTGGTTCCCTAGCTTGTCTGCACACTGCAATCACTGGAGAGCTTCAGAGAGAATCACTACCTGGGTCTCACTCCCACAGATTGTGACTGAAATACTCTGAGGATGGCCTGGGCTTTAGAATTTTTGAAGATACCCAGGTGATTCCTACGTGCAGATAAGTATGGGAACACTGGACTCATCATTAATTATGTAACCAAGTCCAGGGGCAGGATGATCTAACCTTCTCTCACCAAACCAAACTTGCTCCTTTCATAGCACCCTAAAGCTTAAGACAGGAAAGGAAGGCGAGTCAATAAGCCTTTAACCTAGCTGACCACCTCTGGGTGTCTAGCATAACTGATGGATCTTCTGGGGCTATGCTGAGAGGCTATATGAACAACTATATCCCAGCACAGTGAATGGTTGGGAAAAGAATCTGTCCTCCAGTCTTCCATTCTATAGAACCTCAGGTTCAAATAAGAACTGAGATGCAGGAAGCTAGAGGGATTCCGGTGGGACACAAGATGAGGTGCTGTTGGGTTGTGCCCTGTGATGCTGGTAGGAACCCACAAAGAACTGGTAGTTACCACAAGTGTGGCTTGCTTACATTCATGACCAAATATCCTGAAATAGGCAGAGCTGAGAGAGTCTCAAGTGGTCCTTTTAGAGAGATCTAGCACTGGCAAGAAAGTCTGGCTAACCGAAGCAGTGAATATTGGAGCAACTGATTGGTGAGCAACTGCAGTTATGTGGGATAACTGTTAACATTACAGTAGTGAGGGCCACTTTTCTTTCAGGCTCCTACTCCAGACCTAAGACACAGGGGCCACTATTGAGTGGTTAGTTTTCTTTTCTCTCTCTGCCATTCATTGCATCTATCCAGGGGGGTATTTGAACTCAGGGATCTTCTTGGGGCCTGGCCTCAGCCCTTTGGACACAAATGAATGCTCCAGTCTCCGTATTTGAACTTAGCATGTGACTGGAGGTATGCAGGTAAGAGCAAGAGGTGCCAGACTGTCCTCAATTCTAGGTCACCTACTTTATTCCAGCTTTGGCCAGAGGACTTCTACTGAGGACAATCAAGTCCTTATCCAACTGTACACAGTAAGATTTCAATTTCTGTTTGTTCCTTAGGGAGAATCCTATGGGTGAAATGGTGATTGGTTGGCATGATTTGGAAATAGGTCACTGACCATAATAGGACTGGAATCTCACCCTTAAATTGTACTGAAAACATGCGATAGCATCTACTATGTTTCCAGGGACTGTGCTGGTTGCCAGTGACTTAATAAGAACCAGGCCAAGTTCTTGCCTTTAATGAAATTAGAAAATGTTGGAGAAGACAGACATTTAAATAGATAATCAAAATATGAAGCTGGCTTGTTCTGCCTAAAGAGAGCATGATGTTTTGTGAAAGCACAGAAAGGGTTTTTCATTTTTCTGGGAGAGTCACAGATAGTATCAGAGATCCAACATTTGAAGTGAATTGTTAGAGATATGTTCAAATAACAGCTTTTATTTGTAGGACATTCTAGAAAATATAAAGTACTCCTATATCCATCCTTTTAGAATATAAAAGCAAGGATTTATTTATCTTATTCACCACTGCATTCCCAAAATATCCTGGAAACACTGAATCCATTATCAGTTTTGATCCCCATAACCTCCCATGCTTGGGAGAAGGTAGAAGGAACGTATTCCAGAGAGAGAAAATAAATGCACAGAGACAGCAAATTCATAGTCCACGACGTCATGGAATTCTGACCTGTAGACATTACAAGAAAAGAATCTCAGTAAGCTTCGCCAATGGCTATGTCGGACACACCAAGGGAAAAGGCAGGAGTCGGCCCTACATAATGCCTCACAGTGTTGCACTTAGTACCTTAGCAAATTCACCATAGCTCACAGTCTGGTCTACATCTTTGTAGGTTTATTTTTTTCTAAAGCCCCCATCACTCAAGGCTGTGCATTAACCTTGCTTGTGAGACTGCTAGAATGACAACTGATTAATTTGGAATGAGAAACTGCCATCACAGAAATCATAATATTCACCTTTTCATGACCAGCCTGTCCTACCTTTGCCAATTTAGTAAATTACAGTTACAAATAATTGTCATGGTGACCAGAACACTCATGTGATAAGACTATCTTCTCTCTGTATTAGAACAAAAATTATTTGCAGATAGCTTACCACGGAATCACATGTAAAAGAGTTAGGGTCCTTATGCTTAATAGAACTCAATTATAATAGCCTAATACATCACTCTCTCTGTTGGGACAGTTGTACCAGTAGAATCAGACTATGCAACATTATCTGCCACTTTACCAATGGCCCCACAGAAGAAACCAGAATAATCAGAGACCATTAGCCAAACTGGACAGTGTTTCCTCTTTGTTTCCACCTGTCATTCAAACATGCTGCAATCAACTCCTACAAGGCTGGTGATCATTCTGTTTTTTTTAAGGTAACAGTACCAACATTCTTTGAGAGCCTAACATGGGCTAAACATGAGTGCCTTCTTATTTAATCTTCACAATTAAGTGAGATAGTTTTTATAGACACAAACTCAGATTAAGTTTGTGTCTCCAGTGAATATGGCATTAGGTGGCAAGGTGAAGATTCAATCTGAGTCATTTTAAGTTCATTTGAGATTTCCATTGGAAGTCCACTTCCAACATCATCCATTTGGGGAGAGAAAACATACATGCCTGACCAGATCACTAAAAAAAACCTTAGAAAGCTGGATTGAATGGGTCGGACAGTACATGCTGCAGGAATTCTGAGAAGAATGACATCACTGTGGGCCAAGGGAGCCAAAAGATTGGGGGGGGGGGTGATTTTGAGTTGGGAAACATTTCCGGTCCTCAAGTGTTAGGACATAAAAGGCAAATACACCGGGCATATAAGCCACACTTCCCTCCTCCCACAACCACAGCGGAACTGTTTTGCACTGATCCCAGATACAACCTCAGTATCTTTCAAAACAGCAGTCCACACACAGCAGAATACAGACATTAGCCTTCAGTCACATTTGGCATACAAAACAGAAGGTGTATTAGCCAACTCTGGGTTGGAGGCTGAATCTACAGGACACTAACGGGGTTCAATGATTTGGTCTCTGGTGGAAAAATAAATGGCAAATTATAAGTGTGTGTGTGAGTAAGCTATCCAGAGATAGTCGAATAATCACAAAATCAATATGTGATGATCTTTGAACAAAAGAAGGAATCTTTTCAGACTTACCACTTTATGGTAGGTGGTCCACCCTTAATTAAAGTTGACATTAGAGGATCAAGAGTTTTAGACAGTATTGTTAGTGAATGAGATCTGCAAAAACTCATTTACGGTTCTTTAAAAAAAAATTCAGGGCTTGATTCAGCCTCCAGAAAAACAAGCAGATCCTAAGCAAAATATAAAGGAGACATTCTTGCTAAATCATGTCTCTACCATACCATCAATCCCGAAAGAAGAAAGGAAGTCCAACAGAGGAACTAAGCCAGCTCATTTGACCCACTGGATGCCTTAACTCTGAACCCCAGGAAGGAGAAGTAAGAACTTAGCCTCGTTTAGCCCTTCTGTTTTGGGGTTTGAGAAACCCAATGGAGTCATGACTCTTATTTGTTCATTCATTCAATATCCAACAAAAACACATGACTTTGTCTTGTGAATATATTCATTCACACATTTAGCAATTTAGTAATTCATTAGCAAGCATTTGCCAAGAGCCTACATTCTGCTGGCAACTAGGGATTTCAAGAGAAAGAAAACATAATTTCCACCCTCAGGGAGCTCACTGTACTGTTGAGCAAATGATGACTAAGCAAATTATTTCAATTATAGTGTCAAACACAAGTATGCAAAATGCGCAGCAGGGGGCACAATGAAAGAACCCTCAGCTCTATGATTGGCCAAGGTGCTTTCTGTATGCAGGACACTTTTCAAGGTATCCAAGCTTCTCCAAACCATGAAAAATTGTATTACCATGTTCCTGGCAGAAATCCCATGTCCCCCAGTTTTATAAGGATTCTTGAGTCTACATCACATCTCTCCTGCCCAATTTGATGCTACTTCACTCCACTGTGGCTAGCTCTGCTCTGCCTCAAGATCACTGAACAGGACTGACTTAGGAAAGGAGGAAATTAAAAACTCAGATTAAAAGAAGAGGCAAGATAGCATTATTTATATGCATTATTACTATCTACCTGGAAAACCTAAAAGAATCAACTGAACAGGTCTTAGAGTCAGCAAGAAAATATACTAAGATCGCTGAAGAGCTTTCTATTGCACAAACAACCACCAGATAGAAAATATATTGTAAGAGAGTCTCTTTTAAAATATAGTAATAAGGGCACCTGGGTGGCTCAGTGGGTTAAGCTGCTACCTTCGGCTTAGGTCATGATCTCAGGGTCCTGGGATGGAGTCCCACAACGGGCTCTCTGCTCAGCAGGGAGCCTGCTTCCCTCTCTCTCTCTCTGCCTGCTTCTCTGCCTACTTGTGATCTCTCTCTGTCAAATAAATAAATAAAATCTTTAAAAAAATAAAAAAAAATAAAATTAACAATATGTCAAGATTTATGTGACAAAACTTTTGATGGGTCAAAGTTTAAAGTGGTGCCTCATGGACACTCTCAGTGAGAGGAAGAGACTTCTAAGAATCTTAACAGCATTGATCCACAAAACCCCAGGTAGGAAGGGCCTGGCTCAAACACATATGAGTATGATCTTTGTCAAAATAATAAAATGAAATAAAATAAGACATATAAAAGAGTTGCCCCTCCTGGGACTGAATGGGACAGGGATCATTTAAGAAGAAAACAGAACCTTCTATGGGAACAAAGCCAGCTGAAGAAACTAGTCTAGCAGCAAATACAGGATCGTTCTTATGGAAAGGAAGCATTGTTGTTATGCAACAGTAAATACCCAAAACAGAGTGCAAAGAAGTATTCAAGGATGCTGACTTCATTACTGTTTGTGGTAACAAAAGACTGAAACAACCCTTCTTTTCAATAGCTAAGGGCATTCGTTAAATAAACTGTAATACACAGGTAGGGTGGAATCCTATGTGGCTTTATACAACACAATTTTTATCCACATACCCTAATATAGAAAGCTCTCTGTGATCATATAAGTATGATTTTTAAATTTTATTTTCCACTTTATACATGGTGCAGGTGGCATGCCCTCGGACGTAGGATCTATGACGACAGGGGTATTGTCTCTTCTTCTTGCCTGCTCTGTTCCCAGCACTCAGCACCATGCCTGGGATGTAGTAGATGGCATAGTGAGTATATCTTCAGTGAATGAATTCATTTCAAATGCTTCATAACTATCTGGCATCTAGTAAGTTTTTATTAAATATTAGCCAGGACTGTTGTTCCTCAGAGAAACTCAGCCTTATAAAACTGACAAAGGAGATACTACTCCATGAACTGTCACACGAGCCAGAGAAAAGTTATTTTCAAAACCTGTGCTGCAATGTTGCCCGGCATAGGTTCAGTGAACTTCCTCACTCGGGAAGCTCTTTCCTGGAATATAGCTCTATTAAAAGATTACCCAGTCAGCATTACTGCTGACACCCCATTTCCTCTCTCTGTCCATTCCTGATGCCTTTTTTAGTTGTCAGGCCTCGCTGACTTCTTGTTTCCCATCCATTTGTCACCATTCAGATGTTCCTCCTCCATTACAAAGAGTGACCAGAACAGTTACACCACTGGCCTCCTGTCCTTCCTGCCAGCCCTGCAGCAGAGAAAGATTACAGTGTCTTCCCCTCTAGGATACTATCAGAGAATGGGCTGGGCCCAAAGAAATTGCTCAGGCACTACTCTGGAATGGGTGGAGAGGGTGGTTCCTTATTAAGTTGGAGGCATGAATCTGACATTGTACTGTGAATGCCATACATTACGGAATTTATACCTCACAATGATCTGTAAAGCAGACACTGGGTAACTATCCTCTATTTCCAGATGCAGAACTAGAGGCCCAGAGAGTTCAAGTCAGGGCAGGACTTGAATTCCAGGCCACAACACTCCAAAGTTCATGCTTTAAACCTGCACAGAATTTCTTCAATTATCTCAACGTCACTCCAAACGCTTCCCCAAGGCTGATTATAATACCTAACATTCCCTTCCTGGACATGGCTGGAAGGGAGAAGAGAAATAGTATAAATAAGAAGCAGTGGGTATAACTTGTAATTCTGTGATAGAGAAAAATCAGTAGACTCCTTAGGACAGTTTCCTGGGGTATATGGGCTGCGAGTCTGATTCTGCTCATCTGAGATCTGTGAATCCTGACTGTCACTCTTGGGTTGGATCAGTTCTATGGCAGCAAAAGAGGCAGTTTCCTACATCTCTGGTGGAAATTTAAACCAGTACAAACTCTTTGGGAATGCAATAATGTAGACTATGTTAAGCATCATATACTATGCACACCTATCAACATAATTATTCTTTTTTTTAAAAGATTTTATTTATTTATTTGATAGACAGAGATGACAAGCAGGCAGAGAGGCAGGCAGAGAGAGAGGGAGTAAGCAGGCTCCCTGCTGAGCAGAGAGCCCGATATGGGGCTCGATCCCAGGACCCTGGGATCATGACCTGAGCCGAAGGCAGAGGCTTTAACCCACTGAGCCACCCAGGCACCCCAACATAATTATTCTAATCACCATAGAAAACACTTCAAAAATATGCAAAAAGCTTCCATTATCCATTCATTCAACAAATATCAGTTAAACACCTTTTAAGACAGATGTATTCTAGAGCACTAGGGAAGCGAAGCTAGCAAGAAACCAGAACCCTGTGCTCATAGAAATTATATATTATATATAATAATACTAACTATTGATAAGTGCTAAAAAGAAAATGAGTCAGAGAAAAATGATAATGAATGGAGTGCCCAGGGCAGGCTCATCAAAGCAGGTGATAATCTAACAAAGACATGAATGGAATGAGGGAACAGAGAGCTCCCATACAATGGAGTAGACAGTTCCAGACTAAGGAACATTAAGTGGAAAGCCCCTGCAGCAGAAGCCAAGCTAGCTGTGTTTGAGAAACAAGAAGACAGGATGGAACCAGAGGGGTAATCAAGGCAGAGGTGAGCCCACTTCCCAAAAATATTTAATCATTTGTCACAGGGTATAATTGTAAACTAAATAAATGCCTAATAATCCAGGCCTGGGTAAGTAAATTGCTATATATCTACTTTGTGGACAGACAAAGGTGCCCCTAGAGTTAGTCCAATGAAGGTCTGAATCCTGATTCTGCCACTTCTACCTGTGTGACCTTGGAAATTTACATAGTTTATCCATTCTAGTTGATAAAGACAATCACGGGCCCTCATAATACAGGTAAAAGTAAATTAGACAATGCAAGAAAAGTATTCTTCACTGTTCCTGGCAAACTTTGATGTGATAAAAAATGGTGGCAGTGTTGATGATGATCAACATTTTATTTTGTTTTTTGATCAACACTATTTTAATAGCTGGAGGAAATTTTTAACCTGTGACTCTGTGAAGCCAGCAAAAGGTTGTATTATGCATGAGTAAATTCTCACTCTGAAATGGGACGCATATGCCACTTCTTATCTTTTAATCTAAACATACCTGTAAATGACATACCACAGGCCATATATGAGACATACTAGTATTATTTCACTAATAGAAGACTGATATGAACATCAATTAGGTAAGAATAGAAGATCTATCTTCGTCCAAAGTTGGGTCAAATTTTTCTTCTCTTGTTTTCTGCAGGTAAATCTCTGGGTATCAGACTTGACTTATCCCAAAGAAGTTCAGGGTGGATTGCCAGTTTTGCATCAAGATCTTATGTTCAATTTCTACCAGATACCACCTAATTTAAGTCCTCACCAACTGATTCTTACAGAAGTTTTATTTCTCCAATGTGCTCAGGAAATTTTACAAATAAATTGCCTTTCAATTAGCACCATTTTTGGCTGCAGAAAAGGTGATGTCTCTTCGTCTAACTCTTCAGTGCTCATGATAAAGTAGATTACACAAGTTAAATCACACCCTGGTACACAGGTTATTTCCATGCAATACAGTAAAACAATGTCAGATTTCGAATCCAAAGACTTTAGCTCAAATTTTGATTATACCCTTTACTAAAATCCTCCTTAAATTGGACCGTGGTGTCTTAGAGAGACGGGAAATCTGCCTAATCTATGCTGAGCACAAAAATGTGCTCTACTGGAAAGAGCACAAACCTGAGAATCCAGAATGATCTCCACCCTAACCTGGCCCCTTACATGAAGATCTTGGGCAATTCCCTCTGAGCCTCAATAAAGCAATGATATCTAGCACAGTGTTAGTGGAAGTGTTAAAGATAGGGTATGAAAACAATCTAGAACAGAGTAAGTACTGTTAGAGGGTATAATTTTCTTAGTAGAGAATTAAATCTTCTCAGTATTCCTTTCAATGAGTTAATCCTACTTTAGCATATTTACATAAACTGAAACCAAAGGCAAAAAACTATGGTGCCAGGGGGCATTAAGATACATCATACATATTCAAAATTTATTAATTAATTTCTTACTGTGTAACAGCACTGCATCTGAGTGAGAGCTCTTAATTTGTTCAAGGCACACGTCATGCCCTTTGATGTGGATCTGTCCCACCTTAGATTCAGGGCTTCAGATGAAAACCCACAATGTCATGGTGGGTATATTTGTCAGCTACTCATACAATAATGCTAAACAAAAAACAGCTCCAAAACAGAGAAGTGCAATATCCAGGCTTGTTGAGAGACAATTCCCCAATGGGCTTTTGTGTTTCTGCTTATCTGGCAAGCAAAGGTACTGACTGCCTTTTTTCCAGACTTTCTTCTCAAGGATGTTTGCAGAATGAACAGACTTGGATATAGAGACAGTATCTCCCTCAGGTGGCCATGCTCATAGTCTAGCATTACATCAATAATAACTGCCTTCAGAACAAATGGGAAGACACACTCACTGCCTAATATAAAAAATGTGAGTTCCTTAAGCTCAGGGATCCTTTCCTGTAGCACAAACCACTATATATGTAGGCATCACCCAACCCTCTGTGTATCACCCCATGGAAAATGAGGTATATGGAGCCGACACAGAAAAATGCTAATTCTCTGATTATTGCTATCACTCTGAGTAATTAAGTCTTCTGTCTCTGACCTAGGAGCCTCATGTCTTCTGTCAGCATCTCTGAAACTGCAGCAGGTTAACTTGTTAGCTTGCAATCATGTTAAAGTCTCAGTTTTCACACGTTTTTGAGAGACTTTATTTCTCACTTATGGATCTGTAGGCAGATTTATTTAGACTCAGATGAGATTGGTTGAGCTGATCTACGCTCTGAGTTTGGTCCATGTGAGTTTTCTATGTGTCTCCTCATTGCCCTTGAACTGAAAGCTCAAGGAATGTGTTCTTCTTGTAGTAGGCAGGAGATGTGAAGGCAGATATATCTAAAGCCCTCACTGCTTCGCGTTCATCCGTATTCCACTCACCAAAGCAAGCTACATGGCTGAGATTAGTGGACAGGACGGGAATGCATATTCCACCTGCTCCATGAGGAAACCCTTTAAGCACATGTGGCAGAAAGTTGTGGATCACTGCAAAATGAAAGGCTATCAGACACCCAAATTCTACAGGAAGAAAACAGGCTTAAGGGACTACTGAGCAGCAACACATGCCACTCTCATAGAAGAGGAAAGATGGCACCAAGGGGGCAGTGCTGTGCCCAGAGGGCAGAGCCACAAGCCCCAGAGGATTATTCCTACGCCTTGACACCATGGAATTTGCCAGGCTGAATTCTGCAATTGCCTAGGCATGATGCTTTCTTTTTTCCTCCCTTTTAGGATAGGAATGTCTATAACCATTATCCTACCCTGTCCCGTCATTGTCTTTACCAGTAACTTGGTTTCCGGTTTTGTATATACGCAAAGAAGAATTCTGCCCCAGAATGAAGAAAAAGACACATTGCAGATATAATTCAGTTAAGGAACTTGAGATGGGGAGAATGTAATGAATGACCCAGGTGAACCTTAAAAGGGTGATCACATTATAACGGTCCTTAAAAGGTAGAAGAGGGAGTCAGAGAAAAGGTGGTCGCCATCAGAGAGAGGACAAGATGCAACGGAAGCAGAGATCATGTGAAGATGTTCTGCTGCATCTTGGACCATACATCAAAGGACCACAAACCAAAGCATGTAGGCAGCCTCTGGAAGCTGGAAAAGGCAAGGAAACAGATTCTGCCCCCAGGTTCTCCAGAAGAATGCAATCTTGCCAACAATTCACTTTTTGCCCAGATTTCTGATCTCTAGAACTATAATACATGTGTGTTGTTTGAAGCTACTAATTGTGTGAACTTGTCACAGCAGCAATAGTATTTTTTTAATTTATTTTTTCAGCGTAACAGTATTCATTGTTTTTGCACAACACCCAGTGCTCCATGCAATACGTGCCCTCCCTATTACCCACCACCTGTTCCCCCAACCTCCCACCCACCTACTCTTCAAAACCCTCAGGTTGTTTTTCAGAGTCCATAGTCTCTTATGGTTCGCCTCCCCTTCCAATTTTTTTTTTTATAAACATATAATGTATTTTTATCCCCAGGGGTACAGGTCTGTGAATCGCCAGGTTTACACACTTCACAGCACTCACGATAGCACATACCCTCCCCAATGTCCATAACCCCCTCCCCCTCTCCCAACCCCACCTCCCCCCAACAACCCCCAGTTTGTTTTGTGAGATTAAGAGTCATTTATGGTTTGTCTCCCTCCCAATCCCATCTTGTTTCATTTATTCTTCTCCTATCCCCCTAACCCCCCATGTTGCATCTCCATGTCCTCATATCAGGGAGATCATATGATAGTTGTCTTTCTCCGATTGACTTATTTCACTAAGCATGATACCCTCTAGTTCCATCCACGTCGTTGCAAATGGTAAGATTTCATTTCTTTTGATGGCTGCATAGTATTCCATTGTGTATATATACCACCTCTTCTTTATCCATTCATCTGTTGATGGACATCTAGGTTCTTTCCATAGTTTGGCTATTGTAGACATTGCTGCTATAAACATTCGGGTACACGTGCCCCTTCGGATCACTATGTTTGTATCTTTAGGGTAAATACCCAGTAGTGCAATTGCTGGGTCATAGGGTAGATCTATTTTCAACATTTTGAGGAACCTCCATGCTGTTTTCCAGAGTGGTTGCACCAGCTTGCATTCCCACCAACAGAGTAGGAGGGTTCCTCTTTCTCCGCATCCTCACCAGCATCTGTCATTTCCTGACTTGTTAATTTTAGCCATTCTGACTGGTGTGAGGTGATATCTCATTGTGGTTTTGATTTGTATTTCCCTGATGCCGAGTGACGTAGAGCACTTTTTCATGTGTCTGTTGGCCATCTGGATGTCTTCTTTGCAGGAACATCGGCAAAGGCGAGGGAAGCAAGGGCAAAAATGAACTATTGGGATTTCATCAAGATCAAAAGCTTCTGCACAGCAAAGGAAACAGTTAACAAAACCAAAAGACAACTGACAGAATGGGAGAAGATATTTGCAAACGACATATCAGATAAAGGGCTAGTATCCAAAATCTATAAGGAACTTAGCAAACTCAACACCCAAAGAAAAAACAATCCAATCAAGAAATGGGCAGAGGACAGTAATAGTATTTTAATGCAGTTCCAGAGCCCCAGCTCTGTACCCCCCACTTCCATCTCTACGCACATTTGTCCTAGCATCTCAATACTGATCTCCTCTCACATCGAGCCTCATGAATCACATCAGAGGTGTGAACACTGATCCTCAGATACTCACCCAAAAAAGCCCTCAGAGCAAACAGACTGACTCCAGAACAAGTGTCCTGGTATCAGTCACGTTTGTAGGATGAGACACATCCTTCTGGGATAGAGGGAGGGAGTGAAACCATAACTGAGAAGGAACCTAGAGGCATCTCTTAGGTTCAAACTGCAACGTCATCAGAAAGGGTCCTCCGTTCTTCTCAGAGATATGACAACGTGGTCCATCAATGACATACCAGTTTGAGACAAGATCACAGAACGGAGAAACTGAGAAACACAGATGGGAAGAAAGGAGTCCATCAAGGACCTAAAAGCACTGGCCCAGCTTTTGGAAATGAGAATGTAATTGCACTTGAAAAATAAAATTTGTTTCCTTGTAACTTTATTTTGTGTATGTATTTTTAAAGCTATTTCAGAGAAAAAAATTCTACACTATATGCTGGGGTAAAGTATTTATAATAATATGACTAACAAAGTATTCATAGTCTCACTACATAAAAAGCAGGTTGAAATCAATAAGAAAACACCAAGGCCTCAATAGTGAAATAGACATAAAATCAAAGTTCACAAAATTTCATATAAAATAATGGCAGTTGGGGGGCGCCTGGGTGGCTCAGTGGGTTAAGCCGCTGCCTTCGGCTCAGGTCATGATCTCACGGTCCTGGGATCGAGTCCCACATTGGGCTCTCTGCTCGGCAGGGAGCCTGCTTCCCTCTCTCTCTCTCTCTGCCTGCCTCTCTGCCTGCTTGTGATCTCTCTCTCTCTCTCTCACTGTCAAATAAATAAATAAAATCTTAAAAAAAAAATAATAGCAATTGGTCAATATAATAATTTTTTTTTTTTTAATTTTTGTTATCTGGGGAACCGCAGTGACTCAGTTGATTAAATGTCTGCCTTCAGATCAGGTCATGATGAAAGGATCAAGCCCCACATCAGACTCCCTGTCCAGTGGAGAGCTTGCTTCTCTCTCTCCTCCCAGCTCATCTTTTTTTTAAAGATTTTTATTTATTTATTTGACAGAGAGAGATCACAAGAAGGCAGAGAGGCAGGTAGAGAGAGAGGGGGAAGCAGGCTTCCTGTTGAGCAGAGAGCCTAATGCAGGCTCGATCCCAGGACCCTGAGACCATGACCTGAGCTGAAGGCAGAAGATTAACCCACTGAGCCACTCAGGCGCCCCTATAAATAAAATCTTAAAAAATTTTTTTTGTTATCAGCGAAATACCAGTTAAAATAGGAAAAATACTTTTTTGCCTATTAAATTAGCTAAGAAGGAGGTACAACAGACATACACTGCTATTCAGAGTAAAGTATTAATAAAATAGCTAATATTTATTGAGTACTAACTAAATCTTAGGAGCTGCCTAAGTACTTTGCATATACTATCTCACTTTCATCTCATATCAACCCTGATATAGCTACTATTTTTTTTAAAGATTTTATTTATTTATTTGACAGACAGAGATCACAAGTAGTTAGAAAGGCAGGCAGAGAGAGAGGAAGGGAAGCAGGCTCCCTGCGGAGCAGAAAGCCTGATGCGGGGCTCGATCCCAGGACCCTGGGATCATGACCTGATCTCACTGAGCCACCCAGGCACCCCATAGCTACTATTTTAAACGTCACTTTAAGATGAAGGGAAAAAAATACCTAAGGGCTAAAAATATTCAATAATTTACTTAGGGTAACATAGATGTAAGATGTCCAACAGTATTTTGGGGCAATTTGAAAATATGTATCAGAAGCTTGAAAATTTAAATGCCATTTGATCAATTAATCCTAATTTTAATAATTATTCTGTACAGACATAAACTGTAGGAAACACTACTTGCACAGAAATGTTTACTAAGGAATAATTTACAGAGGTAAATGTTTGGAAATAAAGTATTTAAAATAGTTAAGTAACTTGTATAATATTCAATAAAATTTTATTCCATCTTTAAAAATGTGACTAATGAAGAGTTTTTAATAAAATGAGAAAATCCTTGTACTATAAATGGGGAAGAAAAAATTAATACAAATTTTATCTACATTATATTGAACATGTATACCAGCCACTGTGCAATTTTATATGAAATGTGTAAGATTTAATTATATGTTTCTGTCTATAAACCCATAATTCTCAATTCACTCCATGAGAAAGAGATAAAGGAATTAAAACTCTGAGACAGTAAAGAAATTATCAATGCAGAACTATTAGTTTACTATATAGTTTACCATTTACTATAGCACCAAGAACCATAAGATACCTGGGAATAAACCTAACCAAAGAGGTAAAGGATCTGTACTCAAGGAACTACAGAACTCATGAAAGAAATTGAAGAAGACACAAAAAGATGGAAGACCATTCCATGCTCATGGATTGGAAGAATAAACATTGTTAAAATGTCTATACAGCCTAGAGCAATCTATACTTTGAATCCCATTCCAATCAAAATTCCACTGGCATTTTTCAAAGAGCAGGAACAAACAATCCTAAAATTTATATGGAACCAGAAAAGACCCTGAATTGCTAAGGAAATGTTGAAAAAGAAAAACAAAACTGGGGGCATCACATTGCCTGGTTTTAAGCTTCACTACAAAGCTGTGATCACAAAGACAGCATGGTACTGGCATGAAAACAGACAAATAGGCCAGTGGAACAGAGAAGAGAGCCCAGATATGGACCTTCCACTTTATGGTCAAATAATCTTTGAGAAAGCAGGAAAAGATATACAGTGGAAAAAAGATAGTATCCTCAATAAATGGTGCTGGGAAAATTGGAGAGCTATGTGTAGAAGTATGAAACTTGATCATTCTCTTACACCATACACAAAGATAAACTCAAAATGGATAAAAGACTTCAACATAAGGCAGGAATCCATCAGAATCCTAGAGGAGAACATAAGCAGTAACCTCTTCGACATAGGCCAGGTGGGAAATATTCCAAATGGTGCTGTGGACACACTTGATTTTTATCATATAATCTTGTGCTATATTTGCTACTTATATTTTAAAATAAATTTGAATTTTAGCTGTACCTTTCTATAGCTTTTCCCCACTCAGTACTGCATTTCTGAAACTTACCCATGTTGATGGATATACCTCTATTTTATTTAACTGCTGCATAGTGATCCATTTTTATCGCAATTTATATATTCATTCCTCCATTCATGCACATTAAGTTTTCTTTTCTTTTATCTCATTCATATTCCTTTCACAAATATGTAAGGTTCTCCCTTGGGTGTATATGTAGAAATGGAATTGTCGGGTTATAAAGTATAAGCACCCTCAACTTACTCGACAGCGTATTTTTCTTCTATCTGTACTAGTGAGAAAACGCTAACTGCAAAAATGAGCCACCTCAGGATTACAGTGACTTAACACATAACACGTTCTCCTTCTTCTGCTTATTGTCTTTTTCTCAAAAAAGAATATAACTACCCCTCAGCATCTGTTTTTTAAAGACTTTATTTATTTATTTATTTGATAGAATGCAAGAGAGCACAAGCGGCAGAGGGAGAGGGAGAAACAGGCTCTCTGCTGAGCAGGAAGCCCCATGCTCAATGCTCCATCCCAGGATCCTGGGATCACAACCTGAGCCACCCAGGTGCCCCTGCCCCTCAGCATCTTATGTCAAGTGGCCAGTAGGGACTGCCAGGCATTCTGAATCCCAAGGGAGTACAAGTCTCCAAGGGAGAAAACATGACAGGCCATCCCAAGTCAAGCATCCAGGACTGATCCAGTCAGCTACAGCAGCAAGAGTGCATTTGCAGTTCACCATGGACTATTGTGGACCCCTCTTTTATGGGGGGCTGGGAACAGGCAGTTCTCAGAGCGTGAAAGCTGCAGCTAGAAAGGAAGTCAACCCTCAAAGAGCATACATAGAAATCCTCTCTGTCCCCATCGCTGCCAAATGTTACCAGCTTTCTCTTGTGTGTGTTTTCCAGAGCTACAAATATAGAAATCCTTCACTTAGAGATTCTGTTTCTTGGTTATTTTTCATAAGTGCTTTTCAGACTTTGTTGGGATCATGAATTGTGACAAAGATCATTGAGTTTCAGATCTTGAGAAGAGAGAGAAAAAAAATAAATAAAGTTCAAGTGGAATAAGAGTAATACATCTGACCTAAAAACCTCTTTCCCAAGCCTAAGCAATTTTAGACAGATGGCCTTTCCAGGTGATATATAACTTGAAAGACTTTATCTTGGAATGGAGAAAAATAGGAAGTTGTTGACATGTGGCCTTTTCTAAGCCTGGTGCCCTATGCTCTGGTTTCAACAGGGCCATGTAACCATTACGCTACCTGTCATTTGCACTGCCAACCAGTCATGAACAGAAACCTCATTTGCTGAGTATATTTGAAAATCAAACATTCCCACTGAATTTTCATATGAATGTAGAGTTTTAAATAAATATCATAATTCACAATCTCAGTGTCTAGCCATTTACCAGGTGTGTGACCTTAGGCAAGTTAATGTTTAGTGTCTCTCTCTCTCTGTAAAATGAGAGAAATTATTACAATATTTCTAAAGTCCCACGAAGCTTACACATAATATGAACATATAAGCTCACGAGACACCTTCAATCCAGTAATGACCATGATCATAACTAATGAGACAGAGGAGGAGGGAGAGGCAGAGGAGGAGAAAGAGTCAAAACACACACCGAGTGCTCATTTCATGTCAGATGTAACTATAATCTCAATTGTTTCATTGGCTCAACCAACCACCACACAAGGGAAGTGCAGTATTGCCTTCATTTAGCAAATCAAGAAATTGAGGCACAGATAGTAGATAGCGGCATTTGTAAGACCCAAAGCCTATGCTAAGCCAGTTCCCTTCCCGGCTGTAGGACACAGCGTACAAGGCATTCTTCATACTTGTTACCCTCTCACACGAGCCAGGAAAAAGACTTTTCATACAGATGCTACCAACCTCCCTTTCAAAACTGAGTAAAAGGTGGTTTTTAACTTTTTTACATTACGGGAGT
Organism: Meles meles; assembly: GCF_922984935.1. Lineage (NCBI taxonomy): Eukaryota > Metazoa > Chordata > Mammalia > Carnivora > Mustelidae > Meles > Meles meles. The sequence continues at coordinate 12,024,344 of NC_060066.1, read as the reverse complement.
AATGATATTGACTCAGAATCAGGTAGATGTCTGTCTATCTTTCTATCTACCTATCTTTCTACCTGCCTATGGGATGGGGGGAAGAGAGGAGCGAAGAGAAAGAACGTCTTCCTCATTATCACATTGTGTGTAGCAGGTAGCATGGAGAAGGAAAACAGCACAGACTGTCCAGACGGAAGAATTCTGGGAATAAAATCCTGTTCCGTTACTTAAAAAATTACAATAAAAATAATAAAAACTTAAAAAATAAAGAGTTGTTTGTACATGGGCAAGTTATCTAATTTTGCTGAGTGGACTCAGCAAGGTGCTCAGTAAGTGATAATTATGTTCCCCTTTACAAATAATCCCACAGTTCACTTTATTATAACCTTTTGCTTTTGATGATCAATAATAATATGGACTCTGTCAAAGAAACAAAGCAGAGACAGATCCATAAATACTGACCACAAACTGGTGGTTGCATGAGGGGAGGGGAGGTGGGGGGGTAAACTGGGTAAAGGGGAGAGGGAGGCACAGGATCCCAGTTATGGAATGAAAAGTACAGAGAAGAGAACGTTGTCAATGGTGCTGTAATAGTGTTGCATGGGGACACATGGTGGCTACGCTTGCAGCAAGCACAGAATCCACACAGAGCTGTGGAACCCCTCGGTTGTACACCCAAAACTAACAGAACACTGTATGTCAACTACACTTCAATTAAAAAAATAATTAGATGGACTCCGTAATTTTTACATTCTAAGCCATCCAGGGTCTTATCTTCCTTTTAAAGTGTTTTTGTTCATTCTATCCAGTAGCTTCATTTTTTTCTACCAAAACAAACAAATAAAAAAAACATGTTTCCAGATTGGCAGATTTATATTTTTTCTGGGTTTTATTTGCTTCTTTGTTTGTTTCTTTTTGAGGCTGACAGCCTCACTCACATATCTAACAGGTAGTCTGACTCCTCCCCGAGGCTGTAGTCACAATGTTCCCAACAGCAGCAGCATAGGGAAGACTCTGGCCTTTACAAGCCCTTTACAAGGCTCTTCAACCTCTGACCAAAGCACCACTGACCAAAGCAAATCATGGCTTTTGGTGTTGGATGAGAGGTTTGATGAGATCTCTGTTTCCTTTCTTGGCTCACTCCTTTTTTTTTCTTTAAGATTTTATTTATTTATTTGACAGAGAGACAGATCACAAGTAGGCAGAAAGGCAGGCAGAGAGAGAGACGGAAACTGAGCAGAGAGCCCGATTGCAGAACTCGATCCCAGGATCCTGGGATCATGACCTGAGCCAAAGGCAGAGGCTCTTGGCTCACTCTTTAAAAAAAAAAAAAAAAAATTACCAATTTTCCAGGCATCCTTTCAATCTATACAATTATTTCCAGTTGCCCAAGAAATAGCCTTAATAAATGGACAGAAGAGTAATCAGTGGACACTGGAATGGAAAGGAAACTAAGAGATGTTCTCATTAAACCTCTGACCCAAAGCAAAAGTCACCTTGACAGATCCCTTGAGTAATCAAGCAGAGGCTTGAATACCAAGAGAAGGTAACTCAGTACCTCATAAAAGAGCTCCAAATTGTTCATTCACACAGCACTCAAACAACAAACATATATAGAATACTTACTGTATGTACATCAGGACTATCAAAAGCATTATGGATAAGACAGTAAATAAGACAAAGGTCCTATCCTTACAGAGATTATATTCCTGGGTGAGAGAAAAAATAAAAAACCAAGCCCATACGCATATAATAAAAACAAAGCATGATAAGAAAAGAGAGTAGAGTAAGTGAGCTTTAATAAGGAGTCAAGGAAAGTCTCCTGGAGGAAGTAATATTGAGCAAAAATATCACCTAAAGTGAGGAAGTGAGTCATGTACAAATCTGGAGGGAAAAACAAACACACAGATCAGAAGGAAAAGAGAGAGAACATAAAATGTGAAAAAAACAAAAAGTGAACAAACTTGCATTGCTCTAGTAACAGAAAGAAAACCAATATGGCTAGAACAGAATGGGAGAAATTTCTTATGTAATATTAGTTGAATTCTTCCCATAACTTCTACCTAATGAATTTATTACCTGTTGATTCTCACTTAGTTCAGTAAGTAATTGAACAAAAAAACAGATGCATGGATACATTATCTCACGGCAGGTAAACTGAAGGATTTTCTCTCCAGAAGATGAAATCCCATAGACCAGAAGAAGGACACCTGAGCCCCACATTCACACAAACTCTAGATATTGAGAGCAAGGAGACCTTCTCAAGCCTTATAACCATGAGCCTCCATCCACTATGCCTAATGCCCACCCTCCACAAGTAAGCCACCAAGAATAACTCCATTTTGCCTCTGACTTCATTTTTCATATGTAAAAGTTCAAGTCAAAGCAAAGCCTTTGACTTCCAACCCTGGCCACTGCCCCCAGGCCCAGCTCTCAGTTTCTTGCTCTGCCCCATATATTTCTGTTCTGCCCTCTGGAAATGCTGGTCCGTAATCAGCAAACTCCCCTATAATGCACACTCCTTCTTGGATTACTCACTCCAATTTCTTTCCTGAACAGAAACCTGGCTCTCCTCTAAAGACATTTCTTTTTACAGTTCTTAGTACAGCCACTGATTTTAACACAGTCATGAAGCAGGACACCACCCTCTATCCCCCTTGGGGCTTCCTGTCACTTTTCTGAAAATCCTATTCTTTTAAGGCTCAGGATATCTAGTTGAGCACTATTCTCTACCAGCTGCAGCCTTCTGTTGTACCCCAAGTCATTCCATTTTATTCACTAAAGAACTTGGCATCTGACTCAGAGTGTTCCCCTAAAACTCAATTCCTACCTTGTCATTTCTGACATCAGTAAGAATACAGATGAGTTATCCAGTAAGCTGGCTTCTCAACAACTTGACCTTCACCTCAAGGTACCTTCTGCTTTCCCAACTTCTGCTACTAACTCCCAGGTTCTCCCCTCCTGACACTGTTCTGCCTGAAATTACTGACTCAACCACTAAGATCTCAACTTCTCCTCCAGCTTCTTCATCTCCTGTTCAAATTACTCTTAGTTTCCAACACTGAAGCTCACTGAAATTGACCTCACCACTCTAAACCAGGAGCAGTGCACTTCCTGCCCTAAGCAGTTCATATGACCTATCAAATTTCAGTAACTTCTGCATAAAAATATTCCAAATTGTTTTCTCCCTCTCTCTTCATCTGTCCCTTCTTCATATTTAACTACAAGAACTCTATTCTTGAATTTTTTTGTCTATATGCAGGCAGCCAACCACTGCTCGAGAGAAAGATATAACAGGATATTTCAATGAAGGTTCCAGAAAGAAATGTAGAGCAAACTCAAATTGGGGAATTCAGGGAAATTTTGACAAGGGTACTATTTACATAGCAGCAAGCAATGTATTGAGAAACTAGCAAAGGATATTGCATACGGGGCTAGCAATGGTCAAGGTGAATATCAATTCACCTTAGGTCTCTCCAAGACCTAAGAGGGGATAAAGGAGGAGCAGCTGACCAAACCCAGAGACAAGGCTATCTGACAATATCTATGACTCTTGGTTGCAAGATGCATCTAAACTCTAGCCGCTCCTACAAAAAAAGGGAGTCAATGGAAAAAAAAATCACAACCTTCTTCTCCTTTCCTCTAATCTGCTATTGCTTTGTACTGACAAAACTTACTAAAGGACCGAAGAGGTGGTGGATATAGCCATATAGGTCATCCTCTGGAGGGTTATGGGTGCATTCTGAGGGGCAACTGGAAATTGTCAAGCACAATGAATATACTGGAATAATCCACAACTATAAATTCATGATCATCACTCCAACCAGACTTTGAAAATATTTACACATTTCTCTTGCTAACGCTTTCCCCAACATTTCACAATTATTACAAAATTTCCATTCTCTTTAGAACTCCACACTCCACCCTTGTCCCATGTCACTATTAGCAGGTGACCTAGGGTCTAGTTTCTCAGAGGAAACAAAACCACCAGAGCAGTCTCAACTTCCCTGCTACAAATATAAAGAACGCATCCTCTCCGTCTCTCATCCTGCTATCACAGATGAACAGTTTCTCTTACACAAGTCTACTCCCTCCTCATACTGTGGATCCTACCCCCTCCCTCCTTCTCAGAAGACATGTTATCCACATTTGTTTTCTCCCTACATAAAATCTCATTCTGCCAGAGACTTTCACATCAGCATTTGAATATACCTGATACAGCCCATATTTAAGAAACTTATTCCAGCCCCACAAGCCCTTCTAGTAAGGATGCATTATCACTCTTCCCTTTTGTAGCCAAGTTTTCCCCCAAAAAACTATGTATATTTTGTATGTATGCCAACAATAGTTATCAAGCCATGCCCTTAAAATGGACTAGTCTAGGCAGGAGCAGAGGGTGAACTAGATTACCCATTCCCTTCTTTATGGATGAAGACCAGAGATGAGCAGTGACTTGCTCAAGGTCATACAGCAAGTTTTAGGACTGAAATTAAACCTGATGATCTAGGCTCACTGGCCAGTGCTTTCCCTGCAACAATCAGCCTCCTTTATTTAACTCACCCCAATAGCTGTAAAAGTGTTCATACTTACAATGTATTCCTCACTCTCATAAATTACACTTAATAGCTTGTATAAAATGGAGAAAGTAGTCAGGAAAATGACCCATGTACCATAAATCTGGCCACATCGCAACTGCTGAGGGCGGAGGAGACAGGAGGGACCAGGAGGGACCAGAGAGCATAGACATCATTAAAGTTCAATGTTTAAAGGGCAGTGCTTGACTTCAAAAATCTTTAGGTTCCTCTCTTAATGCCTTGAGATCTGCCATCATTAAAAACATTTGTGTCTAAGAATCTTCAATCTTATTAAAATATTTGGCTATATTAAAGTCACATGACATGATGAGCTCATGATAAATATTTCTGCTCCCCAACCCTGATTTATGAGAACCAGCTAGTAAATAGTCTCTGATTCCAAGAGTGATTAACCATTATTCACAAAGCAAAATGAGCCTGCCCTGGCACATCATAAATTTAATGTAATCTCATCCTGCTTCACGTTTTATCCATAGTTTTATTCTACTTTCCGTCTTCTCCCATCTTGCCAGACTCCAAGAAATGTGCACAAAGGAACATCAGAAGAGACATCTTCTGCCAAACCATATCCTGGGGAGACGGCGAGGAGGACTCGGTGAAAGATAGTAACTGACTGTTAATATCAGAACCTGATTGGAAGTGGTCTTCAGGGGAAGGCGTGAGATTTACCATGAGTTCCCTGTCCTGAATCAATTGAAGACTAGCTATTAAGAGGAAAATCCCAGCCATCCTGGAAAAGAAGGAATCTGACTGTTGAGGAAGTAATAAAGGCAGTATGTGTTTGATAGATCAATGGTAATTTGTCAGGCTTTCCAACTATAGTGATGGTTAATCCAGGAAGTGAATCATTCCTCAGGGTGATTGTTCTTAATAGAGCCATATAGTAAATTCCTCCCTCCACCATGCATTTCCAGTCACTAAAGTCATCAAGTTGCCCTTAAGATCTCTCAAAATAATGTACTGCTATTGTAAAGGGCCTCCTGTGGCTCACAATAGACCACATCTGGTCCATGCCTTCAGACCCCTTCTCCACCATGTCCTGCTCACCTTATATTCAAAGTTGCTGCCACACCAGTTTCTCTCAGCACTGCTCTGTCTGCCTGGGTTCTAATCATCCCATCTGTCACTTTTATGGGAAAATGCCCCTAAGTATATCCCTTCCCATATCCTTTATAGAACTCTTCTCAAACTTGAATATGCAAATAAGTTACCTGGGGATCTTGTTAATATGCACAATCTCATCCAATGGGGCTGTGTTACAGGGTCTGCAAAGTCCTAGATGATGTTGATGCTGCTCTATGGACATCTTGGGCACTAAGACTCTACCACATAAGAGCACCTCTCCTGAGCTCTGACAATGCCCTGTGCCCTGAACTCTCTTCTACACCTCTTTTGCAATGGTCCAATCACAGTTTTATCTCTATCAGTCAGCAGGGGCTCTTGAGGTCAGAAACTATGAATCTTTCAGGTGCAAGTGGCAAGAATCCAACTAAATGGAGAATGAGGGAAAAGACAAGGGATGTTTTGGCTCAATCGTCTGAAACAAAAAGTCTAGAAACATCCAGTTCAGACACAGCTGGATCCACATGTTCAAATGATATTGTCAGTATGCAGTTCTCTCCCTCTCTTGACTCTGCTTAGTTTGTTTGACTTCTTTATTAGGAATTGAAAGTGGTGAGCTTAGCAACCTCACGAGGAAGAAATATACTCCTTTCCAAGTTACCAGAGACTAATGAAACAGAAGTTAGATAAGCAATAGCTAATCAAAAATATGAAGTCCTGAGGTGATAAGGGACCTGCTCAACCTGGAGAATTCAAGGAGGGTAGATGGTAGAACACTGGGAGAGGTCTTCCAGAAGAGTGGATGTCAAATGTAGGTCTTATAGGTCCACTATTAATTTCCAAGGGAAGAGCATCCAGGGAGAAGTCACTCTAAATGTTCCCCTTAGCTTCAGGTAATAATATACATCAAAATCAGGAAAGTCAGGGCACCTGGGTGGCTCAGTGGGTTAAAGCCTCTGCCTTCGGCTCGGGTCATGATCTCAGGGTCCTGGGATCGAGCCCCGCATCGGGCTCTCTGCTCAGCAGGGAGCCGGCTTCCTCCTCTTTCTCTGCCTGCCTCTCTGCCTACTTGAGATCTCTGTCTGTTAAATAAAATCTTTAAAAAAAAAAGAAAGAAATATGTGATTCAGTATTTCTAAAAAAAAAAAAAAATCAGGAAAGTCAATCTAATATCCAGATAGCTGAGATTGGCAATGCCACATATCAGGGTGTTTGGTAAAATCTAAATGGTCTGAGCAAGATCATGAAATCAAAATGCTGGTGAGAAAAACACTGTGTAATCTTTCTTATTTTACAGTATAGAAAATAATTTGAGACTCAGAAATTTGAAATGACCAAACGTTTACTCTTTTGAAGATGTTAATAATTCCACTGCTGTATTCCCAAATACCCAGATGCATAAGGTAATACTAATACAACCATATTTCAGATATCAATAAAATAAGTGTTCCAAGGGAGACAAATTTCCTTCTATCATTTCTAAGAAATGTATCGATGAACATGCTGAAAAGACTGCAAATATGATAGTAGAAAAAGGATCATAAATTCATCTAGCAAATATTTAATGCATGCAGAGTATGGGACAGGTACAGAAACAGGTTACAAAAACAGAAAGGTTACAAAAACAAGTGGTCGCCTCTGTCCTATGATGGGAACAATTATTGGAAATTACCTTCAGGTACATTAAAAATTCCCAATGCTAGAGGGGCACCTGGATGGCTCAGTCAGTTAAGCGTCTGACTCTTGATTTTGGCTCAGGGCATGATCTCAGGGTCATGAGATGAAGCCCTGCATTGGGCTCCATGCTAAGTGTAGAACCTGCTTGAGATTCTCTCCCCCTCCCTCTCTCTTTCCCCCACTCACACACTCTCTCTCTAAATAAATTTTAAAAATGAAAATCTTAAAAAAAAAATCCTAATGCTAGGGCTTCAAGACAAATAATAGGACTGAGATAAGGGCCCATTATCAGTACAATAAATTTGCTTAATTCAAACATACCAGAGAACATTCAAACACATATGCATACATGTATAGGGACATCATATGAAGCCACCAGGATAATTGGTTATGCTTATTAACCCTGAATCCAGATTTTCTGGATGCAAATCCCAGTCCCATTGAGTGTTCATTGTATGCCATGCAACAAGTCATTTAACCTCTTTTGCCTTAATTCTCACATCTAAAAAATGGAACCAATTAATTACATGTGTTTGATAATTGCTGTTAAGATTAAAAGAGATGTGCAATGTGTTTGGAGCAGGGCCTAGAATGCAGTGTTTCTTCTTCTTTTTTTTTTAACATATAATGTATTATTTGCCCCCAGGGTGCAGGTCTGTGAATCATCAGACTTATACATTTCACAGCACTCACCATAGCACATACCCTCCCCAATGTCCATAACACAGCCACCCTATCCCTACCCCCCCACACCAAACAAACCCTCAGTTTGTTTCATGAGATTAAGAGTTTCTTATGGTTTGTCTCCCTTCTGATCCCATCTTGTTTCATTTTTTTCCTTCCCTACTCCCACAACCCCCCATGCTGCCTCTCAAATTTCTCATATCAGAGAGAGCAAATGATAATTGCCTTTCTCTGATTGACTTACTTCACTCAGCATAATACCCTCTAGTTCCATCCATGTCGTTGCAAATGGCATGTTTGTTTCTTTTGAAAGCTGCATAATATTCCGGTGTGTGTGTGTGTGTGTGTGTGTGTGTGTGTGTGTGTATCACATCACATCTGTTAGATAGATAGATATATATAGATCAATCGATCTCACATCTTCTTTATCCATTCATCTGTTGATGGACATCTAGGTTCTTTCCATAGTTTGGCTATTGTGAACATTGTGAATGCAGTGTTTCTAAGAGTTTGGTTTCATAATGGTAGATGGTTCTTCCTTTCACTCCACCCTAGGAATATATTCCCTTGAGTAAGGATGAGGTGGGCTCTGGGTATCTGTATATATAAGCCTTTCTCAGCTCCAGCTCATCTCTTGTGAGAGGATGTTAAACCTCTCACATAGGATCATATGGGGTCCAGGAATACATCATGCCCTTAAATGCAAACCACAGGGACCGAGTCTTTTTGAGTAGACATGATTTCCCTAATGAGGGCTAACTTTAGAACCTTACTACCAGCAAGGTGTTAATGCTAATGTCTAGAGTTACAGGACAAGACAGAGTGTGATTACTGAAAGGGTTAAAAACCAGGAGTCAGAGAGTTCTATTCTTCTTCCAACTCAGTCATGGCCATTTTCTGTGATTTGGATACATCACTCAACTCAGTCTCATTTTCTTATCCAATAAAATGAGGATAATTTCAACCACTACTTTTTCTCTCCTGAGGCTGCTGCCAAGATCAAATTAATGTAAATGTGCTTTGAAAACAAAAGAAGGAAATTAGAGAAGAAAAAAGGAAAGAAAGAAGAGAAGACAAAGGGAAGAAGCGAATGAAAGCAAGTGTGGTCCAGGGCAGGGTTACAAATGCTGATGGGTTGATGGTGCCCTGAATTTTCACTGCCTGTGAATAAACTCCAAACATGACTATTGTTATATAAAGAAAAGAGCAGTGATGTGAGGAACATTGAAAGAAGACTGGTAGCAGAAATTACAAATCCTCTTCTCTGGAATTTCCTGCATTTAGAAGGGGCATCCATTGTGGAATACTCCTGGCCTTTCTCTATTCTCATTCACTCTGCCCTCTTCTTACCATGCCCCACTCCAGAAGAATGGTAAGTTTGGAAGGAGAAATAGGGCCTAAATAGCTGGCCCTCCTCCATTCTTCCTCATGGGAGCCATGCTTTTCTCTGCTTTGAAAGCCTGTAAGGGGAGACACCTCTCTCCTGGTCCACAGTTCAAAGAACAGGTGAGTAAGCAGGCCTTGGTGTAAGGAAGTCCAATGGGTCTCACAGAAAGGCCACAATCCCACCCATCTCATGTTTCTCTGTGCATTTTGCTGTGTTCCTCCTTTTGCCAGAAACACCAGCCTGTAGAGGCTGCTCGCTTGGGAATGGGCAAACCAGTCTCTGCTTCCTCTCTGCCCTGTTCAATAATTAATGATTCATATTAGTCAACACTAACGATTCTATTATTATTCCTTGTCTTTGACATCAATAAGAATTGGCCTTATGTATCTTCTATAACATTAATAAGAGCAAAAACAAAACTTCACTTTAAGCTATCACTTTACAGTTATAAAATGTTTCCCATTTATTAACTTACTCAGATCACCAGTAGCCCTATTAGGTGGTCAGGGAAGTTATTATGATCCACATTTGAAATGAGAAAATTGAAGTACAGAGAGATGATCTTTGAGAACTACTCAGCTGAAAAATATCTAAAGCAAGGCTAGATAGAAGCCAAACCTTCAGACTCTACTTTAATTGTTCTTTCTCAAATGACAAATCATTCCATTATCCTTCCTGGACTGAACAGACCCCACCTCACTGTATGGAGTATAGGAATCCCCACTAAAACACTCTTAGACTATACAGTCCTAATTCACTGGACTTTTATAAGGATCACAGGACATTTTCACATATATAAATATACAGGGTATTTATAAACTGAAAAATGCTGGACAAATGCAAGACATTATTGTCCCATTGTTCTTAGTTCAGAGGTCCCACATTCCTAAGTCACATCACAAGTCTTTACAATGCTGGTGGGGTTTGGGTTAACTGATTCATTGTTTGTCTGTGGATTTCACATTTGTCAACTATGAGAGAAACCAGACTTCATGAAGCAATTAAGCAGTCGTAAGCCAGGTCAGAGAAGATGTTTTGCTAGAAGGGATGGGAGCCAGACAAAACTAGCTCTGTGTAAATTATACATGTATCTGCTTCAGAGATTGTATCACCGCTCTTTGTCTGCTCTGCTTGTCCCTAAACCTGAGGATTCAATTCAGCCTTGGGCTGATAGCCCTCACTTGTATCTTCCACAGTTTTGGCCAATATGGCAATTCCTCCTGCCTGTTAAGGAGCCTGGTCAACTTGACCTGGGCCAAGCAACTTATTGAATTTTATTTAAAGGTAGATCATTTTTTTTCCTCAATATGCAAGTCTAATTCATGGAAAACCTTCAACAAGAAGAGGATTATACTCTACTCATTCTGGAAAACTAAGACAACAGGCATTGACTTTCAAGTTAGACCAAAAATAAGGTGATACGGCAGAAGGGACATGGTGTTTTGAATCAGGGGGACCAAGGTTCCATTCTCTGTTCTGCATTATAAACTTTAAGTTCAAAGTATGCTGTACATGAACTATTTTTTTAAATTTTTATTTTTTAATTTCTTTTCATTGTTCCAGAATTTATTTATTGTTCATTGCACCACACCCAGTGCTCCATGCAATACGTGCCCTCCATAATACCCACCACCAGGCTCACCCAAACTCCCACCCCTCACCCCTCCAAAACCCTCAGTTTGTTTCTGAGTCCACAGTCTCTCATGCTTCATCCCCTCTCCAATTTCCCCCAACTCCCTTCTCCTCTCCATCTCCCATGTCCTCCCTGTTATTCCTTATGCTCCACAAGTAAGCGAAACCATATAATTGACTTTCTCTGCTTGACTTATTTCACTCAGCATAATCTCTTCCAGTCCTGTCCATGTTGATACAAAAGTTGGGTATTCATCCTTTCTGATGGAGGCATAATACTCCATAGTTTATATGGACCACATCTTCCTTATCCATTCGTCTGTTGAAGGACATCTTTGTTCTTTCCGCAGTTTGGCAACTGTGGCCATTGCTGCTATGAACATTGGTGCACATATGGCCCTTCTTTTCACTACATCTGTATCTTTGGGGCAAATACCCAGTAGTGCAATTGCAGTGTCACAGGTTATTTTTAATTTCTTAAGGAATCTTCACACTGTTTTCCAAAGAGGCTGTACCAACTTGCATTCTTACCAACAGTGGAAGAGGGTTCCCCCTTCTCCACATCCTCTCCAACACAAACAAAAGCAAAAATGAATTTTTGGGGCTTCATCAAGATCAAAAGTTTCTGCACAGCAAAGGAAACAGTCAACAAAACAAAGAGGCAACCCACGGAATGGGAGAAGAAATTCGCAAATGACAGTACAGACAAAGGGCTGATATCCAAGATCTATAAAGAACTTCTCAAACTTAACACACACAAAACAGATAATCATGTCAAAAAATGGGCAGAAGACATGAACAGACACTTCTCCAATGAAGACATGAACAAACACTTCTCCAATGAAGACATGCAAATGGCTAACAGACATATGAACTACTTTTTATGGAAAAAAGCACTGGGCCAACAGCACTGAGCCTGGAATTTACATTCTATTTGGGAAGACACACACTGAACAAGATATTGTAAGTGTGATGACTATCAGGAGGGAGAAGTTCAGAGTTCTGTGTGACCATATAAAAGAGGTACCCCAGCCATTTCCAAAGTCAGGAAAGAGTCAGGGATGAGTAGAAAGTTAGCTAGGCAAAAGAAAAAATGAGTGAGAGAGGGACAGAGCATTCCAGGTGAAGAGAAAAGAAAGTGTAAAGGTTACATGATAGGAAAGAGTATGTGATCCACTTGAGGTACTGAAACAAAGCCCAATATGGCCAAAGCACAGAAAAGAGAAAACATGGCAGGAGAGGAAGATACAAAGCTTTGTTGAGCATTTAAAAATTTATTCAATCTCTAGAGCCACAGAAATCACAAAAAGATAAATGGGGAATTATAGGAATAGATGTGGGGTTGAAAAACTCCTTCTGGTTGCAAATAGAGAATGATTTTAAAGTAGGGTAGGCAGAAGAAGATCAGGGAGACCAGAAATGAGAAGATGGGCCATGGACTGAAATGATAGAGATAGTGGACAGATTTGCAAAGAATTCAGCACATAAGGAACAGGACTTGGTTGATGGCACAAAGAATGAGGAAGCTCTGGAAAAGAGACAAAATAATACCCAAGGATTGGACTTGATTAATTGGATGACTGCTGGTTCCATTTACTGAGGTAATATACACTAGACAAGCAAAGGGTGTTTATGGAGGAAGCAGGGCAGACTATAGACATGAGGAAAGACAGCCAAAGCTAAGTTGAGAGTACACTACCCAGGGTCAAGTAACTGGGGAGTGCTGAGATTTCATCAGACAGTGGAACTTCAAAGCCCTAGAGTTTTGCCATGATGCACTGTCTGTATTAAGATCTCCGAACTTCAGTATCCTCACCTAGAACAGGAATGTAATACCAGTCTTGTGGGTGGTTATTAATGTTATTTAAGTTACATTGTTTTTCTCAGATGGGGTTTCTAACTACGTGGGGCTACTTTACTAGCTTCTCAACTTAATGACTCCATCCACCAACACAGAGAAACCTGTCCAAGAGTATCAAAAATTGCAATTTGTGTGGAAACAGAGGGCAGCAGCATTTATTATGTACTTTCTGCCCCCCTATCCAGTACTCCCTTAAAAATTTTAATATTTTCTGCATATATTTTCTGCAACTATATTTTAATATTTTCTGCATATATTTTCCTCTGCAGTGAGACAATGGGAGGAAACATTAGTTTGCTTTGCATTTGTAAATATGTGTCAAACTGGAAAAAAAGCCTAGCCATCATCAGCCCAGGAGACTAACTTCCATAATGACATGGGTTGTCTGCAGACACTTATGGATAAAAATGTTTGACTAAATCTGAACTTGGATACTGTACTCCATGCACAGTTTATGCCATGTGGCAAAGAATTTAAAAAGAAGTTTCATTGATTTCACCAACTGAGATCATTTGAGATGACACAGCCTAGTTACTCATCAAAATGTTAGATAATTTGTCTGTAGGAAGTTTCCTCTATTTCCTGCCCACTCCTGGCCTATGTTAACCATATATTCCCACCAGGTTCCTATGATCTTAGCCAGGGGATTTGCTCCTGTCCCATCCTCCTGGGAAGGGCACAAGAAGGGACTGCTTCCTCAAAATCACATCCTAGAGATGCTGACACTACAGTCGGCTAATTTTTAGATGACTGCTTGGAGTTCTGTTCTCAGCACAAGTTCTGTCTTTGTGGTCTCTAGTCCCTGACGTGGTGGCCTTCTACCTTGCCCTCATCTCCTTCTCTTCTGTTCCTCAGCTGCAGTGCCTGAGTGCACCTGCCTCCACACTCCTATCAGCTCCCTCTGCATCCAGGTGTCTGTTCCCTTCCTTTGCCTGTGTCTACTTATTTGCTTCTGCAGCCTTGCCCCAGCCTTCAGGTGCTCCCCTTGACATTTACTCTATGGTGCTGAAAAGTACCCTTTACAGGTCTGCCATCCCTACTGGGCTACCCAAGAAGAGTCCTGCTCCCCTCTGTATCTCCAAGGCCTCCTACAGAAGTTGGCAAGTAGGAGACACATAATATGACTTTGTAAACTAAACCCTTCACTTCTATAGAGATCCAGAATCTCTTCAAACAGAACTGGTCTTGTGTCATATCATAATACATCATACAGTATCATATCATACTATATTTTACAGATGGTAGAGAAGTGAGAGTATGTCAACTAACACTAGGAATAGAGTTACATTCCTTCACATATTATTCAGATTTTTAGATACTTAATATCCCACTTTGGTTTAAAGGAATCAGTAAAAAGGTGCTGAAGGTAGCAAAATCTCTTAAAGCAAAAAAGTAGACTGTTTACAGAGCCCAATTCCTAACTCCTCACTCCTACCCATGGACAACCACTTCCAGGATCAGAGCAAATGGAGCAAAAAGTGATTCTGTTTTCAAATACATCAATCATTCTTGAATTTATCCAGTTCCAGAGCCAGAGCTTATAGATCTCACTTCAGGGTGAGAGGAGAGGAGTCACATGGCACTTAGAATATGGGAGGTTCTTGCTAATTGTGTATTCAGAGGATGAATCATTACATAATCCTCATGTTTTTCTCAACATGTATGTCACTGGAAGCAGGAAAAGTCCATCAGACTCTGGACTGATGCCCACTTTGGACAAGCCCTGGGCTAGTGTTCCAAACCTACCCCTTTCTAGGCAATTTGACAGTAGCTAAGACTCGACTTCCCAGCTTAGCTCTGATTCTTGACCATTTCTCTCTATATTTTATCTAACTTCCTCAAACATTAGCCTATGAAAAGCCATTGACTTTTTCCCCTTTCACTCTAGACACCCGGTTAGTTTAATGTTTTTTTAACTTTTTTAAAAAAATCACTGGGGAGGGGAGGCAAACCATAAGAGACTATGGACTCTGAAAAACAACCTGAGGGTTTTGAAGGGTCAGGGGTGGGAGGTTGGGGCAACCTGAGGGTTTTGAAGGGTCAGGGGTGGGAGGTTGGGGGAACAGGTGGTGGGTAATGGGGAGGGCACATTTTGCATGGAGCACTGGGTGTTGTGCAAAAAGAATGAATACTGTTACGCTGAAAAAATAAATAAAATGGAAAAAAAAATCTAGAAAAAAAAAATCATTGTTAAGAACCTTAACATAAGATCTACCCACTTCACAAGTGTACAATGCAGTATTGTTAACTCTAGACATGATGCAGGTCTCTAGAACATGGTCTTACAGAACTTAAAAGTTTATACCCACTGAACAATGTGGAAGAAAGTTATGTAACATAATGGGGACTGCTGGGCTGGAGGATATGAGTCCCTTTTCCATCACGTGTTTGCTAATTCCCTTGATTCTGGTTTCTTCAAGGATAATAGGAGTGGAAAGGTCATTTTCCTGTCTGCCTCACTTGGTAATGAGGAAAGTCATATGAGACCACATTTGGCTTCACAAATATTATTACTACATATTAAACACTCTGAGGTGTTCCAATGGTAATGTGTTAGAAATATTTACATATTGGGAGAAATAATATGATAGATCAAAAATCAAAAACTGGTGGACTCCTGGGAACCACCGAGCCATTAGAGGTATTTTATTTGGCCTGCATGGTGTTTTTATGTATTGGGACCAGCACTAAAAAATAAGATTTGATATCTAAAAAAAAAAGAATCCTAATTTCTCTTTAAAACTGGAATTCTAACAACACTGGACCTATTTCCCAGGGGTAACATCTGGCTGGAGCTGAGTAACACCTGCCCTTTTCATGATCTCTACAATTCACTGTAGTCCCCACCTGTCACACAGGTGTATGTACATGAACACACACCTGTTTCACTCATTTCAATTAATGGTCTGGACCCAGTAGTCATTTTTCTTGTGGCCCACTGGTGTAGCTGAAATAGTTAGAGCCAGAAAATCTTGGATTCAAATTCAACTTTTCCATTTAGTACCTTTGTAACTATAGACAAGTTATTAACCCATCTGAAATTCTCCATCCTCTCCCTTTTCATATGGACATAAAATCATCTAATATGTAAGGTTTTATGAGATGCAGATATGGTTTTATACAGTGGCAAGCACATATTCATTAAAAGGCATCATATTATTTGAAATGAAAGTTATACTAGAAGAAAACCGTAGCAAATGGAAGATAAATTTCTACGCATAGGACTTGAACTTTATGAGAGACCACATAGCTGCTCCTAGAACTTCAATGATTAATATAAATAAATAATGGTCTGTCAGAATAGCCAGGCTGTCTTTGACAACCCTCAATTTTCAATCTGAGAAAACAGTGGCCTTTGTGTGTGTATGTTTTTCTCTCTTCCAGCTCTTGCATTTTCTTATATGCTGTCCTCTTCTCAATCTTGCCAAGCCTTTATGCATCCCAATCTTCAAGATTCAGTTCACACATCTACTCTCTGAGAAGTTTGTCCCTGCCACCTTCAGGTTAGATTAGCTGCCCCCTCCTTTGTACTTTCACAGCGTCTGGAATTTTTTTCTATCATTAACAATAATTATACAGAGCAGTAAATTTTCTTACTTGTATACCTCACTTGATGTTATAGAGCCCTCAGGGGCAAGAATGAGGTCTATGATGATTAATTTTATGTGTCAATTAGCTGAGCAACAGTACCCATACATTATCAAACATTATTCTAGATGTTTCTGTGAAGGTATGTTTTTGAAGACATAATAATGTTTAAATGAGTATATTTTGAGGAAAGCAGATTACCCTCCATAGTGTGGGTGGGCTTTGTGCAATCACAGTTGGAGGCCTTAAGAGAAAGAGACTGACCCCCTAAGGAAGAAGAAATTCTACCTTGGACTTGGACTACAAACCCCTCCCTGGATCTCTGGCCTGCCAGCCCACACTGTTGAGTTGGGACTTGCCAGCTGCCACAATCTCAAGAGCCACTGCTTAAAATAAATCTCTCTACATGTATACTGATGTGTCCTGTTGGTTCTGTTTCTCTGGAGAACCCTAACTAACACATGCTTGTGAACCTTTGTCTCTCCTCCATCTGTGGCAAACAGCAGGCACTCAGGAATTGTGGAAGGAGTAAGCACATACATGATATATGAAAAAATGATACAGGAACAGATTTTTCACTGCATGAAAGGTTAGGTGAATTCACCTCTAAGTTCTCTTCCAACTTTAAAAACAATGATTCAAAAAAAAAAAGCTCTTATAAAATGTTTTAGATGTGTTGAAACTGTCACTCAGATCCTCCTATATATTTTTAATGAGTATAAAATTCGATACAATTAACTTGGATAGTTTCATCAAGAATGTTAAAATTTAGGGGGGCGCCTGGGTGGCTCAGTGGATTAAGCCGCTGCCTTCGGCTCAGGTCATGATCTCAGGGTCCTGGGATCGAGCCCCGCATCGGGCTCTCTGCTCCGCGGGGAGCCTGCTTCCTCCTCTCTCTCTGCCTGCCTCTCTGCCTACTTGTGATCTCTCTCTCTGTCAAATGAATGAGTAGAATCTTAAAAAAAAAAAAAAAAAAGAATGTTAAAATTTAGGGACCCCTGCTGGCTCAGTAGGAAGAGCATGCAACTCTTGATCTTGAAGTCATGAGTTTGAGCCCCACGGTGGGTGTAGAGATTACTTAAATATTTTTTAATAATATTAAAATTTTTAACATTTATAAGGGAAGATACATATTATATCACTTAATGTTAAAAATTGAAAACAAATTTTCAAGAATTAGAAAAGATTATAATGACATTATAGTTAAATGTGCTATACTTAAACATGCTACCAGCCAAAATTAAATG
Source organism: Meles meles (assembly GCF_922984935.1). NCBI lineage: Eukaryota > Metazoa > Chordata > Mammalia > Carnivora > Mustelidae > Meles > Meles meles. The sequence continues at coordinate 12,006,629 of NC_060066.1, read as the reverse complement.
GGCTACCTAGAATGGCAATTAACTTCATTAGCCATTAGAGAAATAAAAAATTAAAATCACAGTGAGACACTATTATATACCTATTAGAATGATTAAAATGGAAAAAAAAAAAAAGCTTGACAATACCAAGTGCTGGTGAAGAAATAGAGGGACTAGAACTCTACATATTCCAGGTGGGAAGACAAAATGTACAACCACTTTAGAAAACCAATTTGTAGGGGCGCCTGGGTGGCTCAGTGAGTTAAAGCCTCTGCCTTTTGCTCAGGTCATGATCCCAGAGTCGTGGGATCCTGCTTCCTCCTCTCTCTCTCTCTCTCTCTGCCTGCCTCTCTCCCTACTTGTGATCTCTGTCAAATAAATAAATAAAATCTAAAAAAAAAAAAAAGAAAACCAATTTGTAGTTTCTTATAAACACACATTCCTCATATGACTCAAGAGTCATGAACACTTAAGTTCACACAACAGCCTGAACACAAATATTCACATCATCTCCCCAGACTGCAAACCACTCAAATTTCCTTGAGCTGAGGAATACATAAGCAAACTGTGGCACAGCCATGCATTGGAGTACTATCTGCCAATAAAAAGAAAAGAATATTAATTACATGCAACGATGAGGAGGAATCTGAAATTCATCATTAGGTTAAGTGGAAGCTAGACTCAAAGGCTATATGCTGTATATTTCCATTTCCATGACATTCTGGAACACGCAGGGACAACATGCAGATCAGGGGTTTCCAGGATCTGGGAGTATGGGAAATGTTGACTACAAAATGACATAAAGGAAGGATCTGGTGATGGAACTGTTCTATATAGGGACTGCAGTGATAGTCAGATATATTTGTCATTACTTGTCACGTATGAATTTGTCAAAACTCACAGAATTATACACTACATAGGATGGCTTTACCTATACATAAACTGTATCTCAATAAAAAGTTTTTAAAAATGCTATGATTCCGTTCCCATTGACTTCATGGAAGATCTTTTCTTTGAAATCACAGAAAATGTAGGCCCCCTCTTATTCTGTCTTGTATGATAGTGACACAACTCCCCCCAAGACGGAGCATTCCCTGAGGGAAGAGCTTAAATGTGCATGCCTCCTGTTCTGGTACAGTGCCTGATCCTTGGTAGACACTCTGTGAGTAATTTAAATGAATTAGATTGGATTGCACTGAATTGTTCCTGAACTCTTTCTCTAAGTGTTTCTAACAGGCCTTTCATACCCCTCAGGTCTATAATAAATAACGAGATGTTTTTCTTATTTGTCATATTTTTCTAATTGTTTTAATGCATTGTATTGATTTTTGCATAATATCTTTAATAAAAATCCTTCTGAAGTCTCTCAATGCCAAACACTAGTAATAAATGTTAAAAGAGATCAGGGCCTATTTGGAGGTTATTTTTCTTTTAATTAACTCTATAGTGATTAAGTTAGTGGGAAAAATCAGTCTAAATAGAAAAGTTTAAACTTTGAAAAATTACATGGGCTAAATTAGTTTCCATTTGCGTAGGACATTACTATTCACAAAACACTGCTCTATTTCAGGACATTAAATCAACCTGAGCAACATAAGGTAAACTGAGATCCAGAGTTAACAATTACTATCCCTTACGGTCATGCTTACTCTGCACTAGACACTGTTACATGTTTTAAATGTGTGAATTCGGGGCGCCTGGGTGGCTCAGCGGTTTAGGCCTCTGCCTTCGGCTCGGGTCATGATCTCGGGGTCCTGGGATCGAGCCCCGCGTCGGGCTCTCTGCTCCGCGGGGAGCCTGTTTCTCCCTCTCTCTCTGCCTGCCTCTCTGCCTACTTGTGACCTCTCTCTCTGTCAAATAAATAAATAAAATATTAAAAAAAATAATAATAAAAATAAATAAATGTGTGAATTCATTAATTTTCTTAACAATCAGAAGAGGTAGGTAAAGCCAAAGAAAGTAAGGCAATCTATAATGGTTAATTTTATGTATCAACCTAACTGGGTCCTGGTATTACCCAGGTATCTCGCTAAGTATTACCATACAGTGTGTCTACAAAGGTGTTTCTGGATGAGATAAGATTTGAACCCACAGAGTAAAGCAGACTGCCCTGCACAATGTGGGTAGGCATCACTGAATCCTCTGAAGGCCTGAACAGAACAAAAAGGCAGAAGAAAGGAGAATTCGACCTTTTCTGCCTCACTATTTCAACTGGGACACCGGTCTTCTCTTGCCCTTCAGCTGAGACTTACACCATCAGCTCCCATGATTCTCAGGCCTCCAGACTTGGGCTGAATGACATCAGCAGATTTCCTGAACCTCCAGCTTGCGGACTGCAAGGACTTCTCTTTATAGGATCTAGATCTTAATGGTTCTGTTCCTCTCAAGAAGCCTAACACACTATCCGAGGTCACACACTCATTTGAGGCCAGAACTCAAACCAGATTTGTTGAATCCAAAATCTGTGTTTCACCTGCACCAAGCTATCCCTAGGTCACTCCGTCAAATATAAAACGATTACACAAAGGTCTGTGGCTGTCAGCGGGCTTGATTCGCATTTTCCATCAGACTAAATACCTTGGAAGCATCAGCTCAGATACCCCCTGCACAACTAAGTCATATTAGAAATACCAAATACATAGAGTGTACAGAAATATACAGAAATATATATTTTATTATTATAATATATACATTATGTGTTATATAAAAGATTATATATATATATGTATATACAAAGAAGACTATCTTCTTTTACTTGCCATGTTTGTGCAAAGATTATTGTTTTTACAACCACAGATTAAGCATCCTGAACCCCAGTGAGCACAGCAATGATGAAAAGGTGAAAAGCAGAGGAAATCAGCCCAGGGTTTGGAACAAGAGGACACCAATGTGTGGGCTTCAGTGTTCTGTGCATTCAGGTCCTTGGTTACACTGGGGTCCAAGCAACCGTAACTTCAAATGATTCGGCAATTTTAATTGAAAGGCATTTTGGTCTTTTTGTTAAAAAATCCAAAAGGGAAAAAAAAGGGTTTTAGGTTCAAGGAATATTCCATCTCTGTGAGACCATTGAAAGTCCAAAATATTTCCCAGCAAGATGCATTCGTTCAGCTATTAATAACTTTATTATTTTCCACTATGGTAAGAACCTAGCTGCTCCTCTAGTTGATATCCTCTTAGATGGAAAAAAGGAATCATTATCATTTCAGGCATCAAAAATCCTATTTTCCCTCAAATGAAGAGGAAACGGAAGCAAGAAAGCAGGCTTTGCTATGTGAAAAATCCAAACTGACTATGTCGGCTTAGTCATGTCTCTGTTTTCCCATCTATAAAGTTGAATTAAAAATTAGAAAAGACAAATTTATAAAACTTCCCATTAACTAGCCCTGAATAAGAATGATATACTTAGAGTAGGTGACCTTTGCTTAATTTTCAAATTTCATTTTGACACTCCAATGAAGATTAAAAATTTTACATAATTAGGATTTTTTAAAAAATGAAAACCTCCCTAGCACTCAACGCCCGAGATGTGTTTTTTATTGCCATTCTCTCCCTGCTAGGATACAAGTTGCATGAGCCTGGTGAGGTCACTGCTAGTTCCACAGCACCTAGAAGTCTGATGGATGACCACTCAGAATTGAGCATAGCTCTCCATAGCCTGCTACCATCCCCGCCCCTGGAAAGAGGCCCTTGGAGTGAGGGAACACAGGATCTTACCAGTCAGGCACAGGGAGCCTGCAAAATTCTACTCCAAGTGTCACTTTCTGAATCATCTGCCCTTTCTCTGAACCTCTATGCTTCATCTGCCCTTTGGTCATCAGGCCCTTGGCTGGAACTTCATCTGGCTCACGTGTCAGGGCATCCTGACATCGAGGCACACCAGGATGTTCGCCTGACCTATCTGGAAGCTTCAGGAAGCAGCAGGCTCCTAATTTTCTGTGAGCCGAAGGAGAAATCTCACCCACAAAGTTTCAAGACAATGGGACAGTATGACCCTGCTTTGTGGGGGGGCCCTGACCCAGCTGAAGCCACTCAGCCTCAGCACACACCTCTGGCCTGGCTCCTCGGGAAAGCACAGCCTCTAAAGGCCAATCACAGGGTTCTTGTCCTTGCAAGTATGGAAGGGCCTGAACCTAGAGACCAGACAGAAATGAAGCAGACTGGGGGAAGAGGCACAGAGACATCTTCAAAAGAAAAAGAAGACAGTGGCACCCAAGTGGCTCAGTCAGTTAGGCAACCATCTCTTGGTTTTTGGCTCAGGTCATGGTCTCAGGGTCATAAGATGGAGCCCTGAGTCTGCTTGAGATTCTCTCTCTCCCTCTGCCTCTCCCCCTGCTGGCACGCAAATTCACTTGCTTTCCCTCTCTCCCTCTCGAAATAAATAAATCTTTAAAAGAAAAGGAAAACAGAAAGAGACCCCACCCTGTGAGTTCCATCAGCTGATTCTATTTCCAGCTCTCCTCTCTACAGATAGTCTTTCTGCAGTGCGTGCCCAGAGCACAGTAACAGCCAACACATCCCCTCCCCCACAGTCTCTCCCGTTTCCACTGCCAAGCTGCCTTTCTCTGCCAGCAAACCTGGCATGGCCTCTGTAAAGGGCAACTCCATGCAGATGCCAGGTCCACGCCTCAGAAGCACTTGCCCTAATAAGACCTGTTAACAGGCAAAGGCGTTTGCTCAATTAAGGGATAACTTTTTTTCAAGAAGACCGCCCTGGCAAAGCCCCAAGTGCTCCAAATCTCTCCCCACCCCTAGCTCCGATGCTCTGATTATTCTATTGTCAGATCAATAGCCCATCTGCTCCTTAGAGTAGTCTAAGCCATCCTGCGCTAAATTAAAACAGATAGGATCAATCCGCGGTTAATTTCTCCCAACCAAACAATTTATCTCTCTTTTGGATTCTCTTGGAGGGTGAATTATATAATCCTGACACACTATTAGGGCTCTCTGACCAAAGAAAGCCCTGCTACAATGCCTGCCTGCTCTCTTTATTAGGAGCCCCATAGTGGGACAAAGCCAGAGATTTATCGGAGAGCAGACCTGGCTTGAACCCTGCAAAGTCTCTGCCAGGGCACGCTGGAAGGGAGAAAGGATCTGAATACCACTGCATGGTAATAATCTTGGGGGCAAACTGAACCCAAATTTGAAAAGCTGAGCATAAGCTTCTATCTCTGAACAATCAACTGCCATCATTGGTGAGTAGTATTTTCTCTGCTTAACATAAAAATCAGAATACCTTGAACCAAATGTCAGTGGAAACACAGGATTTACACCCAAGCTGAAACAAACTGGAGGTAAGGGATAAGGGATAGAAAAATATACATTAATAGTAACAGGTATTTTTAGTCTAACATTGTCAATGGGCACTTAAAATACATTAGCCTGCATAATGCTAGATACTGTGTAAACTGAGGCCTGGGAAGGGTTAAATGACCTCTAAGATGAAAGAACAAGCCAGTGGCACAGTCAGGGCTTATTATTAGGAGGCATAAACAGAGAAAGCCTCACTGGTTGTTAGAATATTTGGGTACTTCAGGGGTGCCTGGGTGGCTCAGTCAGTTAAGCATCTGCCTTCAGCTCAGGTCATGATCCCAGGGTCCTGGTATCAAGCCCCGCATCAGGCTCCCTGTTCGGCAGGAAGCCTGCTTCTCCATCTCCCTCTCCCCCTTCTTGTGTTCCCTCACTCACTGTCTGTCTGTCTGTCTCTCTCTCTCTCTCTGGGTCAAATAAATAAATAAATAAGTCTTAAAAAATAAAAAGAGAATATTGGGCTACTTCAAACTAGTTGAAAAAGTCCCGAGTGCTTTCCGCATGGAAGCCCAGGATCTTACCAGATCTTATCTGTGCATGTAGCTCCCTGTATCAGGACATCTGGGCTTCCCTATGTCATGGTAACTCAAGGGTTAACCTGGTACATCGCGGGGGGGGTCTCCAGGATGTGCATCTCCAGGATACGGCCCCATGGTTAGGGCCAACACCCATAACAGTTGTTAATATTTTGATTATTTCTGGGGTGTCTGGCTTAGTCAGTTAAGTGTCTGACTCTTGATTTCAGCTCAGGTCATGATCTCAGGGTCCTGAGATCAAGCCCTGCCTCAGGCTCCATGTTTAGTGGGGAGTCTGCTTGAGATTCATTCTTTCTCTCTCTCTCTCTGCCCCTCCCCCTGCTTGAACATGTGCTCTCTCTCGTGCGCGCGTGCTCTCTCTCTAAGACAAATAAATCCTAAAATGTATATATATTTTTATTATTATTTCTGATAATGCCAGGATTTGTTCCCAGGGATGCTAGACTTTCAAACTCATACTTTTAACCAGAACGTTCTTGCTCCCAAGAGAAAAGATGACCAGTAAGAGAAAGTCTAGAGGATGTCAAGGAAGAGAGAGGATGAACCTAATAGAGCATCCATGAGGTCAGCCTGGCCCGGTTCTGCTTTTTGGGAGGGGTTTCTGCAGTAGAGTCGGAATAATAAGAACTAATACCTATTAATCACTTACCATATGTCTGGCGCTGTTTGAGCACTTACAAATCTTATTTTATTTTATCATCTTGGGAAAGATACTACTGTAATATCTAATGAAGAAAGGTAGATGAAGAGAGAAGTGCAGATCAAGAAAGGCGCTATTACCCAGACACATAAAGAGACTGAGTAAGTTGCCCAATGTTGCAGATTGACTAAGAACGGTGTCAAGATTCCAACCAAGGCTATTGGGCTCCAGAGCCCAGGCTGTCAGCCAGCTCACCATATTGTTTTCCAGGAGGAAAGAAAGGAAAAGAAAGTCAAGCAAGTAAGTCATCTCAGCAACTTATTTTTTGTATCTAGCATCAAGGCTGCTTGCCCTAGACGTAAGGATATGTGCAGAGAAGTAACCACCCTGGGGAGAGCGAAACATACACTCGGACTGGACTGTCCAGGAACTGGGGCTTTATTCTGATCTCTCTCTGGCCCATCTACCAGGCCGGTCTAACATAGGAAACACCCTTCACGACCATCTGAAATGGTAAAATAGCCCGAAATCATCGACTTTGAAAGGGGCTCAGCAGTAAAAGAGACAGAAGAAAGGAAGGAAGAACAGCAGAGACTGCGCTCCTGGACTGGGGACCAGGAAGCAGCAAGAAACCCCAGCCTCTGAAATGGGAGAATTCAAGGCACTTCTGGGTGTACAGAGTTTACTGGAATCAGTCAGGTCTGGCTGGGAAAACAAAGCCACATTGTTAATAAAGAAAATGAATACAGAGAAGTGGCTGAAAAGTCACAGAAGGATAGACAAAAACTGGGAATGGTGATACAATGAAGATATGGCAGCAGGCAACTGCATTGGGGCTGACACAGGAAAGAAATAGGGGTTATCAGAAGCCAGAACCTCAGAGAAGTGGCTGCAGAGAACCAGGACCCACACCCTCTGGGGCAGGGAAACTGCCTGGCTGCTTCTCTGCCCCCAAAGGGAGCTTGGAGCAATGAACCTATGGAACTAAATTTCAGTCCTAAAAGGAAGGATGCTGCCAGCTTTCTCTGATGAGCACAATGAAGCTGCAAAAATATACAAAGAAGCTGGGAACTGGAATTAAGTGCTGCTGCAGGGATGAGGGGCTGCTGTGCTTGGGACAGCACCCAGGGGAACAGCAAGTCCCTACTCCTTCCTCCTGCCTTCTGGCTTCTCTCCAGTGCCCCGTTGAGAGAAACTAACAGGGAGCCAGCAGCAAAGGAGAAATGGAAATTGCCAACTATAAACCGTAGCATCACAAAGCCAAATATGGAATTGTGGATTTGGAGCTTAATATTCAGCATATACCTACCCACCTGAAAGTAATCTGCCAATGCAAGTTGCAGTTCTGAAAGCCATTTTACCAGATCATAATACTGATGAGGGCTAACATTTGTTGAGTACTTGGTCTACATAAGGCCCTGTGCTTTGCACATAACATGGAATAGTGAATTAATCCTCACTATCCTAAGCACAGATACCATCATGACTCTCACTTCATGGACAAGAAAACTGAGGTCATTAATGTTTTCAAGGTCACTTAGAATTCAAGATTTTTTTAAAGATTTTATTTATTTATTTGAGAGAGAGAGCATGAGAGGGGAGAGATCAGAGGGAGAAGCAGACTCCCCATTGAGCAGGGAGCCCAATGTGGAACTTGATCCCAGGACTCCAAAATCATGACCTGAGCCGAAGGCAGTCGCTTAACCAACTAAGCCACTCAGAAACCCAGAATTCAAGCTTTTAACTCCTACCTTACACACTTAACCATTACCAAAAGCTAGTCTACTGTGCACTGTTGGTAGGAATGAAAATTGGTGCAGCCACTGTGGAAAACAGTAGGGAAGCTCCTTAAAAACTAAAAATAGAACTACCCTATGATCTAGCAATTCCACTCCTGGGAATATTCCCAAAGGAAACAAAATTACTATGCCAAAGAGATAACTACACCCCCAGGTTCATAATAGCATTATTTACCATAGCCAATACATGGAAACAGCCTAAGTGTCCAACAATGGACAAACAGATAAAGAATATGTACACACACACACACACACACACACACCAGATTATTATTCAGTCATAAAACAGGAGGAAATCCTGCCATTTGTAGCAACAGACATGGGCCTTGAGAGCATTATATTAAATAAGTCAGACAAAGAAAGACAAATACAGTATGATCTCGCCAATTAGTGGAATCTTGGGGAAAAAAAAAAAGATTCAAACACATAGAAAAAGAGATCACATGTGTGGTTACCAGAGGTGGGGGAGGGGAATCAGATGAAGGTGGTCAAAACGTACAAACTTCCAGTTATACAATGAATAAGTACTAGGAATATAATGTACAACATGATGACTAGTTAATACTGCTGTGTGGTTATATGAAAGTTAATGAATTGAGTAAATCCTAAGAGTTCTCATCATAAGGAAAAGAAACATTTTTACTTTTCTTTTTTAATCTATAGGAAATGATGGATGTTAACTAAACTCACTGTGGTCATAATTTCATAATAGATGTAAGTCATGTCATTATGCTGTATACCTTAAACTTACACAGTGTTGTATGTCAATTCACCTCTTCTAAAAAGTCTTTCCAAAGTGTCATTGCTCATCATAGTTAATTTCATCATAGTTAATTTCTCCCTACCTCCTTGTAGGTTATTGTTTCTCTCACTTATTGAATTTAGTAGAATGAAGTCAGCACAGTCTGACTGAAAACCCAGGTCTTTTGGCTTTCTTCCAATCGCGAGGCTGCACATGTATATACAGGCTCCTTGAATAGTATTTTTGAAGACTTTATTTCATGAAACTCATTCCTTGTCTCCATCTCTATTCACTCTGTTAAGTGATCTGAACTCTTCATGGATTACAGCCAACGCATAAACATAATTAGTCTTAAAAATGTTTAAGAACCACCCGTATCCTACACTGGACATCCACAAAGCCAAAGATGACCTTGGGTTCTCTGGATCATTCTAAATGGAATGCTCTCAGATAGACTACAAGATGTGCCCAGTTATCTCAACCCTAAGGCAAGCAAAGTATCTTAGGTCAACTTTATCTAAACCCCAAGAGGAAAATATTGTTTGGCTTACTTTGTTATTTCTGTCTTTTACCTGTCCTAAATCACAGATTTCCCTAAGGTCAGAACTAGGGGATCTGGGAGCAGGAGTGGCCAGTGTCAGCTCTGGCAGTGGTATACACAGTGGCTACAATTCACATGCTGCTGGAGACCTAGCTTAGCCTGTGGCTTGGTTATTTCTTGTCTTTTGAACATCATAAGCACATGTCCAACATACGAAGTGAACTGATCTCAGAACAAGCAATAAAATTACCATGGGAAAACCCAGCCAATAGATCTCCACAGCCCACAACCAATTTATTCAAGGTCACAGAGACCAATACATCATTTAGACAAGCCATTGACCTCCATGTACCTCAGTCTGACCTTTTCCAACACAATGCCAGTATTATTGATTATTGTTATGGTGGAAACCTCAGATAATGTTGGAATGAGGATCAGAAACCATGAGTTGTAGGCCTGTATTCAAACTTACTCCATGACTCTGGGCAAGTCAGTTCCCATGTCTGAACTTTCCTATTCAAAAAAACAAAATCCTCAGAAGTTCTAATTATTTGTGCTTCTTTGATTCCAACACCACCACGGGGGATATAAATACAAATGTGAATGCCTCCAACCTTTAAGAATAAAATATCTCATTTCCTTTGACAAGAGATAGGCACATGGGACTGATGATGGTGGAATCATGGAATCTCAGAGCCTAAGGGAACTCTTACACAGTGAGATAATCTAGGTTCCTCAAGCAGAAGTGTTCAACCCAAAATCACACATGGCAGATTCTGGACTTGAAGTCAGTTCTTCAGAGTTCATAATTGCTGCTTCTTGGTGCACACATCAGAGTCCAGTGAAAATGTACTATCATTCCCCATCATTCTCATAAAAAATGCATTAAACTGTAGAGCAACAGATTATCAATATTCATTTATTCAACAAATATTTTTTAAGTACTGAACTAAAATTTTCTTTTAATATCAACAGCCAAAAATATAGCCTGTGCTCAATCGAAATCTGTGTTTGGGGCACTGACCATCAACCTAGCTCTCTTTGCTTGAATAATCATTTGCTTGCAAGAGTTTGAATTAAAATAACCCCAAGGAATGCGGGCTTTTTACTGCTGCCAGGCTAATATCCTTGGTGATACTGGAAAGGTAGTTAACTCTTCCTACTTCCTTTAATCCTTGTCAAAATTCAATTCTAAAAATAGTCCAGAAGTCCAAGCTAGGTAATGAGATCAAGTATTTGAAACTCACTGACAACAGCAGAGTTGTCCTAATCACTGGATCAAATCCAACCCCTTGCAGTAAGGATAGATCTGCCTATGGAAGCCATTGCTCTGGGGAGGAAGAGTTACTACTTAGCATGCGCTAGAAAAGTCTGAGGCACTACACAGAACTGCCTGTCCTAGTATTTCCCCTTATCCCAAGTCAGTTACCTTGCGTCCTTTTTCCAATTCACAGCTCAAAACCGTCATTCAACAACATTATTTTGAGTGTCTAATATGGGCCAAGTGCTATTCTAGTGCAGGAACACTATGGTAAGCCAAAGAGACCAGCTCCCACTCCCCTGATCTTTATATTCTGGTATCACCTCTGGGAAGCCTAAGGATGCACTGTCTCTCATTAGAGCAAAGCCCATCTCTTTGCCCTTGGGTCTCCTGTGACACTGTTACTCACTTTGGACAGCCATTTTATGCTGTATTTTCATTAAGTGTGCCGTGTCAGTCTCCCCTTCTAAACTTCCATCACCTCAAGGACAGGCACTGAGATTAGTTTTTCTCCATATCCCCTGGTACCTAACATAAAATCTGTCCCATAATAAGAACTCAATCCTTGCCTTAAGGATCTAATTTATTTATCTTGATTTCAATATCCCTGCTGTGATCAGACTGGCCTAAACCCTTGCCATCACCCCATGCCACTCCACCTGCCAAGAAGAGCACTATGAAGCAGATAACAGGTTAGTAATAATTTTATAGTATTAGAAGCAAACACTGCTTCACAGTTAATGTGGCTAATTCGCATTTATGATTTCATGCCATCTTCTTGGAGCATAGAAAGGGCAATTGTACAGAGAGAAACATATGACTCAAGAGAGTCAGGAAGCTACCCTTCCACTAAGGCCACAGCTAGGTGAAGAGTCACTTCCCCTCCCTCCAGTTGATTCTTGTAGTAGCTTGTTTACACAGAGGACAACAGAATCAGATGGTCTGTGCCTTCTCAGAAGGCAGAAACTGAAAATACCACTGCTCTAAATAGCCAGCTGGGAATGGAGATGACCATTGGTAGAGGCAAAGGTGACAACTGTTGGTGTCAAAAGTTTAGCAGAAGAGGAGGGGGAAATCTCAACTAGCACACACTACCCATTTCAGCCTCATGTTCCCACTGGGAAAAAGGAAAAGTTCCAGGGTTGATGCTGAGAAGACTAAATGGACAGATAGGTTATCCAATAGACTTCTTCAAAGTGAAAATTGGATCTCATAATATCGAAGATATGGCTAATGAAAAATTCCTTAATAAACTCTTGGTTATGTCATTAAGGTTTTTGTCTTCTGTTTCAGATAATTCTCACAGGGCTGCTGAAGAGGTATTCTGGCCCCAAGGAACAGTTCATGAGCTGTGTAACCTGGGAATGTGGTCAAAGAAGGCAGAGAGAGAGGTGCTAAAATGTGAAACAACTCTATAAGCTAGATAGTAATAGTCCCCTTTTAAAAAGAAGAGTGAAACGCACAGATGTTAGTATCTCACCCATTCACCTAGCTTGTGAGAGACAAAGCCAGCAGACGGATCCAGGCCAACTAAAGTCAAATCTCAACCCCTTCTCCACCACAGTCCCAAAGCAATCTACACCAACCTCAACAAACATTTATTAAGGGAGGGCTTTATGGAACTTTGAGCTTAAAAGAAAAAGAAAACCATGGATGTCCCTTCCTTCCTGATCGGTTAATGCATCCAGGACAGTAACTTACACCCCCCCTAATAGATTAAACTCCCCAGGCACAGTCCTTCACAGACAGAAAAAGATTGATACGATATATCCAAAAAATAAAAAAGGCTTCAATTGGCTGTCAGAACTTTAATTAAAACACTTATAGATAAACTTCACTGCAGCAAATTGTCTGTGCCACTATTACTATAGCAAGATGGATGTTCCCTGGGAAAACAGACAGAGAACTCTCCCCCGGACTAATGGGCAATTTCATAGCCATTGATTTTTTACTTTGAAAATTCTTCCCTGGCTCTTGGGAATTGGAACTTGTTCTGGGTGACCTGGCAGCAGTGTTACTTTTTTTTTTCTTTTATGAAAGCGGAAGACTTATTTCCTAAGCCCTTTCATATTTTATCTTCATTGCTCTCAGAATCACACTGAAGTTGTAGGGGATTGTTGAGGGCCATGGATGGAAGCTTCCAAGGGCCAGGGTGGAGAGAAAGGGTCTGAGAGCAGGGAAAAGGAAAATGTACAGAGAAGACAGAAAGACTAGGAAAATGAACTAGATAGGGAGAGAACTAGGAAAGCGAGGTCAAATACTTTTGATAAATTACTAACATCTGAAAATAGACTCATATAAATTATAATCTGAAGTAAAAAGTTATTACAAATTAATTGGAAAAAAATCATGCATCTAATTCACTGAACACCACTGCCTCAAGATAATGGCTTATGGGTGGTGATTCCCCTGTTGAGAAACCCTGCTCTAGTCCAAACAACCATCACCTCTCAGCTGGGCTGGTGTCCTATCTGATTATTCCACCTCTGTCTTTCTGCCCTTTTGTCTATTCTGCACACAGCAGCCAGGAGGAGGTCAGGGCATGCCCCCACTTTGTTAAGACCTCTTCCATGGCTTCCCACCATACTTAGAACAGAAGGAAAGCCCTTTAACAATCTGCTTCTATGACCACATCACACATCACTGATCCCTGGCACCTTGCTCAAGCTGCCATCTGGCCACCCAACATCTCCTGGGCATGCCACACACACAAACCACTCAGAGATCTGGGCTTGCTATCCTGTCTCCCAGGTCTTCACAAGGCTGGTTCTTGTTTCACTCAGACCTCTGTTCACTCAGACCCACCAGTCCTTTCCAAATATCCCTATCTCAAGTATCACTCACTCACTATCTCGTTCATCTGCCTTGTCTTCATAGCACTTTAGTTGCACACGCAAATACACTCACATGTGTATATATGTATGTGTGTGTATGTGTGTATACATGTATTAATCAGAGTTCTCTAGAGAAGTACTATATATATATTATATATATATATATATATATATATATATATATATATATAATAGGTATCTGATGGATTAGATCAACAGATAGAAGATGATAGAGAGAGATTTTAAGCAATTGACTCATGCAGTCATGGGGGCTAACAAATCCAAAATCTGCAGAGCCTGCTGGAAGGGAAGAGTTGATGCTACAGTCTCAAGTCAGAAGGTGGTCTGCAGGCAGAATTCCTTCTTTGTGAGACTTTATTCCTTTTACTTTAAGCCTTCAACTGACTGGATGAGGCTCACCCACATTATGGAGGATAATTTGCTTTACTTAAAGTCTACTTATTTAAAGGTTAATCAAAATACTTTCAAAGAAACACCTAGACTAACCTATGACAAAAATCTGGGTACCATGACCTAGTAAGAAGAAACATAACATTACTCATCACAAACAAGCATTTTATGTGTTTATTTTCTAGCTTCTGCATCAGGTTAGCTCCGTAAGACCAGGAAGTTATCTCTCACTAACTGCTCTTCCCCATTGCCTAGACCATGCTTGCATACGCCCAGTACTCAACAATTACGTTGAATAAATATTAATAAACTGTTTATCCTCCCAAAAGTCAGCCTGCCTGACTGAACTGATTAGTTGCCCAAGTGAATCAAGTTGGTCAATGCTTAAACTACCCTGGTATATAATGGCACCAACTCAGACTTTACAATTTGTGAGGGAAAAATTTCATCCCACCTTTCCCACTCCAGTGCTCCCTGAAGCCATGGCAATGGCCACACCACCTAGAGAACCAAGGAAAAGGCCAGTGGGCAAAAACAGCCCCCTGAGTGGTGAAGCAGCACGGGAGCCAAGCCCCGGAGGTGTGGCTGCAACCCTCCAGCACTGGAAATGGACGTGGAGAAGCGGGAACAGGAGCTGGCTGTTTCTGAAGGAAGCCCATATGGATTGCGTTTAAAACCCTGCCAATGGCCTGGGAACCCGGGCAGATCTCCTGGCAGCTTAGCGACCCGGGCTCCAGAGGGGAACAACCACATGCCGGGCAAATCATGTAATGTTGACAAATGTAATGCTGACAACAGGAAACATAAAAAGAAATAAAAAAGCCACACATATCCCCTCACACACACGCGCACACATGGGCACGCGGGCATGCACACACACACACCCCAGCGACCCATACGGTCTGGATTCCTACAGGACATGTCACTCAGGGAAACCATCATTAAACCAGGGCTTTGAGCATGTGCCGTTGAGTGGAGCACTCTAGAGCTTGTCTCCCTCCCTCCATCCTCTGCACCTAGAACTGTAAACATTTCTTCCTCTCTCTGCCTCCTAGCAAATTCTTAACCTTGGAATATGTCCAGATTTCTCTGAGCTACAGTTTCCTGTCTTTAAATTAGGAGCTATCATTTCGCCCCTTTCAGTGTCGTCCTAAGGCTGAAATCGAATACCACACAAACAAGAGTTTAACATGAGGTCTTGCAGGGAGCAGGGGCTCCACGTCAATGTAGCCCCAGCTGTGCCAGGCCCCTCCTGTCCCTGGGCACAGATGGGACTGCAAGAGCAGTGCGAACTCCTATCGTCCCTCTGCCTGCCGCCTTCATCCCACACCTCAACTCCATGTAGAACGGCACCATTTAGGATGAAGCAACCTCAGTACGTACTTCCCACTGCTCTTCAACAAGTCCATCTGTCTCCCCTGTTCTCAACATCTCTGTGTTCTTCTTAGACCTTGCAGATGCCCTCATCTAGGCTGCTGGGTATGGAACCGATTGTGGAGACCTCTCCATCACACCTGCTGCCAGTGCCCAGGACAGAGGGGCGGCGTCTTTCCACCAGGTGCTGCCTCCATGTGCTCCTGGAGCTGCCAGCTGTCAAGGCACTGGGGTAAGGACGCATTCCATGTGCAAGTGGCTCACCAGGCTGGCGGGAAAAAAATGCCTCTACCCCACTCTGTTCACATTTCCTACCTCTTCCTAGCTGAGAGTTTCAGACAGGTTATTTCATGTCTCATTTTCCTAACTATAAAACAAACAGAGATAAAAATACCACTCCACGGAGTGGAAATAACACACACAGATGCATCGGCACAGAGATGGCACCCGATCTCTGCTGGTAACTGCTGCCTTTCTTACCTTCTTGAGAAATGAGAAAACTGGACATTGAGCCAAGAGGCTTGTATCTCATTGTCTCACGGGGTACCAAGAAAATCGTCCCTTCTGCTTCTTCCTAGGATCTTGCCATGGACTAAATGCGTCCCCCCAAAATTCACATGTTGAAGCCCTAATTCCCAGTGTGATATCTGGAGATGGGCCCTTTCAGAGGGAGAGTCCTCATCAGAGGGATTAATGCCCTTATAAAAAGACACAAAGATGATCTGTCTCAGCCACATTAGGATACAGTAAAGGCAAGAAACAGCCATCTGTAAATCAAGAACAGTTCTCACCAGAACTCAACCATGTTGGTGGCCTGATCTCAGTCTTCCCAGCCTCCAAACTGTAAGGAATTAATGTCTGTGTTTAAGCCACTCAGTCTGTGGGATTCTGGGATAGCAGCCTGAGCTGACCAACACACACACACACACACACACCTTTCTCCTTTAGTCCATGAGACAGACAGAGAGAGAGAGAGAGAGAAAGAAAAGAAGAGACTTTAAAATGAACAAAACAAAGCAGACGTCATGCTAATTGTTTTACACCATCTGCACAATCAGCATGCCCAGAATTTCTGATTCTCAGTTCAGGCTTAAGGATGCCACTTACAAAATGAGCCTTCCTCTGCTCGCTCCAACTGAAACCCTCAAGCCAAGGCTCAGCTGCTCATCTGTGGATCTCTGAAGTAGTTAAACATTAAAGTAAACCTGGATCCCTGTCACACACTCAGCCAGATGATTCAAATACTCAGCCCCTCATCCAACTGTGAGTTCTGCAGGTTGTTGAACCACCGTATGCACTCCGTAAACCCAGAGTGAAAGCACACTGAAACAGACACAAAGGAGCCGGCCAAAAGCACAGGACGGGAGAGACACCAGCCAGAACAAGCAGCAACGCTACAGTAACAAGAGCACCCATAAGGGTATCACTATCGGTGAGACATGAAAAAACTAAAGCACACCCAAGTTATATGGCTAAGGTGACAGGAGTATTAACAGAAGATTCTGGCACAAACAGTGGCCTTAAAGCCCATGCCTTACCTCTTAGAGAGAAGGGAAGAGTCTAGAGAGAATTTAGGGGGCCTGTGTGTTTGGCTGGGAAAATAATTACATCCTCATTTGCATTCACCTCAAGCTGAAATTTAGCATTTCTCTCAAGTTTGAATGTAAGCAACAAACCACAAACTATCAACAGTAACTGTACCTGTCATCAGTGGAAATCACAGGTACCTCCATATTACATTGCAATTGTCACAAATATCACAAAATGTCATTTATATTCATTACCGATTTGAAATTATGGTAGTTATTAAATTTCTGCTAGATCTTGTAATTTGATGTGTTCATAAAGAAGTCTGCATATCACTATAACACATTTTTTAAAATTGTGAGGACTCACCAGTCAGAATAGCTAAAATTCTGACATGTGTCAGAAATGAAACATGTCGGCGAGGATGCAAAGAAAGGGGAACCCTCCTACACTGTTGGTGGGAATGCAAGCTGGTGTGGCCACTCAGGAAAACAATATAGAAGTTCCTCAAAAAGTTGAAAATAGAGTTACCCTATGACCCAGCAATCACACTACTGGGTATTTACCCTAAATATACTAAATGTAGTGACCTGAAAGGGCACAGGCACCCGACTGTTTATAGCAGCAATGTTCACAAGAGCTGAACTATGGAAAGAACCTAGATGTCCATCAACAGATGAATGGATAAAGAAGATGTGGTATATATATACAATGGAATACTATGCAGCCATCAAAAAATCTTGCCATTTGCAACAACATGGATGGAACTAGAGGGTATTATGCTAAGCAAAATAAGTCAATCAGAGAAAGACAACTATCAAATGATCTCTCTGATATGAGGAATTTGAAGGGCAGGGCTGGGAGGGTTGTGGTGGGGTAGGGAGGGAAAAAAACAAGATGGGACCAGGGAGGGAGACAAACCATAAGAGAATCTTAATCTCAGGAAGCAAACTGAGGGTTGCTGGAGGAGAGGGGGGTTAGGGATAGGGTGGTTGGGTTATAGACATTGGGGAGGGTGTGTGCTATGGTAAGTGCTGTACCCCTGAAGCAAATAATACATTATATGTTAATTTAAAAATTAATAAGAAAATAAAAAATAATGGGGCGCCTGGGTGGCTCAGTGGGTTGAAGCCTCTGCCTTCAACTCAGGTCGTGATCTCAGGGTCCTGGGATCGAGCCCCGCATCTGGCTCTCTGCTCAGCTCTGCTTCCTCCTCTCTCTCTCTGCCTACTTGTGATCTCTTTCTGTCAAGTAAATAAAAATAAAATCTTAAAAAAAAATAAATAAAAAATAAAATTGTGAGGACTATTTAAATATAATCGGTATATTTTGAATTTTAAATTTTTAAAAGATTTTATTTATTTATTTGACAGAGAGAGAGCACAAGTAGGCAGAGAGACAGGCAGAGAGAGAGGGGGAAGCAGGCTCCCTGTTGAGCAGAAAGCCCGATGTGGGACTGGATCCCAGGACCCTGAGATCATGACCTGAGCCAAGAGCAGTGGCTTAACCCACTGAGCCACCCAGGCGCCCCTGAATTTTAAATTTTATAATGCATACTGAACAATATGATACACATTATAATATGTATTATAATACCATATTATTTCACATTTATTACAACAGATATCATCCAATATATTTTTTTAAAAGTACTCCAAGAAGAGGTTCATAAGCTTCACCTGACTAGCAAAAAGATACATGGGACAAAATGGTTTGGAACATCTAGAATATAAAGTATTTTTACAGAAAAGGGAAGAGACACATTGGTTGGGGAAAAACAGGGAGAATTTGGGGGACAGAAGTCAGAGGTGTGTTTGTAACAAACAAATGACAGGCTTCTGTGAGCTAGTATTATTAACCATCCTCAAATTCTTGAACAAGATTTTGATATCATGATAATACAGAATGTTTTCTTGTTGAGCCCAAGCCTAGACAGCACAGGCTATGTATCGCCCAATCAGCAATCTGCAGCTACTGCTTAGAATTCTAAATCTGAAAAACTTCTCGACCTTCAGCCCATTTTATCCCCCCAGGAAGCATCTGGGATTTCTGTTGTCCCTTGTGATCAGTGAATTACTAGATCAATGAAATTACTAGGGTCTTCTAATACGATAAATTTCATTTCGGATATTTGTGTTCCATAACTGCTTAATGTTTTAATTTCCTCCACAATCATTATAATCTTCACTGAAGTTTCAAGTGCTTTAAAGCAAGCATCAAGATCTCCAATGCTCTCATGAGCAAAGCCGATGATGTGAGTGGGTAAGGATGAAACCAACTGACTGGGACCCTTCAGACACATTCCAGTGTACTCTGGGGTTCACTAAAGTCCTTGCTCCATTCTCCCCACTTCTTTCTGGGCATTAATTTTGAGTGGTGCTAGACTGCTATGAGGACCAGCATTTCCAGAGCTTCCAGTCTTCCGGGAGAAACCAGAATTCCAGAATTTTACACAATATACCCTGATTCTTAAATGCTGTGAATCAGCCAGCACCTGAGCTGCCAAGCTCGGCTTACTGTTGCATGTTTGGTGCGGACATTTCTAACTGAGGGCAGGTTATTGTGACAGTGGCTTCCCCAGATCCCTGTTGGGTATGACATCTGAATGGCATCTGGCAAAGATCTCTCATAGTTGCCCTTAACGAACTGGAGCAGGTATTAGAGGCTCCATGCCATAGATAAAAAATTGAGCCTCGGAGAGGTTACGCAACAAAGCCAATGTCACAGAGCTCAAGTGGAGCTGAGCCGGTCCACACTTCAGGTCTTGGATAGCCTCAAACCCTGGGCTGAGCTGGCCATTCCTAGCCGTCAATTCTCTCACTGGGATACATTTAAATAGCTTTAAACAGAAGCCTGGCAACATACAATGTGGGCACCTAGTCCAACTGCTTCAACTGTCTCTAGTATTTTATGTTCTAATCAATTGGTTTCATGCTTTTTAAATGTTCATATATATCCTGGTGTGCAGTGATCTGAAAGGTATCGTGAAACAACTTTGATTGTTCCATTTGTTCAAAGATTTTAACAGGTTGATCACATCAGCAGTGAGCTGTGGGTCCCTCCCCCTCTCCTCCTTTGCAGAAATATTACCGCGACGAGCTGGTTTCTCTGGAAATAGCCACTTGCTGCAGTGATAAATCTTAGGTTCACTGTGTAACCTCTGATGCATTTCCCATTTTCCCACCAAATTCCACTGTCCAAATTTGGAGTCCCAACTTGACCACAGGCAGATACAATTTCACTTTGCGGGATTTTTCCCAGCTTTTCCTTGCATTATGGTTGCAAAGCTTCTAACACCAGCTGTGGCTGAGCCAGCCCTCCAAAAAAGGCAATTGTGCTCCTTGATGGAATCACGAAGCAGGGCAGGGCTGCCAGCACCGCTCCCTGAACAGCCTTTTCAGGATTCTGGGGCTGCTTCCAGCCCTTCCTCCCACTCCACCAGTTAATGATGTGGGCCCCTCAAGCCGCTCAGAATTCTTTAAAAGACTTAAGAGAAAGGGAAAGAACAATGCATCCTCCTGCCCCTGTTTGCTGGGATTCTGTGTCTAATTTCTTCATCACCAAGGCCCTACATCCTTTCACCCGCTTAATCGATATGCATTGATAATTTACCAACCATGTCTCAAGCATTTATGTTGCAGGTTAGAGAGCACAAGCTGGAGAGGAGAGGCTGCGGTCCTGTGGAGACTCGTCACGCAGCAAGGAAGGCACGGGTAAGATAACAACAGGAAGACCAGTCTGCCCTGCTTTATCCACAGTGCTTGCGGCCAGGGGAGTTTCAGAATCCAGACATTTTCAGACCTTGGTGGCATGATATGATATGGCGTGTGGTGTGTGTCTCTCTGTTTCACAGGACCCCCTTAACAAATCTAACTGGTATAAAACTCAGAAACAGCCTCCTGTTAGCTCAGGTCAGATTTTACCCCCAAATCCATCTGGCACTAAACTTTAAATTTCAGAGCCTTTTGGGTTTAGAAATTGCAGATAGAGGATTAAGGAACTTGAATAGTTCTCACTGGCTGAGTGTCTACTGTGTCCCACAAAACAGGCATGTCTTATTCCCTGTGAACCCCCTGCACTGCCCCGCTCTGATTGCTCCCTAACAATCTGATAAACTTTCACACAGACCACCCCAACTGAACCTGTAACAGCACGGCAGGACACCGCGGCAGGATACTGTTCTGGTTTAAGGAAAAGAACCCGCAGTTCATGGAGACCACATAACTCTCTAAGGTCTCACAGCAAATAAATGGCCAGGGACCGGAAGCTGCGCTGCTTCCAAGCCGCAAAACTGCCACCTAACTTGGGAGCCACCCTGATCCCCCTGAACCCCAGCTTCCCTGAGAGGTGCCCACAACATGCAGACCTAAGTCCTACTCCACAGGCCTGTGCCAAGTAACATACCCGTCTTGATGGACCTTGGTTTTCCCTCTGCCTCATTGCAAAAAGCTTTGGAATCTGAACTTTCCTGGGCTGAATTTCATTCCTGACCTAACATGACCCTGGGGAAGTCACTAACATTCTGCGAGAGTGTTTTCTCATCCTTGAAATGGGGGGGGGGGGGGGGAGAGTTCATAATTATTGGAGTTATTATGGGGATAAAATGAGTTAATTTGTGTAAAGTACCTGGAAAACAGTAAGTGCTTGACAAAGGGTAGCTATTACTGTTGTAATTATTATTGCTTTTGTTATCATTCTTATTGTAAAGTTATTACTTGAACACATTCTATGCCCTGGCTAGTGTACAGAGTGAATTAGATGCAGTAATGGAGAGAAATCCATTCTACTCTAAGTACCTGGCAAGCAGACAATCTTTTATGTTGATCATATGATCCACAATACTGTGAACAAAGCTGATCAACCAAGAACAGGCACTTCACCCATGAACTATAACCCATGAAGTTAGTCACCTATAGAGGCTTCTAGCTTCTAGGTTCTCTTGGTACAAAGTGCTTGTCCAAAAGGGATAAAGACAATTTACAAACCCACCAGAAAGTCTTTTTCAAAGCCTGGTTGTGAAATATGTCAAAGAAAGAGCAACTGGTCATGAGCCTGGGGAGGCCAATGTCAAAGCAGAGCATACACAGTCCTTCAAAAAGGGGCAGCTGCTAATACATTTAGACCAATGGTACTATGTGGGAACATGAGCCAAAGAGGTCAGGTCTTCTGGCTTTTCAAGAGAAGCCAGAAATCGAGATATCCTTGGAAAAATTCCTGAACTTTAATGTTGGAAATTAATTCAGTTTTTTAAAGACTGTTCAGGCACACACACACACACACACACACACACACACACTCCTTTAGGTTAGATTTAGTGTATAAGCCTCCAAATTGTGAATACTGCCTTATGCTGCCAAATGTTAAGACAAGGGAGATTCTCAGTGTGATTCAAACTTTCTTCTCTAAGCAATGGGGACAGGAAAGGAGAAAGCTGTACTATCGCCCAATGAAAAAGTATCCTGGAAACTACCATTTAAAGGCAATTTCTAAAAAACAGAATTCAAAGGGAATCCCTCATTAAATGACCCAAACCATCTCATAAATCCAAAGGAAAAGGAGATGTAAGTTTCTGGTCAAGACAGTAATAGGCATCAGATTTACCCTCCCACCTGAAACAACTAAAAAACCAACATATGCATGACACGGCATTTTTTGAGACATTGACCATAAGGCCATAAAGACAGTGATCTGTGAGAGGATGGAAGTGAATGAGACCAACGCTGCAGCTGCCCCAGAGCACTGCCTGGAGTTTTCGACCATGGTACAGAGAGGAGAAAAGGAGAAGTCCAGTGGAGGCTGGTGGTCTCACGGAATCAAGACAATGGAGCTGAGAATGTGGGAAAACCAGAGGGCAAGAATTTGGAGAACAGAGTACAGAAGAGAGAGCTGCATGGACAGAGAGCCCCAGTGAGCTACGGGATCCCCTGCAGGGTCCTACACTGGGTACTTACTCACCAGCACATGGGTGTGAGGACAGAAATCATTCCCCACAGCTGACATAGGGCCAGGAACAATTTTTTTCCCAATAGCCAGAGTGGAAAATCTCATATTTCATGGAGTATTGGGTAAAATACTTTGAATAGCTTTGCCTCAGTAATGGGGAAAAATAACCCTAGACGAAATGGTTCTCTATGTTGCTTTAACAAAGCTTAAAAGCAAAACCCAAAAGGATCAAACAATTTGCTAAATTTTGACAAATGTGTGTATACCTGTAAAAGAACTGCCACAATCAAGCTAATGGCCAAAACCATTACCCCTGAAAGTTTCTTCACGCTGTTTCACAATGCCTCCCTCCTCCCCTCTGTGATCTGTATGCCCTCTGCCCCATTTCTCAGCAAATAGTAACGTGGGTTCTCCTCACCACAGACTAGTTCACACTTCTCAGAACTTTGCAGATGCAGACTCAACACTATGCACTTTTTAAAATTTTTTTAAGATTTTATTTATTTATTTGTCAGAGAGAGAGAGAGAGGGAGAGAGAGTGAGAGCGCAAGAAGGGAGAGGCAGAGAGAGAAGCAGACTCCTTGCCGCACAAGAAGCCCGATATGGGACTCGATCCCAGGACCCTGGGTTCATGACCTGAGCCAAAGGCAGAGGCTTAACCCACGGAGCCACCCAGGTGTCCCTGCACGTTTTTTTTTAACATCTGCTTCTTTTAGTCAGCAAAGTGGTTCTGAGATCCAGGTATGTGACTGCATATGCCAACTATTCATCAGCATTCTACTAGAAAGCCAAGGTTAGCAAGAGACAAAGAGCCCTTCCACCCACTGAGCAGGTCTGCTGTCCAAGCACGTGAGTGTGGAAGAGCAGTGACTCACTCAAAGGGAGTGAACATTTACTTCCTCAGAGTGGGAAGTGAGAGCGCGTGATACTCAGAAAGTCAGGAAGCCTCGAGGTAAAAGGCACGAGACCTGAGATAAAAGGCACGAGGCCTGTTGTCGTAGCCATCCAGAAGCAAATGTTAAGAGACTAGAGCTGCCCTCCCAGGAACCAGGGCTTGATCCAGAGAAACCATGTTTCCATACTCAGTCTGGGACCTAGTTCACCTCCCATCTCTGACTGTTAGTCATTAACAACTAGAGAAGTGGGATGCAAAAGATTCTGAGGTTGCACAGAGAGGGAGAATGCAGTGTTTCCACAGTAAGTATTGGAAGCATGAGGCAGGAGAAAGACAGCACACACAGTCCCCATCTGCCATTCCTGCCTTAGAGTATCCTCCCCTTGGAGGCCTGAGAAATCCCAGGTCTCATGCCTTGCCATTCCGAATCCATTATTTCCCCTTTTCAGGACAGGATCTTCTTTGGTAGTCTTCACAACCTCTCTACCATTCTAGGAGAGGCACCTTGCTCTAACCAGAAGGAAGGCAACTGGGTGTGCAGGTTTGTCTCTAATGGATGCTTCCTTGTGCCATTTCAGCTAATTGTTCTCACTTCTCACCCATTCCATGATATTCTGCACTAGATGTTTCTGCCCTCCCAAACTTCGCTTCCTTGAAGTCCTACCCACCATTGTGATGGTATTTGGAGGTGGGGTCCTTAGGAGGCAATTAGGCTTAGATGAGGTCATGAGGGTGGGGCCCCGAGAATGGGATTAGTGTCCATATAAGAAAAGGAACAGAGAGGGACACCTGGAGATTCAGTGAGTTAAGCAGCTGTCTTGGGGTCAGGTCATGATCCTAGGGTCCTAGGATCAAGCCCCACACTGGGCTCCCTGCTCCACAGGAGGAGACCCACTTCTCCCTCTGCCTGCAGCTCTATCTGTGTGTCAAATAAATGAATAAAATCTTATGGAAGGAAGAGAGGGAGGGAGGGAAAAGGAAAGGAGAGGACTAATAAAAGAGAAGGAAGAAAAGGAGGAGAGACCAGTGTGCTCTCTCCTGCTCACTGTCACGCTCCGACGTGGAGATGGCGCACACTCTCTCTGAACCGTGTGAGGAACAGCAAGAACACAGCAACCTGAAACCCAGAGAAGGGAATCACCAGGAACCATGTCTGCCTGCGCCTTGATTTCGGACTTCCCAGGCTCCTGAACTGCAAAATAAGCATTCTTTGCTGAAGCTCCTGTCGGTGGTATTTTGTTACCACAGCCTGACCTGAGACACATGGGCATGTTAACCTGGACGATCTGAACGTGGTAACACATAAATACAACTATCGCCGTCCAGTACATTTCCCTAGAGTGGACTTCTTAAAAGTTTGAGAACAGAACAGAATTTTTTAAATTCAGGAATTCGGTACATTTGCATTTCAAAATGACCAGCTATTTTCCATATTCATGTACTCCTCCTATGTATGGATTCTGTTCTGCACAAAGTCATTAAGCCCCTTGCAAGGAGAAGAAAAAATTGCTTTTGACCTTTGGGGAAAGCAATTTAGGGTTTATTGTTTGGAAAGCCCCAGGTAAATAATGATTATATAGCAATAAATTGTGTAATTGCGTTTAATCTGTGCCTAGAGGCTAGCAAGCATGACAAATCAGCACCTTCCAAAGGGAAGACTCTGATTCTGGGAGGCAGCAGGAACCAACCAGTGTAAGGACACCTGTCACCACAGCAAGCCTCTCTCCAGAGGCTGAAGACCGTGCAGAGGCATCAGGTTCAGTCCAATTTCAATCACAGCCATTCAAGTGATGAGGACGACCAGGATAGATTATTAGAGGTAGGGGAAACAGATCCCGGGATAGAAGATCATAGGATTTTGAAAGAGCTGGCTTCTCAAATGTGTTTCCCCCAAACCCAGACAATAGAATGGTCTGGGAAAAGCCTCAGAGGAAGAGGAATAAGGTAAGCAGTTGAGGATCTATTCTGACCCAGTGGCAGGTGTGCCCTTGAATGAGGGACTGCCTTTTTTCGGGTTGGGAGCAAGAACATATAGCAATTAAGACGTGAGCACCAGAGTCAGTCTATTTGGCCTTTCATCTCAGCCCTGGCATGTCTTTCCTCCTGACCTTGAGTTCTTTGAGTTTGTTTGTTCTACAGGGCCAGGCACACTACCCACCCCCACAGGGTTGTGTGAAATTCATGAAACAATACACAGAAAGCCCTATGTTTGACAATACTAAAAACAATAAAACTCCATTTATAACAGAAATGAGGTTTTCAACACAAGAGTGTCTTTAAGAGAAGGGAAACATAGTCTTTTTCCTTAACAATGATTTTTATGAAAATCTTTTCGAACATACCATATGCTTCCCCACATACCCCAACAGAGTGTAAGGAAAAAACTTCTTTGGAATAACATGGGGCTTTGGCCTGGCTTTACTACTCAGTAGCTGTGAAGCCCTGTGCCAGTCACAAGATGTGTCTGATCAGCAATCTGTGGGTGTAATTTAAAAACGTACATGTCACAAAGCAGATAGACAAGATATATGTGATGAGTGCTGTACATACTTACTTACTGAAAATAAATTTTTGTGTGTTTTTCTTCAGGTTTCAAGACCATCATCAGAGACATGGATTACTATATAACGTGATGACATTTTAGCCCATGGGGACAGATGTTAAAAAAAAAAAAAAAAACCTTTCACTAGACTTCCGTCCACTGCAATGGTTTCCATCTGGTGGAAACCAGACATCCACTGCAACTAATACAGTTTTTCCCCTATATTCACTGCCCAGTAAATATTTGTTAATATTTGAAATATTAGATAAATTAACCACGCATTCTAATAGTAACTTTCAGTCTTTTATAAAGAAAATTATGTGCTAATTACAAAGAATGTAAGTCATACCACATATGCATAAAGAAATGTCTTAGTTTGGGCTACTACACAAAAAACACCATAAACTGGGTGGGTTAACAATAGAAATTTGTGTTTTACAACTCTGGGGGCTGGAAGTCTGAGGTCAGGGTGCCCAGCATGGTCAGGTTCTACAGCTCTCTCTCTCCCTGCTTCACAAAGTGCTATCTCTTCTTTGTACCCTCATGTGGTAGAGAGAAAGGACAAACTCTCTGTCTTTTCTCATAAGAACCGTAATCCCATTATGGGGGCTTCAGGAATTATCTAATCATCCCACAAAGGCTCCACTTCCAAATACACTGAGGGTTAGGATCTCAATATATGAATTGAGGAGAGGGACACAAACTCTCAGTGATAGACATTAGTAAGGGGAAAATTACCCAACATCACAGCACCTAGAAATAAGCACTGCCAACACCTGGTGGAAATCAACCCAATCCTCACCCTATCACACATTATTAGAAAGGGACAATAAAGATGATAGGTGGTTCGTGAATACACAGATATACTGATAGAATTTTTTTAAAAAATGGACTCATAAATGCTATTTTGAATAAAAGTGTGATGTTTAATTTCACCTGAATTTTTTAAAGAAAAAAAAAGAACACAGGGAAAAACACAAGTAAATTCCTAAACTAAATGTTTATTATCTGAGAGATTTGTTAACTCATAAAAGAGTCCACTAAAGCTGAAGAAATAAAAGATTACAAAATATTAAGAAGCCCTTTGAAGTCAAACATTCAACATTCTGCTATACCCTTGGTTTCAAAGAGGATTCGTATAATTACTTTGTTTCATACATCCCATACCCCTTCCTTCCCACATTCTAGTAACTATGTTTAACTTGTCAGAGTTTGAGAGTTTGCATTTTATTCTAAAACCACTATACAGTTTTAATTGTGCATTATAAGGTATGCAACTGCTATCTGTTGAGCACCTGTCATGTGCCAGGTACCATTCACCGCACTAAGTATACAGCAATAAACTAAACAGAGTCCCTGCTCTCATGGAGCTCAGGGCAAGAGACGGGTAATAAATATTCCGTATCTCTCCACATGCACACACATAGGAAATATGTGGGATGTGACAAATGTTATGAATAAAAAGACAGTTAGTGAGGGAGGCTGAGATGAGAGTGTCAGAGTGGGCCAGGATATTTTATGCAGGGTGGTCTAGTGATTCTAAGAACTTTCTAGAAAACAAGAGCAGTAAGTGCAAAGCCAGCTTTTTATAGGGGCCCCTTGGTACCTGGGACCTTTTGTTTGCTTAGATTTTCAACAAGAAACAAACTCTTAAGTCTTTCCAAAGAAGTCCTCATTGGTGTTGTATTCCAGAAGTTCCCGAATGCCTGAAGAAGTCAGCTTCTTGCCTCATTACTTAGAAGGCAAACCACCTGATGATAAACAACCAGTTCACCACTGTTTCCCTCAGAACTTTATTAACACTGCCCCCATGATCTTCTAGCATGGACTGCTGCTGTGGCAACATCTCAGAGGACAAAGCACCTGGAGACAGAATGATTGCTAAATAACTATCACGCCATCCCTGGTAGGAGGGAGAGTAGGTGGAAGCAGGCAATAACAAGGGTAAGGGCAAAGTGCATGGCTCGGGATCCATCCTCTCTGTGGTTTTGTCAACATGGTGGTGTCGGACCATAAGGATGCGGTGTCGATGCTGGCTTTTGGAATCTTGGAAATTTAGGTTCCACTTACTGACTTTCCCTTTCTGAGTCTCAATTTTTCTATCTGTAAAATGGGAGAAATAATAATCACCTTGGTGAGGTCACTGCAAGGATGAGAGGTAATGAATATAAAGCCCTGAGCAAGTGCCAAGTGCCAGTCCCTCGGTACATAATAAATAACAAAACCTAGTACTTCTATTGCACAAACCTGGCTACACCACCAAGTTGTAAGGACCAAATCTGTATATAAACATAATAAGGGGATAAACTCATATGTGTATCTATCTATATCACCAATCTCTATGTATGCATATATATTTTTAAAACATGCACAGGAGATAAAGTACACACACACAAGGAAAGATGCCAGCCTATTTAGAAAGATTCTTGACCAACACTGCATTAAATGTTGATAGAAAGCCAACAGACGACATATATATTTGCAGAGGTTTTTTTCTGCAAATGTCAATCTAACCCATATTAAAGTTTTATCAAGGAACTTAAATATTCATTTTCTTTTATTTTTGAAAAACTGCTGTAAACCAGTAACTTCCAAAATGCAAGCTCCCTCCTGAAATCTAATGTGGAATTGATGAATTCACATAGCTGGCCAAAGGGAAGGGGCCCACTAAACTGATGAAAATAGCACTTCCCAACCTGGTGGTCCACCAAAATCTAGTCATCAGGAGACACCACTCCTTGTATGAAAGTCATTATTGTTGTTTCTTCCTGGACTGTTTTCATCTTATCTTCACTGTATTAATACACCAACTATCCGTTGTGAGCAAGCAAGGCAAATGGACAGAATCTGGTAAGTTTATATTGAACTGACAAGTCCTTTAGACCCCAGT
Organism: Meles meles; assembly: GCF_922984935.1. Taxonomy (NCBI): domain Eukaryota; kingdom Metazoa; phylum Chordata; class Mammalia; order Carnivora; family Mustelidae; genus Meles; species Meles meles. The sequence goes on along the minus strand of NC_060066.1, from coordinate 11,977,408 downwards.
ACCTATGTCATTTATTTTCATTTCTTCTGCCTTTTATTTTTACTTTATTTTTTTTAAACTGGTGAGAAGATTCTAGGCTCCCCCAAACAAACTTGAGTCTTCAATAACGTCAGAATGACACAGTTGAGGAAAAGCACCCTCCATGGAATTAAAATGCTGTTGACAGGCTTATAACCATCTAGGTTTCTCCAAAACTTGAGCTCTGGACAGTTTGGTTCACCAGTTAACACACAAATAAAACTGCTGCATCAGGAAAATTCTAGGCTTTTGGAAGACCTGAATCTTCAAGTCTGGGGGACAGGAACATACAGCTAGAAATCTGATAGGCTGTATGCTTTAGGTGAAGAGGAGGAAGGTGAGAGAGCCTGACACGGAGCCCCACGGCGGAAGACATAGGCACACACCCTTCTGACCTGGAAGCAGCTCAGGAACCGTTTAGACTGAGCTCAGCACTGGCCCTCGAACTTGAGAAAACATCAGAATCACTGGAGGGGCTTGGTGAACATGGGTTGCTGTGCCCCACCTCACAGGTTCTGATTCAGTAGGTCTGGGGAAGGGTGTGAGATGCTGCATTTCTAACAAGTCCACAAGGTAATGCCCATACAGCTGGCCCAGATGACCACGATCTGAGAACCTCTGGGCTAGGGCAATGGTCATTAAACTTTGCTACATGGTATAATCACCTACGGAGATTTTAAATGTTCCAATACCTAAATTACATCCCACACCAATTAAATGGGAATCCTTGTGGGTAGGATATAGTTAGCATTCAGGCATCTTTTAAGGTTTCCCAGATGATTGCAACATGCTGCCAATTTTAACAAACCAACTTCCGGTTCAGGTGGAAAACCAAGACTACCTTGCTGGTGGCAGGACAAACTCAAGATCCTGAGTCTTGTCTCCTACTGTGGGCTCTTCCTGCTTCCCTCAGAGCATGACTCTCAGAGAAAGCGCAAGGACACAGGAGATGGGGTGCGGTGGCAGGTTTTAACAAGAACCCCCTATATTCCTGCGCCCGTTACGAGCACCGCAATATACACACAGTGTTTCTCAACCAGCTGCATAAAGAGTAATCCAAATCTTAGTGGCTTAAAACAACAAATAGTTACCTCACAGTTTCTGTGGATCAAAAATCACTACCACGCTGCAGGCATGAACTCTCCCCCAGATGAGAGCACAGAGGGTACTCGGGAGGAAAGAAGGGAGAGAGCAATACAAAAAGGAAACCAAGAATAAAGCTTATCCTCCAAATTTCCTGCAGTATAAAGGAAGAATAGGTCTGAAAATCATAAGGAAAGTGAGGGAAAGAGTAACATGAGCTTTACTGAAAATGGGAGAAGCTAACAGAATATGTGACAAACAAGAAGGTAACTGTGCTACCCCCATTAAAGCAATCAGGAAAAATATGTAAATATCTAATTTCATCCAGATGTCTAGACTGGCTGAATAAATGTAATAAATATAAATTAAACTTTAGGATGCGAGTCAAGATGGCGGAGAAGTAGCAGCCTGAGACTACATCAGGTAGCAGGAGATCAGCTCGATAGCTTATCTAAACATTGCAAACACCTACAAATCCAACGGGAGAGCGAAGAGAAGAAGAACAGCAACTTTAGAAACAGAAAATCAACCACTTTCTGAAAGGTAGGACTGGCAGAGAAGTGAATCTAAAACGACGGGAAGATAGACCGTGGGGGGAGGGGCCGGCTCCCAGCAAGCGGCGGAGCAACGGAGCACAAAATCAGGACTTTTAAAAGTCTGTTCCACTGAGGGACATTGCCCCAGAGGCTGAACCGGGGTGAAGCCCACGCGAGGCCAGCATGGCCCCAGGTCCCGCAGGGTCACAGAAGGATCGGGGGTGTCAGAGTGTCGGAGAGCTCGCAGGTATTAGAACGGAGAAGCCGGCTGCAGAGGCAGAAACGAGGACTGAACTCTCAGCTCGGGGTTACCTTGAACTGGTCGCGGGCTGGGTGAGCTCCGAGCGCGGCTAGAGGCTGGGGATACGGGAGTGATTGGGTGCTGTCCTCTGGGGGCGCACTGAGGAGTGGGGCCCCAGGCTCTCGGCTCCTCTGGGCCGGAGACTAGGAGGCCACCATTTTCATTCCCGTCCTCCGGAACTCTATGGAAAGCGTTCAGGGAACAGAAGCTCCCAAAAGCGAACCCGAGCCGATTACTTAGTCTGGCCGCCGGTAAGGGCGGTGCAATCCTGCCTCGGGCAAAGACACTTGAGAGTCACTACAACAGGCCCCTCCCCCAGAAGATCAACAAAATATCCAGCCAGGACGAAGTTCATCTATCAAGGAAAGTAGGTTCAATTCCTAAGACAGCAGAGCAATTCCAGAGGAGGAGAAAGCAAAGCACGGAACTCATGGCTTTCTCCCCATGATTCTTTAGTCTTGTGGCTACTTCAATTTTTTTTTTTCAAATTTTTTTTTCTTTTTTCTTTTTTCTTCTTCTGCTAAATTTTTTAAAACTTTTACCCTTTTCTTTTTTAACGTTTTTTGACTAGTTTATCTAAATATATATATTTTTTCTTTCTTTTTTATATTTTTTCTTTATTTGTTTTATTTTTTAAATTTTTTTCTTTTTTTTTTTCAGAACCTGTTTTTATCCTCTTCCCCCCCCCCCCACAATTAGGGGTCTCTTCTGATTTGGTTATAGCGCATTTTTCTGGGGTCTTTGCCACCCTTTTAGTATTTTATTTGCTCCTTCATATCCCCTTATCGGGACAAAATGACAAGGCGGAAAAAATCACCACAAACAAAAGAACAAGAGACAGTACCGAAGGCTGGGGACCTAATCAACACAGACATTGGTAATATGTAAGATCAAGAGTTCAGAATGATGATTCTGAACATTCTAGCCGGGCTCGAAAAAGGCATGGAAGATTTTAGAGAAACCCTCTCTGGAGATATTAAAGCCCTTTCTGGAGAAATTAAAGAACTAAAATCTAACCAAGTTGAAATCAAAAAAGGTATTAATGAGGTGCAATCAAAAATGGAGGCTCTCCTCGGTCCAAAACCTATGGGATACAGCAAAGGCGGTTCTAAGGGGGAAATACATAGCCATCCAAGCCTCCCTCAAAAACATTGAAAAATCGAGAATATACCAGCTGTCTCTACACCTTAAAGAACTGGAGAATCAACAACAAATCAAACCAACTCCACATGCAAGAAGGGAAATAATCAAGATTAGAGCAGAGATCAATGAGGTAGAAACGAGAGATACAGTAGAACGTATCAATGACACTAGAAGCTGGTTTTTTGAAAGAATCAATAAGATCGATAAACCATTGGCCACACTAATCCAAAAGAAAAGAGAGAAAGCCCAAATTAATAAAATTATGAATGAAAAGGGAGAGATCACAACTAACACCAAGGAAATAGAAACAATCATCAGAAATTATTACCAAGAGTTATATGCCAATAAGCTAAGCAACCTAGATGAAATGGATGCATTCCTGGAAAGCTACAAACTCCCAAAATTGAACCAGGAAGAAATTGACAACCTGAATAGACCGATATCTAGTAATGAGATTGAAGCAGTGATCAAAAACCTCCCAAAAAATAAGAGCCCAGGACCTGACGGATTCCCTGGGGAATTCTACCAAACTTTCAAAGAAGAAATAACACCAATTCTCCTGAAGCTGTTCCAAAAAATTGAAGCAGAAGGAAAACTTCCAGACTCTTTTTATGAAGCCAGCATTACCCTGATCCCCAAACCAGGCAAAGACCCTACCAAAAAGGAGAATTTCAGACCAATATCACTGATGAATATGGATGCAAAGATTCTCAACAAGATCCTAGCAAACAGGATCCAGCAGCACATTAAAAAGATTATCCACCATGACCAGGTGGGATTCATCCCTGGGTTGCAAGGTTGGTTCAACATTCGCAAATCAATCAGTGTGATAGAACACATCAATAAGAGAAGAGAGAAGAACCACATGGTCCTCTCAATTGATGCAGAAAAAGCATTTGACAAAATCCAGCATCCGTTCCTGATGAAAACGCTTCAAAGTATAGGGATAGAGGGAACATTCCTGAACTTCATAAAATCTATCTATGAAAGACCCACAGCAAATATCATCCTCAATGGGAAAAAGCTTGCAGCCTTCCCGTTGAGATCAGGAACACGACAAGGATGCCCACTCTCACCACTCTTGTTCAACATAGTATTAGAAGTTCTAGCAACGGCAATCAGACAACAAAGAGAAATAAAAGGTATCCAAATTGGCAAGGAAGAAGTCAAACTCTCTCTCTTCGCAGATGACATGATTCTTTATGTGGAAAACCCCAAAGACTCCACCCCCAAACTACTAGAACTCACACAGCAATTCAGTAACGTGGCAGGATACAAAGTCAATGTACAGAAATCAGTGGCTTTCTTATACACTAACAATGAAAATACAGAAAGGGAAATTAGAGAATCGATTCCATTTACTATAGCACCAAGAACCATAAGATACCTGGGCATAAACCTAACCAAAGAAGTAAAGGACCTGTACTCGAGGAACTACAGAACACTCATGAAAGAAATTGAAGAAGACACAAAAAGATGAAAGACTGTTCCATGCTCTTGGATTGGAAGAATAAACATTGTTAAAATGTCTATACTGCCTAGAGCAATCTATACTTTTAATGCCATTCCGATCAAAATTCCACCGATATTTTTCAAAGAGCTGGAGCAAATAATCCTAAAATTTGTATGGAGTCAGAAGAGACCCCGAATTGCTAAGGAAATGTTGAAAAACAAAAACAAAACTGGCGGCATCACGTTACCCGATTTCAAGCTTTACTACAAAGCTGTGATCACCAAGACAGCGTGGTACTGGCATAAAAACAGACACATAGACCAGTGGAACAGAGTGGAGAGCCCAGATATGGACCCTCAACTCTATGGTCAAATAATCTTCGACAAAACAGGAAAAAATATTCAATGGAAAAAAGACAGTCTCTTCAATAAATGGTGCTGGGAAAACTGGACAGAGATATGTAGAAGAATGAAACTCGACCATTCTCTTACACCGTACACAAAGATAAACTCGAAATGGATAAAAGACCTCAACGTGAGACAGGAATCTATCAGAATCCTAGAGGAGAACATAGGCAGTAACCTCTTCGATATCAGCCACAGCAACTTCTTTCAAGATATGTCTCTAAAGGCCAAGGAAACAAAAGCAAAAATGAACTTTTGGGACTTCATCAAGATCAAAAGCTTCTGCACAGAAAAGGAAACAGTCAACAAAACAAAGAGGCAACCCACGGAATGGGAGAAGATATTTGCAAATGACAGTACAGACAAAAGGTTGATATCCAGGATCATAGAGAACTTCTCAAACTCAACACACACAAAACAGATAATCATATCAAAAAATGGGCAGAAGATATGAACAGACACTTCTCCAACGAAGACATACAGATGGCTATCAGACACATGAAAAAATGTTCATCATCACTAGCCATCAGGGAGATTCAAATTAAAACAACATTGAGATACCACCTAAAACCAGTTAGAATGGCCAAATTAGCAAGACAGGAAACAACGTGTGTTGGAGAGGATGTGGAGAAAGGGGAACCCTCTTACACTGTTGGTGGGAATGCAAGTTAGTGCAGCCACTTTGGAGAACAGTGTGGAGATTCCTGAAGAAATTAAGAATAGAGCTTCCCTATGACCCTGCAATTGCACTGCTGGGTATTTACCCCAAAGATACAGATGTAGTGAAAAGAAGGGCCATTTGTACCCCAATGTTTATTGCAGCAATGGCTACGGTCGCCAAACTGTGGAAAGAACCAAGATGCCCTTCAACGGATGAATGGATAAGGAAGATGTGGTCCACATACACAATGGAGTATTATGCCTCCATCAGAAAGGACGAATACCCAACTTTTGTAGCAACATGGACGGGACTGGAAGAAATTATGCTGAGCGAAATAAATCAAGCAGAGTCAAGTATCATATGGTCTCACTTATTTGTGGAGCATAACAAAAACATGGAGGACATGGGGAGATGGAGAGGAGAGGGAGTTGAGGGAAACTGGAAGGGGAGATGAACCATGAGAGACTATGGACTCTGAAAAACAACCAGAGGTTTATGAAGGGGCGGGGGGTTGGGGGGAGGTTGAGGAACCAGGTGGTGGGTAATAGGGAGGGCACGTACTGCATGGAGCACTGGGTGTAATGCCAAAACAATGAACACTGCTATGCTGTAAATAAACAAATAAAAAAAAATAAATAAACAAATTAAAAAAATAAAAAAAAAATGGAGGCTCTCACTGCTAGGATAAATGAGGCAGAAGAAAGAATTAGTGATATAGAAGACCAAATGACAGAGAATAAAGAAGCCGAACAAAAGAGGGACAAACAGCTACTGGACCATGAGGGGAGAATTCAAGAGATAAGTGACACCATAAGACGAAACAACATTAGAATAATTGGGATTTCAGAAGAAGAAGAAACAGAGAGGGGAGCAGAAGGTCTATTGGAGAGAATCATTGGAGAGAATTTCCCTAATATGGCAAAGGGAACAAGCATCAAAATCCAGGAGATGCAGAGAACCCCCCTCAAAGTCAACAAGAATAGGTCCACACCCCGTCACCTAATAGTAAAATTTACAAGTCTTAGTGACAAAGAGAAAATCCTGAAAGCAGGCCGAGAAAAGAAGTCTGTAATATACAATGGTAAAAATATTAGATTGGCAGGAGACTTATCCACAGAGACCTGGCAGGCCAGGAAGAGCTGGCATGATATATTCAGAGCACTCAACGAGAAAAACATGCAGCCAAGAATACTCTATCCAGCTAGGCTATCATTGAAAATAGAAGGAGAGATCAAAAGCTTCCAGGACAAACAAAAACTGAAAGAATTTGCAAACACCAAACCAGCTCTACAGGAAATATTGAAAGGGGTCCTCTAAGCAAAGAGAGAGCCTAAAAGTAGTAGATCAGAAAGGTACAGAGACAATATACAGTAACAGTCACCTTACAGACTCATAATGGCACTAAATTCATATCTCTCAATAGTTATCCTGAATGTTAATGGGCTAAATGCCCCAATCAAAAGACACAGGGTATCAGAATGGATAAAAAAACAAAACCCATCAGTATGTTGCCTACAAGAAACTCATTTTAGACGCGAAGACACCTCCAGATTGAAAGTGAGGGGGTGGAAAACAATTTACCATGCTAATGGGCATCAGAAGAAAGCTGGGGTGGCAATCCTTATATCAGATCAATTAGATTTTAAGCCAAAGACTATAATAAGAGATGAGGAAGGACACTATATCCTACTCAAAGGGTCTGTCCAACAAGAAGATCTAACAATTTTAAATATCTATGCCCCTAACGTGGGAGCAGCCAACTATATCAACCAATTAATAACAAAATCAAAGAAACACATCAATAATAATACAATAATAGTAGGGGACTTGAACACTCCCCTCACTGAAATGGACAGATCATCCAAGCAAAAGATCAACAAGGAAATAAAGGCCTTCAATGACACACTGGACCAGATGGACATCACAGATATATTCAGAACATTTCATCCCAAAGCAACAGAATACACATTCTTCTCTAGTGCACATGGAACCTTCTCCAGAATAGATCACATCCTGGGTCACAAATCAGGTCTCAACCGGTATCAAAAGATTAGGATCATTCCCTGCATATTTTCAGACCACAATGCTCTGAAGCTAGAACTCAATCACAAAAGGAAAGCAGAAAGAACCCAAATACATGGAGACTAAACAGCATCCTTCTAAAGAATGAATGGGTTAACCAGGAAATTAAAGAAGAATTGAAAAAATTCATGGAAACAAATGATAATGAAAACACAACAGTTCAAAATCTGTGGGACACAGCAAAGGCGTCCTGAGAGGAAAATATATAGTGGTACAAGCCTTTCTCAAGAAACAAGAAAAGTCTCAAGTACACAACCTAACCCTACACCTAAAGGAGCTGGAGAAAGAACAAGAAAGAAACCCTAAACCCAGCAGGAGAAGAGAAATCATAAAGATCAGAGCAGAAATCAATGAAATAGAAACCAAAAAAAAAAAAAAAAATAGAAAAAATCAATGAAACTAGGAGCTGGTTCTTTGAAAGAATCAATAAGATTGATAAACCCCTGGCCAGACTCATCAAAAAGAAAAGAGAAAGGACCCAAATAAACAAAATCATGAATGAAAGAGGAGAGATCACAACTAACACCAAAGAAATACAGACAATTATAAGAACATACTATGAGCAACTCTACGCCAACAAATTGGACAATCTGGAAGAAATGGATGCATTCCTAGAGACATATAAACTACCACAACTGAACCAGGAAGAAATAGAAAACCTGAACAGGCCCATAACTAGTAAGGAGATTGAAACAGTCATCAAAAATCTCCAAACAAACAAAAGCCCAGGCCCAGACGGCTTCCCAGGGGAATTCTACCAAACATTTAAAGAAGAACTAATTCCTATTCTCCTGAAACTGTTCCAAAAAATAGAAATGGAAGGAAAACTCCCAAACTCATTTTATGAGGCCAGCATCACCTTGATCCCAAAACCAGACAAGGATCCCACCAAAAAAGAGAACTACAGACCAATATCCTTGATGAACACAGACGCAAACATTCACGCCAAAATACTAGCCAATAGGATTCAACAGTACATTAAAAGGATTATTCACCACGATCAAATGGGATTTATTCCAGGGCTGCAGGGTTGGTTCAACATCCGCAAATCAATCAATGTGATACAACACATTAATAAAAGAAAGAACAAGAACCATATGATACTCTCAATAGATGCTGAAAAAGCATTTGACAAAGTACAGCATCCCTTCCTGATCAAAACTCTTCAAAGTGTAGGGATAGAGGGCACATACCTCAATATTATCAAAGCCATCTATGAAAAACCCACCGCAAATATCATTCTCAATGGAGAAAAACTGAAAGCTTTTCCGCTAAGGTCAGGAACACGGCAGGGATGTCCATTATCACCACTGCTATTCAACATAGTACTAGAAGTCCTAGCCTCAGCAATCAGACAACAAAAAGAAATTAAAGGCACCCAAATTGGCAAAGAAGAAGTCAAACTATCACTCTTCGCAGATGATATGATACTATATGTGGAAAACCCAAAAGACTCCACTCCAAAACTGCTAGAACTTGTACAGGAATTCAGTAAAGTGTCAGGATATAAAATCAATGCACAGAAATCAGTTGCATTTCTGTACACCAACAACAAGACAGAAGAAAGAGAAATTAAGGAGTCAATCCCATTTACAATTGTACCCAAAACTATAAGATACCTAGGAATAAACCTAACCAAAGAGGCTAAGAATCTATACACAGAAAATTATAAAGTACTCATGAAATAAATTGAGGAAGACACAAAGAAATGGAAAAATGTTCCATGCTCCTAGATTGGAAGAATAAATATTGTGAAAATGTCTATGCTACCTAAAGCAATCTACACATTTAATGCAATCCCTATCAAAATACTATCCATTTTTTTCAAAGACATGGAACAAATAATCCTAAAATTTATATGGAACCAGAAAAGACCTCGAATAGCCAAAGGAATATTGAAAAAGAAAGCCAAAGTTGGTGGCATCACAATTCCAGACTTCAAGCTCTATTACAAAGCTTTCATCATCAAGACAGCATGGTACTGGCACAAAAACAGACACATAGATCATTGGAACAGAATAGAGAGCCCAGAAATCAACCCTCAACTCTATGGTCAACTAATCTTCGACAAAGCAGGAAAGAATGTCCAGTGGAAAAAAGACAGCCTCTTCAATAAATGGTGCTGGGAAAATTGGACAGCCACATGCAGAAAAATGAAATTGGACCACTTCCTTACACCACACATGAAAATAGACTCCAAATGGATGAAGGACCTCAATGTGAGAAAGGAATCCATCAAAATCCTTGAGGAGAATGCAGGCAGCAACCTCTTCGACCTCAGCCGTAGCAACATCTTCCTAGGAACAACGGCAAAGGCAAGGGAAGCAAGGGCAAAAATGAACTATTGGGATTTCATCAAGATCAAAAGCTTTTGCACAGCAAAGGAAACAGTTAACAAAACCAAAAGACAACTGACAGAATGGGAGAAGATATTTGCAAACGACATATCAGACAAAGGGCTAGTATCCAAAATCTATAAGGAACTTAGCAAATTCAACACCCAAAGAACAAACAATCCAATCAAGAAATGGGCACAGGACATGAACACACACTTCTGCAAAGAAGACATCCAGATGGCCAACAGACACAGGAAAAAGTGCTCCACGTCACTCGGCATCAGGGAAATACAAATCAAAACCACAATGAGATATCACCTCACACCAGTCAGAATGGCTAAAATTAACAAGTCAGGAAATGACAGACGCTGGTGAGGATGTGGAGAAAGGGGAACCCCCCTCCACTGTTGGTGGGAATGCAAGCTGGTGCAACCACTCTGGAAAACAGCATGGAGGTTCCTCAAAATGTTGAAAATAGATCTACCCTATGACCCAGTAATTGCACTACTGGGTATTTACCCTAAAGATACAAACATAGTGATCCGAAGGGGCACGTGTACACGAATGTTTATAGCAGCAATGTCTACAATAGCCAGACTATGGAAAGAACCTAGATGTCCATCAACAGATGAATGGATAAAGAAGAGGTGGTATATATACACAATGGAATACTATGCAGCCATCAAAAGAAATGAAATCTTGCCATTTGCGACGATGTGGATGGAACTAGAGGGTATCATGCTTAGTGAAATAAGTCAATCGGAGAAAGACAACTATCATATGATCTCCCTGATATGAGGACATGGAGATGCAACATGGGGGGTTAGGGGGATAGGAGAAGAATAATGGGATTGGGAGGGAGACAAACCATAAATGACTCTTAATCTCACAAAACAAACTGGGGGTTGCTGGGGGGAGGTGGGGTTGGGAGAGGGGGAGGGGGTTATGGACATTGGGGAGGGTATGTGCTATCGTGAGTGCTGTGAAGTGTGTAAACCTGGCGATTCACAGACCTGTACCCCTGGGGATAAAAATACATTATATGTTTATTAAAAAAAAAAAAAAATTTGGAAGGGGAGGCGAACCATAAGAGACTATGGACTCTGCAAAACAACCTGAGGGTTTTGAAGGGTCAGGGGTGGGAGGTTGGGGGAACAGGTGGTGGGTAATAGGGAGGGCACGTTTTGCATGGAGCACTGGGTGTTGTGCAAAAACAATGAATACTGTTACGCTGAAAAAATAAATAAAATGGGGGAAAAAAATTTAAAAAAATAAATAAATAAATAAGTTAAACTTTAAATCTTGAAGAAATTTATATTTCACCTGAAGACTGAAGTAATAGGCTATCTAGGAACAAAGAGACTCTTTTCATACTGGGTCTGTGTCAATGTCACAACTAAGACTCTGGTCTCCTGGTTCTCAGCCCACACCTTCCTTTCAAAACCCCACCCTTCCTTTCAAAACCCCACCCACATCCCAACAATACACATTCAACCCCAGAGCAGACCATCAACATCCCAGACCATGGACTGCTTCTGTTTTCACCCAGTATTGTGGGAGTACAGCCATTCACAAAGGGGAGAAACAAGTGGCTTGGCGAGCGTGTATTGTAGGCGGCTTCTTCCACTCCTAGTCTGTCCACCCAGGGCAAAGGGAAGTTTGCAAATGACGTACAGAACAGCATCAGAATTTGCCCAGCTCAATTTGACTTTATTTCTCTTCTCAAGAGCCATTAACTAAGGGGCGGATGTGTGCCAAGCACTGCACCAGGCACAGGGGTTACGAGTCCAGATAAGACCCACCGTCTGCTCTTGAGTAGCTCCAGGTCCAAGAGGAGAAGAGAGGTAAGTCAGTAACTACAGTCCAGTGAGGAGAGGTGCCTTACTGGGAACACAGATCAGGGGACTGAAATCACACTGGAGGTTAGAGAAGGCTTCCTAACAAAAGAGACTCTTGAGAGGAACTTAAAGGAATGTAATGTATATGGGTAAAAGTGAAGAAAGCCTTCAATAGAAGTTTGTGTACAAAGGAGTGAAATCTTCAAAGAGCATATGTGCTCAGAAATAGAAAAGAAATTCAGTGTGGTTAGGACTGATGAATTTTTGGAGGAAAGGGGCAAGGACTAATAGCAAAAAGAACTTTACGGGTTTCCTATTGCTGCTCTAACAAAGTCCCACAAAGCTAGTGGCTCCAAATGACACAAATTTAGTCTCTCACAGTTCTAAGGGTCAGAAGTCCAAAATGAGTCTTACAGGGCTAAAATCAAGATGCAGGCAGAGCTAGTTTCTTCTGGAGTCTCCAGGGAAAAATCTGTTTCTTATTGCTTCCAGCTTCTAAGGCTGCCAGCATGCCTGACCACATCAGTCCAGTCTCTGCCTCTGTCATCACACTGCCTTCCTCTGGATCCAAATCTCTCTCTGCTTCTTAGTGTAGAGACACCTGTGATTAGAACTCAGGCCCCACCTGAATAATCCAAGTTAATCTCCATCTCAGGATCCTTCACTTTGTCACATTCCCGAAGTCCATTTTGCATAAAAGGTAACCTCCAGGGGTTCCAGGGATTAGGATGCAAACATCTTTGGGGAACATTCCTCCACATACCACAAAAACACTGTGAACTAAAATGAGGTTTGTTCACCTTAAAATCCGTAGACAGCCATGGTAAGGTTCTAAGCAATACAGTGAGGAAGCAGATCTGGAGAAGCTCACCCTGGCAGACACCTTGTGGAAGATGGATCAAAGGGGAAAAAGCTGCAAAGTTTTCAATAATCTGAGTAAAAAAATAATCTGAGGACCTGAACTAATCAGGGAGTTTTGGAAATGGAGAGAAGGAATTGATGTGATGGATTTTTACATCTAAACCAAGAACCCCTGAAGACTGTTAGAATCTGGAGAATAAAAGGAAAGGAGGCACTGGGAAGACTTGCAGATTTGGCTGGGTTCACCGGTTAGTTTTGATGGCATTCACATCAACCGATGCGCACGAGGTCAGCAGGTGTGTGGCTAGGAACTGGAGCACTGGAGGAGGGTTAGAGGGCTGGAGATGAGTTCTCTTTGGACCAGCTGATTCTGAGGCATCTGGAGGATATCTCCAGAAGATACAGGCTTCCTGTAGGGAGTTGGTGATGTCATTCTTTTTTTTTTTTTAAGATTTTATTTATTTGTCAGAGAGAGACAGAGAAAGAGCACAAGCAGGCAAAGTGGCAGGCAGAGGCAGAGACAGAACAGGCTCCCCCCAAGCAAGAAGCCCAATGCGGGACTGGATCCCAGGACCCTGGGATCATGACCTGAGCCGAAGGCAGCGGCTTAACCGACTGAGCCACCCAGGCATCCCTGGTGATATCATTCTTAAGCTGAGCAAGGAGGTCCCTCCAGAGACTCAATCAGAATGACATCCGTATATGAGTGAGCACTGAACCATGTAAAAGATTAATATAATCATTCCAAAGGATAGATAGGGGAGAAGAGGAGCGGGCTGCAATGAAGCCCTTGGAAATCCCAAGATGCAAAGGCAAAGGGGCCCACAGGGGATGCCGAGTGGGCAAGGGCTAAGAAGAGAGTAGGAAAACTGACAGAAAAGAGGCTTCAGAAGATGCACAAGGAGCTTAGTGCTCGTAAATTGCTGATCAGTTGCGTTGTGAACTGGACAACATCCTGGAAGGTTTTTTCAGTATCTACCAAAACGACTAAGATACCGTGCTAAGTTAGCAAATGTTTTAGGTGTGTTAAAAAAAAAAAAAAAGTAAGGAGAATACATGCATGTATGTGCATTTGTGTGTACTGCATGTAAGTGCACGTTTGTCTGTGTTGCTGAACCTGCTCACAAAACTGGTAACCCTGGCTGCCTCCAGGTATGGAAAGTAGATGACCAGAGGATGGGGGTGGGAAGGAGACTTTGATTGTCTTCCCTGGTACCATTTTTAAATTTCTAACTATGTGAACTTATTACTTATTTGTAAATAAATTAATTTAATTTAATTAAGAAATGACAAAGCCATCAGTATTTCCACATGCTATAGAAATAGAAGAAAAGATAAGAACTGAAAAAGAATCAATTGTTTGAAGTCATGATACTCAGGTCATTGCTGCACTTAGAGGACTTCAGTGATATTGTAGGGACAGAAGCCAAAGTATGGGTAAGACAATAGAAGGGGAGTTTAAAAAAAAAATGAAGACATAAATATGGACTGATTTTTCAAGAAAATTGGCTAAAAAGGGAAAGTGAGAACATAATAATGTGTTCGTTTGCTTGTTTGTTTTTTAATATGGTCATGTATCCATTCTGAAGGGAAAGAATGTCATAAAATATAAACAAAAAGGGGTGTAAGGCTAGAGTATAAGGTTCCTAAGGAAGCAGAACAGCATGATATCCAGAACACGCTATAATGGGAATACATGTATCAGAGAGAATTTCATCACATCCACTGGGGTAGGAAAGAGAAGAGAATATGAATGTACACAAAGATAAGAGTACAAATGTCAGAGAACGAAACTAAGGAAAATCTCACCTTTGGCCTTAATTTCCATCTCAGCAAAAACAAGTGCAAAGCTGCCCGCCACAAGTGAGAAACGTGGTGGCAGCTACAGGTTGGAGCAAGAAAGTAAAAAGGTAAAAGAGCTGTGAACACAATGGAAGACAATATAAACCACAGAGAAATGCAGAACTGCTGCAAGTACCAAAAGCCAGCCAAGATTCTGATTTGTAATGATATCAAATATCCGGGGTAGTTTGATTTCTCTGTCAGAACTCAGCTCTCTAGGGGCATCTGGGTGGCTCAGTCAATGAAGCGTCTGCCTTTGGCTCAGGTCATGATCCCAGGGTCCTGGGATGGAGCCCCACATCAGGTTCCCTGCTCAGCGGGGAGCTTGCTTCTCCCTCTGCCCCTCCCCCTGCTCATAATCTCTCTTTCTCTTTCCCTCCCTCCTTCTCAAATAAATAAAATTTTTTAAAAAAGAAGAAGAAGAAGAACTCGACTCTCTAAATACTGAAATGAGAAATGGGGAGGCTATACTGGGACAAGGCTGAGTTTTACGATACAGACAAGGAGCAATTAATGACTGTATGTGAAAATATTCATGAAATGCTGGAGCACAATAACATAACTGAGTCAAGCTGGACAGCAAGGGATGTGAGGCAAGAAGCAGCAGATAACTGAAAGAAGAGCCAGAATGTGGAGGTCTAAATGACAGACAGAGGGCAAGGAAGAGTAAAGAACTAAAGTAGAGGATGGAGAATAGGACTTGGAGCCCAAGATTTATAGGAGGACACTTTGGCCATATCAATGACCAAGGGAACAGGTAGACAAGTGGGAAATGAGGTAAGGATCACTGGAAACAAGAAGGTCAAAAGCTTCCTTTATACTGGGTTCCATGCCTGTTACACTGGGTCTCTCTGAGGATAAGTGTGCCACTAACTGGAAGATTTGATAGGAACTGCTAACTTTAAATGTTTCCCAAAAGTACAGGTAAAATAAAATGAAGAGTATCATCTAATGGAGTTTCCAATGTATGATCTTTTGGTACCCTGGTATCTCAGCCCTTCCCACTTGTTAACTTGAGGGTAGAGAAACTGTATGCCCTGGGAAAGGGTCTTAGAATATACTTTACCCTGAGCTGACCCTCAGCAATTGCCTATATTTGGTTACTGCTGAAGTGAACTGGTGTCACATCAGCACTAAATTGGGAATGTACTTCATGTTTCTTAATGTCAAAGACCTTATAAAGTAAGTGCAAACATCTAAAGAAGAGAGAACACTAGTAAATAATTTTCCATTAGACCACTGTGCTTGTCAAGGTCTCCCAAGGGTTGTTTATGAAAAGTGGGAGAAGTCCTATGATTTTGGCATAAAAGAAATGCCTCCACTTTCTCTAGCCAGGACTATGAAATCTGTCAGACCTTGGGTAGTCAAGAAATCAGAAATTTAGTGCTGACTCATTCAACCACACAAAAATTTTATGACCTACTTTCTTTGTGCTGTTAAAAAATTGAGTGATCTTAGACAAGTTATTTGAATTCACTGAACCCAAGGATCCTCATCTGTCAACTGGGTCTATGAAACCTGATGTACTGTCACAGAAAGTAAAAGGATAATAAAACTGCACAATCTTATTTCCCCTCAACAAAAGTCTAAACCTCCAAGTCTAGAAGTCCACGCTCTCCAACTAAAGTAGACTGTGTTGATACATAAATACATATAAACAAGTAATCTATATTTTATATATACTTACATAATATATATTTGTATAGATTATAATCTATCATCTATAGATTTTGCAAATGTGATATATATTGTATATAATATACACATGTAATATATATGATATATAATGTAATATATATATATGTACATGTAGTATCTATCTAGATATCATAATCTACTAGTATCATTTTACCAGTTTGAATGAAGTTGTTCCTTGGATATTCCATTCCTTGAATATACATATATATATTTTATATACACATATCATATATATGTATATACAATTATATATGTATTTATAAGAATAGATCTGTCATATATATGTATAAACATATATATGTAACTAATAGATATATTAAACCTAGTATGATACATAGATAGGAAGTTTCAAGGGAAATTTAAAAATTCATTGACCTGAAAAAAATTAAAATACTACACATCAAAATTTGTGATACATAGTTAAAGAAGTGCTGAGAAGGAAATTTATAGCATTAAATGCATATATTTTTTTTTCCATATATGTATGCAAAGTCTCATATGAATGACCTAAGCCCCTATCTCAAGAATCTAGAAATGGGGGCACCTGGGTGGCTCAGTGGGTTAAAATCTCTGCCTTCAGCTCAGTTCATGATCCCAAGGTCCTGGGATCGAGCCCTGCATCAGGCTCTCTGCTCCGTGGAGAGCCTGCTTCCTCCTCTCTCTCTGCCTGCCTCTGCCTACTTGTAATCTCTGTCTGTCAAATAAATAAATAAAATCTTTAAAAAAAAAAAAAAAGAATCTAGAAAATGAAGAACAATGTAAACCCAAAGTAAGAATAAGGAAGGAAATAAAGAACAGAAACCAACTAAACTAAAAATGACAGATAAAATTAGTAAACAAAGAGCCTGTTCTTTAAAAGGTTAATAAAGTTGAAAAACCTCTAGCAAAACTGCCAAAGACTGAAAGAGAAGACATAAATTACCAATATCAGGAATAAAACAGGGATATTACAACCCTGTTGGTTATCAAAAGGATAAAGGAGTATTAAGAAAATATCTATACACATAAATTTTAAAACTTAGATGAAATGGACCAATTCCTTGAAAAACACAAACACAACAATTTACTCAATGTGAAACATCTGAATATCCACATGACTATTTAAAAAAGATCATAATTTTAAAATTCCATAAAAGTAATCACCAGACCTAGATGGTGTCAATGAAGAATTCCACCAAATATTTAAAGAATCAATAACAATCCTACACAATCTTTTCCAGAGAACAGAAGAGGACGGAACATTTCCATTTTATTTTATTAAGCTAGTATTACCCTGATACCATAAAGAGACAAAGACAGTTCTAAAAAATAAAATAATAGTCATTTATGGTTTGTCTCCCTCCCAATCCCATCTTGTTTCATTTATGGACATTGGGGAGGGGAGGCGAACCATAAGAGACTATGGACTCTGAAAAACAACCTGAGGGTTTTGAAGGGTCAGGGGTGGGAGGTTGGGGGAACAGGTGGTGGGTGATGGGGAGGGCACGTTTTGCATGGAGCACTGGGTGTTGTGCAAAAAGAATGAATACTGTTACGCTGAAAAAATAAATAAAAAGGGAAAAAAAAAAAAAAACTACAGACCATTCATGAAAATAGATGTAAAACCCTTAACAAAATATTAGCAAATAGAAATCAGCAACATATAAAAAGAATTATAGATAATGAGGAGAGGTTTACTCTAGGGATACAAGACTGATTCAATATTTGAAAATAAATAAATGTAATCCATTTTACTAACAGACTAAAGAAGAAAAATCACACCATCATGTTAAGGCATGCAAGGAAAGCATTTGACAGAATTCAATATGATTTTAAAAAAATCTACAGCTAACATTATACTTAATAATGAAAGGCTGAGTCTTTTCCCTTAAAATTGAAGGAAAAAATGGGGCAAGGATTTTCAGTCTTACCATTCTTATTCAGTGGGAAGCTAGAGGTTTTATCCAGTGCAATAGGGCAAGAAAAGGGAAAACTAAGCATATACAACAGGAAAGAAAAAATAAAGTGATCTCTGTTTAAAAGTGACAGGATAGTCTATGTAGAAAATCCTAGTGAGTACACAAAAACATTCTTAGAACTAGTAAGTGAATTTAGCAAAATCACAGAATACTATACCAACACACACACACAAATCAACTGTATTTCTATATACCACCAATGAACATGTTGTCAGCCAAACTAAACATATAATTTTATATACAATTGCTCCAAAAAAAAATAAAATGCATACTGCAAAAATCTTAACAAGTTATGTTCAGGATTTATAATGCTGACAACTACAAAATGCTAATGAAAGAAATCAAAGAATATCTAAATAGATGGAGAGATACACTGTGCTCACAGTCTGGAATACTAAGTGTATTAATGGTGTCAACTCTCTGAATTGATGTAAAGGTCTAACACAATCCTATAAATATCTCAGAGAGACTTTGTATAGATACAAAGAATATTATTCTTAAATTTATACAGAAAGGTACTAGCCAACACTAAAATAATCTTGACGAGAAGAATGAAATGGGAGATAACATTCTCCCTGATGTTAAAGTTTACTATTTAGCCACAGTAATCATGACAGTGCAGTATTGGCAGAATATCAGACACACAAGTCAATGTAAAGAATAGAGAACCCTAAAGCAGACCCACAAATACACCAAACTGATTTTTAAGAAAGTTGCAAAACTGAGTCAAAGACATAGTTGATCCATAAAGTTAAACTAAGGAAGTAGGGGCAGTCAGACAAGGAAGAAAAGAAAAACTGACATAGAATTTTTGGGTTGTTGACCCTTGAGAGCAACTGGGGCTCAATCCCACCAGAGTCCTTGAGGTACAGTGTAGGATGGACCTCAGAATTGTCTCTCTGGCACACAGAAGGTAGGATCCTTGCATGCTGATGCTTACTGTCAGCTGGTGGAAGGCTGCCTTCAAGCAAGCTACCTCCCACTGGATTCTGGCTATACCTGTGAGTTACCTGACTGAACTTCTGAGGGTTCAGGAGAATTCTTATGGTAGAAAAGCTGAAAGGTGTTGTTGACACTGAGGTAGAAAGTCTCCGTATACTCCCTGTGGTTGATCAGAGGCTCAGCCTAACTCAAGGGGGCCTTTAGGATGAGAGTTGTGGGCACCATCAGCCTTTGCTACATAAGTCTAATTCTGGAGTAAAGTGTTGGCAGGAACATTTGGCCATAGGAACAAGACAACATGTAAGTTTTCATTATTATTTAAAGAAGGTATTTTACCCTACTTACCCTTTTAGCTTTTCTCAGTTGTTTCAGGACTTGAGTGTGAAAGGGGATGTTGCTGTAACTCCTTTCCCATACACGTAAACCTAATCTAAATGCAAACTACAATCCTAAACCTCACCCTCATTTTAACCTCAGTGTCTCCTTCACTTTCACTAGAACATTAATCCGACTCCTATCCCAACCCTTCTCTTAACCAAAACACAAACCGAACCTCTGACCCTAAACCTCACCTTGACCCTACTGCCTACTTCTTCTCTGACTACCCTTGTTTCATTGAATACTGCATTAGATACATGATATGGTAAGTGGTATGCTCTAGATGCTCTGCATTTTGTGGGTTTTGTTCCAGCTAGCAGTTAAAGAAGCTGAACTCAAATTCCAAACTGTCTCCCCTTGCAGGTTACAGAAGCTGGAATCTCTGTTCAGGGCTTCCAACTTCCAGCAGCAGCTTTTTCACCAAGTTTGGAGTCCCCTCACCTCACACACATAGAGTTTAGCAATCTGCCAAGGATTTGGGAAATTTTTATGCACAGACTTTGGGGCTCATGTCTTCTGGGGCTCCCTCCCTTTCCAGAATTTCCCTTCCTACCTTTCTGGCTCTTCTGCCAGCCCTGAACTCCCTCCTCTTTCCTCTGAAATTTTTGCCTCTTTTTGATTACTCTCCAGTGCCATAAAATCATCATTTTATAGATACATTTATTTCTGCCTGTGTCTAACCAAGCTGCTTCATCATAACCAGAAACCAGAAGTCTCTAGAATCAAGTTTAACTCATCACAGGGATCTCTCCTTGAGCCAAAGTTCTGGGAGAGGGAACAATAATACATCATAATAGGGGTCAGAGGAGTCTAAGCTACTTACTCATGCAATTGACTGTGCCTTCCTGATTCCTTGCAGCCCTGGATCCTATCTACCCTTTCCTCTTAATGGTGGATTGCTACTGCACACGTCCAACCTTGTGTCATAGTGCATCAGATACTAGCTATTTCATGATAAGCAGCTCCGATTTGGTGCACTGGTCAAATAGCTGGTCTCTATCAGGACTCAGTAACAACTCAGGGAGTTTTCTCAAAAGGAGACGAGTCGTTAGTAAATATGGGCACAGTGTTACTCCAAAGCCCAGGAGGATGTGCTCTGTGATTCTTCTTTAGAGGCCTTCCAGGCTCCACATAGGATCCTGTTTGCCACAAGTATCACAGGGATGACTGGACCTTACTGAGGCATTCTAAAGTAACCAACCAAATTAAGCTACTCCTTTTCTGGAGAGGCGTGAGTGAAGGATGGAGAGAATCCAGAAGTGGTATGTTTGGCACTCAATGCATGCTAAAACACATGAATGTATAAATGAATAAATCACTATTATCACTGTATCAAAATTATATTGATCTTATACAAATATTACATAATAAATCACATATTCAATTCTCACGCATTTTAGGCAATATAGAATCCTGGCCAATAAAGACTTGTAAAAGTGTCAGCATTCACTTTACTGGCCACTTGTAAAATACCAAAGATGTACTTACTATTCATTCAGAATATGTTGTATGCCAGGCATCATGCTAAGTATGAAAGAGATATATATGAACAAAGGAATGAATGACATTGTTCATAACCTCAGGAATCTAACAGTCTAGGAGACAATAGGTCATGGATCCACTTGGCCAAAAGTCAAAAGAACTGAGCTCCAAGCCCAGGCTTCCTCTCTATAGCTCTCTCCTTGACCCAGAAGGGCACTTCTTCCCCATGGATATCTGACTCACTGACCTTGTCACCATCCCACCAACATGGGCTGAAATCCAGAAAAAAGAAGATAGGTGATGAACACAGCACTCAATAGAAAAATGTATTTTGACAGAACTCTTAGAGCCGTTAAGTAATGTGAATGCAAGAATCATGGGGGAAATATGGAAGACATGATTGAGCCACATTATCCACAGGTTCTGAGACACTTTTCATTCTGGGACTCCTTATGATAATACATGAACAACAGAAAGGGTTAGTTACACGATGTCCAGTTTTTAGTTAAAAGCAGATAAATCCTGGTACCCTAAGTGTTTTATGCCCTCTGTACATGCTTGCAAAAGAGACCAAGGAGAGAAAGAAGCAGAGAGAAAGAGAATAGAAAAAGAGGGAAACAGACCATGATTCAGTTGGTGCAGAAGATTTTATCACTTCTTTTTTTCTCCCTGACTAATTTGTTTTTCCTTAGGTTGCAAGCTTGGCCATTGCTCTTGGGAGACACAATGAGATCTCTGGCAAATTCTGCATGGATTCTGTATTTGGCCTCATCTGTGTCTACTGAAGTGTCTAACCAAGATCATCATGGATCAGTAGATTCACATCATTCGTTCCATCCACTCCAAAACAAGCCCACTCCCACCTCACCCTTGCACAGCTTCACTGATGCATAGTAACCAGGACATTTCAAAACAAAAGCTGACTGGTGTTTTAATCCCACTTCAAAAGTTATGAATGCTATTTATATATTGAAATACCTAAAAAAAGAAAGAAAAAAAATACACACACACACACACACTCACTCACTCAAAGGGAAAAAATAAAGGCAAAAGCAAACAGTTTCACACCAGGAAATAATTTCCATATCTATGTAAACCTTTCCCACTTTTCATTTGTATATTCTTATTTTGTTTTGATTCTTACTTTGCATGGTTGTAATATTCTAAATATAACTTTTAACCTATTTTTACAATATAGGGCAGCATTTTCTGAATTATTTATAAGTCCTTCCTCATTTTTAAGGAATGCATAGGTCTACATCAACGGAGTGTTCTGTTGTTTATAGCCATTCATTAAATTCATTAGATAGCACTGAAGCTGGGATTCCATCTTTATTCATAACCTATTCCTCTGGATGTGTTTACAGGGGCTGTTACTGAGGAAGTTATACATCCACCACTTGTCTGTTGACTCTGCGTTCAGAGTCTCGAGGGCAGGGAGTGTGTTTGTCCACCTCTGTTCTTCCAGTGCTCAGCACAGAGCCTGACTTCTAGTAAGTAAGCAATAAATGCCTGTGGGAAAAAGAACCAGCCAATCAATCATTCAGGCACTCATACATACCTTAAGAGAACCGAGGAGAATTATAACCAGGAGTACTCATGTTAAGAACGTAGAACATAACATGTCAGCACTTACAAGGAGCCCAAGGACACAAAATTTCTCATGGGGCCTTCACAGCAGCGATTAAGCTGACCCATAAAAACATCTTATCTCCTTTGGCAGTGTGATAATGTCTATTTCTAAGTAGGTGGTCTATCATAGGAATTGCTTTTCTGAGTACAGCTCAGTCAGATACAGTTGAGGTTCCTATTCTTAGCTCTGACTCAAGTTCCTTTCCAGCAAAGGGCACGCACTAAAATGCTCTCCCTGGGTTTACCTGTGGACTGTGAGAGATCTGTTTCTATACCGGTCTCTATTTGCATGCCCCCCCAAAACAGCATGTGAGCTGTTTGAAGGCAGGAGTCAAATCTTTCCCATCTCAGGTTCCCCAATATACAGCACAGAGCCTGAAACAGAACACACAGAGTTCAAATTTTACTCATCCAGATGATTCCAAACCCTGGGATCTTTCGTTTATTCAACAAGTTTGTCTACTGAGCATCTCTATATACAGCTATATGCTACCTGTTAGGGACACAGGGGTGAACAAGACAGAAGAAGCAATCAGGTGGCAGCCATCACAATGCTTAGAGTATTAATAAAATCTTGGCTTAAACTTAAGACACTGCATTAAGTGGCCCAAAGATAATACAGAAGCAACAACCTAACTTAGACACCACTCAGCTGGAAAATACTCAGGACTCGCTCAACAGCATGCCTAGAATGAACGGTTTCTTTAATGGGCTTGCCACTGTGGTGGCAATGAGAACAAAGTCTCCGTCCCTTTCTGTTACCTGGAGCTTTGTGAGCTGCAACATCGACTGACCAGGAATCAATAGCTGTGACTGTGACACGCTCTGTGAGACCCTGAGGAGGTTAAACCTGACTTACTGATAGCTATGATTAATCGGAGGCGGTCCCCTCAGGTCTGCACTGCCATCCTTCAGGCTGACGCCCCCTGCAAACCAGACACATCTGAATAAGTAGCCTGAGCTCACTTTGACATGGAGAATCCCCAGAAATGTGGAAGAGGGTAAATCTGTGAGACCGGAGGGGAAAGTCTCTGAGCGAAAGGCAATGGTTAATGACCAGGTTAGGTTTAACCAGCCACATAGAAAGACAGAGAAATGACTAGAGCTGGCAAACACCTCCACCCCATCCCAGGCATTACTTCATCCCAGGACCGCCTCTTCCTCTCCATGAGCCTAGCCTTCATGTTTCCTGCTTATCCTCCTTTCTCAGTGTCCTGTACAGTTGACAGCCACTGTCAGGGGGCTCTGGAAGTCTCTGTCCCAACCCAGGCTTTAGTCCATGTATGACACTTTACCTTGACTAAGGCTCAGTTTAGTCATCTGAAAAACAGTAATATGCCAATATATTCATTTCCTAGGGCTGCCATAACAAAACACCAGAAACAGGGCGGCTTGTACAGAAATTTCCTGTGTCACAGTTCTGGAGGCTGTTAAGTCTGAAATCACGGTATTAGTAGGACTAGTTCCTTCTGAGGGTTGTAAGGAAGAATCTCTTCCATTCCTCTACCCCAGCTCCAGGCAGCCTCAGGCACGCCACTGACCTGTAGATGGAAGCCTGTGTCTTCACATCCGCTTCTTTTACGTGTGTCTGACTCCAAATTTTCCCTTTTTAAAAGGACATCAGTCATACTGGATTAGAGCCTACCCTAATGATATCATTTGAACTTGTTCACCCCCACAGAGACCCTACTTCAAATAAGGTCACATTCTGACGTACTGAGGATTAGGGCTTCACGTCCCTTTTTGAGGAGACATGATTCAACCTACAACAGCCAACTTATGGCATTGTTACAAGGATCAATGTTCAAACATCAAATGTTCTGAAGTGTGTAGCAAGTATTAGTAGGTACAGAAAAAAAAAAAGGGCTACTCCTTTCTTTGCTTTTTATTTTCGGCTTTAATTTCAGCCTTACCACACAACTTTTTTTCTCTCTCACCACAAATAAGCTTCCTCTGCCATGTTATATTGTTTGTCTGATATTTCTAGATGCTCAATAACCACTGTATAGGGAAAGAGTTTCACTTTTTATTTAAGTACCCCCTGACCTATTTATCTCTCTTAAGAATATGATTGTCAGTGGGATGAATGAGAATACAACAGTGTACGTTAAATAAGAATAAATTAAAAATGTACTTAATTGCATCTATGGATTCTGAGATACAAAATACTATGGTGTTTATGTGCACAACATGTTAAAAGGTAGATGCATATCCTGTCATGATTTTGAGAGAATAAAATAAAATGTATTTATGTAGGAGGATTGCCACCTGGTAGACACTCAGTAAGTAGGACTTATATTCACTGTGTCTGTTTCCAAGTCCAAGGCCCTACCCTCTACAAACTCTTTGTCAAATGGTTTGGCTTGTACAACAGTGGGAAAGGCCTGAGGTTGAGAGAGCAAAGGCACCAAAGAACGCTGAGGAAGGAGGGACCCCTCTGTCTGGGAACATTTCTCAACCCAATATGAGGAGGACAGGTGCTTCAAGATAGCCTTAGTAATAGCATGTACCAGGTCGGAGAGACTGGGACAGGGGCTGTGTGTCCTGAGATTGTCAACCAGGAGCATTTAGTCCTATTACTCAAGTGTGGAAGATCAGAGGGAGAGCGAAGCACGGCTAGGTCATGGTAGGCTTGTTGATGGGTATAAGAAGACAAGACTTGGTCCTGAAGATGACTGACAACCATCAAAGAACCAAACACAGGGAGTAAATTCATTCACTATTCACTCAAACATTCATTGTGTAACATGTATCTCTGTTGTACTAAGTGTTGTGTTAGCTTTTGGGTGATAAAAGATGAAAAATACAGAGCCCTTATTCTGGATAGGTTAAGAATTGCATGTATGGTATGGACGTCTCAGTTATTTCAAGTGAAATATTCCTAACGCTCTATGCTTCTGGTTTTTCCTTTGTAAAGCAGTGTGTTAGACAAGATTGCTAAAGTTCTATCCTGGGAAAGTTTCACAAAATCTGGAAAATAAACGCAAAGTGTGCTTTCTTTCTACTGGAGGCTTTATTATACAGTGCTTACAAGTAACAACTGTGAAGTCAAAGAGACTTTCATTCAAAGTCAAGCTTCCCCACTAATTGTTTATAGTAATTATCTTTCATCAAATTACTTTTCTAAACTTCAGTATCCTCATCTATAAAGCAAGACTATCAATACCTACCTCGAGGGGATGGTGTAAGTATTCAATATGAAAATAATGTGAACTGCCTGGAGCAAAGCCTAGCATATTTAAGTCCTCAATACATAAAGGGCATAAAATAACAAAATCACCTTCAGAAAGTATTAACTTGTTTTCCTCAAAGGGTATCTTTGGTATAGCCAGCTATATATAAAGGAATAGCCTGTAATTATTTATAAATGTCTAATTACTCAACAAACACATTGCAAATATCCCACAGTTGGGAACTGGATTTGCTCAATGTATGCTTAATTTACTATTTTAATATAATTTAATGTAAATGGTAATCTAACAAATATTAATCCAAGCCAAACATTAACTAATATATGCAACTTGACTTGCCAGGAAGAAGCAGTGACTTGTGATTACTTAATACATATGAAATATTTATGTATCCTGTACTACCTGGAGAATTCAAGCTTTCTGTGCTACAGAGCTGTCCCTTCAACTAAAGATCTGCTAATAACACTGTGTTGAAGGGACTAGGGAGGAGACAGGTAGAATATTCTATCTAGTACCCCTGCCACCTGGTCTCAGATTCCCCTTCAGCCAATAAGAGACCTGACTTCAGACCACATCTGCAACAGATCCTTGATATCTGTCACAGTCCCTAGGTTGTCTTGTTATAGAAAATAAAATATCCAGACCTTTTTTATAATCTTCACATACCAAGGAGAAGACAAAGGCTCTTGTACCTACTGTTAATAAAGCAGGTTTTACTTTACAAGATGATTCCATGCATATCTATTAACTAGAACAGGTTTGCCTACAGCAAAAGCTCATTAGCCAATATTTACACCTTCAGGCAAGGCACTACACCGAAACTATGAAATAGAAATCATCCAATCATTTAGTGAAACTGGTACCATATGCCAATAATGTGCAAAGCAATAGGAATGCAGAGAAGGAAGTCTCAGCCGTTACTGATGAGGGAAACAAGGGCAAAAGAAAAAATTAAATTTCCTTACTGCCTACAGCCCATTGACAAGTCCTTGAAACAGACAGAGTGACCTTCCTCTCTGAACTCAGCTGCCTCGATGCTGACACTTTGCTAAGGGCAAAAGGCAATCTTAGCTAATGTCATCCTGACCCCCCAGGATCTTGTTTAAGTCTACTCTAACATATAAAAATTCCTTTGGAAACTTCCTTTATCTCTACCCACCCCCCAAGATAAATGTTAGCAGTCATCCTCCAAGCATATGGCCCACTGATCTACATCTGAAGGGTCTCAGGACTAAGGTTTCATTAGATAACAATAAATGACCTTTTCCTAACAATAGTTGGCCCCCTGAAGGTCCTGGAATCCTTGCTTCCAAAATTCTTTAGAGACTTGTGCTAGCCCTAATACCCTCCCCACTTGAAAGTATATTATCAGTCACCCCTCACAGCCCCAGTGCAGCTTTCTGCCCACAGGTCCTATCTCTGTGCTTTAATAAAACCACCTTTTTGCACTGAAGATGTCTCAAGATTCTTTCTTGCGCATCCACTCCCAGACACCAACATTTCACATCAGTACTGCAGCCTTACCTCATGAGCTTAAGCGATGCAGCTGAAAACCTAAAGTTCATCACAAGGCAGATGTGTATGCTGAATGTGCTGGGAATTAAAATCTAGTCTAGCGATGGCTGTGAGACCACCAAAGCACCTCTGGCCAGTGCCCCATATAAGTGTGGGATCCTTCGGTGCCTGGACTCTCCCAATTAGAGGAACACGGTGCTCATGTTGCCTTTGCCACTGAGATTTTATTTAGCTTAATGAAGGGAGAGTTGCATTGCAAGGAAAAGAAAAGGGATTTGTTTGCAGGTTGTAAAAGGAAGGACAGAGTAGTTGCTGGGGGAAGATGTTGGAAACAAGAAGAGAGAATTCCCAGGTAGCTATTTTGACAAGATTTTGCTGCATGCCGTGATAAAACCCACAGAATCTTCAGTGAAATTTACCCTGTCTAATGATGTCTCTTTTTGTAGGCATTAGTGCTACTGATATACTGTCCTTTCCTTTTTTCAGGCACACTGAGGACTGAATTTCGTCCTGACCTCCTTGTGTGCAGCTAAGGCTATGTGTTCATTTCCTAGGAGTGCTGTAACAAGTATCACATACTGGGTGGCTAAAAGCAGCAGAAATATATTATCTCACAGTTCTGGAAACTGGAGGTCCAAAAAATCAAGCTGTCAGCAGGACCACGCTAAAGAAACCCTTAGAGAAGAATCCTTTCTTGTCCTTCTCAGCTTCTGGTAGTTTGAAGGACACTGGAATGTCTTTGGAATGCAAGGAGTCCTTGGCTCTCCTTGGCTCTAGCTGCAGCGCTGCAGTCTGTGCTGCCACCATCTTGCGGCACTCTTCCCTCTGTGTCTCTGCCTGCTTTCTCCTCCTGCTGTAAGAACACCACACACACTGGAGAAGAATCCACCCAAAAGAGTATGACCTCATCTTAACTTGATTACATCTGCAAAGACCCTACTTCCAAACAAGAGCGCATTCCCAGGTTTCAGGGATTAGCACTTCCCTATGTCTTCTGCGGGAGGTAGCTCCACCCACAACAGGCCACATCAATGGCTTTTGCCATTACATGTCAGCAGAAGTAACATTTGTCTTTTCCAGGCTGTGGCACTGAATAACTGGGTGCAAGACCTGATAAAGTTCTCTCGCTCTCATGGTTTCCTTCCAAAATTCTAGGGGATATCCATTTTGTCAGCCTAGATGCTGGAGGGAGAACCATGGAGCTGATCCCTAACAGACATGTAATGTAAGAAATACATATTTTTGTCATCCTAGCTATTACAATTTGGAGACTGCTTGTTACTACAGCATAAATGTGTCTACCCTGATACACATGTAGTGCAAGAGATGTAGCTCCAGGGGGAAGTGAAATGAGACAAAACCTTCCCAAATTTGCTCAGAGACATCTAGGTAGGTCTAATTAAAAGGCACTAAAATCTAAACCATGGAAATCTAAGCAGCAAAGTCCCTGGAGAAATTTCAGGTTAGAGACCTAAGCAGTATGAGATTTTGTTTCTGTTTTTACTATTAGTGGAGAGAGCCCTCTTTCACTGAGTTGATCCAGTGAGCTGGACTCACTGAATCGTCACAACAGCCTCATGAAGCAAGTACATTCTTCTAGGCACAATTCTCTCTACCTTCCACCTCACAGACAGGCTCCATATCCTATGAATCTATTAGTAAACAGTCATGCAGTTCAAATGAGAGGAATACTGGGAAACAACTGAGAACAGGACAAGAAGGAGCACGAGAGAGTAAGGAAAAAGGAGATTAGCCCCTGAAGAGACAGTGCCAGTGAATCCAGGACATCATCAAGAAAGAACTGGATGTGTGTGGAAGCTTTCTCATAAAAAGACTTTCACCAATGGTGGAGAGAGATGTTTCAAAGGAATTTGTGGAGGAAGCAATGGCAGGGGCAAAAACATGGTAGTGAGAAAATGCAGGGGCTATTCCAGGATCAAAGAGTATGTGGAGGCTGTCCACTATGATTATAAAGCTTTTATCAGATGTTGAGATGTGTTAAAGAAGTTTGATCGACCACCAAGACAGCGTGGTACTGGCATGAAAACAGACACATTGACCAGTGGAACAGAGTGGAGAGCCCAGATATGGACCCTCAACTCTATGGTCAAATAATCTTCGACAAAACAGGAAAAAATATTCAATGGAAAAAAGACAGTCTCTTCAATAAATGGTGCTGGGAAAACTGGACAGCGATATGTAGAAGAATGAAACTCGACCATTCTCTTATACCGTACACACAGATAAACTCGAAATGGATAAAAGACCTCAACGTGAGACAGGAATCCATCAGAATCCTAGAGGAGAACATAGGCAGTCACCTCTTCCATATCAGCCACAGCAACTTCTTTCAAGATATGTCTCCAAAGGCCAAGGAAACAAAAGCGAAAATGAACTTTTGGGACTTCTGCACAACAAAGGAAACAGTCAACAAAACAAAGAGGCAACCCACAGAATGGCAGAAGATATATGCAAATGACAGTACAGAAAAAAGGTTGATATCCAGGATCTATAAAGAACTCCTCAAACTCAACACACACAAAACAGATAATCATATCAAAAAATGGGCAGAAAATATGAACAGACACTTCTCCAATGAAGACATACAAATGGCTATCAGACACATGAAAAAATGTTCATCATCACTAGCCATCAGGGAGATTCAAATTAAAACTACATTGAGATACCACCTGACACCAGTTAGAATGGCCAAAATTAGCAAGACAGGAAACAACATGTGTTGGAGAGGATGTGGAGAAAGGAAAACCCTCTTACACTGTTGGTGGGAATGCAAGTTAGTGCAGCCACTTTGGAGAACAGTGTGGAGATTCCTGAAGAAATTAAGAATAGAGCTTCCCTATGACCCTGCAGTTGCACTGCTGGGTATTTACCCCAAAGATACAGATGTAGTGAAAAGAAGAGCCATCTGTACCCCAACGTTTATAGCAGCAATGGCCACGGTCGCCAAACTGTGGAAAGAACCAAGATGCCCTTCAATAGATGAATGGATAAGGAAGACGTGGTCCATATACACAATGGAGTATTATGCCTCCATCAGAAAGGATGAATACCCAACTTTTGTAGCAACATGGACGGGACTGGAAGAGATTATGCTGTGCGAAATAAGTCAAGCAGAGAGAGTCAAGTATCATATGGTCTCACTTATTTGTGGAGCATAACAAAGAACACGGAGGACATGGGGAGATGGAGAGGAGAGGGAGTTGAGGGAAACTGGAAGGGGAGATGAACCATGAGAGACTATGGACTCTGAAAAACAACCAGAGGGTTTTGAAGGGGCGGGGGGGGGGGGGGGGTGGGAGGTTGAGGAACCAGGTGGTGGGTAATAGGGAGGGCAGGTACTGCATGGAGCACTGGGTGTGGTGCAAAAACAATGAACACTGTTACACTGAAAATAAACAAATAAAAAAAAATCCAATTTATGAGGTTGTTGTGAGCCATAAATGAGGTAATACATTTAAATTACTAGAACAGTGCTGAGAAAATAATAAATCCCCAATAAATATTAGCTTTTTTAAATTATAATTCTTTTGGCAGACATTAGCATGTTGTAGATAGCTACAAGTGAGATGGCAGCCCCTCAGGCACTATGTTGCACCTCAAAAAAGAAATCTAACTCAGTACGTCTCAAGTGATACAGGGAATTGGCCAGTTAACAGAACTGAGGTCCAGAAATGGGGGCTTAAGCAAAATTATCAAGATCTGTAAGCCCTCTTCTCTGCAATATCCCAGACTGCCCTGTCTCATCTCTCAGCTTATTCCTTAGGCTGGGCTTCCAACATTAGGCCAAACAGCCACAGCAATATTAGGTCACATGCATTTTTAACAAGTTCAAGTGAATATTCTGGGTAAACCAACTTGAGTTATGTTATCATGCATGGACCTATCAATTTAACCATAGAAAAGTCCATTGCTGCTCTAGTTACACATCCTTCCTTCAACTAATCACAATGTGAAAGATGTCCACTGTATATACAGCATTAGCATGAGAGGGATCATTGTTGGAGGCATAAATGTGGCCAATCTCATTACACCACACAATTGCTGCTAATGGAGGAAAGATAGAACAGGGTACTGGGAAGGTGAGGCTAATACGGACTATAGGAGGCTACTGCTATAGTGCAGAGTAAGCGCTTGGAAGATTTACACTTGGGAAGTCAGTACAAGTGGGGGCAAAAGAATCAATATGGGTAAGAGTGAGAATTGCAGAGTTTATAGAACCCAACAGGATTTAGTACCTGATAGATGGGGTGGATGATGAAGAAGGGGGAATTAAAGA
This sequence comes from Meles meles, assembly GCF_922984935.1. Taxonomy (NCBI): domain Eukaryota; kingdom Metazoa; phylum Chordata; class Mammalia; order Carnivora; family Mustelidae; genus Meles; species Meles meles. The sequence goes on along the minus strand of NC_060066.1, from coordinate 11,945,757 downwards.
GTTTTGAGACTAGGCTCATGGGAAGGAATGACACTTACAGAACCAAACCTCAGAAGGACACACAGACTAATACTAGATAAAGTATCTATTGTGTATCTAAGTGCCAGACTCCAGGTCATTATTGCCCATCCCCTCCTGCTACTCTCGGTTCTATAAATTATTAGAACTTGACAAGCTTTTTCCAATCTCAGAATTTTTTGTTTCACGTTCCCTCTTACGTGTTTTTTCATGGTTCTTTGAAATGCTCATTCTCCTTTAGAATTCTACCTAAAGAAAATCATTCTATCTAAATAAGAGTATTCCCCAAATCGTCTATAACAACAGCCTATTTCTTAGGAAACGGCAACAGAAAATATTGATCTTTATCTTCTCCTCAAATTAAGGGAGAATATTTTTATGTCTTTTCCTTACATCCTATAAAATACCAGGAGTACAAAACTGCTTTTGAATGAGTGAATGAGTGAATGAATTGGATGGGGATCAACAATCAATAAGATAAACCCCAGCTGGGGCACCTGGGTGGCTCAGTGGTTAAAGCCTCTGCCTTCGGCTCAGGTCATGATCCCAGGGTCCTGGGATCAAGCCCCGCATCGGGCTCTCTGCTCCACGGGGAGCCTGCTTCCTCCTCTCTCTCTCTGCCTGCCTCTCTGCCTACTTGTGATCTCTGTCAAACAAATAAATAAAATATTTAAAAAAAAAAAAAAGATAAACACCAGCCCTTGCTTTAAGAAGGTTGCATTACAGTAACAGGCAAAATGAACCATAAGGACCACAAGATATAAATTTAAAGCCCAGCTCCATAGTGAATTCAGGACCATTCAAAAATACGTCTGTGTAGCAAATTCCCAGCAACCCTACCCATGTTAAATAAATAAAAAGGCAAAGTATAAAAATAGATCTAGTACCGGGGCACCTGGGTTGAGGCCTCTGCCTTTGGCTCGGGTCATGATTCCAGGGTCCTGAGATCGAGCCCCGCGTCGGGCTCTCTGCTCAGCAGGGAGCCTGCTTCCTCCTCTCTCTCTGCCTGCCTCTCTGCCTACTTGTGATCTCTGTCTGTCAAATAAATAAATATTTTTTTTAAAAAAGCCTTAAAAAAAATAGATCTAGTACCTAAAACCACTCTCCTGAACAATCTAGAGGCTCCTGTATTTTCACTTCCTTTGACAGCACTCTTTTCAACTTCTGTTTTGTTTCCTTCTGAATTCTGATGCTATTTTGATACTGAGTACTGTCTTCATTTGACAGAGGAGGACAATCGAAGCTGTACTGGGAAACAGGACTTTGCAGAAGATGTGTAATAGTGATGTTCTCATACTCAGCTCCAGGTGGAGAATAGATTCCTGTGCATATTGGCAGCAAATGTCTCTCACTGTATCTCGTGTTCAGCCTTTAAGTAGGGCAGGATTTGAAAACTAGTGGTCTGTGAATGGTGTTCATATGACAACAACTCCAGCAAAAAGTGGGGACACGTCTAGGTGGGACTCAAGGGGCCTGCACTGTCTCACAAAAACCATCTTCTTAAATTGGCACACATCCACATGCAACAGAAATAGAAACATGCTCCAAGAGGTTAAACTGCTGCTCACCCTTATGCAGGTAGTAAGTGTTAGAATCAGATTCCTGACACAGGTCTTTCTGACTCTAAAGTCCATGTTTATCCTGCTAAACCTTTCACTGGGGGAAGAGCACACATGATCATTCGCTTCTCCATTCACAAGCCATCTGAAACTGACATCACAAGTTCTCCCCACCTCAGGGGGAATTATGGACGCTCCATCCCTCACTAGACAGATTAGTAGGAAGTCACTTCTCTTGGGACTCTCCTCTTCCACGAAATGCACCAAAACACAAGGCATACGTTGTCCAAAAGGGTCGCACCTTCAAAATTTGTTCTGGAAATGTGCTATACAGCATAATGCCTATAGTCAACAGTCCTGTATCGTGCACTGAAAAAATGTGTTAAGAGGGTAGATCTCATGTTAAGTGCTCTTGCCACAAAAAAAAAAGAGACCCAGGAAAGTTTTAGAAATAATGGACAGGATGATGGTTACATGTGTGAATATGCATGTGTCAAAACATATCACATTTCATACTTTAAATGTGTGCAGTGCATTCCAGTTACACCTCAGTGAAGCTGCTAAATATAAATCACATTCAGAGTAGGAAAGGTACCGGGGCACCTGGGTGGCTCAGCAGGTTAAGTCTCTGCCTTCAGCTCAGGTCATGATCTCAGGGTCCTGGGATCGAGCCCCGCATCCGGCTCTCTGCTCAGCAGGAAGCCTGCTTCCCCCTCTCTCCCCCCGCCTGCTGCTCTGCCTACTTGTGATTTATCTTTCTCTCTCTCTATGTCAAACAAATAAATAAAATCTTAAAAAAAAAAAAAAAGAGTAGGAAAGGTACCAAATTCCAACCTGCTGCTACTGGCAAGACCTCTTATCGTTCTAACTTGTTATAATGGAATACTGGTCTCCACAGCAATAGTTCCTCCTCATTAGCCAAGCTCCTTACTCACAGCACTACTATTCTTCAAAGGAAAATGATCTCACTCCTTCAGGGGCAATATTGGTCAAATGGATTCCAGGCCGAGACCAGTGTTCACTTTCATCACCATTTCAGCTGCTGTTCCCCAGGGCACAGCACTGTGTTGAGATGGCTGACTCTGGAAGAGGTTCTCACATCCCTCGCAATGTGAGGCAACCAGCCCACCTCCAAGGTGATTTAGAACCAGGCCATCAGCCTAAGTCTTCCCATCCTTAAGGAGAATTTTATTTGGAAACATCATTGACCTTCTCTGCAACTAGATACTCAGCAGATCCAGCCAGCTTCATTCCAATAATTCCCTCTTAATTAGAATCTCAAGGAGAATGGATAGCTTGTTGTCCCTTCACTTTTAAAAAGCAATGGGATCCTCGTGCAATTTTGTTCACATTTTCCTCTGCAGAGATCAATTCTGCATACCATTGATCTAGACAGTGGCACTCTTATAACTTTTTTTTTTAAGATGTTATTTATTTGACAGAGAAGAGACACAGCGAGAAAGGGAACATAAGCAGTGAGAGAGGGAGATGGAGAAGCAGGCTTCCTGATGACCAGGGAAGCCTGATGTGGGGCTCGATCCCAGGACCCTGGGATCATGACCTGAGCCGAAAGCAGAGCTTAACCCACTGAGCCACGCAGGTGCCCCAGACAGTGGCACTCTAAATAAAGTTGTATGCTTCTGCTATGCATTATCTCAACATGGTGGTTGTGTTTCTCTCACTATATATTTGCATAATTAAGTGGCCCACTCAAATGGGCCTTCAAAGAGAGTCAGCTTCCTTCGATTAAGGTTTTAAAATAAACAGACACATACCTTCTACTTTGGTACAGATCAATAAACATTTAAATAATATTTATGGAGCATTTGCTATCAGACACTGAATACCATACCCTGATCTGGGTCTTTCAGAGCTCAGAGCTCAGTAAGTGGGTAAATAACCACAGACCCTTGTTATAAAAAACACAGTAAATGCTACAGGCACATGAAAAAAAGAAATTACTTTTATATGAAGCAGGGGGGTGGAGCAGAGGCAATAGATAGAGAAAAGGCAACACTTAAACCAAGAGTTGAAGATATCTGATCAAGCAGAGAAAATAGGACAAATATTTGCAAAGGAAGCCCAAGTTCATGTCCAAATATGATGGTCTTTTGGATGTATCAACTCAGCTAGCCTACAGACCTCAGTTATTCAGTAAAATACTAATTTAGGCTGTGGAAGTATTTTGTAGCTGTGACTAAAGTCCGTATCAGCTGACCTTAAGGTAAATTTTTCTAGATAATCTGGATGGGCCTGATTTAATCAGTTGAAGGAAAAGCAGTGCTAAGACTTCCTCGAGAGAAGGAAAAGTTCTACTTACGGACAGAAGCTTCAGTCCATGTCCATAAGTTCCAGTCTACCCTTCCTGATGGTCTGCGCTATGGATTTTGGAATAGCCTAGCCAACGTCCACAATCACATCAGCCAATTCATTGCACTACATCTCTCAATATTTATTTCCTACTAGTTCTGACTGAACTCCAACTAATTCAAGTTTTGGTATCTGTAAGTGTAATATCGCTATAACAAGTACTGAAAAATATGAAAGTGGCTCTGCAATTGGGCAACGGGCAGAAGCTGGAATAATTTGGTGGAGCATCACAGAAAAAGCCTACACTAGTAGGCTTTTTAATAGAAATATGGATGTTACAGTCTGCTAGTGAGGACTCAGAAGGAAATAAAGAACATGGTAGGAAAACATAAACTGTTAAACCAGGCAGGAAGCTACTAAGTATACAAGTAAATAAGCCTTTGGGAAGCAGAGCAGAGTTTTTGCCAATACCAAATGTCTTAGTCAGTTTGGGCTGCTATTTTTAAAATAACCATATACTGGGGAGGGAAGAGTAAAGGGGGCTTAAACAACAGAAATTTATTCTTCACAATTCTGAAGACTAGAAGTCCAAGGTGCCAGCCAATTTGGTTCATGGTGAGGGCCCTCTTGCTGATTTGCAGGCAGATGCCTTTTTGCTATACCCTCACAAAATGAAAAATGAGATCAGCTCCCTTTTGTCTCTTCTTATATGGGCACTAATTCAATCATTAGGGCCCCACTCTTATGACTTATTTACCTCCCAAGGCCTCCACTTCCAAATACAACACATTTGGGGATTAGACTTCAACATATGAATTTTGGGGAAACACAAATATTAAGTAACAGCAAGATACTGAGGGGTTCAAAACTGGAGTTCAGTACCTAAAGGAAAGCCACAGTGAAAACCCCAGCTTTCAGTTTGTAATCACTGGAGGGCTACACCTAGGAGTGAGGGCAAATACAATTCAGATACAGCCATATGAATGTTGCAACCAAGAATGAGTGAGACCCACCTATGAGTGGATTATGGGGATTTACCACTATCTTAAATACCTATTAGAGAACAGGATGGACCATTCCCAGAGAAAGAGAGCATCTTCAACAGCCTCTACAACTTTTCACATACAACACCATGCCTTCAATATAAAAATAAAAAACACAATAAAAACAAGATGAATATAAAAAGATTCAGAAATAGATCTAACCAGGTGGTGGGTAATAGGGAGGGCACGTATTGCATGGAGCACTGGGCGTGGTGCAAAAAACAATGAATACTGTTACGCTGAAAAGAAATTAAAAAAAAGGAAAGAAAGAAAGAAATAGATCTATCAATGACCATTTTCTAATGTTGCATAACAAACCATCACACACCCAGAGAGTTAAAACAACACTCACTTATTATCTCACATTTTCTAAAGGTCTGATCTACGTACAGCATCACTGGGTTCTCTGCTCAGAATCTCACAAGGTTGAAGACAGTGAGGCTGCATCCTTGTCTGGTGTTCAGGATCCTCTTCCAAGCTCAGTCAAGGCCCCATTTTCTTGGCTGCTCAGCTCTTAGAAGCCACCCTCAGGTCCTTGCCATTTTGTGAGACCATCTCACAAACTGGCAGCTTACTTCTTCAAAGCCAGCAGGAGAGTCTCTCCTTAGTCTGCTTTGAAAAGTCTTAGCACAGAAATGATTATCTCATCATGTTTATTATACAGTGTAACCTACCTAATCAGGGAGTGATACCCCCCCAAATTCACGGGTGCCACACATATTTAAGAGGGAGAGAATTATATGTGCAATGTACATGAGTGGGGGGAGGGACAGAATTTGGGGCCCATTTTACAGTTCTGCTTGGCAAACAAAACCAATATTGTTTTTAACTATAATTAATATGTAAAATAAAATGAATAACAAAATGGACAATTTTACCAAAGAAATTAAACCAATAAAAATTCAAATATAAATATTAAAACTGAAAATCAATGCAATAACTGAACTTAAGAACTCAAAAGGAAGGCTTGGGAGCAAATTAGGTGCAGCAGAAGAAAGGATCAGTAACGTGGAGGATACACCAACAGAAAATACACAGGCTGAAGCAAGGAGATTAAAAAATATGAAAATACAGAAACAGGGTAACATAAGATAGATCAATCAATCAACAGGCCATATATCTACATATATTTTATGTATTTATATAAGTGATATATATGAATGAGGCATAAAGTTCTAACATACATGTTATTGAAGTCCCAGAAGATGGAGACAAAAAAATTATTTAAATGGAAAAATTATTTAAATTGAAATAGAAAAATCATGAAATTTAAGTAGAAAAATTCTTTAAATAGAAAAAAAAAAGAGTGACAGTTTTCCAAGACAAAAAAGAATTAAGCAACCCAACGAGGATCAATACAAAGGAAATTACAGCTAGGAATATCACAGTCAAACAATAAAAATGAACAACAATGAAAAATTAAAACATACATTAAGAAATAAAAAAATACATTAACTTCAAATGAGAAACAGTAATAGGGGTGATTTCTTGAAACAAACAAGAGGAGACAGAAGACAATAGAAGAATGCCTGAAAAGGACTGGAAAACAAGGAACTGGCAGAAATGCAGAACTCTAGGCTCAGAGAAAATAACCCTCAGAGTAAAGGTAACATAAAGACACTTCCAGACAAGCAAAAAGAGATAATTTGTAACTGACAGATATGCACAAAAAGAAAACAAGAGAAATTTTCAAGCAAGAGAAATAAAGATCCCAGAGGCAAACACAGAAGTGGATTACGCTTCAAAAATGAAGAGTAATAAGAATGTTGGTAAGACTAAATGAACATAGACTATACAAAAAAATTAAATTTTATGGGCTTAAAATATATGTAAAATTATAATGAATATAAACCATCCCAAAAAAGGCAATAGAGTGTAAATTAAAGTGCTCAAATCTCCAGCATTATTGGGAGATGGTAAAAATATTAGTTTATGTTGAATATATATCTATATATATCTATATGTATCTATATACCTATATATATCTGTATATATATTAGATTGTTAAATTTAATAAATGTACAACTAATCTTGCAATCTTTAAGATAACTATTTGAACTGTAACTAAAATGCTAATAAAGCAGAATTTGGAGGGGAAGTGGGATTTAGAAATATCTGCATATTCCTAAATAATACAAAAAAGAAAAATTAAACATAAAACAAGTAGATCAAATAGAAAATAAATAAGTAAAAGACTTAAAAGCACAGATACATCAGTAATTATATTTAATGCTAACGGACTAAATTCTATAACTGAAAGATCCACTCTGTCTGACTAGAAAAAAAATCTGTATGTTGTTTATGTGTGCTATACCTTAAATATAAGGACACAGAAATATTAACATTCAAAGGGTTTAAAAAGATGAACCATGGAAAAACTCACCAAAAGAATCTGGGGTAGCTACACTAATATCACCCAACACAGACTCCAATCTAAAGAGTATTATTAGAGATAAAGAGACCTACTTAGGATACAAAGACAATTAAAAGCCAGGTGTGATAATTCTAAATTGACATGCACCTAATAACACAGCAGCAACTATATAAACATCCCAGAGAAAGGACAAACTGAAACATAATCATAATGGGAGGTGAATGTAACATATAACACCCCTCCACTGTGAGGCTGGTCTCCTCCCTGACTGTAACTTCTGCTTCTCTACACAGGAGTAACTGCAGGACTCACTGCTCCCCAGCTATACATACTGGTTTTTAACTTTACTTGGCTTAAATGCCATTACTTCTTCTCCTTGTATCCTACCTTTATCCTATATAATCTCCAAGGTCCAGTTCTAGTATCACCTCCTCCATGACGCCTTCCCAGAGTTCCCTAAATGAGAATATGTAATTCCTCCCAAACTCAGATATACGTTCAAAGCCCTTGGCATTTTCTACCTTAAACTTTAATTATTTTTGAACATGTCTTAATGTCTTTTACTAAGACAGGACTTTCAAAGCCTTCAACATTGTATGGACTATGCCTGACAGAACATGGTCCAAACCTTAATACGAGCTAAACTGATATCTGTCAAGTAAATGAATAATAATTTTCCCACTCACCTTTCTCCTAAAAGTGTCAGCCAACTCCAAAACATGGGAGGAGGAGAAAATTAAAAATCTGTTTTTGGAGAAAACAAAGCTCATTTTAGACAGGAGTTCCTCAAGCCATCAACATTTAGAATTTCTGCAGCTGACTGAACCCTTCCAAAGGGGCTCCTTGGAAGCTGTGACAGGATTCTGGACACATAAAATCCTGCCTTGACAAGAACTCAGGCACAGGTTACCTTCCCTGGCTAGAGCAAACGTTACCCCCGGAGCTGGTGACTCTTACTGTACACCCAAATACTTAAATAAATTCGCTATCAGGCTTCTATTTCCTGCACGCTTGATGTTGTACCTTTTCTCTAAGATAGCGAGGACATGTAAAAGTGACTGAATCAGGGGAATGACATGATTTGGCAACCCTGCACTTCCAAAAGAGCTGCTTGCCTGTGATGAGACACACAAATGTCTCAAATTTTCAGCTTCATCATTTATAATGAGGAAATCCTAACACTATTTATTGTATAAGGTCGCTGTCGGAATCGGAAAAGAAAATACAGGTGAGGCCACTCAGCAACACCTGCAGAGAAAGTTTAGCTTCTTCCCCACCTCTGAGAAGGCCATTTCCCTTATTCAGAAAACTGGCTGGTGGGAGAGGAGAGATGACACACCCACACCCATCAACTCCCTGGGAAAGAACAGAGATTTCACCCTGGCTGGCTGGCATTTCCAGATGCTTTGCAGCCATTCTGAGGATTCCTTGTGCACCGGATGAAACTGGATTTCCACTAAACCAATCCACACCCAGAAGTCGCCCCTCCTGGGGTGCTGACTGCTGTCCAAAACTGAGCTGAGCTCGCCATCTAGAGGACACCCACAGACAGGCAGGCACCGAAGCTGACTTCCGCGCCTGGAAGAGAGCAAGCTGGGCTCCTTCAATGACCAAACAGTTCCTGAGGCTCTGCTATGAACCACATGCTGCAGGACAGGGCACGAGGCAGCCCCTGCCAACAGCCCACAAACTAGTGAGGAGTTCACGTGATAGATGGATCTCAGCATCCAAAGTGAGCCCTGGTTTCTGGCAGGAGGAGGGCTCCCATTGTGTAATGGTACACAATGGATTTGCTCACTGAGGATTTGCTCACTGAGAAGTCACACAGCAAGGTTAGTAGAGGGGCTGAGGTGAGTTCTGCACAGAGGATCTGGGTTCCAGATTCTGGGCGCTCACCACAACTGCACTAGCATCAGAAGGCCCCATCCCTATTTCACAGCCAAGAAAACCTGGACCACACAGCTGGAAAGTAGCAGGGCTGGCCTGTGAAGCCACTCTTGCCGGGTCTGTGCTCCTGCTAGGACACCAAGAGACTGACCTATGTCAAAAGCAGTCAGACTCTAGCACAGTGTAGACAGAGGGCTGTGTATGGAGTTTTCCAGACAGAATGTCCTTCAAAGGCAGGTACGCAGAAGCCAGTTGTTTTTATATCTTGTTGAGGCCCTCACTTCTAGAGATGGAATAAATGAGGAACCTTGGCCTCTGGCCTAGATTCACATATCTCTTCTCACCCTATAAATCTGGCCCATTTGGAGAAAGCCTCTCTGACTTTCATGGGCGTTACTCAGTTGCCGGGAATATCTCTACATTTGGAATTGTGCTTATGGTCCAGGAATCCCTTTGCTTATGAAAGGTGGCAATGAGGCTCCATATAATTCAGGACATTTAAACTGGAAAGGAAATCTCTTTTCCAGAAGCTAGAATGTGCTCCAAGATACTAAATATTTCACCAACATTATATCCTTTTCAGACCCATATTCTAGCTCTTTACTGCGTCTGCAGCCAGTTCGGGTTCATCCACAAAGCCATTAAACAAACACACATTCTGCACCTACCATGAGCCAAATACTAGGCTAAGCAGAGCACTGAGGATTCAGTGATGAGCACAGCAGCCAGCAAAACTGCCCTCACGGAGCTTGCGTGTCGTTATCCAGATAACCACGTGATGGTATGATGAATGCATAGAGAGGGAAAAGATGGCTTCTCTGAATAAATGCCAAGGATTCACGGACTGCAGAATGAAACCAGATCTGAGGTAAGTTTTCTGCTCACTCCCTATATGCCCACGGAATTCTAGGCACACCTTGCAAGGGCTCTGCTCCACACTATGCTGTCATTATTTCTCATTTTGTGTTTTGGCTTTCGTTATGGTTTACACTTGTCTGTATCTCCCACAAGACTCTCAGCTTCTTGAGGTCAGCAGAAATTTCTACCAAACAGTAGCTGCTGGATGAAATTTTTCAATGACTAAAGGAAAGAATCAAAATGAACCAATCAGTCAGCCAAGTTTCATATTACGGATAAAATCACCTCCCCAAAGTTTTTAATTTGAAATGCATGAGACTATAGACATGGTTACTGACGACTGGCAAAGACTTCAGAGTTACACATTTCTCTATCCAAGTATATCACTGCAAGTCACTCAGCATTTATTACCCAAGCAATCTGTCAGACACAGTGCTGGATGTGGAAGAGCGTTTATATAATGAGCCATCAGATGCTTGAGCATTCTCAGAGAGGATCATGCCTTACACAAGCAGGACTAATCAGAGAAATGAAAATAGGAATAACCAGGCTCCTCTTCGGAGAAGCCAAATTAATCTGGAATCCCACTATAATTACGGGAAAGAGCTGCCTTACCCTCTGTCCCAGGATGGGAGACAGGTGAGAGGTATGTCGAAAGACTGCCACAAAGGAACAACAGACCCTTGCCAGAGTATACTTAGTTTCTTTAAACATAAACATAAGATACTCAGAAATAATTTTTGGTAACCCCCACCTTGGTTGTCAATGAAGTCATGGTATCTCCTAGTTGCACCATACCCTTCAAACCAGTCACCCTGGAGCACCTTACTCACTTTTTTTTTTTTTTTTAATTTGACAGAGAGAGATCACAAGTAGGCAGAGAGGCAGGCAGAGAGAGAGGGGGAAGCAGGCTCCCTGCTGAGCAGAGAGCCCCATGTGGGGCTTGATCCCAGGACCCTGAGATCATGACCTGAGCTGAAGACAGAGGCTTAACCCACTGAGCCACTCAGGTGCCCCACCTTTACTCACTCTATAAGACTGGCTCAGATCACACTGTCACTTAACAGCACTCCCCAATCTTTAGGAGGTCAGCCCCCAAGCACATTATAGGCACCGCTAGTCATAAGTCTTTAACAAGAAAGGCCAGTTAGTGTAAGAGAAACTACAATTTCATGAGCATCTATCTATGCACACAAAAATGAACTAGGCACATTCTCCTGCAATGATTTCATAAGCATGAAAACACGCCAAGGCAAGCAATACTGACTCTTTCATACATAAAGAAAAGTTATGTTGAGGAAGGCAAGGTCACTTCCCTGGAAATGCCCAGATAAGGAACAATAGATCTAGGACCTTAACCCAGGTCCCATCCTGCAAAGCCCACTTTCTTGCCCTTGTATGGATATTTCTCAAAATGTTGTGTATGAATTATACATATTGTTTGCTTTGTCTTTATTTTTATGTTTTTACTCCATTAATGGCAAGGCATACTGATCTTTTGATTATGGTGAGTATGTAAAGCTTCCTATTTAAATACATTATTTTTCCAAATGAGTGATTTAAAGAAACCTTCTATGTGACAGGACAATTGGTGTGAGGATCTACACACCACCATAAGCACAACACACAGCCAACTAACGTCTGGGAAACTCCGCTTATTTGCTGCGTGCTTCCCTACTTCCCCCATCTGTCATTACTTCTTGCTCTCTTTACCCCTGCACCAGTCTCTCAACCCTGAGCGCACCCTAGAATCAACCAATATTGGTGCCTAGATCCCTTTCTACCTCAATAAGAGTCTCTGGAAGTGAAGCCTAAACACTGTTTTGTCTTGTTTTGTTTTGTTTTTTTCAAAGCCTCCCAGATACTTCTACTGCCAATCTGGGTTAAAAAGCCTGGGTTACACCCAGGGCACAACACACTAGCTGGCATGTAGCAGGAGATCAACAACAATGATTAAGAAAAGGAATCATTGAGCTCCACCAAGTCTAAGGTCCTGAAATGCACCCACTGGGGCCATATTTCAGATCATACCCTCTAGGATGTTCATTAAGCACGTAACATGATAACAAACAAAAGCCCTCTGTATGGACAACCAGTGTGTTCTGGAGGGACACTCTGTTATGACCAAACCAACATTAAATAATTCCCAATTCCTCATGCCCATCAGCGTGTGGCCTTTGCATTTCTTTTTACTGAAGGATTTAGGCAATGTAACCGAACTATAAGCAAAATGCAGCCATGTTCTGCGTGAGTAAGCCGTGCACCTGAAAGGTGGTCCCAGGAGAACCACTTCCTCATTACGCCATCTCGGATTCTGCTCCAGTGTGGTCTCTCCCAACATCACTTCTGACCATCCCGAAGGGTGATGTGGCACTCAGTGTGCTCTCCAAGTCCGAGACCGGCAAGCTGGGGAAACACAGCTTCTCCGAGGGAAGCATATCGCTCTCTGAAGACGGGACCATCCCTAAGCCCAAGAAGACCCAAACTGGCCTTTTTCCTCTCCCCGGGAAACCCAGCTCTTCCAAGGACCTTGAGGACACCAGCAAAGAGCCCAGCCCCTCCACCCAGGTGCTACCTCTGATGAAGTACTCTGGGCAGACCTCGAGACTCTCTGCTTCCCCCACCTCCCAGTCAACCGGTAACTCACTCCTGGCTGCCGCGAGCTTGTGACTGGCCTCTCTCCACTAGCCCCCACCCAGGAGCACCGGTGTTAGCTACCTCATGGGAACTGGCCGGCCGGCCAGCCAGCCTGAGCCCCAGCCCCTTCCTCAAAAGTATTTTTTTGAAGTGGTTGAATTGCAGAGATGGGTATCTGGAGGGATGGAGGGTGGTGGGAATGGGGAGAAGGTGAGGAAGGTTCATTGGCTGGTACCACTTATCTCTGCAGAGAAGCCACTGATGGCCACTCAGCCTTATAAAGCAGGGTTTGGTTTCTAAAAAAAAAAAAAAAAAAAAAAAAAAAAAAATGTGCCCTGTGCCCTCAATGCTTCTTCTCATCACCCCTGGTGCAGCTGATAACTAATGCCCAACTCTCACATAAGGACCAATCTGGTGGAGTGAAAAGGGATGGATTTTAGGAACAGGCAGATCCCAAATTAAATCACCTATCCATCGCTTACTCTCCAAAAGCATCTGCTTCTTCATATTAAAATGAAAATCGTAATATTTATCTTGTAGAATTAGAGACACTATATGGAAACCTCCCCAAGCGTGCCTGGCACATAGTAGATATTCCAGAAAGATGGATATATCACTTTTCCATGGTTGGAGGAAGGAAAAAACAAGGTACTATATAAGGCTATAAAAGATTATTATGACTATCGGAGATATATGTTTCTCCCCACATAAGCAAGCACACTATTTCCCCCACTCTTGAAGAGAAAAGTTAGCTTTTGTGCCTTTCCCAAAAAAAAAGATGAACTCAACGAGAAGATTCTTCAAGGCTTAGAAACTCGTGTCACTTTACTGAATCAATGTATAGCTTTAGGTAACAAATAGCCTTTTATGATAATTCAATCATTATTTTAACATTACTTGGAAAGGATATAAATGCTGAAAATTAAAGAGACTTGGTTTTATTTGTGTTTCAAAAACAAAGCCTGAGAAAAAAAACTATTTTGAAGGGTGAACTCTTGGTATTAAAATACGCCCTGAAGGTCTAACTAAAAATGGCTCCTTGGACCCTTATTACACTAAGAACTCAAAGTATCTCTAACAGGGAAGCTCATTTCCACAGCCTTCAAATAGCCAGAGTTAAACCTCAGCACTGTTTTCTCATTATCCACACAAAAAGGAAATTCTCCCTTCTATTTATTGAGCAAATACTTACTGAGTTCCTGCTGGGTGCAGTGTACCATTTCAATCAATGATTTTTTAACACTCACCACAGGGAAGTAACTATCCCAAGAATCTCCTCTTCTAATCCTCTTAGTTTAACCACGTGCCAACCTATTCATATCAAGTTACAACATCATTGTCACGGCCACAACATTACTGTGCAAACTCTAAGTGCTTTACAGGCGCTATTTCAAATCCCGATGCTCTCACCAACCATAATAAATACATACTCTTGATACCCAATTTATAGAGGAAGAAGCCAAAGCGTAGAAAAAAGGAACCTGATGAAGGTCACATCGCAAGTGAGCGACAGAAGTAGCACTGGAAATCATGTCTAGTTTCGCCTGAAACCAAAGCCTGCACCAAGCCTGCATAGCAGGCAATGCTGGGATTAAGGCAGTCATAGCACAGAGAGTGGCAGAGCGACGATCAACCAAACATTTACCAACAAATTTTATTTGGACATTTGGCTTGTTGATTTGGCCTATTTAGCACAGACAAATCTTTCCACAAAGTTCTTCCCTTTTCCTATCTCAAATACCACAATTTAAAGGGATTGTCAATGGAAGGGTCCCCAAAGATCATTTAATCTGATTCCTTCTCATGCTAAGATGAGGAAGGTGAAGTCCAGAGAGGGGGACTCATTTGCTTAAGGTCACATAGGAAATCATCAGTACAGCTATGACCTGGGCTCTGGGCTCCTGATTCCCATCTCAGTACTTTTTCTAAGACATTTTACTCTATATCAACCATGCTGTTTCCACCCTATCCTTGATGCACAGGGTCAGCTTAGCTGGTCTGGTTATAATAAGTAATATAAAATAAAACATTAAAAATTTACATGATTGGCCCTGGATGAACTCAAATGGAAAAAAGAGAGAGAGAGAGAGAGAGAGAAAAGACATTTCTAGGAAATATCTAGAACAAAGGCAGAATCATGAAAGAAATCCAGCTTAATGTGTTCAAAAAAGGAAATCCATCTGGTATACATAGCAAGGGAAGTAAAAAGATAGAATAAATTACTCTTTCTCTCAAACTTCTTCTAGGGTATTAGAAATATGATGGTAACCATGATATGGTCCAATCTTCAGGAAATTTATAATCTAGTTGCTTAAATAAGAAAATGGGTAATTATAATACTGTAAGTGCCATGATAAGAGAAAGTCCAAGGTACTGCAGAAGCAAGAAAAGGAGCTCATTATCCAGAGGAGAAAGGGTTTTTTTATTTGTTTGTTTTTTTTTAAGATTTTATTTGACAGAGATCACAAGTAGGCAGAGAGGCAGGCAGAGAGAGAGGAAAGGAAGCAGGCCCCCCACTGAGCAGAGAGCCTGATGTGGGGCTCGATCCCAGGACCCTGGGATCATGACTTGAGCCAAAGGCAGAGGTTTTAACCCACTGAGCCACGCAGGCACCCTAGACGGAGAAAGGTTTATTGGAAGAACTGGAAGCTAAACAGGGTCCTGAGGAAGAATAAGGCTAGTGGAAGACAGGTCAATAGAACCATTCAAGACAGAAGAATCAAATGAAAGGCACAGCAATTAAAGCAAGTACGACACATCTTGAGTACAGTCCAGAGTTCAATACGGTAAACCCCAAAGAATGAAGAGGTGACAGCGGAAAGCAATGCTGAGTACAAGACATAGACCAGGTTACGCTGGACGTTATAGACTGTGCCTGTTGTCTGAGGAGTTACTCTGAGGGGGGAAAGACCACTGAGAATGCTTAAGCAAGTGAAGGGAATGATAAAATGCATGCTTTAGAGCTCCACAGGACTGCTGGCTGGCAGGTGGGAAGGAAAAGGACGGATGATAAGCAGGTAAGCTCATCAGCCAGCTACAGCAATACGCTGCACAGTAAATGACAAGGCATGAACTATGAGTTTGGGAGAAGTGGATGAAGTCAAGCGACATGAATAAAGCAGAATCAGCATGTCTTGGAATTGTTAGATATTGAGAGGGAAAAGTCACGAATAACTAACAATGTTCCCACTGGGGCCACTAGTGGTGTAACGGGGTGTTCACTGAGGTAAGCCTTCAGTAACAACATATGTTCCTGGGAATGTAGGGGCCCGAGGTTTATAATAGGTGTCTTTGTTGCACTACTTGAATAATCTCTAAAAGGAAAATAATGTCTCTGACAATTTCACTGCACATGATATCTGAGCCTAACTGAAGGACTCAATTGAATAGCTAAAAATAGGTGGTTACACTAGTAATTTTTTTTGGGGGGGGGGGGCTTGCCACGTTTATATTTTGTCACATGATTTGACTTCCAGACCCAAATCCAAATCAAGACAGATTCAAATGCTGTTTGATCTTGACCAAGAATGTGAAGAGGAGAAAAAGTGGGAATACCAAGCATTAGCAGTGTTTCAGCAGGAATCATTAGATATCTTGGATACCTTACACAAAGCACAATCCTGATGAGTGAATCATGAATTAATAAATCCTAAAAGCAAGGACTTCCCCTGCCACAATGTCAAATCAGTTTAAACTTCATGCAGAACGTGTCTGCCTACAAGAGCTCTGGCTTTTGCCAAACCTCACAGAACGTGTTGGAGCCATTTTACAGACCTCTGCATTCCTATAGGTCTCCCTACACTAAGCTCTGTCCCCTCTAATGTTGTGTTTCTCTGGGGATGATAGGTCTTGGGGCCTTGGGTTCAATTCAGTGTATGCCAGGACTTGGAGACATTTTAAACAAGTTAGAGTCTGTGTTGTTTTCAATTAAAGGCTATGTAGGGCAAAGGAATACCAGCCCAGCCACCAAAAATTTGGGTCTGGGGAAGCTTCTTCAGCTTCCCTGACAGACCAAGTGTGCTGTGGTGAGCCTGGCTCCTGTCAAAAGCAATGGGAGAGACAGCAAGGGACACCGGTTAAATTAGGCTTGGCACCACCCTGAGCCACTGAATATTTAAATGCATGGCGTGTGAAGTGTGGTTTGAGCATCATGGTCTGAGAAGCAATGAGAATTTGGGGTAGAATTTGGGTACTTGTAAGAAAAGACTGAAAAGAGCCATCTCAAAGCAAAATTGAATAATGGGAGAAATAGTGATAATCAGATAGAAGGTACGGATGAGTAAAGAGAATACCTAAGTCTTTTATAGACTTTCACTTTATTTTGGACAAATCCACTCAGTAGTGGCTTGCTCACCAAATTCATTCATTCAGTGAGTATTTACTGAGCCTGAACTTTGTGTATATTTGGAAGTACTCTATAGTCTATAAAAGACTTTGATATAAAAAGAAGAATGGTGAAGACAGTACATCAAAAACTCTAATACTGGTGAAGTTATAAATTCCCTAAAAATACTTATTTTCAAGATCATTACTGAGTGAAGAGCACAGGGTTTGGGAGGTCTAGGAGATCTGACTTTGGTCTTAGCTCTGCTATTTATCCATGTGACTTTAGATATTATTATAAAGGTTGGCATGCAGTTGCTGGGACATTGCAGATAATCAGTAGTATCTGATGAATAAATGGGAGTATGTGCCTCCTATGGGCCCCACAATGTACTGATGGCATATGCATTCCCTTGTGAATTACAAACACCGTGTGAAGTAGGTACTACTATGGTCCATATCTTACAAAAAAAAAAAAAAAAAAACTGGAGGGGCGCCTGGGTGGCTCAGTGGGTTAAGCCTCTGCCTTCAGCTCAGGTCATGATCCCAGGGTCCTGGGATCGAGCCCCGCGTTGGGCTCTCTGCTCAGCATGGAGCCTGCTTCCCCCTCTCTCTCTCTGTCTGCCTCTCTGCCTACTTGTGATCTCTGTCTGTCAAATAAATAAATAAAATCTTAAAAAAAAAACTAGAGTAAAAAGAGTTGATATAATTTACACAGGGTGACACAACTAGGGAGGAGGGAAGCTGGAACTCAAACCCAATCTACCGAACACTAAAAACAGAAGGTCAGATCTCCGTCTTAAAATAAATGATTCTTACATAGGACACGGATAGAGAAAATAATCCTCAGGGGAAATCATTCTGAGAGAATGGAGGAAAATGAAGATGATTCCCATGGGAGGAAGGGAAGTTTTTCATATTGGAGTAAAACATAAAAGGAGGCTCTTGCCAGACTGTGAGGTGGGACCTGCTCAGGAAGCGGTAAGTATGCCTTGAACCAAACAAAGGATGATGTACAAGCATTAGCAAGTTGGGTTAGAGAGTCCCAGCTAATCAACTGCTGTTGTGTTTGATATCTGCCTACCAAATGAACAGAGATAACCATATGAAGGCTAACTGAAGATACTGGATTAATGTGCAGTGTTTCTGGAATAGGTAGCTATAATAAGAAAGAAAGTTGGCCATGAACATTCTAGTAAAATGGGGATCAACAAACTGTGACTAGTGGGCCAAATCTGGCTTACTACCTCCTTTTTCAAATAAAGTTTTATCAAAACACAAGTATGTTCACTCATTTACTTACCATATATGGTTGCTTTCATAAAACAAAGGCAGAGTTAAACAGATGTGATAGAGATCCTATAGTCTGAAAAGCCTAAAATACTACCCAGCCCTTTAAAGAAGATCTGTGCTAACCCCTGAGATAAGGTTATATGACATGACAAACATGACTGAGCAAGTGTCTGAAAATCACTAAGTTGGTAGAAAATTAAGCTTTGCCTGATCTGCCATCAAGTCCACCAGCCTCTACTCAACTGGTCTGACTCATGCAAAGTGGCCAGCTGTGAAGACCCTCAAAGGTGACTTTATGATGAAAAGAAAGGAAGTCATTAGTGTTTGTAAGACTATAATGTTAGCTCTAAACAAGGAGCTTTAATGCCTGTTCTCATACTGAATCCTCCCCACCACTCGGGAAATATACACTAGTGCTCCCATTTTCCAGAAGTTTCATACCTAGGAAGCAATGGAGGCAGATTGAGTCCAGCCCTGTCTACATCCTATCCTAACACAAGTCTAATCAAGTCCAGGATAAAAGAATTAAAGGACTTCCAGACCCAGATAATACTTCCCTTCTTCTTCTAGTTGAGGGTGAGGACCTTGCAGGGGAGAGGAGCATTGGGGAAGTGTGAACCTGCCATCAAAATGATATTGACAATCGGGCTTTGATGTATCACCATGTCAGAGCAGTGGGTCCCTGAAAATGGAAATGAGTCATTATCTCATCAACACCAGGGACAACAGCTTCATGGGCAACAGGGAAGTCTGATGAAGACTTCCAATCAAAATTTCAAAGAGAGAAAAATGACCCAGTGTGACGGAAACCTAGATATTGTGAAGGAATCTAAGGGACATAGGAGAAAGAAACAAAACGAAGGAGGAGGAGAGGCCAGCAGCATTGCTCAGAGGAAATAAGAGCAAACTACAAACAAATTCCAACTGTCCCCAAACCAACCAATATACAGGGTGGAAATGTAAAACTAAATTAAATCCAACAGATTGTGTTGGGTGTGCTACTACACTATGAGCTATGGACAAAGAAAAAAAACAAAACCGAGACAGAGATATTGCCATAGGAAAGAACAGTGACTCAGAGTCACACTTCCATTCACATCTCATCTACTGTCCCTAGCTGGGTAGTTTGGGCAAATGACTTAAGTTCTCTGGGCTTCAGTTGCCTCAAATATCAAAAAAAGAAGTTAGTAAAAGTGAGTGTCTCAATGGGCTACTGTGATGATTAATTTTTTTGAGTCCAAAGTTCTCAGTACATAATAAAATGCTCAATAAAGATGAGACACATTACCGAGTGTAATAGAAACAAGTCGGGGACAGCGCCTGTCTGGAAAGAATGCAGAAATGCATGAGAAGAATGCTCCCCAGGATGGGTGGAGTATAAAAATGGTGTAAGAAACTAGAGGTGAAGGTGGGAAGGCTGGCTGGCTTCTTTTCCTCCAGTACTACCCAGCCCCAGTCATTCACCATTCTATCCCAAGCACAACCCTAACCTGCCATCACCTCTGCTGAAACCCTACTAATGGCTCTATTTGGATTCAGGGTAACTCCTCAGCACACAGCACACAATTAATGTGCTTAGTCAGTGTGCATTTATTTATCATCTACTGTATGTCAGGAACTGTTATTATGAGGCATATTACATGGGCCTCAACTATGAGAAGTTCATAGGCCAGTAGGAAAAAAGAAATATGCAAGCACGGCTCAGCACAATGTAATCAGAGCTGTGACAAGTGGGTGCCCACAACACCATGGTGGGGGAAAAGACTCATCTCCTTCAGCTCAGCCGGGTCAAGGAAAATGGTAGTGATAGGACTGAAAGGACTTTTGACAACTAAGTAGGAGAGAAGGAAAAAATCTAGAAG
This sequence comes from Meles meles, assembly GCF_922984935.1. Taxonomy (NCBI): domain Eukaryota; kingdom Metazoa; phylum Chordata; class Mammalia; order Carnivora; family Mustelidae; genus Meles; species Meles meles. Next base: position 11,925,593 of record NC_060066.1, on the reverse strand, counting down.
GCAGGGAACAGCACACAGGAAAGCCTGGAGATAAAGTGGTATTTCGGTGGTGTCCTTAAGAGTCCAACATGGCTGGAGTTTCAAGGGGCACAAGCAGGGAGCTGCAGATCAGGGAACAAGCAGGCAGATGAAATCAGTGACCGTGCAGGCCATGCTAGGGAGCCTACAGTTTACTCTGTGGATAATGAGGGAAGCAGATTCGCTACTACATAAGACAGAGCAAGCACACAGGAGCCAGAAAGAAGGATGAGAGGCCATTGAGGGGGTCTGCCACAACCTAGGCTGTACGGGATGAATGGATGAACACAGAGACACGTGAAGGTGGCTCCGACAACCTCTGCTGGTGTTTCCACTCACACGAGAAAGTGAAGTGGCTTTCATATCCTTTTCAACTTCTATGCCCTCCCCAACCCCTACCTTCAGGAATGGTTTCTCTCTTTTGCAGGCATGTGTATCTCTTCCTCAAATACTGGGATCTCACAGCTGCAGCCTGCGTGCTTTATGTTGTGCTGGTTATGCTTAAACAATTCACTCTGTGAGGCAAGTGCCCAAACCAATTAAGTCAGAATCCCCAGGAGTCCCAGGCAGAGAACAGAAATAAACAGTCAAGGTATAGTTTGAACCAAAATAGTCATCAAGTAGAGTCACTCTGAGACCGCTCTGACTGCAGAAGAGCCAAGGTAAGGAGGCCAAGACCAAGCAAACACCTGAAAGGTGAGCATAAATTGGTCAGCCTCTTTGGAGGCTAACGCTGTTAGGAATTCAGAGGCCAAGGCTAGTTTCTTTTGACTCATTCATTACTAGTGTGGCTACACCAATTATATGCATGCCATTCAGTGAACAGTAGACACTAAGGGGAATAAGACACAATCCCACCCCTGAAGAGGCTACCAGCTTAGAGGAGCTAGGTGAGAAAGCCTTGACACAGAATGGAATAGTCAAGCTGGGTCTAGAAGGGTAAGACTTTACAAAGCCAAGGAAACAGCTCACAAAAGCAGTGGTGTGAGAAACTGAGGTAAGGTCTGGAAAATGGGGAAAAGAACTTGGCCAAAGCTGACTACTTAAAGCTAAAAGCCTCGCTCCAGATCCCTTTGTCTCTTCCTCTTGCCCCCAGGGCAAAGGCCTCCACACCCAGCTTTCTACTCTTGACCTCAGAAAGGCTAGGGGACAAACACAGTCTTCAGGCAGAAGAGGGCTACAAGTGGGGTCACAATTAATCAGCATATCTGAAAACCTACGATATGGCCATTGTTAAAAATGAAAGCAATTAGACATGGTCCATCTACAGAGGACTTCCTAAAATATGTGTCTGAGGTTATGAATTTCATCAATGGCATCTAAGCTCCAGGGAAAGCTGAATTCCTTTCCCAAGCCTGCCAGTTACTTAACCACGTGACCCTAAGAAGGCAAGAAAGTCCCTGAGCCTCAGTTTCCCAATTCATAAGAGAGGATGAGTATGTGTGTGCTAATTCCCACTCCAGAGTGTCATTGCAAGAAGTGGGTAGGACATCTGTGAGGGGATCTGGCACAGCGCCTGACACCCAGAGGGTAATGAGCAAATGCCAGCTCCCTTACTTTCCTCCCCCAACCCCTTAAGTCCTGGATTGAGTTCAATGCACACAGCTTGCACACACTATGGTCTGGTTAAAACACCTATCAAATTCATGTGGCCCGTCAGGTCTATCAAAAGATGGCAGAAGGACAATAATAGCATTGACTATGTGCCAAATACGGCTTCTATTTCCTCATTTAATTTTCACAATGACCCGGGAGGGTACTGGAGGTTCTGCATCCCCATTTTACAGTTGAGAAATTCTGAGGCTCAGAGAGCATCAGTGAGTTCCCAGTTAGCTGGCAGAGGCAACGAGTGACTCCAGATCTAAAGCAGTGCTGTGTCCACTCAAACGCTCCAAAGACAGCCACTCCAGAAATGAAAGGAAGGCAACGTCAGGCACCTGTGCTCAGCACCCCAGACCTGGACGAAGCATGACCGCTTTCACACGCCCGAGAGCAGACTTACTGCTAACCTGGTTCAGTCACGTCTGGCAATGTCTCTTGTGCATCAGATGAGACATCCACATGACTTCTGGAACTTTGTTATTAATGATAAATTACAAGAATCATTCTCATAATATGGAAACAGAATTTATAAGTTCCCAGGACGAAAACTGGTAGGCATTCGTAATTCTTTAAGTCACTAAGAAAAAAAGATCATGACTTCTATGAGTAGGATTTGGAACAATTAAAAGTGAGCAAAATGTCCTCTGTTTCTCCAGTATCGGCCTTTTTTTTTTTTTTTTTTTTTTTTTTGCCACTTTGGGGAGGTTTTGTGTCTTTTTTTAAACTTCCAGATTTCATACTTTCTGTTCAGCTTTTGCAACTTCCCAAGAGCATGGTTTTAAAAAAAAATAGAAAAAAAAATAGAACCTCAGCCCTTCTGTATCACTTTCAAGAAGGTACCTCTTGTAGAAAAAAATTTAGGACATAAAAAACCCTTGTAGGCTTTCCTCAGCTCTTCACTTCCCTTCAAGATTTTTCTATTCTATTCTATTTTCTTTCTTTCTTTCTTTCTTTTTCTGGTAAGTGAGTAGCTTCAGATGATCAGTGTTGCATATCTTTGGGAAAAATTCATGCCAGGCTAGTCAAATCATAACGGCTGCTATCATCGGTTTACAATGGTTTCCAAGTTACTCCCCAGCAAAGAAAACCACACAGACACAAGCACACAGGTCTTCTCTAATTTTGACACTGGGAATATTAGATTAAAAAAGAACATAATCATAAAACACCACCATATCATCAGCAATCGAAAGCAGAATCCAGACTATACAGCAGGCACTGCTCACCAGCTCCCTCCACACCATCCTTTAGCACACACAGAAATACACTCCAGGTGTCTGCATGGCACACTGTTCACAGTGGTCTAATGGAAACATCTGGCAGCTTTGGTCACTCAATGTAAACCTCCCAAGCAAGAGTAGAGAGTAACCATTTGACTAGGGAAAAAGAAAGTGGGGGGGGGGGGGGCAAGAAGAAGAATATGTGCCTGCTCCCAGCTTTTCTGTAGACTAGCTGAGAAATTTCACAAATCCACAATGCCGTTTCTTTAGTTTTCATTTCAAACCATGTCTCACACGCATTATAGGCATGGTCCTATCTTCTAGAGCAAAGGAGGCTATATATTATCTATTCTGGAAAATTCAAAGTCCACATTCCATTCAATTCAACAAACATTTCTGAGGGCTGATGGAGCACCAGGCAGTAGGTTACAGAAGCAAAGACATCCCCCTTTATTGTAGTTTTGTGGCACTAAAATGGTACGTTCCCAACCACTGTGCTAAGGCACACAAGCAAGCTGCGCCCACAGTTTAATCCCCTCAGTACTTGGGGAGGCTGGACAGAGTTGAGCTAGCCAGAGCCCAAGGATGGTCAACCCTGCAGTAAGCAATCTTCTCTATCTGTCCCAGTATGGTGAACAGCCCTCACCTTTTCCGTGAGTGGAAAAGGTGAGGCAGAATTTGACTAAGATTGTTGACATGCCTGGGGTAATTTACCCTAACCTCCAACCCCCATGCTTCTGAAATCTTTTATCTACTTTTTATGTTTTTCTGTATCTGGGTCCTTCCAGTTAATGACCACATCTGTGGTCTTAAATGTTCCTGCCTTCTTGATGTCTATTTCTAGTCTTCTTTTAGCCCAAGACAAACAAACAAAACAAAAACAAAGCAATTAAGCCTAAATCACATTACATTCAACAGACACTTCCTGAGTGCCTGCAATGTGTTAGGCAGTCTGGGCTCTCACAGGGGAAGAATGAGCATGGACAGGGAAGGTATACAGTTGCATTCTTCAATGGGGTCACAACCTAAAATTTTAAAATAAGGTAAGGGTCAGCAGGACCTAGGTGAATAAATAGGTCTACCAAATCCTAGGGCTTATGTTTGAGACTAGTGCAAAATGCCTCATCGGTTTTAAAACAAAGATGAGGAATTTTAAAACAAAATTTGAGCTGAGGAGTAAGCTTCCTTATGCATACATCAGCAGGCCACTGGAGTAGAAAGCACAGAACCTCTGAAAACAGATCTGATATTTCAAGTTATCTCTCTGTTTCAGGTTCCTGTCTTAGAAAATGTAGAAAATAATACCTGTATTCAGGATTCTTATAAAACTCAGAGCAGATGTATAAAGCTCAGTCCTAACTCTTAGTTAATATCTGATAGATGGTAGCTTCTCTTTTTAAGTTCTACACCCTATATTTGGAAATTGAACTATTATTGATAAGAAAAGAACATTTTTCCAAGAACATAGATTACTGAAATGCTTGGAGAGTATGGAGGATATTGTCGATTATATTTCCATTAACCAGCAATTCTTTATTTCTGAAATGCTCTCAAAACCGCACTATTTTGTTTACTGCCTCAGTATGGTGAATATACATCCATCATCTTTTGTTACACAAGCTTTAAGATCACTGTTTTGATCATCAATGCCCTCTGCAATGCTTTATGCACAATAGGTCTTCAAAGTCTGCTAAGGGAGCAGAGAAATGATCGAACACAGTTTTTTTACATAGCTAAGAGAGCTTAACGCTACATCAGCCTGGGCCAGCTCCTGCTCTGATCATAACCCTGACATAACCCTGTTTGCTTATGAATGGGTTCTGGCTCCCAAAAGTGGACTCAATCACATAGCAGGGTGATATGAAGAAACAAACAAACAAAACAAAACAAAAAAACATGTTTCCAATGCTGGCTGTTACATGAGACAATGTCTCATGGAACTCTGATTTTTTTTTTCATCTATAAGGGTAATAATAAAGTTACTGTGAGAAGTCAGTGAGGAAATGTCTACAACATTCCTACCACTGCACCAGGCATGTCAAATGATTAATTCAACTGTTGCCAGTTTCCAGACCCACTCTTTTAATTTTTGATCATCTTGGACCAGTAATTTATCCTCTCTGAACCTAAGTGTCCCTGCCAATATAGTAGGGATGCTAACATCTACCTTGGAGGATTTGGTAAGGAGGATTTGGGAAGTATCCAGTATAGGGTCTGTAGCATGGTACGTACTTAAATATTGCTATTTTCCCTTCACCCTACAGAATTATTTTTATAAATTCTGTTTCACTGTAAGTTCTAATCACTGAGGAATGGGTGTGTGAGGGTGTGTGTGTGTGTTTGTGTGTGTGTGTGTAAATTTCATTTGCCAAAAAGCCCCTGTATATTTTAAACCCATAAGTCCACTGTAATCAAAATGCCCCTTGGAACTACTTCCCATGTCAGAAGGTTTGGGGCCCACATGGCCATGCTCACTTTGAGTGGCTGCATATCCAGGCCAGTGCTCAGATGCTGCAGAACATGAAGCTATCAGAACCACCCAGTGGGAAAGAGACTACACGACCCCGAGTCATGTGGGAGATGGGCAAATTCTGGCCAGCAGAAATAGCAGCATCAGATAATGCCCAAAGGCTCGCTGTACAATGGAGTGCATTATCATTCATGTGAATGAAGTGGGAAAGGTACTGTCGTCTCTTCCTGCGGTTTGCTGAGTTTTCATTGACAAAAACACAAGAACACTTTTGTTTGCTAACACACTGCCCTTTGCCGGCCAGCTAGGGCCCAGCCGTGTGAAGTTGCACTTCATGTTTCAATGGAACAAATCTCCCCCAATGAGAGAAAAGGTTACTTCCCCCCTCATGCTCCTCTGACCACTACCTCTGCCAGATCCTGTCATGTGCTAGAGAGACAAGACAAAGCAAAAACAGCAGCCAGCAGAAAAACCACTTCTCACTCTTGCTCAGCTTTTGAGTCCCGAATGCTAAACCAGAGTCCAGTGGTGCTCGTGGGCTGTGGTCAAGCCCCCACCCCAGTCATGATTCCTGGGCAGAGCTGGTTTGGGTGTCGTACCCATGGTTATAAAGCAGCACACTGGAGGCAGCAATGGTGTCTCAGTGGCATGATCTCATCGCCGATTCTGGAAGCCCTCTTTCTTCAGACAACAAAAGAAACAATACAGTTACAGCTTTCCTTACAGTCCCATTCGAAGCTCACTCTCTGATCGCCTCAAGTGCATGTGAACTCCCATTTTATTTTTTTTTTAAAGATTTTATTTATTTATTTGACAGAGAGAGAGATCACAAGTAGGCAGAGAGGCAGGCAGAGAGAGAGGAGGAAGCAGGCTCCCTGCAGAGCAGAGAGCCCGATGTGGGGCTCGATCCCAGGACCCTGAGATCATGACCTGAGCCGAAGGCAGCGGCTTAATCCACTGAGCCACCCAGGCGCCCGTGACCTCCCATTTTAAACAACCTCCTCCAAAAGAGAAAATTGAGGTCCATCAAGGTCAGTGATCAGCCTGAAGTCACCCAGTCAATAAGGGTCAGAGCCAGAATTACAAGCAAGAGGAGAAAAAATCATGTCTAGAAACACAGATTTAAAGATGGCTGTGGCCTTTAGGAACATGAGGGCCTGGTCGCTCTAACAACCCCAGGAGCCTCCAGTCCAGGTCTGGCCATGGCGGAGCAGCTGGAAGGGCAAGGGGCCACTGCAGTACTTCTGGACCTGCCCAACTCCGATGGGGAGGCCCAAGCCAAGAAGTAAGGGAAGAGCTGTGCCTTCACCTAGCTGACGTGACCTCCAAGAAGGATGAGCAAGCAGCCCTGACTCTAGCAAAAGAAAGGTCTGGCCACGTGGATGTGGCAGTCAACTGTGTAGGCACTGCAGTGGCCATTAAGACATACGACTTCAAGGGCGCCTGGGTGGCTCAGTGGGTTAAGCCGCTGCCTTCGGCGCGGGTCATGATCTCGGGGTCCTGGGATCAAGTCCCGCATAGGGCTCTCTGCTCAGCAGGGAGCCTGTTTCCCTCTCTCTCTCTCTCTCTGCCTGCCTCTCTATCTACTTGTGATCTGTCTCTGTCAAATAAATGTTTAAAAAAAAAGAGAGAGAGAGAGAGAGACATACGACTTCAAGAAGAATCAAGTCCAGAGCTTGGAGGACTTCCAGCAAGTTCTCAATGTAATCTCCTAGGCACCTTTAATGTGATCTACCTGGTGGCTATTGCAATGGGGTAGAATGAACCAGACCAGGGAGGCCAGTGTGGGCTCATCATCAACACTGCCAGCGCTGACGGCCTTTCAGGGCCAGTTTCAACAAGCTGTTTACTCTGCTTCCAAGGGGGTTATAGCAGGCATGACACTGCCCATGGCTCCGCGTCAAGCCCATCCCATGGGCTTCTAAGTGATGACCACTGCTCCAGGCCTATTTGGCACCCTTCTGCTAACCAGCCTCCCAGCCTACTGGGGGACCCTGCTGCATCTGCTCATCTGATTTAGGCCGTCATCAAGAACCCACCCATGAACAGAAAGGTCATATGGCTGGAAGGGGCCATCAGCATGCAGCCTTAAAGGGAGAGGACAGAGAAAAAAATGTTCTTCTATCCCTCCTTCCCCTGGAGTACTGCACTACAGCTTTGTAGGAAGTCCAGTAGCCATTTTGTAATTCTGCCCAACAGTCACTCTCTGTACCTAGTAAAACCCCTATTTCTCACCAAAAAAAAAAAAAAAGAAAGAAAAAGAAAAGAAAAAGAAAAAAGGTATAAAAAGAAACACAGATCTAAATACACTGTTGAACAGAACCATATAAGGAGTATCCAACATCGATGCCGGCTTAGGGTAGGCACTCAAAAATTATTTCCTCTTCTCCCATAGAAAAGTTAAACATTCTGGTGAATTGGTGGTTCTCCCATATTGCAGGACCCTTCTAACAGCAGAAATCATCATCCCCACACAAGATTATGGCAACCACAACAATACTTGCCATTCTTTACTTAATGGCCATTGTCTAACCAGATATCATTCTCAAAGTTTTAAGTACAATGTAATCTCAAGGGAAATATCACAAAACAGAGAATCACCCCACTCATACTGACAACCAGAAACACAATGAATGAGTTCTCCCAGGCTAGGGCCAAAATCCATGTGTTAAGGGTCAGATGGCCATATAATTAATCACCCAAAACAGGACAAACTTCAGAATGAAAGGACATGCTGTTAATAATTACTTGGGGATAATGTGCAGACACCAGGACTGACTGTCCTGGACAAATAAGAACATATAATCACGTTGGCTTAGCAACTCAAGTTCCATGGCTCAAGAAGCCAACTTACTATTTTTCAGGGAGGAAACATGGGGAAAGAGAAAGACAAACATCTTTGGTGGAATACTTTGTAATTCTAGGCTCTGAACGCCTTTGAAGATTTTATGGCACACAATTGAGAGGATAATAGAATTTAAACCTCCAAGCTTACAGAGACACCTGTCTCCTGGCTCGCTTCCACTCTGGCCAATAAGTCTTTTCCCACTTTGGGATCTCTGAACATGCTGTCTTCCATTTCTCAAATGCTCTTTCCACTACTCACAAAACTTTTTTATCTGGTAAATTTCTGTTACCATTCAAGCATTGGCTTAAAGCATCACTATTTTTTTAGAGAATGGTTTACCTGACCACCTCTGCACAAACCCCAATCTAAATAGAATCTGTCAATGTACCTGTTCCTTTCTCTTTATAGCACTTTCAAAAATTATCTGTTAATATATTTCTTTTTTTTAATTTAAGAATCTGATATTTATTTTACAAAATTCTGACCTCTGGCTCTGCATCTTTTTTTTTTTAATTTATTTATTTTCAGCGTAACAGTATATTTTCTTTGAGTAACTTTTTTTATTTTTTATTAAGTTCAATTAGCCAACACACAGTACATCACTAGTTTTTAATGCAGTGTTCAATGATTCATTAGTTGCATATAACACCCAGTGCTCATCAGATCATATGTCCTCCTTAATGCCCATCACCCAGTTACCCACCCCCATCCTCCACTATCCTCCCTTCTGCAGCTTTGTAGGAACCTTCTGCAACCCTTAATTTGTTTCCCAGAGTCCAGAGTCTCTCATGGCTTGTCTCCCTCTCTGATTTCTTCCCATTCAGTTTTCCCTCCCTTCCCCTATGGTCCTCTGCACTATTCCTTACGTTTCACAGATGAGTTAAACCAGATGATAATTGTCTTTCTATGCTTGACTTATTTCACTTAGCATAATACCCTCCAGTTCCATACACATCAATGCATGCTTTCTGAGATGGCTGAGTAATATTCCGTTGTATATATGTACTACAACTTCTTTATCCATTCATCCGTTGAAGGGCATCTCAACTCCTTCCATAGTTTGTCTATTGTGGACATTGCTGTTATGAATTTTGGGGTGCATGTGGCCCTTCTTTTTACTACATCTGTATCTTTGGGGTAAATACCCAATAGTACAACTGCTAGTCATATGGTAGTTCCATTTTTAATATCTTGAGGAACCTCTATACTGTTTTCTAGAGTGGCTATTCCAGCTTGAATAACTTTTTAAAGTTTATCTTCCTGTAGAATATGTTTCATGAAAGAAACAACGTGGGGACTGTATCTCTTCTATTCATTGCTGTCTCCCTGGGCACATGGTTCAGTGTCTGTTAGAACTGTACATTGAACGAAGCAATCCACTGATAAGGAAAAGAAGCTGAATTTAAGAAACATCTACTGTGTTCCATTTAATCCTTAGAGCAACTTTAGAAAATACATATAATTTCCAAATTAAAGACAGGAAAACTTAGACTCTTCATATTATGTAGCCTACACAAAGTGATCCAGTGGGCAGATTACCTGAGTCAACTCTCCACTCACTTTTACTTGTGTGAAAATCCCTAGAATACTAAATTAGTCACAAGAAAGTAGCTTGATACAGAGTTAATCATAACAATGAATGGTAACTAGAGTTCTGAGTATTTTGTCCCAACTGAAGAATTCATTCTGTCCCCACCACAATGAAACCCACCTCCCTGGAGCCTGTGGAGTGTCCCTGCCTACTCTCTTCTGGATTCCTCCCTCTTAAATGGGATTACATGAACCATGCTAATTTCTGAGGACTTCATTCCTTTTCCCTGGGGTACATGCAGACTGTGTCCTTCTATTATTGTACTAAGCACAAAAGATAAGTTAATTAACTTGCCCAAGATCATGCAACCACTAAGTGGCAAAGCTGGCTTCAGCTCAGGTCTGCCTGCCTCCCAGGCTCTTAACCCCACCTTAGAAGAGTAGTTAACTAGAAGATCTTCATAATTATGTTACAGTCCTGACCACAAGGTCTGGTCATTGTTAGTTATACTTCCATGATTCCCAAGTTATCTCAACGCTAAAGTCTTCCATTGGCCTAAAATGTCTTCCCTATACAGACAAAGAAAGATCATCCAGAGAGAGGTCCCCTAAACTGTTTCCCATGCCATATTCATTAATAGAAATGTGTACCTCAGAGATCTCACTGTGAGAGTGTCAGTCCCTTTTCCATTGGTGGTTCTCAGTCATTATAACATGAGGGTATGTCTACCCATAAAAGAGGCCTTTCTCTAATCTCACGTCCCAATCTTAGGGGCATCTAACTCCACCGACTTAAAAAGCAATCCTTAAGTACACAACAGACCTTTATTTCACAGCAAGACCAAGAAAAAAAAATCTATTTCCTGCTTCCTACCATACAGGCCTCTGGGCACCTCCACTGAATTTCCTCTTGCTTTCTTTGTTCAAGCTTACTTTCCACTGGTTAGTTTCTTCCCAGATGGGCTCCTTGAAGGGAGGGGGCAGAGTAGGAGATTACCACCTGCCCCTGGGACTGCCAGGCCGGAAGAGTCTTCCCAGTGGGTGTCTCTCAGAGGAAGGAAGAGCAGATGTGTGACCTGAAATGAACTGGGTTTGGGCCAAAAGCCTCAGGTGTCTCTGGCACCTGCTGCTTACATGCCATACCTATTAGTGCTATTGCCCAATGAGTAGATGCCACAGGACAACTTTGTAAATCACTAAATGTTAGTAGATCAGTTAGCTTAGAAAATGACTTGTAAGTTCTCTCTGCTGGTTCAAGGTGGCCAAGACGCTGAGATACTCTAGAAGTTTAAAATATTACATGAGCTAAATACACACACACACACACACACACACACACACACACACACATAAATGTTTCCAAAAGCTAAATCTATTTTTTTCCTGGCACATTTTTAATTTTGCAGATGTTTCTCCAATGGTTATATATTACTTTCATGATTATATTGGTTTACAATTATTAAAATAAGATTATATTTTTACTCACAATAAGACTTGATAAGTGAATTAAAATGTCAAGTTTAATAATAATCTGAGGAGGTAAATGAGAATGGAACACTTATAAAACACTCATAGAAGAAGATACATGAATCCGTTCTCTAACAGAAATCAAATGATGACACTTCATTTTACATCCCTACAGGGTAAAACCACAATGGTTTCTTATGGTACTTATAATAAAATTCTAAATCCTCATCATAGACTAAAAGGCCTAACATAATCTGGCCCCACTAGCATCTTAGATCACACCTCCTACCATCCACCTCCTTCCTCACTGTGATTGGTTCCTTGAATATAACAGCCTTCCCTGCCTCAGGACATTTACACAAGCTATCCCCTTTGCCTGGAACACTCTGCCCTCTTGCCTGCACACGACATCTCCTTGAATGGATACTCAGCTCAAATGCCACCTCCTCAGCAAGGCCTTTCCTGATTACTCAATTGCAATCAGCCCCTTCCCATTGTCTCCACAGTCACCATCTGGAACAATGCCAGTCTCATTTTCTTGACATTTACTATCATCAGAAATTATTTCATTCATTTATTTGTTCCAAACTGTTATATATTTATTTTTTTTTTAATTTATTTATCTGACAGAGAGAGAGCAAGCACAAGCAGGCTGAGCGGCAGAGAGAAAGGGAGAAGCAGACTCTCTGCTGAGCAGGGAGTCTGACATAGGGCTGGATCCCAGGACCCTGGGACCATGACCAGAGCCAAAGGCAGAGGCTTAACTGGCTGAGCCACCCAGATGCCCCTAAAATTTTAATACATTTTAATAGAAGATGTAATCATGACTCTCATCAACATATAAAATGAACACATATCAGAGATCTTAACGCAAAAACTCATAAGGTAACCAGTGAAATGTTACAACCAGTCCAACAGAGAAGTCCAAATGACACAGGCTGATATTCACCTAAGGAATGTAGAAATCAATTTATAAACTGATGTTAAACTGGCAAAAATGCTCCACACCGACAGGGTGATAATCAAATACATTCCACCAGACACCATCTGCATTTTTAGGGACAGGAATTAGTTGTATTCCTTAGAGTTTTCTACAACTCCTACCTCTACACAGTTGTAAAACAGCCCAGTTGAAGACAATGATGCCTTCCCCAGCCCCACAGCATCAAATAATCTCCAGAGACACCAGATTCACTGGCAGGATATTCAGTAATCTCTTTTGTCCACTTCAGAGTCATCCACAGTTTTTCCTTATATTATCTATTACTATCTCAAATTACCTTGTTCCTTTAGTTGTTCTTTTTTCTAATCTCTCTGCCCTGGAATATAGGTTTCATGAGAGCAGAAACTGCCTGCCTTATTCATCAAGTTTTCCCCAAAGCCCAGAATTATGGCTGATTTCTATTATGTCTTCAGAAATATTTGTTGAATAAAGAGGTGTCCAAAAATAACCTGAAAAAATGAGTCACACTCATAATTTTTAAAAATTAAAATTAAAGTAAGATAATCACTTCTTCCCTTTCATATTGCTAAGAACAGTGTAAGGTTCCATCAAGTTCTGCTGAGTCTATAAAAAGAAGGCATCATGGACTGTCAGCAGTCAGATTACCACACTCCCTACTAAGGCATGAGCTGCACTTTCTAGAATCTTCTTCTCAGGCACTTCAGAGTTAAGAGTTTGCCAAAGGGAAGAACTCACAGTCAATGTGGAAGGCAGAAGTGAAGCAGAAGCCAGGGACCCTAATGGCCAGAGGCAGTGACTTTCTGGGCCTGCCCATAAGCTCCTACTCTGCAATCATGGTGGCAGGTGGTGGTAGACTCCAACATCTCCATGAGTTCTGATTTCTCTACCTGTTCTGGGCTGAAGTCATCAGTGATGGATTTTCCCAACTTCTGGCACAGTCTTCCAGACCTTCCCTTCCACACCCTTCCCACACTCCTATATGCCTAATTCCTACATGAAACTCTTTTCCCTAAAAAACTTGCAGTGAGTGGTTTTATTTTCTTGCCCAAACCCAGACTGATACAAAAGGGATTACACACACTGCTGGGGTAAATGCCTTTCTCTTTGATTCAACAAGTATGCATTAAGCAGTTACCAGGTCTTGGAGAACAACAATTCAATAAATTTGATTAAAAAAAAGAAAACAGTACACAAAAAGTTCACAACCTTTGACCCAGTTATTCCATTCCTAAGAATTCATCTATGACAAGGAAGCAATTGTTAATCCAGACAAAGATCTAAGTTTATGTAAAAGGATGCTAGTGGGAGCAAAAGTAATACCTTTTTCCAAAATAAGCAAGACTAAAAAGTCCAACAATAGGAAAGTAGTTTAAAATTTAAGGTGTATTCATAAAGTAAATCACTATTATATGAGTCATGGGTTTTTTAATTACTTCACGATACAGTAAAATTACCACAACTAAAATTAAGTGAAAGTGCCATATATCAAATAATGTACAAAGTATTTCAATTTACTAAAATAAAAAATAAAGTGAATGTCCCGCTCTGTGGTACGTTATCTTTCTGACTTTGGACAGATCAGTTAACTTTCTGAATACCAGTTTCCATATCTGTCAAGTGGAGATCATATGGCTTTCCTAGAGAGTCAGATGATAAAAGTGTTTTATCTAAAGCACCAGACCAACATGAGGGGCTTACACACTGCACCGTCACTGCACAGTAGGAAGAGAACCCCAGAGTGGTTAGCACCAAGCCCTCAGGAGCCCGCAGCCAGGGTTCGAATCTTGGCTTGGCCACTAACAGTGTCATACTGAGAAATTCGCTTTGCCTCTGTACCTCAGTTTTTGTATCTGAAAAAACAGACGTAAAACTAGCATTATTTCATATTGTTATTATGGAAACCAAGTCAGATAACTTATGCAATGTTTAGGACAGCACTTAGTACATGTTAAATTAAAATAGATGGTAATATCTTCCTCTAGGATTAACTTGTCCAGCATCGCCTACTTAATACTGATATTAGAGAGACAAGCAGATAAGTTGCAATATTAACACCTGCACTTTATATACTCTGCTCCTCAGATCTTCACAACAACACTATGAAGTAGGAATTGTCACCCCAATGCTACAATCAAGGCATCTGGAGTTCAGTACAGTCGTGATGTCCCCAGGCACACAGCTGGAAAACACGAGTCAGAGCTTCATCCTACGTCCCCATGTCAAGCTAACTCCATCCTCCTATGACCCTTCCCACTGAGCCATACACAACAGCAACTTTTAATTTCAGGTTTCTGGAAACATTGGGACCCTCTGCATTATTTTAATCACCAATACTGTGGAATCTTTTTTCCCTCAGACATGAAGAACCAGCTCTTAAGCATTATCACTGTATCCCAGAATACCCAGGATGGTGCCTGGCTAGTAGCAAGCCCCAATACCTTAAGGTCAAATGAATAAAAAAATGCATGCATGCCAAGTCAATGGGGGAAAGACAGAATAATCTTCTCCTACCTATTAAGGCTTTTCTTTTTAATAGCAAGAATAAATGCTGAGATAACTAGCCATGAAAATAGTAACCACTCAGCTCCCAGCAAACAACTGTAATCTCCCTGACTAGTCCCCCATCAACTTCAGTCAATAGTGCAATCCTATGGCACATTAAGCTCAGAATTTGATCCAAAAGAAACATAATCAGTAGGTGCATGGGCAATTGTTCTGATTAAATACAGCCTGCTGGAATTAAAACACCACAGGCTGTTTGCAGAGCTCCTTGGTTTTAATTAGATGAACCCCATTTTAATAGCAAAGATACAACAATGTGTTCTTCAGGCCTGGTGGAGTGACAAATGTAATTAGTCTACGATATAGTGAAGCTGATCTGCATCCAGTTGTGGAAAATACAAGATGATCAATTAAAGCTGCCCAACCTAATTCCTCGAAGGCTCATTTGGTGGACTGAGGTAGGCACTTCTCCTTGCATCAGCCCTCAGGAAGCAATTTATCTCACCAGCATTCCCACTGGAAGGGAACTAACATTTGTTACCATCTGATTATGCACCAAGCTCTGAGCTTTGGCATTTCCATAGACCATCTCTATCAGTCCTCCCAGTGACCACGATTTTACCAACGTGCAAACTGAGGCACAGAGAGGTTATGTAACTTATTCTGACATGCATCTGGGAAGTGGCAGAGCTTGGATTCAAACCTGGAGTTGCCTAGTTTCAAAGATGTTGGTGCTAGTTGGGGCAGGCCAGAGGTAGGCCTGCCTGGGTTCAAATCCTGGCTCCTGTACACAATAAAAGACAGCCTTAGCAAGTTTCTTAAATTTATCCATCCTCAGTAGCCTCATCTGTCAGGTGGATATCATAGCAGTACCTGTTTCATAAAACATGCATGAAAAGTAAGTCAGACTGTGTGAAGAACACAAGAGTTTTTATTGGCTGTTAACTTGAATCTCAGGGAGTGATGCTGACATTATCTCTGAGGTGTCAGAGAAGTAAGCAAATAGGGTCCAGAGAGTTGCACACATTTGGATATTAAGTGCCAGATCAAGGACTCAACTTAGCACCAGACCCCTTAAATACTCAACCAAGTGTCAAAGACTTTCACTTTGCTTTGCTGATCCTCAGAACCAACCAGCCAGATGGGGAGCACAGAAGCCCTACGTAAGGAGACTGACTGAGCTCATCAATGAGGCGACCAGACTGTGGCCTTCATACACTGGCACAGAGAGGCAAGCTTAACCTCCTCCCACCCCGCAGTGTCTGTGGTACCCATGCTGTGAAGGCTGAGTGAATGGTGAGGCTGGTCCAACTGCTCTGCCGCTTATTAACTGTGAGACCTTGTTCTCTCACTTGCAGGCCAGAGATGGCAGGAGTCCCCAGCTCATATATACTGCTGTTGTGTTTATTTGTTTTTAACATCTTAATTTAAAATTTTTTTTCAGTGTTCCAAGATTCATTGTTCACGCACCACACCCAGTGCTCCATGCAATACGTCCCCTCCTTAATACCCACCACCAGGCTCACCCAACTCTCCACTCCCCTCCTCTCCAAAACCCTCAGTTCTTTTCTCAGAGTCCACAGTCTCTCATGCTTCATCTCCCCCTCTGATTTCCATCTCACTTTTCCTTTCCTTCTCCTAATGTCCTCCATGTTATTTTTTTATGCTCCACAAGTGAAACCATATGATAACTGACTCTCTCTGCTTGACTTATTTCAATCAGCATAATCTCCTCCAGTCCCATCCATGTTGATACAAAAGTTGGATATTCATCCTTCCTGATGGCTGTGTAATATTCCGTTGTATATATGGACCACATCTTTATCCATTCATCCATTGAAGGGCATCTTGGCTCTTTCCACAGTTTGGTGATTGTGGCCATTGCTGCTATGAACATTGGGGTACAGATGGCCCTTCTTTTCACTACATCTGTATCTTTGGGATTAATACCCAGCAGTGCAATTGCAGGGTCATAGGGAAGCTCTATTTTTAATTTCTTAAGGAATTTCCACACCGTTTTCCAAAGTGGCTGTACCAACTTGCATTCCCACCAATAGTGTAAGAGGGTTCTCCTTTCTCCACATCCTCTCCAACACTTGGTGTTTCCTGTCCTGTTAATTCTGGCCATTCTAACAGGTGTAAGGTGGTATCTCAATGTGGTTTTGATTTGAATTTCCCTGATGGCTAATGATGATGTTGTAAGTGTTTAAATAAGTTATCGCTAGGGGAGTACTTAGGACTGTGCTGGGCACAATTTCACATTGCTGTAGCCAAGTTCTGTTATCTCTACATGGGAATACAACAGTTCTTACCTTCTGTAATGCTTGCAGATTTAATGATAATCCATGTAAAATGGTTAGCATGGTTGTCAGTATTTGAGGAAGCAACAGGTCGATGCTGTTTGTCTTCATCACATAGCAGCAGTGATGGTGGTGGTGGGACAGTAAACCATCAAAGTACAAATCTCCCATGGAGAGAATCCTCCCTAGATTGTTACCAGACCTTCACACCTTACCCTGCATGGTGCTTTTGTTTGCTTTGGCTCCCTTCCTGAAAAATGTACTTGTTTACTCCTGGCGGAAGGAGAACAATGATAATTTTACCCATTACCGCCAATAACAGGGAGAGTCCGTCTTGTTAAGGATACAGAAAGACAAAGTTCACACCCTTAGTATTTACCTCCTAGAGCTGCTGGAAGGATGAAACAGGACAATTCATGGAAAGATCATGGTTTAGGGGATGCACCAGAACTTCCCAGTGCTTCACAAACAACACTTGTGTTCAGAATATCACAGCAAGTGATCCGAAGATCTTCCAGCTCTAACACTCTTCAAATGGAAGACGATGTGTCTGCAGATTTGTTTGTATGCTGGCTTAGGATGATGTTAAGACAACAATCCTTGGAGAGCAGTGCCCCCTAATGATCCCATACCAATTTAAGACATAATAAGTCCAAAATCTTAACCCAAGAAATTGACCCTCAAATGACCTACCCCAGTTAACTCAAAAATGACTTAGCTCTTTTCAACTCTATCCAGCTGTGTTCTAGTCACTGTGAAGAAAAGCAAAAGATTCAGAAAATGTGGTGTCTCCGAGTGCTGCTTCAAGAACCCCCATGTCTCTCTTTGGCGGCACTGCATGTCTCTCACCCTGCCCCTCTGCGCTCCAGCTGCATTGACCTTCTTTTCATTACCTGAAACAACTGCTCTCCTGACCTCACTATCCACAAACTTTGTTTCCTCTTTCTGAATGGCTCTTTTGCCCCTTCCCTCTGCGCCTCAGCCCCTCTCCATCTTATCATCAGTCATCTTTCAGGTCTCCCACAAATGTCACAGAAAAGTCTGACCCCACACCCAAGGAGAGGACACGCCCTCTTGTCACCTTTATCTCAGGCTTCATTTTGTTCTGCAGGCTTTACTGCAACCACAATTACATCCCTGACTGGGTCACTGGGTGCAATGTTTACCGGAGCAACTCAACCAGGTGGTAGGCTCCATGAGGGCAAACTCACACCTGTATCTCTGCCCCCAATACAGCTCGGTAACACTCCTTAAAATTGTGCTTCCTTATTTCAATAATCACAACAGAGTGTCAGATATTTTGGTGTTTGGGTTTCTTCTATTTTCTTCATCAGAAAAGGAAGAGTTAGCAGATTAAATTCCTCACAACGACCTGGTATTAAAAGGTACGGAAGAGGCACCTGGGTAGCTCAGTGGGTTAAAGCCTCTGCCTTCGGCTCAGGTCATGATCTCAGGGTCCTGGGATCAAGCCCCGCATCGGGATCTCTGCTCAGCGGGGAGCCTGCTTCCTCCTCTCTCTCTCTGTGTCAAATAAATAAATAAAATCTTTAAAAAAAAAAAAAGGTACTGAAATGTCTGTTTTCAAAATACCTTGGTTAAAATAAAGTCACTTTCACTGTGAATTGGTTTAGGGGGCCAATACTGCACAGAGATAAAGCCCCACGGGTTTTGGAAGTATCTACTGAGGTTACAATCCACGCACTCTTTGGCCCATTAATTCTACTTCTAGAAATCTATCAGGCTAAAGCATGAAATGACAAATGCATGTGGTCATTAATTGTAGCATTATCTGTAAGTCAAAATATCAAAGACAAATAGCCATGCAGTGTGGTTCAAAAAGCCACGGTACATCCATAAAACGGAGTACAGTTGACCCTTGAACAACACAGGAGTTAGGGGCACTGACCCCTTCTCCATGCAAATATCTGCACATAACTTTGACTCCCTGAAAACTTAACTCTTAAAAGCTTACTGCTGACTAGAAGTCTTACTGACAACATAAATAGTCAACCAGCACCTATTTTGGATGTTGTATGTGTTATACACTGAATTTGTACAATAAAGTAGGCTAGAGAAAAGAAAATGTTATTAAGAAAATCATAAGGGGGACACCTGGGTGGCTCAGCTGGTTGAGCATCCAACTCTTGATTTCTGCTCAGGGTGTGATCTCAGGGTTTGAGACCAAGCCCTACATCTGGCTCCGTGATCAGTGCAGAGTCCACCTGTCCTTCTCCCTCAGCTCCTCCCTGTGCTTGCACTCTCTCACTCTCTTTCTTGCTCTCAAATAAATAAACTAACCCTTGTTTAAAAAATCATAAGGAAGAGAAAATACATTTACAGTGCTGTATTTATTGAAGAAAAAAAAATCCGGGTATAAATGGACCCAAGCATGTCAAACCTGTGATGCTCGGGGGTCATCTGTCCTATGTGGTCACAAAACAAAACAAGGGAAGCTTGGGTAGCTCAGTTGGTTGAGTGCCTGCCTTCTCAGGTCATGATCCCAGGGTCTTGGGATTGAGTCCCACATTCAGCTCCCTGCTCAGCAGGGAGCCTGCTTTTCCCTCTGCCTTCTGCTCCCCCTGCTTTGTCTCTCTCTTTCCAACAAATAAATAAATAAAATCTTAAAAAAAAAATGAGGACTATCTCCACATAGTAATATGTAGAGCTCCCCAAGGTATACTGCTAAGTGAAAACAGGAACGTATAGAAGAGTTATAATATGCTACCTTTTGGGGGCACCTGGGTGGCTTAGTCAGTTGAGTATCTGATTCATGATTTCAGCTCAGGTCATAATCTCAGGGTCATGGGACGGAGCCCCAAGTTGGGTTCCACACTCAGCATGGACTCTGCTTGAGATTTACTCTTTCCCCCACTGTTTGCCCCTCCCCCTGTTCATATATGCTCTAAATAGATAAAATCTTTTTTTAAAACAATATGCTACCTTGGGGCACCTGGGTGGCTCAGTGGGTTAAAGCCTCTGCCTTCAGCTCAGGTCATGATCCCAGGGTCCTGGGATGGAGCCCCACATCGGGCTCTCTGTTCAGCAGGGAGCCTGCTTCCCCCTCTCTCTCTGCCTGCCTCTCTGCCTACTTGTGATCTCTGTCAGATAAATAATTAAATCTTTTAAAAAATAATGAAATAAAAAATATGCTACCTTTTCCTAAGAGAAGAAATACAAATCTCTATGTTGCATACATTTGCAAAAGTAAGAACAACAAAATACAGGAAATATAAATAAGAAATTGACAAAAGTGGTCACCTTATAGGAAATGCACTGAAGAATGTGTAGAAGGGAAAGAGATTGAAGGAAACTTCCTTGTGTATACCTTTCTATGCTGTAATGCCCTGTGAATAATGTCAGTTAATTACCTATTAAAAGTAAAACTAGCTTTTAAAAGCATTTCTGAAAATAAACCAAGACAAATAAATCCAACCATATATCAGTTTAGTAACATAACCACACAGAAAAACGATTATTTTTTCCCCCAAGATGCTCTGACCACAGTACTTTGATTGAACATCTTTAGTGGGATATGCTCCATGGACAAAAAGAACTACAAAGAAACATCAACCAAACCTAACTATTTTGTTATTTTGAAACTATTTTCTTATATTGCACAATAAAGCAAATGAGGAATTATAATAATGATGGTCTAAGAAAACCTAAGACTCAATTATAAAATAAAAAATTAACTATAAAAGTAATGTTGAAATTGAATTGAAAATGTTAAATGAATGAATGGTTTTATTAACTGTAGATTGTCTATTTTAGCCCATTGAAATGGCCTAGCAACAATGTTACCCACCATAATAATCACTCCAGGCACTCAGGTTATGCTCTATAAAATCGGGATTTCTTAGAGAACTGGTTGCTTTCAGGACTGGGCCAGGGAAGGTACAAGGTGAGCCTGGAACATGCTGTCATGTTCAAAAGCAAAGAAGCTTGTAATTGGGCATGCCCAAGGGACACAAGAACCATCCTGAAAGGAGATCATGCTGTCCCAAAGTGTGATGATTGGAGCACTAAAAGAAGCAGTGATTATAATGGATTGAAACACACTGGTTCTACCAAAGCCATGAGTCCCTAATGATTCTCAAAACAGAGAAAGCTAGGAATAAAAATTCATTTGTCACTATTTGAGGTGGTCATTAAAGAAACATCATCCTTTGCAAATTGCTAAAGAGAAGTAATTAAGTACTCACCCTGCCTTGTCAGTAAAAACTGTATATCAGGGCAAATGGGCCACTTATGACAGAAAGGTCTGTTTCATGGAAGAATGTCAAGCAATAAATGCAAAAGGAATGTTAGAATTATAAAGTCAACACTTCACCACTCCTAATAGATTCTTAGGCTTGAAAGCTGTTCTATTAGCACGGAAAGGCAGGTAATTAAGTGCAGTGCAAGGAGAATCAGAGAAAGCTGCGAGGGAATCCATGTGGGCTGATGCCTGAATGTGACCAAAGAACAAAGCACAGGAGAAGGACTTCTCAGAGGGAGAGATGAGGAAGCCTGGAAAAGCTTAAGGGTCTGCATTGACACTGGAGGGACCGTTACCCATTAACAAGATCCAGAGTCGGCACACTCGAAATTGCAGAAAATCAAAATTATCCTTGGACAATCCCTTTGGAAAGAGCCACACTGGGTCCAATAGGTGGCGGCTCAGGAAGCCCATCACACCCCAGTTTCTCTGCATAGAGCTGGACCACATCACGATCTGAGAGCACGAGGCAGTTAGCAACTGAGAGTGCAGCACATTCTGAGAGGTATGTGGAAAGCGAAGCCAACTCAAGGGAAAGCAAGAGTCCTGTCGGCCATCTTTGGCTCTTTGGGGGACATATGGCACATTGAGCAGACTAATTCTCCATTACTGACACAGTTTGTTTATACTGTTCATTGTTATCCCCAACTCCTCTCACTTGTAATCAAAACGACCCACGCCCTCCGTCTCTGTTGCTGAGTCTTCCTGTCTACGAGTATTCATACGAGAAGAGATGAGGGGCCAAAGGTGAGACATGAGAAGCAGGCAGAAGTCACACTGGGAAGAGGGAAGGGTAGGAGGAAAGCTACTGGGGAATTTCAAGTGGGGTGTGGCATGAGATGTGAGCTTTGAAAAGAAAACTCCGGGGCGCCTGGGTGGCTCAGTTGGTTAAGCAACTGCCTTTGGCTCAGGTCATGGTCCCAGAGTCCTGGGATTGAGTCCCATGTCAGGCTCCCAGCTCCATAGGGAGTCTGCTTCTCCTTCTGACCTCCCCTCTCATGCTCGCTCTCTCTCTCTCTCTCTCTCTCTCTCTCAAAATAAATAAATAAAAATCTTAAAAATAAAAAAATAAAAAATAAAAATTTTTTTTTAATTTTTGGAAAGAAAACTCCGGCTTCATTGTGAAGAAGGGCTTGGGGCTTACTGGGGACTTGGGTATGGCTAAGAATGCAGACAAGTAGGAAGATTGTTATCACCATTATGTTTAAATATGGCTTCTTTTTCGGGTCTTCCTAAAGTTTTAGATGTGAAGGGAACAGTGGATGCTGGCTTTAGAACCCCAGTGCACAAAGGACAGGCTATTTAGGGATCTAGATTTTTTTAGCCACAGAAAGCTAGTTGGTGAGAAGTGGCTGGTTCCCACTGAACAACCCTGGGCCAATGAAGGGAACCAAAAGGTGTTTCTTCCCAATAACTGACCATAGTAGTAGAAATTATAAATGGGGCCAGGAAGTGGTCCCTTTCACTTCAACCCACCTAGAATACATTCAAAATAGCTGCCACTTGCCAAAACAAACCTCAAAATTCTAAAGTCTCCTTAGCACATATCCACTCATTCAGCAAACTTTATGGAGCATGACCAAATTATGGGTTAGGTTTACAAAAATTAGAAATTAGCCCCCCTGGGATGCAAAGGCTTGACAAATGAGACACCCAAGTGAACAGGAAATTCAGAACGGGGGAATAGGCGCTCTGATGGGGGAATGTAGCCAAGACTATGACTTCAGTGACCCTAGGAAGCTACACCTGATGGATACAAATAGGTTCCTTCACTTACTATAGTCAAAATTCCATTAGCCTGAAGTATTACAAATATAAGAATTCTGATGGATTTTGTTGTCAGCATGCCTCACCAGCAAACAAATATGTTTTTAGTTTCCAACCTTATTGTTAAAAATATTCCTCAAGGGGCGCCTGGGTGGCTCAGTGGGTTAAACTGCCCTTGGCTTTGGTCATGATCCCAGGGTCCTGGGATCGAGCCCCGCATGGGGCTCTCTGCTCAGCAGCGAGCCTGCTTCCCTTTCTCTCTCTGCCTGCCTCTCTGCCTGCTTGTGATCTCTGTCTCTCTGCCAAATAAATAAAATCTTTAAAAAAAAAAATCTTAAAAAAAAAATTCCTCAAGTGAACAAGACTACCATGATGGTTAGCAGCTATAGTAAAATGAATGAAATTGAATTATTCAGTGATAGGGTAGTCCCCTCTTATCCTTAGGGAATACATTCCAAGACCTCCAGTAGATGCCTGAAACCATGGACAATGCCCAATCCTATACACACTAATTTTTTCTATATAAACATGTGATAAAGTTCATTTGACAAACTGGGCACAGTAAGAGATTAACACCAATACCCAATAATAAAACAGAATTATAACAATATACTGTAATAAAAGTTACGTGAACGTGGTCTCTCTCTTAAAGTATATTATTGAACTGTACTCACCCTTCTTCCTGTGATGATGTGAGATGATCAAATGCCTCCATGATGAGATGAAGTGAGGTTAATGATGTGGGCATTGTCACATAGCATTAGGCTGCTGTTTACCTTTAGATGATATGTCAGAAGGAGGATCATCTGCTTCCAGAAAGTGGCTGACCATAGGTAACTGAAACCACAGTTTCTGGGGGGGGGTGGGGGGTACTGAAGATGTCATATAACTAAAAGTTTTTTTTTTTTTCAGGAATTTTAGAGTTACAGGTGGGAATGCCTACTTTACTCTTCTGCTCCTGAATGCTAAAATAAACAGTGATGACTGGCAGAGACATAGGCGATAAAGCTGTTGCTAGATTAAAAAGACAACAAACTTCCCTTCTATGTTTCTCATATGGTCTTTGCTGCATGGTTATTTGCTTTCTTCAAAATACTTAATCCAAGAAAAGTAAATCTCAGTTAATTTGAAAATTCTGGCGAATTTGGATCTGGTGAATTCTGCACAATATTATGCAAAAACACTCTTTACACCCAAATGCCCTTCAGTTTGTGAATGCATTTACAAAGTATAGCATTATCCATATAATTAAATACCATTCGGCAATTCAAAGCAGCAGAGTATGATACACACTATAATGCGGAAGAACCTCAAAAGTATTAAGCTAAGTTTAAGAAGCCAAATGCAAAAAAACTGTCATTTATATGAAATATCTAGGATGACTACATTTTTAATCTATAAGAAATGTCTGTAAAAGGTAAATCTGTACAGACAGAAATCAGATCATGAATGCTTATGGGTGGGAGTGAAGCAGGCATTAACTGCAAAGGGGCACAAGAGAACTTCTTGGAGTGATGGAAATGTTTCAAAATGGATTGTGGTGATGGTTGCCCAACTCTACAAATTTGCTGAGATAATTAAGTTGAACGCTTAATAATGAGTGAATTTTATGTTGTGTAAACAAAGCTATCAAAACACACACATGCACGCACGCGCACACGCACACATACACACACACACTTCACATATTTTTAATCCCAGGAAAATATGAAGTATTGGAAGAGAATGCCATGTAGCTACCTTACACTGGGCATCTCCTCAAGTGTCAGGTACTTTTATGTCTGTTCCAGAAAACCACCTTCGGACAGGTAACACAATTAGCCCCAGGGATACATACCAGAGCCAAACTGAGTTAGCAAGGGAAGCCAAATGGGCCCATCTCTAAATTGTGTATGCAATTGTTTTCATTATGGCCCCAAAACAGAAACAAATAGCTGCCCCAGATTCACATGGCATAGTCAAAGTAAGAAATTAGATTCCCCTGCACCAGCTTCCTTCCTCTATTTCCCTGCTCTGGTTAGGCTCTGCTCCCCTGGTCTCCTGGCCACTGCCTTGGGATCTGCTCTAAGTCAGAACTGGGCATGTACTTCCTGTAATCATAAATGGGGTTCTGCTGCAGAAACACTGGCTCAAGTCCTTCACAACCTATCTCCAGCCCCCAGCCTACAGAGCATCCTTGCTCACTGCCCCTCTTCTGCTGCTGTACAACCCTGCACTGCTTTGCTCTGAACTTCTCATCATTCTTTGAAAGTGATGCCCATCTTCGCATTTCTCTGCCCCTCGTCCATGCAGCTCCTCTCACCTGACATGCCTGAGTATTGGTAAACCCTTGCCCCTACTGAGTATTGGTAAACCCCTGCTCTTCTTTTGAAATCATGAACAAATATCTCATTCTTATGAGCTCTCCACTTCTTCTCTAAGCATAGTTACTCCAGACAGCTTATGCATATATGGATCATTTTCTTCAGTCTCTTAAATAACACTTAAATACATCTACCTGCTATCAGTCTAGTGTATTTGTTATATTTTCTTTATAACTATGGCAGGCATCATTAAAGAGATTACCTGAATTAAAATCCCCATCCCATCATTTAGTAGCTTTGTGACTTTGGACAGATTATGTAAACGCCTGACACATCAATTTTCCCAACAGTAAAATGAAACCAATGAAAGACTACACTTCATGTGTATTTATAAGAATTAAATATACTCATAATCATTAAGGAAAAGGTGTATCTTCTGGTCCATAGTAAGTGCTTAATAATATTAATTTTTACTATTATGGTAAGGACTCAATAAATGTGAATGGAATAAATACGAGAGAGGGAGAGAAGGAAGGAAGGAAGGGGAGGTGAAGGCAGTTTCCTTCCTAGCACAGAGAACAGCACAAAGTTTACACTCAGTAGCCCTGAATCTTTGTCCTGCTGCAAGTACAGTGGGTAATCTTGAAAAGTTACCTGGTCTACATGTGTTTTAAGATGAACTTAAGTATTCTATTGGATAAACGATGTAATACTTCGCATGCAGCGCCTAGCCCATAGTTAAGTAATGATGAAGAAAAAAGGGAAAGTTATATGAGAAAGAAAAATCCTCTGCTTAATATTCATCTTTAGGCAAAGGCCACCTGAGCATTTTTTTAACCATCCTGCATTTACACACTGTAGGATGCTGCCTCAAAGGCCAGGACTCCGGGATGGCTGAGAGAGGTGGATTGTGAAACATTATGATCTAGTCTCGCCCCCCACCTCCATCCTGTCCCAAAGCTCATGGGTGTTACAGAAAAGTTTCTTCCAATATGGTCATCTCCAATGAATCTTAATTTGGTTTTTTTGCCCACTTCCTCAAGAGAATAGTATTAAGAGCACAGAGAAAATAGTTCAGTGAAAAAAAAAAAAAACTAGCCAAAAGCAATGAAGAAATTCTCAGCAAAATATCAGCAAACCATTAGCAACAAAACTCTCAGCAAAATATTAGCAAGCCAAATTATTAGCAAATATTAGCAAAATACTAGGAAACCAGACTCACAGAAAAAGAATTAAACATCTTGACCAAATGGGTTTTGTCAAAGAAAAACAAGGCTGTTTCAACTCTTTCTGCAGAAACTTAAACAGCCAAACAATACTGAAAAATAAGAACAAAGTTGGAGGACTTGCACTTCCCAACTTGAAAATTTACTCTAAAGCTACACTAATCAAGACAGTGAAGTACTGCTATAAGGGTATTAAGGAGGACACCTATTGCATGGAGCACTGGGTGTTATACGCAAACAAGGAATCAAAGAACACTGTATCAAAAATGAATGATGTATTGTATGGTGGTTAACATAACACAATTAAAAAAATTTTTTTAAAAAGGACAGACATCTAGGGGCGCCTGGGTGGCTCAGCGGGTTAAAGCCTCTGCCTTCGGCTCAGGTCATGATCCCAGGGTCCTGGGATCGAGCCCCGCATCGGGCTCTCTGCTTGGCTGGGAGCCTGCTTCCTCCTCTCTCTCTCTCTGCCTGCCTCTCTGCCTACTTGTAATCTCTATCTGTCAAATAAATAAATCTTTTTTAAAAAAAAAAAAAAGGACAGACATCTAAATCAATGGAACTGAGGGCCCAAAAATAGACCCTTACGTTTGTAATCAACTGTTTTTCAACAGAGTTGTCAAGAAAATAAAACAGGAAAGAAAATCTTTTCAACAAATGCTGGGACAACTGACCATTCATCTCCAAAACATTAATTTGGACACCTACTTCACATCATACCACAAATACTCACTGAAAATTGATCAAAGACCAAAATGTAAGAGCTAAAACTATAAAACTCTTAGAAGAACACAAAATAGAAAAATCTTCATGATCTTGGTTTAGGCAATGATTTCTTAGATACAACACAAAAGCAATAAAAGGAAAAACTGAAAAATCAGACGTAACATTAAAAACCTTTGTGATTCAAAAGACATTCAGTAAAGTGAGAAGACATGCACAGAATGGGAGTAAATATTTGCAAATCCTATACCTGGTAAGGCACTTGTATCTGGAATCTATAAAGAACTCTTTCTTATTCGGGGCACCTGGGTAGCTCAGTCATTGAGTGTCTGCCTTCGGCTCCAGTCGTGGTCCCAGAGTCCTGGGATTGAGTCCCCCATCAGGCTCCCTACTCCGCAGGAGTCCTGCTTCTCTCTCTGCTGCGTTCCCTCTCTCGCTGTTTCTCTCTCTGTCAAGTAAATAAATAAAATATTTAAAAAAAAAAAAAGAAGAACTCTAACAACTCAGTAATAAATAGACAACCCAATTTAAAAATGGGCCACGGGGACACCTGTATGGCTCAGTGGGTTAAAGCTTCTGCCTTCCACTCAGGTCATGATCCCAGGGTCCTGGGATCTAACCCCACATCAGGCTCTCTGCTCGGCAGGGAGCCTGCCTCCCCTCCCCAAGACCTGCCTCTGCTATAGTCCTTCAGCAAAACTCATCTACCCTTGCTAGGAGACAGAGCAAACTATCCTAGATCTGGTTTTAAACAGTCATTTCACAGTTTTTAGGGAATTACTCAGTTGAAACTTTGGCAAAATTATTTCCACTGAATAGGTTTACAGGGAATTGATGTTCTGGTGAACTGCCTTTTGGCAAATGGATTTTCAGCAAACTGACTGAGAGCCAGTGAACAACTCAATTCTTCTCCTGTATACCTCCTCCCAGCTTCATTCCTTGTAAACAGAAATGAGTCCACTAATAGTCACATGCTCCTCTCAGGAGCTTCCACGCTTTGAGACCTAAAGCCTTTCAGTTCAGATTTAGCCATGAGTATGGATCATAACAAGGGTGAGGGGTGCAAACCAGGCAGCATACACTAGTTGTCCCCTTCCCTTTTTATTTTCAATAACCATGAAATCCTTTCTTCAAAAGTACAGAAGTCTAATACAAAGGGCATAAAAGAAGATAAGCTCTTGCTGAGGTGGGAGCCATTAAGCCCACACCCCAAAACCTCTCCCATGTGCACCTCTGTTCCTACAGTAGCCTGAGTTCCTCAGAAGGTGACCTCCCATTCTACAAATCACAATTTAAAAATCATTGATTTCTGGTGATAGCAACATTTTTCCAGATATGTCTCCTGAGGCAACCAAAACAATAGCAAAAATAAACTACTGGGAATACATCAAAATGAAAAGTTTCTGCACAGTGAGGGAAACAATCAACAAAATTAAGAGGCAACCTATGGAATGGGAGAAGATATTTGCAAAGCACATATCCAATAAAGGGTTAGTATCAAAATACATAAAGAACTTATACAACTCAACACCCAAAAAACAAATAATCCAATTTAAAAATGGGCAAAAGACATGAACAGACAATTCTCCAAAGAAGACTCACAGATGGCCAACAAACACATGAAAAGATGCTCAACATCACTCATTATCAGGAAAATACAAATCAAAACGACAATGGGATAACTCTTCACACCTGTCCGAATAGCTAAAATCAACAACACAGGAAACAACAGGTGGTAGTGAGGATGTGGAGAAAGAGGAACTTTCTTACACTGTTGGTGGGAATGCACACTGGTGTAGCCACTCTGGAAATCCGTATGGGGGTTGCTCAAAAAGTTAAAAATCAAACTACCCTACAATCCAGGAATCATACTATTGGTATTTAACCAAAGAATACAAAATACTAATTCAAATGTATATGTGCACCCCCATGTTTATAGCAGCATTACTCATAATAGTCAAATTACGGAAGCAGCCCAAGTGTCAACTGACTGATGAACAGAGAAAGATGTGGTCTATATAAACAAGAGAATATTATTCAGCCATAAAGAAGAAAAAAAACTTACCATTTGCAGTGACATGATGGAGCCAGAGAGTATAACACTAAGTGAAATAAGTCAGTCAGGGAAAGACAAATACCATATCATTTTATTCATATGTGGCATAAGAAACAAAAACAAATGAGCAAAGGAAAAAACAAGAAAGACAAACCAAGAAACAGACTCGTAACTACAGAGAACAAACAGATGGTTACCACAGGGGAGGTGGTGGGGGATGGGTGATAAGGGGGCTGGGATTAAGGAGTGATCACTGGGTGAAGCAGGAAGTACTGACTCATTGCACTGTACACCTGAAACTGATGTAATACCGTATGTTAACTGACTGGAATTTGAGATAAAGTAAAAACTTTTTAATCCCTGATTTCATCCAATTACATATTTTCATGGTCAGAAAACAGACCCAGAGAGTCCCAATGACCTTAGTCATATTCACAGGGAAGAATAAAAAAAATAATCACAGGGGCGCCTAGGTGTCCTGGTCACTTTAGCACCTGCCTTCAGTTCAGGTCATGATCCCAGGATCCTGGGATTGAGCCCTGCAGTGTGCTCCCTGTTCAGCAGGGAGTGTGCTCCCTCCCTTTGCCCCCTGCTTATGCTCTCTCTCTCTCTCTCACTCTTTCTATCTCAAATAAGCAAATAAAATCTTTGAAAATAAATAAATAATAAAAATAAATTTAAAATAATCACAGGGCATTAATTTCCCCCCAATTTAAATAACAATAGTCATTATCTCACCATTTGGTATAGAAACATCTAGTATTTAAATGGCTCTTCCCAAACTGAGAATGGAAAGAACATGGATGTCTACCCCATCAGATCAAATTCCAGCTCTATTTCTTCCTATCTGTGTAAATCTGAGCCATCTCTTCACCCATCTGAGCCTCAATTTTTTCATCTGTAATGAATGGATTAAAGACATCTAAATTAGCAGATTTCTGTGGTGATTAAACAAGCTATTATTTATAAGTGCTTAGAATCTGCCCCACAGTAGGTACACAAAATGTTGTTTCCTTTCCCTCCTTGCCTCCTGCCCTTCTTTCTGCTGTACACAGTACCTGAGAGTGAGTATTGTGTCTTTCAAATGCAATTCTCCCCAAAAGAGTCACCAGCACTCAAAATAATCTGTGACCACAAGTCCAAATAAAGTTCACATTGATCAGTCATTTAAAACCCACAAAGTAAATAAATACTACAGAGAGCAGCAAATAAAGCTGAAAATAGTTAAAACCCATATAAATTTGCATCAGAAATATCACTTCCCTTTCACATCTCTCAAACATCTATCACCTCATTTTGGCGCTTTTTAGTCTTTTCTCCAAAATTCTACTGGAAGTTTTCCTATGTGCTTATTGGAGACAGAAACCAATAGCTTTTCTCGAAGTTCCCAGACTTCACTGCTCTCCATCATGCAGGTTCTCACGGGGATATAATGGTGGAGAGCCACCTGCTGATCACCTTCCCCAGTTCCCAAGTTAAGGTGTTCCTAGAAAGCTAAACAATGCTCCATGGAAAAAAGGCTTCCATAGAAAATCTGGAAATGAAATTCTCAGAGTTCACCTGGAATTCCTGTAGGGCTTCAGCTGGAGGGAAGACAGAGGAGAGGTAGAAAGAGAAATGTAGAGATTGCAAGTACTGGGAAGCACAAGAGAAGAAGGCAGGCTCTTAGACCTAGCGGGTCCTAAATTTCTGATGCGTTAGAGGTGAGGTGTCCCACCTGGGCAAGAGAATGACCTTTACACCATGGTCACTTCCAGAGCTGCCTTTTGTTGAAAGCCTTTTACGTAACAGGCACCAGGCTAGAAGCTTTATCTACAGTGTCACATTTGAAACTTAGACCCCCATCTAAGACTTCTTCGGTCTTATTTTTGAAGGAAGGAGGAAATTTTAACTTTGACCAAAAACAACAATCTTATCTCAATAATAAGATATGAAAGATCTCCATGGGGTCGCTCTGATTCCCCTTCAGCACACCTGAAATGCCCACACTTAAAATTCATCAAAAGTTCACCACTGCTTTTAGACTAATGAACCAAATTCTATGCATTAGTCAAAATGTCCAGTGTGACTTCATTCCTGCTTACCTGTCCTGCCTCTTATTTTCTTCCAGGACCTCCTGTGACATCGTATGCTCAATACATACATACATAATTGTGTTTTCTCCCCTGTCCCTGCCACACTTCCTCCTCACTTGTATATTCTCTCTCCCTCCCTTGGTCTCCCTTCCACTCTATCAAAAACTCTCCCCACTGGGTCCCACTGACCCCTACTCAGAGAATTCATCCTCAGATTTTCAGATGCCAGCCCTAGTATCACCTTCCTTCGGAAGTCTTCTCCCAAATCCCAAGACTACTACATCAGATGATTCCCTAAGACTAAGCACCTCCTCACCACGAACCCTTGAATCACTGCATCACAGACCTTGACTATCGACTACCAGAGCTGGAAAACTTATTTCAACCTTCTCAGGGTATGGACTAGGAAATGGAGCCCATCAGAAAA
This sequence comes from Meles meles, assembly GCF_922984935.1. Lineage (NCBI taxonomy): Eukaryota > Metazoa > Chordata > Mammalia > Carnivora > Mustelidae > Meles > Meles meles. The sequence goes on along the minus strand of NC_060066.1, from coordinate 11,893,837 downwards.
CATTACTGAAAGGTCAGAGTTAGGACACGAGTTCTACCTACCTTCCCAATGACTTCACAAAAACAGGCCCACTAGGTGATTATAATAATCTGCTGCCCAGTCACCTGGGTCGTCAATGCAATTCTGTCCTGAAGAACATTTAGGCCTGACTCTTCTGTCCCTATCCATCTGTCTCTGTCTGCCTGTCTGCCTGTCTCTCTCTCTCTCCTCTCTCACACCACCTCGTTTACTGCACAGGAATGTTGCTGATGAAATACTTCTCACCAAGTCATGCGTAATTGGTTTAATGTCTCAGTCTCCCAAAAGCATTTGCATTTTAAGGGGAGACAGTATTTTATTAGCATTAATGTTAATTATTAAGTAAAATAGCATTCATTTTTATAGCACTTTAGAGTTTACAAGATATATCACTTCTTGGCATTTTGGCTAAGATCAAGTGTACAATTTACAAGACACATTTACATATAGCATCAAATCTATACTCACAGAGGTGAAGAGAGGAACGTGCTTCTATTAAAGGGAAAAAATCACCTTGAATTGTATTTTCTTCCTGGGTGATTACCCTTCTCTGTACTTGGGGAGAGAGTGTTTTTAAATTGAGTTATTATACACAAATAACAAGCGATGCTACCCCCCTAGACTGTTTGTATAATTAAGAAAGATTGTGAGGTATTCTTACATTTTAATAGGAAATGTTTGTTTTGTTATAAATAATAAATAATGCTCATTGTAACAAATTTAAGAAGTGAATTTTTTCCTTAAAAGATAATTCCTAGTAAGAATATGTTCTTTTTGGAAGAACCCTCAGTTATCACTAAACAAGGTAGAGTTCCATTCATGACTATATTAGAAATGCAAAAGCTAGGCTATCAGGACATATGTTCTGCTTCCAATTTTGTCCCTTGCCCTCTCTTACATTTGGAAATCCATTAGAGAAGAAAACATGGTAGGCTTTTCTTGTTGGATCTTAGTTCTCTGAACTCAGTCATTGAAGGTTTTAAATAGGAAGGATGTGATAAGAGGGGATTTTGCAAATCTTAGTCAAATGGCTATGGCCAGACTAGAATGAGTCGAGAGAGGAGAAATGGAATTATTGGCTAGAACTCTAAATAAGATATAATTAGGATCCAATCCAGGGTTGCAGCTGACAATAAAATCTAATACCCAAGTGACCCACTTATTAGATTTAATTAACATAGATTTTTTTAAACTGTGTTGATGTTTTCAAGAACAAAGCCAACAGAATGTAGAAATTATCAGATAAATGGAATCTTTAAAAAAGAATCAAATGGAAATTTCAGAAGTAAAAAATAACAAATTAGAAATGCAATAAACAGACACAATGGATAGCATAAAGCTTATAAAAGGATATGTGAACTAAAAGAACTAAAAAAGGCATTAGGAGACACTACCAGATTGAAGCACAGAGACAAAAAGGGCAAAAGTCCATTTTGAAAAAGAGTATGAGAAATAAATAGACAGTAGTGGGAAAGTAATACTATATGTAAGTGAAATTCCACAAAAGGAGAAAAAAATGTGCTGACAATACATAACTCTCAAGTACATGAGGGACATTTACCAAATTGACTATATAGTCTGATATAAAGCAAACATCCACACAATTCACAGGATTGACATATGAAATATGTTTTATGATGGCACAGGATATAAATTAAACATATAAAATGGGCAACTAGAAAATCCTCAAATGTTTGAAAACTAGACAGTAAACTGCTAAATAATAATACATTCAACAATAAATCAGAGGTAATATTAGAATATATGCTGAGTGATATTGAAAATGTGATATTTAAAACCTGTGACATTCACATACATGAAAAACCCACAGCTAACATCAACCTTAATGAGGAAAAACTGAGAACTTTTCTCCTAAGGCTGGGAACAAGACAAGGATGTCCATCCTCAACATTGTTATTCAACATAGTACTGGAAGTCCTAGATACAGTTGTCAGACAATAAAAAGGAGTAAAGGGCATCCAAATCAGCAAGGAAGAAGAAAAACTTTCACTAATTGCAGATTACATGATACATATATAGAAAACCTAGAAACTCCACCAAAAAACTTCTAGAACTGATAAATTCAGTAAAGTCACAGGATATAAAATCAATACGCAGAAATCTGTTACATTTCAATACACCAATGATGAAACAGCAGAAAAAGAAATTAAGAAAAAAATCCCATTTATAATCACACCAAGAATGATAAGATACTTAGGAATAAACCTACCAAAGAGGTGAAAGACCTGTACTCTGGAAACTATAAAACACTGATGAAAGAGACTGAAGATGACACAAAGAAAACACATTCCACACTCATGGGTTAGAAGAACAAATATTGTGAAAATGTCTACCCTACCCAAAGCAATCTATAGACTCAACACAATCCCTATCAAAATACCAACAGCATTTTTCACAGAACTAGAACAAGAAATCCTAAACTTATATGGAATCACAAAAGATCCCGAATAGCCAAAGAAATTTTGAGGTATTTGAGCTGAAGGTATTACAATTCTGGACTTCAAGTTATATTACAGTGCTGCAGTAATCAAAACAGTATGGTACTGGCACAAAAACAGACACACAGATCAATAGAACAGAAAAGGAAGCCCAGAAATAATCCCACAATTATATGATCAATTAATCTTCAATGAAGCAAGAAAGAATATCCAATAAGAAAAAGACAGACTCCAACAAATGGTGTTGGGAAGACTGGACCACTTTCTTTCACCATTCACAAAAATAAACTCAAAATGCATTCAAGACCTAAATATGAGACCTGAAATCATAAAAACCCTACAAGAAAACACAGGCAAAAAATGTCTCTGTATAGAGCATAGCAGCATTTTTCTAGATATGTCTCCTGAGGCAAGCAAAACAGCAGCAAAAATAAACTACTGGGACTACATCAAAATAAAAAGTTTCTGCACAGTGTGGGAGACAATCAACAAAATTAACAGGCACTTATGGAATGGGAGAGGATATCTGCAAAGCACATATATAATAAAGGGTTAGTAGCAAAAATATATAAAGAACTTATACAACTCAACACCCAAAAAACAAATAATCCAATTTAAAAATGGGCAGAAAACATGAACAGACATTTCTCCAAAGAAGATATACAGATAGCCAATAAACACATAAAACGATGTTCGACCTTACTTACCATTAGGGAAATACAAATCAAAACTACAATTAAATAATGCCTTACACCACCAGAATGGCTAAAATCAAAAACACAAGAAACAAAAGGTGTTCATGAAGATGTGGAAAGAAGGGAACCCTTGCGCACTGTTGGCAGGAATGCAAACTGTTGCAGCCACTGCAGAGAACAGTGTGGAGGTTCCTCAAAAAGTTAAAAATAGAACCACCCTACAATCCAGCAATTGCACTACTGGGTATTTGCCAAAAGAATACAAAAACGTTAATTCAAAGGGATACATGCTCCCTACATTTATAGCAGCATTATTTACAACAGCCAAGTTATGGAAGCAGCCCAAGTATCCATCCACAGATGAAAGGATAAAAAAAAGATGTGAAATCTTGCCATTTGCAATGACATAAATAGACCTAGAGAGTATAATGCTGAGCAAAATAAGTCAGTCAGAGAAATACAAATAACACATGATTCAACTTATATGTGGAATTTAAGAAATAAAATAAATGAGCAAAGGGCAGATGGGAGAGAGAGAGAAAAATCAAGAAACAGACTCAGAGAACAAACTGATGGTTACCAGAGGCAGGTGGGTGGGAAGATGGGGGAAATAGGTGATGGGGATTAAGGACTGCATCTGCTGTGATGAGCATTACATGATGTACGGAATTACTGACTAACTATATTGTATACCTGAAGCTAATAAAACACTACATGTTAACTACACTGGAATTAAAATAAAAACTTTTAAAAAACTCATGGCATTTAACTAAAGGGTATATTAGAAAAGAAGAAAAGCTGAAACAACATCTATTCACCCCAAGAAGACTAAATTTTAAAAAGAACAAATTAAACCTAAGTAAAGCAGTAGGAAGAAAATAATTAAGATAACAGTAGAAATTAATGAAATAAAAATAAACTGGGAGTACAGAAATCAATGAATTCAAAAGTTGATTCTTTTAAAAGACTAATAAGTAGAAGAATCTACAGCAAGAAGGAGAAAGACAAACAAAGTAAATAACCAACACAAGGAAAGAAAATATGGGTATCACTTTGTGTCTAATGATATGAAAATGCAATACAATAGCATAACAAATAACACGGAGGACATGGGGAGATGAAGAGGAGAAGGGAGTTGAGGGAAATTGGAAGGGGAGATGAACCATGAGAGACTATGGACTCTGAAAAATAATCTGAGGGTTTTGAAGGGGCAGGGTGGGGGGCTGTGGCAGGTTGGGGGAGCCAGGTGGTGGGTACTATGGAGGGCACGTATTGCATGGAGCACTGGGTATGGTGCATAAACAATGAATTCTGCCACACTGAAAAGAAATTTTTAAAAAAATTTTTAAAAAGCAATAGAAATAAAATATGATACAATAATTTTGTGTTAATAAAGTTAATAACTGAACCAAAGTGAACCAGTTTTAAAGAATATGTTACTAAAATAGACACATGATTAAATAGAACATATGAAGAATACTTTATTAAACAATTGAACTTGCAATTTAAAATCTTCCCACAAAACAAAACAAAAACAAAACAAACAAATACCGCTGGCCCTAACAAAACAAAAACAAAACAAACAAACAAACAAATACCGTAGGCCCTAATCTCTTTTGGATACTTAAAGAAGCAATTTAAAAAAAAAAAAAAGAAAAGAAAAGAAGCAATAATACCAGCATCACCAAAACTCTTCCAGGAAAAAAATAAGAAAACAATTCCCAATGCATTTTATAAAGCCTACATAATTTCATCTTCAAATCTAACAAGAATATTAAAACAAAATACTTTTACATACAATTATCTCTCAAGAACATAGAAGAAGAAAGCCTAAATAAGTTGTATTTCAAATCTAGAAATATATGAGAAGCACAAAATATCACAACCAAACTTACTTATTCCAAAAATGTAACTGATCATATTTACTATATTGATAAACTAAGAGGGAAAAATAAGTCATTTTATATATATAATAAAAATGATTTTAAAAACTCTTAGTAAATTAGTAATACAAAAGATCTTTCTTAATCTGTTGAAAAATGTTTGTAAAAATCCTATAATTCTCTCTTTCCAGTCTGAGAAAAAGGCTCAAAACCTATAGAACACATCATATTAATGGTAATATTGAAACATATCTTTCTGACATTGAAAATGAGGCAAAGATATCCACTATCAATATCTATTGGACAATGTACTGGCAGCCCTTGCTACTGTAATAAAACAAAAAAATGAAATGGAAGATATAAAATTGATAAGGAAAAAGATACACTTTTTCCTTGAGAATGTGATTGTGTATACTAAGAACCCATAAGACTCTACAGATTAATTGAAATTAATAAATGATTTTGTTAAGAAAATAAAAGCCTTAAAATACTATTTATTTAAAAATCAACGTCCCATGATGTTCACAATGTTAGGTCAGAACTGAAAGCCACCAGGGATGATGTTCAAAATGCTCTCAATGAGTTCCAATCCAATCTAAATTCTCTAAAAGCTAGGGTAACTGAGACAGAAGATAGAATTAGTGATCTGGAGGACAAACAGATAGAGAGAAAGGATCAGGAGGAAGCCTGGAACAAACAGCTCAGAAGCCACGAAAACAGAATCAGGGAAATAAACGATGCCATGAAACGTTCCAACGTCAGAATTATTGGAATCCCTGAAGGGGAAGAAAAAGAAAGAAGTCTAGAAGATATAGTGGAAGAAGTTGTCTATGAAAATTTTCCCAATCTCACGAATGGAAACAACGTTCATGTACTAGAGGCAGAAAGATTTCCTCCCAAGATTTTAGATTCTCGAAAGTCCTCACGGCACCTTATCGTTAGAATGGGGAATTTTGTTTCAAGAGAGACCCTCTTAAAAGCAGCTAGGACAAAGAAGCTTCTTACATACAGAGGAAAGTCCATTAGAATAACGTCAGACCTTTCCACAGAGACCTGGAAAGCCAGGAAGGGCTGGCAAAATATATTCAGAGTACTAAATGAGAAGAACATGCAACCAAGAATACTCTATCCAGCAAGAATGACATTTAAAATGGATGGAGAGATAAAGAGTTTCCAAGACCGGCAAGGCTTAAAAGACTATGCAACCACCAAGCCGACACTGCAGGAAATATTAAGGGGGGTCCTATAAGAGAGAAAAAATCCTAAGAATATCATTGAAAAGAAATATAGAAACAATCTATAGACAGAAAGACTTCAAAGGCAACACGATGTCAATAAAAACCTATCTCTCAATAATCACTCTCAATGTGAATGGCCTAAATGCGCCCATAAAACGACACAGGGTTGCAGATTGGATAAAACGACAGGACCCATCCATATGTTGTCTACACGAGACCCATTTTGAACCTAAGGATACACCCAGACTGAAAGTGAAGGGATGGAGAAGCATCTTTCATGCCAATGGGCCTCAAAAGAAGGCCGGGTAGCGATTCTCATATCAGATAAATTAGATTTTAAACTAAAGACTGTAGTCAGAGATACAGAAGGACACTACATAATTCTTAAAGGTACTATCCGCCAAGACGATCTAACAATTGTGAATATCTATGCCCCTAATATGGGAACACCCAATTACATAAGAAAACTATTAATCAAGATAAAGAGTCATATTGATACGAATACAATAATAGTAGGAGATCTTAATACGCCTCTCTCAGAAATAGACAGATCATCGAAGCAGAAAATTAATAAAGAAATAAGAGCATTGAATGAAACATTGGACCAGATGGACCTCATCGACGTATACAGAACATTCCACCCTAAAACAACAGAATATTCATTCTTCTCAAGTGCACATGGAACCTTCTCCAGAATAGACCACATACTGGGTCACAAAGCAGGACTCAACCGATACCAAAAGACTGAGATTATTCCCTGCATATTTTCCGATCACAATGCTTTGAAACTGGAGCTCAATCACAAGGAAAAGTTCAGAAGGAACTCAAACACCTGGAAGCTAAAGACCACCTTGCTTAAGAATGCTTGGATCAACCAGGAGATGAAAGACGAACTTAAACAATTCATGGAAACCAATGAGAATGAAGATACCTCGGTCCAAAACCTATGGGATACAGCAAAGGCGGTTCTAAGGGGGAAATACATAGCCATCCAAGCCTCCCTCAAAAACATTGAAAAATCCAGAATACACCAGCTGTCTCTACACCTTGAAGAACTGGAGAATCAACAACAAATCAAACCAACTCCACATGCAAGAAGGGAAATAATCAAGATTAGAGCAGAGATCAATGAGGTAGAAACGAGAGATACAGTAGAACGTATCAATGACACTAGAAGCTGGTTTTTTGAAAGAATCAATAAGATCGATAAACCATTGGCCACACTAATCCAAAAGAAAAGAGAGAAAGCCCAAATTAATAAAATTATGAATGAAAAGGGAGAGATCACAACTAACACCAAGGAAATAGAAACAATCATCAGAAATTATTACCAAGAGTTATATGCCAATAAGCTAAGCAACCTAGATGAAATGGATGCATTCCTGGAAAGCTACAAACTCCCAAAATTGAACCAGGAAGAAATTGACAACCTGAATAGACCGATATCTAGTAATGAGATTGAAGCAGTGATCAAAAACCTCCCAAAAAACAAGAGCCCAGGACCTGACGGATTCCCTGGGGAATTCTACCAAACTTTCAAAGAAGAAATAACACCAATTCTCCTAAAGCTGTTCCAAAAAATTGAAGCAGAAGGAAAACTTCCAGACTCTTTTTATGAAGCCAGCATCACCCTGATCCCCAAACCAGGCAAAGACCCTACCAAAAAAGAGAATTTCAGACCAATATCACTGATGAATATGGATGCAAAGATTCTCAACAAGATCCTAGCAAACAGGATCCAGCAGCACATTAAAAAGATTATCCACCATGACCAGGTGGGATTCATCCCTGGGTTGCAAGTTTGGTTCAACATTCGCAAATCAATCAGTGTGATAGAACACATCAATAAGAGAAGAGAGAAGAACCACATGGTCCTCTCAATTGATGCAGAAAAAGCATTTGACAAAATCCAGCATCCGTTCCTGATGAAAACGCTTCAAAGTATAGGGATAGAGGGAACATTCCTGAACTTCATAAAATCTATCTATGAAAGACCCACAGCAAATATCATCCTCAATGGGAAAAAGCTTGCAGCCTTCCCGTTGAGATCAGGAACACGACAAGGATGCCCACTCTCACCACTCTTGTTCAACATAGTATTAGAAGTTCTAGCAACGGCAATCAGACAACAAAGAGAAATAAAAGGTATCCAAATTGGCAAGGAAGAAGTCAAACTCTCTCTCTTCACAGATGACATGATTCTTTATATGGAAAACCCCAAAGACTCCACCCCCAAACTACTAGAACTCATACAGCAATTCAGTAACGTGGCAGGATACAAAGTCAATGTACAGAAATCAGTGGCTTTCTTATACACCAACAATGAAAATACAGAAAGGGAAATTAGAGAATCGATTCCATTTACTATAGCACCAAGAACCATAAGATACCTGGGCATAAACCTAACCAAAGAAGTAAAGGACCTGTACTCGAGGAACTACAGAACACTCATGAAAGAAATTGAAGAAGACACAAAAAGATGGAAGACTGTTCCATGCTCTTGGATTGGAAGAATAAACATTGTTATGTCTATACTGCCTAGAGCAATCTATACTTTTAATGCCATTCCGATCAAAATTCCACCGATATTTTTCAAAGAGCTGGAGCAAATAATCCTAAAATTTGTATGGAGCCAGAAGAGACCCCAAATTGCTAAGGAAATGTTGAAAAACAAAAACAAAGCTGGCGGCATCACGTTACCCGATTTCAAGCTTTACTACAAAGCTGTGATCACCAAGACAGCGTGGTACTGGCATAAAAACAGACACATAGACCAGTGGAAAAGAGTGGAGAGCCCAGATACGGACCCTCAACTCTATGGTCAAATAATCTTCGACAAAACAGGAAAAAATATTCAATGGAAAAAAGACAGTCTCTTCAATAAATGGTGCTGGGAAAACTGGACAGCGATATGTAGAAGAATGAAACTCGACCATTCTCTTACACCGTACACAAAGATAAACTCAAAATGGATAAAAGACCTCAACGTGAGACAGGAATCTATCAGAATCCTAGAGGAGAACATAGGCAGTAACCTCTTCGATATCAGCCACAGCAACTTCTTTCAAGATATGTCTCCAAAGGCCAAGGAAACAAAAGCAAAAATATACTTTTGGGACTTCATCAAGATCAAAAGCTTCTGCACAGCAAAGGAAACAGTCAACAAAACAAAGAGGCAACCCACGGAATGGGAGAAGATATTTGCAAATGACAGTACAGACAAAAGGTTGATATCCAGGATCTATAGAGAACTTCTCAAACTCAACACACACAAAACAGATAATCATATCAAAAAATGGGCAGAAGATATGAACAGACACTTCTCCAATGAAGACATACAAATGGCTATCAGACACATGAAAAAATGTTCATCATCACTAGCCATCAGGGAGATTCAAATTAAAACAACATTGAGATACCACCTAACACCAGTTAGAATGGCCAAAATTAGCAAGACAGGAAACAACGTGTGTTGGAGAGGATGTGGAGAAAGGGGAACCCTCTTACACTGTTGGTGGGAATGCAAGTTAGTGCAGCCACTTTGAAGAACAGTGTGGAGACTCCTGAAGAAATTAAAAATAGAGCTTCCCTATGACCCTGCAATTGCACTGCTGGGTATTTACCCCAAAGATACAGATGTAGTGAAAAGAAGGGCCATTTGTACCCCAATGTTTATTGCAGCAATGGCTACGGTCACCAAACTGTGGAAAGAACCAAGATGCCCTTCAACGGATGAATGGATAAGGAAGATGTGGTCCATATACACAATGGAGTATTATGCCTCCATCAGAAAGGACGAGTACCCAACTTTTGTAGCAACATCGACGGGACTGGAAGAAATTATGCTGAGTGAAATAAGTCAAGCAGAGAGAGTCAAGTATCATATGGTCTCACTTATTTGTGGAGCATAACAAATAACATGGAGGACATGGGGAGATGGAGAGGAGAGGGAGTTGAGGGAAACTGGAAGGGGAGATGAACCATGAGAGACTATGGACTCTGAAAAACAACCAGAGGGTTATGAAGGGGCGGCAGGGGGGTGGGGGGGTGGGAGGTTGAGGAACCAGGTGGTGGGTAATAGGGAGGGCATGTACTGCATGGAGCACTGGGTGTGATGCCAAAACAATGAACACTGTTATGCTGTTAATAAACAAATAAAAATGAAAAAAAAAAAAAAAGAAAGCTTATATTATTAAAAAAAAAAAATCAACATCCCATAGACACTAAAACTATCTAAAGATATGAAGACTTCTAAAGGGAGAACTACAAAATATTATGTAGAGAAATTTAAGACGGCCTAAGCAAACAGGGATAGACAATGCTTATGGTTCAAAACACTCAATAAAGAGCCAATTTCTTCCACATTGACTTTATATCCTATGCAAATCTCTATCAAAATCCCAGAAGATATTGTTCAGGAAAATTAACCAGCAGATTCTAAAATATACAGAAAATGGAAAAGGTCAGGAAGAGCCAAGACAATCTTGAGGAAGAACAATTGGTGGATGTACCTAACCAAGTATCAAGATTTATCACGGCATTCTGCATCATTAACGCACTGCAAATATATACAAATATACCAGTGGAACAAAACACAGCACACAGATCACAGACTAACACATGTAGTCATTCATTCGTAACAAAAGTGACACTGCAGTTACATGGAGAAAGCATTACCTTTTTAATAAAAGCAGCCAAAATAATCCCAACTTCCTATTTTATAACAGACATAAAAAATCTCGGACGGATTATAGCTCTAGTTGGAAATGGTAAACAAATAGACCTTCTATAAAACCCCCTAGAAGAATATCTTGATATCTTGAGTAAATGAAAATTTCTTAAACAGGACAAACATACAACAACTGACCATACAGAAAAAGTTTGGCAGATTAAAATTTCAAATCTTTTCATTAAAAGAAACCGTTAAAAGTATGAGGAAGCATGACATGATCGGGAGGAGATATCTGAAATTCAAGTGCCTGACGAAGGACTCACTCTAGATTGTATAAAGAACTCCCGCAATCAATAAGTAAAAGACAGGAAATCAATGGTGGGGGGGGGGGGAACTAAACAGCAAGAAATCACCAAAAAAAGACAGCTAAGTGGCTAATAAATATATGAAAATAATTAGTCATCAGGACAATGTAAAGGCATGCAAAGGGGCAGTATTACACGCCCACTAGAATGCCTGGAAAAAAAAATACCACCAGCACCACAGAGCATTAATGAGGATGTGGAGCCATCAGAACATTCCTGCCCTACTGGCAGAACCACAACTTGGTACAACTTCAGAAATCTATTTGATGGTATCTCCCAAAGGTGAACACACATATACCACCTTATGTAGCATTTTCACTCTGGGTATACACCAAACAAGAATGAGTATGTAAGTCTCCTAAAGGATATGAACAAGAATGATGCAGCCTGACTATTCATAATCATAAAAACTGGAAACTTCAAAGTCTTCAACAGTAGAATAAAAGCATCTTTGTATATTCATATAATAAAATAATGTACAGTAAGGAGGATGAACAAACCATTTCTACACAAAACCACATGGTTAATTCTCACAAAGATAAGGTTGAGAAAAAGAAGCCAGATACAAAAGAGTATGTGTTCTAGGATTCCATTTACACAAAGTTCAAATAGCGCAATTAGAAGTCAACGTTTCCTTGAGAGATATAGTGATGGGAAAGGAATAAGAGGGGTCACTGGGAGATTTGATCATACGCTGTTTCATGATTTAGGTACTAGGTATTGGGGAGTATGTTTATTTTTGAAAATTCATCAAGCTGTACTTTTATGACTGGAGCACCTTTCTGATGTTGTTTTACAAAAGGTATGTTCAACAAAAGGTCTACTTAACAACAGATTATGTGGAATTCCAAAATCTTGCCAAATCTACCCTCTAGTCCCTAGGGCTATCTACCCCAACTTTTGGGTTCCTGGACAAAATTCCAACATGTGTGTGTTTGGGGCTCACAATTCTCAGGACACCAGCTACATGCCCTACCATTACCTCAATTCTGAGACTACCTACCTCCAGCCATATTCCACAGGCTAAGGGTTCAGTCCTACAAGACTGCCTCCCACCCCCCACTTCAGACGGCAGTTATAAGCCTAGGTAATCACCTGTGCTTGACCAGTTGGCTAGAAATCAGAGCTTCGCAGGACGTCCTCCTTGGGATTGATTAATTTGCTAGAGCAATTCACAGAACTAAGAAAAACACTGGACTTACTAGATTACAAGTTTGTTTAAGTTACATCCTAAGGGGGGGGAGGATGTAACTCAGGAGAAGCCATGTTGGAAGAGATGGGCAGGTCAAGTTGTGGGGAGAGGGTGTGGGGCTTCCATGCCCTCCCCAGGTATACCACCCTCTCAGGACCTCCACTTGTTCACCAGCCCAGAAGCCCTCCAAACCCTCTCCTTCTGGGTTTCTACAGAAGCTTCACTACATAGGTATGATTTTTAATTCATTGGCCTTTGGCAATTGATCCTACCTCTAACCGCCCCCCCACCAAAATCATGGGGCAAGTTTCAAATTTCGAATCCTCTATTCCTGACCACTTCCTCCTGGTTAGCTCCCCATCCTTAGATGCTTTCCAAAAGTCACCTCATTAACATAAACCCAGTTGTGATGGAAAAAGGCTTGTTATGAATAATAAGACCCCCATTTCACTTTTATGGTTCTGATATATTTTCAAGAACTGAGGACAAGAGACCAAATATTGTAATAAAAGATGTTCCCATTGCTCTTATTATTCAGAAGACTTCCAACGTTTTGGGAACCATGGATGAAGACCAAAAATATATAAGAAATATATCTCTGATAAATCACAATATCACACCCATTTCTAAACTCTGCTTGTCTGAGCTACTCCCTCTAACTAACTAAATGCCTGACACAGTCTTATGCTATTAAACAAGAAAACACTGTCCCTTTTTTTAAGATTTTTTTTTAATTTTTAAGTAACCTCTACACCCAACGTGGGGCTTGAACTCACAATCCCAGGAGTTGCAAGTGCTACGAACAGAGCCAGCCAAGTGCCTCTGTCTTTTCTTTTTTTTAGGAATAGAAATGTATCCACCTAAAATACATCAAAGTGAACACCTCAAATGTCATGTATATTTCAGCTATTATAACATGGAGAAAAAGACTCTTAAAAAAAGAAACTAAGGGGGAGCCTGGGTGGCTCAGTGGGTTAAGCCTCTGCCTTCGGCTCAGGTCATGATCTCAGGGTCCTGGAATCAAGTTCCGCATCGGGCTCTCTGCTCAGCATGGAGCCTGCTTCCCTCTCTCTCTGCCTGCCTCTCTGCCTACTTGTGATCTCTCTCTGTGTGTCAAATAAATAAATAAAGCCCCCCCCCAAAAAACAAAAAACTAAGCATTGCAACAAAAAATAAAAATATTAGGAAATTAGCAGCAATACACAGAAGATTGCTGAGGTTTTTCTCTGAATTGCATTCCAGGGACATGCAGATTTGACTCTCCAGATTAAAGTTCAAATGTAGCTGAAAATTTCAAACGAAGAGAGAATACAGTAACATCACAAAACCATCTCTTCTGCTCATTAACTGGTGAATCCTCAGAATCTGCTCAGTACTTATGCACATTAGCCAACTAGCAAGCACGGGAAAGAATTAGCTCTTGTCTGCACCTCAGCCACAACAAGAGCACCAAACTTTCCTTTCATTTGAAATCCTCCACAACCTCCACCCCAGTGGGCAGCCCTAAACGCAGCTGTTTGATATCCTAAGCAGATGTGGAACACAGGAACCTCAGTAGGGCAGGATTCCAAGTGTCTGTCTGCCTTCGGTCCTCGGCCCCAAACTATCTACTTGCAACAGAGCTGAGTCTGGAAACGAGACAATTCTCCCTTCTGGCGGGGGTTGCGGAGAGTAGAGAGGAAGAGAGCTTGGGAAGGAGAGGCAGAGTCGGGGGTGGGAAACCAACAAAATGTGGTGTACACTTTCAGGAAGCTGTGAGGCTGGATCTTTCAGAGCAGCTCATATTTTTCAAGATGCATTTTCTTTGAGGTGCCCCACTCCGGATACCCCAGTGCCCTCCTTTCAGCCCAGACCCTTGTTTCACCACCAGCCAGGGGAAGGGGCCAGGGCATGGCAGCGGTCACAGTTCTCTTGGATAAGCTTTACCGTAATCTTCATAAACCTCAATGCTCAAGGTGCAGAGGGAGATTGGAGGAAACTGTTTTTCCGTTGGTTTCTCTCTGACTTCTGTGGCTATTCATTCCTAGAACAGGAAGCTGGAGAAATTTAGGTGGGAGACACTCTTTCGACCAGTCAGGTTTCCTCACCCTCCTAGGGTACAAGTGATTAGGAAAAGCTTGGGGGTTACATAACCTCCTTCCTCCAGGATGGTTTCTCATCAAAAAGTGAATGGGCTGCCCACCCCTGAGAAGCAGGGCAGGAATCTCGTGGCTGTGTTTAAGTATTGCAGCTGGCTGCACTGCAACTTCCCAATGGACCAGTAGGGCAGGAGAAACGAATCCACTCATTTATTCAACGAGTATTTATTGAGGGCTCACCATTCTGGGTTCTTGGGGTTTATCCACAAACAAAACAAAGACTTCTATTCTAATGGAGGCAGACAGCATGAGCAACAGTAAATAAATAAATAGAGTAGTGTGCTAGAAGGTGACAAGTGAAACCAATAAAAGCAGACCATCGACAAGACAATGGAGAAGGGGAAGTGGGGGGGGGGGGTGCGATTTTAAACAAGGTACAGGGTATAGGCCTTGAAGACCTATGACATCTGAGACCTTTGACATCTGAGCAAAGCCCTGAATAAGATAAGGATGTCAGTTATGTGACTATCTGGAGGAAAAGCAAGGGTCTAAGGTAGGTGTGTTCCCAGTGTGTATAAAAGACAACAAAAGTGGTCAGGGTGGGAGGAGCAGAGTGAGCCTGGGAAAGAAGAGTGAGAAGTAATGTCGCAAAGATAAGGGGCTGGAGCAGGGAGGACTCTGCAAGTCATGGTAAAGCTTGGGGCTTTCAGAATAGATGCAATGGTAGCCATGGCTGCTCTGAGCAGAGAAGGGGCAGAATCAGACCATTCACCATCGTGCTCACTCTGGAGTCAGAACAAACATGGGAAGTTCCTTTGAATATCATTTCCAGCTATCTGCATTGGAGGTCCCTACGAGTTTCTGAATGAAGTCAGATTGACCTACAGACCCACGCTATCCTCATTGGCCTGGTAGTTAGAGTAAAGGGGAGGGTGGGGATGCCAACAGCATATTAATGGTTTAAGTCATTCAACTGACCCATTAATATTTGAGAAAACAATTTTGAATTTATTTTCTTGTAAAAGGAATGGCTTTACTCTGGGTCACTGCTCTCTCCCTTCCTCAAACTTCTTGGTAACCAAAGAGACAGATTCCAAGGACTGCATTGACTGGGTGCAGTCTAATACTCTCAGAACACAGCAAAGATAAGTGGTTACTCTGGACTCTGGTACCATTAACAAATGCTCAACTCTCCGCACTGGCCACCTATAATGCTTATGGAATTCAATCATTTTTAAAGAAATAATGACATAATAAACACACTATTATTAAAGTGGTAGACTAGGAGAATTCTTTTAAGCCTAACTTTATTTTGAACAGGGTCACCGGCCTCTTTGACAGCAGGAAATATTGTTTGTTGCTCTGAAGGCAAGAAAAGAGGGGGGAAAAGACACTCAGAAATAATGACAGTCTCACCCCAAAGTCCCAATAATAGTAAGAAGGTAAGGTTAGAGTAGTACAAGATATGAGCCTAATATCAGTGACCACTGAATTTTGGATAAAGAAAGTCATTTAGACACTGGCCAGTCCTCCTGTTAACCTGTGGCCTACAGGTTCAAATCCAACTGGCAGATATGTTTTGTCTGAACTACATGGCTTTTTTTTTTCTACTTTTTTAGGTACTTGCAAGTTAAAACACAAAGAAATTTGTATTTCTTGCTTCTCTTTAAAAACACAAATATTGTATTGTAAAAACATGGTATTGTAATAGCATTGTATGGTGACTCTATTTGTGGTGAGCATACTGTAAGGTATAGAAATGTCAAATCATTACATTGTACACCTGAAACTAATGTAATACTATGTCAACTACAATTTTTTTAAATCCCTTGTAAGACCAATAAGAAATTTCACATTTGTTCAATAAATATACATATATACATTATATACACATGAACGAAGGTATACACACCTATGAATATCTACAACATGAAGTCTGTATCCCATCACAGCTGGTCCTTAATAGTGGCTCTCCGCACGAATCAGGTTAATGGTTCCCAGTTCACCCCGGCCCCTTCCACTTACTATTACTTCCTTTTGACCCACTTCACAAATCGCAGCTCCAAACAAGCCCTCATCTCATCTAATTCCTTTTGTATAAAATACAGAAGACTGAGGTCTAGAAGGAGGGAGATGGTAGAGTCTTCAGTCATAAATAAACGCAAGTGCTAAAAATAAAGACCTCACAGGAATTAAGTTTACATGGGTCACTCCTTCCTCCTAATGAGACCTGGTGGTCAAGCCTCCATAGTACTCTGGGGTCAGGTTCTTGGTTCTATTTTGGAGTTATTTTTCATTTGGATCTGATTCTGTTTCAGTCAATACTCTACGGTGAGCTGCACTTGTGGCAAAGGGCTTGAACAAGCAAACAGGAGTAGGGGATCCAGGTGGAAACCCTTTGTCGTGCCTCATTAGTGGAATTTTGACATTGGACTGGAGTCAAAATGATGAGTCTGCCTGCTGCTCTCCCTCCCTGGGATTGTGGCCTGGCCTGACTGGTAGCCAGTGGTGAACTTTCTAAGAAGAACCTATCTTTGGGACCCACTGGCATGGATCTCTGTGCTCTTTCCATTTGGTTCATGCCTCCATCCCCCCTTTACCACTTGCAAAGACCCAGGCTGTTCCATTTCTTGCCCATTTTCACACCGTTCAGCAGAGATCTAGAATTTGGTGCATGGTAACTTGCTGCTTTTCTTGGGGGGACTTCTGGCATTACACTTTGCTACAACAGACGAGGAAAAGAGCTCCATGAATCACAAGCAGGTAGAGGAGGAACTGGAGTAAAAGAATGCTTTCTTATTTATTCACTCACTCATGTAATGGGCCAGTGTTAAGTACCTATTGGGCTGCGTGTTTAGAAGACCTAAATATGATTAACACACCAGTCCTACCCTCAGGAAGCTCACAAAACCAAGTCCTGACCTTACAGTGTACACACAGGATGACCGAAGGACTCCCTCTGAAGCTTCCCTTTCCTCATTTGTGATGGAAAGACCCCACTAACTTCCACCCTGGCCAGCTGTGAAGAACAACGCTAACATTCTTCAATTACCATCTTGTATCACTTGTGCTCAAGGACGTGAACCACTGACAAGCAGTCTCCTGAGCAAATGAATACAGAAGGGAAATCTCTTCCCTACAGTAGAAAGCTAACAAATGTAGAAAGGATGATAAAAACAGAAAACCAACTTTTGGCTACCATTATAATAATAATGTCAGGGAAGAATCACCAACACTTGATAAAACTAGTGACTTAAGGTGTGAAGAGTAACAGAAAGTTTACATAATAAAGTATCTTCTGAAAAAATACTTCATTACATAGGAAAAAAAACAGTAACTTTACAGTAGAGAAACCTGGCAGACACCATCTTAATCAAAATCAACAATTGTGGAAGAAATTGACATCCTATGTTCTGATAGAATGTCTGAAAAAGGACGCATCACTTCTATGACACTCTAGCTGAAAATGCATAACCTGAATCTCATCAGGAGGTGAACTCAGAGAAACCCACATTGAGGAGCATTCTACAAAAATCTGACCTATATTCTTCCAGCCTGTCACTGTCAGAAAAGGGAATTGAGAAACTGTTCCACCTTAAAAGAGGCTTGACAGACACAAAATCAAGGCAGATCTAGTGTTTTCTTTTGCTATTTAGCAGATCATTGGGATAATTAATGAATTTGAATATGCTCTATAGATTAGGTAGTAGTTCTGTATTAATGTTAATTTCCTAGTTGTAATTACTTTACTATAGTTATAATAAAGAATGTCTCTGAAGAAGCATACACAGAGGTTTTTAGGGGTAGAAGGCATCATGTCTGTAACTTACTCTCAAATAATTCAGAAAAACAATTATATATATTAAAAGTAACGGTATATAAACATGTACGTATGACCTATGTCTGTGTGTGTGTGTGTGTACCCAGAGCAGGGATTAACCAAAGCTGGTAAATTATCAACACTTGGGAACCCCTTGTACTCTTCTACAGAAAGGTCTGGCTGCATTTTCTGAAAACCTCAGATGCCAAATGTGTTTCACCCATTCTTCATCCCTGTCTTCAGGGCTTCTGATATTCATGACAAGATGGGAGATGATGCTAAATGGGTCCATTCCCTCGTGATGGTTTCCCATTACTACCCACCCACACAACCCAGCAGCATCGTTAGGACTAGCTATCATTGCTGAGCCAGCTGGGGTCTTAGAAATTTATCTCCTGGAACCCATAGTTCAACTTCATCTCTTCCATTCCCGATGGAAGGCAGAGGATATCTCCACTGCAATGAATCATGCCAGCATCCATAGATCATACAGAAATCAGCTGACAGTTTGGTCCCTGGTGCCATTTTCACCCTCTGATGGCTTTTTGCTGTGCTGGACTCTTCATACGCCACTTGGCCCTGTGGTCAGCTCCTAACCATTCTGGAAAAACCACTTGTAAAATCAGTCCAGGCCTAGATCCTTTGTATTTTGGAGAGTCATGAAATTCCCAGCCCCAGAGAATGGGCACATTGTAACCCACCACCCCTGAGATGACTCGGGATTATACAGAACAATTAGGGACTAGACTCATCTTTGTCCCCTCCCTTTACCTAGTTAAGACAGTTTAGAGAAAGTACAAGAGTGCCCCCTTCTGCCCAAAGCCGCAATCTTTCTGGTTGGCCCTGCATACATTTCTCTCAAGAGGAATCAAGCCTTCCAGATAAAAATTTGATTCCAGAGCATCCATTTTTAAACACTATACTACAGTTGCTCCTTACACCATCACTTATCATCTACAATAAGATTTCACCTTTGTTATTTCATTTCATCCCTGCAATGACCACAAGAGCCAGGCAGAGCAGTGACATCACATCCTCTAACAAATGATTTGAAAAGACCTCGGTTACTTGTCCAGTGTTAGGAAGACTCTCCTCCGTATCTCCATCTTTAAAATTCAGCAACTGCAAAGAATGGCTTCTGAATTCTCTGCACCTCCAGCAATACAGGTGAGAGTCTGTGACTGTGGGTCATCCTTAAATGAAGCCGACTGGTGCAAAGTGGTAAAATGCCATATAATAACTTACATCATTTTAAGTCAAAAATACAAACCAAACTTTCATGTTTGGAAGTGACCCATCTAGAGCTATCTTCCTGGTGTCCTGTGAACCCAATGCCCTCCCTCCCTTCAGTCACCGACAACTGTCAGAATGGAAATGGCTGCCACATCTGAAGAGAAAACTGAGTAGACACGTGCCACACAAAGCATGGGTCCAGGACATACACATGCAGACACCCCAAACATACAAATAAAGGCCTAGAAGGAGGTGCACCAACATGTTAATATTGGTTTCTTCTGAGAAAAGTTCAGGGGGTGGAAAGACAGCCCAGAGGAGACTTCAGTCTTATCTGTAGTGTTTCACATTACCATACAAGAATGTATTTATGTATTAGGCAATTTTTTTCCTTTTTTTTTTTTTTTTTTAAATTTCAAAACATTTCTACAGGACACTTCAAATGTCAAGTGAGGCACAGGGACAGCTTTTGTTTTTCCCAGACCAACCACAGCAACTGGTAAAACCTATCCCTAAAGGGGTCCTTTACATTTCAATCAGCTGGTAGGATTTTAGAAGACAAACCCAAATATCAGTCAGCATTGTACTTGAAAAGGACCCTGCAGTCCCTTTTAGTCCAAAGATAGACTTCAGTGTGCTAAGTGGGTATTGGTGCACTGTGTAATGTTAGGGCCTCGTTCAAACTTGGTGGGACTTTTCCACCTTTCACTGCCACCCACTATCCTCATCCCCACAGTGCATGCATGCACAAATTCCCCACTCCCAATCAGGTGCAGTGAAATGAGTCCACGCCAAATTGAGGCATATTCTCATGTCCTCTGGTCAAGGATTCCAACCTGGAGGAGAAGAAGGGGAAGACTCTATAGTAGAAGCACATTCGCAAATGCGTGGTTCCTCCCCTAGAGACATTGGAGCTGGCAGGAAAGAGAACAGCTTTCATGACAGACTAGAACAAGTAAACTGAGTTCTCATGAGTGGCTGCTGCCTTCCCCATCCTCTGGGTGGACACCAGACATAAGCAGATGCAGTGATCCAGCTCTCTGGGATTACCTCCACAGCTGAATATGGTTAGAATTGTTGTTCTTTTATTAGAAAGCCAAGAAGTTATGATTTCGTGAGGTGAACTGCTGAGATAAACAGAAAAATTTGAAGGACCAAAACAGGACATGCTAGGAGCTGGCACTCTGTGGTGAGGAAAGGATGGTAGCCTACGGACCCTCCCCATCCAATCTGGACACTGGTATTAAATTGCTATTATCAGTCATGAAGGAGTTAGTGAAGACTCAATGTGGAACAATGGCTGTGCTCATCTTGAAAAATAAAGTTAATTTTATTGAGGTAGCAGCTGTGCTCCTGAAAATTTAAAATAAACAGACCCAAGAAGGTCTATTCATAGCTGCTAATGGTTTTTTTTTTAATTTTTTTATTTCTTATTTTTTTATAAACATATAATGTATTTTTATCCCCAGGGGTACAGGTCTGTGAATCGCCAGGTTTACACACTTCACAGCACTCACCATAGCACATACCCTCCCCAATGTCCATAACCCCCCTCTCCCAACCCCACCTCCCCCCAGCAACCCCCAGTTTGTTTTGTGAGATTAAGAGTCACTTATGGTTTTTCTCCCTCCCAATCCCATCTTGTTTCATTTATTCTTCTCCTATCCCCCTAACCCCCCATGTTGCATCTCCACGTCCTCATATCAGGGAGATCATATGATAGTTGTCTTTCTTCATAGCTGCTAATGGTACCAGAATAAAGAAATGTTTTCCTGAATAGCTCTTAGGGAGCAATTAACTAATTATTTGGGCTAAAAAAAAATGAGTTGAGAAGAAATGAAAAAAATACTACGCTTGGAATTTGAAGAACAAGGTTCAACCTTTAGCTCTACTACTCACTAGTTGTGTGATCTTGAACAACACAGTAAATATCTCTGATCTACAGCTGCCGTCTGTAAAATGGGTACAATGCTAACATATAATCGGTCACAAGGTCGTCATACAAAACCATAACACAGTTCTTATTAGCCCCAGTTTACAGATGAGTACATTGAGCTTGAAAGGGTTAAGTGGATTCCCCAAAGACACACAGCTAGGAGTGGCAGAGCCCAGTTCCAAACAGGGGGTATACCTGGCTGCAATGTCTCAGTTCCTTCCACACCACCTGCCTCTATGATTGCATGGGATTAAATATTAATTATTTAAGTTCCACCCATTGTTAGCCCCACCCCCCAACACCCAGAATAAAGTCTCATTACACACTCAACAGGTGCTCATTACACATAACTGTTGAGTGAACCAATGCATAAATCAACAAATGAGCTAACTGTTGATTCACTTACAAATAATATTAAGCAGTTACCTGCATAACACACGGAATATGACTGTTTCATGTTCATAAAGTCAAAAATACATTTCTCCCAATGTGATGTGGGTGTTTCAAATATGTACATATGTATGGGTGTCTGCATCCATAACAAAAGCAAAAGAGGGAGGATAATATGAGAATAAGATTAAAACAAAAACAATCGTGGATATGTTAGCAGCCCACTCGGGACAAGATGGATGGCAGGCACCTGTCTCTGGAAACCCTGGAAGCTCCCTGGTTATTATTCCCCCTCCATACCTTGTCTGACAGCTCTTACTCTGAACTGCAGAGAATTGTCTAGCTCCTTTCTCCATCAGCCTTTGGTGCTCAGAAAAGGTCAGGTCTGAAACTGGATCTATTCTCTGCATTTCTAAGGTTCTGGCTTAAAGTGAAACATAGCAGAGCTTTGTGATCAAATAACCAATGTGATCAGATAACCTTTCATTATACAATAAAGGCCACCAAAGCCTGCCCCTACCTTGCCACACTAGAGGAAGGGGTCTGTGGAATGATGAACTGCTAAGGCTGACTCTGAAATGCAGCTCTGGCCTCCAAGACAACATCCAACTGGCTTTCCACTTGCATTTTATGCTTTATGTTTTTGAGACCCTCATCCTCCTATATCTCTTGACTATAGTTTTCAGACTAGACTGGAAGGTTTAGTGAACTCACAGGTAGGCTCAAAGGTCTGGTTCTTACTCCACTACTTCCCAGCTATGTTTGAGCAAGTTCTTTGACCCTGTGATTTTTTCATCTGTAAAATGGGGATGATACCCAGAGGCTTAAGTGAGTAGCACATGTGAAGTGTAGAATGCTAATCAACTGGAAGGATTCGCTGGGCTGAAATATAGTAAAAAGTATAGTTTGATTATATAAAAGGGAGCATGGATTTCATAGAAAACAGGTGGGCATGAAACTATTCTCCTCATTCAAGACCCAGGTGAAGCCCCATCTCCTTGGGAAGCTGCCCAAGTCCCCTCAGGCATAGCGGAGCAGGCTTCTCCAGCACTCCATGGGGCATGCTCATGTGCAACCATTCATCCACCTGCCCATAATCTCCCAACAGGATTGTGATTAGCTCAAAGGACAGGGCCATGACATCCCCTGAATGCTTCTCCTCACCACCACTCAGCACAGATCATTCTAAAAAAAAATGCTCATTGAAATCATGGACTTGAAATTGTTATAACCAACATGAGGACCATTTAGTCACTAAACACTGAGCTAAACTGTAGCGCAAGGGAAGATTCTTATGACCTTTCTAAAAATGATGACACTGAGATTCCGACACAGGAAGTGAATCTCTTAAGGATAGTGAGCTGGGGTCTTCTGCCCCAAGATTCACGCAGCTTCAATCCCCAAATATCTCCTCCCAGAGAAGGGTACCCCATTAAATTTGAACTTTGAATAAGCAAACAAATAACCTTTTAGCATAAGTATGTTACATGCAGGATTTTGGATATACATAGACTAAAAAACCTATTTGTTGTTTATCTGAAATTCAAATCTGAGTGTCTTATATTTTTTTTTCCCCTGAATTTGGGTGTTCTATGCCCAAACTCCAACACGGACCTACCTCATCAGCCCAAAGTCACTGGGCTGACATGGGCCAGATGCCATTTCCAATGGAGCAGGAGGGACAGGAATGGAAGAACAGTTTGGTTCTAGGTGTGGAGCTCTGGAGTCCCTGAGTCACAGGAGACTTGCTCCAGGCACATGAAGAAGAGGCATTCTGACAGGTATGGTGAGTAGCAGCACCAGAGAGAGGGAAAGAATGAGGCCTTGTAGATGAAGCCAGAATCCCAGAGACATTGCTACTGCCCATCTTGAGACTCCGTAAAGTTGCAATAGTAGTATGACGACTTCATATGGCCGCTGCAATGATCAAGTGAGATAATGTATGTTTAGTGCTAAGTCCTGGCACTTAGCAAACTCCCCAAAGTAGCTTCAGTTACTATTCTTACTTCTGAGGGAATGAGAAGCAGCATTTATGGAATGTATTGCATACGCCTAGCACTGAAATGAGAACTGATATGTGTTATCTCATACAAACCTCAAAACAATGATCCAAGGCAGTTACTGTTATTAATAGCAATTTACTAGGGTTCAGAGAACTTGACACCTGCCCAAGGCCACACAGATACAAAATGGTGGAGACAAGATTTGAAGCCAGGTCTGCTTATGCTTAAAGTCTCTTTCTCCACTGTACCAAGCTGCTTAAAAGTATCTTTTGGGTATCTTTGCTCTTAAATACTCTGTTCAGTGCTGGCACCCACTAGAAGACTTAAAGCCATTTCTGAATGGCTCCAAGCCATTCCTTTCTAGAACAGCCTTTCTAACCCCAGCCTGAGGAAGGGCACATGGGAGCAAAAGGATTATCCCAGGCTGCATATCACAGAGTTAAGTGCAGGAAGGTCTAACCTGAAATGGGCTATCCAAACAGGGCCCTTTTTCTCTTCCAGAACCCCCTAAGTGACCAGCCCTGGAAGCAAGGCTGCACTTCTGGCTGTGACCTCCCATACATGCCCTCAGGCCCACTCTTTGCTCCATCTCTCTGGGCCCAGAGCCAGGGGTGGGCTGTGGAAAGACATGAGGGTGGACAAGTCTGACTGGAGCCCCCCCTCTGATGGTCACAGCCCCCCCCAGCCCCAATTCGGTTGAAGATTGCAGGAAGTGGTTTGTCCGTTTAGAAGTCATCTCAGCTCTGGGGCCCTTCTGAGAAATGAACTTGCAGTTCTCTAAAGATAGATTGCGCAAAACAGGAGGGGGCAGCCCCCAAGGACCCTCCAACAGCAACTCTCCTGAGGACTTCCAGAGCACTCTTAAGTGCCTCACACCCGCCCCTCCACCCCGCAGCCGGCCCTCTAGCAGCTGCTGGCCCTGGATGGACCAAATCAACGCCCCACTCTGTGGTGTGTACTCTTGTGCAAGGCTCGGGTTTCGTATCCCCAGTGAACAAAGCGTGTTCTGAAGAGGGGAGGGGAGTTGAAGAGGTGGGGGCGGGGTTTTCAGCTGTTCATGTCATTTATTTTCCATGGGATCTTAACTGTAATTTCAAACTGCATCTGGGTTTTCTGAAACTATGTGACTGGATGAGAGGTTCACAGAGAGTTTAGGCCTCTCTCCAGACTTTAGCTCTTTCATGCTTAGGAGAACAGGTGGCAGGATCTAGGAGAAAAAAGTGATGTGAAGAAGGGGGTACTGCGGCCCCCTTACAGAGGTGCAAGTAAATAAGCAAAGAAGCAACTGGTTTGGACCTTGGTACAGGGTAAGGACATAAAGGTGACTGCACTGAAAAACTGAAATTTCCTAGCAATCCAACAGGGCTGGCCTTCAGTGGAACAAATCTGCCCTGTGTTTTTTACTTTAGGCAATGAGTTTTTCAGCAACTGGTTTTAGAGAAAGTAACTCAACCAAGAGGAACTAACAGAGGCTTGAGGCTTAAACATGCCATCAACCCATATACCCGGTCACTACTCTGATCAGAATTAATCCTTCACTTACGCAGCCCTCTATGCGTGTATCAGTTTGTTTCTTAACCTTCTCTCCTAAGTACTGGGACAAAAGAGGTGACCAAGACACAATAAACTTAGCATCTAGTGAGAAAGTTAAAAAAAAAATGTGTATGAAGAAAAGATCTTGTGATTCCATATAATAGGATGAGTATTGCAAAGCATAGGTTGGCAGAGAAGGGAGCAGGCATCTATCTCTCTGGAGGGACCAGGGAGCTGGGTCTGGAGAACATCAGAGAAGCCTTCCTGGAAGAGACAGCAGCTGACCTAGGTCTGGAAAAATGAATTCACCAGGCAGACAAAGTAGACAAGGCTAGTTCTGGCATGAACAAACAGCAAGTGCAAGGCATGGAGACATAAAATGTCCTAGAGCCACTAGGGGTTTGTATTGGTCCAGGAGGAAAGGATATTGCACACAATGCGATCAAGAGCCCTTAAGGCATCTGACCATGGGACACAGAGAACAAGCATCTGTTCCGAGCTCTGCCCAGTCCAGAGCGGGCTTTGGGCCAAACTGACATCCTGTAAAAGCAGGCACAGTGGGACTGGAATGCCACAGTCAGAATCCTTCAGCTGGCCAAGACTTGGCCATGATCACTTCACCCCACTGGTGCCCTGTTCACCATGACAGACTTGCCTTCACAGGATCTATGCCATGCCTATCCCAAAGCCTGGCCCCAGATTACCAAGGAGCTACAAAGCCAAGCTGCCGCTCCTCCCAGTGTGCTGGCTCGCATCCCTAAGACAAGCCCTTCAGTCGCTTCTCCTGTGCTCACACCTCCATTAGCTCCATCAGAGTCTCTGTCCCCCAGTAAGAACTCTGTTCACCTCACACATTCCCACTGTTTCCCCAGCACCTAACTTCCCACCAACTTCAATCTTTCCACTGAATGCTCATTCTTCCTCCTCACCTCAAAGTAAACCTGATCCAGAAACACTTTAAGGCTCTGCCTCCCCTCCTCCCTGTTGAATCCCTGTCTTCCCACCACCCCATTATGGCAATTTGGCAAAACCCCAAACCTGAGCTAACTCACACTCACCTTCTTTGCAAGCATAGTCAGATAAAATCACAAAGCTGGGAACCAATGCCCTTATCACCCACCTTCAAAGGTGTCCTGGTCTACACCTGAAACCTCAGAGAATCAAGGTCACTAGTCAATTCTTTTTCTTCTCCTAGTTAAGCAGCCCTGCCACTGACTTCCAATACCTTTCCTTTCAGCTTCCCCATCCAGTTCCACCATCTTAGCACACAACCTGTCTTCCAAATGGAAGAAAGATGACGACATTAGGCATGCACGAATGAATTCCCATCCAGCCTTCCCCAAAGTCAACTATTCCTGCATCTTCTCCCCTTCCAGGTTCAGATATATTCATTTCCTACTGCTGCTGTGACAATCACCACAAACTCTGTAGCTTAAAATGACACAAATGTATGCTCTTAAAAAAAAACATCTTAATCCCTTACAGTTCTGGGGGTCAGAAGTCCAAAATGAGTGCTACACAGCTAAAATCAATATGTCAACAGAGCTATTTCTTTCCAGAAGATCCAGAGGAGAATCACTTCCTTGACATCTGGTTTCTGGCTTCTGGTGGTGGCCAGCATTCACTGCTTTATGAACAACACCCAATCACTGCTCATGTGGTCACACAGCCTTCTTTTCTATACTCCCTCTGCCTCCTTCTTAAAAGGATACCTGTGCTTACATTTAAGGCCCACCCAGAATATCCAGGATAATCTCCACATTTGAAGAACCCCTTCATTTAATTTCATCTGCAATTACATCACTACATACTACACACATCTGCAATTACATCAATACACACAGAAGATAACGCAGAAGGTAACACTGGCGGGTTCTGGAGACTACAGCTGGATATCTCTGGGGGCCATTATTCAGCCCAGAAAGACAATGAGTGTGGTCCCTCTTCTTCATGGCCTCCCCTTCTCAAGATCTCTGTTCTCCTCTTCTTTTGAGGCCTCTATCTCTGGTCTTCTAGGTCTTCCATTCTCTATGGGCTGTCTCCCAGGACCCTATAAACAGAATCAGATGGCTTCCACATAAACACAGAAAAACACTCCAGTAACCAGTCTTGCCAAAACAATGAACACGCACTGCCAAAATAATGAGTCCTGCTCCAACTGGATTCATAGCTCATTTGAAACTCTCTTTCCTTTGCTGCGTCCTCCTCACATCTTACTAGTCATTCCTCTTATTACTACTCATGGGCTCCTTCTCCTCTTGCCACTTTTGAGCCCTGGAATTAAGTTCCTGGATATTCCTCTCTCCACGGGCACTGTGCTCAGGCACTATAACCTACTCTCATCATTTTAGCAACTATGTCCGCACAGCTGTCTTCAAAATCGGCATTTCCATAATGAACATCTTGCCTACCTTCTACATTCAACAGTCTATTTGACACTTCCAGCTTGGAGGTTGGAGGTGTTAAATAGGTTTCTCAAGGTTACTAAACTTCCTCATCCTCCTACGTTTTAATCTCAGCCCGACTCATCATCACCCACCCAGATACCATCTACTCTTTTTCTCTCAGTCAACAAATCTTAATGATTTCACCTCTGTGTTTGTTTGCCTTTGCTACTGACCTACTGACCTAGTTTAAGGCATGCTACAAAGCTCCATCCCTGGTCTTACACCACCCCTGCCCACCGTGCACCCATCCTCTGCCCAGCCTTCAGAGGTGTCTACAGGATCTCTCCACTTAAAACATTTCAAGATAGCGAGGAGGAGGAGCCTGGGCTCCCTACTCCTGGGGACACACTGAATCTGCATGCCTAACAGCTTCCCCTGCAAACAAGCTTAAAAACACAGCAACTCCCATACATCCAGCAAAGGACACAAGGCCCACATGGAAGCAGGCAGAAGACACAGAGCCACAAACTCACCATAAATCCCATCCTGGGCGCAACAACCCACACTCAGCAGGAAATCGAAATCCTGGAGCTTCTCCCTAGGGAGTGAAGGGTTTGGACCCTACATCAGCACCTCAACTTTTAAGGCCTGCACTTGAAAGCCAAGCCCCCAGAACATCTAGCTTTGAAAAACAACGAGGCTCCACAGGAGGAGCGCCGTAAGACCGCAGCCATCTGAGAAACAGCTTGTAAAGCTGACTCACCCGCCACGGGGCTCCGTGCAGAGGCGCCATCCTGAGGCTCAGAGATTTGAAGGGAATGAGGTTCACTTGCTAATCCTCAGCCTCGGCTGGAGGGGCAGGCATCCAGTTTAGCCCACACCCAGGAACCCGCTGGCCAGGAGCACCATGTGGGCGGCTCTCCGCGGGCCAGGCTCCCCAGCGCCAGTCCCTGAAGAAGGGAGGACTCACTCCTTTCACTGACAGCCAAGCCCAATTTTTGCGGCTGTCCCCCCAGAGAGGCTAGAAATTGGGTTGTCGTCATTGAATTTTAAGAGTTCTTTCTTTACCGTAGATACAAGTTGCTCACCAAATTGTTACTCTTAAAAATAAAACTGCCAGTTATTTTAGCAGTTTAAAAAAGGAGTTTATTCAAGAAGAGCAGAGAACTGAGATGCAGGACAAGCAGGCTTCAGCTAAACCATAAGCAAGTCCACAGAATAAAGGAGAGAAATACTATTTAATGGAGGAAAGGAGGAAGATGGGAGGAACTGTTATAAGCAAAAAGTCCATTGGAGGAAACTGGGACCCCGAAGTGCAGTGGCTTCTCATTGGCTGAATTGTGACTGTCTCTCATTGGCTGGGCTGTTGCCAGGGGAGGAGGAAAGTCTTCCTGGTAGAGTAAAGCAGGCAGAACAGGTGAGGTCAGCTCTTCCTGTTGGGTGTGCAATTGAAGAAGCTGGTAGGGCCTGAGAGCTCCCCTGCTCACCTCCATTCTAAACAAGATTTCCTTTTATTAATTTTCACAAAAAGTGTGATTTGCAAATATTTTACTCCATTCTGTAGTTTATCTTTGCACTTTTTGGATAGTGTCCTTTAATGCACAGATTTTAATTTTAATGAATTCTCATTTATCTATTTTTTTTTTCTTTTCTTGATCATGGTTTTGGTGTCATATCTAAGAATCCATTGCCAAGTCAGAGGTCATACAAATTTATCCACACATTTTCTTCTAAGATACTAATTCTAGCTCTTATATTTAGGTCTTTGATACACTTTGAGTTAACTGCTTTATATGGCGTGAGAAACGGGTCTAATTTCATTCTTTTGCCTTTGGCTATCCAGTTTTCCCATACAAGATAATTCTTTCCGGGGCATCTGGGTGGCTCAGTAAGACCTTCATCTCAGGTCATGATCTCATCTCATGGTGCTGGAATACAGCCCTGTTGTGGGCTCCCTGCTCAGGTGGGAGTCGGCTTTCCCCCTTCTATTTGCCCCTCCCCCCCATTTATGCTCGCTCAAATAAATTAAATTTTAAAAAAAAAAAGATGATTCTTCTCCCCCCCCCCCCATTGAATGATATGGGCACCATTGTTGAAAATCAGTTGATCATAGACACGTGGGTTTATTTCTGGATTCTCAATTCTGTTCCATTATGTCTGTGCCCATGCCAGTACAACTGTCCAGTGGCATTTCATACAGTAATTTTATGTTTAACTTTTTGAGGAACCACCCAGTTGTTTCCCACAGTGGCTGGACCATTTTATATTACCAGCAGCAGTGTGTGAAGATTCCAGTTTCTTCAAATTCTCACCAAATTTTATTATTTTCCTTTTGTTGTTGTTATGCCCATTCTAGTGAGTATAAAGTGGTACTGCATTGTGCTTTCATTTTCATTTCCTTAATTACTAACAATGTTGAACATCTTTTCACATACTTTTTGGTCATTTTTATAGATTATTCACGGAAGTGTCTATTCAAGCCCTTTGCTTATTTTTTTTTTTTAATCACTAATTCAATCTCATTGTTATAAGTCTATCCAAACTATTTCTTTTTGAGTCAGTTTCAGTAGTTTGTGTCTTCTTATGAATTTATCCATTTCATGCAACTTATCTAATTTTTTGGCATAAAGTAATTTTTATTTCTATAAGTTCAGACGTAATATCCCAGCTTTCATTTTTCATTCTAGTAATTTAGGTCTTCAATCTTCTTGGTCAATCTAACTAAAGATTTGTCCATTGTGTTAATGTTTTCAAAGAACTCACTTTTGGTTTCACTGAAAATCTCTATTTTTTTATTCTCTATTTGATTTCTACTCTAATCTTTATTTCCTTCCTTCTGCCTACTTTAGTTTTAGTTTGCTCTTTTTTTCCCCAGTGTCTTAATGTGGAAATTTAGATTACTAATTTTAAATCTTCTTTTTAATATAAGAATTTTACAGCTATAAATTTCCCTCTAAATAGTGCTTTAGCTGCATCCCATGAGTTTGATATATTTTGTTCTTGTTTTAGTTCACTCCAAATATTTTCTAACTTCCCTTTTTATTTCCTCTTTAACTCTTTGGTTTTTAGAAGTCTGTTGTTTGTTTCCACATATTTGGGAGTTTCTCAAATTTCATTCTTTTATTGACTTCTAATTTTGTTCCATTATGGTTGAAGAACATAGTTTGTATTCTGTCCCTTTACACTTATTGAGAATGTTCTTATGGCCTAGATTATAATCTCTCCCATACTTGAGAAGAATGTCCATTCTGCTATTGTTGAGTATGGTGCTCTACAAATAAATGTTAAGTCTACTTGGTTTATAGTGTTGTTCATTTTGTATATTTCCTGTTGATCTTCTGCCTACTTGTTTCATCCATTATGAAGCAAGGTATTAAATTCTGCAATTATCATTTTGAATTGTTTATTTCTTCATTTTTGTTGATTATGCTTCATGTGATTTGATATTCTCTTCTTAGATGTACATATATTTGTAATTGTTGTATCTTCCTGCTAAATTGACCCACTTATCATTATAAAATATCTCTGCACATCTCCACTAATATTTTTCTTTGAAGTCTATTTTATCTGATAGACACTTGAGCTTTCTTGCTGTCACAGTGTACATAACACATCTTTCCCATCCTTTTACCTTCAATATATTTGTATCTTTGAATCTTAAGTATGTCTCTTATAGATGACATATTAGTTGGATTTTTTTATCTAGTCTGACATCATTGCCTTCTGATTGGATTATTTTATCTATTCACTTTTTTTATATTATTGGTATAATTGGGTTTACATCTGACATTTTCTTTGTTTCCTATGTGTCTCGTGTCTTTTCTATTTCTCTATTCCTCCTTACTGCTTTCTTTTTCATTAAGTCAATATTTTCTAAGATAGCATTGTCATTTCATTAATGATTTTTTTCAGTTTTTGAAAAACAAAATTTAATGGTTGTACTAGGGCTTGCTATATACATCTTAATGTATCAAAAATTTTAAAAGCTTCAGTTTACTTATTTGCAATATGAGAAATCTGTCAGATGGATCTAATACATTTTTTTATTTTTGTGGAAGAATGTGAAATCACTATATAAAGTGAAAGTACTATAAAAAGCATAATAAAAATGTCCCTTAGGAACGCTGAGACATCAGTAAACCTAACTCAACCCCCCACCACTCCTCCAACATATAAATATATTTGAATACGGTCTTCTTTATGATATTCCCAAATTCTCTTCCTCTTGGTCCCATCAATCTCCCTACCCTCTTCTACACCTGTCACATCAGTAATGTTCTCTGTCAATTGCCAAGAAAAAAAATCCCCTGAAGCCAAACATCTGGTGATTTGAGAAACTGCACTAAAGATTTGGGGTATCAGAGCAGAGGAATATCAGTTCTCACTTCACAGGACACTGCTACCTTATCAAGTTCACATCTCCCCATGCTCTCTTCCAAAGCCTATATTCCCAAAACATGTCCTTCCCTGTCATGCACAGCCCCCTGGCATGAATACCCATCACCCTAGCTCAGCTGCTTTCCTCCTAGATTACTGGGATGCAACATTTCCTCCACCACATCACATACATAATACCATATTTCAACAACTCACAAAGGAAAAGAAAAAGGAAGACCATAGGATTTTCCTAGAGTGAAGATGTAAAAGCACAAACCCCACCAGACTTCAAAGCATGTTGGGAAAGAAAAGGAAACACATGTACACACACACAAGATCACACATGTCCTTTATTCTTTTGTAGTAATGTGGCAGTAAAGAAGGCGTACCATGCCCAAAAGTGCCAGGAAATGGTGTAAGGTCATCTGTGGCACAAGTCCTTGACAGGTAATCAGATCTTTTGTCCTTAGGTAGCATTTTGCCACAAA
The DNA here is from genome assembly GCF_922984935.1 of Meles meles. Taxonomy (NCBI): domain Eukaryota; kingdom Metazoa; phylum Chordata; class Mammalia; order Carnivora; family Mustelidae; genus Meles; species Meles meles. Next base: position 11,861,070 of record NC_060066.1, on the reverse strand, counting down.
TCATTACATTCGCATGAGTCATTCACTATAATGATTGTGGGTCCATATGTTATACTCTTCTGTTATTATAAATCTTCAACAGACTTCCAACCAATGTCTTATAAATCAACCTCATTTAAGAGTACTGAAAGATTTGTAAAAAATGCAGTTCATGTTTTCACAATATTTTGTGCTTAACAGGATCTGCCTAATTGGCTACAACAAAAACATACAAGCATTCTGAATAGTGCTACTGATGTCACTATCCATTTGACAACACCATTCCTAATTACGACTGCTGATACCCTGTATCATCAGTACCTTACACCAAACATAGAGCCTTTCATTATTTCATTTAATCCTTACAGATGCCAAGCACTCTGTCAGGAAAGCTAGACACATGATTTCACTTCATCTCTCCTAACAGTCCTACAAAGTCAGTATGATTGTTTCTCCTTTACAAACTGGAGAAATAGAGGCTGATGGCAGGCAAGAAGCTTGTCCAAAGTCTCGCAGGTCAGGTTCAAACCAAGTCCACCTGACACAAAGTTGATATTCTTGTCATTACCTCAAAAAATAAAAATAAAAATAAAAATTTCCAACCGTGATTAGCAATTGATACAAACAGCATACAGGATGCATTCAATTGTCCTTTCATCCTCCCCCTGTTCTGCAAGGGGACAATCAGTCTACTTTAACTTGACCACAGAAATAGAAAAATCAACATTTCCTAATATCTGTGTTGGGGCTGATTATAAGTGATCATGCAACTAATAATACATGGGTTTCACATGCCATGTCTCAACTTATAGTTTGATTGAAATAAGAAATGATTCAGAAACATTTTGAAAAATATACATTAATGAGCTCTGATGATCCCATTAATAATCAAAAGTCTCTTAAGAACCTAGTTTGGACCAAATAAATGCTTTGTGTTTTCTTGCTATATTCCAAGTATTTCTATATTAAGTTTCCTTTTTCAAAAGTTCATCAGCGGTTCCAAAAAATGTCATTTAGCTTGCAAAAAGCCAATAAAGAAAAGTCTCCAGAAATCAAAACCCTTGACATGGGTACATGACTCTAAAGTTTAAAATGTTGTCAGGCCAATTATCTCATCTGAGTCATTTCAAGTCAACTCTCTTGGAGGGACAGGAATTAATGATCTCTAATATATCTTCATTCAGTTAGCAACATTAATTGAGAGTTTGTTGTGCCAGGTTTTTTTGTTAAAGGCTGTAGATACAGTATTCCACTAATCACACACAATCCTGACCCACATGGAGCTCATAATCTAGTCACTGCATGGATATTTCTCAAGTCAAAATATAAATTAGAGGGGCGCCTGGGTGGCTCAGTGGGTTAGGCCTCTGCCTTCTGCTCAAGTTGTGGTCTTGGAGTACTGGGATCGAGCCCCGCATCGGGCTCTCTGCTCAGCAGGGAGCCTGCTTCCCCCTCCACCCCCTCCAATCTGGCTCTCTGCCTACTTATGATTCCTCTCTGTCAAAAAAAAAAAAAAAAAGAAAGAAAGAAAGAAATATTTATTTATTTATTTATTTATTTATTTATTTATTTATTTATTTTAGATCCAGCATGTCATGAAACAACTAGTAAGCACTGAAGACAAGGCTCAAATCCCCGGTCCTCTGCTTTAAGATTTCCCTATCTATAAAATGGTAGATGATGGTATCTACCATAACTGTTTATGGTGAGGATTAAAAGAGGGAATACATAAACATTCAGCACAGAGGAAGTGCCCAAGAAATGTGTGTTCCCTTCTTCTGCTCCCACCCCTCCTTTCCCTTTAAGACACATCTTCGATGAGAGGGCTTCCCTGGCTACCCTATCCCTCACCTATCAGAGACCCTTCTCTTTGAAGTACAATCAGTCTTGCTATCTATGTTACTCCTATAAGAATTTTTAAATAAGTTGCTTTTATTGTTTTTTTTATTTTGGGGCTTGAACTTACAACCCTGAGATCAAGACCTGAGCTTAAATCAAGAGTCAAACACGTAACTGACTGAGCCACTCAGGTGCCCCTTATTTTTCTGATTATAATAGAAATATACTCTCATTGCAGAAAAATATGTCACAATTATCATGAGGGGAAAAATGAAGGAAGACAAAAATAAAGCAACTGCCTTAAACTCCAAGATAACCACTCTGGGTATATGTATTTTATGCATTTACTTACAGATGTTTTCTAAGAATATTTTCATTAAAAATTTTATAACCATTTTGTAATACTACAACTACATACTATATCATAAACAATTATGTATTAAAATAAATATACTTTTGCATTATTTACTTCATTCCATGCATTGCCTGGATGCATTTTCTTTTTTGTTGTTGTTGTTAATTTTTATTTTTTTATAAACATATAATATATTATTAGCCCCAGGGGTACAGATCTGTGAATTGCCAGGTTTACACGCTTCACAGCACTCACCATAGCACACACTCTCCCCAATGTCCATAACCCCACCACCCTCTCCTGACCCCCTCTCCCCAGCAACTCTCAGTTTGTTTTGTGAGATTAAGTCTCCTATGGTTTGTCTCCCTCCCGATCCCATCTTGTTTCATTATTCTTTTCCTACCCCCCAAACCCCTCACGTTTGCATCTCCACTTCCTCATATCAGGGAGATCATATGATAGTTGTCTTTCTCCGATTGACTTATTTTGCTAAGCATAATACCCTCTAGTTCCATCCACATGATCACAAATGGCAAGATTTCATTTCTTTTGATGGCTGCATAGTATTCCATTGTGTATATATATACCACATCTTCTTTATCCATTCATCTGTCGATGGACATCTAGGTTCTTTCCATAGTTTGGCTATTGTGGACATTGCTGCTATAAACATTTGGGTGCACATGCCCCACTGGATCACTACATTTGTATCTTTAGGGTAAATACCCAGTAGTGTAATTGCTGGGTCATAGGGTAGCTCTATTTTCAACTTTCTGAGGAATCTCCATGCTGTTTTCCACTGGATGCATTTTCTTAAACACTCTTCTCTGTTTGTAGATTTATGTTGTTTACAACCAGTGTTGCCATGAATAGCCATTCTCATCACTTTTTTTTTGCATATCCTGAATATATCCTTCGTACCCACTCACCCCTCTTAACACTAAGCCTTGTCCTGATCACCAGTTCCATTAAATTGGGGTCCATCTGTGTCTTATAGTACTTAAATTACTCCTCAGTGTTCAGAATGGGTCCTTGAAAATAGAAACTTTTCATTAAGTTTGGCCTGATGAGACTATCTAGCCCACTTTCTTGAGGCTTTCTTTGAGAGTCAAGAGCTATGCTGTTCCGTATGATAGCCATCAGCTATGTATGACAAGTTAATTTTTTTCATTAAAATAAAATAAAATTAAACATTTCGTAACTCGGTCACACTTGTGACAGTTCAAATGCTGAATAACCACATGGTGCTAGTGCTGCCATATTGGACAGTGCATTTCCATTATCATAGAAAGTTTGGTTGGGTAGCCATGGTCTAGAGGGATAGTTGCTATGAATTTGATTTAACAAAAAGATTAAAGCAGTCACTCTTTTTTTTTCCTTTTTTAAAATTTATTTCTATTATTAACATAATGTATTATTTGTTTCAGGGGTTCAGGTCTGTGATTCTTCAGTCCTTACACAGTTCATAGTGCTCATGAAAATACATGAGCCATCAGCCAGCCACTCCACCCCTCCCACCACACTCTGTTCCAGCAACCCTCAGTTTGCTTCCTGAGATTAGATTAAGACTCTCTATGGTTTGTCTCCTTCTCTGGTTTGTCTCGTTTCATTTTTTCCTCTCTTCCCCTATGATCCTCTGCCTCGTTTCTCAAATTCTTCATATCAATGAGATCATGTGATAATTGTTTTTCTCTGATTGACTTATTTTGCTTAGCGTAATACCCTCTATTTCCATCCATGTCATTGCAAATGGCAAGATTTCTTTTTTGGGGGGTTGCATAATATTCCATTGTGTATGTGTGTATGTGTATGTATATATATATATATATATATATATATATATATATATATCTTTTTTATCCATTCATATGAGGATATGGAGAAAGGGGAGCCCTTCTACACTGCTGGTGGGAACGTAAGCTGGTGCAGCCACTCTGGAAAAGAGCATGGAGGTTTCTCAAAAAATTGAAAATAGAGCTACCCTATGACCCAGCAATTGTATGACTGGGTATTTACCCTAAAGATACAAATGTAGTGATACAAAGGGGCACATGCACCCGAATGTTTATAGCAACAATGTCCACAATAGCCAAACTGTGGAAAGAGCCCAGATGTCCATCGACATAATAAAGCAGTTACTCTTGCTCCATCCAAGTCTCTTCAAGACAGGAAAGTGTTGGGGTGTCTAGGAAGGAGAATCAAATCAGCCCCAGTGGTTAGGAAAAGTGATGTTTAAGGTAAAAAGTGAGTAGGACATAGCTTTGAACACTGTATGGCTCATATTCATTAAGTTAAGGGAACCACCAAATAAGTTTCTCCTTGGTCTTTGCTAAAAGATAAATTACAATGTTTTTGCAATGCATTGGGCTTTTGGTTTTTTTCTGCATATAATTGTAATTCAAGTAAAAATTATATTGCTTAAATTAAAAAAAAAAAAAAGGACAGGACCCAAGTGACTGTAAAACACAGATCCAAACCTCTGGCATCTCTGTTAAGAGCTTCTGGTGGGACTTTACCACCCTCACGATAAAGCCCACGGTTTTCCTCACACTCTCTCATCATCTGAATCCTGCTCCCCCTCTCCTCCTCCTCCTCCTCCTCCACCCACACTGAGTAACAGGCATTTTCCTGCTCCCTCTCACATTTCTGTGCTGAAGCAAATCATGATCACTGTCCTGGAAGACCTTTCTTTTCTTCCTATACTTGACTGAATTCCATCTGTCCTTCAAGATTTGCTTTAAGCTTGGGCTTCCTCTGCCAAGTGTTTCTGGACACTTCCAGGCTCTGCTGGGTTCATTTCCATTGTGCTACACAGCACCCAAGACATACTTACATTAAACTAAAGGAGCTTAAGCCTTAGGCCCTTCCAGGCCTCAGGCAGAAGCTTTCGCACTGTGTTCACATGGTCATACATTTTTGTAAAATTGCCAAAAATAAGATATTTTAACTGGAACCAGTCCTTCCCATTATACTTCTTTTTTTATTGTCAAGAGAATTACTGAGGCTTCCAGCATTTGCAGAATAGCTCTGGGCAAGGTAAATTGGAAATGTGTCATTTAATTTGCAAAACAGATATTTTCTATCAATTAAACAAGTCAGAAATGAAGGCTTTTTACATGAATATATATAAAGGTACTTCTTTGTCATCTCTACATATTAAATAATGGAGAGAAAGCACAGATAAAAAAATAATTATGGAATAAAAGCAATATAGAAAAGTAACAAAATCAATAGAAATTATCCTGACCTAATAAGTAAATTACAAAGAAAAAAAATATTCAGACCATACCAAAAGTAGTAATTCACTAAGAAAAAGAAACAATTTTAAATAGAGTATTGAATAGGCTCTTGGATCATTTGATAGCCCAAATAATGAAAAGGGGTCAAATTTCATGAACATATTGGAAAAATATTTAAGTTTCTTGCTAATTTAACTGACAGTTACAAAGATAACAAAAAAGTCATAATACATAACTAAAAAAACATGGAGGACAAATCTGTTTTTGATGCTATCAAGGAAAGGAGTGTTGTGAGCAGAGTAACAGCTCCCCGCCTCCAAAAGATACCTACATCCTAATCTCTAGAACCTGTAAATTCTTTTTTTTTAAAAGATTTTATTTATTTATTTGACAGAGAGATCACAAGCAGGCAGAGAGGCAGGCAGAGAGAGAGGAGGAAGCAGGCTCCCCATTGAGCAGAGAGCCCGATGCAGGGCTTGATCCCAGGACACTGAGATCATGACCTGAGCTGAAGGCAGAGGCTTAACCCACTGAGCCACCCAGGCTCCCCGAACCTGTAAATTCTTTACCTTGTCTGGCTAAAAGGTCTTTGCAGATGTGATTAAGGGCATAGACCTTGAGATGAAGAGATTATCCTGGATTATCTGGGTGAGACCAATCTACTCACAAGCATTTTTAAAAATGGAAAAAGAAGGCAAAAGAGTGGGTTAGAGGGAAATCTGAGTAGAGAATAGTTTGGACTTTGAAGATACTGAAAGTGGGCTAGACCTCACAGCTAAGGAGTGTGTCCTCTAGAAGCTGGAAAAGGCAAGGAAATGGATTCTGCCCTACAGCCTCCAGAAATGAACACAGCCCTGCTGATACCTTGATTCAGTAAAATCTGTAACAGACTTGTGACCTAAAGAATGGCAAGATAACAAATTTCTGTGGTTTTAAGTCACTAAGTTTGTTGTAGCAGGACTAGAAAAGTCATAAAGCAGCAGCCCCGCAGCAGCTTTGAAGATTAGCCAGTGCATATGAAGTGTCCTGAAATCTGATTGCTCGTATACAAAGAAAACTTGATAAGGATTTTCCAAAATGTGATAAGAACCCCAGAAACTCACAAGACACTATTTTTTAATAGTGGACAATGAAGTTGTAACTTTTTGAAGCTACCAGTTGCTTTAAAAAGTTTTAGTGCAATCATGTTAGAAGACTGACTTATCTTTCCAATCTCATTACAGAAAAATGTCACAAAACCATTGCCACGTAGAAATAATAATTTTTAAAAAGTAGCCAAAAATGAGGGAGAATATTACAGGTGAGTTAGGTATTTAATTAATAAAAATGTAGCATTGTCTTCCTTCTCAAATATTTGTGGAATGTCTCTGTGTCATAGTTTGGGCTTCCCAAATGCAACTCCTAAGGCGGGAAAGGGCAAGTAGTTCATTTGGGAGGGGATCCTACCAAGGACCAGGACCAGCTTTATAGGGCTACCACCTGTGTGATCACATAGGGTTTGTGTTCTAAAGGGTCTTCTGGTTGGTTTAACTATCATCATCTTGAAACTATAACGATATTTCAGCAAGGAGCCCTGCAATTTCAATTTGCACTGGACCTCACAAATTATGTAGCTGGGCCTGACCAGAAAATACCCACAGGGGAATGAGGAAGCAGAAAAGAAGGGAAGAGAGCTGATAAAGGTTGTGTTATTGGACAAGTTACTGCCATGGGTAAGGCTCAATCTCTGCAGACAACTCTAGGAGTTTGTGTGGAAAATATCCTGGAGTTATCCCACCGAACAAAGTGCTTCTTTCTTCTCCAACAAGGTCTTCATCCTCTACCTTCTAAGGGTAGCTGGCTCCTGAAGGCAGTAACTCCCCCACACTTCATCCCTACTACCCCAATCATGGGCCTTGGAAGGAGGGTTGCAGGTGCTTGCAGTAGGAACCTGAGGCATTTGCTGGAATAGCAAATGCCAAGAAAATGTGGATAGGTCACTGACAGTGTGTTCTACAATTGAATAATTGTAATTTGTTATAGTATTTCTTTTCATGCTAGATGAATATTTGGTTTCATTAATAATTCTGTTTTTCTTTTTTTATGAATGCCCCAAATATATATAAGCTTTAGGCCCCTCAAAACTGAGTCTATTCCTATATGGCATCATATGCTTTCTTTTGCGATAGCAATTACTGGTCCAGTTATAATTATTTCCATTGCCATCTACTTTAATGGCCAGAATTATTCCTCTAGAGGTCCTTAACTCCAAAGAGATCATGTTTCCAGTCATCATCCCTTTGATAATTCAATGTAAAACAATATTAAGCAAAATCAATACCTCCAAAGCTTCTGGTAGGACTTCAGGGGATGGATTTGAAGGATGCACACTGTACAATTCTAGGGGCCACCATTTACATCATATCCTCCTTGAAAGGTAGCTCCTGGAGTTGTGCTGACAGACTTGTGACATCTAATGTAGCCATTAGAGTCTGCTTTTGTGTCTAACATTTTCGAAATGTTTGGCCATTTTGTTTCTGTTCCAGATATACCCATCTCTCCTTGCACTGAGCTCCCACAGCTTTTGCACTTCCTTTGTTGGATCAAGTGGTAAGAGTGGACGAAAAGAGTAGGATAAAAGTGGGAAGAGCATTTACTGTACTAAAATTTAATCAGTGACTTTCCTAGCTAGACTGAGATTCTGGGAGGTATGACAGTATCTACTCTTCATCTTTAAATCCTTGATGCTATATTGTCTTGTCTAATTGCCTATGTTACCCTGGTCATTACTGCATGATGCCTGGGTCATAGTAAGACTTCAGTAAATATTATTTGACAACACATGTGAATGAGTAAATGAATGAATGAACAAATAAATACTCATATGCTCCATGTCTTTATCATGCTACCCTGTCTTTCTTCCGAGCACTTTTGATTATTCATAGTTATTCTCTGTACCCGAGATGTATGTTCAACGAGGGTAGGGAAACTTCTGTTTATTGATTAACAAAACTTTATTTAGTACCCGCCACATTATAAGATGCTTAAGAAAACTTGTTGAAAGAGAAGAGAAATAACTACCGACATCACAGATACAAATGATTTATAACAACATATTACGAAAAATTATATACCAACAAATTGGACAACTTAGAAGAAATAAATTCCTAGATATATATGACCTCCCAAAACTGAATCAGGAAAAAAATGGAAAATTTGAACAGACCAAGTACCAGCAATGGAATTGAATCAGTAATCAAAAAACTCCCAGCAAACAAAAGTCCAGGACCAGATGACTTCACAGATGAATTCTACCAAACATTAGAAGAAAAGTTAATACCTATTTCTCTCTAAGTATTCAAAAAATAGAAATGGAAGGAAAACTTCCAAATTCATTTTATGAGGGCAGCATTACCTTGCTATCAAAACCAGATAAAAAACACTACCAAAAAAAAGAGAACTACAGGTATGATGAACATAGATGGAAAAATCCTTAACAAATTATTAGCAAACCAAATCCAACAATAAATTTTAAAAATCATTCACCATGATCAAGTGGGAATTATTCCTGGGATGGAAAGGCGGTTCAATATTCACAAATCAATCAACAAGAGGAAAGATAAAAACCATATGATACCTCAATAGATGTGGAAAAAACATTTACACAGTACAACATCCATTCGTGATAAAAGCCCTCAACAAAGTAGGTGTAAAGGGAACAAAATTCAACCTAATAAAGGCCATATATAAAAAACCCTCAGCCAACATCATACTCAATTGCAAAAAACTGTGAGCTTTCCCCCTAAGACCAAGAGGAAGACAAGGATGTCCACTCTTACCACTTTTATTCAACAGAATATTCAAAGTCCTAACCACAAAAATCAGACATCAAAAAGAAAGAAAAGGCATCTAAATCTGTAAGGAAGAAGTAAAGCTTTCACTATTTGCAGATGACATGATAATATATATGAAAACCCTAAAGACACCACCAAACACTGCTAGAACTGAAATATGAATTCAGTAAGGTCACAAGATACAAAATCACTATGCAGAAATCTGTTACATTTCTATACACTAATAATGAGGCAGTGGAAAGAGAAATAATAAAACAATCCCAGGGGCACCTGGGTGGCTCAGTGGGTTAAAGCCTCTGCTTTCGGCTCAGATCATGATCCCAGGGTCCTAAGATCGAGCCTGGCATCGGGCTCTCTGCTCAGTGAGGAGCCTGCTTTTCTCTCTCTCTGCCTGCCTCTCTGCCTACTTATGATCTCTGTCTGTCAAATAAATAAATAAAATCTTAAAAAAAAAAGGAAAAAAAAAATCTATTTACAATTGCACCAAAAATAATAAACTACATAGGAACACACTTAAGCAAAGAGGTGAAAGACCTGTACTCTGAAAACTATAAAAAACTGGTGAAAGAAATTGAGAATGATATAAACATACAGAAAGACATTTTATGGACACAAAGAACAAATATTTTAAAAATATTATCTAAAGCAATCTACAAATTTAATGCAATCTCTATTAAAATATAAACAGCATTTTTCATGGACAAACAATCCTAAAATTTGGATGGAACCACAGAAGTCCCCAAATAGCCAAAGCTATTTGAGAAAGAACAACAAAACTGGAAACATCACAGTCCCACATATCAGGATACACCATAAAGCTATAGTAATCAAAAGAGTGTGGTACTGGAACAGAAATAGACATTTAGATCAATAGACAGAGAGCTCAGAATTAAAATCACAACTTATGGTCAATTAATCTTTGACAAAGGACGCAAGAATATGCAATAGGAAAGACAGTCTCTTCAACAAATAAGTATTGGGAAACTGTACAGCTACATGCAAAAGAACAAAACTGAACCACTTTCTCACACTCTACACCAAAATAAACTCAGAATGGATTATGTACCTAAACATGAGACCTGAAACCACAAAAATCCTAGAAGAAAGCACAGGTAGTAATGTCGATGACATCAGCCATAACAACATTTCTCAGGGAAAACAACAGCAAAAATAAACTACTGGGACTACACCAAAATAAAAAGTTTCTGCACAATGAAGGAAACAATCAAAACTAAAAGGCAATCTACCAAATAGGAAAAAAATATTTGCAAATGACATACCTGATAAAGGGTTAGTATCAAGAATATATAAAGAATGTATACAACTCAACACCAAAAAAAAATAATAAATTAAAAATGGGCAGAAGAAATGAACAGACATTTCTCCACAGAAGACATCCAGATGGCCAACAGATACATGAAAAGATGCTCAACATCATTCATCCTCAGGAAAATGCAAATCAAAACCACAATGGGATATTGGATAAACCTGTCAGAATGACTACATTCAAGAGGCGCCTGGGTGGCTCAGTGGGTTAGGCCTCTGACTTCGGCTCAGGTCATGATCTCAGGGTCCTGGGATCGAGCCTCACATCGGGCTCTCTGCCCAGCAGGGAGCCTGCATCCCCCTCTCTCTCTGCCTGCCTCTCTGCCTACTTGTGATCTCTGTCTGTCAAATAAATTAAAAAAAAAAAAAAAAAAAAGAATGGCTACATTCAAAAACACAAGAAACAAGCATTAGTAAGAATGTGGAGAAAAAGGAAGCCTCATGCTCTGTTGGCTGGGAATGCAAACTGGTACAGTCACAATAGCAAACAGAATGGAAGTTCCTCAAAAATTGAAAATAGAACTACCATATGATCCTGTAATTCCACTATTGGGTACTTCCCCAAAGATATAAAAATACTAATTCAAAAAGATGTATGCACCTCTATGTTTCTTATAATATTATTTATGATAGCCAAGCTATGGAAGCAGCCCAAACGTCCACTGATGAATGAAAGGACAAAGAAAACACACACACACGGAATGGACTATTACTCCACCATGAAAAAATGAAATCTTGCCATTTACAACGACATGGATGGAGCTAAAGAGTATAATTCTAGTGAAAGAATCAGTCAGAGAAAGACAAATACCATATGATTTCACTCATATGTGGACTTTGAGAAAAAAACTAACAAAACCAAAGGAGGAAAAAAAAAAAGAAAGAGACAAACCAAGAAACAGACTCTTAACTATAGAAAACAAACTGATGGTCACCAGAGGAGTGGAGGAGAGGGAGATGGATGAAACAGGTGATGGGGATTAAGAGTACCCTTATCATGATGAGCACTGAGTAATGTATAGAACTGATTAATCACTATATTGTACACCTAAAAGTAATATATGTTAATTCTACTGGAATTAAAATAAAAAAGAGAAAGAGAAACTTTAAAAAAGGGGATTTCCTGAGGGAAGTTAGGAAAGGCCTCTTAAAAACAAGAAAGATAAAAGAAAAGCTTGTTGAATAAATCAATAAAAGAAAAAAGTCCCAATAAATTATAGTTATTCTCCATTTTATGGATGGAGAATGAGGTTTTAGGGGTTAAGTAGCTAGTGATTGCCAGAAACTATTATCCAAACTCAAATTGGTTTGATCTCAAAATGCATGCTCTTTCCATCATTCCAGTCTCCCCACCATTACAGTAGGAGTCCTCTTAACTGCACTATCTTAGTTTAGATTAAGCGGCTTCCTCTTAGCTCCCGCGCACAAAGTGGCTGACGCTCAGAGACCTGAAAGCCACAGCTAGTAGACTACCTGCTATTAGAGCACACACTTCTGAATCCATTGAGGTAGAGGCTCATCAGGAGTAATCAGGATATTTTTCTCAAACCGGTTCATGTCATTATCTCCCCTGGGAAATGGGGATAATTATACTACTGGCCTTATAGCCTGGTTGTAACAATTAATTAGCAAATTCAGGTCAAGCACTGAACAGTAACTGGAAAACACGAGCCCTCCAAGGCAGCTAACAATATGCATGTCATTTGGTGGAATAATCTATAATCTTGCACAATCCAAGTATTAAAAAAAAATACTGTTTCTATGAAAACTAAATTGAATTCTTTGGAAAAAATTGATAAAGGCGGTTAGTATTAAGAATTCTTTGTTGAAATTAATTATGGGCAAAACAACCATAAAATACTGGCGGGGCGGGGGGGAAACCTGTAGAAGTCTGACATCAAATTGCTTCAAAAATACCTCTAAGCTCCTGATCCACTTTAAAGAAACTAGTACTCAAGAGACGGTTGATGCATTGTGGGCGTGGCTTGAGCTTTTTTTTTTTTTTTTGGCAACAAAGATGAAAACCAGCACACAAATGCCTTGTAGCAAAAGACAGATGAATGCATATGCAGAGGTAAGTTTTAAGTAAAAACAAACAAACAAATTAATGATACATGTATCTAAATCATTCCCTTCTTTGAAAATCTTTTTGATTAACCAGTCAAATAAAAGTTCTCTGCATGTTGAAGACAGCATTTCTGAAACAGATGCTCAAACTTTTAAATGAATCAGTGAATCAATGAATGCATACATAGTGATGCATAAACAAGTGATTAAGTGAGTGGCTAATTAATTGACCAGTTCTCCTAATAAATGACCTATTTTCAAGGCACATTACTAATCAAGGATAATAATTTCTACCCTTCTGTTACTGGTCCGCTGGCTTGTTAGACCATATTAAGCAAACAATGTGGGGACAGCTTCTTTTGGTTTGCTCTTCCTTTTCAAGTTCCTAAAGCTCGTCTATTCTCTGCCATCATTTTCCCACTTTCTTCACCTGCTTGGGTGGATGAAAGAATCTTAGTGAAATAAAAAGCTCAATGAGGTGAAAATACCTCCCATAAAAACTCCCATGAAGGAGTTTACTGGCGGGGCTTGTCCTTTCCCTCACTTAGATGGCCATATTTTATCCCTCCCAAGGAAATTGGACACTCTTAATCCAAAAAGAATGCAATGAGAATCAAAGCGCAAGAGGCAGGGTCAGGTTGCAATCCTTTTATTCGCCAAAGAGGGCTGAGGGGAAAGGGATGGGAAGAAATTTACAACTAGCTATTCTGGAGCCTTCTGAGCACAAAAGTTAAATCATTCTAACTTCTGCCTGACTTACTCGACCTCGACCTGATGAACAAAGCCAGATTCTGTGTGAGGGGGGAGCGCTGAAGTATGAATAATAAATTCAGTACCCAGTTTTACCAATAATACATAAGTGTTGCATTAACAGATTTTGTCTTAAAGAAGGAAAAAGAACATGGGACTTGGAAGTGAACAGAATTGGGTTCAAATCCTGACTGAGCCATTTGGTGTTCCTGTGATCCTAGGGCAGGCTATTTTTTTTTTTTTAAGATTTTATTTCTTTATTTGGAGGGGGGTGGCACATGCACGGAGGGAAAGGGAGAAACAGAGTCCCCGCTGAGCAGAGGGGCCAATTCAGGGCTCAGGCTCCATCCCAGGACCCCCAGATCATGACGTGAGCTAAGGCAGACGCTTAACCAACTGAGCCACCCAGGTGCCCCTAAGGCAGTTTATTTAGCTTTGTTGAGACTCGATTTCCTCATCTGCTAAATGAAGATCATAATATCTACTTGGAAAATGTATGCTGAGGATTATATACAATACTAAATATAAAAGTGACTCGCACAGTGCCAGTCTCAAAGTGCCAGTTCCATTTATTAAGTAAGAGCTTAGGACACCTGGGGGCTCAGTTGGTTAAGCAGCTACCTTCAGCTCAGGTCATGATCCTAGGGTTCTGGGGTCGAGTTCCACATCGGGTTCCCTGCTCAGCAGGGAACCTGCTTCCCCCTCTGCCTGCTCTGCCTGCTGCTCCCCCTCCTTGTGCTCTCTGTCTCTGACAAATAAATAAATCTTTTTTTTTTAATGAAATAAAGTAAGAGCTTTATTTCAGCCTGGATGGACAACTTCACCATCTGTATCCTGGGAGTATTAGTGACTTAGATGAGTCGGTCTGAGGGCATTGACTCTCCATAAATTGGGAAACAGGATGGAGCCACCAGGACTCCTGGCTTCCTGGGAAGGGAGACTTCTTACTCCCTCTGAATGTGCAACTGGTTCATTTCTACTAGCCCCTCTTGGCGGCTGAGCTGGCTTCAGTCTGTGAGGGTGGAGGTCCTGTGTATGGGTCTACAAGGCTGGCTTCACCTCCAGCTCCCTGCAGTGTGTTAACCACTGGCTGTGTCTCACCTGGCTGTCGACACTGCACATGGCATGCCTTCATTACAATGCTAACTGCAAAGCAACGGGACTGAGCTATTTTATTTTTTTTTTATTTATTTATTTGACAGAGAGAGAGATCACAAGTAGGCAGAGAGGCAGGCAGAGAGAGAGGAGGAAGCAGGCTCCCCGCGGAGCAGAGAGCCCGATGTGGAGCTCGATCCCAGGACCCTGAGATCATGACCTGAGCCGAAGGCAGTGGCCTAATCCACTGAGCCACCCAGGCGCCCCGGGACTGAGCTATTTTAAATGACACCACCTCTGCACAAATTCCATCCCAACCAAGACTGACAACCAGCCAGGGGGTTAAGACACCAAGATCCATTTTGCACCTGTAGACTTGAGGTGCCCTTGGATGTGCCAGGGGAAGATAGGAGAAGGTTACTCCCTCCAGGCAGGGGCAAAGGGATACAAGAAACACAGGCTAGGGAGATGCCCAGGCATACAGGGAGCTGGGGGACAGCAAGCTCCGAGGACGGGAGCAGAGTCCGTGTGAGAGCAGGGCCTGCCACAGAAGCATTGGGCCTCCATTTTGTAACAGCAAAAGCCGCAGCACGAGGGACCCTGAGCAGCAAAGCCAAGAGGGGAGCCAGCTCGGGAACAGAGGGGGCACCCCGCCCACCTTCTCCACCAGCAGGGACAAAGGGCCAGTTTGAATCTGTGCCTCCCCATTTTAGCAATCAAAGATTTCATTTGGCAGCCACTGTTCATACAACACAAACTCTCTTTCCCCTGAAATAAATTCTTTCTTTAAGAGGAGAAATAAGAAAGCCTCCCTCCTCAGAGCCCGTGGTGGCAGACAATGGCAGGAGCATGGCTGCCAGCGCGGCGTGAAGGGGGCCTGTGTGCCGCGGCGGCTGCCCTCCTTGTCTTTTATCTCCTGCCTGCGCCAGAGCTCTTGTTTTTCCTGGGTGTTTTGACGACTTCTCTCCTTCAGCTGCTTTGACAGAATTTGCCGGCTGCCGGCTGATGCGAAACAACCGACTTCTTGTGCCTGGGCTGCTCTGTCTTCGCTCCAGGCCGCAGGGGAGAAAACGTGTCTTTGTGGCTTCCCTTCAATAGCTGCCTGAATCCAAACCCCTCGTGGGCTCTGGCAGGAGGAGCCTGCGAGACTGTGAATAGATGGTGTTGTTTGCTCCTCTTTGCAAAGCCGGCCTCTGGACCTCCAGAAATGCATCCACAGCCCAGGCCTGGTAGTTTGGGGACAGATTCATGGGCGAACTGGCAGATGCCCGGGCCCACGGACAATTATTATCACTTGTGTGTGTGCGGCTCATTCAAGTCCGTCTACAAAATGCTTTCAGAGCTGCTGGCTCCTTCGTTTGCCATTAACAGCGGACCGACTCTGCGCCTGGCACGGCCCCTCGCCAACTGCGACCTCCTTGAGCCCAAAGATCAGGCTCCCCCGTGGGGATCGTTCTAGTCTCCTCACTTGACAACAGAGGAAGCTGAGTCTTGAAAAGTCAGGTGACTCACACACGGCCACGTGGCCTAAAAGTTAGAGATCGAGCAACGACAGTTTCAGAGAAGCCACCTCCTCAAAGATGTCCTCTGCGAAGCAAGAGAGCAGGAACGCAACGCCCACCAGCCTAGCTGCTGCGTGCCTCGCCCCCTCCTGCCCACGTGGAAGGAAAAGGAGGAAATAATGATTCTCCTCACCCTCACTCCACACCCCTCCTTCTCACACTCAATATCCAAAGGCCCTTTCACATAAATGGAGTTTACCACCTGGCTGACCCTGGCCTTCTTCACGGTAATAGTCCAAACCTAAGCATCTGCAGTGCACTCCTCTTGGCCGTGGCTGGATGACGTCAGGTGACCTAGGAAAATCCCAGGCTCAGGGAGTAAGGAGACCTGGAATGACTGCCCAGGTGACCTTGAGCAAGCCACTTCTCTCTGCCTCATTTCTTCTCCTGTAGAATGGAGATGCTGGTAAAACCTCACAGGGTGCTGGAAAGATGAAATGGAAACACAAGATTGGCTCTGGAGGGCACAGCAGTCATTCCAGTGACACTGAAGCCGCAGAATGGCATAAATCCTGGTGGGAGGGACAGTGGCCGTGGGAACAAGGGCGACCTTACTACCACTCTGGTGGCCTGAGCGGTAGTCCTTTACTCCGTCCGTCGCACAACAAGCATTCCGTGTGTGTTACCAGGAACAACGCATTATCCTAGAAACCTTCACCGTTTCCCAGCTGCAGAATGATCGGCGGCGTCGGCGGGGAGCTGGAAGGCCGCCTCCTCAGGATCCACCAGTTGGGGCGGACTCTGCCATCCGACTGCCAGTATGCCAGATTGAGCCCACCGAGAGGTTCTGTTTGGCACATAGCTTTAAAAACGCGAGCCTGGACTTTACAGCTGGGAGTTCTGACAACACGGAGGCCACAGTCGTACAGGGGAGCAGTCAGGTAGAGCTGGGGAGAGACGGCCTCCTACGAGGCGAGCAGGTTCCGGCTCACCATATCTCCACTATTCCCTGCTGCTTCTGGAACACTGCAGCTTAGCGTCATTAGATTGTCATTAGATTGCTGTTGTCCTTTTTGCGAACATTCTGTCCGTGCCTCTGAGGGTAACACTAGCTGCTGTAACTAATAAACCCCAAATGGGCATGACTTCATGCAATAAGCATTTATTTCATGGCCTTAGAACAGTCAGCCGGGATGGCTTTCCTCCAGACGGTGAATGAGGGACCCAAGCTCCTTCCATCTTGTGGTTTTGCTATCCCCAAGGGCTCTTCAGCCAGAGAATGGGCAAAAGGAGAGTAGGAAAACCCTACCTGCTTACTAAAAACGCCGGCCTGGAAGGAACATTTGTCTCTTCCTCACACGCATCCCTGGTGTGTCCTTACGGGTAAGAACCAGTTACATGGCCCCGCAAGATGCCAGTTGGTCAGGGAAATAGAAAGCCACCTCCAACAGTAACTCTGGAGTACAGAAGGGGACACTCAGTTTTGTTGCCATCAGTCTCTGCCACTCCATCGCTCTAAGGAAAGTGTGGGGAAATAAAACACAGATGTAAAGCTCTGTGATTTTTCTGACACGCACCTATTGTGCTCATTTATATTCTATCCCTTGTGGGCACTTTAGTCCCTACTGTCTGGGCTGCACATCTATGGGCAGATTCTGATTCCATAGTCAGAGGAAGAACCTGAGACTCTGCATTTGTAATAAGATCCCAAATGATGCCACGATGCCGATATGTGGAATATGCTGCCAGTGACAAGAATGCTGGCCTTCCGAGACCACCTGCCTCTCCTCCCAAATGCCAAGTCCCACCCGATCTATGCTCCTGCAGGCGCCCTCTCCTGGCTTGGTCCCACTTCAAAGAAATTAGATTTATTAACCTGAAATGACATGTATCAGTCTGTTCCCCAGTGGAGAGTGAGCTCCTCGGGAGCAAAGGCTGTATTATCCACACTCAATACATGTTTGCTGAAAGGACGCATGAATATCTACTGAGAGCCTCACCATACTCGAGACATACAATGCTGTGTATCCCAGGATACATGGCAAATGCAACAAACAAACTCAAAGCATTTGTCGTGTGCCTACCACGGTGAAACATGAGATGGGATTTGCAAAGCGGCGGAAACATTCTGGCCTCAAGAGGCTTTCTACCTGGTCGGGATAATGAGGCTCTGAATGGGACTCAGAGCACATAAAAAGTAGGGGAGAAGAGTCAGGTGCCATCTTGTATGTAGTCACGCAGAGAATCTGGAGAAGGGAGAATGGGCAAACTAACTCTTCCTTTTAGATGCAGAATCAGCCATATATTTTCACTGGTGCCAACCAAGCCCCTCTTGTGTCATGAGCCGAATTGTGTCCCCATAAAATTCATATGTTGATGTCATCATCCCCAAAACCTCCGAATGTGACCATATGTGGAGATGGGGTCTTTAAAGAGCTAATTAATTAAAATGAAGTCATCAGGGTAGGCCCTAATCCAATATAATTTGGATCCTTATAAGACCAGAACAGGGGCACCTAAGTGGCTCAGTCAGTTAAGCAGCTGCCTTTGGCTCAGGTCATGATCCCAGAGTCCTGGGATCGAATCCCGCATCGGACTCCCGGCTCGACGGAAAGCCTGCTTCTCCCTCTCCCTCTGCCTGCCTCTCTGCCTACTTGTGCTCTCTCTCTCTCTCAATCTCTCTGTCAAATAAATAAATAAAATATTTTTTTAAATAAAATCTTAAAAAAAAAGACTAGAACAGGACAGAGATGCATGGAGAGGGGAAAGCACGTGTGGATAGAGAGGAGAAGGCGGCCAACTACAAGCCAAGGAGAGAGGCCACAGAAGAAAGCAACCCTACAACACCTTAGTCTTGGACTTGCGCCTCCAGAACAGTAAAGAAAAAAATTCCTGTTGTCTCAGCAAACCAGTCTGTGGTACTTCGTTACGGAAGCCGGAGGACTAACACACCTTGTCTGTTAACTTCATTCACACTCAGTATCCTCACCTCAAAAGCAGGAGAGGGATGTGGCAGGCAGATGTTTGTTACGTGCCTCTGGTGTGACCTGGCGGGCAACTCACCTAATCTTATTTAATCCTCATCATAACCACGTAGAATAAACAGCTACAGTATTTCCGTTTGGCAGAGAGAGGAGAGTGAGGATCAGAGAGATCTTTGACTCGATCAGAGTCAACGAGAGAATCCAGGGGAGCCAGTTTGTAACTGCCTCCATCTACCATGAAACCCGAAGCTCCTGAGGCTATACCACATTGACTCTCTCAAAGTCAGCCCACAGACCTGTTGAGAGAACTGAAAGGTAAACGACGTACAGGTGCCATCAAAATTGGTTTTAGACACTGTAGGTCTGAACGGCATTGCCGTTGCAAAAACAAATGTGATGCCATTCCTGAACAAAGAGAATGTAGAGAAATATTGCGGCTCCGGCCTCAAATCCCTCATTTCTAATTTTTTAATACCAAACAGTCTCCAACGATAGTGAAGTTTACTTAGGATCCTGCTCTTTCCACTCAAGTTGGCTTTGTGAGTTGTTGGTTTTATCAAAATTGAGTGCGAGTGTGTTCAATACAATGTTGGATTCATTGGGGAGAAAAAAAGCAAAAGAAAAACCTCAGTTCCTCAATGCCAGGAGCTCACAAAGACATATAAACCATGAGGAATTCCAAGGGCTTACTCAGAAGCCGTTCTGCAAAGGCATTTCTGGAACAAAGGGCCAATGTTCCTTTCAGGGAAGAACGCGGTACTGGTTTCCGGCATTTTTCTTTAAGTCATTTAAGACCATGCCAACAAACAAACATATACTTCTCCTGGGAGAAAGAATCTCATTCAGTGCAGCTTACAAGAGTTCGATTATTGGGGAGGGGGTGCTTCATGGCACGTGCCTTGCCAGCCGGGCCCCGAATGTACAGATCTGTTTACAGGGCTTTATTGATGGCGGCCACAGACAGATCGGAGCCTGTGGAGAGAGCTGACAATGCCTGGATGCTCACCGAGCAACACCATCCTGACCAACACTCGGCTCTGCCAGGAAGAGCTGAAAGGTCCACCTTCTTCTTTGGGAAATTTGTTTGCTAAACATGTCAAAATACAGCAAGAATTCGCTCGTGTCAAACAGGTTGGAGATTGCCTTCACTGTGGCAGTTCACGGGATTGGGGGGACCCGGGATGATAGAAAACTGAATGACAATAAATGAAGTGATGATTGACCCTTCAGCCAGATACCTATTTCAGCTTTTAATGAACCGGAAATATTCTGGGGTGGGCTCTGAAAACATGGGCATTGGATTAGGACAGGCCATAGCTCGATCTCAGCTAGACTGTCTACTAGCCAGACGACCGTCAGTTCGTACCTTCACCTCTCTGAGCTCCAGCATCTTTGCCTCTAAAGCAAGGATAATAACACCACCCCCCAGGACCTCTGGGAAGAGGAAATCAGATTACAAAGAAGTATTCAGACAACGCCTCGCATAGGATAAACCCTTGAAACAGATTATCAGTTGTTCCATTATTCCGAGGAACTGGTTTCGAATATACAGCATGTTTTAAAGTACAGCCAAGATTTAAGCAGCACTACTAGTACTAGTGAGCAAGGGAGAGCTGGTTCTACTCCGGCAGTTAGCAAGGGGTAGGTTTTCTACTCCTCCGCATCTTGACCTTGAAATTCATTCATTTCTTCAAGTGTATTTATGGAACACCCACTCGGTACTGCACCAGCATGCCAGAGCAGAGAGGGCCACAGAGACGAATAAGGAAGTGTCTGGGGACTTTGACCCAAAAGGGGGTGAAAAATGTGTGGAAAACAGACCACACAACAGACAGAAGAAAGCAGAGTTATAATAGAGAAATAACCAGTACACGAAGAGAAGTCTGATTCCATCACCCGCCCCCTCGGCCCCCCACCCCAAACACACGTAATAATATACCATCACGGACTGGAAGCTTCCTGAGGATTAGGACACTGTTTTCTACATTTCGCAGGCTATCCCTGAACACACTGCCTGAGACTCAAGTAGGTACTCGCGAAAATAAATCAAGTAGGCTGTGGACTAAGAGAATTGACCACTAGGCTGATCCGTACTGCCTAGAGGACGCCGGCCGTGGCGCACCACGGCTATCTGAAACAGAGTGTAAGGGGAGGCTATGTCAGCGGCAATTCTCGGATCCAGGGGGCCACGGATCATTCATGAATCGGAGGGGCGGGACTCAGGATACAGACCTAGGCTGTAAGTGCAGGTCTGGGAGTCCGGTACAGGACCCAAAGTCAGGGGGGCGAGTATCCAGAAAAGAAAGGAAATGCCGAGAGCCAGCCCCGGAGCCAGGGGAGAGGAACCAGGGGAGAGCACAGTTTCGGGAGGCGTTTGCTGGGTCACTCGGGAGCTGAGGTGTAGACGAGGAAGGGAAAGGCTGATCAGCCGGCAGTCAGGAAAGACCACTCTGAAAGTCAGCTCTGGAGGAGGCACACGTCCCCTGGGCTCCGGGCCTTGGTGGAAAATGTTATCTTCATACGACCACACACTCCCATAGACGCTTTCTCACCCGAGCCCTTCCTCAGCTATTTGTGTGGATGCTGTGGTTTTCCTTTCTGACTCTTCTTACTCAAATTTTGGAAGAAAAGGGGAAGAAGGCCAGGATGTCACAGAGGGACTGGGGTTGGCAGAGGGCGAGGCCCTTGACCCCAGGTGGTCTCCACGGAGGCAACATGAGGGCATAGGAGGACCGGACACCCTTCACCTCCTCCTCCCCAGTGGTATCAGCAGGTCTGTGACCTGTCTGTGTCTCTGTTTCCACAACTATCGAGTGCACACACACATACACACCCACGCATTTCACAGTGTTCTCTAGACAAGCCAATAAAATTGTGAATACGAAAACCTCTCACGTCATGTCTGGTACATAGCAGGTACTCAGTAAATGGGAGCTTCCTTTCCTTTGGGCAAGACTTGTAACTGCCCTGGGTCTTCACGCTTTTAGAAGGAAGAGAGAATTAAACACAACCTATCTCACATGGTCATTATTAGGACCTACTGAGTGTTTTATAATGGATCTCTCCCACCGATGTGCTTCTGCCCTGCCTGGCTCTCCTAGTGGAGGACCCAGATACAGGTTTAAAGAGTTGAGATGCTACTCCTAACATGTATGTAAGAGGGTTGTGGTTTTTTTCTTTTTTTAATAAGTGCGTGTATGCTATAAGGATGCGCAAATAAGTGGGTGGATGGAGGGGTCTCACTTAATTCCTACAGATATCTTCCACATTCAAGCTGCTTCAACTTCTGCATGGTCTCCTGAGAAACAGGGGTCACAGTAATCATCTCGGGGGCCTAAGGACAATGAAAAGACTTTCTCCTTATTTTGTATACCCAGAAACTAGCCATTCTTCATCAAGTCTTGTTTAGAAATGGTTGTGCTGCCTGAGAAAATTGGGTTCAACTTGCCATGTAGAATTTTGTTAATGGAGTTGTATAAACATAGCTCTTTATTAATCTAAATTACTGGCCTTCGGGGTGAGTTTATTTTATTTGCACACATGATCTTCAGTCCCTGGGAACCCTGAAGGACAAGTGCGTTCCAGTGAGAACAAGCCTTTTGTGAACCACTTAGAAATGGACCCTCGGAAGGTGCTACATAAACAAAATGTAATGAATTGTTCCCCTTGTCAAAAATGAACAATTCATAATGTGCCCCTGAATGGAACCAACTGGTCCTCCTGTCAAACACTCTGTACTTTGATGTCCATTTCATCGGTTAGAAAAAAGAAGAAGAAAATAACAGTCCTTTTAAATGATATTATTTTCGGAGTAAAAGGAGACAGAGTAAACTCTCAGCTCCCAAGCCACAAGCACCCTTCCTCGTGATCTCTAGAGGGGGCACTTTGGATAGATCAATTAGACTTTCTTAACTGAGGAAGACTTGGATAATGCAGTGAAAACATTCTTCACCAGTGGTGCAAAACAAACTGTTTAAAACAATAACATTCCTGAAGTGGCCAGCGGGTACAGTGAAAGTTACAACAGTAATTACATTTCTATCTCTTTCACTGTGTACACATGGGCACAGGTACTCTGCATGCGTACTTTATAGCAAGTATATAGTACTAAGCAATATAATCCATACAACAACCAAACAGGGTGGGTGCTATTATTATTCTTCCCATTTTACAAGTAAGAAAACCTAGGCAGAATGAGATCAGGTCACACGGATAAATGTGTCATGGAACCAAGTATTCGAACACGAGGAATTCTGGACAGACATAAGGATCGTTCTTGCTCCACTATGCCCTCTAAAGAACACGTGAACAGGAAAATATCCTTTCAGTCCATATTCTGCCATTAACTCCCCATGTGACCTGAGGCAAGTTACAGAGAGACCTCAATTTCCCTACCTCTAACACAACAGGTTTTCCTTGGGACAATTTCAGCATCACTTGGGTTTTTCTGGTTGCAGGCAACTGAAACCCACCTTGGCTAAGTGAAGATTAAAAAGGAAGAGGAAGAAAAACAAGAAAGAATTCATTAGCAAGATATTTAATCAGTGCATAGAATGGACAGAAGGCTAAAGGCTGGAGACCCAGACTTGGAAACAGAAGGTTCATCAGGACAGGAACCAGCCCGGCATCCAGGGTCTGATTGAAACTAGCTCCTAGAGGTGTCACTGTAAAAGTAAATGAGCCCCCAGAATTTGTTCCATTCTATGTCATCCTTTAAGATAAAAAGTCCCAGTGGAAAGTACATTGGCCTTGCCAGGGGACAGGAGGGCACCTGATTAAAAATCCCACCAGTATTGCACACACCAATGGGGTTGGGTTTCCAAAGAGAATCTGAGTCTTGCTAAGGAAGTATAGAGTTCTTGGGTGCCTGGGTGGCTCCAGTGGTTAAACCTCTGCCTTTGACTCAGTACATGACCCCAGGGTCCTAGGATTGAGTCACACATCAGGATCCCCATTTGGGGGAGCCTGCTTTTCCCTCTGCCTGCCACTCTCCCTGCTTGTGCTCATTTTCTCTCTGTGTCAAACAAATAAATAACACATTCTTTTAAAAAAGTGTAGAGTTGGGGCGCCTGGGTGGCTCAGTGGGTTAAAGCCTCTGCCTTCGGCTCAGGTCATGATCCCAGGGTCTTGGGATCGAGCCCCGCTTCGGGCTCCCTGCTCAGCAGGGAGCCTGTTTCCTCCTCTCTCTCTGCCTGCCTCTCTGCCTACTTGTGATCTCTGTCTATCAAATAAATAAATAAAATCTTTAAAAAAAAAAAGTGTAGCGTTCTTTATAAACCCACTGCTATATCAAAGGTCACTCTCAGATGAACGAATAGATTAAATAAGATGTACATCAAGTTTGAATTGGGCCCAATTCATGGTCAAAGTGCCGTAAATGTTAGAGGTAGTTGCAGGAAGGTGGGGGTGGCATCTAGTGTCCTGATGCTTTTTCCACTGCTGTTGTCAGTCTTAACCGAGAAATTGCTAGGGTTCTGTGAAGTAGCCAAGACGAGGGCAGGGGATTTGTATCACCACATCACATTGGTCTGGCAATGCTACTTCTAGTTTGGTGGGGGTGTTCCTGCTTCTCAGGGATACTGAGGACACTAAATTAAGCCCTTTGATGTGACTCCTCCTGCAAGGAATAGTATGGAGAATGAACAAGAAGGTAAATCATTAGAGTGGCTTTTGCAAGATTTCAGCTAAGAGAGAATATACGTCTAAACTGGGTCAAAGAGAACAGGAATGAGAAGGACAAAGTATACTCGATAGACATTTCAAAGATTGAACTGGCAGCACTCAAGGACCCGGCAAATGGAAGGGAAAGATGAGGGAGGGCCCTGAAGTTTCTGGTACAGATGACCGGGTGAATGGAAAAGCCACTTACTATGGAAATACGAGAGCAGTTGGCAGCTTTCAAGAGAAGATAATGAACACCGTTTGGGACCTGTTGAATGTGAAGTCCTTGTGCACATGTCCAGAAGAACCATCTAGAAACCAGCTTAAATATAAGAATCTAAACCCTGACATGGAGTTTGAGAATGGTATTTGGCAACAATCTACAGCAGCATTAGTTGAAGTCATACGTTTGCTTAACCAAAGAAAAGTTTACACGTTGAGGATGGCTGCAGCGGAGGAAGGGGGGGGCAGCTGCAGGGGGACCAGGAAGTGAAGGTAGACCCCTGAGGAACAGGGGAAGTAGGAAAGAAGCCCAAAAGAAAATAAGAAGGAAGAATCAGGGAGGCAGGAAGAAAACAAGGGGAAGAGTCACTGATGTCTATTAGCAGTAATATCTAATTCTTAGAATTCAAGAACCCAAGGAGAGAAATCCAGTAGAAGTCTGCTTTCGCCAGGACCCTTCCGGGAGGGTGAAGCACTACATAGTCACTACATAATCACACAGTTGATGAACCTAAAAAAGCAAGACTGACCATAGCAAGATGAGGCTGGGGAGAGGGTGAGGCCAGACCACACACAGAACCCTGTGTCATGGATGTGATTCATCCATCATGAATCTGGACCATGTACCTAAGGCAGAGGAAAGGCATCAGGAGTTTCAAGGAAGAGGATGATATGATCAGAATGAGCTCAGAACAAGCTGTGGGGTAGAGATTCCTAGAAGGTCAAGAGTGGGTGCAGGGAAACCAATTAGGAAACTTGCATAAATGCTGGGGTGGTCCAGACCAGGAGCTCTAGAGCCCAACAGCCTGGATTTGAGTCTTAGCTATGTCACTTTCACACTGCAGGCAAAACATTGAACTTCGTGCTGCCTCAGTTTCCACATCTGAAGACAGGCTCACAAATACTTCCCACCTCCAAAATTGTTCTCAGGAGCAATCAAGCTCATTCCTAGTTTAAGGCACCTCAAACAGTGTCTGGTTCACAGCAAGGCCTCAAAGCCATCTCTCACTATTGTAGCAACGCAGTGTGACAAAGCACAGGGAGAAGAGCTACAGCACAGAACACGGGGACATGCTGGTGAATTCAGACTTTTTTGGTGGCAAGAACCACAGAACTTTCACACCAGCTAAATTCATAGAATTTGTCTTATTGGTCAGAAAGTTGTCAAAAAGATGTCAAAATTGTAATTGATGGAGAGTATAGTATTTTGTAAACAGAGCGGTTTTTGGAAGTTGTTATGAATTCAGATTTTGCATAATGAATGTGGAAGGGAAAGTCCAATAAACAAACAACCAATGTAAAAGTTTGCATTTCTTGGGACGGATGGGAGAAGGAAACTGTAACCTTATCTGCAAATAGGCCCATTGTGTGTGAAGCATTACTAATTGTTATGCCTGGCTATTTGGAGAGATTTCCCACAACTGCTAAAGAGAGCAGTGATCAAACAGAAAGCTCGCAATGGCAACAGCAATAGCTCATTCTTCCCTTGACACTGAAGCCCAAGAATCTGGGGTATTTGATTAGGGAGGTTCAAAAAATATATGTGAAGGCAAAAAGCACAGAGCACAGTCCCTAGCTCATGGAGGCTGCATAAATATTGTTTTCTTTCATTACATTTGATGACAGTGGTTACTTCTTTTTGGGTCTACTGACATTACATGCCACTCAAGTACACACTAGGACAGGGAGAGCTTCATTAGCTATGTATGTTTGGAATACATCACTTTGCCTGAGATAACAAAAGTCCACCATTTGCTATATTCATTTTCATGGTGACATGCTGGATTAATGATAAAATTTATATTGGCAGCATAGATTTTAGAACTTTTTTTTAAAAAAGTGATTGTCTTATGATTGACATCATAAGACAAATGGCAGGATTAAAAACATGTTAAAAATCCCTGTCCAAAGCTTTCTCACCTAATACCCGCCCCCCATGACCCTGTGACCCATTCTTATGGAGACTGTAAACTGTTCCGGTCAAAAGGAAGAAAGAAAGAAGAAATGAACCACATGCAAGCTGGCTAGATCCCAAACACTGTGCTCCAAGCCCTCACATATACCTAACATGAAACACTCCACCATCGTGCTGTAGCAACTGTGCTCCTGTTCGGCAGGAAAACAGTCTATGGCTCACAGAGATTAAGAATCAAGGTAGCAGAGCCAGGGAATGGCAGATCAGGGGCCCAAATTTAGGCCAGGCTGATGCCAAATCTCTCTCCCTTCCCACCGCACGGCTGTTTCTATGGGACTCTTAAGGCCGTTAAAGCATGTGGGAAACATTTTTTAAAGAGAAAGGAAGCAAAGAACTTACTTTTAAGCATCTAAACTCAATTAAAGAAAAATATAGGTCTCCCTTTCCTAGCAACTGTAGAATCAAAAACTCCTTGTGTAAGAAGTCTATGCCCCAGTGAAATTGAGAAACTATCTAGAAAGCACCGATGTTCTTCCGGTTATCGACCAAGTACTTGTTCAGGTAACCTCAGGTGTATATGACACTGTCTGGTTCTGCTGCTGGGTTTGAGGTGTCCTAGGAGTAGAGGACAAGAAGACCTCAACAAGAAAAAGAAGCAGTCACAAATAAGGTGAGGAATAGCAACAAGTAGGGGTCATTTGGACCAGGAAAGCAGGTAGGAAATAGAAATCGACTAGCAACACACACACACACACACACACACACACACAAGCACACACAAAACAATGGTTTGGAATTGAAGGAAATAGCTGTTTTTAAATACTTTTTTATAATTTTATCATAAAAATCCTTTATGACTCTTAATTGTTTATGTGCCCATCTCTCTTACTTTGTTTTGAACTCCTTGGGTTCACTATGCTGTTTATCCTTGGATCTTGGGATCTTACACAGTGACTGACACATGGCAGATATTTAATATAAGTTTTCCAATGGGATGGATGGATAGACAAAAGAGTGAAGAGTCAAAAGATATTAGAATAAAGGAATGAATATGAACTGTTGCACTTACAAATGTATTTGCATTAGTAGTATTTCTCCAAATACTAAGTGCTTTAAAGTTAAGATTGTTATCAAACTCATATCATCCTACCTGTCCTGCTGGAAAGAATTAGGACTACATTTTGGGGCAATAGCCATGCAGACAGTGGTAGTGAATGGGTTTCACAGGGTCAGGAACTTGGTGGAGGGGACTCCTCAAAAACAAAGGAAGGCAATTGGTCAAAGTATTATTCTAATACATTGATGATATTCAAGTGTCAAGGAGACCAAGCATAAATCTTATAAAGGACCCTGGTTGGCTATCTCTTTGCCATCCACCACCCTCTTTGCTAATGGTCTGACTTCCACCTGCTCTCCTGGTGCAGAGCTCATAAGTTAAGCCATGCCACTCTGCCCAGTCCACCCTATAGCCAGAAAGTTAATTCAGGGCAGTTCTATAACCTTAGCCAATTCAGCATGGATCTTGAGACTTGTGCTGAGAAATCTCAGGGGAAGAAGTTTTCACATCTGCTGGATGAGGCAAGAAGACATATTACTCTGGGAGCTATCGGTATGCATCTTGGGAACAAAGAAAGAAACAGATTTAGTGTGAAGTTAGGAAGAAAGGTGGGGGGAAAGTCAAGTCCTTGGTGAGAGCATTCTCTGAAGTTGAAGCTTTTTCTCTGAACTTTTCAGTCTGTTGCTTTCCTGTTATTTATAATGTAATGCTTCCTCACTGATACCATCATCGCTTATCAAACAAAATCACATCTGGAGCAATAGGTGGGAGAGGGGTCCTGAGGGATCACCTCAACTTCAATCAGAGATCACATTGCCTTTGGGGGTCAGTAGACGTGTGACATACAACAGTAGTCAACAATATAAACAATTATGAATGTCAAAGGGAAGTAAAGATATAGGTATGAGCAACTTTAGGGGCTCTCTCTGGTTACTTGTTTGTTCTTGTGCATCTTTGAAGAATCTTGGCAGGACCAAACCCAGGCACTCCTACAACCAGACTTTAGGGTTCACTGGAGAAACTAATTGGCCTCTTACTGTGAGGCATCTCCAGAGGACTCCCTTACTTCCCAGCTCTTCCCTAATCATGACCTGTTGCCAAAACAGGCAGTGCAACTGGGTATCCCTCTCCCTAATTGCAGCTGCACCAAAAGCAACTATGACAGAATGGACTGAAAATGTGGAATTTAAGAACTGGGGAAAGAAAAAAGTTCCAGAGTGGCTATCATATAAAAAGAATGAGAAAAAAAGAAAGTAAGAAAGAAAGAAAGGAAGGAAGAGGGAGGAAAGAGGAGGGAGGGAGGGAAGGGAGGGAGGAAGGAAGGAAACCCCAGAGTCTATTAGGTCTGGGGGTAGGAGAAGATTGAGGAACAGCTGTCAGCTGGAAACTGGATATAGGGAAATGTAATCATGGATGGCTTTGCAAAAATCTAGTTCACAACAAGGGATGGAACTTTCCAAGACCACATCACCCAAACTCAGGAATATGTCGCCTTCTGGATAGGAACTGAGGCTGCCAGCCACAACACTTCATTCGGTGAACCTGCATCTGATTATTCAGGGAGTTTTGCTGGCAGCCCATCCCCCAAAGTAGATGCTAAGCTCCTTGCTAAGAAAGTATAGGGTGATGCAATGAATTCCAACAGGATGGGGCAGGAACAAGAAAGAAAAACACACAAAAACCCCAAATCTTTTCTAAGTCAGCACAGCAACTGCAGGATTTAAAATGAAATTCCGATCCATGGGACGATGGCCAAGCCAGGAGACACCATAATTATAGGAGATAAGACTTGGAATAGGATAAATTAGAAACATTGCCCCAAAGTTACAGATTTAAGAGGAAATAAAGATGACACACACAGAGAAACTTCTGTGATCAGGAGAATACATCAGGATTAAAGAATGTATATATTTGTTAGGAGTTATATTCACATAAATATAAATTTATATAACTACGGAAGTATGAATACATATTCTCAGAGTTCTCTTTAGTTCAACAAACATTTAACTAACCATGTGCTAGTCACTGAGTTAGGCCCTAGAAATCCAACAGGGCTTCTCGACCTTGGCACCACTGACATTTGGGACTTGGTAACTCTTGCAGGGAGAGGAGTTGGTGTGGAGACCATCCCACACATTGCAGGATTTTTAGCAGCATATCTGACCTCTATGCACTAAATGCAGTAGCAATCCCCCCACTCCAGTTGAGACAACCAAAATTGTCTACAGAAATTGCTTAATGTCTCCCCTGAGTGAGGGAAACAAAATCATCCCTGGCTGAAAACCACCGAATAGAACCGGAATGAAGACAGAATCGTCACACAATTCAGTGCATGTACGTCAGGGTTAAACTATCTGTATTTGAGTCCGGACCCTGTGACTTACTGGCTATGTAACACTGGGAAAGTGATTTAATATATTTCTAACTTCAGGATCCTCATCCAGATAATGAAAATAACTGTGGCATTGTTTTAAGATTTATTTATTTATGTATGTATTTAACAGCGAGAGAGAGAGAGAGATCACAAGTAAGCAGAGCAGCAGGCAGAGAGAAAGGAGGAAGCAGGCTCCCCGCTGAGCAGAGAGCCTGATGTATGACTCGATCCCAGGACCCTGGGATCATGACCTGAGCCGAAGGCAGAGGCTTAACCCACTGAGCCACCCAGGCGCCCCTAACTGTGGCATTGTTATAGGATTAATCAGAAGACCAATGTAAGATATTTGACACAGTACCTGGCCCAGATTAGGAAAGCAAATCTTTCCAAAGGGCTCACAATATAATGCAAAGCAATTTAAGAGCAAGCATACAATTAATTTTCATAGATTTCCCTTGAGTCATATTCAATATTTCTCCCGTTTTGCCAAAATCTCATTCCATTTCCAATTCACTTATATGACTCCGCCACTGCGATGAATCAAGACTAGAGATTCTGCACCAAACCTCCTCTTCCATCCTTCTCCACGCATCTTCCATCTTTCTGCCAAAGTTGACTTCCTGACGATCCCTCCTGAAAACCACTGTCCTTACGTCACTGACTCCACATGGCTCTGTCTGGCATTCAAAGTCTTTCACGATCTGGATTCACCATGGGTTCCCCAGTCCACCTGTTCCTCAAGAGTTAGTGCAAAACCAACCTCCTTCAGAACGTTTTTCCGGGTCCTCCCACATAGTTCTGTCTTCCTCTGCCACATACTCCCTTGTGCTTTCGGGCGCCCATAAATGAACTCCTAACAATCTGCCTCATTCAAGAGTTCTTCATGCCGGTCTGTCTGTGTTAGTGTGGGAGCTACTGAGAACTGAGACCGAGCTTCCCGTTACGATTGTATCCTCAGTGCCCTCAATTCCATATCTGCCACTGTGGAGTTGTTACACACCACACGCAAAAGTAAACAAACAACACAAGGGAAAATGGAATCCGGACAGGCACTGGCCAGAATCCACTCTATTTGGCCAGTGGTTCTTGGCCCAGTTGATCAGGATCTCTAGAAGAGGACCTCAAACACCAATATTTTTTAAATTCCTCAGGTGATTTCAATTGCAGAAAACTAGGATTAGACGACTATATGGAGTATATGAGAATAGTTCCCCGCCCCCTGGGATGGGCAAGTTTCATTTGGGGGGCCAAGTCTGATGAATCAATAGTGGCTGCCTGCAGCAACACTTTGAGAGGGGTCCTGAGGCTCCCCACTCAGAAGAGAGTAGGGTGACTGATCAGCAATGTCGGCAAGAGCTGCAACAAGGCCACGGCTAATTGACCTTTCTGTGACTGATGCATCAGGAGGAGGAGGGGATGGACCTAATGACATTCAAGCATAGTTTAAATATGTGTGTGTTTCTATATGTGCGTGCTTACATGCACACATATGTATATATGTAAACATACACATGGATACAGATATGTCTGTTCTATAGAATAATAACTACAATTTTTACCTACAGGCTAAAAATGGAATTAAACCCAGCAGGTGTTACTGTAGCACACTGCTGTGGGCTCTGGCCTCATAGTGTGGACAATCTAGGGGAAGGCAGGCACATACCAAATAATCACACAAGTAGACGATTTAAAAGTGAGACAGAAAACTAAGGGTTGTTCAGCAGATCTCCTAAAGGGGATATTTAATTTGTTTGGAGGGCCAGAGAAGCCATCCCCAGAAAGTGGTATTTGATCTGAGATCTGAGAGATGAGAATTGAATGAGAAGGACAGGGAAAGAGTTTTTCAGGCCAGAGGCCAACCATGAGCCTGCAACTCAGTCTCCAGTACATGGAGCTGTGTGGTGGTGGCAAGTTACTTCAGCTCTGGGCAGGTCACCTGTAGGTGGGGGACTAGCGAATCATGGCACCCAGGACTGTGGCAGCCAGCTCCTACATGCTCCACGTGCAGCGCCGCGTGTGGAACCACAGAGCAGGGAGGAACTGTTCTCCTATGAAAAGTGTGAACGCTTTGCAGCCAGAGAGAAACTTGGGATCCAGTTTTGGCTCTGGCATTTACTAGCTGTGTGGCTTGGTCAAATAATTTCACCGCTGAGCCTCGGTTTTCACATCCGTCAACTTAAGGTGGTAATTAATTGGATGAAGAAGACCACAGTGGCAAAGCAGAGCCTGGGCTCTGGAGTCAGGCTGCCCACAGGCAAATGCTGGCTCTGGGACTTTCTAGCTGTGTGGACTGAGCAAAGTAACCTCCCTGCGCCTCAGTTTCTTCCTTTTCTTCATCTGTAAAATGAGGATAATAATTGGGTCATTTGTGAAGATTAAACAAGACAAGGTAAAAAAAAGTTTGAAAACAGAGTCTCTCACACAGAATGTACTTGGCAGAATGGACTCTCTTGGTAAATTCTGACATAGTGGAATTTTCTCTGCATTGCAATTCAACTGGAACATTTTCTGCTCATACGGA
Organism: Meles meles; assembly: GCF_922984935.1. NCBI lineage: Eukaryota > Metazoa > Chordata > Mammalia > Carnivora > Mustelidae > Meles > Meles meles. The sequence continues at coordinate 11,828,351 of NC_060066.1, read as the reverse complement.
GTTAATTCTGATTATTGCCAAATGAAAGCTTTCAAAAAGGCCTTGGGTTTTCAAAACTTGTAAGCCAGGAGACCCACAGCAGAGCTGGTCTGGTGCTGACATGGACGATGTTGTGGGTTCAAGCAGCAAGTTGCTCCTTGGTCCCAGATGTGCCCCTGCAAGCTTTGAGTTTCGCGTTCCTCAGGGCCAGGTACCTGCCCAGCACCTAAACACACTAGGTGTGAAGCTAGCCTGGCTTCCCAGTGGCCAGCATGAAGTCAAAGAGGTCCTAGAATCTTGTCATCATTTATAAAAACACAACGGGGGGCGGGGGGAGGGGGGGAGCTGTAGGAGGCGTGGCTTGAGCCCAAGTCTCTAAGGCCTCAGCACAGCTCAGAGCAGAAAGAACAGGAAGACACTCCCAGGATTTCCATCCAGCAAGAGCTGTACAGTTTTGTATTCAATAAAGAGCCAATTATTGAATTTCTGAATAAATGAAGATGATGAAGGAACAGAAATGGAATGATACTGTGTTGGTCCTTTATATAGGCTCTCTCACTGGATCCTCAGAGCACTGTCCTAGATAGTGACCATCAGCCTCACTTAGCAGATGGGAAAACTAAGTTTCACAAATTCTGTGAACCATCTGACTTCAAGGCTTTGCTCTGAAAAACAAGCTCGGCATTTCTCCCCACAAGCTTCATGGATATCAGCAGATGTTAGTCAATAAGGGAGAGATACAGAGTCAAATCCCAATGCTGTAAACGGCCCCTTCAGTAACCTTACACAGGTCCTCTCCCAGTCCTGCTCGGAATCTTTAACACCAATGTGAACACATGAATCTGCAAATCGGGGGGTGACATAATGTACAACCTCAGAGGCCCCTCTTCACAGAGGGTCTTGCAGGACTCGGGCTCAGTGGCACACATACTGGGCAATTCCATGGTGTGTTGTACTACCTTTCTGACTGATGAAGTCTGAATGAAGGAGCGAACTGAATGGTGTCTGATAAACCCCAGGAATCAGATTTGGAATCTGAGGTATGACCGACACATGAGTTTGCTGGGGCCGCCAGAACAAAATGCCAGGCTCGGTGGCTTTAACAACAGAAACTCATTTTCCCACCATTCTAGAAACTGGAAGGTCAGTATCAAGATGACAGCAGGGTTGATTTCTTCCAGGGCTCTCTCTTTGGCTTGCAAATGGCCGTCTTCCTCCTGTGTCCTCACGCAGCCTTTCCTCTCTGTGCGTGCCTCTTTGGTGTCATCTTCTTAGGAGGACATCAATCATACCGGATTAGGGTTCCCATGCTTATGACCACATTTAACCTTAGTTACCCCTGTAAAGGCCCTATCCACACACACAGTTATGCTGCAGGTTAGCGCTTCAACATAGGAGCAGGAGTTGGACTGAGTCCAGGATCCCACAAGTCCATGAACCAAGCCCTATTCTGTCAGTCAGAAGGGTAGACGGGGAGACACCTGGCCTCAGTCCATAAACACTGGGCAGACAGAGCAGCCTGAGCACAGAGGTAACAATGAAGCGGGCAGGAGACAACATGCATCAGAGGGACGGCCACACTTCCATCCGTGTACACAGCCAGCAGAAGTGGGAAGGCAGGAAGACTATGGAGAGCAGAAGGGACTATATTCTAACAGGACTTGTTCAAATTCTAGGGGAATGGTTCCTTGAAAAAACAGCGGGTGGGAGCGCCAGGGTGGCTCAGTGGGTTAAAGCCTCTGCCTTCAGCTCAGGTCATGATCCCAGGGTCCTGGGATCGAGCCCCACATCGGGCTCTCTGCTCAGCGGGGAGCCTGCTTCCTCCTCTCTCTCTGCCTGCCTCTCTGCCTACTTGTGATCTCTGTCAAATAAATAAATAAAATCTTTTAAAAAAAAACAAAAACAGTGGGTAGAAGTAAGAGAGGCAGTGATATTTTCTACTCGAGGTCCATTCTCCAAAAGTAGCACTTTCTTTTTCTTGAGAGAGAGAGAGAGAGCAGGAAGAGGGGCGGGGGGAGAGAGTCTTTCAAGCAGATTCTACGCTGAGTGCAGAGAGTGACACAGGGCTCCATCCCACCACCCACGAGATCATAACCGGAGCTGAAAGCAAGGGTCAGAGGCTTAACCAATGGAACCACCCAGGCACTCCCAAAAGTAGAGCTTTTTTAAAATTAAAAGACATTCAAGCAACTGGTGTGGGTAAATAGACTATGAGACACAAGAGAAAGTAGTACCAGGGCAACATTTTTTTGTGACCTTCAATGTTCCCCAGTCTAACTCCCAGCTCCTCTCCCTGGGATGTTGAATGGCGTTGAGCTACTGAGAAGAGGGTGTCTCAGGAAATGCGGAGTTTAGAGGGGTCGAAAGCAAAGTCCTAGGCAGAGATTGGAGGAGTAGATTATTGAGATGTATATTTTTATCAGTGACAATGTTGTTAGCGGTCAGTAATAGGGAAAAAAGTGGCTTGAACCCTAAGGGAATGCTTGAAAGAGGGATATTAAGAGGGTTGGTTAATTCCAAGGCGCCTTCATGAAGGATTCAGCTTACTCCAACCTTCCATGCTGCCATGCTCACTGTGTTCTCCGGCTCAGACCCTCTGTGGTCCCCAAAACAGTGGCTGCAGCTCCAGGCATCGTAGGTAGACACAGCGACATCCAGAAGCAGAAGCACAGTACCAGGACTTCCCTTCTGAATATGAGGAAAACCTTTTCCAAGAGGCTCTGGGCCATCATTTGCTCGCATCACATTACAAGCCCACGCCTACACCAGTCAATGTGAAGTGGACTGGTCCCACCATAGCTGGCTTAGACCAGTGAGAAGTCAGTCACTCCCTGAGTCTGGGGCCTTGACAGTTACACATGGTGGACACCTGAGGAAACCAGAGTTCTGTCAGCAAGGGAGAAAGGGTACAGCCATTGGGTGACGGCTGCCAGCAATGACTGGAGCAGAGCTAAACCTCAACAATCAGAACAGGGGAGAGAGCAGAAACCCAAACCCCAGGAATCGGGAGCAAAGAAAATTTCCATTATGGTGGCTAAATTAAGGGGGTATCAATTCACAAAGTGTATAGAGGGGAATGCGTAGACCACAACGTACAGACAGACCATTCTCATGCTGAGAGAGAGAGAGGAGTGGCAAAAGGGAGGGCCAGCTGCTTGCACAAGAGAAATATCAGTCATTTGCCACCTGAGTTATGATCTAGAACCACAGGGTGAGCCCTACTCTCCTAATCCCCAAGGCAGCAAGCAACAAGTTGTCCAACTCCCTGCTTGAGCATTCCCGAGGTGAGTTCAGAGAATGCTTCATATCTCAGACTTACGTCCAGTGTCCGCCATACTACTTCCTGTGCTAATGACGCCTGGCAAGTTACCTTTGAGCTTTTATTTCTTCATCTAAAAAATACAAGTGATAAAAATACCTCTCTCTTCGAAGCTTCACAAGATTTACAGAAGAGCACATGAGGGTTAGGCATTGTCAATTTTGTTAATGGCTATATTAATATATATTACTTAATGGTCATATCAATAGTCATTTAAACTCTAGAAAAGTCTCTCATGACCTCCAACTGAGCAAAGTATCTAACTCATCATACAAAATGGAAGACCCTTCCCCAAGTCCAACTAGTCAAAAATTCAATTAAAGAAACCATATTGGATTCATTTCTTTTTTTAATTTTTTTTTTAATTTATTTGACAGAGAGAGAGATCACAAGTAGGCAGAGAGGCAGGCAGAGAGAGAGGGGGAAGCAGGCTCCCTGCTGAGCAGAGAACCCAGATGTGGGGCTCGATCCCAGGACCCTGAGATCATGACCTGAGCTGAAGGCAGAGGCTTAACCCACTGAGCCACCCAGGCGCCCCTTGGATTCATTTCTTAATCAAAATGAAGATCCCTGACATTGGTGGCCTCGGACTCCAAGAACAGATAGGTCCTTTCTAGCTCTCATTCAAGCTTTCTCCCCAGTCCAACTAATTCTTTCAAGAAAGAGAGCTCAGGGGCGCCTGGGTGGCTCAGTGGTTTAAGCTGCTGCCTTCAGCTCAGGTCATGATCTCAGAGTCCTGGGATCGAGTCCCACATCGGGCTCTCTGCTCAGCAGGGAGCCTGCTTCCCTCTCACTCTCTCTGTCTGCCTCTCTGCCTACTTATGATCTCTCTCTGTCAAATAAATTAAAAAAAATAAAATCTTTAAAAAAAAAAAGAAAGAGAGCTCATCTCTACACCACTCCATGCTGAAGCAGTAATAACCATCCAGCATGTCAGCTCTTGGGTCAGAAATTACGGTTTTTCATTTCTGCTCCACAGAAAACACCATCCAGAAATATGATCACAATATTCCAAAGGGAAAGTGCAGTCATTCTTTTCATCTCTCGGGCACGTCTGATAGGCACCATCCCCCAGCTTGCGTACACTACCTATCTGCCTTTTAAAACAAACATGAGCTTTGCTCACAGAGCTCCTCTGATGGTGCTCTGATCCAGTGGCCAGAGCAAAGGGTTTTGAGCCCTGCTCTTAACTTGCTGTGCAACCTTCCCCAAGTTACTTCCCTTCTCTGGGACTTGCTTTCTTCACCCAAGAAATGATGGCAAGGTGATTACACGCGCTCCTTCAGTAGCCACCATTTGGTGAGAACCTACACTTTGCCCACAGTTTTTAGCTCCCATTTTCACTACAAACTGAGAGACACGGGACTCTGCTGAAGGAAGTCTGGGTTCGAACTATGGGGCTGGGTGCCAGGATACTGGCCCCTAACACAAGACTCTACTATCTGAAAACATCTGCTCTTCTCTACCTTATCCGTTTTTGAAACTTTTTTTTAAATAAGTCACTTACTCCTGATCCCTGCTAGACCTGGATAATAACATCCGGTACAGGTTACAGGTTTGGGAATCGAGGTGTCGTTTCCTGTGGCTCCTACAAAGGACCAGGGCAGAGGCCCGGGGGTGTTCTAAAAGGGAGCAGAGTAGGGGCAAAACCTGAAACATTGGGAATCCTGCAGCCTCTCCTGGCACCCCACTGTTGTGTCAGACAGCAGCTTTCCAGCTGGGTCTGTCCCCTCCCCACCCACTCATTAGAAGCAACCCAAGCCCCTCTGAGAACCTGGAGTAAGAGGGGCAGGGCCCCTCCCAGGCCCACCTCCCTTCAAGGGCTTCACAAAGACTCTCCAACACAGGCCATTACAGAGGATTAGGCCTCAGAGTTCAGGGGACCCCGAGGCTGGGTCACCTCCTGCAAAGCCTTCCTTTTTGGCCTTTCCCAAGCTTGATGGGCCAATGCCTTCTCCCCTCCTGGCCTGATCATCTACAACAAAGAGTTTGATGAGGGGGAGAGAGATGGGGGGGATGATATTTAAAGAGGGGAAAATGCCCATTCTCAAGGCAGACAAAAGAGGAGATTAAATGGTCCAGAGGAGGGCCCCTCCACATTGCTGGGGGCAGGGGGATGGGGGCTGTGTGAAATTAATATACTTCCCCAGGCCTGCTGAGAAAGCTGCTCCCCTCCTAAATCCATTTACATGAGAATATCAGCCCGGGAACCTGGTTTAGGATATGCTTAAGGTCAGAAAGAGAAAGGGCTGCAGGCAAGAACTGATCTAAAACCTTGGTCTTTCTCAAGTCAGAGGCTTCAATCGGGGGGCCTAGGTACTCAGCAAAGACTCCAACTTCACCATTCTTAACCTGGGGAATTACAGCAAAGCCCTAAGAATCTGGACTCCAACTTTGTGAGTTGCCACTAGAACAGAGACTCTACTCCTTGGTGGCTGTGTGGCCTTCAACAGCTTACTTGACCTCCCAGCCCTGTATCTCTCCTGCCCAACCTTGAGATTAGATATGGAAAGTAATTCATTGGTAATGAGGGTGATTGTTTCCTCCCTTCCTGCCTGCCTTCCTGCCTGCCTTCCTTCCCTTTGCTTCCTCCCTATCTTACTTCCTTCTTTCCTTCCTCCCTTCCTTTCTTCTTGTTTTCAATAGAACACATGTTAGTACCTGCTGTGAGCAGGGGATTTTGCCAAGAGCTTAGATTGCCAAAGAGAGTATGACTTTCCTCTGCTCTCTTGTCCAAAGGAGAGGTGGTTTCACTTGTGTGATAAAACCTAGGCACAGGATGAGATTTTGCACAGGACTGGATCCATGAATAGTAAGTGGCTTTATCCTGTTTTAGATGATGCCTCTGGGCTCTCCCAAGCAATACAGTCTGTAATTCACCATTCTTACTGAGATGACCCCACCAGGCCATCAGGGCAGTGTTGGGACTAGGACTCATGTCTGGCCACTCCTGGTCCAGGTTCTTTCAACATGCACCTTGATGACAGAAAATTATGAGGTCATGAGCCAAGATTTCAGAAGATGTTATTTAATTCATGTTCAATCAGAAGTTCCTGTCCTCCTTTTTGTTTTTATTTTTCTGTCTCAAAAGAAGATATAACGATTATTTTTAAAGTAAGATCATTTTGGTGATAACACAAGTCTACAGAGCTACAAAATCCAGCTTTCAAAAATAGCTGCCTAGAAACGCAGACCCAGAGAAAAAAGGTCACTGGGGGAGGGGGCCTCACCTTTACCCATCCTTTCTGAAACCACACCACACAGCACCCTGACCGGGCTGCTCAAATTGCAGCTGAGACTGTAGACTGAGACAAATGCTTAAAAAACACACACACAAAACTCAAGCCCAGCTGACCTTTGTAGTGCTGCTGATTATGCCTAGAAGGGCCGTATGGAAAGAGTGGAGGGCATGACATCAAGTAGGGGGTCTTTGCCACTGCCAGCTGGGACAGCTTCATCTTGCCGAGAGGTACATTTCCTCACACGTAAAATGCTGTGAAGATCCCAAATGCCAGCGTGAGAGGAAGGGGTTTCAAAAACATACAGCTGTGTTGTCCAATATGGTAGCCACTAGCCACAGGAGCCTACCAAACATTAAATCAATTACAATTAAATAAAATTTAAAATTCAGTTCTTTACTGGCCACATTTCGAGAGCTCGATATTAAAATGTACCTAGTTCCTACTGTGTTGGACAGTGCTGAAACAGAACGTGTCATCATTGCAGAAAGTTCCACGGGAGAGCACCAACCAGGAGAGCACATACCTCGTGGTTAACAGCAGATAGCCTTGGGGAGAAGACCCGTGTTAGGAGACACTTTCAATGTTTACTTTGTAAATTTCCATATTGTTCATTAATTTTGCCATAAGCGTGTATCTTGATAACTTGAAAAATAAAGAACAGCAAGGAAGTAATTACCACTAAGAGCGGGATGATGGTTACTTGGGATGGGATGAAAGGGAGGATCTGGAAGGGACTCAGGGAAGACTAGACACTAATAATGCAATGTTGGGGCACAGATACTCAGCAAAAGAAACTGATTTTGCCATTGCTGTTATTCAAATGTGTGTTTTACCTCTTAATATATGTTTTAATAAAATGTTTTTAAATGGAAAAATAAATTGTGTCACTGTCCTCATTAAGGAGGTGCCAATTAGCATTGATAAATGATCTCGAGCTTGGTAAACGAGGAGCAGAGTCCAGCCCTCGCCTTCACCTCTTCTCTTCCAAGCTTCCCTGAATAATGGCAGCCCTGTCCACATTTGCTTCACACTCTCCCTGCCCAGCTCCCACCTGGGATGCCTGCGAGAAGCCAGCAGAAACCGGGTAGAGGTCATTGTCAGGAGGCAATCTACACCTACAAACTGTTAAGCATGCATACGCTTTGATACATCTGTTTTGTTCAAATTTTACCTTGAAATAAATAACTGTACAAAGATTTAGCTAGGAGGATGTTAATCATCATGATTTTCATAATATCCAGGAAAAGTAATTGGAAACAATCTAAATGTCCAGACTAATAAATGGGTTAAATTCTGATATATCCAGACAGCTAAGAACTGAATAGCTATTAAAAATCACATTATAAAAGAATATTTGAGGTGGAGATCCATTCATGCTCTATTATTAGGAAGAAAACTGCAGATTACAGAAAAGGACGTGCACTGTAATTCTTGTTTGGTCAAAAACATTTATATTAAAAACTACTTTTGTTAATATACATAGGTCAACCCCCACCCGAGGAGGAGGAGCTTAACTGCCCCCTCCTTGAGTGTGAGGTGGGCTTCGTGATTCACCTCCAAAGAACAGCATCTGCAAAGAGAGATCTATTTTTTTTTAATTTATTTTTATTTATTTATTTTTTTAATTTGTTTATTTACAGCATAACAGTGTTCATTGTTTTGGCATCACACCCAGTGCTCCATGCAGTACGTGCCCTCCCTATTACCCACCACCTTGTTCCTCAACCTCCCACCCCACCCGCCCCTTCAAAACCCTCTGGTTGTTTTTAAAGACTGAATTTATTTATTTGAGAGAGAGAGCGTGCACATGAGCAGGGTGAAGGACAAAGGGAGAAGCAGGCTCCCTGCCGAGCAGGGAGCGCAATGCAGGGCTCCATCCCAGGACCCTGAGATCATGACCTGAGCTGAAGGCAGACACTTAACTGACTGAGCCACCCAGGCACCCCTGGAAAGAGAGATTTTATTAACTTGCAGGGGAGAACCTTTCAATCAAGAAATCATGTGGATTGCATGTACCCCTAAATGATCTCATGCAAAGGACACTCCAGCTTTAAGGTATTCTTTCCCAAAAGCTATAACCCCAATCTACTCATGAGAACAACATCAGACAAATCCAAATTGAGGGACATTTGTCAAAATACCTGATTCTCACTCCTCACATCTGTTGTGGTCATGAAAAACAAGGAAAGACAGAGAAGCTGTCACAGATCAAGAGAGACGAAGGAGACATACCGATTGTATGAAAAGTGTCCCGGTTAAACCCTGAGATAGGGAAAGGACATCAGTGGGAAAACTGCTGAAATCTAAATAAAGTCTTGAGTTAGTTAAGAGTAGGATACTATTTTAATAATTTGACAAAGGCACCATAATTATGCAAGATGCTAACCTTGGAGGAAGCTGGGTGAAGTGCATATGGAAACATTCCATATTATCTCTGCAACTTTTCTGTAAGTCTAAAATTATTCCAAAGTTAAAAATTTTTTTTTTTTAAACTACCTTTGCAGCTATTTCTGGACAGCGGGCTTCTTTGTGCTTTTAAAACTTCATTCTCTAAATTTTCTAGAATCAATATTCATTGTTTTAAATCAGAGAAGCAGTTCATTACATAATTAGAAGTTAATTGGGAACCTCTTCTCCCCCATATTTCAGCATCCTGTGTAAGTGCCAGCAGGAGGCTACAGGATAACTCTACAAGCAAGTCAGTTCAGGCATCTGATGAACTCGACAGTTGGCTATGCTGTTCACCTAAAGGGCGCCAATGAGAGCCCTTCCCTGGTATCTGACGAGCAGAGAAACCTAGGAGAAAAAGCCTCAGGTGCTCTCCAGTGTCGGGAAGCAGGATTCCAGCTCTGCGTTCCTTTACCAGGTGGAAGAGCCGGACTAAGGAGGCGAAGATGAGGCCAGAATGCAGAGAGGAGAGAAAACACAGAAGGAGAGCAAATCCTGATGACATTCACTTATCCTTGACCTGAATACATGCTGCCCTCCCCTCAGTTAACGGAAGTCATCCCTAGAACTCCCTTTTTGGCCAAAATTGTTGCGAATTGGTTTGCACCTCTTGTAATCCAAGGAGACTTCCCTACCTGATTCAAGTCCCTGGGAAGCCCCTAGAGGCACATTTACCTGGCCCCTGACTGGACCACTCTCCAAGTGGATCAGGTTAGGTTAGCAATCAATAGTAAGTTGAACCCAACTCAAATCAAGTGAACTGTATTAAACTGAATTTAAAAATTACCTACGAGTTCAACACAGGAGGTATTAAATGAACATCCTTTGCTTTTCTTACCCACCAACAACACAGACTAGACTTCTCTGTTTCCTTCAGGGCAGGAGACATAACACGTCTCAGTCACTACCTGATTGTCAGTGCCTTCCACAGGCCTCCTGCACACAGGTGCCACCTGGTGAATCAATGCATTTCTCTCTTCTCTGTCCATAGCTTGTTAGAAATATATTCTACTCAGTTGTATAGGATATTAAAAACATCATGTCTGGGGCACTGGGTGGCTCAGTGGGTTAAAGCCTCTGCCTTTGGCTCAGGTCATGATCTCAGGGTCCTGGGATCGAGCCCCGCATCGGGCTCTCTGCTCCGCAGGGAGCCTGCTTCCCTTCCTCTCTCTGCCTGCCTCTCTGAGTACTTATGATCTGTCTGTCAAATAAATAAATAAAATCTTTAAAAAACAAAACAAGACAGAACAAAACAAAAAACATCATGTCTTCCTGCAGCTTAATAAACTCTGACCAAAGCTAACATACTTTAAAGCTACTCTCTACCTGTTGCATACACAGCAAACACAGTGTGCCTCCTGCAATGCCTCCCCATCTAAGATCAAATAATTTGCCAATGGTCAGATTGTCAGAGGTGATCTGAACCCAGGAACTACAAAGCATTGACTCTCAATCATAAAACTTAAATCAGAGAACTTGAAAAATTCTGCAGTAATTGACTATTCCCCAGTCGATACCCCCACAAAATGCTAAGTTCCTCGAAGGCAGGGACCCTGTTTCATCGTTTCTCTAGCACCTACTGTCTCATGAGGAGTTTGTGCGCAGTGAACAGGTGAGAGATCAGAACTGCTCAGCTTTCTTGATTTTCTTAATTTTTCGTTTATAAGAAAGGTAGAGAGCATCGAATAAGCTTAGAACTCAGAGTTTTAAAACACTGACTGTTCGTCTCTGTATCTTCAGGTCCTGGCACTAGGCCTACTGGCTATTTGATACGTTCTCAAAAGGAAGGTACTGAACAAAGAGTCCGTGTCCAAGATCATACCAGCACTTCAGTTTATACATAAAACCCGGAGCAAAAGACACAGAGATGTGCCTGCCTAATTGAGCCACGTGTGACTAACCCAACTAACACCCAAAGCTAATCCCTCAGATTTCTTTCTATATAAGAAAACAAAGTTGGCGAGCCACCCGTAATTACATTTGCCTATCCTCCCCTCAAGCTACAATAAGATTAGGCTTTTGTATTATGACTTCTCAATTTAGTATATATTGTACACCTGCTTAAGAATAAAACAAGATTTGAGATACAGGATAATTGGTAGATAAATAAAACCCATTTAAAAATAAAGCCAGAAGGGACTGGAGATTCTATTGAAAACAAACAAACATAAAAGGCTTACAATACTGTGGGTCTTTCTGTCCGACCTAAAAATAAACTTGATGTCATCCTATCTCCTTCTTTAGATCTGCTTCGGTGCCTGCTTGTCTCTTGTGGTTCTTAACAACCTTCCATGGCTAAGGTGTAGCAGGTGAGCTGCTCTGATCTCTTCTGTAACGTCGGAAGGCCTGCATGGGTGGGACTGTGTCTTGTCTGTCTCTGCATGCCCCAGCCTGTCGCCTTCTACTTGGTACACAGGAGGGACCCTGGAATTAGAGAGCTGCAAGCTCTCTGCCTGGATGGTTTCCACATTCCTGGAAAGGCACATAGTGCCTGGACAGCAGTAGGCACTCCCTAACCTTCTCACCGGGTCAGCCGACGGAACTGACCTGAATTGCCAAAATGGCGGTGTCCGTACTTTGGACTCCATGCCAATGCGTTTCTTTAAAGCTAAGCACTCCACGGCCTTCCCAGAACCATGTAAAGCAGGTATCACTTCTCCTGAAGACTGAAGCATCAGAGCTTGAGGGGTTTTTCCAAGGTCATACAGACACTAAGTGACAGGACCAGGTCTGGACAGCTGCTCTGAGTGGACCCAAAAGCTGCATGATGTCCTTTTTGCCTCAGTGCCTTCTCCCTCTCAGACAGAGAAATATGTTTGTATGCACATAAACACGGATGTGGCCCTTATTAGTTCTCTTTTGCCTGCAAGGGCTCAAAAGATATATACACGCAGGGTCAAAAACAAAACGTCCCATTCATTAAATTCATGGAGCACCTTCGCATGCAGAGAACCGCCGGGAAATCAGCAGTGAGTGAGACAGCAGGTAGTGGAGAAAGAGAGAGCAGGGGGTCTGCAAACATTTTCTGTGAAGGGCCAGAAAGTAAGTATTTTAGGCTTCGCAGGCCAAACCGTCTCCATCACAACTAGTCAGCTCCGCGCTTACAGAGCCAAAGCGGCTGCTGGGAAAATGTAAACAATGGGCATGGCTAGGTTCCAAGAAAAGTGTATTTATAAGAATAGGCAGGTCTGATTCAGCCCATGGTAGTTCGTCGACCCCCGAGACGAACAATAAACATGGAGGAGACAACAGGCATGAAGGTGAGGGCTCTGAAAAACAGAGAGCAGGGCAATGAGAGAGAGCATGAGAGGCATCTTTAGACTGGGTGGAGGGAGGAGACGACATTTGCTGATGCACCAGCCATGCAGGATCCCAAGAAAGAGCCTTCCAAGAAGTAGGAAGAGCTAGCACACAGAGCACAGGGAGAGGGTGCCCGGGGAAGAGAAAGAGGCCAGCATGGTAGGAGATAGGGACTCCTGAGTGGCTCAGTCTGTTAAATGTCTGCCTTTGTCTCAGGTCATGATCTCAGGGTCCTGGGATCCATATCGGGCTCCTTGCACACCGGGGAGCCTCCTTCTCCCTCTGCCTGCTGCTCCCCCTGCTTGTGCTTACGCGCGCTCTCTCTCTCTGACAAATAAATAAATTGAAGAAGAAGACGATGACGAGGACAATGGAGGAGGAGGAGGAGGAGGAGAAGGGGGACAGTTAAGAGATAAAGTCAAAGACTGGACAAACCCGGATCATGTGGCATCTTCTAACTGCACCAGAAAAGCACCTGCAGGGTTTGGGGCAGCACCGTGGCTTGCTCTAATTTACAAGTTTGAAAATATTCATTCCAGCCACGGCACTAGAGATGGCAAAGCGAAAGGAGGAAAAGCAGGCACGTGGCTTCCACGTGGGGAGAGGAGCACAGAGAGCATTTAGTGGAGGTCGGGCCAGCAGAAGTCGCTGGAGGACAGCACGCAGGGTAGAGACGAAAGAGGAATGCAGCCTGTGTTCACTTGGCTTCACGTATGGACACGGAACAGTTGCCGGGCCCTGAGCCGCATCTGTGTGGATCACAAGGGAGAGGCTCAGACAGAAGGCACCAGTGGTTTGGGTGCTCCAAAGACGGACCCTAACTGCCCAGCAAGGCAGCTCCACTCAGGACAGCCCTAGGAGAGGGCACCGCAGAGCCTGCCGGGAGGTCATGCCTATTGTCTCACGCCGAGCTCTGAAACATGCAAAACAGACCGTAGGAACTAGTCAAAGAACTAGTCAAAGACTGTTCTAAGTTCTTATCACCACAACACTAAACAACGAGGAACAGGGGCCCATTTGACCTGGTGACAAAAACTCCAATAATCCAGCGCATTCTCCACCACAAATCCCTCGTTGGGTGCGAAAGGACCATGGAGTTAGAAGCTATGAAAAGTGTTGGTGAGGAATGTGAATAGAAGACACTTCCTGGGGGGTAGGGCTTGCAGAGACACAGGCTGGGACGGGAGAGCCAGCCCGAGGCTGCTGAGGAAATCAGTCACCACTCTAACGCTCTAAACGGCTGAAGACCAGGCCGATTCCACTGCAAGAAGCTTGAAGGCTTCCCCGGGAGAGTGGCACACTTTCTGTTCTCCCATTATCAGAAACGCTGCCAGGCACACAGGGAGAGTTATGTAATAGGAAGCAATACTTTCCGGCCATTTCTCCATCCCCCTGTTATATAACAATCATGCCAAGATGAAGTGGCCAACGTCTGAGCCGCAGAGATGCAACCCTGTCAAGTAAATTTATAGTTTACACTTCCTTTTCTTTTTTTTAGCAAGTGCTCCCTACCCCCGCCGTTCCCGTCCCTCATGCCCTGCCTATGTGCCCGTTTCCAAGCCGGTTTTTCTTTTTTTTTTTTTCTCATTAGGTGGACCTGTTCCATTCATGAAAAAAGGGGGAAAGGTTACTTTCACTCATTCACTCATTTACTCATTCAGTCAATCAGTTGACTAATAATTACTTAATAGCCTACTTATGAGATTCTGCAACAGGTGGAAAGAGAAGACACTCCAAATCGTGGATTTGTGCCTACCAGCTAGGTGGCCTGGGACGGAGGATTTCAACTCTCTGAGCCTTATCTGTATGATGGGCTAAGAAGGCCAACATAGTGGGGTTCTGGGGGAAAGAGAAAAGTTATGGGGGCAAAGAACCTGTTCCTAGCTATTCTTCTTCTCAACTTCTCATGTATGTGGCAAGGATTACTGAAATAGTAGGACAAAGCTTCAGCTCTTGGAAAGTTCAAATCTAGTTGGGGCAGACACCAAGGTAAAAAAGAAAAGTAACAATCATCATTTGGCATAAAATATACGTTGCTAAAAGGAAGAACAGGGTGCCACGGGGACAATGAGGAGCCCCTAACTCGAGCTGGTCTCTCACACAAGTGCTAGAATTTCATGTCATGCATGCAAATGTGGGTTCCAAAACACAAGCAACATTACAGATGAATTAAAGAGGGAGGGGCTGGGACCTCAGCTTGGTAGGAATTTAACACGGGATATACAAACTGCAATCCTGGGAATTCAAAAACCCTTTAAAATTCAAATCAATCAGTTCAACTCATCACGTCAACAGAGTAAAGGACAAGACATATGACCAAATCAATAGGTGTAGAAGACATTTGACAAAAGTTGAAACCTATGCATGATAAAAAAATAAATAAAAATAAAAATAAAGTTAAAAACCCCTTGACAACCCAGGATAGAGGTGAATTGCTCAAGGAGACAGAGAGCATCTGTGAAAACCTATTCCAACATCATACATAAAAATGAAAGAATGAATGTTTACCTCTATATTGGGGAACAAGGCAAAGACGTCTGCTCTCACCATTTTTAATCAACATTTTACAAAAGGTCACGGGCATTGTGATAAGTTAAGGAAAGAAATAAAAGACAAGCATATTAAGAAGGGAGAAGTAAATTTGTCTTTCTTTGCAGATAGCCTGATCATACATGAAGAGAATTTTAAGGAATCTACAAAAATAACAAGCTATTGAAACCCGTGAGGGAGTTCAGAAAGGCTGCAAGGTGGGAGGTCAACATTAAAAAATATTAGTAATAGGGGTGCCTGGGTGACTCAGTGGGTTAAGCCTCTGCCTTCGGCGCAGGTCATGACCTCAGGGTCCTGGGATCTAGCCCTGCTTCAGGCTCCCTGTTCAGCGGGGATCCTGCTTCCCCCTCTCTCTCTGCCTACTTGTGATCTCTCTCTCTGTCAAATGAATAAATAAAATCTTTTTAAAAATATTAGTAATAAACGATATTCTACACATTGGCAGCAAAAACAGCTGCAGGAGGAGACGTTAAAATACCGTTTCCGATAGTGTCATAGACATGAGACATACAGGGATAAACTCAAACTACAAGCAAGACCAGTACACGGAAAACTTCATTTGAAGACCTTAATAAACAGAAAGATGCGCTAATGTTCACAGGTTGAAAGGTTCAATGTTATTAAGACAGCCATTCTGCCCAAAACTGATCAACATATTCGCACAATTCCAATCATAATTCTAGCAGGCTTTTTTTTTTTTTTAATTTTTTTTTTTTTTATTTGCCAGAAAGAGAGATCACAAGTAGACAGAGAGGCAGGCAGAGAGGCAGGCAGAGAGAGAGAGAGAGGGAAACAGGCTCACCGCTGAGCAGAGAGCCCGATGTGGGGCTCGATCCCAGGACCCTGAGATCATGACCTGGGCCGAAGGCAGCGGCTTAACCCACTGAGCCACCCAGGCGCCCCTCTAGCAGGCTTTTTTGTTTGTAAAAACCAGCAAACTGATTTTAAAACTTATGGGAAAATTCAGAGCACCTGATCAGCACAATCTTCAGAGAAAGGACACAGCTGGAGACTGACAATACCTGAGTTCAAGAAATTTACAGTTACAGCAATCAAGACGACAGTACAGTACAGGCACGTTGATAGACACGGGAGTCAAAAAAAGAATCCTTGGGGCGCCTAGGTGGCTCAGTGGGTTAAGCGTCTGCCTTCAGCTCAGGTCATGATCCCAGGGTCCTGGGATGGAGGCCTGTGTCAGGCTCCCTGCTAAGTGGGGAGTCTGATTCTCCCTCTCTGTCTGCTGCTCCCCCCGCCACTCATGCTCTCTCGTTCTGCTCTCTCTCTCTCCCTCTCAAATAAATAAATAGAGTGTTTATTTTTAAAAAAGAGTCCTTAAATTGGCATATAATGTTTGACCAAGAAGCCATGGCGCTTCAATGGTAAAAGAATATTCTTTTCAAAAATGGTGACAGAACAACTGAATATTCACATAGGAAAAATTACCCTCAACATTTTCCATACACCATTCACAAAAATTAATTTGAAGTGATTATAGACCTAAATTTAGTCACTTAAATTACAAAACTTCTGGAATAACACAGAAACGAAAATCTTTGCAGCACTGGGTTAGGCAAAGATTTTTTAGAAAAAAGAATCACGAAGCATAAAGGGAAAAAAATGATCAATTAGACTCCATCGAAACTTAAAACTTCTTCTTTTCAAAGATACCACTGAAAAAATGAAAAAGTCAAACCTGGAAAAAATATGTACAACACATACATCTGATGATGGATTTGCATTCAGAAACATAAAGAACTTTGCAACTCAATAATAAGCAAAATGGTGAAGTTGAAAAAATTAAGGAGGGAGGGGCAAAACTTTGGAGCAGACACACTTCACAAAAGAAAATATACAAATGGCAATAAGGATATGAAAAAAACAAGCTCAAAAATGCTAGTTCTCATGGAAATGTAAATTAAGATCATAATGAGACACTACTAAACATCCATTAGAATGTCTAAAATTAACAAGACAGACAATGCTATGTGCTGGCAGGGAAGTCACAGACACTCTCACACTGGCAACAGTATAAAATGATAACAGTTTGAAGAACCACTTGGCACATTCCCATAAAGTTAAACATGCACTAACCATACAGCTCAACAGTTCCATTCCTAGATATTTACTCAAGAGAAATGAAAACGTGTTCATGTGACGGCCTATGCCTGAGTGTTCATATTAGCTTTATTTACAAGAGACAAAAACCAGAAAGAACCCAAATGGCCACCAGTGAAATGAAACAACACATAGTAATAACAAAGAACCATGACTATACATGCCACAGAATGGAATAATCTCCAAAATGTTATCCTAAGTAAGGGAAGCCACCACACAAAAAAATAAATACTGTATGATTTTTATTAATATGAATCACTAGCAAAGAATATCTTATCTATAGTGACAGTTGGCAGATCAGCAGTTACCTAGGGCCAGGACTGAGTAGAAAGGGGCACAAGGAAATCTCATACAGTGATGGAAATGCTCCTATCTTGACCATCATGATGGTTATATGGACATACACATTTTTCAAAACTCATCAGACTGTCCATTTAAAATAGATGCATTTTGGAACACTGAAAAAATTAATTAACTGACTGAGGGTTTTGGAGGGGAGTGGTGTGGGAGGCTGGGTGAGCCTGATGGTAGGTATTGTTGAGGGCACATATTGCATGGAGCACTGGGTGTGATGCATACACAGTAAATTCTGGAACACTGAAAGGAAATTTTAAAAATAAATTAAAATTTTAAAAAATTAAATTAAAATAGATATATTTTCTTGCATGGACATTATATCTCAATAAAGTTTTCTTTTTTTTAAATAATGTTTAAAAAGAGAAGGATACTTGGTTTGATGGGGTTTTTAGAATACAATGTACACATTTCCAATAAAATGGACTTAGGGAGAATTGGAAGATCAGTACAGAAGCCCCAACCTGGTTGAAACTAGTTGAAAGTTCAACCACAAAAGAAGGCTTCTTAGTAGTTCCCATGAATTCAAACTGAGATACTAGACAAGGTTCTATTACATCTGCAAGGACTACAGTCCTATCACAAGGCAGATGAAATAGTCATAAGAGAAATGGAAGACAGCTTTCACGAAGGGACTGTTTTCAAAGATGCAGGCAGAGTGAGAACCAGAAAAAAGGGTGGGAGACCCAGAGTCCAACAATAGTGGGAGCTACTGGCACACTAAGGCCTGAGAAAGACGAGTCACCAAAATCTAGTGAGTGTTAAACCATGGGAAAGGAACCACCCAACAAGAGGTGTGAGATTTCCGTGGTCGAACAGAGCTCCTGCCAAATTATAGCAAGACATCCCAGCTTCTCTCCTTCTCTTCCCTTCTGGCCTCTTGCTAGTTCCTTCCCTTGGCAAAACCCAACCAGAAGCTGGAAAGCAAGGGAGCCCAGGAGATACAGTTCCTTGAATCCAGTCTTCTGGAACAGAGCAGGTGAAGGACAGAAAGTGGTTGTAGATGGCAAACCAAGATTACCCAACATAATAAGATCCAAGGAGCATTTCAGAATTCGGTGAGTCAAGTCTGTCTATCACACTGTTTTATGCCCAGCCCAGGACTTAGCATTGCAAAAGATATTTTTTACAGGGGGGGGGAAGAGTACTTTGTCTTTTAAAGCACCTTTCCATCCCTTGTTTATTTGATCTTCTCAAAAGTCCCCGGAGAAAGGAAAGGCAAGGATTATGGTGCACATAACAGAGATCAAAAAAGGAAGGTTCAGGGGGATAAATGTCTTAAGCAATGCCACAGGACCAGCAATGGAGGTCCATGTCATGATGCCTACATGGGTATCCAAACTCACCCAAGTACTGATCAGACCACAAGTAAAGAAATGGGTATCTCTCTGGTCACTCTAGCCAAGGACAAAGGACTCATTCTGGAGAATGGACAGAATGGTCAAATGTCTAAAACACTCAGGCCACATTCTCTCCTGTGATGGTCAACATGATTATTCTTAAATACATATCTGCCTAGTCGACTCCCCTTGCCAACACCCTGCACTGTGTCCCCTTGCCATATGAAGCCCACCATGATTTGACCTCTGTTGTTATCTCCAAATTGTTGTCCCCCTGTGCTCTCTGGAAACCTCTATGAAGCCGTAACTCACTCCTTTCTCATGCCCCGTAGATTCCCTACACAGGACAACTTCTCCTTTGCCTCTTAACAGTAGCTGCCTTTTGAGACAGTAGTATTTCATTAACCTAGTTTTACTAAGAAAGAGGAATTTCAAATAAATGGTTTTTCCAAATTAAAAAAAAAAAAGCTTTCAAGTATAAATTAAATATCTTAGCTATTTGAAAAGAAAGGTGTCTCACCTCTCCAGGCTTTGTAAATTGAGGACACTGAACATAATTTTAGTGCTGTTCAGCGACCAAGGGTCATCACGCATCTCACCTTTCAGCCACAGGAATCAGTGACCTATAGCATGCTATAGTCCTTGCATAAAATGCCAGAAAATGGCCCCTCGCTGAGTTTTCTCTGATTTTTCCTGATAGTTCTCTGCCAGGACCTCTGGATTTGATGCAGCTTGCCTGAGCTGAACCCTACACCCCCTTCCTCTTCCCACTTTTGATTTTCTGTATCTAATCTGCTATGTCTTGGGAAACCAGATTGCCAAGTTAGAACTGTTTCTTAAGTAAGAAAAAAATAAGTTCTGCATCAAAGCCAGGAAGCATTTTTGCTTTTTAGTCCATGGGCTTTTTGACATTAGCTTTGATATCTCTGAGTTTTTTTGTGCCCATTTCCTGGTTTCAAGTGTTTGTCACATAGCCAGTGTGGCCAGAGAAGTGACCTCTGAATGAGGAAGGTCCTCGTAAATTACTGGGTGTGATTCCCCAGCGCGGACTCATTAAACAGTACAGACTCATGTTCACATCTGCTCCCACACCTCAGGGGCTCTCCAGAAAGTTATTCTCTCCCTTTCTGTCTTCTTAGCAAAACTGAATTATTACAGGACAAAAAATATGTTAGGGAAGGAGCAATTTTGTCATCCTGCGAGAAGGAGCCATTTGTAATCAGTGTCATCCCAGCCTCTGAGATTTGCCTGGTTAAACTCTTATTGACCAACCTAAAAGAGAAGGCAGTCATTGGTCTGCATTTCCCCTCAGGCTAGGGTGTTAAAATAAGGACGAATATATGAAAGTTTCCTCCCTGAAAACAGCATAATTGGGCCTTCAGGAAAAATGCTGAGGGGAGTTGCTACTGGGTAGTGCCACAAGAGGCAAGAAAATCACCTTTCTGCAGCAATCTCTGTGTGTTCACCGCCCCGTCTCTGCTCCGGCTTCCCTCCACCTTTCCCGAAACCCCTCTTCTCTCACCTGCCATTAACTATGCCTCCCACCTGCCCTCCCCATCATCCGTCAACCCAACAACGCAGTCATGATACTTGATTAAGTAATGCACTGACCACCCAACACCATCCCATCTCTGAGCTTCTTAAAGCTAAGAGTTGGGTCTTGTTCATCATTCTATTCCCCAAACCAGCACTCTGCCAACATACAGAAGCTGCTTACTTAATGCTGAAAAGCCAGAATGGAACATGCTTTCAGAAAACTTGAGCTGCTCTTCCTGTTTCATTATTTCTCCTTGGTCCGAGTCAATCTGGATGGGTTGCTCCCATACCTGCCTCACATCAGAGCTTGGGATGACACTGAGCCTGTGTCTTTCAGGACTCAAGTAACTTGGATTCAAAGACAGGGACACTGAGGCACCTGGGTCGCACGGTCCATTGAGTGTCCAGCTCTTGGTTTCTGCTCAGGTCCTAATCTCAGGGTGGTGAGATGGAGCCCCGCATGGGGGTCCACGATCAGCACAGAATCCACTGAAGATTCCCTCTGTGCCTGCATGCCCCCCCCGACTCTCTCTCTAAAATAAATCAATCTTTTTTTTTAATATTTTATTTATTTATTTGACAGACAGAGATCACAAGTAGACAGAGAAGCAGGCAGAGAGAGAGAGGAGGAAGCAGGCTCCCTGCTGAGCAGAGAGCCCGATGTGGGGCTCGATCCCAGGACCCTGAGATCATGACCCAAGCTAAAGGCAGAGGCTTTAACCCACGGAGCCACCCAGGCACCCCTCTAAAATAAATCAATCTTTAAAATAAATAAATTTTTAAAAATAAACAAAACGGAAAAAAAAAGAAATTTTTCTCATTTCTTTTATAAAAAACTAAACGTGTTTCTTAAAATTGCTGGTTTTTGCAAAAAGAGGTTTGCATGTCTTCAGGCCGCCACCAAAGGTCTATAACTGCCATCTCTCTCTCTGTGTGCCCCTCGAAGGTGGCACTGGGACAGACCAAGTCTGTGGGCACCGTTGAAGGGCGGCTCAGAAAAACACGTCCTGGACACACAGGTACACAGGTGTTTGTCTTTGACTAGGTGATGCTTCTTGTGGGATTTATCGAAGGAGGCAATCAGATATATGTGCACAGATATTCATAGCAGAATTACACACATATACTGGGAAAAAAAAACTGGAAACAGTTCCAAGGACCAAAAGTAATCAAAGTATGTGCACCTCACTCATAGAGTAGGAAACTAGGCAGCCATTAAAATTTATGTTTTCAAGGAATACTTACTGTCATGAGAAAATGCTTACAATATAATATGTGGTCTACTATACATTACAGAATAGATGAATATATACTTAAATGTATGTATATTTGAGAAAATAATACATATATATTTGGGAAAATATAGTATCTGTGCATGCGCGCGCGCACACACACATATACACACACTCAGTATTGCTTCAGTTCTACATGGTAGCAATTTAAGACTCACTAGCCAAATTAACATCACATTTGAGTGTTGATAAACACTATAATATAATGTAATATTGGTTGTAAAATATGTCCCAGTTTAGGAAGCATTAAAATGTAGGGGGAAATCCATCTTTGTTAGAAAAGAGAAAATAAAACCACATGATTTCAGATCTAGACAATAATATAATGAAAAATTAGGGGTGCCTCTCCCTCTCCTTCTGCCCCTCCCCTGACTCATGCACACACACACACTCTCTCTCTCTCTTGCTCTTGCTCACTCTCAAATAAATGAATAAAATCTTTTAAAAAAATAATAATATAGTGGGTGCCTGGGTGGCTCCGTGGGTTAAAGCCTCTGCCTTCAGCTCAGATCATGATCCCAGGCTCCTGGGATAGAGCCCTGCAATTGGACTCTCTGCTCAGCAGGGAGCCTGCTTCCCTTCCTCTCTCTCTGCCTCTCTGCCTACTTGTAATCTCTGTCTGTCAAATAAGTAAAATCTTTAAAAATAATAATAATATAGTGAAAAATTTCAAAACATTAATGACGCTTGTCTTTGGATTGCTTCCAGTTCTGAATGGACACTATCTCTTCCATCAAGATGCTTAGAGCCTGGCAGAGGAAAACAGATGTATGAGCCAATGTTAGGAAGGACTGCACATATGTGACAATGTTTGCAGAGTTCAGAGTTCACACCTGTCAATTCTACGAGAAGTGATGAGGTATCAAGGAAGTTTTCATCCATGGTGATGCTTGACTTGAATCTTCAAAGGGGAGCAGAGGTAGATAGGTCAGTTGAAGGAAGGGCATTACACATGAAGGGAACAGCATGAACAAAGGCATGGCTTTTTCTAGGAACCACAAACCCTCTAGGATTTGTTCACTAGCCACAGGAATACCCATATGGAGTGATTAACTTTTGCAGCACCTGAAATATCTTATTCCCTACCATTCAAAGCTATTTCAAGATTTAGATGCCATGGGACATAAAATATCTAGAACAATCCATAGCACAAAACAAGTGCTCAAAAAACCCCTGCGAAATGAATGAATGAAGAACTATAACTCAGGATTCACCTTTTTCAGTCAACCATCATCTTTATGACCTTCCTTCATCTTCTGTTTTTAAGAAAATCTGTCTTTGGTAGGGTTATCACTGGTTAGTCAACTTCAATGTCGATGAATTAGATTCGAAGGCCTAGGAGACTCTTAAAATTTACAGAACTAAGAAACGAAGAGCTGAATTTCTATTTCATCTCTATTCACTAGCCTTGTGACCTCAGGCAAATGGCCTGAATTCTCCGAATCATGGGGATTTTCTCATCTGTAAAATAGAGAAAATTGTATCCCCCCAGACCTTACAGAATTGAGAGGCTCATATTAGTTAATAAGTGTTAGAGCTATTTTGTGACATCTGCAATTCTATACAGATACAAGAAATTATCACTTTATAAATCATGGGAAAACTAAAAAGAATCAATAATTTGCCCAAGGGTGTGGGAAATGGCAAAATGAGACTGTTGATCCAATTTCTCATTTCTATCTATATTAACATACTCTCACCTGAAGCCCTCTGTTGGGGTGGAAAGTCAAGGAAAGAGCAGAAAAGCCTGCACAGAGGAGGGGTTCCAAATCTCACTGTTTTGCTTGATCTCATAACTTTGCCTTCATCAGTCCTCCCATCCTCTTGACTTCTCGGGGAGCCATGCAACCAAAGGGGCACAAATCTATGCCCAAGGGCTATTTCTTCTGTGGGCTAACAGCTGCCAGGCCGCTGTATGGAGAGAACAGCCAGCAGGCTTGGGAGGCCAAAGCCAACACAGGTTTGCATAGCCCATTCACCCTTAGCTACGATGCCCTCTTCCTTCGCAGGCCAGGACGTGAGCATTCATCTTTCCTGGTTCTTCAACAATTAGTGCCCAGGACTCTTCTCAGGCCATATATCATGGCACTGAAGGCAGGAGGTGCAGACAAAAGTCACCACTTGTGTTGACATGGTGTGAAGAGGATGATTAATGAAAGTCACACACGGCCGCTCAGCTTCTGACTTACCTAAGCTCACTAAACTCGCTGACTTGGCTGTTTCTCATGGGCCATCTTTCCCACCCCTTTCCCCACCACTGCTTTCAATAATGGCTTCAGCTCTGGGAGTCTTATTTTGAAAAGAAGGGAGCGAAAACATTCATTGCCGTCACTGAAATCACACCAGGGTCTCTGACAAGTCTATAAGTTCAGCTTCTGATTCTCTGATCGCTGCTGCTTTTCTTGAATTTGAAAGCCATTCGCTCATTTAACAAATATTTGTGGATACCTACCCCAGGTGCTTGGGATACTTCCGTAAGTAAAACAGACAAAACAGCTCTGGCCCTGGTGAAATTAATACTCTTGTAACAGAAGCTAGGTATTGATAAGTAAACTAATTGTGCTGGATGTGGTGAGGGCTGTTGGGGGGCGGGCAGAGAATGGGAGAAAAGTACTGGGGTGAGGAGTCAGTTTCAATTTTATTTTTAATTAGAGCAGTCAAAATAAGCCTCACTGATAAGATGATGTTTGAGCAAAACTTGAAGGAAATAAGGGCGTTAGTCAACCAGACCACCCACTGCAAAAGCCCAAAGATGGAAATGTGTCTGATTTTTACTGCAGAACAGCAATGAAACTAGTGGGGCTGGGACAGCCTGCATGAGGGGTAAAGACAGTAGCGATGAGATCGGAAAGGAAAGAAGGGCTGGGTCACCTCAGGTCTTTAGGACATTACGGGAACACCGGCTTTTTCTTAGTATGAGACAGAAGTCCCTGGATGGTTTTGATCTAATTTATGCTGTAAAGGAGTTGCCGTAGCTATTATTTGAGAATAGACAATGGATTGTCCAAGAAGAGGAAGGCAGCCCAATCCAGATGGGAAATGGCAGTGACTTTGACCTGTCTGTTAACAGTGAAGAGCTGAACAATCACCAAATCCTCCATGAACTTGATTGAACTTAAGATGCCAGTTTGTGGGACGCATTCCTGATTTGGTGATATTAAAAGGTGATGCAATCTGTATCTTGGTATCCAGGAAACACAGTATTTTTAAGTTGAACTGGAGGGTTTCTGGCAGATTTGAAGTGGAGATAAGAGAGAAGGAGTCAAGGACGTCTCACAGTAGGTGGCCTGGACAACTGGAAGGCTTCCCCGGGCTGAGATGACAATGAGGATGAGTACAGGAGGCACCAGTGGGGAGGGCTGGCGCAGGTGCAGATCAGAACGGTTTGGGACACGCAGAATTTAGATATCTATTAAAAATACAAATGAGAATACTGTGTAGGCAATCAATTACATGAGTTCAAATGAGGGTTAGACCAGAGATGGGAATGCGAGAGTCAGAGAATATGAATAATAACTGAAGGGACAGCTGTGTGGCGCAGTCAGTTAATCATCCAGCTCCTGATTTTGGCACAGGTCATGATCTCAGGGTCCTGAGACGGAGCCCCATGTCGGGCTCTGCACTCAGCGGAGAGTCTGCTTGAGACTCTCCCTCTACTCCCCAACCCCCCACTCGCACATGTGTGCACTCTCCCTCTAAATAATAAACAAAGAAAACTTTTTTAAAAATAACAATAATTGAAGCCAAAAGATTGAATAAGGTCACCAAAGGACAGAGTGTAGTTAAGAAAAAGGGGGCCCGGGTAGGGGGCCCAGGGCCTTCCAACATAAAAGGTCTGGGTGGA
Organism: Meles meles; assembly: GCF_922984935.1. Taxonomy (NCBI): domain Eukaryota; kingdom Metazoa; phylum Chordata; class Mammalia; order Carnivora; family Mustelidae; genus Meles; species Meles meles. Next base: position 11,803,032 of record NC_060066.1, on the reverse strand, counting down.
AAAAAGAAACCAGCAAAGGACGCTGAGGTGAAGTAAACAAGTGAGAAAAGAAGATGTGACAGAAATAACTGACAATGGCCACAAGTTCTGGATTGGTGTGGAGAGGAGGAAAACAACTTCAATAAACGCTTCTAAAATAGATACAACAAAAATGGCTCATTTCTGTGCTCAGTTGACGGGAGACGAGTGGCCAGCACAGGACGGCAGTGGGAAGGGCCAGGGCCAAGAGAAGCTAACATGTGAAAAGAAGCGAGAACCACATCAATTTTTACACTTTCTATTCGATGCATTTCTTCCAAAGCCACCTTGCTCTAGGAAAAAGGGTGGTTTGTGAGAAAACGGCTTATTTGCATTAAGTATTTTTAACCTTACAGAGCAATTTTGCCTCCTATCCTAGTGTTCTCCTTCTCACTTACTCAGCAGACGCTGTCCCCCATGCCTTCATTGATCCCTTCCTGCCACAATACCTATTGACAACACTGTGAGCCCATGTTCTGAGCGCTGGCTCTGGTGGCTGACTTGAAGACACCGATTCCAATCTCCTTTTCCAGCTTGAAGCCAGTCCAGACACAAGACTGGCCACGCCACAAGCTAATTCTTGGACACTCACAAAACCCTGCATTTCAATTCACAAAATGTGGAGAAGAAACCGAGGACACGAAGGCCATGGGTAGCCTGACCAGCGAGCACCTAAAGCATCCGTGCTAAATCAGGTCCACACAGTCGCTGAGCTCACTTATCCTTCCCGAGGGAGGCAGGGAAAGGCGGAACTCACCAACAGTAAGGACAGCCAACGTGTGCAGTGCCTTTCATGTTGAAAGTCAATTTTCCTATCGTGCACGTACGTTAGACTCTATGGCAGAGTTGAGAGGGGAGTACAGTTGGCAACCTGCCTTGGAGGAGGAAGCAAAAGCTCCAGGGACGTGGTTTCCCCAAGGGGCAGAGCCAGGAGGGGGCTCAGCTGGAACTCAAGCCCCCGTCTTCAGATGATTTGTAGCCAGGGGCGGGCTGGGTGCTCAGGGGAAGCTTAAACAGATAAACGGTAAAGGGCCCATCTCAAAACAAGAACAACTCGGCAAGTGGGGGAGCCAGGAAACAGCTGGGAGGAGACAAGGCTCTGAGTAGGGCAAGGGAGCAGGCACTCGGGGACAGATAGGGAGGAGCATGGCATGTCCCTAAGTAGGTTTTGAAGGGGAGCCCAAACCACGTACTGCTGTCAAGAAAGCAGCCAAAGAAACCTCAGCACCTAGGTGGCAGGCCCAGCAGAGGGGAGCTAGCGGTCCTGGGTGGGAGGCCCGCAGACTGTCCCCGCCTGCCCGGGACCGAGGTGTTTTCTGGGACATGGGACTTTCAGTCTCAGATCCAGGAAAAATCCCGGGCACACCAGGACAAGCTGGGCACTCCGGTGAGCGTTCTAGCTCTGTGAATCTGGGGCATACTCCTTCCCCCCTTCTGCTCCTCCTCTCCACTAAAGGGGGTGGAAGGAAGGAAGAATGGGGCCCTGGCAGGTTTAACCGGGAGATTTTAGTGAAATAAGCGAAAAATCCCTAACATACCATCTGGCACTTGGAAGGCATTCCACTAATGGCCACTATTATGATTCCTGCGAAGTTATGAAAATGAGACTTTCGTCTGCACTTTTCTCGCCGCTCCTGAAGCTGAAAGGGAGGCTTCAGGGTCCTCCCGGAAACAGCTCTCCTAGGAGCTGGGTCTGGAGCCAGCTGGAAGGGATCTTCCTAAGCACCGGAAATGCTGAGATGCTGAGGCTGCACTCACCATAGACAGAGCAAGTGAACCCCAGCTGTGGGCTCCTCAGTCCTCCGGCTGCTCAGTGAAAGTTTCTGCAGCTCCCAAGATAAGGCCGATCCTATATGGGCTTCACCGCTGGGAAAGTGTAGTACAACGGGCTGACCCTGGGAATGAGAGGGAAGCCAACCGAGTTTCCCGGTGGCAGCCCCCACACCAGGAGCTCAGGGCTCTCAACCTCTGTTTACACCACACTGAGCCCTGTCCTCCTACCCACCCGGCACATTCCCACAAGGACTAAAAGGGGTCTTTAGCTAATCTGATACCATCATGGTCACGAACCCCTGGCATACAAGGGCTAAGTGTCCCCTCTATGAATCGCATTTTAATTTCCAGGAGTATTAACCCACAGCTCCGTCACAAACAGAAAACTTGGGCCCCGTACAGAAGACCATTCTCTGTCCCTCTCTAGGTAGAGCACCTTGAAGCTCTGCAAAACACTGTGGGCCATGAGTTCCTTGGGCCTCAAGCACTGTCCTGTGGACTGCACCATAATGTGACTATCTAAGTGCCAGCACCGCCCTCGGAAGACAGGAGACAACAGCATGCTTCATCCGCGGAGATGGAACACAGCATCTGGCCGTTGAGAACGCGCTGCCCAACTGCTCATGGAAACAGGGCTTCCTCTTAGGGTGATGAAAAATGGTCTAAAATGGACTGTGGTGATGTTTTCTCATCTCCACCAAAATCTCCACTAAAATCCACTCAACTGCCCACCGTAAATGGGTGAATTGTAGAGTATGAGAGTTTTATCTCAATGAGGATGTTTTTGAAAAGACAGACAGCATGTCTTTCTGTCTTTCAGTCATGCAGAGCATGACTGCCTCTGCATCCCAGCCTCTCTGCTTATCCTGTGACTTGGAGTTAAGTTTCACGATTTCATGATTTCTCTGTCCCTCAGTTTCTTTACCTCTAACCTGGAGTAAAGCACGGTCAAAGGATGAAATTGACAAGGATTTTGGGGGGGGGGGGCAATTGTTTTTAAAGTAATTAGAATGGCTCCTAGAACGTATAGAGTGACCAGTATGGGAAAGGGTAGGTACTTATCTTTCACCTCTGCATTCCAGAACACGGTTCGGTGCCAGACACACGGTAAGGGAGATTTACCAAGTGCATATCCCCCATGTTCCTACAGGAATCCAAATGTGAGACACGTCTGCCCACGTGCCTCCATCAACAGAAAGAAGATGGGTGGAGGAGATGAATGACTTGAGTTCGAGTTTCTGATCACCTCCTCAGAGCAAGGTGCCTTTGCTCATTTACCCGGAGAGTCACCTCCCTCACCCAACAAGGTTGAAAACTGTCTCTACCGACTTCAAAGGGTTGCTTCGAAGACGAAATGAGTTCACGAATATGAATGCCCTTTAAAACTATGCAGTAATGCACACATTTAAGTCCCTCCCAGAAGTCAGTTCTGCCTTAAAAATGGCCCAGGTTTCTCTCTTGCCACAAAAGTCCAGTTGTGCTCTCCCACGCTCCCTCACTCAGGCATCGCTTGCAGGAACAGGGACCCAATATCAGACCCAGGGGAGGGCTGACGCAACTGGGCTCTGAGGACCAATACTGGGCCGAGCTCTGGTTGGGCTGAGAACTCCAAAGAAATAATATTCCTTCAAATTTTGCCCCTTTGTGGCTCACCAGTGAGTACATTCAGATGGCAGCTGTTGAGCTCAGCAGCAAGGAACTGTTCTGGGGCAGTATTCCCAGCATGGCCAGGGTAGGAGGCCTAAATCCTGTGGCCAGAGGCCCTAAAATCCCAATTCAAAAGTCTCTACTGCCATCTACTGGCCATGGGGGATTCCACTGGCAAAAAGCCAAAGGTGAGAGGAAGGAAGCTTTAGTTTACCCCATACACAATTGGAAGGGATCTTACAGACCAGTTAGTCCAGCCCCCAACACCACTTCCAAATGCGGAAACTGTGGCACCAAGCGGCAGGGGGGCTTGTCTATGTCTAGCCCGTAGCTCCTAGATCCAGATCTTAGCTCGGCCCCAGGCTGTACCATTTCTTCTGGGTTTTTTTAGTGTTCATCATAATAATGCTTTATTATAGGAAATATCCAAAGCTAGATTTTATTTTATTTTTTTTAAAGATTTTATTTATTTATTTGACAGAGAGAGATACAAGTAGGCAGAGAGGCAGGCAGAGAGAGTGAGAGGGAAGCAGGCTCCCTGCCGAGCAGAGAGCCCGATGCGGGACTCGATCCCAGGACCCTGAGATCATGACCTGAGCCGAAGGCAGCGGCTTAAACCACTGAGCCACCCAGGCGCCCTAGATTTTATTTTTAAAAAGAGGTTAATAGGGGTGCCTGGGTGCCATACTATTTCTATCCAAAAATATGAACAAAGCTGGCTTGGGGAACAGTTTCTGCAAGTCACCCCTTCCTCTCCATCTTTTGTTCCACCTTCTTCCTTTTGCACCAACGGCCCCAGACTAGACCTGCACTGGCATTTTCTTCTCCGTCGAGAACCTCGATGACTCACCCTGCCCAGCAATCCCTTGCAGAGACAAAATGTTAAACTGTTCACTTGAAGGCATTTGTTTCTATTTTTAGGAGCACAAAGGCCAGGGCAGATCCTCTACAGCCGAAGCTCAACACGCGCATACTGTAGACGAGGAGACTAAGTCTTGGGGACTTCAAAGAACGTGCTGTGGCACTAGGTCCCAAGGAGCCTGGCATGAGGACCCCCTGGGGATTACTGACAACTTCCAAAGCCCAGGACATACCCCAGCCTTATTACACCAGAACGCCTGGGGGTGGGAGACAGGTGGCGGAAGTTTTGAAGACCTACCCTCCACACCCACACCCATCCCGGCCTTCCAGGTGATTCCAACATGCAGACAGGTTTGGGAGCTGCTGACTTTCATTCCCTCGGTTGGTCAGTGAGACCACGGTACCCTGGGCCTTTCCGTGCCAGGCCCTGAATAACAGTACTGCCCACATTTCAACTGTTTGCAGTACACTCTGCAGACTTCTGACAATGCCACGCTCCGACTGGATCATTAATAGTATTATAAGCGACCCCTTTTTTACTTAAATCAATATCCTTTTAAGGGAACCCTGTTACTTTCGGGGACAGGAAAGCTGTATCCACTTGCCACAAAACAAAACTCAACCATAAAATTAAATACACTTAAATACAAAATTTTTCTTTTTAATGTATAATTGTGTATGAAATAGGCTCTTTCATCTTTCGGTTTTGGAGCTATTGCTTACTGAGAGCCAAGAAAAGTTCTCCTCTCTGCTCCTGACGAGACCGAGAGCTGCGGCAAAAGTACGCCGCTGAGCGGTGGCGTCTCGTTCAACCAGCGCCGCCGTGCGGGTCTGCCATGTTTGGTCTGTGTGGTTCTCCACTCTGGAGCTTGGGGGAGGGACTCCCGTCAGGATCCTCCGTGTTGGAAATCCTGGGCCCTGGGGACTCCAGGTTCCCAACTAGACTACGGGAGCATCCTGCCCGGGGTCTTATCCAACAGCTGGGTCACCCTCACACAGTACTAAGAGCAACACACATTGTTTTCGCATGGCTCTAACCCGTGCTCCATTGGCTGGCCCACCTGTTGGGGGGAACTGCCAGCTCTTTGTCCCCCCGCCTGCAGACCAACGCCACAACTCACGTTTCCTGCAGGTGAGTACCACCATGCCGCTCGCTCAGAACACAGCTGTTTGGCAAAGGCGAGCGGCAGATGTGAAGCCCGGGCCCCAGCTGCGCTTGGCAACAGCATCCTCAATCCTAGTGACCCGCAGCAGCTGAGAGCGGCTGTCTTAATTGAACAAAAAGAGGGTTAATTAGCCATTACTGTGGATGACACAATTTGTGTCTGTTTTGAAAATATTTGGGAAGCAGTCTTATTCAAGAACCACCTGGAAATACCCTGTTTCTCCAATTTTTTCCCCAATCAAATAAAATCTTCACCTGTACACCTTTAAAGGCAGAAACTTTTTTAAACTAATTATCACCTTAACATATGGTCAACGTATGTACTCAAGGAAAGGCAGAAAAGCAAAAAGAAGGAAAAAGCACTAGTCGTCCCACCGTCTATACAGAAACCATTATTAATCCACATGATCATCCCTCTCCTCATTGTATACCTTGTTTCACATTTTTTCAAGGTTTTGTTTCTTTGTCAGGGAGAGAGAGCACAAGCAGGGGGAGCAACAGGCAGAGGGAGAAAAGCAGACTCCCCACTGGACAGGGAGCCCAATGCAGGACTGGATCCCGGGACCCTGGGATTGTGACCAGAACCGAAGGCAGATGCCTAACCGACTGAGCCACCCAGGCATCCCTATGTCACATTTTTATACAAAAATAAGTACATACAAAACACCTTGCTTTGCACCACTTGTTTCCCATAGCAACATATCATAACCACTCTGTCGTTCGGTGTTCCTACATAACTGTAATGAACACCAAAACTTCAGTACAATGAGCAGGAGAACATAAAGAGAGCAAGAAAATTAATGTCCTGAGTATCCTGAACATTCGATATTGCATCACCAGTTTTAGACGTAAAAACAAAGGTAGATGAGTGGCCAGTTAATGGTGGACCAGAAATGCCCACCAAGCTTGTTTCCAACCGAAACCCCCACATAGCCCTGCTGACTTTGCGTACCTGATTATAAGACTCGCCTTGAAAATCTGAATGTTTAACATTAGCATATTTGATCATAAACAGAACTCCAAATGAGAAGCCAAGAAGAGGCCCCAGGGGTAGCTGATGACCATTATTGAGAGGCACAAGTTGAGTAGGATTTTGCCTCTGGTATGGACAGCCAGGGTCAGATATGGTTTCTTGCTCTGTCAACAATCTTATGTGTCAAGATTGAAAAAGGATTCTGGACTAGATATCAGGAGATCTGAGTTTCATTCTTACCTCCTCCATTCACCCGCCAAAACGTCGTGGCCAAGCCAAGACCCTCAATTTATCCGGATTTCCTCAGCTCTCCTCAGCTCTGTGCGAGGGTAACACGACCTGCTCTGCCAAGCTCAGAAGGTTCAAACAACAAATGAAAACAATGAAGCACTATCCAAACATAAGAGATCCTTACAAATACCTTTATGGATCTATCAACAGAGAATTTATCTGACACTAGAAAATACATCAAAGAATTTTTAATAGGGAAGGAAACTCTGAAGCCAACTAATTTTAGAAATAAGGAAACTGACTTCCTGAGAAGTTAGGAGGTTGGCTCAGAGTTTCACAGTGAGTTAGGAACGCAGCTATCGCCAGTAGCCAGCGTTGGGATTCCCAGGGCCATCTTCCTTTTAATAAGGTCCCCTTGGAGGTGATGACCTTCCCTGACATGCTCCCAAAAACGGGTGGGTGGAACGCAATTCAGTTCATTTCCGTTCATCTTGGTTCAATAAAAAATGAACGTCTGCCACATATCGTGACCTCCTCAGTCATCAACACCCAGCCCTGACTGTTCTACCTAAATTTAACTTCTTTCAACTTTGAAGGTTGTAGTTTTCTCACCTAGGAAGAGCTGTCTGAAAAGAACAGGGGAAAAAAACAAAACAAAAACAACAACAAAGGAACTTGGGGCTTACATTTTGTTCATGCTGGGAGCTCTTGGCCCAGAAGCCAGACACAGGCTTTTCCTGAATGGGACCTGAAGTTGTTTCGTCAACTGATCACATCCTAGGCATCTGCAGAGCCCCCGGCGCCCGGAGCATTGGTTACAGAGTCATAGAGCGGTGAGGCCCCATCACATGAAAGTCACTTCCAGCTTGGAACGGATTGCAAATTCCTGCCTTCTGACTGGTGTTTCAGATGACTGGGAGCTGGCCTGTCTGTGGGCAGTCACCAAAGCATCAGAAGGAAGTCAGGGGGAGCAGAGACATCCGACACCCTGGGCCGACACCCACGATCACAGAAAACGGGACTTGTGGTGCTTCTCCAAGCCTTGCCTTGCCTTAAGGTTTCTGATCAAAAAATATATCGAGTTTCAATTTGCCTTCATTTTGAAACACAGAAAACATGCGTCATTGAACAGCACAGAGGCTCTCCTGCCCCAGCCTGGAGGCTTTCCAAACTGTCCGCACCGCACCGATGAGGATGACAGGGTTTCACACATTTATGTCAGAGCCTCCTCAGGCTTACTGTGTGCCCGGCACGGTGCTAAGTGTTTCACTTGCCCTGACTCATCTAATCCTCACACTCAGGCTCAGGAGGGAGGCATCAGTATCACTATTACAGCCAAGCAACCTGCGAAGGTTAAATGACTCGTTCACGGTCAACACGGGTAACTGACAATGAAGGAACTTAACCTCCTCCATCTGACTCCAAAGCCCAAGACGCACAGAGAAGAAGCCTCCCAGCCCTCCGCCAGGCAGAAAGACCTCCAATCAAGAGAAGAGCATTAAGGATTTGGTCTCTGTTTTGTTGATTCCAGGACCATCTCAATTCCCAACCACCCATCACAAGGTTTCACAGCCTGAACCTCTGGAAGGTTTTCCTTATGTCGGAATGTTTCGTCACCCTTCATTCCTGCCCCTACACAGCACAGCCCTCCCAGCTCCCAAACTGCCCCCTGAGAAGCCAGCCTCGGGCCCCGTTCCCATGAAACGGATCCCCTGCCATCACAAAGGGATTTCTGTCTGACCTCCATCCTTCTGATCACAGTTTAAGCAGAATGCTTCTTGCTCTCATTGATGTGAAAGAGCACGATTGTCCTCAATTTCATGTGGCCCCCGTGGTTACAATACGTGCTTACATCTGGTGGTGTAAAACATGATTAAATTTTTTTCCTAAGACCCCAGGGCTGGAAGGGGCTTGGAAATTTTATCTCGTACTTCCTCCTGCCTTCAGACAGGACGTTCCCCACCGCCCTAACCCTGACACATACCCCACTAAATCAACATATCATAGAAACACCCAGTGAGATGCATAGGAAGGCTGAGTATGACTAACGCCACCTTCCATACTAGGACAGCAAAGCAGAGTGACCAATCTGAAGTCCCTCAAGCAGACTGTGGGGAAGGCAGGCACTGGGCCTCCTGAAGCGAGCTGCGGTCCCACATAGCCTTTCCCACAGCACAGAGGCCCTCCCACCCACTGTGAGCTGTAGACATGATAAAGGTACACAGACATGTGAGCAGAATATCTTCTCAAAGGCATTCAGCTTCATTTACCCAACAGTCCCGGCACTGCGCTAGCGATCCAGAGGGAGAGATATCAGATTGCCACACCCCAAAAGCTCAGGCAGAGGCCTCAGAAGAGATAGCCACCTCCATAATAGGCTGACCTTGAGCGCCCTCTGTGGGCAAAGCAGGGCCACCTGAGCTGAGTTGTTAGGACTGTCCCTTCCCTGTCCCTCCACGATACTCTGCAGTACACGGAGCATGAACCAGGCCTCAGGGGGAGTCCTGGCCCAGCACTGCCACCCACCAGCTGAGCAGCTATGGGCAAACAAGCTGCGTGGATTGAAGCCTGGTTTTCTCCTATCTAAGAGCAGGGTTAATAATACTTTGTAGTGGGTTGAACGGTGGCCCCTTAAAAATACGTCCGCATCATAACCTCCAGAACCTATCAATGAGATCTTAGTTGAGAAGGGAGCTTTTGTGGTTATAATGAAGTTAAGAATCTGAGATCACCCTGGATTATCCAGGTGGGCCTAAACCCAACTAGGATCTTCATGAGAGATACCAAGAAGGAAGAAGACAAGGGAAAAGGTTAGAAGTCTGCAGAAGACAAAGACAGAGCTGGGATTATACAATCACAAGCCAAGAAATGCCTAGAGCTAGGGCGCCTAGGTGGCTCAGTGGGTTAAAGCCTCTGCCTTCGGCTCAGGTCATGGTCCCTGGGTCCTGGGATCAAGCCCCACATCAGCTTCTCCGCTCAGCGGAGAGCCTGCCTCCTCCTCTCTCTCTGCCTGCCTCTCTGCCTACTTGTGATCTCTGTCTGTCAAATAAATAAATAAATCTTTAAAAAAAAAAAAAGAATGAATGAATGAATGAAATGCCTAGAGCCACCAGAACCTGCAGGAGGCGAAGGATTCTCCCCCAGAGCCTCTGGAGAGACCGTGGCCCTACTGGGACCTTCATCTCAGATTCTGGCCTCCGGAACTGTGAGAAAATAAATTTCTGGGTTTTTTTTTCAATTTACTAAATTTGTGATGATTTGTAAAGGCAGCGCGAAGAAACACCTATTTCATGGGCTACTAGGCATGGAAACGATCCTATCCTGGAGTCAGCCTTTCATTATATAACTGGTGTTATTCTTGCCCTGACTGTGCTCCACATCAGCTCGAGCCCCAGCCTGTTCTGCCTACTCCTCCCAAAGACCGTCACCCTACCAAGGGTCCAGATCAAGGTTTTCATGTTTTCATTTAGGGTTGTTTATTTGTTGTTATTTATCCATTTCCTGTGGACACTGTTCAAAATAAGAACCCCACATTTTTGTTCAAATGAATCCAAATAATATACTTTAAAATACATTACACAACACAGTACTGCTAATAGAACACAATAATATTAATACGATATCTGACTGCATACGTTTCTAAGACAAAAAGTGACTCATAGTCAACCAGCACACTGGCCAGCATCCTCTCCGCTCCCTTTGTGGTTGGGTCATAATGGGCAACTGTGCCTCTCGCCCCCTCCAACGGCCCTGCTTGTCCATCTCCACGGAAGGCGGAGCATCACTGCAGTGGCCGGCTAGGCCTGGAACAGACAGCGGAGAGTAACCAGTCCAGGGGCTTGAAGCTGTGTTTGGGAAAGCCAAGTTCGCACCGAGGAGCTTTGGGGAATGCATGTGGGAGCAGAGAACGACAGGAAAAAGGCAGACAGGACCCTGGGAGTTCCCACCCCCTTCGCACAGAACTGCTCTTTCTATGTTTTATAACTTTGGAATATGCATATGATTCTTTTTTGGGGGAAAAAAAAAAAGGAAGGCACTCTGATGCTTTTTTAAAAACACATGTTTAAATACTGATAGGACACGCTTCCTTTGCAGGTGGAAAACTGAGGTCCACGGAGCTGGTGGGGCCCACTCAGGGTCACTCGGCAAGGGACTGAAAGCCAGGACCCAAAGGCTGGGCTCGCCACTTTTATCCAGGGACCATCTGCTCCAGCCCCAGCCACCCAGCCCCACCGTGAGGCCTTGAGCACAGCCACTATCAGCCCTGGGGGTCCTCTCCAGGTGCAAGAGCCCCTGTGCCTCTCAGGAGGTCCATGCCTAGGATGGGAGAGGACACCTAGGCAGTCCAGTCTCCAGGCCACCAGGCCAGAGGTGGCATTGGTGCCTTTGAAACCTTCCTCTCCACTCTACTTGTCTCCTTCCTTAGCACCGGCACCCAAGCCTTATCTCAGGTAAGGAAACATCTAGCATGCAGGACTGTCGGGAGTGTTTCTTAGAACACAGTTGAAAGGCTCCTGTTTTCGCGGAGGAGAAAAGGAAGAGGAGAAGCCACCCTCCAATTACCTAGCAGCTTCTGAGAAGGAGCCCTTATCTGCTCAGCCCCAGGTCTGTGCCCAGGGGCTGGTGTCGGCCTCCCACCTGGCCAAAGGGACAGCCAGGAAAAGTCCAAGCCAGGGAGAGAGAGCCTAGCACACAAAAATAAAGATGCCAAAAATAAAATAGAATGGAATGAATATTATCAAGAGAGCTGTGGCCTCCAAGCCCTGGGCCACCCCCAGCTGCTGCGCCGAAATGAAAAGACAACGAAGCACCAGCAGATGTAGGCCTGCATGAGGCTTCTGGCACAGAGGGGAATGGCGACAAACCACAGTCAGGTTAGACATGCCCTCGAGGGACCCCAGTGTGGGAGCAGGGGACGAGGTGCCTTTGCATGCTAAATGGCAAGGAAAGCCTAACAATAATTCTGAGCAGAAGAAAAAAATTCTAAAGGTGACACAAGGTACTTCATGGTTAGCAGGTGACCAGTAAATGGTGGAATGAGGAATTACAAACGAGTTCAGAGGGGACGTCCAGGCAAGCAGGATTCGTAGGGTTTGGCTTACTGACATCTCTCCTTTCTTAAGTGCCCACTGGAGTCTGCCAGAGTCTAAGGATTTCACTGTGGACAGCCCCACAAGGACTGCGTGAATATCTCCACGTCACGGAGCAGAGCTGGACGCAGAGCGGCCGGGTGTCCCGCACAGTGGCTCAGGCACAGACCCAGAGAGGGCATGAGGGCCTGCCTGGGCCCGGTCCTTCCTAGGTGTGCTCAGTTAGGGAGGGGAAGGAGAATGTGGGTCCAAACAGACGGGAGGAAACATCATTCCAGGCAGGTGGAAAGAGCATCGGAAATCAGAGGCGGAAAAGTCAAATGCACACTCAAAGCCACTAACTCTTGGCTGGGATGGAGGGTTCTGGAATGCATAACATCGACTGAGGGTTCACTACATGAGGCGAGCTACTAAGAATGTTGTATGTAGGGGCGCCTGGGTGGCTCAGTGGGTTAAAGCCTCTGCCTTTCGCTCAGGTCATGATCCCAGGGTCCGGGATCGAGCCCCGCATCGGGCTCCTTGGCGGGGAGCCTGCTTCCTCCTCTCTCTCTCTCTGCCTGCCTCTCTACTTGTGATCTCTATCTGTCAAATAAATAAAATCTTTAAAAAAAAAAAAAAAAAAAAAAGAATGTTGTATGTATCACCTCATTTAACCACCACAATAATCCTGTGAAGTATGCAGTATATTCATTCCCAGTGGAGGGATGAGAATACAGAGGCACAGAGAAGTGAAGTAACTTGCCCGAGATCACACAGCTGGTAAGTGGCAGAGGCAGGATTTGCACACACTCTGGATCGAAAACCCATGTACTTCATCGCATGTTACACTTGAAAGGGTTCCCTGGGAACAGGCTGAAAAGGCTGGATTTGGTGCAGGCACTGCCTTCAACAGCAGGTGCACTCCGTCGTTCTGCAGAAAAGAAATGAAACTGCAATGAAATAATTGTCCCCGTAAACACAAAGTGACAGCAGAGATGATCTCCTCAAGAACAAAGTCCAGGCAGGATGGGGCAGCAGCCTCTCAGCCCCAGGGGTCTGTGCGTCTTTCCCGTGCAGGGCTCTCGTGTAATGGAAGCGGAAAGGATCGTCCATCCATGGAGGGAAGGTGGCCAGGGAGGGGAATCAGTGGGAGGCTAGAGCCCGAAGCAGGAACGGGTAAAGGTACAAACTGAGCGGGAGTTCCAGGGAGACAGGAACCGTGGGGTGCTCATGGTAACAATGGAGAAGAAAGAATAAAACAGAAAGGGGGGATGCGGTGAGAAGTTGCTGGTTGCCGTGTTGCTGGTTGTGGTGAGTTTGAACTATGGTGGACCCACTTTCTGACCCAGGAAACGGGCTCATGGGTCCTCGTGGGAGGAAGGAGGCAGCGTGTCCGACACTGCGGCGGCCCCAGGGAGGCAAGGGCCGTCTGTGGCCATGTCTGTGCCTGGCGCCCTCTGCGTCAGGACTCACTGCGGCAGTGGACGTCTGCCCAGCACCTAAGGAGAAAGATCAGACGTGAGGAGAGGCCCAAGGCCCGGCTTCAAGAGCCTCCAGACTGCCTTGTAGAAACCCACGTGCCGTCCCCTGGCATCCATGAGGGGATCTCCTCTCACAAGACATCATGTATATTACTTTCCTCCATTCTGCCAAAGCGATAGGGTGTGGGGCAAAGGAGCACTTGTTCCAGGTCTGTTCTTTGCAGGCTGTGCACTGGGCATGCCCCGGACCTGTCCCACACGGTCCTTGCCCTCCCTGGGCTCTGGTTCTTCTTCCTCCGACGTCACAGTTGAAGAATGGAGCTCTGGTGTGATTCGACGAATTCTCACAGTCACACGACTAAGAGGGAAGAGGCTCATGACAGGGCACCATCCTCTCCCATTTGCCAGGATAGGAGGGAGGTGCCCAGTCCCACCATCTCCCAGCTGAGGAAGTCCAGGCCACAAAACCCCATGCGGGAAAACGGCGGAGTGTGCCTGGTGCCCCTCGTTCACAAGCTCTGGGTCCATGTTCCTTTTGCCTTCTATTGTTTTGAGTACACTCATTTTTCCCCCTCATTGGACAGCAAGTTCCTCACAGAAAAGAGGAGACCTTTCCATCCTGACGTCCCCACAGGGCCCACGGACAGCCACCACAGACGGCCCCTAAAGACACGGGCATGGATTGCTGGCCTACTGGATAAACTGATTGTTAAGTCACCTCCTTGGGCCAACAGTTCACTTCTTCAGTCCACCCTTCCTGCTGGCCTCTAGGACCGTCCCAAAGCCTTTGTCTCCAACAGATGTGATCCTTTTCCCGCTTAAGGCACAGCGAGCTGAAAGGCACATCTTCCCCATGGAGGCTTCCTGTCCTCTCCACAGCAATCTCCCTCATCACCTCCTCCATGCTGCCTCCATGCCGCTCTGCTCTGCCCTCGCGGGTCTCTGCTCCCTTCGGAGCTGTCATGACCATCTCTGTATTCCTAATAAAAGCTGAGCAAACATGTACAGGAATGCATGGCTGGCTGGCTGGATGATGGATGGACAGACAGATGGATTCATCAACGAACAAACAAATGTGCAGAGGGATAAGAGGAGAGAAACACAAAGTACTGGGACACTGGGATTAAGAGGTTTATAGTAGAAAAAATAGTGGGTTCCATGGCAGAGGCTCTAAATTCTACAGAGCTTTACCCCTCACTTGCTGTGTGATCTAGGAAAAGTCACTTACTCTCTCCTGGGCTCTTTGTACTTGTGTTTTTAAAAAAAAGGTTGCAAAAGACCAGAATTGCAGCAAGTCCCATTCTTCAGTTCTATGAATGGGAAGTTCACCCTTAGACAAACCCATTAACGGATGTTTTGCACGTCGGCCCTTGGAAACGGCCAATCTCTTCCACCAGCATCTTATCTGAACCCACCCTTCTCTGCCTCATCCCCACCAGGAGCTGCTATCTTGGAGGGGACCTCCTGGTGTGCTTGTGTACAAAAGCAATACTCTTATCTGGTCAGTCTCTCTAGCCCGATCCTGCCCTTGGAAAAGAGGATGGGATTCGCAGACTACCTGGCCTCTGATAGTCTTCCCCTCCCGGGAACCCGAGCAAGGCCACCCAGGCTTCTCAGAAAGATGGTGCAATTTCACGCTGCTATCGGGCCTGACACGGAGACAACTCCTAGGCCTGGACCCTTCAGCTAAGTTCAACTTCAGGTCAAGTCAGGGGCCCCCAGCAGCTCAGAGGCACAGGATCCACAAGGAAGGAATTTCAGAATGTTGCCAGAAGCTAACAGCAGTCCCCAGCTGTTCCTGGCCGCCTCCTGCCAGTAAAGTAGTTTGGAGTGGGGGTCTCCTCTCTCTCTCTCTCTCTCTCTCACACACACACACACACAGAGCAGGAGGAGGGGTCAAAGGCACGGCTGTGCCTCTGGGCCAGGGTGGAGGGCAGGCCAGGGGGAGCGGGGCCTGTTACTGGAAGCTGCTGCACACAGCCCGGAGACCCCTGGCAGAGAGCTCCCCGTCCCGGGACCCCTGGGGGGACCCCTGACATCGGTGTATGCAACGTGACTTGGACACCTCTGTTCCCAGACTGCCTATGGCCTGGGGATTCGCTCAGCAATTCCTTCCAGAGCACACGCTGTGAAACCCTCTTCATAAATGGCTGTCCCAGAACTGATCTCTCCCGAGCAAAATGGAGAACACCTACCTTTGAATGTGCTCGCTCTCAGCAACCCCACCGCCCCCCACCGGTGCCCTGCTCTTTGCCCGCCGGGCTCCCACATTCTCAGGCCTCATCTGTGACAAGACGTGCCTGCCCTCTGTAGACCCACTCGGGCCCCTCTTCCCGACACACTCCTCCACTTCCCCAGGTGTGCTCCTTCCCAGAACTTGACGTGCAATCGTGCCTGTGTGCGTGTCCTCGTAAAGACCACGTCCCCCACCCCTACTTCCAACTCACAATGATGGAGGCTGCTGCTCGCTTCTGTCATCACTGTCTGTCAGGAACCCACATGCTGCCTGGTCAGGAAGAGATCAACAAATAGTTGTTGAATAAAATGACTAGAATCAGGAATGAATTCATTAACTGCCAAATAGAGAAGAGTATTACTGTCAGAACCCTAAAAGAGCAAACTCTGTACTTACTAAGAGCTATGACACACTTAATACATGGTCTCCTAATTCTTCCTTTTTTTTTTTTAAGATTTTCATTTATGTATTTATTTCAGAGAGAGAACACAAGCAGGGGAGGAGCGTAGGGGGTGGAGGGAGGGAATCTCAAGCGGACTCCCCACTAAGTGCAGAGCCCGACACGGGGCTCGATCTCACCACCCCGAGATCATGACCTGAGCTGAAATCAAGAATCCGACTCTCAGCGGACTGAGCCAACCAGGCTCTCTGTTAACTCTTCTTTTTTTCAATGGAAAAGACAAAGACGAAGAAGACAGCCACATGCCCTCAGGAGCTCACAGGCTGCTGGGGAAGCACTCTGTGTGAGGTAAGCACTGCTGTCCCTGTTTGACCGAGAGGGCCTCTGAGGCTCAGAGATGTTAAGTTCTTCACGCAGACCACAGAGCTAGTGAATGCTGGAGCTGGAATCCAGGTCTCCTGAAACCTACCACAGGTTTCCTACTCTCTGTCCTCCTGTCCTTTTCCACTTGGCCTGGTTTTTTCTTGTACTTAAAAACAGAGGGGCCCAGAGCTCCGGCAACCCACACCATTTCCCGGAAGTGACTCAGACGGACCAGGAGGTGGTTTTACTTCTGGACCCTGTTGCCCGGCTCCCTATTCCTGGCTGGGTACTGGACCAGTCTGAGAAGGAAGTGTGGACACCGACACCCACTGCAAGCGGCCACCCTTGTCCCCACAGCTGGTGTTGACACCTTTCCTGGCTCAAGACATTCTAGAAGCCTTTCAACGAAGAGGCTTCTTTGGAATGGCAGGCACCGTGGACCAGGCACACCATTAGCAAATGACCCATCTGACCCGCAGGGTTTTCAGGGTCCTGTGGATGCCCTGAAGAAAAGACACATCAGATGCAGAAACTGCTCCCTCCCAAGCAGCATCAGGGAGCACCCTCCCAGCAAAGCTCCTTCCCTGGAAAGCACGAGGTTTGGGACTCATGCAAAACTGCCTCTGACGCCAACTGTATCATTTGGGACAAGCTACCCAAATGCTTTGAACTTCACCGTCCTCATCTGAAAAGTAGATGCTCCTGGTTGTGGGGCAGACAGAGCAGATGGACCATGCAGAGCCACTGGTGCACAAGCCATGTGAATTCTGTGACAGCCCTCCATCCCTGCTCTGGTCCTTAAGCCTTTGTTTTCCCCCCACTTCCTAGTTGGAGCCTCCTTCGGTCTCTATCATCCTGATATCTTCTGACTGTTCCTCCGATTATCAAGGTCCCCAATCCCTTCAGGGGTGTAACTCCCACCTCCCCATGGTCAGCAGGCAGGAGAACGCAAATGAGCAGATCCGTGTTTCCAAGAGCCCTGAGAACAACTACACAGCAGAGGAAATTCTGAACTAAACCATCTGCAGAGGGGAAGGCTGCCGGGCGGAAGAACATCCCAGCCGGGGCCCTCAGAGCATCCCAGCCAGGGCCCGGGAGCGGAAGCTCAGAGCTGGGCCAGGGCAGCAGAGGAAGATGGGGCCAAGCAAGTGTCATGGGGCCTTTGTGAGAGTCCTGGGTGTCACCAGGAGGCCTCTAAATGCCAGCCCGTGGCACTGCAAGGGTTTCACACCCAGGAATGAAAGGATATTGCCTGTGTTTTAGTAGCAGCCCAGGCTGGCCGCAGAATGGACAGACAGGAGAGAAGAGAAACCAGAGACTCGGAGACCACTTGCATATTCAAGGTGACCTAGGCAAGACAGGATTAGAGCAAAGGACAAGGAGGATAGAGAAGAGGCAGTGGGTCAAAGGGCATGCCAAAAACAGGACACACAGGTGCCTGCCTGTTGATTTATGTGGGAGGCAGTGGAAACAGCATGAAAATGCCTCTGAGGGGTCTCGCTTGGGAAGCCAGGTTTCCAGTGCTACCATTAACAGAGATTTTAGATGAGAGACGCACCCGCAGCAGGAAGAGAAAAGGAGCTTGATTTGTGACAGGCCGGATTGTCCAAAAGGGATGCGACCAAACGGGTCTGGAGTGGTGATAGAGCCCAGGAGACAGTATGAAGGTGCCTAACGGGATCCATAGGAGTGGATAAGATCACCCTGGGATAGGATTCCCATTGGAAAAAAAAAAAGCTTAAACACCAGCATTTCAGAGGCACCTGGAGAAAGAGAAGTTTCCTGACAGGAGCAGGAAGGAGTGGGTGGAAATGTAGGAGAACCAGGCAGACAGGGAGGGCCTGGAGAAGGAAAGGACCAGAGAAAGCAGCCCCACATGTGGTTACAAAAATCTATACAAATGTTAAAATGCACAGAACTGTACACCAAAATGAGTCAATTTTATTATATGCTGAATTTAAAAATAAAATCAACGAAATACAAAAAGAAAAAGTCGTTCTGAGATCCTACCTACCAACAGTGGAAACCACTGCTAACATTTCAGCATATGTCCTTCTAGTCTTTTTTTTTTTTTTTAGGCATTTTTTGAAATACAATCGTATCTACATTTACCAAGCACAAATGTGACTTTCCCTAATTTATGTTACAGTGTTTAAAATTCCATGCTGTTCAATAAATAAAGTGGTGCCAACACAGGAAGGGAAGAAGGGAGGGAAGGAGAGAGGGAGGGGGGAGGGGCCGTAGATACTGCTGAACCCCCAGTAGAGGGGGAAAGACGGCATAAGCTCGAGAAGAGGATATGGTTTCTTTCAAATTCGTTTTAAATCCTACCTAAAGCTAGAAGTATACATCCTCTTAGAAAGTTCTCTCCCCATTTTTCAAAGAAGAGGAGGGGGAAAACACACACACACACACACACACACACACACACACACACACACCCCAGTTTGCTGCTTTTTTTCTGGGGAGGGAGGTGATGGCCATTCCAGTCACCGGACCAAGGGTCCAGCACGCAGTAACATCGCCATCTGCTGGGCGCGATGATCCCAGGGGGACGCACAGCCCAGACCTTTGCCAGAGCCTCACCAAGACAGGCCTTCCCCGCAGCCTCCTCCCCTTTAAACACTCCACCACCCCATGGCCACAAAGAATTAAGAATTGAACACAATACTGGGAGATACTGGGGTCTGAATGCAAGCAGGACAGGATGGGACTTAAGCCTTTTTGTGACCAAAAAAAAAGCAAGTTGGTATGTGAGGAGCCCCGCGATGGACTCTCAGGTCCCAGGCCAGCGCCGCCATCAGTGTGGGGAGACTCAGGTCCACCCAACAAGGTCACGGGCTTTGCCACCAAGCAGACGAGCATCTGGGCTGACATCACAGCAATGTTCTTAATAATTAGGTTGATTTGTTTTGCCTCCAACTGCCTATCCTCTCCCTACTTCTTTGTAAGCTCTGGACATACAGTGGAAAAAAGGGGGGGGGGAGGTGTCATTAATTAGCATCTTCAAACTTTGTGTCTTCCCAGAGAGTATCTACAGGATATAAATAAATAAATAAGCAAGGCTAACGAGGCAGAGCCTATCACAGAAGCCAAGGTTCCCCCCCACCAAGAGAAGTTATAAGGAGCGAGAGACTTTTCCTTACCCCCTTCTGCGACCCCCACATACGAGACTCCCACCTGCTCCCACACAAGATCAGGCCCTACAACACTGCCCCACTGGAGCCTCCGATTGTAGCTCCAAGATGGGCCGAGTCTTACTCTTCCTTCTTCTCCTAGCTCACCTGCTGAGAGCCCCAGAGCGTGAGAGGCTGAGAGTTCCCAGAGAGGGAGCTCAGGGCCCCAGGACTCCCGGGGTTGGTTGGTTTCGTATTAGCTCTGAAACGAATATGATTCTTGGGCCCGGACTGCAGCCAAGTAGACAGATGTGGGCCTAACAGCTGCCTCCAACAAGGGAGGAGGGCAGGCCAGAAGTGGCATCGCCGAGCAAGTGGGTGGCAAAGGCCAGGACGAGAGACAGAGGAGATCAGGAGACCCTCTCTCCCCACCATTTGAAGGGTCTCGTCTCCAGGCTGTAATGCACGCCCATGAGTCACGACCATGACCTCAGCCTCAGGGGAGCTCCACACCAGGTCATCTGTGAAGCACAACACTCAGATAATAGAAATTTCTGGCATAAGAGAGAAGGTTTGATTTGGTGAGGTAGGCAAAATGCCCAAAATACCTAATTCCTCTTCTCTCTGCTCTCACTTACCGATTCCACTCACAGAAACTACCAATTCCTGGTGTTTGGGGTTTTATGCTTTCTTTAATACCGTGTATTTATTTAGTGCCTACTGTGGTCAGGCAGCGTATGGACCTACACCAGGAAGACAAAAGCCAGTGAAACCGGCTCAGGCTCGCAGCCATGGGGGCAGTTTGATGCAGAGGGGTGCGGGCTCTGGGACCAGACAGTGGGGTTCCCATCTGCCACTTCTTACCTGAGTGACCTGGGGCAGACTGCTTAACCTCTCCATGTCATTATTTTCCTCACCTGAAAAGTGCAGGTACTGACCTCATAGAGCTTCAAGCTGGGCCAGATTCATGACAAACATTTAGTAAGTGTGAGCAGTTCTTACCGTGTGGCAAGTCCAAAGGGTCTCCATCCTCGCACAGTAACTGTTCTGAACAGCACAGATTATAGGTGTTAGGAGAGGAGGAGATCACCTTGAGAGTACAGCGACTTAAAGCCTTCCGTGGATATTGTGGCAGGCAGAATAATGGTCTCAAAGACGTCCGTGTCCTCACTCCTGGCACCTGGAACTTTATATGGCAAAAGAGACTTTGAAGATGTGACTAAGTTAAGGATTAGAGGGGTTGGGGGAGGAGATGATCTGGTATTAAGAGGCAGACCCAGTGCAATCGCAGGGTCCCTGTAAAAGGGACAGAAGGGTCAGAGTCCCAGACAGAAGGTGGTATGATGACGCAGGGAGGGAGGAAAGTGATGTGACAGGACCCCTTTGCCCTGAGTCAGGGAATGTGGACAGCTCCAGAAGCTGGAAAAGGCAAGGAAGCTTCCAGAAGCAATAGAAGCCTGATGACACCTTGATTTTGGGCCAATTAAGGCTCATTTTGGAATTCTGCCTCCAGAACTGTAAGAAGATAAATTTATGCTGTTACTGACCACTAAGCTTATGGTAACTTCACAGCAACAGTAGAAAACTAATACAGATTTCAATAAAAAGAAAAGTGTCATTTCCTTACAAGTGTTTCTTTTGAAAGACAGCATAATAAAGTGGAAAGAACACTGGGCCTGGGGTTTGAATCTGGCCTCTATACACAGCTGTGTGTCTTTGGGTAAGTTATTTAACCTCTCTGAGCCTCACTGTTCCATCTCTCAAATAAAGATAATGATTTCAAGTGTTGGCTACAAAACTACAAGGTAGGCTACTCAACAACTGTATTGTTCTTTCCATGAAAAACACAGTGCCCTTCCCGCCAGCCCCCAAACTTCTGACTATTGAAAGGCTCTAGCTTTTCTGTGCTTTGATTATGGTGTTCACTGTACACAGGCCACTGTCCATTTCTAAGTACTTGACTTCTCTGCTGTCAGAGGTCGGGACTGACCTAGTTACCATGTGCTTGCTAGAGATGATATTTTGGTTTCTGTTGCCATGGCCTGCTGATAACCTGAACTCCACCCAGCCACACTTCCCAACCCTATTCGGGATGATGTCAGAGACCCCCTGGCTTAGCGTCTGTCCTCTGCTTGAGGTCACGTTGTCATCAGCCCACCAATTCACCATCACCTCACCCTACGCTGGGATGCTGGACAAAGAAGGTCAGAGCGTTCCCATGCCCATTGAAAGTACCACCGCTACTATCATTTCCACCGATTACAACAATGGGCAGCCGACGCTGATTGCCCACACCGCACTAGAGACCCTAGAAGATTGTGGGGGGTGGTCTTCCAGCCCCTCTAGTCTCTTCCCGCGAGGGTGTTCCAGTAAGAAGAAGAAGAACGCAGCCTCTGTTAAAAAATGGAGTACCAGAATTCTGCAGGGAAAGGTGGTCAGTGGTCAATAGTGGCAAACAGCAAAGTTTGCCCTGGAGATGTTTCACTCTACAAAACTGAAGACAAGCGAAAAGCCCCCCACTCCCCACCCCGCTCCATCTCTGCCCCCAACTCTAGCTACAAAAGGGGTTTACAGGAGCTAAAGCACTCACTCCACCCTAAACACTATCAAAGCCGGGCAAGGCGGAACTCATGAAACCAGAGCGAATTCTGGGTGGGCAGTAGGACCACTGAGAAAGAATTAAGGGAGGTTTCTCAGGGACAAGGGGCTCATAGATGTCCACGGCAGGCCCAGGGCAAGCTCCCTGCGGCCCTTCCTCCAAATCCACACACATGGTCATCCAATAGTGAGCGCGCCTTTCATCGCGGGAATGAACCACTCATTCCCACCGTTCCCAAGGCTGCGGACGGAGCAAAGATGCCGCATGCACACACACGCGTTCACTTCTCCTCACGAGAACCTGCTGAGACAGTTCTGTCATTCTCATAATGCAGATGAGGCACTGATGCTCAAGGGTCGACACGTCCAAGATGACCTCGTCAGACGAGGCTCTAAACTCCACTCCAAGGCCCATGCTCCTTCCAGGCAATGCCCTGCCACCGCCGCTGGCCCTTGCCTCCCTCCCCACAACGGCATCCAGAGCCAGGAACATTCGCAGGGCCTCTTCCAATAGGCCTGAAGCCCTGGGTGGTCTAGAAACCTTGAAGCAAGCGTTGAGTTTTATCCCAGAACAAATGAAGGGTCCTTCCTAAGCCAGAAACAGCTGGGCCCAGCTGAGGAGCAGGCTAAAATCACCTCTCCGTGCAGCACCGTCCTTCAAGACGAGGCCTAGCTACTCAGGGGTTTGGAAGCGGTCCAGGGCCGTCTGCACAGTGGGCACTGCCGGTCTGCACAAGCGTGGGGCAGGGTGGCCACAGATGCCGGACAGCTGCTGAGCGAAGGTGGCCCTGGGCTGGAGGACTGCAGAGAGGCCACGGGAACTCTGGGCGTAGCTGGAAGTCAGGCCAGTACACACACATGCCATCCCAGCACACAGAGGGTCACACGTTCCCGGGCACCCAGTGTGTGCAGCAGGCACTGACTGACAGAGACCGTCAGAGAGCTTCTCCGGGTCCAGACTCTCCACCAGCTGCTGCAGGCCCCAAACCTCCTCCACTACGGCTCTGCTTGAGTTCAAGTTCAGTCCTGTCCTGGGCCTTTCTCTTGCAGCCCCAAGAGACCGATTTAGGAGCTACTCCTTCCAAGTTCATCTTGGTCCTAAACCTTCAGCCTACGTAAGGATCACGGGTCTCATAGGTCCAGACAGAAGGAAGCGCGCATGTTTCACAAGCATCCGCAGGTGATTTTTTTAGGAGGATTATCCCCAGACTACGCTTTGAAGGGCCACTCCTTTTCTAGACTGCTGTCTCCAAGCCTCCTCTCTCAGACCAGCCACTAGCATGAGGTGCTGGTGCCTGCGCTCTCAGATCTGCTCTCTGATCTCCAGGCTGCTGCTCCGACATCTGAGCCAGCCCCGCGGGTCAGCCAGCAGGTACTGGTTCAGGCGGTGAACCTTACGAGACACCTGAGAATACTTTGTCTGCACGAGGGCCTTTTCTGAGATTGGTCTTGCCCGATGGACTCTACTCTGTTTGCCTTCTGGACCCGGGCACTCACCGCCCCAGCTCCCCTTCCTCCATCACCTGACTCACGTCTCTCTTCTCCAGGCTGGGTCTCGTCTGAGCATCCCTTGACCCCTCCTGGTCCAGCCCTGACCCCAGAGAACTTCTCCGAGCTCCTCCTCACCTACCTAAGGCTCCGTGGCAGGGCAGACAGCCCCGAAGACCTGCACAAGTTCTCAGGAGTCACGAAAATATGTGGTCTGGCAGGAAGGAGAAACAGAGCAAGTAAGTGCTTTTCAGAGTTTGTGAAGAAAGCAGGCCGAACAGCAGGAGAACGTGGATAGGCCATCGAGGAATTCTGACCTGGGAGCCCAGATTAGCCTCCTGGAGGGAGGACGCTCCTCTGAAGGGTCTGGTCTCCCTCACTGTCGTGTATGAACTGTGCACTCCGCTCCCGCAGAGACCTGGGCCGGTTCAGACCCACCATTCACGGTGTAAGTCAGTTGTGCGCAAGGCAGATGGCGGTGGGGGGAGGTGAAGAAGCCCCTCTCGTGACTCCTCTGTGTCTGTGTCTACCGCACACCTCGATTACAGAAGTAAGGTTTTAAGACTCCAGCATGACACAGACTGTCTGATCCACGTCTCAGAGATGCACAGCGGAAGGGGATGAGATGAATCTGGTTGTCGGGACGGGGGAGGCAAGGAGCCTGAGCAGGACACGAGCCAGTGTCTCTACAGCTCCAGAACAAACTTGGAAGGTAAGGACATGGGAGGTTAAAGGAAGCAAGGAAGGTCACGTGGACAATGTGACTAGACGCGGACAGGTGCGGTGGGACATGAGGGCCTTGCTTCCACTGCTGCGGAACACAGAACAAGGGAAGCCCAGGAAACTGACCACCCCCCCACCCTCACCATGGAAAATCACCTTGCTCAGCCCCATGTTACAGGCAGGGAAACAGCCCAGAGAGACGGGGTCTGCCCTGTGATGTGGACCCGAGTTCGAAAGCCAAGATGACATCAGCCTTGCTCGGGCGGCCCAGGCCTGTGCTCTGTCTGCCGGGCATGCCGTTCCCAGGGGCGAGCATCTCCCCTTTCAGTACCTGGTTTCCCATTCATCATGAGGCTTCAAGGGCTTCTGTGATAGGCATCAAAGTGCCGTGCTCTGACCTGCAATAAATCACCGCCACTAATGGTCTCTTTGCTCCCCACGACCAACCGTGCGCAGCCCTGCTCTCGCTCACGCGTGTGGTGAAACAGCTGAGGCCACTGTGAGCCTCCAGGGAAGTGTGGGAGCCAGGAGAGGGGGGGAACCACTGGGACGCTGGGCTGACATTCCTTTCCCTCCTCCCTTGCCTGCCTGCCTCCAGCCTGTCCTCCCTCCCTCCTTCCCCGCCTCCTTCCTTCTTTTGTCCCTCCCTCCCTCCCCCTTCCCTTTCTTCTTTTGTCCCTCCCTCCCTCCCTTCCCCTTCCCTTTCTTCTTTTGTCCCTCCCTTCCTCCCTTCCCATTCCCTTTCTTCTGTCCCTCCCTCCCTCTCTTCCTTCTCCCTTCCTTCCTCTCATCTCCCCTGCCTCTGTCCCTCCTCCCTTCTTTCTTTGGACCTTCCCTCTGGCATCATGTAAACAAGGCACTACAAACAAACAAATTCCATTAGTCCCAATTCGGCCACCTCGGTCATTGGTAATGCCCCCCTACTAGGGTCACTTTAAGGTTCTGAAGGTCTTATGCGGTATGGCCAGCCTCGCTCATGACCCCCTGTCCACTCAGGGGACTGCAGGGATGCCCTTCTCCCTGTCCCCAAGTGCTCCAGATTGGACAGCTCTCTGCTGCTTCTGGGCCAGGCTTCCACTTTGGGAATCCCTTGCCAGCTGCCTGGGGTCGCAGCTCCCACGACAACCAGCCAGTCCTCCCTCCCATGGGTCTCTCTGCCTCCTGGTGCGCTGACTGATCTCCACTGCTCTGGAGGCTGCAGACGCCCTCTCCACTCCCCAGCCCGGGAGAATCCCACCTGTCTGGTGGCTAAGCCAAGTCCTTCCATTGCTTCTCCCAGTCACTCTGCCCATTCCTGAAAGATGCCCCTTCTCCTAACAACACAGGCTGAAGCTGTTTATGTCTCTGCACTGGGTTTCCTCTTCTCTAACAGCATAGGATTCCTGAAGATGTAATGTATTTAGAACATTGGCTGCCACACAGAGAAATCATTACCATCACTGGTATCCTGCCGCTGCCTCCCCACCAAAAGTATATTTTGAACAAGAAGGAAGAACGAGGGGCGCCTGGGTGGCTCAGTGGGTTAAAGCCTCTGCCTTCGGCTCAGGTCATGATCCCAGGGTCCTGGAATCGAGCCCCACATGGGGCTTTCTGCTCTGCGGGGAGCCTGCTTCCTCCTCTCTCTCTGCCTGCCTCTCTGTCTAGTTGTGATTTCTCTCTGTCAAATAAATAAAATATTAAAAAAAAAAAAAGAAAGGAAGAACGTGATCTCAGAACAGAGAAAACCCTTTAAGTTCATGAACTTAGCTTTCTGGAACCCATCTACCCTTCATCCCAAGATAAAACCCCATCTGCCCAGACACAGAAGCAGGACACCCGTACAACAGCCCTAAAAAAAACGCATGGTGGAAAAAAATCAATCGAAACTCATGAGGACAGAGGAGAGTCTGTCCTGGCCACTCTGACTGGCCTTTGGAAAGGCGCATTCTCTCCAGTGCCCACAGTGGCCCCTCCCGTTAACCATAACCCTCCCATGCCATGTAGCTGGATGCTTTCGTGTTCGTGCCCCATTCATCAAGCTTTCATGGGGCACCCACTGTGCCCCAGCGATGTACTCAGCTCTGGGAAACAGAGCAGCAAAGGCAAAGTAGGGGCACCTGCTCTGGGCTCCCCTTGCTGAACTGTAAACTCCTAGAAGAGCAGATCCTGCTGATCTGTCTCTGGATGCCCAGGACCCGGAAGGGTCTCAGGTTCAGACGACGGTTAAGGACCGAGGCTAGCTCTGAAGGCTTCTCAGCCCGGATGAGTTCTGTGGCTGTTCAGGCAACACACTGCAAAGACATTTGATCAAATAACCCTTGGGTGCAGGGACAGCTACATCACTGCGGGGCCCTGCGCAAAATAGAAATATAGGGGCCCTTGTTCAAAAAAGAAGAAAAAAGTGTCCTTACGGCAACTAAGGTATAAAGCTTTTTCGCCTTTCTTGGCATCTTTTTCAATTAGTCATATTTGTTAATTGTTAAGTCAATTAGTTGTCTTATTTGCTATTTACTATCATTCCAAGGGAAAAATTTTGAGACCTTCATCAGCATGAATACTCGTCCCGATAGTGCGCTGTGCCAATTTTGAATGCAAATATAAACACACTGAACTCATGAAGAATCCCTGAAAGTACATGATGCAAATTTGGTAACTGGTGTCCCATTCCTGCCAGAATGGCGGAAACCGCACAGAAGTAAGTCGACGATTTTTCTTTGACTTCTTGATGCACACATATTCTACCAACGCTCTGCCTCTGGCTCTCTGTCTCCCCGATGACAAGGAGGGGCATAAAGGGAGAGAACTTCGTCTTTTGTTCCTTGCCATCACATTCGCTCTAGTGGCTGACGAACCCAGGAAGTAACACAACAATGGATGTGAGGATGCTGGATTCCTCCGTGGCTCGTGCTTCTAGAACTTCACTGCCTTCCTTCTGTGTTCAACACCAAGTTCTAGGTCACATAGGAAGCTTGGCTTCTTGAGGCCATCGGCATCTCCACCCCCTTGGGTGTAGCTACAACACACCCACCTGATGGGCGTGAGTCGGGCTCATCTCCCATGTGTCACGTCCGTCAGACTTCAGTGCCCGTGGGCACCACAAACACAACGTGTGAACAGGAAACACCAAGGACATCACACTGTGCACCCTTCACTGTCCCATCAGATCCACTTTCAAAGTACAAATTCAAGGAGAAAACTAGTAAGAATTTTGAGACTGTGGCAACAAAGCATTGAATCCAGGTTGGGACCTTTCTAAGCATGGAGTTTGTGCAGCTGCACAGGTCACATGCCCATGTAGCCAGCTCTACCTAGATAGGACCGAGGGTTCACAGCCAAGGCAACAGTCCCCGAGGCCTGAGTGTGGCCCCAGCTGGAGCATCAGCAGCTTCCAAGGAGCCCAGGACACCACAGACCCAGTGAGGCTAGCCAGTTCCGTCTGAATAAAGAGGGGATCTTGGTTCCTTCCGGGAGCCTCCTTAGTAAGAAGAGAAACTCCAGGTCCTACAGAGACAATGGCAGGGAGCTCCCCACAGAGCTCGGAGAGGAGTTTGGGGTGAGAAGCAAGAGAAAGCAATGCAATCCTGCCAAGTCCAGCCTCAGAGTAACCTCCTTGAACCTGGAAAGAGAAACATGGCCAAGACAACATTCCCATACTCACCAGGTCTCAGAGCCGCGGGCAATTTCAGTCCCAGCCCGAGCAGGAGCCTTCCACGCATGCTGGTAACAGAGGCCAGAGGAGCAGCTGGGGGAGGGCACTGGATGGGACCAGCCATTTGGCACTGGCCATGCAGACAGGTGGGTTTCCACCACTGCATGGCCCTCTTCTAGACCTTATCCAAGTGTTGCCAGATGGAAATGTGGAATGCCATCCTTCACCAACAGCAGACAAAAATGGACAAAATTCCTCTTCTCATACAAAGACTTCTCAGCTGGTGAACTACTGGTTCTCTTCCGGGTATGCCACCTAGATGTGAAAACCCTTCCCACTCCAAGCAAGTGTCCATGACTCCAACTAGATGAGTGTCCGTGGCTACTTACTTTTATGGGCCTCGGTTTCCCCATCTGAAAATAGGAATAAACATTCCTGCTCCATAGAGGCATTAATGGAAGACAAATTTGGAGACAATGCACAGAGAAAAGAAAAAGGGAGGAAGGATTTTCCTCAAGCTTCTCTGTCCTCCCTGCCCAGGATTCACTTCCCATTCTCTGACTCCAAGAGGACCTCACA
Source organism: Meles meles (assembly GCF_922984935.1). Taxonomy (NCBI): domain Eukaryota; kingdom Metazoa; phylum Chordata; class Mammalia; order Carnivora; family Mustelidae; genus Meles; species Meles meles. The sequence goes on along the minus strand of NC_060066.1, from coordinate 11,774,683 downwards.
CAAGTCTTACACCATCCACGGGGCTTCTGTCTCTAACTCTCACCGAACTCCCCCTCCAGACATTCAAGAAACACGTTTTTCTATCCCACACCCTGGAGCAACTGGTTACATTCGACTTGCTGATGGTCCCGGAAAGGAAAAGAATAGCACTGGGAGAGTTTCTAAGCTTGCGGTACTTGTTTTAATAGGAGCACCCTTGGCACAAAGCCTGATATGTCAGAGACACACAGTAGGTTGAACTAGAATGGTGCCCAGCTTCAAACTCTTGAACAGTTTCTCTTTGACCCAGGAAGGAAGGAAAAAAGGAAAGGCAGGGGAAGCAGGAAGGGGAGGTAGGAGGGGAGGCAGGGGAGGCAGGGGAGGCAAGAAGAAAGGAAGAGAGGGATGGAGAGAGCAGGGGAGGGAAGGAAGGAAAGAAGAAAGAAGGAAGGAAGGTCAGTGGGTCCAAACTTTTACACTCTCTGGTCCCTTCCTAGCTCTCCAATCTCAGCCCCCTTCCACTGTGACTCTCCGATCTGCAAGCCTGTTTTCTAAAATGTCTCCTTGAAAATGTGTACCTCTTTTCCACAATAGGGCTTTGCATATGCCATTCCCTCTGTCTGGAAGCCCTTTTCTCCACGTTTGGCATGGCGATCTCTTTCTCTTGTCTGAGACCTCAGCCTACCGGTGGTGTTCCTTCATCAGCTAGTCTAAGGCAGTCTCCTGCACTGCCCTGGTGGCAGAAATAGTACCTTTGTCCCTCATCTCTGGGTGCCAGCATCTAGCACACCGCATGACCCACAGTCGGTAATTAATAAGGATGTGTTCATGCATTAATGCATGAATGATAAATGAAATAAATATTTTTTCTTCTCCCCTGTGCACACAATTCTTTGCTGGGTGTCTTACAAATGCAAATCGTGTCTCCCATTAGAATGCAGGCAGAGTGAGCGTTGTCTATGGCTTTTGTTTCCAGCCCAGCGGGCAGCACAGTGCTGCACTTGTACACAACACTTAAAACATGTTTGATGGATGAATGAATAAATCATTGAATAAATGAGCAATCGGGCGCTTGCCCAGAACTTGCTGGAATGAACTGAATGAAGGAGCCCCGCACGTGTAAAGGAAGTACCACATCCTCGCGACAGCGAACATGTGTTCTGCATTTGTCAGCGGGGCTTTCTTGCGCTCCTCCCGCCCAGGGCCGTCACCCATCAGCCTGCTAATGGGCTCATAAAGGAAAGGGAATCTGGGTCCTGGGCTTTCTCAGAGTCATCCGCTCAAAGTCCTTTTAATGCGAGTTCCTGACTCAATTGGGTGTGGAGAGAAGAGAAAAGGTGATGAATGGCCCCGAGACAGGGAAACTCGGATACCTGACTTTGTTCTTATCTCAGCAAGAATGCGCAGCCTCAAAGAGTTGGCAGCCGGCACACTGAGGCGGGATGAACTAAGAAACTCAAGAATGTCCCTTGATAAATGTTTGCTGGATAAATGAATGAATGCTTCTGTTGCTTATTACCTTTTAAGTGAATAGGGTCAAAGGTTGGTATTAACCCAAGGCTCATGGGGTAAAATATTCTTTGTGACCTGGCAGGAATTATTACCAAGGGCAGGCTGGGCCAGCCGGTTCACAAGGCTAATGAAGCCAGGGTCACAGGTTTGAGGCTCCCTGGAGACTAGTTATCCGTAGGCAGAGGAAAAATCTTCGCAGCCATACTCTGTGCGCTAAAGTTAACACCGGGCAACAATCTTGCAAAGTCAAGCATTTGTCCGGGAGGGGAGGGTAATAGTAGGGATGGCTTAGGTGAAACCCTTCAGCAGAGGAAAGCACCCGAGATCTTGCTTACCTTGACACAGGACCCCACAGGCACCGTGACAATGCGAGATCATATCTACTGGGGAGTCACTGTGGGCCAGGCAATGTGCAGAGCCCTTTGCAGGGCACATATGACCATCCCACTTCCCGGATGAGACGGGTGGAGTGTAAAGAGGTTTACAGGGTCCTTTCATGCCTGCTCTGATTCAGGTCATCAAAAGGAATTGGATGCAGCCTTGGGAGGTAAATGTCAATCTCTTTCCTCTACGGAGGAGAAAAACAACAGGGAAGAGATCTGCTGACTTGCCCAAGATCACCAAGCTGGGAAGTGGCAGAGCCCGGTCCAGGTGCAAGTAGTTGCCAAAGACAATTCCATTCTCTTCACGGGGATGCCAAAGACACTGGTTTTTTCTTGACAAACAGATGAATAACATGGTCTTTACAGACGACAAGTGACTAGTTCAAAGTCAATGAGAGCAAGGCATTTGACTGTTGCCAAGAATTGCCACCTGAGGCATCACCCAGGTCATCTCCCAGATTCCAAGGCTAAGGAAGGGGCCAGTGATAGGCTGGGCAAGAGCCAGGCCTTAGGCTGGGGGCCTACCCAGCCTGGGCTGGGCTTTACCACTCACTGTGTGTTGCTGGACAAGTGGCCCCACACCTCTAGCCTGGTTAGGCACATGGTTCTCAATGCTTTAGCTGCATAACCACTGCTTAAGGTGGGCAGGACTAGTCCTTCCCCATGGATGAGAAATTTGAGCCATAAAATGGCTAACCAGCTTATCCCAGGGACTCAACTGGAAAAAGGCAGAGTTGGGAATCCAAGCTAGATGCTCCAGCTAGAGTGCCTGCGCTCCGAAGGCAGCAGTAATACTAATAATAATACCACCGACCTCGGGCTCTGGGGACCTTACGCATGCAAAGTGCACAGCAAAATGGCCTGTAGTAGTCTTAGTCCTTCAACACGGGGCACATTTTATCGTTAACTGAATTTACCACCTCATTTTTCAGTAGGTGCTGAGGAGTGCTCTCATTAGCTGTAGCTGTGATACAGACAGACGGTCCAGGGGCCTAGGGTCTAAAGTCAAGCATTTTGTGCAAGGGCTGAGCTATAGGTCCTGGGGAGGCATCCGGCCCCACAGGCTGACTCTGGGGCAGGCCATCTTCACTCATGATGGCTGCTAGCTCAGCGTGCTAGCTAGCTCCACCCGCCATGGAAGACAGAACACAGCAACAAGAAACCAGGAGCAGTCTACACCCAGAAGCTCTAGGAGCACGGTCTTCAGCCAACAAGACCTGAATCTTGGGCTGGGGCTCAGAGACAAGGCGACAGGCCCCAGGGAGAAGATCTCACTAGGGCAATGCAGGGCTTGGAGGTATCTACATCAAGAAAACAAGGGCTTGTCCCAGAGAATAAAAGAGGGATGGGGTCAGGACAGTTTTGTCCCAGTGACTGGGCAAAAATGGGAGATAAGAGGAAGAGCCCAGTGGACCTGAAGTTGAGTTTCATGCACCAGGTCATCTAAAGTTTGTTAAAGCTCCTGCCTTGGGACAAGCAGCGGTCCTGAGAGCTTGGCATACGGGAAGGCATGGAGAAGCTGGGAGCTTCCAGCTGGCAGAAGACACCCACCAAGGCTAGTGACCAGGCAGGGCCCAACATGCCCAGACTGCAGCTGAATGGGCACTCATCCGGGATGTCAGGGGGGCGGTTCTTGGGTTTGGTAAAGTGTCTCATCAGATGACCCCCAACCCACCTTCCACTCTGCCATCCCGTGATTCCAACAGGCTCATTCCCTCTTACGCCCCCCAGCCCCCCCCCCAACAACATTAGGCATCTTTGGGCTCAACCAAGACAAATTAGGACTGCATACATGATTCCACTTCAGTTCCAAATACGGAGACAGCACAATTCTCCAAAATCTGAACCTGGCGGAGATGTCTCTGGGAACAATCTCCCTATAAAGTCAATGCTCATCCCAAGATCTAAGATTCCACAGTAGCACATCTGTTCGCACAGGTGAAGTGGGGAGGCGGGAGACCCACGAGTGGCGCCAAGTCTCTCGAGGAGCATGGATGGGATGGTCCCAGCCGTCAATGGAGCTTTGTGGCCTCAGTGGAAAGCAAGGAACGCCCTGTCTCAGGAATGCAACCTCAGAGTGCTGAAGACAGCCACTCTTTGCCATTATGAAACCCCAAACACTCTGGGTGTGGTGGGGGTTTTAAAAGCGTATTCTGCTACCACCGAGAAGCCTTGGAAATGTGGACAGCACACCACCCAAGCCATTAAATGCCCAGACAGCTCGGGACAGAGGCAAGAACAAGGAGCCAATGAGTTTGGGGCAGAGTGTCTCAAAGAAATAAACATGTGGTGAAGGTATTTTCATAGCCCATAAATACTGTCTTTCAGGGGGCTCAGAAGGAGACCAAACAGCCTGCTCCCACTATCCCCCGATAAAAGAGTGACACTGTGTATCTAAGCAGCAAGCAGCCAGGCACAGAAGCCAGATTTGCCAGCCACCCTTTAATTTATAGGCCGTAAATGATGGAGCCCATGATCTACTGCCCCTGACTCGGGGGATTTCTCCTGGCTAGGAGCACACACAGAGGCCACTGATATACGTGATGGCCTTGGATGGAAAACGGTCGGGCTCTCACTAAATGCTAAGTAAAGATGTTTGGAACAGACAGTTACATTACTAAGAGACAGTCCCAAACACATCACAGGAAGCAGCTGACACTACCCATCTGGGCCGAGGTCCTGAAGGGGAAGACGACCCGGGATGCTGTCGCAGGGAGGCAGTCCCCAGCAGCCGGCGGCCAGCCTTGATCTCTAATGGCGTCCCCACTGTCCATCCTTGCAAGCTGTCCTCCTACCCGGCTCTGGCCCCATCCAAACCCACCCTAAGGTCAAGGTTGGTTCCACATGAGCAGTTCACATGAGCTGCTAGTATCAAAGCACCATGAGGGCCTAGACCTCATCCTTTCCACCGTCACTGCAACGCAAGACGATTCAGGGCCCACCATGGACCAGACACTCAGTAACTCCTGATCCAACGAGCAGACAGAAACGGTGTTTCTTTTCATCCATCCATCCTCCAGCTCTTCCTAAAGGGCATGACCAATACATCTTTTGTGCCAGGCCAGAAAGAGGACATTTGATAATGTTTTATGTCATGCATATATATTTTATCATCTGTATACAGTACGTGATACTGATTTGCCATTTGTGGTCGTCATACAAAAAGTTTGTCTTCAGATTTCTTCATATAAGAGTAGAGAGTCAACTGAAATACAAACATACAATTAAATCAAAGCACAGCTTTTATACGGATATGGCAAAAATCTTAAAGGTGGCACAGGAATGACTAAACCTTGAGGAGTACCACACTCAACAAAGATTTGCTGATGGGAAACAGTTCTGGAGTGCGTACAGTCCAAGGTGAAACCACCCACAAGGAAGTGACACCTTTTCGAAGTTCGTCTTTGTACACTTACTGAAATTTTCTGTCCTCCTTTTCTGTCCTTCCCAACACTCACTTTGTTTGTCACTGGTACAACCCTATTACTTGTTAATTTTCTAAAACCAGTCATGGTGAAGCACTGAATTGTGTCCCTGCCCCATATTCATGTGTTGAAGCCCTAACCTGCAGTACCTCAAAATAGAACTAATTTGGAATTAGGACCTTAAAAGATGTTAAAATGAGTGTGTTAGCGTGGCCCAAGTCCAATCCGACTGGTGTCCTTATAAGAAGAAGAGATTTGAGGGGGCACCTGGGTGGCTCAGTCGGTTAAGCGTCTGACTTGGGCTCACGTCATGATCTCAGGTCCTGGGATTGAGCCCCATGTCATCAGGCTCCTCAGCGGGGAGTCTGCTTGCTCCTCTGCCCCTCCCCCAACTCATGCATGCATGAGCGTGCTCTCTCTCTCTCTCTCTCAAATAAACAAACAAAATCCTAAAACACACACACACACAAAGAAGAAGAAGAAGAGATATGGACACACAGAGAGATACCAGAGATCCAGAGATCCCTCACACAAAGGAAAAGACCGTGTGAGGACACAGGGAGAAGATGGCCACTATAAGCCAAGGAGAGAAGCCTCAGGAGACATAAAACCTGCCAACACCTTGATCTTGGACTTCTAGCCTTAAGAACTAATGAGAAAGGGGAGCTTGGGTGACTCAGTTGGTTAAGCATCTGCCTTCAGCTCAGGTTGTGATCCTGGAGTCCTGGGATTGAGCCCCACATTGGGCTCTCTGCTCAGCAGGGAGCCTGCTTCTCCCTCTTGTCCCTGCTCATGCGCTCTCTCTCTCTCAAATAAATAAATAAATACCTTAAAAAAAAAAAAAAAAGAACTGTGGGGAAATCAATTTCTGTTGTGGAAGACACCCCGTCTGTGGACTTGGCCACGGCCACCCCAGCAGACTGAGAAGTCGCTACACTGCATTGTTCTCCCATTGCTCACGATGCGTCACGTGAACACGTTTCGATGCGAGTGCACAGTGCAGAGAATGGCGGACAATATCCCGAGGACGTGGGGCCAGTGTGAGCAGGGAGGACCTGAGCTCTCCTTGGTTAGTGTCACTTATGAGCAGGCTCATCTAATAGTGCCTAGGGCATGTTCCCAAGAGTGGAGGTTCTGAAAACACTTATCTTCCCATAAAATCATATTTTTTATAATCTATTTAGTACTAATTGTTTGCTAGTTTTAAGTAAAATATCTGACAATTCTGTTTCCATGGATTCTGTGAACAAAACCTCAGATGTCCTTCCTAAGAGTGGCCAAAAATTCATGCATTTTGTGCTATTTCACCCGCACAAACTGCACTTGTGTTCCCATGGGGCAGTAGTTGTCCATCTTCCGGGTAAAAAAGGAGTTCATGTAGCAGGTGAAGGTCTTTGTCCACACCCTTAAACACAGTTACCCTGTCCACCATGTGAAAAGAACACCAATCTATGACCTACAGCCTCTCCTCATGAACTTTTTATCTACTAGCAGAAACAGATGAGTGAAAACCCCCAGTGCCAGGCACCATGGAGTAAGCAGAACTCAGCCTATTTCTCCCACTATTTACAACTAAAAACTCTGCAAAGCCAAAGCTGATTGAACCAAAAAGAGAAAGAGAAAAGTCAGCAATTATATTCTGAGATTCCAATACCCTTCCCTCAGTAGTTGATAGAACAGGAAGCATACAGGAGATGTGAACAACGCTATCGACCAGCTGGCCCCAACTGACATTTACAGAACACACTTACCAGCACCAGGATACTTTAAAAAGGACAGCAAAGCTAGTAAGTTGGCAGGAGCCGACAGTCAAAGCCTGTGCTTCTCCCAACACTGAAATCAGACCCCCCAAGGGGCTGTGGTGACAACGAACAGGACCGTGCCCATGTCGCTGCTTTAAGAGGCTAAAAACCACCAACTCAATGTAACGATTAATCCCTATTCATTATATCAACATCCAAGATTATGAATGTGAGTCCTTATGACGTTCTGATACTAGGACATACCAAATACATTTCTTTTTCGGCCTAAATTCCTGTTTAACAGAGAACATTTTGAAAGGCAGTAACTGCACCGTGTCCTGAGTCCTGAGATAGATACACACACTCACACCATAGTGTGCGTCTCAGACACATATGCTGTATATCATACACGTCATGCGTGAAGACACTTAGAGTAATTCCAAAACATAAAACACTGAGGCTGTTATATATTTATACATAGACATGATTTATTACATGTTAATGAACACACGCACAAACATTACATACATTTGCAATGATGCCACCTTAACCACACACACACACACACAGTCGATTACAGGTGTGTAACAGTAACGTCAGCTTATATTCACATATTAACTCACAATTTACACGGCAATTTCATAGTCACCGTTTCATTTAAGGTCCCCAATTGTCTTCCACTGTAGTGGGGTTAGAAATCATCACAGCAAAGCATAATGGGACAAGCATGGGTTCTGGGGACAGGAAGATTTGGTTCGAAGTCCAAGCCACGTCTGTCGCAGAAGCAAACTCACAGACATAATGATAATAAAATGTGGTAAGTGTGGTGGGAAACTGAAAGAGGTATTAAGAAGCCCAACTTTAGGTGCCTGTGAGAGACGCTGCCTGGAAGAGGTGTCGTCTGGACTGTCCTAAAGAAATGACTGACATAAAAGTCATGGATCCCAGGAAATGAGGACCACACACAAAACCATGGTGACAAGACATCATCTTCATTCATCCTCTTCCTGCTCTTGAGTCCCCAACCTGTGACCTCTCCTTGGGTCTATACATGCTATGGACTGAACTGTGTCCCCCCAGAATTCCTACATTGAAGCCCTAACACGCAATCTGACTATACTTGGAGATAGGGCTTTTAGGAAACAATACAGTTAAATAAGGTCATAAGGATGGATTCCTAGTCTGATAGGACAGCATCCTTACAAGGAAAGAAAGATACCTCCCTTCCCTTCTCCCTCTCTCTCTCTCTCTCTCCATGCACCTAGGAAAGGCAAGAAAACAGCTGTCTGCAAACCAGGAATCTGATAGTCTGAACACCACAATCTTGAATCCAGAACCATGAGAAAATAAAGTTCTATTAAGCTACTCCCTCTACGGCATTTTGTTATGGCAGTCCAAGCAGACTTAGACACCCACCCCCCAGGCCTTCCTTTGGCTATCTCTCCACTACTTATTTTAATTATTGTCTCCCATTTTAGAAACGGTCTCTCTCCTCAACTTCAGTCCTAAGTGTCCAGCTGCCAGATCAGATGCCCAGCCAGCACTCATAGTTCAGCACAATCTATGATGGGTTTCCTGTCTTTGTCTCACTCCAGATCATTGTCCCAATTTACTTATTTTAGTTAAGAATACCACCATCCTTCTAATCATCAAGAGGCTAAACTTTATTGACTCCTCCCTCTCTCCTCATGTACCATATTCTTCTATAGTTCTTCTCAATAACTTCCCTAATTTCAATTACTTTATTAAAGCCTTCCTACAGGTGAACAATACCTGTATTAAGTATCCTGCTGCATTACCAAGGGCTCTTTTTGCAAAAATGGCAGAAATTCCAGGTTAATCTACCTTTACTAAAGAAGATAGTCTGTTGGCCAATGGAACTGAAATGCAGGCTTCAGGCAAGGCTGAATCCAGGGCCTCACTGTTACCAAATATCAATCTCCATAGCTCCGTCCTAATTCGCTGAGTTGACCTCACTCTCACTCAGGCTCCCCTCATGTAAGGGCAAACAAAGCTCTGGACTCACATCCTACCTGTTGGGAATGCCACTGAGAACCAGGTGCCTCATCCACTGTTCCAGCAAACATCCTGAACAAGTGATGACTGTGGCTCGAGAATAATGTGCTGTGTGTACTCTTAATAGTCAGACCCAATCCACCTACCCCAGCCACAGGGATGGGGGGGTCCCATCTAAGTCCTAATGACTATAAGGAGCAACACTGAGGAGCTGATACCCTGAAGTAAGGAACACTAACTAGACAGATAGACAGACAGAATAAAACACCTGTCCTGTATGCCTCTTAATCATATTTCTTAATTCCAATGTCACTCCACTCTCATTCATCTTAAAAATACCTCTGACATGTCTTTCCTCTATTCCCAAGACTCTGACGATACCCCACTGAAGGCCCTGCAGTGTTCAGGAATGGCGATTCACAAACACAATGAGAAACTTCAGCGCCCTCCTTGAATAACAGGAAGAAACTTGGAAAGAGATGAAGCTCTCATGACAGAATCACTGGGAGGGAGCGTGGGGAGGGGCGTTATGGTTTTGCTTCATTTCCTTCAACACCTTGGGTTGGTAGTGCTTGTAAACGGGTCTGTGACATAACAATCCCCACATCCAAGATGGTATCGCCAGCGAACATCCAGAAACGCAGATTCCGGTGGCCCTGGGTTCCCCGTGCACCTGTCGGAACCCTCACCCACCTACTGGAGTCCTTTCTCCCTCCTCCTTCCCCAAGAGAGCTACAGTTTTTCTTCCCTCGTCATTATGTCACGAGCCGACGAGAATGTAATACTATGAGGACAGGGAGTAGATCAATTTTATTTATGTCTCTATTTCTAGAGCCTGGGCGAGTACCTGGCAAGTTCTACCCTTAATAAATATTTATCGATTGAATGAATGAACCAGAGGGTCCAAACATGATTATGTTTTTGCACTTTGACCACACTTCATCCTGAGTCTAGGGTATGGCACGTGCCCCAGAGATGTTTACCGGATCTAATTTATTTCAAAATATATAAAAAAGGATCGTAATCAGATTTTCTTGTTTGGGGCCAGTGCAGATTTGGGGAAGCAGCTGGATTTGAGTTATCACTGTGCCAGCATCCCTAAAATTGACAGCCTCTAATCATAAAACTGTGGGACATTCACAGATGTGAGGCACTTACTCGCAAACAAGCCATGTTCTATTTTCCGTGTCATTCCTGTTTCATGGCAAGGGCTGCTGAAGCAAGTGTCAAGGACATCTGAAAACAAACGTTATCCTTTCTTCAATATAAGTCATGTCATTTCGTGCCACCTATACGGAGGAATAACAGCCATGCATGCACATCCCTCCCTCAACCCCAGGCAAACTCTGCTCCTTCTGGGGTTTTCCCACCTCGACGCCCACCCTCCACCCTGCCAGGTGGCCATCCGGGCTCAGCATCCAGCAGCTTCTCTTCTGCTTGGGGAACCCAGTGAATTTTAATGCTATTGAGCAACTCAGCTCAAACACTCCTGGTGTGAACTGAGTAAAGCTCTGGTTGCTAGGCAACCGTTACAAAAGAAGAAGAATTTCCAAAATAAAAAGTAACCCAGAATACACTTAAATCAAGTACAACTGCACACTTAATTTGCAATTGGTTGGGATGCACCCACACCTTGGCTAGATGGTCTATTTCTTGGTTACTCTAGGAAATAGTCTTTCAAATTTCTGATGAAGCAGGAAGTATTTTTGACTCCTCCCACAGACCCAGTGAAGAAACAAAGAAAAATGTTTCTGTGCTGGGATTCCTGGCAAGTCGTGGGGGCTCGATAAACATTAGATGAATGAATGCATGAATGAATGGATGGATGGCTGTGTGGGCACAAGGGCCTGCTTTTGTAACCTGAGGAGTTGTGGCCTTGGAAGATATAGACACACAAAGTCATATATGTATGTGATGATTTCAAAATAAGTCCGCAAATTCTTTGGTCTTTCTCTCCTCAGGAGATGAAGCAGGAGTGGGAGCTGGGCTTAACAACTAATTTCTAACTAATACAATGTGACAGAATTCACAGCATGCGACTCCATCACAGAAAAAACTGAAGCTTTTCCCTCTCTCCCTCCCTCTCTCTCTCTCTACCACTCATTCTGGGGAAGCTACCTGTCCTGTCCTGAGACACTCCAGCCATCTATGGAAAGGCCCATGTGGTAAGGAGCTGAGGCTTCCTGCCAAGAGCAAGGTGAGAGAATTATCTTCCAAACAGCCTCTGGCCTCAAGCAAGCCTTCAGATGTCTGTGGCCTCAGCTAACCTTCCAGTGCCCTCGTAAGAAAGACCCCCCAGCCAGAAGCACCCAGGGAGGGCCGCTCCCAAACTCCTGACCCACGGGAACAGGGAAATATAAATTAAATATGTCCTATTTTAAGCCACTGTGTTTTGGGGTGGTTTATTGTGGGACAATAGATAATCCTCTTTCTCCTTTATGGACACAACACAAATAGAAACTCCTTGAGAGTGTCTTGCTCACGCCTATATCCTCAACACCTAGCATTTTGTGAATTCAGTAAACAATTCAGCTCACTGAATGACAAGCTTGTCCCTAATCCTTTAGGGGAAGCTATACAAACAGATTCACACACCGGAAACAGGATCATCCTTCACCAGGGAAAGAGACTTTTAAACAAAGAGCCATTAGAAAGCTTAATTATTTAAAAAGGAACTATTAACTTGAATTTCATAGAAAAAGAAAGCCATTAAAAAATTTTAATGAAAAGGAACTATTAGAAACTATGGAAACAGTGCTGTTAGAATTAGCATAATCCTCCTCCCTTATGGGGGTGGAAAGGAGCTACATCCAGAGGGAGTATGAGGCATATAAGGAATATAATGTATCCAAGATAAGAACAACTGACAAATGGCAGAGCCTGAGAAGTCCATTCTTGTTCTGAGAAAGAGAAAGCGTTACAGCGAGGGACACAGGGGGAACGGTGGGTCTCAGATCCCACTTGGGGATTTTCTTGTCCTTCTCCTGAAGCGATGTCATCAAAGGAGTTTAAGGATACAAAGGCCAGTTGAACAGTGCCTTTGAGCTGCTGTGATGGCAAGTCCTCCCCCAGCTCTAGGCACACCTAGGAGGCAGTGGGGTGCACGCCTGCCCTCTGCTGTCCAGAGGAGACCTCAAGAGGAAGACCTGAAGCCAAAAGGGCCCACGTTCAGGCTCACACACGTCCCCCTTCCATTATCATAGGACATTATCCGTTTTGGGGTGGACCATACGCCCCTGCAAAAATAAGAGAAGGTGACCAACGGTAGCAAATCACTGTCTTATTTCCTCTGTGACAATTAGGGCAGTGAAGATTAAAGCCAGGATTTGTCCTCCAAGCCAGCCTCAGGCAACTGAAGGCTAATTATATTCAAATGCAAAGACCTACTGATGTTTGTGTTTCTTTTTAACAACTGTTAATGTGTTCTCTATCACTTGCTGTGAAGTGGGCAATGAAAGGAGTTCTTAGCCTGGAGTTGAGTTACCTGTCATCCCACTCCCATGGGAGGGGACATTTTTAAATATGCCCAATTGCCGAAGAATACCTAAAAATTAAAATAGTAATTCAAATGTCCCAGACCAGAGAATCCTACTCTACTTGTCATCCACTGCTTTTGAGTCTTCCCCGGGGTCACCATATCAAGTACCAGGAGGACTCCTAAACTTAACGTGTTACTGTTGCCCTTGGTTATTTCAAGGAAAACTCACTCTGTGTTGGCTGTGTGCTCGGCACCGTGGTAGGCTCTTACATACATTACTCAATTGGGTCCAACAACACTTCAATAAATGAGAAAAACGAAGCTCAGAGAATCTGAGTTCTTTACCAGAGGTCACAAAGCTGGAGAGGTGTCAACCGCCAGACCCAGATTCTTGGAGCTGTCCCCACTACGCGATCACAACACTCTGAGCATCTGAAGACAAGCTGTTTCCAACACGATAGTGAAGCCCACACTGTCGCCCCCTCTGCTGTCACAGGTGTTGACCAAGCTTCCCGTTTCCAAAGAGTTTAGTTGCTTGGCGGAGTTTATTTAGCAATACTATACCCCTGCTTATTAAGAACTCTTAATCTGGGCTCTTGCTCAGCACGGGACAATCAGATTTATCACAGAATTCATAATGACCCCGGCATAAGCTACTGACATTTTACTAAGGTATAGCTTTTCTGAAACATTGAACATAGCTCTAAATTCCCCATAATTCAGGTCTTACGTCCCAGAGATCTTTAAGAGAAACATTTATAACACAATCAATGCAGTGTTTAAGAGGGAGATTCTGTTCTGAGGATATAAAAAGAACCCAGCGTTAACCCCCTCCGTCATCGCCCCATTTCTCCCAGCCTCTTCCCTGTTAACCCAGCAGGGAGGAAGCTGGAAGGGGAAGGAAGGGAGAAGTGGGGGCAGGGAGGCAGCCAAGCCGTGCTGGAAGAGAGGAGAGACTGCCTTTCTTTCCAGACGTCCCAAAGCAAAGAAAGCAGAGTGCCTGGAATCCCCAACAAGCTACCTGCTGTTGGACAATGCTGCCACCTTCTGGCACCAAGTGGAAATTCATGGGAAAAGACAACCAGTCACGACCTACCATTCAATATATAAGCCAACAAAGATGTGATCCCTACAGACGAATAAAGTTAGAAAAAAAAAATTACCCCCAATACATTCCTGGGATCTATTTAAACTAGAATCAAGTATCTTCACTTTTCAGGCTCCTGTCTTTTCAAATATACCATCTACTGCCTGGACAATTAGAGAAACTTCTTTAATATTCTCCCGACGCCCATGCATGCCCCCTTCCATTCCATTGCCCCACCCAGCAGTCACAGCCTCCAGTGACTTTTCATCTTACCTGGGGACAAACTTGTTGCTCTGGTCTATGAGGGAGCCCAAGCTGGCCGCCTACAAGCCCGATGTCAGCAGCTCCAAGAGTGTGTATGTGTGTGTGTGTGTGTGTGTGTGTGTGTGTGTGTGTGTAGACAGCAACACTTTCAAGCTCATTTAAGTGGGGCACTCCCTACCTCCTCAGTCAGCTGCCAACCCCTACCTATACCCTATACAGATATGCACGCATCTTCACACCCCTGAAGTCAGAAAAGCTCACTCGGGAACTCATGGCCACCCAGAGCCTCAAGATGTGACCTTATTTAGACACACAAACAGTTGCACATACACTCAGTGAAGAAGGGTCGCACTGGATTAGACGGGACCCTACATCCAGTAGGACCGGGGCCCTTACCAGAACAGACGCCATGACAAAGACACACAAGGGAGAAGTCGTGTGAAGACAGAGGCAGAGACTGGAGTGATGCAGATTCAAGCCAAGGAATGTCAAAAACTGCCGGCAACCAGCAGAAGCTCGAAGAAGCAAGGAAGGAGTCTCCCCCCAGGAGCCACAGGAGGGAGCATGGCCCTACTGACACGTCGACGTCAGACTTCTAGCCTCTGACACTGTGAGAGAAAAAACTGCTGCTGTTTTAAGCCACCCAGTTTACAGTCCTCTGTTTCAGCAGCCTTAGGAAACTCATACATTATTTGTTTTCCAATCTTCTACTAAATAAAAAGACCTGAAATAAACCCTCCCAAATGTGGTTCAAATTATTTTTTACAAGGGTACCAAGAGCATTCGGTGAGGGAAAAAACAATCTCTTACACAAAATCAATACACAAAAAATCTGTTGTGTTTCTATACACTAATGACAAACTATCAGAAAGAGAATTAAGGAAATGATCTCATCTACAATCCCATCAAAAAGAATAAAATATCTATGAATAAATTTAATGAAGGAAGTGAAAGATCTGTACACTGGAAACTATAAGACATTAATGAAAGAAATTGAAGAAGACACAAAAAATTGGAAAGATATTCCATGCTCATGATTGGAAAATTAATAATGTTAAGATGTCCAAGCGACCCAAAGACATTGACTGATTCAGTGCAGTCCCTATCAAAATTCCAATGGCATTTTTCTTAGAAATAGTACAGATAGGGGCACCTGGGTGGCTCAGTGGGTTAAGCTGCTGCCTTCGGCTCAGGTCATGATCTCAGGGTCCTGGGATTGAGTCCTGCATCGGGCTCTCTGCTCGGCAGCGAGCCTGCTTCCCTCTCTCTCTCTCTGCCTGCCTCTCTGTCTGCTTGTGATCTCTCTCTGTCAAATAAATAAATAAAATCTTTTAAAAAAAAAAAAAAGAAATAGGACAGATAATCCTAAAATTTGTGTGGAACCAGAAAAACCCAAATAGTCAAAGCAATCTTAAAAAGAACAAAGCTAGTAGCATCATGCTTCCTGATTTCAAACTACATTACAAATCTATAGTAACCAAAGTAGTCGGCATTGGCAAAAAAACAAAAACAAAAGCAAATCCAAACAAACAAAAAACAGACACATACATCGAGGAAACAGAATAGAGATCCCCGAAATAAAACCAGGCATATATGGTGAGTAATTTACAACAGAAGAGCCAAGACTCTGTATGGGGAAAGGCCGTCTCTGCAGTTCTGTTGGAAGCCCACACAGAAGAAAGAAACTGGGCCACTATCTCACACCACACACAATTAACTCAAAATGGATGAGAGACTTGGCTGTAAGACCGGAAACCATAAAAACTGTAGAAGAAAACAAGGCGGGAAGCTCCTTGCCATGAGTCCTAGTGATGACTTTTTAGACTAGACACCAGAAAGAAGGCAATGAAAACAAACAAGCGGAAGAACAGCAAAGCAAAAATCCTGGGCACAGCCAAGGAAACCACCAACAAGATGAAAAGGCAACCTGCCAGATTGGAAAAAATATTTGCAAATCATATTTCTGATAAAGGGTTACTATCCAAAACATATAAAGAACTCCTACAACTCAAAAGCAAAAGCCAAACCACCCAATGAGAAAACGGGCAGAAGATCTGAAAAGACATTTTGTTTAAAGAAGACATCCAGATGGATAATAGGTAGGTGCCTGAAAAGATGTTCAGCATCACTCGGCATCAGGGAAATGCAAATCAAAACCACAGTAAGACAGCACCTCACCCCTGTCAGAGCGGCTACTGTCAGGAAGACGAAAATCAACGAGCACTGGTGGGTCTATGCACAGCTGGTGGGACATCAACAAATTCAGCCAATATGGAAAACAGGAGGAAGCCTTCTCCAAAAACTGACAGTGGGACTGTCGTAATGTTCTAGCAATCCTACTTCTGGGAATCTACTTAAAGGAAACAAAAACACTGTGTTGAAGAGATAGCTGCACCCCTGTGTTCACTGCTGCTCTATTAAAATAGTCAAGTCGTGGAAACGTGAGTGTCCACTAACAGATAGGTGGGTAAATCAGTTTAAGAAGTGGTGGGACACACACACACACACACATTAAGTAGCCATAAAAAAAGAATGAAATCCTGCCATTTGCAGCAATATGGATGGACCTAGAGAGCATTATGCTAAGTGAAGTAAGCAGACAGAGAACAACAAACACTGTATGATCTCACTTCTATGTGAATAAGAAAACTTCACAGAAAAAAGAGATCAGATTTGTGTTAACCAGTGATGGGGTAGGGGGGACAGGTAGAAATGGATGAACCAGGTGGTCAAAAGTGTAAGCATCCAGTTATAAGAGAAATAAGTACTAGAGACGTAATGTGCAGCATTATATCTACGGCTAGCACTGCTGTATGGTATTTTTTTTAAGATTTCATTTTTTAAGTCATCTCTACGCCTAACATGGAACTCAAACCCACAACCCCAAGAGTAAGAGTTTCACGCTCCACTGACTGAGGCAGCCAGGTGTCCCTGTGTATGTTATATTTGAAAGTTGTGAACAGAGTAAACACTAAGGTTTCTCATCACAAGTGGGGGGGGGGAATGTGTTTTTCTCTTCTCTTTTTGTATCTAGAGGAGATGATGGATGTCAACTAAACTCACTGTGGTCATCATTTCATACTAGATGTCAGTCACGTCATAATGCTGTACACCTGAACACATACAGTGCTGTATGTCAATTAGATCTCAGTAAAACTGGAGGGGAAAAGGAACTGTCAAAATTTAAAGTAAGAGGGGTGCCTGGGTGGCTCAGTGGGTTAAAGCCCCTGCCTTGGCTCAGGTCATGATCCCAGGGTCCTGGGATAGAGCCCTGCATCCGGCTCTCTGCTCAGCGGGGAGCCTGCTTCCCTCGCTCTCTCTGTCTACTTATGGTCTCTGTCTGTCAAATAAATAAATAAAATCTTTAAAACAAAAAGTCTTTAAAAAAAATTTTTAAATAAGAAAAAAAAATTTTAATGGACAAAAGATTTAAGTAAATAGTTCACCAAAGAAGATTCACAGATTGCGGGGAGGTGGGGGGGCAGCAGAGAAGACGTCCGACCCCATCAGTCTTTCAGGAAAAGCAAACCGAAGCCGCAGTGAGGTATCACGATGCGGCTATGAGAACGGCAAAAATCAAAGCACGCGACAAGGCCAAGTGCTACCAAGGACGCAGAGAAACTAGAACTTCGCTGGGAATGCAAAATACGGCTGCCACTTCCAAAACACAATTTGACAGCGCTACGTGAAGTTAAAGAACACACACCACACAACCCAGCAGTCCGAGTCTTAAGTGTTTACAAGTGAAATGAAAACCTATGTTGGCAGAAAAACGTGCACCAACGAGTTCTTGTGCAGAAGAGCTCCAAACCGGAAACAACGCAAATGTCCCGACCTGGGGAGCAGGTGAGCGCAGCCTCAGCAGCAGAAAGGAAGCCACGCAGGGGTGCACGGGGCGGTACATCACAAGATGAGACAGGAGCCAGGAGGCTCAAACGCACGGTGCTAAGAAGCCAGACTCCAGGGGCGCCTGGGTGGCTCAGTGGGTTAGGGCCTCTGCCTTCGGCTCAGGTCACGGTCCCAGAGTCCTGGGATCAAGCCCCGCATCGGGCTCTCTGCTCAGCAGGGAGCCTGCTTCCTCCTCTCTCTCTGCCGGCCTCTCTGCCTACTTGTGGTCTCTGTCTGTTAAATAAAATAAATAAAATCTTTAAAAAAAATAAAGAAAGAAAGAAGCCAGACTCCAAAGGGCGCGTACAGTAGGCTTGCCTCTACCTGCTTAGGCAGAAAACCAACCAGTGGTTCTGAGGGGCTGAAGGTCAGGAGACCCGTAGACCACAACGAGCCGCAAGGATCCTTGGGGAGGGTGGTAACCCACTGGAGGCATTTGCTGAACCTCATAAAAAGCACAAAAAGGGTGTGTTTTAGTTTATATAAATTACATCTCTATGCAACCGACTCCTGATCACACCGCACGACTGCTCAGAGTGCTTCAGTGAGCCGCTGTGGTCCTACCAGCGGGGTTTGCGAGGACCCAGCCTCAGACAGGTCAGGTCCCTGCCTCTCTTTCCAACCTCATCCATCATCCTGCCTCTCCGCCTCCAACCACACACACTTTCCTCATCTTTGCATAGGTTCCCCCACCCAGATCACCTCACGCCTCATCCCTCCATTTCAGTCCCCTTCCCGCAGCCCAAGGAAACCTCCTCCAACCTCCCAGTCAACTCCGCACTGCACTGCGCATGTTCGCGCACCCTCTGGCCTCCTGTGTTTCGGGGCACACCATGCGCTTGCTGGTGACAGGTGCCTGATCACTGAAATGCTAATTTTAGAAAACAAGTGATTGTAAGCACATTCCCTTTTGGAAACTCAGTGTTAGGACTCAGGACTGTCTTTCTCAAGGACCTGAGAACCATTCTTTGAGGGAGGGGTAAAGGTGAAGAGGTATCACCCCTCCCAGTTCCTGGGGGAAGGGCCAGAGCCTACTTTCAATGGGTACCTCGCTCCAAGTGGCAAATGTACTTCCTCCCATAAAAATAGGAGAAGCGTGTTTTTCTTCTAGGTAAAGCTAATTAGCTAACACTGGTGGTCACCCCATTACCAAGTAAAGTGAGTCACACACAATTCTGTGTGATAGATGGTGCTGTCAAGCCCGTTTCTCGGAAGACTAGTTATCATTTATCTTGCCAGTGTGTATGAAATTGATGTATCTGCGTGGCTGTATTAAAAAGTGAGATTTCTTGGTCTTCGCAGTCTCCAAATGGGTTGCGTGATGTGCACCACACTCCGGTTGAACACTGACTCAGTAATGACGCTCTCTTCTTTCTTGACTACCTTGGGGGCAGGTTTCCTGGCTTGGGAGAAGAATTTCTTCTTCATTCTATTTCCCCAACAGCCGAATCTCAATAAAGGCATTCTAATTTCCCCCAAAGTCACACAGTTAAGTGCGACAGCAAATTATCAAGCTGTTCTGCACATTATTTTCCTTTCTGATGTGCTATGAGAATTAAGTCAGGTCTGATAAGGCCACGTTCACTACACTGGGTCATGGTAAAGTCTCACTCTCTGCAACCTTAGGCCTAAAGTGTGTCCACAAGCCCCACTCACTTCCCAGTGGACAAGAAGTGACCTTTAGGCAAGAAGTGACCTACTCTGAGGTTGACCTTTCATCTCATTCCAGTTCACACCTTCCACCATTTATGAAAACAGTGCTCCATGTTCCTCTTCCCTACATTAAAAGCACTTTATTATTCCCCATGACCCTTAATCGCACTACCTTCTCCTTTAGCCCTCAGCAGAGTCTCTGACCTCCGTCTAAAGTGTGAATCCCATCCTCCTCCCTACCCCTTCCCAGACAGCTGCTTTGGGCAGGGCTGTTCTTTCTTCAGAAACAAAGTCCACTGATTCTGTGGGGTCGAGAGGTTAACCCCTTTCATCTACTGCCATTGTCAGCAGGTAACAAAATTTGTCCTGTAACAAAATGGTGTCATAAGGATACTATAAGGTGTGTGTGTGTGTGTGTGTGTGTGTGTGTGTGTGTGTGTGTGGTGAGGGCATCCCCCCATCCCTGAGGAGCTGGACCCCAGCTGTACCAGGCTCACCTCTAACTGGGAGTTCAGTTTGGGAAGGGACAAGCCAAGCACTCTGATGGTTGTGCCCCCGGCACCCCCCAGTCCACCCAGCCCTGCAGCTGCTGTTTGCCCCAGATGACTCCCCCAACACAGAGCCCAGAGGATAGGGTGCTGGGGCCTGAGGCTAGCGAGGGAGGGAGAGGTGTAGATAAAACCCTGCCTTCTGCTCCGAGGGCATTATGTCTGCAGTTTGGTTTGGGATCCTGCTGATATCTCAGGGGCTTTGACCTGAGGCTATGGGGAGCCTGGAGAGCTCCCTGTGGCTCCCCAGGTGAACTGCTGAGAGTGGCTTGAGTGAGTCCTTGACTGAATAGAGACAATGGGGTTGGGGGACACTTCGCCCAGTGCTAAGGACACCTCTGCGCTGGGTCCCTTTTCGTCCCTCTCCATGTGGGAGACTGTCTCTGTATCTCCCCCGGCAGCGTTTCAGGCCATGCTGGGAGAGGGCCGTGGGTGGTGTGTGTGTGCCCCCACAGCTGGGAAATGTCCTCAGCCTTCTCCGTGAGCGGGCAGAGCCGCGAGTGGAAGCGTGAGCGTGCTGATGCTCCTTCCCCTCCCCAAAGCTGCTCTCTCCTGAGGAATACAAACAAAAACAAGACTGACTTTTCTGAGAGGTCAGAGACTCCTGCTAAGGGTACCAGGAGATGTTAGGGCTATTAAGGTCATGGTAAATGAAAACGTGCTACACATTTAGGGAAGGTAGAAAAAATAACACTCGATGTTTTCTAAGTGTTGGTAAGCAGGAACTGAAGGAAGTTGAAGGCTATGGCAGCAGCGCCTGCAGGTCACACCAGGTCCACTAGGGGGCGAGTGGGGGTTGCTGTTTACACATCATTGCCAGGAAGAGACAGAAGCTTTAGCAGGGCCCAGGGCAGCCGACCTTGGACTTACATGAACTACAGTAATCAGGACAAATCAGAGAGGGACGTTAACTGTAGAACAGCTCAATAACTTGTCACAGAGCTGCTGTGCAATTTCGAAGAAAATCAGGCTCTGTCAGCCATCTCGACTATAAAATGGAAAGGAACCCTTGTCTCCAGAGTGGCTGTGAGAAGTAGGGCTGAGAGGAAGAGCAAGATGGCAGAGGGGTGGGCGACCCGGATTTCTTCTGGTCCCGGGAATTCAGCTTGACAGTTATCATTTTGAACACCTACAAACTCAACAGAAGATCGAGAGGAGAAGAAGAGCAGTAATTCTATGAACAGAAAAGTGACCACTTTCTGGAAGGCAGGACCTGCAGAGAAGTGAAGCCGAGGCGATATACGGGAAGACAGACCGTGGGGGGGATGGGCCAGCTCCCAGCAAGCCATGGAGCAGCAGAGCACAAAATCTGACCTTTTAGAAGTCTGCTCCACTGAGGGACATTGCTCCAGGGGCTATGTAGGGAGTGGAGCCCTCATGGGGACAGTGTGTTCTCAGGTCCTGCGGGGTCACAGAAAGACCAGGGGTGCCTGAGTGTGGCAGAGCTCCCAGGTAATAAAGCAGGGAAGCCAACTGTAGAGACGGAGCCGAGGAGGGGACTCTCAGCTGGGGCTGCCATAAACCACGATCCGAGGCACAGTTGGGAAATTGCTCTTTGAGCAGGGGCCCCACAAGTGGCAGATCCAGGGAGATTCCCCCTCCTTCTTCCACCGGGAGGAGCGGCACAGGATCATGCTGCAGGAATCTGCTGGGAATGGAGACTCCAAACAGGGCTGTTTGCCAGAGATAGAAATGCTCAGTCACAGGCTGGCTGAGCTCGGAGTGCAGCCGGAGAACAGGGAGACAGGCATGATTAACTGCTTTTCTCTGAGGGCTCACTGAAGAGGGGGTGCCCCAAGGTCCTGGCTCCTCCAGGGCCAGAGACTGGGAGGTCACCGTTTTCATTCTCGTCCTCCAAAGCTGTATGGAAGGCGTTCAGGGAACAAAAGCTAACAAGCGCAAACCCAAGCAGATTGCCTTGTCTGGCCCCTGGCAAGGGCGGTGCAATTCCACCTTAAGTAGACATTTGAGAATCACTGCAACAGGCCCCTCGCCTAGAAGATCAGCAAGAACATCCAGCCAAGACCAAGTTCACCAAGCAATAGAACTGCAAAACACCAGTGCTAAGGGAAAGCAACACACAGAATTTATGGCTTCTTTCCCATTACTCTTCAGTCTTTCAAAGTTAAAATTTTTAAAATATTTTTCCTTTTTCTACTTTTTCTTAATTTTTTGAATTTTTTCTCTTTCCTATTTTAACCTATTTTAACTATTTTATCATACCAATACCTTTTTAAAAATCTTTTCTGATTTTCATTTTTATAGTCATATTCTATCCCTTCATTGTATTTAAACTTATGTTTTGTATACATAGAAGTTTTTCATTATTTAAAATTTTGGAATACAGTTTCTTCTAACAGACCAAAATATACCCTAAATCCAGTGGATGCCTTTTTTCTACCCTCTGGCATGAATACATTCTCCTCTTTTTTTTCTTTTTTCAACCAAATGCTTATCTTATCAATTCCTTTTTGAGACCTTTTTAAATTTTCATCTTTAAAATTGGGAGACAGTTTCCTCTAATAGATCAAAACACACTCAAAATCAAGTGTGTGACTCTGTTCTATTCACCAACCTAATTTTTTTTCCCCCTTTCTTCTCCCCATGGTTTCAGGTCTCTTCTGATTTTGTTAGTGTATTATTTTTCTGGGGTCATTGTTACCCTTTCAGCATTTTGTTCTCTCTTTCATCTATTTTTCTCTGGACAAAATGTCAATGCAGAAAAACTCACCTCAAGAAAAAGTACAAGAGGCAGAACCAACTGCTAGTGACTTAATCAGTATGGACATTAGTAACATGTCAGAACTAGAGTTCAGAATGACGATTATAAAGATGATAGCTGGGTTTGAATAAAGCACAGAGGATACTAGAGAATCCCCTACTGGAGAAATTAAATCCCTTATTACAGAAATAAAAGAACAAAAATCTAACAAAGTTGAGATTTTTTAAAAAAGCTATTAATGAGGTGCAATCAAAAATGGAGGGTCAAAAAAAAAATGGAGGCTCTTACTGACAGAATAAATGAGGCAGAAGAGAAAATTACTGGTAGAGAAGACCAAATGATGGAGAATAGAGAAGCTGAGAAAAAGACAGGTAAACAAGTACTGGACCATGAGGGGAGAATTTGATACCATAAGATGAAACAATATTAGAATAATTAGGTTCCCAGAAGAAGAAAGAGAAGGAGGCAGAATGGAACAAATTATAGTAGAACTTCCCTAATTTGGGAAGGAAACAGGCAACAAAACCCTGGAGGCACAGAGAATCCCCCTCAAAATCAATAAAAAATAGGTCCACACCGCGTCATCTAATAGTAAAACTTACAAGTCTCAGAGACAAAGAGAAAATCCTGAAAGCATCTTGGGACAAGAGGTCTGTAACCTACAATGGTAAAAATGTTAGACTGGCAGAAGACCTATCCACAGAGAGTTGGCAGGCCAGAAAGGACTGGTATGATATATTCAGAGCACTAAATGAGAAAAAAAAAATGCAGCCAAAAAAAACTATATCCAGCTAGGCTGTCATTGAAAATACAAGGAGAGATAAAAAGCTTCCAGGACAAACAAAAATGAAAAGAATTTGCAAACACCAAACCAGCCCTACAGGAAATATTGAAAGGGGTTCTCTAATCAAAGAGAGAGCCTAAAAATAACACATCAGAAAGGAACGGAGACAATATACAGTAACAGTCACCATATAAGCAATACAATGGCACTAAATTCATATCTTTCAATAGTTACCCTGAATATAAAGGGGCTAAATGCTCCAATCAAAAGACACAGGGTATCAGAATGAAATAAAAAAAAAAAAAAAAAACAGTACCCATCTATATACTGTCTGCAAGAAACTTGTTTTAGACCCAAAGACACCCCCAAATTTAAAGTGAGGGCGTGGAAAATAATTTACCATGCTAATGGACATCCAAAGAAAGCTGGGGTGGCAATCCTTTTATCAGATAAATTAGATTTTAAGCCAAAGACTACAATAAGAGATGAGGAAGGGCACTATATCATACTTAAAGGGTCTGTCCTACATGAAGATCTAACAATTTTAAATATCTATGCCCCTAACATGGAAGCAGCCAATTACATAAACCAATTAATAACAAAGTCAGAGAAAGACATCAACGATAATACAATAATAGTAGTGGACTTTTGTTTCCTTGGCCTTTGGAGACATATCTTGAAAGAAGTTGCTGTGGCTGATATCGAAGAGGTTACTGCCTATGTTCTCCTCTAGGATTCTGATAGATTCCTGTCTCACGTTGAGGTCTTTTATCCATTTCGAGTTTATCTTTGTGTACAGTGTAAGAGAATGGTCGAGTTTCATTCTTCTACATATCGCTGTCCAGTTTTCCCAGCACCATTTATTGAAGAGACTGTTTTTTTTTCCATTGAATATTTTTTCCTGTTTTGTCGAAGATTATTTGACCATAGAGTTGAGGGTCCATATCTGGGCTCTCCACTCTGTTCCACTGGTCTATGTGTCTGTTTTTATGCCAGTACCACGTTGTCTTGGTGATCACAGCTTTGTAGTAAAGCTTGAAATCGGGTAACGTGATGCCACCAGTTTTGTTTTTGTTTTTCAACATTTCCTTAGCAATTCGGGGTCTCTTCTGATTCCATACACATTTTAGGATTATTTGCTCCAGCTCTTTGAAAAATACCAGTGGAATTTTGATCGGAATGGCATTAAAAGTATAGATTGCTCTAGGCAGTATAGACATTTTAACAATGTTTATTCTTCCAATCCAAGAGCATGGAACGGTCTTCCATCTTTTTGTGTCTTCTTCAATTTCTTTCATGAGTGTTCTGTAGTTCCTCGAGTACAGGTCCTTTACCTCTTTGGTTAGGTTTATTCCCAGGTATCTTATGATTCTTGGTGCTATAGTAAATGGAATCGATTCTCTAGTTTCCCTTTCTGTATTTTCATTGTTAGTGTATAAGAAAGCCACTTATACAAAGTCTGTACATTGACTTTGTATCCTGCCACGTTACTGAATTGCTGTATGAGTTCTAGTAGTTTGGGGGTGGAGTCTTTGGGGTTTTCCATATAAAGAATCGTGTCATCTGCGAAGAGAGAGAGTTTGACTTCTTCCTTGCCAATTTGGAAACCTTTTATTTCTCTTTGTTGTCTGATTGCCGTTGCTAGAACTTCTAATACTATGTTGAACAAGAGTGGTGAGAGTGGGCATCCTTGTCATGTTCCTGATCTCAACGGGAAGGTTGCAAGCTTTTTCCCATTGAGGATGATATTGGCTGTGGGTCTTTCATAGATAGATTTTATGAAGTTCAGGAATGTTCCCTCTATCCCTATACTTTGAAGCGTTTTCATCAGGAACGGATGCTGGATTTTGTCAAATGCTTTTTCTGCATCAATTGAGAGGACCATGTGGTTCTTCTCTCTTCTCTTATTGATTAGCAAAAATGAACTTTTGGGACTTCATCAAGATCAAAAGCTTCTGCACAGCAAAGGAAACAGTCAACAAAACAGAAAGGCAACCCACGGAATGGGAGAAGATATTTGCAAATGACAGAATAGACAAAAGGTTGATATCCAGGATCTATAAAGAACTTCTCAAACTCAACACACACAAAACAGATAATCATATCAAAAAATGGGCAGAAGATATGAACAGACACTTCTCCAACGAAGACATACAAATGGCTATCAGACACATGAAAAAATGTTCATCATCACTAGCCATCAGGGAGATTCAAATTAAAACCACATTGAGATACCACCTGACACCAGTTAGAATGGCCAAAATTAGCAAGACAGGAAACAACGTATGTTGGAGAGGATGTGGAGAAAGGTGAACCCTCTTACACTGTTGGTGGGAATGCAAGTTGGTGCAGCCACTTTGGAGAACAGTGTGGAGATTCCTCAAGAAATTAAGAATAGAGCTTCCCTATGACCCTGAAATTGCTCTGCTGGGTATTTACCCCAAAGATACAGATGTAGTGAAAAGAAGGGCCATCTGTACCCCAATGTTTATTGCAGCAATGGCTACGGTCACCAAACTGTGGAAAGAACCAAGATTCCCTTCAACGGATGAATAGATAAGGAAGGTGTGGTACATATACACAATGGAGTATTATGCCTCCATCAGAAAGGATGAATACCAAACTTTTGTAGCAACATGGACGGGACTGGAAGAGATTATGCTGAGGGAAATAAGTTAAGCAGAGAGAGTCAAGTATCATATGGTCTCACTTATTTGTGGAGCATAACAAATAACATGGAGGACATGGGGAGATGGAGAGGAGAGGGAGTTGAGGGAAACTGAAAGGGGAGATGAACCATGAGAGACTATGGACTCTGAAAAACAACCAGAGGGTTTTGAAGGGGTGGGGGGGGTGGGAGGTTGAGGAACCAGGTGGTGGGTAATAGGGAGGGCACGTACTGCATGGAGCACTGGGTGTGATGCCAAAACAATGAACACTGTTATGCTGTAAATAAACAAATAAAAAAATAAAAAAACAAATAAAAAAAATAAAAAAATAGTAGTGGACTTTAACACTCCCCTCCCTGAAATGGACAGATCATCTAAGCAAAAGATCAACAAGGAAATAAAGGCTTTAAATGACACACTGGACCAGATGGACATCACAGATATATTTAGAACATTCCATCCCAAAGCAACAGAATACACATTCTTCTCTAGTGCACATGGAGCATTCTCCAGAACAGATCACCTCATAGGGAACAAATCAGGTCTCAACTGATACCAAAAGACTGGGGATCATTACCTGCATAATTTGGACTGCAATGCTTTGAAACTAGAACTCAACTGCAAGAGAAAAGTTGGAAAGAACTCAAATACCTGGAGGCTAAAGAGCATCCTACTAAAGAATGAATGGGTCAACCAGGAAATTAAAGAAGAATTGAATAAATTCATGGAATCAAATGAAAATGAAAACACAATTGCTCAAAATCTTTGGGATATAGCAAAGGCTGTCCTGAAAGGAAAGTATATAGCGATACTTTGTCAAGAAACAAGATGTCAAGTACATAACCTAACCCTATACCTAAAGGAGCTGGAGAAAGAACAGTGAATAAAGCCTAAACCCAGCGGGAGAAGAGAAATACTAAAGATCAGAGAAGAAATCAATGAAATAGAAACCAAAAGTACAATAGGACAGATCAATGAAACTAGGAACTGGTTCTTTAAAGAATTAATAAGATTGATAAACCCCTGGTCAAACTTATCAAAAAGAAAAGAACCTGGGTGGCTCAGTGGGTTCAGCCACTGCCTTCGGGTCAGGTCATGATCCCAGGGTCCTGGGATTGAGTCCCTTATCAGGCTCCTTGCTCGGCAAGGAGCTCCACCTCTGCCTGCCTCTCTGCCTGCTTGTGTGCTCCCTCTCTCTCTCTCTCTCTCTCTGGACAAATAAATAAATAAAATCTTTTTTAAAAAGAGAGAGAGAGAAAGGCCCCAAATTAATAAAATCATGAATGAAAGAAGAGATCACAACCAACACCAAAGGAATATAAACATTTATAAGAACATAGTATGAGCAATTATACACCAGCAGATTTGACAATCTGGAAGAAATATATCCACTCATAGAGACATATAAACTACCAAAACTGAAAAAGGAAGAAATAGAAAACCTGAACATACACATAACCAGTAAGGAGATTGAAGCAATAATCAAAAGTCTCCCAACAAACAAGAGCCCAGGGCCAGATGGCTTCCCAGGGGGAATTCGACCAAACATTTAAAGAAGAATTAATACCTATTCTCCTGAAACCGTTCCAAAAAATAGAAATGGAAGGAAAACTTCAAAGCTAATTTTTTGAGACCAGCATTACCTTTATCCCAAAACCCATCCAAAGGAGTATTAATCCTGATTAACATGGATGCAAAAATTCTCACCAAAATACTAGCCAATAGGATCCAACAGTACATTAAAAGGATTATTCACCATGACCAAATGGATTTATTCCTGGGCTGCAAGATTGGCTCAATATCCACAAATCAATCAATGTGATACAATATATTAATAAAAGAAAGAATAAGAACCATATGATACTCTCAATAGATGCTGAAAAAGCATTCGACAAAGTACAGCATCCTTTCTTAATCAAAATTCTTCACAGTGCAGGGATAGAGGGTACATACCTCAATATCATAAAAGCCATCTATGAAAAACTCACAGCAAATATCATTCTGAATGGGGAAAAACTGAGAGCTTTTCTCCTAAGGTCAGGAACAGGGCAGGGCTGTCGACTATCACCACTGCTATTCAACAGAGTATTAGAAGTCCTAGCCTCAGCAATCAGAAAACAACAACAAAAAAAGGCATCTGAATTAGCAAAGAAGTCAAACTCTCACTCTTTGCAGATGATATGATACTATATATGGAAAACCCAAAAGACTC
The DNA here is from genome assembly GCF_922984935.1 of Meles meles. Lineage (NCBI taxonomy): Eukaryota > Metazoa > Chordata > Mammalia > Carnivora > Mustelidae > Meles > Meles meles. Next base: position 11,746,321 of record NC_060066.1, on the reverse strand, counting down.
CACTCCAAAACTGCTAGATATCATACAGGAATTCAATAAAGTGTCAGGATATAAAATCAATGCACAGTTGCATTTCTATACACCAACAGCAAGACAGAAGAAAGAGAAATTAAGGAGTCAATCCCATTTACAATTCACCCAAAATGGTAAGATACCTAGGAATAAACCTAACCAAAAAGGCAAAGAATCTGTACTCAGAAAACTATGGAGTGTTCATGAAAGAAACTGAGTAAGACACAAAGAAATAGAAAAACATTCCATGCTCATGTACTGGAAGAACAAATATTGTGAAAATGTCTAAGCTACCTAGAGCAATCTACACATTTAATGCAATCCCTATCAAAATACCATCAACTTTTTTCAAGAAAATGGCACAAATAAGCGTAAAATTTATATGGAACCAGAAAAGACCCCAAATAGCCAGAGGAATGTTGAAAAAGAAAGCCAAAGTTGGATGCATCACAATTCCAGACTTCAAGCTCTATTACAAGGTTATAATCATCAAGACAGTACGGTACTGGCACAAAAACAGACACACAGATCAATGGGAACAGATTAGAGAGTCCAGAAATGGACCCTCAACTCTATGGTCAACTAATCTTCAACAAAGCAGGTAAGAATGTCCAGTGGAAAAAAGTGTCTTCAACAAATGGTGTTGGGAACATTGGACAGCCACATGCAGAAGAATGAAACTGGACCATTTCCTCATACCACATGCAAAAATAGACTCAAAATGGATGAAAGATCTCAATGCAAGACAGTAATCCATCCAAATCCTTGAGCAGAACACAGGCACCAACCTCTTTGACCTCAGTCACAGCAGCTTCTTCCTAGAAACATCGCCAAAGGCAAGGGAAGCAAGGGCAAAAATGAACTATTGAGACTTCATCAAGGTAAGTTTTTGTACAGCAAAGGAAACAGTCAACAAAACCAAAAGACAACAGACAGAATGGGAGAAGATATTTTCAAATGACATGTCAGATAAAGGGCTAGTATTCAACATTTATAAAGAACTTATCAAACTCAACTCCCAGAGAACAAATAACAATCAAGAAATGGGCTGAGGACATGAACAGACATTTCTGCAAAGAAGACATCCAAATGACCAACAGACACATGAAAAAGAGTTTAACCTCACTTGGCATCAGAGAAATACAAATCAAAACCACAATGAGATACCACTTCACACCAGTGAAAATGGCTAAAATTAACAAGTCAGAAAATGACAAATGTTGGTGAGGATGCGGAGAAAGGGAAACCCTCCTACATTGTTGGTGGGAATGCAAGCTGGTGCAGACACTATGAAAAACAATATGGAAGTTCCTCAGAAAGCTGAAAATAGAGCTACCCTACAACCCAGCAATTGCACTACTGGGTAATTACCCCAAAGACACAAATGTAGTGATCCGAAGGGCATGTGCACCCCAATATTTATAGCAGCAATGTCTACAATAGCCAAACTATGGAAAGAACCTAGATGTCCATCAACAGATGAATGGATAAAGAAGATGTGACAATATATATACAATGGAATACTATGCAGCCATCAAAAGAAATGAAATCTTGCCATTTGCGATGACATGGATGGAACTAGAGGGTATTATGTTAAGCGAAATAATCAGAGAAAGACAATTGTCAAGTGATCTCACTGATATGAGGAATTTGAGAAACAAGACAGAGGATCATAGGGGAAGAGACGGAAAAATGAAACAAGATGAAACCAGAGAGGGAGACAAACCATAAGAGACTCTTAATCTCAGCAAACAAACTGAGATTGTTGGAGGACAGGGGGGTCGGGAGGGATGGGGTGGCTGATGAGGGACACTGGGGAGGTTATGCACCATGGTGAGTGCTATGAATTGTGCAAGACTGATGATTCACAGACCTGTACCCCTGAAACAAATAATACATTATATGTTAATTTAAAAAAAAAAAAACGTAGGGATGAGTCTGGTGATATGACTGACAAAAGTCATCCTCCCCTCCCCATTTCACCTGGATCCTTCCCTGTGGCCTGACAACCAGATCAGGTCCCTGTCATCTCATAAACCCCTTCACCCACATGTCACGTCTAATTAGCCCCTCTTCCCAACCACTGTCCCCTCACACACCACTTCCTTAAAGAACCATCTACATGCTGTGCTCTCACTCCTCCCTAGCATTCAACCTCGACCACCCAAAGTCTGTCTCCTAGTGAATTTACAGATGTCACCAAGAGCATATACTTGACTATTCCATCCTTGGTCCTCTCACCCTCCGAGATACTAGAACACCCTGCTCCTTGGAGTCTCCTTTATGGTATCATTTCTATTCTGCCTCCTCCACAGGCTCTGGTCCCTGGACCAACACTTAAATCCTACTGTTAGGCAAATCCCACATCTTAGCATTTGTTACATGCAGTGTGAAATCACCCAGGAAGAGGGCAGGATTGGAAGCAGAAGCAGAAACAGGTAAGGGAGGAGACCTCAGCAGAGTAAGAAAAAGAGCACCAGACAATCCTATCCAGAGAAGGAGGGACAAAGCCAATTACCAGAGACAGTTCTGCGACGTCAGAGAGCACAGAGACCAACCAAGGTGCTTGTGCAAAAGGCAGGTTCCAGGCTCCTCTTCAGAGTCAGGTCAGGGGTTCTGAGTTTTAGAACTCATGGGGGACGATGATGGAGGGGTCCCCAGTTCCCACTGAGAAGAGCTGCCACAGCCGGCCTGGAGGAGGAGGTCTGGGGCTGTAGGCACCGGGCTGTGAACCAGTCCAGCAAGAATAACCTCAGCTGTCCTGGCCTGACTTCCTACCACCGAGATATTCTCACCCCAGATGACGACAAGCTGAAAACCTTCCCAGGAGGTGAGCTCCAGAGCTGGACAGGTTCTCTGCCTAGACGTAGGCCCCACTGAGCTTTGACCTTCATTTGGGGTCAAATGGAAAGCCTATGTGTCTCCTCAGCCCCAACCCAAGGGCACTCTCAAGGCCCAGGAAGTGCTCTATAGGATCATCAGGTCCTTTCAGAAGGACCTGAAAGAAAGTTCGGTGCATGTTACAGATTCATGTGGTGGCAGCATTTGTAACTGGGAAGGGAAAGCCTCCCCGAGATGTGACATTTGAACAAAGACTGGAGCTGGGACAGTGGGGAGCAGTGGACTATGCATGTGGCTCTGGGGAAGGGATTTCAGGCAGAGGAATGAGCACAGAGATCCTCCAGGAAGAAAGACCTGGTATGAGCCCAGGTGCAGGGCCTGAGAGAATCCATCAGAAAGGGCGGCAGGCGGGGGCGGGCCCTTGCTGGTCATTGTGAGGACTTAGTTTTTACCTGGCGTGGGGATCCAGACAACAGATTCTGTCTGCATGTGTCACTCACTGTGATCTCAGCGAGCTTGTAAGGATAAGGTTATTTTCCATGTCTCTCTCTCTCTCTCTCTTTTTTTTAAAGATTTTATTTATTTGACGGAGAGAGAGCGAGCACAGCAGGGGGAACAGCAGGCAGAGGGAGAGGGAGTGGAAGGCTGGCAGAGCAGGGAGCCTGATATGGGGCTGGATCCTAGGACCCTGGGATCATGACCTGAGCCAAAGGCAGACACTTAACAACTGAGCCACCCAGGCACCCCTCCGCGTCTATTTTTCGATGTTTAAAATGTGCATTGTCACTCTCCCCACAACTGAAAGAGTCTCTGTGCTGGGGACTCTGTCCTACTACCCTCCCCATCCCAGCACTAAGATGTGCCACAAATGTAAACCTGGAACCTAGAAACCGTAGCTGGTACTCGGAAACTGTCTGGGGACTGACTGCCTCAGGGAGCTGTGGGCAGCTTTAATTATTCACAAGACAGTGGGGAGAGACTGGAAGAGGGGAGAGAGGAAGAATAAGGAACATGAATAGGAAAGTACGAGACAGAGAAGTAGGAGTGAGTCAGAGAGTGAGAAGGAGGGGGTAAGAGGGGCAAAGAAGGGATGAAGGGGGGAGTAGAAGGAAGGAGAAGGGAAGAAGGGGAGGGGAGAAATGAGGAGGAGACGTGGGGGGAGGAAAAGAAAAAGAGAGGAGAAAGGAGGGGAGGGGCAGAAGGAGAGGAAGGGGGAGGAGGAGGAGAGAAGCGATCTCCTGGAAACCTGTGGAAAAGGCTAACCTGGAAAGGTAACTAACGGAGAGTTTTGAAGACAGCCACAGGTGCTGTGCGAGGGCCGCCACCCCAGTCTCCGTGCGTCTTAAGTAAACTGACATCACTCACTCTTGGCCACTCAGGCCGAGGATAAGAGCTTCCCGGTGATAAGGGGCAACAATCCAAGAATGCGATTATGGGCTGTGGCAGGAGTGATGCAGAGCCGCTGAACGGACGGAAACAGCTGAGTGCTCTCTACTCACTTAGGACTCTTTCGAGAAGGAATCTGGAGCTTTCCTCAAGCTTCTTCTCAGGCTTTTCTAGACCGCTGCCTCCCCAGCCCCCCCGTGGCTCAGCAAGCCTTACCTGCTGCGAGCTGCTGGACTTGCCCTTGCCGCCCTGCCTCCAGAGGGCTCTAGGCCGCTCCAGGAGAGGAAACAGAGAGCCAGGTGAGTAAAGCTATCAGTCACTTCACCGCGATCATCTTTGCTCTACGCCACATCCGTCTGAGGCCTAATCAAAAAAGAGAAACAGAAAAACGCAGGGTTCACCATGATGTGGTTTTGGAACATGGGTGAGGTCTGATGGGGTGGGGTCAAGAGCCGACAACCAAGAGAGAATTCTTGGGGCGCCTGGGTGGCTCAGTGGGTTAAAGCCTCTGCCTTCGGCTCAGGTCATGATCCCAGAGTCCTGGGATCGAGCCCCGCATCGGGCTCTCTGCTCAGCGGGGAACCTGCTTCCTCCTCTCTCTCTCTCTCTCTGCCTGCCTCTCTGCCTACTTGTGATCTCTGTCTCTCAAATAAATAAATAAATAAATCTTTAAAAAAAAAAAAGAATTCTTGAGACACCTCTGGGGCAAAAAGGTGGTTTTAGTAAAGCTGGGGGACCGGACCCACAGGCAGAAAGAGCTGCTGCTCTGGGGCTGTGAGCGGGGACCGATTACATAGCAAGGACTTAACATTCAGATCCTAGGGAGCGTCCTGGATGAACGTCACACAGATCCTACCCAGAAGTGGGGGCGGGGGGTGGGCGAACGGGGGGGGGGGGGTTGCTGGGTGTCAGCTTGCCTTCTAACCCCCTTATCAGTAGTACCTCTTCCTAAAGTTCTCCTTCATAAAGGAGAATTCCCGATAAATGCCAGTGTGTAAGACTCAAAGATGCATCTTTGATAAACCTTTATCCAGGTCCGTTCTCAGAAAATCTTTTGTTCCCGTTCCTTTCTCTCACCCGCGGATCTCTTCCATGACCCACTTCCTCGACCCACACTAGATGGAGATGAACGTCATAGCAAGGATTTTACAGGAATTGTTGAAAGTTCTGTTTCTATTCAGCCAATAAATATTTAATAAATATTCAATAAATATTCAAAAGCTGAATTCTGTCTAGCTGGGAAACCCTATCCCTATTTCCGACTTGTGTCTGCAAAATTCACTTTGCATTTTCCCCTCTGAGCTATGAAAGATTCATTAATGCCTTCATCTACAGTGCCCTGGTTTCAATTTCCACTTATACACAGATAACTAATTTACATCTCCAGGGCAGGTCTCAGCTCTAAGCTCTGATCTGTAAAACTGTTTGGGGGGTTGGTTATTTGGCGGTTTTTTATCCTTTTTTCGGCTTTACTGAGGTATAATTGACAAACAAAAACTTGTATGTTTAAGGTGCACAACTTGATATACATTGTGAAATTATGGCCACAACCAAGCTAATAAGCATATCCATCACCTCACATAATTACCGTTGTGTGTGTATGTGTGTTGGGAACACTTAAGATCTAGCTAGCCTCTTAGCCAATTTCAAGTACATAATACAGTATTGCTAATTACAGTCACCACACTGTTTATTAGATCTCCCAGATTTTTTCGTCTTGTATAACGAACACTTAGACCAACATCAGTCCATTTCCTCCTTCCTCTAGCCTCTGGCAACCACTATCCTACTCTCTGCTTCTATAAGTGTGGCTATTTTTATTTTTATTTTTTTAACAACTGATACTAAATTCATTAAAAAGGTTGATTTAAGCATCTGCAATGATGGCTTCAGCCTCAACTCCTGGCCCAGTAATGATGGAAGTCATCTGCTTAACCGTCTCAGAAGGACCGTGCGAATCCATGGGTCTCTTGTGGATCCTCGTCTGAAGACGGTCTCAAGTCCTGGAACTTTCACCATGACGAGTTTTTCTTGTAGTGTTCTCAGACTCTTGGTGGGCATCTGAACTGGTCCCTTCACTCTGAGAATTCTTTTCCTTTGCGCTTCTGATCAAGTCAGTACTTACCTTTTCGAAAGATTTACATTGCAGCCAGTGAGAGGAATTCTACTTCGGTGAATCACCGCCTCTGGTCCCATGGGTGTCTTCCCCATGTCTTTAAAAGCCATGGCTGCTGTGCGGCTTTCTGACCGACTTGTTCCTCCGTGAGAGCAGACAGTCGTGAGTCAGGGGCAGGAGCAGGGCGTCCAAGCCTCTACTGTAGCAGAGACCACGCCTTCCTCAAAGAGCAGTGTGATTCACACATAAGTGAGACCTTACAGTGTTTGTCTTTCTGCGTCTGGTTTTTTACTTAGCACAACGCCCTCCAGATCATCCATGGTGCTGCAAATAGCAGCATTTCATTTTTTTAAGGCTTAAAAATACTCCAGTGTGTGTATGCAAATTTCACACCTTCTTCATTCATTCAACCATCAAAGGACACTTAAGTTGTTTCCAGATCTTGACTATTGTGAATAATGCTACAATGAACTTGGGAATGCAGATGGCTCTTTGAGATATTGTTTCATTTCCTTTGAATATATGCCCAGAAGTGGGATTGCTGGGTTTTAAGGCAGTTCTTTTTTTTTTTTTTTTTAAGATTTCATTTATTTATTTGACAGGGAGACACAGCAAGAGAGGGAACACAAGCATGGGGGAGTGGGAGAGGATGAAACAGGCTTCCCACCAAGCAGGGAGCCCAATGTGAGGTTCGACCCCAGCACCCTGGGATCATGACTGGAGCCGAAGGCAGACACTTAATGACTGAGCCATGCAGGCCCCCCTAAGTAATTCAATTTTTAATTTTTTGAGGAACTTCTATACTGCCTTCCATAATGGCTATTTACTAGTTTACATTCCCACCAACATTATGCAAGAATTCCAATTTCTCCATAGCCTCACCTACACTTGTTAATTTTTGTTTTTCTCTCTTTTTTTAGAGAACAAGAGAGAGCATGCAAGTGGGGATGAGCAGAGGAAGTGGAAGAGAGAGAATACCAAGTAGGCTCCATGCTGAGTGAGGAGCCCAAAGCAGGGGCTTGATCTCACAACCCTGAGATTTTGACCTGGGATGAAATCAAGAGTCAGACGCTCAACTGACTGAGCCACCCAGACACCTCTTTTTTTTTTTTTTTTTTAAGGTTTTCTTTATTTGAGAGAGAGAGCATAAAGAGGGGAATAGCAGGTAGAGCTATAGGGAGACCTGCTCCCCTATGGGCAGAGTCCCATGTGGGGTTTGATCCCAGACCTTCAACTGACTGGCCCACCCAGGCACCCCTTGTTTTTTGTTTTTTTTTTTTATAATAGCCATTCAACCAGATGTGAGATGACATCTCATTGTGGTTTTGATTCGAATAGCCCTGCTGATTGGTGATGTTGAGCCCTTTTTCATATACTTGTTGGACATTTGTATGTCTTCTTCAAAGAAATGTCTATTCAGGTCCTTTGCCCAATTTTTAATTGACTTATTTGGTTTTTGCTATTTAGTAGTGTGAGTTCCTTACATATTTTGGATATTGACCCTTTATCCAACAGATGATTTGCAAACATTTTCTCCCACTCCATAGGTTTTCTTTTCACTCTGTTGATGTTTCCTCTGCTGTGCAAAAGCTTTTTTTTTTTAAGATTTATTTATTTATTTGACAGATAGAGATCACAAGTAGGGAGAGAGGCAGGCAGAGAGAGAGAGAGAGAGGAGGAAGCAGGCTCCCTGCCAGGCAGAGAGCCCGATGCGGGGCTGGATCCCAGGACCCTGGGATCATGACCTGAGCGAAAGGCAGAGGCTTTAACCCACTGAGCCACCCAGGCGCGATGCAAAAGCTTTTAATAGCTCAGTGCAATCTCGCTTTTCTGTTTGGCTTTTGTTGCCTGTATTTTCAGTGTTGTATCTGTGAAACCAATGCCAAGACCAACGTCCTGAAGCTTTCCCCATCTTTTCTTCCAGTAATTTCAGAGTTTCAGATCTTACGTTTAAGTCTTTAATCCAGTTTGAGTTCTTTTGTGACTAGTGTAAGACAAGGGCCCAATTTCATCTTCTCCATAGGCATATCCAGTTTTCCCAGCAGCATTTGTTGAAGAGATTAAATTTTCCCCCACTGGATATTCTTGGTACTCCGTTGAAAGTCAGCTGGCCATAAATTTATTATAAAGTATGAATCTATTCTGTTCCTTTGGTCCATATGCTTGTTTTTATTCCACTCCCATACTGTCTTGATTACCGCAACTTGTAATACACCTGAAAACAGAAAGTGTGATACCTCTAGCTTTGTCTTTTTTTTTTTTAAGATTTTATTTATTTATTTGACAGAGAGAGAGAGAGAACACGAGTAGGCAGAGAGGCGGGCAGAGAGGTAGGGGAATGTAGGCTCCGTGCTGAGCAGAGAGCCTGATGCGGGCCTTGATCCCAGGACCCTGAGATCATGACCCCGAGCCAAAGGCAGAGGCCCAAATCACTGAGACACCCAGGCACCCCAACTTTGTTCTTTCTCAAGACTGCTTTGGCAATTGGGGCAGCAGTGTGGTTCCATATAAATTTTATAAGTTTTTTTTTTATTTCTGTGAAGAATACCATTGGGATTTTGATAGGGTTTACACTGAATCTGTAGATCACTTCTGGTTGTATAGACATTTTAACAATATTAAGTCTTCTGATCCATGAACATGGATGTCTTTCTATTTGCTTCTCTTGTTTGATTTTATTAAGCAATATTTTGTAGTTTTCAGTACATTAATCTTATATCCCTTAGTTATGTTTATTCCCAAGTATCTTACTCTTTCTGGTGCAATTGTAAAGGGGATCATTTTTTAAATTTCCATTACAGACAGTTTGTTGTTAGTGTATAGACGTGCAACTAATCTGTCTTGATGTTGTATCCTGCACATTTACTGAATTTGATTATTAGTTCTAACAGATTTTTTTACGGGGCCTTTAGAGTTCTCTGTTTATAAAATCGTACCATCTACAAACAGGGACAATTTTAATTTTTCTTTCCTGATTTAGGTACTATTCATTTCTTTTTCTTTTTCTTTTTTTTTTTTAAGATTTTATTTATTTGACAGAGAGAGATCACAAGTAGGCAGAGAGGCAGGCAGAGAGAGAAGGAGAAGCAGGCTCCCCACTGAGCAGAGGGCCCAATGTGGGGCTCGATCCCAGGATCCTGAGCCACCCAGGCGCCCCTATTCATTTCTTTTTCTTGCCTAATTGTTCTGGCTAGAACTTCCAGGACCATGATGAATAAAGCTGACATCCTTGTCTTGTTCCCAATATTAGAAGAATAGCTTTCTTTTTCTTTTTCTTTTTTTTTTTGCCATTGAAAATGTTAGCTGTGGACGTGTCAAATATTAATGTTTATTATGTTGAGGTGCATTTCCTTTATAGTTCATTGAAAGTTTTTATCATGAACAGGTCAGGTGTTCCATTTTGTCAAACACTTCTGCATCTATTCAGATGCGATTTTCATCCTTTATTCTGTTAACATGATATCTCACATTAATTGGTTTTTATATTATTTTGCTGAGTTTTGTTGAATCCTCCTTGCACCCCAGAGATAAATCGTGCTTGGTCATGATGTATGGTCCTTTTAATATGCTACTTTATTCAGTTAACTAGTATTTTGTTGAGGATTTTAAAATCTATATTCATCAGGAATATTGACTTGCTCTTTGCTTTTCTTGTAGTTTCTTTTTCTGGCTTTGGTATCAGGATAACACAAGCCTTATAGAATTAGTCTGCCAGTGTTCCCTCCTCTTCAAGTTTTTGGAAAAGGTTGAGAAGGACTGGCATTAGTTCTTCTTTATATGTGTCGTAGACTTTACCCGTGAAGCCAAATGGTCCTGGGCCTTTCTTTGTTGGAAAGCTTTTGATTACTAGTTCAATCTTCATACTAGCTATAGGCCTATCCACAAACTGTTATTTGTAACATTTCCATATAATTTATTCTTTAACCTGAAAGTTATTCTTTAGTTCCAATAAATTGGGGGTTAAATTATATTATTATTTAAATTTAATGGCATTGTACATCACAGAACCACATCTATCTGTTGACAACCATGCCCTGAACCTACAGGATGAAAGTTTTACCCGGGGCAGTGACAGCCTTATTAAGGGTAAGAAATGAGCCTGGTGACCAGAATTCCACCCGAGAGAAGTGGATCTGCCTCTCCTCTGGTTTTTGAGGGGGTAGCTTGGGTTCCAGCATACCACCAACCCACCCACAATATTATTTGATGGTCCCTTCTGTATCTGTCCTCCCAACGTTCTGTGGATGGACAAAGCCTGACCAATTTTTAGGGGAATGACTTTGCTCCTCCCTGTGTTGGCCAGAAATGTTGGAACAGTGTGATTTCTCAGTGACTGATTTCCTACAGTGTTGGTTCTTCCTTCCAGGTTGGGAGACAATAACCGCCATCCCAGGAATTCTCAATAAATTTTTATTAGGCAGAAAAAAATTATATAAATAAATTAATTTAATGGCACTGGGATAAAAATGTAATCTGAATAATATTGATTCTTCGTATTTGTGGAGACTTACTTAATGACGTGTGTGTGAAAAGAGTAAGTCTCTTTGCAAGGAGTATATGGAGTTTTATATATTCCCAGTCAATCAAATTGATAACTGCATTGTTCATATCTTCTATGACTATCTCCTATGATATTTTCACACCTGAACCATCAATTACTGGCTTCTTTGTCTAACAGTATTTGTTTATACATTTTCACACTTTGTGAGGTTCACTCATGTTTTGACTTACTACATGTTCTTTTTTTTTTTTTCTTAAGATTTTATTTACTTATTTGTCAGAGAGAGAGAAAGACAGCGAGAGAGCAAGCACAAGCAGGAGGACCAACAGGCAGAGTGAGAAGCAGGCTCTCCGATGAGCAGGGAGCCCAATGTGGGATTCAATACCAGGACCCCAGGATCATGACCTGAGACAAAGGCAGATGCTTAACCAGCTGAGCCACCCAGGCATCCCCTACATGTTGTTTTTATTATAACATGATCCTGTTCTACTCCGATGTTTATTAAATTGAATCTATTCTGCCCAATATGAATATGTACATACAGGTTTTAGTTTGATACTTATATTCTTTTCATTTTCATTTATTTCATTTCATTTATTAATTTCATTTCAGTTATTAATTATAGTGTTATAATAATATAATAATTAGAGTGTTCTAAATCTGTCTTTTGTCTAAAGACTTCTACATTTTATTTCTTTTTATCTAATCCAGCAACCTCTGATTTCTTAAGTGAGAGTTAATCCATTTCTATTTAATCCATTTATTGTACATTTTGTTTTGTTTGTTTTTTTAGAATTTTATTTGACAGAGAGAGCACAAGCAGGGAGAGCAGCAGGCAGAGCAGGCAGAAGGAGAAGCAGGCTCCCCTTGGAGCAGGGAGCCTGATGCAGGGCTCAGTCCCAGGACCCTGGGACCATGACCATGGCTGAAGGCAGTCACCCAACTGAGCCACCCACATGCCTCTACTCTGATTTATTTGTATCATTTTATTTGAACTTTTCATTCTAAAATTTTATTTGAGAGAGTGTGTGTGTGAATGAGAGGGTGAGGGAAAGAGACTCTGAAGCAGACTCCACACTGAGCACAGCCCAACTTGGGGCTCAATTCCACAACCGCGAGATCATGACTTGAGCCAAAATCAAGAGTCAGATGCTTAACCAACCGAGCCACTCAGGCACCCCTTATTTGAACTTGCTATTTTCCCTGCCTTTTCTTCCTCTTCTTTTTCTTTTATTGGATTAATTGTGTTTTCTTTACTCTTCCTTGCCCACCCCCACCCCCACACCCTCCCCGCCCCGGTCTGGAAGTTAAATATTCAATTTCTACTTATGTCCTGGTTTTCCTTAAATTTTGAAATACCTACTGGATTTAACAAAATGTAAAATTGACTTCCTTGTCAAAAAATACAAAGATAGGGGCACTTGCCTTCAGCTAAGGTCATGATCTCAGGGTCCTGGGATTGAGCCCTACACCAGGCTCCCTGCTTGTATTCTCTCTCCCACTATCTCTCGCTCTCTGCCAAATAAATGAATGAAATATTTTAAAATAAATAAATAAATAATCACTCCCTTGAGAAAGACTTCCCTGACCTCCCAACTGCCCTGACCAAGGAACGAAGATAATCTGTCATAGGTTCTGAGAGAATCAGATGCCTCTCCTTTATGAGACTCATCATGATTTACACATGTGCATGGATTTATTAGTGAGTTCATTTCGTGAATAGCTGTCTTTCTCACTAGGCTGCAAACCTCAATGGGTCAGAGACCATTCCTACTCTTTGTTTACCATGGCACTGCCAATTCCTAGCACGGGGCCTAGCAGGGAATAGGTTCTCATTAAAAATTCGCTGAATGAATGAGTAAATAAATGAATGAACAAGTGAATTTACAGAGGATCGATTTCCCTAGGAACCATGTCTCTCCTCATAAGCACTGGTCTTTGTTTCTTGTACCATGACTGGCGGGGATCCTGAGTTTGCTGACGCTGAAAATGTTTAGGAAGCATGATGGCATCATCCAAGATGACGACTACCTATCCACAGTCCTGACACCTAGCAGAAGGACTGACTTTATCATGTTTCTAGTGATTCATGGCCCACCCAGCACAACGCAGGCTTCTGGGTTTATTATTTTACCATTTCAGCCCATCTTCATGCAAGTGATTCTCCTGTCCTATTTCAGTCACAGCAAGATTGAATAAAATCTTCAAAGGCATGAGTATTGTGGCACTAAGCCAATTCACAAGCATATATAAAGCACTTCTCAAGCTGGTACACACAAACTGTACAACTTGCCTGGCTTCATCTTATCTACGGAGGCATAAGAAATGCGTGTTTGTCCTTTGGAGGGGAAATTCCTCTCTTTGTCCCTTGAACACCTGAGCCAGGTGCTCATTAATCCCTCTGATTCTGTCAACGTCTTGTGGCCTAGATCTTATCTCTGTCCTCTAAAGATCACCTGCACCTGGGTGGCTCAATTGATTAAGCAACTGTCTTCGGCTCAGGTCCTGGTCCTGGAGTCCCAGGATCAAGTCCCACAGCTGGCTCCCTGCTCAGCGGGGAGTCTACTTCTCCCTCTGACCCTCCCCACTCTCATGCTCCCTCTCTCTCTCTCCCAAATAAATAAACTCTTCTAAAAAAAAAATAAATAAAGATCACCTATTTATCTACCAAGCTAGAGTTAAGGCCCATTCCAGCTACAAATAAGGGCATATTTGTGTATGGGTATTACTTCACTGTGCATAACAAAGGCCTAAGTCTCTCAGGTATTCAAATTGTGGTCAATTCTCTCTGAATGACATAATAAGACCCGATGAATCTCTTCTGTAAGAGCAGAAGGAGCCCAGGACACCCGGGTGGCTCAGTTGGTTAAGCGTCTGCCTTCGGCTCAGGTTATGATCCCATGTCAGGGCTCCCTGCTCAGTGGGGAGTAGGCTTTTCCCTCTACCCGCCCCACCTCGCCGGCTCGTGATCTCTCATTCTCTCTCAAATAAGTAAATAGAATCTTAATCTAAATAAGCAGAAGTAGCCCATAAAAAGCACTCAGTTTGTCCCTACAAGCTCGCTGAGATCACAGTGAGTGTCACGTGCAGACAGAATCGGTTGTCTGGATCCCCATGCCAGCTTCCCTTTATTTGCCAGGACTCCTGTTTCCTCCACCTTGCCTTGCTCCTCTTGTCCATCTCCCTCTGTCCCACACAGCCCATTTCAGAATGAGTCTACTGATGTATACATGCCACTTTCCTGACTCACTCTGAGCGTCAGAGCTCTGAGTAGCCCTGGGGGCCACCTCGCCACCCCTCCCTTGGTAGATGTTGGCTCTACCTTCCGCACAGACCAGGACCCGACCGCTTCTCGTGGCTTCCTGGGCCAGCACCCTGGCCCCATGCCCCATCAGCTCAGTGATGGGTCACTGCCGTCCCTCCTAACGAGACTCCCCACTTCTGCTCTTCCTGCCCCACTGTGTCTGTGGTCAGCAGGCAAACACAGGCATCTTTTCAAAGCAGTGTCCCACTTGTCGCTCTTGAGCTCAGCCCCCTCCAAGAGCCACCAGTCGCACGTCAGGTAAAAACTAAGTCCTCACAATGACCAGCAAGGGCCCGCCCCCGCCTGCCGCCCTTTCTGATGGATTCTCTCAGGCCCTGCACCTGGGCTCATACCAGGTCTTTCTTCCTGGAGGGTCTCTGTGCTCATTCCTCTGCCTGAAATCCCTTCCCCAGAGCCACATGCATAGTCCACTGCTCCCCACTGTCCCAGCTCCAGTCTTTGTTCAAATGTCACATCTCGGGGAGGCCTTCCCTTCCCAGTTACAAACACTGCCACCACATGAATCTGTAAAAAGCACCGAACTTTCTTTCAGGTCCTTCTGAAAGGACCTGATGATCCTATAGAGCACTTCCTGGGCCTTTAGGGTGCCCTTGGGTTGGGCTGGGGAGACATACAGGCTTTTCTATTCTAGCCATAGAGGGCAATGAATTTCACAGTAGCACTTTTCTCCAAAGCCTAGACTGTGTTTAGAATACCGAAGTTGAGGAAGTTATGATCTAGTCACTCTTCTAAGAGCTAAGTTAGTCTCATGTGTTTGTTCTCTGTTTAAGCAGCAGGATCAAGTTCCGTGAGAGCTTCCCCCTCTCAGCTGAATTTCAGACAGCCGTTCCATCTGCTCCGAGCAATATGCCCTCCCTGTTTGAGCGTATCAGCAAGAACTTGGTCAAAGAGATTGGAGCCGAAGACCTGAGGCCCGTGAGATCCCTGGAGAGCGCCAACAAATACCGAGTGCTGTCAATATTACAGAAGAAGAAGAACTGCTCAGGGTTCTGGGAATCACCTGACGTTCCGGTAGAGTACACCCTCACGGACTTCCTGGAGCCAGGCTCTTCAGTCCCAGGTACTGTCAACAAGGGCAAGGGGCCGAGGAATGGAAAACACGGGTGCTCACAGGCAGTGCGGCACGCAAGGGTCCCCGAGGCCCCCACACTGGTCAGTGTTAGGGTTGGTTTTGCCAAAAGGCCCTGGGCAAGAAGCTATGGTTACTTGAGAATCTACAACACCCGGACGCAAGGACGTACTAGTTCATCTAATTCTCACCGCAGCCTCTTACGTCAGGGACATTATCCCCACTTACACAACGGTGAGTTGAAACATGAAGTAATCTGTGCCCGGTTATGCGCCTGGGAGCTAGTAAAACTAGAATCCAAACTCAGATCCGCCTGTCTTCATATGCTCCACACCTTCTGCTCCAGGGTGCTTCTGCCTGGGCTGGACGTTGCGCCTGCTCCAGAGGAAAGATGATGTCGTGGGTCCCCTCGACCGGTGCACACGCGATGTTACCGTGTCTTGGGGTTTGGAGTGCCATCGCTGTTATCCAACCCCTGGGCTGATTCAGACATTTGTCCTCTGCAGGAATTTACATTTAAACATTAATTGAGGGTCACCTGGGTGGCTCAGTTTGTTGAATGCCCGAATCTTGATTTTTGGCTCAGGTCATGATCTCAGGGTCAAGAGATCGAGCCCCCATATCAGGCTCCACATCAGCAAGGAGTCTGCTTGAGGATTCTCTCTCTGCCCTGCCCCCACTTCCTCTAATAAATAAATAAATAATAATAATAATAATAACCATTCGTGTGATAGATTCTCAACTGGCAGATGTAAATAAATAGGAGGGTTGGGACAACACAGGACTCCGCCACTCACTTTCCCTCCGTTCCAGAGTAAATTCTTGGCTCAATCTAAGGCCACTTTTTCCGTCCCCAGAAATGGATGTCTCAGGACCGTTTCACCTCAGTGACGCTGTGGGCCAGAAGCAGAAGGCTTCTGCCAACGTGACTGCTGGGCTAGAAGTGAATGTGTCAAGGGAAGCTACTGAATGCCGTGGATCCTCCCTCCAGTTTCAAGTTGTTAGTATCCTGACCCATAAATGGAAAGACCTTCAAAAGAGGTGAGGCCGCAGGAAGGAAGGAACTGGTCAACAAGGCCCGTAGGGCTCTCCTCATGCACAAAAAAGCCCCTAGCAGGCTTTGCTGCTAGGTTCAGAGTGCAGAGCATGACGTCCCAGACCACGCTGTTCTTCTCGGATGTTTATTCCTTCATTCAGCCAACTGGCCGTTATTCGTTATCTGGTGTCTATTTATTAAACCTATGACAAAGAATCCAAAACTCTCCGCTTAATAAGTCAAGTATGCAGCTCTGTCCTGGGATTCCGTGTACCTGCATGTATAGGGGCAAAGGCAGGTATCAAATGATCCTCTAGGAGCTATGGACAGCTTCTTACGTCAGCTTAGTGTGTTCACAAAGGCAACACACTGGTAGGCAAAAAGTTATAAAACAGCAAACCTTTCAGAAACTGAAAGTTACTTTCACTGGGCCTTGGGCAATTTCTGTATTCCTAGGTCCTTACAAGGCCCTTATTTTAAATAACATTTGCAAAAAAAAAAAAAATTGCAAAGACTGTTAATGGTACAAAAGAGTATCTCAGATTCTTTAGCTGCGCAAAAAGAAGTAACAAAAAAATTCTCAGTATTTCAGTAGTGAAAGAGGCAATTTCTAAGGTACCTTTTACTTAGCTAGCTCCAAGTGAAGTAAGTAAGCCTGAGGTGAAACCTTTGAATACAGGGGCCGGGGGCAGGGGGTGGTGGTGGAAGGCTACTTCTAGTAAATGGGAAGTGGGCATTTAATGTATTCAGCTGCGAGGGCACTTGCAGATGGTGACGGGAGCTCTAGAGACAAGAAACAGGACACGGGGGAAGAGACACTGCAGGTGGTTGGCTTAAGTTTCTCTGGCCACTAACAGCTGAACTGGGGTGTAAAGAATGACAGAAGCAAGCAAGAGCAGGAGGAAAGGGGTTCGAATTAGGGTTTAGAGGCCCTGGAGCATGGGAGAGCTGGATGTTTCCCAGACCAAGAGGAGGCCGGGGAGGCCGAAGCTTAGTCAGCGGGGATGAACGAGGTATAAAATGAAGCAGACGAAGCAGGTAGAAGTCAGATGACACGCCCCGTGGACGCATGGTAAGGAGCTTGCATTTGTCTCCAAGGGCAATGGGAAAGCCCACATTGGATGCTCAGTGACCGCCTGCACTGAAAGGCGAATTTAAGGATCTCACAGTATTCCCCACGGCTGTTACTGGGCACCAGGCAAGTGGGGCCTGGAGTAGAACCAGAGTTGGGTCTCAGAACTGAAATGGGGATGGACTTCGTCTTCAGCACTGCAGACCTTCCCCATCTCCCCCATCCTAGATTTTTCAAGCCAAGCTGCACAACCCCCTGCTAGGGACAGTCAGCCCACCACGCCCAGCTGAGCTAGTCATGAAGAATCACCCAGCATCCGCCCTGCTTCATCACACTTTACCCACCTGCTCCACATGAGTGTGCGTAACCGGCCTTGACTACGGGCCTTCCCCAGCACTGTTCTCGATCACCTGGCCTCGCTGACGTCCAGCCTCCTTCTGCTGAGAGGCCCTCCACTGAAAATCTATAAACTACCCCAATAGGACGAAAGTAATTTTGGCAAATGCAGATGTCTTTCATCATATGGGATGCCTACCATCGAACCCATACCCCTGTCAGAGAATGGGGGCCCCCGCCACCGTACATAACAGAGAAGATGTTCTGTTGCCCTAAGCCACCTAACCTATAAGCGGTATCTTCCTACCCATTGAGAGCTCACCTGTCAAGTTCCAAACGCTCTCTACCCCATCCAGGTTCTTAGAAGAGTAACCTAGAATAACCCAAGAAGGCATCCCTTTCCCACTATGACCTTTCTCTTTCCACCTACCCCAGGAAAGTGCTGGATCCAAAGCTGTTACTGCTGGTGAAGTCCCAGGACAGAGGGAACAATATCTATGTGGTGACAGAGACCGTGCAGCTGACCCAGAGTACTGAGCTGCATGACAGCAGAAGTGTGACTGCTACGGGAAGTTGCTCAGTCCCTTGGACTCTTTTGGTCAAGGTACACAGTTGTCCCTGTTGTGGTTGGGGACACTAAGAGCACAGCCAGCCAGCCGCACTGCCCACGGGCTCTGCAGTCTATTAGGATCCATCTTTGGGGGTGGAATGAATGAGGCTATTATTTCCCACTTCTCACGTGCCTGACTCCTGGCCTGAGAGTATATTCTAACATCCTCATTTTAGTTTCTTAATATATGAGATTATTCAATATTGATAAAATAGAAGATAGACTTAATTATTGGTGATTATATTTTGCTTTGGGTAAATGACGGATTCTGGATCCTCTAAAGTATGGGTGTTCTACTTCATACAAGTGGGGCTCTGTGGCTGCAGAAACAAGGGACCACCAAAACCTCAGCAGTTAAAATATCCTAAATCACGGCAACTCCTGAGGAGCAAGTGTTCTGGACCGAGATTAAATATCTCCAAGCACATCTGATGTACATAGCTTACAGTAACTACAGTTTTAAAAAACGGTTTAAACCCCTCAGTTTATCAAATATTAAGTCAACACGAACCATGATTCAGGGACATATAAAGTTTGTGTGTGTGTGATAATGGACATTTACACGCAGTATATTTCATATGTAACTTGTCCTCACTTAAGAGATTTAGAACTAAAACAAAACAGATGTGCACTAACTTTCCAAGATCTGTGAATGAACCCGAAAGGAGAGCAAGGCGCCACCCAGTGTTCAAAGAAGTTAGAAACAGAACTCCGTCCGGCTGGGAGGACAGTGCCCCGTCGTTTCCCCACCTGTTCAGACGGGTGGACTGGGGTTTCGTGGGGACAGAACACCCTGTGGCACTTCGCACAGGGACAGGCTCAGCGCCGTGTCCGGCCGCCGTCCCAGCTGCGCACAACCAGTGCCGTCTAAGCGTGGGCTCTGGGGCTGTGACGTTGTCGAACAGTTTGTATGTCACCCCGGGTTCACGGCTGCCTCGGCGTTTCCCATGCCGTTGATTTGCACTTGACTCTCTTAGGTAATATGTGATTCCCCAGGACATTCACAGAGTAGGGCTGAATTCTGGAGAAGCCATTTACTCACTTGGCTGCCTGAGGACAGTATTCTTGTTTCTGAGATAGGGTTCCCTCATCCATAAAATTAAAATATAACACCTCCGTAGAAGTCGCTATAATATGTATTAACAATCAGGTCTCTAGAATATAGTAATTACTACTCAGCGGGATGGTTCATTTTACATTGCCACTGTGACTGGTCCATGATCCTTGGTTCAGCATTACTGCGGGGGTGTCTGTGAGGGGGGCTTCCGGATGAGCTTTGAATGGGCGGACTGGTAAAGCAGATTATTTTCCCCAGGGTGAGTGGGCCTCATCCAGTCCACTGAAGGTCTGCACAAAACAAACGGCGGAGAAAGACTAAGTTCACTCTCGGCCCGAGTGTCTCAGCTGAGACACTGTTCTGCCGTCAGACTGACTAACACTGTGAGCTACACCATGGGCTCACCTGGTTCTCAGACCTTTAGATTCGGATGAGAACCATACCACAAGTTCCCCTGGGAACTGCACATCTTGGGACTTTTCAGCCCTTGTAACCGCATGAGCGGATCCCTCACAATAAAGCCCTTTAGACGGATAAATACATAGACACATAGACAGAGAGCCTATTGGTGCTGTTTCTCTGGAAAACCCAGACTGATATTCTTAGTAAAGTTTGTCAGCTCTTCCCTTGATTTGAGGAGAGTGACAATGTCTAAGCTCTTTACGTGCCAGACCAGAAACGGGAAGTCTACATTTTTTTAATAGAAAAACAAAAATATAATAATCAAAGAAATATCCCCCCACCAAAAAAAAGCAAGCAAAAAGAAAGGAAAATGTTAATTTTAAAATTAAGAGGGTTAGTCCTGGAGATCCAAAATGTGAATAAAAGGAGTTCCAGAAAGAGAGAACGGAGACCCAGCCAGACAGTCCCCCAGGAAATAATACAAGAAAGGCAGGACCGGAGGAATGTGCTTCCAGATGAAAGGACCAACAGGAGGCCAGTTTCATGGGTCCACATACACCACAAAACCTAAGTGCGAACTATCAGGAAATTTGCTTCCAAAAGAAAATCAAGAATATCTCTAAAAAAGGAAAACAAGAGTCATTTTCCAAAAAATTACAGCTTAGAATTCTATGTCCAGTCAAAATAATGCTCAAGTGTGAGAGTAAAAGAAGGAAGTCTTCAGAAATGCATGATCTCAAAAATGCAACCCTACATTCCCTGGGAAGTTGAGTAAGAGGCAGAGAGGGCACATGACTGACACAAGTAATTAACTGATAAAGGAAAGATCTGGAGTGAGGAGAAGCAGTTTCCCCAAGAGTAAACAATGGATTTTAATATTTAGTTAATATTGGGATGTGAACATGTTAGGAGGATGGGGGAAGGGTGTGTAGGGCTGGGGAAGGGGGAAGAGTAGTAAAACAAAATCTTCATCATTCAAAGGAGAAAATAACTAGAACACTTAAATCTGAAAAAAAAAAAAAACAATAAATCACTGCAATACAAACATGAACCTGAGAAATATGAAAGTAAATACTGGACCAAGAAGGATTAAAGAGCAGGACCTGAAAATCAGGACCAAGGGAGAGTGAGAGGAGGAAGATGCTGGGTTCCCTGAGCATGAGCTTCCTAGCTGTACCTGAGTTTTAAGATCACATGCATACGGGACCGTACTGCCTGCTTTCTCTCCCCAGGGTCAATGCCAGGGAGAGGTTCACAAAGTGACAGAGAAGATGTTGACTCTATCAAAGGGCACCGTGCTGGCCTACAAGAGGAAGCAGCTGCTTTTTGAGGAGAATGGCTGGGGTAAGCAGAGGCTGAAAGAGGCAGCTGGGGAAGGAAGGGGAGAAATGAGAGGGGAAGGAGCATCAGCACACTTACGCTTCCACTCGCGGCTCTGCCTGCTCACGGAGACTGCTGAGGACATTTCCCAGCTGTGGGGGCACACACACACCACCCATGGCCCCCTCCCGGCACGGCCTGAAACACTGCCAGGGGAGATACAGAGAGTCTCCCACATGGAAAGGAACAAAGAGGGACCCAGAGCAGAGGTGTCCTTAGCACTGGGCTAAGTGCAGCCCCAACCCCATCGTCTCTATTCAGTCAAGGACTCACTCAAGCCACTCTCAGCAGTTCACCTGGGGAGCCACAGGGAGCTCCCCCAGGCTCCCCACAGCCTCAGGTCAAAGCCCCTGAGATATCAGCAGGATCCCAAACCAAACTGCAGACATAATGCCCTCGGAGCAGAAGGCAGGGTTTTATCTACACCTCTCCCTCCCTCGCTAGCCTCAGGGCCCCAGCACCCTCCCCTCTGGGCTCCGACTCCACAGGGGGGCAACCATCTGTGCCAAACAGCAGCTGCAGGGCTGGGTGGACTGGGGGGTGCCGGGGGCCCAACCATCAGAGTGCTTGGCCTGTCCCTTCCCAAACTGAACTCCCAGTTAGAGGTGAGCCTGGTACAGCTGGGGTCCAGCTCCTCAGGGATGCCGGGATGCCCTCAGCACACACACACACACACACACACGCGCACACACAGAGGTACTCACACACCCACACACACACTCACTCACACTATTCTCTGTAGTATCCTCACTGTTCTTGTCTCGGTACATTTCTCACATAGGGCATGAAATCACCCATATCTTCCTGGGCAGGATTGGGAGCAGAAACAGGTAAGGGAGGAGACCTCAGGAGAGTAAGAAAAAGAGCACCAGAGAAGGAGGGACAAAGCCAATTACCTTTACCTACAGAGACAGTGCTCCAACGTCAGAGAGCACAGAGACCAACCACAGTGCTTGTGCAAAAGGCAGGCTCCAGGCTCCTCTTCAGAGTCAGGTCGGGGGTTCTGAGTTTTAGCCAGCATCATGGGGGATGATGTGGTGGGGGACGATGGAGGGGTCCCCAGGCCCCACTGAGAAGGGCTGCCACAGCCAGCCTGAGGAGGCGGTCTGAGGCTGTAGGCACCGGGCTGTGAACCAGTCCAGCCGGAATAACCTCAGCTGTCCTGGCCTGACTTCCTCCCACCCAGATATTCTCACCCCAGACGACGACAAGCCGAAAATCTTTCCTGGGGGCGCCTTCTTGTTCAAGTCGGGAAACAGTAAGCATATGCCTTCAGCTTGGGTCACGATCTCAGGGTCCGGGGGTCCAGCCCCCCGTCAGGCTCCCTGCTCAGTGGGGAGTCTCCTCCTCCCTCTCCCTCTGCCCCTCACCTGTTTGTGCTCTCTCACTCTTGCTCGGCTCTCTCAAATAAATAAAATCTTAAAAACAAACAAACAAAAACCTTTCTAAAAGGTGAGCTCCAGAGCTGGGCAGTTCTCTGTCTCGACTCAGACCCTGCTGAGCCCTGACCCCCTCTGGATACTAGTAAGAGCCATGCACAGGGCTCAGCCCCCACAGACCCACAGGGAAATCTTTCCAGCCAGATTCCTCCACCGCCTCCTACTCTCCCCTGCCTTTGACCTGCACAGGCCTCGGCCACCAGAAAGCCACCTTTCTCCTTTGAACACTAAGATAGGGTTGGGGGGCGGGGCTGCCTGGGTCTCCATGGGCCTAGGCAGCAAGTCAACTGAAGTAGTGGGAAGAGGTCAGAAATCCAGGGGCAGGGGTGGGAAGAGGAGGAGGAAAAAGCTGGAAGAGGAAGGAGAGTGGTGGGGAGGGAGCAAGGGAAGCGGAGAATAAGGCTTTGTGAACGAGCGTTTCTGTTTCTCTTTCCAGCAAGATGGTTCACAGGTTTTATACCGTTACCAGGTGAGTGGTGGTTTTTGAGGCAGGAAGGTGGGAATGTAGCCCTCCATGTGGCCACTTGGTACAGAATCCCCCATGATTGCCTCTGCTGTCCCTACCTGAGTTGGGAGATATGGCCCCTGGGCAAAGGACAGGAGTAGATGGACAGGAGCGGGTCATGGAAGTCAGGGGCAGAAGGTCAGAGAAACTGAATGTCTTCAGAAGCTAAGTCTTGGGCAGGGGACGTACTGTCTCTTTTAGACACCCTCACAAGCAGTCCCCTCCCCCTAACAGGTCTGTGTCTGCTGGAGGAGAGCAGGGGGATCTCATTCTGCCCACAATCGGTCAGCAGGACAGACTGCCCTGGCCTTTGCCACCAAGGCCCTAGTGCCTGGCCCTAGCTTTTGTGGAACAGGAAAGGTGCGGGAAGGCCATGGGGTTGGAGGGATGGACCCAGACTGGGGCAGGAAGAGGACAGGCAAGAGGAAGCGGTGAGAGGACAGAACCCTCCAGAGTGTCTCAAAAGCCAATTTAAGCATGAGAAAAGAGATGATCACTTGTGCTTCTCTTTCCAGGAAGCGAATGCAGATTCCTCCCACAAGGTGAGTGTCTACTAAGAGGGAATTAAGGGGCTTCCACAGTAGGAAGCTGCAAAGCTGAGAACCTAAATTGGCATTTCCATTCAGCTCAGAAAACGGAGCTCTTCTTCCAAACAGATGCTCTTGTCCAATCTGCTTATTCATTCTTTTATTCACTTCTGCATGCTGCAGCAAACATCCATGAAGAACTCAGCGGGCAACGGACATTATCCGGAGCCCGAGGGATACAGCAGTGCGCCAAAGAGAAAAGCCTGTGTCACTGCAGCGTCCATCCCACTGGCCCCTCAGTCAGCAGATCATCTTGAGGCCACCTGAAGTCAGCTAGCAGAAGCAGAGAGCCCCCAAATTCATTCCTTGGTTAATTCTTTTTTAAAAAATTTTTATTTTTTTATTTGAGAGACACAGGGAGAGAAAGAGAAACAGAGACAAAGAGCAAGAACACAGAATCACCGCTGAGCGGGAAGCTCGACATGGGGCTCAACCCCAGGATGCTGAGATCATGACCTGAGCCAAAGGCAGATGCCCAACTGACCGAGCCACTCAGGCACCCCAGTTCTTTGGTTAAAACTGTAGAATTACACAGTAAGAAGGATAACTCATGTGCACCCAGTATTACTCCAGGCATTTTCCATACGTAAACTCAATTTAATCCTTTTAACATCCCCATTTAACAGATGTAGAAACTGAGTCCAGGGCACGTAAGATCCTCATCTCTAAGAGCCCAACATTAGAATCCACATTATATCAGACATGTCCCAGAAATGAGCACCTGGTCATTTTCTTCCACTTCCCATGACCCCTTTCCAGAATCTCCATCTCTTCTCCCTGCTTTCTACTCCTCTCATTTCATAGCGCTCAGACGGTCCGTTTGCTAGTCTGCTACTTCTAACCTATTCAGAGCTCAAACATGCTATCCACAGAGACGCTTTTGGTTGAAAAAAGGGCTCCTACTGATGGGGAAGGGCTGATCATCCTAGGAATGTTCTAATCAAAGAATTGTACCCATTCTCATTGTTGTTGATTCCTGAGGGCAGAATTTGAGCACCTACAGGAGGAGATTTTCCAGGAAATGGAGGCCCTGTCCCTGCTCTCACAGGACGCTCAGGATGCTATATTCCATACTATCCTGAACATGCTTGGGAACCAAGAGGCTTTGCAGGACCTCACAGCTGAGGTGAGGGGTTCGTACAGCTACCTAGAGCTGACCAAAAGTGGTAATAGGGGCAGGTTTAGGAGATGCTGCTACCAAGGCACATGGAGGAGGAGGGACGGAGCAATTCCAGGGGAAAGAGTAGAATGTGAGAGATATAGGACACTGGCCCCAAGCACGACAGGGCCAAGGAGTGCAGTCGCAAATACTGAGGCTGCTAGGAATCCCCTGGCACAGGTCAAGCGCCCTGACCTCCCCCACCTTTGTTAATCACATACAGCCTTAAAAGACACAGGCAAAATTATTTAACAACACTAGTACTAGTAGTAGTATCATATTACCAATAACACCAATCTCCTACAGCTGGATAGGAACCCCTGGGATCCTTTGGAGAGCTTTGGTGGCAAAATCCTAAATGAGATGCAAGAGGACATAAGAGACCTATGGATCCAGGGAAGATTTCACATCATTTACCTCCTTGAAGCCATAATGGGTAAGAGTGATCTGGGGGACATGTACGAAAGTCACAAGTTTGGCCTGCAGACCTCATAAAAGTCATGGGTTAGATGCCACTTCTCCAAAACCCTTCAAATATCACGATCTTCATTCTCACATATCACCTCTCTCCAAAGTCTGGCGGGCTTAGTGAGATCAATTTGCCGGGTGAACAGAGAACAGAGAACCAGCCTCAGGTCCAGAAAGTGACCGGCCCAAGTTCATCCATCACTGTGAGTGGATGATTCCAGGCTCCAGCCTCGGGATCCCATTCTCTGGATCATGTCATGTAGCATCCCGAAGACCATCCCAAGAGCAGAGGGGGACTTTCTAGTATAGGGAACTTGACCTTCAAGTCCAATGGATTACTCCTCTGCCTCAGAGTTCCCCCTCTCATTGGGTCTCCTAGTTCACAGCGGGGAGAGGAAAATATGACTTTTCATCACTCTTTCCCCAAATCTTCCCAATCCCAGTGCTGAGTGACACCCAACATGATCTGCTGGCCCAGTCCATGAAGAAGAGGATCCTGCTCCAGCAGCAGGAGCTGGTGAGAAATCCCCAGGGGCAACGTCCAGGGAAGAGCGTGAAAAAACTGGAGTTAAGAATGACTCTGAGGAAAAAGAGATGATGGAGGTTTCTGCCAGGAAGGGAGACAGGATCCTGCTCTGGGGGAAATCCCTGGACACAACTGCCTCTAGGGAACAGGCCCAGTGGCTATGAGGCTACTTTAGGAGGGTCTCCATTTCCATGGCAACCCCTGCAGAGGGGCCCCCAGTTCTAAAATAGCCATGTAGGAACCCAGGTTTGGGAACTCAAGGGCTTGGAGTCATATCCCTGCTTTATTAACACAGTTACCACTGGGGGATTGGTCTCTCCTTCTCTCTCCTCATACCTACATGTAAGTACGTATGCGGTGCAGACATATGCATACCCATACACACACACTGCACACGCGTATGCACACGCACACACATCTAAATCCAGATGCCACTATTCCACATGGGAAACATTAGTGTAACCATTTAGCAGATGAGGAACCGATGCTCAACGTCTTCCAGGAATGTGTCCACAATCACACTGATCACAGGTCTTGACCAGGACATGACTCCTGGTCCCCTTGACTCCAAAACTCTTATCGTTTTCAGTTACCCTGCATGACCCTCTTGGGGACAAATTTTCTCTTTCCAACCTTAAATGCTGACCTGTAACATCAGATACCATTTATTCTAGGTAAGGAGCATCCTGGAGCCTAACTTCAAATACTTCGAGGATATCCCCTTCACCCTCAAACCCGAGCTCCTTGCCACACTCCAGGATGAGAATTTGGCCATCACCTATGGCCTGCTGCAGGAGTGTGGCCTGAATATGGAGCTGAACAGCCCCAGCTCAACTTGGGATATGGAAGCCAAGCAACCCCTGTCTGCCCTGTATGGGACCCTCTCCCTGCTGCAGCGGCTGGCAGTCAGTCCGGAGAGGCCTGGCCCTGCCCCAGTCTATGCTGGGAGCATTCCTGATGAGCTCAGGGGCCCAAGGGCCACCACTTCTGGCGTTCCGGGTAGCATGGAGCCAGGGATCAGCACACCTGAGGGAACGTTCTGAAGTGACAGATATCTGGATAAAGATTCATGCAATTGTCAAAGCTCATCAAATAGTATCTAAAGATATGAGCATTTTTCTGTATATTAATGTTACTCCAAAACAATGTAAACAAATACTGAACTCTAGTAACAGTATGAATTGTTTGGGATGAAATGTACTGGTATCTGTAACTTACTATGAAATGCATCAAAAAATAAGGTGATTAATGAAGGGATAGATAGATATGTGACAAGGAAGAGGTAGTAAAATGTCAAAAACAAGAGGTTTTTTTTTTCTTGAAACATTTCTTGAAACATCCAGAATTGCTTCAAAAAATAATCACCCCCCAATCATACCTGCATATTGATCATTATGTATTGGACACGTTGCACACATGTATGAACATGTACTTTTCCAAAATTATGCTTTTCAGCTATTTTAAAGGGAACACTGAGGGACGTCTGGATAGCTCAGTCGTTAAGCGTCTGCCTTCAGCTCAGGTCACGATCTCATTGTCCTGCGATCAAGCCCCGCATCAGGCTCCCTACTCAACAGACGGGGGCCTGCTTCTCCCTCTCCTACTCCTCCTGCTTGTGTTCCCTCTCTTGCTGTCTCTCTTCTGTCAAATAAATAAATAAAATCATTAAAAAAATTAAAAGGTGTGCAAAAGCTTTTGATCTTGATGAAATCCCAATAGTTCATTTTCGCCCTTGCTTCCCTTGCCTTTGCCGTTGTTCCTAGGAAGATGTTGCTGCGGCTGAGGTCGAAGAGGTTGCTGCCTGCGTTCTCCTCAAGGATTTTGATGGATTCCTTTCTCACATTGAGGTCCTTCATCCATTTGGAGTCTATTTTCGTGTGTGGTGTAAGGAAGTGGTCCAATTTCATTTTTCTGCATGTGGCTGTCCAATTTTCCCAGCACCATTTATTGAAGAGGCTGTCTTTTTTCCATTGGACATTCTTTCCTGCTTTGTCGAAGATTAGTTGACCATAGAGTTGAGGGTCGATTTCTGGGCTCTCTATTCTGTTCCACTGGTCTATGTGTCTGTTTTTGTGCCAGTACCATGCTGTCTTGATGATGACAGCTTTGTAATAGAGCTTGAAGTCCGGAATTGTGATGCCACCAACTTTGGCTTTGTTCTTCAATATTCCTTTGGCTATTCGAGGTCTTTTCTGGTTCCATATAAATTTTAGGATTATTTGTTCCATTTCTTTGAAAAAAATGGATGGTATTTTGATAGGGATTGCATTAAATGTGTAGATTGCTTTAGGTAGCATAGACATTTTCACAATATTTATTCTTCCAATCCAGGAGCATGGAACATTTTTCCATTCATCAAGATCAAAAGCTTTTGCACAGCAAAGGAAACAGTTAACAAAACCAAAAGACAGCTGACAGAATGGGAGAAGATATTTGCAAACGACATATCAGATAAAGGGCTAGTATCCAAAATCTATAAGGAACTTAGCAAACTCAACACCCAAAGAACAAACAATCCAATCAAGAAATGGGCAGAGGACATGAACAGACATTTCTGCAAAGAAGACATCCAGATGGCCAACAGACACATGAAAAAGTGCTCCACGTCACTCGGCATCAGGGAAATACAAATCAAAACCA
Source organism: Meles meles (assembly GCF_922984935.1). Lineage (NCBI taxonomy): Eukaryota > Metazoa > Chordata > Mammalia > Carnivora > Mustelidae > Meles > Meles meles. The sequence goes on along the minus strand of NC_060066.1, from coordinate 11,717,854 downwards.
CAATGAGATATCACCTCACACCAGTCAGAATGGCTAAAATTAACAAGTCAGGAAATGACAGATGCTGGAGAGGATGTGGAGAAAGGGGAACCCTCCTCCACTGTTGGTGGGAATGCAAGCTGGTCCAACCACTCTGGAAAACAGCATGGAGGTTCCTCAAAATGTTGAAAATAGAACTACCCTATGACCCAGCAATTGCACTACTGGGTATTTACCCTAAAGATACAAACATAGTGATCCGAAGGGGCACGTGTACCCGAATGTTTATAGCAGCAATGTCTACAATAGCCAGACTATGGAAAGAACCTAGATGTCCATCAACAGATGAATGGATCAAGAAGATGTGGTATATATACACAATGGAATACTATGCAGCCATCAAAAGAAATGAAATCTTGCCATTTGCGACGACGTGGATGGAACTAGAGCGTATCATGCTTAGTGAAATAAGTCAATCAGAGAAAGACAACTATCATATGATCTCCCTGATATGAGGACATGGAGAAGCAACATGGGGGGGTAGGGGGATAGGAGAAGAATAAATGAAACAAGATGGGATTGGGAGGGAGACAAACCATAAATGACTTTTAATCTCACAAAACAAACTGGGGGTTGCTGGGGGGAGGTGGGATTGGGAGAGGGGGAGCGGGCTATGGACATTGGGGAGGGGAGGCGAACCATAAGAGACTATGGACTCTGAAAAACAACCTGAGGGTTTTGAAGGGTCAGGGGTGGGAGGTTGGGGGAACAGGTGGTGGGTGATGGGGGGGCACGTTTTGCATGGAGCACTGGGTGTTGTGCAAAAAGAATGAATACTGTTACGCTGAAAAAATTAATAAAAAGGGAAAAAAAATTAAAAGGAACCCTGAGAGAACAAAAAAAGAGGTCTTGGAAAAGAAAACTATTATCCAACGTCATATGGAGGATATGCCCTCAGGGGCCCCCTCGCCTCCGCGCGCCTTTCCTGTGGCTGATTTGCCTTCAACTCCTTAAAACCTCCTCAGCTCCATTCCTGCAGCAGCAGGTCTCTAATTAACATTAACAGATGATGGCAAAGCCCCCCCAAAGCTCCATCCTCCAGCAGCTAAACCACCAAACAGAGTGGGGTTTGCTCCGTGATTGCTGCGCTGCAATCTATGATGTTCACTTTCAAGCCCATAAAGCCATTCTGGCTGCCTGTAGCTCCCCTTTCAGAATGTTTTTCTTGAACCATCAGCACAGGACTGCACAACTGAATCTCAGCAACATAAAAATTAGTGCTGAGTGTTCTGATCTCATCTTGCAATTCATGTATTTAGGGAAAACTATGACCGCTCCCTCCAGTTTTGAGCAGGTTAAAGTGGCGATGACCTACCTACAGCTGTACAACGTCCCCGACTGCTTAGAAGACATACAGGATGCAGACTGTTCTAGTTCAAAATGTTCGCCTTCTGCTTCTGGCAAACAGAAGAGCAAAAATGGTTATTTTGGGGTAAGGCACAGTGGCTAGAAATGGCAGTGAAGCCAACAGGTGGTGTGCAGAGCCAAGTCCAACAGTAAATACACCACGCGATCGAGAGCCTGATGAAGTCTTTACAGTTAGGCAATTTTCCCAAACCACTCTCTGATATATGTAAGAAAACGTTCAACGTCCAAATTATCTAGTCCAAAAGATCCCATGTCAGGGCACTTTGGACGGAGTTTTAGGTGTGATAGTCGGGGATCTGGCTTTAGCTCTAAAAATAATTTCGAGATGAGCATGGGCTAAACTGCATTAACAGACATTCACACCAAAACACAAGATCCTACCACAAAATAGTAGATAAAAATGGTACTACCCAAGCCAAATGTGGTGAAAAGGCATATTCTAAAACATTTTGCACACAGACAGATGAATATGGAGGAGACACCAGCCAGGCTGCTGCTGATTCCACTGCAACCTTCAGGAGCAGAAAGAGGGCACAGAGGAGTCTAAACCAGCCAGCGGAGAAAAAGCAGAGCTGCAGAGAGGGAAAGAATCCTAACCGAGACAGGCCTGAAGATGCTCCTACAGCCGAACCGGAAGACTTTAACACTATTAAAGTTACTGATAAAGACGGTAATGAATCCACCAACAATGATGAGTTAGAGGAGCCTGCAAAGCCATTTCACAGACACTACGCTGAAGGTACCACTATTAAGAAAAGTGGTAGGAAAGGTCTGAAACGGTGGATGTCGATAAATGCTGATGGAAGCCCAGGCATCCTGTGAGCTGTGCGCACTCACAGTAACCAAGGACCTGTCATCTTGTTCCTCAGCCAAACACACTGAAAATATCTGTGTGTGGGGGAATGTGGACAGATCCTCGTTAAGGGCAGGCAGCTTCAGGATCCGGCGCAATGATGTGGAGAACCCCACAATCTGACAAGGAACAGGGTTAGGAAATACAGAGGAGAAGATGCACATGGGAGAGTCCTCACGAGTGGTCAGAAGAGGTGTGTTCGTGAAAATGTTGGATGATTTTAGAGACAATCATTTCCAGATAAACAGTATCCCAAAAAAGCAGTTATTTAAACATTCTGCCTGTCCTTGTCAACATCCTAATTGTGGCCAGTGTTCTGAAACTGAAAATCTAGTGCTTGAACATATGCCTCGCTGCCTAGACCAGGATGTGTTTTAAGGTGCCATCGTGGAAGAAAATGAGACCACAGATGAAAGCGTTTTTGTAATCCACGTGGAAAAGGATTTTATCAGCGGTGTCACTCAAGAGAACACTATACTGTCCATACGAAGTTAAAACAGTCTGTTTGTTGGACACGTGGAAAGCACATGAGACCATAAGGCATGTCTGGTCCACCTGTGATCAAGGAAACCTCAGAAAACATGACCCCGTCCGGCACATGATTTCTCATTTAACTGCTGGCGGGGCTGCATGCCAGGTCTGCTTTCCGATATGCCCAAACAGGAACAGCTGGAACAGGACACAGACGCTCCTCTGCATACATGTGGAACATGCGGAGTGAAATTTAATCTGAGCAAAGATAGGCGATTACATGATAATGCCAACCATTTGCAAAGAATATAGAAGTGATTTTCTACTGTACTAATGCCTAGTTGATAGCAGACAAAACACCAAACCAAAGGATAAGAGATATTTAGAAATCCATTTTATGAGATGAATTGGGAAAAAATTTCAAGGCCATTTTAATACTTTTGTTTGGGGTCTTATCTACATTTTAGGTGTTATTAAATGTTTATCATTTTTATTATTTCTTAATAGAATTTGTTGATTTTCATTTGTTTTAGATATGATTAAAATCACTTTTGGGATGCCTGGGTGGCTCAGTCCGTTGAGGGTCTGCCTTCAGCTCAAGTCAAGATCCCAGGGTCCCACTGATGGGCTCCCTGACCAGCGGGGGCCTGCTTCTCTCTCTCCCTCAGCCACTACCCCTGCTTCTGCTCTTGTGCTCTCGTGCTCTCCCCACAACCTCAAATAAATAAATGACTTCTTTAAAAAAATAAAATAAAATTACTTTTCAATGTAGACTACAAGTGGTTGTTACCACTTCAATGTCTATTAAACTTTAGTTTTTTTATTAAAAAAAAATTAAACTATTATAATAAAAACTCAATAGAAGGATCAGAAGGTAAAGTTGAGGAGCTTTCCCAACAGGTAAAGTAAAAAGTCATAAGATGAAAAATAAGAAAGAGAAAAAAAAGGAAGAGCAGTTTAGGAAGCCTAACAGCTGGACAAAACAAGTTCTCAAAAAGGGAACACACACACACACAAGTGGAGAGGAAATTATCAACAAAATAATTCAATAAAATATCCCATAACCAGAATATGAGTTTCCAGATTTAAAGAACCCATCACATACCGGACACAAATGGATGAAAATGACACCATATCAAAACACATTTGCGTGATGTTTCAGAACATGCAGGACAAAGTAAAAACCCAGGGAGAAGAATAAATGTTATCTACAAAAGACCAGACATAAGCATAACTTTAAGGGGGCGCCTGAGTGGCTCAGTTGGTTGGTTAGTGGCTCAACTGAGAGGATGTGATACAACAAAATGAGAGAGACCCAGGAGGAAGATACTGGCTACGGGGAAAAGATTTAGTGTAGAATAGAGACAGGGGGATTCCCAGGGTGACAGTGGGGCTGGAGGGGGCACAAAGGACAAGTGGTGCCCATCTGAGCAGATAGGAAGGCTCTGGGGGAGATTTCTCCAGGAAGAGAAAATTGATAAAATACCTTGAACCTGGGATATTAAATACAAGATTTAAGGAATTTTGGATTTAATTAGATACATAGAAAATTGAAGGAAAAATAAAAAGTGACAATGAGAAACAAAACAAAAATCCTACAGGAAAGGAAAAATAATTATGGTTTATTAAAGCTAAGTAGCGTTTACATAGTCACAATTTGATGGGACCTGTGCTGTGGTGTAGAGCCAAGGGGACCCGAAACCCTCATCTCCCCTGGTGTAAGTCCATGGACAATGCCACAACTGAGCAAGCTTATTATTAAGAGATGTGAGACACAAAAGGCCACATATTATATTATCCTGTTCCTATGAAATATCTAGAACAGGCAAATCCAGAGTTCATCAGTGGTTAGCGGGAGGAGTAATGAAAAGGTTCTAAAACGGGCTGCGGTCATGGCTGCACATACTAAAGCCAATGACACTTTCAAGGGGTGAACTGTATGGCTTGTGAATTATATCTCAAGAATGCCCTTTAAACAAGAAATAAGGGAGGTAATTACCAAAACAAGTGATCGTTTCTGGGAAGAAGAACGGAGGAAGGGTGGGGGGCATGAAAGAGGGGGCAGGATCAGATCAGTTTCAATAAGTCAATCAGAGAAAGACAATTATCATAAGATCTCCCTGATACAAGGAATCTGAGGGCAGGCTAGGGGGTTCAAGGGGTAGGGAAGGAAAAAATGAAACAAGATAGGATCTGGAGGGAGAAAAATCATAAGAGACTCTCAGTCTCACAAAACAAACTGAGGGTTGCTGGGGTGGGGGGGGGGGGATGAGGTGGCTGGTGATGGACACTGGGGAGGGTATGGGCTATGGTGAGTGCTGTGAAGTGTGTAAACCTGATGATCCACAGACCTATACCCCTGGGGCAAATAATGCATTATATGTTAATAAAAATAATTAAAATAAAAAACAAAAGAACACAAAGCATAAGTATTAATGTAAGTCCACACGCCCTCACTGAAAGTTGGAGGATCACCCATGGGTCAGGGTCAGGACTGGAGAGGGCGGGGGACCAGGACCCCTGGGCAGGGCTGGAAACCCTGTAGTGCGCAGGTTCCAAAGGCTTCCTGCGCAGGGCACAGTCTACAGTCCAGAACCATCCAGCCACCATCCTACAAGCAGCCGCCCCGGGCCTCAGATGGGTGTGGGCAGGCCCGGGACACCGGGTCCTGGAGGGGTGGCGGGACTGGGAGGCGGGCAGGGGGCCGCAGGCAGGAGGGCAGACCCGCGCCAGGCCCGCCACTCCTCAACCCCATCCCTTCCTCCTGCTCCCCGATGCTCCCCGCTCGTCCTTCTCTGGCCCCCACCTCCTCTGGAGAACGTCTACTTCCCTCCCCGACTCCAAGCTGGCGCTGCCCCCAGGCGGTCCCCGCAAGGTCATCCTGGTCATCACCTTAGCCAGCCCCATCTGTCACAGCCCCGCAACGGCCCCGCTCCACGCTCGCGCAGACGCGTCTCTGGCGCCCCCTGCAGGCCTGAGCGGGCCCCGCTTCCCTAGGCCGCAGCCCCTTTTGCGGGGAGGTGGGGGGGGGGCTTCCTCCATAAAAATAGCAACTATTGTCATTTAAGGCTGTGTTGGCCCATTCCCAACAACACAGAAGTTTCTCTTTCACTTTAAGTTGGAGAAAAAAAGGAAAAAAAGACTACTGGCAAAAAGACGAATGCATTAACACTATAATTAAGACACTCTCTTAGATCTAAAAGCTTATTTCTTTCTTCTGATTTTAAAGTAAATTAAAACATTTTCGTGGGCCCTAAAAGTAGTGTGAGTCCTGGGCACCGTGCCTAGTGGAGAAACTGGCCCCTCACCTGCCTCTTTTCCCTGGGGCTGCAGTCAAGGCCGGCCCCTGGCAGCCCACATCCCACTGGAGCCCGGGGCACACTCCCCTGGACTGTAGTCATAAGCTCCTGCAGTCTCCCCTTTCCACTGGGCTGTGAGTGCTCATCCTAAAACACATGCATTGGCTTGCAGTGTCCCTTCTCATGCCACCGCATCTCCTCTCCCTCTTCCCACCCACCTGGGCACCCACCACCTCAGAAAAGCAAGCAAGGCCAGAACACAAAGGGTAACAGCTTATCAACATATGCCAACATCAACTAGTTGGTCCTCGTAGCAGCCCAATAGAGGATACTATGCTATCATAGATAGTAACCGTCTATATTTTACATAAATATGAATAAATTTCTGCTTTACAGCTGAGCAAACCAAGGACTAGAGGTGTTCCAAGGGAACACCTGTTCTAAAACTGAGAAGGAAGTTCTTGGCCTTGGAGTTTCTCCAGGCCCCATGCTGGCAGGAGGGGAGTGATTTACAGGGCGGTATTTCCAGGGTGGTTTTGGCCACCTGTGATTTCCACCTACCTGCTGACTTTGGAACCCAGCCCTGCATCAGAAGCACCTGGGAGAAGTCTGCTCAGGGCTCCCCACTCCTCACGCTTCTGCTAGAAATTCAGTTCAGCTGAGAGACTTCACCAAGGTCCCTTCGGCTCTGTAGGACACCTGACCTTTCGCCCCTCCAGGAACATGTCCTTCCTGTTTGCAAGGGATGCTAGGACTGTGGTCAGAGAACTGGACAGGAGAAAGGAGCTGGTACCTGCTGACAGTCTGAACAGCGGCCCACACCTGCTCCCCTTCTGCCCGGTGAGGAAGAAGCACAGATGTCACCCCTGGCCTTGGGACACCCCCTTCATCCCTACAGACTTCTCCCTCATGGATGTGCTGGAGCCCAGCTCCCCCATCCCAGGTACTTTCAGGTGGGGCCCGTGGGTAGCTGAGTGTTGCAAAAAAAGACAGATTCATGTGGGTGAGAAAGTAGACAGCCTCTGCCCAGACACACAGACCACTGGTCTGCCTGGCCTGCAGTATGCCATGGACCCCCATGGACCCCCATCTTCCATGCAGAAGAAGGATGAACCCATTTTTTCTTCCTGCTGTCCCCAGCTGCATGGTAAGTAATGATAACTTTAAACAATAATAATGGTTTAACACAGGTCAAGGGCTTGCTGTGTGCCAGAGACCCATGTTGTCAGTTCCTCAGTTAATCCTCACAACCACCCTTGGGGGAAGACCCGTCACCCTCCCCTCCCCTTTTTTAGATGGGGCAACTGAGGCTCTAGGAGTTAAGTGGCTTGCTCGGGGTCGCACCTGGCCAGTAAGTGGTGGAGGCCGAACTGGACCCCAGTGCTGAGGCCTTAGCCACACTCAAACCTGTCCCCCTCACCGCCTGGCTCCAGCCTGGACCTCTCTTCCCACCTGGCTGAACCGTGGCCAGTCCATCCAGACCCGGAGATGGTGGCAGCAGCCATGACAGGGCCAGGCTGCAATAGGGATCAGTGGGAGGAGAGAAAAGCCCAAGGCTCCAGCCAGTTTGAGGCCTTCGATGAAGCCCCTCTGAAGAGTTGGTTGGGTTGGGAAGGTCCACCATTAGCAGAGGGCCCAGGGGCCCAGGGACAAGGGAGTGGGTGGTGAGAAGGGCTTATTTTAAGTCAGAGATTTCAACCGAGATAGAAAAAAAACAAAACAAAAAACCAGAAACATGGTAGCTGCTGAGTGTGAGGCAATAGAGAGTGTTGAAGACTACGGCAAACTGTGGACACAAGCCTCCCTCGAGCTGAGCAGCAGCTTCCGGGGCTGTTGCTAGGCAGGACTGGCAGCTCGGTGGCACCATTTCTTCAGAGAAGCTAGAAACTGGGATTTTTATATGAAACCTACCAATTTTAATATTATCTCAAAAATTCTGAAAACCTCATGGGCCAAACAAACATAAGCCTTTTGTCCAATTCAGCTAGTAGAAAGCCACAGGGTGGCTTCTGCTCTGGACATTTTATACTTCCCAGAAGACACATGTCACGCTCCCCTCAGGTTCTCTCCTTTTCCGGCCACTCCACGAACCTTAAACAAGCAGTCTCTAAGTCCAGGCCAGTCACACCAGGGGAGGCCTGGTCCCGGGAGCCCAGGCAGAGGCCACCCCCCGCCTCCCAGCTCTGCCTCTTCTCCTGCCCCACCCCTACACACCCTTACGGAAAACTGAGGATCCCAAAGCTCTCCTTCCTCAAGAAGCTGCAACGCCAGAAGGAGAAGCAGAGCCTGTATGTGGTGACAGAGGGTGTGGAGACCATGCACGACACCATGCTTCTGAGCCTCAGCGACGCAGAGGGAGCAGGACAGCTGGCTTTGCTTAGGCCGGGCCAGTTAAAGGTGCAGGGTGTGCCCTAGGGCTGCACATTCAGGGGTGCTGGGGATGCTGGCACCCAGCCTCACTCTTGCCAAAGGGCTGCCTGTCCCACTAGAAAACTGCCCCATCTAAAGAAGAATGGGATTCCTGGGAGCTTGTGTCATGGTTCTCAGCTCTGAGGACACGTTAGAGTCACCTGGAAAGCTGTTTTGGTTTTTATTTGAAAATACCCAACACTGCCCCGCCCGGTTCTGTTTTCAGGGGTGTAGGATGGGCCGTACTGGCTGGTATCTAACTCCCTCGGGTGATTCTGTCTGCTGCCAGCACTGGCGTCACTGCACAGGGGGTTTGCATCAGCTTTGGAACCGGGCACGCCTGGGTACCAATTCCAGCCCTGCCCCTGGGTAGCTGTGTGGCCTCGGGCAAGTCACCTGACCCTCTGAGTTTGCCAGTTCTCACCCCGGAGGTTGGGCTGCAGAACCAAGGGAGATCAGGCAGCAGCGTGGGGAAGGTGCTGAAGACACGGCTGCAGGGACACTCCATTTCCTTCCACGTGCCTTCCGTGTCCCACATCTGCTCACCAGCTCAGTTCTTAGGTCATTTAGTGCCTGTGGGTCTCAGGTGCCCATGGTGATGCAGGAAGTGTGACCCACACTAGTATCCTGGGGCTCTGGGACTCTTGTCTCCCAGAAATTAAGTGTGACTCAGCCCCACAGGAATGCAGGTGAGTACGGGTCACCTACCAATCTCCAGCTCCCACTGCTGAATACTGCTTAGAAGCTAGAACACACCACAAGACGTTCTCTATCAATTTTTCTCATCCATCCCTCCTGATGATTCTATAAGGTGGGTACTATACGTCGGGTTTTCCGGGTGCCGAACCTGGAGCTCAGAGGTTAAGGGGCATCTGGGTGGCTCTGTTGGTTAAGCATCCAACTCTTGATTTTGGCTCAGGTCACGATCTCAGGGTTGTGAGATGGAGCCCCTCATCGGGCTCCATGCTGAGGGAGGAGCCTGCTCAAGATTGTCTCTCTCTCCCAAAAGGAAGGAAGGAAGGAAGGGAGGGACGGAGGGAGGGAACAGGTTAAGCTTCTTGCTCAGGAGCACATAGCAGGCAAGTTCTGGGGCCAAAATCGAGACGGGGGCTACCTGGTTCCAACATCCATGGGTGGAATCAAACCAGTTACACTCCAAGGCCACCTCTGAACACAGCAGATGGCTGGCCTTCTAGTGGAGGGTTATATGAGATGTTAATGAGATATTAAAATGCACATCCTCCTTCCACTTGCCAGTTGTGGGAAAGACAGGAGACAATAGCAGGGGAGGGTGGGAGTAGCCAGGGAGCAGGGAACCACCTTGGGATTCCGTACTTGCTGTTGATTTGTTACTGTGTGGGACTCCAGGTGGGTCACGGGACTGGGGTCAGTGTAGGCTTACCAACCTTCCCAGCTTGCCTCAGCAAGGACTTTCCTGGGACAGGGGACTTTCCATGGGAAAACAAGGACAGACATTCACCCGAGTAGTCAGTGACAGAAAACCTGAAATGACGGCAGCTCTAAACAAGAAAAGGATTTCTCTCTTAGGTGAAAGTCCGACTAGAAGCCTAAGGCAGTGGCTCCGCAGCAGCAGATCGTAGTGACGAGAGACCTAGCTCTTTCTATTCTGTCACTCTGCCACTTTCTGGTCCGAGATGGCTGCTCTAACGCCATCTACCATGTCCACACTGCAGCCGGCAGAAGGGAGAATAGGACTTGCACACACCACCTCCATCCACTGGCATCCCACTGGCCTGAACGTGGCCACGTGGCCACATGTGACTGCGGGGAAGCTGGATTCACGGTCTTTATGCAGACCAGCCAAGTGTCAGGGGAAGGGAGGTATTCTCTTACTATTGCCTTTTTTTCTTTCAGATCTTACTTATTGAGAGAGCAAGCGTGTGCCTGCATGCACAGGAGTGGGGGGCGGGGGGGGGGCAGGGGGACAAGGAGACTCCACGCGGAGCACAGAGCCCAACGAAGGACTTGATCCCAGGACGCAGAGATCAAGACCTGAGCCAAAATCAAGAGTCGGGCCACTTAACCAACTGAGCCACCCAGGCGCCCATCTTCCTGGTGCTCTTAACCTGCATTTTTCCCTGTGGGAGTTGGGGGACAGCAGTGACACCACTGGCACCATGTCACGAGTCCCAGCTCCCATTCACGAGCCCCAGGGCTTGCCCCAGCTGTGCTGCAGTCTCCACCTCCGAGTGAGAGGGGGTGACTCAGCACTTGGAGGGGATCTAGCGGCCGGGCCTCATGACCCCAGCTCAGCGTCTCCCAAAGTTGGCACCCCAAACTCTGGACAGTGCTTAACAACACTAAGTGAAAACCGTTTCTTTATTGTGGGACTTTTTAGAGCTTTTACCATGCCAGGGTGTATTGCTTTGACCCCAGAATGCCTCGGGGTTTTTTTTTCTGGAAGTATCTTGTGTGCAACATATTTTGTTCTTACTGCCTGAGTGTCTGCCCATCCCCTGCTTCTGGATCTTCCTCTCCCCTCTAACCTTTCAGGTCCCTACACTGGTCATCACGAGAGATCCATGCAGTCCCTCCTCCTGTCTCTCCCTGTCCCCTGCTCCTGTCTGCCCTGTAGATCCCTTCCTGCAGGTCCTCAAATCCCGTGCGGACTTGAGGTCCTGTTCTCCCTGCCTCCTTCCTAGCTGCAGGGTCAGAGCCACATGGCCAAAGAGAAGACGGTGACCATCCCCTGGGGCACTGTCCTGGCCTACAGGGTGCTGCAGCTGGTGATAAAGAGGACTGCTGGGGTAAGCAGAGGCCGGAGGCACAGGAGAAGCAGAGACAGGACTCTCCCTCTGGGAGCACAGGCAGAGGGGCCCGGGCTACTTGCAAATGTGGAGAGGGAAGAAGGAAGAGGGAGGCCATTTCCCAGTGGCCTGAGCACTCAGCCAGACAGCTCCACCTTCTGGCAGCTTCTACAGAGATCTGAGGTGCCTAGAGAGCCCCAAGGTCAACTGTCCAGGAGGGCTTACAACCTGGTCTGCGGCCCCATTTGGCCCAAGGGCAGGGGTGTCAGGCAGCTGCATTTGATGGGACGAAGGGCTGTGTCATCTGATTAGTAAAGAGAACCATGCGGACTGGGTGGTCCTGCCCATCCTTAGCCCAGGGCTGACGAGTGGGGGGCGGAGGGTTTGTTCTCCCAACAATGCTGCAGCCCAGATATGGGCTGGGGACTGAGCCAGGGTGGGACCACTCTGATGCACAGATCTTGCCCACTGAATCTGCAGGGTTGGCCCTGGGTGAGGACGGAGGGGGAGGAGGATCCAGCCACCCTCGCCCTCGTGAGAAGAGCACGAGCTTGATCCAGGGCACTGAGGTCTGAATGGTGGTTTTGCCACTTGCCCTCTGTGTGGCCCTGGAGGTGTCACCAAATGTCTCAAGCTTCAGCATCCTTGTCTGTAAACGGGCTCATGCTGCCTGCCCACAGAGTGCTGTGAGGCCACACGAGATAAAACTGTGAGGCCCCTGGCTCTCTGGCCAGCAGACTGTGGGAGCCCCATAATTGTTGACTGTCTGCCTTCTTCTCAGGCACTTTTCTCTTTTGCCCTACCTGTGCTCCCACACAGCTGTTCTGTATCTGCCTGAAGGAAAGCTTGGTCAAGACTTTAGTGGAGGTAAGGAGTCCTTCCCAGGACCTGGAACCCAACCAGAAATCATCCCTTCCCACAGAGAATGCCCTGACACTGTTCTTGGAGTCCCTTCCCTCCACCATGTGGTCACCCCATGTCCAGGGGCAGGGACGACTATCTTCCAGCTGAAGCATGGGCCCTGAGCAGGAGGGGGAGAAGGAGGAAGGAGAATGAGGTGTGGGAAACAGGGAAAGGCAAGGATAAGAGCCATGACTGCTGCCTGGTACATGGTGGGTACTCAATAAATGCTTATGGAAGGAAGGGAGGAAGGCAGACACACACAAGAGGGCTCTGCATGAGGTGGGAGCTTCACCAGGCCAGAACTGTGACACCAGGACCTCCTGGTTAGGCGGAGGATCCGAGCAGGCTGACCCTGGGCAGGGGTCTGGGCCCAGGAGCTGGGGGGGTGCCTATCCTCTCTCCACAGCTGCAGCCCATAGCTGGGCCCTTGGTGAAGAGCCCAACTTCCAGGGCCTGCAGAAGCAGGCCGGTGCCCACTTGCAAGACCTGGCCACACTGCCCGCAGAGCTGGGGTATCTACAGCTAAGTGCCCTCCAAGAGCTGCTCCAAAACCCTCGGGGCCTGCAGGACCTCCAGGACACAGTAAGGGGCCCACAGGCTGGACCAGGGACTGAGGACGGGATCCAGGAAAGGGGGGAGGAACAGAGAAATGAGGAGCAGGAATGGGATGTGCTCTGAGTCTCGGTAGTACCCAATGCTGGATGGCATGGTGAGGCCGGCCCTGTGGTGACCAGGCACAGGCCTGTGCCAGCTTCTGTGTCAGACACTCGCTGAACATTTGCTCACTACAGCCCAAAGGGGGGACCTGGCTCAGCACCACTGGCATCAGAACCCAGACTCATTCCATCCTCACTGGCATCAGAGGGGACACAGTGCCAGGGGATGGAGAACAGGAGCTTGGGTGGTTGTGTGGTTGGATGTGGGACCAGGGGACAGAGGAAGAGACCCACAGCCTGTCCTTGCTCCCCTTTGCCCCTGCCCTGCAGATGGAACAGGATCTGGACACTGGGGTGCTGGGACAGCTGGTTGGCCCTGGGGGCTTCATCCTAAGCACCAGCCAGAACCCTTCAGGCAGACTGCTGACCTCGAAAGGCAGGGCCATCCTCTGCATTCCTGGAGCTCCTATGGGTAAGAGGGATGACAAGGGGCTGGGGTAGGAAGGAAGAGTCCAGAGGGAAGTCCTCCCAAGGCCCCTACCCAGCAGCCCTTGTGTTCCCTGCTCACCCTCTCCGAGGGAGCCTTCTCCTGTTTGTTCTGGGCTCTAGATGGTCCCAGGCCATTTCCACTCGCATCTGAGTCTCTGTGCAAGTTCTGCCCAAAGTAGGCATGGAAAAGGCCAACCCCCATTTTCTCATTTTGCTTGTGAGCTGAGTGAGGGTAAGCGACACTGACCTTGCAGGACGCTCCAGCCCTTCCTTCAGTGATGGTTTTCTGAGCACCCGCTATGTGTCAACAGGTACCAGGAAAAACTGAGGCAGCCGCTCTCTTCTTTCAGTCTGTAGTGGGAGCAGACAGCACACCAATGTAGACAGACAATTACCAATAGCATGACAGTGTCTAACAGTGTCATTCCAACCCGGAATGGAGGCGAGGCTCACAGAGGGAGCTAGGAACAGGATCCCCACACTGATGGCCCGCGGTGTGGACAGAAGCGCTGGGGTAGTCAGGAGGACAGAGGCTTTGAAGCCTGGGCCGGGCTGTTTTGTTGTTACCCTAGGAAATTGGGATCTTTCATTTCCCAGAACCCTCTTTCCTGGGTTCCGGGTGAGAATCCCCCAAAAGAGGAACCAGCGTGAGACTGCGGGGCCAGAAGTGAAGCAGCAGCCATTCATCTCTGCAGGCTCCCTGGACAGGTGCTGCTTCCCAATTGCTAGTGCTGCTGACCAGTAAGGCCTTGGCCCTGTCACCACACACAGAGGCCACAGCTCCCCATCAGCCTCTGTCAGCTGCCTCTTGATAGTCCTCTTCCCACTAGCCTTCACGACTTTCCATCTTGCTTCCTGCACTTCAGCCACAGCACTCCCCGTGCTACCATTGCTTGAATAAGTCAGCCTGCTTCTGCCTCAGGATCTTTGCACTGAGTAGTCCCTCTGCCTGGGGGTATACTCTTCCCCCCAGATATTCACAAGGCTGACTGTGTTTACTGTTTATCTTCAGTCTCCCTGCCAGAAATGTAAGTGCCATAAAAGCAAGTGTTACGGTCTGTATCATACGTCTGTACATCACAGGCGCCTAACGTCCGTTAGGTCCCTCCCCAGGCATGAAAAGCAGATTTCAGGGCAGAGATGCCCCCACGGGGCTAGAGGCATGCTGTTCCCCAAGACTGATGCTTCATGTTTGGAATCGGGCCAACCTGGTTTCTTATCATAGTTTTGCCCCTGACAGGATGAGGAATCACCATTATCCTAATTAATAACCATCTTCCAAAGCCGCTGGGGAGCAGAAAGCCCTTCCTTCATAAAATGAAACCGACCATCCACCCTTCATGGATCGTGTTTTAGGGAAACTGAGGGGTTGGAAGGGGTGGGAACTTAGCACATCCAAGCAGGCACAGTTCCTACCTTCTTGAACCTTCTCGGGGTGGATGGCCCGAGAGGTACCTAGTGGAACTTGTCTCCACATTAGGGCTCCAGTATCCCAGCCATTCCTGGGACACACAGGATGCCTCATATGCCTGGTGGTCCCCAACCCCTATCTCTCAACAGTGCTCAGTGACACCCAACATTGCCTGCTGAGCCAGTCCATGGAGAGACGGATCATACCCCAGCAACTGGACCTGGTGAGAGCCACCAAGATGGGGTGTGGAGGGAGGACATCCGGGGAAATATCCCAAGTGGTTTGTTGGGGTCCAGTCCCCAGTCCCAGGAGAGCCCTTTATCAGCCCTCACTCACAGAGGGGGCACACCCTGGCTCTGACTTCTGAGCCCCCAGGCCTGTGCAGCTTCTTCTGTGTGGGCCACATTCACTCATGCATGGTTTATTGATTACGCTGAGTCCATACCTTGTGTCACCAGGCCCTCTGCTGGGGCTGAGAATACGAAGGTGAAAGAGGTTCCACCCCTCACAGTCTGGTTAAGGGACTCTGCAAACCAGGGACAACAGACAGCGCCTGCTTTAGCCCAAACAGGAGACTACAGGGCTTGGGGCATTTTCCAGGGAGTGATCCTCCATGCGGTTCATGAATTCAAGGATGAAAAGCCAGGGGCGGCAGAATCCTGGCAGAACAGTGCCGGCAGAGGCTGTGAGTTACTAGGGAGTGTTGGAAACCAATGACTCCAGCCAGTGTGGGAAGACTGGTTTGGGCAGTTCACTATTTTTTTTTAAAGCTTTTATTGAGAGACAGAGCATGAGCGGGAGGGCCAGAGGCAGAGGGAGAGGGAGAAGCAGGCTCTCCGCTGAGCAGGGAGCCCGATGCTGGACTGGAACCCAGGACCCTGGAATCATGGCCTGAGCCGAAGGCAGCCGCCTAAACGACTGAGCCACTCAGCACCGTTGGGGGTACACTACTTTGCCAAGCCTAAGCTGTAGTGGGATATGGGGGAGCGCTGGCCCCAGGAGGGTGGGTTCCACTGATGCAGGACCTGGGAGACCTGTCTGTTCATTCTGGGTGGTTCCTTGCAGGTGGAGAGCATCTTAGAGTCAAACTTTAATCAGATGGAGGAAACCACCTTCTGTCTCCCACTGGAAGTCCTCTCATCCCTGCAGAGTGAGGATGTATCCCTCTCCCTGAGCCTGGTGGAGAGCTGTGGACTGGAGCTGCAGGGGCCCAGCCAGCAAGTCATGCGGGACCCTGACCTGGTTGGTGCCACAGCTGTCTGCACTCTGTGGGTCCCTCGCAGGGCTGCAGATGCTGGCTGCACCCAGCCCTGTAGCCCTCGAGGCCAATAATGCCTGAGAAGGGTGCCACATCCTCCCCTAGGTTCCAGTCCTCCTGCCTCCGGGGAGCTGCTGCCCCAGGCAGCCATAGGTGATTACGGGCTCCACCAGCACTGGCTCACGTGCTCTCCTCCATCTCTTTCAGAACTGGTCTCCTGACATTAGTCACCCATCCAGATGCGAGGGGGCAGAGACACCCATCAGTGTAGGGTCTCACCTTGGATCAGAATTCTTCCTTGAGAGGCAGCAGAAGCTGGTTCCGGAACAGCCTGGGCTCCATCCACCGCCCCACCACCGACAGCTGTGTCGCCCTGGGCAAGTTACTCCCCTCTCTGTGCCTTCTCCTCCTGCAACATACCCGCCTGTGAAATGGGGCCGAGAATTCCTAGCTCACTTGACCGTAGTGAAGACTTCAAAGTTGTCCATCAAGTGCCCAGAACAACGCTTGGCTGTCAGCTGCTATTGCGTGGCGCGGCTACTACTGATCGTCCGGCCACTCTGGGGGAAGCTGCAGGACCTTTCCGCAGGTGCACAGAGGACCGGACAGTCTCCCCTTAACGCGTGCTTTCCCCGCGCAGGATGAGGGAGATGGGGGGGAAGTTCCACTCCGCCTGCAGGGGCCTGCGGGCTGGGACTCCTGGGCTGGGCCCTCCCCACAGCCTTGTCCGGTGGTGGGAACGTGCGGGGTCACATCCAGCAATGCCGCACAGCAGCGAGCGGACTCCACAGTAAGACGAGTCCTTGGTAAAACTCGCACGACCCAACATGGCCGTGACGTAGAGACGCTGTGAACGAGTGTGCGCGCGCGCATGTGTCCATTCGTGCGCGTGCCGTGTGCGCGTGCGCCCATTCGTGCGCGTGCCGTGTGCACGCAGGGCGTGGGAAAGGCAGAGCCCGAGGGTGCGTGCCGGTTTCCGGTCTTGGAGTTCTGGCTCAGTTCTCTTTCCTCTGCAGAGCCTTCACCCTCCGAAACAAAACCCGGCACGGATCCCCTGGTTTTGCCTAGGCCCGGCAATCACAGTATATGTTTGTTTCCCCTGATAAAACTTACCTAACAGTCAAAACAATGACCCTTGTTTAAAAAACAAAAAAGGTCTCAAATGTACGAAGAACATTTGAGTCTCTGTAACTCTGCTTCCCAGATACAAGCAGTATGGACATTTTGGTAACATTTGCCCTCCAGTATTATTCCCATGCATTCATACAAATCATCATCTTGCAGGTAGTGGTGTGAACTTAGGCAAGTTACACAACCTCTCCGAACTTCTGTTTCCTCTCCTGTAAACCAGAGGTTAAAGTATCCATGTTAGAGAACATCATCAAAAAGACCTGTGAGCTGGCCCAGGCGCTCCCAGCCTCCTCACATCCTCCCCTGACCTTGGAAAGAGGGTTCCACTTGCCTTTTCTGCTCTCAGAGCCTGCTGCAAGGACAGAGCCTTGAGATGGTGATGCAATGTTGAAAACACCTGCATGGTGTATAAATGAACACAGTTAGGGCCTCTTTACAAACTTTTAAGATTTGGAGGGCACGTGCCCATTCATCTTGTTGCCGCCCAAGACAAGACCGGTGTGTAAGTTCCCTTCACTGACATTAAAACTACCGACCTGGAGTGGTCTCCTGCTTTCTTAGGTCTCTCTCCCTGCCCTCTGATTACAGGGGCCAGTCTCAGAACATACCCAGGAACCTGAAGCTCCCAAGAAGGCTGTGAACCAGCATTCTATGTGCTTGTACACCTCAATAACATGCTCACATACAGTGGCCCCTCAAAATTATTTTCCTCCCCTCGTAGGACCCTCTAGACAGCCCACCCTAACAGTACTCACAGGATGGTCCTTGTCTAAAATCCCCTTTCAGCAGCTAAGTCAGAGTCTCCAGGACCTGTGAGCTGGTGGCCAGCAGAGGAGGTGGTGTAGATGAGCTGCCTTGTAGCCATAGGGGTCTGAAAGAAGCATCATCTCTCTGCCTTTGACCATCCCTGTGCAGCTCTGACCTTTCTTTGGACCTCCCAAAGCACATAGGGCACTGCCCGGAGGCCAGTGTTGCCTGAGCAGCTTTTCCAGATCTGAGGTGGGACCTTAGAAATAGGGAAAATGGGTCATAAAGCCACTGACAGGTAGAAGGGGGACCAGAACCCATACAGTGGAGTCTTTCCCCTATCCAAACCGTTTTGGTGTCCACCTTCCATGCCCCTCCCATCTCCCACCCTCTTGCTGCCTAATGCTCCTGGAAAACCACTCCTCCTTTGGACCAACAGGGGCCAGAATCTCAGGGCAAAAGCGCTTAAGTAGTACAAGATGCGAGTGCTTACTGAGCCAGAGATAATCTCCCTGCTCCTGCCAAATATGCTCCACTCACCTCCTTCCCACTTCTTTCCTACCCCATCCCTCCTTCCAGGTGTTCAAGCCCCAAACTTGGATCATTCTTAACTCCAGTCTGTGGGGGACACCTGTGGCTCTCCCTCAAAATATATACCGAATCTGATGCTTCCTCCCCACACCCACTGCAATGATGCCCTTACTCCTTGCCTCGACTGATTAATTGCCTCTTGGAATTCCTTAACCGTTCTCCTTGCCTCTGTCTTTTTTTTTTTTTTTTTTAAGATTTTGTTTATTTATTTGACAGAGAGAGAGAGATCATAGGTAGGCAGGGAGGCAGACAGAGAGAGGAGGAAGCAGGCTCTCCGAGGAGCAGAGAGCCAGACGTGGGGATCGATCCCAGGACCCCGGGATCATGACCTGAGCCGAAGGCAGAGGCTTTAACCCACCGAGCCACCCAGGCGCCCCTCCTTGCCTCTGCCTTGCCTCATCTCAACCTGTTCTTGGCAAGGCAGTTAGAGAGAGTTAAAACTTACCAAATATGTCAGTTTATATCACTCCTTGCCCAGAGCCCTCTGACGCCTCAGAGCAAAATCTAAAGTCCTCTGGTGGCTGCTGTGGCTTTACATGATCCAATCTCATTACCCCTCTGACCCACCTCTCTCCCTGACATCCTCTAGTGGTCAGGCACTCTCTTGCTTTGAGGTGTCTGCCCTTGTTCTCAGCTCTATCTGGGACACCTCTCCCCAGACACCCTCACTGCTAACTGCCTTCCCTCTTTCAGTCTTGGCTCTCATGAGGCAAGACTTGTCCACCCTACTAAATTGCTAACTGATCCTCTGCCCAGCCCTCCCAATCTACCTTAATTTTCCCATAGCCCTTAGTATCTTCAGCTATACTGTATAGTTATTAAAATCAATCTAGTAATTGGTTACATCTGGACACTGGGAATATAGCAGTGCAGGGAACAGACCTGGTCCTGCTCTAATGGAACCAACCATCTGGGGTATGACACAGGCACAAAACAAAAAGCCCGCGATCGCTTTGTTAATTCCTGCCATGATGAGGGATACACAGGAGACTGCCGACACTGGTTTCGGGAACACACGGCCTCCTCAGAGGTGAACATGCCCTAGGACTCCACTTTGGTCAAGCACATTGATCAACAGCATGACTTTCCCAGGTGTCACTGACAAATGTGTTACTTCGGGAGATATGTCTGAGGGCAGAGAGAGAAGGATAAAGAAGTGTGGGGCCAGGCCTCCTATTGTAAACTTTGACCAACCACAGGTGGGCCCTGGTGGATGAATACTCCCCTTGTCCGTCTCCAGAAGGACAGATCCAAGGGGCTTTCTACAACATTTCCCAGAAGGGCCAGAGGCACAGAGTCCCAACTTGAGAATCCAGCCTTGTATTGGCTTTCCCTCCTGGCCTGTTTCACTCTGCCCAGCCCCTGGTTCTGCTCCCTGAGACCTCCTCCCAAAATTGCCCACAGTGCACAGCCCTTGCTCATGCTCTGCTTCTCATGCACACCCCAGGCTAAAAGAGCAGGTTCTAGATAAGTGCAGTGGAGACAAAAACAGAGTACATGTGTTGCGGAGTGTCTGGGAGGTTGTCATTTTCAACAGCAGGGTCAAGGTAGGCCTGCCTGGAGAGTAACAACTGCACAAAGACAAAGGGCATGACCCATCCACAATCCAGTACGGGGACCTGCCACTGCAAAGGACTTGGGACAGCAGAATGACCACCCTGTGCTCAAGTAACAGCACGCTTAGCATGGCCAGGGGTGATGGATGTGACGTGAAGGAGACACACGATACTTGCACACATACATGAAGGCTCGTCCTCACGCTGTTGTTCACAGTAGTCTGGAAAAAACCGGAGTCCATCAAACAGAGGGATGCTTAAGTAAGTTATGGTACATCCATACAATGGAATACTAGACACCATTCAAGAAGAAAGAAAACACTTTTTATATAAAAATATGGAACAACTTCAAATTCATATTAAGTGAATAAACCAAGTGTGGAATGGTGCATATAAGAAGTTAAATTTGGGTAAAGGGATGGAAGAATAAACATGAATGGCATAAATTTGAACCCAAGTCTATTGCATTTAGAAAAGCCATACTATTTCTCCTACAACCACACATTATTGAGGAATTTCTCCAAAAAAAGTCTTGAATGATCCTGGTGTTTTTTGTCAACACAATATTCAGACCACACCACGAAGAATATACACTCAACATTTCCTTTTACTGTGGCTGCTTCTATCCAAATGCCCTCTCTGAACATCCAGAACATGCTGCCCTCCTCCATTCAGGCCCTCCCGGGCACTAGTCCTAGGACAAAGTCTAAGTGGGCTCTGGCGAGGTACTTATTAAATATTGACTGACATAAAGATATGCTTGTGAACACACTGACCGAAGCAATGTATCAATACACTAGAGCTTGATGCTTAAAATCATTGTGAACTGCCTGTCCGTTTAGAAGACTGGAACAACCACACAGTGTCTATTAGTTATAGGATCTTTATTTGCCTAGCACCCTGACTGAGGGAAGTAGAACTGGTACTGCTGACTACTCCAGAATAAATGGAAAACAATACATGTTAATGGACAGGACACTTGGAATAGACTGTGTTGTTGTTTTTAATACAATTCAATGTCATGGTAGACATAATAAAACTGCCAGTGAGCACTTTTTAAAAAATTAACGTATAATGTATTATTTGTTTCAGGGGTACAGGTCTGTGATTCATCAGCCTTACTCAACTCACAGCACTCACCATTAGCACATACCCTCCCCAGTGTCCATCATCCAGCCACCCCATCCCTCCCACACCCCTCCCTTCCAGCAATCCTGAGATTAAGAGTCTCTTATGGTTTGTATCCCTCTCTGGTTTCGTCTTGTTTCATTTTCCCCTCCCTTCCCCTATGATCCTGTCTTGTTTCTCAAATTCTTCATATCAGTGAGATCATGTGATAATTGTCTTTCTCTGATTGACTTATTTCGCTTAACATACTCTCTAGTTCCATCCATGTCATTGCAAATGGCAAGATTTCATCTTTTTGATGGCTGCATATTTCACTGTGTCTGTGTGTGTGCGCACTTGCATATGTGTGTGCACTTCCGTACATGTGCGTGCTCGCGCACACCCACCCACACACACACATCTTCTTTGTCCATTCATCTGTTGACGGACATGTAGGTTCTTTCCATAGATTGGATATTGTGGACATTGCTGCTATAAACATTGGGGTGCACGTGCCATTTCAGGTCACTACATTTGTATCTTTAGGGTAAGTACCCAGTAGTGTGATTGCTGGGTCGTAGGGTAGCTCTATTTTCAACTTTTTGAGGAAACTCCATACTGTTTTCCAGAGTGCCTGCACCAGCTTGCATTCCCACCAACAGTGTAGGAAGGTTCCCCTTTGACAGTGAGCACTTTGATATGTACTGGGCATTACTGGCATTATCTGGGCATAATCCTCAGGGCCACTGTAGAGGAGTAGGTATTCAAGTATTACCCATTTTGTAAGTGAGGACGTGGACTTAGCCAAAGTCACACTGACTTAAACTGCAGTCCACCAGCTCCAGTCTGTTTTAACTGTTCACATTCCTACTGCCTTTTGCAGATAGTATACATCTGACGTGCAGTAAACACATGGACTCAAACATTAGAGATTTTGTTTCAATTCTCTCATTTTACCGATGAGACAGAGTTCCAAAGAAATGATGTGGCTTGGATTTCGACTCTCACTGCAGAGATCTTTCCATGCCGTCTTCTGTGATCACCCTGTACAGAGTTTGAGATGTGCTCTGTAAGGGATTGTAAGAATTTATGAGCTGGAGTTTATTGCAATCTCAAATGGAACCAGAACGGCATTTTTAACTCGAAAGACCTAGATTCGAGCACCAATACTATCTTTATGACAAGTCTAAAATGTTTGGAGCACTCTCAAAATAGTCCAGCGCTTTTAAATCCCAATCTGTAAGGGGGAAATAGCTGATTGAAATGTCTTACTTGCCCACACTGAGGGCTGCAGAAATGGAGCACTGGTGAAGTGTGCCCATCGCGATGCAATGGGTACTTTGTATGGTGAGAGAAGAGGGAAGAGTGCGCAAGCTCTGGCCGGAGAGGGGTAGAGATACTGAGCAGAGCTGTGTTTTAGAGGGGAGGGGGGTGAAAGGAGGCCCAGCTCTGAGTGACGAAGACTTACCAAAGTGGAGCAGGGTCCCACCTTCCTCCAGTACACAGGGCAGACCCTGCCCACTCACCCTGGCCCTCATTTTTGGTGAGCCCATGGTCAGTATCATCATCCTTCAGTCTAGGACGAATGTTATAAGAGATCAGACTTGGTAGGTGGAAAGTTGTCAATTTGTTCTCTTTGGCCATCTGAATGGCAACTATTAGACCTGAAATTAAATCCGTGGCAGCAAGGATAGCTCCTTTTCTCTCCCTGCAGCCCCGTACTACCATCATACCCGGTTCTCGAATAAACCTGCTCTTGTAACTAGCGAAGGGGTCAGCAAACTCTTTCTGTAAAGGGCCAGATAGTAAATATTTTTGCTGCTGAGGTCCATATGGCTTCTGTCACAAGAATTCCATTCTGCTGTTGTAGTGCAAAAATAGCCAAAAATGATATGTAAACGAGTGAGGCTGTGTTCCAATAAAATTTTATTTGTGGACACTGGAATTTGAATTTTGTATACTTCACACATGCTACGAAATAGTCTTTTCATTTTTCTCAACCTTTTACAAATGTAAAAGGTATTCTTAGTTCACAGGCTGTACAAAAATAGGAGGGGGGCCAGACTGGACCACAGACCAGCTTGCCAGCCCTCAGTCCAGAGTTACAGATTCTTCTACTTCTCCAATATGCGGAGCGTGAGCTGTGCTGACCACACAGGCCACAGCAGTATTGCCTTTTCCCTTCCAGCTGCCTCATTATCTTGTACTTGTATTCATTCACTCCGTTCGAGCGTTCGCTTGGCCCCTATTCCGGTCTGGGTACTGCACAAGATCCTTGGGGCAGAGGAAAAATCGGACATGGCTCTTTTCTGAGTTCTCACAGGGTCAGAAAAGGTACCCACAAATGTAGTCAGGTATCCGAGGCGCTGGATGAGACACTGTGTTAGATTCCCAGGGCTGCCGTAGCAAATTCCTACAAATGGGGTAGAAGTGTGTCCTCTTACGGTGCTGGAGACCAGAGGTGGCAGCAGGGTTGGTTCCTTCTGGAGATCCCTTCTTGAGGGAGAATGTATCCCATGACTCTCTTCCAGCTTTGGGTGATTGCCAGCCAGTCTTGGCTCTGTGGCTCGTCGATGGGCTGCTCCTATCTGCCTCCATCTTCACATGGCCTTTCGCTGAGTCTGTTTCCCCTTCTCTTACAAGAATTTGTCATTGGATTTAGGGCCTACTCTAATTCGGGACGGTCTCATGTTCAGATCCTTGATTATATCTGCAAATACCCTTGTTCCAAATAAGGTTGTATTTTCAGGTTCTAGGTAGACATATCCTGTAGGGAGCCATGATTTAATCCATTACAATACTATTAGAAGACTGGGGGGTAATGTTATCCTGAAGGCTTCATGAAGAAGGTCTCAAAAAATGCAAGCTACTGCTCATCAGATGGACGTGCATGGGGAAGGGCAGGGCAGGTTTGGGGACCAGCCAGAGTTAGGGAGGTGTGACATCACATGCAATTTGTAAGCTGCAGGCAGTTGAGCTGAAGACGAGCTGGGTATGCACTGGGAGAGCATACGATGAAGGCCAAGGAGGTCAGCAGGGAGTCCATGGTGGCGCTGTGGGCATCACGATCCAGCACTGTTAAGCCAAAAGGATTTGGTGGAAGCCTCTGGGACTCCTTCCACTTCAAATGCACCAGAGCGGACACACTCAAGATACTCATCACACCATCAGCACAACGGGCCTAGACAACCTTTAAGCTGTATCTCACAATCAGGACATTTCGATCTCATGATTCAGGTTTTATGATCTTCAAATAACATATACACTGGTTTTCTACCACTGGTGTCAAGGCTTGTGGCTTCAAGCCCCGCTTACACACACACTCCTCCCCATGGTGAGGGCTGCTCCTCCTGTGACTACCCTCTCACTCCTGGGAACTCTGAGTCAGCAAGTGCAGTTTTCCCCCGATTACTACAACCATACAAAAGTAAATCCAGAGTAAAAAGCAGATTAACAACAAGATCACTGGTCTTACTGCATTTGGCAAGATTTGAAAAGCAATTAAAACTACCTACATAGGCAATAATGAAGAAAAAAACTAATAAGAACCAGTTCTTCTCTACAAGAAGTGGAAATATTTGATGTTTGTATGCATTCTGCTAAAATAACACAGGGAAGGCTTTACAAGCTTAAAAACAAAACACCAGTAAACCAAGCCACACTTAGAAAAATGAAAGCTGATTTTTATTTTATCATCAACAGCCATTCTTTAAACATGAACATGCATACGTAATATTCTACGCACACATCACAGTTTTTAACGTTAGTTAATAAAGGTTAAACACACAACATACATCCTTACAAAAAAAGTCAAATGCAAACTTAAAACTTTAAACAAAAGTCTTACTAATTTAAAAAAAAGTTTGTGTTGGGTACCATTTGTACAACACAGTTAATTTAAACATTTTCATTTTGGCTGCACATGAAAAAAGCGGCAGTAGAAAATAAAGTCATTGAGGGTTTTTAAATAGCAGAATAGGCAGTTTCGCCATGCAGGAGAAGCAATATTAAATATTAGTTTTCAAAAAAAATCCACATTTAAAAATATTTAGTTCAAGTCACAGAATTTTTCTCAGTAGAGACCCCAATGCAATGCATAATTAGCTGCCTTAGATGGCCCGTTTGAAAGGACAATATCCCTTCAGAGTATAACTTTACTGATTTTGGCACAGAAAAGAAGTCTTAAGAACAAGAACATGATTAAAAAAGAGGGAAGAGGAACAGAGGCAAGAAATAAAAAGCAAGAGTACATGAGATAGTAATTGCAATCACTAAAAACGGTGCATTCCCAGTCACTGCAGAATACTGTCTTCCGCCCACGGCAGGTGCGCACGCCACGGCTGCTACTGCAGCATGGACTTGATTTGCTTGGAGGTAGTCTCATCATTCAAATGTTTTGTTGTGTACCTAAAACAAAACAAAAACAAAGACAAAGACAAAAACAGCAATTTTAGGGAATTCTTAAAAACACGTTATCTGCACTGGGTTCTAGAATTATCACAAGATGAGCAAACAGACAAATCTTCTCTCACAATTGTGCCTTTAATCTTCAGCTTCAACTGGGTTCAGGTTCTGCCTCGCTTAGCCTCCCGACCAGCTTTCAGACAGAAGATCCAAGAGCTGTGTACTGAGTCACAACTACCTTGTGAAGTGAGCTGCTTAAAGCCTAAGGAACACTCAGCTGCACCTCCCACTCGGGGGAAAACAGTCTCCGCTCCATCATGGGGACTGACAAATCACAGCTGGTGGCCCAATCTAACCCCCACCTATTTTTGTATGGGCTGTGAGTGAAGTGCACTTTTATAATTTTAAATGAATAGGGAACGAATCAAAAGAATATTTCACATTAACATGGAAATTATATGAAATGCAAATTTCAGTGTTTTTATAAAAAGTTGTTTTTTTTTTTTTAATTTATTTTGACAGACAGAGATCATAAGTAGGCAGAGAGGCAGGCAGAGACAGAAGGGGAAGCAGGCTCCCCGCTGAGCAGAGAGCCCGATGTGGGGCCTGATCCCAGGACCCTGAGACCATGACCTGAGCCGAAGGCAGAGCCTTTAACCCACTGAGCCACCCAGGCGCCCCTTTATAAAAAGTTTTAATGGAAGCCAGCCATACCGATTTACTTCAGTATTACCTACGGTTACCTTCTCGCTACAGTGGCAGAGTAGCTGTGACAGAAACCACGGGGCCCCAAACCCTAAAAGGTATGTTTACCCTCTAGCCCTTTATAGAAAAATATGCCGAACCCCGCTCGAGTCCCAAACCATCACATCCCCAAATGTCTCAATATCCTGAGTGCCTTGTTTCCAGCTAGACGTGTTTTGCTATAGGCATGTAAACACAAAAATCATGAAGAGGGACCACTGGTTTATGAGCAGATTCACCGCAGGAGCCCTTTAATAGCCCAGAGTCAGGGAGTAAGCCTGCTATGTGTCCGGCACTGTTCCAGGAGCTTACAATCTGGCAGGGCAGACAGACGGTAATACACTCATACCCGGGGCAAAGGAGAAAATTACTAGATGGGGCCTTACGGACCGGAAAAGCCCAGCTCATGAGGATACCGCAGGTCACAGTGCGGAGCTGGGAGGTTATTCTAAGTGCAGATGAAAGCCAGTGGAGGATATCAGGTAGGGAACAGAGGAGCAGCACAGGGACCAACCAAGGGGCTGTTCCAGGGGCCTCAGTGAGATGACCAAGGCCTGGACCAGATGAGCAGCAATGGAAACAGGTGCTCAATGCCTGAATGTGGGACAATTCAGACAGAACTTAATGCTGGATCAGTTAATTTGGCTTATAAGAATTTCAAATTTAATCTTTAAGGAATAGATCATTTTAAAGCAAGTGCACACAGATGGTCTTTGTGTCTTCAAGAAACTCTTGTTTCATTTCAAATCAATTAAAAATTGAAGACAGGACCTGAACTCAAATCCTCGGAGAGATAAGGACACACATGTACTTATTAAGTACTTGATATATTCTCAACAGTTTTACTTAGAAGGTCACTTCCAAATTGTTCACGTATTACCGAAGAGACGCCAGAGCACCTGGCATGTGATAGATGCTCACTTAGTACTTGTGGAAGGAAGATAAGAAAGTAAGCAGCCAGGCTGGAAAAACCATCCGTAAAGAATATTTACAGTAAGTGGCAAGTGATGTAGCCAAGACTAAAGCCTTCTGTTTTCTTTTCCAAGTGCAGATAAAGTATATTTAGTTGCACATAATCCTAACGATGTCAGGGAATAAAAAACATTTAACATCCTCCCCTTCATTTCTTTTTTTCCCGCCTTTCCTTTATGCACCTGAACAGGGGAGAGGGCCATGCAAGTGGCACACGACATTTCACATAGAGTGGCTTAAGTGCCACTACTCAGCAATGTTCTCAGACATCCCAGGCGTTGTGAGTGCTTTCCTCTTTACCAGACTCAAGTTCTTGCTGCTTCTGCGGGATGTGATCATGCACTTCCCGCAGTTCTGAGATCCTTCCCCTGAACGGGGGCTGACTGGGAGGCAGGACTGTCACATCATCACATTCTTCCCAAGAAATGGCCAGAAATTGAGGCACCTGGGTGGCTCAGTCAGTTAAGCATCCAACTCTTGATTTCAGCTCAGGTCATGACTTGGGGTTATAAGATGGAGCCCCATGTCAGAGTCTGCGCTGGGTGTGGAGCTTGCTTGGAATTCTCCCTCTCTCTTTGCCGCTCCCTCTTTAAACAAATAAATTTAAAAAACAAACATGGGGCGCCTGGGTGGCTCAGTGGGTTAAAGCCTCTGCCTTCGGCTCAGGTCATGATCCCAGGGTCCTGGGATCGAGCCCCGTATCAGGCTCTCTGCTCCGTGGGGGGCCTGCTTCCTCCTCTCTCTCTGCCTGCTTGTGATCTCTGTCAAATAAATAAATAAAATCTTTAAAACAAACAAACAAACAAAGAAACAAGGAGGGATGGAGGGAGAAAGGAAAAGGAGGAGAGGGAGTGAGGGAGGGAGGAAGGAAGAAAAAGGAGGAAAGAAAGAAAGAAGGGAAGGAAAGAAGAAAAGGGCAGGAACACCTAACACATATGAAAATCGTGTATGGACCCATATGGCATTGCCTCACTTTAAGCGTAACAACAAAGTTCCTTTTTGAGTGTATATGACTTTTCTACTGAAGAAAATCAACTATTATTTAACTTTACTCTGAAATTTAGTAAAGAACGGAGTTATCTAGCACTGAGTCTTAACTCCCAGCTCTAGCCTACTCCCTCATGATGAAAGCACTTGGTTCCATTTTCTACCTATAAAATGCAGGCATGACTTGCTGCTTTTCTGTAATCACATACTGTAAGTTGGAGGCACTATATATACTGATAGAGAAGCACTTAAAATAAACAGCATATATATGTGTATGCAATTAAAATTTTTAGCTACTGGGGTGCCTGAGTGCCTCTCTGCCTTCAGCTCAGGTCATAGTCCCAGAGTCCTGGGTTGGAGCCCCACATCAGGTGCTCTACTCAGCTGGAAGCCTGCTGCTCCGCCTGCTTGTGATCTCTCTCCCTCTCTGTCAGAGAGATCAGTAAAATCTTAAAAAAGAAAAATAAAATTTTTAGTTATTAACTGCTGGCTCTGAGGAAGTTGATGGAGTGAGCATCTCTAATAAAGCAGCTACTCAGAAAGTAATTCCACAAAACTATCTCCCATTTTGTAGAGGTGTAAATAACAATTATCAATTGCGGGCGCCTGGGTGGCTCAGTGGGTTAAGCCGCTGCCTTCGGCTCAGGTCATGATCTCAGGGTCCTGGGATCGAGTCCCGCATCGGGCTCTCTGCTCAGCAGGGAGCCTGCTTCCCCTCTCTCTCTCTGCCTGCCTCTCTGTCTACTTGTGATCTCTCTCTGTCAAATAAACAAATAAAATCTTTAAAAAAAAAAAAAAAACAATTATCAATTGCACAGCACTTCTGGGATTACAAAGTGCTTTTTAAATAGTATCTCCTTTGATCTTAAAGTGAAGCACATTACGGGCTGTGGTGATTTAGTCTGAGCAGTTCTCAAAGTGCCACCATGACATCAGCGAGGGTGTTTACTTATAAAATGAGGTTCCTGAGCCCCACCCTCGACCTGAGAGAGACTCTCTGGGGGATGGTGACCCGGGGATCTGCATTTTCACCTCCTTCCTAGTTATTCCAAAGTACTCCAGGGTTCAGTCACATAGGAAACCTAAGGCTCAATGCTACAGCATCAAGCATACAGGATTTTAAGAATGAAAACCTGAATGTGAAAAGATTCCGACACTTATTAGCTATATGATCTGTGAGTCTCTCCAGAGCTCAAGGTAACTATTTGTACAATGGAGACATCCCCAAGCACCTCATATCCATCATCTACCTGTGGTGTGGATTAAATAAAGTCTTTCACATGAAACAGTATATGAATGTACAGTGATATAATAATGTTACTAATTGTAACCACTACTATAAAGCACCAAGTACACCAATGAACTTTACACAACTTCCCAGATGAAAAAGAACCAAACATATAACACGTTCACTATGTATAAAAACAGTTCAAGAGTTATCTCTGCGACAAAACCTTCATCTACTTTCCATTAGATATGTGAAACAAAAACTGAAAACTGCTAAGTGGCTCTTGCCTCAATGGGGCTTTTTTCCCTTTCCTCGAAGGCAGACTCCTACCTCTCACTTAGCGCTGCTGCCTGGTGCTGCCCTAATGCTAGAATAGAAAAGACCCAACTACCTTTAAGTTCTGAAAAACAAAAGCAAACTCTGAGGTTTTTTTTTTAAGATTTTATTTATTCATTTGACAGACAGAGATCACAAGTAGGCAGAGAGGCAGGCAAAGAGAGAGAGAGAGAGAGAGAGAGAGGAGGAAGCAGGCTGTCCGCAGAGCAGAGAGCCCAATGCGAGGCTCCATCCCAGGACCCTGGGATCATGACCTGAGCCAAAGGCAGAGGCTTTAACCCACTGAGCCACCGGTGCCCAAACTCTGAGTTTTTAATGTGTGGAGCACTGCCCCTTCAAGGTAAAGAAATGTAACACCAGGCCTGGGGCTCCTGGGTGGCTCAGTCAATTAAACAACTGCCTTTGGTTCAGGTCATGATCTCAGGGTCCTAGGATCCAGCCCCACATAGGGCTCCCTGCTCAGTGTGGAGTCCATTTCTCCCTCTCCTCCGCTGCTCCCTCTGCTTCTGCTCTCTCTATTAAGTATAAAAATCTTAAGGAAGGGAGCAAGGAGGAAGGGAAGGAAGGAAGGAAGGAAGGAAGGAAGGAAGGAAGGAAGGAAGGAAGGAAGGGAGGGAGGGAGGGAGGAAGGAAGGGAGGGAGGAAGGAAAAGGGGGAAAGAAATAATACCAGGTCCTCCTAGACTTTGATTCCCTCTTCCTTTTCAAAGCAGGTTTCCTGTCACTGACTGGCTTTGCCGAGTCTCACCAGTAAGAAAAAAAGGGTCTTGGTAGAAAACCGGGCTGACTGGGACCCAGGGTGTCTTCAGAAAGGGATCAAGTAGTAAAGATTCACAATACCACAAATATGGATAAAACCAATGAGGTTTATGTTGTAAAAACCTTCAGAGTAAAAAATTCCCAGAAGTTGTGGTTTCTGTAGGCTTATGGTTGAAATAATTTGACATTATGAGGTTTTTTATTGTTATATTATGATCCTGAATCTTTCTGATCTTTGTGTAGAACTGACCTCCTTTGCTCAGGTAATCACTGCTTACAGAATACTTTCCATAATCCTAATAAAATCATGTAATGGTTCCATTCAGCTGAAATGATACAGCACAGAATTCTGCTTTATGATGCACCAAGCGTGACTAAGCATTCAAGAGGAGTAACAACCTGTTTTGCTCATTAAACATGAGAAATTTAATACTGAGCTGGACATCATTTTTGTGTACCACGTGAACTACAGTGCACTACAGTAAAAAGCGAAGACGGCCCATGACCTCAAAAAGTCTCTTTATAAATATTTCTGTGCTCATGTAATTTTGTGTTTAAACTCAAAATAATTGAGCAATGAGCAAATTATCTTAGGGAAATTACATTGCAAATTAAATCTCTGGAGTTAAGATGTTATACAGTATGCTGAGATTTGCATTTAAAAATACAGCAGCATTCAAGAGATGCCTGGCTGGCTCAGTCCATAGAACTTGATCTCAGGGTCATGAATTCAAGCCCCATGCTGGGCCTAGAACTTACTTAAAAAAAAAAGGAAAGAAAAACAATGCTGTCTTAAAAAAAAAAAAAGTTACAGCATTCTTAGGAGTTACAGTAACAACATCAAGTAGGTTTAAGCTGAGAAAAGATAGCAAATAACTGTTTTTTCATTATAAGAAATATTATAAGAAACATACAAAAGAAATAAAGATATCTGTGAAATTAGAAATGTAATGATATTAAGGGAAAAGAGCTAATTTTTGCAGAAGAGTTTTTATGGCATTATATTTGTAAAAAGTAAGTATCACAGACCTATGACTATCTACAAGTATAAAGAAAAAGTTTTGCAAAACTATATACCAAAATTAACAGCAGTTTATTTCAAAATAGTGAGATTATGTGATTTCCTTATTTTGCTTTAAATCTTCCTGTTTGCTGAATTTTATTTTATAATTAGCATGTTGCACATTTATTTAAAAAAATAAATATCCCAAGACATCAAAAAATGAAAGCCACAATCTTTGGCAAAGAAATAAAATTGCTATTTTCAGGTGAATGCCCCCCCCCCCCCCGCATACTCTCTTTATTATAAAAATATTGTAACCAATAGTTGAAACCAAGACTGACAATAAGCAAATGAGATCTTCCCATTTCTAACATGTACATATAAATTCATATATAAATTCTTTGTCTATTGACATTTTAAAGTATTTCCTTACAGTTTTTCTATACATATTCACATGGATATATATATACACACCTGAGAGCATTTAGAAGACCTTCTACACTATTGGGAGGTTGGTCCTTAAGAACTTTGATACAACCTTTCATCTAAGAAAAGGAAACAGAAAAGGTAAATATGTTTTTCTCATACAACAGTCATTATCTCAAAACAGTAGTACTTAAATTAGTACCACAACTATGGAACTCATGAGAAATTACGTTCTAGAAAAGTCAAAATCATTATTCTTAAAAGAGAGGGGAAAATCAACCCAACTGTTATTTTGTTTGTCTGTCAAACAAAACTTTTTAAGAACTGAATCCGGTCAAACGAAAGCACTACACACACGATGATGAGAGAACAAAGGGTTGGCTGAGGGACGACTTCCCAGAAAAGGTGTGGAGAAGCTTTTGAGAGAACAGACTGAACACACTGCCAAGGAACAGGGAGCCTTTCCAGGTAGACAAACACCTTGACAAAAATAATACATCTTATCACACGCTGAGAAAAGCATTTTGCAAGGCTGAAATGACTAGCATAGGGGAATTTACAGAGGGCCTCACAAGCCAAGGAAGACTCAACTGTAACTAATGGCGTAGGGACTTGTGATCGGCTCTAAAAAGGGAACAACTCAGTAAAGATGGTATGTAAGGCACATGAGCCTGATGATTATGAAAACATAGAACAGGGGCACTTGGATGGCGCAGTTGGTTAAGCCTCTGCCTTCGGCCAGATCATGATCTCAGGGTCCTGGGATCGAGCCCCGCATCGGGCTCTCTGCTCAGCAGGGAGCCTGCTTCCCCTCTCTCTCTGCCTGCCTCTCTGCCTACTTGTGATCTCTCTGTCAAATAAATAAATAAAATCTTTAAAAAAAAAACAAAACATAGAACATAGTAGAAACAGCACAGGCTTGGAGTGCCTGGGTGGTTCAGTCAGTTGAGTGTCCTCCTCTTGATTTTGGCTCAGGCCATGGTCCATGATCCTGGGATCAAGCCCTGCACTGGGCTCTGTGCTCAGTGTGGCGTCCCCTTGAGATTCTCTCTCCCTCTACTCCTCCCCCAACTAAAGTACCATGCTCTTTCTAAACAAATAAAATCGAATGAATGAAAAGAAAAGGAAAGGAAAGAAAGGGAAAAGGTAAGGTAAGGAAAGGAAAGGGAAAAAAAGGAGAAAAGAAA
This sequence comes from Meles meles, assembly GCF_922984935.1. Lineage (NCBI taxonomy): Eukaryota > Metazoa > Chordata > Mammalia > Carnivora > Mustelidae > Meles > Meles meles. The sequence goes on along the minus strand of NC_060066.1, from coordinate 11,684,753 downwards.
AGAGAAAAGAGAAGAGAACAAAAGGCAAGCACAGGCTTTGCAAGCCATGGAGATGTAGGTTCAAAATCCCACTCCACAATTCACTAGAGATTATATTGTGTAATTTCCCTGAATTTTAGATTCTCTATTAGTACACAGGAAATAATATCTACACCCTAGGAGTATTTTCAGAGGTAAGAGGGAAACTAGCATAAAATTCCTGAGACACAGTAATCACTCAATAAATGTTAACCCATTTCTCTTCACAGAGGATGGACATGAACATGAATAAAGAAAGGTCGGGAGGCTGGTGAGCAATCAGTAATCTAGACACGAAATGCTGAGAGCCTGAGCTAGCTGAGAAAGGAAAACTAGAAGACAATTCTCACCAAATACTGGTTCTAATTCTGATGAACTAGATGTGACAGGGTTAGCGCGAGAAATTACGAAACAGAGAAACCAGAAACCTGCTTTATTCCTAATAAGAACTTCTGAAGAGACAAGCCAAGTAGGAATCCAGACTAGAGCCACAAATTATTATGATTAGGAGGGAGGAGAAAATCTTTATTATATGGTCTTTTTTCATTGGAAGAACATCTACTGAATTTCTATACACATTTGGAAATAAGTCTTTTGTTTGAAATGGCTTTTGGTCCAAGAACAAAAGGAAACTTCTCATGTCTAAGTATTTATTTATTTTGCCAAACATGCAGGACGGCTGAGGAGTAAGAGGGACAAGGAGGCATGCTAAAGGACTGCGGCTGTTGTATGCGGCTATTAAAAACCCAGCACAGGGACGCCGGGGTGGCTCAGTTGGTTAAGCAGCTGCCTTCGGCTCAGGTCATGATCCCATCGGGCTCCTTGCTCGGCGGGGAGCCTGCTTCTCCCTCTGACTCTGCCTGCCACTCTGTCTGCCTGTGATCCCTCTCTCCCTCTCTCTCTGACAAATAAAAAATAAAATCTTAAAAAAAACAAAAACAAAAACCCAGCACAAAACAAGAGGGGAGAGAAAACACCGTTATCAGAAACTGTAAAACTGAGCGCTGTGACAGGGTGCAACCTGCAGCTCTTTTAAATAAACGCCCATGAGTTCCACTTACAGAAATGGCCTGGAATTAAATGAAACAATGTAACTTACATCAATCTTTGAAGTTTTGGCAAATGCTCCCACTGGATGTACATGGTCATAGAGTATTATGACGCCCACCATGACCCTCAAGCAGAATGACACCGTTTCTTCATTTGTAAATCTGCTTCTGTATTCCCTGGAGGGTAGAAAAGACATGGAGGGATGAAGCACATCACTACTTAATGAGCTGATTGAACATTCAGTTGACCCTGAAGGATGTATCCTGTTGATCTCTAAAAGGAATGCTAACGTATGCCCCCTTTCTCCAGGGTGAGATTCCCGGAGAACTGAGGTGGGTGCAGCAGGTATCCCGTATTCTCATCTCTGCATGAACCCTCCTTGGTGTACCACCCTTTCTGCTTGGCAGAGATGGGGCAAATTTAGAGAAATCAAAAGTAGCCCCACAGTAATGTTTTCAGGATAGGTACTTTGTAAAGGTTGTTCCCGCCAATATGATGAAAAAAGCCACTAGCTTAATAGAGCAATATGCTTGCTATTTAGAAGCTAACTTAATCTAAGCATGTACATGATTTTATCACTGGATTCTAATTTTACTAAAATTCACTCTTATTCTTCTCTCATTTGGGAAAAAGGGAAACAGAACTTTCATCTATCTATAAAGCAGCATGACATAGCAGAAGGCGTCCAGATCCAGGATGGGCCATCCAGGCACGTGTGGCAGACCAGCCACTGCACATTCAAGTCCCTTCACTTCCCAGGACCTCGCTCCCCTAAAGAACAATGATAACGATGAATAGCTGCCCTCCTACTTCATAAGGTTTTCCAGTAAGATGATGTGCATATTACTGCTTTGGAAAATGAAAAGCTCCCCAAAAACAAAAGTTATCTAATAAAACCATTTGTTATTTAGGAATCCAGGAGGGATTCTTTCTGCCGGCTGCTAAGAAAATCCAGCCAGACAATACTATGCTTTACACGATAAATGACCTGAAAGTGAAGGGAAACCCAGCAGAGAATTCAGATTAGTGTTGGAAAACTAAATAAATAAAGACTGAACTAATACTGAGAGAGGGGTAAGTGGAAGAGCAACTCTAGCCCACCAGCAGAAAGACAAGGTTCTTAATGAAAAGGAGAGAACGCTGATGAGAAGCATAACCAAAACACCAAAGCTCTTCCCCTGTCTCCAATAAGAGCACCACAAAATTCCCCATCCCGAAGAGTCAAGTAAGCGAGTCTGACTGGCTTTAGGCACCTGAAAATCCACTGTACTTTCTAGTTAACCAGAAGTTACATTAAGCTCCAAATTACTTTAATATTGTTCACATATTAACTTTGGATACTTCAGATATACGTATTTTCTGCCTTCTAAATAAGACCTGTTCGTATCTAGACAACCGTTTCAAGAGGATTGTTAAAGTGAAAAAGAATCAGCTAATACTCACGGTGTTTCGAGCATGACTCTGCACACACTAGCCATGGTGCTTAGACAATCTGTGGTATTTTCTATTGGTAAATTTTTATTCTGTAAAAGTGTATGGAGAAAAAAGTGAAAGTCATAGTTATTACTTAACTTAAGCATAATTTAAAACTTAGCATAATGTGAAAAACTGACAACTTTAAATGTTCGTTCCTACTCCTAATTTTGTTTAAAAAAAAGGGTGGTGGGGGGACTAGACTCTAGATACTGTTCCAAGCTCTAGGGATATGGCTATGAGCAAGCGAACCAAGACCCTGCTCTCCTGAGAGTCACTTACATTGCAGCTGAGTGGAAACAACCATTACATGCAGACAGGCCCTCACAGGTCATGAGGTGTGGGGATTTTATCCCAAGGATACTGGGAAGTCACTGGAAACATCTTAAACGAGGAAGAAGAGCTTCTTAAAGGGCTTTTTAAATGTTTGAAACATTTTAAACAGAGGAAGAAATGGTTTTTAAAAAGAAGGTTTTTTTGGCCACTCTTTAGAGAAAGGACTACAGTGGGGCAAGAGCAGAAGAAGGAAGACCAGGGGGAACACGAAAGCTGTAATCCAGGTCCGAGGTGAGAGGGTCGATCTGGAGAGGGAGAGCAAGAGAGGGGCTAAGTTTTCAGATTCAGGGTCTATTTCAGAGGGAGAGTCAATAACACTGTCTCACAGAGTAGATAAAAGAGGTGAGATAAAGAAAGGAATTCAGGATGATAACCCCTAAGTTACTTCCCTTTATAGTGGTACTATTAACTAAAGACAGAAAAGACTGGAGAAAGGGCAGGGTCGGGAGAAAACACCCAAGACTTGGGTTTGGCCATGATACCACTGAGGTGTTGACTATACATCCAAAGGGAAGCTGCACATAGGCCCATGTGTGCACGTGGGCCCTGGGGAAGGGACAGGACTCAGTGCGTATGCGCTCAGAGATGGCAATGTCACAGGGCCTGCCGAGGTCACTGTGGCTGCAGACAGGAAGAATAACACGAAGAGTAACCAACCATCCAGGCAACACTTACCTCTGATACAAATTTTGTCGTGGCATCACTTAAGGTTTTCAGCATTGGGGTTGCCTCAGCATAAAACAAAGACATTCGATTTGCCAATTCATTATTTACTTCATTTTCTCCTTCTGCCTATGTAGAACATAAGAGCATGTGGTATCAGTTCATAAATTATTAAATATTATAACATCTATAAAAGAAGAGCCTAGGCAGAGTGCCTGTTTTGCGAATGCTTGTTACTCTAGTAAGTACCCTTAAACTTTATTTTAGATCTTCATGTGCAAATGTAAGGGGTAACGGCCAGCGGACAGTAAGGTTGGGAAGGAAGGCTGGGGTCAGACAGCAGAGTGTCTTAAGAGCTAGCTTAAATTCGCATTTTTCTTCCACATGTAATGCGGGGCCCCTGGACATGTTAGAAGAAAGGAACAACAACTAGGTCAATTTTCTTTTTCTTTCTTTCTTTTTTTTTTTTCCCAGATTTTATTCATTTATTTGACAGAGAGAGATCAATCACAAGTAGGCAGAGGCAAGCACAACGGGGAGGGGCGGCGGGGAGGGGAAGCAAGCTTCCCGCTGAGCAGGGAGCCCAATGCGGGGCTAGTACCAGGACCCTGAGATCATGACCTGGGCTGAAGGCAGGTGCCAACCACCCAGCACCCCTAAAGCAAACTGACTAATGGTGGTGGGCGGAGTGTGCCAAAGGGACCATAGGTCAAAAAATGAGTTCTACAGAATGCCTCCCAACAAGAAGGGGAATGAGGCTCTCAACTGGAACAGAAAAACAAAGATGAAAACGGGGGTAAGGAAGAGATGTGAAAGATATTTCACTTGGTTAACAGTTGGATGTACCTGTAATTACTGAGGATGAAAGACAGGGCAAAGATGATTTTATGGTGTCTGGCCTTGAGTGGTAGCAGGACGGCTATAACTGGAGGACTGACTGAGTGTTACGTGTTTTGTTTTGTTTTTTTAAGATTTTATTTTTATTTATTTGACAGACAGAGATCACAAGTAGGCAAAGAGGCAGGCAGAGAGAGAGAGAGGAGGAAGCAGGCTCCCCGCTGAGCAGAGAGCCCAACACGGGGCTCGATCCCAGGACCCTGAGACCATGACCTGAGCCGAAGGCAGAGGCTTAACCCACTGAGCCACCCAGGCGCCCCTGGGTTACCTCTTTTGATTTGATTTGATTTAATCTGATTTCACATGGTAGGTATGAAAAAGACAAATGATAAGGTCAACCTCACAGCAGAAACTGGTCTATGCAAAACCAAACTGATGTAAAATAACAGATGCTTCATGGAAGAGAAATCCTTTTCCTACCAAGGCCCATCTTAAAACAGACACTGATTCAATGAAAAAAGAAAAAAAAAGAACGGTCGCTCCTTTGGCACTTTCTTCTTTTTATTTTTCCTTTGGTACTTTCTTTAACCTCTTATGCCACTTACCACTCCTTACACACTTATGTAGTCTTTATTATTAAACTATCCAATTGAGGCTACAAGGCTGATCCTAGAAATTTCCCCATCTTTCATACCAAGTAGCACAATGTAGGTCCTCAAAATCCCTAAAGAAAAAGAGAATATTCTCTTTCTATTTAAGGTTTTACTTACGGTATTTGACTCCCTGGAGGTAGAAAAGGGTAAAGACAAGGAGAAATCAAGGCAAATCAAGCCCCAGTAAAGCAGAAGAGCGTTTATGTAGCCAAGGAACAGGCACAGGAGTGCTCACTGCCCATGACCTTGCTCTCCCCTCTTGCCAACATTAGTATCCTCCCATTTCAGGTCAACTTCTCTCCAGGATTCTTCCATTCTAAGACTGTGGAGTCAAAAAAACTCACAACCACGAATTCACAAAGTTTTTGCGCAATTTAAATGAGAATCCACGTGAGGCACCTGACCGGCTTGGTCAGGGGCTCTTGATCTTGGGGTTGTGAGTTTGAGCCCCATGTGAAGTGTAAAGATTACTTAAAAATAAAATCTTTTCTAAAAAATTAAAAAATAAAGTAAAATGAGACTACACAGAGAAATTGCTAAGTATCAATGTTGTATGGACAGATAGCAACTTTACTGAAGGAAGGAGTCATGGGGACTGAAGGGACTCAGTGGAAGGGCAGGCCAGCACTGTGGGTGGTCGGCGGCATCCTCTCCTTCCCTCCCACAGCTACAGCCCGTAGTGAGTTACCAACTTTATCATCAGCTTGAACTTCATTTGAATGGACAAGCAAACTAATGGCTATCATTACATTACCCAATTCAAAACATTGACTTACTGGGACATTATTAATCCTCATACGACTCAATGTTCTTCTATAATAGCTGAAATCGTTCTGTATGGCAGGATTTGTCATCTAAAGAAGACATTCATGGAAGAAAAATGTATTATGCACGTTAAATGATAGTGTAAAAATTAAGTGAAAAATCTCCTAAATACAGTTTTTACGAGTTAAGTGACACTCCCTAATTTGGGTAATATCATTTTAAGAACTAAAACTGGCATAACCCAAGATAGCTTTTTGTACCTAAATCACATTAACACTGTACTTAGTCCTTCTGAATACAAACCATGTAAACTGTTTTACAGTCATGATCCATATACTTCCCTTCTTTTCAGTAATTTTAGGTAACATACGAAATAAAAGGTGTTTCCCAAAAACCAGTATTATCAAATAAACAAAAGAAAAAAGAAGAAATATGTAAGCACTTAGTTTTGAATTATTACAATAAAAGTATGTCTATATGGTCAACAGGGCAATACTCAGACTAAAATTTTATATACAAATTCTTCGCGCTCAAAGTATTAATAAAAGAGAATCACTTCCAATTATGTAAAATAAACAGAAGGCTGTAATTAGGAATCCACCTCTACCACATATCAGATAAGGTCCTCGAGGTCTTGGAAAGTCGAAGGACCCACCTGACACCTGGTTACTGTGACAGGGTCTCAGGTGGATCAGGTCTCCTCACATGAGAGTTACACCTATTTCTTTTACACTCAGTCCTTCCAACAATGTGGGGGCGGGGAGGGTGTGCAGGGAAATAGGAAGATAACATAGACAGAGAGATGAGGAAGAAGGCAGGCAGGCAGGCACAAGGAAGGAAGGAAAACTCTTAACATCTTTATATAAAGGGATGCTGAAAATTAGGGATCAGTAGAAAAGAAAAAATAGTATTAGAAAAGGTGAATATTGTTCCAGAGATATTTTTAAAACAAAGCTAAATGAAGACAAAGTATTGGGTAATTTTCTATTTGCTACACATGTAATACATCAAAAGATTTGCCCTTTTAAATGTAGTTTTCCATGTTTTGCTACGAACCAACAGACACCACGTAAACACACTGTGAAAGTCTCCAGGCATTTCCTCCTGTGCTCACTGAGAGGCTCACGACATCCATGCACCTCAGGGCCAGCAGAGAGGCCTACCTTGAGCTCGTCGAACCGGAGTGTGAAATGAAGAATCTCTGCGAACTGTTTGGCAAGAGCCTGCTCTCGCTCTAGATGCTGCGTGGGAGAGTATGGGGTACTTGTCAAGGCTCCCAGAAGACCTCTTAGTGCTGCTTCTACAGAAAGGAAGATTCAAATCTTAGGCTGTAGCTCCCTGATTTTTATTTAAAAATGAGCAATTTATAAATGTTATGATTTTAATTCCCATAAAAATAAGGTCTCTTCAAAAGCCAGATCATCTAAATATAATCACTGAAATGGAACAGTGTTAAACAGAATAAAAACCTTGAAGGAAGCAATTCAGCTTTAAAATTCCATAAACCCAAATTCAAAATAACGCAGAATGCAAATCTAATGAATTAAACACCAGGATCAAACAGCAAATTTTCTGTTTTCATCATTCCACATAGTGTTGGTTTTTATGAACTGGCGAAGGGTTACCTACAGCTGAGTGACTTTCAGTGGCCTCACGTCCACACAGTCAAATCTCCACACGGCTGGGAATAAACCAGCAACTGTTCGTACTTTGAATATGCTGCTTATTTATAAACACAAATTGCTTTCTTTCAGATACTAAGGGAAACAAAGTTTTTGATTTAATAATTAGCTTCCTGTCTTAGAGCTTGACATCTTAGAATCACAATATAAATATCCTGATTCACTATGTATAAGTAAAACGGTCCCTTCGAAATAAATGCTTTTTGGACTAATACATACTGTGTTTAAAAATAGATATATTTCACTTCAAAAAAAACAAAAAACAAAGAAATCAAACTAATTCATTCATAGATTCCAGAATCAGAAACAAATGCCAGATTCTATTCAGAGAAAACAGCAATGTATGGTAGTAGATGGTGATCTAACATTAATGAAAAAATGTCAATTACTAACTATTTATTAATAATAAATTTATCAGATCATCAACTCTTAACTTAAAAAATTACCAGCTCTACTATTTATGAAGACCCTAATAAGAACTAACATCCCTACTATGCATATGACTTGGTCTCTGATTAAACTTTCACCATCAACTAGGACATGAGCATGACAGATGGGCACACACTGAGTTTCAAAGATTTTAGACTCCCAAGGGTATAGCTAGTAAATGCCAGATGTTTCTGACTCTACAGCCTTATTCTTTCCACCCCAGTACATAACTGACTGTCTCTCAAATAAAGCAACATCCTACCTGGCCTTCTGTAACCTTATAAAACATGCATCTATGGATTACTACACAGTAGGTACTTCTTATATGTCTAATATGTGCTGGTACTAAGCTAGATCCTACAGAGACATTATTTGTCACCTACACAATAACTCCAAACGATAGTTCTTATCTTTTTTTTTTTTTACAGCAGGTCAGAAAACGTCCTGTCTATCATGTGCCAGGCACTGGGGGAACAGAGATGAAAGCAGACATGCTCCTTATGCCCACATGGAGCGTGACTACACAGAGAAGAAAGACATATTATGGTTGTGATGGGTGTTAAGAAGTACATGATACAATGAAAAAATATAAAAATAGAACCTCACCTAGTTTAAGGCTCAGGAAAAGACCTCGCTGAGTAAGTGACATTTGGCTAAGACTGAAGAGCGCATTAAAGATGAAAAGGAGTTTGCAAGCAGAGCAGTGAGCCAGATCCTGAGCTGAGAAGAGCATGACACAGCAGAGGAATGGCAAGAAGACCAATACATGTAGAAAAGAGAGCACAAGGAGGAGAGTAACCTAAGACTAGAAAAATACATGTGTAATTTATGTGCCATAGCAAGTATTCTGGTCTTGTCATCCTAATGTCCCTGGAGAAACTACTTGAGCAGGGTAGTGCTATCATCAGATTAACATTTATAGAAACTCCATGTCCTCTGCTATGTGTAGAATGGATTGCAGAAGTATGGATGGTTTACAGAAGTACAAGAGTGGATGTGAAGGTCAACTAAGAGGAAAAACACATTTTAGGTATTTTAAAAAATGGCTTACTCATCTCTCGAGATTCATTCCCTCTGTCAGTATTAATATAAGTGGAAAGCAAAGTTTGAGAGACAAGAATAGTAAAAAACTGTTAAACACACGCACACGCACACACCAATACTGTTACAGGCTGTTAAAGAAAAAAGAAATTTGCATTTCCTAGATTTTATCAAGTCTCAGGGTAAATTTAACATTCAAGGTGCTCTGCTACTTTGGGAGATGGCAGAGCCGCCTCCCATCCCCCCCCCCCCCCCACTCCCAAGGCGTGCAGTCCAGTCACTTGGCTGTGCTGGACTGGACAGTAACCATGTTGGAGAACTTCTGTCCCTGAATGGCTGAAGCACTCAAGGGCAAATCTGCGAAAAAGGGGCATCTCAAGAAAATGGCACTGCATATCTGCCTCTGGGACACCTAGACCAGCCTCTCATTTTGAGAGCCTCTGTGGATACAAAACAATCCTACTAGTCTTCAATGCCCTGTGTCAAGAAAGGAATCAGGGACAGAAGATCCCAGAAGATGGCTCAGGTCTCTGGCTGAGTTGTAAAGAAAGGGATGTCAAGGAGAAGATGATGTAGGGATTGGTCTTCCTGATGGAGCTCCTAAAACAAAATCATGTGAACAGGATTCTTAAGAAAGGTGACAAGAAGAAATTAACAAGTTACTAAGTTCTAGAAGAAATTAGCGGGTAGATCAGTGCACAAGGTTACAAGGAAGAGACTAACTGGGAAAAATAATAAAGACAGATTAGTCCACAAAGTAGGACAATAATGGGAAATGACTAGATGCCTAGGAAGAGGACGCCCCTGTGGAAAGTTCCCCTTTAGAGACAAACATTTATTCTCACCACTGCCATCCACACCTAAATCAAAGACTTATATCAGAACTTAAATCCTCAGAAGAGAACACAAAAGATGTAGATGGTGAGTGACTTAACATAGCCAAGAAACATGACCACACTCATTGCGGGCAATCTAGCCCAGAGAAAATGAGCCAACATGTTGGAGAGACCTATCCATTATGATCCCAGGGGATGGTCCCTATTAATAAGCCCCTGAAACAGGAAGATGACTGAGGACAGACAAAGGAGTCTATTTACTGTCTGATCATACAACCTTCACTGAGTTGCCTCAACTAGGAAGGCCTCAGACTAAATTAAGCAAGTACAGAATATTTCCCAGGCCAGCAACGTTAACCTTGTAGACTAAGGTCAGTATATCTTCCAAATTAGTCGAGAGATCCCTTCCCCCTCTCTCTATAAGTATGCAAACTGGCAAGGGATCAGGGTCCCTCTTCTGGAATACACACCACAGTGTATCTGCAGTGCTGAGGCCAAGCACCCTCTCCTTGGGATAGCAAGATTCTGAAGGATCACATGGATCTTAACAGGTGGTGCTTTGTGGGCTATTTGTAATGTTTATCCTCACCGGAGGCTCAAGTAGGAACAGAAGAGACAAAAGGTTTAGTGGATATAAACCAGATGGCTCATCAGACTTGAAGTCCAGATAGGGTACTGAAAATCAGAGAATTTAAGTCATGTGGTCAAGACCACACAACTAATACATGGCAAACACCAGATTTCAAATAGGAAGCTATGCCTTCAAAGCCTAAAATCCGTATTATTGCTTCTCCTAAATACCCAATACGTATATGATACATCAAATGTGCGTATTCATTTTTTTTTAAAAGATTTTATTTCTTTATTTGATGGGGGCGGGGGAGAGAGAGAGAGAGAGATCACAAGCAGAGGGAGAAGCAGACTTCCCACTGAGCAGGGAGCCTGATGTGGGGCTCAATCTCAAGGACCCTGGGATTATGACCTGAACCCAAGGCAGACACTTAACAACTGAGCCACCCAGGAACCCCCAGATGTGTGTATTCATTAATTCACCCTCATTCACTCAAGAAACAGTGAGCTCCGGGCGCCTGGGGGGCTCAGTGGGTTAAGCCGCTGCCCTCAGCTCAGGTCATGATCTCAGGGTCCTGGGATCGAGTCCCGCATCAGGCTCCCTGCTCAGTGGGAAGCCTGCTTCCCTCTCTCTCTCTGCCTGCCTCTCTGTCTACTTGTGATCTCTCTCTGTCAAATAAATAAATAAAATCTTAAAAAAAACCAAAACAAAACAGTGAGCTCCTATCATATGTAAACAAGGATATGTTACTGTCAACAAAGAACCTGGAAACATTATTAACCAGGTTACTGGGGAAGAGATGAGGAGTAAACTATCCTATATTAAATGTGTACTTTCCTTATAACTTTACAGAAGTCCCTAGAGTAATCAAAGTTCCAGGCTCCCACATGACGGTATGAAAAACAATAGCTTCTTGCTATTACCTATGTTATAATATACTCTGCTGAAATGGAACACAAACCACTAGCCTGATTTAATTCCGATAGTTAAAACATGAGAAAACATGGAAGCCTGACTGGTTTGGCCTATTTTACAAGTATTCTTTTCTAACTGGCAAATGCTGAGAGACCAAGATGAGTCTGAGTAGGCCTGAACACCATCTAAAGCAATACAACTTCAAATGCAGCCAGGAACTAGCAGCACAACAAACACTCTAATATGAAGGAGTCAAGATGATAACCACAATTCAAACACTTCAGTCCAATGAGGCTACAAAACTACAGGTTACAGAGATACTTGATCAAAAGGTTGGCACTGTGAAAGAACTAACTGTCCTGTGGAGGTAATAAGCTACAATTCTTACTTCTCATAAGAAAAGGATAATTTGTAACAATACTTCTATCTCAATAATCTGTGCCTTTAACAGTCTGTCCTTCATCTAAGGAAAAAGAGCAGTTCTCTTAGTTTTTAAAAAACGTAGGCATTTTTAAAAAACTGAACTTCAGCTTTCAAGTAGGTTGCAGACCCAAGTGGCCTAGTAGCTAATATGAAGGTTATGAAGAGCCAGATAGAAAAAACTAGCAAGTGACAGTGACCTACTGCAAACTAGAAAACTCAAGCCCGGGGGTGTGGTTATGGACATTGGGGAGGGTGTGTGCTATGGTGAGTGCTGTGAAGTGTGTAAACCTGGCGATTCACAGACCTGTACCCCTGGGGATAAAAATACATTATATGTTTATAAAAAAATAAAAAATAAATAAAAAATTTAAAAAAACAAAAACAAAACAAAACTCAAGCCCTACATCAATGGACACAGAGATCACTCCAGCCAATACCAATCAACTGCCCAAGCTAATGATTTTTCCAAGGCATCTAGAGACTTAAAAACAAACCAATAAACAACAAAACACAGAACTCAGGTAATTACCAATTTCGAAAACCTGGCAACTTATGTCTTTCAAATTACTCCAATAGCTAACTACCTAAATCTTACCTGCTCTTCCTCCTCCTGTAACAGAAAGGGAATTCCAGTTCTGCTTCCGCACTGTATGGAAGGTACAATTCTGATCTTTGAGTAATTTTTCCCACGTCAGGGAAAAAGCAAATGGTTTTGAATGCTTTTTGCTTTAATAACTCCCCAGATAATTTTGGGCACATCATCAACTCGCTATTTCTCATCTTGTACCATTTTAGATACATGAACTGACCATAATCAGCAATTATTTTTAAGGACACAAAAATCTAAATAACCCAAGGGCCTGATGATTAGTTCCCATACATGGGACAGGATGTGTTGTAGAGCTGGAGAGAAATTCTAGCACGTGTCTCCAGGACCCTTTAAGGTTAAAATAAACAAATAAGAAAGTGAGTAAATAAATAAGTAACAAAAATCAGGCATTTTCTTGTGGACGTTATAATTTGTTGGGGGAAATGGTCTAAATAATTTAAAGACCTAGGTTGAGAGGGATGATACAATTATGCTGTAATCTTACAGTCTAACAAGATTGCTGTACCTATGTAGCATATAAATTTAGCAAGGTGAATATAAAATACTCTACATTAATTCCTTATCAATAAATGTCTTTTTCACTAGGGAAGTCATAATTATGAAACTTTCAACTTACCTAACCTCTGAGAAAATTCATAAAATGTCTTTAATTTGCCTACTAGTGGGACAACTGCACCCCAAGCCTTCTCTTGCAACTTCTCATCTGCTGGATGCTGGATTGCCTTCAAAATCCAAAGAATAAAAATAGTTAGAGTTTTAAAAATCAAAACAGTATTATTTTTACATTAAAATACAGGTTTCGGCAAACACAGGAAACCCTGGTATACTTGATAAAATATGACCTGCCTTTCAGACCACTAAGCAATCTTTTGTGAACATGGAGGGGTCACTCCCAAAGAAAGGTATTTTCTTGCTTTTATCTTTCTTTTGCTTTTCTTACTCTTTTATGGAACTTAAGGCTTTTTTTCAACCATCTGGTTTGTTTTCTCTAACATTTTCAAATAAGCTAAACATGCTATCTGAAAGTTGAAACTCATAACCAAAATGGGGGAGTGCCTGGGGAGTCCTTCTTATAAACATTATCAGGAGGTATCGACATGTTTAGATTTTCCAAAGGCAACTAGTACTCTGACTCCATCCACACTAAACTGAAAAACAAGAAAGCAAAATAAAATTGAAACCAGACAGATTTAGGGAATGCTCTGAATAAATAAGCTATAAACTAAACAAATGGGCTATGTATTATTTATACAATATGCCTTATAAGCTTTCCACTACATGAAAATTTTGATTTTTTTTATATAAAACTTTTTTTTTTTTTTAAAAAGATCGTATTCATTTATTTGAGAGACAGGTAAGAGCATGAGCAGGGGAGGGGGAGGCACAGGGAGAGGGACAAGCAGTTTCCCCATCAACAGGGAGCCTTGTCGGGGCTGGATCCCAGGACTCCAAGTCCAGGATCCCAAGATCCCGAGACGACCTAAGCCTAAATCAGATGCTCAACCAACTGGGCCACCCAGCTGCCCCTATATAAAATGTTTATGAATTATATTCAAACACAGTAGGATTCTAAAGTGAATCTCATTTATGTCACTACCTAGAATTTTAATATTAAAGAAAACCTGACATTACATATAACAATCCTTCTTTCAAAGGGACTGTGATACTATCCTGACAAATACAAAAAGTTCTTTTAGCCTCAAGCCCCAATCTCAGCAATGTTTTATATCAAGTGGTAAAAATCTGTTTATTATTCAGGAGATAACCAAATAGATGAAAATTAAAATTTTCTTTTCTTGAGAAGCATATCCAACTTCTCTTGCAAGATCTAAGAATTATTTTCAAAATAAGAACTCATTCTCATAATATCAAAATGGTCTGGCAAACATACCTACTTTCACAACTGAGTGAGTTAACTGCTTCCCTGACCCTGCCCTGCCTGCATTTAGACTGGGACACTAGCTGCTCTTTTATGATAACATGTTAAGGTTCTCACTGTAATTGTGACCTTTTTTTTCCTTTCACATCAGTTTCACTGCGTTAGGCGACATTTTTGGTACAGCACCCAGACAGCCTAACATGCAAAGGACACTTAGTACAGGTCAGCGGTGAGACTGTCATGAAGCAGATATGTTAACTCCCAGCTCCAAAAATGTTACAACTGGTATAGATTCATCAAAACATTAGCTGGGGGCGCCTGGGTGGCTCAGTGGGTTAAGCCGCTGCCTTCGGCTCAGGTCGTGATCTCAGGGTCCTGGGATCGAGTCCCGCGTCGGGCTCTATGCTCGGCAGGGAGCCTGCTTCCCTCTCTCTCTGCCTACTTGTGATCTCTCTCTCTCGCTGTCAAATAAATAAATAAAAATCTTTAAAAAAAAAAAAACAGTAGCTGAGTGTTCTTCTTTCCCTCACCAGTGGCCTATCCTAGAGAATAAGCTTTGTTTATTTAACAGATTCTGCATTAAATCAAATTTTATTCTATTTCAGTCATGTTTACTAAAATGTTACTTAAAAAATAAGTAATAAATATAAAATACAAAATATAAAAATAAAAATAAGTAATTCCACATCCACAGCACAGGTTTGTACATTTTCCTTGCTCTTGAATGATACTGTTTCGGAGACTATTTTCTAAAATGTAAACTGGTACAGAAGTACAAAAAATTTTATAGCTCTCATTTTACAACTGGCCAAACGGACCTCCAAAAAAGGAAACCACTTTATAATAGGACTTGCATTAAAACTACTACCTTCATAAACCAACCAATATTGAACTTTTAACAATTATCGTATACAGTAAAACTGCTTGACAGTGATATGCATTTATTAGTAAATCTGAACACTTTATTTCTATTGTCTGTGCTTTTTCATAGGTAGAATAGTAGTTCTACTAAGTTTATTTAAGTCTTTCTATTGACTGTTATTGTAGTGGTATTTGTTCTCTGTATATTTGTATATAATCAGCTTTTATTTGTACCTTCCTTTCTTAAATTGTTTTCCTATTATTCTGAAATATAATATTTCTGCTTATAGAGACATCTATATGTCTCTATGTCTCATATGACAACCCAGACATCAATATGCATTCCTCAGTGAAAGTTTCTTCAAATGCTTGAATAGTTACACACTTACCTTAATCTACAGATTTAAATGCTGTTTTAAGTTTTCTAGCTTACATATTTTTTATCTATTTTATTTACCTATTTCTCGCTCCTTAATTCCTTTACCAAAGAATTAATGAAAGTACCTTAATAGGTAGCCTCGTAGGTGAATCTCTTACTATCTCTTGTGATTCTCCCCTTTCCTTTTATGTTATTTTTCTATGTAAACTTTAACTTTGTGGCATGTATTTACTTGCCTGCACGACCAACCACGGAATGCCACAAGGGCACTGAATATGGTGACGGTGCTAAACTGGGTGACCATAGGTCCTACGGTACTCCAACCTTTGGTCACTGCCTCTAAAATTCCTAGTTTCACAGCTCCCTAAGTCCTCTTTGAAATGACTCCTAAAGGTTTCCATCATTTTACTGACTTTTAGAAGATGACAACTACATTCAATTAAGTCAATATATGCATTTCATTAAGTCAATACGAGGACTGTAGTGAGCCTTCCCACGAAGAAGGAGAGTAACCCTTCACTTGGTTAAGTTAAAAAAAAAAAAAAAAAATCCTAAGGGCTCTAACCTTAAAAACAGATAAAAGTCTGTATCTCTATAGTTTTTTTTCTTTATTGCTTATGGGAAACAACTGTAACCAGCTGATCAGAATTCAACCGTAACTTTAAAAAATTTAATGATATAATACTGAACGATTAAAAATAATTTGTAGCACTGATAATCAATATGAAGACATTAAAACACTTTCAGAACAAATTGTGAATTGTTGTGACCTACAGGAAAAGAATTTGTCAATTAGTTAATTAAGATCCTGTTTAATCATTTAAATCTTCCATTTCCACAAATGTTTGGATTTTTCAAATTATGTTTAAATGTTTAGGATTTGAATTTCACAGAAATGGTTACATGCCTTTATTTACTGAAATCTAAAGGTTTCACTTAAGCTAATGATATTGGCAAGATTCGTCTAAGCTCTTGTATTTATTTCTTCGACAGTTGCTAAGTGCTTCCTAAACACTGTTTTAGGTGCTGATGACACACAAATTAGTAAGAAACCAGGTTTACCCACCTCCTCAAGCTGGAGGTGGTGGTGGAGTTATCAACATTAAATTTCAATAATTTTTTTAAAAAGTGATCGTTGCCATAAAAGAAATGTGTGCAAAGCACTGGGGCAAGAGAGTAAGGGGGAAGTAATTACTGGGATGTGAAGGAAAGAAAGTATACATGTGTAAGACATTCAAGGAACAAGCAGCCCAAGCCAGGAGAGGTAAAAGAAAAAAAAAATGGAATTCACAGTATCTATAATTTCCCTCAGCTCATGATATCACCAATGGCTAATCTAAACCAGAAACCCTGGAATCATTAACTCCCCTTCTCCCTTATATTAAACATCCAGTCAATCACCAAAACCTATGGCCCCATGGTCCAAAACTAAATCATCTTGAATCATCTTCTGGAACCTACACTTAATTCTGCTTTCATTAACACTACAAATGTCATTAGAGGAATGGAGTTGGATGTGGACGATAAAACCAACAGACTGCTCCTTGACAACCTCTGCACTGTTAGTTATAGAGAAGAACAGAAGAAGCAGAAGGGTGGGAAAAAAATGAAGACACAGGGAGATGCCCTTAAGAAATGCGTCATGAGAAAGAGATAGGTCCAGAGGCTAGGGTGTTTCTTTGGGTGGTAGAGGACACCCGAGTATGTGTATATTCTGAGGGGAAGAAGCCAACAGAAGAAAAAACATAGAAGATGTAATTAAGAGAAGGAATAATTAAAAGAGCAAAGTTCCAGAAGAGGATCCAGAACAAAGGTAGAGACATTAGTCTTGGTAACAAGTAGAGATACAGTTTTTTTCTGAAAAACAGAAGAAGAGGAATAAGAGGTAGTTAGAAAACTGGATGAGTTCAGAGGCTCAGGAGAAGATAATTGAGGAAACCACACCAGATATTTGCTCCATGGTGTAAAGTCATCAGACAGCTGGGGAGTCCAGACCACAAGGATGACAGCGGCCTTTCCCGGGAAGCATAGGAGGAATGGAAAAAAAATAAGACTAGCAGGACAAAAGGCCACAGAAAGTTATGTTCTCTTCTCCGCCCCAAAAGTATGTATGTATGTATAAATAAATAAATAAATAATATAAATCGTCCCCCATGGATACTGTAAATTTCAGATGTGAGAGCAACCAAAAAATAAATAAAATTTTCTCCAACATACATAAATTACATATTCAGAACACCATTTTCCTTTTACCCTTGTATCACTAAAACCACATCTGAAATAGTCCAAGTGATCATTCTTTAGTGTAATACTTAATATGCAACAGAGGATTCACAAGTATGTACAAAAGAATTTAAGAAGAGGGACACAGAGAATTTTAGTTTATTGGAAATGTTTAAACATCTTTACCTCTCGTATTTCATGGCCAGCTCCTCTATATGATTGCAAATCCTCCAAGATACCTTCTGCATCTTTTAATACTACATTCACCTGATTATAAATTTCCTTCTCAGACTCTGTAGGCTGGGCATCTAAATAGCAGGAAAGCACAAAAAAATTTACAGTCACATGATTCTTTTTTAATAAATGTGTAACTCTAAGCAATGAACAGTCTCAATTTCTAAAGATGGCTCACATCTTATTCAATGTTAACTTTGAACTTCTCAGAAAAGATTGATAATTGTTCCATACTTCTACAACATTTGAATAGCTAGCCTCAAGTTTGTAAATACACAAGGAGCAAGGGACCATCAAACATTACTATTTATCTTAAGTTACAAACCATGACTTGGTATATTAAATGAACTTGAGAATTTAAATTCAAAGTTCAAATTGTGATAGTGGTAATAATCACTTTTACTACTACAGTAATAATTACCAGTAATGACTGCAAATGCATGAATAATGATTTATTTTAATGCAACAGAAATGGAAAGCCTACTAATATATCTTGTTCACCTATGGTTTAAAATTGAAACTACTTTATTTTCTTAGAAAGTTCATTTTAGTGCCTTGAGTGTCAATATAAAATAAATTAAAAACTATCTTAAAATAATAGTTGTTAGACGTTCCCCTTTCCTAGGGACCACTTTGAATTCTGTGCCAATGAACTTTTCTGCTGATGAGCACAAGGTCAAAACTCCTGTGCAGAGGAGTTCAAATTTTGACACTGTTTCAGAATGGCTAGGCTGCTGAAAACCAGATACTTGCAGCTGTAATACTATCTCTGAAATTCTGAAATACTAAAGCAAAAACGGGTTCCCCGCACATTTTGGGACAGAGAGAAAAATGAAGGGAGAATTATAGTCATAAAAAGCACAATCAGGAACACAAACATATGGGCATTTCTACCACCTGTGGTGTTAGTCACAGAGCATATGCTAACAAATGACTAAATCTGGATTTCTCTCTCCTAAATTTGAGGTAGCAGAAACCCTGTTTTTAATAACTTGGTCATTTGTTTCTCTAAGGCTAAATCTTTTTTATTTAATATAATTCTTTTTTTTTTTTGAGAAAAATGGGCTATCTGTGTGAAATGGGAGTTTTTCATAAATCTTTCCATTTAGACCACATTTGATGCCACAGATAAGGCATAAAGCACTAAAAATTATAAACGTTATGATCATCCTCATGGTTTAGAGAGGAACTGTGTTGGCTGAATTCCTCCACACAAAAATTTTTCTTATGGAGTCAGGGGAGGAAGACCAAATTGATAATATGAATTGAGAACATTTCTGATAAATCACTTTGTCTACCAATCATATAAAACTAGTACTTAGACTTTTCTGCACCCACTTTACCTTCCGACAAATATAAAATATATTTATTTCCTTCCTTAGATCATTTAAAGAAACTTAGTTTACATATGAAACTAGGAGTCCAGATGCCTACGAACTGTAACTTTATTTTGCACATGGGGCAAGTCATAATTCAATTCCATCTATTAAAGCTGCAAACTAGTCAAAAATATTCCAGTTTTTTAAAAAAATCAACAGGGTACCAAATTTTAACTTCAACATACTTAACAGTACTATGGCAACAATAACATTCATGTGTAAAGCCCACTTAAGAATTTGTATTCTTGTATCTGTTCCATTATTTTCTGAATCTTTCAGAAATCATCTCCTTTTTTTAATAAAAATACTGTGACAAAATAATTACACAGGAGGAGCCAAATTAAAAATCCTCTGTATCCAAAGCCATAACGTATATTACTAGAAGTAAGTATTTATACTGGAGCTAAACGATTTCTTAAAAATCAGGGTTTGTCATTTAGCAGTAATAATTTCTCATATTTAGCCAGACCATATTCTCCAGATTAATAGTAAGACACACACTAAAAAAAAGTACACCTCATAATTTTCATACTTACACCAGATGCAATAGAGAAAAATACTTTAACATGCAAAACAGCAGTTTTATACTTTTTCATATGGAATTGTGAAACTACAGACATAACACCAATAGTAGACACATATCATAGTTTAATTCATGAAGTGGGAATTCATGACAAAGGACAATACTTTGTTATATATCAAAAATACTTGTGAAGTTTGGAAATACTAAACTGTATTTTTGGTGTGGTGACTAGCTGTTAACAGAAAAATGTGACACTGAGACTTACATACAAAAGAAACATCATTAAGTAGATTTAAGTAGACCTTGGAAGTGGTTAATAATGATCAGAAGTTTAGTAAGTACCAAGAAATTTAAAAATAAAGGAGAAGATTCCAGTTCCCCCTAAGGGTGGAAAAAATACCCAGCACCACACTGATTAAACATTTTTTAGACTGTCACAGGAAAGTCACATTTATAATTTTGAAAGCTGCTGAAGACTGCTGTAGAAATGAAGACAAACAGAAAGTAGCAGACAGGTAATAAGCACTACTTTACTGAGAGCAAGTCATGCAAAAGGGTGAAATACTAGGGAGGGAGAAAGACTATAAAATAAAGCATTTTTTTCAAAAAATGGTATCATATAATGCAACCAAGACTTGTCACTTTGATTTTTCATGGCAAAGAATGAAAAATTTTATTACTTGAAGAAAAAACTATCACTTAACCAGCTGACAAAAGGACGTTCATTTGAATGCAAAATAAAGTATCTACTACTTAGAGTAGTAGTGATTACTCATCAAGCTTAATTTTAATAGCTGTTCAAGGGAAATTAAGGCATGTTTCAGTTGCTCTTATTATTTGAAGGTAAAATTAAATACTGTAATTTCATACTGGTTTCCTATTAAGGAGTCACTGAAAATAATTGCTAAAATTCAATCTGAATTTTATATAATTTTATACAAAATACAAAAGGGGGCAAAGATCAGCTACAAAAAAAAAGTCAGAAAGCCAGTCGCATAAAAACTCATTGTGATAAGGGATCATTGTGCTTTAGTCCTGCATTCACTCATTCAGTAAATATGTATGATCTATCTCCCTAAGTTACATTGAAGCAGGGACCTCAGTGTATAGCACATACACCGTACAGGATGTAAACTCAGTCCCAAGCAGATTTCCTGTAACAAACTATTTGGTGAATAAATGAGAAGGTAGAGACACAAATGCACCTCCACCATGAGTTAAAGGAAACTATTATGCATTTTCATCTCTGTATGAATATAATCCCTCATCATTTCAGAAAAATAAATATAAGAAAATGCCACCAGAATAAAGATACTTCAAAGTATAGGGAGGGCAAAAGCAACTGAAAATATGCAAGAAGTAAAATAGGAAAATAAAATGAGACTAAAAGAGTGGATTTCAGTAGTTGTACAAGATTGCAGGGGACAAGTGACACAAACGACACAAGAATTAGAGGAAATGTATGATTAAATGGAAAGGCACTTTAACAAAGAATCAGAGAAAGGAAGATTCCCTTCCTCATTTACAAACAACCACCTTTATTTACTCTCCTATTTTGGTCTACCTTGAGATAAGTCAAGTTAACTAACAGATACTGAACTTCTAACATTTAGAGAGCACTATGTGAAGGATGGAAAGGGACATTAAAAATAAATAGAAGTCCCTATTCTCCTAAGAACCACAATTTAATGGACTAACAGATAAAATAGTTACTCAGGCTAAAGATGTGTTATTAGAATGAGCTATGTCATTATCAAATAAGAAATTCCAAAAAAAATACTAGAAGAGGCTATACTGCCCCCAATTCAGCGCTTTTTATATGCTGCCATTAGCGTAACTGCTGCCAAATTTTATGGGGGCAATTCTGGGCTTATATCTTAGTTGAACCATTATTCTTAAATGAAATCTTATTATATAGTTATAATTTTAAAAAGGCCCTCTTTCTAGTTCACCTCAAGAGTAGGTAACAGTATATTTCATTTAACACAGAATGCCATTTCATGCCTTAAGGCCTTTGTAGATGCTGTTCCTTCTTCCTAATAATGTCCTTCACTAACTTACCCTGAAACATTCTAACTCACCCTCTACACCACAATTCAAAGGTTACCATCAGAAAGTCTTCCAAGATATCCCATCTACTCACTGCTAGGTAGAGTTAATCCCCTGTGATCTATACCTTGAATGGTAAAGGATGTAAAGGAAATTATTAGTTTGTGTTTCTATCTTACTATATTGAGAACACCCAAAAGGCAGGGGTTGTATCTTTGTTATCTCTGAATCCCCACCATCTATCTACTGGTTGGCATACAGGAGGCAAGCTACAGACGTTTGTTAACTGAACTAAAAACCATGTATGTGCATGCATGTAAACAAGTGAATCATGATTTAAAGACATCTTCATTCTGTAAACTACAGGATTCCATTAGATCATGTTTTATATGCATAAAAATACTTAATTTGTATACAACTTGATACAAAATGCCAGTATATCTATCTGTATGGAATTATTGTTCTAGCTGCCCAATCATGGAGACACAGTGATCTAGATTTAACTACTATAAATGATTGAATAGTAAAGCCAAATTACTCTGGTAACCTGAATTATTATTCTTCAACCAGAAACAAACACTGTAGTATGAAACATGCTACTTAAAAAAAGAATGTGGTTGGGGCGCCTGGGTGGCTCAGTGGGTTAAGCCTCTGCCTTCGGCTCAGGTCATGATCCCAGGGTCCTGGGATCGAGTCCTGCATCAGGCTCTCTGCTCAGCAGGGAGCCTGCTTCCCTTCCTCTCTCTCTCTGCCTGCCTCTCTGCCTCCTTGTGGTCTCTCTCTCTGTCAAATAAATAAATAAATTCTTCAAAAAAAGAATGTGGCTTTATTCTCAGTAATCACAGGGAACTGGCAAATCAACTATATTGACAATTCCTAGTCGGCTATGAAGCTGTTGAAGACAAGACCCGTGCGATGGGCTAAAGCCACTGAAATAGTCTAAAGATAAGATAAACTTTTACAAATGGGAATATGCAACAGATCAAAGATAAAACTGATTAAGAGAACTCAACGTTAGAATCAAAAGAAAACATTTAAAAACCTATATAAGAAGTAACAACTGGCAAACTCTGGCCGAGTACACAGTATATCAAGTGTCAAACTAGAAGTTCTACATTGGCTGATAAGGGCAACAAATATGTTTTACTTTACATCTGTCTTTAGTTAACACTTCATATATAGTTCTTCATTACTGGTTATTGGTGTTGGTAGCAATTTTAACCTATTCCTGTCACTAAATTAGCTATTTAAATTTTAAGGATAATGGTTCAAACCCCCAAAGACTGTAAAATCAAGACCAAATAATACTTAAAATACTACAGTGAATTCATGCTTCTCACTTGACCACAACATGATGCTAGGTTTATAAAAAGATCAAGTGCCAAGTCTTGAACAAGATCTTGACTGTATCAAAGCCAAGATTCTGCAAATGTAAGGAATCTGAGACAGAATAAAAAGGAGACAGAATAGCAGAAAAATATACAAGACCAGTTTGAAACAGATGCAAATAAACTAAAATACAGTTCTAACGTAAGTTGCCTCATCTGAAATAATCTTCAAGTCAGCAATTTTGCTTAACATCCCCAAGCTGATTAAAATTCATGCCAAACATGCACTTAAAATGGCACTGTTAAATTGTTGAGAAGGGTCAAGAAAACTAATATTCATTTAATAACATCTTCCCCTAAAAACCCAACAATTTAATATGGTCCTGATATTCACATTACTTTTCTTTGCTAGCCTGTACACAGGACCCAAACTGTAAAGAACATTTCTAGGAATGTAGTAAAATAAAAAATAAAAATAAAAAAAAATCAGAGACCACAAATAATTCCATAAAACAGAGATAAGCTACAAACTGATTCATATGAACTGTCCTAGTTAAAAGAAAAATATATAAATTATCCATAAAATAGAATGAATTATATAATATCACATAAACTGAAGTTGATGAAAAATACAAAGACTCTCTGAAGATAGATTTTAAGGGATTTGCTTGTTTTGTTTTTAAAACCCAAAAAGGTCTTAAATTTTAAGAATTTAAAAATCTGTTCAAATGTTTTAATCTCAGATAAAAATGCATAGGATCACACAACTTAAAAATTTTTATCCCTTCACCCCTTCCTAACAATTTTCTAATAATGATCAGTTAAAACAGCAACACTCAGAGTGAAACAACCATTTAATTTCATTGTTCTCAATCTGACAACCAGATAAGCTAAAGCGATACAGACAGCCAAAAAGCAAAAGCTTTCCAACATGCACAGGGGTCAATGACACTTACCTGCCACTCTTAGACCATATTACAATAGGTCATGCAACATAAAACAAACAGAAGGCAAATTACTTAAAGGTCTGTGAACCCATTATTTTTCTTTTTATTTAGAGTTAGAAAAAAAAAAAAAAAAGGATTCCTGAAATACATACATATAATGAGTTTAACTTTTCAAATTACTTATCTGTAAAGATTAAATAATTAAGGTTCACACTTACCTTTTAATATTATGCCCAAATTACTGAGCTTTGAATGGCCTTCATGAACAGATTTGTAATTTAAAATACTTCAATAGGTACATAGAGTAATTAAAGCCTAGTCAATTTTTCTCAACTGCAATAAATTTTCCCCCAAATATTGCTTCTATTAACAAATCTCAAAGTAGCATTTGTCCTTTCCACCAAAATTTTCTCATAAAAATTTTCATTAGAGTATCTCCAATTATAAAATAATGTCCAACCAGGAGATAAGACTCTCTTATAAAAATTCAAGTAAAAACATTTTATCATAATTTAATCTATAAAATATGACTTCTAGTTCTAGAAGGCACCAGAAATTTTACTCAAACAATTCATAGCTCAGTCATGCAAAGCAGTTAAAAAGATGGCAAAGTAGAAACATTCATTTAGTGCAAGACAGACGCAGTCTACTGCAGGCAAAGAGAAATAGATATAAAATCATCTTCTCACTTTCAAAATCAAGGAAAAAATTTGGCCCCTGCTCAAGGTCTGTGCATGTCAAAACTTTAAGAAGATTCCCCATGTTAAGGTACCTGTCAAGACAAGAATGAGAAAAGAGAAAATATCCCTTTATAAAAAAGAACATCTGAAATTAAAAAAAAAAAAAAATAGTAACAGGGAAAATGTTCATTAGGCCATGAATTCATCCTTCAGGTTACCCAGACTGTGCTCTGGCAGACAGCAAACCGGGTTCTCAGGGTGTTGATATGTAGGACCTAGAGGTGAAATGTGGTTTTCCTGTACACAATGGCACAACTGTTGGTCTAATTCTTCTGAAAATTCTCCCAAGACAAGTTTCATTAATGGCCTTATAATGAAAAATTCTTTAAGTATTCCAATAGTGCTAGTATTCTGAAAAAGAAATTTCTTATCAAGAATTATTCACATTTAATCTTGTTTAATATTGCACTGAAACAAAGATTTATTTCAAAGCCAAATATGGAGAGTTTTGGCCACAGCTCACCTTTGCATTTCATCTTAACATAGCAGAATATTCAGCTTTCTTCCTGTATGCCATTCATTAAAGCATATATTTCTAACCAAATTTGGATTATTAATAAATTTGTAGAAGTTGTTTAAAGTACTGATTCTGGATATGCAGCACCATACTGATTTTCTGTAAGATTATCCCAGTATTCTGAGCAAACACATTGCTGGGCGTAGTCACCAAGGCATACTATTAGAATGTTCATCATAAGGCTGCTTGCTTCATGGACTAATGAAAGGACAGCACTGGCTACAGACTCAACATGATTTTAGCAAATGAAAAACTAAAGAATTATACATATGATGGTGATGTTTGCCTACGATTAAGAAAAAAATCATGCAAACTTTGTTTGATCCCCATATTTTATTAACAAATATTCGGGCCAGCCTTCACTGCGGTGTGACCATCTTTCACCTTTACCATTATGCACCAGCTGTGAAGGGCTAAAGAGACTTACTTTCAAAGTCCAAGAAAAAATGTGCTGCATTGTGGTCTATGTCCCTGGTTAGCACCTTAATGAGATTACCCATGCCAGCAAACCTAAAAATAAAAATGGCAACATCATTTAGTTCCAGTAAAAAAATTTTAAGCAGAGGCCTGGGATTTGGCAAAGGCTGGCTTGCTCATAATTACCAACAGGTGCAGGTTTATATACTTCTGGCATTGAAAATTTGGAACAACAAAAGCACATTGGCTCTGAGTTTAGAGCCCTTTCCCTCTTTTCCACACATCAAAAAAGTTACATAAAGCAAGACTGGGAAAAAAGATATTTTTACATATAACTTGCAATATTTACATTTGATTAATAACTATGCTAGTGTTATTCCTTTAAAATGTTTGAGGCATATATTCTCAATTTAAATTAACATCAAAAATAGATCTCTCAAATAAGTGAAAACTGAAACTATTATTTTTAATAGGGATGGTTTCCAACCTATTGAGAATACTAGGAAGACAGTATTTAAACCACATTTAACCATTAAAGACTGAAGGCAGTTATCAATTTATGACCCATTTAGTAAGTTTTACCACACATAAACCAGTATTTCTTACATCTTCTATACTCCTAAAATTAATCAGATTTTTCATTATTTAACTCAAAGACTGATAATTCAACAGTATCAACTATATACAAACACACAAAGTATATAACTTGAAAATTAATACAGCAAACAAGCAAAAGGGAGCCAGCAATCATCACAACTTAGTAAGTTTGCAGAGGAAAAACAGTAAAAATTAAGGCATTAGCATAAATCTTGCCCCCAAATTTGCCATGAGTCAGTGAGGATGAAGTTGGAAGGAGGTGTCAGGAACATCCAGGAACCCAGGCTCAAACTGTGAAACTGCAGTAACTATAGGGAAGGCAAACTCTGATAGCACAGGCACCCCACACCCTCCCTTCTCCCAGTTTCAACTGTTTTTTCCTCCACATACGGAACTGCTCGCAAATATAAATGAAACAAAACATAAAAGTAACAGTATTTTTTATCAGGAAAGGAGACATCTTATTACTCACCCCCATTACAGACCATCTGAAAAGAGTTAGGACTTCTGGGCATCTATATTGTCCATTCCCCTCCCTTCCTCTACTTACTCCCTGGACAGTGGCATACGTATCTGACTTTGAGCTTCCCAAAGAGGAAGTAATAGTATATGCGTAAGTTATTTGCTTTATAGGTCAAAGTGTGGTGGATTGACACACACACTTCTTAGAAAATGTTAAAATTTATTCACAAATGATAAACACTGAAAAGTCCTCTCTCTTTTAAAACAAATATTCTTCCAATGGGAGAGGTCAGAATCTATCTTATTTTTGATATTAAAATCCTTCTTACACAGAATTTCACTGGAAAGATTTCATACAATGTTTTACACAGACAGATAAACTGAGAGTAAAAGAAAGGGAAATATTTCATCTTAATTATCTTATCCACTGAAATTCTAGGCTTTTTTATACACAGAAAATGTAAGTGTTTTTCCAAAATCATCACATCCAAATAAGACCTCAAATTGGTTACAAAATTTATTCAAGAGTTGTTTTTTTCCCTTTGGAACTATTTGGAAATAGAGTACTTCACAGCTTTAATTTATAAGTTTTCACATATATATGGAATATCTGTTTCTAAACATATATAAAATTCCTTCACTAACAAGAACTGAGACCAAATATACAAAGAATTACCTAATGGTATCAAAATTTCAACTACAGATGGAAAATGAGCACAAGAGAGGACTGAAATTATCTTTAAGAGGAAAAACGCAGCACACCATTTGGTGTTAAGAGAGAACTTCTATAGAATCAAACCAGAATTCCACCTCTAGCTGACAAGCTGTCGGACCTTGAGGATGCCAGTTAACATTACTAGGACTCATTTTCTTCATCAGCAAAATATACATACCACGGCAACTATTCTAAAGGGTTATTAGGAGAGTTCAGTGAGATTAAGCACTAACTTAGCACAGGGTCTGGCACACAGAAAGCATGTGATAAATGCTGGATATTCTAACTACAACCCTAGAATTACAAAATTATTTTTAAAAAACAGTAACAGCTCTCCTTCTTTAATACAAGCCAGTCTTCAACTTATTAATGAATTGCAATGTCATAAATCATAGTAAATGACAAAGCCCATTTATTTTCAAGAATAATGCTGAAATGCTATCCTAAAATTAGTCTTACGAGATCATCATCAGGTACAGGAGGAAGGGAGACTGGGTTTCCTTACCTTTTTACTTGTATGTACACAGTCGATCCTCAAGGAAAATACTCGAAATTGGCCAAATCTGTCTGCTCCGTTTCCCTATATAAACCTCTGTGAACTTCTTCTACTATTTGGTCCTTCTTTCAAGGCACCCTAACCCTTGTTAATCCCCTCAACAAGTACTCAAAAATTTAGAATTTCTTACCTCTTCATCCCAAACCCAGACACTTAGTTAGAAAATGGCCCAGCTTATCTAATACAGGTTTCTCAACCACAGTACTATTAACATCTGGGGCTGGACAATTCTTTTGTGGAGAGAGGACTGTCTCACACGGTAGGGCCTTTAGCAACACCCTGGGCCTATATGTATAGAGGCTACATATGTAATATAGCACACGAGTTGTGACAACCAAAAATGACTCAAGATACTATCACATGTTCCCAGGAAGAATCATCCCTGGTTGAGAACCACTGAATGTAGTATGTCTGCATACAACGCAGAAAGTTTCATTACCAAAGAGCACTCAAGAAAGATCTCCATAGGGATGCCTGGGTGGCTCAGCGGGTTAAGCCTCTGCCTTCGGCTCAGGTCATGATCTCAGGGTCCTGGGATCAAGCCCTGCATCAGGCTCCCTACTCGGCGGGGAGCCTGCTTCCTCCTCTCTCTCTGCCTGCCTCTCTTTCTGCTTGTGATCTCTCTCTGTCAAATAAATAAATAAAATCTGTAAAAAAAAAAAAGAAAGAAAGAAAGAAAGAAAGATCTACGTAGGCAAGTCAAACTACATGTCCCTCTTTGAACAAAAACTCACAGGGGGCACCTGGGTGGCTCAGTGGGTTAAAGCGTCTGCCCTCAGCTCAGGTCATGATCCCAGGGTCCTGGGATTGAGCCCCACATCAGGCTCTCTGCTCAGCAGGGAGCCTGCTTCCCCCTCTCTCTCTGCCTGCCCCTCTGCCTACTTCTGATCTCAGTCTGTAAAATAAATAAAATCTTAAAAAAAAAAACCAAAAAACAACGCACGGAATTCAGGGTATTAGGGTGGCTCAGTTGGAGGAGCAGGAGACTCCACCTGAGGTTTTTGAGTTCAAGCCCCAGGATGGGCGGAGAGGTTACTTAAGTAAATAATTAACTCAGGGAATTTTTCGAAGACCTGAAAACAGTTCATTATAATATCATTAGTTATTGTATCTTTTTAATAAGGATAAACGAATAAATCAAAACATATCCCTGATATGACAGACATATCCCTGTCTTGCACAGTTTAACTCTTCAGCCAAAACCACAATAAACAAAACCTCGCCATCCCCTGATTTCAACAAATACAATATGCTAGCTGTCAGGTCTGGTAGGTAACAGACTGCCTGGATTCAAACCCCAGCTCTGCTACTTACTTCTATGCCCTGCAACTATAGCCAGGTTTCTTAATTTTCCCATGCCTCATCTATAAATCATTCATAATATTAATATCCACTGCAGAGGGTTCATAAAATCATTAAATGGGTTAACAGAAGCAAAACATTTCGTAACCATGCTTGGCACCTATTTACTGCTATTGCTATGGCTAAGTTAGAGGATCTGTTCCAGTAGCACACCCCAAGGAACGTGAGGCTTCAGAGTGTGTGGCAGCCATATTTCCTGCCACAGAGAAAGCCAGTCTGTCACAAAGGACAAAGCCAGAATGCACTAGAGAAAGCGTCCTGAAGTCACTAATTTCTAATTCCATTTGTTCCTGAATTCTAGCTGCCATTTCCCTTGGTTCAGCTGCTAGATTTTCCTCTAGCTTTAAGATATCCTAGTTTATTTCAACCAATTTCCTTTTTATCTGTTTAGCTGAGGTGGGTTTCTTGTCATTGACATCTAAAACATTCTGACTAGTAAGATTTCTAAGTTTTAGATTAATAAATGTGATACAAAAGACACTAAAAATAAAGATAAAAAAGTGTTATGATTATATAAAACTAGGGCCAATTGCTTTTTATATTTGAGAGGTAATTAGTAATTAGTAAGTAATAAATAGTATAATTTAGAATAATAAACTGTTTTACAACCTGAAAAACTAAATATTATAAATGGATTAAACTAAATATTGTAAATATCTACTAAATAAGCTAAGAAGAAATGTTACACACAGAAACCAGATATAGGTCACTTTTAATGGTTAAAAGTGTTCACAGTATTTCTGGTAAAATTTTGTGACTGTGAGCTCTTATGTTACATGTTTGTTTCCACGTTGGTGAGTTTTCTGCAGAGGAACTTGCTCTTCCTGGCCTGGAGTCTGTGGAAGGTATTTTTGAGCACACAAAAGGCACTTAATAAATACACTGGACCATTTTCCCACAAAAGATTTGAAAAGAACCTTCTTTAATTAGAATAATAGAAGCCAACAGAAACATAACTACACGTTACAGTGAATATACTATTTCCTCCCTTTTTAGAAAATTCCTAGGAGATGCTGTTATTTCATTTACCCTTTTGAGCTCAGGGGCTTTCTAAAGCTGTCTCCTCTGCCTAGACCGCAAGCCCCCACGGTTCTCCCCTGGCTGGCCTTTCTTCATTCTTCAGGCCCCACCAATGCCTCCTCTTCGGACACCATCTGTCCACCAACCTTATCCACAGTACATGCCTCCTCCACCTTAGTATCTTCGATCACATCACCCAGCTTCCTCCTTCAGCATATTTAACATAATCTGAATTACTTTGTCAGTCTGTTTCACATTCGGTTTATAAATTTACTATTTCTGGGTGGGGGGTGAGAAAAAAGAAAAACTCAAACACACCGATTAGCTTCCTTATAAATGAGGGTTTCTTAAACTTGGCATTATTAACCTTTGAACCATATAATCCTTTGTTGTGGGAGCTGTCCTGGCACTGTAGGATGTTGAGCAGTATTCCAGGCCTCTACCCACTAGATACCTGGTATCACCCCAGCACCCAGCTGTGACAACCAACAACACCCCCAGATGTTGTCAACTACCTCCTGGGGAGCAAAACTGCCCCAGTTAAGAACCACTACATTAAATGTATAGCCATTAACATGAAATGCATCCTCAGTTCTGCCCCACAATCCTATCAATCAATTTACTCTCCCACTTCACCAGGTGACCATTCCACAAGGCTTATTTATTTTCAATCTCCTCACACCTCTAACAACCTATCTTCCATCCACAAATGCACAAAATAACTTTACAGCAAGAACTGTTCATACAGGTTGTCTGTAGTTGTTTCTTTCACTTTTTACCTCCCATTC
The DNA here is from genome assembly GCF_922984935.1 of Meles meles. Classification (NCBI taxonomy): domain Eukaryota; kingdom Metazoa; phylum Chordata; class Mammalia; order Carnivora; family Mustelidae; genus Meles; species Meles meles. Next base: position 11,653,475 of record NC_060066.1, on the reverse strand, counting down.
TTTCAATGTTCCAATATGTTCCAATCTGGCTTTTAGTCCCACCAATATGATGAGGCTAGTCCCTGTCAAGATCCCCAAAGCTTGCATCTGGCTAACTCCAAAGGGCAATTTTCATATTCAACTTAGATCTCCTAACAGCCTTTGACCCAGTTTATCACTCACTCCTTCCTGAAATATGTTCTTCATCTGACATTTAGGACAATCCATTCTTCTGAGTTTCTGTTCTACTTTATGGCTATTCTTTTTCCATACCTTTCCCTTTGGCATCCATAGTTACTTCTTCCATCCTAAACAAAACAACAACTTTCCTTGATTGCATTTCCCCTTCCAGTTCCCACCCTATTCCCTGCTTCTCTTGGCAAAATTCCTTATGAAGAGTTGCTTACACACTGTCTTTTAGTCCTCTCCAACCAGGCTTTTGTCCAACCCTACACCACCAAAATTGTTCTGGCAGGGTCATCAAATAACCTCCATGTTGCTAACTCCAACGGTTAATTCTCAAGTCCTCACCTTACTTCCCCTTTCAGGAGCATCTGACGTAACTGACATTTTCTCCTCCTCAAGACACTTTTCTCATTAGCTTAAAGGACAGCCCATCTCACCTCCTTCACTGCTGTATCAGTGTTGTTCTTGCTACCATCATTTCTTGCTGGGATTACTTCGAAAGCCTCCTAACTGCTTCTTCTGCTTCCTGTTACAATGTCTTTTTATTTAAGAATCAAAGCAATCTCTTAAAAATATAAATCAACCACATCCTTTCTCTGCTGAAAAACATGCAATGGCTTACACATGCACTCTGAATAAAATCCAAACTTCTTACCAGGTCCTACAAAAGCCTACATGATCTGTCTCTGACTCACTTTGGCCTCATCTCCCACTGCTCTCCACAGCAGCCTGTTGCAGTTTCTCTAACAAAGCAAGGTTTCTCTCTCCTTGGAGCCTCTGGACCTGCTTTTTCCCTAGCCTGGAATGCTGTGTCACAGACCTTCAAATGACAAGCTACCGTGCTTCACAGGTCACAGCTTCAATCAGACCACCTCACCGAGGGCTTCCTTGACTAATCCACCTGTAAAATCTCTCTTTCCTATGCCCAAACTGATGGTTATCACCATTTAACACAGATCTATACCTTTATCTATATGTGTCTGCCACTGCAAGGTAAACTTTTAAGAAGGCAAGGGCTCTATTTTGTACAGCACTCTATCCCAAGCACCTGAAACAATGCTTGGGGATGTACTAGTCATAAATATTTTCTCAATAAATAAATGACCAAAAATACAAAAAACAAAAATTTGTAAAGTTTTAGAAGTGTTTCAAGAAAAGAGGAGGAAAAACCAAGATAAATACTGACAACTGAAAACTTAATTAAAAAAAAAAAAAGGCCTGAGAATTTAGAAAGCATGCATGTTTTCCCAGTCAGATTAATGAAGATTCTCTCTCTCTCTCTCTCTCTCTCTCTCAGTAAAAGCCACAGTCTTATGAGCAACAGGTAAGAATTTCTGAAATACTAAAAAAACATATTACCATAAATTGTTGCTGAATCATATTTTCTTGTGCATAAAAGCATCACTTAATATTAAATATGGTATTTCTCTGTATTGTCAGATATTTAGACCTGTAAAAGCAACAGAAAGCCTTTAAAATGGACAAGATGGGGGGCGCCTGGGTGGCTCAGTGGGTTAAGGCCTCTGCCTTCAGCTCAGGTCATGATCCCAGGGTCCTGGGATCGAGCCCCACATCAAGCTCTCTTCTCTGCAGGGAGCCTGCTTCCTCCTCTCTCTCTGCCTGCCTCTCTGCCTGCCTCTCTGCCTAGCTGTGATTTCTCTCTGTCAAATAAATAAAATATTTAAAAAATAAATAAATAAATAAATAAATAAAATGGACAAGATGGGGGGTTAATGGAGAATTCAACCACACTTGTGCTTTACTTACCTACCAAGAAATTTCTGGTTCTCATATAACATGTATCATGAATCTGAAGAAATATTAACAGAATGGAAAATCACTAATGAAAAATATGATTCCATTTTCACTGACACTGAAACACACATGATGAAGCCAACGGTAGCTGAGGAATCACAAGCTTAAGCTTTGTTCACATTCTTCAGCTGTGTGTTCAGAAAGTAATTATGACACAGTGTAATATAGCAAAATATATTTTGCATTAGCAAAGATATAGTGAATCAATTTCATAACTCTCCAAAAACAAACCACCAGATATACAAGAATTCTGGAGTTGCTCAATCAAGCAGCTAAGTACTTGTTAAAAAATCTACTTTAATATTAAGAAAATTAATATTGCACTCTGAATAATAATGCCAACAAAAACAAAATTACTAATAAGCAATGGTTCTTTCAGAGAAAGTACTTCACCTACCGGAACCTGTTGAAAAATTATCAGGCTCTTAGAGAATAATTACAAAAATACTACAGGACATATGCTAGAATGATCCTTCTAATCAATCCACAATATAGAAAATGTTGCAATTAGGTGAATGCAAAGTTGAAAGGCAGGTAGAAATTCAGTTTTGCTATCCTGCAAGCCAGTTATAAAACTCTAATGCCATATTTTTAGACAAAGGTTTATTAAAGATAAACATTTCTCAAGTGATTCCATGAAGCAGCAAGTACAAGCTAAAATAGAAGGAACTTCAGAAAAATTTCAAATGCTATCAACAATATCACTTAGCACATCTTCTAAAAACATTCAGGCACCATCCCCTTTGAACATGGCACAAAGTCTTGTTCATAGAACTACTTCTATAAAACACCATCATCACTGTTTGAAAGCCAATGCTGATTTAATATTGCAAACGAACATCAGAGCAGCCCAGAAGTCAATGAGCAGCTGACAGTGGTATAAGAACAAAATATTTTCAGTAGGTCAAATTTTTAAAATCTGTTCAAATTAGTAACATCGTAATAATTACATTTCAATGTATTTTCTGATAAATATATTCCAGAAGCATATTCTATGATGATTTTTGGCTTTGGCCTTAGCTGAATACTGACTTTATTGGCCAACTATGTATTTGACGCATCTGATACAAGCACACAAAGTAAATCTTCAAAGTGCTACAGAGTAAATAGCCAATAAATACCTACTGAAGTCATTTACAAACTGTAAACAGGTGAGATCCAGTGGCATTTCTCTTATTTGAAGAATCATTCAGGTACGCAGTAATTTAAAGGAGAGGTATGATCACAATTCCTTCTTAGCTTCTAACATGGCTACACTTACTTTAGGAACATAGTGGTTGATTGTACTGAACATACTAACTTTGTCACGAAGTGGGAAACCTTCAATAGTTAGTTGAGTGCCACTATAACGGAGAGAAATAACCGACTCAGGCTAGCCTCCCAATAAAGCATCTATAATAGTTATCCTGACATTACACTATCCGCTCCACTGATTGCACTACAAATGCACATCACACCCTAACCTGCCAGTACCTTCATCTTCAATTCTTTCTTCCCAAGAAGGGAAGCTGCTAAACAGAATCTTTCTTCTAACACAATGACAATAACTGGGCAACAAACATTTTTTCAATAAATGCAGTAACAAGATATCCCTTCTCCTCTTGCCCCTCCTGTTTTCTGATCTTTACAAGGTAAACATGTTTAAGCAGAATCTAAGCTCCCAGGACTTCAACTCTCTCTCCACTCCTGGTTCCACAACATTTAGCAAAATAAGCAGACTGAGCATCCCCTCTGGGATTCTAAGACCATCTGAGCATGCACTACCCAAGTGTTAGAATTCTAAAAGGAAGCATGAAAATGGTGGCACTGTACTCAAAACAAAAAAGATAAATGGTTACTGTGTGGTCAAAAAGGTAGACTGTGACAGTTATTTACCTACTAATGCTCACCACCAAGCCCATCGTTCTATAATCTCCTTTTAATGTTGGGACAAAGAAGCTGAAGAGGGTATCTCCTAGACTACTTTGTCAGATGGCTTCTCACTGGGCCCCACCAACTACAAGGAAATTGGAAGGTGGGAAGAAAGAAGGTTCCTCTGTGGGGGCTTCTAGATGACTGAGTTGGAAGAGCATGAGACTCTTGCTCTCAGGGTCATGAGTTCAAGCTCCACGTTAAGTGTAGAGATTACTTAAATAAATAAAACTTAGGGGGGAAAAAAAGATCTCTGTTTTTCAAGTCCTATCAGCATTTCCTGTCATCAAAAGCTAGCTATTTGGGGACACCTGGGGTCGCTCAGTTGATTGGGCGCCAGACTCTTAATTTCGGCTCAGGTCATGATCTCGGGGTCGGGACTGGGCCCTGCATCAGGTTCTGCGTTCAGCGAGGAAGTTTGCTTGTCTCCCTCCCTCTGCTCCTCCCCCCATTCACACATGCTCTATGTCTAGGGGAAAAAAGATTTTATTTATTTTAGAGAGAGAGAGAAAGAGCATAAGCAGGGGGAGGGGCAGAGAGAGAAGAAGAAGCAGGTTCCCCGCCGAGCATGGAGCCTGATGTGGGGCTCAATCACAGGATCCTGGGATCATGACCTGAGCTGAAGGCAGATGCTTAACCAACTGAGCCACTCAGGTGCACCTAAAATCTTAAAAAACAAACAAATAAACAAACAAAAGTTCACTACGGCTCTAGCCTCCAGCTCCCAGTGAATGCCTAGCCGCACTGCAGTCCCTGGCCCCTCCAGAGGTCTGAGCTTCCAGTCCTACAGAGGTCCTCCTTCAAGCTCCTAAATGCTGTCAAACCTACCTTTTCCCTTCTTTCCCCCCAGCTCAAGAAGTGAAAGTTGCTTCCTGTGGTTATCATTAATATTTCAGTTACCTCATGAGACAGAACAGCACATGTATAATATGGTCTTTATCCTACCTGCCCTCCCTGTGCCTAACCCGGGGATCCTAAAGCCCTTGGAATTTCCTGGGTGACAGGGGCATCTTTTAATGAGTCCCCTGTAGCTTCAAGATGAGGGCTGGTCGCCACAAAGGCACACTTAGACTGCAGCCCTACCACGTGACCTCTGGCAACGGGAGAGGGACTAGAGATTGATCGCCAATGGCCAATGATTTATAATCAGTCATGCCTATATAATGGGACCTCCAAAAAAACCCCTAAATGATGGAGCATGAGGAAATTCCAGATTGGTAAATACATCCACATGCTAGGAAGGGAACACACCCCAACCCCACGGAGACAGAAGCTTCTATGCTCAGGATATTTCTGGACCTCACCTTATGTACCTCTTCATACGGCTGCTCATTTGTACCCTTTATAAAATTCCTTTATAATAAACTGGTACTAGTGTAAAGTGTTTCTCTGAGTTCTGTGACCCATTACAGCAGATTTTCAAACCTGAGGAAGCAGTCACAGGAAACCACCCCCCCCCGCCCGATGGTCAGAAGTACAGGAGGCCTGGACTTGTGATTGGCATCTCGGATGGAGTGGAGCATTGTGGGACTAAGCCCTTAACCTGTGCGGTGTGTGCACCAACTCTGCATAATTAGGAGTCAGCATCAGTACTAAAATGAATTGTAGGACTGGTGTCTGGAGAGCTGGAGAACTGACTGGTGTGGGAAAAAAAGCCCCACACATTTCGTATCAGAAGAGGTGTTGGAAAACACTTCAGAATTAATGCCAGCAGTGCTGTGAGTAAAAACTTGCAAACCTTTTTTTGCTCAAGCTTCCAACATTTGTATAAATAAATCCACATGTTAAATCCCTTTTGAAATATACCTAGCAAGGTTTCTGCTATCTTGGTTGAAATCTGACTGATAGAAAGTTTTAGAGAGTAGCTTACTCCTTAACCTTACCCACAATATCTAATCTATCATCATCAGATACTAGTGCAGCTATTAATAAAGAGATCCTTTGATTCTCTTTCCTTTGTAAAATGTAGCGGAGAAGATACAGGATTCAGGTACTACTGGGTGCCCAGCCATACTACCACCACAGAACTACTAAAATTTCACCATAAATCCCTAGCAGGTGTCAAGAGCAATATAATTAGCCTAGTAATTACACGGAGATGAGTTACCAGTCTTGAAGAAAGTGACATAAATGAACAACAGAACAGGCAACTGGGAGACCTAATTTCTAGTATTTACTCTCCCACAAAGTATGTGACTTCACCCAAGTCAAGTACTTGGTTAGACTGAATCTCTCACATTGCTTCTGCCTATGACTCTACACGTTACACTGCATCTCTCCTAATGCTGACATCTAGTGGATACACTTAGATTTAGTATGTTAAAATGAAAAACCTTAGGACGGCTGAGTGGCTCAGTCAATTAATCAGGTACCTTCAGCTCAGGTCATGATCCCAGAGTCCTGGGATAGAGTCCCACATCAGGCTCCCTGCTCAGTGGGAATCCTGCTTCTCCCTCTGCCTGCTGCTCCCTCTGCTTGTGCTCTCTCTCTCTCTGTCAAATGAATAAATAAATAACATTACTTACACTATTTTTTTAAAGATTTGTTTATTTATTTGAGAGACAGAGATCACAAGTAGGCAGACAGGCAGGGAGAGAGAGACGGGGGAAGCAGGCTCCCCACTGAGCAGAGAGCCCAACGCAGGGCTTGATCCCAGGACCTGAGATCATGACCTGAGCTGAAGGCAGAGGCTTTAATCCACTGAGCCACCCAGGCGCCCCTATACTATTTTAAATAAAAGACTCACTAGGATGCCTGGCCATGTGCAATAAATACAATAAATTAGGAGACCAATACCATTCCTTAAATGGTAGTGAACCATAATAAATTAGTATCACTTCAGACTGTCATGGCATCTTTGAGTTTGATTCAGAGATTACTAGTAATAGTACTCTTCCATGCCTCTAGCTGTTAAAAATTAAACCACCACTGCAAATTAATGCCTGAGTTGCAAATTTAAAACAAGAAAGCAAAGACATGCTTCCTGCTACAATGCCTTACATCAGGTACAGACACAGGTTATTAGAAGGGCTAATATAAAGTTCCAAGGCAAGTATGTAATTTAAGAATGTACAGAAAGGTGATGGGAATATGAAAAAAGCCAAAAATGCTGAACCCCCAAATTACCTATTTTACAAGGATTAAAAAGGTTTCTCTTGAAAAAAATGTGATAATTAAGCAAGAAATAGTACTGTGAACTCACTTTTTAAAATGTACCCCTATTTTACGGGCACCTGAGTGGCTCAGTCGGTTGGGTGGCTGCCTTTGGCTTGGGTCATGACCCCGGAGTTCTGGAACTGGGCCAGCATTGGCCTCCCTGCTCCGTGGAGAGTCTCTTTCCCACTGTGCCCCTCCCCCAGCTCATGCTCTCTCTCGCTGGCTCACTTTCTCTCAAATAAATAAATAAAATCTTTTTTAAAAAAAGGATGACTGGGGCACCTGGGTGGCTCAGTCCTTAAGCAGCTGCCTTCGGCTCTGGTCATGATCCCAGGGACCTGGGATCAAGCCCTGCATCGGGCTCCCTGCTCAGCGGGAAGCCTATTTCTCCCTCTCCTATTTCCCCTGCTTATGTTCCTCTCTCGCTCTCTCTCTCTCTCTCTCAAATAAATAAATAAATAAAATCTTAAAAAAAAAAAAAAGGACTACTATTCTGAAACCCATAAAAAATTATATCCATACATATATGGTAGAATATATAAAAATGCAAGAGAATAATAAACACAAAGTTTGAGATACTGTTTATCTCTGGAGAGAGACAGGGCCATAGGACCAGGCAACTTCAAAGGTCTGGGTACCATTCCAGTTCCTCAGTTACCGCTGGATCCAGGGAGTCTTTTAGACTTTCATGCTTACAAATAAAGGTATTGTTTTGTATCAATAATTTTTTTAAAAATTAAATGTAGAGGGGCACACCTGGGTGGCTCAGTCAGTTAAGTGTGTGACTCTTGATTTCCGCTCAGATCATGATCTCAGGGGTTCCTGAGATGGAGCCCCGTAATATGGAGCCCTGAATCTGGCTCTGCACTCAGCAGGGTGTCTGCCTGAGATTATCTTTCTCTCTCCCTCTGTCCTGTCCTCCACTCTTCCAATCTTAAAATTTAAATGTAAAGTCACTGATACTCAAAGGACACATACAACTCATTCAAAGATGCCCAACAAAAACGACTGGATTGGAGTTCAGGTGTCTGAACACTTCGCGATACCCATGCAACAATGTATGGATGAGCCAGTAAATAAAACCCCTTGCATTATGTAAAACCTTGAGTACTTCTACAGCTAACTGATGTTTACAGTGCCTGGTGATAGTTGCTGTTTTAAATCAAACCACCTTTCCTTAGCTCCTGTCTGCCGATTACTACAACAGACAGTGAGTATCTGGCACAGAGGAATTCACAGACGAGTGGAAGAGACCAGCCAAGATGGTGCGGCATGCTCCATGCAGAAGCACACAAACAACGCAATGAACATACAGAAAAAGGAACACCTAACCAAAGGCTTCCTAGAGGAGCTGATTCTTAAGTCCTTCTTGCTTTCTATTTCTTAAAATTAGAAAATAACTTAAACATGAAAATACATATATACTCACATACTCTACCACCAGATTAAAGCAACGACATTTTGCCATATGTGCTTCAGAGGCCTCCCTATGTTTCTGAGCAGTTAACCTTCCAACCTTCCCCAACCACCCTTCCCCTCCTCCATCCCCTAAAACTAATCCTAAAAGTATGCTTCCTTTCCAAACATATTTTACAATTTTTACTATGGAGGTCTGTATTCATAACACAGCTTTTCAAATATGCATGATTTATTGTCCATATTCTTTTAGAACTCACTTTTCCCAGTAATTGCTGTTTTGAGAATTATCCATGTTCACTTAGTATACAGTATTTCGTGGTTCAAAGAAACCAGTTTATTTACTTATTCACCTACTGAGGGGCAATGCCTTTTCAATTTTTCTCTATTAACAAAGTATGCTTTACACATTTCCTTTCATACTACATATACTCGTGCCCATGTACAAGAGTTTCGACTGGATGGCCATATAGAAATTAAAGGGCAACTATAATTTTACTACATTGTGCCAAACTGCTCTCCACAGTACTTCTATCAATTCATTGTTCCATTAGCAAAAGATCATCTCTCTCCCATCCTCCAAAACCTCAAGCTTCAATGTTTAGATTGTGAAAATCTCAATGATGCTTTAATTTACATTTGCTTGATTACCAGTAAAAATGTGCCTCTCCATGTTTATAGGTCATCTGTAAAATGTATATGCATGTCCTTTGTAACTTGTGTTATTTATTCTTCTACAATCTTTCCTACACGTACATTTCTATACACTGTAGTCCACACTGCAGGGGCCCAGAATCTGTACATGACATTCTTTCCAGCTGTTAGGTTATGTCAATAAGAGGCACTGGGAAAATGAGAAGGCAGGAGAGAGAGAGAAGCTTTCTGTCTCTAGCCAGGACACACCAGCAACTGCTCTAAGAGCAGTCAGATAAGGGGAGGCCAGTATGTGCTGCCCCAGTTAGAGGCAGAACCAAGTGCAGCCTGTGGGTTGCAGTCTAATGGTGGGAGCAGCTTATCTCTGGTAGCAGAGCCATCATCCCAATTTTTTTTCTTCCACTCCATGTCTCTTCTTCTCCTTTGCTCTTCTAGTCTAATACCTTCATAAACAATCCTCTATAACAATAAACATATTCCCTGTTTGAAATACCCAGGGTGGTATGTTTTCCTAATTCAATACCAGCTGATATGCCACTCTCCCATCCCCACAGGCAGACTTTAGGAATTCTAGTATATGTGCTGCCGAAGCGAGCACGACTTTAGGAATTCTAGATAGGACTTTTGGGTACCAATGTTTTGATGCTTATACACATGGCAAATATTTTCTCCTAGTCTGTAATACTGCAGTATCCTAGTCTTCACTTTGCCCATGGTGCCATCTGTCACATGTAAAATCCACTTTTCTTTGTGGTCTATGCTTACCATTTAAGTAATGATTGATCTACAAAAGTGCCTTAACTAATCTCGTCTTTTGTTCACCCACAAAACTGTCAAGTTCTACAAAGATCTTAATGGGATTTTGACTTGATTTTGCATTAAATACACACACACACACACACACACACACACACACACCCCATTCTGAGGCAGAACTCTCATTTTTATCATATCAACAATTTTTTCATTTAATCTACGAATATGAGATTATAAGAATATAAGATTACTTGGCTACATTTATTACTGCTAAACCATCCTTGCATTCCTGGTATTAACTCCATACAGTCACTTAAAAATTTGTATCTCGAGATTTGGCCAAAGATTCCACTTTAGATTATTTTGTAAGTAAAACAACCTACTAATTTTTTTCTCTGTTCTTGTCTGGTTTTGCTACCAAGCCTGTTTTATATATCAGCTTTCTATTCTAAAAACTATAAGAGATAGAACATGAATGTCTGTGTCCCCTCATAATTCACTTGTGAAATCCTAAAACCCAACATGATTAAACCCTTTGAAAGGTGATTGGGTCATCAGTGTGGAGGCCTCATGAATGCAATTAATGCCCTGACAGAAATGACCCCTGAAAACTCCATTGCTCTTTCGACCATATGAGGACACAGCAAGAGGACAGCTGTGTTATGAACTGGAAAGTGGACCTCACCCAAACCCAATTATGCTGGCACCTTGATCTTGGGACTTCCAGCCTCCAGAACTGTGAGAAATAAATTTCTGCTATTTATAAGCCACCTAGTTTCCTACATTTTGTTATAGCAGCCCAGAATAAATACAACATGTGCTAAAATGGAAGACTCAAACTTGACTGTCTAGTCAAGTATGTACCTGTTCTATAACATCCATGCCAAGCAGCCAACTAGCCCCTGTTTAAGTATTTCATTCTGCATGACTATAGCCTGGGTGGCTCATTGGTTGAGTGTCTGCCCTTGGCCCAGGCCATGATCTTGGGATCCTGGGATCAAGCCCCATGTCAGGCTCCCTGATCACTGGGGAGTCTGCTCCTCCCTCTCCCTCTGTCCCCACCCCCTGCTCATGCCCTCTCTCTCCAAGAAATACATAAAAT